>NW_026061916.1:0-4807077 GCF_023897955.1 Schistocerca gregaria
AAACAACCGTAAATTTAGCGATACGGAGCTAATTCGAACTCTGAGTTAGATTTTTTAGTGGTTTATTTCACTCCTTATGCCTTCACAAAAATTAGTTAATATTAATCAGTGTCATATATTATAGGTATAAGCTCCTAAGAAAAGTGTTTACTTTTCTGGATCAGAGGTAGAAGTTAAGAGATTGAACCATTTTTAGTTAATGCTGCATGCCGTTCTGAGAACATCGTTTCTCCAAAAAAGTTCAACGTCTAGGGAAACCTTTTAGTTATATTATTACTTCGATTTGCAAGAACTGAGTATTACATATATATTTTTATTGTCGCTGAACACGAATCTGCAGTCAGATTTTCAATATTCAAAACGGCTAATGCAATACGGAGAGCACAGGATTATGTTTTGACCAATTTTTACCAAAAATGCATTTTCGTTATTTACGTTTAGTGTGCAATCCAAGGAGCACTTATCAACCCTTCCTCTAACTGGAATTGTTCCTAGATAGCAACTCCCTGTTCTTCTTGGCAGGAAAAACCGATCTGTCTAACCTGGATATGCAGCACTCGTTATTCGTCAGTGTTTTCGGCTAGTATGTTTGCATGCATTGTGCAGTATGAATCATTTTGTGCACGTGCGTCACGGGATGAGCTTTGATCTACATCTATATGGATACTCTGCAAATCACATTTAAGTGCCTGGCAAAGGGTTCTTCGAATTCCCTTCACAATTGATAGTTAATTGAAACCCTCAGCTGCCGACAGGTGTTGTTGATATACTTCGATGGGGACAGCTGAAAATGTGTGCACCGACTGGGACTCGAACCCGGGATCTCCTGCTTACATGGCAGACGCTCTATCCATTTGAGCCACCGAGAACACAGATGAATACCGCGACTGCAGGCATTTATCCCTTCCACGCTTCCCGTGAGACTCACATTCCCAACTGTCCACAATCCACAAACGTAATGTACGTAATAGGTATTTGCCCATCCACTCAATACTGGCCCACACTAAGGTGACGATTCCCGTAAGATTTCGGGCAACCTGTGCGCATTCGCACAGACGAAGCTCAATGGCTGGGTAGCGTTTAACCATATATATGAACATAGTAACTGTTCTCGAAAGAACAGGCGCCACTGACGACCGGGCAGCTTCTCTAGAATACATGATAGATCGGCCTATGTGGCCGAGAAGTTCTATGCGCTTCAGTCGGGAGCCGCGCGACCGCTACGGTCGCAGGTTCAAATCCTGCCTCGAGAATGGATGTGTGTGATGTCCTTAGGTTACTTAGGTTTAAGTCGTTCTAAGTTCTAGGGGATTGATGACCTCCGATGTTAAGTCCCGTAGTGCTCAGAGCCATTTGAACCATCAGTCTCTATGCTTATGCACTACTTACATTAACTTATGCTAAGGACAACAAACACACACAACGATGCCCGAGGGAGGACTCGAACCTCCAACGGGGGGAGCCGCGCGAACAGTGACAAGGCGTTTGAGACATGGCGGATACCCGGCGCGGCCCATGGCAGTCGTGACACTTTTTGAATGAGAACCTGTCCCTATGGAATACCGTTGATAAAATGTCACAGGGATTATGTACTCAGCTTTCACATGTGGATTAACACTTCCTAATCAATATCCGGAATGAGCAGGGCTTAAAACTTTGAAGCGTTAAATTTCAAGAGCCGTTCTCTTGTTTGCAAATAGTTTCACAGCGGAAATTTCTCTAGGTTTTTTTTTTTTTATTTGCTGTAGGGAAAGAAGGATGATACATAACTTTTATTCATTACGAGATTCTCAGCCACTTGCAGAAGTGATTTCCCGTGATTCTGCAAAACTTTTCCTTTAGCCAATCGTACCAACTATAGGATTTGGTTCCTGCTGCATGACACTGAAACTGACCAACTCATTTGCATAAAGAGCTAGCTTATCATCCGCTTCTTTACTTGCATAGACCGTTTATGGTCTGCAAAGAATTTTTTTCTTTAATCGTTTTTTTATGTCTTTTATAAACTGCAACACTTTTTAAACTTAACGCCATTGAAGTATGGTCTTTTACTGAATGACCAAAAAGCTATGCCGACAGCTGGAGTCGAAGGTTTTTGTTAATCAAACCGTTTGTATTCTTGTGGTGATATCTCCATAGAATCTTTCATTCCGCAACTCATATTTCTTTTATATAATTGAGAAGTGAAATACAGGTTTTCATAGATGCAGATTTAAAATATTTTAATATAACGCAATAAATATTTCATTAAAATTTTCATCCACTTAGTATCGAAGTTCCAAAATCACTGAAACATATAGTTTTTAAAAATTCTAACAGAGGAGCCGAATGCGAATTGTCAGATATATTTAGTAATGCTTTCATAATGAAACATTTTCAGAAATATCTCACACCCTTTAGGAGTTAGGTTTTCAAAAACAATTGAACATGTATTCTTCTATTTAGAACCAAGGAGCCAAATTCAAATCTTCATCCATTTAATTCTAAAAGTGCTTTCATAGTGAAATATTTCATAAAACTTTTCATCCCCTATTTCACTCTATTAATGAGTTAAATTTCCAAAAGCAACGAAACACATTTTTTTTTACATCCAACTGAGAAGTCAAATACCTATTTTCATAGATGTAGCTTTAAAAATGCTTTATTAGTTCTTTAATAATGATTTTTTTTGTTTCTGGCTGAGAAACCAAATGTCAATTTCCGTAGTTTTGTAGTTCTAGCTTCAACAGTAACATAGGGACATATTTTTTTTCAAAAAAACTTTTCAACCCATATTTCACCCCCTTAGGAGTGGAATTTCGAAAAATTTCTTCTTAAATGGTTCTTTCAGCGTAATATTTACACCTTCATCAAATTTCAAGTCCGTATACTTTGCAGGTTGGGCTGGAAGGCGATGAGTGAATGAATACATGTGCCCCTATCGCAACTCCTTGGAGGTTGTAGTTTCAAAATCAGTGAAACACGTATTTTTCAATAACAGAATTTTCATAGATTTAGCTTTAAAAATTCTTTCACACTGAATTATTTTCATAAAACATTTCATCGTATATTCCACCTCCTTATGAATTGAATGTATCAAAAACAGTGAGACATGTAATTTTTTTTATTTTTACTTCAACCGAGAAGCCAAATTCAGGTGTAAATATATTTAGCTTTAAATATGCTTTCATAATTAAATATTTCGTGAAACATTTCATCCTCTATGTAATGGGATTGTGGTAGTGACACACCAAAATCACAATAGTAATCCGTTGTAGTTGCTACATATTTTATTACAATCAAAAGCATTATAAAATCACAATCACAAAAATACAAGAGATTGCCTTATAAGGCCAGATCTGTTGGACAAATAGTAAATAAATTTCTTTACGTGAAACAAGATCCGTTAAACTTCAAATTTTAATATGACTAGGTAAATATACTTAGGTAAGGCTTTACTTAAATAGTACAAATGTCCATAGAATGTGCAGCAGAACTCTCATTACTTCCAATCAGCAGAGAAACAGATTAAGCCTAATAAACAGATTTTTTAACGTTTGGCTAGCCAACTTTCCTAAACAAAACTATATACAAATGATTAAAGCAATTAAGGAGGTGCTTTAATTTTGACCAAACCGACCTTCAAATTTACTTACTCAGTTGATTAATCAACAATATTCTTAGAATGATTACAACTAGAACATGACCATATGACAATACCCTTAAAATAAGGTTGCTTCAATATTTCGTGTGAATTGGCGATAGACGCGAGCAGAACAAGGATTCAAATCAATACGAGAGATCCACGAGACAGGGAGTGACATAGAAATATACTCAACTTGGCAATGCAATTGAACTTTGGATGCTATAGTTCTCCACCGGAAAGATGGAATCACGCAAAAGTGACAACATAACCCAAGATGTAAAGGAGAGGACATGGCCTTAAATATCTCTCTGTCTCCGTGGTGCTGTGCTCCCAGTATTCTAGCGTCGACGTCTGCCAATTATCTCTAACACAACACACATCAAGGGCAGACAGTTTTCTGAGACATATACTACACAACCTTATCTGGAGAATAGGTGAGCATTACAACTGAACTGAAACAAATGAGCCTCCGTGAGTTACTTGGCCAGTCCCAGCCCTTAAACTTTGATTAATAAGTTCGCTAAAAGTCATGCCGAAGTTAAGATGACAAGATTTATCTCCAGGTTCGGCATATTAGGGGCAGAGACAATGAATTGGCGACGCTCTTAGCCGTATGTCGCGGGAGAGTCTGGGGAAGGCAAGGGCCACGTGGAGCCGGATCTTGGGGCGAATTTCCTTCTCTCCGAGACACCCGGTTTCTTCTGCGACTCAGCCGGCAAACAGGCTGTGGACCCCAGGTGGGGACCGAATAGGCAGCAATAGGCGGATGGCGACGTCGGTACTGGCTGTTGCCTTCGGGGGAGACAACTGTGGTGAAGTGAAGGTCTGTATTCCAGAGGAACGAGTTAGCATGATATATCCACGATTCGGTGGTCGGGGGTCATAGAACCGAGTTCGGGAACACGTTTTGGCCCAACCTATATCGCGATGTCAGGCAATTTGTTGGCAACTGTGTCCAGTGGAAGCGCGGTAAGCCCGATGTGGGGATGCACAGAGAACTACTACAGTCGCTTAGGGAGCAGTGTCCTCTGGACCGGGACTCAAAGATCGAAACAACGATCGATGGAAACTGGCGCCAGAAACGCACCAGCTCGCTCTATTTCATCCCCTTAGGGGTTGAACTTCCAAAAACACCAAAACACGTATTTTCTTATTTGTAACCTTGAAGTCAAATACCAATTTTCGTAGATGTAGCCTTAAAAATACTTTCATAGTTCTTCCATAATTTATTTATCTTAAAATGTTCACCCACTATTTCACTTCATTCCCAATAATAATGGAACACATATTTCTTTATTTCTGACCTAGAAACTAGATGCAAATTTTCGTATGCCTAGCTTCAAAATTACCTTAATAGCTACATGTTTCAAAAATCTTATAATTTCCTGTGTCTCCCCCTTGCAGTGTAGGAGGGATAGTGTCGTGCAACAGACAGTATACTCAGTAGACAACGAACTGTTCGTTGTGAAATCAGCGACATAGGAACCGAGACTGACACAGAAGATGCTGAAGGTGAAGCACACTAGACTCGTGTCTACCACGGCTTCAAATAGTATCGATTTACCATGAACGGAATTTCCGAAAAGTGAGCAAGTAATTTTACAGTAAATTCAGTACCGATGGAGAGGATATACAACGAAAAACATTTCTATAAAACTTCAGAAATAATGAAACATTCCACTCAAGTCGCACGGCAGAACACGCAATGGATATGCTTGCACTTAAGACGGAAGGCCCCACGTGCTAACGCAGGCTTACGACAGATCGCCAAATTCGGCAGTAGGCGTAAGCCAACCTCGGGTGCTGCCATCTGTTGTTGATGCCAGGCATCAAGGTCTCAGTAGTACGGCCATGCACTGGAGAGTAGCTGCTTTGTAAGCACTCCGTCTTCAGGCCACGAGTGGCCTACTGGGACGGGACCATCCGACCGCTGTGTCATCATCCGTGGAGGATGCGAACAGGAGGGGCGTGGGGTCAGCACACTGCTCTCCCAGTCGTTATGGTGGTTTTCTTTGACCGGAGCCGCTACTATTCGGTCGAGTAGCTCCTCGATTGGCACCACGAGGCTGAGTGCACCCCGAAATATGGCAAGAGCGCATGGCGGCCTGGATGACCACCCATTCAAGTGCCGACCACGCCCGACAACGCACTTAACTTCGGTGATCTCACGTGAACCGATGCAACCTCCGGGGCAAGGCCATTGCCGCAGATATTTTAGAGTAGTTGCTAACGTTTCATAATTATCTAGTTTACGGGGAAAATGTAAAAAACGCGATTGTCACCGAAGCTACAACTAATCTGAATTTCTGGTTAGTTATCAAGTGGTCTTGTGTGCGAGCCTGAATTTTTCATCCTATGCGGTGGGAATGATTCAAACCCGTCATGTTCTTCTTATGAGGTTTATTTTGCACACAATGATCGTTTGTAGTTGTGTTGAGTTACTAACTTGATAAATTTTGGATGGCGCACGTATCATAACTGAGATCTGCGCTTGCGCTTAATGGCTGAAGGTGAATTAGCGCAATGAGTAGTAGCGAATGTTATAGTAACATGTTTGTAAATTATTTCAGGTAAATTACGTTAGTCGTGTAATATTATCCGTATATCAGTACAGTATGTGGGCCAATTACGTTAGTCATGGAATACTATCCGTATAAGACTATGTCACCTTGATGTCCCGAAATTTGCTTCAATTTTGGAATCCACGAAAAAACTGGAAATTTTCCTTTACACAGCTTTTCATATAATTTCTATTACAGTGATTTAGTCTTGTCTGTCACTCGACTTTTCTGACCGTGAAATAAATTCTATCGCTCAGGTGCTTATTACCTCTTCGTGTTTCCATTTGTCGATATTGCGCATAAACACTTACATATCTCAAAGTTGCTATGGACAATGATGGAACGACACACTTTTCTATGGCGACACTGCAGTTTAGAGATAGAAAAACCGATCAGTTAAAACAATATGGGTATTTTAGTTCTGAATAACCGATGTCTTTCGGTATTTGTTTGCTCTCGGTTATAACAAGTATCTTTTTATTTTTTCCTGATAACCACGTAAAAACAGATATATCAATTAGCCACAGCAGCCGTAGTAAAATTTTTAGTTTTCAAGTAATCCTTTTTTAAAAAAGACGAGGAATTTTTATTCGTAAGATTTCCATAGCTCTGAAATACTGCGTTATTACAGAAAAAATGGGAAAAGTGATGTATGCCACTTTAATAACACTGCTGACAGAAACGAGCAACAAATGGATTGGTCCAGCATTGCCGAGACAATATTGTTCTTGTTATACAAGCAGTCCGCGAGACTGGACGCAGTTTCTCGCTGTTGTCGAACGTCAGTTGTAACACAGAATGGCACCATCTGGAAGTATTTTACGATATGCGGTACGAGTGAAGCACAATGGTTGATTTGGTCGACTTGCGACTTCATACAAAGAAAAAAGTTAAAATTTTCGGGATAAAAATAGAAAGTGCCTGATCTGCTGCCTGTGTCTACGGAGTATGCCGTTATCTGCTTGTAGCCCTTGAAAACAGAGAAATTAAAACGAAAAAGAGAGTTCTCCAGCCGAAGTTTTCACCATTTATCGCTGGACTATACGTAACCCCCGCATAGTGCTGTGATAACCGATTACAATATAATTTCTGAGCAGAGCTTCTAAAAACTAAAATCAGTAGGAGAATACTGGCAGTTTTCTGTAGTACAGAAGCACTCGCCATATTTTGAGAGAAGCAGCGAACAGCGGACAAAGTTTTATTTGACTATTTAATTTAAATTATGTCCGAAAGAACAGACACCATATCCATATACGTATATGGTTCTGGCAATACCAGCCACGACCTTCTGTGAAGATGCACACGTATTCCCCGAACTGTTACGGGACTTGGTAAGAATGTCTTCCACGAGTAATGAGTGTGCTGGTGTGGGACACTACGAATGTAGTGTGTGGACATACAAGGTGAGCATGTGAGTCTCGCGGGAGGCGTGCGCGAGATAGTCCCTGCAGTCACTCTATCGTCTGTGCCCTCGGTGGCTCAGATGGACAGAGCGTCTGCCATGTAAACAGGAGATCCCGGGCTTTAGTCCCAGACGGGGCACATATTGTCACCTGTCCCCGTTGATATATATCGACACCCGTGAGCAGCTGACGGTATTAATATAATTCTAATTTCGTTCTGGACGGCTGCCGGTCATCATAAAAGTATTTAATTTAACGTGTTGATTCCATTTATCAAGAAACTGAGAAAGTAAAATTTTTAATTCTTTGTTTGATTCCTACGTTTACTAGAGGAAATAATGTAAATAAAAGGCTGAAAATCGGTTATTACAAGAAGTGGAATTGTGACGGGCTTTAAAAATTAGGTTAAAGTGAGCCGAAAACCAGTTGTTTCAGCGATAACCGACATTTCCACTGGAGTTCTGCGTGGTAAGATTGACGGGCAAGAACATCTGCCAGGAAGTTTCATATCAGCGCACACTCCGCTGCAGAGTGAAAATCTCATTCTGGAAACATCCCCCAGGCTCTGGCTAAGCCATGTCTCCACAATATCCTTTCTTTCAGGAGTGCTAGTTCTGCATGTTTCGCAGAAGAGCTTCTGTAAAGTTTGGAAGGTAGGAGACGGATACTGGCAGAAGTAAAGCTGTGAGTACCGGGCGAGAGTCGTGCTTCGGTGGCTCAGTTGGTAGAGCACTTGCCCGCGAAAGGCAAAGGTCCCGAGTTCGAGTCGCGGTCGGGCACACAGTTTTAATCTGCCAGGAAGTTTCACATCTAGAACAGTTTCTCAGAAAGGTTACTGCAGCTCTGATGTTCTCAAAATGAACGGGCCAGCCATTGTCGTCCTCGAGGGGGAGGGGGAGGGGAGGAGGTGGGGAGGGGAGGAGAGGCAAAGGGGCACTTTCACCCATCGCCCCCAACCCTCCCTGGAATCTGGAGTAAAGAGTTTTTATTCGTTACAGTATACTCATACTCTTCCAGATAAGACTTCTCCACAATACTGCTAAACCTTAGCTTTGATCAGTTGTAGGGCTTATAGAGTTAGTGTCTTGCTGCTTGTTGCATCTCGTAACTGACCAGCTGATTTGTACACAGAGTGCCAGTTTCAGAATCATGCACTCCAGCCCCGACGCTCCTCCCGCACTCCCCTCCACTGGAAATATTTCTGCAGACTCCAGTCTGCCACTGTGCATATATTTTGATAACATCCTGGTTTTAATAGCATCGAAGGAACAGCATTGTGCAGTAAAGGGTAGACCTAGGACAGAACACACCATTCACATTGAAAAGCATCACTTAGTAGATGGTGAAATACTCTGAAGCTAGCCAGATAGAAACAGAAGTTTCTGGCACTGTATCTGACCCAAATTCTAATCTTACACTAATCTCTTGTATCTACCTACCACGCTCTCAAAAAGCCAACGATTTACTATTATCAGAAGTTCCGAAAAATGAGGAAGAAATTGACCCACACATTTTTCCGTTGTGTATTATTTCGATTCCCCAATAAAGGGAATGGACTTGTAGCCACATGTTACACAAGCGATAGATGGCTTAAAATACATAAAAATAGATGACAATAAGAGACGATTTTTAAAAACACAATGATGGACGGTATTTTCGATTTTTACAGGAAAATAATGGATTACGAAATAAAGGTTTTTGAAAAATACGCTGGTGGACAATATTGGGGATTTTTTATCTTTATAGATGACTAGCGGAAAAGCTTGGCGTTGACCAGGCATTTATTTACAGCTGTGCGTCCACGCCCGTACTATGCAGCGTCTGGCCTTGTCTTGAGTTTTATGACCTATCTCCTGAAACATGTGTCGTACAATGATATAATTTTGTAGGTACATTCAGCGTCATATGCGGATACTGTCTGCGAAATTTATTGCGAATATAGTAGCAAAGAAGTAACAAATTTAAATGTCATGAATGCTGTGATGCCCACACACTTGGGTGCAACTAATGTACACGGGATGCTTGGCACGATCATTATGGCTACCATCACCTGTGGTCGAAATTGGACCAGCTGTGTCGACGTAGTGAAAATATAAATGTGCAAAACATGGTAAACGTCCATTCTTTCCATCCATCGGACCTGATCTACGATCAAAAATATCATGTAAATGTGGTAGGGGCCACGGCCTTGCCGCAGTGGATACACCGGTTCCCGTCAGATCACTGAAGTTTAGCACTGTCGGGCGTGGTCGGCACATGGATGGGTGACCATCCGGGCCGCCATGCGCTGTTGCCATTTTTCGGGTTGCACTCAGCCTTGCGATGCCAATTGAGGAACTACTCGACCGAATAGTAGCGGCTCCAGTCAAAGGAAACTACTACAAAGAGTGGGAGAGCCAGCTCCTCCTCCACCCTCAGTGAGGATGACGTGGCGGTCGGATGGTCCTGATTGGCCACTTGTGGCCTGAAGACGGAGTGTTTTTTTAAAGTAGTACTGCCTACATAAAACGGACAGTCTAGGCTCAGGGACTGTCCACGGTAAATGCTGCATTGGACCTACGAATACTATTAAAACAACGGTTTGAGTTCTCTTTAATTGTCCAATCATCTGAAGTGAGGCTTTATTACAGTGCGCTGAAAAATAGATTTTACGTCAATGGCAGATAAATTTTATGTTTCCGGAATGAGATTTTCATTCTGCAGCGGAGTGTGCGCTGATATGAAACTTCCTGGCAGATTAAAACTATGTGCCCGACCGAGACTCGAACTCGGGACCTTTGCCTTTCGCGGGCAAGTGCTCTACCATCTGTGCTACCGAAGCACGACTCACGCCCGGTACTCACAGCTTTACTTCTGCCAGTATCCGTCTCCTACCTTCCAAACTTTACAGAAGCTCTCCTGCGAACCTTGCAGAACTAGCACTCCTGAAAGAAAATTGTGAGTACCGGGCGTGAATAGTGCTTCGGTAGCTCAGATGGTAGAGCACTTGCCCGCGAAATGCAAAGGTCCCAAGTTCGAGTCTCGGTCGGGCACACAGTTTTAATCTGCGAGGAAGCTTCATATCAGCGCACACTCCGCTGCAGACTGATGATCTCATTCTGGAAACATCCCCCAGGTTGTGGCTAAGCCATGTCTCCGCAATATCCTTTCTTTCAGGAGTGCTAGTTCCACAAGGTTCGCAGGAGAGCTTCTGTAAAGTTTGGAAGGTAGGAGACAGATACGGGCAGAAGTAAAGCTGTGAGTACCAGGCATGAGTCGTGCTTCGGTAGCTCAGATGGTAGAGCACTTGCCCGCGAAAGGCAAAGGTCCCGAGTTCGGGTCTCGGTCGGGCACACTGTTTTAAGCTGCATATTATTTCGTCTACCAAAAACCGCCTCTCACTATGGCGTCTTCAGTACAGTTTTGTTTTCCACTGCTGACAATAGAAACGATCTGGCAGATGTGGCACTGTAGATGCCCAGTATGCGTGTCTTAATGGAAATAAACCGCCTGGAACATTTTCCCTTTAACGTCCCTTGAATCGGATTTCATGGAACGTTATTACTTTCCTGTGTCCATTTCTATCACACCAGCTGATAGCTGCGACTGGGGAGGGTTCGGAGGGGGTGGGGTGAAACTTGGCAGCACTTTGAGTGGCAGAAAAACCGAAGAAAACCTAACGTTTTCGTCATTTGTTTGACGTAGTGCCAGTTCGTCACATCGGACGCTTTTCACTCGGAAACGTTTACATTCATCGTCTGGCAATCAATGTCGCCTGCTGAGGTATGCAGTGGCACCACTCTGTACGAAATAGAAGCTTAAGTTGATGGAGTCGACAAGTAAGGAGCAGTGTCTGTCTTGTTTTAGATATTGAAAATTCAATTATAGGCCTTATTTGCTGCCTTGTAGTTGACATAGGACCTTGCGATTTTGAACGACCGAGGTCCGGTAGCAACACCACACGGGAAAATGCGAGGAGTGTTAATGTGTAGTAAAAAGCGAAGAAAACCTTACGTTTTCTACATTTGTTTTCCTAATGACGAAATGGGATATCGTCAGAATGGACGCTTTTCTCTCGGAAACGTTTACATTTATTGTCTGGCAATTAATGTCGCGTGCTGAGGTATGCAGTCGCACCACTCTGTACGAAATAGGTTCTAAGCTGATGCAGTCGACAAGTAATATCGAAATATATTGTCACCTCGAAATACATCGACACCTCGAAATAAATCAACACCTCGAAATAAATCGAAACCACGAAATATATCGAGACCCGGAGATAAATCGAAACCTCGAAGTAAATCGACACATCCAAATCAACTGACACATCGAAACGATTCGAAATAACGAAATGTATCGACATCTATGCGCATTTCGACAAACTAAATGTATCGATACCTCGTAGTAATTCGAGGTACCGACATATATCGTGTTCTAGGAACATCGATATCTCGAAAGTTTTACTTATAGATTGTTGGCTCATTAGCCGGCTTTGGTGCCTTGGACATGACCGAGGACCATACGATTTTGTATCTAACGACGGCTGGCAGCCATGTTACACGCGAGAATGTGAAAAGCGTCCATAAGTAGTAAAAAAAGTGAGAAATCGCACCGTTTTCGTCATTTGCTATCGTATCGACGTAATGCAAGATCGTCACATTGGCCGCTTTTCTCTCTCAAACGGTTACATTTATCGTCTGCAAACTTATGTGGCGTGCTGCGGAATGCGGAGATATTAAAAGGACAGCAGTAGAACACAGAAGAAACTTCTAAGTTGATGTTATCGGACAGTAAGAAGCAGTACAATTCAAGTTTTAGTTATCGATTATTGACTTATTAGGTCGCTTTGGTGCCTTGGACATGACCGACGACCTTATGATTTTGCATGAAACAACGACTGGTAGCCACGTTGCACGCGATAATGTGAAAAGTGTTCATATGTAGTAAAACCCTGAGAAATCGCACCTTTTCGTCATTTGCTGTCGTATCGACGGAATGCCAGATCATCACATTGGAAGCTTTTTCTCTCTCAAACGGTTACATATATAGTCTGCAAACCTATGTGGCGTGCTGCGGTAGGTGGACACACAAAAAATACACTACTGGACATTGAAATAAGAACACCGTGAATTCATTGTCCCAGGAAGGGGAAACTTTATTGACACATTCCTGGGGTCAGATACATCACATGATCACACTGACAAAACCACAGGCACATAGATACAGGCAACAGAGCATGCACAATGTCGGCACTAGTACAGTGTATATCCACCTTTCGCAGCAATGCAGGCTGCTATTCTCCCATGGAGACGATCGTAGAGATGCTGGATGTAGTCCTGTGGAACGGCTTGCCATGCCATTTCCACCTGGCGCCTCAGTTGGACCAGCGTTCGTGCTGGACGTGCAGACCGCGTGAGACGACGCTTCATCCAGTCCCAAACATGCTCAATGGGGGACAGATCCGGAGATCTTACTGGCCAGGGTAGTTGACTTACACCTTCTAGAGCACTTTGGGAGGCACGGGATACATGCGGACGTGCATTGTCCTGTTGGAACAGCAAGTTCCCTTGCCGATCTAGGAATGGTAGAACAATGGGTTTGATGACGGTTTGGATGTACCGTGCACTATTCAGTGTCCCCTCGACGATCACCAGAGGTGTACAGCCAGTGTAGGAGATCGCTCCCCACACCATGATGCCTGGTGTTGGCCCTGTGTGCCTCGGTCGTATACAGTCCTGATTGTGGCGCTCACCTGTACGACGCCAAACACGCATACGACCATCACTGGCACCAAGGCAGAAGCGACTCTCATCGCTGAAGACGACACGTCTCCATTCGTCCCTCCATTCACGCCTGTCGCGACACCACTGGAGGCGGGTTGCACGATGTTGGGGCGTGAGCGGAAGACGGCCTAACGGTGTGCGGGACCGTAGTCCAGCTTCATGGAGACGGTTGCGAATGGTCCTCGCCGATACCCCAGAAGCAACAGTGTCCCTAATTTGCTGGGAAGTGGCGGTGCGGTCCCCTACGGCACTGCGTAGGATCCTACGGTCTTGGCGTGCATCCGTGCGTCGCTGCGGTCCGGTCCCAGGTCGACGAGCACGTGCACCTTCCGCCGACCACTGGCGACAACAACATCGATGTACAGTGGAGACCTCACGCCCAACGTGTTGAGCAATTCGGCGGTCCGTCCACCCGGCCTCCCGCATGCCCACTATACGCCCTCGCTCATAGTCCGTCAACTGCACATACGGTTCACGTTCACGCTGTCGCGGCATGCTACCAGTGTTAAAGACTGCGCTGGAGCTCCGTATGCCACGGCAAACTGGCTGACACTGACGGCGGCGGTGCACAAATGCTGCGCAGCTAGCGCCATTCGACGGCCAACACCGCGGTTCCTGGTGTGTCCGCTGTGCCGTGCGTGTGATCATTGCTTGTACAGCCCTCTCGCTGTGTCCGGAGCAAGTATGGTTGGTCTGACACACCGGTGTCAATGTGTTCTTTCTTCCATTTCCAGGAGTGTACCATAGTAGAACACAAAAGAAGCTTCTAAGTTGATGTAATCGGCCAGTAAGAAGCAGTACAATTCAAGTTTCAGTTATAGATTATTGACTTATTAGGTGGCTTTGGTGCCTTGGACATGACCGACGGCCTTAAGATTTTGCATGAAACAACGACAGGCAGCCACGTTGCATGAGAGAGAGTGAAACGTGTCAATAAGTAGTAAAAACCTGAGAAATCGCACCGTTTTCGTCATTTGCTATCGTATCGACGGAATGCCGTATCGTCACATTGGCCGCTTTTCTCTCTCAAACGGTTACATTTATCGTCTGCAAACTTATGTGGCGTGCTGCGGAATGCGGAGACACAAAAAGCACCGCAGTGGAACACAGAAGAAACTTCTAAGTTGATGTAATCGGAAAGTAAGAAGCAGTACAATTCAAGTATCAGTTATCGAATATTGACTTATTACGTGGCTTTGGTGCCTTGGACATGACCGACGGCCTTAAGATTTCGCATGAAACAACGGCTGGCAGCCATGTTACACGTTAGAATGTGAAAAGTATCCATATGTAGTAAAAACCTGTGAAATCCCTCCGGTTTCGTCATTTGCTATCGTATCGACGGAATGCAGATCGTCATATTTGAAGCTTTTCTCTCTCAAACGGTTACATATATCGTCTGCAAACCTATGTGGCATGCTGCGGTATGTGGAGACACTACAAATACCATAGTAGAACATAGAAGATGCTCCTAAGTTGATGTAATCGGCCAGTAAGGAGCAGTACAATTCGAGTTTTAGTTATCGATTATTGACGTATTAATTGGCTTTGATGCCTTAGACATGACGACCTTAAGATATTGCATGAAACAACGAATGGCAACCACGTAGCGGGAGAGAATGTGAAACGTGTCCATATGTGGTAGAAACCTGAGAAATCGCGCGGTTTTCGTCATTTGCTATCGTATCGACATAATGCGAGATCGTCATATTGATCGCTTTTTCCTCTCAAAACGAAATATTTGTCGTCTGCAAACTTATGTGGCGTGCTGCGGAATGCGGAGACACTAAAAGCACCACAGTAGAACACACAAGAAGCTTCTAAGTTGATCTTATCGGACAGTAAGACGCAGTACAATTCAAGTTTTAGTTATCGATTATTGACTTATTAGGTAGCTTTGGTGCCTTGGACATGACCGACGACCTTATGATTTTTTATAAAACAACGACTGGCAGCTACGTTACACGAGAGAAAGTGAAAAGTGTTCAGTAGTAGCAAAAACCTGAGAAATCCGCCCGTTTTCGTCATTTGCTATCGTATCGACGTAATGGGAGATCGTCAAATTGGCCACTCTTCTCACTCAAACGATTACATTTATCGTGGGCAAAGCTATGTCGCGTGCTGCGGTATGCGGAGACACTAAAAGCACCATAGTAGAACCCAGAAGAAGCTTGTAAGTTGATGTAATAGCCAGTAGGAAGCAGTACAATTCAAGTTTTAGTTATCGATTATTGACTTATCAGCTGGCTTTGGATGTTTTGGACTTGACTGAGGACCTTAAGATTTTGCAACCAACAACGACTGGCAGCCTCGTTGCACGAGGGAATGTGAAACGTGTCCATATGTAGTAAAAACCTGAGAAATCGCACCGTTATCGATCATTTGCTTTCGTATCGACGTAATGCCAGATCGTCACATTGGCAGCTTTTCTCTCTCAAACGGTTACATGTACCGTCTGCAAACTTATGTGGCGTGCTGCGGAAAGCGGAGACACTAAAAGCAACGCAGTAGAACACAGAAGAAGTTTCCAAATTGATGTAATAGCCAGTAAGAAGCAGTACAATTTAAGTTGTAGTTATCGATTATTGATTTTTTAGCCTGTTTTGGTGCCTTGGACGTGAGCTAGGATCCTACGATTTTGCATGAAGGGAGGTGTAGCAGCCACGTTGCACCGGAGAATGTGAAAAGTGTTCATATGTAGTAAAAACCGGAGAAATCCGCCCGTTTTCGTCATTTGCTATCGAATAAACTTAATGCCACATCGTCACATTGGCCGCTCCTCTCTCTGAAACGGTTTCATTTATTGTGTGCAAAGCTATGTCGCGTGCTGCGGTATGCGGAGACACTAAAAGCACCCCAGTCGAACATAGAAGAAGTTTCTAAGTTGATGTAATCGTCCAGTAAGAAGCAGTACAATTCAAGTTTTAGCTGTCGATTATTGAATAATTAGCCGGCTTTGGTGCATTGGAGATGACCGACGACCTTAAGATTTTGCATGAAACAACGACTGGCAGCCACGTTACACGAGACAATGTGAAAAGTGTACATATGTAGTAAGAACCTGGGAAATCGCACCGTTTTCGTCATTTGCTATCTTATCGACGTAATGCCAGATCGTCACTTTGGCCGCGTTTCTCTCTCAAACGGTTACATTTATCGTCGGCAAAGTTATGTCGCGTACTGCGGTATGCGCAGACATTAAAAGCACCACAGTAGAACACAGAAGAAACTTCTAAGTTGATGTAATCGGCCAGTAAGAAGGAGTACAGTTCAACTTTTAGTTATCGATTATTTACTTATTAGCTGGCATTTGTGCCTTGGACTGGACGGACGACCTTAAGATTTTGCATGAAACGAAATATGGCAGACACGTTGCACGAGAGAATGTGAAGAGTGTCTATATGTAGTAAAACGTGATAGATCGCACCATTTTCGTCATCTGCTATCGTATCTACGTAATGCAAGATCGTCACATTGGACGCTTTTCTCCCTTAAACTTCTACATTTATGGTCTTCAACATTTAGTGGCGTGCTGCGGTATTCGGAGACACTAAAAGCACCACAGTAGAACCCAGATGAAGCTTCTAATTCAATGTAATCGGCCAGTAAGAAGCAGTACAATTCAAGTTTTAGTTATCGATTAATGACTAATTAGAAGGCTTTAGTGTCTTGGCAATGACCGACAACCCTAAGATTTAGCATGAAACAACGACTGCCAGCCACGTTAGTCGAGAGAATGTGAAAAGTGTCCATATGTAGTAAAAACCTGAGAAATCGCACCGTTTTCGTCATTTGGAATCGTATCGATGGAATGCTAGATCGTCACATTGGCCGCTTTTTCCTCTCAAACGGTTACATTTATCGTCTGCAAACTTGTGTGGCGTGCTGCGGTATGTGGAGACACTAAAACACCACAGTAGAACACAGAAGCTTCTAAATCGATGTAATCGGCCAGTAAGAAGCAGTACAGTTTAAGTTTTAGTTATCATTTATTGACTTATTTGCCGGCTTTGGTGCCTTGATCATGAGGTAATACCTTGCGATTTGGCATGAAACGACGTCTGGACGCCACGTTGCACGGAAGAATGTGAAAAGTGTTCATATATGGTAAAACTTGAGAAATCCACCCGGTTTCGCCTTTTGCTATCGAATCGACGTAAAGCCATATCGTCACATTGGCCCCTATTCTCTCTGAAACGTTTACATTTATCGTCTGCAAACTTATTTCGCTTGCTGCGGTGTGGGGTGACACTACAAGCAACAAAATAAGAGCTTCTTAGTTGATGCAATCAGCCAGTAAGAAGTAGTATAAGTGAGATTTTTGTTATTGATTGGTGAATTATTGGCCGGCTTTTATTGCCTTGCATGTGACCGAGGACCCTACGCTTTTGCATGAGACGAGGTCAGGCAGCCACGTTAAACGAAAAAATGTGAAAAGTTTTAATATGTATTAAAAACTTTAGAAGACCACCCGTTTGCGTCACTTGCCTTATGACGTATTGCTAGATAGTCACATAGGTATCTTTTCTCTTGGAAACGTTTACATTTATGGTCTGGAAACCAATGTCGCGTGCTGAGGTATCCAGTGGTAACACAAGGAACAAAATAGAAGCTTCTAAGTTGTTGCAATTGACTAGTAAGAAGTAGTACAAGACAAGTTTCGGTTACGAAATTTCAATTATTGGCCAGTTTTGGTGTCTTGAAGTTGATTGAGGACCTGGGAACTTATCTGTCTACTTCCCCGTCCCCTCTCCCCTCCCGCACAGAAGATTTCTGTCTACCTATCGCTCTTCCGCTACCGCTACCCTCGTATTAGGTCAGCCTACCTACCACCCCTTGGAAGATCTCTCTCTACCTACCACACCCATTGGAAGACATTTGTCTACCTACTCCCCTCCATGGAATATGTCACTCTACCTCCCCCCCATCAGAAGATGTCTGTCGACCTCCCCTTTTCCAGAGATGTTCGTTTACCCACCCACCCAATCGGAAGATGTTTGTGTATATACCCCCCTTGGAAGATGTCTGTCTACCAACCCCATGCCAGGATGTGTCTATCCCCCCCCCCCTTGGAATATGTCTGTCTACCCCCTCTTGGAGCATGTCTTCCTACTCCCCCTCAGAAAATGTCTGTCTGCCAACCCTCCCCACAGAAGATGTCTGTCGACCTTATCCCTCACTCGGAAGATGTCTTTCTACCCTACACACCGCTTTGGAAGATGTGTGTCTATCTACCCCTCCCGTCTTGGAGGATTTCACTCTACCTACCACCCCTAGGAAGAAGACTATCTAACCAACTGTCGGAAGATGTCTCCCCCCTCTCGGAATATGTCTATCTACCACCCTCTCAGAAGGTGTCTAACCCCCTCGGAAGATGTCTACCACCACTCGGAAGATGTCTACCTACTCTCGGAAGATGTCTGTCTACCTACCCCCTTCAGAGGATATCTGTCTACCTACCTCCCATCTGAAGATGTCCGTCTACCTATCAGCACCCTTGGAAGATGTCTGTCTACCTACCCCACTTGGAAGATATCTGTCTACATACTCACTCTCTATGAAGATGTATGTCTGCCTACCCACCACTCGGAACATGTCTCTCTACCTACCCCCCCTGGGAAGATGTCTGTCTACCTACCCTACACTTGGAAGATGTCTGTCTGCTTACCTCCCCTCGTAAGGTTCTCTCTACCTTTTTGTTTAGCCCATCCAGTAATTCACAGAGAAAAGAGAATATAGCATTTTCAGTTGTCAAACTACTTCTAAAACCGAACTGCGCATTTGATAGCAAATTGTGTGATATAAAATGATCAAGTAACCTTACATGCACAGCCTTTTCGGTAACTTTTGCAAACACTGATGGCATAGAAATAGGTCTAAAATTTTCTACATGATACCTGTCTCCCTTTTCATAAAGCGGCTTTACTGCTGAGTACTTTAATCGCTCAGGAAACTGACCATTCCTAAAGGAAAAATTACAAATATGGCTGAATACAGGGCTAACATGTGCAGCACAGTACTTTAATATTCTGCAAGACACTCCATCATAACCATGAGAGTCCTTAGTATTCAGTGATTTAATTATTGACTCAATCTCCCTCTTGTCTGTATCACAGAGGAGTATTTCAGACATCAATCTCAGAAAGGTATTTGCTAAGAAATTTGTATGATTTCCTGTTGAAACTAAATTTTTATTTAGCTTGCCAGCAATGCTCAGAAAGTGATTGTTAAATACCGTACATATATCTGATTTATCACTAACGAAAATATTATTACTTAGAACTAACTTTATATCATAGACCTTGTGCTGATGACCAGTCACTCCCTTCACAACTAACCATATGTCTGTAATTTTATCCTGTGAATAAGCTATTCTATTTGCATACTTTTTGCCTTGCTAATAACATTTTTAGGCACCTTATAATCCTGTTTGTAAGGGGCTATGGTAGCTTGAATGTGACTACTTCTAACATTTTGATGTAATTCCCGCTATGTTCTACATGATATCCTTATCCTACTAATCAGCCAACCGGGCTGTCCATTACTGCTAGTACACCATTTAGAATGTTCTAATGGAAAACAAGTCTCAAAGAGCATAAGAAATGTGTTATGGAAAGCATTGCATTTATCATCTGTATTATTGGCACTATAAACATCTTGCCACTCTTGTTCGTTGACAAGTTTAAAAAAACTCTCTATTGCTGTTGGATTGGCTTTCCTACGTTCTATGTAACTAAACATGACATTGGTTGGAGTACAAAAACCTTTTAGTGTTAAAATTTGTGCATTATGGTCTGAAAGGCCATTCACTCTTTTACTAACAGAATGCCCATCTAGTAATGAAGAACGAATAAAAATATGGTCTATGACTGTGCTACTGTTCCCCTGCAACCTAGTTGAAAAAAAAACACAGTTTGCATCAGATCATATGAATTTAGGAGATCTACCAACATCATTTTTCTTGGGACCGAACGAGGTGGCGCAGTGGTTAAGACACTGGACTCACATCCGGGAGGACGACGATTCAGTCCCGCGTTCAGCCATCCTGATTTAGGTTTTCCGTGATTTCCCTAAATCACTTCAGGCAAATGCCGGGTTAGTTCCTCTCAAAGGGCATGGACGACTTCCTTCCCCATCCTTCCCTAATACGACGAGACCAATGACCTCGCTGTGTGGTCTCCTTCCCCAAACAACCCAATCCCCCTTTTTCTTGCACAATCATATACAAAATTAATATTGAAGTCCCCACATATAACTACTTTCTGGTACTTCCTACAAAGTGAATCAAGCACCCTCTCTAGCTTAAGCAAAAATGCTCTGAAGTTGGAGTTAGAGGCCCTATAAACAACAGCAATTAGAAATTTAACTGCACTAAATTCAACAAATGCTGCACAACTTTCAAATATCTGTTCAGTGCAGTGTCGCGACAAGTCTATGGACTCAAATAACATACTGTTTTTTATGTACAGAGACACTTCCCCACCCCACAAGGAACTCCTTGAGAAACAGCCAGCTAATCTGTAGCCTGGTAAAGCAAGCCTATAAATTATCAATTTATTGAAGTGGTGCTCTGATGTGCCAATAATTTCAGCGTTAAGATCTATTAGCAGTTCACTAACTTTATCTCTAATAACTCTTATATTTTGATGAAATATGCTAATTCCTTCTCTACTTGGAAACATTACATCCTCTGGAGGAGAGCCCTTAAAGACACTTCCTTTAAGCAGGTATACCTATCAGCTGACTTCAGTATTAAAAAGGTTCAGCTCTAACACCAACCACTAGAGGAATTTTTCCATGAGTGACACAACTACCGCCACCAGCACTCACTACTCTGTCACCTATAAGCTTAGGTAGCCTCCCCTTCGCATACCTATTGAGGTGCAGGCCATGCCTAGTGAAACCCAATCTACTGATAGACCCAACTGGTACCACTGAGATGTGATCCATGCCCTCTGCCATCAGTGCACTCCCCAGCCCCACATTAACGCGCCTAACAGCAGCATTAAGGTGTGGCCGATCACGATGCTGAAACAGTTTCACGAAAAGCACATTAGTGCCACCAGTTTGAGTAGCTATCTTAACCAAGTCACCACTGACATCATACCCCCTGTCCCTATTGCGACTGCTCCCAGCTCCAACCACTATCACTACCTGATCCTCCTTTGTAAAATTCTTACATACCTCCCCTACGCTTTCAGCCACCGGAGCCAACCCTGCACTAGGCTTCACAATGCTTGTGACCTGGTACTCACTCCACAAAACTTCCAGCAAATGCTGGCCCACACCTCTACCATGGGAACTACGTAGCAGCAGAACCTAGGCCTCCTAATTGCTGAGGACTGCTGCAAGTTACCTACATATACAGCTTCACGAGGCTCCTCTCCGCTCAACTCTGACAGTTTGTCGTATCTATTGCATGTATGCAAAGTAAAACTGTCTGACTACCTCCTTTTCATAGCTATCATCTTGCCAACTGCCAGTTCCCATTCCCCAGCACCCTTCACCCTCCTCAACTTATCTAGTTCCTCCTTTGCGCATTGTAACTGCACCTGAAGGGCACAGATCTTACACTCCTGCTCCTCTATTAACTTGTTTCTACTACAGATTCTACATTCCCAGGACAGGATCACCCTAAAATTACCACTGGCTTCCCCAATGCATTCCCGCCAATGAAAATACTTTGAACAAATCCCACAGCGTAATCCACTACTCACAAACCTACGACAGAGCCCACACTTCTCACTCATGATAAAATTTTACAGTTACTAAAAAAAACTATACGTCTACGTTACCAAAGTTCAGTTACAAAAGCAGCTAACAACTATGGTCTCGAAATTCTCTACCTACTAAGAAAGCAGCTACTTGTATTAATACTACTACAACACAGCCGATACCAATACCAGCAAAACTTCACAAAATTATTGGCTAAAACCAAAAAATTAAAACTAAACGCCAGTTCAAAACTAAAGCACGAAATTTACTGAAAACTCTATAAAACACAGCGAGCAAACGATTACAAAAGTTTATTAAGTCATTACTTCGCCACAAACGGCAAGCAACACCACTGCAATCCATTCAATTTAATAACTGTATTACAGAGCACAAACAAGTTAGTCAGTACTTAGCTTATAACCGCTACAGATGCAGTGCACGCCGCAGAATGTAAACAAACTGATGAGGCGCGAGGCTTAGACGAACCACGAAAGCACACTCACAAATAATAGACCACTCGAGTCAATACAACAGGAAGAAAGACGGAGATAAATGAATATCCACTAATAAGTTGCTTTTACGGCAAAAATAATAACACAAACAAACTTTAAAATACGTAAATGAAGTCTAAAATTTATAAAACATTAACAAGCTATTTCAACAGCAGTGCAGCTCATGTGACGTCACACCCATGATGATCTGCCCCCCCCCCCCCCCCGCCCTGAGAAGGTGCTATCCAGCCCACCCTCGAAATATGCCTATCTATCCCCCTCAGAAGATATCTGCCTAGCTACCCCCACTCAGAAGATATCTGTCTACCTACCCCTCCTTGGAAGATCTATGTCAACCTGCATCTACCGCCTCACCCCCACAGATGATGTCTGTGTACCTACCCACACCCTTGGAAGATGTCTGTCTACCTAACCCCCCCCCCCCCCTCCCTCAGAATATGTATGACTACCTACCACTCCCCTCGGAATATGTATGTCTACCTACCCCACCCCTCGGGAGATGTCTGTGTACCTACCCCTCTCTGAAGATATATACCTACACCTCCCACATCGGAAGATGTCATTCTACCTCTCCCTCATCGAAAACTGTCTGTCTCTCATCGCCCCACCACCTAATATGTCATTCTACCTACTTGCCTCCTCAGAAAATGTCAGTCTACATAACCCCCCACAGGAGATGTCTGTCTACCTGCCCCGTGTAAGACGTCTATCTACTTAATCCCCTCGGCAGATGTCTGCCTACCTCACCACCCTAAGGAAGACGTTTGTCCACCTACCTCACCCTCTGAAGATGTCTATCTACATCTCCCAGAAAAACTTTCTCCCCACATCGTAAGATGTCTATCACCCTGAAGATGTCTCTCAAACCCCCCCCCCCCTCCCCCTCGCTAAGCAGATGTCTATCTACCTACCTGCCCTCTCGGAATATTTCTGTCTACCTATCCCAACCCCCATTCAGCCCCCCGCTTGGAAGTTGTTTACCCCTGTCTCGGAAGATGTCTAGAGACCTCCAAACTTCAGAAGGTGTCTTCCAGCCCTTCAGGCGATGTCTGTCTACCTACCCTCACCACCATTCGAAGATGTCTACCCCCTTGGAGGATGTCTACTCCCCCTGGAATATGTCTGTCTACTCACGTTGGATGATGTCTGTCTGTCTATCTACTCAGCCCCCCTGGGAAGATGTCTGTTAAACTACCACCCCTTGGAATTTGTTTATCTGTCATTATCAGCACAAAAGATGTCCATCAACCTACAATCGCCCTCTGAAGATGTCTGTCTACCTACAGCTCCCGCTTGGAAGATGTCTGTCTACCTAAAACCGCCCTCAGAAGATGTCTGTCTACCTATCCCCACATCAGAAAATGTCTGTCTCATCTCCCCACCCTTGGAATATGTCTGTCTACCTACACACCCCATCGGAAATGTCTGTCTACCTAAGCTCGCTCAAAACATGTCCGATTAGCTATCCACCCCAGAAGATGTCTGCCTACCTACCCAACCATCGGAAGATGTCTGTTTACCTACCTCTCTCCCTCGGAAAATGTCTCTCTCTCATCCCCCCACCTGAGGATATGTCTGTCTACTTACCTGCCCTCCCTCGGAAAGATCTCTATCTACCTAAACCCACCTCTCAGAAGATGTATGACTACCTACCCCTCCCCTTGGAAGATGTATGTTTTCCAACCCTTCCTTCAGAATATTTCTGCCTACCTACCCTCTATCACGAAGGATGTCTGTCCACCTACAATTCCTTTCAGAAGGTGTCTGTCTACATACCCACCCACACTTGGAAGAAGTTTGTCTACGTGCCCACCCCCTCAGGAAAAGTCGGTCTACCAACCCCCTTAGAGGATGTCTGTCTACCTGTAACCCTCTGATGATGACTGTCTACCTAACCCCCATCTGAAGAAACCTGTCTACCTACCCCCTTGGAAGATGTCTATCCTCCTACAACTCTTCACAATACGTCGGCATACCCCCCCCCACATGATCTGTCTATCTACCCCCCTCCCCCGTCATAACATGAATGTCTACCTAAGCCCCTCAGAAGATGTATGCTATCTACCCCCCTTCAAATGATTCGATTTTATCCCTCCTGTGGGAGATGTCTGTCTCCCTACCCCAACCTCTGAGGATATCTGTCTACCTACCCCACCTCTCAGAAGATGTCAAACTACCACTCCTCTCGGAAGATATCTACTCCCACATCAGAGAATGTCTACACCCCTCTTGGTCTGTCTACCAAAACGCATACTTTGAAAGATGTCTCCTCCCCCCCCCCCCTTGAAAGATGTCTGTCTACCAAGGACACCCCTCAGAAGATGTATGTCTACTGAACTCACCCTCAGAATATGTCTCCTCCTTACTTACCCCCCCCCCCCCCCCTTGGAATATGTCTGTCTACCTACCCAATTCCCCATAAGATGATGACTGTCTACCTTATTCCCCTCAGAAGGTGTATGTCTACATACCACCCCTCGGAACATGTGTGCCTACCTAAAACCCTTGGAAGAGGTCCATCTTCTCCCATCTTGGAAGATATTTATTTACACCCCTCTTGGAAGATATCTACCCCTGTCTTGGAGGATGACTACCTCCCTCTCGGAGGATGTCTACCCCCTCTCTGAAGATATCTGTCTACGTACCCTCCTCTCGAAAGGTATCTCTCCTCCGCCAGATGTTGTAAGTCTATCAACCCTCAAATGGAAAATGTCTGTCCTCCTAATCCCCCTCGGAAGATGTCTGTGTACCTACCCACCTGTCTGTCTACTCCCATGATGTCTGTCTACCTCCCCCTTAGGTATATGTCTGTATACCTACACCCGTTCGCAAGATGGCTGTATACCAAACACCCCTCCGAAGATGACTATCTACCTACCCTGCTTCAGAAGGTGTCAGTCTACCTAACCCCTCCTTGGAAGATGCCTGTCTACAAAATTTCACCCGGAAGATGTCTGCCTACCTAACCATTTGCACAATAGATGTCTATTTACCAACCCCTCTGCCTCGGAAGATGTCTGCCTTCCTACAAATCTCACAACAGAAGAGGTCTGTCTACCTACTTACACCCCTTGGAAGATGTCTCTCTACGTAGCCCCAGTCATAAAATATTGTCTACCAACCCATACCTCGGAATATGTCTGTCTATCTACCCCCCAGAAGATGATTGTCTAATTACCCCCTCATCTGAAGATGTCTGTCTACCTACACATCCCCCACAGAAGATGAGTGTCTACCTACACCCATCAGAAGATGGTGTCTACTTACCACCATCGGAATATGTCTCTTTACCGATCCCCTCTTGGCAAATGTCATTCTACACCAACCTACAACCTACAACCTAAAACCCCCAGAAGAAGTCTGTCTACCTACCCCCTCTCTCGAAAAATGTCTATAGTCACCCTATCTCGGACAATGTCTCTCTACCTATGCCCCATCGTGGAAGATGTCTGTCTACCCACCCACCCATCAGAAGAAGGCTGTCTACTATCATCCCCTCACAGAAGATGTCTGCCAACCAACCCCCTATTGGTAGATGTCTGTCTACCTACCCCACCCCACCTCTGAAGATGTCTGTCTACCAACCTTCCACTTGGAAGATATCTGACCTTCTACAACCCCTCAGAAGATGTCAGTCTACCTAACCCCTTCTCAGACGTTATCTGCCTAAATACCCCTCCTCAGATGGTTCCTGTCTACCTACACCCACAACCCCTCATAATATGAATGTCTACCTGAACACCTCAGAAGCTGTATATTTACCTACCCCAGCTCGAATGATTTGTTTCTATCTTATACCTATCTCGGAAGATGTCTGTCTCCCTACCCACCCCCTCTGAGGGTGTCTGTATACCTACCCAACTTCTCGAAAGTTGTCTCTCTACATTCACCACACATTTGAAGATGTCTATCTATGTACCTCCTCTCTAAAGATATCTATCTATTGCCACCATGGAAGAAAAGTATCTCCCCCCTCTCGGAAGATGTCAAACTACCACTCCTCTCAGAAGATATACACTCCCCATCTGAGAATGTCTACACCCCCTCTCGGAGGATGTCTGTCTACCAAACTACATCCTTTAGAAGGTGCTTCCCACCCCTTGGAAGATGTCTGTCTTCCAACACCCCCCCCCCCCCCACCTTGGAAGATGTCTGTTTACTGAACCCAGCCTCAGAAGATGTCTCCATACCTACCACCACTCGGAAGATGTCTGTCTACCTACCCACCCCCATCAGAAGATGACTGTCGACGTTATCCTCTTCAGAAGATGTCTGTCTACATACCCTCCTTCAGAAGATGTCTGCCTACCTAAGACCAGTGGATGATGTACAACTACCTCACATCTCGGAAGACATCTACTCCCCCTCTCGGAGGATGACTATCTCCCTCTCGGAGGATGACTACCTCCTCTCTGAAGATGACTGTCTATGTACCCTCCCCTCGAAAGATGTCTCTTCCCCATCAGATGATGTGTATCTACCAACCCTCACATGGAAAGTGTCTGTCCTTCTAACCCCCTCGGATGATGTCTGTGTACGTACCCACCTGGAAGATGGCTGTCTACCTACCCCCACTCGGGACATATCCGTCTACATTCCCCCCTAGGTATATGTCTGTATACCTACAGCCGGCCGCGTTGGTCTTGCGGTTCTAGGTGCGCAGTCCGAAACCGTGCGACTGCTACGGTCGCAGGTTCGAATCCTGCCTCGGGCATGGATGTGTGTGATGTCCTTAGGTTAGATAGGTTTAAGTAGTTCTAAGTTCTAGGGGACTGATGACCACAGCAGTTGAGTCCTATAATGCTCAGAGACATTTGAACCATTTTTTTTGTATACCTACACCCCTTCGGAAAATGTCTGTCTACCTACACCATCAGCTCAGAAGATGTAATTCTACTTACCACACCTCGGAAAGTGTCAGTCTACTTATGCCCCACCCTCAGAAACTGTCTGTCTACCTTGTCCCTTTGGAAGATGTCAGTTTACCAACCCCACTCAAAAGATGTCTGCTTACCTACTCTCCCAACCAAAGATGCCTGTCTACCTACCCCCTCTTGGAAGATTTTGTCTACCCCCTCTCTGAGATGTCTTTCTACATCCCCTTGGAAGATGCCTATCTAAACCCCTAGGAAGATATCCCTCCCTCTAAAAATGCCTACCTAACCCCTTCCACATCAGAAGATGCCGATCTCGCCCCCTTCGTTTGATGCCTACCCACACCCACCTCATAAGATTATCTATCCATTCCCTCCAAAAATGCCAATCTCCCTCCTCGGAAGAGGTCTATCTACACCCTTCAGAAGACTTGTATCTATCCCCAATCTTGGAAAATGTCTATCTACCCCCCTTGGAAGCTGTCTCTCTACCCCCTTGGAAGATATCTACCTCCCTTCGGAAGATGTCAATCTACCCAGCCCATGCGGAAAATATCTATATATCCCTCCACTCGGAAGGTGACAATCAACCAACAGCTCGGAAGATGTCTATCTACCCCACCCTCAGATGACGTCTATCTACACCCTCTGGAAGATACCTATTCCCACCTCAGAAGATGTATATCCCCCAGGAGGATGTCTATAACCTACCTCATGAAAGATGCCTGTCTACCAACCCCGTCCTCTCGGAATATGTCTGTCTACCACCCCACCCCAGTGAAGATTTCCATCTAGCCCCTCAGAGGATGTTTATCCTACACTCAAAAGATTTCTACAGCTTCGCTACACTTGGAATGTGTCTACCGCCCATTCTGATGATGTCTGTCTACCTCCAAATTCTAGGAAGATGTCTGTATGTCTGTCTTCCTCACAAACTCGGGACAAGTCTATCTATCCCCCACTATGGAAGAAATCTATCTAACCCCCTCTCGGAAGGTGTATATCTACCCTCCTCGCTAAAGATATCTACACCCCATCTTCGAGGAGCTCTATCCCCCCTTCATGGAAGATGCCTGTTTATTACACGAACCCATCGGAGGATGTAAGTGTACATACCATAACTCCCCACAGAAGATGTCTGTCTACTTACCGACCTTTCTTGGAAGATGTCTGTCTACCCCCCTCCCCCTTTGAAGATGTCTGACTACTCACCTCCCCCCCATGGAAGAATACTATCTCCCCCCTCCCAGAAGATGTCAATCTACTTCTCGAAAATATCTACACCCCCCCCCCCCCCCGGAAAATGTCTACCCTCTCTCTCGAAGGATATTTGTTTACCTATCTGGCCCCAATCGAAAAATGTCTACCCCCTTGGAAAATGTCTGTCTACCAAGCTCCCTCCTAGAAGACGTCTGTCTAAGAAACAACCCCTCAGAAGATGTCTGTCTATCTACCCCGCCTCGGAATTGTTTGTCTACCATTATCACCACAGAAGATGTCAACTCCCTTCCCCCTCTTGGAAGATGTCTGTGTACCTACCACCCCTCAGAAGATGTCTGACCACATACCCTGCTTCGGAATATGTCTGTCTACCTACCCCTCGCAGAAGATGTGTGTCTTCCTACCTCCCCACAATAGATGTAGATAAACAGATAACTTTCGAGAGGGAGCAGGTAGACAGACATCTTGCAAGGGAGTGATATGTAGAGAGAAATTACCAAGGGGTGGGGAATAATTAGACAGACTTCTTCCGAGGGGGGGTAGGTATACATATATTTTCTGAGTGTTTGTAGGTAGACAATCTTCTGAGGGGGTAGGCAGAAAGGCACCTTCCGAGGGGGGTAGGTAGACAGACATCTCCCATTGGTGTGTTGGTAGACAGCCAACTTCCGAGGGGCGTACTTAGACAGACATCTTCTAGAGGGGTAAGCAGACCAATATCTTCCAAGCGGGGGTTGGGGGGCGGTAGGTAGGCAGACATCTTCCGAGGGGGTAGGTAGACAGACATCCTCAGAGGATGGGGGGGTAGGTAGATAGACATTATCTGTGGAGGTGTGGATAAACAGACATCTTCTGAAGGGTAGGTAGACAGACATTTTCCGAGTTGTGTTATAGGTAGACAGATATCTTCCAAAGGGGGGTAGGTAGACAGAGACTTCCTTGGTGGGTAGTTTGAGAGACATCTCCTGATGGGGGGTTGGTAAACAGACTTCTTCTGAAGGGGTGTAGGTACACAAACATCTACTGTTGGTGCAGGACAGATAGACACAATTCTTCTGAGGCTGGGAATGATAGAAATCTTACGAAGGAGGGCATGTAGACAGACATTTTCCAAGTTGGGCAGACTGACAGACATCTTCCGGGGGGTAGAAAGACATAGATATTCCAAGGGTGGTAGATAGACAGACATCTTCTGTGCGGTAGTAGGTTGGCAGACATCATCTTAGTTTGCGTATGTAGACAGGCATCTTCCAAGGGGAGGGGGTATATAGGAAGATACCTTCTGAAGGGGATGATAGACATCTTACGGGAGTGGGTAAACAGACATCATTTGTGTGGATTTGATAGACATATGTATTGGGAGGGGGGTTAGTTAGACATCTTCTGAGTGGTGGAAAGTAGACAACTTCCAAGGGGGAGGTAGGCATCTTCCTAAGTGAGGGGCAGATTGCCTGACATCTTCCATAGGGTAGGTAGCCAATCATCTTCCAAGGATGGGTTGGGTAGACAGATATATTCAATGGGGGGGGGGGTGTAGGTAGACAGAGACCTTGTTGGGGGTAGTTTGACAGAATTCTCCTGATGGAGGGTTGGTAAACATACTTCTTCCAAGGGAGGCAGGAAATATAGACATTTTCCGAGGGGGCAGGACACATAGACACACATCTACTGAGCTTGGTGCTGTTAGACATATTCCAAAGGGGGGCACGATGACAGACATTTTCCGAGTTGGGCAGATAGACATATATCTTTGAGGGGGTAGACAGACATACATCTTCCAAAGGTGATAGATAGACATTTTCTGAGGGGGCGGTATGTTGGCCGACATCTTCTGACGAGGGAGTAGATAGACAATATCTGAGCTGGGGTAGAAAGGCATCTTCCAAGGTGGTTAGATAAGCATCTTTCATGAGTGGATTGGGTAGATAGACAGACTTTTCCCGAAGGGGGGAGGGAGGGGTAGGTAGTGAAACATCTCACATACAGGGGTAGGTAGACTATCATTTTCTGAGGGGAAGATGGGTACACAGACATTTTGTGGGTGGTAGGTAGACAGACATCTTCAAGGGGATAGGTAGAGAGACAACTCGGGGGGGGGGGGGGGTTGTTAGACAGACATGTTCCAAGTAGGGATAGATAGACAAACATCTACTCGGGCGGGGGGGGGGGGGGGGGCGGTAGACAGACATCTTCCGATAGGAGGGATTGGTAGACAGACTTCTTCAAAGGATGGGTGATGGGTAGACAGACATCTTTTGATGGGGTATTAAGTAGTCAGACTTCTTCTGAGCAGATGTATGTAGACATACAGCTTCAGAGGATGAGGGATATGTAGACAGACATCTTCTAAGGTGGCGTAGGTAGAAATACAGTTAGTGAGGGTGGTAGGTAGACAGGCATTATCCGAGAGTGGGTTGTAGGTAGACAGAAATCATCTGAGGGGTGTAGTTAGACAGGTATTTTCTGAGGCTAGGGGTATGTAGACAGACATTGTCCATGGGGATAGTTAGACACACCTTCTGAGGTATGGGGAGTAAGAAGTCTGACATCTCCTGTGGATGGTAGGTAGAGTGTCACTTTCGAAGGAGGGGTAGTGAGAGATTCTTAGGAGGTGGGGGATGTTGGTAGACAGACATGTTCTGAGGGAGGTAGGTAGAGAGACATCTTTAGAGGCAGGGGTGGTAGAAAGCCATATTCCGAATGAGTGTAGGTAGAGATACATATTCCGAGGGGGGCTTGGTAGACAGACATCTTCTGAGGTGGGGTAGGTAGGCAGACGTTTTCAGCATTTGGGTATGTCGACAGACATCTTCCAGGGAAGTGGGTATGAAGGCAGATATCTTCGTGAGGGGGAGCTAGGTAGACAGACATCTTCCGAGGGTGTTGGGTAAGTAGGCATACATCTTCCAGGGCGGTAAGTAGACCAATATTTTCCCATGGGGGTAGATAGACACACATACTATGAGTGGTGGTAGGTAAACACATCTCCCATGGGGTAGGTAGACAAACATCTTCCGAGGTGGGGTTCGTAGACATTCATTATCTGGGGTGTAGGTAGACTAACATTTTCGAGAGTGGTAGGACAGACATCTTCTGAGGGTGGTGTATTAGACAGACATCTTCTGAGGGGGTGTAGGTAGACAACTTATGAAGGTGATAGACAGATGTCTGCTGACTGGGGGGGCGGGGGGTGTAGGTAGACAGACATGTTTCAAGGGTAGGGTAGATAGATATACTACTTCTGGGGGGGGGGGGGGTAGGTATACAGACATCTTCTGAGAGAGGGTTGGTAGACAGATATTTTCCAAGAGGGGTTATAGGTAGACAGAAATCTTCCAAGGGGGGGGGGGTAGGTAGACTGACATTTTCTGAGGGGGCAGGTAGACAGACAACTTCTGGGGGAGGGAAGGTACACAGACATCTTCAGAGTGGGAGGATAGGTAGACAGACACCTTCTGAGAGTGGGATGATAGACATCTTTCCAACTGGGGTATATAGTCAGAGATTTTCCGAGGGGGGGTGGGGGCAAGTAGACAGACATCCTCCAGGAGGTAGGTAGACATAAATATTATGAGGGGGGGTAGGTAGAAAAATATCTTATGAGGGGGGGTAGGTAGGTAGACATCTTCTGAGGTTGAGTATGTAGACACCAAGGGTAGAGGATATAAAAACATATATCTTCCGAGGGGGGGGGGGGGGTAGGTAGGCAGAAATTTTCCAACTGAGAGATGATAGACTTCTTCCGAGGGGGGTAGGTAGGCAGCATCGTATGAGGGGTTGCAGGAAGACATACATATACCAGGGCAGGGTAGGTAGACAAAAATATTTTGAGGGGGGTAGGAAGATAGACCTTTTCTGAGGGGGGACTGGAAGACATACATGTTCCGAGGGAGTAGGAAGACAAAGTCCTCCAAGGGGGGGAGATAAACGGACATCCACCAATGGGGTTAGATGGATAGTCATCTTCTGTTGTAGTTGGAGGGGGCAGGTAGGCTTCCATTTTCTGGGTCATCAATACACAATCATCTTCTGAGGTGTAGTTCGGTAGACAATCATGTTCCGAGGGGGGTAGGTAGACAGACATCTTCTGAGGTGGGATGATAGATATCTTCCAAAGGGGTGGAAGGTAGACAGGCATTTTACAAAGTGGGGTGCAGGTGGACTGACATCTCCCATGCGGTAGGTGGAAAATCATATTCCGAGTTCGGGTTGGGTATACAGACATATTCCGAGAGAGGTGGTAGGTAGACAGCCATCTTCCAAGCGGGGATAGGTAGACATACATTTGCCGAGAGGGGGTTGGGTAGACAGGCATTTACCGAGGGGGTAGGTAGACAGACATCTTCCGAAGGGGGTAGGTAGACAGACATCTTCTGAAGGGGGATAGGTAGACAGACATCTTCCGAGGAGGGGTGGGAGACATACAACTTTTGAGGGGCGGTAGGTAGACAGACATTTTCTGTTGGAGGGGTGGGTTGACAGACATCTTCCAAAGTGTGGGGGGGCAGGTAGACTGACATCTTCTGGGGGTAGGTAGACAATCATCTTCTGAGGGGGGATGGGTAAACAGACATCCTCCGGGTTTTGGTAGACATAAATATTCCAAGGTGGGCAGGTAGACAGACATCTTCCGACGGAGGGCCAGGTTGACAGACATCTTCAAATGGGTGGTTGGTAGACAGACAACTTACGAGTGGGGGCGTAGGTAGACAGACGTGTCCGGGAGTGGGGTAGGTAGACATATATCTTTCGAGGGGAGTGGTAGCTGGTCATACATATTCCGAGGGGGTGTTTATGTGGGCAGAAATCTTCCGAGATTGGCTAGGTAGACAAACACCTTCCAAGGGGAGGTGGGGGTAGGTAGACAGACATCTTCCATGTGGGGTACGTAGACAGACATATTCTGAGGGGGTGAGACAGGCATATACCGAGGTTCGTTAGATAGACAGACATCTTCTAGGGGGGTCCTAGGTAGACATACACCTTCCGAGGGTAGTGATAGGAAGTCATACATCTTCCAAAGCGGTTTTTTCGTTTGTCAAATGACTTCCAAGAGGGGGGTATGTACACAGACATCCTCCAGGGATGGGGGGAGGGTTTGACAGAGATCTTCAGAGGTGGGGTAGGCAGTTAAACATCTTTTGAAGTCGGGGTAGGTATGCAGACACCTTCTAAATGGCGGTACCTAGGTAGATAGGCAGACATCTTCCGGGGGGAAGGGGGGGAGGTAGGTAGACAGGTATCTTCCAAGGGTGTCTACGAAGAAAGACATGTTCTGAGGGGGAGGGGTGTTTGGAAAACTGACGTTTTCTGGTTGAGGGGATAAGTAAAGAGACATCTTCTGAGGGGGAAGTAGGTAGACAGACATCTTACGAAGGGGGGGGGGGGTTGTACGTAGGCAGTCATCTTACGAGGAGGGGGTGGTAGATAGACAGATATGTTCCAAGATACTCTATCAACTGCAAGACACCAGAACCGGCCAATAACTGAATTTTCTATTACTAAACTAGAATTATAATATGTCTTACTTGCCTATTACATCAACTTAGAAGGTTCTATTTTGTTTCTTGTGGTGCCACCACATACATCAGCAGGCGAGAGAAGTTTTCAGACGATAAATGTAAACATTTCCGGAAAAAAAGGGGTCAATGTGACGAGATGCCATTACGTGATTACGAAAGAAAAAGACGAAATCGTGAGGTTTTCTTAGTTTTTTACTTCATATTATCACCTTTCGCATTTTCTCGTGTAATGTGGCTGCCAGACCTCGGTTCATGCAAAATCGTAAGGTCCTCGGTCAAATGCAAGGCACCAAAACCGGCCTACAGTTTAATTTTCGATACCTAAATCTTGAGTAGTACTACTTCTTACCTACCTATTGCAACAACTTAGAAGCTCCTATTTTGTTGGTTGTGGTGCCACCGCATACCTCAGCGCATGACGTAAGTTTCCAGATGTATATGTAAACATTTCCGTGAGCGAAGCTGCCACTGCGACGATCTGCCATTACGATTAGGCGGGTGAGTGCGTGTGAGATCGCTCTCTAAGTTTTCATAAATTTTTAGGTTTCAGATACATATTTTAACGGTTTTTGTGATATTTACTATATAAGTAACTTATTAGTGGTTTCTTCATTCACCTCCGCCTTTCTTGTGTTGTACCCTGATCTTTGTGAGTGTTTCGTATCGAGCAACTTAACTTCTTACCTGTGTTTACATTCCGCGCTGATCAGTTGCAGATGTAGCGGCGCATCCAAGGCTAAGTACTAATTACTTGTTTGTGTATAGTGGTTTATTTTGGAACTTTAGTAGTCTTCGTCCGGTGTTCTTGTTGTCTTCTGGTGAAATAATTTCAAAAGAAATTTTCGCAACTGTTTTCAGTTTCGTTACTGTGTCATTAGACGTTTGATTATCTTTCTGTTTAGTATTTTGTTATATTTGCTGTTGATAAATACTGTTAATAATAGTAGTTACTTCCCTTGTAGAGCAAGATTATGATTATTGTAGTCAGTTTCACATTTCCCCGTGCAACGTGGTGGCCAGACCTCATTTGATGCAAAAGCTTAAGGTCCACGATCATGTCCAAGGCACCAAAGCCGGCTAATAAGTCAATAATCGATAACCAAAACTTGAATTGTACTAACGGAACTTAAATAAATGCGAAAGGTTTTCTTACATTTATACTACATATTAACACGTTTCACATTTCCCCGTGCAACGTGGCGGCCAGACCTCATTTGATGCAAAAGCTTAAGGTCCACGATCATGTCCAAGGCACCAAAGCCGGCTAATAAGTCAATAATCGATAACCAAAACTTGAATTGTACTGGTTCTTTCTGGCCGATTACATCAAATTAGAAGCTTCATCTGTTTTATACTGTGTTGCTTTTAGTGTCTTCGCATACCGCAGCACAAGACATAAGCTAGCAGACGATAAATGTAACAGTTTCAGAGAGAAAAGCGGCCAATGTGACGATCTGGTATTACGTCGATTCGATAGCAAATGACGAAAACGAAAGGTTTTCTTAGAATTTTACTACATATGAACACTTTTCAGATTCTCTCGAGTAACGTGGCTGTCAGACCTCGTTCAATGCCAAATCTTAAGGACCTCGGTCATATCCAACGCACCAAAGCCAGCTAATAAATCAATAATTGATAGCTAAAACTTGAATTGTACTGCTCCTTACTGGCCGATTACATCAACTTAGAAGCTTCCTCTGTGTTCTACTGTGTTGCATTTAGTGTCACCGCATACCGCAGCATGCGACATAAGTTTGTAGACGATAAATGAGACCGTTTAAGAGAGAAAAGCGTCCAATGTGACGATCTGGCATTAAGTCGATTCAATTGCCAATGACTAAAACTGGCGTATTTCTCAGGTTTTTACTACATATGAATACTTTTCACATTCTCCCATGCAACGTGGCTGACACACCTCGCTTCATGCTAAATCCTAAGGTCCTAGCTACAAATGAACACTTTTCACATTCTCTCGTGCAACGCGGCGTCCAGACCTCGTTTCATGCAAAATCGCAAGGTGTTAGCTCATGTCCAAGGAACCAAAGCCGGCTAATAAGTCAGTAATCGAAAATTAACTAAATTTGAATTGTACAGCTTCTTACTGGCCGATTACATCTTCTTAGAAACTTCTTCTATGTTCTGCTGTGATGCTTTTAGTGTCTCCCCATACTGCTGTACGCGACTTAGCTTTACAGACGATAAATGTAACCGTTTCACAGAGAAAAGCGGCCAATGTGACGATCTGGCATTAATTCGATTCGATAGCAAATGACGAAAACGGGCGGATTTATCAGGTTTTTGCTACATATGAACATTTTTCACTTCCTCCCGTGCAACGTGGCTGACGGACCTCATTTAATGCAATATCTCAAGATCCTAGCCCATGTCTAAGGCACCAAAGCCGGCTATTAATTCAATAATCGAAAATTAAAACTTGAACTGTAGTGCTTCTTACTGGCCGATTACATCAACTTAGAAGCTTCTTCAGTGTTTTACTATGGCGCTTTTAGTGTCTCCGCATTACCGCAGCACACGACATAGCTTTGCAGACGGTAAATGTAGCCGTTGCAGAGAGAAAAGCGGTCAATGTGACGATCTGGCATTAAGTCGAATCGATAGGAAATGACGAAAACGGGCGTATTTCTCAGGTTTTTACTACATATGAATACTTTTCACATTTTCCCATGCAACGTGGCTGACACACCTCGCTTCATGCGAAATCCTAAGGTCCTAGCTCATGTTCAAGGCATCGAAGACGGCTGTAAGTCAATAATCGATAACTAAAACTTGGTTAATAGTGCTTCTTACTGGCGGATTACATCAACTTATAAGCTACTTCTGTGTTTTAATACGGTGCATCTAGTGTCTCCGCATTACCGCAGCACACGACATAATTTTGCAGACGATAAATGTAACTGTTGCAGAGAGAAAAGCGGTCAGTATAACGAACTGGCATTAATTCGATTCGATAGCAAATGACGAAAACGGGCTTATTTTTGCTACATATGAACACTTTTCACATTCTCTCGTGCAAAGTGGCTGACAGACCTCGTTTGATGCAAAATCTTAAGGACCTAGCTCATGTCCAAGGCACCAAACCCGGCTAATAAATTAATAATCGATAGCTAAAACTTGAATTATAGTGCGTCTTACTGGCCGATTACATCAACTTAGAAGCTTCCTCTGTGTTTTAATATGGTGCTCTTGGTGTCTCCGCATTACCGCAGCACACGACATAGCTTTGCAGACGATAACTGTATCTGCTGCAGGGAGAAAAGCGGCCAATGTGACGATCTGGCATTAAGTCGATTCGTAGCAAATGACGAAAACTGGCGGATTTCTCGGGTTTTTACTACATATGGACAACTTTCACATTCTCCCGTGCAACGTGGTTGACAGACCTCGTTTCATGCCAAATCTTAAGGTCCCATCTCATGTCCAAAGCACCAAAGCTGGCTAAAGAGTCAATAATCGATAACTAAAACTTGAGTTGGAGTGGCACTTTCTGTGCGATTACATCAACTTAGAAGCTTCTTCTGTCTTTTACAATGGTGCACTTAGTGTCTCCGCAAACCGCAGTATGTTACATAGCTTTGCACACGATAAATGTAACTGTTTCAGAGAGAAGATCTGCCAATGTAACGATCTGGCATGAAGTCGATTCGATAGCAAATGACGAAAACTAGCGGATTTCTCAGGTTTTTACTACATGTGAACAGTTATCACATTCTCTCGTTCAACGTGGCTGACACACCTCGTTTCATGCAAAATCGTAAGGTTTTAGCTCATGGCCAAGGCAATAAAAGAGGATTCATAAGTCAATAATCGATAACTAAAACTTGAATTGTAGTGCTCCTTACTACCCAGTTACATTAACTTATAAGCTTCTTCTGTGTTTCACTACGTAGCATTTAGTGTCTCCGCATTACCGCAGCACACGACATAGCTTTGCAGACGATAAATGTAACCGTTGCAAAGGGAAAAGCGGTCAATGTGACGATCTGTCATTAAGACGATACGATAGAAAATGACGAAAACGGGCGGATTTCTCAGGTTTTTACTACATTGAACACTTTTCACATTCTTCCGTGCAACGTGGGTGACATACCTCGTTTCATACAAAATATTAAGGTCATAGCTCATGTCAAAGGCACCAAAGCCGGCTAACAATTCAATACCGATAAGTAGTACTTGAGTTGTAGTGGTACTTACTGGCCTATGATTACAACTTAGAAGCTTCTTCTGTGATCTACTATGGTGCTTTTAGTGTCTCCGCATACCGCAGCACGGAACATAGCTTTGCAAACGATAAATGTAACCGTTGCAGAGAGAAAAGTGGCCAATGTGACGATCTTGCATTAAGTCGATTCGATAACAAATGACAAAAACGGCTGGATTTCTCAGGATTTTACAACATATGAATACTTTTCACATTCTCCCGCGCAACGTGGCTGAAAGACCTCGTTTGATGCAAAATCCTAAGGTCCTAGCTCATGTCCAAGGCACCAAACCCGGCTATTAAGTCAATAATCGATAACGAAAACTTGAACTGTAATGCTTCTTACTGGTCGATTACATGAACTTAGAAATTTGTCTGTGTTTTACTATGGTGCGTTTAGTGTCTCCGCATTACCGCAGCACACGACATAGTTCTGCAGACGATAAATGTAACCGTTGCAGAGAGGAAAGCGAAAAATGTGACGATCTGGCATTAAGTCGATTCGATAGCAAATGACGAAAACGGCCGGATTTCTCGGGATTCTACTACTTTTCAACACTTTTCACATCCTCCCGTGTAACGTGGCTGACAGACCTCGTTTAATGCAAAGTCTTAAGATCCTACCTCATGTCCAAGTCAACCTAAAATGTAAAGCTTCTTACTGGCCGATTACATCAATTTAGAAGCTTCTTCTGTGTTCTACTATTATGCATTTACTGGCTTAGCATATAGCAGCGCAAGACATCTGGAGGCTACCTGTAATCTGTGGACGCTTAGAGTGTTGATGAAACACAGAAATTGCATCGGGATTGAATACAACAGGCCAAATGCGGACTTTTCTCCGTGGGAGTAGTGTCTCAAACTGTCTACGCTTTGAACGATTCCTAGGAGACCAGTAGTAGCTTCGGAAGCACATCTCGAGGCTTGCTGTAATCTGTGGACGTTCAGAGTGTTGATGAAACATAGTAATTGTATCGGGATTGAATACAACGGGCTCCATGCGGACTTTTCTCCATGGGAGTAATGTCTGATAATGTCTGCGTTGTGATCGATTCCTGGCAGACATGCAGTAGTTTCCGAAGCACATCTGAAGGCATTCTGTAATCTGTGGACTTTCGGAGTGTTGATGAAACACAGAAATTCCATAGGGATTGAATACAACAGGCAGCATGCGGACTTTTCTGCATGGGCGTAATGTCTCAAAAAGTTTACGATTTGATCGATTCCTATGAGACCAGTAATAGTTTCCGGAGCACATCAGGAAGCGTTCGTTAATCTGTGGACCTTCAGAGTCTTGATGAAACACAGAAATTGATTCGGGATTGAATACAACAGTCACCATGCGGACTTTTCTCCATGGGAGTAATGTCTCAAACTGTCTACGCTTTGAGCGTTCCCTGGGAGAGCAGTAGTAGATTCCGAAGCATACCTGGAGGCTTCCTGTTTTCATTGGACGTTCAGAGTGTTGACGAAACACAGAAATTGCCTCACGATTAAATACAACAGTCACCATGCGGACTTTTCTCCATGGGAGTAATGTTTCAAACTTTATACGCTTTGATCGTTCCTGGGAGACCAGTAGTAGTTTCCGAAGCACATCTGGAGGCTTCCCGTAATCTGCGGACGTCCAGAGTGTTGATGAAACACAGAAATTGCATCGGGATTGAATACAACAGTCACCATGCGGACTTCTTTCTATGGGAGTAATGTCTTAAACTGTCTTCGCTTTGATCGATTCCTAGGAGACCAGTAGTAATTTCCGAAGCACATATGGAGGCATTCTGTAATCTGTGGACGTTCAGAGTGTTCATGAAACACAGGATTTGCATCGGCATTGAATACAACAGGCACCATGCGGACTTTTCTCCATGGGAGTAATGTATCAAACCGTCTACGCTTTGATCTACGCCTAAAGACCAGTAGTAGTTTCCGAAGCACATCTGGAGGCATTCTGTAATATGTGGACTTTCAGAGTGTTGATGAAACACAAAAATTCCATCGGGATTGAATACAACAGCACCATGAGGACATTTTCCATGGGTGTAATGTCTCAAACTGTCTAAGATTTGATTGTTCCCTAGTTGACCAGTAGTAGTCTAAGAAGCACATCTGGAGTCTTTCCGTAATTTGTGGACGTTCAGAGCGTTGATGAAACAGAGAAATTGCATCGCGATTAAATACAACAGGCACCATGCTGACTTTTCTCCATGGGTGTAATGTCTCAAACAGTCTACGCTTTGATCGATTCCTGTGAGACCAGTAGTAGTTTCCGAAGCACATCTGGAAGCTTCCTGTAATCTGTGGGCGTTCAGAGTGTTGATAAAACACAGAGATTGGTTCGGGATTGAATACAACAGGCACCGTGTTGACTTTTCTTCAGGGGAGTAATGTCTCAAACAGTCTACGCTTTGATCGATTCTTGGGAGACCAGTAAAAGATTCCGAAGCACATCTAGAGGCATTCTGTAATGTGTGGACATTCAGAATATTGATGAAACACAGAAATTGAATCGGGATTGAACACAACATGCCAAATGCGGACTTTCCTCCATGGGAGTAATGTCTTAAACTGTCTACGCTTTGATCGATTACTTGGAGACCAGTAGTAATTTCCGAAGCACATATGAAGGCATTCTGTAATCTGTCTACGCTCAGAGTGTTTATGAAACCCAGGATTTGCATCGGCATTGAATACAACAGGCACCATGCGGACTTTTCTCCATGGGAGTAATGTCTCAAACCGTCTACGCTTTGATCCTTCCCTGAAAGACCAGTAGTAGTTTCCGAAGCACATCTGGAGGCATTCTGTAACATGAGGACGTTCAGAGTGTTGATGAAACACAAAAATTCCATCGGGATTGAATACCAAAACACCGTGAGGACATTTTCCATGAGTGTAATGTCTCAAACTGTCTAAGATTTGATCGTTCCCTAGTTGACCAGTAGTAGTCTAAGAAGCACATCTGGAGTCTTTCCGTAATCTGTGGACGTTCAGAGTGTTGATGAAACAGAGAAATTGCATCGGGAATAAATACAACACGCCAAATTGGATTTTGCTCCACGGGAGTAATGTCTCAAACTGTCACGATTTGATCGTTTGGTGGGAGTCTAGTTGTAGTTTCCGAAGCAACTCTGGAGGCTTCCTGTAATCTGTGGACGTTCAGAGTGTTGATGAATGCCAGGAATTGCATCGAGATTGAATACAACTGGCACCATGCAGACTTTTGTCATAGGGAGTAATGTCTCAAACTGTCTACGGTTTGATTGGTCCCTGAGAGACCAGTAGAAGTTACCGAAGCACATCTGGAGACATCCTGTAATCTGTGGACTTTCAGAGTGTTGATGAAACACAGAAATTCCATCGGGATTGAATACAACAGGCACCATGTAGACTTTTCTGCATGGGAGTAATGTCTCAAACTGTCTATGAATTGATCGATTCCTGGGATACCAGTAGTAGCTTCCGAATCACATTTGAAGGCATTCTGTAATGTGTGGACGTTCAGAGTGTTGATGAAACACAGAAATTGCATCGTGATTGAATACAACATGCCAAATGGGGACTTTTCTCCATGGGATTAATATCTCAAACTGTCTACGCTTTGATCGTTCCCTGGGAGACCAGTAGTAGTTTCCGAAGCACATCTGTAGGCTTCCTGTAGTCTGTGGATGTTCAGAGTGTTTATGAAACACAGAAATAGCATCGGGATTGAATACAACAGGCACCATGCGCACTTTGCTTAATGGGAGTAATGTCTCAAACTGTCTACGATTTTATTGTTCCCTGGGAGACCAGTAGTAGTTTACGAAGCACATCTGGAGACTTCCTGCAATCTGTGGACTTTCAGATTGTTGATGAAACGCGCAAATTGCATCGGGGTTGAATACAACAGGCACCATGCAGTCTTTTCTCCATGGGAGTAATGTTCAAACTGTCTACGATTTGATCGTTCCCTGGGAGACCAGTTGTAAATCCAAAAGCACATCTGGAGGCTTCCTGTAATCTGTGGACGTTCAGAGTATTGATGAAACACATAAATGCATCGGGATTGTATACAACTTTCACCATGTTGACTTTTCTCCATGGGAGTAATGTCTCCAACTGTCTACGCTTTGATCGATTCCTGTGGGACCAATAGAAGATTCCGAAGCACATCTGAAGGCATTCTGTAATGTGTAGACGATCAGAGTGTTGATGAAACACAGAAATTGAATCGGCATTGAATACAACAGGCACCATGCAGACTTTTCTCAATGGGAGTAATGTCTCAAACCGTCTACGCTTTGATCGTTCCCTGGGAGACCAGTAGTAGTTCCCGAAGCACATCTAGAGGCATTTTGTAATACGTGGACGTTCAGATATTTGATGAAACACAGAAATTCCATCGGGATTGAATACAACAGGCACCATGCTGACTTTTCTAAATGGGAATTCTGTCTCAAACAGTCTACGCTTTGATCGAATTCTGGGAGACCAGTAGAGGATTCCGAAACACATCTGGAAGCATTCTGTTATCTGTGGACGTTCAGAGTGTTGATGAAACCTAGAAATTGAATCGGAATTGAGTACAACAGGCACCATGCGTCATTTGCTTACTGGGAGTAATGTCTCAAACTATCGACGATTTGATTGTTCCCTGGGAGACCAGTAGTAGTTTCCGAAGCCCATCTGAAAGCATTGTGTAATCTGTGGACGGTCAGAGTGTTGATGAAACACAGATATTGCATCGGGATTGAATAAAACAGGCACCATACGGCTTTTTCTCCATGGGAGTAATGTCTCAAATTGTCTACGCTTTGATCGTTCCATGGGAGACCAGTTGTAGTTTCCGAAGCACATCTGGAGACTTCCTGTAATCTGTGGAATTGCAGAGTGTTGATGGAACACAGAAATTGCATCGGGATTGAATACAACATTTGGCAATTGGACTTTTCTCCATGGGAGTATAGTCTCAATTTGTCAACGCTTTTATCGTTCCCTGTGATACCAGTAGTAGTTTTCGAAGCACATCTGGAGGCTTCCTGTAATCTGTGGACGTTCAGAGTGTTGATGAAACACAGGAATTGCATCGGGATTGAATACAAGTGGCACTGTGCAGACTTTTCTCCATGGGAGTTAAGTCTCAAACTGTCTACGCTTTTATCGATTACTGGGAGACCTGTAGTAGTTTCCGTAGCACATCTGGAGACTTCCTGTAATCTGTGGAATTGCAGAGTGTTGATGAAACACAGAAATTGGATCGGGATTGAATACAACAGGGACCATGCGGACTTTTATCCATGGGTGTAATGTCTCAAACTGTCTACGCTTTAATCTATTCCGGGGAGACTAGTAGTAGTTTAAGAAGCACATCTGGAGGCATTGTGTAATCTGTGGACCTTCAGAGTGTTGATGAAACACAGAAATTGCATCGAGATTGATTACAACAGGCAGCATGCGGACTTTGCTCAATGGGAGTAATGTCTCAACAGTCTACGCTTTGATCGATTCCTGGGAGACCAATAGTAGTTTCCGAAGCACAATTGAAAGCATTGTGTTATCTGTGGACGTTCAGAGTGTTGATGAAGCACAGGAATTCCATCGGGATTGAATACAACAGGCACCATGAGGACTTTTCTCCATGGGTGTAATAATTTCAAACTGTCTACGCTTTGATCGTTCCCTGGCAGACCGGTAGTAATTTGAGAAGCACATCTGAAGTCCTTCCGTAATCTGTGGACGTTCAGAGAGTTGATGAAACACAGAAATTGAATCGGGATTGAATACAACAGGCCAAATGCGGATTTTTCTCCATGGGAGTAATGTCTCAAACTGTCTACGCTTTGATCGTTCCCTGGGAGACCAGTAGTAGTTTCCGAAGCACATCTTATGGCTTCCTGTAATCACTGGAAGTTCATAGTGCTGATCGAACATAGAAGTTGCATCGGAATTGAATACAACAGGCACCAAGCATACTTTCCTCATTGGGAGTAATGTCTCAAACTGTTTACGCTTTGTGGATTCCTGGGACTCCAGTAGTAGTTTCCGAAGCTCATCTGGACGCATTCTGTAATCTGTGGAAGTTCAAAGTGTTGATGAAACACAGATATTTCAACGGTATTGAATACAACAGTCACCATGCAAACTTTTCTTCATGGGGGTAATGTCTCAAACTGTCTACGCTTTGATCGTTCCCTGGGATACCAGTAGTAGTTTCCGAAGCACATCTGGAGTCATTCTGTAATCTGTGGACCTTCAGAGTGTGATGAAACACAGAAATTGCATCGGGATTGAGTACAACAGTCACCATTCCGACTATTCTCCATGGGAGTAAGTTTCTCAAACTGTCTACGCTTTTATCGTTTCGTGGGATACCAGTAGTAGTTGAAGAAGCAAATCTGGAGTCTTTCCGTAATCTGTGGACGTACAGAGTGTTGATGAAACACAGAAATTTCATCGGGATTGAATACAACAGGCAAATGCGGATATTTCTTCATGGGAGTAATGTCTCAAACTGTTTACGATTTGATCGATTATTGGGAGACCAGTAGCAGTTTCCGAAGCTTATCTGGAAGCTTCTTGTAATCTGTGGACGTTCAAAGTGTTGATGAAACACAGAAATGGCATCGAGAGTGAATACAACAAGCACCTTGCGGACTTTACTCAATGGGAGTAATGTCTCAAACTGTCTAGGATTTGATCTATTCCGGGGAGACCTGTAGTAGTTTCCGAAGCACATCTGGAGGCATTCTGTAATCTGTGGACGTTCAGAGTGTTGATGAAACATAGAAATTGCATTGAGATTGAATACAAGAGGCACCATGAGGACTTTGCTCAATGGGAGCAATGTCTCAATCGTCTACGCTTTGATCGGTTCCTGGGAGACCAATAGTAGTTTGTGAAGTACAACTGAAAGCATTGTGTTATCTGTGGACGTTCAGAGTGTTGATGAAACACAGAAATTCCATCGGGATTGAATACAACAGGCACCATGATTACTATTCTCCATGGGTGTAATAATTTCAAACTGTCTACGCTTTATTCGTTCCCTGGCAGACCAGTTTAGTTTAAGAAGCACATCTGGAGTCTTTCCGTAATATGTGGACGTTCAGAGTGTTGATGAAACACAGAAATTGCATCGGGATTGAATACAACAGGCCAAATGCGGATTTTCTCCATGGGAGTAATGTCTCAAACTGTCTACGCTTTGATCGTTCCCTGGGAAACCAGTAGTAGTTTCGGAAGCACATCTTATGGCTTCCATTAATCACTATACGTTCATAGTGCTGCTCGAACATAGAAATTGCATCGGCATTGAATACAACAGGCTTCAAGCATACTTTCCTCATTGGGAGTAATGTCTCAAACTGTTTACGCTTTGTGGATTCCTGGGATACCAGTAGTAGTTTCCGAAGCTCATCTGTACTAATTCTGTAGTCTGTGGAAGTTCAAAGTGTTGATGAAACACAGATATTTCACCGGTATTGAATACAACAGTCACCATGCAAACTTTTCCTCATGGGAGTAATGTCTCAAACTGTCAACGCTTTGATCGTTCCCTGGGAAGCACATCTGGATGCTTCCTGTAATTTGTGGACGATCAGAGTGTTGATGAAACACAGAAATTGCAACGGCATTGTATACAACAGGCACAATGCGGACTTTTCTCCATGGGAATAATGTCTCAAACAGTCTACCCTTTGATCGTTCCCTAGGAGACCAGTAGTAGTTTCCGAAGCACATCTGGTGGCATTCTGTAATCTGTGTACGTTCAGAGAGTCGATGAAACACAGAAGTGCCATTGTGATTTAATACAACAGGCACCATGAGGACTTTTCTCCATGGGTGTAATGTCTCAATCTGTCTACGCTTTGATCGTTTCGTGGGAAACCAGTAGTAGTTTAAGAAGCACATCTGGAGTCTTTCCGTAATCTGTGGACGTACAGAGTGTTGATGAAACACAGAAATTGCATCGGGATTGAATACATCAGGCAAATGCGGATATTTCTTCATGGGAGTAATGTCTAAAACTGTTTACCATTTGATCGACAATTGGGAGACCAGTAGTAGTTTCCGAAGCACATATGGAAGCTTCTTGTAATCTGTGGACGTTCAAAGTGTTGATGAAACACAGAAATAGCATCGAGAGTGAATATAACAGGCACCATTCGGACTTTACTCAGTGGAAGTAATGTCTCAAACTGTCTAAGATTTGATCGATTCCTGGGAGTCCAGTAGTAGTTTCCGAAGCACATCTGGAGGCGTTCTGTAATCTGTGGACCTTCAGAGTGTGATGAAACACAGAAATTGCATCGGGATTGAGTACAACAGTCACCATTCCGACTATTCTCCATGGGAGTAATTTCTCAGACTGTCTACGCTTTTATCGTTTCGTGGGATAGCAGTAGTAGTTTGTGAAGCACAACTGAAAGCATTGTGTTATCTGTGGACGTTCAGAGTGTTGATGAAACACAGAAATTCCATCGGGATTGAATACAACAGGCACCATGTGGACTATTCTCCATGGATGTAATAATTTCAAACTGTCTACGCTTTGATCGTTCCCTGGCAGACCAGTAGTAGTTTAAGAAGCACATCTGGAGTCTTTCCGTAATCTGTGGACGTTCAGAGTGTTGATGAAACACAGAAATTGCATCGGGATGAATACAACAGGCCAAATGCGGATTTTTCTCCATGGGAGTAATGTCTCAAACTGTCTACTCTTTGATCGTTCCCTGGGAGACCAGTAGTAGTTTGTGAAGCACATCTTATGGCTTCCTGTAGTCTCTGGACGTTCATAGTGCTGATCGAACATAGAAATTGCATCGGCATTGAATACAACAGGCACCAAGCATACTTTCCTCATTGGGAGTAATGTCTCAAACTGTTTACGCTTTGTGGATTTCTGGGATACCAGTAGTAGTTTCCGAAGCTCATCTGGAGGCATTCTGTAATCTGTGGAAGTTCAAAGTGTTGATGAAACACAGATATTTTACCGGTATTGAATAAAACAGTTACCATGCAAACTTTTCTTCATGGGAGTAATGTCTCAAACTGTCTACGTTCGATCGTTCAGTGGGAGACCAGATGTAGCTTCTGAAGCATATCAGGAAGCTTCCTGTATTCTGTGGACGTTCAGAGTGTTGATGAAACTCAGAAATTGCATCGGGATTGACACAACAGGCACCATGCGGACTTTTCTCCATGGGAGTAATGTCTCAAATTATCAACGCTTTGATCGTTCCCTGAGAGACCAGTAGTAATTTCCGAACCACACCTGGAGGCTTCCTGTTATCGATGGACGTTCAGAGTGTTGATGAAACACAGGAATTGCATCTGGATTGAATAGAAGAGGCCAAATCGGATTTTTCTCCATATGAGTAATCTCCCAAACTGTCTACGATTTGATCGATTCCTGGGATACCAGTAGAAGTTTCCGAAGCACATCTGGAGGCTTCCTGTCATCTGTGGACGTTCAGGGTGTTGATGAAACACAGAAATTGCATCGGGATTGAATACAACAGGCCAAATGCGGATTTTTCTCCATGGGAGTAATGTCTCAAACTATTACACTTTCATCGTTCCCTGGGAGACCAGTAGTAGTTTCCGAAGCACATCTTATGGCTTCCTGTAATCACTGGATGTTCATAGTGCTACTCGAACATAGAAATTTCATCGGCATTGAATACAACTGGCACCAATAATACTTTCCTCATTGGGAGTAATGTCTCAAACTGTTTACGCTTTGTGGATTCCTGGGATACCAGTAGTAGTTTCCGAAGCTCATCTGGAGGCATTCAGTAATCTGTGGAAGTTCAATGTGTTGATGAAACAAAGATATTTCACCGGGATTGAATACAACAGTCACCATGCAAACTTTTCTTCATGGAGGTAATGTCTCAAACCGTCTACGCTTCGATCGTTCCCTGGGAGACCAGTAGTAGTTTCCGAAGCACATCTGGTGGCATTCTGTAATCTGTGGACGTACAGAGTGTTGATGAAACACAAAAATTCCATCGGAATTGAATACAACAGGCCAAATGCGGATTTTTGTAGGTGAAAGTAATGTCTCAAACTGCCTACGCTTTGATCGTTCCCTGGGAGACCAGTAGTAGTTTCCGAAGCACATCTTATGGCTTCCTGTAATCTCTGGACGTTCATAGTGCTGATCGAACATAGAAATTGCATCGGGATTGAATACAACAGGCACCATACGGCTTTTTCTCCATGGGAGTAATGTCTCAAACTGTCTACGCTTTAATCTATTCCGGGGAGACTAGTAGTAGTTTAAGAAGCACATCTGGAGGCATTGTGTAATCTGTGGACCTTCAGAGTGTTGATGAAACACAGAAATTGCATCGAGATTGATTACAACAGGCAGCATGCGGACTTTGCTCAATGGGAGTAATGTCTCAACAGTCTACGCTTTGATCGATTCCTGGGAGACCAATAGTAGTTTCCGAAGCACAATTGAAAGCATTGTGTTATCTGTGGACGTTCAGAGTGTTGATGAAGCACAGGAATTCCATCGGGATTGAATACAACAGGCACCATGAGGACTTTTCTCCATGGGTGTAATAATTTCAAACTGTCTACGCTTTGATCGTTCCCTGGCAGACCGGTAGTAATTTGAGAAGCACATCTGAAGTCCTTCCGTAATCTGTGGACGTTCAGAGAGTTGATGAAACACAGAAATTGAATCGGGATTGAATACAACAGGCCAAATGCGGATTTTTCTCCATGGGAGTAATGTCTCAAACTGTCTACGCTTTGATCGTTCCCTGGGAGACCAGTAGTAGTTTCCGAAGCACATCTTATGGCTTCCTGTAATCACTGGACGTTCATAGTGCTGATCGAACATAGAAGTTGCATCGGAATTGAATACAACAGGCACCAAGCATACTTTCCTCATTGGGAGTAATGTCTCAAACTGTTTACGCTTTGTGGATTCCTGGGACTCCAGTAGTAGTTTCCGAAGCTCATCTGGACGCATTCTGTAATCTGTGGAAGTTCAAAGTGTTGATGAAACACAGATATTTCAACGGTATTGAATACAACAGTCACCATGCAAACTTTTCTTCATGGGGGTAATGTCTCAAACTGCCTACGCTTTGATCGTTCCCTGGGATACCAGTAGTAGTTTCCGAAGCACATCTGGAGTCATTCTGTAATCTGTGGACCTTCAGAGTGTGATGAAACACAGAAATTGCATCGGGATTGAGTACAACAGTCACCATTCCGACTATTCTCCATGGGAGTAAATTTCTCAAACTGTCTACGCTTTTATCGTTTCGTGGGATACCAGTAGTAGTTGAAGAAGCAAATCTGGAGTCTTTCCGTAATCTGTGGACGTACAGAGTGTTGATGAAACACAGAAATTTCATCGGGATTGAATACAACAGGCAAATGCGGATATTTCTTCATGGGAGTAATGTCTCAAACTGTTTACGATTTGATCGATTATTGGGAGACCAGTAGCAGTTTCCGAAGCTTATCTGGAAGCTTCTTGTAATCTGTGGACGTTCAAAGTGTTGATGAAACACAGAAATGGCATCGAGAGTGAATACAACAAGCACCTTGCGGACTTTACTCAATGGGAGTAATGTCTCAAACTGTCTAGGATTTGATCTATTCCGGGGAGACCTGTAGTAGTTTCCGAAGCACATCTGGAGGCATTCTGTAATCTGTGGACGTTCAGAGTGTTGATGAAACATAGAAATTGCATCGAGATTGAATACAAGAGGCACCATGAGGACTTTGCTCAATGGGAGCAATGTCTCAATCGTCTACGCTTTGATCGGTTCCTGGGAGACCAATAGTAGTTTGTGAAGTACAACTGAAAGCATTGTGTTATCTGTGGACGTTCAGAGTGTTGATGAAACACAGAAATTCCATCGGGATTGAATACAACAGGCACCATGATTACTATTCTCCATGGGTGTAATAATTTCAAACTGTCTACGCTTTATTCGTTCCCTGGCAGACCAGTTTAGTTTAAGAAGCACATCTGGAGTCTTTCCGTAATATGTGGACGTTCAGAGTGTTGATGAAACACAGAAATTGCATCGGGATTGAATACAACAGGCCAAATGCGGATTTTCTCCATGGGAGTAATGTCTCAAACTGTCTACGCTTTGATCGTTCCCTGGGAAACCAGTAGTAGTTTCGGAAGCACATCTTATGGCTTCCATTAATCACTATACGTTCATAGTGCTGCTCGAACATAGAAATTGCATCGGCATTGAATACAACAGGCTTCAAGCATACTTTCCTCACTGGGAGTAATGTCTCAAACTGTTTACGCTTTGTGGATTCCTGGGATACCAGTAGTAGTTTCCGAAGCTCATCTGTACTAATTCTGTAGTCTGTGGAAGTTCAAAGTGTTGATGAAACACAGATATTTCACCGGTATTGAATACAACAGTCACCATGCAAACTTTTCCTCATGGGAGTAATGTCTCAAACTGTCAACGCTTTGATCGTTCCCTGGGAAGCACATCTGGATGCTTCCTGTAATTTGTGGACGTTCAGAGAGTTGATGAAACACAGAAATTGAATCGGGATTGAATACAACAGGCCAAATGCGGATTTTTCTCCATGGGAGTAATGTCTCAAACTGTCTACGCTTTGATCGTTCCCTGGGAGACCAGTAGTAGTTTCCGAAGCACATCTTATGGCTTCCTGTAATCACTGGACGTTCATAGTGCTGATCGAACATAGAAGTTGCATCGGAATTGAATACAACAGGCACCAAGCATACTTTCCTCATTGGGAGTAATGTCTCAAACTGTTTACGCTTTGTGGATTCCTGGGACTCCAGTAGTAGTTTCCGAAGCTCATCTGGACGCATTCTGTAATCTGTGGAAGTTCAAAGTGTTGATGAAACACAGATATTTCAACGGTATTGAATACAACAGTCACCATGCAAACTTTTCTTCATGGGGGTAATGTCTCAAACTGTCTACGCTTTGATCGTTCCCTGGGATACCAGTAGTAGTTTCCGAAGCACATCTGGAGTCATTCTGTAATCTGTGGACCTTCAGAGTGTGATGAAACACAGAAATTGCATCGGGATTGAGTACAACAGTCACCATTCCGACTATTCTCCATGGGAGTAAATTTCTCAAACTGTCTACGCTTTTATCGTTTCGTGGGATACCAGTAGTAGTTGAAGAAGCAAATCTGGAGTCTTTCCGTAATCTGTGGACGTACAGAGTGTTGATGAAACACAGAAATTTCATCGGGATTGAATACAACAGGCAAATGCGGATATTTCTTCATGGGAGTAATGTCTCAAACTGTTTACGATTTGATCGATTATTGGGAGACCAGTAGCAGTTTCCGAAGCTTATCTGGAAGCTTCTTGTAATCTGTGGACGTTCAAAGTGTTGATGAAACACAGAAATGGCATCGAGAGTGAATACAACAAGCACCTTGCGGACTTTACTCAATGGGAGTAATGTCTCAAACTGTCTAGGATTTGATCTATTCCGGGGAGACCTGTAGTAGTTTCCGAAGCACATCTGGAGGCATTCTGTAATCTGTGGACGTTCAGAGTGTTGATGAAACATAGAAATTGCATCGAGATTGAATACAAGAGGCACCATGAGGACTTTGCTCAATGGGAGCAATGTCTCAATCGTCTACGCTTTGATCGGTTCCTGGGAGACCAATAGTAGTTTGTGAAGTACAACTGAAAGCATTGTGTTATCTGTGGACGTTCAGAGTGTTGATGAAACACAGAAATTCCATCGGGATTGAATACAACAGGCACCATGATTACTATTCTCCATGGGTGTAATAATTTCAAACTGTCTACGCTTTATTCGTTCCCTGGCAGACCAGTTTAGTTTAAGAAGCACATCTGGAGTCTTTCCGTAATATGTGGACGTTCAGAGTGTTGATGAAACACAGAAATTGCATCGGGATTGAATACAACAGGCCAAATGCGGATTTTCTCCATGGGAGTAATGTCTCAAACTGTCTACGCTTTGATCGTTCCCTGGGAAACCAGTAGTAGTTTCGGAAGCACATCTTATGGCTTCCATTAATCACTATACGTTCATAGTGCTGCTCGAACATAGAAATTGCATCGGCATTGAATACAACAGGCTTCAAGCATACTTTCCTCATTGGGAGTAATGTCTCAAACTGTTTACGCTTTGTGGATTCCTGGGATACCAGTAGTAGTTTCCGAAGCTCATCTGTACTAATTCTGTAGTCTGTGGAAGTTCAAAGTGTTGATGAAACACAGATATTTCACCGGTATTGAATACAACAGTCACCATGCAAACTTTTCCTCATGGGAGTAATGTCTCAAACTGTCAACGCTTTGATCGTTCCCTGGGAAGCACATCTGGATGCTTCCTGTAATTTGTGGACGATCAGAGTGTTGATGAAACACAGAAATTGCAACGGCATTGTATACAACAGGCACAATGCGGACTTTTCTCCATGGGAATAATGTCTCAAACAGTCTACCCTTTGATCGTTCCCTAGGAGACAAGTAGTAGTTTCCGAAGCACATCTGGTGGCATTCTGTAATCTGTGTACGTTCAGAGAGTCGATGAAACACAGAAATGCCATTGTGATTTAATACAACAGGCACCATGAGGACTTTTCTCCATGGGTGTAATGTCTCAATCTGTCTACGCTTTGATCGTTTCGTGGGAAACCAGTAGTAGTTTAAGAAGCACATCTGGAGTCTTTCCGTAATCTGTGGACGTACAGAGTGTTGATGAAACACAGAAATTGCATCGGGATTGAATACATCAGGCAAATGCGGATATTTCTTCATGGGAGTAATGTCTAAAACTGTTTACCATTTGATCGACAATTGGGAGACCAGTAGTAGTTTCCGAAGCACATATGGAAGCTTCTTGTAATCTGTGGACGTTCAAAGTGTTGATGAAACACAGAAATAGCATCGAGAGTGAATATAACAGGCACCATTCGGACTTTACTCAGTGGAAGTAATGTCTCAAACTGTCTAAGATTTGATCGATTCCTGGGGGTCCAGTAGTAGTTTCCGAAGCACATCTGGAGGCGTTCTGTAATCTGTGGACCTTCAGAGTGTGATGAAACACAGAAATTGCATCGGGATTGAGTACAACAGTCACCATTCCGACTATTCTCCATGGGAGTAATTTCTCAGACTGTCTACGCTTTTATCGTTTCGTGGGATAGCAGTAGTAGTTTAAGAAGCACATCTGGAGTCTTTCCGTAATCGTTGGACGTACAGAGTGATGATGAAACACAGAAATTGCATCGGGAGTGAATACAACAGGTAAATGCGGATATTTCTTCATGGGAGTCATGTCTCAAACTGTTTACGATTTGATCGATTATTGGGAGACAAGTAGTAGTTTCCGAAGCACATCTGGAAGCTCCTTGTAATCTGTGGACGTTCAAAGTGTTGATGAAACACAAAAATTGCATCGAGAGTGAATACAACAGGCCTCATGCGGACTTTACTCAATGGGAGTATTGTCTCAAACTGTTTAGGATTTGATCTATTCCGGGGAGACCAGTAGTAGTTTCCGAAGCACATCTGGAGGCATTCTGTAATCTGTGGACGTTCAGAGTGTTGTTGAAACACAGAAATTGCATGGAGATTGAATACAACAGGCACCATGAGGACTTTGCTCAGTGGGAGTCGTGTCTCAACCGTCTACGCTTTGATCGGTTCCTGGGAGACCAATAGTAGTTTGTGAAGCACAACTGAAAGCATTGTGTTATCTGTGGACGTTCAGAGTGTTGATGAAACACAGAAATTCCATCGGGATTGAATACAACAGGCACCATGTGGACTATTCTCCATGGATGTAATAATTTCAAACTGTCTACGCTTTGATCGTTCCCTGGCAGACCAGTAGTAGTTTAAGAAGCACATCTGGAGTCTTTCCGTAATCTGTGGACGTTCAGAGTGTTGATGAAACACAGAAATTGCATCGGGATGAATACAACAGGCCAAATGCGGATTTTTCTCCATGGGAGTAATGTCTCAAACTGTCTACTCTTTGATCGTTCCCTGGGAGACCAGTAGTAGTTTGTGAAGCACATCTTATGGCTTCCTGTAGTCTCTGGACGTTCATAGTGCTGATCGAACATAGAAATTGCATCGGCATTGAATACAACAGGCACCAAGCATACTTTCCTCATTGGGAGTAATGTCTCAAACTGTTTACGCTTTGTGGATTTCTGGGATACCAGTAGTAGTTTCCGAAGCTCATCTGGAGGCATTCTGTAATCTGTGGAAGTTCAAAGTGTTGATGAAACACAGATATTTTACCGGTATTGAATAAAACAGTTACCATGCAAACTTTTCTTCATGGGAGTAATGTCTCAAACTGTCTACGTTCGATCGTTCAGTGGGAGACCAGATGTAGCTTCTGAAGCATATCAGGAAGCTTCCTGTATTCTGTGGACGTTCAGAGTGTTGATGAAACTCAGAAATTGCATCGGGATTGACACAACAGGCACCATGCGGACTTTTCTCCATGGGAGTAATGTCTCAAATTATCAACGCTTTGATCGTTCCCTGAGAGACCAGTAGTAATTTCCGAACCACACCTGGAGGCTTCCTGTTATCGATGGACGTTCAGAGTGTTGATGAAACACAGGAATTGCATCTGGATTGAGTAGAAGAGGCCAAATCGGATTTTTCTCCATATGAGTAACCTCCCAAACTGTCTACGATTTGATCGATTCCTGGGATACCAGTAGAAGTTTCCGAAGCACATCTGGAGGCTTCCTGTCATCTGTGGACGTTCAGGGTGTTGATGAAACACAGAAATTGCATCGGGATTGAATACAACAGGCCAAATGCGGATTTTTCTCCATGGGAGTAATGTCTCAAACTATTACACTTTCATCGTTCCCTGGGAGACCAGTAGTAGTTTCCGAAGCACATCTTATGGCTTCCTGTAATCACTGGATGTTCATAGTGCTACTCGAACATAGAAATTTCATCGGCATTGAATACAACTGGCACCAATAATACTTTCCTCATTGGGAGTAATGTCTCAAACTGTTTACGCTTTGTGGATTCCTGGGATACCAGTAGTAGTTTCCGAAGCTCATCTGGAGGCATTCAGTAATCTGTGGAAGTTCAATGTGTTGATGAAACAAAGATATTTCACCGGGATTGAATACAACAGTCACCATGCAAACTTTTCTTCATGGAGGTAATGTCTCAAACCGTCTACGCTTTGATCGTTCCCTGGGAGACCAGTAGTAGTTTCCGAAGCACATCTGGTGGCATTCTGTAATCTGTGGACGTACAGAGTGTTGATGAAACACAAAAATTCCATCGGAATTGAATACAACAGGCCAAATGCGGATTTTTGTAGGTGAAAGTAATGTCTCAAACTGCCTACGCTTTGATCGTTCCCTGGGAGACCAGTAGTAGTTTCCGAAGCACATCTTATGGCTTCCTGTAATCTCTGGACGTTCATAGTGCTGATCGAACATAGAAATTGCATCGGGATTGAATACAACAGGCACCATGCGGACTTTTCTCCATGGGAGTAATGTCTCAAACAGTCTACGCTTTGATCGAATCCTGGGAGACCAGTAGAAGATTCCGAAGCACGTCTGGAAGCATTCTGTTATCTGTGGACGTTCAGATTGTTGATGAAACACAGGAATTGCATCGGGATTGAATACAAGAGGCACCGTGCAGACGTTTCTCCGTGAGAGTAATGTTTCAAACTTTCTACGCTTTGATTGTTCGCTGTGAGACCAGTAGTAGTTTCCGAAGCACGTCTGGGGGCTTCCTGTAATCTGTGGACGTTCAGTGTTGATGAAACACAGAAATTGCATCGGCATTGAATACAACAGATACCAATCGGACTTTTCTCCATGGGAGTAATATCTCAAACTGTCTACGCCTTGATTGATTCCTGGGAGACCAGTAGTAGTTTCCGAAGCACATATGGAGGCTTCCTGTAATCTGTGGACCTTCAGAATGTTGAGGAAACACAGAAATTGCATCGTGGTTGAATACAAGCACTATGCGGACATTTCTAAATAAGAGTAATGTCTCAAACTGTCTACGTTTGATCGTTCAGTGGGAGACCAGATGTAGTTTCCGAAGCACATCTGGAGGCTTCCTGTAATCTGTGGACGTTCAGATTGTTGATGAAACTCAGAAATTGCATCGGGATTGACACAACAGGCACCAGTTGGACTTTTCTCCTTGGGAGTAATGTCTTAAATTATCAACGCTTTGATCGTTCCCTGGGAGACCAGTAGTAGTTTCCGAAGCACATCTGGAGGCTTCCTGTTATCGATGGACGTTCAGAGTGTTGATGAAACACAGAAATTGCATCGGGATTGAATACAACAGACACCATGCAGACTTTTCTCCATGTGTGTAATAATCTGAAACTGTCTACGCTTTGATCGTTCCCTGGGAGACAAGTAGTAGTGTCCGAAGCACATCTGGAGGCTTCCTGTAATCACTGGACGTTCATAGTGCTGCTCGAACATAGAAATTTCATCGGCATTGAATACAACAGGCACCAAGCATAATTTCCTCATTGGGAGTAATGTCTCAAACTGTTTACGCTTTGTGGATTCCTGGGATACCAGTAGTAGTTTCCGAAGCTCATCTGGAGGCATTCTGTAATCTGTGGAAGTTCAAAGTGTTAATGAAACACAGATATTTCACTGGTATTGAATACAACAGTCACCATGCAAACTTTTCTTCATGGGGGTAATGTCTCAAACTGTCTACGCTTTGATCGTTCCCTTGGAAGCACATCTGGATGCTTCCTGTAATCTGTGGACGTTCAGAGTGTTGATGAAACACAGAAATTTGCAACGGCATTGTATACAACAGGCACCATGCGGACTTATCTCCATGGGAATAATGTCTCAAACAGTCTACCTTTTGGTCGTTCCCTGGGAGACCAGTAGTAGTTTCCGCAGCGCATCTGGAAGTTTCCTGTAATCTTTGGACGTTCTGAGTGTTGATGAAAAACAGATATAGCATCGGGATTGAAGACAACAAGCACCAAGCGGACTTTTCTCTATGGGAGTAATGTTTCAAACTGTCTACGTTTAGATCGTTCCCCGGGACACCAGTAGTAGTTTGCGAAGCACATCTGGAGGCTTCCTGTAATCTGTGGACGTTCAGAGTGTTGAGGAAACACAGAAATTGCATCGAGAGTGAATACAACAGGCATCTTGAGGACTTTGCTCAATGGGAGTAATGTTTCAACCGTCTACGCTTTGATCGATTCCTGGTAGACCAATAGTAGTTTCTGAAGCACAACTGAAAGCATTGTGTTATCCGTGGACGTTCAGAGTGTTGATGAAACACAGAAATTCCATCGGGATTGAATACAACAGGCACCATGAGGACTATTCTCCATGTGTGTAATAATTTCAAACTGTCTACGCTTTGATCGTTCCCTGGCAGACCGGTAGTAGTTTAAGAGAACATCTGGAGTCTTTCCGAAAAATGTGGACGTTCAGAGTGTTGATGAAACACAGAAACTGCATCGGGATTGAATAAAACAGGCCAAATGCGGATTTTTCTCCATGGGACTAAAATCTCAAACTGGCTACGCTTTGATCGTTCCGTTGGAGACCAGTAGTAGTTTACGAAGCACATCTGGATGCTTCCTGTAATCTGTGGACGTTCAGAGTGTTGATGAAACACAGAAATCGGGATTTAATAAAAGAGGCACCATGACGAATTTTCTCCATGGGTGTAATGTCTAAAATTGTCTACACTTTGATCGTTCCCTGGGAGACCAGTAGTAGTTTATGAAGCACATCTGGTTTCCTTCCGTAATCTGTGGACGTTCAGAGTGTTAATGAAACAAGGAAATTGCATCGGGATTGAAAACAACAGGCACCATGGGGACTTTTCTCCATGGGAGTAATGTCTCAAACTGTCTACGATTTTATTGATTCCTGGGAGACCTGTAGTAGTTTCCCAAGCACATCTGTAGACTTCCTGTAAGCTGTGGAACTGCAGAGTGTAGATGAAACACAGAAAGCGCATCGGGATTGAATACAACAGGCACCATGCAGACTTTTCTCCATGGGAGTAATGTCTCAAACTGCCAACAATTGATCAATTCCTTGGACAACAGTAGTAGTTTCCGAAGCACGTCTGGAGGCATTCTATAATCTGCGGACCTTCAGAGTGTTGATGAAACACATAAATTGCATCGGGATTGAATTTCCACAACCACCAAGCGGACTTTGCTTACTGGGAGTAATGTCTCAATCTGTCTACGCTTTGATTGTTCCCTGGGAGACCAGTTGTAGTTTCCGATACACATCTTAAAGCATTATGTAAACTGTGGACTTTCCGAGTGTTGATGAAACACAGATATTGCATCGGGATTGAATACAACAGGCACCATGCAGACTTTTCCCCATGGGAGTAATGTCTCAAACTGTCTACGATTTTATTGATTCCTGGGAGACCAGTAGTAGTTTCCGAAGCACATCTAGAGGCATTCTGTAATCTGTGGACGTTCAGAGTGTTGATGAAACACTTAAATTGCATTGGGATTGAGTACAACAGTCACCATTCCGACTTTTCTCCATGGGAGTAATTACTCAAACTGTCTACGCTTTGCTCGATTCCTGGGAGAGCAGTAGTAGTTTCCGAAGCACATCTGGAGGCTTCCTGTAATCTGTGGACGTTCAGAGTGTTGATGAAACACAGAAATTGCATCGAGAGTGAATACTACAGGCATCTTGAGGACTTTGCTCAATGGGAGTAATGTCTCAACCGTCTACGCTTTGATCGATTCCTGGGAGACCAATAGTAGTTTTTGAAGCACAACTGAAAGCATTGTGTTATCCGTGGACGTTCAGAGTGTTGATGAAACACAGAAATTCCATCGGGATAGAATACAACAGGCACCATGAGGACTATTCTCCATTTGTGTAATAATTTCAAACTGTCTACGCTTTGATCGTTCCAGTAGTAGTGATTGAATAAAACAGGCCAAATGCGGATTTTTCTCCATGGGACTAAAGTCTCAAACTGGCTACGATTTGATCGTTCCGTGGGAGACCAGTAGTAGTTTCCGAAGCACATCTGAGGGCTTCCTGTTATCTCTGGACATTCATAGTGCTGATCAAACATAGAAATTGCATCGGCATTGTATACAACATGCAGCAAGCATACTTTCCTCATTGGGAGTAATGTCTCAAACTGTTTACGCTTTGTGGATTCTTGGGAGACCAGTAGTAGTTTCCGAAGCTCATCTGGAGGCATTCTGTAACCTGTGGAAGTTCAAAGTGTTAATGAAACACAGATATTTCCCGGTATTGAATACAACAGTCACCATGCAAACTTTTCTTCATGGGAGTAATGTCTCAAATTGTCTACACTTTGATCGTTCCCTAGGAGACCAGTAGTAGTTTCCGAAGCACATCTGGAGGCATTCTGTAATCTGTGGACCTTCAGAGTGTGATGAAACACAGAAATTGCATCGGGATTGAGTACAACAGTCACCATTCCGACTATTCTCCATGGGAGTAAATTTCTCAAACTGTCTACGCTTTTATCGTTTCGTGGGATACCAGTAGTAGTTTAAGAAGCACATCTGGAGTGTTTCCGTAATCTGTGGACGTACAGAGTGTTGATGAAACACAGAAATTGCATCGGGATTGAATACAACAGGCAAATGCGGATATTTCTTCATGGGAGTAATGTCTCAAACTGTTTACGATTTGATCGATTATTGGGAGACCAGTAGTAGTTTCCGAAGCTTATCTGGTAGCTTCTTGTAATCTGTGGACGTTCAAAGTGTTGATGAAACACAGAAATTGCATCGAGAGTGAATACAACAAGCACCTTGCGGACTTTACTCAATGGGAGTAATGTCTCAAACTGTCTAGGATTTGATCTGTTCCGGGGAGACCCGTAGTAGTTTCCGAAGCATATTATTAGGCATTCTGTAATCTGTGGACGTTCAGAGTGTTGATGAAACACAGAAATTGCATCGAGATTGAATACAAGAGGCACCATGAGGACTTTGCTCAATGGGAGTAATGTCTCAATCGTCTACGCTTTGATCGGTTCCTGGGAGACCAATAGTAGTTTGTGAAGTACAACTGAAAGCATTGTGTTATCTGTGGACGTTCAGAGTGTTGATGAAACACAGAAATTCCATCGGGATTGAATACAACAGGCACCATGAGGACTATTCTCCATGGGTGTAATAATTTCAAACTGTCTACGCTTTATTCGTTCCCTGGCAGACCAATTTAGTTTAAGAAGCACATCTGGAGTCTTTCCGTAATCTGTGGACGTTCAGAGTGTTGATGAAACACAGAAATTGCATCGGGATTGAATACAACAGGCCAAATGCGGATTTTCTCCATGGGAGTAATGTCTCAAACTATCTACGCTTTGATCGTTCCCTGGGAAACCAGTAGTAGTTTCGGAAGCACATCTTATGGCTTCCATTAATCACTGGACGTTCATAGTGCTGCTCGAACATAGAAATTGCATCGGCATTGAATACAACAGGCTCCAAGCATACTTTCCTCATTGGGAGTAATGTCTCAAACTGTTTACGCTTTGTTGATTCCTGGGATACCAGTAGTAGTTTCCGAAGCTCATCTGTACTAATTCTGTAGTCTGTGGAAGTTCAAAGTGTTGATGAAACACAGATATTTCACCGGTATTGAATACAACAGTCACCATGCAAACTTTTCCTCATGGGAGTAATGTCTCAAACTGTCAACGCTTTGATCGTTCCCTGGGAAGCACATCTGGATGCTTCCTGTAATCTGTGGACGTTCAGAGTGTTGATGAAACACAGAAATTGCAACGGCATTGTATACTACAGGCACAATGCGGACTTTTCTCCATGGGAATAATGTCTCAAACAGTCTACCCTTTGATCGTTCCCTACGAGACCAGTAGTAGTTTCCGAAGCACATCTGGTGGCATTCTGTAATCTCTGTACGTTCAGAGAGTCGATGAAACACAGAAATGCCATTGTGATTTAATACAACAGGCACCATGAGGACTTTTCTCCATGGGTGTAATGTCTCAATCTGTCTACGCTTTGATCGTTTCGTGGGAAACCAGTAGTAGTTTAAGAAGCACATCTGGAGGCATTCTTTAATCTGTGGACGTTCAGAGTGTTGTTGAAACAAAGAAATTGCATCGAGATTGAATACAACAGGCACCATGAGGACTTTGCTGAATGGGAGTCGTGTCTCAACCGTCTACGCTTTGATCGGTTCCTGGGAGACCAATAGTAGTTTGTGAAGCACAACTGAAAGCATTGTGTTATCTGTGGACGTTCAGAGTGTTGATGAAACACAGAAATTCCATCGGGATTGAATATAACAGGCTCCATGAGGACTATTCTCCATGGATGTATTAATTTCAAACTGTGTACGCTTTGATCGTTCCCTGGCAGACCAGTAGTAGTTTAAGAAGCACATCTGGAGTCTTTCCGTAATCTGTGGACGTTCAGAGTGTTGATGAAACACAGAAATTGCATCGGGATGAATACAACAGGCCAAATGCGGTTTTTTCTCCATGGGAGTAATGTCTCAAACTGACTATGCTTTTATCTTTCCCTGGGAAGCACATCTGGATGCTCCCTGTAATCTGTGGACGTTCAGAGTGTTGATGAAACACAGAAATTGCAACGGCATTGTATACAACAGGCACCATACGGACTTTCCTCCGTGGGAGTAATGTCTCAAACTGTCTACGCTTTGATCGTTCCCTGGGAGACCAGTAGTAGTTTGTGAAGCACATCTTATATCTTCCTGTAGTCTCTGGACGTTCATAGTGCTGATCGAACATAGAAATTGCATCGGCATTGAATACAACAGGCACCAAGCATACTTTCCTCATTGGGAGTAATGTCTCAAACTGTTTACGCTTTGTGGATTCCTGGGATACCAGTAGTAGTTTCCGAAGCTCACCTGGAGGCATTCAGTAATCTGTGGAAGTTCAAAGTGTTGATGAAACAAAGATATTTCACCGGTATTGAATACAACAGTCACCATGCAAACTTTTCTTCATGGGGGTAATGTCTCAAACCGTCTACGCTTTGATCGTTCCCTGGGAGGCTTCCTGTAGTCTGTGGACGTTCAGAGTGTTGATGAAACACAGAAATTGCAACGGCATTGTATACAACAGGCACCATGCGGAGTTATCTCCATGGGAATAATGTCTCAAACAGTCTACCCTTTGGTCGTTCCCTGGGAGACCAGTAGTAGTTTCCGAAGCACATCTGGTGGCATTCTGTAATCTGTGGACGTACAGAGTGTTGATGAAACACAGAAATTGCATCAGGATTGAATACAACAGGCCAAATGCGGATTTTTGTCCGTGAAAGTAATGTTTCAAACTGGCTACGCTTTGATCGTTACCTGGGAGACCAGTAGTAGTTTCCGAAGCACATCTTATGGCTTCCTGTAATCTCTGGACGTTCATAGTGCTGATCGAACATAGAAATTGCATCGGGATTGAATACAACAGGCACCATACGGCTTTTTCTCCATGGGGGTAATGTCTCAAACTGTCTAGGCTTTGATCGTTCCCTGGGATACCAGTAGTAGTTTCCAAAGCACATCTGGTGGCATTCTGTAATCTGTGGACGTTCAGAGTGTTGATGAAACACAGAAATTGCATCGAGAGTGAATACAACAGGCACCATGCGGACTTTTTTCCATGGGAGTAATGTCTCAAACAGTCTACGCTTTGATCGAATCCTGGGAGACCAGTAGAAGATTCCGAAGCACGTCTGGAAGCATTCTGTTATCTGTGGACGTTCAGATTGTTGATGAAATACAGGAATTGCATCGGGATTGAATACAAGAGGCACCGTGCAGACGTTTCTCCTTGAGAGTAATGTTTCAAACTTTCTACGCTTTGATTGTTCCCTGTGAGACCAGTAGTAGTTTCCGAAGCACGTCTGGGGGCTTCCTGTAATCTGTGGACGTTCAGTGTTGATGAAACACAGAAATTGCATCGGCATTGAATACAACAGATACCAATCGGACTTTTCTTAATGGGAGTAATGTCTCAAACTGTCTACGCCTTGATTGATTCCTGGGAGACCAGTAGTAGTTTCCGAAGCACATATGGAGGCTTCCTGTAATCTGTGGACCTTCAGAATGTTGAGGAAACACAGAAATTGCATCGTGGTTGAATACAAGCACTATGCGGACATTTCTAAATGGGAGTAATGTCTCAAACTGTCTACGTTTGATCGTTCAGTGGGAGACCAGATGTAGTTTCCGAAGCACATCTGGAGGCTTCCTGTAATCTGTGGACGTTCAGATTGTTGATGAAACTCAGAAATTGCATCGGGATTGACACAACAAGCACCAATTGGACTTTTCTCCTTGGGAGTAATGTCTTAAATTATCAACGCTTTGATCGTTCCCTGGGAGACCAGTAGTAGTTTCCGAAGCACATCTGGAGGCTTCCTGTTATCGATGGAAGTTCAGAGTGTTGATGAAACACAGGAATTGCATCGGGATTGAATAGAAGACGCCAAATCGGATATTTCTCCATGTGAGAAATCTCCCAAACTGTCTACGATTTGATCGTTCCTGGGATACCAGTAGAAGTTTCCGAAGCACATCTGGTGGCATTCTGTAATCTGTGGACCTTCAGAGTGTTGTTGAATAACAGAAATTGCATCGGGATTGAATACTACAGGCACCATGCGGACTTTGCTTAATGGGAGTAGTGTCTCAACCGTCTACACTTTGATCGATTCCTGGGAGACCAATAGTACTTTCCGAAGCACAACTGTAAGCATTGTGTTATCTGTGGACGTTCAGAGTGTTGATGAAACACAGGAATTCCATCGGGATTGAATACAACAGGCACCATGAGGACTTTTCTCCATGGGTGTAAGGTCTAAAATTGTCTACGCCTTGATCGTTCCCTGGGAGACCAGTAGTAGTTCAAGAAGCACATCTTAATTCCTTCCGTAATCTGTGGACGGTCAGAGTGGTGATGAAACACAGAAAATCCATCGGGATTGAATACAACAGACACCATGCAGACTTTTCTCCATGTGTGTAATAATCTGAAACTGTCTACGCTTTGATCGTTCCCTGGGAGACAAGTAGTAGTGTCCGAAGCACATCTGGAGGCTTCCTGTAATCACTGGACGTTCATAGTGCTGCTCGAAAATAGAAATTTCATCGGCATTGAATACAACAGGCACCAAGCATACTTTCCTCATTGGGAGTAATGTCTCAAACTGTTTACGCTTTGTGGATTCCTGAGATACCAGTAGTAGTTTCCGAAGCACATCTGGAGGCATTCTTTAATCTGTGGACCTTCAGAGTGTGATGAAACACAGAAATTGCATCGGGATTGAGTACAACAATCACCATTCCGACTATTCGCCATGGGAGTAGTTTCTCAAACTGTCTACGCTTTGATCGTTCCCTGGGATACCAGTAGTAGTTTCCGAAGCACATCTGGTGGCATTCTGTAATCTGTGGACCTTCAGAGTGTTGTTGAATAACAGAAATTGCATCGGGATTGAATACTACAGGCACCATGCGGACTTTGCTTAATGGGAGTAGTGTCTCAACCGTCTACACTTTGATCGATTCCTGGGAGACCAATAGTACTTTCCGAAGCACAACTGTAAGCATTGTGTTATCTGTGGACGTTCAGAGTGTTGATGAAACACAGGAATTCCATCGGGATTGAATACAACAGGCACCATGAGGACTTTTCTCCATGGGAGTAAGGTCTAAAATTGTCTACGCCTTGATCGTTCCCTGGGAGACCAGTAGTAGTTCAAGAAGCACATCTTAATTCCTTCCGTAATCTGTGGACGGTCAGAGTGGTGATGAAACACAGAAAATCCATCGGGATTGAATACAACAGGCCAAATGCGGATTTTTGTCCATGGGAGTAAAGTCTCAAAGAGTCTACGATTTGATCGATTCCTGGGAGACCAGTAGTAGTTTCCGAAGCACATCTGGAGGCATTCTGTAATCTGTGGACGTTCAGAGTGTTGGTGAAACACAGAAATTGCATCGAGATTGAATACAACAGTCACCATGCCGACTTTTCTGCATTGGAGTAATTTCTCAAACCGTCTACGATTTGCTCGATTCCTGGGAGAGCAGTAGTAGTTTCCGAAGCACATCTGGGGGCTTCCTGTTATCTCTGGACATTCATAGTGCTGATCAAGCATATAAATTGCATCGGCATTGTATACAACATGCACCAAGCATACTTTCCTCATTGGGAGTAATGTCTCAAACTGTTTACGCTTTGTGGATTCTTGGGAGACCAGTAGTAGTTTCCGAAGCTCATCTGGAGGCATTCTGTAATCTGTGGAAGTTCAAAGTGTTAATGAAACACAGATATTTCCCGGTATTGAGTACAACAGTCACCATGCAAACTTTTCTTCATGGGAGTAATGTCTCAAATTGTCTACGCTTTGATCGTTCCCTAGGAGACCAGTAGTAGTTTACGAAGCACATCTGGATGCTTTATGTAATCTGTGGACGTTCAGAGTGTTGATGAAACACAGAAATTCCATCGGGATTTAATAAAAGAGGCACCATGACGACTTTTCTCCATGGGTGTAATGTCTAAAATTGTCTACGCTTTGATCGTTCCCTGGGAGACCAGTAGTAGTTTAAGAAGCACATCTGGATTTCTTCCGTAATCTGTGGACGTTCAGAGTGGTGATAAAACACAGAAATTCCATCGGGATTGAATACAACAGGTACCATGCGGACTTTTCTCCATGGGAGTAATGTCTCAAACTGTCTACGTTTAGATCGTTTCCTGGGACACCAGTAGTAGTTTCCGAAGCACATCTGGAGGCTTCCTGTAATCTGTGGAATTGCAGATTGTTGATGAAACACAGAAATTGCATCGTGATTGAATACAACAGGCACCATGCAGACATATCCCCATGGGAGTAATGTCTCAAACTGTCTACACTTTGATCTATTCCGGGGAGAGCAGTAGTAGTTTCCGAAGCACATCTGGAAGTTTCCTGTAATCTTTGGACGTTCGGAGTGTTAATGAAACAAGGAAATTGCATCGGGATTGAATACAACAGGCACCAAGCGGACTTTGCTCAATGGGAGTAATGTCTCAACCGTCTACACTTTGATCGATTCCTGGGAGACCAATAGTAGTTTCCGAAGCACAACTGTAAGCATTGTGTTATCTGTGGACGTTCAGAGTGTTGATGAAACACAGAAATTGCATCGAGATTGAATACAACAGTCACCATGCCGACTTTTCTCCATTGGAGTAATTTCTGAAACCGTCTACGATTTGATCGATTCCTGGGAGAGCAGTAGCACTTTCCGAAGCACATCTGGAAGTTTCCTGTAATCTTCGGACCTTCAGAGTGTTAATGAAACAAGGAAATTGCATCGTGACTGAAAACAACAGGCACCATGGGGACTTTTCTCCATGGGAGTAATGTCTCAAACTGTCTACGATTTTATTGATTCCTGGGAGACCTGTAGTAGTTTCCCAAGCACATCTGGAGACTTCCTGTAAGCTGTGGAATTGCAGAGTTTTGATGAAACACAGAAAGCGCATCGGGATTGAAGACAACAGGCACCTTGCAGACTTTTCTCCATGGGAGTAATGTCTCAAACTGTCTACGATTTTATTGATTCCTGGGAAACCAGTAGTTGTTTCCGAAGCATATCTGGATTCATTATGTAATCTTCGGACGTTCAGAGTGTTGATGAAACACAGAAATTGCATCGGGATTGAGTACAACAGTTACCATTCCGACTTTTCTCCATGGGAGTAATTTCTCAAACTGTCTACGCTTTGATCGATTCCTGGGAGAGCAGAAGTAGTTTCCGAAGCGCATCTGGAAGTTTCCTGTAATCTTTGGACGTTCTGAGTCTTGATGAAAATCAGATATTGCATCGGGATTGAATACAACAAGCACCATGCGGACTTTTCTCAATGGAAGTAATGTTTCAAACTGTCTACGTTTAGATCGTTCCCCGGGACACCAGTAGTAGTTTCCGAAGCACATCTGGAGGCTTCCTGAATCTGTGGACGTTCAGAGTGATGATGAAACACAGAAATTGCATCGAGAGTGAATACAACAGGCATCTTGAGGACTTTGCTCAATGGGAGTAATGTCTCAACCGTCTACGCTTTGATCGATTCCTGGGAGACCAATAGGAGTTTGTGAATACAACTGAAAGCATTTTGTTATCCGTGTACGTTCAGAGTGTTGATGAAACACAGAAATTCCATTGGGATTGAATACAACAGGCACCATGAGGACTATTCGCCATGTGTGTAATAATTTGAAACTGTCTACGCTTTGATCGTTCCCTGGGAGACCAGCAGCAGTTTATGAAGCACATCTGAGGGCTTCCAGTAATCTTTTCACGTTCATAGTGCTGATCAAACATAGAAATTGCATCGGCATTGAATACAACATGCACCAAGCATACTTTCCTCATTGGGAGTAATGTCTCAAACTGTTTACGCTTTGTGGGTACTTGGGAGACCAGTAGTAGTTTCCGAAGGTCATCTGGAGGCATTCTGTTATCTGTGGAAGTTCAAAGTGTTAATGAAACACAGATATTTCACCGGTATTGAATGCAACAGTCACAATGCAAACTTTTCCTCATGGGAGTAATGTCTCAAACTGTCAACGCTTTGATCGTTCCCTAGGAGACCAGTAGTAGATTACGAAGCACATCTGGATGTTTCCTGTAATCTGTGGACGTTCAGACTGTTGATGAAACACAGAAATTCCATCGGGATTGAATAAAAGAGGCACCATGAGGACTTTTCTCCATAGGTGTAATGTCTAAAATTGTCTACGCTTTGATCGTTCCCTGGGAGACCAGTAGTAGTTTAAGAAGCACATCTGGAATCCTTCCGTAATCTGTGGACGTTCAGAGGGGTGATGAAACACAGAAATTCAATTGGGATTGAATACAACAGGCCAAATGCGGATTTTTCTCCATGGGAGTAATGTCTCAAACTGTCTAGAATTTGATCGATTCCTGGGAGTCCAGTAGTAGTTTCCGAAGCACATCTGTAGGCATTCTGTAATCTGTGGACCTTCAGAGTGTGATGAAACACAGAAATTGCATCGGGATTGAGTACAACAGTCACCATTCCGACTATTCCCCATGGGAGTAGTTTCTCAAACTGTCTACGCTTTGATCGATTCCTGGGAGAGCAGTAGTAGTTTCCGAAGCTCATATGGAACTTTCCTGTAACCTTTGGAATTGCAGAGAGTTGATAAAACACAGAAATTCCATCGAGATTGAATACAACAGGCCAAATTCGGATTCTTCTCCATGGGAGTAATGTCTCAAACTGTCTACGTTTAGATCGTTCCCTTGGACACCAGTAGTAGTTTCCGAAGCACATCTGGAGGCTTCCTGTAATCTCTGGAATTGCAGAGTGCCGATGAAACACAGAAATTGCATCGTGATTGAATACCACAGGCACCATGCGGACATTTCCCCATGGGAGTATTGTCTCAAACTGTCTACGCTTTGATCTATTCCGGGGAGACCAGTATTAGTATCCGAAGCACATCTGGAGGCATTCTGTAATCGGTGGACCTTCAGAGTGTTGTTGAAACACAGAAATTGCGTCGAGATTGAATACAACAGGCACAATGCGGACTTTGCTCAATGGGAGTAATGTCTCAACCGTCTACACTTTGATCGATTCCTGGGAGGCCAATATTAGTTTCCGAAGCACAACTGTAAGCATTGTGTTATCTGTGGACGTTCAGAGTGTTGATGAAACACAGGAATTCCATCGGGATTGAATACAACAGGCACCATGAGGACTTTTCTCCATGGGTGTAATAATGTCAAGCTGTTTACGCTTTGATCGTTCCCTGGCAGACCAGTAGTAGTTTAGAAAGCACATCTGGAGTCTTTCCGTAATCTGTGGACGTTCAGAGTGTTGATGAAACACAGAAATTGCATCGGCATTGAATACAACAGGCACCAAGCATACTTTCCTAATTTAGAGTAATGTCTCAAACTGTTTACGCTTTGTGGATCCGAGGGATACCAGTAGTAGTTTCCGAAGCTCATCTGGAGGCATTCTGTAGTCTGTGGAAGTTCAAAGTGTTGATGAAACACAGATATTTCACCGGTATTGAATACAACAGACACCATGCAAACTTTTCTTCATGGGAGTAATGTCTCAAACTGTCTACGCTTTGATATTTCCCTGGGAGACCAGTAGCAGTTTACAAAGCACATCTGGATGCTTCCTGTAATCTGTGGACGTTCAGAGTGTTAATGAAACACAGAAATTGCAACGGCATTGTATACAACAGGCACCATGCGGACTTTTCTCCATCGGTGTAACGTCTAAAATTGTCTACGCTTTGATCGTTCCCTGGGAGACCAGTAGTAGTTTAAGAAGCACATCTGGATTCCTTCCGTAATCTGTGGACGTTCAGAGTGGTGATGAAGCACAGAAATTCCATCGGGATTGAATACAACAGGCCAAATGCGGATTTTTCTCCATGCGAGTAATGTCTCAAACTGTCTAGGATTTGATCGATTCCTGGGTGTCCTTTAGTAGTTTCCGAAGCACATCTGGAAGCATTCTGTTATCTGTGGACCTTCAGAGTGTGATGAAACACAGATATTGCATCGGGATTGAATACAACAGGCACCAAACGTACTTTTCTCCATGGGAGAAATGTATCAAACTGTCTACGCTTTGATTGTTCCCAGGCAGACCAGTAGTAGTTTCCGATGCACATCTGAAATCATTATGTAATCTGTGGACGTTGAGAGTGTTGATGAAACACAGATATTGCATCGCAATTGAATACAACAGGCACCAAACGGACTTTTCTCCATGGGAGAAATGTATCAAACTGTCTACGCTTCGATCGATTATTGGGAGACCGGTAGTAGTTTCCGAAGCACATCTGGAAGTTTCTTGTAATCTGTGGACGTTCAGAGTGTTGATGTAACACAGAAATTGCATCGAGATTGAATACTACTGGCACCATGGGGACATTGCTCAATGGGAGTAATGTCACAAACTGTCTACGGTTGAATCGATTACTGGGAGACCAATAGTAGTTTCCGAAGCACATCTGAAAGCGTTATGTAATCTGTGGACGTACAAAGTGTTGATGAGACACAGAAATTCCATCGGGATTTAATACAACAGTCCAAATGCGGATTTTTCTCCTTGGGAGTAATGTCTCAAACTCTCTACGATTTGATCGATTCCTGGGAGACCAATAGTAGTTTCCGAAGCAAATCTGTAGGCATTCTGTAATCTGTGGACCTTCAGAGTGTTGATGAAGCACAGAAATTGCATCGGGAGTGAGTACAAAAGTCAAGATTCCGTTTTTTCTCCATGGGAGTAATTCCTCTAACTGTCTACAATTTAATCGATTCACGGGAGACCAGTTGTAGTTTCCGAAGCTCGACTGGAGACTTCCAGTGATCTGTAGAATTGCAGAGTGTTGATGGAACACAGAAAGTGCATCAGGATTGAATGCAACAGGCACCGTGGGGAGTTTTCTCAATAGGAGTAATGTCTCAAACTGTCTACGTCTTGTTTGATTCCTGGGAGACCAGTAGTAGTTTCCGAAGCACATCTGGAGTCTTCCTGTAATCTGTGGACCTTCAGAATATTGATGAAACACAGAAATTGCATCGGGATTGAAAACAGGCACTATGCGGACTTTTCTAAATGGGAGTAATGTCCCAAACTGTGTACGCTTTGATCGATTCCTGGGAGACCAGTAGTAGTTTCCGAACCACATCTGGATGCATTCTGTAATCTGTGGACATACAGAGTGTTGATGAAACACAGAAATTTCATCGGTATTGAATACAACACGGAGAATGCGGACTTTTCTCCATGGGAGTAATGTCTCAAACTGTCTACGCTTTGATCGTTCCCTGGGAGACGAGTAGTAGCTTTCGAAGCACATCTGGAGGCTTCCTGTTATGTGTGGACGTTCATAGTGTTGATGAAACACAGTAGTTGCATCGGGATTGAATACAACAGGCTCCAAGCATACTTTTGTCATAGGGAGTAATGTCACATACTCTCTACAATTTGAGCGATTCCTGTTAGACCAGTAGTAGTTTCCGAAGCACATCTGGAATCATCCTGTAACCTGTGGAACTTCAGGGTGTTGATGAAACACAGAAATTGCACGGGGCTTGAATGCAAGCACTATGCGGACTTTTCTCAATGGGAGTTATGTCTCAAACTGTCTACGCTTTAATCGATTCCTGGGAGACCAGTAAGAGTTTCCGAAGCACATCTGAAAGCGTTCTGTAATCTGTGGACGTTCAAGGTGTTGATGAAACACAGAATTTCCTTCGGATCGAATACAACAGGCCAAATGCGGATTTTTCTCCATGGGAGTAATGTCTCAAACTGTCTACAATTTGATCGATTCCTGGGAGACCAGTAGTAGTTTCCGAAGCACATCTAGAGGCATTCTATAATCTGTTGACCTTCAGAGTGTTGATGAAACACAGAAATTGCATCGGGATTGAGTACAACAGTCACCATTCCGACCTTTCTAAATGGGAGTAATTTCTCAAACTGCCTACGCTTTGATCAATTCCTGGGAGAGCAGAAGTAGTTTCCGAAGCGCATCTGGAAGTTTCCTGTAATCTTTGGACGTTCATAGTGTTGATGAAAAACAGATATTGCATTGGGATTAATTACAACAGGCACCATGCAGACTTTTCTCCATGGGAGTAATGTCTACGCTTTGATCTATTCCGGGGAGACCAGTAGTTGTTTCCGAAGCAGATCTGGAGGCATTCTGTAAGCTGTGGACCTTCAGAGTGTTGATGAAACACACAAATTGCATCGAGATTGAATACAACAGGCACCATGCGGACATTGCTCAATGGGAGTAATGGCTCAACCGTCAACGCTTTGATCGATTCCTGGGAGACCAATAGTAGTTTCCGAATCACAACGGAAAGCATTGTGTTATCTGTGGACGTTCAGAGAGATGATGAAACACAGAAATTGCAGCGGAATTGAATTCAACAGGCCAAATGCTGATTTTTCTCCATGGGAGTAATGTCTTAAACTGTCTACGCTTTAATCGTTCCCTGGGAGACCAGTAGTAGCTTCCGAAGCACATCTGAGGGCTTCCTGTAATCTCTGGACATTCATACTGCTGATCAAACATAGAAATTGCATCGGCAGTGAATACAACAGGCACCAAGCATACTTTCCTCACTGGGAGTAATGTCTCAAATTGTTTACGCTTTGTGGATTCCTGGGAGGCCAGTAGTAGTTTACGAATCTCATCTGGAGGCATTCTGTAATCTGTGGAAGTTCAAAGTGTTGATGAAACACAGATATATCACCGGTATTGAATACAACAGTCACCGTGCAAACTTTTCTTCATGGGAGTATTGTCTCAAACTGTCTACGCTTTGATCGTTCCCAGGGAGACCAGTAGTAGTTTGCGAAGCATTTCTGGATGCTTCCTGTAATCTGTGGACGTTCAGAGTTTTGATGAATCACAGAAATTGGAACGACTTTGAATACAACAGGCACCATGCGGACTTTTCTCCATTGGAGTATTGTCTCAAACTGTCAACCTTTAGACCCTTCCCTGGGACACCAGCAGTAGTTTCCGAAGCACATCTGGAGGCTTCGAGTAATGTGTGGACGTTCAGAGTGTTGTTCAAATATAGAAATTGCATCGGGAAGGAATACAACAGGCTCCATGCAGACTTTTCTCCATGGGAGTAATGTCTCAAACTGTTTACGCTTTTATCGATTCATGGGAGACCTGTAGTAGTTTCCGAAGTACATCTGGAGACTTCCTGTAAGCTGTGGACGTTCAGAGTGTTAATGAAACACAGAAATTGCATCGTGATTGAATACAAAAGGCACCATGCAGACTTTTCTCCATGGGAGTCATGTTGCAAACTGTCTACATTTTTATCGATGCCTGGGAGACCTGTAGTAGTTTCCGAAGCACATCTGGAGACATCGTGTATTCTGTGGAATTGCAGAGTGTTGAGGAAACACAGAAATTGCATCGGGATTGAATACAACATTCACTATGCGGAGTTTTCTCCATGGGAGTAACGTCTCAAACTGTCTACGCTTTGATCTATTCCGGGGAGACCAGTAGTAGTTTCCGAAGCACATCTGTAGGCATTCAGTAATATTTGGACGTTCAGAGTGTTGAAGAAACACAGACATTCCATCGGGATTGAATACAACAGGCACCATGAGGACTTTTCTCCATGGGCGTAATAATCTGAAAGTGTCTACGCTTTGATCGTTCCCTGGGAGACAAGTAGTAGTTTCCGAAGCACATCTATAGGCTTCCTGTAATCTATGAACGTTCAGAGTGTTGATCAAACATAGAAATTGCATCGGCATTGAATACAACAAGCAACAAGCAGACTTTCCTCATTGGGAGTAATGTCTTAAACTGTTACGTTCTGATGGATTCCTGGGAGACCAGTGTAATTTCCGAAGCTCATCTTTATTAATTCTGTAATCTGTGGACGTTCAAAGTGTTGAAGAAACACAGATATTTCACTGGTATTGAATACCACAGACACCAAGCAATCTTTTCACCATAGGAGTGATGTCTCAAACTGTCTACGTTTTGATCGTTCCCTGGGAGACCAGTAGTAGTTTCCGAAGCATATCTGGATGCTTCCTGTAATCCGGGGACGTTCAGAGTGTTGATGAAACACAGAAATTGCATTGGGATTGAATATAACAGGCCAAATGCGGTTATTTCTTCATGGGGGTAATGTCTCAACTGTCTACGCTTTGAACGAGTCCTGGGAGAGCCGTAGTAGTTTCCCAAGCACATCTGGAAGCTTGCTGTAATTTTTGGACGTTCGGAGTGTTAATGAAACACAGAAATTGCATCGGGATTGAATACAACAGTGACCATTAGGAATTTTCTACATAGGTGTAATGTCTCAAACTGTCTACACTTTGATCGTTCACTGGGAGACCAGTTGAAGTTTCCGAAAAACATCTGTAGGCTTCTTGTAATCTGTGGACGTATAGAGTGTTGATGAAACACAGAAATTGCATCGGCATTGAATACAACAAGGAGAATGCGGACTTTTCTCCAAGGGAGTAATGTCTCGAACTGTCTACGCTTTGATCTTTCGCTGGGAAACCAGTAGTAGTTTCCGAAGCACATCTGGAGGCTTCCTGTTATCTGTGGTCGTTCAGAGTGTTGATGAAACATAGAAATTGAATTGTGATTGAATAAAACTGGCCCAATGCGGTCTTTTCTCAGTGAGAGTACTGTCTCAAACTGCAACGCTTTGATCGTTCCCTGGGACAACCAGTAGTAGTTTCCGAAGCACGTATGGAGTCTTTCCGTAGTCTGTGGATGTTCGGAGTGTTGATGAAACACAGAAAATGAATCGGGACTCAATACAACAGGAACCATGAAGAATTTCCTCCATTGGAGTAATGTCTCAATCTGCCTACACTTTGATCGATTCCTGGGAGACCAGTAGTAGTTTCCGAAGCACATCTGGACGCATTCTGTAATCGGTGGACGTTCAGAGTGGTGATGAAACACAGATTTTGCATCGGGATTGAATACAACAGGCCAAATGCGGATTTTTCTCATTGGGAGTAATGTCTCGAACTGTCTACGATTTGATCGATTCCTGGGAGACCAGTAGTAGTTTCCAAAGCACATCTGGAGGCATCCTGTAAGCAAAGGACGTTCAGAGTGTTGATGAAACACAGAAATTGCATCGAGATTGAATATAACAGTCACCATGGCGACCTTTCTCCATGGGAGTAATTTCTCAAACCATCAACGCTTTGATCGATTCCTGGGAGAGCGGTAGTAGTTTCCGAAGCACATCTGGAGGCTTCCAGTAATCTGTGGACGTTCAGAGTGTTGATGAAACACAGAAGTTGCATCGGGATTGAAAGCAACAGGCACCATGCAGACTTTTCTCCATGGGAGTAATGTCTCAAACTGTCTACGCTTTGATCGATTCCTGGAAGACCTGTAGAATACAACATTCACTATGGGGACTTTTCTCCATGGGAGTAATGTCTCAAACTGCCTACGCTTTGACCTATTCCGGGGAGACCAGTAGTAGTATCCGAAGCACATCTGGAGGCATTCTGTAATATGTGGACGTTCTGTGTGTTGATGAAACACAGAAATTGCATCGGAATTGAATACAACAGGCACCATGCGGACTTTTCTCCCTGGGAGTAATGTCTCAAACTGTCTACGTTTAGATCGTTCCCTGGGACACCAGTAGTAGATTTCGAAGCACATCTAGATGCTTCCTGTAATCTGTGGACGTTCAGAGTGTTGATGAAACACAGAAATTGCATCGGGATTAAATACAACAAACCAAATGCGGATATTTCTTCATGGGAGTAATGTCTTAAACTGTCTACGCTTTGATCGATTCCTGGGAGAGCAGTAGTAGTGTGCGAAGCACATCTGGAGGCTTCCTGTAACCTTTGAACATTCAGAGTGTTAATGAAACACAGAAATTTGCGTCGGCATTGAATACAGCAGTGACCATGCGGAATTTTCCCGACAGGTGTAATGTCTCAAACTGTCTACACTTTGATCGTTCACTGGGAGACCAGTTGAAGTTTCCGAGTAAGTTCGGGAGGCTTCCTGTAATCAGTGGACGTTCAGAGTGTTGATGAAACAGAGAAATTGCATCTTTATTGAATACAAAGGCACCATGCGGATATTTCCCCATGGGAGTAATGTCTCAATTTGTCTACGCTTTTATCGTTTTTTGGTAGACCAATAGTAGTTTCCGAAGTAAATGTGATAGCAGTATGTAATCTGTAAACGTTCTGAGTGTTGATGAAACACAGATATTGCACCGGGATTGAATACAAAACGCACCATGCGTCCTTTTCTACATAGGAGTAATGTCTCAAACCGTCTACGCTTTGATCGTTCCCTGGGAGACCAGTAGTAGTTTCCGAAGCACGTCTGCAAGCTTCCTGTAATCTGTAAGCATTCAGAGTGTTGATCAAACACAGAAACTGCATCGGGATTGAATAGAACAGGCACGATGCGGTCCTTTGTCATAGGGAGTAATGTCCCAATCTGTCTACTCTATGATCGATTGTTGGGAGCCCAGTAGTAGTTTCCGAAGCACATCTGGCAGTTTCCTGAAATCTTTGGACGTTCAGAGTGTTAATGAAACACAGAAATTGCATCGGGTTTGAATACAACAGGCACCATGCGGACTTTTCTCCATGGGAGCAATTTCTCAAACTGTCTACGTTTAGATCGTTCCATGGGACACCAGTAGTAGTTTCCGAAGCACATTTGGAGGCTTCCAGTAATCTGTGGACGTTCAGAGCGTTGATGAAACACAGAAATTGCATCGGGATTGAATACAACAGGCACCATGCAGACTTTTCTCCTTGGGAGTAATGTCTCAAACTGTACACGTTTTTATGGATTCCTGGGAGACCTGTAGTAGTTTCCGAGGCACATGTGGAGACTTCCTGTAATCTGTGGAATTGCAGAGTGTTGATGAAACACAGAAATTTCATCGGGATTGAATACAACATTTACTATGTGGACTTTTCTCCATGGCAGTAATGTCTCAAACTGTCTACGCTTTGATCTATTCCTGGCAGACCAATAGTAGTTTCCGAAGCACAACTGAAAGCATTGTGTAATCTGTGGACGTTCAGAGTGTTGATGAAACACAGAAATTGCATCGGGATTGAATACAACAGTGAACATGCGGACTTTTCTCAATGGGAGGAATGTCTCAAATTCTCTACGCTTTCATCGTTCTTTGGGAGACCAATAGTAGTTTCCGAAGCACATGTGATAGCATTATGTAATCTGTGGACGTTCTGAGTGTTGATGAAACAAAGATATTGCACCAGGATTGAATACAACAGGCACCATGCTACCTTTTCTGCATAGGAGTAATGTCTCAAAACGTCTACGCTTTGATCGTTCTGTGGGAGACCAGTAGTAGCTTCCGAAGCACATATTTAGGCTTCCTGTAATCTGTGGACGTTCAGAGTGTTGATCAATCATAGAAATTGCATCGGCATTGAATACAACAGGCAAGAAGCAGACTTCCCTCAATGGGAGTAATGTCTTAAACTGTTTACGCTTTGATGGATTCCTGGGAGACCAGTAGTAGTTTCCGAATCTCGTCTTTAGGCATTCTGTAATCTGTGGACGTTCAAAGTGTTGATGAAACACAGATATATCACCGGTATTGAATACAACAGTGACCATGCGGAATTTTCCCATAGGAGTAATGTCTCAAACTGTCTACATTTTGATCGTTCACTGGGAGACCAGTTGAAGTTTCTGAAGAACATCTGGAGGCTTCCTGAAATCTGTGGACTTCGGAGTATTGATGAAACACAGAAATTGCATCGTCATTGAATACAACACGGAGAATGCGGACTTTTCTCAATGATAGGAATGTCTCAAATTGTCTACGCTTTCATCGTTCTTTGGGAGAACAATAGTAGTTTCCGAAGCACATGTGATAGCATTACGTAATCTGTGGACGTTCTGAGTGTTGATGAAACACAGATATTGCACCGGACTTGAATACAACAGGCACTATGCGGCCTTTTCTGCAAAGGAGTAATGTCTCAAACCGTCTACGCTTTGATCGTTCCCTGGGAGGCCAGTAGTAGTTTCCGAAGCACATCTGGTGACATTCTGTAATCTGTGGACGTTCAGAGTGTTGATCAAACAAAGAAATTCCATCGCGATTGAATACAACAGGAACCATGAGGACTTTTCTCCATGATTGTAATGACTCAACTGTCTACGCTTTAATCGTTCCTTCGGAGACCAGTAGTAGTTTAAGAAGCACATCTGGAGTCCTTCCGTAATCTGTGGACGTTCAGAGTGTTGATGAAACACAGAAATTGCATCAGGACTCAATACAACAGGCACCATGCGGAATTTTCTCCATGGGAGTAATGTCTCAATCTCTCTACACTTTGATCGATTCCTGGGAGACCAGTAGTAGTTTCCGAAGCACGTCTGCAAGCTTCCTGTAATCTGTGAACTTTCAGAGTGTTGTTGAAACACAGAAATTGCATCGGGATTGAATAGAACAGGCACGATGCGGTATTTTGTCATAGGGAGTAATGTCCCAATCTGTCTACGCTATGATCGATAGCTGGGAGACCAGAAGTAGTTTCCGCAGCACATCTGGAAGCATTCTGTAATCGGTGGACATTCATAGTGTTGATGAAACACAGTAATTGCATCGGGATTGAATACAACAGGCACTATGCGGACTGTACTTAATGGGAGTAATGTCTCAAACTGTCTACGATTTGATCTATTCCTGGGAGACCAGTAGTAGTTTCCGAAGCACATCTGAAATCATTAAGTAACCTGAGGACGTTCAGAGTGGTTATAAAACACAGTAATTGCATCTACATTGAATACTACAGGCACCATGCAGACTTTTCTCCATGGGAGTAATGTCTCAAACCGTCTTCGTATTGATCGTTCCCTGGGAGACCAGTAGTAGTTTCCGAAGCACATCTGGTGGCATTCTGTAATCTGTGGACGTTCAGAGTGTTGATGAAACACAGAAATTGCACCGGGACTGAATACAACAGGCAACATGCGGAATTTTCTCCATGGGAGGAATGTCTCAATATTTCTACACTTTAATCGACTCCTGGGAGACCAGTAGTAGTTTCCGAAGCACATCTGCAGGCTTCCTCTAATCTGTGAACGTTGAGAGTGATGATGAAACACAGAAAATGCATCGGGATTGAATAGAACAGGCACGATGCGGTCTTTTGTCATAGGGAGAAATGTCCCAATCTGTCTACGCTATGATCGATTCCTGGGAGACCAGTAGTAGTTTCCGAAGCACATCTGGAAGCATTCTGTAATCGATGGACGTTCAGAGTGTTGATGAAACACAGAAATTGCATCGGGATTGAATAGAACAGACACGATGCGGTCTCTTGTCATAGGGAGTAATGTCCCAAACTGCCTACGCTATGATCGATTCCTGGGAGACAAGGAGTAGTTTCCGAAGCACATCTGGAATCATTCTGTAGTCGGTGGACCTTCAGAGTGTTGATGAAACACAGAAATTGCATCGAGATTGAATACAACAGGCACCATGTGGACTTTGCTCAATGTGGAGTAATGGCTCAAACTGTCTACGCTTTGATCGATATTTGGGAGTCCAGTAGTAGTTTCCGAAGGACATGTGGAGGCATTCTGTAATCTGTGGACGTTCAGAGTGTTGACGAAATACAGATATTGCATCAGGATTGAATACAAGAGGCACCATGAGGACTTTTCTACATGGGTGTAATGACTCAAACTGTATACGATTTAATCATTCCCTGGGGGACCAGTAGTATTTTAAGAAGCACATCTGGAGTCTTTTCGTAATCTGTGGACGTTCAGAGTGTTGATCAAACACAGAAATTGCATCGAGATTGTATACAACAGGCACCATGTGGACTTTGTTCAATGTGGAGTAATGTCACAAACCGTCTACGCTTTGATCGTTCCCTGGGAGACCAGTAGTAGTTTCCGAAGCACATCTGAGGGCTTCCTTTAATCTCTGGACATTCATAGTGCTGATCAAACATAGAAATTGCATCGTCAGTGAATACAACAGGCACCAAGCATACTTTCCTCATTGGGAGTAATGTCTCAAATTGTTTACGCTTTGTGGATTCCTGGGAGACCAGTAGTAGTTTCCGAAGCTCATTTGGAGGCATTCTGTAATCTGTGGAAGTTCAAAGTGTTGATGAAACACAGATATTTCACCGGTATTGAATACAACAGTCACCGTGCAAACTTTTCCTCATGGGAGTAATGTCTCAAACTGTCTACGCTTTGATCGTTCCATGCGAGACCAGTAGTAGTTTACGAAGCATTTCTGGATGCTTCCTGTAATCTGTGGACGTTCAGACTTTTTCATGTAACACAGAAATTGGAACGACTTTGAATACAACAGGCACCATGCGGACTTTTCTCCATGGGAATATTGTCTCAAACTGTCTACGCTTTGATCGTTGTCTGGGCGACCAGTAGTAGTTTCCGATGCACATCTGGTGGCATTCTGTAATCTGTGGACGTTCAGAGTGTTGATTAAACACAGAAATTCCATCGGGATTTAATACAACAGGCACTATGAGGTCTTTTCTCCATGGGTGTAATGTCTCAATCTGTCTACGCTTTGATCGTTTCGCAGGATAACAGTAGTAGTTTGAGAAGGACATCTGGAATCTTTCCGTAATCTGTGGACGCTCAGAGTGTTGATGAAACACAGAAATTGCGAGAGTGAATACAACAGGCAGCATGCGGACTTTTCTCCATGGGAGCAATGTCTCAAACTGTCTACATTTAGATCGTTCCCTGGGACACCAGCAGTAGTTTCCGAAGCACATCTGGAGGATTCCAGTAATCTGTGGACGTTCAGAGTGTTGTTGAAATATAGAAATTGCATCGGGAAGGAATACAACAGGCACCATGCAGACTTTTCTCCATGGGAGTAATGTCTCAAACTGTCTACGCTTTTATCGATTCCTGGGAAACCTGTAGTAGTTTCCGAAGAACATCTGGAGACTTCCTGTAAGCTGTGGAATTGCAGAGTGTTGATGAAACACAGAAATTGCATCGTGATTGAATACAACAGGCACTATGCAGACTTTTCTCCATTGGAGTAATGTCTCAAACTGTCTACGCTTTGATGTATTCCGGGGAGAACAGTAGTAGTTTCCGAAGCACATCTGGAGGCATTCTGTAATCTGTGGACGTTCAGATGTTGATGAAACACAGAAATTGCATCGAGATTGAATACAACAGGCACCATGCGGACTTTGCTCAATGGGAGTTATGTCTCAAACTGTCTACGCTTTGATCGGTTCCTGGGAGACAAAATAGTAGTTTCGGAAGCACATCTGAAAGCATTATGTAATCTGTGGACGTTCAGAGTGTTGATGAAAAACAGATCTTGCATCGGGATTTAATACATCAGGCACCATGAGGACATTTCTCCATGGGAGTAATGTCTCAAACTGTGTACGTTTAGATCGTTCCCTGGGACACCAGTGGTAGTTTCCGAAGCACGTCTGGATTCTTCCTGTAATCTGTGGACGTTCAGAGTGTAAATGAAAGACAGAAATTGCATCGGGATTGAATACAAAAGGCACCATGCAGACTTTTCTCCATGGTAGTAATGTTTCAAACTGTCTACGCTTTTATCGATTCCTGGGAGACCTGTAGTAGTTTCCGAAGCACATCTGGTGACATCCTGTAATCTGTGGAATTGCAGAGTGTTGATGAAACACAGTAATTGAATCGGGATTGAATACAACATTCACTATGCGCACTTTTCTCCACGGGAGTAATGTCTCAAACCGTCTTCGATTTGATCGTTCCCTGGGAGACCAGTAGTAGTTTCCGAAGCTCATCTGGTGGTTTCTGTAATCTGTGAACGTTCAGAGTGTTGATGAAACACAGAAATTGTACCGGGACTGAATACAACAGGCAACATACGGAATTTTCTCCATGGGAATAATGTCTCACTATGTCTACACTTTGATCGACTCCTGGGAGACCAGTAGTAATTTCCGAAGCACATCTGCAGGCTTCCTCTAATCTGTGAACGTTCAGAGTGATGATGAAACACAGAAAATGCATCGGCATTGAATTCAACAGGCACCATGCGGACTTTTCTGCATAAGATTAATGTCTCAAAGCATCTACGCTTTGATCGTTCCCTGGGAGTCCAGTAGTTGTTTCCGAAGGACATCTGTACTGTTCCAGTAATCTGTCGACGTTCAGAGTGTTGATGAAACACAGATATTGCATCGGGATTGAATACAACAGGCACCATGCGGACTTTTCTCCATGTGAGTAATGTCTCAAACCGTCTTCGCTTTGATCGTTCCCTGGGAGACCAGTAGTAGTTTCCGAAGCACATCTGGTGGCATTCTGTAATCTGTGGACGTTCAGAGTGATGATGAAACACAGAAAATGCATCGGGATTGAATAGAACAGGCACGATGCGGCCTTTTGTCATAGGGAGAAATGTCCCAATCATTCTACGCTATGATCGATTCCTGGGAGACCAGTAGTAGTTTCCGAAGCACATCTCGAAGCATTCTGTAATCGGTGGACGTTCAGAGTGTTGATGAAACACAGAAATTGCACCGGGATTGAATAGAATAGGCACGATGCGGTCTCTTGTCATAGGGAGTAATGTCCAAAACTGCCTACGCTATGATCGATTCCTGGGAGACCAGTAGTAGTTTCCGAAGCAAATCTGGAATCATTCTGTAATCGGTGGACGTTCAGAGTGTTGATGAAACAGTAATTGCATCGGGATTGAATACCATATGAACAGTTCGGACTTTTCTCCATGGGAGTAATGCCTCAATCTTTCTACGCTTTGATCGATTCCTGGGAGACCAGTAGTAGTTTCCGGAGCACATTTGGAAGCTTCCTGTAATCTGTGGACGTTCAGAGTGTTGACGAAATACAGATATTGCATCGGGATTGAATACAACAGGCACCATGAGGACTTTTCTCCATGGGTGTACTGTCTCAAGCTGTATACGCTTTAATCATTCCCTGGGGGACCAGTAGTATTTTAAGAAGCACATCTGGAGTCATTTCGTAATCTGTGGACGTTCAGAGTGTTGATCAAACACAGAAATTGCATAGAGATTGAATACAACAGGCACCATGTGGACTTTGCTCAATGTGGAGTAGTGTCTGAAACTGTCTACGCTTTGATCGATTATTGGGAGACCAGTAGTAGTTTCCGAAGGACATGTGGAGGCATTCTGTAATCTGTGGACGTTCAGAGTGTTGACGAAATACAGATATTGCATCGGGATTGAATACAACAGGCACCATGAGGACTTTTCTCCATGGGTGTAATGTCTCAAGCTGTATACGCTTTAATCATTCCCTGGGGGACCAGTAGTATTTTAAGAAGCACATCTGGAGTCTTTTCGTAATCTGTGAACGTTCAGAGTGTTGATCAAACACAGACATTGCATCGGCATTGAATACAACAGGCACCATGCAGACTTTGCTCATTGCGAATAATGTCTCAAACTGTCTACGCTTTGATAGATTATTGGGAGACAAGTAGTAGTTTCCGAAGGACATGTGGAGGCATTCTGTAATCTGTGGACTTTCAGAGTGTTGACGAAATACAGATATTGCATCGGGATTGAATACAACAGTCACCATCCGAATTTTTCTCCATGGGAGTAATGTCTCACACTGTTTACTCTTTGATTGTTCCCTAGGAAACCAGTAGTAGTTTCCGAAGCACATCTGGAGGCTTCCTAAAATCTGTCGACGTTCAGAGTGTTGATGAAACACAGAAATTCGATCGGGATTTAATACAACAGGCACTATGAGGTCTTCTCTCCATGGGTGTAATGTCTCAATCTGTCTACGCTTTGATCGTTTCGCAGGATAACAGTAGTAGTTTGAGAAGGACGTCTGGAATCTTTCCGTAATCTGTGGACGCTCAGAGTGTTGATGAAACACAGAAATTGCGAGAGTGAATACAACAGGCAGCAGGCGGACTTTTCTCCATGGGAGTAATGTCTCAAACTGTCTACCTTTAGACCGTTCCCTGGGACACCATCAGTAGTTTCCGAAGCACATCTGGAGGATTCCAGTAATCTGTGGACGTTCAGAGTGTTGTTGAAATATAGAAATTGCATCGGGAAGGAATACAACAGGCACCATGCAGACTTTTCTCCATGGGAGTAATGTCTCAAACTGTCTACGCTTTGATGTATTCCGGGGAGAACAGTAGTAGTTTCCGAAGCACATCTGGAGGCATTCTGTAATCTGTGGACGTTCAGATGTTGATGAAACACAGAAAATGCATCGAGATTGAATACAACAGGCACCATGCGGACTTTGCTCAATGGGAGTTATGTCTCAAACTGTCTACGCTTTGATCGATTCCTGGGAGACCAATAGTAGTTTCGGAAGCACATCTGAAAGCATTATGTAATCTGTGGACGTTCAGAGTGTTGATGAAAAACAGATATTGCATCGGGATTGAATACATGAGGCACCATGAGGACATTTCTCCATGGGAGTAATGTCTCAAACTGTGTACGTTTAGATCGTTCCCTGGGACACCAGTAGTAGTTTCCGAAGCACGTCTGGATTCTTCCTGTAATCTGTGGAGGTTCAGAGTGTTAATGAAACACAGAAATTGCATCGGGATTGAATACAAAAGGCACCATGCAGACTTTTCTCCATGGGAGTAATGTTTCAAAGTGTCTACGCTTTTATCGATTCCTGGGAGACCTGTAGTAGTTTTCGAAGCACATCTGGCGACATCCTGTAATCTGTGGAATTGCAGAGTGTTGATGAAACACAGAAATTGAATCGGGATTGAATACAACATTCACTATGCGGACTTTTCTCCATGGGAGTAATGTCTCAAACCGTCTTCGCTTTGATCGTTCCCTGGGAGACCAGTAGTAGTTTCCGAAGCACATCTGGTGGCATTCTGTAATCTGTGGACGTTCAGAGTGTTGATGAAACACAGAAATTGCACCGGGACTGAATACAACAGGCAACATGCGGAATTTTCTCCATGGGAGTAATGTCTCACTATGTCTACACTTTGATCGACTCCTGGGAGACCAGTAGTAGTTTCCGAAGCACATCTGCAGGCTTCCTGTAATCTGTGAACGTTCAGAGTGATGATGAAACACAGAAAATGCATCGGCATTGAATTCAACAGGCACCATGCGGACTTTTCTGCATAGGATTAATGTCTCAAAGCATCTACGCTTTGGTCGTTCCCTGGGAGTCCAGTAGTAGTTTCCGAAGGACATCTGTACTCTTCCAGTAATCTGTAGACGTTCAGAGTGTTGATGAAACACAGATATTGCATCGGGATTGAATACAACAGGCACCTTGCGGACTTTTCTCCATGTGAGTAATGTCTCAAACCGTCTTCGCTTTGATCGTTCCCTGGGAGACCAGTAGTAGTTTCCGAAGCACATCTGGTGGCATTCTGTAATCTGTGGACGTTCAGAGTGTTGATGAAACACAGAAATTGCACCGGGACTGAATACAACAGGCAACATGCGGAATTTTCTCCATGGGAGTAATGTCTCAATATGTCTACACTTTGATCGCCTCCTGGGAGACCAGTAGTAGTTTCCGAAGCACATCAGCAGGCTTCCTCTAATCTGTGAACGCTCAGAGTGATGATGAAACACAGAAAATGCATCGGGATTGAATAGAACAGGCACGATGCGTTCTTTTGTCATAGTGAGAAATGTCCCAATCTGTCTCCGCTATGATCGATTCCTGGGAGACCAGTAGTAGTTTCCGAAGCACATCTGGAAGCATTCTGTAATCGGTGGACGTTCAGAGTGTTGATGAAACACAGTAATTGCATCGGGATTGAATACCATATGAACAGTTCGGACTTTTCTCCATGGGAGTAATGTCTCAATCTTTCTACGCTTTGATCGATTCGTTGGAGACCAGTAGTAGTTTCCGGAGCACATTTGGAAGCTTCCTGTAATCTGTGGACGTTCAGAGTGTTGATGAAACACAGAAATTGCATCGAGATTGAATACAACAGGCACCATGTGGACTTTGCTCAATGTGGAGTAATGTCTCAAACTGTCTACGCTTTGATCGAGTATTGGGAGACCAGTAGTAGTTTCCGAACGACATGTGGAGCCATTCTGTAATCTGTGGACGTTCAGAGTGTTGACGAAATACAGATATTGCATCGGGATTGAATACAACAGGCACCATGAGGACTTTTCTCCATGGGTGTACTGTCTCAAGCTGTATACGATTTAATCATTCCCTGGGGGACCAGTAGTATTTTAAGAAGCACATCTGGAGTCTTTTCGTAATCTGTGGACGTTCAGAGTGTTGATCAAACACAGAAATTGCATAGAGATTGAATACAACAGGCACCATGTGGACTTTGCTCAATGTGGAGTAATGTCTGAAACTGTCTACCCTTTGATCGATTATTGGGATACCAGTAGTAGTTTCCGAAGGACATGTGGAGGCATTCTGTAATCTGTGGACGTTCAGAGTGTTGACGAAATACAGATATTGCATCGGGATTGAATACAACAGGCACCATGAGGACTTTTCTCCATGGGTGTAATGTCTCAAGCTGTATACGCTATAATCATTCCCTGGGGGACCAGTAGTATTTTAAGAAGCACATCTGGAGTCTTTTCGTAATCTGTGGACGTTCAGAGTGTTAATCAAACACAGACATTGCATCGGCATTGATTACAACAGGCACCATCCAGACTTTGCTCATTGCGAGTAATGTCTCAAACTGTCTACGCTTTGATCGATTATTGGGAGACCAGTAGTAGTTTCCGAAGGACATGTGGAGGTATTCTGTAATCTGTGGACGTTCAGAGTGTTGACGAAATACAGATATTGCATCGGGATTGAATACAACAGTCACCATCCGAATTTTTCTCCATGGGAGTAATGTGTCACACTGTTTACGCTTTGATTGTTCCCTAGGAAACCAGTAGTAGTTTCCGAAGCACATCTGGAGGCTTCCTAAAATCTGTCGATGTTCAGAATGTTGATGAAACACAGAAATTGCATCGGCATTGAATACAACAGGCACCATGCGGAACTTTTCTGCATGTGAGTAATGTCACAAATGTCTCAAACCACCTATGCTTTGATCGTTCCCTGGGAGACCAGTAGTAGTTTCCGAAGGACATCTGGAGGCTTCCTGTAATCTGTCGACGTTCAGAGTGTCGATGAAACACAGATATTGCATCGGGATTGAATACAACAGGGACCATGCGGACTTTTCTCCATGTGAGTAATGTCACAAACCGTCTACGCTTTGATCGTTCCCTGGGAGACCAGTAGCAGTTTCCAAAGCACATCTGGTGGCATTCTGTAATCTGTGGACGTTCAGAGTGTTGATGAAACACAGAAATTGCATCGGGACTGAATACAACAGGCAACATGCGGAATTTTCTCCATGGGAGTAATGTCTAAATATGTCTACACCTTGATCAACTCCTGGGAGACCAGTAGTAGTTTCCGAAGCACATCTGCAGGCTTCCTCTATTCTGTGAACGTTCAGAGTGTTAATGAAACACAGAAATTGCATCGGGATTGAATACAAAATGCACCATGCTGACTTTTCTCCATTGGAGTAATGTTTCAAACTGCCTACGCTTTTATCGATTCCTGGGGGACCTATAGTAGTTTCCGAAGCACATCTGGTGGCATCCTGTAATCTGTGGAATTGCAGAGTGTTGATGAAACACAGAAATTGCATCGGGATTGAATACAACATTCACTATGCGGTTTTTTCTCCATGGGAGTAATGTCTCAAACAGTCTACGCTTTGATAGTTCCCTGGGAGACAAGTAGTAGTTTCTGAAGCACATCTGAAGGCATTCAGTAATATTTTGACGTTCAGAGTGTTGATGGAACACGGACATTCCATCGGGATTGAATACAACAGGCACCATGAGGACTTTTCTCCATGTGTGTAATAATCTGAAACTGTCTACGCTTTGATCGTTCCCTGGGAGACAAGTAGTAGTTTCCGAAGCACATCTGGAGGCTCCCTTTAATCTGTGAACGTTCAGAGTGTTGTTCAAACATAGAAATTGCATCGGCATTGAGTACAACAGGCAACAAGGAGACATTCCTCATTTGGAGTAATGTCTTAAACTGTTTACGCTTTGATGGATTCCTGTGAGACGAGTACTAGTTTCCGAAGCTCATATTTATTAATTCTGTAATCTGTGGACGTTCAAAGTGTTGATGAAACACAGATATTTCACTGGTATTGAAAACCACAGAAACCATGCAAACTTTTCTCCATAGGAGTAATGTCTCAAAATGTCTCCGTTTTGATCGTTCCCTGGGAGACCAGTAGTAGTTTCCGAAGCACATCTGGATGCTTCCTGTAATCTGTGGATGTTCAGAGTGTTGATGAAACACAGAAATTGCATTGGGATTGAATATAACAGGCCAAATTCGGTTATTTCTTCAAGGGGGTAATCTCTCAACTGTCTACGCTTTGATCGAGTCCTGGGAGAGCAGTAGTAGTTTCCGAAGCACATCTGGAAGCTTGCTGTAATTTTTGGACGTTCGGAGTGTTAATGAAACACAAAAATTGCATCGGGATTGAATACAACAGTTACCATGAGGAATTATCTACATAGGAGTAATGTCTCAAACTGTCTACACTTTGATCGTTCACTGGGAGACCAGTTGAAGTTTCCGAAGAACATCTGGATGCTTCTTGTAATCTGTGGACGTCCAGAGTGTTGATGAAACACAGAAATTGCATCGGCATTGAATACAACAAGGAGAATGCGGACTCTTCTCCATGGGAGTATTGTCTTGAACTGTCTACGCTTTGATCTTTCCCTGGGAAACCAGTAGTAGTTTCCGAAGCACATCTGGAGGCTTCCTGTTATCTGTGGTCGTTCAGAGTGTTGATGAAACATAGAAATTGAATCGTGATTGAATAAAACAGGCTCAATGCGGCCTTTTCTCAGTGAGAGTAGTGTCTCAAACTGCAACGCTTTAATCGTTCCCTGGGACAACCTGTAGTAGTTTCCGAAGCACATCTGGAGTTTTTCCGTAATCTGTGGATGTTCGGAGTGTTGATGTAACACAGAAATTGCATCGGGACTCAATACAACAGGAACGATGTGGAATTTCCTCCATGGGAGTAATGTCTCAATCTGCCTACACTTTGATCGATTCGTGGGAGAGCAGTAGTAGTTTCCGAAGCACGTCTGCAAGCTTCCTGTAATCTGTGATCGTTCAGAGTGTTGATGAAACACAGAAATTGCATCGGGATTGAATAGAACAGGCACGATGCGGTCTTTTGTCATAGGGAGTAATGTCCCAATCTGTCTACGCTATGATCGATTGCTGGGAGACCAGTAGTAGTTTCCAAAGCACATCTGGACGCATTCTGTAATCGGTGGACGTTCAGAGTGGAGATGAAACACAGACATTGCATCGGCATTGAATACAACAGGCACCATGCAGACTTTGCTCATTGCGAGTAATGTCTCAAACTGTCTACGCTTTGATCGATTATTGGGAGACCAGTAGTAGTTTCCGAAGGACATGTGGAGGTATTCTGTAATCTGTGGACGTTCAGAGTGTTGACGAAATATAGATATTGCATCGGGATTGAATACAACAGTCACCATCCGAATTTTTCTCCATGGGAGTAATGTGTCACACTGTTTACGCTTTGATTGTTCCCTAGGAAACCAGTAGTAGTTTCCGAAGCACATCTGGAGGCTTCCTAAAATCTGTCGATGTTCAGAATGTTGATGAAACACAGAAATTGCATCGGCATTGAATACAACAGGCACCATGCGGAACTTTTCTGCATGTGAGTAATGTCACAAATGTCTCAAACCACCTATGCTTTGATCGTTCCCTGGGAGACCAGTAGTAGTTTCCGAAGGACATCTGGAGGCTTCCTGTAATCTGTGGATGTTCAGAGTGTTGATGAAACACAGATATTGCATCGGGATTGAATACAACAGGGACCATGCGGACTTTTCTCCATGTGAGTAATGTCACAAACCGTCTACGCTTTGATCGTTCCCTGGGAGACCAGTAGCAGTTTCCAAAGCACATCTGGTGGCATTCTGTAATCTGTGGACGTTCAGAGTGTTGATGAAACACAGAAATTGCATCGGGACTGAATACAACAGGCAACATGCGGAATTTTCTCCATGGGAGTAATGTCTAAATATGTCTACACCTTGATCGACTCCTGGGAGACCAGTAGTAGTTTCCGATGCACATCTGCTGGCTTCCTCTATTCTGTGAACGTTCAGAGTGTTAATGAAACACAGAAATTGCATCGGGATTGAATACAAAAGGCACCATGCTGACTTTTCTCCATTGGAGTAATGTTTCAAACTGTCTACGCTTTTATCGTTCCCTGGGAGACAAGTAGTAGTTTCCGAAGCACATCTGGAGGCTCCCTTTAATCTGTGAACGTTCAGAGTGTTGTTCAAACATAGAAATTGCATCGGCATTGAGTACAACAGGCAACAAGGAGACATTCCTCATTTGGAGTAATGTCTTAAACTGTTTACGCTTTGATGGATTCCTGTGAGACGAGTACTAGTTTCCGAAGCTCATCTTTATTAATTCTGTAATCTGTGGACGTTCAAAGTGTTGATGAAACACAGATATTTCACTGGTATTGAAATCCACAGAAACCATGAAAACTTTTCTCCATAGGAGTAATGTCTCAAACTGTCTACACTTTGATCGTTCACTGGGAGACCAGTTGAAGTTTCCGAAGAACATCTGGATGCTTCTTGTAATCTGTGGACGTCCAGAGTGTTGATGAAACACAGAAATTGCATCGGCATTGAATACAACAAGGAGAATGCGGACTCTTCTCCATGGGAGTATTGTCTTGAACTGTCTACGCTTTGATCTTTCCCTGGGAAACCAGTAGTAGTTTCCGAAGCACATCTGGAGGCTTCCTGTTATCTGTGGTCGTTCAGAGTGTTGATGAAACATAGAAATTGAATCGTGATTGAATAAAACAGGCTCAATGCGGCCTTTTCTCAGTGAGAGTAGTGTCTCAAACTGCAACGCTTTAATCGTTCCCTGGGACAACCTGTAGTAGTTTCCGAAGCACATCTGGAGTTTTTCCGTAATCTGTGGATGTTCGGAGTGTTGATGTAACACAGAAATTGCATCTGGACTCAATACAACAGGAACGATGTGGAATTTCCTCCATGGGAGTAATGTCTCAACCTGCCTACACTTTGATCGATTCGTGGGAGAGCAGTAGTAGTTTCCGAAGCACGTCTGCAAGCTTCCTGTAATCTGTGATCGTTCAGAGTGTTGATGAAACACAGAAATTGCATCGGGATTGAATAGAACAGGCACGATGCGGTCTTTTGTCATAGGGAGTAATGTCCCAATCTGTCTACGCTATGATCGATTGCTGGGAGACCAGTAGTAGTTTCCAAAGCACACCTGGACGCATTCTGTAATCGGTGGACGTTCAGAGTGGAGATGAAACACAGACATTGCATCGGCATTGAATACAACAGGCACCATGCAGACTTTGCTCATTGCGAGTAATGTCTCAAACTGTCTACGCTTTGATCGATTATTGGGAGACCAGTAGTAGTTTCCGAAGGACATGTGGAGGTATTCTGTAATCTGTGGACGTTCAGAGTGTTGACGAAATACAGATATTGCATCGGGATTGAATACAACAGTCACCATCCGAATTTTACTCCATGGGACTAATGTCTCACACTGTTTACGCTTTGATTGTTCCCTAGGAAACCAGTAGTAGTTTCCGAAGCACATCTGGAGGCTTCCTAAAATCTGTAGACGTTCAGAGTGTTGATGAAACACAGAAATTGCATCGGCATTGAATACAACATACACCATGCGGTTATTTTCTGCATAGGAGTAATGTCTCAAACCACCTACGCTTTGATCGTTCCCTGGGAGACCAGTAGTAGCTTCCGAAGGACATCTGGAGGCATCCTGTAATCTGTGGACGTTCAGAGTGTTGACGAAACACAGATATTGCATCGGGATTGAATACAACAGGCACCATGCGGACTTTTCTCCATGTGAGTAATGTCACAAACCGTCTACGCTTTGATCGTTCCCTGGGAGACCAGTAGTAGTTTCCGAAGCACATCTGGTGGCATTCTGTAATCTGTGGACGTTCAGAGTGTTGATGAAACTCAGAAATTCCTTCGAGATATAATACAACAGGCACCATGAGGACTTTTATCCATGGGTGTAATGTCTCAAGCTGTATACGCTTTAATCGTTCCCTGGAAGACCAGTAGTATTTTAAGAAGGACATCTGGAGTCTTTTCGTAATCTATGGACGTTCAGAGTGTTGATGAACCACAGTAGTTGCATCCGGATTGAATACAACAAGCTCCAAACATACTTTTGTCATAGGGAGTAATGTCTCATACTCTCTACAATTTGAGCGATTCCTGTTAGACCAGTAGTAGTTACCGAAGCACATCTGGAATCATCCTGTAACCTGTGGACCTTCAGAGTGTTGATGAAACACAGAAATTGCACCGGGCTTGAATGCAAGCACTATGCGGACTTTGCTCAATGGGAGTAATGGCTCAACCGTCTACGCTTTGATCGATTCCTGGGAGACCAGTAGTAGTTTCCGAATCACAACTGAAAGCATTGTGTTATCTGTGGACGTTCAGAGAGTTGTTGAAACACAGAAATTGCATCGGGATTGAATACAACAGGCCAAATGCTGATTTTTCTCCATGGGAGTAATGTTTTAAACTGTTTACGCTTTAATCGTTCCCTGGGACAACCTGTAGTAGTTTCCGAAGCACATCTGGAGTTTTTCCGTAATCTGTGGATGTTCGGAGTGTTGATGAAACACAGAAATTGCATCGGGACTCAATACAACAGGAACGATGTGAAATTTCCTCCATGGGAGTAATGTCTCAATCTGCCTACACTTTGATCGATTCGTGGGAGAGCAGTAGTAGTTTCCGAAGCACGTCTGCAAGCTTCCTGTAATCTGTGATCGTTCAGAGTGTTGATGAAACACAGAAATTGCATCGGGATTGAATAGAACAGGCACGATGCGGTCTTTTGTCAAAGGGAGTAATGTCCCAATCTGTCTACGCTATGATCGATTGCTGGGAGACCAGTAGTAGTTTCCGAAGCACATCTGGACACATTCTGTAATCGGTGGACGTTAAGAGTGGAGATGAAATACAGACATTGCATCGGGATTGAATACAACAGTCACCATCCGAATTTTTCTCCATGGGACTAATGTCCCACACTGTTTACGCTTTGATTGTTCCCTAGGAAACCAGTAGTAGTTTCCGAAGCACATCTGGAGGCTTCCTAAAATCTGTCGACGTTCAGAGTGTTGATGAAACACAGAAATTCCATCGGGATTTAATACAACAGGCACTATGAGGTCTTCTCTCCATGGGTGTAATGTCTCAATCTGTCTACGCTTTGATCGTTTCGCAGGATAACAGTAGTAGTTTGAAAAGGACACCTGGAATCTTTCCGTAATCTGTGGACGCTCAGAGTGTTGATGAAACACAGAAATTGCGAGAGTGAATACAACAGGCAGCATGCGGACTTTTCACCATGGGAGTAATGTCTCAAACTGTCTACCTTTAGACCGTTCCCTGGGACACCAGCAGTAGTTTCCGAAGCACATCTGGAGGATTCCAGTAGTCTGTGGACGTTCAGAGTGTTGTTGAAATATAGAAATTGCATCGGGAAGGAATACAACAGGCACCATGCAGACTTTTCTCCATGGGAGTAATGTCTCAAACTGTCTACGCTTTTATCGATTCCTGGGAAACCTGTAGTAGTTTCCGAAGAACATCTGGAGACTTCCTGTAAGCTGTGGAATTGCAGAGTGTTGATGAAACACAGAAACTGCATCGTGATTGAATACAACAGGCACCATGCAGACTTTTCTCCATTGGAGTAATGTCTCAAACTGTCTACGCTTTGATGTATTCCGGGGAGAACAGTAGTAGTTTCCGAAGCACATCTGGAGGCATTCTGTAATCTGTGGACGTTCAGATGTTGATGAAACACAGAAATTGCATCGAGATTGAATACAACAGGCACTATGCGGACTTTGCTCAATGGGAGTTATGTCTCAAACTGTCTACGCTTTGATCGATTCCTGGGAGACCAATAGTAGTTTCGGAAGCACATCTGAAAGCATTATGTAATCTGTGGACGTTCAGAGTGTTGATGAAAAACAGATATTGCATCGGGATTGAATACATGAGGCACCATGAGGACATTTCTCCATGGGAGTAATGTCTCAAACTGTGTACGTTTAGATCGTTCCCTGGGACACCAGTAGTAGTTTCCGAAGCACGTCTGGATTCTTCCTGTAATCTGTGGACGTTCAGAGTGTTAATGAAACACAGAAATTGCATCGGGATTGAATACAAAAGGCACCATGCAGACTTTTCTCCATGGGAGTAATGTTTCAAACTGTCTACGCTTTTATCGATTCCTGGGAGACCTGTAGTAGTTTCCGAAGCACATCTGGTGACATCCTGTAATCTGTGGAATTGCAGAGTGTTGATGAAACACAGAAATTGAATCGGGATTGAAGACAACATTCACTATGCGGACTTTTCTCAATGGGAGTAATGTCTCAAACCGTCTTCGCTTTGATCGTTCCCTAGGAGACCAGTAGTAGTTTCCGAAGCACATCTGGTGGCATTCTGTAATCTGTGGACGTTCAGAGTGTTGATGTAACACAGAAATTGCATCGGGACTCAATACAACAGGAACGATGTGGAATTTCCTCCATAGGAGTAATGTCTCAACCTGCCTACACTTTGATCGATTCGTGGGAGAGCAGTAGTAGTTTCCGAAGCACGTCTGCAAGCTTCCTGTAATCTGTAATCGTTCAGAGTGTTGATGAAACACAGAAATTGCATCGGGATTGAATAGAACAGGCACGATGCGGTCTTTTGTCATAGGGAGTAATGTCCCAATCTGTCTACGCTATTATCGATTGCTGGGAGACCAGTAGTAGTTTCCAAAGCACACCTGGACGCATTCTGTAATCGGTGGACGTTCAGAGTGGAGATGAAACACAGACATTGCATCGGCATTGAATACAACAGGCACCATGCAGACTTTGCTCATTGCGAGTAATGTCTCAAACTGTCTACGCTTTGATCGATTATTGGGAGACCAGTAGTAGTTTCCGAAGGACATGTGGAGGCATTACGTAATCTGTGGACGTTCAGAGTGTTGACGAAATACAGATATTGCATCGGGATTGAATACAACAGTCACCATCCGAATTTTACTCCATGGGACTAATGTCTCACACTGTTTACGCTTTGATTGTTCCCTAGGAAACCAGTAGTAGTTTCCGAAGCACATCTGGAGGCTTCCTAAAATCTGTAGACGTTCAGAGTGTTGATGAAACACAGAAATTGCATCGGCATTGAATACAACATACACCATGCGGTTATTTTCTGCATAGGAGTAATGTCTCAAACCACCTACGCTTTGATCGTTCCCTGGGAGACCAGTAGTAGCTTCCGAAGGACATCTGGAGGCATCCTGTAATCTGTGGACGTTCAGAGTGTTGATGAAACACAGATATTGCATCGGGATTGAATACAACAGGCACCATGCGGACTTTTCTCCATGTGAGTAATGTCACAAACCGTCTACGCTTTGATCGTTCCCTGGGAGACCAGTAGTAGTTTCCGAAGCACATCTGGTGGCATTCTGTAATCTGTGGACGTTCAGAGTGTTGATGAAACTCAGAAATTCCTTCGAGATATAATACAACAGGCACCATGAGGACTTTTATCCATGGGTGTAATGTCTCAAGCTGTATACGCTTTAATCGTTCCCTGGAAGACCAGTAGTATTTTAAGAAGGACATCTGGAGTCTTTTCGTAATCTATGGACGTTCAGAGTGTTGATGAACCACAGTAGTTGCATCCGGATTGAATACAACAAGCTCCAAACATACTTTTGTCATAGGGAGTAATGTCTCATACTCTCTACAATTTGAGCGATTCCTGTTAGACCAGTAGTAGTTACCGAAGCACATCTGGAATCATCCTGTAACCTGTGGACCTTCAGAGTGTTGATGAAACACAGAAATTGCACCGGGCTTGAATGCAAGCACTATGCGGACTTTGCTCAATGGGAGTAATGGCTCAACCGTCTACGCTTTGATCGATTCCTGGGAGACCAGTAGTAGTTTCCGAATCACAACTGAAAGCATTGTGTTATCTGTGGACGTTCAGAGAGTTGTTGAAACACAGAAATTGCATCGGGATTGAATACAACAGGCCAAATGCTGATTTTTCTCCATGGGAGTAATGTTTTAAACTGTTTACGCTTTAATCGTTCCCTGGGACAACCTGTAGTAGTTTCCGAAGCACATCTGGAGTTTTTCCGTAATCTGTGGATGTTCGGAGTGTTGATGAAACACAGAAATTGCATCGGGACTCAATACAACAGGAACGATGTGAAATTTCCTCCATGGGAGTAATGTCTCAATCTGCCTACACTTTGATCGATTCGTGGGAGAGCAGTAGTAGTTTCCGAAGCACGTCTGCAAGCTTCCTGTAATCTGTGATCGTTCAGAGTGTTGATGAAACACAGAAATTGCATCGGGATTGAATAGAACAGGCACGATGCGGTCTTTTGTCAAAGGGAGTAATGTCCCAATCTGTCTACGCTATGATCGATTGCTGGGAGACCAGTAGTAGTTTCCGAAGCACATCTGGACGCATTCTGTAATCGGTGGACGTTAAGAGTGGAGATGAAATACAGACATTGCATCGGGATTGAATACAACAGTCACCATCCGAATTTTTCTCCATGGGACTAATGTCCCACACTGTTTACGCTTTGATTGTTCCCTAGGAAACCAGTAGTAGTTTCCGAAGCACATCTGGAGGCTTCCTAAAATCTGTCGACGTTCAGAGTGTTGATGAAACACAGAAATTCCATCGGGATTTAATACAACAGGCACTATGAGGTCTTCTCTCCATGGGTGTAATGTCTCAATCTGTCTACGCTTTGATCGTTTCGCAGGATAACAGTAGTAGTTTGAAAAGGACACCTGGAATCTATCCGTAATCTGTGGACGCTCAGAGTGTTGATGAAACACAGAAATTGCGAGAGTGAATACAACAGGCAGCATGCGGACTTTTCACCATGGGAGTAATGTCTCAAACTGTCTACCTTTAGACCGTTCCCTGGGACACCAGCAGTAGTTTCCGAAGCACATCTGGAGGATTCCAGTAGTCTGTGGACGTTCAGAGTGTTGTTGAAATATAGAAATTGCATCGGGAAGGAATACAACAGGCACCATGCAGACTTTTCTCCATGGGAGTAATGTCTCAAACTGTCTACGCTTTTATCGATTCCTGGGAAACCTGTAGTAGTTTCCGAAGAACATCTGGAGACTTCCTGTAAGCTGTGGAATTGCAGAGTGTTGATGAAACACAGAAACTGCATCGTGATTGAATACAACAGGCACCATGCAGACTTTTCTCCATTGGAGTAATGTCTCAAACTGTCTACGCTTTGATGTATTCCGGGGAGAACAGTAGTAGTTTCCGAAGCACATCTGGAGGCATTCTGTAATCTGTGGACGTTCAGATGTTGATGAAACACAGAAATTGCATCGAGATTGAATACAACAGGCACTATGCGGACTTTGCTCAATGGGAGTTATGTCTCAAACTGTCTACGCTTTGATCGATTCCTGGGAGACCAATAGTAGTTTCGGAAGCACATCTGAAAGCATTATGTAATCTGTGGACGTTCAGAGTGTTGATGAAAAACAGATATTGCATCGGGATTGAATACATGAGGCACCATGAGGACATTTCTCCATGGGAGTAATGTCTCAAACTGTGTACGTTTAGATCGTTCCCTGGGACACCAGTAGTAGTTTCCGAAGCACGTCTGGATTCTTCCTGTAATCTGTGGACGTTCAGAGTGTTAATGAAACACAGAAATTGCATCGGGATTGAATACAAAAGGCACCATGCAGACTTTTCTCCATGGGAGTAATGTTTCAAACTGTCTACGCTTTTATCGATTCCTGGGAGACCTGTAGTAGTTTCCGAAGCACATCTGGTGACATCCTGTAATCTGTAGAATTGCAGAGTGTTGATGAAACACAGAAATTGAATCGGGATTGAAGACAACATTCACTATGCGGACTTTTCTCAATGGGAGTAATGTCTCAAACCGACTTCGCTTTGATCGTTCCCTAGGAGACCAGTAGTAGTTTCCGAAGCACATCTGGTGGCATTCTGTAATCTGTGGACGTTCAGAGTGTTGATGAAACACAGAAATTGCACCGGGACTGAATACAACAGGCAACATGCGGAATTTTCTCCATGGGAGTAATGTCTCACTATGTCTACACTTTGGTCGACTCCTGGGAGACCAGTAGTAGTTTCCGAAGCACATCTGCAGGCTTCCTGTAATCTGTGAACGTTCAGAGTGATGATGAAACACAGAAAATGCATCGGCATTGAATTCAACAGGTACCATGCGGACTTTTCTGCATAGGATTAATGTCTCAAAGCATCTACGCTTTGATCGTTCCCTGGGAGTCCAGTAGTAGTTTCCGAAGGTCATTTGTACTCTTCCAGTAATCTGTCGACGTTCAGAGTGTTGATGAAACACAGATATTGCATCGGGATTGAATACAACAGGCACCTTGCGGACTTTTCTCCATGTGAGTAATGTCTCAAACCGACTTCGCTTTGATCGTTCCCTGGGAGACCAGTAGTAGTTTCCGAAGCACATCTGGTGGCATTCTGTAATCTGTGGACGTTCAGAGTGTTGATGAAACACAGAAATTGCACCGGGACTGAATACAATAGGCAACATGCGGAATTTTCTCCATGGGAGAAATGTCTCAATATGTCTACACTTTGATCGACTCCTGGGAGACCAGTAGTAGTTTCCAAAGCACATCAGCAGGCTTCCTCTAATCTGTGAACGCTCAGAGTGCTGATGAAACACAGAAAATGCATCGGGATTGAATAGAACAGGCACGATGCGGTATTTTGTCATAGGGAGAAATGTCCCAATCTGTCTACGCTATGATCGATTCCTGGGAGACCAGTAGTAGTTTCCGAAGCACATCTGGAAGCATTCTGTAATCGGTGGACGTTCAGAGTGTTGATGAAACACAGTAATTGCATCGGGATTGAATACCATATGAACAGTTCGGACTTTTCTCCATGGGAGTAATGTCTCAATCTTTCTACGCTTTGACGATTCGTGGGAGACCAGTAGTAGTTTCCGGAGCTCATTTGGAAGCTTCCTGTAATCTGTGGACGTTCAGAGTGTTGATGAAACACAGAAATTGCATCGAGATTGAATACAACAGGCACCATGTGGACTTTGCTCAATGTGGAGTAATGTCTCAAACTGTCTACGCTTTGATCGAGTATTGGGAGACCAGTAGTAGTTTCCGAACGACATGTGGAGGCAGTCTGTAATCTGTGGACGTTCAGAGTGTTGACGAAATACAGATATTGCATCGGGATTGAATACAACAGGCACCATGAGGACTTTTCTCCACGGGTGTACTGTCTCAAGCTGTATACGCTTTAATCATTCCCTGGGGGACCAGTAGTATTTTAAGAAGCACATCTGGAGTCTTTTCGTAATCTGTGGACGTTCAGAGTGTTGATCAAACACAGAAATTGCATAGAGATTGAATACAACAGGCACCATGTGGACTTTGCTCAATGTGGAGTAATGTCTGAAACTGTCTACGCTTTGATCGATTATTGGGAGACCAGTAGTAGTTTCCGAAGGATATGTGGAGGCATTCTGTAATCTGTGGACGTTCAGAGTATTGACGAAATACAGATATTGCATCGGGATTGAATACAACAGGCACCATGAGGACTTTTCTCCATGGGCGTAATGTCTCAAGCTGTATACGCTTTAATCATTCCCTGGGGGACCAGTAGTATTTTAAGAAGCACATCTGGAGTCTTTTCGTAATCTGTGGACGTTCAGAGTGTTAATCAAACGCTGACATTGCATCGGCATTGATTACAACAGGCACCATCCAGACTTTGCTCATTGCGAGTAATGTCTCAAACTGTCTACGCTTTGATCGATTATTGGGAGACCAGTAGTAGTTTCCGAAGGACATGTGGAGGCATTCTGTAATCTGTGGACGTTCAGAGTGTTGATGAAACACAGAAATTGCATCGGGACTGAATACAACAGGCAACATGCGGAATTTTCTCCATTGGAGTAATGTCTCAATATGTCTACACTTTAATCGGCTCCTGGGAGACCAGTACTAATTTCCGAAGCACATCTGCAGGCTTCCTCTAATCTGTGAACGTTCAGAGTGTTGTTGAAACACAGAAATTGCATCGGGATTGAATAGAACATTCACGAAGCCGTCTTTTGTCATAGGGAGTAATCTCCCAATCTGTCTACGCTATGATCGATTCCTGGGAGACCAATTGTAGTTTCCGAAGCAGATCTGGAAGCATTCTGTAAACGTTGGACGTTCAGAGTGTTGATGAAACTCAGAAATTGCATCGGGATTGAATAGAACAGGCACGATGCGGTCTTTTGTCATAGGGAGCAATGTCCCAATCTGTCTACACTATGATCGAATCCTGGGAGACCAGTAGTACTTTCCGAAGGACATCTGGAATCATTCTGTAATCGTGGACGTTCAGAGTGTTTATGAAACACAGTAATTGCATCGGGATTGAAAACAATATGAACAGTTCGGACTTTTCTCCATGGGAGTAATGTCTCATACTGTCTACGCTTTGATCGATTCCTGGGAGACCAGTAGCAGTTTCCGAAGCACATCTGGTGGCATTCTGTAATCTGTGGACGTTCAGAATGTTGATGAAACAAAGAAATTCCATCGAGATATAATACAACAGGCACCATGAGCACTTTTATCCATGGGTGTAATGTCTCAAGCTGTATACGCTTTAATCGTTCCCTGGAAGACCAGTAGTATTTTAAGAAGGACATCTGGAGTCTTTTCGTAATCTATGGACGTTCAGAGTGTTGATGAACCACAGTAGTTGCTTCGGGATTGAATAAAACAAGCTCCAAGCATACTTTTGTCATAGGGAGTAATGTCTCATACTCTCTACAATTTGAGCGATTCCTGTTAGACCAGTAGTAGTTACCGAAGCACATCTGGAATCATCCTGTAACCTGTGGACCTTCAGAGTGTTGATGAAACACAGAAATTGCACCGGGCTTAAATGCAAGCACTATGCGGACTTTGCTCAATGGGAGTAATGTCTCAAACTGTCTACGGTTGAATCGATTCCTGGGAGACCAATAATAGTTTCCGAAGCACATCTGAAAGCGTTCTGTAATCTGTGGACGTTCAAGGCGTTGATGAAACACAGAATTTCCATCGGGATCGAATACAACAGGCCAAATGCGGATTTTTCTCCATGGGAGTAATGTCTCAAACTGTCTACGCATTGGTCGATTCCTGGGAGACCAGTAGTAGTTTCCGAAGCACATATGGAGGCTTCATGTAATCTATGACGTCCAGAGTGTGCATGAAACACAGAAATTGCATCGGCATTGAATACAACAAGGAGAATGCGGACTTTTCTCCATGCGAGTAATGTCTCGAACTGTCTATGCTTTGATCTTTCCCTGGGAAACCAGTAGTAGTTTCCGAAGCACATCTGTAGGCTTCCTGTTATCTGTGGTCGTTCAGAGTGTTGATGAAACACAGAAATTGAATCGTGATTGAATAAAACAGGCCCAATGCGGTCTTTTCTCAGTGAGAGTAGTGTCTCAAACTGCAACGCTTTAATCGATCCCTGGGACAACCTGTAGTAGTTTCCGAAGCACATCTGGAGTCTTTCCGTAATCTGTGGATGTTCGGAGTGTTGATGAAACACAGAAATTGCATCGGGACTCAATACAACAGGAACGATGCGGAATTTCCTCCATGGGAGTAATGTCTCAATCTGCCTACACTTTGATCGATTCGTGGGAGACCAGTAGTAGTTTCCGAAGCACGTCTGCAAGCTTCCTGTAATCTGTGAACGTTCGGAGTGTTAATGAAACACAGAAATTGCATCGGGATTGAATAGAACAGGCACGATGCGGTCTTTTGTCATAGGGTGTAACGTCCCAATCTGTCTACGCTATGATCGATTGCTAAGAGACCAGTAGTAGTTTCCGAAGCACAACCTAAAGCATTATGTAATCTGTGGACATTCCGAGTGTTGATGAATCACAGATATTCCATCGGGATTGAATACAACAAGCACCATGCGGACTTTTCTCCATCGGAGTAATGTCTCAAACTGTCTACGTTTAGATCGTTCCCTTGGACACCAGTAGTAGATTCCGAAGCACATCTAAATGCTTCCTGTAATCTGTGGACGTTCAGAGTGTTGATAAAACACAGAAATTGCATCGGGAGTGAATACAACAGACCAAATGCGGATATTTCTTTATGGGAGTAATGTCTTAAACTGTCTACGCTTTGATCGATTCCTGGGAGAGCAGTAGTAGTTTGCGAAGCACATCTGGAGGCTTCCTGTAACCTTTGAACGTTCAGAGTGTTAATGAAACACAGAAATTGCGTCGGCATTGAATACAACAGTGACCTTGCGGAATTTTCCCCACAGGAGTAATGTCTCAAACTGTCTACACTTTGATCGTTCACTGGGAGACCAGTTGAAGTTTCCGAAGAACATCTGGAGGCTTCCTGTAATCTGTGGACGTTCAGAGTGTTGATGAAACACAGAAATTGCATCGGCATTGAATACAGCACGGAGAATGAGGACTTTTCTCCATGGGAGTAATGTCTCGAACTGTCTACGCTTTGATTGTTCCCTGGGAGACCAGTTGAAGTTTCTGAAGATCATCTGGAGGCTTCCTGTAATCTGTGGACGTTCAGAGTGTTGATGATACATAGAAATTCTATCGTGATTAAATACAACAGGCACAATGCGGTCTTCTATCATTGAGAGTAATGTCTCAAACTGCAACGCTTTGATCGTTCCATGGGACAACCAATAGTAGTTTCCGAAGCACTTCTGGACGCTTCCTGTAATCTGTGGACGTTCAGAGTGTTGATGAAACACAGAAATTGCATCTTGATTGAATACAACAGGCACCATGCGGATATTTCCCTGTGGGAGTAATGTCTCAAATTGTCTATGCTTTGATCGTTCTTTGGGAGGCCAATAGTAGTTTCCGATGCACATGTGATAGCGTTATGTAATATGTGGACGTTCTGTGTGTTGATGAAACACAGATATTGCACCGGGATTGAATACAACAGGCACGATGCGGCCTTTTCTGCATAGGAGTAATGTCTCAACCCGTCTACGTTTTTATCGTTAACTGGGAGACCAGTAGTAGTTTCCGAAGCACATCTGGTGACTTTCTGTAATCTGTGGACGTTCAGAGTGTTGATAAAACAAAGAAATTCCATCGCAATTGAATACAACAGTCACCATGAGGTCTTTTCTCCATGGGTGTAATGTCTCAAATTTTCTACGCTTTAATCGTTCCCTGGGAGACCAGTAGTTGTTTATGGGAGACAATAGTAGTTTCCGAAGCAAAACTGAAAGCATTATGTAATCTGTGGACGTTCAAAGTGTTGATGGAACACAGATATTTCACCGGTATTGAATACCACAGTCACCATGCAAACTTTTCTCCATAGGAGTAATGCCTTAAACTGTCAACATTTTGATCGTTCCCTGGGAGACCAGTAGTAGTTTCGAAGCACATCTGGATGCTTCCTGTAATCTGTGGACGCTCACAGTGTTGATGAAACACAGAAATTGCATCGGGATTGAATACAACAGACCAAATGCGGATATTTCTCCATCAGAGTAATGTCTCAAACTGTCTACACTTTGATCGTTCACTGGGAGACCAGTTGAAGTTTCTGAAGAACATCTGGAGGATTCCTGTAATCTGTGGACGTTCAGAGTGTTGATGAAACATAGAAATTCTATCGTGATTAAATACAACATGCACAATGCGGACTTTTTTCCATGTGAGTAATGTCTCAAACCGTCTTCGCTTTGATCGTTCCCTGGGAGAAAAGTAGTAGTTTCCGAAGCACATCTGATGGCATTCTGTAATCTGTGGACGTTCAGAATGTTGATAAAACACAGAAATTGCACCGGGACTGAATACAACAGGCAAGATGCGGAATTTTCTCCATGGGAGTAATGTCTCAATATGTCTACACTTTGATCGACTCCTGGGAGACCAGTAGTTGTTTCCGAGGCACATCTGCAGGCTTTCTCTTATCTGTGAACGTTCAGAGTGATGATGAAACACAGAAATTGCATCGGGATTGAATAGAACAGGCACGATGAGGTATTTTGTCATAGGGAGTAATTGCATCGGGATTGAATACAACAGGCACTATGCGGACTTTACTTAATGGGAGTAATGTCTCAAACTGTCTACGATTTGATCTATTCCTGGGAGACCAGAAGTAGTTTCCGAAGCACATCTGAAATCATTATGTAACCTGTGGACGTTCAGAGTGGTTATAAAACACAGTAATTGCATCTACATTGAATACAACAGGCACCATGCGAACCCTTCTCCATGGGAGTAATGTCTCAAACTGTCTACGCTTTAAACGTTCCTTGGGAGACCAGTAGTAGTTTCCGAAGCATATCTGGAATCATTCTGTAATCTGTGGACGTTCAGAATGTTGATGAAACACAAGAATTCTATCGGGATTAAATACAACAGGCACCATGAGGAATTTGCTCATTGGGAGTAATGTCTCAATATGTCTACACTTTGATCGACTCCTGGGAGACCAGTAGTAGTTTCCGAGGCACATCTGCAGGCTTCCTCTAATCTGTGAACGTTCAGAGTGTTGATGAAACACAGAAATTGCATCGGGACTGAATAGAACAGGCACGATGCGGTCTTTTGTCATAGGGAGTAATGTCCCAATCTGTCTACTCTATGATCGATTGTTGGGAGACCAGTAGTAGTTTCCGAAGCACATCTGGAAGTTTCCTGAAATCTTCGGACGTTCAGAGTGTTAATGAAACACAGAAATTGCATCGGGTTTGAATACAACAGGCACCATGCAGACTTTTCTCCATGGGAGTAATGTCTCAAACTGTATACGTTTAGATCGTTCCCTGGGACACCAGTAGTAGTTTCCGAAGCACATATGGAGGCTTCCAGTAATCTGTGGACGTTCAGAGCGTTGATGAAACACAGAAATTGCATCGGGATTGAATACAACAGGCACCATGCAGACTTTTCTCCATGGGAGTAATGTCTCAAACTGTACACGCTTTTATGGATTCCTGGGAGACCAGTAGTAGTTTCCGAGGCACATGTGGAGACTTCCTGTAATCTGTGGAATTGCAGAGTGTTGATGAAACACCGAAATTTCATCGGGATTGAATACAACATTTACTATGTGGACTTTTCTCCATGGCAGTAATATCTCAAACTGTCTACGCTTTGATCTATTCTTGGGAGACCAATAGTAGTTTCTGAAGCACAACTGAAAGCATTGTGTAATCTGTGGACGTTCACAGTGTTGATGAAACACAGAAATTGAATTGGGATTGAATACAACAGTGAACATGCGGAATTTTCTCCATGGGAGTAATGTCTCAAATTGTCTACGCATTGATCGTTCCCTGGGAGACCAGTAGTAGTTTCCGAAGCACATCTGGAGGCTTCCTGTAATCTGTGGACGTTCAGAGTGTTGATGAGACAGAGAAATTGCATCGGCATTGAATACAACAGGCAAGAAGCAGACTTTGCTCATTGCGAGTAATGTCTCAAACAGTCTACGCTTTGATCGATTATTGGGAGACCAGTAGTAGTTTCCGAAGGACATGTGGAGGCATTCTGTAATCTGTGGACGTTCAAAGTGTTGACGAAATACAAATATTGCATCGGGATTGAATAGAACAAACACGATGCGGTCTTTTGTCATAGGGAGCAATGTCCCAATCTGTCTACGCTATGTTCGATTCCAGGGAGACCAGTAGTAGTTTCCGATGGACATCTGGAATCATTCTGTAATCGGTGGACGTTCAGAGTGTTGATAAAACACAGTAATTGCATCGGGATTGAATACCATATGAACAGTACGGACTTTTCTCCATGGGAGTAATGTCTCATACTGTCTACGCTTTGATCGATTCCTGGGAGACCAGTAGTAGTTTCCGAAGCACATCTGGTGGCATTCTGTAATCTGTCAACGTTCAGCGTGTTGATGAAACAAAGAAATTCCATCGAGATATAATACAACAGGCACCATGAGGACTTTTATCCATGGGTGTAATGTCTCAAACTGTCTACGCTTTAATGGATTCCTGGGAGAGCAGTAGTAGTATCCGAAGAACATCTGGAATCTTGATGTAACCTTTGGACGATCAGAGTGTAAATGAAACACGGAATTTATATCGGGATTGAATACAACAGGCACCATGTGGACTTTCCTCTATAGGAGTAATGTCTTAAACCGTCTACGCTTTGATCGTTCCCTGGGAGACCAGTAGTAGTTTCCGAAGCACATTTGGTGACTTCCTGGAATCTGAGAACGTTCAGAGTGTTGATGAAACACTGAAATTGCATTTGGATTGAATACAACATGCACAGTTCGGACTTTTCTCCATGGGAGTAATGTCTCATACTGTCTACGCTTTGATCGTTCCCTGGGACCCCAGTAGTAGTTTCCGAAGCAAGTCTGGAGGCTTCCTGTAATCTGTGGACGTTCAGAGTGTTGATGAAACATAGAAGTTGCATAGGGACTGAATACAACAGGCACCATGCGGAATTTTATCCATGGGAGTCATGTCTCAATTTGTCTATGCTTTGATATATTCCTTTGAGACCAGTCGTAGTTTCCGAAGCACGTCTGCAGGCTTCCTGTAATCTGTGGACGATCACAGTGTTGATGAAACACGGAAATTGCATCGAGATTGAATACAACAGGCACCATGCGGACTTTGCTCAATTGGAGTAATGTGTAAAACAGTCTACGCTTTGATCGTTCCCTGGGAGACCAGTTGTAGTTTTCGAAGCACATATGGAAACTTTCTGTAATCTGTGGACGTTCAGATTGTTGATCAAACACAGACATTGCTTTGGCATGAATACAACAGGCCCCATGCAGACTTTGCTCATTGGGAGTAATGTCTCAAACTGTCTACGCTTTAATCGATTTCTGGGAGACCAGTAGTAGTTTCCGAAGCACATGTGGAGGCATTCTGTAATTTGTTGATGTTCAGAGTGTTGATGAAACACAGATATTGCATAGGGATTGAATACAACATCACCATGCGAACGTTTCTCCATGGGAGTAATGTATCGCACTCTCTACGCTTTGATTGTTCCCTAACAGACCAGTAGTAGTTTCCGAAGCACATCTGGAGGCTTCCTACAATATGTCGACGTTCAGAGTGTGGATGAAACACATGAATTGCATCGGGATTGAATGCAACTGGCACCATGCGGACTTTTCTCCATGGGTGTAATGTCTCAATCTGTCTACGCTTTAAACGTTCCTTGGGAGACCAGTAGTAGTTTCCGAAGCATATCTGGAATCATTCTGTAATCTGTGGACGTTCAGAATGTTGATGAAACACAAGAATTCTATCGGGATTAAATACAACAGGCACCATGAGGAATTTGCTCATTGGGAGTAATGTCTCAATATGTCTACACTTTGATCGACTCCTGGGAGACCAGTAGTAGTTTCCGAGGCACATCTGCAGGCTTCCTCTAATCTGTGAACGTTCAGAGTGTTGATGAAACACAGAAATTGCATCGGGACTGAATAGAACAGGCACGATGCGGTCTTTTGTCATAGGGAGTAATGTCCCAATCTGTCTACTCTATGATCGATTGTTGGGAGACCAGTAGTAGTTTCCGAAGCACATCTGGAAGTTTCCTGAAATCTTCGGACGTTCAGAGTGTTAATGAAGCACAGAAATTGCATCGGGTTTGAATACAACAGGCACCATGCAGACTTTTCTCCATGGGAGTAATGTCTCAAACTGAATACGTTTAGATCGTTCCCTGGGACACCAGTAGTAGTTTCCGAAGCACATATGGAGGCTTCCAGTAATCTGTGGACGTTCAGAGCGTTGATGAAACACAGAAATTGCATCGGGATTGAATACAACAGGCACCATGCAGACTTTTCTCCATGGGAGTAATGTCTCAAACTGTACACGCTTTTATGGATTCCTGGGAGACCAGTAGTAGTTTCCGAGGCACATGTGGAGACTTCCTGTAATCTGTGGAATTGCAGAGTGTTGATGAAACACCGAAATTTCATCGGGATTGAATACAACATTTACTATGTGGACTTTTCTCCATGGCAGTAATATCTCAAACTGTCTACGCTTTGATCTATTCTTGGGAGACCAATAGTAGTTTCTGAAGCACAACTGAAAGCATTGTGTAATCTGTGGACGTTCACAGTGTTGATGAAACACAGAAATTGAATTGGGATTGAATACAACAGTGAACATGCGGAATTTTCTCCATGGGAGTAATGTCTCAAATTGTCTACGCATTGATCGTTCCCTGGGAGACCAGTAGTAGTTTCCGAAGCACATCTGGAGGCTTCCTGTAATCTGTGGACGTTCAGAGTGTTGATGAGACAGAGAAATTGCATCGGCATTGAATACAACAGGCAAGAAGCAGACTTTGCTCATTGCGAGTAATGTCTCAAACAGTCTACGCTTTGATCGATTATTGGGAGACCAGTAGTAGTTTCCGAAGGACATGTGGAGGCATTCTGTAATCTGTGGACGTTCAAAGTGTTGACGAAATACAAATATTGCATCGGGATTGAATAGAACAAACACGATGCGGTCTTTTGTCATAGGGAGCAATGTCCCAATCTGTCTACGCTATGTTCGATTCCAGGGAGACCAGTAGTAGTTTCCGATGGACATCTGGAATCATTCTGTAATCGGTGGACGTTCAGAGTGTTGATAAAACACAGTAATTGCATCGGGATTGAATACCATATGAACAGTACGGACTTTTCTCCATGGGAGTAATGTCTCATACTGTCTACGCTTTGATCGATTCCTGGGAGACCAGTAGTAGTTTCCGAAGCACATCTGGTGGCATTCTGTAATCTGTCAACGTTCAGCGTGTTGATGAAACAAAGAAATTCCATCGAGATATAATACAACAGGCACCATGAGGACTTTTATCCATGGGTGTAATGTCTCAAACTGTCTACGCTTTAATGGATTCCTGGGAGAGCAGTAGTAGTATCCGAAGAACATCTGGAATCTTGATGTAACCTTTGGACGATCAGAGTGTAAATGAAACACGGAATTTATATCGGGATTGAATACAACAGGCACCATGTGGACTTTCCTCTATAGGAGTAATGTCTTAAACCGTCTACGCTTTGATCGTTCCCTGGGAGACCAGTAGTAGTTTCCGAAGCACATTTGGTGACTTCCTGGAATCTGAGAACGTTCAGAGTGTTGATGAAACACTGAAATTGCATTTGGATTGAATACAACATGCACAGTTCGGACTTTTCTCCATGGGAGTAATGTCTCATACTGTCTACGCTTTGATCGTTCCCTGGGACCCCAGTAGTAGTTTCCGAAGCAAGTCTGGAGGCTTCCTGTAATCTGTGGACGTTCAGAGTGTTGATGAAACATAGAAGTTGCATAGGGACTGAATACAACAGGCACCATGCGGAATTTTATCCATGGGAGTCATGTCTCAATTTGTCTATGCTTTGATATATTCCTTTGAGACCAGTCGTAGTTTCCGAAGCACGTCTGCAGGCTTCCTGTAATCTGTGGACGATCACAGTGTTGATGAAACACGGAAATTGCATCGAGATTGAATACAACAGGCACCATGCGGACTTTGCTCAATTGGAGTAATGTGTAAAACAGTCTACGCTTTGATCGTTCCCTGGGAGACCAGTTGTAGTTTTCGAAGCACATATGGAAACTTTCTGTAATCTGTGGACGTTCAGATTGTTGATCAAACACAGACATTGCTTTGGCATGAATACAACAGGCCCCATGCAGACTTTGCTCATTGGGAGTAATGTCTCAAACTGTCTACGCTTTAATCGATTTCTGGGAGACCAGTAGTAGTTTCCGAAGCACATGTGGAGGCATTCTGTAATTTGTTGATGTTCAGAGTGTTGATGAAACACAGATATTGCATAGGGATTGAATACAACATCACCATGCGAACGTTTCTCCATGGGAGTAATGTATCGCACTCTCTACGCTTTGATTGTTCCCTAACAGACCAGTAGTAGTTTCCGAAGCACATCTGGAGGCTTCCTACAATATGTCGACGTTCAGAGTGTGGATGAAACACATGAATTGCATCGGGATTGAATGCAACTGGCACCATGCGGACTTTTCTCCATGGGTGTAATGTCTCAATCTGTCTACGTTTTGATCGATTCCTGGGAGACCAGTAGCAGTTTCCGAACCACATTTGGAAGCTTCCTGTAATCTGCGGACGTTCAGAGTGTTGATGAAACACAGATATTGCATCGGGATTGAATAGAACAGACACCATGTGGACTTTTCTCCATGTGAGTAATGTATCAAACCGTCTTCGCTTTGATCGTTCCCTGGGACACCAGTAGTAGTTTCCGAAGCACATCTGGTGGCATTCTGTAATCTGTGGACGTTCAGAGTGTTGATGAAACACAGAAATTGCACCGGGACTGAATACAACAGGCAACATGCGGAATTTTCTCCATGGGAGTAATGTCTCAATCTGTCTACGCTTTGATCGATTCCTGGGAGACTAGTAGTAGTTTCCGAAGCACATCTGGAGGCTTCCTACAATATGTCGACGTTCAGAGTGTGGATGAAACACATGAATTGCATCGGGATTGAATGCAACTGGCACCATGCGGACTTTTCTCCATGGGTGTAATGTCTCAATCTGTCTACGTTTTGATCGATTCCTGGGAGACCAGTAGCAGTTTCCGAACCACATTTGGAAGCTTCCTGTAATCTGCGGACGTTCAGAGTGTTGATGAAACACAGATATTGCATCTGGATTGAATAGAACAGGCACGATGCGGTCTTTTGTCATAGGGAGTAATGTCCCAAACTGCCTACGCTATGATCGATTCCTGGGAGACCAGTAGTAGTTTCCGAAGCACATCTGGAATCATTCTGTAATCGGTGGCCGTTCAGAGTGTTGATGAAACACAGTAATTGCATCGGCATTGAATACAATATGAACAGTTCGGGCTTTTCACCATGGGAGTAATGTCTCAATCTGTCTACGCTTTGATCGATTCCTGGGAGACTAGTAGTAGTTTCCGGAGCACATTCGGAAGCTTACTGTAATCTGTGGACGTTCAGAGTGTTGATGAAACACAGAAATTGCATCGAGATTGAATACAATAGGCACCATGTGGACTTTGCTCAATGTGGAGTAATGTCTCAAACTGTCTACGCTTCAATCGATTCCTGGGAGACCAGTAGTAGTTTCCGAAGCACATCTGGTGGCATTATGTAATTTGTGGACGTTCAGAGTGTTGATGAAACAAAGAAATTCCATCGTGATTGAATACAACAGGCACCATGAGGACTTTTCTCCATGGGTGTAATGTCTCAAGCTGTATACGCTTTAATCGTTCCCTGGGGAACCAGTAGTATTTTAAGAAGCACATCTGGAGTCTTTCCGTAATCTGTGGACGTTCAGAGTGTTGATCAAACACAGACATTGCATCGGCATTGACTACAACAATCACCATGCAGACTTTGCTCATTGCGAGTAATGTCTCAAACCGTCTACGCTTTGATCGATTCCTGTGAGACCAGTAGTAGTTTCCGAAGCACATTTGGAACCTTCCTGTAATCTGTTAACGTTCAGAGTGTTGATGAAACACAGAAATTGCATCAAGATTGAATACAACAGGCACCATGCGTTCTTTGCTCAATGGGAGTAATGTCTCAAACTGTCTACGCTTTAATCGATTCCTGGGAGACCAGTAGTAGTTTCCGAAGAACATCTGGAGGCTTCCTGTAATCTGTGGACGTTCAGAGTCTTGATAAAACACAGAAATTGCATCGGCATTGAATACAAAAGGCACCATGTGGACTTTCCTCCATAGGAGTAATGTCTCAAACCGTCTACGCTTTGATCGATACCTGGGAGACCAGTAGTAGTTTTTGATGCGCATCTGGTGGCATTCTGTAATCTGTGGACGTTCAGTGTGTTGATGAAACAAAGAAATTCCATCGCGATTGATTCAAGAGGCACCATGAGGACTTTTCTCCATGAGTGTAATGTCTCAAACTGTATACGCTTTAATCGTTCCCTGAGAGACCAGTAGTAGTTAAAGAAGCACATCTGAAGTCTTTCCGTAATCTGTGGACGTTCAGAGTGTTGATTAAACACAGAAAATGCGTCGGGATTGAATACAACAGGCACCTTGCGGACTTTTCTACATGGTAGTAATGTCTCAAACTGTCTATGTTTCGATGGATTCCTGGAACAGCAGTAGTAGTTTCCGAAGCACATCTGGAAAATTCCTGTAATCTTTGGACGTTCAGAGTGTTAATGGAACAAAGAAATTGCTTCGGGATTGAATACAGCAAGCACCATGCGGACTTTGTTCAATGGGAGTAATGTCTGAAACTGTCTACGCTTTAATCGTTCCCTGGGAGACCAGTTGTAGTTTCCGAAGCACATCTGGAATCATTGTGAAACCTGTGGACGTTCAGAGTGTTGATGAAACACAAAAATTCTATCGGGATTGAATACAACAGGCACCATGACTTCTTTTCTCCATGGGAGTAATGTCTCAAATTTTCTACGCATTGATCGTTCCCTGAGAGAACAGTAGTAGTTTCCGAAGCGTATCTGAAGGTTTCCTGTAATCTGTGGACGTTCAGAGTGTTGATGAAACATAGAAATTGTATCGGGATTGAATACATTAGGCACAATGCGGACTTTTCTCCGTGAGAGTAATGTCTCAAACTGTCTACGCTTTGATCGTTCCCTGGGAGACCAGTAGTAGTTTCCGAAGCCCATCCAGAGGCTTCCTGTAATCTGTGGAATTTCAGAGTGTTGATGAAACACAGAAATTGCATCGGGATTGAATACTACCGGCACCATGCGGACTTTTCTCCATGGGAGTAATGTCTCAAACCGCCTACGCTTTGAACGTTCCCTGGGAGACCAGTAGTAGTTTCCAAAGCACATCTGGAATCATTCTGTAACCTGTGGACGTTCAGAGTGTTGATGAAACACAAAAATTCTATCGCGATTGATTACAAAAGGCACCATGAGGACTTCTCTCCATGGGAGCAATGTCTCAAAGTGTCTACGCATTGATCGTTCCCTAGGAGACCAGTAGTAATTTCTGAAGCACATCTGGAGGCTTACTGTATTCTGTGGACGTTGAGAGTGTTGATAAAACACAGAAATTGCATCGGGAGTGAATACAACAGACCAAATGCGGATATTTCTTTATGGGAGTAATGTCTTAAACTGTCTACGCTTTGATCGATTCCTGGGAGAGCAGTAGTAGTTTGCGAAGCACATCTGGAGGCTTCCTGTAACCTTTGAACGTTCAGAGTGTTAATGAAACACAGAAATTGCGTCGGCATTGAATACAACAGTGACCTTGCGGAATTTTCCCCACAGGAGTAATGTCTCAAACTGTCTACACTTTGATCGTTCACTGGGAGACCAGTTGAAGTTTCCGAAGAACATCTGGAGGCTTCCTGTAATCTGTGGACGTTCAGAGTGTTGATGAAACACAGAAATTGCATCGGCATTGAATACAGCACGGAGAATGAGGACTTTTCTCCATGGGAGTAATGTCTCGAACTGTCTACGCTTTGATTGTTCCCTGGGAGACCAGTTGAAGTTTCTGAAGATCATCTGGAGGCTTCCTGTAATCTGTGGACGTTCAGAGTGTTGATGATACATAGAAATTCTATCGTAATTAAATACAACAGGCACAATGCGGTCTTCTATCATTGAGAGTAATGTCTCAAACTGCAACGCTTTGATCGTTCCATGGGACAACCAATAGTAGTTTCCGAAGCACTTCTGGACGCTTCCTGTAATCTGTGGACGTTCAGAGTGTTGATGAAACACAGAAATTGCATCTTGATTGAATACAACAGGCACCATGCGGATATTTCCCTGTGGGAGTAATGTCTCAAATTGTCTATGCTTTGATCGTTCTTTGGGAGGCCAATAGTAGTTTCCGATGCACATGTGATAGCGTTATGTAATATGTGGACGTTCTGTGAGTTGATGAAACACAGATATTGCACCGGGATTGAATACAACAGGCACGATGCGGCCTTTTCTGCATAGGAGTAATGTCTCAACCCGTCTACGTTTTTATCGTTAACTGGGAGACCAGTAGTAGTTTCCGAAGCACATCTGGTGACTTTCTGTAATCTGTGGACGTTCAGAGTGTTGATAAAACAAAGAAATTCCATCGCAATTGAATACAACAGTCACCATGAGGTCTTTTCTCCATGGGTGTAATGTCTCAAATTGTCTACGCTTTAATCGTTCCCTGGGAGACCAGTAGTTGTTTATGGGAGACAATAGTAGTTTCCGAAGCAAAACTGAAAGCATTATGTAATCTGTGGACGTTCAAAGTGTTGATGGAACACAGATATTTCACCGGTATTGAATACCACAGTCACCATGCAAACTTTTCTCCATAGGAGTAATGCCTTAAACTGTCAACATTTTGATCGTTCCCTGGGAGACCAGTAGTAGTTTCGAAGCACATCTGGATGCTTCCTGTAATCTGTGGACGTTCACAGTGTTGATGAAACACAGAAATTGCATCGGGATTGAATACAACAGACCAAATGCGGATATTTCTCCATCAGAGTAATGTCTCAAACTGTCTACACTTTGATCGTTCACTGGGAGACCAGTTGAAGTTTCTGAAGAACATCTGGAGGATTCCTGTAATCTGTGGACGTTCAGAGTGTTGATGAAACATAGAAATTCTATCGTGATTAAATACAACATGCACAATGCGGACTTTTTTCCATGTGAGTAATGTCTCAAACCGTCTTCGCTTTGATCGTTCCCTGGGAGAAAAGTAGTAGTTTCCGAAGCACATCTGATGGCATTCTGTAATCTGTGGACGTTCAGAATGTTGATAAAACACAGAAATTGCACCGGGACTGAATACAACAGGCAAGATGCGGAATTTTCTCCATGGGAGTAATGTCTCAATATGTCTACACTTTGATCGACTCCTGGGAGACCAGTAGTTGTTTCCGAGGCACATCTGCAGGCTTTCTCTTATCTGTGAACGTTCAGAGTGATGATGAAACACAGAAATTGCATCGGGATTGAATAGAACAGGCACGATGCGGTATTTTGTCATAGGGAGTAATTGCATCGGGATTGAATACAACAGGCACTATGCGGACTTTACTTAATGGGAGTAATGTCTCAAACTGTCTACGATTTGATCTATTCCTGGGAGACCAGAAGTAGTTTCCGAAGCACATCTGAAATCATTATGTAACCTGTGGACGTTCAGAGTGGTTATAAAACACAGTAATTGCATCTACATTGAATACAACAGGCACCATGCGGACCCTTCTCCATGGGAGTAATGTCTCAAACTGTCTACGCTTTAAACGTTCCTTGGGAGACCAGTAGTAGTTTCCGAAGCATATCTGGAATCATTCTGTAATCTGTGGACGTTCAGAATGTTGATGAAACACAAGAATTCTATCGGGATTAAATACAACAGGCACCATGAGGAATTTGCTCATTGGGAGTAATGTCTCAATATGTCTACACTTTGATCGACTCCTGGGAGACCAGTAGTAGTTTCCGAGGCACATCTGCAGGCTTCCTCTAATCTGTGAACGTTCAGAGTGTTGATGAAACACAGAAATTGCATCGGGACTGAATAGAACAGGCACGATGCGGTCTTTTGTCATAGGGAGTAATGTCCCAATCTGTCTACTCTATGATCGATTGTTGGGAGACCAGTAGTAGTTTCCGAAGCACCTCTGGAAGTTTCCTGAAATCTTCGGACGTTCAGAGTGTTAATGAAACACAGAAATTGCATCGGGTTTGAATACAACAGGAACCATGCAGACTTTTCTCCATGGGAGTAATGTCTCAAACTGTATACGTTTAGATCGTTCCCTGGGACACCAGTAGTAGTTTCCGAAGCACATTTGGAGGCTTCCAGTAATCTGTGGACGTTCAGAGCGTTGATGAAACACAGAAATTGCATCGGGATTGAATACAACAGGCACCATGCAGACTTTTCTCCATGGGAGTAATGTCTCAAACTGTACACGCTTTTATGGATTCCTGGGAGACCAGTAGTAGTTTCCGAGGCACATGTGGAGACTTCCTGTAATCTGTGGAATTGCAGAGTGTTGATGAAACACCGAAATTTCATCGGGATTGAATACAACATTTACTATGTGGACTTTTCTCCATGGCAGTAATATCTCAAACTGTCTACGCTTTGATCTATTCTTGGGAGACCAATAGTAGTTTCTGAAGCAGAACTGAAAGCATTGTGTAATCTGTGGACGTTCGTAGTGTTGATGAAACACAGAAATTGAATTGGGATTGAATACAACAGTGAACATGCGGAATTTTCTCCATGGGAGTAATGTCTCAAATTGTCTACGCATTGATCGTTCCCTGGGAGACCAGTAGTAGTTTCCGAAGCACATCTGGAGGCTTCCTGTAATCTGTGGACGTTCAGAGTGTTGATGAGACAGAGAAATTGCATCGGCATTGAATACAACAGGCAAGAAGCAGACTTTGCTCATTGCGAGTAATGTCTCAAACAGTCTACGCTTTGATCGATTATTGGGAGACCAGTAGTAGTTTCCGAAGGACATGTGGAGGCATTCTGTAATCTGTGGACGTTCAAAGTGTTGACGAAATACAAATATTGCATCGGGATTGAATAGAACAAACACGATGCGGTCTTTTGTCATAGGGAGCAATGTCCCAATCTGTCTACGCTATGTTCGATTCCAGGGAGACCAGTAGTAGTTTCCGATGGACATCTGGAATCATTCTGTAATCGGTGGACGTTCAGAGTGTTGATAAAACACAGTAATTGCATCGGGATTGAATACAATATGAACAGTACGGACTTTTCTCCATGGGAGTAATGTCTCATACTGTCTACGCTTTGATCGATTCCTGGGAGACCAGTAGTAGTTTCCGAAGCACATCTGGTGGCATTCTGTAATCTGTCAACGTTCAGCGTGTTGATGAAACAAAGAAATTCCATCGAGATATAATACAACAGGCACCATGAGGACTTTTATCCATGGGTGTAATGTCTCAAACTGTCTACGCTTTAATGGATTCCTGGGAGAGCAGTAGTAGTATCCGAAGAACATCTGGAATCTTGATGTAACCTTTGTACGATCAGAGTGTAAATGAAACACGGAATTTATATCGGGATTGAATAAAACAGGCACCATGTGGACTTTCCTCTATAGGAGTAATGTCTTAAACCGTCTACGCTTTGATCGTTCCCTGGGAGACCAGTAGTAGTTTCCGAAGCACATTTGGTGACTTCCTGGAATCTGAGAACGTTCAGAGTGTTGATGAAACACTGAAATTGCATTTGGATTGAATACAACATGCACAGTTCGGACTTTTCTCCATGGGAGTAATGTCTCATACTGTCTACGCTTTGATCGTTCCCTGGGACCCCAGTAGTAGTTTCCGAAGCAAGTCTGGAGGCTTCCTGTAATCTGTGGACGTTCAGAGTGTTGATGAAACATAGAAGTTGCATAGGGACTGAATACAACAGGCACCATGCGGAATTTTATCCATGGGAGTTATGTCTCAATTTGTCTATGCTTTGATATATTCCTTTGAGACCAGTCGTAGTTTCCGATGCACGTCTGCAGGCTTCCTGTAATCTGTGGACGATCACAGTGTTGATGAAACACGGAAATTGCATCGAGATTGAATACAACAGGCACCATGCGGACTTTGCTCAATTGGAGTAATGTGTAAAACAGTCTACGCTTTGATCGTTCCCTGGGAGACCAGTTGTAGTTTTCGAAGCACATATGGAAACTTTCTGTAATCTGTGGACGTTCAGAGTGTTGATCAAACACAGACATTGCTTTGGCATGAATACAACAGGCCCCATGCAGACTTTGCTCATTGGGAGTAATGTCTCAAACTGTCTACGCTTTAATCGATTTCTGGGAGACCAGTAGTAGTTTCCGAAGCACATGTGGAGGCATTCTGTAATTTGTGGATGTTCAGAGTGTTGATGAAACACAGATATTGCATCGGGATTGAATACAACATCACCATGCGAACGTTTCTCCATGGGAGTAATGTATCGCACTCTCTACGCTTTGATTGTTCCCTAACAGACCAGTAGTAGTTTCCGAAGCACATCTGGAGGCTTCCTACAATATGTCGACGTTCAGAGTGTGGATGAAACACATGAATTGCATCGGGATTGAATGCAACTGGCACCATGCGGACTTTTCTCCATGGGTGTAATGTCTCAATCTGTCTACGTTTTGATCGATTCCTGGGAGACCAGTAGCAGTTTCCGAACCACATTTGGAAGCTTCCTGTAATCTGCGGACGTTCAGAGTGTTGATGAAACACAGATATTGCATCGGGATTGAATAGAACAGACACCATGTGGACTTTTCTCCATGTGAGTAATGTATCAAACCGTCTTCGCTTTGATCGTTCCCTGGGACACCAGTAGTAGTTTCCGAAGCACATCTGGTGGCATTCTGTAATCTGTGGACGTTCAGAGTGTTGATGAAACACAGAAATTGCACCGGGACTGAATACAACAGGCAACATGCGGAATTTTCTCCATGGGAGTAATGTCTCAATCTGTCTACGCTTTGATCGATTCCTGGGAGACTAGTAGTAGTTTCCGAAGCACATCTGGAGGCTTCCTACAATATGTCGACGTTCAGAGTGTGGATGAAACACATGAATTGCATCGGGATTGAATGCAACTGGCACCATGCGGACTTTTCTCCATGGGTGTAATGTCTCAATCTGTCTACGTTTTGATCGATTCCTGGGAGACCAGTAGCAGTTTCCGAACCACATTTGGAAGCTTCCTGTAATCTGCGGACGTTCAGAGTGTTGATGAAACACAGATATTGCATCTGGATTGAATAGAACAGGCACGATGCGGTCTTTTGTCATAGGGAGTAATGTCCCAAACTGCCTACGCTATGATCGATTCCTGGGAGACCAGTAGTAGTTTCCGAAGCACATCTGGAATCATTCTGTAATCGGTGGCCGTTCAGAGTGTTGATGAAACACAGTAATTGCATCGGCATTGAATACAATATGAACAGTTCGGGCTTTTCACCATGGGAGTAATGTCTCAATCTGTCTACGCTTTGATCGATTCCTGGGAGACTAGTAGTAGTTTCCGGAGCACATCTGGTGGCATTATGTAATTTGTGGACGTTCAGAGTGTTGATGAAACAAAGAAATTCCATCGTGATTGAATACAACAGGCACCATGAGGACTTTTCTCCATGGGTGTAATGTCTCAAGCTGTATACGCTTTAATCGTTCCCTGGGGAACCAGTAGTATTTTAAGAAGCACATCTGGAGTCTTTCCGTAATCTGTGGACGTTCAGAGTGTTGATCAAACACAGACATTGCATCGGCATTGACTACAACAATCACCATGCAGACTTTGCTCATTGCGAGTAATGTCTCAAACCGTCTACGCTTTGATCGATTCCTGTGAGACCAGTAGTAGTTTCCGAAGCACATTTGGAACCTTCCTGTAATCTGTGGACGTTCAGAGTGTTGATGAAACACAGAAATTGCATCAAGATTGAATACAACTGGCACCATGCGTACTTTGCTCAATGGGAGTAATGTCTCAAACTGTCTACGCTTTAATCGATTCCTGGGAGACCAGTAGTAGTTTCCGAATAACATCTGGAGGCTTCCTGTAATCTGTGGACGTTCAGAGTCTTGATAAAACACAGTAATTGCATCGGCATTGAATACAAAAGGCACCATGTGGACTTTCCTCCATAGGAGTAATGTCTCAAACCGTCTACGCTTTGATCGATGCGGACTTTGCTCAATGGGAGTAATGTCTCAAGCTGTCTACGCTTTGATTGATTCCTGGGAGACCAGTAGTAGTTTCCGAAGCACACCTGTAAGCTTCCTGTAACCTTTGGACGTTCAGAGAGTTAATGAAACACAGAAATTGCATCTGGATTGATTAAAACAGGCACCAGGCGGACTTTTCTCCATGTGAGTAATGTCTCAAACAGTCTACGCTTTGATCGATCCCCTTGAAACCAGTAGTAGTTTTCGAAGCACATCTGAAGGCTTCCTGTAATCTGTGGACGTTCAGAGTGTTTAAGAAACACATAAACTGCATCGGGACTGAATAAAACAAGCAAAATGCGGACTTTTCTCGTGAGAGTACTATCTCAAACTGTCAACGCTTTGATCGTTCCCTGGGAGACAAGTAGTAGTTTAAGAAGCCCATCCAGAGGCTCCCTTTCATCTGTGGACGTTCAGAGTGTTGATGAAACACAGAAATTGCATCGGCATTGAATACAACCGGCACAATGCAGACTTTTCTGCATAGGAGTAATGTCTCAAACCGTCTACGGTTTGATCGTTCCCTGGGAGACCAGTAGTAGTTTCCGAAGGCCATCTGGAGTCTTCCTGTAATCTGTGGAAGTTCAGAGTGTTGATGAAACACAGAAATTGCATCGGGATTGAATACAACAGGCACCATGCGGACTTTTCTCCATGTGAGTAATGTCTCAAACAGTCTACGCTTTGATCGATTCCTGTCAAACGAGTAGTAGTTTTCGAAGCACATCTGGAGGCATTCTGTAATCTGTGGACCTTCAGAGTGTTGATGAAAGACAGAAATTGCAATCGGGATTCAATACAACAAGCACCATGCGGACTTTTCTCCATGGGAGTAATGTCTCAAACTGTCTACGATTTGATCGAGTCTTGGTCGACCAGTAGTAGTTTCCGAAGCACATCTGGAGCATTCTATAGTCTGTGGACCTTCAGAGTGTTGGTGAAACACAGAAATTGCAACGGGATAGAATACAACAGGCACCATGCAGACTTTTCTCCATGGGAGTAATGTCTCAAACTGTCTACGCTTTGATCGTTCCCTGGGACACCAGTAGTAGTATCCGAAGCACATCTGGAGGCTTCCTGTAATGTGTGGACGTTCAGAATGTTGATGAAACACAGAAATTGCATCGGGACTGAATACAACAGGCACCATGCGGAATTTTCTCCATGGGAGTAATGTGTCAAACTGTCTACGCTTTGATCGTTCCCTCTAAGACCAGTTGAGGTTTCCGAAGCACATCACGAAGCTCCCTGTAATCTGTGGACGTTAAGAGTGTTGATGAAACAAAGAAATTGCATCGGCAATGAATACAACACGAACCATGCGGACTTTTATCCATGGGAGTAATGTCTCAAACTGTGTACGATTTGATCGATTCTTGGTCGACCAGTAGTAGTTTCCGAAGCACATCTGGAGGCATACTATAGTCTGTGGACCTTCAGAGTGTTGGTGAAACACAGAAATTGTAACTGGATTGATACAACAGGAACCACGCAGACTTTTCTCCATGTGAGTAATGTCTCAAACTGTCTTCGCTTTTATCGCTTCCTTTGAGACCTGTAGTAGTTTCCGAAGCACATCTGGAGGCATTCTGTAATCAGTGGACCTTCGGAGTGTTGTTGAAACACAGAAATTTAATCGGGATTGAATAGAACAGGCACCATGCGGACTTTACTCCATTTAAGTAATGTCTCAAAGAGTCTACGCTTTGATCGATCCTGGGAGAGCAGTAGTATTTTCCGACGCACATTTGGAGGCATTCTGTATTCTGTGGACATTCAGGGTGTTAATGAAACACAGAGATTGCATCGGGATTAAGTACAACAGGCACCATACATACTTTTCTCCATATGAGTAATGTCTCAAACAGTCTACGGTTTGTTCGATTCCTGTGAGACCAGTAGTAGTTTCCGAAGTCCATCCAGAGGCACCCTGTAATCTGTGGACGTTCAGAGTTTTGATGAAACGCAGAAATTGCATTGACATTGAATAAACAGGCACCATGCGGACTTTTCTCCATAGGAGTATTGTCTCAAACCGTCTACGCTTTGAACGTTCCCTGGGAGACCAGTAGTAGTTTCCGAAGCACATCTGGAATCATTCTGTAACCTGTGGACGTTCAGAGTGTTCATGAAACACAAAAATTCTATCGGGATTGAATACAACAGGCACCATGAGGACTTTTCTCCATGGGAGTAATGTCTCAATGTGTCTACGTTTTGATCGATTCCTTGGAGACCAGTAGTAGTTTCCGAAGCACATCTGCAAGCTTCCTGTAATCTGTGGACTTTCAGAGTTTTGATGAAACGCAGAAATTATATCGAGATTGTATACAACAGGCACCATGCGGACTTTACTCAATGGGAGTAATGTCTCAAACAGTCTACGTTATAATCGATTCCTTGGAGACCAGTAGTACTTTCCGTAGCACATCTGGAGACATTCTGTAATATGTGGACCTGCTAAATATTGATGAAACAAAGAAATTGCATCGATATTGAGTACAACAGCACCATGTGGACTTTACTCCATGGGAGTAATGTCTCAAACTGTCTACGCATTGATCGATTCCTGGGAGAGCAGTAGTAGTTTCCGAAGCACATCTGCAAGCTTCCTGTAATCTGTGGACATTCAGAGTGTTGATGAAACGTAGAAATTATATCGAGATTAAATACAACATTCACAATGCGGACTTTGCTCAATGGGAGTAATGTCTCAAACTGACTACGCTTAGATTGATTCCTGGGAGACCAGTAGTAGTTTCCGAAGCACAACTGTAAGCTTCCTGTAACCTTTGGACATTCAGAGAGTTAATGAAACACAGAAATTGCATCTGGATTGATTAAAACAGGCACCATGCGGACTTTTCTCCATGTGAGTAATGTCTCAAACCGCCTACGCTTTGAACGTTCCCTGGGAGACCAGTAGTAGTTTCCGAAGCACATCTGGAATCATTCTGTAACCTGTGGACGTTCAGATTGTTATTGAAACACAAAAATTCTATCGGGATTGAATACAACAGGCACCATGAGGACTTTTCTCCATGGGAGTAATGTCTCATACTGTCTACGCTTTGATCGTTCCCTGGGACACCAGTAGTAGTATCCGAAGCACATCTGGAGGCTTCCTGTAATGTGTGGACGTTCAGAATGTTGATGAAACACAGAAATTGCATCGGGACTGAATACAACATTCACCATGCGGAATTTTCTCCATGGGAGTAATGTCTCAAACTGTCTACGCTTTGATCGTTCCCTCTAAGACCAGTTGAGGTTTCCGAAGCACATCACGAAGCTCCCTGTAATCTGTGGACGTTAAGAGTGTTGATGAAACAAAGAAATTGCATCGGCATTGAATACAAAACGAACCATGCGGACTTTTCTCCATGGGAGTAATGTCTCAAACTGTGTACGATTTGATCGATTCTTGGTCGACCAGTAGTAGTTTCCGAAGCACATCTGGAGGCATACTATAGTCTGTGGACCTTCAGAGTGTTGGTGAAACACAGAAATTGTAACTGGATTGATACAACAGGCACCACGCAGACTTTTCTCCATGTGAGTAATGTCTCAAACTGTCTTCGAATTATCGCTTCCTTTGAGACCTGTAGTAGTTTCCGAAGCACATCTGGAGGCATTCTGTAATCAGAGGACCTTCAGAGTGTTGTTGAAACACAGAAATTGAATCGGGATTGAATAGAACAGGCACCATGCGGACTTTACTCCATGGAAGTAATGTCTCATAGAGTCTACGCTTTGATCGATCCTGGGAGACCAGTAGTATTTTCCGAAGCACATTTGGAGGCATTCTGTATTCTGTGGACATTCAGAGTGTTGATGAAACACAGAAATTGCATTGACATTGAATAAACAGGCACCATGCGGACTTTTCTCCATAGGAGTATTGTCTCAAACCGTCTACGCTTTGAATGTTCCCTGGGAGACCAGTAGTAGTTTCCGAAGCACATCTGGAATCATTCTGTAACCTGTGGACGTTCAGAGTGTTGATGAAACACAAAAATTCTATCGGGATTGAATACAACAGGCACCATGAGGACTTTTCTCCATGGGAGTAATGTCTCAAAGTGTCTACGCATTGATCGTTCCCTAGGAGACCAGTAGTAGTTTCTGAAGCACATCTGGAGGCTTACTGTATTCTGTGGACGTTAAGAGTGTTGACAAAGCACAGAAATTGATCAGTACTTAATACAAGAGGCACCATGCTGACTTTTTTCCATGGGAGTAATGTCTCAATGTGTCTACGCTTTGATCGATTCCTTGGAGACCAGTAGTCGTTTCCGAAGCTCATCTGCAAGCTTCCTGTAATGTGTGGACGTTCAGAATTTTGATGAAAAGCAGAAATTATATCGAGATTGTATACAACAGGCACCATGCGGACTTTGCTCAATGGGAGTAATGTCTCAAACAGTCTACGTTTTAATCGATTCCTTGGAGACCAGTAGTAGTTTCCGTAGCACATCTGGAGACATTCTGTAATATGTGGACCTGCTGAGTGTTGATGAAACACTGAAATTGCATCGATATAGAGTACAACAGCACCATGTGGACTTTACTCCATGGGAGTAATGTCTCAAACTGTCTACGCATTGATCGATTCCTGGAAGAGCAGTAGTAGATTCCGAAGCACATCTGTAAGCTTACTGTAATCTTTGGACATTCAGAGTGTTAATGAAACACAGAAATTGCATCGGGATTGAATACAACAAGCACCATGCGGACTTTTCACCATGTGAGTAATGTCTCAAACAATCTACGCTTTGATCGATTCCTGGGAATCCAGTAGTAGTTTGAGAAGCACATCTGGAGGCTTCCTGTAATCTGTGGACGTTCAGAGTGTTGATAAAACACAGAAACTGCATCGGGACTGAATACAACAAGCACAATGCGGACTTTTCACGTGAGTGTACTGTCTCAAACTGTCAACGCTTTGATCGTTCCCTGGGAGACAAGTTGTAGTTTCCGAAGCCCATCTAGAGGCACCCTGTAATCTCTGGACGTCCAGAGTTTTGATGAAACACTGAAATTGCATCGGCATTGAATACAACCGGCACCACGCGGACTTTTCTGCATAGGAGTAATGTCTCAAACCTTCTACGCTTTGATTGATTCCTGGGAGACCAGTAGTAGTTTCCGAAGCACATCTGAAATCATTATGTAATCTGTGGACGTTCAAAGTGTTGATGAAACACAGAAATTGCATCGATATTGAGTACAACAGGCAACATGTGGAATTTTCTCCATGGGAGTAATGTCTCAAACTGTCTACGCATTGATCGTTCCCTGGGAGACCAGTAATAGCTTCCGAAGCGCATCTGAAGGCTTCCTGTAATCTGTGGACAGTCAGAGTGTTGATGAAACTTAGAAATTGTATCGGGAATTAATACAACAGGCGCCATGAGGACTTTTCTCCATTTGAGTAGTGTCTCAAACTGTCTACAAATTGACCGTTCCCTGGGAGACCAGTAGTAGTTCCCGAAGCACATCTGGAGGCTTCTTGTAATCTGTGGACGTTTAGAGTGTTGATGAAACACTGAAATTGCATCGAGATTGAATACAACATGCACAGTTCGGACTTTTCTCCATTGGAGGAATGTCTCATACTGTCTACGCTTTGATCGTTCCCTGGGACACCGGTAGTAGTTTCCGAAAGACATCTAGAGGCTTCCTCTAATCTGTGGAAGTTCAGAGTTTTGATGAAACACAGAAATTGCGTCGGGATTGTATACAAAAGGCACCATGCGGACTTTTCTCCATATGAGAATTGTCTCAAAGAGTCTACGCTTTGATCGATCCTGGGAGACCTGTAGTGTTTTCCGAAGCAAATTTGGAGGCATTCTGTATTCTGTGGACCTTCAGAGTGTTGATGAAACACAGAGATTGCATCGGGATTAAGTACAACAGGCACCATGCATACTTTCCTCCATGGGAGTAATGTCTCAAACAGTCTACGGTTTGATCGATTCCTGTGAGACCAGTAGTAGTATCCGAAGCCCATCCAGAGGCACCCTGTAAACTGTGGACGTTCAGAGTGTTGCTGAAACACAGAAATTGCTTCGACATTGAATAAACAGGCACCATGCATACTTTTCTCCATGGGAGTAATGTCTCAAACAGTCTCGGTCTGATCGATTCCTGTGAGACCAGTAGTACTTTCTGTAGCCCATCCAGAGGCACCATGTAATCTGTGGACGATCAGAGTGTTGATGAAACTCAGAAATTGCATCGACATTGAATAAACAGGCACCATGTGGACTTTTCTCCAAGGGAGTAATGTCTCAAGCTGTCTACGCATTGATCGATTCCTGGGAGAGCAGTAGTAGTTTCCGAAGCACATCTATAATTTTCCTGTAATCTTTGGACATTCAAAGTGTTATAAAAACACAGAAACTGCATCGGGATTGAATGCAACAGGCACCATGCATCCTTTTTTCCATGGGAGTAACGTATCAAACAGTCTACGTTTTAATCGATTCCAGGGAGACCCGTAGTAGTTCCGTAGCACATCTGGAGGAATTCTGTAATATGTGGAACTCTTGAGTGTTGATGAAACACAGAAATTGAATCGATAATGAGTACAACAGGCATTATGTGGACTCTTCGCCATGGGAGTAATGTCTCATACTGTCTACGCTTTGATCGTTCCCTGGGACATCAGTAGTAGTTTTCGAAGCACATCTGGAGGCTTCCTGTAATCTGTGGACGTTCAGAGTGTTTATGAAACACAGAAATTGCATCGACATTGAATACAATAGGCACCATGTGGACTTTCTCCTTGGGACTAATGTCGCAAAACGTCTACATTTTGAACGTTCCCTGGGAGACCAGTAGTAGTTTCTGAAGCACATCTGGCATCATTCTGTAACCTGCGGACGTTCAGAGTGTTGATGAAACACAAAAATTCTATCGGGATTTAATACAACAGGCGCCATGAGGGCTTTTCTCCATGGGAGTAGTGTCTCAAACTGTCTACGCATTGACCGTTCCCTGGGAGACCAGTAGTAGTTCCCGAAGCACATTGGAGGCTTCTTGTAATCTGTGGACATTTAGAGTGTTGATGAAACACTGAAATTGCATCGAGATTGAATACAACATGCACAGTTCGGACTTTTCTCCATTGGAGGAATGTCTCATACTGTCTACGTTTTGATCGTTCCCTGGGACACCGGTAGTAGTTTCCGAAGGACATCTAGAGGCTTCCTCTAATCTGTGGAAGTTCAGAGTGTTGATGAAACACAGAAATTGCATCGGGATTGTATGCAAAAGGCACCATGCGGACTTTTCTCCATATGAGTAATGTCTCAAACAGTCTACTTTTTGATCGATTCCTGCGAATCCAGTAGTAGTTTTCGAAGTACATCTGGAGGCATTCTGTAATCTGTGGACCTTCAGAGTGTTGTTGAAACACAGAGATTGCATCGGGATTAAGTACAACAGGCATCATGCATACTTTTCTCCATGGGAGTAATGTCTCAAACAGTCTACGGTTTGATCGATTCCTGTGAGACCAGTAGTAGTTTCCGAAGCCCATCCAGAGGCTCCCTGTAATCTGTGGACGTTCAGAGTGTTGATGAAACACAGAAATAGCAGCGACATTGAATAAACAGGCACCATTCGGACTTTTCTCCATGGGAGTAATGTCTCAAACCGTCTAGGCTTTGAACGTTCCCTGGGAGACCAGTAGTAGTTTCCGAAGCACATCGGGAATCATTCTGTAATCTGTGGAAGTTCAGAGTGTTGATGAAACACAAAAATTCTATCATGATTGAATACAACAAGCACCATGAGGGCTTTTCTCCATGGGAGTAATGTCTCAAAGTGTCTACGCATTTGTCGTTTCCTAGGAGACCAGTAGTAGGTTCTGAAGCACATCTGGAGGCTTCCTGTATTCTGTGGACGTTAAGAGTGTTTATAAAACGCAGAAATTGCATCAGTATTTAATACAAGAGGCACCATGCGGACTTTTCTCCATTTGAGTAATGTCTCAATCTGTCTACGCTTTGATCGATCCCTTGGAAACCAGTAGTAGTTTCCGAAGCACATCTGAAATCATTATGTAATCTGTGGACATTCAAAGTGTTGATGAACACTGATATTGCATCGGTATTGAATACAACAGGCACCATGCGGCCTTTTTTCCATGCGAGTAGTGTCTCAAACAGTCTACGTTTTAATCGATTCCTGGGAGAGCAGTAGTAGTTTCTGAAGCACACCTGGATTCATTCTGTAATATGTGGACCTTCTGAGTGTTGATGAAACACAGAAATTGCATCGATATTGAGTACAACAGGCACCATGTGGACTTTTCACCAGGGGTGTAATGTCTCAAACTGTCTACGCATTGATCGATTCCTGGGAGAGCAGTAGTAGTTTCTGAAGCACATCTGAAAGCTTCCTGTAATCTTTGGACATTCAGATTGTTAATGAAACACAGAAATTGCATTGGGATTGAATACAAAAGGCACCATGCTGACTTTGTTCAAAGGGAGTAATGTATTAAACTGTCTACGCTTTAATCGTACCCTGGGAGACCAGTACTAGTTTCCGAAGCGCATCTGTAGGCTTCCTGTAATCTGTGGACGTTTAGAGTGTTGATGAAACACTGAAATTGCTTAGGGATTGAATACAACATGCACAGTTCGGACTTTTCGCCATGGGAATAATGTCTCATACTGTATACGCTCTGATCGTTCCCTGGGAGACCAGTAGTAGTTTCCGAAGCACATCTGGAAGCATTCTGGAATATGTGGACGTTCAGAGTGTTGATGAAACATAGTAATTGCATCGGGATTGAATACAACATGCACAGTTCTGACCTTTCTCCATGGGAGTAATGACTCATACTGTCTACGCTTTGATCGTTCGCTGGGAGACCAGTAGTAGTTTTCGAAGCACATACAGAGGATCCCTGTAATCTGTGGACGTTCAGAGTGTTGAGGAAACACAGAAATTGAATCGGCATTGAATAAAACAGGCACCATGCGGACATTTCTCCTTGGGAGTAATGTCTCAAACTATCTACGATTTGATCGATTCCTGGGAGACCAGTAGTAGTTTCCGTCATAGGGAGTAATGTCTCAAACTATCTACGCTTTGATCGTTCCCTGGGAGACCAGCAGTAGTTTCCGAAGCAAATCCAGAGGCTTCCTGTAATCACTGGCCGTTCAGAGTGTTGTGAAACACGGGAATTGCATCGGCTTTGAATACAACAGGCACCATGCTTACTTTTCTCCATAGGAGTAATGTCTCAAACCGTCCACGCTTTGATCGTTCTTGGGAGACCAGTAGTAGTTTCCGAAGCACATCTGGAGACTTCCTGTAATCGGAAGACTTTCAGAGTGTTAATGAAACACAGAAATTGCGTCGGGATTGAATACAACAGGCACCATGCGGACTTTGCTCCATGGGAGTAATGACTCAAACTGTCTACGCTTTGATCGTTCCCTGGAAGACCAGTTGTAGTTTCCGAAGCACATCACGAAGCTTCCTGAAATCCGTGGACGTTAATAGTGTTGATGAAACACAGAAATTGCATCTGCATTGAATACAACATGCACTATGCGGACTTTTCTCCATGGGAGTAATGTCTCAAACTGTCTACGATTTGATCGATTCCTGGGAGACCAGTAGTAGCTACCGTAGCACATCAGGAGGCATTCTGTAATATGTGGACCTGCTGAGTGTAGATGAAACACAGAAATTGCATCGATATTGAGTACAACAGGCACCATGTGGACTTTTCTCCATGGGAGTAATGTCTCAAACTGTCTACGCATTGATCGATTCCTGGGAGAGCAGTAGTAGTTTCCGAAGCACATATATATATTTCCTGTAATCTGTGGACATTCAGAGTGTTAATGAAACACAGAAATTGCATCGGGATTGAATACAACAGCCACCATGAATCCTTTTTTTCATGGGAGTAATGTCTCAAACAGTCTACGTTTTAATCGATTCCTGGGAGACCAGTAGTAGTTTCCGTAGCACGTCTGCAAGCTTCCTGTAATCTGTGGACGATCAGAGTGTTGATGAAACACAGAAATTGCATCGAGATTGAATACAACATTCACCGTGCGGACTTTGTTCAATGGGAGAAATGTGTAAAACAGTCTACGCATTAATCGTTCCCTGGGAGACCAGTTGTAGTTTCCGAAGCACATTTAGAGGCATCCTGTATTCTGTGAATGTTCAGAGTGTTGATGAAACACAGAAATTGCAATGGGATTGAATAGAACAGGCACGATTCAGTCATTTGTCATTGGGAGTAATGTCCCAATCTGTCTACGCTTTGATCTATTCCTGCGAGATCAGTAGTAGATTCCGAAGCACATCTGAAAACATTAGTAACCTGTGGACGTTCAGAGTGTTTATGAAACACAGAAATTGCATCGACATTGAATACATCAATAACCATGTGGACTTTTCTCCTTGGGACTAATGTCGCAAACCGTCTACATTTTGAACGTTCCCTGGGAGACTAGTAGTAGTTTCTGAAGCACATCTGGCATCATTCTGTAACCTGTGGACGTTCAGAGTGTTGATGATACACAAAAATTCTATCGGGATTTAATACAACAGGCACCATGAGGACTTTTCTCCATGCGAGTAATGTCTCAAACTGTCTACGCATTGACCGTTCCCTGGGAGATCAGTAGTAGTTCCCGAAGCACATCTGGAGGCTTCTTGTAATCTGTGGACGTTTAGAGTGTTGATGAAACACTGAAATTGCATCGAGATTGAATACAACATGCACAGTTCGGACTTTTCTCCATTGGAGGAATGTCTCATACTGTCTACACTTTGATTGTTCCCTGGGACACCGGTAGTAGTTTCCGAAGGACATCTGGAGGCATTCTGTAATCTGTGGACTTTCAGAGTGTTGGTGACACACAGAGATTGCATCGGGATTAAGTACAACAGGCATCATGCATACTTTTCTCCATGGGAGTAATGTCTCAAACAGTCTACGGTTTGATCGATTCCTGTGAGACCAGTAGTAGTTTCCGAAGCCCATCCAGAGGCTCCCTGTAATCTGTGGACGTTCAGAGTGTTGATGAAACACAGAAATAGCAGCGACATTGAATAAACAGGCACCATTCGGACTTTTCTCCATGGGAGTAATGTCTCAAACCGTCTTGGCTTTGAACGTTCCCTGGGAGACCAGTAGTAGTTTCCGAAGCACATCGGGAATCCTTCTGTAATCTGTGGAAGTTCAGAGTGTTGATGAAACACAAAAATTCTATCGGGATTGAATACAACAAGCACCATGAGGACTTTTCTCCATGGGAGTAATGTCTCAAAGTGTCTACGCATTGGTCGTTTCCTAGGAGACCAGTAGTAGGTTCTGTAGCACATCTGGAGGCTTCCTGTATTCTGTGGACGTTAAGAGTGTTTATAAAACGCAGAAATTGCATCAGTATTTAATACAAGCGGCACCATGCGGACTTTTCTCCATTTGAGTAATGTCTCAATCTGTCTACGCTTTGATCGATTCCTTGGAAACCAGTAGTAGTTTCCGAAGCACATCTGAAATCATTATGTCATCTGTTGACATTCAAAGTGTTGATGAACACTGACATTGCATCGGTATTGAATACAACAGGCACCATGCGGCCTTTTTTCCATGGGAGTAGTGTCTCAAACAGTCTACGTTTTAATCGATTCCTGGGAGACCAGTAGTAGTTTCCGAAGCACATCTGGATTCATTCTGTAATATGTGTACCTTCTGAGTGTTGATGAAACACAGAAATTGCATCGATATTGAGTACAACAGGCAGCACGCAGACTTTGCTCGTTGGGAGTAATGTCTCAAACTGTCTACGCTTTGATCGATTCCTGGGAGACCAGTAGTAGTTTTCGAAGCACATCTGGAGGCTTCCTGTAATCTGTGGACGTTCAGAGTGTTGATGAAACATAGAAATTGTATCGGGATTGAATACAACAGGCACAATGCGGACTTTTCTCCGAGAGAGTAATGTCTGAAACTGTCACGCGCTTTGATCGTTCCCTGGGAGACCAGTAGTACTTTCCGAAGCACATCTGGAGGCTTCTTGTAATCTGTCTACGTTTAGAGTGTTGATGAAACACTGAAATGGCATCGGGATTGAATACAACATGCACAGTTCGGACTTTTCTCCATTGGAGTAATGTCTTATACTGTCTACGCATTGATCGTTCCCTGGGACACCGGTAGTAGTTTCCGAAGCACATTTGGAGGCTTCCTGTAATCTGTTGACGTTCAGAGTGTTGATGAATCTCAGAAACTGCATCGGGACTGAATACAACAGGCACCATGCGGATTTTCTCCAGGGGAGAAATGTCCCAATTTGTCTACGCTATGATCGATTCCTGGAAGACCATTTTTACTTTCCGAAGCACATCTGGAGCCTTAATGTAATCTGTGGACCTTCAGAGTGTTGATGAAGCACTGAAATAGCATCGGGATTGAATACAGAAGGCACCATGCGAACTTTTTTCATAGGGAGTATTGTCTCAAACTATCTACGCTTTGATCGTTCCCTGGGAGACCAGTAGTAGTTTCCGAAGCACATCCAGAGGCTTCCTTTAATCTCTGGACGTTCAGAGTGTTGATGAAACACAGAAATAGAATCGGGATTGAATACCAAAGGCACCATGCGAACTTTTGTCATATGGTGTAATGTCTCAAACTATCTACGCTTTGATCGTTCCCTGGGAGACCAGTAGCAGTTTCTGAAGCACATTCAGAGGCTTCCTGTAATCTCTGGACGTTCAGAGTGTTGATGAAACACAGAAATTGCATCGGCTTTGAATACAACAGGCACCATGCCTACTTTTCTCCATAGGAGTAATAACTCAAACCGTCCACGCTTTGATCGTTCTTAGTAGACCAGTACTAGTTTCCGAAGCACATCTGGAGGCTTCCTGGAATCTGTGGACGTTCAGAGTGTTGATGAAACACAGAAATTGCATCAGCATTGAATACAACAGGCATTATGCGGACTTTTCTCCATGAGAGTAATGTTTCAAACTGTCTACGCTTTGATCGATTCCTGGGAGAAAAGTTGAGGTTTCCGATGCACATCTGGAAGCATCCTGTAATCTGCAGACGTTCACAGTGTTGATGACTCAGAAATTGCATCGGGATTGAATACAACAGGCACCATGCGATCTTTTGTCATAGGGAGTAATGTCTCAAATTATCTACGCCTTCATCGTTCCCTGAGAGTGAAGTTGTAGTTTCTGAATCACATCTGGGGGCTACCTGTAATCTGTGGACGTTCAGAGTGTTGACGAAACACAGATATTGCATCGGGATTGAATACAACAGTCACCATGCAGACTTTTCTCCATGGGAGTAATGACACAAACGGTCTACGTTTTGATCGTTCCAGTGGAGACCAGTAGTAGTTTTTGAAGCACATCTGGAGGCATTCTGTAATCTGTGGACCTTCAGAGTGTTGATGAAACACAGAAATTGCATTGGGGTTGAATACAAAAGGCGCCATCCGTACTTTTCTCCATGGGAGTAACGTCTCAAACAGTGTACGATTTGATCGATCCCTGGGAAACCAGTGGTAGTTTCCGAAGCACATGTGGCGGCTTCCTGTAATCTGTGGACGTTAAGAGTGTTGATGAAACTCAGAAATTGCATCGGAATTGAACAGAAGAGGCACGATGCGGTCTTTTGTCATAGGGAGTAATGTCCCAATCTGTCTATAATACAACAGGCGAAATGCGGACTTTTCTCCATGGGAGTAATGTCTCAAATTGTCAACCCTTTGATCTTCCCCTGGTAGACAGTAGTAGCTTTAGACGCACATCTGGAGACTTCCTGTAATCTGTGGAAGTTCAGAGTGTTGATGAAACACAAAAATTGCATCAGGATAGAATACAACACGCACCATGCGCACTTTTCTCCATCGGAGTACAGTCTCAAGCTGTCTACGCTTTGATTGTTCCCTAGGATACCAGTAGTAGTTTACGAAGCACATCTGGAAGCTTCCTGTAATCTGCTGACGTTCAGAGTGTTGATAAAAAACAGAAATTGCTTCGGGATTGAATACAACAGGCACCATGCGGACTTTGCTCAATGGGAGAAATGTCTCAAACTGTCTACGCTTTGATTGTTCCCTGGGAGGCCAGTAGTAGTTTCCGAAGCGCATCTGGAGAATTCCTGTAATCTGTGGGCCTTCAGAGTGTTGATGAAACACAGAAATTGCATCGGGATTGAATACAACAGGCACCATGAGGACTTTTCTCCATGGGAGTAATGTCTCAAACAGTCTACGCTTTGATCGATCTCTGGGAGACCAGTAGTAGTACCCGAAGCACATCTGGAGGCTACCTGTAATCTGTGGACATTCAGAGTGTTGATGAAACACGGAAATTGCATCGGGATTGTATATAACAGGCACGATGTTGAATTTTCTTCATGGGAGTAATATCTCAAACTGTCTACGCTTTGATTGTTTCCTGAGAGACCAGTAGTAGTTTCCAAATCACATCTGGAGTCTTCCTGTAATCTGTGGACGTTCAGAGTGTTAATGAAACACATAAATTGCATCGGGATTGTATACAACAGGCACCATGCGGAATTTCTCCATGTGAGTAATGTCTCAAAGAGTCGACGCTTTGATCGAAACCTGCGAGACCTGTAGTAGTTTTTAAAGCACATTTGGAAGCTTCCTCTAACCTGTCGTCGTTCACAGTGTTGATGAAACACAGAAATTGAGTCGCGATATAATACAAGACGCCAAATGCCCACTTTTCTGCATGGGAGTAATGTCTTAAACTGTCTACGATTTGATCGTTCCCTGGTAGACCAGTAGTAGTTTCCGATGCGCATCTGGAGGCTTCCTGTAATCTGTGGACGTTCAGAGTATTGATGAAACACAGAAATTGCATCGGTATTGAATTCAACACATACCATACGGACTTTTCTCCATGTGATTGACGTCTCAAACTGTCCACGTTTTGATCGTTCCCTGGGAGACCAGTAGTAGTTTCCGAAGCACATCTGGAGGCTTCCTGTAATCTGTTGACGTTCGGAGTGTTGATCAAACACAGAAATTGCATGTTGATTGATTACAACAGGCACCATGTGGGCTTTTCTCCATTGGGATTGAATACAACAGGCGTCATGCGGACTTTTCTCCTCGGGAGTAATTTGTTAAATTGTCTACGATTTGATCGTTCCCTGGGAGAACAGTAGTTGTTTCCGAAGCACATCTGAGAACTTCCTGTAATCTGAGGACGTTCAGAGTGTTGATGAAACACAGAAATTGCATCGGGATGCGATACAACAGGTACCATGCGGACTTTTCTCTATGGGTTTATTGTCTCTAACTGTCCACACTCTGATCGATTCCTGGTTGAACAATAGTAGTTTCCGAAGCACATCTGAAAGCATTATATAATCTGTGGACATTCAGAGTGTTGATAAAACACAGATTTTGCATCGGGATTGAATACAACAGTCACCATGCGGACTTTTCTCCATGTGAGTAATGACTCAAACTGTCTACGCTTTGATCGTTCCTTTGGAGACCGGTACTAGTTTCCGAAGGACATCTGAAGACTTCCTGCAATCTGTGGACGTTCGGAGTGTTGATGAAACACAGAAATTGCATCGGGATTGAATACAACAGGCACCATGCGGACATTTCTCAATGTGTGTATTGTCTCAAAGTGTCTACGCTCTGATCGATTCCTGGGAGACCAGTAGTAGTTTCCGAAGCACATCTGGAGGATTCTGTAATCAGTGGACCTTCAGAGTGTTGACGAAACACAGAAATTCCATCGGGATTGAATACAACAGGCACAATGCGGACTCGTGTCATAGGGAGTAATGTCTCAAACTGTCTACGCTTTGATCGTTCCCTGGGAGACCAGTAGTAGTTTAAGAAGCACATCTGGAAGCTTCCTGTAATCTGTGGACGTTCTGAGTGTTGATGAAACACAGAAATTGCATCGGGATGCGTTACAACAGGCACCATGCGGACTTTTCTCAATGGGCGTATTGTCTCAAACTGTCTACACTCTGATCGGTTCCTGCGAGACCAGTAGTAGTTTCCGAAGCACATCAGGAGGTATTGCGTAATCTGTGGACCTTCAGAGTGTTGATGAAACACAGAAATTCCATCGGGTTTGAATACAAAAAACACCATGTGGAATCCTCTCCAAGGGAGTAATGTCTCAAACTGCCTACGCTTTGATCGTACCAAGGGAGACCAGTAGTAGTTTAAGAAGCACATCTGGAGGCTTCCTGTAATCTGTGGACGTTCAGAGTGTTGATGAAACAAAGAAATTGTATCGGGATTGAATTCAACAGGCACCATGCGGACTTTTCTAAACGGGAATAATGTCTCAAACTGTGTACGCTTTGAAACATCCTGGCAGATTAAAACTATGTGCCCGACCGAGACTGGAAATCGGGAGATTTGCCTTTCGCGGGCAAGTGCTCTTCCAACTGAGCTACCAAAGCACGATTCACGCCCGGTACCCACATCTTTACTTCTGCCAGTATCTCGTCTCCTACCTTCCAAACTTTACAGAAGATTTAATGCGAAACTTGCAGGTCTAGCACTCCTAAGAGAAAGGATATAGCGGAGACGTGGCTTAGCTACAGCCTGTGGGATGTTTCCAGAATTAGAGCTTCTGTAAAGTTTGGAAGGTAGGAGACGAGATACTGGCAGAAGTAAAGCTGTGAGTTCCGGCCGTGAGTCTTGCTTCGGTAACTGTGATGGTAGAGCACTTGCCCACGAAATGCAAAGGTCCCGAGTTCGAGTCTCGGTCGGGAAAACAGTTCTAATTTGCCATTAAGTTTCATATCAGCGCACACTCAGCTGCCGAGTGAAAATCTCATTCTGTCTACGCTTTGATCATTCCCTGGGAAAGCAGTGGTGGTTTCCGATGCACATCTGAAGGCTTCCCGTAATATGTGGACGTTCAGAGGGTTGATGAAACACAGCAATTGCATCGGAATTGAATGCAACAGACACCTTGCAGTCTTTGCTCGATGTGAGTAATGTCTGTAACTGTCTACTCTTTGATCGATTCCTGGGAGACCAGTAGTACTTTCCGAAGCACATCTGAAAGCAGTATGTAATCTGTTTACGTTCAGAGTTTTGTTCAAACACAGAAATTGCATCGGCAATGAATACAACAGGCACCATGCAGACTTTGCTCAATGGGGGTAAAGTCTCAAAATGTCTACGCTTTGATCGATTCCTGGGAGACCAGTAGTAGTTTCCGAAGCACATCTAAAGGTTTCCTGTAATCTGTGGACGTCCAGAGTGTTGATGAAACAAAGAAATTGAATCGGGATTGAATACAACAGGCACCATGCGGACTTTTCTCAATGGGTGTTTTGTCTCAGACTGTCTACGATCTGATCGATTCGTGGGAGACCAGTAGTAGTTTTCGAAGCACATCTGGAGGCATTCTGTAATCTGTGGACGTTCGGAGTGTTCATGAAACACAGATATTACATCGGGATTGAATACAACAGTCACCATGCGGACTTTTCTCCATGGTGAGTAATGTCTCAAACTGTCTACGCTTTGATCTTTCCCTGAGAGACCAGTAGTAGTTTCCGTAGAACATCTGGAGGCTTCGTGTAATCTGTTTACGTTCAGAGTTTTGATCAAACACAGAAATTGCATTGGCATTTAATACAAAATTCACCATGCAGACGTTGCTCCATGTTGGTAATGTCTCAAAATGTCTACGCTTTGATCGATTCCTGGGAGACCAGTAGTAGTTTACGAAGCACATCTGGAGGCATTCTGCAATCAGTGGACACTCAGTGTGTTGATGAAACACAGATATAGCATCGGGATTAAATACAACAGGCCAAATGCGGACTTTTCTCTATGGGAGTAATGTCTCAAAGTGTCTACGCTTTGATCGTTCCCTGAGAGACCAGTAGTAGTTTCCGAACCACATCTGAATGCATTATATAATCTGTGGACATTCAGAGTGTTGATGAAACACAGATTTTGCATCGGGATTGAATACAACAGTCACCATGCGGACTTTTCTCCATGGGAGTAATGACTCTAACTGTTAGGTTTTGATCGTTCCCTTGGAGACCAGTACTAGTTTCCGAAGCACATCTGAAGACTTCCTGTAATCTGTGGACGTTCAGAGTATTGATGAAACAAGGAAATTGCACCGTATTGAATACAAACGGCACCATGCGGACTTCTGTCATAGGGAGTAATGTCTCAAACTGTCTACTCTTTGATCGTTCCCTGGGAGACCAGTAGGAGTTTCCGAAGCACATCTGAAGGCTTCCTGTAATCTGTGGACGTTCGGAGTGTTGATGAAACACAGAAATTGCATCGGGATTGAATACAACAGTCACCATGCGGTCATTTCTCAATGTGTGTATTGTCTCAAAATGTCTACGCTCTGATAGATTCCTGGGAGGCCAGTAGTAGTTTCCGAAGCACATCTGGAGGATTCTGTAATCAGTGGACCTTCAGAGTGTTGATGAAACACAGAAATTCCATAGGGATTGAATACAACAGGCACATTGCGGACTCGTGTCATAGGGAGTAATGTCTCAAACTCTCTACGCTTTGATCGTTCCCTGGGAGACCAGTAGTAGTTTTCGAAACACATCTGAAGGCTTCCTGTAATCTTTGGACGTGCAGAGTCTTGATGTGGCACAGAAATTGCATCGGGATACATTAAAACCGACACCATGTGGACTTCTCTCCAAGGGAGTAATGTCTCAAATTTGCTACGCTTTGATCGTACCCTGGGAGACCAGTAGTAGTTTATGAAGCACATCTGGAAGCTTCCTGTAATGTGTGGACGTTCAGAGTGTTGATGAAACACAGAAATTGCATCGGGATGCGATACAACAGGCACCATGCGGACTTTTCTCAATGGGTGTATTGCCTCAAACTGTCTACACTCTGATCGATTCCTGCGAGACCAGTAGTAGTTTCCGAAGCAAATCAGGAGGTACTGCGTAATCTGTGGACCTTCAGAGTGTTGATGAAACACAGAAATTCCATCGGGTTTGAATACAAAAAACACCATGTGGACTCCTCTCCAAGGGAGTAATGTCTCAAACTGCCTACGCTTTGATCGTACCCAGGGAGACCAGTAGTAGTTTAAGAAGCACATCTGGAGGCTTCCTGTAATCTGTGGACGTTCAGAGTGTTGATGAAACACAGAAATTGCATCGGGATTGAATTTAACAGGCACCATGCGGACTTTTCTAAACGGGAATAATGTCTCAAACTGTCTACGCTTTGAAACATCCTGGCAGATTAAAACTATGTGCCCGACCGAGACTGGAAATCGGGAGATTTGCCTTTCGCGGGCAAGTGCTCTTCCAACTGAGCTACCAAAGCACGATTCACGCCCGGTACCCACATCTTTACTTCTGCTAGTATCTCGTCTCCTACCTTCCAAACGTTACAGAAGATTTAATGCGAAACTTGCAGGTCTAGCACTCCTGAAAGAAAGGATATAGCGGACACATGGCTTAGCTACAGCCTGTGGGATGTTTCCAGAATTAGAGCTTCTGTAAAGTTTGGAAGGTAGGAGACGAGATACTGGCAGAAGTTTAGCTGTGAGTGCCGGCCGTGAGTCTTGCTTCGGTAACTGTGATGGTAGAGCACTTGCCCACGAAATGCAAAGGTCCCGAGTTCGAGTCACGGTCGGGAACACAGTTCTAATTTGCCATTAAGTTTCATATCAGCGCACACTCGGCTGCCGAGTGAAAGTCTCATTCTGTCTACGCTTTGATCATTCCCTGGGAAACCAGTAGTGGTTTCCGAAGCACATCTGAAGGCTTCCCGTAATATGTGGACGTTCAGAGGGTTGATGAAGCACAGAAATTGCATCGGAATTGAATGCAACAGACACCATGCAGTCTTTGCTCGATGTGAGTAATGTCTGTAACTGTCTACGCTTTGATCGATTCCTGGGAGACCAGTAGTACTTTCCGAAGCACATCTGAAAGCATTATGTAATATGTTTACGTTCAGAGTTTTGATCAAACACAGAAATTGCATCGGCATTGAATACAACAGGCACAATGCAGACTTTGCTCAATGGGGGTAAAGTCTCAAAATGTCTACGCTTTGATCGCTCCCTGGGAGACCAGTAGTAGATTCCAAAGCACATCTGAAGGTTTCCTGTAATCTGTGGACGTTCAGAGTGTTGATGAAGCACAGAAGATGCATCGGGATTACATGCAACAGACTCCATGCGGACTTTTCTTCATGGGAGTAATGTCTCAAACGGTCTACGCTTCGATCGTTCCCTGGGAGACCAGTAGAAGATTCCGAAGCACATCCGGAGGCTTCCTGTAATCTGTGGACGAAAAAATGGTTCAAATGGCTCTGAGTACTATGGGACTTAACAGCTGTGGTCATCAGTCCCCTAGAACTTAGAACTACTTAAACCTAACTAACCTAAGGACATCACACACATCCATGCCCGAGGCAGGATTCGAACCTGCGACCGTAGCAGTCGCGCGGCTCCGGACTGCGCGCCTAGAACCGCGAGACCACCGCGGCCGGCATCTGTGGACGTTCTGAGTGTTAATGAAACACAGAAATTGCATCGGAATGAATAGAACAGGCACCAATAATACTTTTGTCATAGGGAGTAATGTCTCAAACACTGTACGCTATGAGCGACACCTGGGAGACCAGTAGTACTTTCCGAAACACATCTGGAGGCATTTTGTAATCTGTGGACGTTCAGAGTGTTGATGAAATACAGATATTGAATCGGGATTGAATACAAGAGGCACCAGGAAGACTTTTGTCATTGGGAATAAAGTCTCAAACTCTCTACGCGTTGATCGATTCCTGGGAGAAAAGTAGTAGTTTACGAAGCACATCTGGAGGCTTCCTGTAATCTGTGGACGTTCAGAAAGTTGATGAAACACAAAAATTGCATCGGTATTGAATACAACAGGCACCATGCGCACTTTTCTCCATGGGAGTAATGTGTCAAACTGACTACGCTTTGATCGATTCCTGGGAGACCAGTAGTAGTTTCCGAAGCATATGTGGAGGCTACCTGTAGTCTGTGGAATTTTAGAATATTGATGAAACACAGAAATTGAATCGGCATTGAATACAATAGGCACCATGCGGACTTTTGTCATAGGGAGTAATGTGTCAAACATTCTACGCTTTGATCGCTCCCTGGGAGACCAGTAGAAGTTTTCGAAGCACATCTGAAGGCTTCCTGTAATCTGTGGACGTTCAGAGTGTTGATGTGGCACAGAAATTGCATCGTGATTGAATAAAACAGGCACCACTCGGAAATTTCTGCATGGGAGTAATGTCTTAAACTGTCTACGCTTTGATCGATTCCTGGGAGACCAGTGATAGTTTCCGTAGCACATATGGTGGCATTCTGTAATCTGTGAACGTTCAGAGTGTTGATGAAACACAGATATTGCATCGGGATTGAATACAACAGGCACCATGCGGACTTTTCTCCACGGGAGTAATGTGTGTATTTCTCTACGACTTGATCGTTCCTTGGGAGAACAGTAGTAGTTTCCGAAGCACATCTGAAGACTTCCTGTAAACTGCAGACGTTCAGAGTGTCGATGAAACACAGAAATTGCATCGGGATGCGGTACAACAGGCACCATGCCTCAAACTGTCCACACTCTGATCGATTCCTGGGAGACCAGTAGTAGTTTCCGAAGGAGTTTCAGGAGGTATTCCGTAATCTGTATACCTTCAGAGTGTTGATGAAACACAGAAATTCCAGCAGGTTTGAATACAAAAAACACCATGTGGAGTTCTCTCCAAGGGAGTAATGTCTCAAACTGCCTACGCTTTGATCGATTCCTGGGGGACCAGTAGTAGTTTCCGAAGCACATCTATAGGTATTCTGTAATCTGTGGACGTTCAGAGTTTTGATGAAGGACCTTTAGAATATTGATGAAACACAGAAATTGCGTCGGGATTGAAAAAAGGCCATATGCTGACTTTTCTCAATTTGTGTAATATCTCAAACAGTCTACGCTTTGATCGATTCCTGGGGGACCAGTAGTAGTTTCCGAAGCACATCTGGAGGCTTCCTCTAATCTGTGGACGTTCCGAGTGTTGATGAAACACAGATATTGCATCGGGATTGAATGCAACAGGCACCATGCGGACTTTTCTCCATGGGAGTAATGTCTCGAACTATCTACGCTTTGATCGATACCTGGGAGACCAGTAGTAGTTTCTGAAGCACATCTGGAGTCTTCCTGTAATCTGTGGATGTTCAGAGTGTTGATGAAACATAGAATTTACATCGGGATTGAATACAACAGGCACCATGCGGACTCTTCTCTATGGGAGTAATGTCTCAAACTGTCTACGCTTCGATCAATTCCTGGGAGACCAGTAGTAGTTTCCAAAGCACATCTGCAGGCTTCATGTAAACTGTGGACGCTACGAGTGTTGATGAAACACAGAAATTGCATCGGGATTGACTACAGAACTCACCATGAAGACTTTTGTCATAGGGAGTAATGTCTCAAACACTCTACGCTTTGAGCGATTCCTGGGAGACCAGTTGTAGTTTTCGAAGCACATCTGGAGGCATCTTGTAATCGTCGACATTTAGAGTGTTGATGAAACACAGAAGTTGCATCGGAATTGAATACAACAGACACCATGGGGACTTATCTCCATGGCAGTAATGTCACAAACTGTCCACGCTTTGATCGTTATCTGGGAGACCAGTATTAGTTTCCGAAAGACAACTGGAGGCTTCCTGTAATCGGTGGACGTTCTGAGTGTTGATGAAAAACAGAAATTGCATCGGAATTGAATACAACTGGCACCATGCGGACTTTTCTCGATGGGAGTAATGTCCCAAACAGTCTACCCTTTGATCGATTCCTCTGTGACCAGTAGTAGTTTTCGAAGCTCATCTGGAGCCATTATGTAATCTGTGGACCTTCAGAGGGTTGATGAAAGACAGAAACTCCATCGGCATTGAATACAACAGGAACCATGCGGACTTCTCTACATGGGAGTAATGTCACAAACTGTCAACACTTTGATCGCTCCCTGGGAGACCACTAGAATATTCCGAAGCACATCTGGAGGCTTTCTGTAATCTGTGGACGTTCTGAGTGTTAATGAAACACAGAAATTGCATCGTGATGAATAGAACAGGCACCATCAAGACTTTTGTCATAGGGAGTAATGTCTCAAACACTCTACGCTTGGAGCGACTATTGGGAGATCAGTAGTACTTTCCGAAGCATATCTGGAGGCATTTTGTAATCTGTGGACGTTCAGAGTGTTGATGACATACAGATATTTCATCGGAATTGAATACAACAGTCACCATGAAGACTTTTGTCATAGGGAGTAATGTGGCAAACTGACTACGCTTTGATCGATACCTGGGAGACCAGTAGTGGTTTCCGAAGCATATGTGGAGGCTTCCTGTAATCTGTCTAATTTTAGAATACTAATGAAACACAGAAATTCCATCGGTAATGAATACAACAGACACCATGTGGATTTCTCTCCAAGGGAGTAATGTCTCAAACTGTCTACTCTTTGATCGTTCCCTGGGAGACCAGTAATAGTTCCGGAAGCACATCTGGTGGCTTCCTGTGATCTGTGGACCTTCAGAGTGTTGATGAAACAGAGAAATTGCATCGGGATTGAATACAACAGGCACCATGCTGACTTTTCTCAATGGGAGTAATGTCTCAAACTGTCTACGCTTTGAGCGTACACTGGGAGACCAGTAGTAGTTTACGAAGTACATCTGGAGGCTTCCTGATATCTGTGGACGTTCAGAGTGTTGATGAAACACAGAAATTACATCGGGATTGAATACAACAAGCACCATGCGGACTTTTCTCAATTGGGAGTAATGTCTCAAACTGTCTATGCTTTGATCGAGTCCTGGGAAACCAGTAGAAGTTTAAGAAGCACATCCGGAGGCTTCCTGTAATCTATGGACGTTCAGAGTGTTGATGAAACACAGAAATTGTATCTTGATTGAATGCAACAGCACCATGCGAACTTTTCCCCATGGGAGTAATGTCTCAAACTGTCTACGATTTGATTGTATCCCTGAGAGACCAGTAGTAGATCCCGAACCACATCTGTAGGCATCCTGTAATCTGTCGACGTTCAGAACGTTGATGAGACACAAAAATTGCATCAGGATTGGTACAACAGGCACCATGCGGAATTTTCTCCATGTTAGTAATGTCTCAAGCTGAGTACGCTTTGATCGATTCCTGGGAGGCCAGTAGTAGTTTCAGGAAGCAGATTTGGACTCTTCCTGTAATCTGTGGACGTTCAGAGCGTTGATGAAACACAGAAATTACATCGGGATTGAAAACAAAGGGCCAAATGATGATTTTTCTCCATGGGAGTAATGTCTGAAAAACAGTCTACGCTTTGATCGATTCCTGGGAGACCAGTAGTCGTACCCGAAGCACATCTGGAGGCTTCCTGTAATCTGTGGACGTTCAGAGTGTTGATGAAACACAGATACTGCTTTGGGATTGAATGCAACAGGCACCATGCGGACTTTTCGCCATGGGAGTAATGTCTCGAACTGTCTACGCTTTGATTGTTCCCTGGGAGACCAGTAGTAATTTCCGAAGCACATCTGGAGGCATCCTGTAGTCTGTCGACGTTCAGAGCGTTGATGAAACCAAAAATTGCATCGGGATTGTATATAACAGGCACCATGCGGAATTTTCTCCATGGGAGTAATGTCTCAAACTGACTACGCTTTGATTGTTCTCTGGGAGACCAGTAGTAGTTTCCGAAGCACATCTGGAGGCTTCATGTGATCTGTCGACGTTCAGAGTGTTGATGAAACACAAAAATTGCATCGGGATTGAATACAACAGGCACCATGCGGAAAATTTCTCCATGGGAGTAATGTCTCAAACTGTCTACGCTTTGATCGATTCCTGGGAAACCAGTAGTAGTTTCCGAAGCATATCTGGAGGCTTCCTGTAATCTGTGGACGTTCAGAGTGTTGATGAAGCACAGAAATTTCATCGGGATTGAATACAACGGCACCTTGCCGACTTTTCTCCATTGGAGTAAAGTATCAAACTGTCTACGCTTTGAACGATTCCTGGGAGACCAGTATAAGTTCCCGAAGCACATCTGGAGGCTTCATGTAATCTGAGGACGTTCCGAGTGTTGTTGAAACACAGAAATTGCATCGGGATTGAATACGACAGGCACCATGACGAATTTTCTCCATGGGAGTAATGTCTCAAACTGACTACGCTTTGATTGTTCCCTGGGAGACCAGTAGTAGTTTCCGAAGCACATCCGGAGGCTTCCTGTAATCTGTGGACGTTTAGATTATTGATGAAATACAGAAATTGCATCGGGATTGAATACAACCGTCACCATGCGGACTTTTCTCTATGGTAGTAATGTCTCAAAGTGTCTATGCCTTGATCGAATACTGGGAGAGCAGTAGTAGCTTCCGAAGCACATCTGGAGGCATCCTGTAATCTGTCGCCGTTCAGAGCGATGATGAAACACAAAAATTGCATCAGGATTGACTATAACAGGCACCATGCGGACTTTTCTCCATTGGAGTAATGTGTCAAACTGTTAATGCTTTGATCGTACCCTGGGAGACCAGTAGTAGTTTCCGAAGCATATGTGGAGGCTACCTGTAGTCTGTGGAATTTTAGAATATTGATGAAACACAGAAATTGAATCGGCATTGAATACAATAGGCACCATGCGGACTTTTGTCATAGGGAGTAATGTGTCAAACATTCTACGCTTTGATCGCTCCCTGGGAGACCAGTAGAAGTTTTCGAAGCACATCTGAAGGCTTCCTGTAATCTGTGGACGTTCAGAGTGTTGATGTGGCACAGAAATTGCATCGTGATTGAATAAAACAGGCACCACTCGGAAATTTCTGCATGGGAGTAATGTCTTAAACTGTCTACGCTTTGATCGATTCCTGGGAGACCAGTGATAGTTTCCGTAGCACATATGGTGGCATTCTGTAATCTGTGAACGTTCAGAGTGTTGATGAAACACAGATATTGCATCGGGATTGAATACAACAGGCACCATGCGGACTTTTCTCCACGGGAGGAATGTGTGTATTTCTCTACGACTTGATCGTTCCTTGGGAGAACAGTAGTAGTTTCCGAAGCACATCTGAAGACTTCCTGTAAACTGTAGACGTTCAGAGTGTTGATGAAACACAGAAATTGCATCGGGATGCGATACAACAGGCACCATGCCTCAAACTGTCCACACTCTGATCGAATTCCTGGGAGACCAGTAGTCGTTTCCGAAGGAGTTTCAGGAGGTATTCCGTAATCTGTATACCTTCAGAGTGTTGATGAAACACAGAAATTCCATCGGGTTTGAATACAAAAAACACCATGTGCAGTTCTCTCCAAGGGAGTAATGTCTCAAACTGCCTACGCTTTGATCGTACCTAGGGAGACCAGTAGTAGTTTAAGAAGCACATCTGGAGGCTTCCTGTAATCTGTGGACGTTCAGAGTGTTAATGAAACACAGAAATTGCATCGGGATTGAATACAACAGGCACCATGCGGACTTTTCTCCACGGGAGTAATGTGTGTATTTGTCTACGATTTGATCGTTCCCTGGGAGAACAGTAGTAGTTTCCGAAGCACATCTGAAGACATCCTGTAAACTGTAGACGTTCAGAGTGTCGATGAAACACAGAAATTGCATCGGGATGCGGTACAACAGGCACCATGCCTCAAACTGTCCACACTCTGATCGATTCCTGGGAGACCAGTAGTAGTTTCCGAAGGAGTTTCAGGAGGTATTCCGTAATCTGTATACCTTCAGAGTGTTGATGAAACACAGAAATTCCAGCAGGTTTGTATACAAAAAACACCATGTGGAGTTCTCTCCAAGGGAGTAATGTCTCAAACTGCCTACGCTTTGATCGATTCCTGGGGGACCAGTAGTAGTTTCCGAAGCACATCTATAGGTATTCTGTAATCTGTGGACGTTCAGAGTTTTGATGAAGGACCTTTAGAATATTGATGAAACACAGAAATTGCGTCGGGATTGAAAAAAGGCCATATGCTGACTTTTCTCAATTTGTGTAATATCTCAAACAGTCTACGCTTTGATCGATTCCTGGGGGACCAGTAGTAGTTTCCGAAGCACATCTGGAGGCTTCCTCTAATCTGTGGACGTTCCGAGTGTTGATGAAACACAGATATTGCATCGGGATTGAATGCAACAGGCACCATGCGGACTTTTCTCCATGGGAGTAATGTCTCGAACTATCTACGCTTTGATCGATACCTGGGAGACCAGTAGTAGTTTCTGAAGCACATCTGGAGTCTTCCTGTAATCTGTGGATGTTCAGAGTGTTGATGAAACATAGAATTTACATCGGGATTGAATACAACAGGCACCACGCGGACATTTCTCTATGGGAGTAATGTCTCAAACTGTCTACGCTTCGATCAATTCCTGGGAGACCAGTAGTAGTTTCCAAAGCACATCTGGAGGCTTCATGTAATCTGTGGACGCTACGAGTGTTGATGAAACACAGAAATTGCATCGGGATTGACTACAGAAGGCACCATGAAGACTTTTGTCATAGGGAGTAATGTCTCAAACACTCTACGCTTTGAGCGATTCCTGGGAGACCAGTTGTAGTTTCCGAAGCACATCTGGAGGCATCTTGTAATCGTCGACATTTAGAGTGTTGATGAAACACAGAAGTTGCATCGGAATTGAATACAACAGACACCATGGGGACTTATCTCCATGGCAGTAATGTCACAAACTGTCCACGCTTTGATCGTTATCTGGGAGACCAGTATTAGTTTCCGAAAGACAACTGGAGGCTTCCTGTAATCGGTGGACGTTCAGAGTGTTGATGAAAAACAGAAATTGCATCGGAATTGAATACAACTGGCACCATGCGGACTTTTCTCGATGGGAGTAATGTCCCAAACAGTCTACCCCTTGATCGATTTCTCTGTGACCAGTAGTAGTTTTCGAAGCTCATCTGGAGCCATTATGTAATCTGTGGACCTTCAGAGGGTTGATGAAAGACAGAAACTCCATCGGCATTGAATACAACAGGAACCATGCGGACTTCTCTACATGGGAGTAATGTCACAAACTGTCAACACTTTGATCGCTCCCTGGGAGACCACTAGAATATTCCGAAGCACATCTGGAGGCTTTCTGTAATCTGTGGACGTTCTGACTGTTAATGAAACACAGAAATTGCATCGGGATGAATAGAACAGGCACCATCGAAACTTTTGTCATAGGGAGTAATGTCTCAAACACTCTACGCTTGGAGCGACTATTGGGAGATCAGTAGTACTTTCCGAAGCATATCTGGAGGCATTTTGTAATCTGTGGACGTTCAGAGTGTTGATGACATACAGATATTTCATCGGAATTGAATACAACAGGCACCATGAAGACTTTTGTCATAGGGAGTAATGTGGCAAACTGACTACGCTTTGATCGATACCTGGGAGACCAGTAGTGGTTTCCGAAGCATATGTGGAGGCTTCCTGTAATCTGTCTAATTTTAGAATACTAATGAAACACAGAAATTCCATCGGTAATGAATACAACAGACACCATGTGGATTTCTCTCCAAGGGAGTAATGTCTCAAACTGTCTACTCTTTGATCGTTCCCTGGGAGACCAGTAATAGTTCCGGAAGCACATCTGGTGGCTTCCTGTGATCTGTGGACCTTCAGAGTGTTGATGAAACAGAGAAATTGCATCGGGATTGAATACAACAGGCACCATGCTGACTTTTCTCAATGGGAGTAATGTCTCAAACTGTCTACGCTTTGAGCGTACACTGGGAGACCAGTAGTAGTTTACGAAGTACATCTGGAGGCTTCCTGATATCTGTGGACGTTCAGAGTGTTGATGAAACACAGAAATTTCATCGGGATTGAATACAACAAGCACCATGCGGACTTTTCTCAATTGGGAGTAATGTCTCAAACTGTCTATGCTTTGATCGAGTCCTGGGAAACCAGTAGAAGTTTAAGAAGCACATCCGGAGGCTTCCTGTAATCTATGGACGTTCAGAGTGTTGATGAAACACAGAAATTGCATCTTGATTGAATGCAACAGCACCATGCGAACTTTTCCCCATGGGAGTAATGTCTCAAACTGTCTACGATTTGATTGTATCCCTGAGAGACCAGTAGTAGATCCCGAACCACATCTGTAGGCATCCTGTAATCTGTCGACGTTCAGAACGTTGATGAGACACAAAAATTGCATCAGGATTGGTACAACAGGCACCATGCGGAATTTTCTCCATGTTAGTAATGTCTCAAGCTGAGTACGCTTTGATCGATTCCTGGGAGGCCAGTAGTAGTTTCAGGAAGCAGATTTGGACTCTTCCTGTAATCTGTGGACGTTCAGAGCGTTGATGAAACACAGAAATTACATCGGGATTGAAAACAAAGGGCCAAATGATGATTTTTCTCCATGGGAGTAATGTCTGAAAAACAGTCTACGCTTTGATCGATTCCTGGGAGACCAGTAGTCGTTCCCGAAGCACATCTGGAGGCTTCCTGTAATCTGTGGACGTTCAGAGTGTTGATGAAACACAGATACTGCTTTGGGATTGAATGCAACAGGCACCATGCGGACTTTTCTCCATGGGAGTAATGTCTCGAACTGTCTACGCTTTGATTGTTCCCTGGGAGACCAGTAGTAATTTCCGAAGCACATCTGGAGGCATCCTGTAGTCTGTCGACGTTCAGAGCGTTGATGAAACCAAAAATTGCATCGGGATTGTATATAACAGGCACCATGCGGAATTTTCTCCATGGGAGTAATGTCTCAAACTGACTACGCTTTGATTGTTCTCTGGGAGACCAGTAGTAGTTTCCGAAGCACATCTGGAGGCTTCATGTGATCTGTCGACGTTCAGAGTGTTGATGAAACACAAAAATTGCATCGGGATTGAATACAACAGGCACCATGCGGAAAATTTCTCCATGGGAGTAATGTCTCAAACTGTCTACGCTTTGATCGATTCCTGGGAAACCAGTAGTAGTTTCCGAAGCATATCTGGAGGCTTCCTGTAATCTGTGGACGTTCAGAGTGTTGATGAAGCACAGAAATTTCATCGGGATTGAATACAACATCACCTTGCCGACTTTTCTCCATTGGAGTAAAGTATCAAACTGTCTACGCTTTGAAGGATTCCTGGGAGACCAGTATAAGTTCCCGAAGCACATCTGGAGGCTTCATGTAATCTGAGGACGTTCCGAGTGTTGTTGAAACACAGAAATTGCATCGGGATTGAATACGACAGGCACCATGACGAATTTTCTCCATGGGAGTAATGTCTCAAACTGACTACGCTTTGATTGTTCCCTGGGAGACCAGTAGTAGTTTCCGAAGCACATCCGGAGGCTTCCTGTAATCTGTGGACGTTTAGATTATTGATGAAATACAGAAATTGCATCGGGATTGAATACAACCGTCACCATGCGGACTTTTCTCTATGGTAGTAATGTCTCAAAGTGTCTATGCCTTGATCGAATACTGGGAGAGCAGTAGTAGCTTCCGAAGCACATCTGGAGGCATCCTGTAATCTGTCGCCGTTCAGAGCGATGATGAAACACAAAAATTGCATCAGGATTGACTATAACAGGCACCATGCGGACTTTTCTCCATTGGAGTAATGTGTCAAACTGTTAATGCTTTGATCGTACCCTGGGAGACCAGTAGTAGTTTCCGAAGCATATGTGGAGGCTACCTGTAGTCTGTGGAATTTTAGAATATTGATGAAACACAGAAATTGAATCGGCATTGAATACAATAGGCACCATGCGGACTTTTGTCATAGGGAGTAATGTGTCAAACATTCTACGCTTTGATCGCTCCCTGGGAGACCAGTAGAAGTTTTCGAAGCACATCTGAAGGCTTCCTGTAATCTGTGGACGTTCAGAGTGTTGATGTGGCACAGAAATTGCATCGTGATTGAATAAAACAGGCACCACTCGGAAATTTCTGCATGGGAGTAATGTCTTAAACTGTCTACGCTTTGATCGATTCCTGGGAGACCAGTGATAGTTTCCGTAGCACATATGGTGGCATTCTGTAATCTGTGAACGTTCAGAGTGTTGATGAAACACAGATATTGCATCGGGATTGAATACAACAGGCACCATGCGGACTTTTCTCCACGGGAGGAATGTGTGTATTTCTCTACGACTTGATCGTTCCTTGGGAGAACAGTAGTAGTTTCCGAAGCACATCTGAAGACTTCCTGTAAACTGTAGACGTTCAGAGTGTTGATGAAACACAGAAATTGCATCGGGATGCGATACAACAGGCACCATGCCTCAAACTGTCCACACTCTGATCGAATTCCTGGGAGACCAGTAGTCGTTTCCGAAGGAGTTTCAGGAGGTATTCCGTAATCTGTATACCTTCAGAGTGTTGATGAAACACAGAAATTCCATCGGGTTTGAATACAAAAAACACCATGTGCAGTTCTCTCCAAGGGAGTAATGTCTCAAACTGCCTACGCTTTGATCGTACCTAGGGAGACCAGTAGTAGTTTAAGAAGCACATCTGGAGGCTTCCTGTAATCTGTGGACGTTCAGAGTGTTAATGAAACACAGAAATTGCATCGGGATTGAATACAACAGGCACCATGCGGACTTTTCTCCACGGGAGTAATGTGTGTATTTGTCTACGATTTGATCGTTCCCTGGGAGAACAGTAGTAGTTTCCGAAGCACATCTGAAGACATCCTGTAAACTGTAGACGTTCAGAGTGTCGATGAAACACAGAAATTGCATCGGGATGCGGTACAACAGGCACCATGCCTCAAACTGTCCACACTCTGATCGATTCCTGGGAGACCAGTAGTAGTTTCCGAAGGAGTTTCAGGAGGTATTCCGTAATCTGTATACCTTCAGAGTGTTGATGAAACACAGAAATTCCAGCAGGTTTGTATACAAAAAACACCATGTGGAGTTCTCTCCAAGGGAGTAATGTCTCAAACTGCCTACGCTTTGATCGATTCCTGGGGGACCAGTAGTAGTTTCCGAAGCACATCTATAGGTATTCTGTAATCTGTGGACGTTCAGAGTTTTGATGAAGGACCTTTAGAATATTGATGAAACACAGAAATTGCGTCGGGATTGAAAAAAGGCCATATGCTGACTTTTCTCAATTTGTGTAATATCTCAAACAGTCTACGCTTTGATCGATTCCTGGGGGACCAGTAGTAGTTTCCGAAGCACATCTGGAGGCTTCCTCTAATCTGTGGACGTTCCGAGTGTTGATGAAACACAGATATTGCATCGGGATTGAATGCAACAGGCACCATGCGGACTTTTCTCCATGGGAGTAATGTCTCGAACTATCTACGCTTTGATCGATACCTGGGAGACCAGTAGTAGTTTCTGAAGCACATCTGGAGTCTTCCTGTAATCTGTGGATGTTCAGAGTGTTGATGAAACATAGAATTTACATCGGGATTGAATACAACAGGCACCACGCGGACATTTCTCTATGGGAGTAATGTCTCAAACTGTCTACGCTTCGATCAATTCCTGGGAGACCAGTAGTAGTTTCCAAAGCACATCTGGAGGCTTCATGTAATCTGTGGACGCTACGAGTGTTGATGAAACACAGAAATTGCATCGGGATTGACTACAGAAGGCACCATGAAGACTTTTGTCATAGGGAGTAATGTCTCAAACACTCTACGCTTTGAGCGATTCCTGGGAGACCAGTTGTAGTTTCCGAAGCACATCTGGAGGCATCTTGTAATCGTCGACATTTAGAGTGTTGATGAAACACAGAAGTTGCATCGGAATTGAATACAACAGACACCATGGGGACTTATCTCCATGGCAGTAATGTCACAAACTGTCCACGCTTTGATCGTTATCTGGGAGACCAGTATTAGTTTCCGAAAGACAACTGGAGGCTTCCTGTAATCGGTGGACGTTCAGAGTGTTGATGAAAAACAGAAATTGCATCGGAATTGAATACAACTGGCACCATGCGGACTTTTCTCGATGGGAGTAATGTCCCAAACAGTCTACCCCTTGATCGATTTCTCTGTGACCAGTAGTAGTTTTCGAAGCTCATCTGGAGCCATTATGTAATCTGTGGACCTTCAGAGGGTTGATGAAAGACAGAAACTCCATCGGCATTGAATACAACAGGAACCATGCGGACTTCTCTACATGGGAGTAATGTCACAAACTGTCAACACTTTGATCGCTCCCTGGGAGACCACTAGAATATTCCGAAGCACATCTGGAGGCTTTCTGTAATCTGTGGACGTTCTGACTGTTAATGAAACACAGAAATTGCATCGGGATGAATAGAACAGGCACCATCGAAACTTTTGTCATAGGGAGTAATGTCTCAAACACTCTACGCTTGGAGCGACTATTGGGAGATCAGTAGTACTTTCCGAAGCATATCTGGAGGCATTTTGTAATCTGTGGACGTTCAGAGTGTTGATGACATACAGATATTTCATCGGAATTGAATACAACAGGCACCATGAAGACTTTTGTCATAGGGAGTAATGTGGCAAACTGACTACGCTTTGATCGATACCTGGGAGACCAGTAGTGGTTTCCGAAGCATATGTGGAGGCTTCCTGTAATCTGTCTAATTTTAGAATACTAATGAAACACAGAAATTCCATCGGTAATGAATACAACAGACACCATGTGGATTTCTCTCCAAGGGAGTAATGTCTCAAACTGTCTACTCTTTGATCGTTCCCTGGGAGACCAGTAATAGTTCCGGAAGCACATCTGGTGGCTTCCTGTGATCTGTGGACCTTCAGAGTGTTGATGAAACAGAGAAATTGCATCGGGATTGAATACAACAGGCACCATGCTGACTTTTCTCAATGGGAGTAATGTCTCAAACTGTCTACGCTTTGAGCGTACACTGGGAGACCAGTAGTAGTTTACGAAGTACATCTGGAGGCTTCCTGATATCTGTGGACGTTCAGAGTGTTGATGAAACACAGAAATTTCATCGGGATTGAATACAACAAGCACCATGCGGACTTTTCTCAATTGGGAGTAATGTCTCAAACTGTCTATGCTTTGATCGAGTCCTGGGAAACCAGTAGAAGTTTAAGAAGCACATCCGGAGGCTTCCTGTAATCTATGGACGTTCAGAGTGTTGATGAAACACAGAAATTGCATCTTGATTGAATGCAACAGCACCATGCGAACTTTTCCCCATGGGAGTAATGTCTCAAACTGTCTACGATTTGATTGTATCCCTGAGAGACCAGTAGTAGATCCCGAACCACATCTGTAGGCATCCTGTAATCTGTCGACGTTCAGAACGTTGATGAGACACAAAAATTGCATCAGGATTGGTACAACAGGCACCATGCGGAATTTTCTCCATGTTAGTAATGTCTCAAGCTGAGTACGCTTTGATCGATTCCTGGGAGGCCAGTAGTAGTTTCAGGAAGCAGATTTGGACTCTTCCTGTAATCTGTGGACGTTCAGAGCGTTGATGAAACACAGAAATTACATCGGGATTGAAAACAAAGGGCCAAATGATGATTTTTCTCCATGGGAGTAATGTCTGAAAAACAGTCTACGCTTTGATCGATTCCTGGGAGACCAGTAGTCGTTCCCGAAGCACATCTGGAGGCTTCCTGTAATCTGTGGACGTTCAGAGTGTTGATGAAACACAGATACTGCTTTGGGATTGAATGCAACAGGCACCATGCGGACTTTTCTCCATGGGAGTAATGTCTCGAACTGTCTACGCTTTGATTGTTCCCTGGGAGACCAGTAGTAATTTCCGAAGCACATCTGGAGGCATCCTGTAGTCTGTCGACGTTCAGAGCGTTGATGAAACCAAAAATTGCATCGGGATTGTATATAACAGGCACCATGCGGAATTTTCTCCATTTGAGTAATGTCTCAAACTGACTACGCTTTGATTGTTCTCTGGGAGACCAGTAGTAGTTTCCGAAGCACATCTGGAGGCTTCATGTGATCTGTCGACGTTCAGAGTGTTGATGAAACACAAAAATTGCATCGGGATTGAATACAACAGGCACCATGCGGAAAATTTCTCCATGGGAGTAATGTCTCAAACTGTCTACGCTTTGATCGATTCCTGGGAAACCAGTAGTAGTTTCCGAAGCATATCTGGAGGCTTCCTGTAATCTGTGGACGTTCAGAGTGTTGATGAAGCACAGAAATTTCATCGGGATTGAATACAACATCACTTGCCGACTTTTCTCCATTGGAGTAAAGTATCAAACTGTCTACGCTTTGAACGATTCCTGGGAGACCAGTATAAGTTCCCGAAGCACATCTGGAGGCTTCATGTAATCTGAGGACGTTCCGAGTGTTGTTGAAACACAGAAATTGCATCGGGATTGAATACGACAGGCACCATGACGAATTTTCTCCATGGGAGTAATGTCTCAAACTGACTACGCTTTGATTGTTCCCTGGGAGACCAGTAGTAGTTTCCGAAGCACATCCGGAGGCTTCCTGTAATCTGTGGACGTTTAGATTATTGATGAAATACAGAAATTGCATCGGGATTGAATACAACCGTCACCATGCGGACTTTTCTCTATGGTAGTAATGTCTCAAAGTGTCTATGCCTTGATCGAATACTGGGAGAGCAGTAGTAGCTTCCGAAGCACATCTGGAGGCATCCTGTAATCTGTCGCCGTTCAGAGCGATGATGAAACACAAAAATTGCATCGGGATTGACTATAACAGGCACCATGCGGACTTTTCTCCATTGGAGTAATGTGTCAAACTGTTAATGCTTTGATCGTACCCTGGGAGACCAGTAGTAGTTTAAGAAGCACATCCGGAGGCTTCTTGTAATCTGTGGACGTTCAGAGCGTTGATGAAACACAGAAATTTCATCGGGATTGAATACAAAAGGCACCATGCGGACTTTTCTCCATGGGAGTAATGTCTCAAACTGTCTACGCTTTGATCGATTCCTGGGAGACCAGTAGTAGTTTAAGAAACACATCTGGAGGCTTCCTGAAATCTGTGGACGTTCAGAGTGTCGATCAAACACAGAAATTTCAGCGGGATTGAATACATCAGCACCTTGCGAACTTTTCTCCATTTGAGTAAAGTATCAAACTGTCTACGCTTTGATCGATTCCTGGGAGACCAGTAGTCGTCCCCGAAGCACATCTGGAGGCTTCATGTAATCTGAGGACGTTCCGAGTGTTGATGAAACACAGAAATTGCATCGGGATTGAATACAACAGGCACCATGCGGAATTTTTTCCATGGGAGTAATGTCTCAAACTGTCTTCGCTTTGATCGATTCCTGGGGGACCAGTAGTCGTTTCCGAAGCACATCCGGAGGCATCCTGTAATCTGTGGACGTTTAGAATATTGATGAAACACAGAAATTGCATCGGGATTGAAAACAACAGTCACAATGCGGAATTTTTTCCATGGGAGTAATGTCTCAAACGGTATAAGCTTTGATCGATTCCTAGGGGACCAGTAGTAGTTTGCGAAGCACATCCGGAGGCTTCCTGTAATCTGAGGACGTTTAGAATATTGATGAAACACAGAAATTGCATCGGGATTGAAAACAAAGGGCCAAATGCTGAATTTTCTAAATTTGAGTAATGTCTAAAAAACAGTCTACGCTTTTATCGATTCCTGGGAGACCAGTAGTAGTTTCCGAAGCACATCCGGAAGCTTCCTGTAATCTGTGGACGTTCAGTGTGTTGGTGAAACACAGATACTGCTTTGGGATTAAATGCAACAGGCACCTTGCTGACTTTTCTCCATGAGAGTAATGTCTCGAATTGTCTACGATTTGATCGATACCCGGGAGACAAGAAATAGTTTCCGAAGCACATCTGGAGACTTCCTGTAATCTGTGGACTTTCAGAGTGTTGATGAAACACAGAAATTACATCGGGATTGAATACAACTGGCACCATGCGGAATTTTCTCCATGGGAGTAAAGTATCAAACTGTCTACGCTTTGATCGATTCCTGGGAGACCAGTAGTCGTTCCCGAAGCACATCTGAAGGCTTCATGTAATCTGATGACGTTCCGAGTGTTGATGAAACACAGAAATTGCATCGGGATTGAATACAACAGTCACTATGCGGAATTTTTTCCATGGGAGTAATGTCTCAAACGGTATAAGCTTTGATCGATTCCTGGGGGACCAGTAGTAGTTTGCGAAGCACATCCGGAGGCTTCCTGTAATCAGAGGACGTTTAGAATATTGATGAAACACAGAAATTGCTTCGGGATTGAAAACAAAGGGCCAAATGCTGACTTTTCTAAATTTGAGTAATGTCTGAAAAACAGTCTACGCTTTGATCGATTCCTGGGAGTCCAGTAGTAGTTTCCGAAGCACATCCGGAGGCTTCCTGTAATCTGTGGACGTTCTGAGTGTTGATGAAACACAGATACTGCTTTGGGATTGAATGCAACAGGCACCATGCGGACTTTTCTACATGGGAGTAATGTCTCGAACTGTCTACGCTTTGATTGTTCCCTGGGAGACCAGTAGTAGTTTCCGAAGCACATCTGGAGGCATCCTGTAATCTGTCGACGTTCAGAGCGTTGATGAAACCAAAAATTGCATCGGGATTGAATACAACAGGCACCATGCGGAAAATTTCTCCATGGGATTAATGTCTCAAACTGTCTACGCTTTGATCGATTCCTGGGAAACCAGTAGTAGTTTCCGAAGCACATCTGGAGGCTTCCTGTAATCTGTGGACGTTCAGAGTGTTGATGAAGCACAGAAATTTCATCGGGATTGAATACAACGGCACCTTGCGGACTTTTCTCCATGGGAGTAATGTCTCAAACTGACTACACTTTGATTGTTCCCTGGGAGACCAGTAGTAGTTTCCGAAGCACATCCGGAGGCTTCCTGTAATCTGTGGACGTTTAGATTATTGATGAAACACAGAAATTGCATCGGGATCAATACAACCGTCACCATGCGGACTTTTCTCTAAGGTAGTAATGTCTCAAAGTGTCTATGCCTTGATCGAATACTGGGAGAGCAGTAGTAGCTTCCGAAGCACATCTGGAGGCATCCTTTAATCTGTCGCCGTTCAGAGCGTTGATGAAACACAAAAATTGCATCGGGATTTACTATAACAGGCACCATAAGGACTTTTCTCCATTGGAGTAATGTGTCAAACTGTTAATGCTTTGATCGTACCCTGTGAGACCAGTAGTAGTTTAAGAAGCACATCCGGAGGCTTCCTGTAATCTGTGGACGTTCAGAGCGTTGATGAAACACAGAAATTTCATCGGGATTGAATACAACAGCACCTTGCGAACTTTTCTCCATTGGAGTAAAGTATCTAACTGTCTACGCTTTGATCGATTCCTGGGAGACCAGTAGTCGTCCCCGAAGCACATCCGGAGGCTTCCTGTAATCTGTGGACGTTCAGTGTGTTGGTGAAACACAGATACTGCTTTGGGATTTAATGCAACAGGCACCTTGCTGACTTTTCTCCATGGGAGTAATGTCTCGAACTGTCTACGCTTTGATCGATACCCGGGAGACAAGAAGTAGTTTCCGAAGCACATCTGGTGACTTCCTGTAATCTGTGGACTTTCAGAGTGTTAATGAAACACAGAAATTTCATCGGGATTGAATACAACAGCACCTTGCGGACTTTTCTAAATTGGAGTAAAGTATCAAACTGTCTACGCTTTGATCGATTCCTGGGAGACCAGCAGTCGATCCCGAATCACATCTGGGGGCTTCATGTAATCTGAGGACGTTCCGAGTGTTGATGAAACACAGAAATTGCATCGGGATTGAATACAACAGGCACCATGGGGAATTTTTTTCCATGGGAGTAATGTTTCAAACTGTCTACGCTTTGATCGATTCCTGGGGGACCAGTAGTAGTTTCCGAAGCACATCCGGAGGCTTCCTGTAATCTGTGGACGTTTAGAAGATTGATGAAACACAGAAATTGCATCGGGATTGAAATCAAAGGGCCAAATGCTGACTTTTCTAAATTTGAGTAATGTCTGAAAAACAGTCGACGCTTTGATCGATTCCTGGGAGGCCAGTAGTAGTTTCCTAAGCACATCCGTAGGCTTCCTGTAATCTTTGGACGTTCAGTGTGTTGATGAAACGCAGATACTGCTTGGGATTGAATGCAACAGGCACCATGCGGACTTTTCTCCATGGGAGTAATGTCTCGAACTGTCTACACTCTGTTCGATACCTGGGAGCCAAGAAGTAGTTTCCGAAGCACATCTGGAGTCTTCCAGTAATCTGTGGACTTTCAGAGTGTTGATGAAACACAGAAATTACATCGGGATTGAATACAACAGGCACCATGCGGACTTTCATCTATGGGAGTAATGTCTCAAACAGTCTATGCTTTAATCGAATTCTGGGAGACCAGTAGTAGTTTCCGAAGCACATCTGGAGGCTTCATGTAATCTGTGGACGTTCCGAGTGTTGATGAAACACAGAAATTGCATCGGGATTGAATACACAATGCACCATGCGGACTTTTCTCCATGGGAGTAATATCTCAAACTGTCTACGCTTTGATTGTTCCCTGAGAGACCAGTAGTAGTTTCTGAAGCACATCTGGTGGCATCCTGTAGTCTTTCGACGTTCAGAGTGTTGATGAAACACAAAAATTGCATCGGGATTGAATACAACAGGCACCATGCGGAATTTTTCCATGGGAGTAATGTCTCAAACTGTCTAAGCTTTGATCGATTCCCGGGGGGCCAGTAGTAGTTTCCGAAGCATATCCGGAGGCTTCCTGTAATCTGTGGACGTTTAGAATATTGATGACACAGAAATTGCATCGGTATTGAAAAGAGCCAAATGCTGACTTTTCTAAATTTGAGTAATGTCTGAAAAACAGTCTACGCTTTGATTGATTCCTGGGAGTCCAGTAGTAGTTTCCGCAGCACATCTGGAAGCTTCCTGTAATCTGTAGACGCTCTGAGTGTTGATGAGACACAGAAATCTAATCGGGATTGATTACGACAGACACCAAGAAGACTTTTGTCATAGGGAGTAATGTCTCAAACTCTCTGCACTTTAATCGATACCTGGGAGACCAGTAGTAGTTTACGATGCACATCTGGAGGCATTCTGTAATCTATGGACGTTCAGTGTGTTGATGAAACACAGAAATTGCGTCGGGATTGAATACAACAGGCCCAATGCGCCATCTCTGCATGGGAGTAATGTTTTAAACTGTCTACGCTTTGATCGTTCCCTGGGAGACCAGTAGTAGTTTCCGAAGTTTATCCGGAGGCTTCCTGTAATCTGTGGACGTTCAGAGTGTTGATGAAACACAGAAATTGCTTTGGGATTGAATGCAACAGGCACCATGCGGACTTTTCTCAATTTGAGTAATGTGTCAAACTGTCTACGCTTTGATCGTACCCTGGGAGACCAGTAGTAGTTTAAGAAGCACATCCGGAAGCTTCCTGTAATCTGTGGACGTTCAGAGCGTTGATGAAACACAGAAAATTCATCGGGATTGAATACAACAGGCACTATGCGGACTTCTCTCCACTTTAGTAATGTATCAAACTGTATACGCTTTGATCGTTTCCTGGGGGACCAGTAGTAGTTTCCGAAGCACATCTGGAGGCTTCCTGTAATCTGTCGACGTTCATAGTGATGATGAAACACAGATATTGTATCGGTATTGAATGCATTAGGCACCATGCGGACTTTTCTCCATGGGAGTAATGTCTCAAACTCTCTACGCTTTGATCGTTCCCTGGGAGACCAGCAGTAGCTTCCGAAGGACCTCTGGAGGCTTCATGTAATCTGTGTACGTTCCGAGTGTTGATGAAACACAGAAATTGCTTCGGGATTGAATACACAATGCACCATGCCTACTTTTCTCCATGGGAGTAATGTCTCAAACTGTCTACGCTTTGATTGTTCCCTGGGAGACCAGTAGTAGTTTCGGAAGCACATCAGGAGGCATCCTGTAATGTGTCGACGTTCAGAGCGTTGATGAAACACAAAAATTGCATCGGGATTGTATATAACAGGCACCATGCGGACTTTTCTTCATGGGAGTAATATCTCAAACTGTCTACGCTTTGATTGTTCCCTGAGACAGCAGTAGTAGTTTCTGAAGCACATCTGGTGGCTTCATGTAATCTGTGGACGTTCAGAGTGTTAATGAAACACAGAAATTGCATAGGGATTGAATACAACAGGCACCATGCGAACTTCTCTACATGGGAGTAATGTCTCAAACTTTCTACGCTTTGATCGATTCCTGGGACACCAGTAGTAGTTTCCGCAGCTCATCTGGAAGCTTCCTGTAATCTGTAGACGCTCTGAGTGTTGATGAAACACAGAAATTTAATCGGGATTGATTACAACAGACACCAAGAAGACTTTTGTCATAGGGAGTAATGTCTCAAACTCTCTACACTTTAATCGATTCCTGGGAGACCAGTAGTAGTTTCCGATGCACATCTGGAGGCATTCTGTAATCTATGGACGTTCAGTGTGTTGATGAAACACAGAAATTATATCGGGTTTGAATACAACAGGCACCATGCGGACTTTTCTCAATGGGAGTTATGTCTCAAACTGTCTACACTTTGGTCGATTCCTGTTAGACCAGTAGTAGTTTCCGAAGCACATCTGGAGGCTTCATGTAATCTATGGACGTTGAGAGCGTTAATGAAACACAGAAATGGTGTCGGGATTGAATACAACAGGCACAATGCCGACTTCTCTACTTGGGAGTAATGTCTCAAATTGTCTACGCTTTGATCGTTGCCTGGGACACCAGTAGTACTTTCCGAAGGACTTCTGGAGGCATCATGTAATCTGTGGACGTTCAGAGCGTTGATGAAACACATTAATTTCATCGGGATAGAATACAACAGGCACTATGCGGACTTCTCTCCACTGGAGTAATATCTCAAACTGTCTACGCTTTGATCGATTCCTGGGAGACCAGTAGTAGTTTCCGAAGCACATCTGGAGGCTACCTGAAATCTGTGGACATTCAGAGTGTTTATGAAACACAGAAATTTCATCAGGATTGAATACAACAGCACCTTGCGGACTTTTCTCCATTGGAGTAAAGTATCAAACTGTCTACGCTTTGATCGATTCCTGGGAGACCAGTAGTCGTTCCCGAATCACATCTGGGGGCTTCATGTAATCTGAGGACGTTCCGAGTGTTGATGAAACACAGAAATTGCATCGGGATTGAATACAACAGGCACCATGCGGAATTTTTTCCATGGGAGTAATGTCTCAAACTGTCTACGCTTTGATCGATTCCTGGAGACTAGTAGTAGTATCCGAAGCACATCTGGAGGCTTCCTATTAACTGTGGACGTTCAGAGTGTTGATGAAACACAGAAATTTCATCGGGATTGAATACAACAGCACCTTGCGGACTTTTCTCCATTGGAGTAAAGTATCAAACTGTCTACACTTTGAGCGATTCCTGGGAGTCCAGAAGTCGTTCCCGAAGCACATCTGAATGCTTCATGTAATCTGAGGACGTTCCGAGTATTGATGAAACACAGAAATTGCATCGGGATTGAATACAACAGGCAACATGTGGAATTTTTCCATGGGAGTAATGTCTCAAACTGTCTAAGCTCTGATCGATTCCTGGGGGACCAGTAGTAGTTTCCGAAGCACATCCGGAGGCTTCCTGTAATCTGTGGACGTTTAGAATATTGATGAAACACAGAAATTGCATCGGTATTGAAAAGAGCCAAATGCTGACTTTTCTAAATTTGAGTAATGTCTGAAAAACAGTCTACGCTTTGATTGATTCCTGGGAGTCCAGTAGTAGTTTCCACAGCACATCTGGAAGCTTCCTGTAATCTGTAGACGCTCTGAGTGTTGATGAGACACAGAAATCTAATCGGGATTGATTACAACAGACACCAAGAAGACTTTTGTCATAGGGAGTAATGTCTCAAACTCTCTACACTTTAATCGATTCCTGGGAGACCAGTAGTAGTTTACGATGCACATCTGGAGGCATTCTGTATTCTATGGACGTTCAGTGTGTTGATGAAACACAGAAATTGCGTCGGGATTGAATACAACAGGCCCAATGCGCCTTCTCTGCATGGGAGTAATGTCTCAAACTGTCTACGCTTTGATCGTTCCTGGGAGACCAGTAGTAGTTTCCGAAGCATATCCGGAGGCTTCCTGTAATCTGTGGACGTTCAGAGTGTTGATGAAACACAGAAATTGCTTTGGGATTGAATGCAACAGGCACCATGCGGACTTTTCTCAATGGGAGTAATGTGTCAAACTGTCTACGCTTTGATCGTACCCTGGGAGACCAGTAGTAGTTTCCGAAGCACATCCGGAAGCTTCCTGTAATCTGTCGACGTTCATAGTGTTGATGAAACACAGATATTGTATCGGTATTGAATGCATTAGGCACCATGCGGACTTTTCTCCATGGGAGTAATGTCTCAAACTGTCGATGCTTTGATCGTTCCCTGGGAGACCAGCAGTAGCTTCCGAAGGACCTCTGGAGGCTACATGTAATCTGTGGATGTTTAGATTATTGATGAAACACAGAAATTGCATCGGGATTGAAAACAAAGGGCCAAATGTTGACTTTTCTATATTTGAGTAATGTCTGAAAAACAGTCTACACTTTGATCGATTCCCGGGAGACCATTAGTAGTTTCTGAAGCACATCCGGAGGCTTCCTGTAATCTGCGGAAGTTCAGAGTGTTGATGAAACACAGATACTGCTTTGCGATTGAATGCAACAGGCACCATGCGGACTTTTCTCCATGAGAGTAATGTCTCAAACTGTCTACGCTTTGATCGATACCTGGGAGACAACAAGTAGTTTCCGAAGCACATCTGGAGGCTTCATGTAATCTGTGTACGTTCCGAGTGTTGATGAAACACAGAAATTGCATCGGGATTGAATACACAATGCACCATGCCTACTTTTCTGCATGGGAGTAATGTCTCAAACTGTCTACGCTTTGATTGTTCCCTGAGACAGCAGTAGTAGTTTCTGAAGCACATCTGGAGGCTTCATGTAATCTGTGGACGTTTATAATTTTGATGAAACACAGAAATTGCATCGGGATTGAAAACAAAGGCCCAAATGCTGACTTTTATAAATTTGAGTAATGTCTGAAAAAAAGTCTACACTTTGATCGATTCCTGGGAGGCCAGTAGTAGTTTCCGAAGCACATCCAGAGGCTTCCTGAAATTTGTGGACGTTCAGAGTGATGATGAAACACAGAAATTGCATCGGGATTGAATACACAATGCACCATGCGGACTTTTCTCCATGGGAGTAATGTCTCAAACTGTCTACGCTTTGATTGTTCCCTGGGAGACCAGTAGTAGTTACCGAAGCACATCTGGAGGCATCCTGTAATCTGTCGACGTTCAGAGCGTTGAAGAATCACAAAAATTGCATCGGGATTGTATATAACAGGCACCATGCGGACTTTTCTTCATGGGAGTAATATCTCAAACTCTCTACGCTTTGATTGTTCCCTAAGAGACCAGTAGTAGTTTCTGAAGCACATCTGGAGGCATCCTGTAATCTGTCGACGTTCAGAGTGTTGATGAAACACAAAAATTTCATGAGGATTGAATACAACAGCACCTTGCGGACTTTTCTCCATTGAAGTAAAGTATCAAACTGTGTACGCTTTGATCGATTCCTGGGAGACCAGTAGTCGTTCCCGAATCACATCTGGGGGCTTCATGTAATCTGAGGACGTTCCTAGTGTTGATGAAACACAGAAATTGCATCGGGATTGAATACAACAGGCACCATGCGGAATTTTTTCCATGGGAGTAATGTCTCAAAGTGTCTACGCTTTGATCGATTCCTGGGGGACCAGTAGTAGTTTCCGAAGCACATCCGGAGGCTTCCTGTAATCTGTGGACGTTTAGAAGATTGATGAAACACAGAAATTGCATCGGGATTGAAAACAAAGGGCCAAATGCTGACTTTCCTAAATTTGAGTAATGTCTGAAAAACAGACTACGCTTTGATCGATTCCTGGGAGACCAGTAGTAGTTTCCGAATCACATCCGGAGGCTTCCTGTAATCTGTGGACGTTCCGAGTGTTGATGAAACACAGAAATTGCATCGGGATTGAATACAGCAAGCACCATGCGGAAATTTCTGCATGGGAGTAGTCTCCCAATCTAACTACGCTTTGATAGATTCCTGGGAGACCAGTAGTAGTTTCCAAAGCACATCTGGAGGCTTCATGTAATCTATGGACGTTCAGAGTGTTAATGAAACACAGAAATTGCATCGGGATTGAATACAACAGGCATCATGCGGACTTCTCTACATGGGAGTAATGTCTCAAACTGTCTACGCTTTGATCGATCTCTGGGAGACCAGTAGTAGTCTCCGCAGCACATCTGGAAGCTTCCTGTAATCTGTAGACGTTCTGAGTGTTGATGAAACACAGAAATTTAATCGGGATTGATTACAACAGACACCAAGAAGACTTTTGTCAGAGGAGTAATGTCTCAAACTCTCTACCATTTAGTCGATTCCTGGGAGACCAGTAGTAGTTTCCGATGCACATCTGGAGGCATTCTGTAATGTATGGACGTTCAGTGTGTTGATGAAACACAGAAATTGCATCGGGATGAATACAACAGTCACCATGCGGACTTTTCTCAATGGGAGTTATGTCTCAAACTGTCTACAGTTTGGTCGATTCCTGTTAGTCCAGTAGTAGGTTCCGAAGCACATCTGGAGGCATTCTGTAATCTGTGGACATTCAGAGTGTTGATGAAACACAGAAATTGCATCGGCATTGACTACAACAGGCACCAATGCGGACTTTCCTCCATGGGTGTAATGTCTCAAACTGTCTACGCTTTGATCGTTCCCTGGGAGACCAGTAATGGAATCTGAAGCACATCTGGAGGCTTCCTGTAATCTGTGGACGTTCCGAGTGTTGATGAAACACCGAAATTGCATCGGGATTGAATACACAATGCACCATGCGGGCTTTTCTCCATGGTAGTAATGTCTCAAACGCTCCACGCTTTGATTGTTCCCTTGGATACCAGTAGTAGTTTCCGAAGCACATCTGGAGGCATCCTGTGATCTGTTGACGTTCAGACTGTTGATGAAACACAAAACTTGCATCGGGATTGAATAAAACATTCACCATGCGGAATTTTCTCCTTGGGAGTTACGTCTCAAACTGTCTACGCATTGATCGATTCCTGGGAGACCAGTAGTAGTTTCCGAAGCACATCTGGATGCTTCATGTAATCTGTGGACGTTCAGAGTGTTGATGAAACACAGAAATTGCTTCGGGATTGAATACAACCGGCGCCATGCGGAAATTTCTGCATGGGAGTAATCTCCCAATCTGTCTACGCTTTGATAGATTCCTGGGAGACCAGTAGTAGTTTCCGAAGCACATGTGAAGGCTTCATGTAATCTATGGACGTTCAGTGTGTTAATGAAATACAGAAATTGCATCGGGATTGAATACAACAGGCATCATGCGGACTTCTCTACATGGGAGTAATGTCTCAAACTGTCTACGCTTTGATCGATTCCTGGGAGACCAGTAGTAGTTTCCGCAGCACATCTGGAAGCTTCCTGTAATCTGTGGACGTTGTGAGTGTTGATGAAACACAGAAATTTAATCGGGATTGATTACAACAGACACCAAGAAGACTTGTGTCATAGGAGTAATGTCTCAAACTCTCTACCATTTAATCTATTCCTGGGAGACCAGTAGTAGTTTCCGATGCCCATCTGGAGGCATTCTGTAATCAACGGACGCTCAGTGTGTTGTTGAAACACAGAAATTGCATCGGGAGTGAATGCAAAAGGCACCATGCGGACTTTTCTCAATGGGAGTTAAGTCTCAAACTGTCTACACTTTGGTCGATTCCTGTTAGTCCAGTAGTAGTTTCCGCATCACATCTGGAAGCTTCCTGTAATCTGTGGATGTTGTGAGTGTTGATGAAACACAGAAATTTAATCGGGATTGATTACAACAGACACCAAGAAGACTTTTGTGATAGGAGTAATGTCTCAAACGCTCTACCATTTAATCGATTCCTGGGAGACCAGTAGTATTTTCCGATGCCCATCTGGAGGCATTCTGTAATCTATGGACGTTCAGTGTGTTAATGAAACACAGAAATTGCATCGGGATTGAATACAACAGGCATCATGTGGACTTTTCTCCGTGGGAGTAATGTCTCAAACTGTCACGATTTGATTGTTCCCTGGGAGACCACTAGTAGTTTCCGAAGAACATCTGGAGGCATTCTGTATTCTATGGACGTTCAGTGTGTTGATGAAACACAGAAATTTCATCGGGATTGACTACAACAGGCACCATGCGGTCTTTTCTCAATTGGAGTTATGTCTCAAACATTCTACACTTTGGACTATTCCTGGGACACCATTACTAGGTTCCGAAGCACATCCGCAGGCATCCTGTAATCTGTGGACATTCAGAGTGTTGATGAAACAAAGATATTGCTATGGGATTGAATGCAACAGGCACGAGAGGGACTTTTCTCCATGGGAGTAATGTCTCAAATTGTCTACGCTTTGATCGATACCTGGAAGACCAGAAGTAGTGTTCGAGACACATCTGCAGTCTTCCTGTAATCTGTGGACGTTCAGAGTGTTGATGAAACACAGTATTTACATCGGGATTGAATACAACCGGCAGCATGCGGACTTTTCTCTATGGGAGTAATGTCTCAAACTGTCTATGCTTTGATCGAATCCTGGGAGACCAGTAGTAGTTCCCGAAGCACATCTGGAGGCTTCATGTAATCTGTGGACGTTCCGAGTGTTGATGAAACACAGAAATTGCATCGGGATTGAATACACAATGCACCAAGCGGACTTTTCTCCATGGGAGTAATGTCTCAAACTGTCTACGCTTTGATTGTTCCCTGGGAGACCAGTAGTAGTTTCCGAAGCAAATCTGGAGGCATCCTGTAATCTGTCGACGTTCAGAGCGTTGATGAAACACAAAAATTGCGTCGGGATTGAATAAAAAAGGCACCATGCGGGATTTTTTTCTCCATGGGTGTTACGTCTCAAACTGTCTACACATTGATCGATTCCTGGGAATCCAGTAGTAGTTTCCGAAGCACATCTGGAGGCTTCATGTAATCTGTGGACGTTCAGAATGTTGATGAAACACAGAAATTGCATCGGGATTTAATACAACAGGCACCATGCGGAGATTTCTCAATGGGAATAATGTCCCAAACTGTCTACACTTTGATAGATTCCTGGGAGACCAGTAGTAGTTTCTGAAGCACATCTGGAGGCTTCATGTAATCTATGGACGTTCAGAGTGTTATTGAAACACAGGAATTGCATCGGGATCGAATACAACAGGCACCATGCGGACTTCTCTACATGGGAGTAATGTCTCAAACTGTCTACGATTTGATCGATTCCTGGGAGACGGGTAGTAGTTTCCGCAGCACATCTGGAACTTTCCTGTAACCTGTGGACGTTCTGAGTGTTGATGAAACACAGAAACGTAATAGAGATTGATTACAACAAACACCAAGATGACTTTTGTCATACGGAGTAATGTCTCAAACTCTCTACCCTTTAATCGATTCCTCGGAGACCAGTAGTAGTTTCCGATGCACAACTGGAGGTATTCTGTAATCTATGGACGTTCAGTGTGTTGATGAAACACAGAAACTGCATCTTGATTGAATACAACAGGCACCATGCGGACTTCTCTCAATGGGAGTTATGTCTCAAACTGTCTACACTTTGGTCGATTCCTGTTAGTCCAGTAGTAGGTTCCGAAGCACAACTGGAATCATTCTGTAATCTGTGGACATTCAGAGTATTGATGAAACACTGAAATTGCATCTGGATTCAATACAACAAGCCAAATGCGGACTTTTCTCCAGGGGAGTAATGTCTTAAACTGTCTACGCTTTGATCGTTTACTGGGAGACCAGTAGTAGTTTCCGAAGCACATCTGGAGGCATTCTGTAATCTGTGAACCATCAGAGTGTTGATGAAACACAGAAATTGCATCGGGATTAAATACAACCAGCACCATGCAGACTTTTACTCCATTTGAGTAATGTCTCAAACTGTCTACAATTTGATTGATCCCTGGAAGAGCACTAGTCGTTTCTGAAGGACATCTGGAGGCATTCTGAATTCTATGGATGTTCAGTGTGTTGATGAAACACACAAATTGCATCGGGATTGAATACAGCAGGAACCAGGCTGACTTTTCTCATTGGGAGTTATGTCTCAAACTGTCTAAGCTTTGATTGTTCTCTGGGAGACCACTAGTAGTTTCCGAAGCACATCTGGAGTCTTCCTGTAATCTGTGGACGTTCAGTGTGTTGATGAAACACAGAAATTGCATCGGGATTGAATACAACAGCCACCATGCGGACTTTTCTCAATGGGAGTCATGTCTCAAACATTTTACACTTTGGTCGATTCCTGGGAGACCATTAGCAGGTTCCGAAGCAGATCTGGAGGCATTCTGTAATCTGTGGACATTCAGAGTGTTGATGAAACACAGAAATTGCATCGGCATTGATTACAACGAGCACCATGCAGACTTTTCTCCATGGGAATAATGTCTCAAACTGTCTACGCTTTGATCGTTCCCTGGGAGTCCAGTAGATGAATCTGAAGCACATCTGGAGGCTTCCTGTAATCTGTGGACGTTCAGAGTGTTAATGAAACACTGAAATTGCATCGGGATTGAATACAACAGGCATCATGAAAACTTTTGTCATAGAGAATAATGTCTCAAACTCTCTACAATTTGATCGATTCCTGGGAGACCAGTAGTAGTTTCTACAGCACATCTGGTGGCATTCTGTAATCTGTGGACGTTCAGAGTGTTGATGACACACAGAAACTGCATCGGGATGGAATACAAGAGGCACCAAGCGGACTTTTCTCTATGGGTGTAATGTCTCAAACTGTCTACGATTTGATCGTTCCCTAGGAGACCAGTAATAGTTCCGAAGCACATTTGAAGGCTTTCTGTAATCTGTGGACGTTGTGAGTGTTGATGAAACACAGAAATTGCATCGGGATTGAATATAACAGGCACCATGCGGACTTTTCTCCATGGGAGAAATGTCTCTAACTGTCAACGCTTTGATCGTCCCTAGGAGACCAGTAGTAGTTTCCGAAATACATCTGAAATCTTCCTGTAATCTGTGGACATTTATAATATTGATGAAACACAGAAATTGCATCGGGATTGAAAACAAAGGGCCAAATGCTGACTTTTCTCCATGGGAGTAATGTTTGAAAAACAGTCTACGCTTTGATCGAATCCTGGGAGACCAGTAGTAGTTTCCGAAGCACATCCGGAGGCATCCTGTAATCTGTGGACGTTCAGAGTTTTGATGAAACAGAGATATTGCTTTGGGATTGAATGCAAAAGGCACCATGCGGACTTTTGTCCATGGGAGTAATGTCTCATAATGTCTACGCTTTGATCGATACCTGGGAGACCAGAAGTAGTGTTCGAAGCACATCTGGAGTCTTCCTATAAACTGTGGACGTTCAGAGTGTTGATGAAACACAGTATTTACATCGGGATGGAATACAACCGGCAGCATGCGGACTTTTCTCTATGATAGTAATGTCTCAAACTGTCTATGCTTTGATCGAATCCTGGGAGACCAGTAGTAGTTTCAGAAGCACATCTGGAGGCTTCATGTAATCTGTGGACGATCAGAGTGTTGATGCAACACAGAAATTGCATCGGGATTGAATACACAATGCACCATGCGGACTTTTCTCCTTGGGAGTAATGTCTCAAACTGTCTACGCTTTGATTGTTCCCTGGGAGACCAGTAGTAGTTTCCGAAGCACATCTGGATGCATCCTGTAATCTGTCGACGTTCAGAGCGTTGATGAAACACAAAAATTGCATCGGGATTGAATATAACAGGCACCATGCGGACTTTTCTCCATGGGAGAAATGTCTCAAATTGCCTACGCTTTGATTGTTCCCTGGGAGACCAGCAGTAGTTTCCGAAGCACATCTGATGGCATCTTGTAATCTGTCGACGTTCAGGGTGTTAATGAAACACAAAAATTGCATCGGGATTGAATAAAACAGGCACCATGCGGAATTTTCTCCATGGGTGTTACGTCTCAAACTGTCTACGCATTGATCGATTCCTGGGAGACCAGTAGTAGTTTCCGAAGCACATCTGAATTAATTCTGTAATCTATGGACGTTCAGTGTGTTGATGAAACACTGAAATTGCATCGGGATTGAATACAACAGGCACCATGCGGACTTTTCTCAATGGGAGTTATGTCTCAAACTGTCTACACTTTGGTCGATTCCTGTTAGTCCAGAAGTAGGTTCCGAAGCACAACTGGAATCATTCTGTAATCTGTGGACATTCAGAGTGTTGATGAAACACTGAAATTTCATCTGTATTCAATACAACAGACCAAATGCGGACTTTTCTCCATGGGAGTAATGTCTTAAACTGCCTACGCTTTGATCGTTTACTGGGAGACCAGTAGTACTTTCCGAAGCACATCTGGAGGGATTCTGTAATCTGTGAACATTCAGAGTGTTGATGAAACACAGAAATTGAATTATGATTTAATACAACAGCACCATGCGGACTTTGCTCAATTCGAGTAATGTCTCAAACTGCCTACACTTTGATCGATTCCTTTGAGACCAGTAGTAGTTTCCGAAGCACATCTTGGGGCATTCTGTAATCTGTGGACGTTGAGAGTGTTGATGAAACGCAGATATTGCATCGGGATTGAATACAACAGTCACCATGCGGACTTTTCTCCATGGGAGTAATGTCTCAAACTGTCTACAATTTGATTGTTCCCTGGGAGACCACTAGTAGTTTCTGAAGAACTTCTGGAGGCATTATGTATTCTATGGACGTTCAGTGTGTTGATGAAACACAGAAATTGCATCGGGATTGAATACAGCAGGAAGGATGCAGACTTTTCTCATTGGGAGTTATGTCTCAAACTGTCTACGATTTGATCGTTCCCTGGGAGACCAGTAATAGTTTCCGAACCATATCTGAAGGCTTTCTGTAATCTGTGGACGTTCAGCGTGTTGATGAAACACAGAAATTGCATCGGGATTGAATACAACAGGCACCATGTGGGCTTTTCGCCATGGGAGTAATGTCTCAAACTGTCTACGCTTTGATTGTTCCTGGGAGGCCAGTAGTAGTTTCCGAAGCAAATCTGGAGGCATGCTATAATCTGTCGACGTTCAGAGCGTTGATGAAACACACAAATTGCATCGGGATTGAATATAATATGCACCATGCGGAATTTTCACCATGTGAGTTATGTCTCAAACTGTCTACGCATTGATTGATTCCTGGGAGACCAGTAGTAGTTCCCGAAGCACATCTGGAGGCTTCCTGCAATCTGTGGACCTTCAGAGCGTTGACGAAACACAGAAATTTCGTCGGGATTGAATACTACAGGCACCTTGCGGACTTTACTCCATGGGAGTAATCTATCAAACTGTCTACGCTTTGATCGATTCCTGGGAGACCAGTAGTAGTTTCCGAAGCACATCCGGAGTCTTTCTGTAATCTGTGGACGTTCAGAGTGTTGATGAAACACGCAAGGTACACCCTAGGTGTTACATGCTTCACCCACTGTCCCTGCTGTCGAGATATCTTCGCGGGTACCGGGCGCGGTTGGGCCACCCTCTCCCCAAGGGGAGTGGCGGGTTCAGCGGCTTTCGCGGCGCACGAGGCGGAGGGTCAATGTGGAGGCTGGCCGTGTGGCATCGCCCGCTCTGCCTGTGAGTGGACATGTGGCCGCTCCTTCAGCAAGGTCCGAGCAGGCACACGGGGGGAGGGGTTTATTAGTTATTGGGAGCTCCAACGTTAGGCGGGTGATGGAGCCCCTTAGGGAAATAGCGGAAAGGTCGGGGAAGATGGCCTGTGTTCACTTTGTCTGCTTGCCGGGGGGTCTCATTCGAGATGTGGAGGAGGCCCTACCGGCGGCGATAGAGAGCATTGGGTGCACCCGACTGCAAATTGTTGCTCATGTCGGCACCAATGACTCCTGCCGTCTGGGTTCAGAGGTCATCCTCAGTTCGTACAGGCGGTTGGCGGAGTTGATGAAGGCGGAAAGCCTCGCTCGCGGGGTTGTATCAGAGCTAACTATTTGTAGTATCGTTCCCAGAACCGATGGCGGTCCTCTGGTTTTGAGCCGAGTGGAAGGCTTACACCAGAGGCTCAGACGATTCTGCGGAGAGCTGGGGTGCAAATTTCTCGACCTCCGCTATCGGGTGGAGAAATGTAGGGTCCCCCTGAATAGGTTAGGCGTGCACTACACGCCGGAAGCGGCGACGAGGTTTGAGGAGTACGTGTGGAGTGCACATGGGTTTTATTTAGGTTAGAGAATTCCCTTCCTAGGCCCGGCAAGACGCCTCCTGAGACGCGGCAAGGCAGGAGTAGGCAAAATGCAACAAGGAATAACAATATTAATGTGCTTATAGTAAACTGCAGGAGCGTCTATAGAAAGGTCCCAGAACTGCTCTCATTAATAAACGGGCACAACGCCCACATAGTACTAGGAACAGGAAGTTGGCTGAAACCAGACGTAAACAGTAATGAAATCCTAAACTCGGATTGGAATGTATACCGCAGAGATAGGCTGGACAGTGAAGGGGGAGGCGTGTTTATAGCGATAAGAAGTGCAACAGTATCGAAGGAAATTAACGGAGATTCAAATTGTGAAATGATTTGGGTGAAGGTCACGGTTAAAGCAGGCTCAGACATGGTAATTGGATGTCTCTATAGGCCCCCGGGCTCAGCAGCTGTTGTGGCTCAGCACCTGAAGAATAATTTGGAAAATATTTCGAGTAGATTTCCCCACCATGTTATAGTTCTGGCTGGAGATTTTAATTTGCCGGATATAGACTGGGAGACTCAAACGTTCATAACGGGTGGCACGGACAAAGAATCCAGTGAAATATTTTTAAGTGCTTTATCTCAAAACTACCTTGAGCAGTTAAACAGAAAACCGACTCGTGGCGATAACATATTAGACCTTCTGGTGACAAACAGACCCGAACTATTTGAATCAGTTAATGCAGAACAGGGAATCAGCGAATATAAAGCGGTTACTGCATCGATGATTTCAGCCGTAAATAGAAATATTAAAAAAGGTAGGAAGACAAAAATCAGATTTCAGAGTACTTGGTGGCTCAACACAAAAGTTTTGTCTCAAGTACAGACACTGTTGAGGATCAGTGGACAAAGTTCAAAACCATGGTACAATATGCGTTAGATGAGTATGTGCCAAGCAAGATCGTAAGAGATGGGAAAGAGCCACCGTGGTACAACAACCGAGTTAGAAAACTGCTGCGGAAGCAAAGGGAACTTCACAGCAAACATAAACATAGCCAAAGCCTTGCACACAAACAAAAATTACTTGAAGCGAAATGCAGTGTGAGGAGGGCTATGCGAGAGGCTTTCAATGAATTCGAAAGTAAAGTTCTATGTACTGACTTGGCAGAAAATCCTAAGAAATTTTCGTCTGATGTCAAAGCGGTAGGTGGATCAAAACAAAATGTCCAGACACTCTGTGACCAAAATGGTACTGAAACAGAGGATGACAGACTAAAGGCCGAATTACTAAATGTGTTCTTCCAAAGCTGTTTCACAGAGGAAGACTGCACTGTGCTTCCTTCTCTAGATTGTCGCACAGTTGACAAAATGGTAGATATCGAAGTAGACGACAGAGGGATAGAGAAACAATTAAAATCGCTCAAAAGAGGAAAGGCCGCTGGTCCTGATGGAATACCAGTTCGATTTTACACAGAGTACGCGAAGGAACTTGCCCCCCTTCTTGCAGCGGTGTACCGTAGGTCTCTAGAAGAGCGAAGCGTTCCAAAGGATTGGAAAAGGGCACAGGTCATCCCCGTTTTCAAGAAGGGACGTCGAACAGACGTGCAGAACTATAGACCTATATCTCTAACGTCGATCAGTTGTAGAATTTTGGAAGATGTATTATGTTCGAATATAATGTCTTTTCTGGAGACTAGAAATCTACTCTGTAGGAAGCAGCATGGCTTTCGAAAAAGACGGTCGTGTGAAACCCAGCTCGCGCTATTCGTCCACGAGACTCAGAGGGCCTTAGACACGGGTTCACAGGTAGATGCCGTGTTTCTTGACTACCGCAAGGCGTTTGACACAGTTCCCCACAGTCGTTTAATGAACAAAAGTAAGAGCATACGGACTATCAGATCAATTGTGTGATTGGATTGAGGAGTTCCTAGATAACAGAACGCAGAATGTCATTCTCAATGGAGAGAAGTCTTCCGAAGTAAGAGTGATTTCAGGTGTGCCGCAGGGGAGTGTCATAGGACCGTTGCTATTCACAATATACATAAATGACCTGGTGGATGACATCGGAAGTTCACTGAGGCTTTTTGCAGATGATGCTGTGGTGTATCGAGAGGTTGCAACAATGGAAAATTGTACTGAAATGCAGGAGGATCTGCAGCGAATTGACGCATGGTGCAACGGAATGGCAATTGAATCTCAATGTAGACAAGAGTAATGTGATGCGAATACAAAGAAAGATAGGTCCCTTATCATTTAGCTACAAAATAGCAGGTCAGCAACTGGAAGAAATAATTCCATAAATTATCTGGGAGTACTCATTAAGAGTGATTTAAAATGGAATGATCATATAAAGTTGATCGTCGGTAAAGCAGATGCCAGACTGAGATTCATTGGAAGAATCCTAAGGAAATGCAATCCGACAACAAAGGAAGTAGGTTACAGTACGCTTGTTCGCCCAATGCTTGAATACTGCTCAGCAGTGTGGGATCCACACCAGGTAGGGTTCATAGAAGAGATAGAGAAGATCCAACGGAGAGCAGCGCGATTCGTTACAGGATCATTTAGTAATTGCGAAAGCGTTAAGGAGATGATAGATAAACTCCAGTGGAAGACTCTGCAGGAGAGACGCTCAGTAGCTCGGTACGAGCTTTTGTTAAGGATTCGAGAACATACCTTCACCGAAGAGTCAAGCAGTATATTGCTTCCTCCTACGTATATCTCGCGAAGAGACCATGAGGATAAAATCAGAGAGATTAGAGCCCACAAGGAAGCATACCGACAATCCTTCTTTCCACGTACAATACGAGACTGAAATAGAAGGGAGAACCCATAGAGGTACTCAGGGTACCCTCCGCCACACACCGTCAGGTGGCTTGCGGAGTATGGATGTAGATGTAGATGTAGAAATTGCATCGGGATTGAATACAACATTCACCATGCGGACTTTTCTCCATGGGAGTAATGTCTCAAACTGTCTACGCTTTGATTGTGCTCTGGGAGACCGCTAGTAGTTTCCGAAGAACATCTCTGGGCATTCTGTTTTCTATGGACGTTAAGTGTGTTGATGAAACACAGAAATTGCATCCGGATTGAATACGGACTTTTCTCAATGGGAGTTATGTCTCAAACATTCTACACTTTGGTCGACTCCTGGGAGGCCATTAGTAGGTTCCGAAGCACAATTGGAGGCATTCTGTAATCTGTGGACATTCAGAGTGTTGATGAAACACAGAAATTGCGTCGGCATTGATTACAACAGGCACCATGCAGACTTTTCTCCATGAGAGTAATGTCTCAAACTGTCTACGCTTTGATCGTTCCCTGGAAGACCAGCAGTGGAATCCGAAGCACATGTAGAGGCTTCCTGTAATCTGTGGCGTTCAGAGTGTAATTGAAACACTGAAATTGCATCGGGATTTAATACAACAGGCACCATGAAAACGTTTGTCATAGAGAATAATGTCTCAAACTCTCTACGCTTTGATCGATTCCTGGGAGACCAGTAGTAGTTTCCACAGCACATCTGGAGGCATTCTGTAATCTGTGGACGTTCAGAGTGTTGATAAAACACAAAAATTGCATCGGGATTGTATACAACAGGCACCAAGCTGACATTTCTCCATGGGAGTAATGTCTCAATCTGTCTATGCTTTGATCGAAACCTGGGAGACCAGTAGTAGTTTCCGAAGCACATCTGGAGGATTCATAAAATCTGCGGACGTTCCGAGTGTTGATGAAACACAGAAATAGCATCGGGATTGAATACACAAGGCTCCATGTTGACTTTTCTTCATGGGAGTAATATCTCAAACTGTCTACGCTTTGATTGTTCCCTGGGAGACCAGTATTTGTTTCCGAAGCAGATCTGCAGGCATCCTGTAATCTGTCGACATTCTGAGCGTTGATGACCACAAAAATTGCATTGGGATTGAATATAGTAGGCAGCATGCGGACTTTTCTCCATGGGAGTAATGTCTCAAACTGTCTACGCTTTAATTTTTTCCCTGGGAGACCAGTAGTAGTTTCCGTAGCACATCTGGAGGCTTCGTGTAATCTATGGACGTTCAGAGTGTTAATGAAACACAGAAATTGGATAGGGATTGAATACAACAGGCACCATGCCGACTTCTCTACATGGAAGTAATGTCTCAAACTGTCAACGCTTTGATTGTTCCCTGGGAGACCAGTAGTAGTTTCCGAAGCACATCTGGAGGCATCCTGTAATCTGTCGACGTTCAGAGCGTTGATTAAACACAAAAATTGCATCGGGATGGAATATAATTGGCACAATGCGGAATTTTCTCCATAGGAGTTATTTCTCAAACTCTCTACGCATTGATTGATTCCTGGGAGACCAGTAGTACTTTCCGTAGCACATCTGGATTCTTCATGTAATCTGTGGACGTTCTGAGTGTTGATGAAACACAGAAATTTAATCGGGATTGAATACAACAGACAACAAGAAGACTTTCGTCATAGGGAGTAATGTCTCAAACTCCCTACCCTTTAATCGATTCCTGTGAGACCAGTAGTCGTTTCCGATGCACATCTGGAGGCTTTCTGTAATCTGTGGACGTTCAGAGCGTTGATGAAACACAGATATCGCTTTAGGATTGAATGCAACAGGCACCATGAAGAATTTTCTCCATATGAGTAATGTCTCAAACTATCTACGCTTTGATTGTTCAATGGGAGACCAGTAGTAGTTTACGAAGCACATCTGAGGGCATCCTGTAATCAGTCGACGTTCAGAGCGTTGATGAAACACAAAAATTGCATCGGGATTGAATATAACAGGCACCATGCGGACTTTTCTCCATGGGAGAAATGGCTTAAACTGACTGCACTTTGATATTTAGCTGGGAGACCAGTAGTAGCTTCCGAAGCACACCTGGAGGCATCATGTAATCAGTCGACGATCAGAGCGTTGATGAAACACAAAAATTGCATCGGGAATGAATACAACAGGCACCCTGCTAACTTCTCTACATGGGAGTAATGTCTCAAACTGTCTACGCTTTGATCGATTCCTGGGAGACCAGTAGTAGTTTCTGCAGCACATCTGGAAGCTTCCTGTAATCTGTGGACGTTCTGAGTGTTGATGAAACACAGAAATTGCATCGGGTTTGAATACAACAGGCACCATGCAGACTTTTCTCCATGGGAGGAATGTCTCTAACTGTCTACGCTTTGATCGTCCCTGGGAGACCAGTAGTAGTTTCCGAAGCACATCTGAAGGCTTCCTATAATCTGTGGACGTTCAGAGTGTTGATGAAACACAGAAATTGCATCCGGATTGAATACAACAGGCACCATGCGGACTTTTCTCCATGGGAGTAATGTCTCAAACTGTCTACGCTTTGATCGTCCCTGGGAGACCAGTAGTAGTTTCCGAAGCAGATCGGAAGGCTTCCTGTAATCTGTGGACGTTCAGAGTGTTGATCAAACACAGAAATTGCATCGGGATTGAATGCAACAGTCACCATGCGGACTTTTCTCCATCGGCGTAATGTCTCAAACTGTCTACTTTTTGATCGATACCTGGGAGACCAGAAGTAGTTTCCGAAGCGCATCTGGAGTCTTCCTGTAATCGGAGGACGTTCAGAGTGTTGATGAAACACAGAAATTACATCGGGATTGAATACAACATGCACCATCGGACTCTTCTCTATGGGAGTAATGTCTCTAACTGTCTATGATTTGATCGAATCCTTGGAGACCAGTAGTAGTTTCCGAAGAACATCTGGGGGTTTCATGTAATCTGTGGACGTACCGAGTGTTGATGAAACACAGAAATTGCGTTGGGATTGAATACACATGTCACCAAGCGGACTTTTCTCCATGGGAGTAATGTCTCTAACTGTCTACGCTTTGATCGTATCAGGGAGACCAGTAGTAGTTTCCGAAGCACATCTGAAGGCTTCCTGTAATCTGTGGACGTTCAGAGTTATGATGAAACACAGAAATTGCTTCGGGATTGAATACAACAGGAACCATGCCGACTTTTCTCCATGGGAGTAATGTCTCAAACTCTCTACGCTTTGATCGTATGTGGGAGAACAGTAGTAGTTTCCGAAGCACATCTGTAGGCTTCCTGTAATCTGTGGACGTTCAGAGTGTTGATGAAACACAGAAATTGCATCGGGATTGAATACAACTGGTACCATGCGGACTTTTCTCCATGGGAGTAATGTCTCTAAGTGTCTACGCTTTGATCGTCCCTGGGAGAGCAGTAGTAGTTTCCGATGCAGATCTGAAGGCTTCCTGTAATCTGTGGACGTTCAGAGTGTTGATCAAACACAGAAATTGCATCGGGATTGAATACAACTGGCACCATGCGGACTTTTCTCCATGGGAGTAATGTCTCAAACTGTCTACTTTTTGATCGATACCTGGGAGACCAGAAGTAGTTTCCAAAGCAAATCTGGAGACTTCCTGTAATCTGTGGACGTTCTGAGTAATGATGAAACACAGAAATTACATCGGGATTGAATACAACAGGCACCATGCGGACTCTTCTCTATGGGAGTAATGTCTCAAACTGTCTATGCTTTGATCGAATCACGGGAGACGAGTAGTAGTTTCCGAAGCACATCTGGAGGCTTCATGTAATCTGTGGACGTTCCGAGTGTTGATGAAACACAGAAATTGCATCGGGATTGATTAAAACAGGCACCATGCGGACTTTTCTCCATGGGACTAATGTCTCTAACTGTCTTTGATTTGATTGCTCTCTGGGAGACCACTAGTAGTTTTCGAAGCGCATCTGGAGTCTTCCTGTAATCTGTGGACGATCAGTGTGTTGATGAAACTCAGAAATTGCATCGGGATTGAATACAACAGCCACCATGCGGACTTTTCTCAATGGGAGTCATGTCGCAAACATTCTACACTTTGGTCGATTCCTGGGAGACCATTAGCAGGTTCCGAAGCACATCTGGAGGCATTCTGTAATCTGTGGACATTCAGAGTGTTGATGAAACACAGAAATTGCATCGGCATTGATTACAACGACCACCATGCAGACTTTTCTCCATGGGGATAATGTCTCAAACTGTCTACGCTTTGATCGTTCCCTGGGAGTCCAGTAGATGAATCTGAAGCACATCTGGAGGCTTCCTGTAATCTGTGGACGTTCAGAGTGTTAATGAAACACTGAAATTGCATCGGGATTGAATACAACAGGCATCATGAAAACTTTTGTCATAGAGAATAATGTCTCAAACTCTCTACAATTTGATCGATTCCTGGGAGACCAGTAGTAGTTTCTACAGCACATCTGGTGGCATTCTGTAATCTGTGGACGTTCAGAGTGTGTATGACACACAGAAATTGCATCGGGATTGAATACAAGAGGCACCAAGCGGACTTTTCTCTATGGGTGTAATGTCTCAAACTGTCTACGATTTGATCGTTCCCTAGGAGACCAGTAATAGTTCCGAAGCACATTTGAAGGCTTTCTGTAATCTGTGGACGTTGTGAGTGTTGATGAAACACAGAAATTGCATCGGGATTGAATATAACAGGCACCATGCGGACTTTTCTCCATGGGAGAAATGTCTCTAACTGTCAACGCTTTGATCGTCCCTAGGAGACCAGTAGTAGTTTCCGAAACACATCTGAAATCTTCCTGTAATCTGTGGACTATTATAATATTGATGAAACACAGAAATTGCATCGGGATTGAAAACAAAGGGCCAAATGCTGACTTTTCTCCATGGGAGTAATGTTTGAAAAACAGTCTACGCTTTGATCGGATCCTGGGAGACCAGTAGTCGTTTCCGAAGCACATCCGGAGGCATCCTGTAATCTGTGGACGTTCAGAGTTTTGATGAAACAGAGATATTGCTTTGGGATTGAATGCAAAAGGCACCATGCGGACTTTTTGTCCATGGGAGTAATGTCTCATAATGTCTACGCTTTGATCGATACCTGCGAGACCAGAAGTAGTGTTCGAAGCACATCTGGAGTCTTCCTATAAACTGTGGACGTTCAGAGTGTTGATGAAACACAGTATTTACATCGGGATGGAATACAACCGGCAGCATGCGGACTTTTCTCTATGATAGTAATGTCTCAAACTGTCTATGCTTTGATCGAATCCTGGGAGACCAGTAGTAGTTTCAGAAGCACATCTGGAGGCTTCATGTAATCTGTGGACGATCAGAGTGTTGATGCAACACAGAAATTGCATCGGGATTTAATACACAATGCACCATGCGGACTTTTCTCCTTGGGAGTAATGTCTCAAACTGTCTACGCTTTGATTGTTCCCTGGGAGACCAGTAGTAGTTTCCGAAGCACATCTGGATGCATCCTGTAATCTGTCGACGTTCAGAGCGTTGATGAAACACAAAAATTGCATCGGGATTGAATATAACAGGCACCATGCGGACTTTTCTCCATGGGAGAAATGTCTCAAACTGACTACGCTTTGATTGTTCCCTGGGAGACCAGCAGTAGTTTCCGAAGCACATCTGATGGCATCTTGTAATCTGTCGACGTTCAGGGTGTTAATGAAACACAAAAATTGCACCGGGATTGAATAAAACAGGCACCATGCGGATTTTTCTCCATGGGTGTTACGTCTCAAACTGTCTACGCTTTGATCGATTCCTGGGAGACCAGTAGTAGTTTCCGAAGCACATCTGGATTAATTCTGTAATCTATGGACGTTCAGTGTGTTGATGAAACACAGAAATTGCATCGGGATTGAATACAACAGGCACCATGCGGACTTTTCTCAATGGGAGTTATGTCTCAAACTGTCTACACTTTGGTCGAGTCCTGTTAGTCCAGAAGTAGGTTCCGAAGCACAACTGGAATCATTCTGTAATCTGTGGACATTCAGAGTGTTGATGAAACACTGAAATTTCATCTGTATTCAATACAACAGACCAAATGCGGACTTTTCTCCATGGGAGTAATGTCTTAAACTGCCTACGCTTTGATCGTTTACTGGGAGACCAGTAGTACTTTCCGAAGCACATCTGGAGGGATTCTGTAATCTGTGAACATTCAGAGTGTTGATGAAACACAGAAATTGAATTATGATTTAATACAACAGCACCATGCGGACTTTGCTCAATTCGAGTAATGTCTCAAACTGCCTACACTTTGATCGATTCCTTTGAGACCAGTAGTAGTTTCCGAAGCACATCTTGGGGCATTCTGTAATCTGTGGACGTTGAGAGTGTTGATGAAACGCAGATATTGCATCGGGATTGAATACAACAGTCACCATGCGGACTTTTCTCCATGGGAGTAATGTCTCAAACTGTCTACAATTTGATTGTTCCCTGGGAGACCACTAGTTGTTTCTGAAGAACTTCTGGAGGCATTCTGTATTCTATGGACGTTCAGTGTGTTGATGAAACACAGAAATTGCATCGGGATTGAATACAGCAGGAAGGATGCAGACTTTTCTCATTGGGAGTTATGTCTCAAACTGTCTACGATTTGATCGTTCCCTGGGAGACCAGTAATAGTTTCCGAACCATATCTGAAGGCTTTCTGTAATCTGTGGACGTTCAGCGTGTTGATGAAACACAGAAATTGCATCGGGATTGAATACAACAGGCACCATGTGGGCTTTTCGCCATGGGAGTAATGTCTCAAACTGTCTACGCTTTGATTGTTCCTGGGAGGCCAGTAGTAGTTTCCGAAGCAAATCTGGAGGCATGCTATAATCTGTCGACGTTCAGAGCGTTGATGAAACACACAAATTGCATCGGGATTGAATATAATATACACCATGCGGAATTTTCACCATGTGAGTTATGTCTCAAACTGTCTACGCATTGATTGATTCCTGGGAGACCAGTAGTAGTTCCCGAAGCACATCTGGAGGCTTCCTGAAATCTTTGGAGCTTCAGAGCGTTGACGAAACACAGAAATTTCATCGGGATTGAATACTACAGGCACCTTGCGGACTTTACTCCATGGGAGTAATCTATCAAACTTTCTACGCTTTGATCGATTCCTGGGAGACCAGTAGTAGTTTCCGAAGCACATCCGGAGGCTTTCTGTAATCTGTGGACGTTCAGAGTGTTGATGAAACACGCAAGGTACACCCTAGGTGTTACATGCTTCACCCACTGTCCCTGCTGTCGAGATATCTTCGCGGGTACCGGGCGCGGTTGGGCCACCCTCTCCCCAAGGGGAGTGGCGGGTTCAGCGGCTTTCGCGGCGCACGAGGCGGAGGGTCAATGTGGAGGCTGGCCGTGTGGCATCGCCCGCTCTGCCTGTGAGTGGACATGTGGCCGCTCCTTCAGCAAGGTCCGAGCAGGCACACGGGGGGAGGGGTTTATTAGTTATTGGGAGCTCCAACGTTAGGCGGGTGATGGAGCCCCTTAGGGAAATAGCGGAAAGGTCGGGGAAGATGGCCTGTGTTCACTTTGTCTGCTTGCCGGGGGGTCTCATTCGAGATGTGGAGGAGGCCCTACCGGCGGCGATAGAGAGCATTGGGTGCACCCGACTGCAAATTGTTGCTCATGTCGGCACCAATGACTCCTGCCGTCTGGGTTCAGAGGTCATCCTCAGTTCGTACAGGCGGTTGGCGGAGTTGATGAAGGCGGAAAGCCTCGCTCGCGGGGTTGTATCAGAGCTAACTATTTGTAGAATCGTTCCCAGAACCGATGGCGGTCCTCTGGTTTTGAGCCGAGTGGAAGGCTTACACCAGAGGCTCAGACGATTCTGCGGAGAGCTGGGGTGCAAATTTCTCGACCTCCGCTATCGGGTGGAGAAATGTAGGGTCCCCCTGAATAGGTTAGGCGTGCACTACACGCCGGAAGCGGCGACGAGGTTTGAGGAGTACGTGTGGAGTGCACATGGGTTTTATTTAGGTTAGAGAATTCCCTTCCTAGGCCCGGCAAGACGCCTCCTGAGACGCGGCAAGGCAGGAGTAGGCAAAATGCAACAAGGAATAACAATATTAATGTGCTTATAGTAAACTGCAGGAGCGTCTATAGAAAGGTCCCAGAACTGCTCTCATTAATAAACGGGCACAACGCCCACATAGTACTAGGAACAGGAAGTTGGCTGAAACCAGACGTAAACAGTAATGAAATCCTAAACTCGGATTGGAATGTATACCGCAGAGATAGGCTGGAGAGTGAAGGGGGAGGCGTGTTTATAGCGATAAGAAGTGCAACAGTATCGAAGGAAATTGACGGAGATTCAAATTGTGAAATGATTTGGGTGAAGGTCACGGTTAAAGCAGGCTCAGACATGGTAATTGGATGTCTCTATAGGCCCCCGGGCTCAGCAGCTGTTGTGGCTCAGCACCTGAAGAATAATTTGGAAAATATTTCGAGTAGATTTCCCCACCATGTTATAGTTCTGGCTGGAGATTTTAATTTGCCGGATATAGACTGGGAGACTCAAACGTTCATAACGGGTGGCACGGACAAAGAATCCAGTGAAATATTTTTAAGTGCTTTATCTCAAAACTACCTTGAGCAGTTAAACAGAAAACCGACTCGTGGCGATAACATATTAGACCTTCTGGTGACAAACAGACCCGAACTATTTGAATCAGTTAATGCAGAACAGGGAATCAGCGAATATAAAGCGGTTACTGCATCGATGATTTCAGCCGTAAATAGAAATATTAAAAAAGGTAGGAAGACAAAAATCAGATTTCAGAGTACTTGGTGGCTCAACACAAAAGTTTTGTCTCAAGTACAGACACTGTTGAGGATCAGTGGACAAAGTTCAAAACCATGGTACAATATGCGTTAGATGAGTATGTGCCAAGCAAGATCGTAAGAGATGGGAAAGAGCCACCGTGGTACAACAACCGAGTTAGAAAACTGCTGCGGAAGCAAAGGGAACTTCACAGCAAACATAAACATAGCCAAAGCCTTGCACACAAACAAAAATTACTTGAAGCGAAATGCAGTGTGAGGAGGGCTATGCGAGAGGCTTTCAATGAATTCGAAAGTAAAGTTCTATGTACTGACTTGGCAGAAAATCCTAAGAAATTTTCGTCTGATGTCAAAGCGGTAGGTGGATCAAAACAAAATGTCCAGACACTCTGTGACCAAAATGGTACTGAAACAGAGAATGACAGACTAAAGGCCGAATTACTAAATGTGTTCTTCCAAAGCTGTTTCACAGAGGAAGACTGCACTGTGCTTCCTTCTCTAGATTGTCGCACAGTTGACAAAATGGTAGATATCGAAGTAGACGACAGAGGGATAGAGAAACAATTAAAATCGCTCAAAAGAGGAAAGGCCGCTGGTCCTGATGGAATACCAGTTCGATTTTACACAGAGTACGCGAAGGAACTTGCCCCCCTTCTTGCAGCGGTGTACCGTAGGTCTCTAGAAGAGCGAAGCGTTCCAAAGGATTGGAAAAGGGCACAGGTCATCCCCGTTTTCAAGAAGGGACGTCGAACAGACGTGCAGAACTATAGACCTATATCTCTAACGTCGATCAGTTGTAGAATTTTGGAAGATGTATTATGTTCGAATATAATGTCTTTTCTGGAGACTAGAAATCTACTCTGTAGGAAGCAGCATGGCTTTCGAAAAAGACGGTCGTGTGAAACCCAGCTCGCGCTATTCGTCCACGAGACTCAGAGGGCCTTAGACACGGGTTCACAGGTAGATGCCGTGTTTCTTGACTACCGCAAGGCGTTTGACACAGTTCCCCACAGTCGTTTAATGAACAAAAGTAAGAGCATACGGACTATCAGATCAATTGTGTGATTGGATTGAGGAGTTCCTAGATAACAGAACGCAGAATGTCATTCTCAATGGAGAGAAGTCTTCCGAAGTAAGAGTGATTTCAGGTGTGCCGCAGGGGAGTGTCATAGGACCGTTGCTATTCACAATATACATAAATGACCTGGTGGATGACATCGGAAGTTCACTGAGGCTTTTTGCAGATGATGCTGTGGTGTATCGAGAGGTTGCAACAATGGAAAATTGTACTGAAATGCAGGAGGATCTGCAGCGAATTGACGCATGGTGCAACGGAATGGCAATTGAATCTCAATGTAGACAAGAGTAATGTGATGCGAATACAAAGAAAGATAGGTCCCTTATCATTTAGCTACAAAATAGCAGGTCAGCAACTGGAAGAAATAATTCCATAAATTATCTGGGAGTACTCATTAAGAGTGATTTAAAATGGAATGATCATATAAAGTTGATCGTCGGTAAAGCAGATGCCAGACTGAGATTCATTGGAAGAATCCTAAGGAAATGCAATCCGACAACAAAGGAAGTAGGTTACAGTACGCTTGTTCGCCCAATGCTTGAATACTGCTCAGCAGTGTGGGATCCACACCAGGTAGGGTTCATAGAAGAGATAGAGAAGATCCAACGGAGAGCAGCGCGATTCGTTACAGGATCATTTAGTAATTGCGAAAGCGTTAAGGAGATGATAGATAAACTCCAGTGGAAGACTCTGCAGGAGAGACGCTCAGTAGCTCGGTACGAGCTTTTGTTAAGGATTCGAGAACATACCTTCACCGAAGAGTCAAGCAGTATATTGCTTCCTCCTACGTATATCTCGCGAAGAGACCATGAGGATAAAATCAGAGAGATTAGAGCCCACAAGGAAGCATACCGACAATCCTTCTTTCCACGTACAATACGAGACTGAAATAGAAGGGAGAACCCATAGAGGTACTCAGGGTACCCTCCGCCACACACCGTCAGGTGGCTTGCGGAGTATGGATGTAGATGTAGATGTAGAAATTGCATCGGGATTGAATAAAACAGGCACCATGCGGAAATTTCTGCATGGGAGTAATGTCCCAAACTGTCTACGCTTTGATAGATTCCTTGGAGACCAGTAGTAGTTTCCGAAGCACATCTGGAGGCTTCATGTAACCTATGGACGTTCAGAGTGTTAATGAAACACAGAAATTGCATCGGGATTGATTACAACAGGCACCATAAGGACTTCTCCACATGGGAGTAATATCTCAAACTGTCTACGCTTTGATCGATTCCTGGGAGAAAAGTAGTAGTTTCCAGAGCACATCTGGAAGCTTCCTGTATTCTGTGGACGTTCTGAGTGTTTATGAAACACAGAAATTGCATCGGGATTGAATACAACAGCACCATGCTGACTTTTCTCCATGGGAGGAATGTCTCTAACTGTCTACGCTTTGATCGTCCCTCGGAGACCAGTAGTAGTTTCCGAAGCACGTCTGAAGACTTCCTGTAATCTGTGGACGTTCGGAGTGTTGATGAAACACAGAAATTGCATCGGGATTGAATACAACAGGCACCATGCGGACTTTTCTCCATGGGAGTACGGTCTCAAACTGTCTACGCTTTGATCGATACCTGGGAGACCAGAAGTAGTTTCCGAAACACATCTGGAGTCTTCCTGTAATCTGTGGGCATTACGAGAGCTGATGAAACACAGAAATTACATCGGGATTGAATGCAACAGGCACCATGCGGACTCTTCTCTATAGGAGTAATGTCTCAAACTGTCTATGCTTTGATCGAATCCTGGGAGACCAGTAGTAGTTGCCACAGCACATCTAGAGGCATTCTGTAATCTGTGGACGTTCAGAATGTTGATGAAACACGGAAATTGCATCGGGATTGAATACAACAGGCACCAAGCGGACATCTCTCCAAGGGAGTAATTTCTCAAACTGTCTATGCTTTGATCGAATCCTGGGAGACCAGTAGTAGTTTCCGAAGCACATCTGGAGGCTTCATGTAACCTGCGGACGTTCCTAGTGTTGATGAAACACAAAAATTGCATCGGGATAGAATATAATAGGCACCATGCGGACTTTTACCCATGGGAGTAATGTCTCTAACTGTCTACGCATTGATTGTTCCCTTGGAGACCAGTAGTAGTTTCCGAAGCACATCTGGAGGCATCCTGTAATCTGTCGACGTTCAGAGCGTTGATGATACACAAAAATTGCATCGGGATTAAATATCATATTCACCATGCAGAATTTTCTCCATGGGAGTTATTTCTCAAACTGTCTACACATTGATCGATTCCTGGGAGACCAGTAGCAGTTTCCGATGCACATCTGGAGGCTATCTGTAATCTGTGGACGTTCAGAGTGTTGATGAAACACAGATATTCCTTTGGGATTGAATGCAACAGGCACCATGAAGACTTTTCTCCATGGGAGTAATGTCTCAAACTGCTACGCTTCGATCGATACCTGAGAGACCAGAAGTAGTTTCCGAAGCACATATGGAGTCTTCCTGTAATCTGTGGACGTTCAGAGTGTTGATGAAACACAGAAATTACATCGGGATTGAATACAACCGGCACCATGCGGACTTTTCTCTATGGATGTCTCAAACTGTCTATCCTTTGATCGAATCCTGGGAGACCAGTAGTAGTTTCCGAAGCACATCTGGAGGCTTCATGTAATCTGTGGACGTTCCGAGAGTTTGATGAAACACAGAAATTGCATCGGGATTGAATACACAATGCACCATGCGGACTTTTCTCCATGGGAGTAAGGTCTCAAACTGTCTACGCTTTGATCGATACCTGCGACACCAGAAGTAATTTCCGAAACACATCTGGAGTCTTCCTGTAATCTGTGGACATTCAGAGTGTTGATGAAACACAGAAATTACATCTTGATTGAATACAACAGGCACCATGCGGACTCTTCTCTATAGGAGTAATGTCTCAAACTGTCTATGATTTGATCGAATCCTGGGAGACCAGTAGTAGTTTCCGAAGCACATCTGGAGGCTTCACGTAATCTGCGGACGTTCCTAGTGTTGATGAAACACAGAAATTGCATCGGGATTGAATACACAAGGCATCATGCGGACTATTCTCCATGGGAGTAATGTCTAAAACTGTCTACGTTTTGATTGTTTCTTGGGAGACCAGTATTAGTTTCCGAAGCACATCTGGAGGCATCCTGTAATCTGTCGACGTTCAGAGCGTTGATGAAACACAAGAATTGCACCGGGATTCAATATAATAGGCACCATGCGGACTTTTCTTCATGGGAGTAATATCTCAAACTGACTACGCTTTGATTGTGCCCTGGGAGACCAGTAGTAGTTTCCGAAACACATCTACAGGCTTCATGTAATCTATGGACGTTCAGAGTGTTAATGAAACACAGAAATTGCATCGGGATTGAATACAACATTCACCATGCGGACTTTTCTCCATGGGAGTAATGTCTCAAAGTGTCTACGCTTTGATTGTGCTCTGGGAGACCGCTAGTAGTTTCCGAAGAACATCTCTGGGCATTCTGTTTTCTATGGACGTTAAGTGTGTTGATGAAACACAGAAATTGCATCCGGATTGAATACGGACTTTTCTCAATGGGAGTTATGTCTCAAACATTCTACACTTTGGTCGATTCCTGGGAGGCCATTAGTAGGTTCCGAAGCACAATTGGAGGCATTCTGTAATCTGTGGACATTCAGAGTGTTGATGAAACACAGAAATTGCGTCGGCATTGATTACAACAGGCACCATGCAGACTTTTCTCCATGAGAGTAATGTCTCAAACTGTCTACGCTTTGATCGTTCCCTGGGAGACCAGCAGTAGAATCCGAAGCACATGTAGAGGCTTCCTGTAATCTGTGGCGTTCAGAGTGTAATTGAAACACTGAAATTGCGTCGGGATTTAATACAACAGGCACCATGAAAACGTTTGTCATAGAGAATAATGTCTCAAACTCTCTACGCTTTGATCGATTCCTGGGAGACCAGTAGTAGTTTCCACAGCACATCTGGAGGCATTCTGTAATCTGTGGACGTTCAGAGTGTTGATAAAACACAAAAATTGCATCGGGATTGTATACAACAGGCACCAAGCGGACATTTCTCCATGGGAGTAATGTCTCAATCTGTCTATGCTTTGATCGAAACCTGGGAGACCAGTAGTAGTTTCCGAAGCACATCTGGAGGATTCATAAAATCTGCGGACGTTCCGAGTGTTGATGAAACACAGAAATAGCATCGGGATTGAATACACAAGGCTCCATGTTGACTTTTCTTCATGGGAGTAATATCTCAAATTGTCTACGCTTTGATTGTTCCCTGGGAGACCAGTAGTAGTTTCCGAAGCACATCTGGAGGCATCCTGTAATCTGTCGACGTTCAGAGCGTTGATGAAACACAAAAATTGCATCGGGATGGAATATAATTGGCACAATGCGGAATTTTCTCCATAGGAGTTATTTCTCAAACTCTCTACGCATTGATTGATTCCTGGGAGACCAGTAGTACTTTCCGTAGCACATCTGGATTCTTCATGTAATCTGTGGACGTTCTGAGTGTTGATGAAACACAGAAATTTAATCGGGATTGAATACAACAGACAACAAGAAGACTTTCGTCATAGGGAGTAATGTCTCAAACTCCCTACCCTTTAATCGATTCCTGTGAGACCAGTAGTAGTTTCCGATGCACATCTGGAGGCTTTCTGTAATCTGTGGACGTTCAGAGCGTTGATGAAACACAGAAATTGCATCGGGATTGAATACAACAGTCACCATGCGGACTTTTCTCCATCGGCGTAATGTCTCAAACTGTCTACTTTTTGATCGATACCTGGGAGACCAGAAGTAGTTTCCGAAGCGCATCTGGAGTCTTCCTGTAATCGGAGGACGTTCAGAGTGTTGATGAAACACAGAAATTACATCGGGATTGAATACAACATGCACCATCAGACTCTTCTCTATGGGAGTAATGTCTCTAACTGTCTATGATTTGATCGAACCCTTGGAGACCAGTAGTAGTTTCCGAAGCACATCTGGGGGTTTCATGTAATCTGTGGACGTTCCGAGTGTTGATGAAACACAGAAATTGCGTTGGGATTGAATACACATGTCACCAAGCGGACTTTTCTCCATGGGAGTAATGTCTCTAACTGTCTACGCTTTGATCGTATCAGGGAGACCAGTAGTAGTTTCCGAAGCACATCTGAAGGCTTCCTGTAATCTGTGGACGTTCAGAGTGTTGATGAAACACAGAAATTGCATCGGGAATGAATACAACAGGCACCCTGCTAACTTCTCTACATGGGAGTAATGTCTCAAACTGTCTACGCTTTGGTCGATTCCTGGGAGACCAGTAGTAGTTTCTGCAGCTCATCTGGAAGCTTCCTGTAATCTGTGGACGTTCTGAGTGTTGATGAAACACAGAAATTGCATCGGGTTTGAATACAACAGGCACCATGCAGACTTTTCTCCATGGGAGGAATGTCTCTAACTGTCTACGCTTTGATCGTCCCTGGGAGACCAGTAGTAGTTTCCGAAGCACATCTAAAGGCTTCCTGTAATCTGTGGACGTTCAGAGTGTTGATGAAACACAGAAATTGCATCCGGATTGAATACAACAGGCACCATGCGGACTTTTCTCCATGGGAGTAATGTCTCTAACTGTCTACGCTTTGATCGTCCCTGGGAGACCAGTAGTAGTTTCCGAAGCAGATCAGAAGGCTTCCTGTAATCTGTGGACGTTCACAGTGTTGATCAAACACAGAAATTGCATCGGGATTGAATACAACAGTCACCATGCGGACTTTTCTCCATCGGCGTAATGTCTCAAACTGTCTACTTTTTGATCGATACCTGGGAGACCAGAAGTATTTTCCGAAGCGCATCTGGAGTCTTCCTGTAATCGGAGGACGTTCAGAGTGTTGATGAAACACAGAAATTACATAGGGATTGAATACAACATGCACCATCGGACTCTTCTCTATGGGAGTAATGTCTCTAACTGTCTATGATTTGATCGAACCCTTGGAGACCAGTAGTAGTTTCCGAAGCACATCTGGGGGTTTCATGTAATCTGTGGACGTTCCGAGTGTTGATGAAACACAGAAATCGCATCGGGATTGAATACAACTGGTTCCATGCGGACTTTTCTCCATGGGAGTAATGTCTCTAAGTGTCTACGCTTTGATCGTCCCTGGGAGAGCAGTAGTAGTTTCCGATGCAGATCTGAAGGCTTCCTGTAATCTGTGGACGTTCAGAGTGTTGATCAAACACAGAAATTGCATCGGGATTGAATACAACTGGCACCATGCGGACTTTTCTCCATGGGAGTAATGTCTCAAACTGTCTACTTTTTGATCGATACCTGGGAGACCAGAAGTAGTTTCCAAAGCAAATCTGGAGACTTCCTGTAATCTGTGGACGTTCTGAGTAATGATGAAACACAGAAATTACATCGGGATTGAATACAACAGGCACCATGCGGACTCTTCTCTATGGGAGTAATGTCTCAAACTGTCTATGCTTTGATCGAATCACGGGAGACGAGTAGTAGTTTCCGAAGCACATCTGGAGGCTTCATGTAATCTGTGGACGTTCCGAGTGTTGATGAAACACAGAAATTGCATCGGGATTGATTAAAACAGGCACCATGCGGACTTTTCTCCATGGGACTAATGTCTCTAACTGTCTTTGATTTGATTGCTCTCTGGGAGACCACTAGTAGTTTTCGAAGCGCAACTGGAGTCTTCCTGTAATCTGTGGACGATCAGTGTGTTGATGAAACACAGAAATTGCATCGGGATTGAATACAACAGCCACCATGCGGACTTTTCTCCATGGGGATAATGTCTCAAACTGTCTACGCTTTGATCGTTCCCTGGGAGTCCAGTAGATGAATCTGAAGCACATCTGGAGGCTTCCTGTAATCTGTGGACGTTCAGAGTGTTAATGAAACACTGAAATTGCATCGGGATTGAATACAACAGGCATCATGAAAACTTTTGTCATAGAGAATAATGTCTCAAACTCTCTACAATTTGATCGATTCCTGGGAGACCAGTAGTAGTTTCTACAGCACATCTGGTGGCATTCTGTAATCTGTGGACGTTCAGAGTGTTGATGACACACAGAAATTGCATCGGGATTGAATACAAGAGGCACCAAGCGGACTTTTCTCTATGGGTGTAATGTCTCAAACTGTCTACGATTTGATCGTTCCCTAGGAGACCAGTAATAGTTCCGAAGCACATTTGAAGGCTTTCTGTAATCTGTGGACGTTGTGAGTGCTGATGAAACACAGAAAATGCATCGGGATTGAATATAACAGGCACCATGCGGACTTTTCTCCATGGGAGAAATGTCTCTAACTGTCAACGCTTTGATCGTCCCTAGGAGACCAGTAGTAGTTTCGGAAACACATCTGAAATCTTCCTGTAATCTGTGGACATTTATAATATTGATGAAACACAGAAATTGCATCGGGATTGAAAACAAAGGGCCAAATGCTGACTTTTCTCCATGGGAGTAATGTTTGAAAAACAGTCTACGCTTTGATCGGATCCTGGGAGACCAGTAGTCGTTTCCGAAGCACATCCGGAGGCATCCTGTAATCTGTGGACGTTCAGAGTTTTGATGAAACAGAGATATTGCTTTGGGATTGAATGCAAAAGGCACCATGCGGACTTTTTGTCCATGGGAGTAATGTCTCATAATGTCTACGCTTTGATCGATACCTGGGAGACCAGAAGTAGTGTTCGAAGCACATCTGGAGTCTTCCTATAAACTGTGGACGTTCAGAGTGTTGATGAAACACAGTATTTACATCGGGATAGAATACAACCGGCAGCATGCGGACTTTTCTCTATGATAGTAATGTCTCAAACTGTCTATGCTTTGATCGAATCCTGGGAGACCAGTAGTAGTTTCAGAAGCACATCTGGAGGCTTCATGTAATATGTGGACGATCAGAGTGTTGATGCAACACAGAAATTGCATCGGGATTGAATACACAATGCACCATGCGGACTTTTCTCCTTGGGAGTAATGTCTCAAACTGTCTACGCTTTGATTGTTCCCTGGGAGACCAGTAGTAGTTTCCGAAGCACATCTGGATGCATCCTGTAATCTGTCGACGTTCAGAGCGTTGATGAAACACAAAAATTGCATCGGGATTGAATATAACAGGCACCATGCGGACTTTTCTCCATGGGAGAAATGTCTCAAACTGACTACGCTTTGATTGTTCCCTGGGAGACCAGCAGTAGTTTCCGAAGCACATCTGATGGCATCTTGTAATCTGTCGACGTTCAGGGTGTTAATGAAACACAAAAATTGCATCTGGATTGAATAAAACAGGCACCATGCGGATTTTTCTCCATGGGTGTTACGTCTCAAACTGTCTACGCATTGATCGATTCCTGGGAGACCAGTAGTAGTTTCCGAAGCACATCTGGATTAATTCTGTAATCTATGGACGTTCAGTGTGTTGATGAAACACAGAAATTGCATCGGGATTGAATACAACAGGCACCATGCGGACTTTTCTCAATGGGAGTTATGTCTCAAACTGTCTACACTTTGGTCGATTCCTGTTAGTCCAGAAGTAGGTTCCGAAGCACAACTGGAATCATTCTGTAATCTGTGGACATTCAGAGTGTTGATGAAACACTGAAATTTCATCTGTATTCAATACAACAGACCAAATGCGGACTATTCTCCATGGGAGTAATGTCTTAAACTGCCTACGCTTTGATCGTTTACTGGGAGACCAGTAGTACTTTCCGAAGCACATCTGGAGGGATTCTGTAATCTGTGAACATTCAGAGTGTTGATGAAACACAGAAATTGAATTATGATTTAATACAACAGCACCATGCGGACTTTGCTCAATTCGAGTAATGTCTCAAACTGCCTACACTTTGATCGATTCCTTTGAGACCAGTAGTAGTTTCCGAAGCACATCTTGGGGCATTCTGTAATCTGTGGACGTTGGGAGTGTTGATGAAACGCAGATATTGCATCGGGATTGAATACAACAGTCACCATGCGGACTTTTCTCCATGGGAGTAATGTCTCAAACTGTCTACAATTTGATTGTTCCCTGGGAGACCACTAGTTGTTTCTGAAGAACTTCTGGAGGCATTCTGTATTCTATGGACGTTCAGTGTGTTGATGAAACACAGAAATTGCATCGGGATTGAATACAGCAGGAAGGATGCAAACTTTTCTCATTGGGAGTTATGTCTCAAACTGTCTACGATTTGATCGTTCCCTGGGAGACCAGTAATAGTTTCCGAACCATATCTGAAGGCTTTCTGTAATCTGTGGACGTTCAGCGTGTTGATGAAACACAGAAATTGCATCGGGATTGAATACAACAGGCACCATGTGGGCTTTTCGCCATGGGAGTAATGTCTCAAACTGTCTACGCTTTGATTGTTCCTGGGAGGCCAGTAGTAGTTTCCGAAGCAAATCTGGAGGCATGCTATAATCTGTCGACGTTCAGAGCGTTGATGAAACACACAAATTGCATCGGGATTGAATATAATATACACCATGCGGAATTTTCACCATGTGAGTTATGTCTCAAACTGTCTACGCATTGATTGATTCCTGGGAGACCAGTAGTAGTTCCCGAAGCACATCTGGAGGCTTCCTGCAATCTGTGGACCTTCAGAGCGTTGACGAAACACAGAAATTTCGTCGGGATTGAATACTACAGGCACCTTGCGGACTTTACTCCATGGGAGTAATCTATCAAACTGTCTACGCTTTGATCGATTCCTGGGAGACCAGTAGTAGTTTCCGAAGCACATCCGGAGTCTTTCTGTAATCTGTGGACGTTCAGAGTGTTGATGAAACACGCAAGGTACACCCTAGGTGTTACATGCTTCACCCACTGTCCCTGCTGTCGAGATATCTTCGCGGGTACCGGGCGCGGTTGGGCCACCCTCTCCCCAAGGGGAGTGGCGGGTTCAGCGGCTTTCGCGGCGCACGAGGCGGAGGGTCAATGTGGAGGCTGGCCGTGTGGCATCGCCCGCTCTGCCTGTGAGTGGACATGTGGCCGCTCCTTCAGCAAGGTCCGAGCAGGCACACGGGGGGAGGGGTTTATTAGTTATTGGGAGCTCCAACGTTAGGCGGGTGATGGAGCCCCTTAGGGAAATAGCGGAAAGGTCGGGGAAGATGGCCTGTGTTCACTTTGTCTGCTTGCCGGGGGGTCTCATTCGAGATGTGGAGGAGGCCCTACCGGCGGCGATAGAGAGCATTGGGTGCACCCGACTGCAAATTGTTGCTCATGTCGGCACCAATGACTCCTGCCGTCTGGGTTCAGAGGTCATCCTCAGTTCGTACAGGCGGTTGGCGGAGTTGATGAAGGCGGAAAGCCTCGCTCGCGGGGTTGTATCAGAGCTAACTATTTGTAGTATCGTTCCCAGAACCGATGGCGGTCCTCTGGTTTTGAGCCGAGTGGAAGGCTTACACCAGAGGCTCAGACGATTCTGCGGAGAGCTGGGGTGCAAATTTCTCGACCTCCGCTATCGGGTGGAGAAATGTAGGGTCCCCCTGAATAGGTTAGGCGTGCACTACACGCCGGAAGCGGCGACGAGGTTTGAGGAGTACGTGTGGAGTGCACATGGGTTTTATTTAGGTTAGAGAATTCCCTTCCTAGGCCCGGCAAGACGCCTCCTGAGACGCGGCAAGGCAGGAGTAGGCAAAATGCAACAAGGAATAACAATATTAATGTGCTTATAGTAAACTGCAGGAGCGTCTATAGAAAGGTCCCAGAACTGCTCTCATTAATAAACGGGCACAACGCCCACATAGTACTAGGAACAGGAAGTTGGCTGAAACCAGACGTAAACAGTAATGAAATCCTAAACTCGGATTGGAATGTATACCGCAGAGATAGGCTGGACAGTGAAGGGGGAGGCGTGTTTATAGCGATAAGAAGTGCAACAGTATCGAAGGAAATTGACGGAGATTCAAATTGTGAAATGATTTGGGTGAAGGTCATGGTTAAAGCAGGCTCAGACATGGTAATTGGATGTCTCTATAGGCCCCCGGGCTCAGCAGCTGTTGTGGCTCAGCACCTGAAGAATAATTTGGAAAATATTTCGAGTAGATTTCCCCACCATGTTATAGTTCTGGCTGGAGATTTTAATTTGCCGGATATAGACTGGGAGACTCAAACGTTCATAACGGGTGGCACGGACAAAGAATCCAGTGAAATATTTTTAAGTGCTTTATCTCAAAACTACCTTGAGCAGTTAAACAGAAAACCGACTCGCGGCGATAACATATTAGACCTTCTGGTGACAAACAGACCCGAACTATTTGAATCAGTTAATGCAGAACAGGGAATCAGCGAATATAAAGCGGTTACTGCATCGATGATTTCAGCCGTAAATAGAAATATTAAAAAAGGTAGGAAGACAAAAATCAGATTTCAGAGTACTTGGTGGCTCAACACAAAAGTTTTGTCTCAAGTACAGACACTGTTGAGGATCAGTGGACAAAGTTCAAAACCATGGTACAATATGCGTTAGATGAGTATGTGCCAAGCAAGATCGTAAGAGATGGGAAAGAGCCACCGTGGTACAACAACCGAGTTAGAAAACTGCTGCGGAAGCAAAGGGAACTTCACAGCAAACATAAACATAGCCAAAGCCTTGCACACAAACAAAAATTACTTGAAGCGAAATGCAGTGTGAGGAGGGCTATGCGAGAGGCTTTCAATGAATTCGAAAGTAAAGTTCTATGTACTGACTTGGCAGAAAATCCTAAGAAATTTTCGTCTTATGTCAAAGCGGTACCAGTTCGATTTTACACAGAGTACGCGAAGGAACTTGCCCCCCTTCTTGCAGCGGTGTACCGTAGGTCTCTAGAAGAGCGAAGCGTTCCAAAGGATTGGAAAAGGGCACAGGTCATCCCCGTTTTCAAGAAGGGACGTCGAACAGACGTGCAGAACTATAGACCTATATCTCTAACGTCGGTCAGTTGTAGAATTTTGGAAGATGTATTATGTTCGAATATAATGTCTTTTCTGGAGACTAGAAATCTACTCTGTAGGAAGCAGCATGGCTTTCGAAAAAGACGGTCGTGTGAAACCCAGCTCGCGCTATTCGTCCACGAGACTCAGAGGGCCTTAGACACGGGTTCACAGGTAGATGCCGTGTTTCTTGACTACCGCAAGGCGTTTGACACAGTTCCCCACAGTCGTTTAATGAACAAAAGTAAGAGCATACGGACTATCAGATCAATTGTGTGATTGGATTGAGGAGTTCCTAGATAACAGAACGCAGAATGTCATTCTCAATGGAGAGAAGTCTTCCGAAGTAAGAGTGATTTCAGGTGTGCCGCAGGGGAGTGTCATAGGACCGTTGCTATTCACAATATACATAAATGACCTGGTGGATGACATCGGAAGTTCACTGAGGCTTTTTGCAGATGATGCTGTGGTGTATCGAGAGGTTGCAACAATGGAAAATTGTACTGAAATGCAGGAGGATCTGCAGCGAATTGACGCATGGTGCAACGGAATGGCAATTGAATCTCAATGTAGACAAGAGTAATGTGATGCGAATACAAAGAAAGATAGGTCCCTTATCATTTAGCTACAAAATAGCAGGTCAGCAACTGGAAGAAATAATTCCATAAATTATCTGGGAGTACTCATTAAGAGTGATTTAAAATGGAATGATCATATAAAGTTGATCGTCGGTAAAGCAGATGCCAGACTGAGATTCATTGGAAGAATCCTAAGGAAATGCAATCCGACAACAAAGGAAGTAGGTTACAGTACGCTTGTTCGCCCAATGCTTGAATACTGCTCAGCAGTGTGGGATCCACACCAGGTAGGGTTCATAGAAGAGATAGAGAAGATCCAACGGAGAGCAGCGCGATTCGTTACAGGATCATTTAGTAATTGCGAAAGCGTTAAGGAGATGATAGATAAACTCCAGTGGAAGACTCTGCAGGAGAGACGCTCAGTAGCTCGGTACGAGCTTTTGTTAAGGATTCGAGAACATACCTTCACCGAAGAGTCAAGCAGTATATTGCTTCCTCCTACGTATATCTCGCGAAGAGACCATGAGGATAAAATCAGAGAGATTAGAGCCCACAAGGAAGCATACCGACAATCCTTCTTTCCACGTACAATACGAGACTGAAATAGAAGGAAGAACCCATAGAGGTACTCAGGGTACCCTCCGCCACACACCGTCAGGTGGCTTGCGGAGTATGGATGTAGATGTAGATGTAGAAATTGCATCGGGATTGAATACAACAGGCACCATGCGGAAATTTCTGCATGGGAGTAATGTCCCAAACTGTCTACGCTTTGATAGATTCCTTGGAGACCAGTAGTAGTTTCCGAAGCACATCTGGAGGCTTCATGTAACCTATGGACGTTCAGAGTGTTAATGAAACACAGAAACTGCATCGGGATTGATTACAACAGGCACCATAAGGACTTCTCCACATGGGAGTAATATCTCAAACTGTCTACGCTTTGATCGATTCCTGGGAGAAAAGTAGTAGTTTCCAGAGCACATCTGGAAGCTTCCTGTATTCTGTGGACGTTCTGAGTGTTTATGAAACACAGAAATTGCATCGGGATTGAATACAACAGCACCATGCGGACTTTTCTCCATGGGAGTAATGTCTCTAACTGTCTACGCTTTGATCGTCCCTCGGAGACCAGTAGTAGTTTCCGAAGCACGTCTGAAGGCTTCCTGTAATCTGTGGACGTTCGGAGTGTTGATGAAACACAGAAATTGCATCGGGATTGAATACAACAGGCACCATGCGGACTTCTCTCCATGGGAGTACGGTCTCAAACTGTCTACGCTTTGATCGATACCTGGGAGACCAGAAGTAGTTTCCGAAACACATCTGGAGTCTTCCTGTAATCTGTGGGCATTACGAGAGCTGATGAAACACAGAAATTACATCGGGATTGAATGCAACAGGCACCATGCGGACTCTTCTCTATAGGAGTAATGTCTCAAACTGTCTATGCTTTGATCGAATCCTGGGAGACCAGTAGTAGTTGCCACAGCACATCTAGAGGCATTCTGTAATCTGTGGACGTTCAGAATGTTCATGAAACACAGAAATTGCATCGGGATTGAATACAACAGGCACCAAGCGGACATCTCTCCAAGGGAGTAATTTCTCAAACTGTCTATGCTTTGATCGAATCCTGGGAGACCAGTAGTAGTTTCCGAAGCACATCTGGAGGCTTCATGTAATCTGAGGACGTTCCTAGTGTTGATGAAACACAAAAATTGCATCTGGATAGAATATAATAGGCACCATGCGGACTTTTACCCATGGGAGTAATGTCTCTAACTGTCTACGCTTTGATTGTTCCCTTGGAGACCAGTAGTAGTTTCCGAAGCACATCTGGAGGCATCCTGTAATCTGTCGACGTTCAGAGCGTTGATGATACACAAAAATTGCATCGGGATTGAATATCATAGGCACCATGCAGAATTTTCTCCATGGGAGTTATTTCTCAAACTGTCTACACATTGATCGATTCCTGGGAGACCAGTAGCAGTTTCCGATGCACATCTGGAGGCTATCTGTAATCTGTGGACGTTCAGAGTGTTGATGAAACACAGAAATTACATCGGGATTGAATACAACCGGCACCATGCGGACTTTTCTCTGTGGATGTCTCAAACTGTCTATCCTTTGATCGAATCCTGGGAGACCAGTAGTAGTTTCCGAAGCACATCTGGAGGCTTCATGTAATTTGTGGACGTTCCGAGAGTTTGATGAAACACAGAAATTGCATCGGGATTGAATACACAATGCACCATGCGGACTTTTCTCCATGGGAGTAAGGTCTCAAACTGTCTACGCTTTGATCGATACCTGGGACACCAGAAGTAATTTCCGAAACACATCTGGAGTCTTCCTGTAATCTGTGGACATTCAGAGTGTTGATGAAACACAGAAATTACATCTTGATTGAATACAACAGGCACCATGCGGACTCTTCTCTATAGGAGTAATGTCTCAAACTGTCTATGATTTGATCGAATCCTGGGAGACCAGTAGTAGTTTCCGAAGCACATCTGCAGGCTTCACGTAATCTGCGGACGTTCCTAGTGTTGATGAAACACAGAAATTGCATCGGGATTGAATACACAAGGCATCATGCGGACTATTCTCCATGGGGGTAATGTCTAAAACTGTCTACGTTTTGATTGTTTCTTGGGAGACCAGTATTAGTTTCCGAAGCACATCTGGAGGCATCCTGTAATCTGTCGACGTTCAGAGCGTTGATGAAACACAAGAATTGCACCGGGATTCAATATAATAGGCACCATGCGGACTTTTCTTCATGGGAGTAATATCTCAAACTGACTACGCTTTGATTGTGCCCTGGGAGACCAGTAGTAGTTTCCGAAACACCTCTACAGGCTTCATGTAATCTATGGACGTTCAGAGTGTTAATGAAACACAGAAATTGCATCGGGATTGAATACAACATTCACCATGCGGACTTTTCTCCATGGGAGTAATGTCTCAAAGTGTCTACGCTTTGATTGTGCTCTGGGAGACCGCTAGTAGTTTCCGAAGAACATCTCTGGGCATTCTGTTTTCTATGGACGTTAAGTGTGTTGATGAAACACAGAAATTGCATCCGGATTGAATACGGACTTTTCTCAATGGGAGTTATGTCTCAAACATTCTACACTTTGGTCGACTCCTGGGAGGCCATTAGTAGGTTCCGAAGCACAATTGGAGGCATTCTGTAATCTGTGGACATTCAGAGTGTTGATGAAACACAGAAATTGCGTCGCCATTGATTACTACAGGCACCATGCAGACTTTTCTCCATGAGAGTAATGTCTCAAACTGTCTACGCTTTGATCATTCCCTGGGAGACCAGCAGTGGAATCCGAAGCACATGTAGAGGCTTCCTGTAATCTGTGGCGTTCAGAGTGTAATTGAAACACTGAAATTGCATCGGGATTTAATACAACAGGCACCATGAAAACGTTTGTCATAGAGAATAATGTCTCAAACTCTCTACGCTTTGATCGAATCCTGGGAGACCAGTAGTAGTTTCCACAGCACATCTGGAGGCATTCTGTAATCTGTGGACGTTCAGAGTGTTGATAAAACACAGAAATAGCATCGGGATTGAATACACAAGGCTCCATGTTGACTTTTCTTCATGGGAGTAATATCTCAAACTGTCTACGCTTTGATTGTTCCCTGGGAGACCAGTATTTGTTTCCGAAGCAGATCTGGAGGCATCCTGTAATCTGTCGACATTCTGAGCGTTGATGACCACAAAAATTGCATTGGGATTGAATATAGTAGGCAGCATGCGGACTTTTCTCCATGGGAGTAATGTCTCAAACTGACTACGCATTAATTTTTTCCCTGGGAGACCAGTAGTAGTTTCCGTAGCACATCTGGAGGCTTCGTGTAATCTATGGACGTTCAGAGTGTTAATGAAACACAGAAATTGGATAGGGATTGAATACAACAGGCACCATGCCGACTTCTCTACATGGAAGTAATGTCTCAAACTGTCAACGCTTTGATTGTTCCCTGGGAGACCAGTAGTAGTTTCCGAAGCACATCTGGAGGCATCCTGTAATCTGTCGACGTTCAGAGCGTTGATGAAACACAAAAATTGCATCGGGATGGAATATAATTGGCACAATGCGGAATTTTCTCCATAGGAGTTATTTCTCAAACTCTCTACGCATTGATTGATTCCTGGGAGACCAGTAGTACTTTCCGTAGCACATCTGGATTCTTCATGTAATCTGTGGACGTTCTGAGTGTTGATGAAACACAGAAATTTAATCGGGATTGAAGACTTTCGTCATAGGGAGTAATGTCTCAAACTCCCTACCCTTTAATCGATTCCTGTGAGACCAGTAGTAGTTTCCGATGCACATCTGGAGGCTTTCTGTAATCTGTGGACGTTCAGAGCGTTGATGAAACACAGATATCGCTTTAGGATTGAATGCAACAGGCACCATGAAGAATTTTCTCCATATGAGTAATGTTTAAAACTATCTACCTTTTGATTGTTCAATGGGAGACCAGTAGTAGTTTACGAAGCACATCTGAGGGCATCCTGTAATCAGTCGACGTTCAGAGCGTTGATGAAACACAAAAATTGCATCGGGATTGAATATAACAGGCACCATGCGGACTTTTCTCCATGGGAGAAATGGCTTAAACTGACTGCACTTTGATATTTAGCTGGGAGACCAGTAGTAGTTTCCGAAGCACATCTGGAGGCATCATGTAATCAGTCGACGTTCAGAGCGTTGATGAAACACAAAAATTGCATCGGTATTGAATAAAACAGGCACCATTCGGAATTTTCTCCACGGGAGTAATGTCTACGCATTGGTCGAGTCCAGGGAGACTACTAGTAGCTTCCGAAGCACATCTGGAGGCTTCATGTAATCTATGGACGTCCAGAGTGTTAATGAAACACAGAAATTGCATCGGGAATGAATACAACAGGCACCCTGCTAACTTCTCTACATGGGAGTAATGTCTCAAACTGTCTACGCTTTGGTCGATTCCTGGGAGACCAGTAGTAGTTTCTGCAGCACATCTGGAAGCTTCCTGTAATCTGTGGACGTTCTGAGTGTTGATGAAACACAGAAATTGCATCGGGTTTGAATACAACAGGCACCATGCAGACTTTTCTCCATGGGAGGAATGTCTCTAACTGTCTACGCTTTGATCGTCCCTGGGAGACCAGTAGTAGTTTCCGAAGCACATCTGAAGGCTTCCTGTAATCTGTGGACGTTCAGAGTGTTGATGAAACACAGAAATTGCATCCGGATTGACTACAACAGGCACCATGCGGACTTTTCTCCATGGGAGTAATGTCTCTAACTGTCTACGCTTTGATCGTCCCTGGGAGACCAGTAGTAGTTTCCGAAGCAGATCGGAAGGCTTCCTGTAATCTGTGGACGTTCAGAGTGTTGATCAAACACAGAAATTGCAACGGGATAGAATACAACAGTCACCATGCGGACTTTTCTCCATCGGCGTAATGTCTCAAACTGTCTACTTTTTGATCGATACCTGGGAGACCAGAAGTAGTTTCCGAAGCGCATCTGGAGTCTTCCTGTAATCGGAGGACGTTCAGAGTGTTGATGAAACACAGAAATTACATCGGGATTGAATACAAAATGCACCATCGGACTCCTCTCTATGGGAGTAATGTCTCTAACTGTCTATGATTTGATCGAATCCTTGGAGACCAGTAGTAGTTTCCGAAGCACATCTGGGGGTTTCATGTAATCTGTGGACGTTCCGAGTGTTGATGAAACACAGAAATTGCGTTGGGATTGAATACACATGTCACCAAGCGGACTTTCCTCCATGGGAGTAATGTCTCTAACTGTCTACGCTTTGATCGTTATAGGGAGACCAGTAGTAGTTTCCGAAGCACATCTGAAGGCTTCCTGTAACCTGTGGACGTTCAGAGTGTTGATGAAACACAGAAATTGCTTCGGGATTGAATACAACAGGAACCATGCCGACTTTTCTCCATGGGAGTAATGTCTCAAACTCTCTACGCTTTGATCGTATGTGGGAGAACAGTAGTAGTTTCCGAAGCACATCTGTAGGCTTCCTGTAATCTGTGGACGTTCAGAGTGTTGATGAAACACAGAAATTGCATCGGGATTGAATACAACTGGTACCATGCGGACTTTTCTCCATGGGAGTAATGTCTCTAAGTGTCTACGCTTTGATCGTCCCTGGGAGAGCAGTAGTAGTTTCCGATGCAGATCTGAAGGCTTCCTGTAATCTGTGGACGTTCAGAGTGTTGATCAAACACAGAAATTGCTTCGGGATTGAATACAACAGGAACCATGCCGACTTTTCTCCATGGGAGTAATGTCTCAAACTCTCTACGCTTTGATCGTATGTGGGAGAACAGTAGTAGTTTCCGAAGCACATCTGAAGGCTTCCTGTAATCTGTGGACGTTCAGAGTGTTGATCAAACACAGAAATTGCATCGGGATTGAATACAACTGGCACCATGCGGACTTTTCTCCATGGGAGTAATGTCTCAAACTGACTACGCATTAATTTTTTCCCTGGGAGACCAGTAGTAGTTTCCGTAGCACATCTGGAGGCTTCGTGTAATCTATGGACGTTCAGAGTGTTAATGAAACACAGAAATTGGATAGGGATTGAATACAACAGGCACCATGCCGACTTCTCTACATGGAAGTAATGTCTCAAACTGTCAACGCTTTGATTGTTCCCTGGGAGACCAGTAGTAGTTTCCGAAGCACATCTGGAGGCATCCTGTAATCTGTCGACGTTCAGAGCGTTGATGAAACACAAAAATTGCATCGGGATGGAATATAATTGGCACAATGCGGAATTTTCTCCATAGGAGTTATTTCTCAAACTCTCTACGCATTGATTGATTCCTGGGAGACCAGTAGTACTTTCCGTAGCACATCTGGATTCTTCATGTAATCTGTGGACGTTCTGAGTGTTGATGAAACACAGAAATTTAATCGGGATTGAAGACTTTCGTCATAGGGAGTAATGTCTCAAACTCCCTACCCTTTAATCGATTCCTGTGAGACCAGTAGTAGTTTCCGATGCACATCTGGAGGCTTTCTGTAATCTGTGGACGTTCAGAGCGTTGATGAAACACAGATATCGCTTTAGGATTGAATGCAACAGGCACCATGAAGAATTTTCTCCATATGAGTAATGTTTCAAACTATCTACGCTTTGATTGTTCAATGGGAGACCAGTAGTAGTTTACGAAGCACATCTGAGGGCATCCTGTAATCAGTCGACGTTCAGAGCGTTGATGAAACACAAAAATTGCATCGGGATTGAATATAACAGGCACCATGCGGACTTTTCTCCATGGGAGAAATGGCTTAAACTGACTGCACTTTGATATTTAGCTGGGAGACCAGTAGTAGTTTCCGAAGCACATCTGGAGGCATCATGTAATCAGTCGACGTTCAGAGCGTTGATGAAACACAAAAATTGCATCGGTATTGAATAAAACAGGCACCATTCGGAATTTTCTCCACGGGAGTAATGTCTACGCATTGGTCGAGTCCAGGGAGACTACTAGTAGCTTCCGAAGCACATCTGGAGGCTTCATGTAATCTATGGACATCCAGAGTGTTAATGAAACACAGAAATTGCATCGGGAATGAATACAACAGGCACCCTGCTAACTTCTCTACATGGGAGTAATGTCTCAAACTGTCTACGCTTTGGTCGATTCCTGGGAGACCAGTAGTAGTTTCTGCAGCACATCTGGAAGCTTCCTGTAATCTGTGGACGTTCTGAGTGTTGATGAAACACAGAAATTGCATCGGGTTTGAATACAACAGGCACCATGCAGACTTTTCTCCATGGGAGGAATGTCTCTAACTGTCTACGCTTTGATCGTCCCTGGGAGACCAGTAGTAGTTTCCGAAGCACATCTGAAGGCTTCCTGTAATCTGTGGACGTTCAGAGTGTTGATGAAACACAGAAATTGCATCCGGATTGACTACAACAGGCACCATGCGGACTGTTCTCCATGGGAGTAATGTCTCTAACTGTCTACGCTTTGATCGTCCCTGGGAGACCAGTAGTAGTTTCCGAAGCAGATCGGAAGGCTTCCTGTAATCTGTGGACGTTCAGAGTGTTGATCAAACACAGAAATTGCAACGGGATAGAATACAACAGTCAGCATGCGGACTTTTCTCCATCGGCGTAATGTCTCAAACTGTCTACTTTTTGATCGATACCTGGGAGATCAGAAGTAGTTTCCGAAGCGCATCTGGAGTCTTCCTGTAATCGGAGGACGTTCAGAGTGTTGATGAAACACAGAAATTACATCGGGATTGAATACAAAATGCACCATCGGACTCCTCTCTATGGGAGTAATGTCTCTAACTGTCTATGATTTGATCGAATCCTTGGAGACCAGTAGTAGTTTCCGAAGCACATCTGGGGGTTTCATGTAATCTGTGGACGTTCCGAGTGTTGATGAAACACAGAAATTGCGTTGGGATTGAATACACATGTCACCAAGCGGACTTTCCTCCATGGGAGTAATGTCTCTAACTGTCTACGCTTTGATCGTATCAGGGAGACCAGTAGTAGTTTCCGAAGCACATCTGAAGGCTTCCTGTAACCTGTGGACGTTCAGAGTGTTGATGAAACACAGGAATTGCTTCGGGATTGAATACAACAGGAACCATGCCGACTTTTCTCCATGGGAGTAATGTCTCAAACTCTCTACGCTTTGAACGTATGTGGGAGAACAGTAGTAGTTTCCGAAGCACATCTGTAGGCTTCCTGTAATCTGTGGACGTTCAGAGTGTTGATGAAACACAGAAATTGCATCGGGATTGAATACAACTGGTACCATGCGGACTTTTCTCCATGGGAGTAATGTCTCTAAGTGTCTACGCTTTGATCGTCCCTGGGAGAGCTGTAGTAGTTTCCGATGCAGATCTGAAGGCTTCCTGTAATCTGTGGACGTTCAGAGTGTTGATCAAACACAGAATTTGCATCGGGATTGAATACAACTGGCACCATGCGGACTTTTCTCCATGGGAGTAATGTCTCAAACTGTCTACTTTTTGATCGATACCTGGGAGACCAGAAGTAGTTTCCAAAGCAAATCTGGAGACTTCCTGTAATCTGTGGACGTTCTGAGTAATGATGAAACACAGAAATTACATCGGGATTGAATACAACAGGCACCATGCGGACTCTTCTCTATGGGAGTAATGTCTCAAACTGTCTATGCTTTGATCGAATCACGAGAGACGAGTAGTAGTTTCCGAAGCACATCTGGAGGCTTCATGTAATCTGTGGACGTTCCGAGTGTTGATGAAACACAGAAATTGCATCGGGATTGATTAACACAGGCACCATGCGGACTTTTCTCCATGGGACTAATGTCTCTAACTGTCTTTGATTTGATTGCTCTCTGGGAGACCACTAGTAGTTTTCGAAGCGCATCTGGTGTCTTCCTGTAATCTGTGGACGATCAGTGTGTTGATGAAACACAGAAATTGCATCGGGATTGAATACAACAGCCACCATGCGGACTTTTCTCAATGGGAGTCATGTCGCAAACATTCTACACTTTGGTCGATTCCTGGGAGACCATTAGTAGGTTCCGAAGCACATCTGGAGGCATTTTGTAATCTGTGGACATTCAGAGTGTTCATGAAACACAGAAATTGAATCGGCATTGATTACAATAGGCACCATGCGGACATTTCTCCATGGGAGTAACGTCTCTAACTGTCTACGCTTTGATCGTTCCCTGGGAGACCAGTAGTAGTTTTTGAAGTACATCTGGAGGTATCATGTAATCTGTCGACGTTCAGAGTGTTGATGAAACACAAAAATTTCATCGGGATTGAATAAAACAGGCACCAGTCGGAATTTTCTCCATGGGAGTAATGTCTCAAACTGTCTACGCATCGGTCGATTCCTGGGAGACCAGTAGTAGTTTCCGAAGCACATATGGAGGCTTCATGTAATCTATGACGTCCAGAGTGTGCATGAAACACAGAAATTGCATCGGGAATGAATACAACAGGCACCATGCTTACTTCTCTACATGGGAGTAATGTCTCTAACTGTCTACGCTTTGATCGTCCCTGGGAGACCAGTAGTAGTTTTCGAAGCACATCTGGAGGCTTCCTGTAATCTGTTTACGTTCAGAGTGTAAATGAAACACAGAAATTGCATCATGATTGAATACAACAAGCACCATTCTGAAATTTCTGCATGGGAGTAATGTCCCAATCTGTCTACGCTTTGATAGATTCCTGGGAGACCAGTAGTAGTTTTCGAACCACATCTGGAGGCTTCATGAAATATATGGACGTTCAGAGTGTTAATGAAACACAGAAATTGCATCTGGATTGAATACAACAGTCACCATGCGGACTGTTGTCAATGGGAGTAATGTCTCAAACTGTTTACGCTTTGATTGTTCTCTGGGTGACCACTAGCAGTTTCCGAAGCACATCTGGAGTCTTCCTCTAATCTGTGGACGTTCAGTGTGTTGATGAAACACAGAAATTGCATCGGGATTGAATACAACAGCCACCATGCGGACTTTTCTCAACGGGAGTCGTGTCTCAAACATTCTACACTTTGGTCGATTCCTGGGAGACCATTAGTAGGTTCCGAAGCACATCTGGAGGCATTCTGTAATCTGTGGACATTCAGAGTGTTGATGAAACACAGAAATTGCATCGGCATTGATTACAACAGGCACCATGCGGACTTTTCTCCATGGGAGTAATGTCTCAAACTGTCTACGCTTTGATCGTTCCTTGGGAGACCAGTACTAGTTTCCGAAGCACATCTGGAGGCATCATGTAATCTGTCGACATTCAGGGTGTTGATGAAACACAAAAATCTCATCGGGATTGAATAAAACAGGCACCATTCCGAATTTTCTCCATGAGAGTAATATCTCAAACTCTCTATGCAATGGTCGATTCCTGGGAGACCAGTAGTAGTTTCCGATGCACATATGGAGGCTTCATGTAATCTATGACGTCCAGAGTGTGAATGAAACACAGAAATGGCATCGAGAATGAATACAACAGGCATCATGCTTACTTCTCTACATGGGAGTAATGTCTCAAACTGTCTACGCTTTGGTCGATTCCTGGGGGACCAGTAGTAGTTTCTGCAGGATATCTGGAAACTTCCTGTAATCTGTGGACATTCTGTGTTGATGAAACTCAGAAATTGCATCGGGATTGAATACAACAGGCACCATGTGGACATTTCTCCATGGGAGTAACGTCTCTAACTGTCTACGCTTTGATCGTCCCTGGGAGACCAGTAGTAGTTTCTGAAGCAGATCTGAAGGCCTCCTGTAATCTGTGGACGTTCAGAGTGTTGATGAAACACAGAAATTGTATCCGGATTGAATACAACAGTCACCATGCGGACTTTTCTCCATGGGAGTAATGTCTCTAACTGTCTACGCTTTTATCGTCCCTGGGAGACCAGTAGTAGTTTCCGAAGCAGATCGGAAGGCTTCCTGTAATCTGTGGACGTTCAGAGTGTTGATCAAACACAAAAATTTCATCGGGATTGAATTAAACAGGCACCATTCGGAATTTTCTCCATGGGAGTAATGTCTCAAACTGTCTACGCATCGGTCGATTCCTGGGAGACCAGTAGTAGTTTCCGAAGCACATATGGAGGCTTCATGTAATCTATGACGTAAAGAGTGTGCATGAAACACAGAAATTGCATCGGGAATGAATACAACAGGCACCATGCTTACTTCTCTACATGGGAGTAATGTCTCTAACTGTCTACGCTTTGATCGTCCCTGGGAGACCCGTAGTAGTTTTCGAAGCACATCTGGAGGCTTCCTGTAATCTGTTTACGTTCAGATTGTAAATGAAACACAGAAATTGCATCAGGATTGAATACAACAGGCACCATGCTGAAATTTCTGCATGGGAGTAATGTCCCAATCTGTATACGATTTGATAGATTCCTGGGAGACCAGTAGTAGTTTTCGAACCACATCTGGAGGCATCATGAAATATATGGACGTTCAGAGTGTTAATGAAACACAGAAATTGCATCTGGATTGAATACAACAGTCACCATGCGGACTTTTGTCAATGGGAGTAATGTCTCAAACTGTCTACGCTTTTATTGTTCTCTGGGAGACCACTAGTAGTTTCCGAAGCACATCTGAAGTCTTCCTCTAATCTGTGGACGTTCAGTGTGTTGATGAAACACAGAAATTGAATCGGGATTGAATACAACAGTCACCATGCGGACTTTTCTCAACGGGAGTCGTGTCTCAAACATTCTACACTTTGGTCGATTCCTGGGAGACCATTAGTAGGTTCCGAAGCACATCTGGAGGCATTCTGTAATCTGTGGACATTCAGAGTGTTGATGAAACACAGAAATTGCATCGGCATTGATTACAACAGGCACCATGCGGACTTTTCTCCATGGGAGTAGTGTCTCAAACTGTCTACGCTTTGATCGTTCCTTGGGAGACCAGTAGTAGTTTCCGAAGCACATCTGGAGTCCTCATGTAATCTGTGGATTTTCCGATTGTTGACGAAACACAGAAATTGCATCGGGATTGAATATAACAGGCACCATGAGGAAATTTCTGCATGGGAGTAATGTCCAAATCGGTCTACGCATTGATAGATTCCTGGGAGACCAGTTGTAGTTTCCGAAGCACATCTGGAAACTTTCTGTAATCTGTGGACGTTCAGAGTGTTGATCAAACACAGACATTGCATCGGGATTGAATACAACAGTCACCATGCTGATTTTTCTCCATGGGAGTAATGTCTCAAACTGCCTACGCTTTGATTGTTTTCTGGGAGACCACTAGTAGTTTCCGAAGCACATCTGGAGTCTTCCTGTAATCTGTGGAAGTTCAGTGTGTTGATGGAACAAAGAAATTGCATCGGGATTGAACACAACAGACACCAAGAAGACTCTTGTCATAGAGAATAATGTCTCATACTCTCTACCTTTTAATCGATTCCTGGGAGACCAGTAGTAGTTTCCGAAGCCCATCTGGAGGCATCCTGTAATCTGTAGACGTTCCGAGTGTTGATGAAACACAGAAATTGCATCGGGATTGAATACAACAGTCACCATGCGGACTTTTGTCCATGGGAGTAATGTCTCAAACTGTCTACGCTTTGATTGTTCTCTGGGAGACCACTAGTAGTTTCCGAAGCACATCTGGAGTCTTCCTGTAATCTGTGGACGTTCAGTGTGGTGATGAAACACAGAAATTGCATCGGGATTGAATACAACAGGCACCATGCGGACTTTTCTCAATGGGAGTCATGTCTCAAACATTCTACACTTTGGTCGATTCCTGGGAGACCATTAGAAGGTTCCGAAGCACATCTGGAGGCATTTTGTAATCTGTGGACATTCAGAGTGTAAATGAAACACAGAAATTGCATCGGGATTGAATACAACAGGCACCATGCTGAAATTTCTGCATGGGAGTAATGTCCCAATCTGTCTACGCTTTGATAGATTCCTGGGAGACCAGTAGTAGTTTCCGAAGCACATCTGGAGGCATCATGTAATCTGTCGACGTTCAGAGTGTTGATGAAACACAAAAATCTCATCGGGATTGAATAAAACAGACACCATTCAGAATTTTCTCCATGGGAGTAATATCTCAAACTCTCTACGCAATGGTCGATTCATGGGATACCAGTAGTAGTTTCCGAAGCACATATGGAGGCTACATGTAATCTATGACGTCCAGAGTGTGAATGAAACACAGAAATTGCATCGGGAATGAATACAACAGGCACCATGCTTACTTCTCTACATGGGAGTAATGTCTCAAACTGTCTACGCTTTGGTCGATTCCTGGGAGACCAGTAGTAGTTTCTGCAGCATATCTGGAAGCTTCCTGTAATCTGTGGACATTCTGTGTTGATGAAACTCAGAAATTGCATCTGGATTGAATACAACAGGCACCATGCGGACATTTCTACATGGGAGTAATGTCTCTAACTGTCTACGCTTTGATCGTCCCTGGGAGACCAGTAGTAGTATCTGAAGCAGATCTGAAGGCTTCCTGTAATCTGTGGACGTTCAGAGTGTTGATGAAACACAGAAATTGCATCGGGATTGAATACAACAGCACCATGCGGACTTTTCTCCATGGGAGTAATGTCTCTAACTGTCTTCGCTTTGATCGTCCCTGGGAGACCAGTAGTAGTTTCCGAAGCAAATCTTTAGACTTCCTGTAATCTGTAGACGTTTAGAGCTTTGATGAAACACAGACATTGCAACGGGATTGAATACAACAGGCAAAATGCGGAAGTTTTAGCATGGGAGTAATGTCCGATACTGTCAACGGTTTGATCGATTCCTGGGAGACCAGTAGTAGTTTCCGCAGCACATCTGGAACCTTCCTGTAATCTGTGGACGTTCTGGATGTTGATGAAACACAGAATTTTAATCGGGATTGAATACAACAGACACCAAGAAGACTTTTGTCATAGGGAGTAATGTCTCAAACATTCTACTCTTTGGTCGATTCCTGGGAGACCATTAGTAGGTTCCGAAGCACATCTGGAGGCATTTTGTAATCTGTGGACATTCAGAGTGTTGATGAAACACAGAAATTGCTTCGGAATTGATTACAATAGGCACCATGCGGACTTTTCTCCATGGGAGTAATGTCTCAAACTGTCTACGCTTTGATCGTTCCCTGGGAGACCAGTAGTAGTTTCCGATGCACATCTGGAGGCATCATGTAATCTGTCGACGTTCAGACTGTCGATGAAACACAAAAATTTCATCGGGATTGAATAAAACAGGCGTCATTCGGAATTTTCTATATGGGAGTAATGTCTCAAACTGTCTACGCATTGGTCGCTTCCTGGGAGACCAGTAGTAGTTTCCGAAGCACATATGGAGTCTTCATGTAATCTGTGGACGTTCAGTGTGTTGATGAAACACAGAAATTGCATCGGGATATAATATAACAGGCACCATGCGGACTTTTCTCAATGGGAGTCATGTCTCAAACATTCTACACTTTGGTCAATTCCTGCGAGACCATTAGTACGTTCCGAAGCACATCTGGAGGCATTTTGTAATCTGTGGACATTCAGAGTGTTGATGAAACACAGAAATTGCATCGGCATTGATTACAATAGGCACCATGCGGACTTTTCTCCATGGCAGTAATGTCTCTAACTGTCTACGCTTTGATCGAATCCTGAGAGACCAGTAGTAGTTTCCGAAGCAGATCTGAAGACTTCCTGTAATCTGTGGACGTTCAGAGTGTTGATCAAACACAGAAATTGCATCGGGATTGAATACAACAGCACCATGCGGTCTTTTCTCCATGGGAGTAATGTCTCTAACTGTCTTCGCTTTGGTCGTCCCTGGGAGACCAGTAGTAGTTTCCGAAGCAAATCTGGAGACTTCCTGTAATCTGTGGACGTTCTGAGTGTTGATGAAACACTGAAATTACATCGGGATTGAATACAACAGGCACCATGCGGACTCTTCTCTATGGGAGTAATGTCTCAACCTGTCTATGCTTTGATCGAATCACGGGAGACCAGTAGTAGTTTCCGAAGCACATCTGGATTCCTCATGTAATCTGTGGACGTTCCGAGTGTTGATGAAACACAGAAATTGCATCGGGATTGAATACAACAGACACCAAGAAGTCTCTTGTCATAAAGAGTAATGTCTCAAACTCTCTACCTTCTAATCGATTCCTGGGAGAGCAGTAGTAGTTTCCGAAGGACATCTGGAGGCATTCTGTAATCTATGGACGTTCAGTGTGTTGACGAAACACAGAAATTGCATCGGGATTGAATACAACAGGCACCATGCGGACTTTTCTCCATAGGAGTAATATCTCTAACTGTCTACGCTTTGATCGTTCCCTGGGAGACCAGTAGTAGTTTCCGAAGCCCATCTGGAGGCATCCTGTAATCTGTAGACGTTCAGAGCGTTGATGAAACACAGACATTGCATCGGGATTGAATACAACAGGCAACATGCGGAAGTTTTTGCATGGGAGTAATGTCCCAAACTGTCAACGGTTTGAACGATTCCTGGGAGACCAGTAGTAGTTTCCGCAGCACATCTGGAAGCTTCCTGTAATCTGTGGACGTTCTGAGTGTTGATGAAACACAGAAATTTAATCGGGATTGAATACAACAGACACCAAGAAGACTTTTGTCATAGGGAGTAATGTCTCAAACATTCTACACTTTGGTCGATTCCTGGGAGACCATTAGTAGGTTCCAAAGCACATCTGGAGGCATTCTGTAATATGTGGACATTCAGAGTGTTCATAAAACACAGAAATTGCATCGGCATTGATTACAACAGGCACCAAGCGGACTTTTCTCTATGGGAGTAATGTCTCAAACTGTGTACGATTTGATCATTCCCTGGGAGACCAGTAGTAGTTTCCGAAGCACATCTGAAGGCTTTCTGTAATCTGTGGACGTTCAGAGTGTTGATGAAACACAGAAATTGCATCGGGATTGAATACAACAGACACCATGCGGACTTTTCTCCATGGGAGTAATGTCTCTAACTGTCTACGCTTTGATGGCTCTCTGGGAGACCACTAGTAGTTTCCGAAGCACATCTGGAGTCTTCCTGTAATCTGTGGACGTTCAGTGTGTTGATGAAACAAAGAAATGGCATCGGGATTGAATACAACAAACACCAAGAAGACTCTTGTCATAGAGAGTAATGTCTCAAATTCTCTATCTTTAATCGACTCCTGGGAGAGCAGTAGTAGTTTCCGAAGCACATCTGAAAGCTTCCTGTAATCTTTGGACATTCAGAGTGTTAATGAAACACAGAAATTGCATCGGGATTGAATACAACAGGCACAATGCGGACTTTTCTCCATGGGAGTAATGTCTCTAACTGTCTACGCTTTGATTGCTCTCTGGGAGACCACTAGTAGTTTCCGAAGCCCATCTGGAGGCATCCTGTAATCTGTAGACGTTCAGAGCGTTGATGAAACACAGACATTGCAACGGGATTGAATACAACAGGCACCATGCGGACTTTTCTCAATGGGAGTCATGTCTCAAACATTCTACACTTTGGTCGATTCCTGGGAGACCATTAGTAGGTTCCGAAGCAGATCTGGAGGCATTTTGTAATCTGTGGACATTCAGAGTGTTGATGAAACACTGAAATTGCATCGGCATTGATTACAATAGGCACCATGCGGACTTTTCTCCATGGGAGTAATGTCTAAAACTGTCTACGCTTTGATCGTTCCCTGGGAGACCAGTAGTAGTTTCCGAAGCATATCTGGAGGCATCATGTAATCTGTCGACGTTCAGAGTGTTGATGAAACACAAAAATTTCATCGGGATTGAATAAAACAAGCACCATTTGGAATTTTCTCCATGGGAGTAATGTCTCAAACTGTCTACGCATTGGTCGATTCCTGGGAGACCAGTAGTAGTTCCCGAAGCACATATGGAGGCTTCATGTAATCTATGACGTCCAGAGTGTGCATGAAACACAGAAATTGCATCGGGAATGAATACAACAGGCACCATGCTTACTTCTCTACATGGGAGTAATGTCTCTAACTGTCTACGCATTGATCGTCCCTGGGAGACCAGTAGTAGTTTTCGAACCACATCTGGAGGCTTCATGTAATCTATGGACGTTCAGAGTGTTAATGAAACACAGAAATTGCATCGGGATTGAATACAACAGTCACCATGCGGACTTTTGTCCATGGGAGTAATGTCTCAAACTGTCTACGCTTTGATTGTTCTCTGGGAGACCACTAGTAGTTTCCGAAGCACATCTGGAGTCTTCCTGTAATCTGTGGACGTTCAGTGTGTTGATGAAACACAGAAATTGCATCGAGATTGAATACAACAGCCACCATGCGGACTTTTCTCAATGGGAGTCATGTCTCAAACATTCTACACTTTGGTCGATTCCTGGGAGACCATTAGTAGGTTCCGAAGCACATCTGGAGGCATTCTGTAATCTGTGGACATTCAGAGTGTTGATGAGACACTGAAATTGCATCGGGATTGAATGCAACAGGCACCATGCGGACTTTTCTCCATGGGAGTAATGTCTCTAACTGTCTACGCTTTGATCGTCCCTGGGAGACCAGTAGTAGTTTTCGAAGCAGATCTGAAGGCTTCCTGTAATCTGTTTACGTTCAGAGTGATGATGAAACGCAGAAATTGCATCGGGATTGAATGCAACACTCACCATGCGGACTTTTCTCCATGGGAGTAATGTCTCTAACTGTCTTCGCTTTGATCGTCCCTGGGAGACCAGTAGTAGTTTCCGAAGCAAATCTGGAGACCTCCTGTAATCTGTGGACGTTCTGAGTGTTGATGAAACACAGAAATTGCATTGGGATTGAATACAACAGGCACCATGCGGAAATTTCTGCATGGGAGTAATGTCCCAATCGGTCTACGCATTGATAGATTCCTGGGAGACAAGTAGAGTTTACGAACCACATCTGGAGACTTAAAGTAATCTGTGGACGTTCAGGGAGTTAATGAAACACAGAAATTGCATCGGGATTGAATACAACAGGCACCATGCGGACTTTTCCCTATGGGAGTAATGTCTCAAACTGTCTATGCTTTGATCGAATCACGGGTGACCACTAGTAGCTTGCGAAGCACATCTGGAGTCTTCCTGTAATCTGTGGACGTTCAGTGTGTTGATGAAACACAGAAATTGCATCGGGATTGAATACAACAGACACCAAGAAGACTCTTGTCATAGAGAGTAATGTCTCAAACTCTCTACCTTTTAATCGATTCCTGGGAGAGCAGTAGTAGTTTCCGAAGCACATCTGGAGGCATTCTGTAATGTATGGACGTTCAGTGTGTTGACGAAACACAGAAATTGCATCGGGATTGAATACAACAGGCACCATGCGGACTTTTCTCCATGGGAGTAATGTCTCTAAATGTCTACGCTTTGATCGTTCCCTGGGAGACCAGTAGTAGTTTCCGAAGCCTATCTGGAGTCATCCTGTAATCTGTAGACGTTCAGAGCGTTGTTGAAACACAGACATTGCATCGGGATTGAATACAACAGGCAACATGCGGAAGATTTAGCATGGGAGTAATGTCCCAAACTGTCAACGGTTTGAACGATTCCTGGGAGACCAGTAGTAGTTTCCGCAGCACATCTCGAAGCTTCCTGTAATCTGTGGACGTTCTGAGTGTAGATAAAACACAGAAATTTCATCGGGATTGAATACAACAGGCACCAAGCGGACTTTTCTCTATGGGAGTAATGTCTCAAACTGTCTACGATTTGATCGTTCCCTGGGAGACCAGTAGCAGTTTCCGAAGCACATCTGAAGGCTTTCTGTAATCTGTGGACGTTCAGAGTGTTAATGAAACACAGAAATTGCATCAGGATTGAATACAACAGGCACCATGCGGACTTTTCTAAATGGGAGTCATGTTTCAAACATTCTACACTTTGGTCGATTCCTGGGAGACCATTAGCAGGTTCCGAAGCACATCTGGAGGCATTTTGTAATCTGTGGACATTCAGAGTGTTGATGAAACACAGAAATTGCATCGGGATTGAATACAACAGGCACCATGCTGAAATTTCTGGATGGGAGTAATGTCCCAATCTGTGTACGGTTTGATAGATTCCTGGGAGACCACTAGTAGTTTTCGAACCACATCTGTAGGCTTCATGTAATCTATGGACGTTCAGAGTGTTAATGAAACACAGAAATTGCATCGGGATTGAATACAACAGGCACCAAGCGGACTTTTCTCTATGGGAGTAATGTCTCAAACTGTCTACGCTTTGATCGTTACCTGGGAGACCAGTAGTAGTTTCCGAAGCACATCTGGAGGCATCAGGTGATCTGTCGACGTTCAGAGTGTTGATGAAACACAAAAATCTCATCGGGATTGAATAAAACAGGCATCGTTCCGAATTTTTTCCATGGGAGTAATATCTCAAACTCCCTACGCAATGGTCGATTCCTGGGAGACCAGTAGCAGTTTCCGAAGCACATATGGAGGCTACATGTAATCTATGACGTCCAGAGTGTGAATGAAACACAGAAATGGCATCGGGAATGAATACAACAGGCACCATGCTTACTTCTCTACATGGGAGTAATGTCTCAAACTGTCTACGCTTTGGTCGATTCCTGGGAGACCAGTAGTAGTTTCTGCAGCATATCTGGAAGCTTCCTGTAATCTGTGGACATTCTGTGTTGATGAAACTCAGAAATTGCATCGGGATTGAATACAACAGGCACCATGCGGACTCTTCTCTATGGGAGTAATGTCTCAAACTGTCTTCGCTTTCATCGTCCCTGGGAGACCAGTAGTAGTTTCCGAAGCAAATCTGGAGACTTCCTGTAATCTGTGGGCGTTCTGTGTGTTGATGAAACACTGAAATTACATCGGGATTGAATACAACAGGCACCATGCGGACTCTTCTCTATGGGAGTAATGTCTCAAACTGTCTATGCTTTGATCGAATCACAGGAGACCAGTAGTAGTTTCCGAAGCACATCTGGATTCCTCATGTAATCTGTGGACGTTCCGAGTGTTGATGAAACAAAGAAATTGCATCGGGATTGAATACACCAGACAGCAAGAAGGCTCTTGTCATAGAGAGTAATGTCTCAAACTCTCTACCTTTTAATCGATTCCTGGGAGAGCAGTTGTAGTTTCCGAAGCACATCTGGAGGCATTCTGTAATCTATGGACGTTCAGTGTGTTGATGAAACACAGAAATTGCATCGGGATTGAATACAACAGGCACCATGCGGACTTTTCTCCATGGGAGTAATGTCTCTATCTGTCTACGCTTTGATCGTTCCCTGGGAGACCAGTAGTAGTTTCCGAAGCCCCTCTGGAGGCATCCTGTAATCTGTAGACGTTCAGAGCGTTGATGAAACACAGACATTGCAACGGGATTGAATACAACAGGCAAAATGCGGAAGTTTAACATGGGAGTAATGTCCCAAACTGTCAACGGTTTGATCGATTCCTGGGAGACCAGTAGTAGTTTCCGCAGCACATCTGGAAGCTTCCTGTAATCTGTGGACGTTCTGAGTGTTGATGAAACACAGAAATTTAATCGCGATTGAATACAACAGACACCAAGAAGACTTTTGTCATAGGGAGTAATGTCTCAAACACTCTACACTTCGGTCGATTCCTGGTAGACCATTAGTAGGTTCCAAAGCACTTCTATAGGCATTCTGTAATCTGTGGACATTCAGAGTGTTGATAAAACACAGAAATTGCATCGGCATTGATTACAACAGGCACCAAGCGGACTTTTCTCTATGGGAGTATTGTCTAAAACTGTCTACTATTTGTTCGTTCAGTGGGAGACCAGTTGTAGTCACCGAAGCACATCTGAAGGCTTTCTTTATTCTGTAACGTTCAGAGTGTTGATGAAACACAGCAATTGCATCGGGATTGAATACAACAGACACCATGCGGACTTTTCTCCATGGGAGTAATGTCTCTACCTGTCTACGCTTTGATTGCTCTCTGGGAGACCACTAGTAGTTTCCGAAGCATATCTGGAGTCTTCCTGTAATCTGTGGACGTTCAGTGTGTTGATGAAACACAGAAATTTAATCGGGATTGAATACAACAGACACCAAGAAGACTTTTGTCATAGGGAGTAATGTCTCAAACACTCTACACTTTGGTCGATTCCTGGGAGACCATTAGTAGGTTCCGATGCACATCTGGAGGCATTCTGTAATCTGTGGACATTCAGAGTGTTGATGAAACACTGAAATTGCATCGGCATTGATTACAACAGGCACCATGCGGACTTTTCGCCATGGGAGTAATGTCTCAAACTGTCTACGCTTTGATCGTCCCTGGGAGACCAGTAGTTGTTTCCGAAGCACATCTAAAGGCTTCCTGTAATCTGTTTACGTTCAGAGTGTTGATGAAACACAGAAATTGCATCGGGATTGATTGCAACAGGCACCATGCGGACTTTTCTCCATGGGAGTAATGTCTCTAACTGTCTACGCTTTGATAGAATCCTGAGAGACCAGTAGTAGTTTCCGAAGCAGATCTGAAGACTTCCTGTAATCTGTGGACGTTCATAGCGTTGATCAAACACAGAAATTGCATCGGGATTGAATACAACAGGCGCCATGCGGACTTTTCTCCATGGGAGTAATGTCTCTAACTGTCTTCGCTTTGATCGTCCCTGGGAGACCAGTAGTAGTTTCCAAAGCAAATCTGGAGACTTCCTGTAATCTGTGGACGTTCACAGTGTTGATGAAACACTGAAATCACATCAGCATTGAATACAACAGGCACCATGCGGACTCTTCTCTATGGGAGTAATGTCTCAAACTGTCTATGCTTTGATCGAATCACGGGAGACCAGTAGTAGTTCCCGAAGCACATCTGGAGGCCTCATAAAATCTGTGGACGTTCCGAGTGTTGGTGAAACACAGAAATTGCATCGGGATTGAATACAACAGGCACCATGCGGAAATTTATGCATGGGAGTAATGTCCCAATCGGTCTACGCATTGATAGATTCCTGGGAGACAAGTAGTAGTTTACGTACCACATCTGGAGGCTTCAAGTAGTCTGTGGGCGTTCAGAGTGTTAAATAAACACAGAAATTGCTTCGGGATTCAATACAACAGTCACCATGCTGATTTTTCTCCATGGGAGTAATGTCTCAAACTGTCTACGCTTTGATTGTTCTCTGGGAGACAACTAGTAGTTTCCGAAGCACATCTGGAGTCTTCCTGTAATCTGTGGACGTTCAGTGTGTTGATGAAACACAGAAATTGCATCGGGATTGAATACAACAGACACCAAGAAGACTCTTGTCATAGAGAGTAATGTCTCAAACTCTCTACCTTTTAATCGATTCCTGGAAGAGCAGTAGTGGTTTCCGAATCAGATATGGAGGCATTCTGTAATCTATGGACATTGAGTGTGTTGACGAAACACAGAAATTGCATCGGGATTGAATACAACATGCACCATGCGGACTTTTCTCCATGGGAGTAATGTCTCTAACTGTCTACGCTTTGATCGTTCCCTGGGAGACCAGTAGTAGTTTCCGAAGCCCATCTGGAGGCATCCTGTAATCTGTAGACGTTCAGAGCGTTGATGAAACACAGACATTGCATCGGGATTGAATACAACAGGCAACATGCGGAAGTTTTAGCATGGGAGTAATGTCCCAAACTGTCAACGGTTTGAACGATTCCTGGGAGACCAGTAGTAGTTTCTGCAGCACATCTGGAAGCTTCCTGTAATCTGTGGACGTTCTGAGTGTTGATGAAACACAGAAATTTAATCGGGATTGAATACAACAGACACCAAGAATACTTTTGTCATAGGGAGTAATGTCTCAAACATTCTACACTTTGGTCGATTCCTGGGAGACCATTAGTAGTTTTCGAAGCACATCTGGAGGCTTCATGTAATCTATGACGTCCAGAGTGTGCATGAAACACAGAAATTGCATCGGGAATGAATACAACAGGCACCATGCTTACTTCTCTACATGGGAGTAATGTCACAAACTGTCTACGCTTTGATAGATTCCTGGGAGACCAGTAGTAGTTTTCGAACCACATCTGGAGGCTTCATGTAATCTATGGACGTTCAGAGTGTTAATGAAACACAGAAATTGCATCGGGATTGAATACAACAGTCACCATGCGGACTTTTGTCCATGGGAGTAATGTCTCAAACTGTCTACGCTTTGATTGTTCTCTGGGAGACCACTAGCAGTTTCCGAAGCACATCTGGAGTCTTCCTGTAATCTGTGGACGTTCAGTGTGTTGATGAAACACAGAAATTGCATCGGGATTGAATACAACAGCCACCATGCGGATCTTTCTCAATGGGAGTCATGTCTCAAATATTCTACACTTTGTTCGATTCCTGGGAGACCATTAGTAGGTTCCGAAGCACATCTGGAGGCATTCTGTAATCTGTGGACATTCAGAGTGTTGATGAAACACAGAAATTGCATCGGCATTGATTACAACAGGCACCATGCGGACTTTTCTCCATGGGAGTAGTGTCTCTAACTGTCTACGCTTTGATCGTTCCCTGGGAGACCAGTAGTAGTTTCCGAAGCACATCTGGAGGCATCATGTAATCTGTCGACGTTCAGAGTGTTGATGAAACACAAAAATCTCATCGGGATTGAATAAAACAGACACCATTCCAAATTTTCTCCATGGGAGTAATATCTCAAACTCTCTACGCAATGGTCGATTCCTGGGAGACCAGTAGTAGTTTCCGAAGCACATATGGAGGCTACATGTAATCTATGACTTCCAGAGTGTGAATGAAACACATAAATGGCATCGGGAATGAATACAACAGGCACCATGCTTACTTCTCTACATGGGAGTAATGTCTCAAACTGTCTACGCTTTGGTCGATTCCTGGGAGAGCAGTAGTAGTTTATGCAGCATATCTGGAAGCTTCCAGTAATCTGTGGACATTCTGTGTTGATGAAACTCAGAAATTGCATCGGGATTGAATACAACAGGCACCATGCGGACATTTCTCCATGGGAGTAATGTCTCTAACTGTCTACGCTTTGATCGTCCCTGGGAGACCAGTAGTAGTTCCTGAAGAAGATCTGAAGGCTTCCTGTAATCTGTGGATGTTCAGAGTGTTGATCAAACACAGAAATTGCATCGGGATTGTATACAACAGGCACCATGCGGACTTTTCTCCATGGGAGTAATGTCTCTAACTGTCTTCGCCTTTATCGTCCCTGGGAGACCAGTAGTAGTTTCCGAAGCAAATCTGGAGACTTACTGTAATCTGTGGGCGTTCTGTGTGTTGATGAAACACTGAAATTACATCCGGATTGAATACAACAGGCACCATGCGGACTCTTCTCTATGGGAGTAATGTCTCAAACTGTCTATGCTTTGATCGAATCACGGGAGACCAGTAGTAGTTTCCGAAGCACATCTGGATTCCTCATGTAATCTGTGGACGTTCCGAGTGTTGATGAAACACAGAAATTGCAGCGGGATTGAATACAACAGGCACCATGCGGAAATTTCTGTATGGGAGTAATGTCCCAATCAATCTACGCATTGATAGATTCCTGGGAGACAAGTAGTAGTTTACGAACCACAAATGGAGGCTTCAAGTAATCTGTGGACTTTCAGAGTGTTAATGAAACACAGAAATTGCATCGGGATTGAATACAACAGTCACCATGCTGATTTTTCTCCATGGGAGTAATGTCTCAAACTGCATACGCTTTGATAGTTCTCTGGGAGACCACTAGCAGTTTCCGAAGCACATCTGGAGTCATCCTGTAATCTGTGGACGTTCTGAGTGTTGATGAAACACAGAAATTTAATCGGGATTGAATACAACAGACACCAAGAAGACTTTTGTCATAGGGAGTAATGTCTCAAACACTCTACACTTTGGTCGATTCCTGGGAGACCATTAGTAGGTTCCGAAGCACATCTGGAGGCATTCTGTAATCTGTGGACATTCAGAGTGTTGATGAAACACTGAAATTGCATCGGCATTGATTACAACAGGCACCATGCGGACTTTTCGCCATGGGAGTAATGTCTCTAACTGTCTACGCTTTGATAGAATCCTGAGAGACCAGTAGTAGTTTCCGAGGCAGATCTGAAGACTTCCTGTAATCTGTGGACGTTCATAGTGTTGATCAAACACAGAAATTGCATCGGGATTGAATACAACAGGCGCCATGCCGACTTTTCTCCATGGGAGTAATGTCTCTAACTGTCTTCGCTTTGATCGTCCCTGGGAGACCAGTAGTAGTTTCCAAAGCAAATCTGGAGACTTCCTGTAATCTGTGGACGTTCAGAGTGTTGATGAAACACTGAAATCACATCAGCATTGAATACAACAGGCACCATGCGGACTCTTCCATATGGGAGTAATGTCTCAAACTGTCTATGCTTTGATCGAATCACGGGAGACCAGTAGTAGTTCCCGAAGCACATCTGGAGGCCTCACAAAATCTGTGGACGTTCCGAGTGTTGGTGAAACACAGAAATTGCATCGGGATTGAATACAACAGGCACCATGCGGAAATTTATGCATGGGAGTAATGTCCCAATCGGTCTACGCATTGATAGATTCCTGGGAGACAAGTAGTAGTTTACGAACCACATCTGGAGGCTTCAAGTAGTCTGTGGGCGTTCAGAGTGTTAAATAAACACAGAAATTGCTTCGGAATTGAATACAACAGTCACCATGCTGATTTTTCTCCATGGGAGTAATGTCTGAAACTGTCTACGCTTGATTGTTCTCTGGGAGACCACTAGTAGTTTCCGAAGCACATCTGGAGTCTTCCTGTAATCTGTGGACGTTCAGTGTGTTGATGAAACACAGAAATTGCATCGGGATTGAATACAACAGACACCAAGAAGACTCTTGTCATAGAGAGTAATGTCTCAAACTCTCTACCTTTTAATCGATTCCTGGAAGAGCAGTAGTAGTTTCCGAATCACATATGGAGGTATTCTGTAATCTATGGACATTCAGTGTGTTGACGAAACACAGAAATTGCATCGGGATTGAATACAACAGACACCAAGAATACTTTTGTCATAGGGAGTAATGTCTCAAACATTCTACACTTTGGTCGATTCCTGGGAGACCATTAGTAGGTTCCGAAGCACATCTGGAGGCTTCATGTAATCTATGACGTCCAGAGTGTGCATGAAACACAGAAATTGCATTGGGAATGAATACAACAGGCACCATGCCTACTTCTCTACATGGGAGTAATGTCTCTAACTGTCTACGCTTTGATCGTCCCTGGGAGAAAAGTAGTAGTTTTCGATTCACATCTGAAGGCTTCCTGCAATCTGTTTACGTTCAGAGTGTTGATGAAACACAGAAATTGCATCCGGATTGAATATAACAGGCACCATGCGGACTTTTCTCCATGGGAGTAATGTCTCTAACTGTCTACGCTTTGATCATCTCTGGGAGACCAGTAGTAGTTTTCGAAGCAGATCTGAAGGCTTCCTGTAATCTGTGGACGTTCAGAGTGTTGATCAAACACAGAAATAGTATCGGGATTGAATACAACAGACACCATGCTTACTTTTATCCATGGGAGTAATGTCTCAAAGTGTCTACTTTTTGATCGAATCCTGGGAGACCAGTAGTAGTTTCCGAAGCATATCTGGAGTCTTCCTGTAATCTATGGACATTCAGTGTGTTGATGAAACGCAGAAATTGCATCGGGATTGAATACAACAGCCACCATGCGGACTTTTCTCCATGGGAGTAATGTCTCTAACTTTTTACGCTATGATCGTTCCCTGGGAGACCACTAGTAGTTTCCGAAGCACATCGGGAGGCATCCTGTAATCTGTCGACGTTCAGAACGTTGATGAAACACAGAAATTGTATCGGGATTGAATACAACAGACAACATGCGGAAGTTTCTGCATGGGAGTAATGTTCCAAACTGTCTACGCTTTGATCGATTTCTGGGATACCAGTAGTAGGTTCCGAAGCACATCGTGGGGCATTCTGTAATCTGTGGACGTTTAGAGTGTTGATGAAACACAGGTATTTCATCGGGATTGAATACAACAGTCACCATGCGGACTATTCCCCATGGGAGTAATGTCTCAAACTGTCTACGATTTGATTGTTCCCTAGGAGACCAGTAGTAGATTCCGAAGAACATCTGAAGGCATTCTGTATTCTATTGACTTTCAGGGTGTTGATGAAACACAGAAATTGCATCGGGATAGAATACAACAGGCACCACGCGGATTTTTCTCAATGTGAGTTATTTCCAAAATTTTCTACACTTTGGTCGATTCCTGGGAGACCATTAGTAGATTCCGAAGCACATCTGGAGGCATTCTGTAATCTATGGAAGTTCTATGTGGTGATGAAACACAGAAATTGCATCGGTATTGAATACAACAGGCACCAAGAAGACTCTTGTCGTAGAGAGTAATGTCTCAAACTCTCTACATTTTAATCGATTCCTGGGAGGGCAGTAGTAGTTTCCGAACACATCTGGAGGCACTCTGTAATCTATGGAGGTTCAGTGTGTTGATGAAACACAGAAATCGCATCGGGATTGAATACAACAGGCACCATGCGGACTTTTCTCCATGGGAGTTATTTCTCTAACTGTCTTCGCTTTGATCGTCCCTTGGAGACCAGTAGTAGTTTCCTAAGCAAATCTGGAGACTTCCTGTAATCTGTGGACGTTCTGAGTGTTGATGAAACACTGCAATTACATCGGGATTGAATACAACAGGCACCATGCGGACTTTTCTCTATGGGTGTAATGTCTCAAACTGTCTATGCTTTGATCGAATCACGGGAGACCAGTAGTAGGTTCCGAAGCACATCTGGAGGCCTCATGTAATCTGTGGACGTTCCGAGTGTTGATGAAACACAGATTTTGCATCGGGATTGAATACAACAGGCACCATGCGGAAATTTCTGCATGGGAGTAATGTCCCAATCGGTCTACGCATTGATAGATTCCTGGGAGACAAGTAGTAATTTACGAACCACATCTGGAGGCTTCAAGTAATCTGTGGACGTTCACAGTGTTGATGAAACACAGATATTGCATCGGGATTGAATACAACAGACACCAAGAAGACTCTTGTCGTAGAGAGAAATGTCTCAAACTCTCTACCTTTTAATCGATTCCTGGGAGAGCAGTAATAGTTTCCGAACACATCTGGAGGCACTCTGTAATCTATGGAGGTTCAGTGTGTTGATGAAACACAGAAATTGCATCGGGATTGAATACAACAGGCACCCAGCGGACTTTTCTCTATGGGAGTAATGTCTCAAACTGTCTACGCATTGATCGTCCCTGGGAGACCAGTAGTAGTTTTCGAACCACATCTGGAGGCTTCATGTAATCTATGGACGTTCAGAGTGTTAATGAAACACAGAAATTGCATCGGGATTGAATACAACAGTCACCATGCGGACTTTTGTCCATGGGAGTAATGTCTCAAACTGTCTACGCTTTGATTGTTCTCTGGGAGACCACTAGTAGTTTCCGAAGCACATCTGGAGTCTTCCTGTAATCTGTGGACGTTCAGAGTGTCGATGAAACACAGAAATTGCATCGAGATTGAATACAACAGCCACCATGCGGACTTTTCTCAATGGGAGTCATGTCTAAAACATTCTACACTTTGGTCGATTCCTGGGAGACCATTAGTAGGTTCCGAAGCACATCTGGAGGCATTCTGTAATCTGTGGACATTCAGAGTGTTGATGAGACACTGAAATTGCATCGGGATTGAATAAAACAGGCACCATGCTTACTTCTCTACATGGGAGTAATGTCTCTAACTGTCTACTGTTTGATCGTCCCTGTGAGACCAGTAGTAGTTTTCGAAGCACATCTAATGGCTTCCTGCAATCTGTTTATGATCAGAGTGTTGATGAAACACAGAAATTGCATCGGGATTGAATACAACAGGCACCATGCGGACTTTTCTCCATGGGAGTAATGTCTCTAACTGTCTATGCTTTGATCGTCCCTGGGAGACCAGTAGTAGTTTTCGAAGCAGATATCAAGGCTTCCTGTAATCTGTGGACGTTCAGAGCGTTGATCAAACACAGAAATTGTATCGGGATTGAATACAACAGGCACCATTCTTACTTTTATCCATGGGAGTAATGTCTCTAACTGTCTATGCTTTGATCGTCCCTGGGAGACCAGTAGTAGTTTCCGAAGAGAAACTGGAGGCGTCCTGTAATCTATCGACGTTCAGAGCGTTGATGAAACACAAAAATTGCATCGGGATTGAATATAATAGGCTCCATGCGGAATGTTCTCCATGGGAGTTATGTCTCAAACTGTATACACATTGATCGATACCTGGGAAACGAGTAGTAGTTTCCGAAGCACATCTGGAGGCTTCATGTAATCTGTACACGTTCAGAGTGTCGATGAAACACCGAAATTGCATCGGGATTGAATACAACTGGCACCATCCGAAAATTTCTGTATTGGGAGTAATGTCCCAAACTGTCTACGCTTTGATATATTCCTGGGAGACCAGTAGCAGTTTCTGAAGCACATCTGGACGCTTTATGTAATCTATGGACGTTCAGAGTGTTAATGAAACACAGAAATTGCAACGGGATTGAAATCAACAGTCACCATGAGGACTTCTCTACATCGTAGTAATGTCTCAAACTGTCTACGCTTTGATCGATTCTTGAGAAACCAGTAATAGTTTCCGCAGCACATCTGGAAGCTTCCTGTAATCTGTGGACGTTCTGAGTGTTGATGAAACACAGAAATTTAATCGGGATTGAATACAACAGACACCAAAAAGGCTTTTGTCATAGGGAGTAATGTCTCCAACTCTCTACCCTTTAATCGATTCCTGGGAGACCAGTAGTAATTAACGATGCACATCTGAAGGCATTCTGTAATCTATGGACGTTCAGTGTGTTGATGAAACACAGAAATTGCATCGGGATTGAATACAACAGGCAGCATGCGGACTTTTCTCAATGGGAGTTATGTCTCAAACTGTCTACACTTTGGTCGATTCCTGGGAGACCAGTAGTAGGTTCCGAAGCACATATGGAGGCATCATGTAATCTGTCGACGTTCAGAGTGTTGATGAAACACAAAAATTTCATCGGGATTGAATAAAACAGGCACCATTCGGAGTTTTCTCCATGGGAGTAATGTCTCAAACTGTCTACGCTTTGATAGTTCCCTGGGAGACCAGTAGTAGTTTCCGAAGCACATCTGGAGGCATCATGTAATCTGTCGACGTTCAGAGTGTTGATGAAACACAAAAATTTCATCGGGATTGAATAAAACAGGCACCATTCGGACTTTTCTCCATGGGAGTCATGTCTCAAACTTTCTACGCATTGGCCGATTCCTTGGAGACCAGTAGTAGTTTCCGAAGCACATATGGAGCCTTCATGTAATCTATGGACGTTCTGAGTGTTAATGAAACACAGAAATTGCATCGGGATTGAATACAACAGTCGCCATGCGGACTTTTGTCCATGGGAGTAATGTCTCAAACTGTCTACGCTTTGATTGTTCTCTGGGAGACCACTAGTAGTTTCCGAAGCACATCTGGAGTCTTCCTGTAATCTGTGGACGTTCAGTGTGTTGATGAAACACAGAAATTGCATCAGGATTGAATACAACAGCCACCATGCGGACTTTTCTCAATGGGAGTCATGTCTCAAACATTCTACACTTTGGTCGATTCCTGGGAGACCATTAGTAGGTTCCGAAGCACATCTGGAGGCATTCTGTAATCTGTGGACATTCAGAGTGTTGATGAAACACTGAAATTGCATCGGCATTGATTACAACAGGCACCATGCGGACTTTTCTCCATGGGAGTAATGTCTCAAACTGTCTACGCTTTGATCGTCCCTGGGAGACCAGTAGTATTTTCCGAAGCACATCTAAAGGCTTCCTGTAATCTGTTTACGTTCAGAGTGTTGATGAAACACAGAAATTGCAGCGGGATTGAATGCAACAGGCACCATGCGGACTTTTCTCCATGGGAGTAATATCTCTAACTGTCTACGCTTTGATCGTCAATGGGAGACCAGTAGTACTTTCCGAAGCAGATCTGAAGGCTTCCTGTAATCTGCTTACATTCAGAGTGTTGATGAAACACAGGAATTGCATCGGGATTGAATGCAACACCCACCATGCGGACTTTTCTCCATGGGAGTAATGTCTCTAACTGTCTACGCTTTGATCGAATACTGAGAGACCAGTAGTAGTTTCCGAAGCAGATCTGAAGACTTCCTTTAATCTGTGGACGTTCAGAGTGTTAATGAAACACTGAAATTGCATCGGGATTGAATACAACAATCACCTAGAAAACGTTTGTCATAGGGAGTAATGTCTCAAACTCTCTACGATTTGATCGATTCCTGGGAGACCAGTAGTAGTTTCCACAGCACATCTGGAGGCATTCTGTAATCTATGGACTTTCTGTGTGTTGATGAAACACAGAAATTGCATCGGAATTGAATACAACAGGCACCAAGAAGACTCTTGTCGTAGAGAGTAATGTCTCAAACTCTCTACATTTTAATCGATTCCTGGGAGAGCAGTAGTAGTTTCCGAACACATCTGGAGGCACTCTGTAATCTATGGAGGTTCAGTGTGTTGATGAAAAACAGAAATCGCATCGGGATTGAATACAACAGGCACCATGCGGACTTTTCTCCATGGGAGTAATGTCTCTAACTGTCTATGCTTTGATCGTCCCTGGGAGACCAGTAGTAGTTTTCGAAGCAGATATTAAGGCTTCCTGTAACCTGTGGACGTTCAGAGTGTTGATCAAACACAGAAATTGTATCGGGATTGAATACAACAGGCTCCATGCTTACTTTTATCCATGGGAGTAATGTCTCAAAGTGTCTACTTTTTGATCGATACCTGGGAGACCAGAAGTAGTTTCCGAAGCATATCTGGAGTCTTCCTGTAATCTGTGGATGTTCAGAGTGTTGATGAAACACAGGAATTACATCGGGATTGAATACAACAGGCACCATGCGGACTCTTCCCTATGGGAGTAATGTCTCAAACTGTCTATGCTTTGATCGAAACCTGGGAAACCAGTAGTAGTTTCCGAAGCACATCTGGAGGGTTCATGTAATCTGTGGACGTTCCGAGTGTTGATGAAACACAGAAATTGCATCGGGATTGAATGCAACAGGCACCATGCGGACTTTTGTCCCTGGGAGTAATCTATCAAACTGTCTACGCTTTGATTGTTCCCTGGGAGACCAGTAGTAGTTTCCGAAGAGAAGCTGGAGGCGTCCTGTAATCTATCGACGTTCAGAGCGTTGATGAAACACAAAAATTGCATCGGGATTGAATATAATAGGCTCCATGCGGAATATTCTCCATGGGAGTTATGTCTCAAACTGTATACACATTGATCGATACCTGGGAAACGAGTAGTAGTTTCCGAAGCACATCTGGAGGCTTCATGTAATCTGTACACGTTCAGAGTGTCGATGAAACACCGAAATTGCATCGGGATTGAATACAACTGGCACCATGCGAAAATTTCTGTATTGGGAGTAGTGTCCCAAACTGTCTACGCTTTGATATATTCCTGGGAGACCAGTAGCAGTTTCTGAAGCACATCTGGACGCTTCATGTAATCTATGGACGTTCAGAGTGTTAATGAAACACAGAAATTGCAACGGGATTGAAATCAACAGTCACCATGAATACTTCTCTACATCGTAGTAATGTCTCAAACTGTCTACGCTTTGATCGATTCTTGAGAAACCAGTAATAGTTTCCGCAGCACATCTGGAAGCTTCCTGTAATCTGTGGACGTTCTGAGTGTTGATGAAACACAGAAATTTAATCGGGATTGAATACAACAGACACCAAAAAGGCTTTTGTCATAGGGAGTAATGTCTCAAACTCTCTACCCTTTAATCGATTCCTGGGAGACCAGTAGTAATTACCGATGCACATCTGAAGGCATTCTGTAATCTATGGACGTTCAGTGTGTTGATGAAACACAGAAATTGCATCGGGATTGAATACAACAGGCAGCATGCGGACTTTTCTCAATGGGAGTTATGTCTCAAACTGTCTACACTTTGGTCGATTCCTGGGAGACCAGTAGTAGGTTCCGAAGCACATATGGAGGCATCATGTAATCTGTCGACGTTCAGAGTGTTGATGAAACACAAAAATTTCATCGGGATTGAATAAAACAGGCACCATTCGGAGTTTTCTCCATGGGAGTAATGTCTCAAACTGTCTACGCTTTGATCGTTCCCTGGGAGACCAGTAGTAGTTTCCGAAGCAAATCTGGAGGCATCATGTAATCTGTCGACGTTCAGAGTGTTGATGAAACACAAAAATTTCATCGGGATTGAATAAAACAGGCACCATTCGGACTTTTATCCATGGGAGTAATGTCTCAAACTGTCTACGCATTGGTCGATTCCTGGGAGACCAGTAGTAGTTTCCGCAGCACATATGGAGCCTTCGTGTAATCTATGGACGTTCAGAGTGTTAATGAAACACAGAAATTGCATCGGGATTGAATACAACAGTCGCCATGCGGACTTTTGTCCATGGGAGTAATGTCTCAAACTGTCTACGCTTTGATTGTTCTCTGGGAGACCACTAGTAGTTTCCGATGCACATCTGGAGTCTTCCTGTAATCTGTGGACGTTCAGTGTGTTGATGAAACACAGAAATTGCATCAGGATTGAATACAACAGCCACCATGCGGACTTTTCTCAATCCGAGTCATGTCTCAAACATTCTACACTTTGGTCGATTCCTGGGAGACCATTAGTAGGTTCCGAAGCACATCTGGAGGCATTCTGTAATCTGTGGACATTCAGAGTGTTGATGAAACACTGAAATTGCAGCGGGATTGAATGCAACAGGCACCATGCGGACTTTTCTAAGTGGGAGTAATATCTCTAACTGTCTACGCTTTGATCGTCCCTGGGAGACCAGTAGTACTTTCCGAAGCAGATCTGAAGGCTTCCTGTAATCTGCTTACGTTCAGAGTGTTGATGAAACACAGAAATTGCATCGGGACTGAATGCAACACTCACCATGCGGACTTTTCTCCATGGGAGTAATGTCTCTAACTGTCTACGCTTTGATCGAATCCTGAGAGACCAGTAGTAGTTTCCGAAGCAGATCTGAAGACTTCCTGTAATCTGTGGACGTTCATAGTGTTGATCAAACACAGAAATTGCATCGGGATTGAATACAACAGGCGCCATGCGGACTTTTCTCCATGGGAGTAATGTCTCTGTCTTCGCTTTGATCGTCCCTGGGAGACCAGTAGTAGTTTCCAAAGCAAATCTGGAGACTTCATGTAATCTGTGGACGTTCAGAGTGTTGATGAAACACTGAAATTGCATCGGCATTGATTACAACAGGCACCATGCGGACTTTTCGCCATGGGAGTAATGTCTCAAACTGTCTACGCTTTGATCGTCCCTGGGAGACCAGTAGTAGTTTCCGAAGCACATCTAAAGGCTTCCTGTAATCTGTTTACGTTCAGAGTGTTGATGAAACACAGAAATTGCATCGGGATTGATTGCAACAGGCACCATGCGGACTCTTCTCTATGGGAGTAATGTCTCAAACTGTCTATGCTTTGATCGAATCACGGGAGACCAGTAGTAGTTCCCGAAGCACATCTGGAGGCCTCATAAAATCTGTGGACGTTCCGAGTGTTGGTGAAACACAGAAATTGCATCGGGATTGAATACAACAGGCACCATGCGGAAATTTATGCATGGGAGTATTGTCCCAATCGGTCTACGCATTGATAGATTCCTGGGAGACAAGTAGTAGTTTACGAACCACATCTGGAGGCTTCAAGTAGTCTGTGGGCGTTCAGAGTGTTAAATAAACACAGAAATTGCTTCGGGATTGAATACAACAGTCACCATGCTGATTTTTCTCCATGGGAGTAATGTCTCAAACTGTCTACGCTTTGATTGTTCTCTGGGAGACCACTAGTAGTTTCCGAAGCACATCTGGAGTCTTCCTGTAATCTGTGGACGTTCAGTGTGTTGATGAAACACAGAAATTGCATCGGGATTGAATACAACAGACACCAAGAAGACTCTTGTCATAGAGAGTAATGTCTCAAACTCTCTACCTTTTAATCGATTCCTGGAAGAGCAGTAGTAGTTTCCGAATCACATATGGAGGCATTCTGTAATCTATGGACATTGAGTGTGTTGACGAAACACAGAAATTGCATCGGGATTGAATACAACATGCACCATGCGGACTTTTCTCCATGGGAGTAATGTCTCTAACTGTCTACGCTTTGATCGTTCCCTGGGAGACCAGTAGTAGTTTCCGAAGCCCATCTGGAGGCATCCTGTAATCTGTAGACGTTCAGAGCGTTGATGAAACACAGACATTGCATCGGGATTGAATACAACAGGCAACATGCGGAAGTTTTAGCATGGGAGTAATGTCCCAAACTGTCTACGGTTTGAACGATTCCTGGGAGACCAGTAGTAGTTTCTGCAGCACATCTGGAAGCTTCCTGTAATCTGTGGACGTTCTGAGTGTTGATGAAACACAGAAATTTAATCGGGATTGAATACAACAGACACCAAGAATACTTTTGTCATAGGGAGTAATGTCTCAAACATTCTACACTTTGGTCGATTCCTGGGAGACCATTAGTAGGTTCCGAAGCACATCTGGAGGCTTCATGTAATCTATGACGTCCAGAGTGTGCATGAAACACAGAAATTGCATCGGGAATGAATACAACAGGCACCATGCTTACTTCTCTACATGGGAGTAATGTCTCAAACTGTCTACGCTTTGATCATCTCTGGGAGACCAGTAGTAGTTTTCGAAGCAGATCTGAAGACTTCCTGTAATCTGTGGACGTTCAGAGTGTTGATCAAACACAGAAATTGTATCGGGATTGAATACAACAGACACCATGCTTACTTTTATCCATGGGAGTTATTTCTCTAACTGTCTTCGCTTTGATCGTCCCTTGGAGACCAGTAGTAGTTTCCTAAGCTAATCTGGAGTCTTCCTGTAATCTGTGGACGTTCCGAGTGTTGATGAAACACAGAAATTGCATCGGGATTGAATGCAACAGGCACCATGCGGACTTTTGTCCCTGGGAGTAATCTATCAAACTGTCTACGCTTTGATTTTTCCCTGGGAGACCAGTAGTAGTTTCCGAAGAGAAACTGGAGGCGTCCTGTAATCTATCGACGTTCAGAGCGTTGATGAAACACAAAAATTGCATCGGGATTGAATATAATAGGCTCCATGCGGAATATTCTCCATGGGAGTTATGTCTCAAACTGTATACACATTGATCGATACCTGGGAAACGAGTAGTAGTTTCCGAAGCACATCTGGAGGCTTCATGTAATCTGTACACGTTCAGTGTGTTGATGAAACACATAAATTGCATCGGAATTGAATACAACAGCCACCATGCGGACTTTTCTCCATGGGAGTAATGTCTCTAACTGTCTACGCTTTGATCGATTCTTGAGAAACCAGTAATAGTTTCCGCAGCACATCTGGAAGCTTCCTGTAATCTGTGGACGTTCTGAGTGTTGATGAAACACAGAAATTGCATCGGGATTGAATACAACAGGCAGCATGCGGACTCTTCTCAATGGGAGTTATGTCTCAAACTGTCTACACTTTGGTCGATTCCTGGGAGACCAGTAGTAGGTTCCGAAGCACATATGGAGGCATCATGTAATCTGTCGACGTTCAGAGTGTTGATGAAACACAAAAATTTCATCGGGATTGAATAAAACAGGCACCATTCGGAGTTTTCTCCATGGGAGTAATGTCTCAAACTGTCTACGCTTTGATCGTTCCCTGGGAGACCAGTAGTAGTTTCCGAAGCAAATCTGGAGGCATCATGTAATCTGTCGACGTTCAGAGTGTTGATGAAACACAAAAATTTCATCGGGATTGAATAAAACAGGCACCATTCGGACTTTTATCCATGGGAGTAATGTCTCAAACTGTCTACGCATTGGTCGATTCCTGGGAGACCAGTAGTAGTTTCCGAAGCACATATGGAGCCTTCGTGTAATCTATGGACGTTCAGAGTGTTAATGAAACACAGAAATTGCATCGGGATTGAATACAACAGTCGCCATGCGGACTTTTGTCCATGGGAGTAATGTCTCAAACTGTCTACGCTTTGATTGTTCTCTGGGAGACCACTAGTAGTTTCCGAAGCACATCTGGAGTCTTCCTGTAATCTGTGGACGTTCAGTGTGTTGATGAAACACAGAAATTGCATCAGGATTGAATACTACAGCCACCATGCGGACTTTTCTCAATGGGAGTCATGTCTCAAACATTCTACACTTTGGTCGATTCCTGGGAGACCATTAGTAGGTTCCGAAGCACATCTGGAGGCATTCTGTAATCTGTGGACATTCAGAGTGTTGATGAAACACTGAAATTGCATCGGCATTGATTACAACAGGCACCATGCGGACTTTTCTCCATGGGAGTAATGTCTCAAACTGTCTACGCTTTGATCGTCCCTGGGAGACCAGTAGTAGTTTCCGAAGCACATCTAAAGGCTTCCTGTAATCTGTTTACGTTCAGAGTGTTGATGAAACACAGAAATTGCAGTGGGATTGAATGCAACAGGCACCATGCGGACTTTTCTCCATATGAGTAATATCTCTAACTGTCTACGCTTTGATCGTCCCTGGGAGACCAGTAGTACTTTCCGAAGCAGATCTGAAGGCTTCCTGTAATCTGCTTACGTTCAGAGTGTTAATGAAACACTGAAATTGCATCGGGATTGAATACAACAATCACCTAGAAAACGTTTGTCATAGGGAGTAATGTCTCAAACTCTCTACGATTTGATCGATTCCTGGGAGACCAGTAGTAGTTTCCACAGCACATCTGGAGGCATTCTGTATTCTATGGACTTTCTGTGTGTTGATGAAACACAGAAATTGCATCGGGATTGAATACAACAGACACCAAGAAGACTCTTGTCGTAGAGAGTAATGTCTCAAACTCTCTAGATTTTAATCGATTCCTGGGAGAGCAGTAGTAATTTCCGAACACATCTGGAGGCACTCTGTAATCTATGGAGGTTCAGTGTGTTGATGAAAAACAGAAATCGCATCGGGATTGAATACAACAGGCACCATGTGGACTTTTCTCCATGGGAGTTATTTCTCTAACTGTCTTCGCTTTGATCGTCACTGGGAGACCAGTAGTAGTTTCCTAAGCAAATCTGGAGACTTCCTGTAATCTGTGGACGTTCTGAGTGTTGATGAAACACTGCAATTACATCGGGATTGAATACAACAGGCACCATGCGACTCCTCTCTATGGGAGTAATGTCTCAAACTGTCTATGCTTTGGTCGAATCACGGGAGACCAGTAGTAGGTTCCGAAGCACATCTGGAGGCCTCATGTAATCTGTGGACGTTCCGAGTGTTGATGAAACACAGATTTTGCATCGGGATTGAATACAACAGGCACCATGCGGAAATTTCTGCATGGGAGTAATGTCCCAATCGGTCTACGCATTGATAGACTCCTGGGAGACAAGTAGTAGTTTACGAACCACATCTGGAGGCTTCAAGTAATCTGTGGACGTTCCGAGTGTTGATGAAACACAGATATTGCATCGGGATTGAATACAACAGACACCAAGAAGACTCTTGTCGTAGAGAGTAATGTCTCAAACTCTCTACCTTTTAATCGATTCCTGGGAGAGCAGTAATAGTTTCCGAACACATCTGGAGGCACTCTGTAATCTATGGAGGTTCAGTGTGTTGATGAAACACAGAAATTGCATCGGGATTGAATACAACAGGCACGAAGCGGACTTTTCTCTACGGGAGTAATGTCTCAAACTGTCTACGATTTGATCGTTTCCTGGGAGACCAGTAGTAGTTTCCGAAGCACATCTGAAGGCTTTCTGTAATCTGTGGAAGTTCAGAGTGTTGATGAAACACAGAAATTGCATCGGGATTGAATACAACAGGCACCATGCGGACTTTTCTCCATGTGAGTAATGTCTCTAACTGTCTATGCTTTGATCGTCCCTTGGAGACCAGTAGTAGTTTTCGAAGCAGATATCAAGGCTTCCTGTAATCTGTGGACGTTCAGAGTGTTGATCAAACACAGAAATTGTATCGGGATTGAATACAACAGGCACCATGCTTACTTTTATCCATGGGAGTAATGTCTCAAAGTGTCTACTTTTTGATCGATACCTGGGAGACCAGAAGTAGTTTCCGAAGCATATCTGGAGTCTTCCTGTAATCTGTGGACGTTCAGAGTGTTGATGAAACACAGGAATTACATCGGGATTGAATACAACAGGCACCATGCGGACTCTTCTCTATGGGAGTAATGTCTCAAACTGTCTATGCTTTGATCGAATCCTGGGAAACCAGTAGTAGTTTCCGAAGCACTTCTGGAGGCTTCATGTAATCTGTGGACGTTCCGAGTGTTGATGAAACACAGAAATTGCATCGGGATTGAATTCAACAGGCACCATGCGGACTTTTGTCCCTGGGAGTAATCTCTCAAACTGTCTACGCTTTGATTGTTCCCTGGGAGACCAGTAGTAGCTTCCGAATAGAAACTGGAGGCGTCCTGTAATCTATCGACGTTCAGAGCGTTGATGAAACACAAAAATTGCATCGGGATTGAATATAATAGGCTCCATGCGGAATATTCTCCATGGGAGTTATGTCTCAAACTGTATACACATTGATCGACACCTGGGAGACGAGTAGTAGTTTCCGAAGCACATCTGGAGGCTTCATGTAATCTGTACACGTTCAGAGTGTCGATGAAACACCGAAATTGCATCGGGATTGAATACAACTGGCACCATGCGAAAATTTCTGTATTGGGAGTAATGTCCCAAACTGTCTACGCTTTGATATATTCCTGGGAGACCAGTAGCAGTTTCTGAAGCACATCTGGACGCTTCATGTAATCTATGGACGTTCAGAGTGTTAATGAAACACAGAAATTGCAACGGGATTGAAATCAACAGTCACCATGAGGACTTCTCTACATCGTAGTAATGTCTCAAACTGTCTACGCTTTGATCGATTCTTGAGAAACCAGTAATAGTTTCCGCAGCACATCTGGAAGCTTCCTGTAATCTGTGGACGTTCTGAGTGTTGATGAAACACAGAAATTTAATCGGGATTGAATACAACAGACACCAAAAAGGCTTTTGTCATAGGGAGTAATGTCTTAAACTCTCTACCCTTTAATCGATTCCTGGGAGACCAGTGGTAATTACCGATGCACATCTGAAGGCATTCTGTAATCTATGGACGTTCAGTGTGTTGATGAAACACAGAAATTGCATCGGGATTGAATACAACAGGCAGCATGCGGACTTTTCTCAATGGGAGTTATGTCTCAAACTGTCTACACTTTGGTCGATTTCTGGGAGACCAGTAGTAGGTTCCGAAGCACATATGGAGGCATCATGTAATCTGTCGACGTTCAGAGTGTTGATGAAACACAAAAATTTCATCGGGATTGAATAAAACTGGCACCATTCGGAGTTTTCTCCATGGGAGTAATGTCTCAAACTGTCTACGCTTTGATCGTTCCCTGGGAGACCAGTAGTAGTTTCCGAAGCACATCTGGAGGCATCATGTAATCTGTCGACGTTCAGAGTGTTGATGAAACACAAAAATTTCATCGGGATTGAATAAAACAGGCACCATTCGGACTTTTCTCCATGGGAGTAATGTCTCAAACTGTCTACGCATTGGTCGATTCCTGGGAGACCAGTAGTAGTTTCCGAAGCACATATGGAGCCTTCATGTAATCTATGGACGTTCAGAGTGTTAATGAAACACAGAAATTGCATCGGGATTGAATACAACAGTCACCATGCGGACTTTTGTCCATGGGAGTAATGTCTCAAACTGTCTACGCTTTGATTGTTCTCTGGGAGACCACTAGTAGTTTCCGAAGCACATCTGGAGGCATCATGTAATCTGTCGACGTTCAGTGTATTGATGAAACAAAAAATTTCATCGGGATTCAATAAAACAGGCACCATTCGGAATTTTCTCCATGGGAGTAATGTCTCAAACTGTCTACGCATTGGTCGATTCCTGGGAGACCAGTAGTAGTTTCCGAAGCACATATGGAGGCTTCATGTAATCTATGACGTCCAGAGTGTGCATGAAACACAGAAATTGAATCGGGAATGAATACAACAGGCACCATGCTTACTTCTCTACATGGGAGTAATGTCTCTAACTGTCTACTCTTTGATCGTCCCTGTGAGACCAGTAGCAGTTTTCGAAGCACATCTCACGGCTTCCTGCAATCTGTTTATGTTCAGAGTTATGATGAAACACAGAAATTGCATCGGGATTGAATACAACAGGCACCATGCGGACTTTTCTCCATGGGAGTAATGTCTCTAACTGTCTATGCTTTGATCGTCCCTTGGAGACCAGTAGTAGTTTTCGAAGCAGATACCAAGGCTTCCTGTAATCTGTGGACGTTCAGAGTGTTGATCAAACACAGAAATTGTATCGGGATTGAATACAACAGGCACCATGCTTACTTTTATCCATGGGAGTAATGTCTCAAAGTGTCTACTTTTTGATCGATACCTGGGAGACCAGAAGTAGTTTCCGAAGCATATCTGGAGTCTTCCTGTAATCTGTGGACGTTCAGAGTGTTGATGAAACACAGGAATTACATCGGGATTGAATACAACAGGCACCATGCGGACTCTTCTCTATGGGAGTAATGTCTCAAACTGTCTATGCTTTGATCGAATCCTGGGAAACCAGTAGTAGTTTCCGAAGCACATCTGGAGGCTTCATGTAATCTGTGGACGTTCCGAGTGTTGATGAAACACAGAAATTGCATCGGGATTGAATTCAACAGGCACCATGCGGACTTTTGTCCCTGGGAGTAATCTCTCAAACTGTCTACGCTTTGATTGTTCCCTGGGAGACCAGTAGTAGCTTCCGAATAGAAACTGGAGGCGTCCTGTAATCTATCGACGTTCAGAGCGTTGATGAAACACAAAAATTGCTTCGGGTTTGAATATAATAGGCTCCATGCGGAATATTCTCCATGGGAGTTATGTCTCAAACTGTATACACATTGATCGACACCTGGGAGACGAGTAGTAGTTTCCGAAGCACATCTGGAGGCTTCATGTAATCTGTACACGTTCAGAGTGTCGATGAAACACCGAAATTGCATCGGGAATGAATACAACTGGCACCATGCGAAAAGTTCTGTATTGGGAGTAATGTCCCAAACTGTCTACGCTTTGATATATTCCTGGGAGACCAGTAGCAGTTTCTGAAGCACATCTGGACGCTTCATGTAATCTATGGACGTTCAGAGTGTTAATGAAACACAGAAATTGCAACGGGATTGAAATCAACAGTCACCATGAGGACTTCTCTACATCGTAGTAATGTCTCAAACTGTCTACGCTTTGATCGATTCTTGAGAAACCAGTAATAGTTTCCGCAGCACATCTGGAAGCTTCCTGTAATCTGTGGACGTTCTGAGTGTTGATGAAACACAGAAATTTAATCGGGATTGAATACCACAGACACCAAAAAGGCTTTTGTCATAGGGAGTAATGTCTCAAACTCTCTACCCTTTAATCGATTCCTGGGAGACCAGTAGTAATTACCGATGCACATCTGAAGGCATTCTGTAATCTATGGACGTTCAGTGTGTTGATGAAACACAGAAATTGCATCGGGATTGAATACAACAGGCAGCATGCGGACTTTTCTCAATGGGAGTTATGTCTCAAACTGTCTACACTTTGGTCGATTCCTGGGAGACCAGTAGTAGGTTCCGAAGCACATATGGAGGCATCATGTAATCTGTCGACGTTCAGAGTGTTGATGAAACACAAAAATTTCATCGGGATTGAATAAAACTGGAACCATTCGGAGTTTTCTCCATGGGAGTAATGTCTCAAACTGTCTACGCTTTGATCGTTCCCTGGGAGACCAGTAGTAGTTTCCGAAGCACATCTGGAGGCATCATGTAATCTGTCGACGTTCAGAGTGTTGATGAAACACAAAAATTTCATCGGGATTGAATAAAACAGGCACCATTCGGACTTTTCTCCATGGGAGTAATGTCTCAAACTGTCTACGCATTGGTCGATTCCTGGGAGACCAGTAGTAGTTTCCGAAGCACATATGGAGCCTTCATGTAATCTATGGACGTTCAGAGTGTTAATGAAACACAGAAATTGCATCGGGATTGAATACAACAGTCACCATGCGGACCTTTGTCCATGGGAGTAATGTCTCAAACTGTCTACGCTTTGATTGTTCTCTGGGAGACCACTAGTAGTTTCCGAAGCACATCTGGAGTCTTCCTGTAATCTGTGGACGTTCAGTGTGTTGACGAAACACAGAAATTGCATCAGAATTGAATACAATAGCCACCATGCGGACTTTTCTCAATGGGAGTCATGTCTCAAACATTCTACACTTTGGTCGATTCCTGGGAGACCATTAGTAGGTTCCGAAGCACATCTGGAGGCATTCTGTAATCTGTGGACATTCAGAGTGTTGATGAAACACTGAAATTGCATCGGCATTGATTACAACAGGCACCATGCGGACTTTTCTCCATGGGAGTAATGTCTCAAACTGTCTACGCTTTGATCGTCCCTGGGAGACCAGTAGTAGTTTCCGAAGCACATCTAAAGGCTTCCTGTAATCTGTTTACGTTCAGAGTGTTGATGAAACACAGAAATTGCATCGGGATTGAATGCAACAGGCACCATGCGGACATTTCTCCATGGGAGTAATATCTCTAACTGTCTACGCTTTGATCGTCCCTGGGAGACCAGTAGTACTTTCAGAAGCAGATCTGAAGGCTTCCTGTAATCTGCTTACGTTCAGAGTGTTGATGAAACACAGAAATTGCATCGCGATTGAATGCAACACTCACCATGCGGACCTTTCTCCATGGGAGTAATGTCTCTAACTGTCTACGCTTTGATCGAATCCTGAGAGACCAGTAGTAGTTTCCGAAGCAGATCTGAAGACATCCTGTAATCTGTGGACGTTCAGAGTGTTGATCAAACACAGAAATTGCATCGGGATTGAATACAACAGGCGCCATGCGAACTTTTCTCCATGGGAGTAATGTCTCAAACTGTCTATGCTTTGATCGAATCACGGGAGACCAGTAGTAGTTCCCGAAGCACATCTGGAGGCCTCATAAAATCTGTGGACGTTCCGAGTGTTGATGAAACACAGAAATTGCATCGGGATTGAATACAACAGGCACCATGCGGAACTTTCTGCATGGGAGTAATGTCCCAATCGGTCTACGCATTGATAGAATCCTGGGAGACAAGTAGTAGTTTACGAACCACATCTGGAGGCTTCAAGTAATCTGTGGGCGTTCAGAGTGTTAATGAAACACAGAAATTGCTTCGGGATTGAATACAACAGTCACCATGCTGATTTATCTCCATGGGAGTAATGTCTCAAACTGTCTACGCTTTGATTGTTCTCTGGGAGACTACTAGTAGTTTCCGAAGCACATCTGGAGTCTTCCTGTAATCTGTGGACGTTCAGTGTGTTGATGAAACACAGAAATTGCATCGGGATTGAATACAACAGACACCAAGAAGACTCTTGTCATAGAGAGTAATGTCTCAAACTCTCTACCTTTTAATCGATTCCTGGAAGAGCAGTAGTAGTTTCCGAAGCACATATGGAGGCATTCTGTAATCTATGGACATTCAGTGTGTTGACGAAACACAGAAATTTCATCGGGATTGAATACAACATGCACCATGCGCACTTTTCTCCATGGGAGTAATGTCCCTAACTGTCTACGCTTTGATCGTTCCCTGGGAGACCAGTAGTAGTTTCCGAAGCCCATCTGGAGGCATCCTGTAATCTGTAGACGTTCAGAGCGTTGATGAAACACAGACATTGCATCGGGATTGAATACAACAGGCAACATGCGGAAGTTTTAGCATGGGAGTAATGTACCAAACTGTCAACGGTTTGAACGATTCCTGGGAGACCAGCAGTAGTTTCCGCAGCACATCTGGAAGCTTCCTGTAATCTGTGGACGTTCTGAGTGTTGATGAAACACAGAAATTTAATCTGGATTGAATACAACAGACACCAAGAAGACTTTTGTCATAGGGAGTAATGTCTCAAACATTCTACACTTTGGTCGATTCCTGGGAGACCATTAGTAGGTTCCGAAGCACATCTGGAGGCTTCATGTAATCTATGACGTCCAGAGTGTGCATGAAACACAGAAATTGCAACGGGAATGAATACAACAGGCACCATGCTTACTTCCCTACATGGGAGTAGTGTCTCTAACTGTCTACGCTTTGATCGTTCCTGGGAGACCAGTAGTAGTTTTCGAAGCACATCTGAAGGCTTCCTGCAATCTGTTTACGTTCAGAGTGGTGATGAAACACAGAAATTGCATCCGGATTGAATATAACAGGCACCATGCGGACTTTTCTCCATGGGTGTAATGTCTCTAACTGTCTACGCTTTGATCGTCCCTGGGAGACCAGTAGTAGTTTTCGAAGCAGATCTGAAGGCTTCCTGTAATCTGTGGACGTTCAGAGTGTTGATCAAACACAGAAATTGTATCGGGATTGAATACATCAGACACCATGCTTACTTTTATCAATGGGAGTAATGTCTCAAAGTGTCTACTTTTTGATCGATACCTGGGAGACCAGAAGTAGTTTCCGAAGCATTTCTGGAGTCTTCCTGTAATCTGTGGACGTTCATAGTGTTGATGAAACACAGAAATTACATCGGGATTGAATACAACAGGCAACATGCGGACTCTTCTCTATGGGAGTAATGTCTCAAACTGTCTACGATTTGATCGTTCCCTGGGATACCAGTAGTAGTTTCCGAAGCACATCTGGAGTGTTCCTGTAATCTGTGGACGTTCAGTGAGTTGATGAAACACAGAAATTGCATCGGGATTGAATACAACAGCCACCATGCGTACTTTTCTCCATGGGAGTAATGTCTCTAACTTTCTACGCTATTATCGTTCCCTGGGAGACCACTAGTAGTTTCCGAAGCACATCGTGGGGCATTCTGTAATCTGTGGACGTTTAGAGTGTTGATGAAACACAGGTATTGCATCGGGATTGAATACAACAGGCACCATGCGGACTTTTTTCCATGGGAGTAATGTCTCTAACTGTCTACGCTTTGATCGTTCCCTGGGAGACCAGTAGTGGAATCCGAAGCACATCTGGAGGCTTCCTGTAATCTCTGGACGTTCAGAGTGTTAATGAAACACTGAAATTGCATCGGGATTGAATACAACAATCACCTAGAAAACGTTTGTCATAGGGAGTAATGTCTCAAACTCTCTACGATTTGATCGATTCCTGGGAGACCAGTAGTAGTTTCCACAGCACATCTGGAGTCATTCTGTATTCTATGGACTTTCAGTGTGTTTATGAAACACAGAAATTGCACCGGGATTGAATACAACAGGCACCACGCGGATTTTTCGCAATGGGAGTTATTTCCAAAATTTTCTACACTTTGGTCGATTCCTGGGAGTCCATTAGTAGGTTCCGAAGCACATCTGGAGGCATTCTGTAATCTATGGAAGTTCTATGTGTTGATGAAACACAGGAATCGCATCGGGATTGAATACAACAGGCACCATGCGGACTTTTCTCCATGGGAGTTATGTCTCTAACTGTCTTCGCTTTGATCGTCCCTGTGAGACCAGTAGTAGTTTCCGAAGCATATCTGGAGACTTCCTGTAATCTGTGGACGTTCTGAGTGTTGATGAAACACTGAAATTACATCGGGATTGAATACAACAGGCACCATGCGGACTCATCTCTATGGGAGTAATGTCTCAAACTGTCTATGCTTTGATCGAATCACGGGAGACCAGTAGTAGGTTCCCAAGCACATCTGGAGGCCTCATGTAATCTGTGGACGTTCCGAGTGTGGATGAAACACAGATTTTGCATCGGAATTGAATACAACAGACACCTAGAAGACTCTTGTCGTAGAGAGTAATGTCTCAAACTCTCTACCTTTTAATCGATTGATGGGAGAGCAGTAGTAGTTTCCGAAGCACATCTGGAGGCATTCTGTAATCTATGGAAGTTCTATGTGTTGATGAAACACAGAAATCGCATCGGGATTGAATACAACAGGCACCATGCGGACTTTTCTCCATGGGAGTTATGTCTCTAACTGTCTACGCTTTGATCGTTCCCTGGGAGACCAGTAGTAGTTTCCGAAGCCCATCTGGAGGCATCCTGTAATCTGTAGACGTTCAGAGCGTTGATGAAACACAGACATTGCATCGGGATTGAATACAACAGCAACATGCGGAAATTTTAGAATGGGAGTAATGTCCCAAACTGTCAACGGTTTGAACGATTCCTGGGAGACCATTAGTAGGTTCCAAAGTACATCTGGAGGCATTCTGTAATCTGTGGACATTCTGAGTGTTGATAAAACACAGAAATTGCATCGGCATTGATTACAACAGGCACCCAGCGGACTTTTCTCTATGGGAGTAATGTCTCAAACTGTCTACGCATTGGTCGATTCCTGGGAGACCAGTAGTAGTTTCCGAAGCATATATGGAGTCTTCCTGTAATCTGTGGACGTTCAGAGAGTTGATGATACACAGAAATTACATCGGGATTGAATACAACAGGCACCATGCGGACTCTTCTCTATGGGAGTAATGTCTCAAACTGTCTATGCTTCGATCGAATCCTGGGAAACCAGTAGTAGTTTCCGAAGCACATCTGGAGTCTTCATGTAATCTGTACACGTTCAGAGTGTCGATGAAACACCGAAATTGCATCGGGATTGAATACAACAGGCACCATGCGAAAATTTCTGTATTTGGAGTAATGTCCCAAACTGTCTACGCTTTGATATATTCCTGGGAGACCAGTAGCAGTTTCTGAAGCACATCTGGACGCTTCATGTAATCTATGGACGTTCAGAGTGTTAATGAAACACAGAAATTGCAACGGGATTGAAATCAACAGTCACCATGAGAACTTCTCTACATTGTAGTAATGTCTCAAACTGTCTACGCTTTGATCGATTCTTGATCAACCAGTAATAGTTTCCGCAGCACATCTGGAAGCTTCCTGTAATCTGTGGACGTTTAGAGTCTTGATGAAACACAGATTTTGTATCGGGATTGAATATAATAGGCACCATGCGGTCTTTTCTCCATGGGAGTAATGTGACAAACTGACTACGATTTGATTGTTCCCTGGGAGACCAGTAGTAGTTTCCGAAGCACATCTGGAGGCTTCATGTATTCCATGGGCGTTCAGAGTGTTAATGAAACACAGCAATTGCATCGGGATTGAATAAAACAGGCACCATGGCGACTTCTCTACATGGGAGTAATATCTCAAAATTTCTACGCTTTGATTGTTCCCTAGGAGACCAGTAGTAGTTTCCGAAGCACATCTAAAGGCATCCTGTAGTCTGTCGACGTTCAGCTTCATGTATTCCATGGACGTTCAGAGTGTTAATGAAACACAGCAATTGCATCGGGATTGAATATAATTGGCACCATGCGGAATTTTCTCCATGGGAGTTATTTCTCAAATTGTCAACGCTTTGATCTATTCCTGGGAGACCAGTATTAGTTTCCGCAGCACATCTGGAAGCTTCCTGTAATCTGTGGACGTTCAGAGTGTTGATGAAACACAGAAATTTAATCGGGATTGAATACAACAGACTCCATGAAGACTTTTGTCATTGGGAGTAATGTCTCAAATTCTCTACCATTTAATCGATTCCTGGGAGACCAGTAGTAGTTACCAATGAACATCTGGAGGCATTCTGTAATCTTTGGACGTTCAGTGTGTTGATGAAACACAGATATTGCATCGGGATTGAATACAACAGGCACCATGCGGACTTCTCTCAATGGGACTTATGTCTCAAACTGTCTACAATTTGGTCGAATCCTGGGAGATCACTAGTAGGTTCCGTAGCACAACTGGGAGTAATGTCTCAAACTGTCTACGCTTTGATCGTTTACTGGGAGACCAGTAGTAGTTTCCGAAGCACATCTGGAGAAAATCTGTAATCTGTGGATCTTCACAGTGTTGATGAAACACCGAAATTGCATTGGGATTTAATACAACAGCACCATGCGGACTTTGCTCAATGGGAGTAATGTCTCAAGCTGTCTACGCTCTGATCGATTCCTGGGAGACCAGTAGTAGTTACCAATGATCATCTGGAGGCATTTTGTAATCTGTGGACGTTTAGAGTGTTGATGAAACACAGATATTGCATCGAGATTGAATAGAACAGTCACCATGCGGATTTTTCTCCGTGGGAGTAATGTCTCAAGCTGTCTACGCTTTGATTGTTCTTTGGGAGACCACTAGTAGTCTCCGAAGCACATCTGGAGTCTTCCTGTAATCTGTGGACGTTTAGTGTGTTGATGAAACACAGAAATTGCATCAGGATTGAATACAACAAGAACCATGCGGACTTTTCTCAATATGAGTCATGTATCAAATATCCTACACTTTGGACGATCCCTGGGAGATCATTGGTGGGTTCCGAAGCACATCTGGAAGCATTCTGATATCTGTGGACATTTATAGTGTTGATGGAACACAGAAATTGCATCGGCATTGATTACAACAGGCACCAAGCGGAGTTTTCTCTATGGGAGTAATGTCTCAAACTGTCTACGATTTGATAGTTCCCTGGGAGACTAGTAGAAGTTTCCGAAGCACATCTGAAGGCTTTCTGTAATCTGTGGACCTTCAGAGTGTTGATGAAACACAAAAATTGCATCGGGATTGAATACAACAGGCAACATGCGGAAGTTTCAGCATGGGAGCTATGTCCCAAACTGTCTACGCTTTGATCGATTTTAGGGAGACCTGTAGTAGATTCCGCAGCACATCTGGAAGCTTCCTGTATCTGTGAACGTTCTGAGTGTTGACGAAACACAGAAATTTAATCGGGATTGAATACAACAGACACCAAGAAGACTTTTGTCATAGGGAGTAATGTCTCTAACATTCTACACTTTGGTCGACTCCTGGGAGACCATTAGTAGGTTCCGAAGCATATCTGGAGGCATTCTGTAATCTGTGGACATTCAGAGTGTTGATGAAATACAGAAATTGCATCGGCATTGATTACAACAGGCACCAAGCGGACTTTTCTCTATGGGAGTAATGTCTCATACTGTCTAAGATTTATCGTTCCCTGGGAGACCAGTAGTAGTTTCCGAAGCACATCTGAAGGCTTTCTGTAATCTGTGGACGTTCAGAGTGTTGATGAAACACAGAAATTGCATCGGGATTGAATACAACACGTACAATTCGGACTTTTCTATATGGGAGTAATGTCTCAATTTGTCTACGCTTTGATTGTTCCCTGGGAGACCAGTAGTAGATTCCGAAGAACATCTGGAGGCATTCTGTATTCTATGGACGTTCAGTGTGTTGATGAAACACAGAAATTGCATCGGGATTGAATACAACAGGCACCATGCGGACTTTTCTCCATGGGAGTAATGTCTCATACTCTCTACGCTTTGATCGATTATTGGTGAGACCAGTAGTAGTTTCCACAGCACATCTGGAAGCTTCCTGTAATCTGTGGACGTTCAGAGTGTTAATGAAACACAGAAATTTAATCGGGATTGAATACAACACACACCATGAAGACTTTTGTCATTGGGAGTAATGTCTCAAATTCTCTACCATTTATTCGCTTCCTGGGAGACCAGTAGTAGTTTCCAATGCACATCTGGACGCATTCTGTAGTCTGTGGACGATCAGAGTCTTGATGAAACACAGAAATTGCATCGGGATTGAATACAACAGGCACCATGCGGACTTCTCTCAATGGGACTTATGTCTCAAACTGTCTACAATTTGGTCGATTCCTGGGAGATCAGTAGTAGGTTCCGTAGCACAACTGGAATCGTTCTGTAATCTGGACATTCAGAGTATTTATGAAACACTGAAATTGCATCGGGATTGAATACAACAGTCATCATGCGGACTTTTCTCCGTGGGAGTAATGTCTCAAGCTGTCTACGCTTTGATTGTTCTTTGGGAGACCACTAGTAGTCTCCGAAGCACATCTGGAGTCTTCCTGTAATCTGTGGACGTTTAGTGTGTTGAGGAAACACTGAAATTGCATCGCGATTGAATACAACAGGCACCATGCGGACTTCTCTCAATGGACTTATGTCTCAAACTGTCTACAATTTGGTCGATTCCTGGGAGATCAGTAGTAGGTTCCGTAGCACAACTGGAATCGTTCTGTAATCTGGACATTCAGAGTATTTATGAAACACTGAAATTGCATCGGGATTGAATACAACAGTCATCATGCGGACTTTTCTCCGTGGGAGTAATGTCTCAAGCTGTCTACGCTTTGATTGTTCTTTGGGAGACCACTAGTAGTCTCCGAAGCACATCTGGAGTCTTCCTGTAATCTGTGGACGTTTAGTGTGTTGAGGAAACACTGAAATTGCATCGCGATTGAATACAACAGGCACCATGAGAACGTTTGTCATGGGGAGTAATGTCTCAAACTCTCTACGCTTTGATCGATTCCTGGTGAGACCAGTAGTAGTTTCTACAGCACATCTGGAAGCTTCCTGTAATCTGTGGACGTTCAGAGTGTTGATGAAACACAGAAATTTAATCGCGATTGAATACAACAGGCACCATGCGGACTTCTCTCAATTAAACTTATGTCTCAAACTGTCTACACTTTGGTCGATTCCTGGGAGATCACTAGTAGATTCCGTAGCACAACAGGCCAAATGCGGACTTTTCTCCATGGGAGTAATGTCTCAAACTGTCTACGCTCTGATCGTTTACTGGGAGACCAGTAGTTGTTTCCGAAACACATCTGGAGACAATCTGTAATCTGTGGATCTTCACAGTGTTGATGAAACTCAGAAATTGCATTACGATTTAATACAACACCACCATGCGGACTTTGCTCGATGGGAGTAATGACTCAAACTGTCTACGCTCTGATCGATTCCCAGGAGACCTGTAGTAGTTTCCGAAGCACATCTTGGGGCATTCTGTAATCTGTGGACGTTTAGAGTGTTGATGAAACACAGATATTGCATCGGGATTGAATACAACAGTCACCATGCGGACTTTTCTCAATGGGAGTTATGTATCAAATATCCTACACTTCGGTCGATTCCTGGGAGTCCAATAGTGGGTTCCGCAGCACATCTGGAGGCATTCTGAAACCTGTGGACATTCAGAGTGTTGATGAAACAGAGAAATTGCATCGGGATTGAATACAACAGGCACCATTCGGACTTTTCTCCATGGGAGTAATGTCTCAAACGGTCTACGCTTTGATCGTTCCCTGGGAGACCAGTAGTAGTTTCCGAAGCACATCTGGAGGCATCCTGTAATCTGTCGACGTTCAGGGTGTTGATGAAACACAGATATTGCATCGGGATTGAATACAACAGTCACCATGCGGACTATTCTCCATGGGAGTAATGTCTCAAATTGTCTACGCTTTGATTGTTCCCTGGGAGACCAGTAGTAGTTTCCGAAGAACTTCTGGAAGCATTCTGTATTCTATGCACGTTCAGTGTGTTGATGAAACACAGAAATTGTATCGGGATTGAATATAACAGGCACCATGCGGACGTTTCTCTGTGGGAGTTATTTCTCAAACTTTCTACAATTTGGTCGATTCCTGGGAGACCATTAGTAGGTTCCGAAGCACATCTGGAGGCATTCTGTAATCTGTGGACATTCAGAGTGATATTGAAACACTGAAATTGCATCGGGATTGAATACAACAGGCAATATGAGAACATTTGTCATGGGGAGTAATGTCTCAAATTCTCTACCTTTCATTCGCTTCCTGGGAGACCAGTAGTAGTTTCCAATGCACATCTGGAGGCATTCTGTAATCTGTGGACGTTCAGAGTGTTGATGAAACACTGAACTTGCATCGGGATTGAATACAACAGGCACTATGCAGACTTCTCTACATGGGAGCAATGTCTAAAACTGTATACGCTTTGATCGTTCCCTGGGAGACCAGTAGTAGTTTCCAAAGCACATCTGAAGGCTTCCTGTAATCTGTGGACGTTCAGACTGTTGATGAAACGCAGAAATTGCATAGGGATTGAATTCAACAAGCACCATGCGGACTTTTCTCAATGGTAGTAATGTCTCAAACTGTTACGCCTTGATTGTACACTACGAGACCAGTAGTAGTGTCCGAAGGACTTCTGGGGGCTTCATGTAATCTGTGGACGTTTAGAATATTGAAGAAACACAGAAATTGCATAGGGATTGAAAACAAAGGTGCAAATGCTGACTTTTCTCCATGGGAGTAATGTCTGAAAAACAGTCTACGCTTTGATCGACTCCTGGGAGACCAGTAGTAGTTTCCGACCACATCCGGAGGCTTCCTGTAATCTGTGGACGTTCAGAGTGTTGATGAAACACAGATATTGCTTTTTCATTGAATGCAAAAGGCACCATGCGTACTTTTCTCCATGGGAGTAATGTCTCATACTGTCTACGATTTGATCGATACCTGGGAGACCAGTAGTAGTTTACGAAGCACATCTGGAGGCTTCCTGTAATCTGTGGACGTTCAGAGCGTTGATGAAACACAGAAATTTCATCGGGATTGAATACAACAGGCACCATGCGGACTTTTCTCCATGGGAGTAATGTATCAAACTTTACGCTTTGATCGATTCCGTAGAGACCAGTAGTAGTTTCTGAAGCACATCTGGAGGCTTCTTGTAATCTGTGGACGTTCAGAGTGTTGTTGAAACACAGAAATTGCATCTTGATTGAATGCAACAGGCACCATGCGGACTTTTCTCCAAGGGAGTTATTTCTCAAAGTGTACACTTTGATCGTTCCCTGGGAGACCAGTAGTGGTTTAAGTAGGACTTCTGGGGACTTCATGTAATCTGTGGACGTTTTGAGTGTTGATGAAACACAGAAATTTAATCGGGATTGAATACAACAGACACCAAAAAGGCTTTTGTCATAAGGAGTAATGTCTCTAACTGTCCACGCTTTGATCGTTTACTGGGAGACCAGTAGTAGTTTCCGAAGCACATCTGGAGGCATTCTCTAATCTGTGGATCTTCAGAGTGCTGATGAAACACAGAAATTGCATTGGGATTGAATACAAAAGCACCATGCGGACTTTGCTCAATGGGAGTAATGTCTCAAACTGTCTACGGTTTGATCGACTAATGGGAGACCAGTAGTAGTTTCCGAAGAACATCTTGGGGCATTCTGTAATCTGTGGACGTTTAGAGTGTTGATGAAACACAGACATTGCATCGGGGTTGAATACAACAGTCACCATGCGGACTTTTCACCACTGGAGTTAAGTCTCAAACTTTCGACACTTTGGTCGATTCCTGGGAGTTCAGTAGTAGGTTCCGAAGCACATCTGGAGGAATTCTGTAATCTGTGGACCTTCAGAATGTTGATGAAACACAGAAATTGCTTCGGCATCGATTACAACAAGCACCATGCGGAATTTTCCCCATGGGTGTAATGTCTGAAACTCTCAACGCTTTGATCGACTCCTGGGAGACCAGTAGTAGTTTCCACAGCACATCTGGAGGCATTCTGTAATCTGTGGAGGTTCAGAGTGTTGATGAAACACAGAAATTGACCCGGGATTGAATACAACAAGCACCTAGCGGACTTATCTCCATGGGAGTAATGTCTCTAACTGCCTACGCTTTGATCGTTCCCTGGAAGACCAGTAGTAGTTTCCGAAGCACAACTTGAAGCTTCATATGATCTGTGGACGATCAGAGCGTTGACGAAGCACAGAAATTGCATCTGGATTGAATACAACAGGCACCATGCGGACTTTTCTCATGGGGAGTTATGTCTCAACTTTCTAGACTTTGGTCGAATCCTGGGAGAGAAGTAGTAGGCCCCGAAGGAGAAATGGAATCACTTTGTAATCTATGGACATTCAGAATGTTGATGAAACACTGAAATTGCATCGGGATTCAATACAACACGCCAAATGCGGACTTATCTCCATGGGAGTAATGTCTCAAGCTGTCTACGATTTGATCGTTCTCTCGGAGACCAGTAGTAGTTTCCGAAGCACATATGAAGGTTTTCTGTAATCTGTGGATGTTCAGAGTGTTGATGAAACACAAAATTCCATCGGGATTGAATAAAACAGGCACCTAGTGGACTTTTCTCCATTGGAGTAATGTCTCTAACTGCCTATGCTTTGATCGTTCCCTGGAAGACCAGTAGTAGTTTCCGAAGCACATCTGAAAAGTTCCTGTAATCTGTGGACGATCAGAGTGCTGATCAAACACAGAAATTGCATCGGGATTGAATACAACAGGCACAATGCGGACTTTTCTCCATGGTGGTTATGTCTCAAACTGTCTACGATTTTATCGACTCCTGGGATACCAGTAGTAGTTTCCGAAGCACAACTTGAAGCTTCATATAATCTGTGGACGATCAGAGCGTTGATGAAGCACAGAAATTGAATCGGGATTGAATACAACAGGCACCATATAGACTTTTATCCATGGGAGTAATGTCTCAAACTGTCTACGATTTGATCGATTCCTGGGAGACCAGTAGTAGTTTACGAAGCACATCTGGAGGCTTCCTGTAATCTGTGGACGTTCAGAGCGTTGATGAAACACAGAAATTTCATCGGGATTGAATACAACAGGCACCATGTGGACTTTTCTCCATGGGAGTAATGAATCAAACTTTACGCTTTGATCGATTCCGTAGAGACCAGTAGTAGTTTCTGAAGCACATCTGGAGGCTTCTTGTAATATGTGGACGTTCAGAGTGTTGATGAAACACAGAAATTGCATCTTGATTGATTGCAACAGGCACCATGCGGACTTTTCTCCAAGGGAGTTATTTCTCAAAGTGTACACTTTGATCGTTCCCTGGGAGACCAGTAGTGGTTTCCGTAGGACTTCTGGGTACTTCATGTAATCTGTGGACGTTCAGAGTGTTCATGAAACACAGAAATTGCATCGGGATTCAATACAACAAGCACCATGCGGACTTTTCTCCATGGGAGTAGTGTCTCAACGTGTCAACGCTTTGATCGATTCCTGGGAGACCAGTAGCAGTTTCCGAAGCACATCTGGAGGCAATCTGTAATCTGTGGACCTTCAGTGTGTGGATGAAACACAGAAATTGCATTGGGATAGAATACAACGGCACCATGCGCACTTTGCTCAATGGGATAAATGTCTCAAAGTGTCTACGATTTGACCGATTACCGGGAGACCAGTAGTAGTTTCCGAAGCACATCTTGGGGCATTCTGTAATCTGTGGACGTTTAGAGTGTTGATGAAACACAGACATTGCATCGGCATTGATTACAACAGGCACCATGTGGACTTTTCTCAATGGGAGTATTAACTCAAGTTATCTACGCTTTGATCGTTCCCTGGGAGACCGGTAGTGGAATGCGAAGCACATCTGAAGGCTTCCTGTAATCTGTGGACGTTCAGAGTGTTAATGAAACACTGAAATTGCATCGGAATTGAATATAACAGGTACCATGAAAACTTTAGTCATAGGGAGTAATGTCTCAAACTCTCTACGCTTTGATCGATTCCTGGGAGTTCATTAGTAGGTTCCGAAGTACATCTGGAGGCATTCTGTAATCTGTGGACATTGAGAGTGTTGATGAAACACAGAAATTGCATCGGCATTGATCACAACAGGCACCATGCGGACTTTTCTTCATGGGAGTAATGTCTCAAGCTATCTACGCTTTGATCGATTCCTGGGAAACCAGTAGTAGTTTCCACAGCACATCTGGAGGCATTCTGTAATCTGTGGACGTTCAGAGTGTTGATGAAACACAGATATTGCTTTGGGATTGAATGCAACAGGCACCATGAAGACTCTTCTCTATGGGAGTAATGTCTCAAGATGTCTACGCTTTGATCGATACCTGGGAGACCAGAAGTAGTTTCCGAAGCGCATCTGGAGTCTTCCTGTAATCTGTGGACGTTCAGAGTGTTGATGAAACACAGATATTACATCGGGATTGAATACAACCGGCACCATGCGGACTTTCCTCTATGGGAGTAATGTGTCAAACTGTCTACGCTTTGATCGATTCCTGGGAGACCAGTTGTAGTTTCCGAAGCACATCTTCAGGCTTCGTTTAGTCTGTGGACGCTCCGAGTGTTGATGAAACACAGAAATTGCATCGGGATTGAATACACAAGGCATCATGCGACTTTTCTCCATTTGAGTAATGTCTCAAATTGTCTACTCCTTGATTGTTCCCTGGGAGTCCAGTAGTAGTTTCCGAAGAAAATCTAAAGGCATCCTGTAATCTGTCGACGTTCAGAGCCTTGATGAAACACAAAAATTGCATCGGGATTGAATATTACAGGCACCATGCGGAACTTTCTGCATGGTAGTTATGTCTCAAACTGTCTACGATTTGATCGTTCCCTGGGAGACCAGTAGTAGTTTCCGTAGCACATCTGGAGGCATTCTGTAATCTGTGGACATTCAGAGTGTTGATGAAACACAGAAATTGCATCGGCATTGATTACAACAGGCAGCATGCGGACTTTTCTCCATGGGAGTAATATCTCAAACTATCTATGTTTTCATCGTTCCCTGGGATCCCGGTAGTGGAATCCGAAGCACATCTGGAGGCTTCCTGTAATCTGTAGACGTTCAGAGTGTTAATGAAACACTAAAATTTCATCGGGATTGAATATAACAGGCACCATGAAGACTTTTGTCATAGGGACTAATGACTCAAACTCTCTACGCTTTGATCGATTTCTGGGAAACCAGTAGTAGTTTCCACAGCATATCTGGAGGCATTCTGTAATCTGTGCACGTTCAGAGTGTTGATGAAACACAGATATTGCATCCGGATTGAATACAAAGGGCACCATGCGAACTTTCCACTATGGGAGTAATGTCTCAAACTGTCTACGATTCGATCGTTCCCTGGGAGACCGGTAGTAGCTTTGAAGTATATATGAAGGCTTTCTGTAATCTGTGGACGTACAGAATTTTGATGAAACACAGAAATTGCATCGGGATTGAATACAACAGGCACCATGCGGACTTTTCTGCATGGGAGTAATGTCTCTAACTGTCTACGCTTTCATCGTTCCCCGGGAGAACGGTAGTAGTCTGCGAAGCACATCTGAAGGTTCCTGTAATCTGTGGACGTTCAGAGTGTAGATCAAACACAGAAATTGCATCGGGATTGAATACAACATTCACCATGCGATCTTGTTCTCCATGTTAGTAATGTCTCAAACTGTCTACGCTTTGATCGATTCCTGGGAGACCAGTTGTAGTTTCCGAAGCACATCTTCAGGATTCGTTTAGTCTGTGGACGTTCCAAGTATTGATGAAACACAGAAATAGCATCGGGATTGAATACACAAGACACCTTGCGGACTTTTCACTATGGGAGTAACGTCTCAAACTGTCTACGATTTGATCGTTCCCTGGGAGACCAGTAGTAGTTTCCAAAGCACATCTGGAGGCTTCATGTAATCTGCGGACGTTCTGACTGTTGATGAAACACAGAACTTTAATCGGGATTGAATTCAACAGACACAAAGAAGACCTTTGTCATAGTGAGTAATTTCTCAAACTCTCTACCCTTTAATCGATTCCTGGGAGACCAGTAGTAGTTTCCGATCCACATCTGGAAGCTTTCTGTAATCTGGGGACATTCAGATTGTTGATGAAACACAGATATTGCTTTGGGATTGAATGCAACAGGCACCATGAAGACTTTTCTCCATGGGAGTAATGTCTCAAACTTTCTACGCTTTGATCGATACCTGGGAGACAAGAAGTTGTTTCCGAAGCACATCTGGAGGCTTCATGTAAACTGTGGACGTTCAGAGTGTTGATGAAACACTGATATTGCACCGGGATTGAATACAACAGTCACCATGCGGACTTTTCACCATGGGAGTAATGTCTCAAACTGTCTACGATTTGATTGTTCCGTGGGAGACCAGTAGTAGTTACTGAAGAGCATCTGGGGGCATTCTGTATTCTATGGACGTCAGTGTGTTGATGAAACACAGAAATTGCAACGGGATTGAATACAACAGGCACCATGCGGACTTTTCTCAATGGGAGTTATGTCTCAAACTTTCTACACTTTGGTCGATTCCTGGGAGTCCATTACTAGGTTCCGAAGCACATCTGGAAGCATTCTGTAATCTGTGGACATTCAGAGTGTTGATGAAACACAGAAATTGCATCGGGATTGAATACAAAGGGCACCATGCGAACTTTTCACTATGGGAGTAATGTCTCAAACTATCTACGCTTTGATCGTTCCCTGGGAACCCGGTAGTGGAATCCGAAGCACATCTGGAGCCTTCCTGTAATCTGTGGACGTTCAGAGTGTTAATGAAATACTGAAATTGCATCGGGATTGAATATAACAGGCACCATGAAAACTTTTCTCATATGGAGTAATGTCTCATACTCTCTACGCTTTGATCGATTCCTGGGAAACCAGTAGTAGTTTCCACAGAACATCTGGAGGCATTCTGTAATCTGTGGACGTTCAGAGTGTTGATGAAACACAGAAATTGCATCGGGATTGAATACAAAGGGCACCATGCGAACTTTTCACTATGGGAGTAATGTCTCAAACTGTCTACGATTCGATCGTTCCTTGGGGGACCAGTAGTAGTTTTTGAAGTATATCTGAAGGCTTTCTGTAATCTGTGGACGTTCAGATTTTTGATAAAACACAGAAATGGCATCGGGATTGAATACAACAGGCACCATAAGGACTTTTCTCCATGGGTGTAATGTCTCTAACTGTCTACGCTTTGATCGTTCCCTGGGAGACCAGTAGGAGTTTGCGAAACACATCTGAAGGTTCCTGTAATCTGTGGACGTTCATAGTGTAGATCAAACACAGGAATTGCGTCGGGATTGAATACAACAGGCACCATGCGGACTTATTCTCCATGGGACTAATGTCTCACACTGTCTACGCTTTGATCGATTCCTGGGAGACCAGTTGTAGTTTCCGAAGCACATCTTCAGGCTTCGTTTAGTCTGTGGACGTTCCGAGTGTTGATGAAACACAGAAATTGCATCCGGATTGAATACACAAGGCACCATGCGGACTTTTCTCCATGGGAGTAGTGTCCCAAATTGTCTACTCCTTGATTGTTCCCTGGGAGAGCAGTAATAGTTTCCGAAGCAAATCTGGAAGCATCCTGTAATCTGTCGACGTTCAGAGAATTGATGAAACATAAAAATTGCATCGGGATTGAATATAATAGGCACCATGCGAAATTTTCACTATGGTAGTTACGTCTCAAACTGTCTACGATTTAATCGTTCCCTGGGAGACCAGTAGTAGTTTCCGTAGCACATCTGGAGGCTTCTTGTAATCTGTGGACGTTCTGAGTGTTGATAAAGCACAGATATATAACCGGGATTGAATACAACAGACACCAAGAAGACTTTTGTCATAGGGAGTAATTTCTGAAACTCTCTACCGTTTAATCGATTACTGGGAGACCAGTAGTAGTTTCCGATGCACATGTGGAGGCTTTCTGTAATCTGTGGACGTTCAGAGTGTTGATGAAACACTGAAATTGCATCGGGATTGAATACAACAGGCACCATGCGGACTTATTCTCCATGGGACTAATGTCTCACACTGTCTACCCTTTGATCGATTCCTGGGAGACATGTAGCAGTTTCCCAAGCACATCTTTAGGCATTCTGTAATCAGTGAACGTTCGCAGTGTTGATGAAACACATAAATTGCATCGGGATTGAATAGAAGCACTATGTGGACATTTCTAAATGGGAGTAATGTCTCAAACTGTCTACGCTTTGATCGTACCCTGGTAGAACAGTAGTATTTTAAGAAACACGTCTGGAGGCTTGCTGTAATCTGTAGATGTTCAGAGTGTTGATGAAACACAGAGATTGCATCGGGATTGAATACAACAGCGCAAATGCGGACTTTTCTCCATGGGAGTAATGCCTCAAACTGTCTACGATTTGATCGATTCCTGGGAGACCAGTAATAGTTTCCGAAGCACATCTGGGGGGCATTCTGTAATCTGTGGACTTTCAGAGTTTTGATGAAATACAGAAATTCCATAGGGATTGAATACAACAGGCATCATGATTACTTTCCTCTATGGGAGTAACGTCTCAAAGTGTCTACGCTTTGAACGTTCCCTGGAAGGTCAGTAGTGGTTTAATATGCACATCTGGAGGCTTCATGTAATCTGTGGACGTTCAGAATATGGTTGAAACACAGAAAATTCATCGTAATTGAATAGAGCAGGCCAAATGCGGACTTTTCACCATGGGAGTAATTTCTCAAACTGTCTACCATTTGATCGATTCCTGGGAGACCTGTAGTAGTTTCCGAAGCACATCTGGGGGCTTCCTGTAATATGTGGACATTCAGAGTGTTGATAAAACACAGAAATTGCATCGGGATTGAATACAACAGGCACCATGCGGACTTTACTCCATGGGAGTAATGTCTCAAACTGTCTACGATTTGATCGACTCCTATGATACCAGTAGTTGTTTCCGAAGCACAACTGGTGGCTTCATTTAATCTGTGGACGATCAGAGCGTTCATGAAGCACAGAAATTGAATCTGGATTGAATACAACAGCCACCATGCGTACTTTACTCCATGGGAGTAATGTCTCAAACTATCTACGCTTTGATCGATTAATGGGAGACCAGTAGCATCTTCCCAAGCACATCTGGAGGCATCCTGTAATCTGTGGTCCTCCTCAGTGTTGATAAAAAACAGGAATTGCACCGGGATTGAATAGAAGCACTATACAGACATTTATATATGGGAGTAATGTCTCAAACGGTCTACGCTTTGATCCATTCCTGGGAGACCAGTAGTAGTTTCCCAAGCACATCTGGAGGCATTCTGTAATCAGTGGACGTTCACAGTGTTGATGAAACACATAAATTGCATCGCGATTGAATAGAAGCACTATGTGGACATTTCTAAATGGGAGTAATGTCTCAAACTGTCTAGGCTTTGATCGTACCCTGGGAGACCAGTAGTATTTTAAGAAACACATCTGGAGGCTTGCTGTAATCTGTAGATGTTCAGAGTGTTGATGAAACACAGAGATTGCAACGGGACTGAATAGTACAGGGCAAATGCGGACTTTTCTCCATGGGAGTAATGTTTCAATTTGTGTACGATTTGATCGATGCCTGGGAGATCAGTAGTAGGTTCCGAAGCACATCTGGTGGCATCCTGTAATCTGTGGACCTTCCGAGTGTTGATGAAACACAGAAATTGCACCGGCATTGAATACAACAGTCACTCTGCGGACATTTCTCCATGGGAGTAATGTCTCAAACTGTCTACGCTTTGAAACTTCTTGGCAGATTAAAACTGTGTGCTCGATGGAAATTGGAACTCGGAACCTTTGCCTTTCGCGGGCGAGTGCTCTACCATATGAGCTACCGAACCACGACTCCCGCTCAGTACTCAGATCTTAACTTCTGCCAGGATCTCGTCTCCTACCTTCCAAACTTTACAGAAGCTCTAATGCGAAACTTGCAGATCTAGCACCCCTGAAAGAAAGAATATAGCGGAGAATTGGCTTGGCCACAGCCTGGGGGAAGTTTCCAGAATTAGAGCATCTGTAAAGTTTGGAAAGTAGGAGACTAGATACTGGCTGCAGTAAAGCTTTGAGTACCGGGCGTGAGTCGTGCTTCGGTAGCTCAGATGGTAGAGCACTTGCACGCAAAAGGCAAATGTCCCTAGTTCGAGTCTCGGTCGGGCACACAGTTGTAATCCGCCACGAGATTCATATCAACGCACACTCCGCTGCAGAGTGAAAAATCTCATTCTGTCTACGCTTTGATCGTTCCCTGGGAGACCAGTAGTAGTTTCCAAAGCACATCTGAAGGCTTCCTGTAATCTATGGACGTTCAGAGTGTTGATGAAGCACAGAACTTGCATCGGGATTGAATACAACAGGTACCATGAGGAAATTTCTGCATAGCAGTAATGTCCCAAACTGTCTACGCTTTGATAGAATCCTGGGAGACCAGTAGCAGTTTCCGAAGCACATCTGGAGATTTCATGTAATCTATGGGCTTTCAGAGTGTTGATGAAACACAGAAATTGCATCTTGATTGAATACAACAGGCACCATTTGGACTTTTCCCATTGGGAGTTATGTCTCAAACTGTCTACACTTTGGTCGATACCTGGGAGACCAGTAGTAGGTTCGGAAGCACAACTGGAATCATTCTGTAATCTGTGGACATTCAGAGTGTTCATGAACCACTGAAATTGCATCGGGATTAAATACAACACGCCAAATGCAGACTTTTCTCCATTGGAGTAATCTCTCAAACTGTTACGCTTTGATCGTTTACTGGGAGACCAGTACTAGTTTCTGAAGCACATCTGGAGGCAATCTGTAATCTGTGGACCTTCAGAGTGTTGATGAAACACAGAAATTGCATTGGGAATGAATACAACAGCACCATGAGGTCTTTGCTCAATGGGAGTAATGTCTCAAACAGTCTACGGTTTGAACGATTCCTGGGAGACCAGTAGTAGTTTCCGAAGCACATCTTGGGCCATTCTGTAATCTGTGGACGTTTAGAGTGTTGATGAACCACAGATATTGCAACGGGATTGAATACAACAGTGACCATGCGGACTTTACTCCATGGGAGTAATGTCTCAAACTGCCTACGCTTTGATTGTTCCCTGGGAGACCAGTAGTACTTTCCGAAGAACATCTGGAGGCATTCTGTATTCTATGAACGTTCAGTGTGTTGATAAACACAGAAATTGCATCGGTATTGAATACAACAGGCACTATGCTGACTTTTCTCAGTGGGAGTTATATCTCAAACTTTCTACACTTTGGTCGATTCCTGGGAGACCATTAGTAGGTTACGAAGCACACCTGGAGGCATTCTGTAATCTGTGGACATTCAGAGTGTTGATGAAACACAGAAATTGCATCGGGATTGAATACAACAGGCTTAATGCGGACTTTTCTCCATGGGAGTAATGACTCAAACTGTCTACGATATGATCGATTCCTTGGAGATCGGTAGTAGGTTCCGAAGAACATCTGGAGACATCCTGTAATCTGTGGACCTTCAGAGTGTTCATGAAACACAGAAATTTAATCGGGATTAAATACAAGCACTATGCGGACATTTCAAATTTGGAGTAATGTCTCAAACTGTCTACGCTTTGATCGTACACTGGGAGACCAATAGTATTTTAAGTAACACATCTGGGGGCTTGCTGTAATCTGTGGACGTTCAGAGAGTTGATGAAATACAGAAATTGCATCGGGATTGAATACAACAGGCCTAATGCAGACTGTTCTCCATGGGAGTAATGTCTCAAACTGTCTACGATATGATCGATTCCTTATAGATCGGTAGTAGGTTCATAAGAACATCTGGATACATCCTGCAATCTGTGGTCCTTCACAGTGTTGATGAAACACAGAAATTGCATCGGGACTAAATACAAGCACTATGCGGACATTTCAAAATTGGAGTAATGTCTCAAACTGTCTACGCTTTGATCGTACCCTGGGAGACCAATAGTATTTTAAGTAACACATCAGGGGGCTTGCTGTAATCTGTGGACGTTCGGAAAGTTAATGAAACACAGGAATTGCATCGGGATTGAATACAACAGGCCCAATGCAGACTTTTCCCCATGGGAGTAATGTCTCAAACTGTCTACGATATGATCGATTCCTTGGAGATCGGTAGTAGGTTCCGAAGAACATCTGGAGACATCCTGTAATCTGTGTACCTTCAGAGTGTTGATGAAACACAGAAATGGCATCGGGATTGAATGCAACAGTCACTATGCGGACATTTCTCCAAGGGAGTAATGTCTCAAACTGTGTAAGTTTTGATTGATTCCTGGGAGATTAGTAGTAGTTTCCGAAGCACATATGGAGGCATTCTGTAATCTGTGGACATTCAGAGTGTAGATGAAACACAGAAATTGCATCGGGATTTAATACAACAGTCACCATGCTATCTATCCTCCACGGGAATAAAGTCTCAAACTGTCTACACTTTGAAATTCCTGGCAGATTAAAACTGTGTGCCCGTCCGAAACTCGAACTCGTGACATTTGTCGTTCGCGGGCAAGTGTTCTACCATCTGAGCTACCGATGCACGACTCACGCCCGGTACTCATTGCTTTACTTCTGCCACTATCTCGCCTCCGACCTTCCAAATTTTACAGAAGCTCTAATGCGAAACTTGCACATCTAGCACCCCTAAAAGACAGGATATAGCTGAGACATGGCTTAGCCACAGCCTGGGGGATGTTTAAAGAATTAGAGTTTCTGTAAAGTTTGGAAAGTAGGAGACGAGGTACTGGCAGAAGTAAAGCTGTGACTACCGGGCGAGAGACGTGCTTACGTAGCTCAGATGGCAGAGTACTTGCCCGCAAAAGGCAAATGTCCCTAGTTCGAGTCTCGGTCGGGCACACAGTTGTAATCTGCCAGGAAGATTAATATCAGCGCAAACTCTGCTGCAGAGTGAAAATTTCATTCTGTCTACGCTTTGATCGTTCCCTGGGAGACATGTAGTACTTTCCGAAGCACATCTGGAAGCATCCTGTAATCTGTCGACGTTCAGAGTGTTGATGAAACTCAAAAATTGCAACGGGATTGAATAGAACAGGTACCATGCGGAATTTTCTCCATGGGAGTAATGTCTCAAACTATCTACGCTTTGATCGATTCCTGGGAGACCAGTAGTAGTTTCCGAAGCATATCTGGAGGCTTCATGTAATCTATGGACATTCAGAGTGTTGATGAAAAACAAAAATTGCATCGGGATTGAATACAACAGGCATCATGAGGACTTCTGTGCATAGGAGTAATATCTCAAACTGTCTACGCTTTGATAGATTTCTGGGAGACCAGTAGTAGTTTCCGCAGCATGTCTGGAAGCTTCTTGTAATTTGTAGACGTTCTGAGTGTTGATGAAACACAGAAATTTAATCGGGATTGAATACAACAGACACCAAGAAGACTTTTGTCTTGGGGATTAATGTCTCAAACTGTCTACGATTTGATAGAATCCTGAGATACCAGTAGTTGTTTCCGAAGCAACCTGCAGGCTTCATGTAACCTGTGGGCGATCAGAGCGTTCATGAAGCACAGAAATTGAATCGGGATTGAATACAACAGGCACCATGCGGACTTTTCTCCATGGGAGTAATGTCTCAAACTCTCTACGATTTGATCGATTCCTGGGAGATCAGTAGAAGTTTCCGAAGCACATCTGGAGGCATCCTGTAATCTGTGGACCTTCAGAGTGTTGATGAAACACAGAAATTGCACCGGCATTGAATACAACAGCCACTATGCGGACATTTCTCCATGGGAGTAATGTCTCAAACTGTCTAAGTTTTGATAGATTCCTGGGAGACCAGTAGTAGTTTCCGAAGCACATATGGAGGCATTCTGTAATCTGTGGACGTTCAGAGTCTTGATGAAACACAGAAATTGCATCTTGATTGAATACAACAGGCACCATGTGGACTTTTCCCATTGAGAGTTATGTCTCAAACTGTCTACACTTTGGTCGATTCCTGGGAGACCATTAGTAGGTTACGAAGCACACCTGGAGGCATTCTGTAATCTGTGGACATTCAGAGTGTTGACGAAACACAGAAATTGCATCGGCATTGATTACAACAGTCACCATGCGGACTTTTCTCCATGGGAGTAATGTCTCAAACTGTCTACGATTTTATCGACGCCTGAGATACCAGTAGTAGTTTCCGGATCACAACTGGAGGCTTCATGTAATCTGTGGACGATCAGAGCGTTGATGAAGCACAGAAATTGAATGGGGATTGAATACAACAGGCACCATGCGGACTTTTCTGCATGGGAGTAATGTCTTAAACTGTCTACAATACGATCGATTCCTTGGAGATCGGTAGTAGGTTCCGAAGAACTTCTGGAGACATCCTGTAACCTGTGGATCTTCAGAGTGGTAATGAAACACAGAAATTGCATCGGGATTGAATACAACAGTCACCATGCGGGCTATCCTCCTCATGAATAAAGTCTCAAACTGTCTACACTTTGAAATTCCTGGCAGATTAAAACTGTGTGCCCGACCGAAACTCGAACTCGTGACCTTTGCCGTTCGCGGGCAAGTGCTCTACTATCTGAGCTACCGATGCACGACTCACGCCCGGTACTCATTGCTTTACTTCTGCCAGTATCTCGCCTCCTACCTTCCAAACTTTACAGAAGCTCTAATGCGAAACTTGCAGATCTAGCACCCCTAAAAGACAGGATATAGCTGAGACATGGCTTAGCCACAGCCTGGGGGATGTTTAAAGAATTAGAGTTTCTGTAAAGTTTGGAAAGTAGGAGACGAGGTACTGGCAGAAATAAAGCTGTGACTACCGGGCGAGAGTCGTGCTTCGGTAGCTCAGATGGTAGAGCAGTTGCTCGCAAAAGGCAAATGTCCCTAGTTCGAGTCACGGTCGGGCACACAGTTGTAATCTGCCAGGAAGATTAATATCAGCGAAAACTCTGCTGCAGAGTGAACATTTCATTCTGTCTACTCTTTGATCGTTCAATGGGAGACCAGTAGTACTTTCCGAAGCACATCTGGAAGCATCCTGTAATCTGTCGACGTTCAGAGTATTGATGAAACTCAAAAATGGCAACTGGATTGAATAGAACAGGCACCATGCGGAATTTTCTCCGTGGGAGTAATGTCTCAAACTGTCTACGCTTTGATCGATTACTGGGAGACCAGTAGTAGTTTCCGAAGCATATCTGGAGGCTTCATGTAATCTATGGACATTCAGAGTGTTGATGAAACACAGAAATTGCATCTTGATTGAATACAACAGGCACCATGTGGACTTTTACCATTGGGAGTTATGTCTCAAACTGTCTACACTTTGGTCGATTCCTGGGAGACCACTAGTAGGTTCCGAAGCACAACTGGAATAATTCTGTAATCTGTGGACATTCAGAGTGTTCATGAACAACTGAAATTGCATCGGGATTAAATACAACACGCCAAATGCAGACTTTTCTCCATTGGAGTAATGTTTCAAACTGTCTACGCTTTGATCGTTTACTGGGAGACCAGTACTAGTTTCCGAAGCACATCTGGAGGCAATCTGTAATCTGTGGACCTTCAGAGTGTTGATGAAACACAGAAATTGCATTGGGAATGAATACAACAGCACCATGCGGTCCTTGCTCAATGGGAGTAATGTCTCAACTGTCTACGCTTTGAGCGATTCCTGGGAGACCCGTAGTAGTTTCCGAAGCACATCTTGGGGCATTCTGTAATCTGTCGACGTTTAGAGTGTTGATGAAACACAGATATTGCAACGGGATTGAATACAACAGTCACCATGCGGACTTTACTCCATGGGAGTAATGTCTCAAACTGCCTACGCTTTGATTGTTCCCTGGGAGACCAGTAGTAGTTTCCGAAGAACATCTGGAGGCATTCTGTATTCTATGAACGTTCAGTGTGTTGATAAACACAGAAATTGCATCGGTATTGAATACAACAGGCACTACGCTGACTTTTCTCAGTGGGAGTTATGTCTCAAACTTTCTACACTTTGGTCGATTCCTGGGAGACCATTAGTAGGTTACGAAGCACACCTGGAGACATTCTGTAATCTGTGGACATTCAGAGTGTTGATGAAACACAGAAATTGCATCGGCATTGATTACAACAGTTACCATGCGGACTTTTCTCCATGGGAGTAATGTCTCAAACTGTCTACGATTTGATCGACGCCTGGGATACCAGTAGTAGTTTCCGAAGCACAACTGGAGGCTTCATGTAATCTGTGGACGATCAGAGCATTGATGAAGCACAGAAATTGAATGGGGATTGAATACAACAGGCACCATGCGGACTTTTCTCCATGGGAATAATGTGTCTAACTGTTTACACTTTGATCGTTCCCTCGGAGACCAGTAGTAGTTTCCAAAGCACATCTGAAAGCTTCTTGTAATCTGTGTACGTTCAGAGTGTTGATGAAACACAGAAATTGAATCGGGATTGAATACAACAGGCACCATGGGGACTTTTATCCGTGGGAGTAATGTCTCAAATTGCCTGTGCTTTGTTCGATTCCTGCGAGACCAGTAGTACGCTCCCAAGCACATCTGGAGGCATCCTGTAATCTGTGGCCCTTCAGAGTGTTGATGAAACACAGAAATTGCATCGGGATTGAATACAAGCACTATGCGGATATTTCGAAATAGGAGTAATGTTTCAAACTGTCTACGCTTTGATCAATTCCTGGGAGACCAGTAGTTGTTTCCGCTGCACATTTCGAAGCTTTCTGTAATCTGTGGACGTTCAGAGTGTTGATGAAACACAGAAATTGCATCGGGATTGAATACAACAGACACCATGAAGACTCTTGTCAGATGGAGTAATGTCTCAAACTCTCTACGCTTTAATCGATTCCTGGGAGACCAGTAGTAGTTTCCGAAGCATATCTGGAATCATTCTGTAATATATGGACGTTCAGTGTGTTGATGAAACATAGATATTGCATCGGGATTGAATACAACAGGCACCATGCGGACTTTTCTCAGTGGGAGTTATGTCTCAAACTTTCTACACTTTGGTCGATTCCTGTTAGACCAGTAGTAGTTTCCGAAGAACAACTGGAGGCTTCATGTAATCTGTGGAGGATCAGAGTGTTGATGAATCACAGAAATTGAATCGGGACTGAATACAACAGGCACCATGCGGACTTTTCTCAATGGGAGTAATGTCTCAAACTGTCTACGATATGATCGATTCCTTGGAGATCGGTAGTAGGTTCCGAAGAACATCTGGAGACATCCTCTAATCTGTGGACCTTCAGAGTGTTGATAAAACACAGAAATTGCATCGGGATTGAATACAACAGTCACTATGCGGACATTTCTCCATGGGAGTAATGTCTCAAACTGTCTAAGCTTTGATTGATTCCTGGGAGACCAGTAGTAGTTTCCGAAGCACATATGGAGGCATTCTGTAATCTGTGGACGTTCAGAGTGTAGATGAAACACAGAAATTGCATCGGGATTGAATACAACAGTCACCATGCGGACTATCCTCCACGGGAATAAAGTCTCAAACTGTCTACACTTTGAAACTTCCTGGCAGATTAAAACTGTGTGCCCGACCGAAACTCGAACTCGTGACCTTTGCCGTTCGCGGGCAAGTGCGCTACCATCTGAGCTACCGATGCACGACTCACGCCCGGTACTCATTGATTTACTTCTGCCAGTATCTCGCCTCCTACCTTCCAAACTTTACAGAAGCTCTAATGCGAAACTTGCACATCTAGCACCCCTAAAAGACAGGATATAGCTGAGACATGGCTTAGCCACAGCCTGGGGGATGTTTAAAGAATTAGAGTTTCTGTAAAGTTTGGGAGGTAAGAGACGAGGTACTGGCAGAAGTAAAGCTGGGACTACCGGGCGAGAGTCGTGGTTCGGTAGCTCAGATGGTAGAGCACTTGCCCGCAAAAGGCAAATGTCCCTAGTTCGAGTCTCGGTCGGGCACACAGTTGTAATCTGCAAGGAAGAGTAATATCAGCGCAAACTCTGCTGCAGAGTCAAAATTTCTTTCTGTCTGCGCTTTGATCGTTCCCTGGGAGACCAGTAGTACTTTCCGAAGCACATCTGGAAGCATCCTGTAATCTGTCGATGTTCAGAGTGTTGATGAAACTCAAAAATGGCAATGGGATTGAATAGAACAGGCACCATGCGGAAATTTCAGCATGGGAGTAATGTCTCAAACTGTCTACGCTTTGATCGATTCCTGGAAGACCAGTAGTAGTTTCCGCACCAACTCTTGAAGCTTCCTGTAATCTGTGCACGTTCAGAGTGTTGATGAAACACAGAGATTGCATCGGGATTGAATACAACAGACACAATGAAGACTTTTGTCATAGGGAGTAAAGTCACAAACTCTCTACACTTTAATCGATTCCTGGGAGACCAGTAGTAGTGAAACGTCCCCTTAGAAAAATTGTACAAGACTGGTCTATGTGAAACGTCCTCTTTGAACAATTATACACGACTGTGCTTAAGCTGACACACAATATTTTTAGCGCAACGCAATCTGACTTCCAAAAATCCCTAAAGAATGGCCCTGACTAGCATTAACCTATACGTTTCACAAATCACTTATCTCACAAAAATCTTCGTTACTCAAGCTACTGCAATACAGCGAGCGTCACTACTGCCAGCTAAATAAAAGATTCAAACTACTGAAGGCACTAACTACTGATAGGCATAGTTAGCAAATGAAAGATTTTAAATGAGAACAAACAATGGATTTACCTCACTAGTCATAATATATATATAGCAGTTCATGACACCAATTCTTACAAATTTCAAAACTCTGCCATCTCTCTCCCCACGTCCACCACTGCTGGCGGCTCACCTCCAACTGCGCAACGCTACGCGCTGTTAGCATCCAGCTGCCGCTGCCCAACGCTACAATGGCAGACAACAATGCAAACTAGCCACAGACTGCGCACAGCAGCCAGTGATTTTTCATAGAGAGCTCTACGTGGCGTTACCAATAAGAAAACGTAAACAGCTTACTTACATAGCCCCCATGCTCCCCACAAAAAATTTACAAATTGTTTTGTGCAGTGGCCAATACAGATTTGAAAAATTTTTTCGTAATTACGATGACAAAGAAATGAAATGAACACACTTATCGATACAATGTTGGTCAAAAGCTAAAATTTTCTCACAGTTCATAAAAACAGTCCTGATCATTCATCAAAGTAAAATTGCAGTGTTTTTCTCAAAGTCTGAGTAGTAAAAGAAAATGCACACGGAAGTAGTGGATTTCCATGCAGTCTTGAAGAAGTAGTGTTGTCCTTCCAACGGAAAGACAGTGCTGACTCCTGACATGCAGACAGGTAATGGGCCACAACAGAGCAAACCCATAGCAGAGTCAGTCGAAGTTGAAGACTATTGGTACTTAGGTCATCACAGAGCAGACCCATTGTAGTCCTGGTAGAGATTAGGGTATTGGTGGGCCACCAGAGATGCAGACCCACTGCAGTCCTTGTAGAAATAATGGTATTGATGGGCCATCAAAGATGCAGACCCACTGTAGTCCTTGTAGAGATGGCCAGCAGCCATCTGTTGCGACTGCCAGGTGCACAATCACCATCGAAGAGTCTTGCAGAGAATACAGCAAGTCCATATCAACCATTTGTGCACTCAGAAAAATTGTTTTTGAAATGTCCTTAGAACCAGCAATGCTGTTATCCAGTCCCTTACTGAGTTATTAACACACGTGCAAACACTATCAGTCCCTACTTCTCACATATTGTCCATATACTATGACCAACAGAAATGTGTGCAGTGAAATGTAATTTACAAGTTACTTAGTTTGATGAACTGGTGTCAATTACAATTTTATAACATAAGAATACAATAACAAAGGTACAAAATACATCTTTAAAGAACATAACAATACAGATAACATTTGTAGTAGTACAGGCTTTACAAAAGAATCGAAATAGCAAATACATCAGTGTTACAAAAATTACGACATAAGTACATACATAAAAGATCAGAATAACTTTTGAAACATCAACTTCACACATGAGCATTAGAACAAAACAGAATAAATAATGTGTAAACATCTTTACAAAGTAAATAACATGTTATTAATGCAAATTATATTTGAGGATAACAGTATTCCTCATCTTAGTTCATGTAGCTGAATATTAGAAAAATTCTGCAACATAAGTCTTATCAGATAAACATATAAAGACAGGACGAACATAAATACACAAGGGTATACAAACACATAGTGGGATAACACAAGGAAAGGATAGGGTTTGTTTTACTGCAGTATTTTGCAAACAAAACTTTCTTTACTTCTCGGAGACCTCCCTTCATTCTTCATTATTTCCAAAAAGTCATATCGAAGCCTGCTTTCTGTATTATGCTCACATCCTCTTTCAAAAATAGTTTTTCTTCACTATACACTACTTTTTTGGCCAAACCATTTTCTTATAGCTTCTCAATGCATTTCTTCCAATTCATCATAGTTATTTTCTTATATAGTCTACCCCCTCCTAAGCTAACTTAAAATCTACTGAGCTCTGATGCTAAACTAAGGGACGAGGCAATGCAGCAGCACAAAACAATTAACACAAAGAGAAATGAAAAAAAATGCAAGTAAGCATAGCGAGCAGCAATAAATGTAATAATTTATTTCTAAACATGACAAAGCTGAAACAGAAAAAATATGTAAGAATGTGTAATACCTATGTCACATCTTAACACTAGAGTGATGCATCACTAGAACATACGCTAGCAGATAAGTTACCAAACCATAAAAAAAATTATTTTTGTAAGTCCTGTGAAGGGAAATGTCTATTTGTGCTCTCTTTTCTAAGGAAGTACATCATAAAATGATTCTTTACTGGGTCTGTAAACAGAAAGTAGTTATATTAGTACATGTATTAAATTTTAATTTAAACAATGATGCATTGCAACAAGAAACTAGATATTAAACAAAATATACAAAGCAAGGCGTGAAACGTCATTCGCTAGCCATAAGGCATTTCATAATGCAGTAAACAATCTTACAGCTAGCAAGACAATAGACATGAAACGTTTCTCATAATTTCATTTCAGTAAATATCATAAATTAAGAACTCTACAGTGTAATCATGTTTTCAAGTTTGAGAGTGTCATATTTACGATGCTTTCTACAAAGGAATGTCAATAGCGAGGTTAATGACCTCTTTTTTCCACCTGTGCCTCTGACAGGCACACACTAAAGGCTTTTTTTCCAGGCGCCTGTCGCGCAGCTGGGTGCCCACGACGCATTACGTGCAGGTGGTCACTTACCTTTCTTACTGAAAAATTTACGACAGCAGTTTCCGCTACAGTGACAGTCTCTTATAAAAATATTTTCACAGGTTGAGAATTTGCGTTATAAATGTGTAGAAAATAAAATCCTATAAATATAAGAGAGTCCAAAAAATTTTCGTCGGCATTGTTATACATTCACACATTTACATACATTTCATAACTCTTAAAGTACGATACTTGGTTTCCAACAACCTATTTCACAAACCAGAGTCCCTAACCACTACTCATTATTCCTTGCTTTATTACACATATACATATTTGTCGACACTTCTTCAATATTTAATCATAAGAAATACATAGCATAATCAAATTCCTCACATATCATCAGCCTGTTGATCATAAACATACCACAACAGCGTAACACACATCGTCATCATAACATCATAAAACATCAGCCAAATCTCAAAATCGTCGTGGCTTCCTATGTCAAAACCTAAAAAAAAATTCTGTGCTCATGTCAAAAGTATCATCTACTTCAAACGTACTTTAAAAATCATGACCCCATACCAAATACATCATTCAAAGCTCTCACAGTATCACAATGCCTCTGAAACAATATGAACAGTTCACAAAGTACAGACAAAATACAATTTCATAAGTGTGAAGTTATCCAGCTGTGTAATTGCGTAAACATCTGTCACTGACGTAGTAAAAAAAAATGTATGTCTCTCTCAGTTAAGTGATCACATAGCTGTGTAATTCTGTGTTAGAGAAATATGGTACCAATGTGTAGAGTTGTATAAGCAAATACCATATTAGCTAGGGCTCCTTGTGCTTGCCAAACACATGATACACAAAGTAGGCGTGTACCCCCCTGAGGATTAATGTAATTGTATCCTCAGGTGTTACAGATTACAGCAATGGAATGAAATGTATCACGGAAAACTTTCTTTGTAATTCAAATATGTTGAAAAATAAATAGTTTAATGCGTGTCCTGTAGCGCTAAATGTGCGTCTTGCTGTAAGACAATCTCTGTGGAAGTGTCGTAGTTATTGTCCTCCGAAAGCTAAGTTCTGCAGAAGTCAATGTACTTACCTCATGATAAACGAAATTGAAATGCTTTGCGTATAGATATCTTAGTTATTACGCTTATTGCCGTGATGAAGTAAGTACTGTACTGTACGTATTTTTGTGCTACAGAAAAGGCTGTCTCATTGTCGCTATACCACAAAAGTTACTAGTAAAACATGTTTTACTTTCCAGAATTATTCAGAGAAACTGCAGATATAAAACAAATACACCGCAAAAGCAACATTGTAAATTGTCACTCATTAGTAGCGTCGTGATATAATCGTGTAGTCGCCATATGAAACGTCCCCTTAGAAAAATTATACAAGACTGGTCTATGTGAAACGTCCTCTATGAACAATTATACACGACTGTGCATAAGCTGACACACAATATATTTAGCGCAACGCAATCTGACTTCCAAAAATCCCTACGAAAGGATGGCCCTGACTAGCATTAACCTATACGTTTCACAAATCACTTACCTCACAAAAATCTTCGTTACTCAAGCTACTGCAATACAGCGAGCGCCACTACTGCCAGCTAAATAAAAGTTTCAAACTACTGAATGCACTAACTACTGATAGGCATAGTTAGCAAATAAAAGATTTTAAATGAGAACAAACAATGTATTTACCTCACTAGTCATAATATATATATAGCAGTTCATGACACCAATTCTTACAAATTTCAAAACTCTGCCATCTCTCTCCCCACGTCCACCACTGCTGGCGGCTCACCTCCAACTGCGCAACGCTACGCGCTGTTAGCATCCAGCTGCCGCTGCCCAACACTAGAATGGCAGACAACAATGCAAACTAGCCACAGACTGCGCACAGCAGCCAGTGATTTTTCATACAGAGCTCTACGTGGCGTCACCAATAAGAAAACGTAAACAGCCTAATTACAGTAGTTTCCGAAGCATATCTGGAGGCATTCTGTAATATATGGACATTCAGTGTGTTGATGAAACACAGATATTGCATCGGGATTGAATACAACAGGCACTATGCAGTCTTCTCTCAATGGGAGTTATGTCTCAAACTGTCTACACTTTGGTCGATTCCTGGGAGACCATTACTATTTTCCGAAGCACATGTGGAGGCATTCTGTAATCTGTGGCCATTCAGAGTGTTTATGAAACACAGAGATTGCATCGGGATTGAATACAACACGCCAAATGCGGACTTTTCTCCATGGGAGTAATGTCTCAAACTGTCTACGCTTCGATCGTCCACGGGGAGACCAGTAGTAGTTTCCGAAGCACATCTGGAGGCTTCCTGTGATCTGTGGACTTTCACAGTATTGATGAAAGAGAGAAATTGCATCGGGATTGAATACAACAGGCACCATGCAGTCTTTTCTCCATGGGAGTAATGTCTCAAACTGTCTATGCTTTGATCGATACCTGGGAGACCAGCAGTAGTTTCCAAAGCACATCTGGAGGCTTCCTGTAATCTATGGACGTTTAGAATATTGATGAAACACAGAAATTGAATCGGGATTGAAAACAAAGGGCCAAATGCGGACGTTTCTCCATGGGAGTAATGTCTCAAACAGTCTACGGTTTGATCGATTCGTGGGAGACCAGTAGTAGTTTTCGAAGCACATCTGGAGGCATGCTGTAATCTGTGGACCTAAAGAGTGTTGATGAAACACAGAAATTGCATCGCGATTGAATACAACAAGCACAATGGGGACTTTTCTCCATGGCAGTAATGTCTCAAACTGTACACGTTTTGATTGTTCCCTTTGAGACCAGTAGTAGTTTCTGAAGCAAATCTGGATGCATCCTGTAATCTGTCGACGTTCAGAGTGTTGATGAAACACAAAACTTGCATCGGAATTGAATAGAATAGGCACCATGCGAACTTTTCCCTATGGGAGTAATGTCACAAACTGTTTGCGCTTAGATCGTCATTTGGGAGACCAGTTGAAGTTTCCAAAGCACATCGGGAGGCTTCCTGTAGTCTGTGGACGTTCAGAGTGTTGATAATACACCGAAATTGCATCGGGATTGAATACAACAGGCACCATGCGGACTTTTCTCCATGGGAGTTATGTCTCAAACTGTCTACGCTTTGATTGTTCCCTTTGAGACCAGTAGTAGTTTCTGAAGCAAATCTGGAGGCATCCTGTAATCTGTCGACTTTCAGAGTGTTGATGAAACCCAAAAATTGCATCGGGATTGAATACAACAGTCACCATGCGGACTATCCTCCACGGGAATGAAGTCTCAAACTGTCTACACTTGGAAACTTCCTGGCAGATTAAAACTGTGTGCCCGACCGAAACTTGATCTCGGGACCTTTGCCTTTCGCGGGAAAGTGCTCTACCACCTGAGCCACCGAAGCACAACTCACGATCGGTACTCATTGCTCTATTTCTGCCAGTATCTCGTCTCCTACCTTCCAAACTTTACAGAAGCTCTAAAGAGAAACTTGCAAATCTAGCACCCCTGAAAGGAAGGATATAGCCGATACATGGCTTAGTCACAGCGTGGGGGATGTTTAAGGAATTAGAGCTTCTGTAAAGTTTGGAAGGTAGGAAACGAGATTCTGCCAGAAGAAAAGCTGTGAGTACCGGGCGAGAGTCGTGCTTCGGTACCTCAGATGGTAGAGCACTTGCCCGCAAAAGCCAAATGTCCCTAGTACGAGTCTCTGTCGGGCACACAGTTGTAACCTGCCAGGAGAATTCATATCAGCGCACAATCCGCTGCAGAGTGAAAATCTCATTCTGTCTATGCTTTGATCGTTCCCTGGGACACCAGTAGTAGTTTCCAAAGCACAGCTGAAGACTTCCTGTAATCTGTGGACGTCCAGAATGTTGATGAAACACAGAAATTGCATCGGGATTGAATACAACAGGCACCATGCGGAAATTTCTGCATGGGAGTAATGTCCGAAACTGTCTACGCTTTGATAGATTCCTGGGAGACCAGCAGTAGTTTCCGAAGCACTTCTGGAGGCTTCATATAATCTATGGACGTTCAGAGTGATAATTAATCACAGAAATTGCATCGGGATTGAATACAACAGGCACAATGCGGACTTTTCTCCATGGGAAAAATGTCTCAAACTGTCTACACTTTTATCGTTCCCTGGGAAACCAGTAGTAGCTTCCGAAACACATGTGAAGGCTTCCTGTAATCTGTGGACTTTCAGAGTGTTGATGAAACACAGAAATTGAATCTGGATTGAATATAACAGGCACCATGCGGACTTTTCTCCATGGGAGTAATGTCTCAAATTGTCTACGCTTTGTTCGATTCCTGGGAGACCAGTAGTACCTTCCCAAGCACATCTGGAGGCATCCTGTAGTCTGTGGTCATTCAGAGTGTTGATGAAACATGGAAATTGCATCGGGAATGAATACAAGCAATATGCGGATATTTCTAAATGGGAGTAATGTCTCAAACTGTCTACGCTTTGATCGATTCCTCGAAGACCAGTAGTAGTTTTCGCAGCACATCTCGAAGCTTCCTGTAATCTGTGCACGTTCAGAGTGTTTGTGAAACACAGAGATTACATCGGGATTGAATACAACAGACACCATGAAGACTTTTGTCATAGGAGTAAAGTCACAAACTCTCCACGCTTTAATCGAATCCTGGAAGACCAGTAGTAGTTTCCAAAGCATATCTGGTGGCATTATGTAATATATGGACGTTCTGTATGTTGATGAAACAAAGATAATTCATCGGGATTGAATACAACAGGCACTATTCGGACATTTCTCCATGGGAATAATGTCTCAAACTGTCTACGCTTTGATCGATTCCTGGGAGACCAGTAGTACTTTCCGAAGCACATGTGGAGGCATTCTGTAATCTGTGGACGTTCAGAGTGATGATGAAACACAGAAATTGCATCGGGATTGAATGCAACAGTCATGATGCGGACTTTTCTCACAATAATTATGTCTCAAACTGTCTACGCTTTGATCGCTTCCTGGGAGACCAGTAGAAGTTTCTGAAGCACATCTAGAGGCATTCTATAATCTGTGGACATTCAGAGTGTTGATGAAACACAGAAATGGCATCGGGATTGAATACAACAATCACCATGCGGACTTTTCTCCAAGGGAGTAATGTCTCATAATGTATACGCTTTGATCGATTGCTGGGAGACCAGTAGTAGTTTCTGAAGCACGTCTGAAGTCTTCCTGTAATCTGTGGACGTTCAGAGTGTTGATGAAACACAGAAATTGCGTCTGGATTGAATGCAATAGGCGCCATGCGGACTTTGCTCAATGGGAGTAAATTCTCAAACTTTCTACGCTTTGATCGTTTCCTGGGAGACCAGTAGTAGTTTCCGGAGCACTTCTGAACTCTTCCTGTAATCTGTCGACTTTCAGAGTTTTGATGAAACACAGAAAATGAACCGGGATTGAATACAACAGCCACCATCGGGACTTCTCTCCGTGGGAGTAATGTCTCAAACTGTCCACACATTTTTTTCGTTCCCTGCGAGACCAGTAGTACTTTCCGAAGCACATCTGGAGACATTCTATAATCTGTGGACCTTCAGAGGGTTGATGAAACACAGAAATTGCATCGGGATTGAATACAACAGGCACCATGCGGACATTGCTCAATGGGAGTAAAGTCTCAAACTGTCATCGCTTTGATCGATTCTTGGGACACCAGTAGTAGTTTCCGAAGTACATCTGAAGACATTCTGTTATCTGTGGACGTTCAGAGTGTTTATGAAACACAGATATTGCATCGGGATTGAATACAATGTTCACCATGCGGACTTTTCTCCACAATAATTATTTCTCAAACTGTCTATGCTTTGATCGATTCCCGGGAGACCAGTAGAAGCTTCCGAAGCACATCTGGAGGCATTCTAAAATCTGTGGACCTTCAGGGTGAAGATGAAACACAGAAATGGCATCGGGATTGAATACAAGAGTGACCATACGGATTTTTCTCAATGCGAGTAATGTCTCAAACTGTCTAAGCTTTGATTGTACCCTGGGAAACCAGTAGTAGTTTCCGAAGCGCATCTTGAGGCATCCTGTAATCTGTGGACCTTCAGAATGTCGATGAAACACAGAAATTGCATCGGGATTGAATACAACAGCCACCATGCAGACTTTGCTCAATGGGAGTAATGTCTCACACTGCCTACGCTTTATTCGATTCCTGGGAGACCACTAGTAGCTTCCGAAGCACATCTGTAGGCCTTCTGTAATCTGTGGACCTTCAGAATGTTGACGAAACACACGAGGTGCATCGGTATTGAATACAACAGGCACCATGCGAACTTTTCTGCACGGGAATAATGTTAAAAACTGTCTACGCTTTGATCGATTCCTGGGAGACCAGTAGGAGTATGCGAAGCACATCTGGAGGCATTCTATAATCTGTGGACCTTCAGAGTGTTGATGAATCACAGAAATTGCATCGGGATTGAATACAACAGGCACTATGCGAGCATTTCTCCATGGGAGTAATGTCCTCAAATGAGTACGATTTGATAGATTCCTGGGAGACCAGTAGTAGGTTCCGAAGCACATCTGGAGGCGTTCTGTAATCTGTGGACCTTCAGAGGGTCGATGAAACACAGAAATTGCATCGGGATTGAGTACAACAGGCACCATGCGGATTTTTCTCCACGTGAATAATGTCTACGATTTGATCGATTCCTGGGAGACCAGTAGTAGTTTCCAAAGCACTGATGAAGGCATTCTATAATCTGTGGACCTTCTGAGTGTTGAAACACAGAAATTGCATCGGGATAGAATACTACAGGCACCATGCCGACTTTGCTCAATAGGAGTAATGTCTCAAAGTGTCTACGCTTTTATCGATTCCTGGGAGACCAGTAGTAGTTTCCGAAGTACATCTGGAGGAACTCAGTAATCTTTGGACGTACAGGTTGTTGATGAAACACTGATATTGCAATGGGATTGAATACAACAGTCACCATGCGCACTTCCCTCCATGGGAGTAATGTCTCAAACAGTCTTCGCTGTGATCATTCCCAGGAAGACCAGTAGTAGTTTCCGATGCACATCTTTAGGCATTCTGTAAACTGAGTACTATCAGAGTGTTGATGAAACACAGAAAATGCATCGGGATTGAATACAACAGTCTCCATGGGCACTTTCCTCGATGGGAATAATGTCTCAAAGAGTTTACGATTTGATCGTTCCCTGGAAGACCAGTAGTAGCTTCCGATGCACATCTGGAGGCATTCTGTAATCTGTGGACTCTCAGAGTGTTGATGAAACACAGAAATTGCATCGGGATTGAATACAACAGTCACCATGCGCCCTTTCCTCCATGGGAGTAATTCTCAAACAGTCTACGCTTTGATCGTTCCCTGGAAGACCAGTAGTAGTTTCCGATGCACATCTGGATTCATTCTGTAATCTGTGGACCTTCAAAGTCTTGATGAAACACAGAAATTGCCTCGGTATTGAATGCAACAGTCACCATGCGCAATTTCCTCCATGTGAGTAATGTCTCAAACAATCTACCATTTGATCGTCCTCTGGAATACCAGAAGTAGTTTCCGATGCACATCTGGAATCATTCTGTAATCTGTGGACTATCAGAGTATTGGTGAAACACAGAAGTTGCATCGCGATTGAATACAAATGTCACCATGCACACTTACCTCCATAAAAGTAAAGTCTCAAACAGACTACGCTTTGATCGTTCCCTGGAAGACCAGTAGTAGTTTCCGATGCACATCTGGAGGCATTCTGTAATCTGTGGACTATCAGAGTGTTGATGAAACACAGAAGTTGCATTGTGAATGAATACAACAGTCACCATGCGCACTTTCCCCCATGTTAGTAATTCTCAAACAGTCTACGTTTTGAATATTCCCTGGAAGACCAGTAGTAGTTACCGATGCACATCTGGAGGCATTCTGTAATCTGTTGACTATCAGAGTGTTGATGAAACACAGAAATTGCGTCAGGATTGAATACAACAGTCACAATGCGCACTTTCCTCCATGGGAGTAATGTCTCTAACAGTCTACGCTTTGATCATACCCTGGAAGACCAGTAGTAGTTTCCGATGCACATCTGGTGGCATTCTGTTATCTGTGGACTATCAGAGTGTTGATGAAGCACAGTAATTGCATCGGGATTGAACACAACAGGCACCATGCGCACTTTCCTCCATGGGAGTAATGTCTTAAACAGTCTATTCTTTGATCGTTCCCTGGAAGACCAGAAGTAGTTTCCGATACGCATCTGAAGGCATTCTGTACTCTGTGGACCTTCAAAGTTTTGATGACACACAGAAATTGCATCGGGAGTGAATACAACAGTCACCATCCGCACTTTCCTCCATGGGAGTAATGTCTCAAACAGTCTACGCTTTGATAGTTCCCTGGAAGAGCCAGTATTAGTTTCCGATGCACATCTGGAGGCAATCTGTAATCTGTGGACTATCAGAGTATTGATGAAAAACAGAAATTTCATCGGGATTGAATACAACAGTCACTAAGCGCACTTTTCTCCATGGGAGTAACGTCTCAAAGAGTCTACGCTTTGATCGTTCCCTGGAAGACCCGCAGTAGTTTCCGACGCACATCTGGAGGCATTCTGTAATCTGTGGACTATCAGAGTGATGATGAAACACAGAAATTGCATTAAGATCGAATACAACAGTCACCATGCGCACTTTCCTCCATGGGAGGAATGTCTCTAACAGTCTACGCTTTGATTGTTCTCTGGACGACCAGTGGTAGTTTCCGATGCACATCTGGAGGCATTCTGTAATCTGTGGACTATCAGAGTATTGATGAAACACAGAAATTGCATCGGGATTGAATACAACAGTCACCATGCGCACTTTCCTGAATTTGAGTAATGTCTCAAACAGTCTACGATTTGATCGTTCCCTGGAAGACCAGAAGTAGTTTCCGATGCACATCTGGAGGCATTCTGTAATTTGTGGACTATCAGAGTGTTGATGAAACAAAGAAATTGCATCGGGATTGAATACAACAGTCACCATGTGCACTTTCCTCCATGGAAGTAATGTCTCTAACAGTCCACGCTTTGATCATTCGCTGGAAGACCAGTAGTAGATTCCGATGCACATCTGGAGGCATTCTGTAATCTGTAGATTATCAGAGTGTTGATGAAACACAGAAATTGCATCGGGATTGAATACAACAGTTACCATGCGCTCATTCCTCCATGGGAGTATTTCTCAAACAGACTACGCTTTGATCGTTCCCTGGAAGGCCAGTAGTAGTTTCCGATGCACATCTGGAGGCATTCTGTAAAATGTGGACTATCAGAGTGTTGATGAAACACAGAAGATGCATCGCGATTGAATACAAATGTCACCATGCACACTTTCCTCCATGGGAGTAATGTCTGAAACAGTCTACGCTTTGATCGTTAACAGGAAGACCATTATTTGTTCCCGATGCACATCTGGAGACAATCTGTAATCTGTGGACTATCAGACTGTTGATGAAACACATAAATTACATCGGGATTGAATACAAAAGTCTCCATGGGCACTTTCCTCCATGGGAGTAATATCTCAAAGAGTTTATGCTTTGATCGTTCCCTCGAAACCAGTAGTAGCTTCCGATGCACATCTGGAGGCATTCTGTAATCTGTGGACCTTCAAAGTGTTGATGAAACACAGAAATTGCCTCGGGATTGAATACAACATTCATCATGCGCACTTTCCTCTATGGGAGTAATGTCTCAAACAGTCAACGCTTTGATCGTTCCCTGGAAGACAATTAGTACTTACCGATGCACATCTGGAGGCACTCTGTAATTTGTGGACTATCAGAGTGTTGATGAAACACAGAAATTGCATCGGGATTGACTACAACAGGAACCATGCGCACTTTCCTCCTTGGGAGTAATGTCTCAAAAAATCTATTTTTGATCGTTCCCTGGAAGACCAGAAGTAGCTTCTGATGCACATCTGGAGGCATTCTGTAATCTGTGGACCTTCAAAGTGTTGATGAAACACAGAAATTGCATGGGGATTGAATACAACAGTCACCATGCGCACTTTCTTCCTTGGGAGTAATGTCTTAAACAGTCTATACTTTGATCGTTCCCTGGAAGACCAGAAGTAGTTTCCGATGCACATCTGGAGGAATTCTGTAATCTGTGGACCTTCAAAGTGTTGATGAAACACAGAAATTGCATCGGGATTGAATACAACAGTCACCATGCGCACTTTCCTCCATGTTAGTAATGTCTCAAACAATCTACGCTTTGATCGTTCCCTGAAAGACCAGTGTTAGATTCCGATGCTCATCTGGAGGCATTCTGTAATCTGTTTACTATCAGAGTGTTGATGAAACATAGAAATTGCATCGGGATTGAATACAACAGTCACCATGCGCACTTTCCTCCATGGAAGTAATGTCTGAAACAGTCTACGATTTGATCGTTCCCTGGAAGAGCAGTAGTAGTTTCCGATGCACATCTGGTGGCATTCTGTAATCTGTGGACCCTCAAAGTGTTGATGAAACACAGAAATTGCATCTGGTGTGAATACAACAGTCACCATACGCACTTTCCTCCATCGGAGTAATTCTCAAACAGGCTACGCTTTGATCGTTCCCTGGAAGACCAGTAGTATTTTCCGATGCACATCTGGTGGCATTCTGTAATCTCCGGTCCTTCAAAGTGTTGATGAATCACAGAAATTGCCTCGGGATTGTGTACAACAGACACCATGCGGACTTTCCTCCATGGGAGTAGTGTTTCAAACAGGCTACGCTTTGATCGTTCCCTGGATCACCAGAAGTAGTTTCCGATGCACATCTGGAGGAATTCTGTAATCTTTGGACTATCAGACTGCTGATGAAACACAGAAATTGCATCGGGATTGAATACAACAGGCACCATGCCCAGTTTCATTCATGGGAGTAATGTCTCAAACAGATTACGCTTTGATCGTTCCCTGGAAGACCAGTAGTAGTTTCCGAGGCACATCTGGAGGCATTCTGTAATCTGTCGACTATCAGAATGTTGACGAAACAACGAAATTGCATCGGGATTGAATACAACTGTCACGATCCGCACTTTCCTCCATGTTAGTAATGTCTCAAACAATCTACGCTTTGATCGTTCCCTGAAAGACCAGTGTTAGTTTCCGATGCTCATCTGGAGGCATTCTGTAATCTGTGGACTATCAGAGTGTTGCTGAAACACAGAAAGTGCATTGGGATTGAATACAACAGTCACCATGCGCACTTTCCTCCATGGGAGGAATGTCTCACACAGTCTACGCTTTGATCGTTCCCTGGAAGACCAGTGTTAGTTTCCGATGAACATCTGGTGGCATTCTGTAATCTGTGGACTATCAGAGTGCTGATGAAAGACAGAAATTGCATCGGGATTGAATACAACAGTCACAATGCGCACTTTCCTCCATGGGAGGAATGACTCAAAGAGTCTACGCTTTGATCGTTCCCTTGAAGACCAGTAGTAGTTTCCGATGCACATCTGGAGGCTTTCTGTAACCTGTGGATTATCAGACTGTTGATGAAACACAGAAATTGCATCGGGATTGAATACAACAGTAACCATGCGCACTTTCCTCCATGGGAGGAATGTCTCACACAGTCTACGCTTTGATCGTTCCCTGGAAGACCAGTGTTAGTTTCCGATGCACATCTGGAGGCATTCTGTAATCTCCGGACCTTCAAAGTGTTGATGAATCACAGAAATTGCCTCGGGATTGAGTACAACAGTCACCATGCGCACTTTCCTCCATGGGAGTAATGTCTGAAACAGTCTACGCTTTGATCGCTCCCAGGAAGACCATTAGTAGTTTCCGATGTACATCTGGAGACAATCTGTAATGTGTGGACTATCAGAGTGTTGATGAAACACAGAAATTGCATCGGGATTGAATACAACTGTCATCACGCGCACTTTCCTCCATGGGAGTAATGTCTCTAACAGTCTACGCTTTGATCGTTCCCTGGAAGACCAGAAGTAGTTTCCCATACACATCTGTATGCATTCTGTAATCCGTGGACTATCAGAGTGCTGATGAAACACAGAAATTGCATCAGGACTGAATACAACAGTCACCATGCGCACTTTCCTCCATGAGAGTAACGTCTGAAACAGTCTACGCTTAGATCGTTCCCTGGAAGACCAGTAGTAGTTTCCGAAGCACATCTGGAGACAATCTTTAATCTGTGGACTATCAGAGTGTTGATGAAACACAGAAATTGCATATGGATTGAATACAACAGTCACCATGCGCACTTTCCTCCATGGGAGGTATGTCTCAAACAGTCTACGCTTTGATCGCTCCCTTGAAGACCAGTAGTAGTTTCCGATGCACATCTGGAGGCATTCTGTAATCTGTGGACTATCTGAGTGTTAATGAAACACAGGTATTGCATTCGGGATTGAATACAACTGCCAACATGCGCACTTTCCTCCATGGGAGTAATTCGCAAACAGTCTACGCTTTGATCGTTTCCTGGAAGGTCAGTAGTAGTTTCCGATGCACATCTGGAGGCATTCTGTAATCTGTGGACCACCAAATTGTTGATGAAACACAGAAATTGCATCGGGATTGAATACAACTGTCACCATGCGCACTTCCCTCCATGGGAGTAATGTCTCAAACAGTCTACGCTTTTATCGTTCCCTGGAAGACCACTAGTAGTTTACGATGCACATCTGGAGGCATTCTGTAATCTGTGGACTATCAGACTGTTGATGAAACACAGAAATTGCATCGGGATTGAATACAACAGCCACCATACGCACTTTCCTCCTTGGGAGTAATGTCTTAAACAGTCTATACTTTGATAGATACCTGGAAGACCAGAGGTAGTTTCCGATGGACATCTGGAGGCATTCTGTAATCTGTGGACCTTCAAAGTGTTGATGAAACACAGAAATTGCATCGGGATTGAATACAACAGTCACCATGCGCACTTTCCTCCATGTTAGTAATTCTCAAACAGTCTACATTTGATCGTTCCCTGGAAGACCAGTAGTAGTTACCGATGCATATCTGGAGGCATACTGTAATCTGTGGACTATCAGAGTGTTGATGAAACACAGAAATTGCATCGGGATTGAATACAACAGTCACCATGCGCACTTTCCTCCCTGGGAGTAATGTCTCTAACAATCTACGCTTTGATCATTCCCTGGAAGACCAGTAGTAGTTTCCGATGCACATCTGGTGGCATTCTGTAATCTGTTGACTATCAGAGTGTTGATGAAACACAGAAATTGCATCGGGATTGAATACAACAGTCACCATGCGCACTTTCCTCCATGGGAGGAATGTCTCAAACAGTCTACGCTTTGATCGTTTCCTTGAAGACCAGTAGTAGTTTCCGATGCACATGTGGAGGCATTCTGTAACCTGTGGATTATCAGACTGTTGATGAAACACAGAAATTGCATCGGGATTTAATACAACAGGAACCAAGCGCACTTTCCTCCTTGGGAGAAATGTCTCAAAAAATCTATTTTTTGATCGTTCCCTGGAAGACCAGAAGTAGTTTCCGATGCACGTCTGGAGGCATTCTGTAATCTGTGGAATTTCAAAGTGTTGATGAAAGACAGAAATTGCATCGGGATTGAATACAACAGTCACCATGCGCACTTTCCTCCATAGGAGGAATGTCTCAAACAGTCTACGCTTTGATCGTTCCCTGGAAGACCAGTGTTAGTTTCCGATGCACATCTGGAGGCATTCTGTAATCTGTGGACCTCCAAATTGTTGGTGAAACACAGAAATTGCCTCGGGATTGAATACAACTGTCACCATGCGCACTTCCCTCCATGGGAGTAATGTCGGAAACAGTGTACGCTTTGAGCGTTCCCTGGAAGACCAGTATTAGTTTCCGATGCACATTTGGAAGCATTCTGTAATCTGTGGACCTTCAAAGTGTTGATGAAAGATAGAAATTGCATCTGGAGTGAATACAACAGTCACCATCCGCACTTTCCTCCATGGGAGTAATGTCTGAAGCAGTCTACGCTTTGATCGCTCCCAGGAAGACCAGTAGTAGTTTCCGATGTATATCTGGTGGCATTCTGTAATCTGTGGACTATCAGAGTGTTGATGAAACACAGAAATTGCATCGGGATTGAATACAACAGTCACCATGCGCACTTTCCTCCATGGGAGGAATGTCTCAAACAGTCTACGCTTTGATCGTTCCCTTGAAGTCCAGTAGTAGTTTCCGATGCACATCTGGAGGAATTCTGTAACCTGTGGATTATCAGACTGTTGATGAAACACAGAAATTGCATCGGGATTGAATACAACAGGAACCAAGCGCACTTTCCTCCTTGGGAGTAATGTCTCAAAAAATCTATTTTTTGATCGTTCCCTGGAAGACCAGAAGTAGTTTCCGATGCACATCTGGAGGCATTCTGTAATCTGTGGACAATCAGAGTGCTGATGAAACACAGAAATTGCGTCGGGATTGAATACAACAGTCACAATGCGCACTTTCCTCCATGGGAGTAATGTCTCTAACAGTCTACGCTTTTATCGTTCCCTGGAAGACCACTAGTAGTTTACGATGCACATCTGGAGGCATTCTGTAATCTGTGGACTATCAGACTGTTGATGAAACACAGAAATTGCATCGGGATTGAATACAACAGCCACCATGCGCACTTTCCTCCTGGGGAGTAATGTCTTAAACAGTCTATACTTTGATAGTTCCCTGGAAGACCAGAAGTAGTTTCCGATGCACATCTGGAGGCATTCTGTAATCTCTGGACCTTCAAAGTGTTGATGAAACACAGAAATTGCATCGGGATTGAATACAACAGTCACCATGCGCACTTTCCTCCATGTTAGTAATTCTCAAACAGTCTACATTTGATCGTTCCCTGGAAGACCAGTGTTAGTTTCCGATGCTCATCTGGAGGCATTCTGTAATCTGTGGACTATCAGAGTGTTGATGAAACACAGAAAGTGCATTGGGATTGAATACAACAGTCACCATGCGCATTTTCCTCCATGGGAGTAATGTCTGAAACCGTTTACGCTTTGATCGTTCCCTGGAAGACCAGTAGTAGTTACCGATGCATATCTGGAGACATTCTGTAATCTGTGGACTATCAGAGTGTTGATGAAACACAGAAATTGCATCGAGATTGAATACAACAGTCACCATGCGCACATTCCTCCATGGGAGTAATGTCTCTAACAGTCTACGCTTTGATCATTCCCTGGAAGACCAGTAGTAGTGTCCGATGCACATCTGGTGGCATTCTGTAATCTGTGGACTATCAGAGTGCTGATGAAAGACAGAAATTGCATCGGGATTGAATACAACAGTCACAATGCGCACTTTCCTACATGGGAGGAATGACTCAAAGAGTCTACGCTTTGATCGTTCCCTTGAAGACCAGTAGTAGTTTCCGATGCACATCTGGAGGCTTTCTGTAACCTGTGGATTATCAGACTGTTGATGAAACACAGAAATTGCATCGGGATTGAATACAAGAGGCACCATGCCCAGTTTCATTCATGGGAGTAATGTCTCAAACAGATTACGCTTTGATCGTTCCCTGGAAGACCAATAGTAGTTTCCGAGGCACATCTGGAGGCATTCTGTAATCTGTGGACTATCAGAATGTTGACGAAACAACGAAATTGCATCGGGATTGAATGCAACTGTCACGATCCGCACTTTTCTCCATGTTAGTAATGTCTCAAACAATCTACGCTTTGATCGTTCCCTGAAAGACCAGTGTTAGTTTCCGATGCTCATCTGGAGGCATTCTGTAATCTGTGGACTATCAGAGTGTTGATGAAACACAGAAAGTGCATTGGGATTGAATACAACAGTCACCATGCGCACTTTCCTCCATGGGAGTAATGTCTGAAACCGTTTACGCTTTGATCGTTCCCTGGAAGACCAGTAGTAGTTACCGATGCATATCTGGAGACATTCTGTAATCTGTGGACTATCGGAGTGTTGATGAAACACAGAAATTGCATCGAGATTGAATACAACAGTCACCATGCGCACATTCCTCCATGGGAGTAATGTCTCTAACAGTCTACGCTTTGATCATTCCCTGGAAGACCAGTAGTAGTGTCCGATGCACATCTGGTGGCATTCTGTAATCTGTGGACTATCAGAGTGCTGATGAAAGACAGAAATTGCATCGGGATTGAATACAACAGTCACAATGCGCACTTTCCTCCATGGGAGGAATGACTCAAAGAGTCTTCGCTTTGATCGTTCCCTTGAAGACCAGTAGTAGTTTCCGATGCACATCTGGAGGCTTTCTGTAACCTGTGGATTATCAGACTGTTGATGAAACACAGAAATTGCATCGGGATTGAATACAACAGAAACCATGCGCACTTTCGTCCTTGGGAGTAATGTCTCAAAAAATCAATTTTTTGATCGTTCCCTGGAAGACCAGAAGTAGTTTCCGATGCACATCTGGAGGCATTCTGTAATCTGTGGACCTTCAAAGTGTTGATGAAACACAGAAATTGCATCGGGATTGAATACAACAGTCACCATGCGCACTTTCCTCCATTGGAGGAATGTCTCACACAGTCTACGCTTTGATCGTTCCCTGGAAGACCAGTGTTAGTTTCCGATGCACATCTGGAGGCATTCTGTAATCTCCGGACCTTCAAAGTGTTGATGAATCACAGAAATTGCCTCGGGATTGAGTACAACAGTCACCATGCGCACTTTCCTCCATGGGAGTAATGTCTGAAACAGTCTACGCTTTGATCGCTCCCAGGAAGACCATTAGTAGTTTCCGATGTACATCTGGAGACAATCTGTAATGTGTGGACTATCAGAGTGTTGATGAAACACAGAAATTGCATCGGGATTGAATACAACTGTCATCACGCGCACTTTCCTCCATGGGAGTAATGTCTCTAACAGTCTACGCTTTGATCGTTCCCTGGAAGACCAGAAGTAGTTTCCCATACACATCTGTATGCATTCTGTAATCCGTGGACTATCAGAGTGCTGATGAAACACAGAAATTGCATCAGGACTGAATACAACAGTCACCATGCGCACTTTCCTCCATGAGAGTAACGTCTGAAACAGTCTACGCTTAGATCGTTCCCCGGAAGACCAGTAGTAGTTTCCGAAGCACATCTGGAGACAATCTTTAATCTGTGGACTATCAGAGTGTTGATGAAACACAGAAATTGCATATGGATTGAATACAACAGTCACCATGCGCACTTTCCTCCATGGGAGGTATGTCTCAAACAGTCTACGCTTTGATCGCTCCCTTGAAGACCAATAGTAGTTTCCGATGCACATCTGGAGGCATTCCGTAATCTGTGGACTATCTGAGTGTTGATGAAACACAGGTATTGCATTCGGGATTGAATACAACTGCCAACATGCGCACTTTCCTCCATGGGAGTAATTCGCAAACAGTCTACGCTTTGATCGTTCCCTGGAAGGTCAGTAGTAGTTTCCGATGCACATCTGGAGGCATTCTGTAATCTGTGGACCACCAAATTGTTGATGAAACACAGAAATTGCATCGGGATTGAATACAACTGTCACCATGCGCACTTCCCTCCATGGGAGTAATGTCTCAAACAGTCTACGCTTTTATCGTTCCCTGGAAGACCACTAGTAGTTTACGATGCACATCTGGAGGCATTCTGTAATCTGTGGACTATCAGAGTGTTGATGAAACACAGAAATTGCATCGGGATTGAATACAACAGTCACCATGCGCACTTTCCTCCATGGGAGTAATGTCTCTAACAGTCTACGCTTTGATCATTCCCTGGAAGACCAGTAGTAGTTTCCGATGCACATCTGGTGGCATTCTGTAATCTGTGGACTATCAGAGTGTTGATGAAACACAGAAATGGCATCGGGATTGAATACAACAGTCACCATGCGCACTTTCCTCCATGGGAGGAATGTCTCAAACAGTCTACGCTTTGATCGTTCCCTTGAAGACCAGTAGTAGTTTCCGATGCACATGTGGAGGCATTCTGTAACCTGTGGATTATCAGACTGTTGATGAAACACAGAAATTGCATCGGGATTTAATACAACAGGAACCAAGCGCACTTTCCTCCTTGGGAGTAATGTCTCAAGAAATCTATTTTTTGATCGTTCCCTGGAAGACCAGAAGTAGTTTCCGATGAACGTCTGGAGGCATTCTGTAATCTGTGGAATTTCAAAGTGTTGATGAAAGACAGAAATTAAATCGGGATTGAATACAACAGTCACCATGCGCACTTTCCTCCATAGGAGGAATGTCTCAAACAGTCTACGCTTTGATCGTTCCCTGGAAGACCAGTGTTAGTTTCCGATGCACATCTGGAGGCATTCTGTAATCTGTGGACTATCAGAGTGTTGATGAAACACAGATATTGCATCGGGATTGAATACAACAGTCACCATGCGCACTTTCCTCCATGAGAGTAAAGTCTGCAACAGTCTACGCTTTGATCATTCCCTGGAAGACCAGTAGTAGTTTCCGATGCATATCTGGAGGCATTCTGTAATCTGTGGACCTCCAAATTGTTGGTGAAACACAGAAATTGCCTCGGGATTGAATACAACTGTCACCATGCGCACTTCCCTCCATGGGAGTAATGTCGGAAACAGTGTACGCTTTGAGCGTTCCCTGGAAGACCAGTATTAGTTTCCGATTCACATTTGGAAGCATTCTGTAATCTGTGGACCTTCAAAGTGTTGATGAAACATAGAAATTGCATCTGGAGTGAATACAACAGTCACCATCCGCACTTTCCTCCATGGGAGTAATGTCTGAAGCAGTCTACGCTTTGATCGCTCCCAGGAAGACCAGTAGTAGTTTCCGATGTATATCTGGTGGCATTCTGTAATCTGTGGACTATCAGAGTGTTGATGAAACACAGAAATTGCATCGGGATTGAATACAACAGTCACCATGCGCACTTTCCTCCATGGGAGGAATGTCTCAAACAGTCTACGCTTTGATCGTTCCCTTGAAGACCAGTAGTAGTTTCCGATGCACATCTGGAGGAATTCTGTAACCTGTGGATTATCAGACTGTTGATGATACACAGAAATTGCATCGGGATTGAATACAACAGGAACCAAGCGCACTTTCCTCCTTGGGAGTAATGTCTCAAAAAATCTATTTTTTGATCGTTCCCTGGAAGACCAGAAGTAGTTTCCGATGCACATCTGGAGGCATTCTGTAATCTGTGGACCTTCAAAGTGTTGATGAAACACAGAAATTGCATCGGGATTGAATACAACAGTCACCATACGCACTTTCCTCCATGGGAGGAATGTCTCAAACAGTCTACGCTTTGATCGTTCCCTGGAAGACCAGTGTTAGTTTCCGATGCACATCTGGAGGCATTCTGTAATCTGTGGACAATCAGAGTGTTGATGAAACACAGAAATTGCGTCGGGATTGAATACAACAGTCACAATGCGCACTTTCCTCCATGGGAGTAATGTCTCTAACAGTCTACGCTTTGATCATTCCCTGGAAGACCAGTAGTAGTTTCCGATGCACATCTGGTGGCATTCTGTTATCTGTGGACTATCAGAGTGTTGATGAAACACAGTAATTGCATCGGGATTGAATACAACAGGCACCATGCGCACTTTCCTCCATGGGAGTAATGTCTTAAACAGTCTATTCTTTGATCGTTCCCTGGAAGACCAGAAGTAGTTTCCGATGCGCATCTGGAGGCATTCTGTACTCTGTGGACCTTCAAAGTTTTGATGACACACAGAAATAGCATCGGGAGTGAATACAACAGTCACCATCCGCACTTTCCTCCATGGGAGTAATGTCTCAACAGTCTACGCCTTGATCGTTCCCTGGAAGACCAGTATTAGTTTCCGATGAACATCTGGAGGCAATCTGTAATCTGTGGACTATCAGAGTATTGATGAAAAACAGAAATTTCATCGGGATTGAATACAACAGTCACCAAACGCACTTTTCTCCATGGGAGTAATGTCTCAAAGAGTCTACGCTTTGATCGTTCCCTGGAAGACCCGCAGTAGTTTCCGACGCACATCTGGAGGCATTCTGTAATCTGTGGACTATCAGAGTGATGATGAAACACAGAAATTGCATCAAGATTGAATACAACAGTCACCATGCGCACTTTCCTCCATGGGAGGAATGTCTCTAACAGTCTACGCTTTGATTGTTCTCTGGACGACCAGTGGTAGTTTCCGATGCACATCTGGAGGCATTCTGTAATCTGTGGACTATCAGAGTATTGATGAAACACAGAAATTGCATCGGGATTGAATACAACAGTTACCATGCGCTCATTCCTCCATGGGAGTAATTCTCAAACAGGCTACGATTTGATCGTTCCCTGGAAGACCAGTAGTAGTTTCCGATGCACATCTGGAGGCATTCTGTAAAATGTGGACTATCAGACTGTTGATGAAACACAGAAATTGCATCGGGAATGATTACAACAGTTACCATGCGCTCTTTCCTCCTTGGGAGTAATTCTTAAACAGTCTACGTTTTGATCGTTCCCAGGAAGATCAGTAGTAGTTTCCGACGCACATCTGGAGACAATCTGTAATCTGTGGACTATCAGAGTGTTGATGAAACACATAAATTACATCGGGATTGAATACAAAAGTCTCCATGGGCACTTTCCTCCATGGGAGTAATGTCTCAAAGAGTTTATGCTCTGATCGTTCCCTCGAAACCAGTAGTATCTTCCGATGCACATCTGGATTCATTCTGTAATCTGTGGACCTTCAAAGTGTTGATGAAACACAGAAATTGCCTCGGGATTGAATACAACAGTCATCATGCGCAGTTTCCTCTATGGGAGTAATGTCTCAAACAGTCAACAATTTGATCGTTCCCTGGAAGACCATTAGTACTTACCGATGCACATCTGGAGGCACTCTGTAATTTGTGGACTATCAGAGTGTTGATGAAACACAGAAATTGCATCGGTATTGAATACAACAGGAACCATGCGCACTTTCCTCCTTGGGAGTAATGTCTCAAAAAATCTATTTTTGATCGTTCCCTGGAAGACCAGAAGTAGCTTCCGATGCACATCTGGAGGCATTCTGTAATCTGTGGACCTTCAAAGTGTTGATGAAACACAGAAATTGCATCGGGATTGAATACAACAGTCACCATGCGCAATTTCCTCCATGGGAGGAATGTCTCAAACAGTCTACGCTTTGATCGTTCCCTGGAAGACCAGTGTTAGTTTCCGATGCACATCTGGAGGCATTCTGTAATCTGTGGACTATCAGAGTGTTGATGAAACACAGAAATTGAATCGGGACTGAATACAACAGTCACCATGAGCACTTTCCCATATAAAAGTAATGTCTCAAACAGACCACGATTTGATCGTTCCCTGGAAGACCAGTAGTAGTTTCCGATGCACATCTGGAGGCATTCTGTAATCTGTGGACTATCAAAGTGTTGATGAAACATAGAAATTGCATCGGGATTGAATACAACAGTCACCATGCGCACTTTCCTCCATGGGAGTAATGTCTGAAACAGTCTACGCTTTGATCGTTCCCTGGAAGACCAGTAGTAGTTTCCGATGCACATCTGGTGGCATTCTGTAATCTGTGGACCCTCAAAGTGTTGAAGAAACACAGAAATTGCATCTGGTGTGAATACAACAGTCACCATGCGCACTTTCCTCCATCGGAGTAATTCTCAAACAGGCTACGTTTTGATCGTTCCCTGGAAGACCAGTAGTATTTTCCGATGCACATCTGGTGGCATTCTGTAATCTCCGGACTTTCAAAGTGTTGATGAATCACAGAAATTGCCTCGGGATTGAGTACAACAGTCACCATGCGGACTTTCCTCCATGGGAGTAGTGTTTCAAACAGGCTACGCTTTGATCGTTCCCTGGATGACCAGAAGTAGTTTCCGATGCACATCTGGAGGAATTCTGTAATCTTTGGACTATCAGACTGTTGATGAAACACAGAAATTGCATCGGGATTGAATACAACAGGCACCATGCGCAGTTTCATTCATGGGAGTAATGTCTCAAACAGATTACACTTTGATCGTTCCCTGGAAGACCAGTAGTAGTTCCCGAGGCACATCTGGAGGCATTCTGTAATCTGTGGACTATCAGAGTGTTGACGAAACAACGAAATTGCATCGGGATTGAATACAACTGTCACGATCCGCACTTTCCTCCATGTTAGTAATGTCTCAAACAATCTACGCTTTGATCATTCCCTGAAAGTCCAGTGTTAGTTTCCTATGCTCATCTGGAGGCATTCTGTAATCTGTGGACTATCAGAGTGTTGATGAAACACAGAAATTGCATTGGGATTGAATACAACAGTCACCATGCGCACTTTCCTCCATGGGAGTAATGTCTGAAACAGTCTACGTTTTGATCGTTCCCTGGAAGACCAGTAGTAGTTACCGATGCATATCTGGAGACATTCTGTTATCTGTGGACTATCAGAGTGTTGATGAAACACAGAAATTGCATCGGGATTGAATACAACAGTCACCATGCGCACATTCCTCCATGGGAGTAATGTCTCTAACAGTCTCCGCTTTGATCATTCCCTGGAAGACCAGTAGCAGTTTCCGATGCACATCTGGTGGCATTCTGTAATCTGTGGACTATCAGAGTGTTGATGAAACACAGAAATTGCATCGGGATTGAATACAACAGTTACCATGCGCACTTTCCTCCATGGGAGGAATGTCTCAAAGAGTCTACGCTTTTATCGTTCCCTTGAAGACCAGTAGTAGTTTCGGATGCACATCTGGAGGCATTCTGTAACCTGTGGATTATCAGACTGTTGATGAAACACAGAAATTGCATCGGGATTGAATACAACAGGAACCATGCGCACTTTCCTCCTTGGGAGTAATGTCTCAAAAAATCTATTTTTTGATCGTTCCCTGGAAGACCAGAAATAGTTTCCGATGCACATCTGGAGGCATTCTGTAATCTGTGGACTATCAGAGTATTGATGAAACACAGAAATTGCATCGGGATTGAATACAACAGTCACCATGCGCACTTCCCTGAATTTGAGTAATGTCTCAAACAGTCTACGATTTGATCGTTCCCTGGAAGGCCAGAAGTAGTTTCCGATGCACATCTGGAGGCATTCTGTAATTTGTGGACTATCAGAGTTTTGATGAAACAAAGAAATTGCATCGGGATTGAATACAACAGTCACCATGTGCACTTTCCTCCATGGAAGTAATGTCTCTAACAGTCCACGCTTTGATCATTCGCTGGAAGACCAGTAGTAGATTCCGATGCACATCTGGAGGCATTCTGTAATCTGTAGACTATCAGAGTGTTATTGAAACACAGAAATTGCATCGGGATTGAATACAACAGTTACCATGCTCTCACTCCTCCATGGGAGTAATTCTCAAACAGGCTACGATTTGATCGTTCCCTGGAAGACCAGTAGTAGTTTCCGATGCACATCTGGAGGCATTCTGTAAAATGTGGACTATCAGACTGTTGATGAAACACAGAAATTGCATCGGGAATGATTACAACAGTTACCATGCGCTCTTTCCTCCTTGGGAGTAATTCTTAAACAGTCTACGTTTTGATCGTTCCCAGGAAGATCAGTAGTAGTTTCCGACGCACATCTGGAGACAATCTGTAATCTGTGGACTATCAGAGTGTTGATGAAACACATAAATTACATCGGGATTGAATACAAAAGTCTCCATGGGCACTTTCCTCCATGGGAGTAATGTCTCAAAGAGTTTATGCTCTGATCGTTCCCTCGAAACCAGTAGTATCTTCCGATGCACATCTGGATTCATTCTGTAATCTGTGGACCTTCAAAGTGTTGATGAAACACAGAAATTGCCTCGGGATTGAATACAACAGTCATCATGCGCAGTTTCCTCTATGGGAGTAATGTCTCAAACAGTCAACAATTTGATCGTTCCCTGGAAGACCATTAGTACTTACCGATGCACATCTGGAGGCACTCTGTAATTTGTGGACTATCAGAGTGTTGATGAAACACAGAAATTGCATCGGTATTGAATACAACAGGAACCATGCGCACTTTCCTCCTTGGGAGTAATGTCTCAAAAAATCTATTTTTGATCGTTCCCTGGAAGACCAGAAGTAGCTTCCGATGCACATCTGGAGGCATTCTGTAATCTGTGGACCTTCAAAGTGTTGATGAAACACAGAAATTGCATCGGGATTGAATACAACAGTCACCATGCGCAATTTCCTCCATGGGAGGAATGTCTCAAACAGTCTACGCTTTGATCGTTCCCTGGAAGACCAGTGTTAGTTTCCGATGCACATCTGGAGGCATTCTGTAATCTGTGGACTATCAGAGTGTTGATGAAACACAGAAATTGAATCGGGACTGAATACAACAGTCACCATGAGCACTTTCCTATATAAAAGTAATGTCTCAAACAGACCACGATTTGATCGTTCCCTGGAAGACCAGTAGTAGTTTCCGATGCACATCTGGAGGCATTCTGTAATCTGTGGACTATCAAAGTGTTGATGAAACATAGAAATTGCATCGGGATTGAATACAACAGTCACCATGCGCACTTTCCTCCATGGGAGTAATGTCTGAAACAGTCTACGCTTTGATCGTTCCCTGGAAGACCAGTAGTAGTTTCCGATGCACATCTGGTGGCATTCTGTAATCTGTGGACCCTCAAAGTGTTGAAGAAACACAGAAATTGCATCTGGTGTGAATACAACAGTCACCATGCGCACTTTCCTCCATCGGAGTAATTCTCAAACAGGCTACGTTTTGATCGTTCCCTGGAAGACCAGTAGTATTTTCCGATGCACATCTGGTGGCATTCTGTAATCTCCGGACTTTCAAAGTGTTGATGAATCACAGAAATTGCCTCGGGATTGAGTACAACAGTCACCATGCGGACTTTCCTCCATGGGAGTAGTGTTTCAAACAGGCTACGCTTTGATCGTTCCCTGGATGACCAGAAGTAGTTTCCGATGCACATCTGGAGGAATTCTGTAATCTTTGGACTATCAGACTGTTGATGAAACACAGAAATTGCATCGGGATTGAATACAACAGGCACCATGCGCAGTTTCATTCATGGGAGTAATGTCTCAAACAGATTACACTTTGATCGTTCCCTGGAAGACCAGTAGTAGTTCCCGAGGCACATCTGGAGGCATTCTGTAATCTGTGGACTATCAGAGTGTTGACGAAACAACGAAATTGCATCGGGATTGAATACAACTGTCACGATCCGCACTTTCCTCCATGTTAGTAATGTCTCAAACAATCTACGCTTTGATCATTCCCTGAAAGTCCAGTGTTAGTTTCCTATGCTCATCTGGAGGCATTCTGTAATCTGTGGACTATCAGAGTGTTGATGAAACACAGAAATTGCATTGGGATTGAATACAACAGTCACCATGCGCACTTTCCTCCATGGGAGTAATGTCTGAAACAGTCTACGTTTTGATCGTTCCCTGGAAGACCAGTAGTAGTTACCGATGCATATCTGGAGACATTCTGTTATCTGTGGACTATCAGAGTGTTGATGAAACACAGAAATTGCATCGGGATTGAATACAACAGTCACCATGCGCACATTCCTCCATGGGAGTAATGTCTCTAACAGTCTCCGCTTTGATCATTCCCTGGAAGACCAGTAGTAGTTTCCGATGCACATCTGGTGGCATTCTGTAATCTGTGGACTATCAGAGTGTTGATGAAACACAGAAATTGCATCGGGATTGAATACAACAGTTACCATGCGCACTTTCCTCCATGGGAGGAATGTCTCAAAGAGTCTACGCTTTTATCGTTCCCTTGAAGACCAGTAGTAGTTTCGGATGCACATCTGGAGGCATTCTGTAACCTGTGGATTATCAGACTGTTGATGAAACACAGAAATTGCATCGGGATTGAATACAACAGGAACCATGCGCACTTTCCTCCTTGGGAGTAATGTCTCAAAAAATCTATTTTTTGATCGTTCCCTGGAAGACCAGAAATAGTTTCCGATGCACATCTGGAGGCATTCTGTAATCTGGGGACCTTCAAAGTGTTGATGAATCACAGAAATTGCCTCGGGATTGAGTACAACAGTCACCATGCGCACTTTCCTCCATGGGAGTAATGTCTGAAACAGTCTACGCTTCGATCGCTCCCAGGAAGACCAGTAGTAGTTTCCGATGTACATCTGGAGACAATCTGTAATCTGTGGACTATCAGAGTGTTGATGAAACACAGAAATTGCATCGGGATTGAATACAACAGTCACCACGCGCACTTTCCTCCATGGGAGTAATGTCTCTAACAGTCTACGCTTTGATCGTTCCCTGGAAGACCAGAAATAGTTTCCCATGCACATATGTAGGCATTCTGTAATCCGTGGACTATCAGAGTGCTGATGAAACACAGAAATTGCATCAGGACTGAATACAACAGTCACCATGCGCAGTTCCCTCCATGAGAGTAACGTCTGAAACAGTCTACGCTTAGATCGTTCCCTGGAAGACCAGTAGTAGTTTCCGAAGCACATCTGGAGACAATCTTTAATCTGTGGACTATCAGAGTGTTGATGAAACACAGAAATTGCATATGGATTGAATAGTACAGTCACCATGCGCACTTTCCTCCATGGGAGGTATGTCTCAAACAGTCTACGCTTTGATCGTTCCCTGGATGACCAGAAGTAGTTTCCGGGCACATCTGGAGGAATTCTGTAATCTGTTGACTATCAGACTGCTGATGAAACACAGAAATTGCATCGGGATTGAACACAACAGTCACCATTCGCACTTTCCTCCATGGGAGTAATTCTCAAACAGTCTACGCTTTGATCGTTCCCTGGAAGGTCAGTAGTAGTTTCCGATGCACATCTGGAGGCATTCTGTAATCTGTGGACCTCCAAATGGTTGATGAAACACAGAAATTGCATCGGGATTGAATACAACTGTCACCATGCGCACTTCCCTCATGGGAGTAATGTCTTAAAGAGTCTACGCTTTTATCGTTCCCTGGAAGACCACTAGTAGTTTACGATGCACATCTGGAGGCATTCTGTAATCTGTGGACTATCGGACTGTTGATGAAACACAGAAATTGCATCGGAATTGAATACAACAGGCACCATGCGCACTTTCCTCCTTGGGAGTAATGTCTTAAACAGTCTATACTTTGATAGTTCCCTGGAAGACCAGAAGTAGTTTCCGATGCACATCTGGACGCATTCTGTAAACTGTGGACCTTCAAAGTGTTGATGAAACACAGAAATTGCATCGGGATTGAATACAACAGTCTCCATGCGCACTTTCCTCCATGGGAAGAATGTCTCAAACAGTCTACGCTTTGATCGTTCCCTGGAAGACCAGTGTTAGTTTCCGATGCACATCTGGAGGCCTTCTGTAATCTGTGGACTATCAGAGTGTTGATGAAACACAGAAATTGCATCGGGATTGAATACAACAGTCACCATGCGCACTTTCCTCCATGAGAGTAAAGTCTGCAACAGTCTACGCTTTGACCATTCCCTGGAAGACCAGTAGTAGTTTCCGATGCACATCTGGAGGCATTCTGTAATCTGTGGACCTCCAAATTGTTGATGAAACACAGAAATTGCCTCGGGATTCAATACAACTGTCACCATGCGCACTGCCCTCCATGGGAGTAATGTCTGAAACAGTCTACGCTTTGAGCGTTCCTTGGAAGACCAGTAGTAGTTTCCGATGCACATTTGGAAGCATTCTGTAATCTGTGTGTGGACCTTCAAAGTGTTGATGAAACATAGAAATTGCATCTAAAGTGAATACAACAGTCACCATCCGCACTTTCCTCCATGGGAGTAATGTCTCTAACAGTCTACGCTTTGATCATTCCCTGGAAGACCAGTAGTAGTTTCCGATGTACATCTGGTGGCATTCTGTTATCTGTGGACTATCAGAGTGTTGATGAAACACAGTAATTGCATCGGGATTGAATACAACAGGCACCATGCGCACTTTCCTCCATGGGAGTAATGTCTTAAACAGTCTATTTTTTGTTCGTTCCCTGGTAGACCAGAGGTAGTTTCCGATGCGCATCTGGAGGCATTCTGTACTCTGTGGACCTTCAAAGTTTTGATGACACACAGAAATTGCATCGGGAGTGAATACAACAGTCACGATCCGCACTTTCCTCCATGGGAGTAATGTCTCAAACAGTCTACGCTTTGATCGTTCCCTGGAAGACCAGTATTAGTTTCCGATGCACATCTGGAGGCATTCTGTAACCTGCGGATTATGGGACTGTTGATGAAACACAGAAATTGCATCGGGATTGAATACAACAGGAGCCATGCGCACTTTCCTCCTTGGGAGTAATGTCTCAAAAAATCTATTTTTTGAGCGTTCCCTGGAAGACCAGAAGTAGTTTCCGATGCACATCTGGAGGCATTCTGTAATCTGTGGACTTTCAAAGTGTTGATGAATCACAGAAATTGCCTCGGGATTGAGTACAACAGTCACCATGCGCACTTTCCTCCATGGGAGTAATGTCTGAAACAGTCTACGCTTCGATCGCTCCCAGGAAGACCAGTAGTAGTTTCCGATGTACATCTGGAGACAATCTGTAATCTGTGGACTATCAGATTGTTGATGAAGCACAGAAATTGCATCGGGATTGAATACAACAGTCACCACGCGCACTTTCCTCCATGGGAGTAATGTCTCTAACAGTCTACGCTTTGATCGTTCCCTGGAAGACCAGAAGTAGTTTCCAATGCACATATGTAGGCATTCTGTAATCCGTGGACTATCAGAGTGCTGATGAAACACAGAAATTGCATCAGGACTGAATACAACAGTCACCATGCGCACTTTCCTCCATGAGAGTAACGTCTGAAACAGTCTACGCTTAGATCGTTCCCTGGAAGACCAGTAGTAGTTTCCGAAGCACATCTGGAGACAATCTTTAATCTGTGGACTATCAGAGTGTTGATGAAACACAGAAATTGCATATGGATTGAATACAACAGTCACCTCGCGCACTTTCCTCCATGGGAGGTATGTCTCAAACAGTCTACGCTTTGATCGCTCCCTTGAAGACCAGTAGTAGTTTCCGATGCACATCTGGAGGCATTCTGTAACCTGTGGACTATCTGAGTGTTGATGAAACACAGGTATTGCATTCGGGATTGAATATAACAACCAACATGAGCACTTTCCTCCATGGGAGTAATGTCTCTAACAGTCTACGCTTTGATCGTTCCCTGGAAGACCAGAAGTAGTTTCCCATGCACATATGTAGGCATTCTGTAATCCGTGGACTATCAGAGTGCTGATGAAACACTGAAATTGCATCAGGACTGAATACAACAGTCACCATGCGCACTTTCCTCCATGAGAGTAACGTCTGAAACAGTCTACGCTTAGATCGTTCCCTGGAAGACCAGAAGTAGTTTCCGATGCACATGTGGAGGCATTCTGTATTCTGTGGACCTTCAAAGTGTTGATGAAACACAGAAATTGCATCGGGATTGAATACAACAGTCTCCATGCGCACTTTCCTCCATGGGAGGAATGTCTCAAACAGTCTACGCTTTGATCGTTCCCTGGAAGTCCAGTGTTAGTTTCCGATGCACATCTGGAGGCCTTCTGTAATCTGTGGACTATCAGAGTGTTGATGAAACACAGAAATTGCATCGGGATTGGATACAACAGTCACCATGCGCACTTTCCTCCATGAGAGTAATGTCTGCAACAGTCTACGCTTTGATCATTCCCTGGAAGACCAGTAGTAGTTTCCGATGCACATCTGGAGGCATTCTGTAATCTGTGGACCTCCAAATTGTTGGTGAAACACAGAAATTGCCTCGGGATTCAATACAACTGTCACCATGCGCACTGCCCTCCATGGGAGTAATGTCTGAAACAGTCTACGCTTTGAGCGTTCCTTGGAAGACCAGTAGTAGTTTCCGATGCACATTTAGAAGCATTCTGTAATCTGTGTGTGGACCTTCAAAGTGTTGATGAAACATAGAAATTGCATCTAAAGTGAATACAACAGTCACCATCCGCACTTTCCTCCATGGGAGTAATGTCTCTAACAGTCTACGCTTTGATCATTCCCTGGAAGACCAGTAGTAGTTTCCGATGTACATCTGGTGGCATTCTGTTATCTGTGGACTATCAGAGTGTTGATGAAACACAGTAATTGCATCGGGATTGAATACAACAGGCACCATGCGCACTTGCCTCCATGGGAGTAATGTCTTAAACAGTCTATTCTTTGATCGTTCCCTGGAAGACCAGAAGTAGTTTGCGATGCGCATCTGGAGGCACTCTGTACTCTGTGGACCTTCAAAGTTTTGATGACACACAGAAATTGCATCGGGAGTGAATACAACAGTCACGATCCGCACTTTCCTCCATGGGAGTAATGACTCAAAGAGTTTATGCTTTGATCGTTCCCTGGAAACCAGTAGTAGCTTCCGATGCACATCTGGAGACAATCTGTAATCTGTGGACTATCAGATTGTTGATGAAACACAGAAATTGCTTCGGGATTGAATACAACAATCACCATGCGCACTTTCCTCCATGGGCGTAATTCTCAAACAGTCTACGCTTTGATCGTTCCCTGGAAGACCAGTAGTAGATTCCGATGCACATCTGGAGGCATTCTGTAATCTGTGGTCCTTCAAAGTGTTGATGAAACACAGAAATTGCCTCGGTATTGAATACAACAGTCACCATGCGCACTTTCCTCCATGGGAGTAATTTCTGAAACAGTCTACGCTTTGATCGTTCCCAGGAAGACCAGGATTTGTTCCCGATGCACATCTGGAGGCATTCTGTAATCTGTGGACCTTCAAAGTGTTGATGAAACACAGAAATTGCATCGGGAGTGAATACAACAGTCACCATCCGCACTTACCTAAATGGTAGTAGTGTCTGAAACAGTCTACGCTTTGATCGTTCCCAGGAAGACCAGTATTTGTTCCCGATGCACATCTGGAGACAATCTGTAATCTGTGGACTATCAGAGTGTTGATGAAACACATAAATTACATCGGTATTGAATACAACAGTCACCATGCACACTTTCCTCCATGGGCGTAATTCTCAAACAGTCTACGATTTGATCGATCCCTGGAAGACCAGTAGTAGTTTCCGATGCACATCTGGAGGCATTCTGTAATCTGTGGACTATCAGACTGTTGATAAAACACAGAAATTCCGTCAGGATTGAATACAACAGTCACCATACGCACTTTCCTCCATGGGAGTAATGTCTGAAACAGTCTACGCTTTGATCGTTCCCAGGAAGACCAGGATTTGTTCCCGATGCACATCTGGAGACAATCTGTAATCTGTGGACTATCAGAGTGTTGATGAAACACATAAATTACATCGGGATTGAATACAAAAGTCTCCATGGGCACTTTCCTACATGGGAGTAATGTCTCAACGAGTTTATGCTTTGATCGTTCCCTCGAAACCAGTAGTAGCTTCCGATGCACATCTGGAGGCATTCTGTAATCTGTGGACCTTCAAAGTGTTGATGAAACACAGAAATTGCCTCGGGATTGAATACAACAGTCACCATGCGCACTTTCCTCTATGGGAGTAATGTCTCAAACAGTCAACGCTTTGATCGTTCCCTGGAAGACCATTAGTACTTACCGATGCACATCTGGAGGCACTCTGTAATCTTTGGACTATCAGACTGTTGATGAAACACAGAAATTGCATCGGGATTGAATACAACAGGAACCATGCGCACTTTCCTCCTTGGGAGTAATGTCTCAAAAAATCTATTTTTGATCGTTCCCTGGAAGACCAGAAGTAGCTTCCGATGCACATCTGGAGGCATTCTGTAATCTGTGGACCTTCAAAGTGTTGATGAAACACAGAAATTGCATCGGGATTGAATACAACAGTTACCATGCGCACTTTCCTCCATGGGAGGAATGTCTGAAACAGTCTACGCTTTGATCGTTCCCTGGAAGACAAGTGTTAGTTTCCGATGCACATCTGTAGGCATTCAGTAATCTGTGGACTATCAGAGTGTTGATGATACACAGAAATTGCATCGGGATTGAATACAACAGGCACCATGCGCAGTTTCATTCATGGGAGTAATGTCTCAAACAGATTACGCTTTGATCGTTCCCTGGAAGACCAGTAGTAGTTTCCGAGGAACATCTGGAGGCATTCTGTAATCTGTGGACTATCAGAGTGTTGACGAAACAACGAAATTGCATCGTGATTGAATACAACTGTCACGATCCGCACTTTCCTCCATGTTAGTAATGTCTCAAACAATCTACGCTTTGATCGTTCCCTGAAAGACCAGTGTTAGTTTCCGATGCTCATCTGGAGGCATTCTGTAATCTGTGGAATATCAGAGTGCTGATGAAACACAGAAATTGCATCGGGATTGAATACAACAGTCACCATGCGCACTTTCCTCCATGGGAGGAATGTCTCTAACAGTCTACGCTTTGATCGTTCCCTGGAAGACCAGAAGTAGTTTCCCATGCACATATGTAGGCATTCTGTAATCCGTGGACTATCAGAGTGCTGATGAAACACAGAAATTGCATCAGGACTGAATACAACAGTCACCATGCGCACTTTCCTCCATGAGAGTAACGTCTGAAACAGTCTACGCTTAGATCGTTCCCTGGAAGACCAGAAGTAGTTTCCGATGCACATGTGGAGGCATCCTGTAATCTGTGGACCTTCAAAGTTTTGATGAAACACAGAAATTGCATCGGGATTGAATACAACAGTCTCCATGCGCACTTTCCTCCATGGGAGGAATGTCTCAAACAGTCTACGCTTTGATCGTTCCCTGGAAGTCCAGTGTTAGTTTCCGATGCACATCTGGAGGCCTTCTGTAATCTGTGGACAATCAGAGTGTTGATGAAACACAGATATTGCATCGGGATTGAATACAACAGTCACCATGCGCACTTTCCTCCATGAGAGTAATGTCTGCAACAGTCTACGCTTTGATCATTCCCTGGAAGACCAGTAGTAGTTTCCGATGCACATCTGGAGGCATTCTGTAATCTGTGGACCTCCAAATTGTTGGTGAAACACAGAAATTGCCTCGGGATTCAATACAACTGTCACCATGCGCACTGCCCTCCATGGGAGTAATGTCTGAAACAGTCTACGCTTTGAGCGTTCCTTGGAAGACCAGTAGTAGTTTCCGATGCACATTTAGAAGCATTCTGTAATCTGTGTGTGGACCTTCAAAGTGTTGATGAAACATAGAAATTGCATCTAAAGTGAATACAACAGTCACCATCCGCACTTTCCTCCATGGGAGTAATGTCTCTAACAGTCTACGCTTTGATCATTCCCTGGAAGACCAGTAGTAGTTTCCGATGTACATCTGGTGGCATTCTGTTATCTGTGGACTATCAGAGTGTTGATGAAACACAGTAATTGCATCGGGATTGAATACAACAGGCACCATGCGCACTTGCCTCCATGGGAGTAATGTCTTAAACAGTCTATTCTTTGATCGTTCCCTGGAAGACCAGAAGTAGTTTGCGATGCGCATCTGGAGGCACTCTGTACTCTGTGGACCTTCAAAGTTTTGATGACACACAGAAATTGCATCGGGAGTGAATACAACAGGCACGATCCGCACTTTCCTCCATGGGAGTAATGACTCAAAGAGTTTATGCTTTGATCGTTCCCTGGAAACCAGTAGTAGCTTCCGATGCACATCTGGAGGCATTCTGTAATCTGTGGACTATCAGAGTGTTGATGAAACACATAAATTACATCGGTATTGAATACAACAGTCACCATGCACACTTTCCTCCATGGGCGTAATTCTCAAACAGTCTACGATTTGATCGATCCCTGGAAGACCAGTAGTAGTTTCCGATGCACATCTGGAGGCATTCTGTAATCTGTGGACTATCAGACTGTTGATAAAACACAGAAATTCCGTCGGGATTGAATACAACAGTCACCATACGCACTTTCCTCCATGGGAGTAATGTCTGAAACAGTCTACGCATTGATCGTTCCCAGGAAGACCAGGATTTGTTCCCGATGCACATCTGGAGACAATCTGTAATCTGTGGACTATCAGAGTGTTGATGAAACACATAAATTACATCGGGATTGAATACAAAAGTCTCCATGGGCACTTTCCTACATGGGAGTAATGTCTCAAAGAGTTTATGCTTTGATCGTTCCCTCGAAACCAGTAGTAGCTTTCGATGCACATCTGGAGGCATTCTGTAATCTGTGGACCTTCAAAGTGTTGATGAAACACAGAAATTGCCTCGGGATTGAATACAACAGTCACCATGCGCACTTTCCTCTATGGGAGTAATGTCTCAAACAGTCAACGCTTTGATCGTTCCCCGGAAGACCATTAGTACTTACCGATGCACATCTGGAGGCACTCTGTAATCTTTGGACTATCAGACTGTTGATGAAACACAGAAATTGCATCGGGATTGAATACAACAGGAACCATGCGCACTTTCCTCCTTGGGAGTAATGTCTCAAAAAATCTATTTTTGATCGTTCCCTGGAAGACCAGAAGTAGCTTCCGATGCACATCTGGAGGCATTCTGTAATCTGTGGACCTTCAAAGTGTTGATGAAACACAGAAATTGCATCGGGATTGAATACAACAGTTACCATGCGCACTTTCCTCCATGGGAGGAATGTCTCAAACAGTCTACGCTTTGATCGTTCCCTGGAAGACAAGTGTTAGTTTCCGATGCACATCTGGAGGCATTCTGTAATCTGTGGACTATCAGAGTGTTGATGAAACACAGAAATTGCATCGGGATTGAATACAACAGTCACCATGCGCACTTTCCTCCATGAGAGTAATTTCTGAAACAGTCTACGCTTTGATCGTTCCCTGGAAGACCAGTAGTAGTTTCCGATGCACATCTGTAGGCATTCAGTAATCTGTGGACTATCAGAGTGTTGATGATACACAGAAATTGCATCGGGATTGAATACAACAGTCACCATGCCCACTTTCCTCCATGAGAGTAATGTCTGAAACAGTCTACACTTTGATCGTTCCCTGGAAGACCAGTAGTAGTTCCCGATGCACATCTGGTGACATTCTGTAATCTGTGGACCCTCAAAGTGTTGATGAAACACAGAAATTGCATCTGGTGTGAATACAACAGTCACCATCCGCACTTTCCTCCATCGGAGTAATTCTCAAACAGGCTACGTTTTGATCGTTCCGTGGAAGACCAGTAGTATTTTCCGATGCACATCTGGTGGCATTCTGTAATCTCCGGACCTTCAAAGTGTTGATGAATCACAGAAATTGCCTCGGGATTTTGTACAACAGTCACCATGCGGACTTTCCTATATGGGAGTAGTGTTTCAAACAGGCTACGCTTTGATCGTTCCATGGATGACCAGAAGTAGTTTCCGATGCACATCTGGAGGAATTCTGTAATCTTTGGACTATCAGACTGTTGATGAAACACAGAAATTGCATCGGGATTGAATACAACAGGCACCATGCGCAGTTTCATTCATGGGAGTAATGTCTCAAACAGATTACGCTTTGATCGTTCCCTGGAAGACCAGTAGTAGTTTCCGAGGAACATCTGGAGGCATTCTGTAGTCTGTGGACTATCAGAGTGTTGACGAAACAACGAAATTGCATCGTGATTGAATACAACTGTCACGATCCGCACTTTCCTCCATGTTAGTAATGTCTCAAACAATCTACGCTTTGATCGTTCCCTGAAAGACCAGTGTTAGTTTCCGATGCTCATCTGGAGGCAGTCTGTAATCTAAGGAATATCAGAGTGCTGATGAAACACAGAAATTGCATCGGGATTGAATACAACAGTCACCATGCGCACTTTCCTCCATGGGAGGAATGTCTCAAACAGTCTACGTTTTGATCGTTCCCTTGAAGACCAGTAGTAGTTTCCGATGCACATCTGGAGGCATTCTGTAACCTGTGGATTATCAGACTGTTGATGAAACACAGAAATTACATCGGGATTGAATACAACAGGAACCATGCGCACTTTCCTCCTTGGGAGTAATGTCTCAAAAAATCTATTTTTTGATCGTTCCTGGAAGACCAGAAGTAGTTTACGATGCACATCTGGAGGCATTCTGTAATCTGTGGACCTTCAAAGTGTTGATGAAACACAGAAATTGCATCGGGATTGAATACAACAGTCACCATGCGCACTTTCCTCCATGGGAGGAATGTCTCAAACAGTCTACGCTTTGATCGTTCCCTGGTAGACCAGTGTTAGTTTCCGATGCACATCTGGAGGCATTCTGTAATCTCCGGACCTTCAAAGTGTTGATGAATCACAGAAATTGCCTCGGGATTGATTACAACAGGCACCATGCGCACTTTCCTCCATGGGAGTAATGTCTGAAACAGTCTACGCTTTGAACGCTCCCAGGAAGACCAGTAGTAGTTTCCGATGTACATCTGGAGACAATCTGTAATCTGTGGACTATCAGAGTGTTGATGAAACACACAAATCGCATCGGGATTGAATACAACAGTCACCATGCGCACTTTCCTCCATGGGAGTAATGTCTCTAACAGTCTACGCTTAGATCGTTCCCTGGAAGATCAGAAGTAGTTTCCCATGCACATCTGTAGGCATTCTGTAATCCGTGGACTATCAGAGTGCTGATGAAACACAGATATTGCATCAGGACTGAATACAACAGTCACCATGCGCAAATTCCTCCATGAGAGTAACGTCTGAAACAGTCTACGCTTAGATCGTTCCCTGGAAGACCAGTAGTAGTTTCCGAGGCACATCTGGAGACAATCTTTAATCTGTGGACTATCAGAGTGTTGATGAAACACAGAAATTGCATATGGATTGAATACAACAGTCACCATGCGCACTTTCCTCCATGGGAGGTATGTCTCAAACAGTCTACGCTTTGATCGCTCCCTTGAAGACCAGTAGTAGTTTCCGATGCACATCTGGAGGCATTCTGTAATCTGTGGACTATCTGAGTGTTGATGAAACACAGGTATTGCATTCGGGATTGAATACAACAGCCTACATGCGCACTTTCCTCCATGGGAGTAGTGTCTCAAACAGGCTACGCTTTGATCGTTCCCTGGATGACCAGAAGTAGTTTCCGATGCACATCTGGAGGAATTCTGTAATCTGTTGACTATCAGACTGCTGATGAAACACAGAAATTGCATCGGGATTGAACACAACAGTCACCATTCGCACTTTCCTCCATGGGAGGAATGTCTCAAACAGTCTACGCTTTTATCGTTCCCTGGAAGACCACTAGTAGTTTACGATGCACATCTGGAGGCATTCTGTAAACTGTGGACTATCATACTGTTGATGAAACACAGAAATTGCATCGGGATTGAATACAACAGGCACCATGCGCACTTTCCTCCTTGGGAGTAATGTCTTAAACAGTCTATACTTTGATAGTTACCTGGAAGACCAGAAGTAGTTTCCGATGCACATCTGGAGGCATTCTGTAATCTGTGGACCTTCAAAGTGTTGATGAAACACCGAAATTGCATCGGGATTGAATACAACAGTCACCATGCGCACTTTCCTCCATGTTAGTAATTCTCAAACAGTCTACGTTTTGATCGTTCCCTGGAAGACCAGTAGTAGTTACCGATGCATATCTGGAGGCATTCTGTAATCTGTGGACTATCAGAGTGTTGATGAAACACAGAAATTGCATCGGGATTGAATACAACAGTCACCATGCGCACTTTCCTCCACGGGAGTAATGTCTCTAACAGTCTACGCTTTGATCATTCCCTGGAAGACCAGTAGTAGTTTCCGATGCACATCTGGTGGCATTCTGTAATCTGTGGACTATCAGAGTGTTGATGAAACACAGAAATTGCATCGGGATTGAATACAACAGTCACCATGCGCACTTTCCTCCATGGGAGGAATGTCTCAAACAGTCTACGCTTTGATCGTTCCCAGGAAGACCAGTATTTGTTCCCGATGCACATCTGGAGACTATCAGTAATCTGTGGACTATCGGAGTGTTGATGAAACACATAAATTACATCTTGATTGAATACAAAAGTCTCCATGGGCACTTTCCTCCATGGGAGTAATGTCTCTAACAGTCTACGCTTTGATCATTCCCTGGAAGACCAGTAGTAGTTTCCGATGCACATCTGGTGGCATTCTGTAATCTGTGGACTATCAGAGTGTTGATGAAACACAGAAATTACATCGGGATTGAATACAACAGTCACCATGCGCACTTTCCTCCATGGGAGGAATGTCTCAAACAGTCTACGCTTTTATCGTTCCCTTGAAGACCAGTAGTAGTTTCCGATGCACATCTGGAGGCATTCTGTAACCTGTTGATTATCAGACTGTTGATGAAACACAGAAATTGCATCGGGATTGAATACAACAGTAACCATGCGCACTTTCCTCCCTGGGAGTAATGTCTCAAAAAATCTATTTTTTGATCGTTCCCTGGAAGACCAGAAGTAGTTTCCGATGCACATCTGGAAACATTCTGTAATCTGTGGACCTTCAAAGTGTTGATGAAACACAGAAATTGCAACGGGATTGAATACAACAGTCACCATGCGCACTTTCCTCCATGGGAGGAATGTCTCAAACAGTCTACGCTTTGATCGTTCCCTGGAAGACCAGTGTTAGTTTCCGATGCACATCTGGAGGCATTCAGTAATCTGTGGACTATCAGAGTGTTGATGAAACACAGAAATTGCATCGGGATTGAATACAACAGTCACCATGCGCACTTTCCTCCATGAGAGTAATGTCTGCAACAGTCTACGCTTTGATCATTCCCTGGAAGACCAGTAGTAGTTTCCGATGCACATCTGGAGGCATTCTGTAATCTGTGGTCCTCCAAATTGTTGGTGAAACACAGAAATTGCCTCGGGATTGAATACAACTGTCACCATGCGCACTTCCCTCCATGGGAGTAATGTCTGAAACAGTCTACGCTTTGAGCGTTCCCAGGAATACCAGTAGTAGTTTCCGATGCACATCTGGAGGCATTCTGTAATCTGTGGACTATCAGGGTGTTGATGAAACAAAGAAATTGCATCGGGATTGAATACAACTGTCACCATCCGCATTTTCCTCCATGTTAGTAATGTCTCAAACCGTCTACGCTTTGATCGTTCCCTGGAAGACCAGTGTTAGTTTCCGATGCACATCTGGAGGCATTCTGTAATCTGTGGACTATCAGAGTGTTGATGAAACACACAAATCGCATCGGGATTGAATACAACAGTCACCATGCGCACTTTCCTCCATGAGAGTAATGTCTGCAACAGTCTACGTTTGATCATTCCCTGGAAGACCAGTAGTAGTTTCCGATGCACATTTGGAGACAATCTGTAATCTGTGGACTATCAGAGTGTTGGTGTAACACAGAAATTACATCGGGATTGAATACAACAGTCACCATTGGCACTTTCCTCCATGGGATAATGTCTCAAAGAGTCTACGCTTTTATCGTTCCCTGGAAGACCACTAGTAGTTTACGATGCACATCTGGATGCATTCTGTAATCTGTGGACTATCAGATTGTTGATGAAAAACAGAAATTGCATCGGGATTGAATACAACAGGCATCATGCGCACTTTCCTCCTTGGGAGTAATGTCTTAAACAGTCTATACTTTGATCGTTCCCTGGAAGACCCGAAGTAGTTTCCGATGCACATCTGGAGGCATTCTGTAATCTGTGGACCTTCAAAGTGTTGATGAAACACAGAAATAGCATCGGGATTGAATACAACAGTCACCATGCGCACTTTCCTCCATGTTAGTAATTCTCAAACAGCCTACGTTTTGATCGTTCCCTGGAAGACCAGTAGTAGTTTCCGATGCGCATCTGGTGGCATTCTGTAATCTGTGGACTATCAGAGTGTTGATGAAACACAGAAATTGCATCGGGATTGAATACAACAGTCACCATGCGCACTTTCCTCCATGTGAGGAATGTCTCAAACAGTCTACGCTTTGATAGTTCCCTTGAAGACCAGTAGTAGTTTCCGATGCACATCTGGAGGCATTCTGTAACCTGTGGATTATCAGACTGTTGATGAAACACAGAAATTGCATCGGGATTGAATACAACATGAACCATATGCACTTTCCCCCTTGGGAGTAATGTCTCAAAAAATCTATTTTTTGATCGTTCGCTGGAAGACCAGAAGTAGTTTCCAATGCACATCTGGAGGCATTCTGTAATCTGTGGGCCTTCAAAGTGTTGATGAAACACAGAAATTGCATCGGGATTGAATACAACAGTCACCATGCGCACTTTCCTCCATGGGAGGAATGTCTCAAAGAGTCTACGCTTTGATCGTTCCCTGGAAGACCAGTAGTATTTTCCGATGCACATCTCGTGGCATTCTGTAATCTCCGGACCTTCAAAGTGTTGATGAATCACAGAAATTGCCTGGGGATTGAATACAACAGTCACCATGCGTACTTTCCTCCATGGGAGTAATGTCTCTAACAGTCCACGCTTTGATCGTTCCCTGGAAGACCACAAGTAGTTTCCGATGCCCATCTGTAGGTATTCTGTAATCCGTGGACTATCAGAGTGCTGATGAAACACAGAAATTGCATCAGGACTGAATACAACAGTCACCATGCGCACTTTCCTCCATGAGAGTAACGTCTGAAACAGTCTACCCTTAGATCGTTCCCTGGAAGACCAGTAATAGTTTCCGATGCACATCTGGAGACAATCTTTAGTCTGTGGACTATCAGAGTGTTGATGAAACACTGAAATTGCATCGGGATTGAATACAACAGTCACCATGCGCACTTTCCTCCATGGGAGGTATGTCTCAAACTGTCTACGCTTTGATCGCTCCCTTGAAGACCAATAGTAGTTTCCGATGCACATCTGGAGGCATTCTGTAATCTGTGGACTGTCTGAGTGTTGATGAAACACAGAAATTGCATTGGGATTGAATACAACAGCCAACATGCGCACTTTCCTCCATGGGAGTAGTGTCTCAAACAGGCTACGCTTTGAACGTTCCCTGGATGACCAGAAGTAGTTTCCGATGCACATCTGGAGGCATTCTGTAATCTGTGGCCCTTCAAAGTGTTAATGAAACACAGAAATTGCATCGGGATTGAATACAACAGTCACCATGCGCACTTTACCCCATGTTAGTAATTCTCATACAGTCTACGCTTTGATCGTTCCCTGGAAGACCAGTAGTAGTAACCGATGCATATCTGGAGGCATTCTGTAATCTGTGGACTATCAGAGTGTTGATGAAACACAGAAATTGCTTCGGGATTGAATACAACAGTCACCATGCGCACTTTCCTATATAAAAGTAATGTCTCAAACAGACCACGATTAGATCGCTCCCTGGAAGACCAGTAGTAGTCTCCGATGCACATCTGGAGGCATTCTGTAATCTGTGGACTATCAGAGTGTTGATGAAACTCAGAAATTGCATCGGGATTGAATACAACAGTCACCATGCGCACTTTCCTCCATGGGAGTAATGTCTGAAACAGTCTACGCTTTGATCGTTCCCTGGAAGACCAGTAGTAGTTTCCGATGCACATCTGGAGGCATTCTGTAATCCGTGGACTATCAGAGTGCTGATGAAACACAGAAATTGCATCAGGACTGAATACAACAGTCACCATGCGCACTTTCCTCCATGAGAGTAACGTCTGAATCAGTCTACGCTTAGATCGTTCCCTTGAAGACCAGTAGTAGTTTCCGATGCACATCTGGAGGCATTCTGTAATCCGTGGACTATCTGAGTGTTGATGAAACACAGAAATTGCATCGGAATTGAATACAACAGCCAACATGCGCACTTTCCTCCATGGGAGTAGTGTCTCAAACAGGCTACGCTTTGATCGTTCCCTGGATGACCAGAAGTAGTTTCCGATGCACATCTGGAGGAATTCTGTAATCTGTTGACTATCAGACTGTTGGTGAAACACAGAAATTGCATCGGGATTGAACACAACAGTCACCATTCGCACTTTCCTCCATGGGAGTAATTCTCAAACAGTCTACGCTTTGATCGTTCGCTGGAAGTTCAGTAGTAGTTTCCGATGCACATCTGGAGGCATTCCGTAATATGTGGACCTCCAAATTGTTGATGAAACACAGAAATTGCATCGGGATTGAATACAACTGTCACCATGCGCACTTCCCTCCATGGGAGTAATGTCTGAAACAATCTACGCTTTGACCGTTCCCTGGAAGACCAGTAGTAGTTTCCGATGCACATCTGGAAGCATTCTGTTATCTGTGGACCTTCAAAGTGTTGATGAAACACAGAAATTGCATCGGGAGTGAATACAACAGTCACCATCCGCTCTTTCCTCCATGGGAGTAATTCTCAAACAGGCTACGCTTTGATAGTTCCCTGGAAGACCAATAGTAGTTTCCGATGCACATCTGGTGGCATTCTGTAATCTGTGGACCTTCAAATTGTTGATGGATCACAGAAATTGCATCGGAATTGAATACAACAGTCACCATGCCCACTTTCCTCCATGGGAGTAATGTATGAAGCAGTCTACGCTTTGATCGCTCCCAGGAAGACCAGTAGTAGTTTCCGATGTGTATCTGGAGACAATCTGTAATCTGTGGACTATCAGATTGTTGATGAAACACAGAAATTGCATCGGGATTGAATACAACAGTCACCACGCGCACTTTCCTCAATGGGAGTTATGTCTCTAACAGTCTACGCTTTGATCATTCCCTGGAAGACAAGTAGTAGTTTCCGATGCACATCTGGAGACAATCTGTAATCTGTGGACTATCAGAGTGTTGATGAAACACAGAAATTGCATCGGGATTGAATACAACAGTCACCATGCGCCCTTTCCTCCATGGGAGTAATGTCTCAAAGATTCTACGCTCTGATCGTTCCCTGGAAGACCAGTAGTAGTTTACGATGCACATCTGGAGGCATTCTGTAATCTGTGGATTATCAGACTGTTGATGAAACACAGAAATTTCATCGGGATTGAATTCAACAGGAACCATGCGCACTTTCCTCCTTGGGAGTAATGTCTTAATCAGTCTATACTTTGATCGTTCCCTGGAAGACCAGAAGTAGTTTCCGATGCACATGTGGAGGCACTCTGTAATCTGTGGACTATCAGAGAGTTGATGAAACACAGAAATTGCATCGGGATTGAATACAACAGTCACCATGCGCACTTTCCTCCATGTAAGTAATTCTCAAACAGTCTACGTTTTGATCGTTCCCTGGAAGACCAGTAGTAGTTACCGATGCATATCTGGAGGCATTCTGTGATCTGTGGACTATCAGATTGTTGCTGAAACACAGAAATTGCAACGGGATTGAATACAACACTCACCATGCGCACTTTCCTCCATGGGAGGAATGTCTCAAACAGTCTACGCTTTGATCGTTCCCTTGAAGACCAGTAGTAGTTTCCGATGCACATCTGGAGGCATTCTGTAATCTGTGGACTATTTGAGTGTTGATGAAACACAGAAATTGCATCGGGATTGAATACAACAGTCACCATGCACACTTTCCTCCTTGGGAGTAATGTCTTAAAAAATCTATTTTTTGATCGTTCCCTGGAAGACCAGAAGTAGTCTCCGATACACATCTGGAGGCATTCTGTAGTCTGAGGACGTTCAAAGTGTTGATGAAACACAGAAATTGCATCGGGATTGAATACAACAGTCACCATGAGCGTTTTCCTATATAAAAATAATGTCTCAAACAGACTACGATTTGATCGTTCCCTGGAAGACCAGAAGTAGTTTCCGATGCACATCTGGAGGCATTCTGTAATCTGTGGACCTTCAAAGTGTTGATGAAACACAGAAATTGCATCGGGATTGAATACAATAGTCACCATGCGCACATCCCCATGTTAGTAATTCTCAAACAGACTACGTTTTGATCGTTCCCTGGAAGACCAGTAGTAGTTACCGATGCACATCTGGAGGCATTCTGTAATCTGTGGACTCTCAGAGTGTTGATGAAACACAGAAATTTCATCGGGATTGAATACAACAGTCACCATGCGCACTTTCCTCCATGGGAGTAATGTCTCTAACAGTCTACGCTTTGATCATTCCCTGGAAGACAGTAGTAGTTTCCGATGCACATCTGGTGGCATTCTGTAACCTGTGGACTATCACAGTGTTGATGAAACACAGAAATTGCATCGGGATTGAATACAACAGTCACCATGCCCACTTTCCTCCATGGGAGGAATGTCTCAAACAGTCTACGCTTTGATCTTTCCCTTGAAGACCAGTAGTAGTTTCTGATGCACATCTGGGGGCATTCTGTAACCTGTGGATTATCAGACTGTTGATGAGACACTGAAATTGCATGGGGTTTGAATACAACAGGCACCATGCACACTTTACTCCTTGGGAGTAACGTCCTATACAGTCTATTTTTTGATCGTTCCCTGGAAGACCAGAAGTAGTTTCCGATGCACATCTGGAGTCATTCTGTAATCTGTGGACCTTCAAAGTGTTGATGAAACACAGAAATTGCATCGGGATTGAATACAACAATCACCATCCGCACTTTCATCCATGTTAGTAATGTCTCAAACAGTCTACGCCTTGATCGTTCCCTGGAAGACCAGTGTTAGTTTCCGCTGCACATCTGGAGGCATTCTGTAATCTGTGGACTATGAGACTGTTGATGAAACACATAAATTGCATCGGGATTGAATACAACAGTCACCATGCGCACTTTCCTCCATGGGACTAATGTCTCTAACAGTCTACGCTTCGATCTTTCCCTGGAAGACCAGTAGTAGTTTCCGATGCACATCTGGAGGCACTCTGTAATCTGTGGACCTTCAAAGTGTTGATGAAACACAGAAATTGCTTCGGGATTGAATACAACTGTCACCATGCGCACTTTCCTCCATGGGAGTAATGTCTGAAAATGTCTACGCTTTGATCGTTCCCTGTAAGACCAGTAGTAGTTTCCCATGCACAACTGGAGGCATTCTGTAATCTGTGGACTTTCAGACTGTTGATGAAACACAGAAATTCCATCTGGAGTGAATACAACAGTCACCATCCGCACTTTCCTCCATGGGAGTAATTCTCAATCAGGCTACGCTTTGATTGTTCCCTGGAAGACAAGTAGCAGTTGCTGATGCACATCTATTGGCATTCTGTAATCTGTGGACCTTCAAAGTGTTGATGAATCAAAGAAATTGCATCGTGATTGAATACAACAGTCACCATGCCCACTTTCCTCCATGGGAGTAATGTCTGAAACAGTCTACGCTTTGATAGCTCCCAGGTAGAACAGTAGTAGTTACCGATGTAAATCTGGAGACAATCTGTAATCTGTGGACTATCAGAGTGTTGATGAAACACAGAAATTGCGTCGGGATTGAATACAACAGTCACCACGCGCACTTTCCTCCATGGGAGTAATGTCTCTAACAGTCTACGCTTTGATCGTTCCCTGGAAGACCAGTAGTAGTTTCCGATGCACATCTGTAGGCATTCTGTAATCTTTGGACTATCAGACTGTTGATGAAACACAGAAATTGCATCGGGATTGAATAAAACAGTCACCATTAGCACTTTCCTCCATGGGAGTAATGTCTCAAACAGTTTACGCTTTGATCGTTCCCTGGAAGACACGTAGTAGTTTAGGATGCACATCTGGACTCATTCTGTAATCTGTGGACTATCAGAGTGTTGATGAAACACAGAAATTGCATCTCGATTGAATACAACAGTCACCATGCGCACTTTCCTCCATGGGAGTAACGTCTCAATGAGTCTACGCTTTGATCCTTCCGTGGAAGACCAGTAGTAGTTTACGCTGCAATTCTGGAGGCATTCTGTAACCTGTGGAGTATCAGACTGTTGATGAAACACAGAAATTGCATCGGGATTGAATACAACAGGCACCATGCGCAGTTTCATTCATGGGAGTAATGTCTCAAACAGATTACCCTTTGATCGTTCCCTGAAAGACCAGTAGTAGTTTCCGAGGCACATCTGGAGTCATTCTGTAATCTGTGGACTATCAGAGTGTTGATGAAACAAAGAAGTTGCATCGGGATTGAATACAACTGTCACCATCTGCACATTCCTCCATGTTAGTAATGTCTCAAACAGTCTACGCTTTGATCGTTCCCTGGAGACCAGTGTTAGTTTCCGATGCACATCTGGAGGCATTCTGTAATCTGTGGACTATGAGAGTGTTGATGAAACACAGAAATTGCATCGGGATTGAATACAACAGTCACCATTCGCACTTTCCTCCATGGGAGTAATTCGCACACAGTCTACGCTTTGATCGATCCCTGGAAGGTCAGTAGTAGTTTCCGATGCACATCTGGAGGCATTCTGTAATCTGTGGACCTCCAAATTGTTGATGAAACACAGAAATTGCCTCGGGATTGAATACAACTGTCACCATGCGCACTTCCCTCCATGGGAGTAATGTCTGAAACAGTCTACGCTTTGATCGCTCCCAGGAAGACCAGTAGTAGTTTCCGATGTATATCTGGAGACAATCTGTAATCTGTGGACTATGAGAGTGTTGATGAAACACAGAAATTGCATCGGGATTGAATACAACAGTCACCATGCGCACTTTCCTCCATGGGAGTAATGTCTCTAACAGTCTACGCTTTGATCATTCCCTGGAAGACCTGTGGTAGTTTCCGATGCATATCTGGTGGCATTCTGTAATCTGTTGACTATCAGAGTGTTGATGAAACACATAAATTGCATCGGGATTGAATACAACAGTCACCATGCGCACTTTCCTCCATGGGAGGAATGTCTCAAACAGTCTCCGCTTTGATCGATCCCTTGAAGACCAGTAGTAGTTTCCGATGCACATCTGGAGGCATTCTGTAACCTGTGCATTATCAGACTGTTGATGAAACACAGAAATTGCATCGGGATTGAATACAACAGGAACCATGCGCAATTTCCTCCTTGGGAGTAATGTCTTAAAAAATCTATTTTTTGATCGTTCCCTGGAAGACCAAAAGTAGTTTCCGATGCACATCTTGAGGCATTCTGTAATCTGTGGACGTTGAAAGTGTTGATGAAACAGAGAAATTGCATCGGGATTGAATACAACAGTCACCATCCGCACTCTACTCCATGTTAATAATGTCTAAAACACTCTACGCTTTGATCGTTCCCTGGATGACCAGTGTTAGTTCCCGATGCACATCTGGAAGCATTATGTAATCTGTGGCCCTTCAAAGTGTTGATGAAACACAGAAATTGCATCTGGAATGAATACAACAGTCACCATCCGAACTTTCCTCCATAGGAGTAATTCTCAAACAGGCTACGCTTTGATCGTTCCCTGGAAGACCAGTAGTAGTTTCCGATGCATATCAGTGGCATTCTGTAATCTGTGGACCTTCAAAGTGTTGATGAATCACAGAAATTGCATCGGAATTGAATACAACAGTCACCATGCCCACTTTCCTCCTTGAGAGTAATGTCTGAAGCAGTCTACGCTTTGATCGCTCCCAGGAAGACCAGTAGTAGTTTCCGATGTATATCTGGAGACAATCTGTAATCTGTGGACTATGAGAGTGTTGATGAAACACAGAAATTGCATCGGGATTGAATACAACAGTCACCATGCGCACTTTCCTCCATGGGAGTAATGTCTCTAACAGTCTACGCTTTGATCATTCCCTGGAAGACCTGTGGTAGTTTCCGATGCATATCTGGTGGCATTCTGTAATCTGTTGACTATCAGAGTGTTGATGAAACACATAAATTGCATCGGGATTGAATACAACAGTCACCATGCGCACTTTCCTCCATGGGAGGAATGTCTCAAACAGTCTCCGCTTTGATCGTTCCCTTGAAGACCAGTAGTAGTTTCCGATGCACATCTGGAGGCATTCTGTAACCTGTGCATTATCAGACTGTTGATGAAACACAGAAATTGCATCGGGATTGAATACAACAGGAACCATGCGCAATTTCCTCCTTGGGAGTAATGTCTTAAAAAATCTATTTTTTGATCGTTCCCTGGAAGACCAAAAGTAGTTTCCGATGCACATCTTGAGGCATTCTGTAATCTGTGGACGTTGAAAGTGTTGATGAAACAGAGAAATTGCATCGGGATTGAATACAACAGTCACCATCCGCACTCTACTCCATGTTAATAATGTCTAAAACACTCTACGCTTTGATCGTTCCCTGGATGACCAGTGTTAGTTCCCGATGCACATCTGGAGGCATTCTGTAATCTGTTTACTATCGGAGTGTTGATGAAACACAGAAATTGCATCGGGGTTGAATACAACAATCACCATCCGCACTTTCCTCCATGTTAGAAATGTCTCAAAGAGTCTACGCTTTGATCGTATCCTGGAAGACGAGTAGTAGTTTCCGATGCACATCTGGAGGCATTCTGTATCTGTGGACTATCAGAGTGTTGGTGAAACACAGAAATTGCATCGGGATTGAATACAACAGTCACCATTCGCACTTTCCTCCATGGGAGTAATTCTCAAACACTCTACGATTTGATCGTTCCCTGGAAGATCAGTAGTACTTTCCGATGCACATCTTGAGGCATTCTGTAATCTGTGGACCTTCAAAGTGTCGATGAATCACAGAAATTGCTTCGGAATTGAATTCAACTGTCACCATGCGCACTTTCCTCCATGGGAGTAATGTCTGAAAAAGTCTACGCTTTGATCGTTCGCTGGAAGACCAGTAGTAGTTTCCGATGCACATCTAGAGGCATTCTGTAATCTGTGGACTGTCATAGTGTTGATGAAACACAGAAATTGTATCGGGATTGAATACAACAGTCACCATGAGCACTTTCTTCCATGGGAGTAACGTCTCAACGAGTCTACGCTTTGATCCTTCCGTGGAAGACCAGTAGTAGTTTACGATGCAATTCTGGTGGCATTCTGCAATCTTTGGACTATCCGACTGTTGATGAAACACAGAAATTGCATCGGAGTTTGAATAAAACAGTCACCATGCGCACTTTCCTCCATGGGAGTAATGTCTCTAACAGTCTACGCTTTGATCATTCCCTGGAGGACCAGTAGTAGTTTCCGATGCACATCTGGTGGCATTCTGTAATCTGTGGACTATCAGAGTGTTGATGAAACACAGAAATTGCATCGGGATTGAATACAACAGTCACCATGCGCACTTTCCTCCATGGGAGGAATGTCTCAAACAGTCTACGCTTTGATCGTTCCCTTGAAAACCAGTAGTAGTTTCCGATGCACATCTGGAGGCATTCTGTAACCTGTGGATTATCAGACTGTTGATGAAACACAGAAATTGCATCGGGATTGAATACAACAGGAACCATGCGCACTTTCCTCCTTGGGAGTAATGTCTTAAAAAATCTATTTTTTGATCGTTCCCTGGAAGACCAGAAGTAGTTTCCGATGCACATCTGGAGGCATTCTGTAATCTGTAGACGTTCAAAGTGTTGATGAAACACAGAAATTGCATCGGGATTGAATACATCAGTCACCATCCGCACTCTACTCCATGTTAATAATGTCTAAAACACCTTACGCTTTGATCGTTCCCTGGAAGACCAGTGTTAGTTTCCGATGCACATCTGGAGGCATTCTGTAATCTGTGGACTATCGGAGTGTTGATGAAACACAGAAATTGCATCGGGATTGAATACAACTGTCACCATGCGCACTTTCCTATATAAAAGTAATGTCTCAAACAGACTACGATTTGATCGTTCCCTGGAAGACCAGTAGTAGTTTCCGATGCACATCTGGAGGCATTCTGTAATCTGTGGACCTTCAAAGTGTTGATGAATCACAGAAATTGCCTCGGGATTGAATACAACAGTCACCATGCGCACTTTCCTCCATGGGAGTAATGTCTCAAACAGTCTGTTTTTGATCGTACCCTGGAAGACCAGAAGTAGTTGCCGATGCACATCTGGAGGCATTCTGTAATCGGTGGAGCTTCAAAGTGTTGATGAAACACAGAAATTGCATCTGGAGCGAATACAACAGTCACCATCCACACTTTCCTCCATGGGGGTAATTCTCAAACAGGCTATGCTTTGATCGTTCCCTGGAAGACCAGCAGTAGTTTCCGATGCACATATGGTGGCATTCTGTAATCTGTGGACCTTCAAATTGTTGATGAATCACAGAAATTGCCTCTGGATTGAATACAACAGTCACCATGCGCACTTTCCTCCATGGGAGTAATGACTGAAACAGTCTACGCTTTGATCGCTCCCAGGAAGACCAGTAGTAGTTTCCGATGTACATCTGGAGACAATCTGTAATCTGTGGACTATCGGAGTGTTGATGAAACACAGACATTGCATCGGGATTGAATACAACAGTCACCACGCGCACTTTCTTCCATGGGAGTAATGTCTCTAACAGTCTACGCTTTGATCGTTCACTGGAAGACCGGTAGTAGTTTCCGATGCACATCTGGAGACAATCTGTAATCTGTGGACTATCAGAGTGTTGATGAAACACAGAAATTGCAACGAGATTGAATACAACAGTCACCATGCGCACATTCCTCCTTGGGAGTAATGTTTTAAACAGTCTATTCTTTGATCGTTCCCTGGTAGACCAGAAGTAGTTTCCGATGCACATCTGGAGTCATTCTGTAATCTGTGGACCTTCAAAGTGTTGATGAAACACAGTAATTGCATCGGGATAGAATACAACAGTCACCATGCGCGCTTTCCTCCATGTTAGTAATTCTCAAACAGACTACGTTTTGATCGTTCCCTTGAAGACCAGTAGTAGTTACCGATGCACGTCTGGAGGAATTCTGTAATCTGTGGACTATCAGAGTGTTGATGAAACACAGAAATTGCATCGGGATTGAATACAACAGTCACCATGCGCACTTTCCTCCTTGGGAATAATGTCTCTAACAGTCTACGCTTTGATCATTGCCTGGAAGACAGTAGTAGTTTCCGATGCACATGTGGTGGCATTCTATAATCTGTGGACTATCAGAGTGTTGATGAAACACAGAAATTGCATCGGGATTGAATACAACAGTCACCATGCGCTCTTTCCTCCATGGGAGGAATGTCTCAAACATTCTACATTTTGATTGTTCCCTTGACGACCAGTAGTAGTTTCTGATACACATCCGGGCATTCTGTATCCTGTGGATTATCAGACTGTTGATGAAACACAGAAATTGCATCGGGATTGAATACAACAGGCACCATGCACACTTTCCTCCATGGGAGTAATGTCTGAAAAACTCTACGATTTGATCGTTCCCTGGAAGACCAGTAGTAGTTTCCCATGCACACCTGGAGTCATTCTGTAATCTGTGGACTTTCAAAGTGTTGATGAAACACAGAAATTGCATCGGGGTTGAATACAACAATCACCATCCACACTTTCCTCCATGTTAGTAATGTCTCAAAGAGTCTACGCTTTGATCGTATCTTGGAAGACGAGTAGTAGTTTCCGATGCACAACTGGACTCATTCTGTAATCTTTGGACTATCAGAGTGTTGATGAAACACAGAAATTGCATCGGGATTGAATACAACAGTCACCATTCTCACTTTCCTCCATGGGAGTAATTCTCAAACAGGCTACGATTTGATCGTTCCCTGGAAGACAAGTAGTAGTTTCTGATGCACATCTGGTGGCATTCTGTAATCTGTGGACCTTCAAAGTGTTGATGAATCACTGAAATTGCATCGTGATTGAATACAACAGTCACCATGCCCACTTTCCTCCATGGGAGTAATGTCTGAAACCGTCTACGCTTTGATAGCTCCTAGGTAGACCAGTAGTAGTTTCCGATGTACATCTGGAGACAATCTGTAATCTATGGACAATCAGGGTGTTGATGAAACACAGAAATTGCATCGGAATTGAATACAACAGTCACCACGCGCACTTTCCTCCATGGGAGTAATGTCTCTAACAGTCTACGCTTTGATCGTTCAATGGAAGACCAGTAGTAGTTTCCGATGCACATCTTTAGACAATCTGTAATCTGTGGATTATCAGAGTGCATCGGGATCGAATACAACAGTCACCATGCGCACTTTCCTCCATGGGAGTAATGTCTCAAAGAGTTTACGCTTTGATCGTTCCCTGGAAGACCAGTAGTAGTTTTCGATGCACATCTGGAGGCATTCTGTAATCTGTGGACCTTCAAAGTGTTGATGAAACACAGTAATTGCATCAGGATTGAATACAACAGTCACCATGCGCACTTTCCTCCATGTTCGTAATTCTCAAACAGACTACGTTTTGATCGTTCCCTGGAAGACCAGTAGTAGTTACCGATGCACATCTGGAGGCATTCTGTAATCTGTGGACTATCAGACTGTTGATGAAACACAGAAATTGCATCAGGATTGAATACAACAGGCACCATGCGCACATTCCTCCTTGGGAGTAATGTCTTAAACAGTCTATTCTTTGATCGTTCCCTGGTAGACCAGAAGTAGTTTCCGATCCACATCTGGAGACATTCTGTAATCTGTGGACCTTCAAAGTGTTGATGAAACACAGTAATTGCATCGGGATTGAATACAACAGTCACCATGCGCACTTTCCTCCATGTTAGTAATTCTCAAACAGACTACGTTTTGATCGGTCCCTGGAAGACCAGTAGTAGTTACCGATCCACATCTGGAGGCATTCTGTAATCTGTGGACTATCAGAGTGTTGATGAAACACAGATATTGCATCGGGATTGAATACAACAGTCACAATGCGCACTATCCTCCATGGGAGTAATGTCTCTAACAGTCTACGCTTTGATCATTGCCTGGAAGACAGTAGTAGTTTCCGATGCACATCTGGTGGCATTCTGTAATCTGTGGACTATCAGAGTGTTGATGAAACACAGAAGTTGGATCGGGATTGAATACAACAGTCACCATGAGCACTTTCCTCCATGGGAGGAATGTCTCAAACATTCTACGTTTCGATTGTTCCCTTGAAGACCAGTAGTATTTTCAGATACACATCCGGGGCATTCTGTAACCTGTGGATTATCAGACTGTTGATGAAACACAGAAATTGCATCGGGATTGAATACAACAGGCACCATGCACACTTTCCTCCATGGGAGTAATGTCTGAAAAAGTCTACGCTTTGATCGTTCCCTGGAAGAGCAGTAGTAGTTTCCCATGCACACCTGGAGGCATTCTGTAATCTGTGGACGTTCAAAGTGTTGATGAAACACAGAAATTGCATCGTGGTTGAATACAACAATCACCATCCGCACTTTAATCCATGTTAGTAATGTCTCAAAGAGTCTACGATTTGATCGTATCCTGGAAGACGAGTAGTAGTTTCCGATGCACATCTGGAGGCATTCTGTAACCTGTGGATTAACAGACTGTTGATGAAACACAGAAATTGCATCGGGATTGAATACAACAGGAACCATGCGCACTTTCCTCCTTGGGAGTAATGTCTTAAAAAATCTATTTTTTGATCGTTCCCTGGAAGACCAGAAGTAGTTTCCGATGCACATCTGGAGGCATTCTGTAATCTGTGGACGTTCAAAGTGTTGATGAAACACAGAAATTGCATCGGGATTGAATACAGCAGTCACCATCCGCACTCTACTCCATGTTAATAATGTCTAAAACACCTTACGCTTTGATCGTTCCCTGGAAGACCAGTGTTAGTTTCCGATGCACATCTGGAGGCATTCTGTAATCTGTGGACTATCGGAGTGTTGATGAAACACAGAAATTGCTTCTGGATTGAATACAACTGTCACCATGCGCACTTTCCTATATAAAAGTAATGTCTCAAACAGACTACGATTTAATCGTTCCCTGGAAGACCAGTAGTAGTTTCCGATGCACATCTGGAGGCATTCTGTAAACTGTGGACCTTCAAAGTGTTGATGAATCACAGAAATTGCCTCGGGATTGAATACAACAGTCACCATGCGCACTTTCCTCCATGGGAGTAATGTCTCAAACAGTCTGTTTTTGATCGTACCCTGGAAGACCAGAAGTAGTTGCCGATGCACATCTGGAGGCATTCTGTAATCTGTGGAGCTTCAAAGTGTTGATGAAACACAGATATTGCATCTGGAGCGAATACAACAGTCACCATCCACACTTTCCTCCATGGGAGTAATTCTCAAACAGGCTACGCTTTGATCGTTCCCTGGAAGACCAGCAGTAGTTTCCGATGCACATGTGGTGGCATTCTATAATCTGTGGACTATCAGAGTGTTGATGAAACACAGAAAATGCATCGGGATTGAATACAACAGTCACCATGCGCACTTTCCTCCATGGGAGGAATGTCTCAAACATTCTACATTTTGATTCTTCCCTTGACGACCAGTAGTAGTTTCTGATACACATCCGGGGCATTCTGTAACCTGCGGATTATCAGACTGTTGATGAAACACAGAAATTGCATCGGGATTGAATACCACAGGCACCATGAACACTTTCCTCCATGGGAGTAATGTCTGAAAAACTCTACGATTTGATCGTTCCCTGGAAGACCAGTAGTAGTTTCCCATGCACGCCTGGAGGCATTCTGTAATCTGTGGACCTTCAAAGTGTTGATGAAACACAGAAATTGCATCGGGATTGAATACAACAATCACCATCCGCACTTTCCTCCATGTTAGTAATGTCTCAAAGAGTCTACGCTTTGATCGTATCCTGGAAGACGAGTAGTAGTTTCCGATGCACATCTGGACTCATTCTGTAATCTTTGGACTATCAGAGTGTTGATGAAACACAGAAATTGCATCGGGATTGAATACAACAGTCACCATTCTCACTTTCCTCCATGGGAGTAATTCTCAAACAGGCTACGATTTGATCGTTCCCTGGAAGACAAGTAGTAGTTTCTGATAAACATCTGGTGGCATTATGTAATCTGTGGACCTTCAAAGTGTTGATGAATCACTGAAATTGCATCGTGATTGAATACAACAGTCACCATGCCCACTTTCCTCCATGGGAGTAATGTCTGAAACCGTCTACGCTTTGATAGCTCCCAGGTAGACCAGTAGTAGTTTCCGATGTACATCTGGAGACAATCTGTAATCTGTGGACAATCAGGGTGTTGATGAAACACAGAAATTGCATCGGAATTGAATACAACAGTCACCACGCGCACTTTCCTCCATGGGAGTAATGTCTCTAACAGTCTACGCTTTGATCCTTCACTGGAAGTCCAGTAGTAGTTTCCGATGCACATCTTTAGACAATCTGTAATCTGTGGACTATCAGAGTGCATCGGGATCGAATACAACAGTCACCATGCGCACTTTCCTCCATGGGAGTAATGTCTCAAAGAGTTCACGCTTTGATCGTTCCCTGGAAGACCAGTAGTAGTTTTCGATGCACATCTGGAAGCATTCTGTAATCTGTGGACCTTCAAAGTGTAGATGAAACACAGTAATTGCATCGGGATTGAATACATCAGTCACCATGCGCACTTTCCTCCATGTTAGTAATTCTCAAAAAGACTACGTTTTGATCGTTCCCTGGAAGACCAGTAAGGGTTACCGTAGCACATCTGGAGGCATTCTGTAATCTGTGGACTATCAGACTGTTGATGAAACACAGAAATTGCATCGGGATTGAATACATCAGGCACCATGCGCACATTCCTCCTTGGGAGTAATGTCTTAAACAGTCTATTCTTTGATCGTTCCCTGGTAGACCAGAAGTAGTTTCCGATGCACATCTGGAGGCATTCTGTAATCTGTGGACCTTCAAAGTGTTGATGAAACACAGTAATTGCATCGGGATTGAATACAACAGTCACCATGCGCACTTTCCTCCATGTTAGTAATTCTCAAACAGACTACGTTTTGATCGGTCCCTGGAAGACCAGTAGTAGTTACCGATGCACATCTGGAGGCATTCTGTAATCTGTGGACTATCAGAGTGTTGATGAAACACAGAAATTGCATCGGGATTGAATACAACAGTCACAATGCGCACTATCCTCCATGGGAGTAAAGTCTCTAACAGTCTACGCTTTGATCATTGCCTGGAAGACAGTAGTAGTTTCCGATGCACATCTGGTGGCATTCAGTAATCTGTGGACAATCAGAGTGTTGATGAAACACAGAAATTGGATCGGGATTGAATACAACAGTCACTATGAGCACTTTCCTCCATGGGAGGAATGTCTCAAACATTCTACGTTTCGATTGTTCCCTGAAGACCAGTAGTATTTTCTGATACACATCCGGGGCATTCTGTAACCTGTGGATTATCAGACTGTTGATGAAACACAGAAATTGCATCGGGATTGAATACAACAGGCACCATGCACACTTTCCTCCATGGGAGTAATGTCTGAAAAAGACTACGCTTTGATCGTTCCCTGGAAGACCAGTAGTAGTTTCCCATGCACACCTGGAGGCATTCTGTAATCTGTGGACCTTCAAAGTGCTGATGAAACACAGAAATTGCATCGTGGTTGAATACAACAATCACCATCCACACTTTAATCCATGTTAGTAATGTCTCAAAGAGTCTACGATTTGATCGTATCCTGGAAGACGAGTAGTAGTTTCCGATGCACATCTGGAGGCATTCTGTAATCTGTGGTCTATCAGAGTGTTGATGAAACACAGAAATTGCATCGGCATTGAATACAACAGTCACCATTGTCACTTTCCTCCATGGGAGTAATTCTCAAACAGTCTACGATTTGATCGTTCCCTGGAAGATCGGCAGTACTTTCCGATGCACATCTGGAGGCATTCTGTAATCTGTGGACCATCAAAGTGTCGATGAATCACAGAAATTGCTTCGGGATTGAATACAACTGTCACCATGCGCACTTTCCTCCATGGGAGTAATGTCTGAAAAAGTCTACGCTTTGATCGTTCCCTGGAAGACCAGTAGTAGTTTCCCATGCACACCTTAAGGCATTCTGTAATCTGTGGACCTTCAAAGTGTTGATGAAACACAGAAATTCCATCTGGAGTGAATACAACAGTCACCATCCGCACTTTCCTCCATGGGAGTAATTCTCAATCAGGCTACGCTTTGATCGTTCCCTGGAAGACAAGTAGTAGTTTCCGATGCACATCTGGAGGCATTCTGTAATCTGTGGACTATCAGAGTGCTGATGAAACACAGAAATTGCATGGGAATTGAATACAACAGTCACCATTAGCACTTTCCTCCATGGGAGTAATGTCTCAAACAGTCTACGCTTTGATCGTTCGCTGGAAGACCAGTAGTAGTTTCCGATGCACATCTGGAGGCATTCTGTAATCCGTGGACTATCAGAGTGTTGATGAAACACAGAAATTTCATCGGGATTGAGTACAACAGTCACCATGAGCACTTTCCTCCATGGGAGTAACGTCTCAATGAGTCTACGCTTTGATCCTTCCGTATAAGACCAGTAGTAGTTTTCGATGCAATTCTAAAGGCATTCTGTAATCTGTGGTCTATCAGACTGTTGATTAAACACAGAAATTGCATCGGGATTGAATACAACAGGCACCATGCGCACTTTCCTCCATGGTAGTAATGTCTCTAACAGTCTACCCTTTGATCGTTCACTGGAAGACCAGTAGTAGTTTCCGATGCACATTTGGAGGCATTCTGTAATCTGTGAACTATCAGAGTGTTGATGAAACACTAAATTTGCATCGGGATTGAATACAACAGTCACCATGCGCACTTTCCTCCATGGGAGTAATGATTCAAACAGTCTACGATTTGATCGTTCCCAGGAAGAACAGTAGTGGTTTCCGATGCACATGTGGAGGCATTCTGTAATCTGTGGACTATCAGAGTGTTGATGAAACACAGAAAATGCATCGGGAATGAATACAACAGTCGCCATGTGCACTTTCCTCTATGGTAGTAATGTCTCAACCAGTCTACGCTTTGATCGTTCGCTGGAAGACCAGTAGTAGTTACAGATGCACATATGGAGGCATTCTGTAATCTGTGGACAATCAGAGTGTTGATGAAACACATAAATTGCATCGGGATTGAATACAAGAGTCACCATGCGCACTTTCCTCCATGGGAGCGATGTCTGAAACAGTCTACGCTTTGATCGTTCCCTGGAAGACCAGTAGTAGTTTCCGATGCACATCTGGAGGCATTCTGTAAACTGTGGACTATCAGAGTGTTGATGAAACACAGAAACTGAATCAGGATGAATACAACAGTCACTATGCGCACTTTCCTCCATGGGTGTAATGTTTCTAAGAGTCTACCCTTTGATCGTTCCATTGAAGACCAGTAGTAGTTTCCAATGGACATCTGGAGGCATTCTGTAATCTGTGGATTATCAGAGTGTTGATGAAAGACTAAAATTGCAACGGGATTGAATACAACATTCACCATGCGCACTTTCCTCCAATAGAGTAATGTCTCAAACAGTCTACGATATGATCGTTCCCTAGAAGTCCAGTAGTAGTTTCCGATGCACATCTGGATGCATTCTGTAATCTGTGGACTATCAGAGTGTTGATGAAACACAGAAATTGCATCGGAATTGAATACAACAGTCACCATGCGCTCTTTTCTGGATGGGAGTAATTTCTCAAACAGTCTACGCTTTGATCGATCCCTGGAAGACCATTTGTAGTTTCCGATTCCCATCTGGAGCCATTCTGTAATCTGTGGACTATCAGAGGGTGGATGAAACACATAAATTGCATCGTGATTGAATACAACAGTCACCATGCGCACTTTCCTCCATGGGAGTAATTCTCAAACAGTCTACGTTTTGATCGTTCCCTGGAAGACCAGTAGTAGTTATCGATGCACATCTGGAGACAATCTGTAATCTGTGGAACATCAAAGTAAATGATGAAACACAGAAATTGCCTTGGGATTCAATACAACAGTCACCATTCGCACTTTCCTCCATGGGAGTAATGATTCAAACAATCTACGCTTTGATCGTTCCCAGGAAGACCAGTAGTGGTTTCCGATGCACATCTGGAGGCATTCTGTAATCTGTGGACTACCAGAGTGTTGATGAAACACAGAAAATGCATCGGGAATGAATACAACAGTCACCATGTGCACTTTCCTCCATGGGAGGAATGTCTCAAGGAGTTTACGCTTTTATCGTTCCCTGGAAGACCAGTAGTAGTTTCCGATGCACATCTGGAGGCATTCTGTAATCCGTGGACTGTCAGAGTGTTGATGAAACACAGAAATTGAATCGGGATTCACTACAACCGTCACCATGCGCACTTTCCTCCATAGGAGTAATGTCTCAAACAGTCTACACTTTGAACGTTCCCTGGAAGACCAGTATTAGTTTCCGATGCACATCTGGAGACATTCTGTAATCTGTGGACTATCGGAGTGTTGATGAAACACAGAAATTGCCTCGGGATTGAATACAACAGTCACCATGCGCACTTTCCTCTATGGTAGTAATGTCTCAAACAGTCTACGCTTTGATCGTTCGGTGGAAGACGAGTATTAGTTTCCGATGCACATCTGGAGGCATTCTGTAATCTGTGGACTATCGGAGTGTTGATGAAACACATAAATTGCATCGGGATTGAATACAAGAGTCACCATGCGCACTTTCCTCCATGGGAATAATGTCTCAAAGAGTCTACGCTTTGATCGTTCCCTTGAAGACCAGTAGTAGTTACCGATGTACATCTGGAGGGATGCTGTAATCTGTGGAATATCTGAGTGTTGATGAAACACCGAAATTGCATCGGGATTGAATACAACAGTCACCATGCGCACTTTCCTCCATGGGAGTAATGTCTCAAAGAGTCTACGCTTTGATCGTTCCCTGCAAGACCAGTAGTAGTTTTCGATGCACATCTGGAGGCATTCTGTAATCTGTGGACCTTCAAAGTGTTGATGAAACACAGTAATTGCATCGGGATTGAATACAACAGTCACCATGCGCACTTTCCTCCATGTTAGTAATTCTCAAACAGACTACGTTTTGATCGTTCCCTGGAAGACCAGTAGTAGTTATCGATGCACATCTGGATGCATTCTGTAATCTGTGGACTATCAGACTGTTGATGAAACACAGAAATTGCATCGGGATTGAATACAACAGGCACCATGCGCACATTCCTCCTTGGGAGTAATGTCTTAAACAGTCTATTCTTTGATCGTTCCCTGGTAGACCAGAAATAGTTAACGATGCACATCTGGAGGCATTCTGTAATCTGTTGACCTTCAAAGTGTTGATGAAACACAGTAATTGTATCGGGATTGAATACAACCGTCACCATGCGCACTTTCCTCCATGTTAGTAATTCTCAAACAGACTACGTTTTGATCGTTCCCTGGAAGACCAGTAGTAGTTACCATTGCACATCTGGAGGCATTCTGTAATCTGTGGACTATCAGAGTGTTGATGAAACACAGAAATTGCATCGGGATTGAATACAACATACATAATGCGCACTTTCCTCCATGGGAGTAATGTCTCTAACAGTCTACGCTTTGATCATTGCCTGGAAGACAGTAGTAGTTTCCGATGCACATCTGGTGGCATTCTGCAATCTGTGGACTATCAGAGTGTTGATGAAACACAGAAATTGCATCGGGATTGAATACAACAGTCACCATGCGCACTTTACTCCGTGGGAGGCATGTCTCAAACATTCTACGTTTTGATTGTTCCCTTGAAGACCAGTAGTATTTTCTGATACACATCCGGGGCATTCTGTAACCTGTGGATTATCAGACTGTTGATGAAACACAGAAATTGCATCGGGGTTGAATACAACAATCACCATCCGCACTTTCCTCCATGTCAGTAATGTCTCAAAGAGTCTACGCTTTGATCGTATCCTGGAAGACGAGTAGTAGTTTCCGATGCACATCTGGAGGCATTCTGTAATCTGTGGACTATCAGAGTGTTGATGAAACGCAGAAATTGCATCGGGATTGAATACAACAGTCACCATTCTCACTTTCCTCCATGGGAGTAATGTCTCTAACAGTCTACGCTTTGATCGTTCCCTGGAAGACCAGAAGTAGTTTCCGATGCACATCTGGAGGCATTCTGTAATCTGTGGACTATCAGAGTGCAGATGAAACACAGAAATTGCATCGGAATTGAATACAACAGTCACCATTAGCACTTTCCTCCATGGGAGTAATGTTTTAAACAGTCTACGCTTTGATCGTTCGCTGGAAGACCAGTAGTAGTTTCCGATGCACATCTGGAGGCATTCTGTAATCTGTGGACTATCAGAGTGTTGATGAAACACAGAAATTGCATCGGGATTGAATACAACAGTCACCATGAGCACTTTCCTCCATGGGAGTAACGTCTCAATGAGTCTACGCTTTGATCCTTCCATGGAAGACCAACAGTAGTTTACGATGCAATTCAGGAGGCATTCTGTAGTCTGTGGACTATCAGACTGTTGATGAAACACAGAAATTGCCTCGGGATTGAATACAACAGTCACCATGCGCACTTTCCTCCATGGGAGTAATGTCTGAAACAGTCTACGCTTTGATCGCTCCCAGGAAGACCAGTAGTAGTTTCCGATGCACATCTGGAGACAATCTGTAATCTGTGGACTATCAGAGTGTTGATGAAACACAGAAATTGCATCGGGATTGAATACAACAGTCACCACGCGCACTTTCCTCCATGGGAGTAATGTCTCTAACAGTCTATACTTTGATCGTTCACTGGAAGACCAGTAGTAGTTTCCGATGCACATCTGGAGACAATCTGTAATCTGTGGACTATCAGAGTGTTGATGAAACACAGAAATTGCATCGGGATTGAATACAACAGTCACCATGCGCACTTTCCTCCATGGGAGTAATGTCTCAAAGAGTCTACGCTTTGATCGTTCCCTGCAAGACCAGTAGTAGTTTTCGATGCACATGTGGAGGCATTCTGTAATCTGTGGACCTTCAAAGTGTTGATGAAACACAGTAATTGCATCGGGATTGAATACAACAGTCACCATGCGCACTTTCCTCCATGTTAGTAATTCTCAAACAGACTACGTTTTGATCGTTCCCTGGAAGACCAGTAGTAGTTACCGATGCACATCTGGAGGCATTCTGTGATCTGTGGACTATCAGACTGTTGATGAAACACAGAAATTGCATCGGGATTGAATACAACAGGCCCAATGCGTACATTCCTCCTTGGGAGTAATGTCTTAAACAGTCTATTCTTTGATCGTTCCCTGGTAGACCAGAAATAGTTAACGATGCACATCTAGAGGCATTCTGTAATCTGTTGACCTTCAAAGTGTTGATGAAACACAGTAATTGCATCGGGATTGAATACAACTGTTACCATGCGCACTTTCCTCCATGTTAGTAATTCTCAAACAGACTACGTTTTGATCGTTCCCTGGAAGACCAGTAGTAGTTACCGATGCACATCTGGAGGCATTCTGTAATCTGTGGACTATCAGAGTGTTGATGAAACACAGAAATTGCATCGGGATTGAATACAACAGTCACCATTCTCACTTTCCTCCATGGGAGTAATTCTCAAACAGTCTACGATTTTATCGTTCCCTGGAAGATCAGTAGTACTTTCCGATGCACATCTGGAGGCATTCTGTAATCTGTGGACTATCAGAGTGTTGATGAAACACAGAAATTTCATCGGGATTGAATACAACAGTCACCATGCGCACTTTCCTCCATGGGAGGAATGTCTCAAACATTCTACGTTTTGATTGTTCCCTTGAAGACCAGTAGTATTTTCTGATACACATCCGGGGCATTCTGTAACCTGTGGATTATCAGACTGTTGATGAAACACTGAAATTGCATCGTGATTGAATACAACAGTCACCATGCCCACTTTCCTCCACGGGAGTAATGTCTGACACCGTCTACGCTTTGATAGCTCCCAGGTAGACCAGTAGTAGTTTCCGATGTACATCTGGAGACTATCTGTAATCTGTGGACAATCAGGGTGTTGATGAAACACAGAAATTGCATCGGGATTGAATACAACAGTCATAATGCGCACTTTCCTCCATAGGAGTAATGTCTCTAACAGTCTACGCTTTGATCATTGCCTGGAAGACAGTAGTAGTTTCCGATGCACATCTGGTGGCATTCTGCAATCTGTGGACTATCAGAGTGTTGATGAAACACAGAAATTGCATCGGGATTGAATACAACAGTCACCATGCGCACTTTCCTCCGTGGGAGGAATGTCTCAAACATTCTACGTTTTGATTGTTCCCTTGAAGACCAGTAGTATTTTCTGATACACATCCGGGGCATTCTGTAACCTGTGGATTATCAGACTGTTGATGAAACACAGAAATTGCATCGGGATTGAATACAACAGCCACCATGCACACTTTCCTCCATGGGAGTAATGTCAGAAAAAGTCTACGCTTTGATCGTTCCCTGGAAGACCAGTAGTAGTTTCCCATGCACACCTGGATTCATTCTGTAATCTGTGGACCTTCAAAGTGTTGATGAAACACAGAAATTGCATCGGGGTTGAATACAACAATCACCATCAGCACTTTCCTCCATGTCAGTAATGTCTCAAAGAGTCTACGCTTTGATCGTATCCTGGAAGACGAGTAGTAGTTTCCGATGCACATCTGGAGGCATTCTGTAATCTGTGGACTATCAGAGTGTTGATGAAACGCAGAAATTGCATCGGGATTGAATACAACAGTCACCATTCTCACTTTCCTCCATGGGAGTAATTCTCAAAGAGTCTACGATTTGATCGTTCCCTGGAAGATCAGTAGTACTTTCCGATGCACATCTGGAGGCATTCTGTAATCTGTGGACTATCAGAGTGTTGATGAAACACAGAAATTGCATCGGGATTGAATACAACAGTCACAATGCGCACTTTCCTCCATGGGAGGAATGTCTTTAACATTCTACGTTTTGATTGTTCCCTTGAAGACCAGTAGAATTTTCTGATACACATCCGGGGCATTCTGTAACCTGTGGATTATCAGACTGTTGATGAAACACTGAAATTGCATCGTGATTGAATACAACAGTCACCATGCCCACTTTCCTCCACGGGAGTAATGTCTGACACCGTCTACGCTTTGATAGCTCCCATGTAGACCAGTAGTAGTTTCCGATGTACATCTGGAGACCATCTGTAATCTGTGGACAATCAGGGTGTTGATGAAACACAGAAATTGCATCGGGATTGAATACAACAGTCACCACGCGCACTTTCCTCCATGGGAGTAATGTCTCTAACAGTCTACGCTTTGATCGTTCCCTGGAAGACCAGAAGTAGTTTCCGATGCACATCTGTAGGCATTCTGTAATCTGTGGACTATCAGAGTGCAGATGAAACACAGAAATTGCATCGGAATTGAATACAACAGTCACCATTAGCACTTTCCTCCATGGGAGTAATGTTTTAAGCAGTCTACGCTTTGATCGTTCGCTGGAAGACCAGTAGTAGTTTCCGATGCACATCTGGAGGCATTCTGTAATCTGTGGACTATCAGAGTGTTGATGAAACACAGAAATTGCATCGGGATTGAATACAACAGTCACCATGAGCACTTTCCTCCATGGGAGTAACGTCTCAATGAGTCTACGCTTTGATCCTTCCATGGAAGACCAGTAGTAGTTTACGATGCAATTCTGGAGGCATTCTGTAGTCTGTGGACTATCAGACTGTTGATGAAACACAGAAATTGCCTCGGGATTGAATACAACAGTCACCATGCGCACTTTCCTCCATGGGAGTAATGTCTGAAACAGTCTACGCTTTGATCGCTCCCAGGAAGACCAGTAGTAGTTTCCGATGCACATCTGGAGACAATCTGTAATCTGTGGACTATCAGAGTGTTGATGAAACACAGAAATTGCATCGGGATTGAATACAACAGTCACCACGCGCACTTTCCTCCATGGGAGTAATGTCTCTAACAGTCTACGCTTTGATCGTTCACTGGAAGACCAGTAGTAGTTTCCGATGCACATCTGGAGACAATCTGTAGTCTGTGGACTATCAGAGTGTTGATGAAACACAGAAATTGCATCGGGATTGAATACAACAGTCACCATGCGCACTTTCCTCCATGGGAGTTATGTCTCAAAGAGTCTACGCTTTGATCGTTCCCTGCAAGACCAGTAGTAGTTTTCGATGCACATGTGGATGCATTCTGTAATCTGTGGACCTTCAAAGTGTTGATGAAACACAGTAATTGCATCGGGATTGAATACAACAGTCACCATGCGCACTTTCCTCCATGTTAGTAATTCTCAAACAGACTACGTTTTGATCGTTCCCTGGAAGACCAGTAGTAGTTACCGATGCACATCTGGAGGCATTCTGTGATCTCTGGACTATCACACTGTTGATGAAACACAGAAATTGCATCGGGATTGAATACAACAGGCACCATGCGCACATTCCTCCTTGGGAGTAATGTCTTAAACAGTCTATTCTTTGATCGTTCCCTGGTAGACCAGAAATAGTTAACGATTCACATCTAGAGGCATTCTGTAATCTGTTGACCTTCAAAGTGTTGATGAAACACAGTAATTGCATCGGGATTGAATACAACTGTCACCATGCGCACTTTCCTCCATGTTAGTAATTCTCAAACAGACTACGTTTTGATCGTTCCCTGGAAGACCAGTAGTAGTTACCGATGCACATCTGGAGGCATTCTGTAATCTGTGGACTATCAGAGTGTTGATGAAACACAGAAATTGCATCGGGATTGTATACAACAGTCACCATTCTCACTTTCCTCCATGGGAGTAATTCTCAAACAGTCTACGATTTGATCGTTCCCTGGAAGATCAGTAGTACTTTCCGATGCACATCTGGAGGCATTCTGTAATCTGTGGACTATCAGAGTGTTGATGAAACACAGAAATTTCATCGGGATTGAATACAACAGTCACCATGCGCACTTTCCTCCATGGGAGGTATGTCTCAAACATTCTACGTTTTGATTGTTCCCTTGAAGACCAGTAGTATTTTCTGATACACATCCGGGGCATTCTGTAACCTGTGGATTATCAGACTGTTGATGAAACACTGAAATTGCATCGTGATTGAATACAACAGTCACCATGCCCACTTTCCTCCACGGGAGTAATGTCTGACACCGTCTACGCTTTGATAGCTCCCAGGTAGACCAGTAGTAGTTTCCGATGTACATCTGGAGACAATCTGTAATCTGTGGACAATCAGGGTGTTGATGAAACACAGAAATTGCATCGGGATTGAATACAACAGTCACCACGCGCACGTTCCTCCATGGGAGTAATGTCTCTAACAGTCTACGCTTTGATCGTTCCCTGGAAGACCAGAAGTAGTTTCCGATGCACATCTGTAGGCATTCTGTAATCTGTGGACTATCAGAGTGCAGATGAAACACAGAAATTGCATCGGAATTGAATACAACAGTCACCATGAGCACTTTCCTCCATGGGAGTAACGTCTCAATGAGTCTACGCTTTGATCCTTCCGTGGAAGACCAGTAGTAGTTTACGATGCAATTCTGGAGGCTTTCTGTAATCTGTGGACTATCAGACTGTTGATGAAACACAGAAATTGCATCGGGATTGAATACAACAGGCACCATGCGCACTTTCCTCCATGGTAGTAATGTCTCAAACAGTCTACGCTTTGATCGTTCGCTGGAAGACCAGTAGTAGTTACAGATGCACATATGGAGGCATTCTGTAATCTGTGGACAATCAGAGTGTTGATGAAACACATAAATTGCATCGGGATTGAATACAAGAGTCACCATGCGCACTTTCCTCCATGGGAGTGATGTCTGAAACAGTCTACGCGTTGATCGTTCCCTGGAAGACTAGTAGTAGTTTCCGATGCACATCTGGAGGCATTCTGTAATCTGTGGTCTATCAGAGTGTTGATGAAACACAGAAACTGAATCAGGATGAATACAACAGTCACTATGCGCACTTTCCTCCATGCGTGTAATGTTTCTAACAGTCTACCCTTTGATCGTTCCATTGAAGACCAGTAGTAGTTTCCAATGGACATCTGGAGGCATTCTGTAATCTGTATACTATCAGAGTGTTGATGAAAGACTAAAATTGCAACGGGATTGAATACAACAGTCACCATGCGCACTTTTCTAGATGGGAGTAATTTCTCAAACAGTCTACGCTTTGATCGATCCCTTTAAGACCAGTAGGAGTTTCCGATTCCCATCTGGAGCCATTCTGTAATCTGTGGACTATCAGAGGGTGGATGAAACACATAAATTGCATCGGGATTGCATACAACATTCACCATGCGCACTTTCCTCCAATAGAGTAATGTCTCAAACAGTCTACGATATGATCGTTCCCTAGAAGTCCAGTAGTAGTTTCCGATGCACATCTGGATGCATTCTGTAATCTGTGGACTATCAGAGTGTTGATGAAACACAGAAATTGCATCGGAATTGAATACAACAGCCACCATGCGCACTTTTCTAGATGGGAGTAATTTCTCAAACAGTCTACGATTTGATCGATCCCTGGAAGACCAGTAGTAGTTTCCGATTCCCATCTGGAGCCATTCTGTAATCTGTGGACTATCAGAGGGTGGATGAAACACATAAATTGCATCGGGATTGCATACAACAGTCACCATGCGCACTTTCCTCCATGGGAGTAATTCTCAAACAGTCTACGTTTTGATCGTTCCCTGGAAGACCAGTAATAGTTATCGATGCACATCTGGAGACAATCTATAATCTGTGGAACATCAAAGTAATGATGAAACACAGAAATTGCCTCGGGATTCAATACAACAGTCACCATGCGCACTTTCCTCCATGGGAGTAATGATTCAAACAGTCTACGCTTTGATCGTTCCCAGGAAGACCAGTAGTGGTTTCCGATGCACACCTGGAGGCATTCTGTAATCTGTGGACTACCAGAGTGTTGATGAAACACAGAAAATGCATCGGGAATGAATACAACAGTCACCATGTGCACTTTCCTCCATGGGAGGATTGTCTCAAAGAGTTTACGCTTTGATCGTTCCCTGGAAGACCAGTAGTAGTTTCCGATGCACATCTGGAGGCATTCTGTAACCTGTGGGTTATCAGACTGTTGATGAAACACAGAAATTGCATCGGGATTGAATACATCAGGAACTATGCGCACTTTCCTCCTTGGGAGTAATGTCTTAAAAAATCTATTTTTTGATCGTTCCCTGGAAGACCAGAAGTAGTTTCCGATGCACATCTGAAGGCATTCTGTAATCTGTGGACGTTCAAAGTGTTGATGAAACACAGAAATTGCATCGGGATTGAATACAACAGTCACCATCCGCACTCTACTCCATGTTAATAATGTCTAAAACACTTTACGCTTTGATCGTTCCCTGGAATACCAGTGTTAGTTTCCGATGCACATCTGGAGGCATTCTGTAATCTGTGGACTATCGGAGTGTTGATGAAACACAGAAATTGCATCGGGATTGAATACAACATTCACCATACGCACTTTCCTATATAAAAGTAATGTCTCAAACAGACTACGATTTGATCGTTCCCTGGAAGACCAGTAGTAGTTTCCGATGCACATCTGGAGGCATTCTGTAATCTGTGCACTATCAGAGTGGTGATGAAACACAGAAATTGCATCGGGATTGAATACAACAGTCACCAAGGGCACTTTCCTCCATGGGAGTAATGTCTCAAACAGTCTGTTTTTGATCGTACCCTGGAAGACCAGAAGTAGTTTCCGATGCACATCTGGACCCATTCTGTAATCTGTGGACCTTCAAAGTGTTGATGAAACACAGAAATTGCATCTGGAGCGAATACAACAGTCACCATGCGCACTTTCCTCCATGGGAGTAATGTCTGAAACAGTCTACGCTTTGATCGCTCCCAGGAAGACCAGTAGTAGTTTCCGATGTACATCTGGAGACAATCTGTAATCAGTGGACTATCAGAGTGTTGATGAAACACAGAAATTGCATCGGGATTGAATACAACAGTCACCACGCGCACTTTCCTCCATGGGAGTAATGTCTCTAACAGTCTACGCTTTGATCGTTCACTGGAAGACCAGTTGTAGTTTCCGATGCACATCTGGAGACAATCTGTAATCTGTGGACTATCAGAGTGTTGATGAAACACAGAAATTGAATCGGGATTGAATACAACAGTCACCATGCGCACTTTCCTCCATGGGAGTAATGTCTCAAAGAGTCTACGCTTTGATCGTTCCCAGGAAGACCAGTAGTAGTTTTCGATGCACATCTGGAGGCATTCTGTAATCTGTGGACCTTCAAAGTGTTGATGAAACACAGTAATTGCATCGGGATTGAATACAACAGTCACCATGCGCACTTTCCTCCATGTTAGTAATTCTCAAAAGGACTACGTTTTGATCGTTCCCTGGAAGACCAGTAGTAGTTATCGATGCACATCTGGAGGAATTCTGTAATCTGTGGACTATCAGACTGTTGATGAAACACAGAAATTGCATCGGGATTGAATACAACAGGCTCCATGCGCACATTCCTCCTTGGGAGTAATGTCTTAAACAGTCTATTCTTTGATCGTTCCCTGGTAGACCAGAAATAGTTTCCGATGCACATCTGGAGGCATTCTGTAATCTGTTGACCTTCAAAGTGTTGATGAAACACAGTAATTGTATCGGGATTGAATACAACCGTCACCATGCGCACTTTCCTCCATGTTAGTAATTCTCAAACAGACTACGTTTTGATCGTTCCCTGGAAGACCAGTAGTAGTTACCGATGCACATCTGGAGGCATTCTGTAATCTGTGGACTATCAGAGTGTTGATGAAACACAGAAATTGCATCGGGATTGAATACAACAGTCATAATGCGCACTTTCCTCCATGGGAGTAATGTCTCTAACAGTCTACGCTTTGATCATTGCCTGGAAGACAGTAGTAGTTTCCGATGCACATCTGGTGGCATTCTGCAATCTGTGGACTATCCGAGTGTTGATGAAACACAGAAATTGCATCGGGATTGAATACAACAGTCACCATGCGCACTTTCCTCCGTGGGAGGAATGTCTCAAACATTCTACGTTTTGATTGTTCCCTTGAAGACCAGTAGTATTTTCTGATACACATCCGGGGCATTCTGTAACCTGTGGATTATCAGACTGTTGATGAAACACAGAAATTGCATCGGGATTGAATACAACAGCCACCATGCACACTTTCCTCCATGGGAGTAATGTCTGAGAAAGTCTACGCTTTGATCGTTCCCTGGAAGACCAGTAGTAGTTTCCCATGCACACCTGGAGGCATTCTGTAATCTGTGGACCTTCAAAGTGTTGATGAAACACAGAAATTGCATCGGGGTTGAATACAACAATCACCATCCGCACTTTCCTCCATGTCAGTAATGTCTCAAAGAGTCTACGCTTTGATCGTATCCTGGAAGACGAGTAGTAGTTTCCGATGCACATCTGGAGGCATTCTGTAATCTGTGGACTATCAGAGTGTTGATGAAACGCAGAAATTGCATCGGGATTGAATACAACAGTCACCATTCTCACTTTCCTCCATGGGAGTACTTCTCAAACAGTCTACGATTTGATCGTTCCCTGGAAGATCAGTAGTACTTTCCGATGCACATCTGGAGGCATTCTGTAATCTGTGGACTATCAGAGTGTTGATGAAACACAGAAATTGCATCGGGATTGAATACAACAGTCACAATGCGCACTTTCCTCCATGGGAGGAATGTCTTATACATTCTACGTTTTGATTGTTCCCTTGAAGACCAGTAGAATTTTCTGATACACATCTGGGGCATTCTGTAACCTGTGGATTATCAGACTGTTGATGAAACACTGAAATTGCATCGTGATTGAATACAACAGTCACCATGCCCACTTTCCTCCACGGGAGTAATGTCTGACACCGTCTACGCTTTGATAGCTCCCAGGTAGACCAGTAGTAGTTTCCGATGTACATCTGGAGACCATCTGTAATCTGTGGACAATCAGGGTGTTGATGAAACACAGAAATTGCATCGGGATTGAATACAACAGTCACCACGCGCACTTTCCACCATGGGAGTAATGTCTCTAACAGTCTACGCTTTGATCGTTCCCTGGAAAACCAGAAGTAGTTTCCGATGCACATCTGTAGGCATTCTGCAATCTGTGGACTATCAGAGTGCAGATGAAACACAGAAATTGCATCGGAATTGAATACAACAGTCACCATTAGCACTTTCCTCCATGGGAGTAATGTTTTAAACAGTCTACGCTTTGATCGTTCGCTGGAAGACCAGTAGTAGTTTCCGATGCACATCTGGAGGCATTCTGTAATCTGTGGACTATCAGAGTGTTGATGAAACACAGAAATTGCATCGGGATTGAATACAACATTCACCATGAGCACTTTCCTCCATGGGAGTAACGTCTCAAACAGTCTACGCTTTGATCGTTCCCTTGAAGACCAGTAGTAGTTTCCGATTCACATCTGGAGGCATTCTGTAACCTGTGGATTATCAGACTGTTGATGAAACACAGAAATTGCATCGGGATTGAATACAACAGTCACCATGAGCACTTTCCTCCATGGGAGTAACGTCTCAATGAGTCTACGCTTTGATCCTTCCGTGGAAGACCAGTAGTAGTTTACGATGCAATTCTGGAGGCATTCTGCAGTCTGTGGACTATCAGACTGTTGATGAAACACAGAAATTGCCTCGGGATTGAATACAACAGTCACCATGCGCACTTTCCTCCATGGGAGTAATGTCTGAAACAGTCTACGCTTTGATCGCTCCCAGGAAGACCAGTAGTAGTTTCCGATGCACATCTGGAGACAATCTGTAATCTGTGGACTATCAGAGTGTTGATGAAACACAGAAATTGCATCGGGATTGAATACAACAGTCACCACGCGCACTTTCCTCCATGGGAGTAATGTCTCTAACAGTCTACGCTTTGATCGTTCACTGGAAGACCAGTAGTAGTTTCCGATGCACATCTGGAGACAATCTGTAATCTGTGGACTATCAGAGTGTTGATGAAACACAGAAATTGCATCGGGATTGAATACAACAGTCACCATGCGCACTTTCCTCCATGGGAGTAATGTCTCAAAGAGTCTACGCTTTGATCGTTCCCTGCAAGACCAGTAGTAGTTTTCGATGCACATGTGGAGGCATTCTGTAATCTGTGGACCTTCGAAGTGTTGATGAAACACAGTAATTGCATCGGGATTGAATACAACAGTCACCATGCGCACTTTCCTCCATGTTAGTAATTTTCAAACAGACTACGTTTTGATCGTTCCCTGGAAGACCAGTAGTAGTTACCGATGCACATCTGGAGGCATTCTGTGATCTGTGGACTATCAGACTGTTGATGAAACACAGAAATTGCATCGGGATTGAATACAACAGGCACCATGCGCACATTCCTCCTTGGGAGTAATGTCTTAAACAGGCTATTCTTTGATCGTTCCCTGGTAGACCAGAAATAGTTAACGATGCACATCTAGAGGCATTCTGTAATCTGTTGACCTTCAAAGTGTTGATGAAACACAGTAATTGCATCGGGATTGAATACAACTGTCACCATGCGCACTTTCCTCCATGTTAGTAATTCTCAAACAGACTACGTTTTGATCGTTCCCTGGAAGACCAGTAGTAGTTACCGATGCACATCTGGAGGCATTCTGTAATCTGTGGACTATCAGAGTGTTGATGAAACACAGAAATTGCATCGGGATTGAATACAACAGTCACCATTCTCACTTTCCTCCATGGGAGTAATTCTCAAACAGTCTACGATTTGATCGTTCCCTGGAAGATCAGTAGTACTTTCCGATGCACATCTGGAGGCATTCTGTAATCTGTGGACTATCAGAGTGTTGATGAAACACAGAAATTTCATCGGGATTGAATACAACAGTCACCATGCGCACTTTCCTCCATGGGAGGAATGTCTCAAACATTCTACGTTTTGATTGTTCCCTTGAAGACCAGTAGTATTTTCTGATACACATCCGGGGCATTCTGAAACCTGTGGATTATCAGACTGTTGATGAAACACTGAAATTGCATCGTGATTGAATACAACAGTCACCATGCCCACTTTCCTCCACGGGAGTAATGTCTGACACCGTCTACGCTTTGATAGCTCCCAGGTAGACCAGTAGTAGTTTCCGATGTACATCTGGAGACAATCTGTAATCTGTGGACAATCAGGGTGTTGATGAAACACAGAAATTGCATCGGGATTGAATACAACAGTCACCACGCGCACGTTCCTCCATGGGAGTAATGTCTCTAACAGTCTACGCTTTGATCGTTCCCTGGAAGACCAGAAGTAGTTTCCGATGCACATCTGTAGGCATTCTGTAATCTGTGGACTATCAGAGTGCAGATGAAACACAGAAATTGCATCGGCATTGAATACAACAGTCACCATGAGCACTTTCCTCCATGGGAGTAACGTCTCAATGAGTCTACGCTTTGATCCTTCCGTGGAAGACCAGTAGTAGTTTACGATGCAATTCTGGAGTCATTCTGTAATCTGTGAACTATCAGAGTGTTGATGAAACACTAAATTTGCATCGGGATTGAATACAACAGTCACCATGCGCACTTTCCTCCATGGGAGTAATGATTCAAACAGTCTACGATTTCATCGTTCCCAGGAAGAACAGTAGTGGTTTCCGATGCACATCTGGAGGCATTCTGTAATCTGTGGACTATCAGAGTGTTGATGAAACACAGAGAATGCATCGGGAATGAATACAACAGTCACCATGTGCACTTTCCTCCATTGGAGGAATGTCTCAAAGAGTTTACGCTTTGATCGTTCCCTGGAAGACCAGTAGTAGTTTCCGATGCACAGCTGGAGGCATTCAGTAATCCGTGGACTATCAGAGTGTTGATGAATCACAGAAATTGAATCGGGATTGGCTACAACCATTACCATGAGCACTTTCCACCATAGGAGTAATGTCTCAAACCGTCTACGCTTTGGTCGTTCCCTGGAAGACCAATATTAGTTTCCTTGCACATCTGGAGGCATTCTGTAATCTGTGGACTACCAGAGTGTTGATGAAACACAGTAATTGCCTCGGGATTGAATACAACAGTCACCATGTGCACTTTCCTCTATGGTAGTAATGTCTCAAACAGTCTACGCTTTGATCGTTCGCTGGAAGACCAGTAGTAGTTACAGATGCACATATGGAGGCATTCTGTAATCTGTGGACAATCAGAGTGTTGATGAAACACATAAATTGCATCGGGATTGAATACAAGAGTCACCATGCGCACTTTCCTCCATGGGAGTGATGTCTGAAACAGTCTACGCTTTGATCGTTCCCTGGAAGACTAGTAGTAGTTTCCGATGCCCATCTGGAGGCATTCTGTAATCTGTGGACTATCAGAGTGTTGATGAAACACAGAAACTGAATCAGGATGAATACAACAGTCACTATGCGCACTTTCCTCCATGCGTGTAATGTTTCTAACAGTCTACCCTTTGATCGTTCCATTGAAGACCAGTAGTAGTTTCCAATGGACAGCTGGAGGCATTCAGTAATCCGTGGACTATCAGAGTGTTGATGAAACACAGAAATTGCATCGGAATTGAATACAACAGTCACCATGCGCACTTTACTAGATGGGAGTAATTTCTCAAACAGTCTACGATTTGATCGATCCCTGGAAGACCAGTAGTAGTTTCCGATTCCCATCTGGAGCCATTCTGTAATCTGTGGACTATCAGAGGTTGGATGAAACACATAAATTGCATCGGGATTGCATACAACAGTCACCATGCGCACTTTCCTCCATGGGAGTAAATCTCAAACAGTCTACGTTTTGATCGTTCCCTGGAAGACCAGTAGTAGTTATCGATGCACATCTGGAGACAATCTGTAATCTGTGGAACATCAAAGTAATGATGAAACACAGAAATTGCATCGGAATTGAATACAACAGTCACCATGCGCACTTTACTAGATGGGAGTAATTTCTCAAACAGTCTACGATTTGATCGATCCCTGGAAGACCAGTAGTAGTTTCCGATTCCCATCTGGAGCCATTCTGTAATCTGTGGACTATCGGAGTGTTGATGAAACACCGAAATTGCATCGGGATTGAATACAACAATCACCATACGCACTTTCCTCCATGGGAGGAATGTTTCAAACAGACTACGCTTTGATCGTTACCTGGAAGACCAGTAGTAGTTTCCGATGCACCTCTGGAGGCATTCTGTAATCTGTGGACTATCAGAGTGTTGATGAAACACAGAAACTGCCTCGGGATTGAATACAACAGTCACTATGTGCACATTCCTCTATGGTAGTAATGTCTCAAACAGTCTACGCTTTGATCGTTCGCTGGAAGACCAGTAGTAGTTTCCGATGCACATCTGGAGGCATTCTGTAACCTGTGGATTATCAGACTGTTGATGAAACACAGAAATTGCATCGGGATTGAATACATCAGGAACTATGCGCACTTTCCTCCTTGGGAGTAATGTCTTAAAAAATCTATTTTTTGATCGTTCCCTGGAAGACCAGAAGTAGTTTCCGATGCACATCTGAAGGCATTCTGTAATCTGTGGACGTTCAAAGTGTTGATGAAACACAGAAATTGCATCGGGATTGAATACAACAGTCACCATCCGCACTCTACTCCATGTTAATAATGTCTAAAACACTTTACGCTTTGATCGTTCCCTGGAAGACCAGTGTTAGTTTCCGATGCACATCTGGAGGCATTCTGTAATCTGTGGACTATCAGAGTGTTGATGAAACACAGAAACTGAATCAGGATGAATACAACAGTCACTATGCGCACTTTCCTCCATGCGTGTAATGTTTCTAACAGTCTACCCTTTGATCGTTCCATTGAAGACCAGTAGTAGTTTCCAATGGACAGCTGGAGGCATTCAGTAATCCGTGGACTATCAGAGTGTTGATGAAACACAGAAATTGCATCGGAATTGAATACAACAGTCACCATGCGCACTTTACTAGATGGGAGTAATTTCTCAAACAGTCTACGATTTGATCGATCCCTGGAAGACCAGTAGTAGTTTCCGATTCCCATCTGGAGCCATTCTGTAATCTGTGGACTATCAGAGGGTGGATGAAACACATAAATTGCATCGGGATTGCATACAACAGTCACCATGCGCACTTTCCTCCATGGGAGTAATTCTCAAACAGTCTACGTTTTGATCGTTCCCTGGAAGACCAGTAGTAGTTATCGATGCACATCTGGAGACAATCTGTAATCTGTGGAACATCAATGTAATGATGAAACACAGAAATTGCCTCGGGATTCAATACAACAGTCACCATGCGCACTTTCCTCCATGGGAGTAATGATTCAAACAGTCTACGCTTTGATCGTTCCCAGGAAGACCAGTAGTGGTTTCCGATGCACACCTGGAGGCATTCTGTAATCTGTGGACTACCAGAGTGTTGATGAAACACAGAAAATGCATCGGGAATGAATACAACAGTCACCATGTGCACTTTCCTCCATGGGAGGATTGTCTCAAAGAGTTTACGCTTTGATCGTTCCCTGGAAGACCAGTAGTAGTGTCCGATGCACATCTGGAGGCATTCTGTAATCCGTGGACTGTCAGAGTGTTGATGAAACACAGAAATTGAATCGGGATTGAATACAAGAGTCACCATGCGCACTTTCCTCCATGGGAATAATGTCTCAAAGAGTCTACGCTTTGATCGTTCCCTTGAAGACCAGTAGTAGTTACCGATGTACATCTGGAGGCATGCTGTAATCTGTGGAATATCTGAGTGTTGATAAAACACCGAAATTGCATCGGGATTGAATACAACAATCACCATACGCACTTTCCTCCATGGGAGGAATGTTTCAAACAGACTACGCTTTGATCGTTACCTGGAAGACCAGTAGTAGTTTCCGATGCACCTCTGGAGGCATTCTGTAATCTGTGGACTATCAGAGTGTTGATGAAACACAGAAACTGCCTCGGGATTGAATACAACAGTCACTATGTGCACTTTCCTCTGTGGTAGTAATGTCTCAAACAGTCTACGCTTTGATCGTTCGCTGGAAGACCAGTAGTAGTTTCCGATGCACATCTGGAGGCATTCTGTAACCTGTGGATTATCAGACTGTTGATGAAACACAGAAATTGCATCGGGATTGAATACATCAGGAACTATGCGCACTTTCCTCCTTGGGAGTAATGTCTTAAAAAATCTATTTTTTGATCGTTCCCTGGAAGACCAGAAGTAGCTTCCGATGCACATCTGAAGGCATTCTGTAATCTGTGGACGTTCAAAGTGTTGATGAAACACAGAAATTGCATCGGGATTGAATACAACAGTCACCATCCGCACTCTACTCCATGTTAATAATGTCTAAAACACTTTACGCTTTGATCGTTCCCTGGAAGACCAGTGTTAGTTTCCGATGCACATCTGGAGGCATTCTGTAATCTGTGGACTATCGGAGTGTTGACGAAACACAGAAATTGCATCGGGATTGAATACAACAGTCACCATACGCACTTTCCTATATAAAAGTAATGTCTCAAACAGACTACGATTTGATCGTTCCCTGGAAGACCAGTAGTAGTTTCCGATGCACATCTGGAGGCATTCTGTAATCTGTGGACTATCAGAGTGTTGATGAAACACAGAAATTGCATCGGAATTGAATACAACAGTCACCATGCGCACTTTACTAGATGGGAGTAATTTCTCAAACAGTCTACGATTTGATCGATCCCTGGAAGACCAGTAGTAGTTTCCGATTCCCATCTGGAGCCATTCTGTAATCTGTGGACTATCAGAGGGTGGATGAAACACATAAATTGCATCGGGATTGCATACAACAGTCACCATGCGCACTTTCCTCCATGGGAGTAATTCTCAAACAGTCTACGTTTTGATCGTTCCCTGGAAGACCAGTAGTAGTTATCGATGCACATCTGGAGACAATCTGTAATCTGTGGAACATCAAAGTAATGATGAAACACAGAAATTGCCTCGGGATTCAATACAACAGTCACCATGCGCACTTTCCTCCATGGGAGTAATGATTCAAACAGTCTACGCTTTGATCGTTCCCAGGAAGACCAGTAGTGGTTTCCGATGCACACCTGGAGGCATTCTGTAATCTGTGGACTACCAGAGTGTTGATGAAACACAGAAAATGCATCGGGAATGAATACAACAGTCACCATGTGCACTTTCCTCCATGGGAGGATTGTCTCAAAGAGTTTACGCTTTGATCGTTCCCTGGAAGACCAGTAGTAGTTTCCGATGCACATCTGGAGGCATTCTGTAATCCGTGGACTGTCAGAGTGTTGATGAAACACAGAAATTGAATCGGGATTGAATACAAGAGTCACCATGCGCACTTTCCTCCATGGGAATAATGTCTCAAAGAGTCTACGCTTTGATCGTTCCCTTGAAGACCAGTAGTAGTTACCGATGTACATCTGGAGGCATGCTGTAATCTGTGGAATATCTGAGTGTTGATAAAACACCGAAATTGCATCGGGATTGAATAAAACAATCACCATACGCACTTTCCTCCATGGGAGGAATGTTTCAAACAGACTACGCTTTGATCGTTACCTGGAAGACCAGTAGTAGTTTCCGATGCACCTCTGGAGGCATTCTGTAATCTGTGGACTATCAGAGTGTTGATGAAACACAGAAACTGCCTCGGGATTGAATACAACAGTCACTATGTGCACTTTCCTCTATGGTAGTAATGTCTCAAACAGTCTACGCTTTGATCGTTCCCTGGAAGACCAGAAGTAGTTTCCGATGCACATCTGAAGGCATTCTGTAATCTGTGGACGTTCAAAGTGTTGATGAAACGCAGAAATTGCATCGGGATTGAATACAACAGTCACCATCCGCACTCTACTCCATGTTAATAATGTCTAAAACACTTTACGCTTTGATCGTTCCCTGGAAGACCAGTGTTAGTTTCCGATGCACATCTGGAGGCATTCTGTAATCTGTGGACTATCGGAGTGTTGACGAAACACAGAAATTGCATCGGGATTGAATACAACAGTCACCATACGCACTTTCCTATATAAAAGTAATGTCTCAAACAGACTACGATTTGATCGTTCCCTGGAAGACCAGTAGTAGTTTCCGATGCACATCTGGAGGCATTCTGTAATCTGTGGACTATCAGAGTGGTGATGAAACACAGAAATTGCATCGGGATTGAATACAACAGTCACCATGCGCACTTTCCTCCATGGGAGTAATGTCTCAAACAGTCTGTTTTTGATCGTACCCTGGAAGACCAGAAGTAGTTTCCGATGCACATACGGACCCATTCTGTAATCTGTGGACCTTCAAAGTGTTAATGAAACACAGAAATTGCATCTGGAGCGAATACAACAGTCACCATCCGCACTTTCCTCCATGGGAGTAATTCTCAAACAGGCTACGCTTTGATCGTTCCCTGGAAGACCAGCAGTAGTTTCCGATGCTCATCTGGTGGAATTCTGTAACCTGTGGACCTTCAAAGTGTTGATTAATCACAGAAATTGCCTCGGGATTGAATACAACAGTCACCATGCGCACTTTCCTCCATGGGAGTAATGTCTGAAACAGTCTACGCTTTGATCGCTCCCAGGAAGACTAGTAGTATTTTCCGATGTACATCTGGAGACAATCTGTAATCAGTGGCCTATCAGAGTGTTGATGAAACACAGAAATTGCATCGGGATTGAATACAACAGTCACCACGCGCACTTTCCTCCATGGGAGTAATGTCTCTAACAGTCTATGCTTTGATCGTTCACTGGAAGACCAGTTGTAGTTTCCGATGCACATCTGGAGACAATCTGTAATCTGTGGACTATCAGAGTGTTGATGAAACACAGAAATTGCATCGGGATTGAATACAACAGTCACCATGCGCACTTTCCTCCATGGGAGTAATGTCTCAAAGAGTCTACGCTTTGATCGTTCCCAGGAAGACCAGTAGTAGTTTTCGATGCACATCTGGTGGCATTCTGTAATCTGTGGACCTTCAAAGTGTTGATGAAACACAGGAATTGCATCGGGATTGAATACAACAGTCACCATGCGCATTTTCCTCCATGTTAGTAATTCTCAAAAGGACTACGTTTTGATCGTTCCCTGGAAGACCAGTAGTAGTTATCGATGCACATCTGGAGGAATTCTGTAATCTGTGGACTATCAGACTGTTGATGAAACACAGAAATTGCATCGGGATTGAATACAACAGGCTCCATGCGCACATTCCTCCTTGGGAGTAATGTCTTAAACAGTCTATTCTTTGATCGTTCCCTGGTAGACCAGAAATAGTTTCCGATGCACATCTGGAGGCATTCTGTAATCTGTGGACCTTCAAAGTGTTGATGAAACACAGTAATTGCATCGTGATTGAATACAACGGTCACCACGCGCACTTTCCTCCATGTTAGTAATGTCTCAAAGAGTCTACGCTTTGATCGTATCCTGGAAGACGAGTAGTAGTTATCGATGCACATCTGGAGGCATTCTGTAATCTGTGGACTATCAGAGTGTTGATGAAACACAGAAATTGCATCGGGATTGAATACAACAGTCACCATTCTCACTTTCCTCCATGGGAGTAATTCTCAAACAGTCTACGATTTGATCGTTCCCTGGAAGATCAGTAGTACTTTCCGATGCACATCTGGAGGCATTCTGTAATCTGTGGACTATCAGGGTGTTGATGAAACACAGAAATTGCATCGGGATTGAATACAACAGTCACCATGCGCACTTTCCTCCATGGGAGGAATGTCTCAAACATTCCACGTTTTGATTGTTCCCTTGAAGACCAGTAGTATTTTCTGATACACATCCGGGGCATTCTGTAACCTGTGGATTATCAGACTGTTGATGAAACACTGAAATTGCATCGTGATTGAATACAACAGTCACCATGCCCACTTTCCTAAATGGGAGTAATGTCTGACACCGTCTACGCTTTGATAGCTCCCAGGTAGACCAGTAGTAGTTTCCGATGTACATCTGGAGACAATCTGTAATCTGTGGACAATCAGGGTGTTGATGAAACACAGAAATTGCATCGGGATTGAATACAACAGTCACCACGCGCACTTTCCTCCATGGGAGTAATGTCTCTAACAGTCTACGCTTTGATCGTTCCCTGGAAGACCAGAAGTAGTTTCCGATGCACATCTGTAGGCATTCTGTAATCTGTGGACTATCAGAGTGCAGATGAAACACAGAAATTGCATCGGAATTGAATACAACAGTCACCATTAGCACTTTCCTCCATGGGAGTAACGTCTCAATGAGTCTACGCTTTGATCCTTCCGTGGAAGACCAGTAGTAGTTTACGATGCAATTCTGGAGGCATTCTGTAATCTGTGGACTATCAGACTGTTGATGAAACACAGAAATTGCATCGGGATTGAATACAACAGTCACCATGCGCACTTTCCTCCATGGTAGTAATGTCTCTAACAGTCTACCCTTTGATCGTTCACTGGAAGACCAGTAGTAGTTTCCGATGCAAATTTGGAGGCATTCTGTAATCTGTGAACTATCAGAGTGTTGATGAAACACTAAATTTGCATCGGGATTGAATACAACAGTCTCCATGCGCACTTTCCTCCATGGGAGTAATGATTCAAACAGTCTACGCTTTGATCGTTCCTAGGAAGACCAGTAGTGGTTTCCGATGCACATCTGGAGGCATTCTGTAATCTGTGGACTATCAGAGTGTTGATGAAACACAGAAAATGCATCGGGAATGAATACAACAGTCACCATGTGCACTTACCTCCATGGGAGGAATGTCTCAAAGAGTTTACGCTTTGATCGTTCCCTGGAAGACCAGTAGTAGTTTCCGATGCACATCTGGAGGCATTCAGTAATCCGTGGACTATCAGAGTGTTGGTGAAACACAGAAATTGAATCGGGATTGACTACAACCGTCACCATGAGCACTTTCCTCCATAGGAGTAATGTCTAAAACAGTCTACGCTTTGATCGTTCCCTGGAAGACCAATATTAGTGTCCGATGCACATCTGGAGGCATTCTGTAATCTGTGGACTACCAGAGTGTTGATGAAACACAGAAATTGCCTCGCGATTGAATACAACAGTCACCATGTGCACTTTCCTCTATGGTAGTAATGTCTCAAACAGTCTACGCTTTGATCGTTCGCTGGAAGACCAGTAGTAGTTACAGATGCACATATGGAGGCATTCTGTAATCTGTGGACAATCAGAGTGTTGATGAAACACATAAATTGCATCGGGATTGAATACAAGAGTCACCATGCGCACTTTCCTCCATGGGAGTGATGTCTGAAACAGTCTACGCTTTGATCGTTCCCTGGAAGACCAGTAGTAGTTTGCGATGCACATCTGCAGGCATTCTGTAATCTGTGGACTATCAGAGTGTTGATGAAACACAGAAACTGAATCAGGATGAATACAACAGTCACTATGCGCACTTTCCTCCATGGGTGTAATGTTTCTAACAGTCTACCCTTTGATCGTTCCATTGAAGACCAGTAGTAGTTTCCAATGGACATCTGGAGGCATTCTGTAATATGTGGACTATCAGAGTGTTGATGAAAGACTAAAATTGCAACGGGATTGAATACAACAGTCACCATGCGCACTTTTCTAGATGGGAGTAATTTCTCAAACAGTCTACGCTTTGATCGATCCCTGGAAGACCAGTAGTAGTTTCCGATTCCCATCTGGAGCCATTCTGTAATCTGTGGACTATCAGAGGGTGGATGAAACACATAAATTGCATCGGGATTGCATACAACATTCACCATGCGCACTTTCCTCCAATAGAGTAATGTCTCAAACAGTCTACGATATGATCGTTCCCTAGAAGTCCAGTAGTCGTTTCCGATGCACATCTGGATGCATTCTGTAATCTGTTGTCTATCAGAGTGTTGATGAAACACAGAAATTGCATCGGAATTGAATACAACAGTCACCATGCGCACTTTTCTAGATGGGAGTAATTTCTCAAACAGTCTACGCTTTGATCGATCCCTGGAAGACCAGTAGCAGTTTCCGATTCCCATCTGGAGCCATTCTGTAATCTGTGGACTATCAGAGGGTGGATGAAACACATAAATTGCATCGGGATTGCATACAACAGTCACCATGCGCACTTTCCTCCATGGGAGTAATTCTCAAACAGTCTACGTTTTGATCGTTCCCTGGAAGAACAGTAGTAGTTATCGATGCACATCTGGAGACAATCTGTAATCTGTGGAACATCAAAGTAATGATGAAACACAGAAATTGCCTCGGGATTCAATACAACAGTTACCATGCGCACTTTCCTCCATGGGAGTAATGATTCAAACAGTCTACGCTTTGATCGTTCCCAGGAAGACCAGTACTGGTTTCCGATGCACATCTGGAGGCATTCTGTAATCTGTGGACTACCAGAGTGTTGATGAAACACAGAAAATGCATCGGGAACGAATACAACAGTCACCATGTGCACTTTCCTCCATGGGAGGATTGTCTCAAAGGGTTTACGCTTTGATCATTCCCTGGAAGACCAGTAGTAGTTTCCGAAGCACATCTGGAGGCATTCTGTAATCCGTGGACTGTCAGAGTGTTGATGAAACACAGAAATTGAATCGGGATTGACTACAACCGTCACCATGCGCACTTTCCTCCATAGGAGTAATGTCTCAAACAGTCTACACTCTGATCGTTCCCTGGAAGACCAGTATTAGTTTCCGATGCACATCTGGAGGCATTCTGTAATCTGTGGACTATCGGAGTGTTGATGAAACACATAAATTGCATCGGGATTGAATACAAGAGTCACCATGCGCAATTTCCTCCATGGGAATAATGTCTCAAAGAGTCTACGCTTTGATCGTTCCCTTGAAGACCAGTAGTAGTTACCGATGTACATCTGGAGGCATGCTGTAATCTGTGGAATATCTGAGTGTTGATGAAACACAGAAACTGCCTCGGGATTGAATACAACAGTCACTATGTGCACTTTCCTCTATGGTAGTAATGTCTCAAACAGTCTACGCTTTGATCGTTCGCTGGAAGACCAGTAGTAGTTTCCGATGCACATCTGGAGGCATTCTGTAACCTGTGGATTATCTGACTGTTGATGAAACACAGAAATTGCATCGGGATTGAATACAACAGGAACTATGCGCACTTTCCTCCTTGGGAGTAATGTCTTAAAAAATCTATTTTTTGATCGTTCCCTGGAAGACATGAAGTAGTTTCCGATGCACATCTGAAGGCATTCTGTAATCTGTGGACGTTCAAAGTGTTGATGAAACACAGAAATTGCATCGGGATTGAATACAACAGTCACCATCCGCACTCTACTCCATGTTAATAATGTCTAAAACACTTTACGCTTTGATCGTTCCCTGGAAGACCAGTGTTAGTTTCCGATGCACATCTAGAGGCATTCTGTAATCTGTGGACTATCGGAGTGTTGATGAAACACAGACATTGCATCGGGATTGAATACAACAGTCACCATACGCACTTTCCTATATAAAAGTAATGTCTAAAAACAGACTACGATTTGATCGTTCCCTGGAAGACCAGTAGTAGTTTCCGATGCACATCTGGAGGCATTCTGTAATCTGTGGACTATCAGAGTGGTGATGAAACACAGAAATTTGCATCGGGATTGAATACAACAGTCACCATGCGCACTTTCCTCCATGGGAGTAATGTCTCAAACAGTCTGTTTTTGATCGTACCCTGGAAGACCAGAAGTAGTTTCCGATGCACATCTGGACCCATTCTGTAATCTGTGGACCTTCAAAGTGTTGATGAAACACAGAAATTGCATCTGGAGCGAATACAACAGTCACCATCCGCACTTTCCTCCATGGGAGTAATTCTCAAACAGGCTACGCTTTCATCGTTCCCTGGAAGACCAGCAGTAGTTTCCGAAGCTCATCTGGTGGCATTCTGTAATCTGTGGACCTTCAAAGTGTTGATGAATCACAGAAATTGCCTCGGGATTGAATACAACAGTCACCATGCGCACTTTCCTCCATGGGAGTAATGTCTGAAACAGTCTACGCTTTGATCGCTCTCAGGAAGACCAGTAGTAGTTTCCGATGTACATCTGGAGACAATCTGTAATCTGTGGACTATCAGAGTGTTGATGAAACACAGAAATTGCATCGGGATTGAATACAACAGTCACCACGCGCACTTTCCTCCATGGGAGTAATGTCTCTAACAGTCTACGCTTTGATCGTTCACTGGAAGACCAGTAGTAGTTTCCGATGCACATCTGGAGTCAATCTGTAATCTGTGGACTATCGGAGTGTTGATGAAACACAGAAATTGCATCGAGATTGAATACAACAGTCACCATGCGCACTTTCCTCCATGGGAGTAATGTCTCAAAGAGTCTACGCTTTGATCGTTCCCAGGAAGACCAGTAGTAGTTTTCGATGCACATCTGGAGGCATTCTGTAATCTGTGGACCTTCAAAGTGTTGATGAAACACAGTAATAGCATCGGGATTGAATACAACAGTCACCATGCGCACTTTCCTCCATGTTAGTAATTCTCAAACATACTACGTTTTGATCGTTCCCTGGAAGACCAGTAGTAGTTATCGATGCACATCTGGAGGCATTCTGTAATCTGTGGACTATCTTACTGTTGATGAAACATGAAATTGCATCGGGATTGAATACAACAGGCACCATGCGCACATTCCTCCTTGGGAGTAATGTCTTAAACAGTCTATTCTTTGATCGTTCCCTGGTAGACCAGAAATAGTTTCCGATGCACATCTGGAGGCATTCTGTAATCTGTGGACCCTCAAAGTGTTGATGAAACACAGTAATTGCATCGTGATTGAATACAACAGTCACCACGCGCACTTTCCTCCATGTTAGTAATGTCTCAAAGAGTCTACGCTTTGATCGTATCCTGGAAGACGAGTAGTAGTTTCCGATGCACATCTGGAGGCATTCTGTAATCTGTGGACTATCAGAGTGTTGATGAAACACAGAAATTGCATCGGGATTGAATACAACAGTCACCATTCTCACTTTCCTCCATGGGAGTAATTCTCAAACAGTCTACGATTTGATCGTTCCCTGGAAGATCAGTAGTACTTTCCGATGCACATCTGGAGGCATTCTGTAATCTGTGGACTATCAGAGTGTTGATGAAACACAGAAATTGCATCGGGATTGAATACAACAGTCACCATGCGCACTTTCCTCCATGGGAGGAATGTCTCAAACATTCTACGTTTTGATTGTTCCCTTGAAGACCAGTAGTATTTTCTGATACACATCCGGGGCATTCAGCAACCTGTGGATTATCAGACTGTTGATGAAACACTGAAATTGCATCGTGATTGAATACAACAGTCACCATGCGCACTTTCCTCCATGGGAGTAATGTCTGACACCGTCTACGCTTTGATAGCTCCCAGGTAGACCAGTAGTAGTTTCCGATGTACATCTGGAGACAATCTGTAATCTGTGGACAATCAGGGTGTTGATGAAACACAGAAATTGCATCGGGATTGAATACAACAGTCACCACGCGCACTTTCCTCCATGGGAGTAATGTCTCTAACAGTCTACGCTTTGATCGTTCCCTGGAAGACCAGAAGTAGTTTCCGATGCACATCTGTAGGCATTCTGTAATCTGTGGACTAACAGAGTGCAGATGAAACACAGAAATTGCATCGGAATTGAATACAACAGTCACCATTAGCACTTTCCTCCATAGGAGTAATGTCTGAAACAGTCTACGCTTTGATCGTTCGCTGGAAGACCAGTAGTAGTTTCCGATGCACATCTGGAGGCATTCTGTAATCTGTGGACTATCAGAGTGTTAATGAAACACAGAAATTGCATTGGGATTGAATACAACAGTCACCATGAGCACTTTCCTCCATGGGAGTAACGTCTCAATGTGTCTACGCTTTGATCCTTCCGTGGAAGACCAGTAGTAGTTTACGATGCAATTCTGGAGGCATTCTGTAATCTGTGGACTATCAGACTGTTGATGAAACACAGAAATTGCATCGGGATTGAATACAACAGTCACCATGCGCACTTTCCTCCATGGTAGTAATGTCTCTATCAGTCTACCCTTTGATCGTTCACTGGAAGACCAGTAGTAGTTTCCGATGCACATTTGGAGGCATTCTGTAATCTGTGAACTATCAGAGTGTTGATGAAACACTAAATTTGCATCGGGATTGAATACAACAGTCACCATGCGCACTTTCCTCCATGGGAGTAATGATTCAAACAGTCTACGCTTTGATCGTTCCTAGGAAGACCAGTAGTGGTTTCCGATGCACGTCTGGAGGCATTCTGTTATCTGTGGACTATCAGAGTGTTGATGAAACACAGAAAATGCATCGGGAATGAATACAACAGTCACCATGTGCACTTTCCTCCATGGGAGGAATGTCTCAAAGAGTTTACGCTTTGATCGTTCCCTGGAAGACCAGTAGTAGTTTCCGATGCACATCTGGTGGCATTCAGTAATCCGTGGACTATCAGAGTGTTGGTGAAACACAGAAATTGAATCGGGATTGACTACAACCGTCACCATGCGAACTTTCCTCCATAGGAGTAATGTCTAAAACAGTCTACGCTTTGATCGTTCCCTGGAAGACCAATATTAGTGTCCGATGCACATCTGGAGGCATTCTGTAATCTGTGGACTACCAGAGTGTTGATGAAACACAGAAATTGCCTCGCGATTGAATACAACAGTCACCATGTGCACTTTCCTCTATGGTAGTAATGTCTCAAACAGTCTACGCTTTGATCGTTCGCTGGAAGACCAGTAGTAGTTACAGATGCACATATGGAGGCATTCTGTAATCTGTGGACAATCAGAGTGTTGATGAATCACATAAATTGCATCGGGATTGAATACAAGAGTCACCATGCGCACTTTCCTCCATGGGAGTGATGTCTGAAACAGTCTACGCTTTGATCGTTCCCTGGAAGACCAGTAGTAGTTTCCGATGCACATCTGCAGGCATTCTGTAATCTGTGGACTATCAGAGTGTTGATGAAACACAGAAACTGAATCAGGATGAATACAACAGTCACTATGCGCACTTTCCTCCATGGGTGTAATGTTTCTAACAGTCTACCCTTTGATCGTTCCATTGAAGACCAGTAGTAGTTTCCAATGGACATCTGGAGGCATTCTGTAATCTGTGGACTATCAGAGGGTGGATGAAACACATAAATTGCATCGGGATTGCATACAACATTCACCATGCGCACTTTCCTCCAATAGAGTAATGTCTCAAACAGTCTACGATATGATCGTTCCCTAGAAGTCCAGTAGTCGTTTCCGATGCACATCTGGATGCATTCTGTAATCTGTGGACTTTCAGAGTGTTGATGAAACAAAGAAATTGCATCGGAATTGAATACAACAGTCACCATGCGCACTTTTCTAGGTGGGAGTAATTTCTCAAACAGTCTACGCTTTGATCGATCCCTGGAAGACCAGTAGTAGTTTCCGATTCCCATCTGGAGCCATTCTGTAATCTGTGGACTATCAGAGGGTGGATGAAACACATAAATTGCATCGGGATTGCATACAACAGTCACCATGCGCACTTTCCTCCATGGGAGTAATTCTCAAACAGTCTACGTTTTGATCGTTCCCTGGAAGATCAGTAGTAGTTATCGATGCACATCTGGAGACAATCTGTAATCTGTGGAACATCAAAGTAATGATGAAACACAGAAATTGCCTCGGGATTCAATACAACAGTCACCATGCGCACTTTCCTCCATGGGAGTAATGATTCAAACAGTCTACGCTTTGATCGTTCCCAGGAAGACCAGTACTGGTTTCCGATGCACATCTGGAGGCATTCTGCAATCTGTGGACTACCAGAGTGTTGATGAAACACAGAAAATGCATCGGGAACGAATACAACAGTCACCATGTGCACTTTCCTCCATGGGAGGATTGTCTCAAAGGGTTTACGCTTTGATCGTTCCCTGGAAGACCAGTAGTAGTTTCCGATGCACATCTGGAGGCATTCTGTAATCCGTGGACTGTCAGAGTGTTGATGAAACACAGAAATTGAATCGGGATTGACTACAACCGTCACCATGCGCACTTTCCTCCATAGGAGTAATGTCTCAAACAGTCTACACTCTGATCGTTCCCTGGAAGACCAGTATTAGTTTCCGATGCACATCTGGAGGCATTCTGTAATCTGTGGACTATCGGAGTGTTGATGAAACACATAAATTGCATCGGGATTGAATACAAGAGTCACCATGCGCACTTTCCTCCATGGGAATAATGTCTCAAAGAGTCTACGCTTTGATCGTTCCCTTGAAGACCAGTAGTAGTTACCGATGTACATCTGGAGGCATGCTGTAATCTGTGGAATATCTGAGTGTTGATGAAACACCGAAATTGCATCGGGATTGAATACAACAGTCACCATACGCACTTTCCTCCATGGGAGGAATGTTTCAAACAGTCTACGCTTTGATCGTTACCTGGAAGACCAGTAGTAGTTTCCGATGCACCTCTGGAGGCATTCTGTAATCTGTGGACTATCAGAGTGTTGATGAAACACAGAAACTGCCTCGGGATTGAATACAACAGTCACTATGTGCACTTTCCTCTATGGTAGTAATGTCTCAAACAGTCTACGCTTTGATCGTTCGCTGGAAGACCAGTAGTAGTTTCCGATGCACATCTGGAGGCATTCTGTAACCTGTGGATTATCTGACTGTTGATGAAACACAGAAATTGCATCGGGATTGAATACAACAGTCACCATACGCACTTTCCTATATAAAAGTAATGTCTCAAACAGACTACGATTTGATCGTTCCCTGGAAGACCAGTAGTAGTTTCCGATGCACATCTGGAGGCATTCTGTAATCTGTGGACTATCAGAGTGGTGATGAAACACAGAAATTTGCATCGGGATTGAATACAACAGTCACCATGCGCACTTTCCTCCATGGGAGTAATGTCTCAAACAGTCTGTTTTTGATCGTTCCCTGGAAGACCAGTAGTAGTTTCCGATGCACATCTGGACCCATTCTGTAATCTGTGGACCTTCAAAGTGTTGATGAAACACAGAAATTGCATCTGGAGCGAATACAACAGTCACCATCCGCACTTTCCTCCATGGGAGTAATTCTCAAACAGGCTACGCTTTCATCGTTCCCTGGAAGACCAGCAGTAGTTTCCGAAGCTCATCTGGTGGCATTCTGTAATCTGTGGACCTTCAAAGTGTTGATGAATCACAGAAATTGCCTCGGGATTGAATACAACAGTCACCATGCGCACTTTCCTCCATGGGAGTAATGTCTGAAACAGTCTACGCTTTGATCGCTCTCAGGAAGACCAGTAGTAGTTTCCGATGTACATCTGGAGACAATCTGTAATCTGTGGACTATCAGAGTGTTGATGAAACACAGAAATTGCATCGGGATTGAATACAACAGTCACCACGCGCACTTTCCACCATGGGAGTAATGTCTCTAACAGTCTACGCTTTGATCGTTCACTGGAAGACCAGTAGTAGTTTCCGATGCACATCTGGAGTCAATCTGTAATCTGTGGACTATCGGAGTGTTGATGAAACACAGAAATTGCATCGAGATTGAATACAACAGTCACCATGCGCACTTTCCTCCATGGGAGTAATGTCTCAAAGAGTCTACGCTTTGATCGTTCCCAGGAAGACCAGTAGTAGTTTTCGATGCACATCTGGAGGCATTCTGTAATCTGTGGACCTTCAAAGTGTTGATGAAACACAGTAATAGCATCGGGATTGAATACAACAGTCACCATGCGCACTTTCCTCCATGTTAGTAATTCTCAAACATACTACGTTTTGATCGTTCCCTGGAAGACCAGTAGTAGTTATCGATGCACATCTGGAGGCATTCTGTAATCTGTGGACTATCTTACTGTTGATGAAACACAGAAATTGCATCGGGATTGAATACAACAGGCACCATGCGCACATTCCTCCTTGGGAGTAATGTCTTAAACAGTCTATTCTTTGATCGTTCCCTGGTAGACCAGAAATAGTTTCCGATGCACATCTGGAGGCATTCTGTAATCTGTGGACCCTCAAAGTGTTGATGAAACACAGTAATTGCATCGTGATTGAATACAACAGTCACCACGCGCACTTTCCTCCATGTTAGTAATGTCTCAAAGAGTCTACGCTTTGATCGTATCCTGGAAGACGAGTAGTAGTTTCCGATGCACATCTGGAGGCATTCTGTAATCTGTGGACTATCAGAGTGTTGATGAAACACAGAAATTGCATCGGGATTGAATACAACAGTCACCATTCTCACTTTCCTCCATGGGAGTAATTCTCAAACAGTCTACGATTTGATCGTTCCCTGGAAGATCAGTAGTACTTTCCGATGCACATCTGGAGGCATTCTGTAATCTGTGGACTATCAGAGTGTTGATGAATCACAGAAATTGCATCGGGATTGAATACAACAGTCACCATGCGCACTTTCCTCCATGGGAGGAATGTCTCAAACATTCTACGTTTTGATTGTTCCCTTGAAGACCAGTAGTATTTTCTGATACACATCCGGGGCATTCAGCAACCTGTGGATTATCAGACTGTTGATGAAACACTGAAATTGCATCGTGATTGAATACAACAGTCACCATGCGCACTTTCCTCCATGGGAGTAATGTCTGACACCGTCTACGCTTTGATAGCTCCCAGGTAGACCAGTAGTAGTTTCCGATGTACATCTGGAGACAATCTGTAATCTGTGGACAATCAGGGTGTTGATGAAACACAGAAATTGCATCGGGATTGAATACAACAGTCACCACGCGCACTTTCCTCCATGGGAGTAATGTCTCTAACAGTCTACGCTTTGATCGTTCCCTGGAAGACCAGAAGTAGTTTCCGATGCACATCTGTAGGCATTCTGTAATCTGTGGACTAACAGAGTGCAGATGAAACACAGAAATTGCATCGGAATTGAATACAACAGTCACCATTAGCACTTTCCTCCATAGGAGTAATGTCTGAAACAGTCTACGCTTTGATCGTTCGCTGGAAGACCAGTAGTAGTTTCCGATGCACATCTGGAGGCATTCTGTAATCTGTGGACTATCAGAGTGTTAATGAAACACAGAAATTGCATCGGGATTGAATACAACAGTCACCATGAGCACTTTCCTCCATGGGAGTAACGTCTCAATGAGTCTACGCTTTGATCCTTCCGTGGAAGACCAGTAGTAGTTTACGATGCAATTCTGGAGGCATTCTGTAATCTGTGGACTATCAGACTGTTGATGAAACACAGAAATTGCATCGGGATTGAATACAACAGTCACCATGCGCACTTTCCTCCATGGTAGTAATGTCTCAATCAGTCTACCCTTTGATCGTTCACTGGAAGACCAGTAGTAGTTTCCGATGCACATTTGGAGGCATTCTGTAATCTGTGAACTATCAGAGTGTTGATGAAACACTAAATTTGCATCGGGATTGAATACAACAGTCACCATGCGCACTTTCCTCCATGGGAGTAATGATTCAAACAGTCTACGCTTTGATCGTTCCTAGGAAGACCAGTAGTGGTTTCCGATGCACGTCTGGAGGCATTCCGTTATCTGTGGACTATCAGAGTGTTGATGAAACACAGAAAATGCATCGGAATGAACACAACAGTCACCATGTGCACTTTCCTCCATGGGAGGAATGTCTCAAAGAGTTTACGCTTTGATCGTTCCCTGGAAGACCAGTAGTAGTTTCCGATGCACATCTGGTGGCATTCAGTAATCCGTGGACTATCAGAGTGTTGGTGAAACACAGAAATTGAATCGGGATTGACTACAACCGTCACCATGCGCACTTTCCTCCATAGGAGTAATGTCTCAAACAGTCTACGCTTTGATCGTTCCCTGGAAGACCAGTATTTGTTTCCGATGCACATCAGGAGGCATTCTGTAATCTGTGGACTATCAGAGTGTTGATGAAAGACTAAAATTGCAACGGGATGAATACACCATTCACCATGCGCACTTTCCTCCATGGGAGTAATGTCTCAAACAGTCTACGATTTGATCGTTCCCTAGAAGTCCAGTAGTAGTTTCCGATGCACATCTGGATGCATTCTGTAATCTGTGGACTATCAGAGTGTTGATGAAACACAGAAATTGCATCGGAATTGAATACAACAGTCACCATGCGCACTTTTCTCCATGGGAGTAATTTCTCAAACAGTCTACGCTTTGATCGATCCCTGGAAGACCAGTAGTAATTTCCGATTCCCATCTGGAGCCATTTTGTAATCTGTGGACTATCAGAGGGTTGATGAAACACATAAATTGCATCGGGATTGAATACAACAGTCACCATGCGCACTTTCCTCCATGGGAGTAATTCTCAAACAGTCTACGTTTTGATCGTTCCCTGGAAGACCAGTAGTAGTTATCGATGCACATCTGTAGAAAATCTGTAATCTGTGGAACATCAAAGTAATGATGAAACACAGAAATTGCCTCGGGATTCAATACAACAGTCACCATGCGCACTTTCCTCCATGGGAGTAATGATTCAAAGAGTCCACGCTTTGATCGTTCCCAGGAAGACCAGTAGTGGTTTCCGATGCACATCTGGAGGCATTCTGTAATCTGTGGACTATCAGAGTGTTGATGGAACACAGAAAATGCATCGGGAATGAATACAACAGTCACCATGTGGACTTTCCTCCATGGGAGGAATGTCTCAAAGAGTTTACGCTTTGATCGTTCCCTGGAAGACCAGTAGTAGTTTCCGATGCACATCTACAGGCATTCTGTAATCCGTGGACTATCAGAGTGTTGATGAAACACAGAAATTGAATCGGGATTGACTACAACCGTCACCATGCGCACTTTCCTCCATAGGAGTAATGTCTCAAACAGTCTACGCTTTGATCGTTCCCTGGAAGACCAGTATTTGTTTCCGATGCACATCAGGAGGCATTCTGTAATCTGTGGACTATCAGAGTGTTGATGAAACACAGAAATTGCATTGGAATTGAATACAACAGTCACCATGCGCACTTTCCTCTATGGTAGTAATGTCTCAAACAGTATACGCTTTGATCGTTCGGTGGAAGACCAGTAGTAGTTACCGATGCACATATGGAGGCATTCTGTAATCTGTCGACTATCAGAGTGTTAATGAAACACATAAATTGCATCGGGATTGAATACAAGAGTCACCATGCGCACTTTCCTCCATGGGAATAATGTCTCAAAGAGTCTACGCTTTGATCGTTCCCTTGAAGACCAATAGTAGTTACCGATGTACATCTGGAGGCATGCTGTAATCTGTGGAGTATCTGAGTGTTGATGAAACACAAAAATTGCATCGGGATTGAATACAACAGTCACCATACGCACTTTCCTCCATGGGAGCAATGTTTGAAACAGTCTACGCTTTGATCGTTACCTGGAAGACCAGTAGTAGTTTCCGATGCATATCTGGAGGCATTCTGTAATCTGTGGACTATCAGAGTGTTGATGAAACACAGAAACTGCCTCGGGATTGAATACAACAGTCACCATGTGCACTTTCCTCTATGGTAGTAATCTCTCAAACAGTCTACGCTTTGATCGTTCGCTGGAAGACCAGTAGTAGTTACGGATGCACATATGGAGGCATTTTGTAATCTGTGGACAATCAGAGTGTTGATGAAACACATAAATAGCATCGGGATTGAATACAAGAGTCACCATGCGCACTTTCCTCCATGGGAGTGAGGTCTGAAACAGTCTACGCTTTGATCGTTCCCTTGAAGATCAGTAGTAGTTTCCGATACACATCTGGAGGCATTCTGTAATCTGAGGACCTTCAAAGTGTTGATGAAACACAGAAATTGAATCGGGATGAACACAACAGTCACTATGCGCACTTTCCTCCATGGGAGTAATGTTTCTAACAGTCTACACTTTGATCGTTCCATGGAGGACCAGTAGTAGTTTCCAATGGACATCTGGAGGCATTCTGTAATCTGTGGACTATCAGAGTGTTAATGAAAGACTAAAATTGCAACGGGATTGAATACAACATTCACCCTGCGCACTTTCGTCCATGGGAGTAATGTCTCAAACAGTCTACGATTTGATCGTTCCCTAGAAGTCCAGTAGTAATTTCCGATTCCCATCTGGAGCCATTTTGTAATCTGTGGACTATCAGAGGGTTGATGAAACACATAAATTGCATCGGGATTGAATACAACAGTCACCATGCGCACTTTCCTCCATGGGAGTAATTCTCAAAGAGTCTACGTTTTGATCCTTCCCTGGAAGACCAGTAGTAGTTATCGATGCACATCTGTAGACAATCTGTAATCTGTGGAACATCAAAGTAATGATGAAACACAGAAATTGCCTCGGGATTCAATACAACAGTCACCATGCGCACTTTCCTCCATGGGAGTAATGATTCAAAGAGTCCACGCTTTGATCGTTCCCAGGAAGACCAGTAGTGGTTTCCGATGCACATCTGGAGGCATTCTGTAATCTGTGGACTATCAGAGTGTTGATGGAACACAGAAAATGCATCGGGAATGAATACAACAGTCACCATGTGGACTTTCCTCCATGGGAGGAATGTCTCAAAGAGTTTACGCTTTGATCGTTCCCTGGAAGACCAGTAGTAGTTTCCGATGCACATCTACAGGCATTCTGTAATCCGTGGACTATCAGAGTGTTGATGAAACACAGAAATTGAATCGGGATTGACTACAACCGTCACCATGCGCACTTTCCTCCATAGGAGTAATGTCTCAAACAGTCTACGCTTTGATCGTTCCCTGGAAGACCAGTATTTGTTTCCGATGCACATCAGGAGGCATTCTGTAATCTGTGGACTATCAGAGTGTTGATGAAACACAGAAATTGCATTGGAATTGAATACAACAGTCACCATGCGCACTTTCCTCTATGGTAGTAATGTCTCAAACAGTATACGCTTTGATCGTTCGGTGGAAGACCAGTAGTAGTTACCGATGCACATATGGAGGCATTCTGTAATCTGTCGACTATCAGAGTGTTAATGAAACACATAAATTGCATCGGGATTGAATACAAGAGTCACCATGCGCACTTTCCTCCATGGGAATAATGTCTCAAAGAGTCTACGCTTTGATCGTTCCCTTGAAGACCAATAGTAGTTACCGATGTACATCTGGAGGCATGCTGTAATCTGTGGAGTATCTGAGTGTTGATGAAACACAAAAATTGCATCGGGATTGAATACAACAGTCGCCATACGCACTTTCCTCCATGGGAGCAATGTTTGAAACAGTCTACGCTTTGATCGTTACCTGGAAGACCAGTAGTAGTTTCCGATGCATATCTGGAGGCATTCTGTAATCTGTGGACTATCAGAGTGTTGATGAAACACAGAAACTGCCTCGGGATTGAATACAACAGTCACCATGTGCACTTTCCTCTATGGTAGTAATCTCTCAAACAGTCTACGCTTTGATCGTTCGCTGGAAGACCAGTAGTAGTTACGGATGCACATATGGAGGCATTTTGTAATCTGTGGACAATCAGAGTGTTGATGAAACACATAAATAGCATCGGGATTGAATACAAGAGTCACCATGCGCACTTTCCTCCATGGGAGTGAGGTCTGAAACAGTCTACGCTTTGATCGTTCCCTTGAAGATCAGTAGTAGTTTCCGATACACATCTGGAGGCATTCTGTAATCTGAGGACCTTCAAAGTGTTGATGAAACACAGAAATTGAATCGGGATGAACACAACAGTCACTATGCGCACTTTCCTCCATGGGAGTAATGTTTCTAACAGTCTACACTTTGATCGTTCCAAGGAGGACCAGTAGTAGTTTCCAATGGACATCTGGAGGCATTCTGTAATCTGTGGACTATCTGAGTGTTAATGAAAGACTAAAATTGCAACGGGATTGAATACAACATTCACCCTGCGCACTTTCGTCCATGGGAGTAATGTCTCAAACAGTCTACGATTTGATCGTTCCCTAGAAGTCCAGTAGTAATTTCCGATTCCCATCTGGAGCCATTTTGTAATCTGTGGACTATCAGAGGGTTGATGAAACACATAAATTGCATCGGGATTGAATACAACAGTCACCATGCGCACTTTCCTCCATGGGAGTAATTCTCAAAGAGTCAACGTTTTGATCCTTCCCTGGAAGACCAGTAGTAGTTATCGATGCACATCTGTAGACAATCTGTAATCTGTGGAACATCAAAGTAATGATGAAACACAGAAATTGCCTCGGGATTCAATACAACAGTCACCATGCGCACTTTCCTCCATGGGAGTAATGATTGAAAGAGTCCACGCTTTGATCGTTCCCAGGAAGACCAGTAGTGGTTTCCGATGCACATCTGGAGGCATTCTGTAATCTGTGGACTATCAGAGTGTTGATGGAACACAGAAAATGCATCGGGAATGAATACAACAGTCACCATGTGGACTTTCCTCCATGGGAGGAATGTCTCAAAGAGTTTACGCTTTGATCGTTCCCTGGAAGACCAGTAGTAGTTTCCAATGCACATCTGGAGGCATTCTGTAATCCGTGGACTATCAGAGTGTTGATGAAACACAGAAATTGAATCGGCATTGACTACAACCGTCACCATGCGCACTTTCCTCCATAGGAGTAATGTCTCAAACAGTCTACGCTTTGATCGTTCCCTGGAAGACCAGTATTTGTTTGCGATGCACATCTGGAGGCATTCTGTAATCTGTGGACTATCAGAGTGTTGATGAAACACAGAAATTGCATTGGAATTGAATACAACAGTCACCATGCGCACTTTCCTCTATGGTAGTAATGTCTCAAACAGTATACGCTTTGATCGTTCGGTGGAAGACCAGTAGTAGTTACCGATGCACATATGGATTCATTCTGTAATCTGTCGACTATCAGAGTGTTAATGAAACACATAAATTGCATCGGGATTGAATACAAGAGTCACCATGCGCACTTTCCTCCATGGGAATAATGTCTCAAAGAGTCTACGCTTTGATCGTTCCCTTGAAGACCAGTAGTAGTTACCGATGTACATCTGGAGGCATGCTGTAATCTGTGGAGTATCTGAGTGTTGATGAAACACAAAAATTGCATCGGGATTGAATACAACAGTCACCATACGCACTTTCCTCCATGGGAGCAATGTTTCAAACAGTCTACGCTTTGATCGTTACCTGGAAGGCCAGTAGTAGTTTCCGATGCATATCTGGAGGCATTCTGTAATCTGTGGACTATCAGAGTGTTGATGAAACACAGAAACTGCCTCGGGATTGAATACAACAGTCACCATGTGCACTTTCCTCTATGGTAGTAACCTCTCAAACAGTCTACGCTTTGATCGTTCCCTGGAAGATCAGTAGTAGTTTCCGATGCACATCTGGAGGCATTCTGTAATCTGAGGACCTTCAAAGTGTTGATGAAACACAGAAATTGAATCGGGATGAACACAACAGTCACTATGCGCACTTTCCTCCATGGGAGTAATGTTTCTAACAGTCTACACTTTGATCGTTCCATGGAGGACCAGTAGTAGTTTCCAATGGACTTCTGGAGGCAATCTGTAATCTGTGGACTATCAGAGTGTTAATGAAAGACTAAAATTGCAACGGGATTGAATACAACATTCACCATGCGCACTTTCGTCCATGGGAGTAATGTCTCAAACAGTCTACGATTTGATCGTTCCCTAGAAGTCCAGTAGTAGTTTTCGATGCACATCTGGATGCATTCTGTAATCTGTGGACTATCAGAGTGTTGATGAAACACAGAAATTGCATCGGAATTCAATACAACAGTCACCATGCGCACTTTTCTCCATGGGAGTAATTTCTCAAACAGTCTACGCTTTGATCGATCCCTGGAAGACCAGTAGTAGTTTCCGATGCACATCTGGTGGCATTGTGTAACCTGTGGACTATCAGAGTGTTGATGAAACACAGAAATTGCAACAGGATTGATAACATCAGTCACCATGCGCACTTTCATCCACGGGAGGTATGTCTCAAACAGTCTACGCTTTGATCGTTCCCTGGAAGACCAGTAGTAGTGTACGATGCAATTCTGGAGGCATTCTGTAAACTGTGGACTGTCAGACTGTTGATGAAACACAGAAATTGCATCGGGATGGAATACAACGCTCACCATGCGCAGTTTCATTCATGGGAGTAATGTCAAAAACAGATTACGCTTTGATCGTTCCCTGGAAGACCAGTAGTAGTTTCCGTGGCACATCTGGAGGCATTCTGTAATCTGTGGACTATCAGAGTGTTGATGAAACAAAGAAATTGCATCGGGATGAATACAACTGTCACCATCCGCACTTTCCTCCATGTTAGTAATGTCTCAAACAGTCTACGCTTTGATCGTTCCCTGGAAGACCAGTGTTAGTTTCCGATGCACATCTGGAGGCATTCTGTAATCTGTGAACTATGAGAGTGTTGAAACACAGAAATTGCATCGGGATTGAATACAACAGGAACCATGCGCACTTTCCTCCTTGGGAGTAATGTCTTAAAAAATCTATTGTGTGATCGTTCCCTCGAAGACCAGAAGTAGTTTCCGATGCACATCTGGAGGCATTCTGTAATCTGTGGACGTTCAAAGTGTTGATGAAACACAGAAATTGCATCGGGATTGAATACAACAGTCACCATGAGCACTTTCCTCCATGGGAGTAACGTCTCAATGAGTCTACGCTTTGATCCTTCCGTGGAAGACCAGTAGTAGTTTACGATGCAATTCTGGAGGCATTCTGCAATCTGTGGACTATCAGACTGTTGATGAAACACAGAAATTGCATCGGGATTGAATACAACAGTCACCATGCTCACTTTCCTCCATGGGAGTAATGTCTCTAACAGTCTACGCTTTGATCATTCCCTGGCAGACCAGTAGTAGTTTCCGATGCACATCTGGTGGCATTCTGTAATATGTGGACTATCAGAGTGTTGATGAAACACAGAAATTGCATCGGGATTGAATGCAACAGTCACCATGCGCAGTTTCCTCCATGGGAGGAATGTCTCAAACAGTCTACGCTTTGATCGTTCCCTTGAAGACCAGTAGTAGTTTCTGATGCACATCTGGAGGCATTCTGTAACCTGTGGATTATCAGACTGTTTATGAAACACAGAAATTGCATCGGGATTGAATACAACAGGAACCATGCGCACTTTCCTCCTTGGGAGTAATGTCTTAAAAAATCTATTTTTTGATCGTTCCCTGGAAGACCAGAAGTAGTTTCCGATGCACATCTGGAGGCATTCTGTAATCTGTGGACGTTCAAAGTGTTGATGAAACACAGAAATTGCATCGGGATTGAATACATCAGTCACCATCCGCACTCTACTCCATGTTAATAATGTCTAAACACTCTACGCTTTGATCGTTCCCTGGAAGACCAGTGTTAGTTTCCGATGCACATCTGGAGGCATTCTGTAATATGTGGACTATCGGAGTGTTGATGAAACACAGAAATTGCATCGGGATTAAATACAAAAGTCACCATGCGCACTTTCCTATAAAAAAGTAATGTCTCAAACAGACTACGATTTGATCGTTCCCTGGAAGACCAGTAGTAGTTTCCGATGCACATCTGGAGGCATTCTGTAATCTGTGGACCTTCAAAGTGTTGATGAATCACAGAAATTGCCTCGGGATTGAATACAACAGTCACCATGCGCACTTTCCTCCATGGGAGTAATGTCTCAAACAGTCTGTTTTTGATCGTACCCTGGAAGACCAGAAGTAGTTTCCGATGCACATCTGGAGGCATTCTATAATCTGTGGACTATCAGAGTGCTGATGAAACACAGAAATTGCATCGGATTTGAATACAACAGTCACCATTAGCACTTTCCTCCATGGGAGTAATGTCTCAAACAGTCTACGCTTTGATCGTTCGCTGGAAGACCAGTAGTAGTTTCCGATGCACATCTGGAGGCATTCTGTAATCTGTGGACTATTAGAGTGTTGATGAAACACAGAAATTGTATCGGGATTGAATACAACAGTCACCATGAGCACTTTCCTCCATGGGAGTAACGTCTCAATGAGTCTACGCTTTGATCCTTCCGTGGAAGACCAGTAGTAGTTTACGATGCAATTCTGGAGGCATTCTGCAGTCTGTGGACTATCAGACTGTTGATGAAACACAGAAATTGCTTCGGGATTGAATACAACAGTCACCATGCGCACTTTCCTCCATGGGAGAAATGTCTCTAACAGACTACGCTTTGATCATTCCCTGGAAGACCAGTAGTAGTTTCCGATGCACATCTGGTGGCATTCTGTAATCTGTGGACTATCAGAGTGTTGATGAAACACCGAAATTGCATCGGGATTGAATACAACAGTCACCATGCGCACTCTCCTCCATGGGAGGAATGTCTCAAACAGTCTGTTTTTGATCGTACCCTGGAAGACCAGAAGTAGTTTCCGATGCTCATCTGGAGGCATTCTGTAATCTGTGGACCTTCAAAGTGTTGATGAAACACAGAAATTGCATCTGGAGCGAATACAACAGTCACCATCCGCACTTTCCTCCATGGGAGTAATTCTCAAACAGGCTACGCTTTGATCGTTCCCTGGAAGACCAGCAGTAGTTTCCGATGCACATCCGGTGGCATTCTGTAATCTGTGGACCTTCAAAGTGCTGATGAATCACAGAAATTGCCTCGGGATTGAATACGACAATCACCATGCCCACTTTCCTCCATGGGAGTAATGTCTGAAACAGTCTACGCTTTGATCGCTCCCATCAAGACCAGTAGTAGTTTCCGATGTACATCTGGAGACAATCTGTAATCTGTGGACTATCAGAGTGTTGATGAAACACAGATATTGCATCGGGATTGAATACAACAGTCACCACGCGCACTTAGCTCCATGGGAGTAATGTCTGTAACAGTCTACGCTTTGATCGTTCACTGGAAGACCAGTAGTAGTCTCCGATGCACATCTGGAGACAATCTGTAATCTGTGGACTATCAGAGTGTTGATGAAACACAGAAATTGCATCTTGATTGAATACAACAGTCACCACGCGCACTTTCCTCCATGGGAGTAATGTCTCTAACAGTCTCCGCTTTGATCGTTCACTGGAAGACCAGTAGTAGTCTCCGATGCACATCTGGAGACAATCTGTAATCTGTGGACTATCAGAGTGTTGATGAAACACAGAAATTGCATCGGGATTGAATACAACAGTCACCATGCGCACTTTCCTCCATATTAGTAATTCTCAAACAGACTACGTTTTGATCGTTCTCTGGAAGACAAGTAGTAGTTACCGATGCACATCTGGAGGCATTCTGTAATCTGTGGACTATCAGACTGTTAATGAAACACAGAAATTGCATCGGGATTGAATACAACAGGCACCATGCGCACATTCCTCTTTGGGAGTAATGTTTTAAACAGTCTATTCTTTGATCGTTCCCTGGTAGACCAGAAGTAGTTTCCGATGCACATCTGGAGGCATTCTGTAATCTGTGGACCTTCAAAGTGTTGATGAAACACAGTAATTGCATTTGGGATTGAATACAACAGTCACCATGCGCACTTTCCTCCATGTTAGTAATTCTCAAACAGACTGCGTTTTGATCGTTCCCTAGAAGACCAGTAGTAGTTACCGATGCACATCTGGAGGCATTCTGTAATCTGTGGACTATCAGGGTGTTGATGAAACACAGAAATTGCATCGGGATTGAATACAACAGTCACCATGCACACTTTCCTCCATGGGAGTAATGTCTGAAAAAGTCTACGATTTGATCGTTCCCTGGAAGACCAGTAGTAGTTTCCCATGCACACCTGGAGGCATTCTGTGATCTGTGGACCTTCAAAGTGTTGATGAAACACAGAAATTGCATCGGGGTTGAATACAACAGTCACCATCCGCACTTTCCTCCATGTTAGTAATGTCTCAAAGAGTCTACGCTTTGATCGTATCCTGGAAGACGAGTAGTAGTTTCCGATGCACATCTGGAGGCATTCTGTAATCTGTGGACTATCAGAGTGTTGATGAAATACAGAAATTGCATTGGGATTGAATACAACAGTCACCATTCTCACTTTCCTCCATGGGAGTAATTCTCAAACAGTCTACGATTTGATCGTTCCCTGGAAGATCAGTAGTACTTTCCGATGCACATCTGGAGGCATTCTGTAATCTGAGGACCTTCAAAGTGTCGATGAATCACAGAAATTGCTTCGGGATTGAATACAACTTTCACCATGCGCACTTTCCTCCATGGGAGTAATGTCTGAAAAAGTCTACGCTTTGATCGTTCCCTGGAAGACCAGTAGTAATTTCCCATGCACACCTGGAGGCATTCTGTAATCTGGGGACCTTCAAAGTGTTGATGAAACACAGAAATTCCATCTGGAGTGAATACAACAGTCACCATCCGCACTTTTCTCCATGGGAGTAATTCTCAATCAGGCTACGCTTTGATCGTTCCCTGGAAGACAAGTAGTAGTTTCTGATGCACATCTGGTGGCATTCTGTAATCTGTGGAACTTCAAAGTGTTGATGAATCACTGAAATTGCATCGTGATTGAATACAACAGTCACCATGCCCACTTTCCCCCATGGGAGTATAGTCTGAAACCGTCTACGCTTTGATAACTCCCAGGTAGACCAGTAGTAGTTTCCGATGTACATCTGGAGACAATCTGTAATATGTGGACATTCAGGGTATTGATGAAACACAGAAATTGCATCGGGATTGAATACAACAGTCACCATGCGCACTTTCCTCCATGAGAGGAATGTCTCAAACAGTCTACGCTTTGATCGTTCCCTGGAACACCAGAAGTAGTTTCCGATGCACATCTGTAGGCATTCTGTAATCTGTGGACTATCAGAGTGCTGATGAAACACAGAAATTGCATCGGAATTGAATACAACAGTCACCATTAGCACTTTCCTCAATGGGAGTAATGTCTCAAACAGTCTACGCTTTGATCGTTCGCTGGAAGACCAGTAGTAGTTTCCGATGCACATCTGGTGGCATTCTGTAATCTGTGGACTATCAGAGTGTTGATGAAACACAGAAATTGCATCTGGATTGAATACAACAGTCACCATGAGCACTTTCCTCCATGGGAGTAACGTCTCAATGAGTCTACGCTTTGATCCTTCCGTGGAAGACCAGTAGTAGCTTACGATGCAATTCTGGAGGCATTCTGTAATCTGTGGACTATCAGACTGTTGATGAAACACAGAGATTGCATCGGGATTGAATACAACAGTCACCATGCGCACTTTCCTCCATGGGAGTAATGTCTCTAACAGTCTACGCTTTGATCATTCCCTGGAAGACCAGTAGTAGTTTCCGATGCACATCTGGTGGCATTCTGTAATCTGTGGACTATCAGAGTGTTGATGAAACACAGAAATTGCATCGGGATTGAATACAACAGTCACCATGCGCACTTTCCTCCATGGGAGGAATGTCTCAAACAGTCTACGCTTTGATAGTTCCCTTGAAGACCAGTAGTAGTTTCCGATGCACATCTGGAGGCATTCTGTAACCTGTGGATTATCAGACTGTTGATGAAACACAGAAATTGCATCGGGATTGAATACAACAGGAACCGTGCGCACTTTCCTCCTTGGGAGTAATGTCTTAAAAAATCTATTTTTTGATCATTCCCTGGAAGACCAGAAGTAGTTTCCGATGCACATCTGGAGGCTTTCTGTAATCTGTGGACCTTCAAAGTGTTGATGAAACACAATAATTGCATTTGGGATTGAATACAAAAGTCACCATGCGCACTTTCCTCCATGTTAGTAATTCTCAAACAGACTGCGTTTTGATCGTTCAGTAGAAGACCAGTAGTAGTTACCGATGCACATCTGGAGGCATTCTGTAATCTGTGGACTATCAGAGTGTTGATGAAACACAGAAATTGCATCGGGATTGAATACAACAGTCACCATGCGCACTTTCCTCCATGGGAATAATGTCTCTAACAGTCTACGCTTTGATCATTGCCTGGAAGACAGTAGTAGTTTCCGATGCACATGTGGTGGCATTCTGTAATCTGTGGACTATCAGAGTGTTGATGAAACACAGAAAATGCATCGGGATTGAATACGAAAGGAACCATACACACTTTCCTCCAAGGGAGTAATGTCTGAAAAAGTCTACGATTTGATCGTTTCCTGGAAGACCAGTAGTAGTTTCCCATGCACACCTGGAGGCATTCTGTAATCTGTGGACCTTCAAAGTGTTGATGAAACACAGAAATTGCATCGGGGTTGAATACAACAATCACCATCCGCACTTTCCTCCATGTTAGTAATGTCTCAAAGAGTCTACGCTTTGATCGTATCCTGGAAGACGAGTAGTAGTTTCCGATGCACATCTGGAGGCATTCTGTAATCTGTGGACTATCAGAGTGTTGATGAAACACAGAAATTGCATCGGGATTCAATACAACAGACACCACGCGCACTTTCCTGCATGGGAGTAATGTCTCTAAAAGTCTACGCTTTGATCGTTCACTGGAAGGCCAGTAGTAGTTTCCGATGCACATCTGGAGACAATCTGTAATCTGTGGACTATCAGAGTGTTGATGAAACACAGAAATTGCATCGGGATTGAATACAACAGTCACCATGCGCACTTTCCTCCATGGGAATAATGTCTCTAACAGTCTACGCTTTGATCATTGCCTGGAAGACAGTAGTAGTTTCCGATGCACATGTGGTGGCATTCTGTAATCTGTGGACTATCAGAGTGTTGATGAAACACAGAAAATGCATCGGGATTGAATACAACAGGCACCATTCTCACTTTCCTCCATGGGAGTAATTCTCAAACAGTCTACGATTTGATCGTTCCCTGGAAGGTCAGTAGTACTTTCCGATGCACATCTGGAGGCATTCTGTAATCTGTGGACCTTCAAAGTGTCGATGAATCACAGAAATTGCCTCGGGATTGAATACAACAGTCACCATGCGCACTTTCCTCCATGGGAGTAATGTCTGAAACAGTCTACGCTTTGATCGCTCCCATCAAGACCAGTAGTAGTTTCCGTTGTACATCTGGAGACAATCTGTAATCTGTGGACTATCAGAGTGTTGATGAAACACAGAAATTGCATCGGGATTGAATACAACAGTCACCACGCGCACTTTCCTCCATGGGAGTAATGTCTCTAACAGTCTACGCTTTGATCGTTCACTGGAAGACCAGTAGTAGTTTCCGATGCACATCTGGAGACAATCTGTAATCTGTGGACTATCAGACTGTTAATGAAACACAGAAATTGCATCGGGATTGAATACAACAGGCACCATGCGCACATTCCTCTTTGGGAGTAATGTTTTAAACAGTCTATTCTTTGATCGTTCCCTGGTAGACCAGAAGTAGTTTCCGATGCACATCTGGAGGCATTCTGTAATCTGTGGACCTTCAAAGTGTTGATGAAACACAGTAATTGCATTTGGGATTGAATACAACAGTCACCATGCGCACTTTCCTCCATGTTAGTAATTCTCAAACAGACTGCGTTTTGATCGTTCCCTAGAAGACCAGTAGTAGTTACCGATGCACTTCTGGAGGCATTCTGTAATCTGTGGACTATCAGGGTGTTGATGAAACACAGAAATTGCATCGGGATTGAATACAACAGTCACCATGCGCACTTTCCTCCATGGGAATAATGTCTCTAACAGTCTACGCTTTGATCATTGCCTGGAAGACAGTAGTAGTTTCCGATGCACATGTGGTGGCATTCTGTAATCTGTGGACTATCAGAGTGTTGATGAAACACAGAAATTGCATCGGGATTGAATACAACATGCACCATGCACACTTTCCTCCATGGGAGTAATGTCTGAAAAAGTCTACGATTTGATCGTTCCCTGGAAGACCAGTAGTAGTTTCCCATGCACACCTGGAGGCATTCTGTGATCTGTGGACCTTCAAAGTGTTGATGAAACACAGAAATTGCATCGGGGTTGAATACAACAGTCACCATCCGCACTTTCCTCCATGTTAGTAATGTCTCAAAGAGTCTACGCTTTGATCGTATCCTGGAAGACGAGTAGTAGTTTCCGATGCACATCTGGAGGCATTCTGTAATCTGTGGACTATCAGAGTGTTGATGAAATACAGAAATTGTATTGGGATTGAATACAACAGTCACCATTCTCACTTTCCTCCATGGGAGTAATTCTCAAACAGTCTACGATTTGGTCGTTCCCTGGAAGATCAGTAGTACTTTCCGATGCACATCTGGAGGCATTCTGTAATCTGTGGACCTTCAAAGTGTCGATGAATCACAGAAATTGCTTCGGGATTGAATACAACTTTCACCATGCGCACTTTCCTCCATGGGAGTAATGTCTGAAAAAGTCTACGCTTTGATCGTTCCCTGGAAGACCAGTAGTAATTTCCCATGCACACCTGGAGGCATTCTGTAATCTGTGGACCTTCAAAGTGTTGATGAAACACAGAAATTCCATCTGGAGTGAATACAACAGTCACCATCCGCACTTTTCTCCATGGGAGTAATTCTCAATCAGGCTACGCTTTGATCGTTCCCTGGAAGACAAGTAGTAGTTTCTGATGCACATCTGGTGGCATTCTGTAATCTGTGGACCTTCAAAGTGTTGATGAATCACTGAAATTGCATCGTGATTGAATACAACAGTCACCATGCCCACTTTCCTCCATGGGAGTATTGTCTGAAACCGTCTACGCTTTGATAACTCCCAGGTAGACCAGTAGTAGTTTCCGATGTACATCTGGAGACAATCTGTAATCTGTGGACAATCAGGGTGTTGATGAAACACAGAAATTGCATCGGGATTGAATACAACAGTCACCATGCGCACTTTCCTCCATGGGAGGAATGTCTCAAACAGTCTACGCTTTGATCGTTCCCTGGAACACCAGAAGTAGTTTCCGATGCACATCTGTAGGCATTCTGTAATCTGTGGACTATCAGAGTGCTGATGAAACACAGAAATTGCATCGGAATTGAATACAACAGTCACCATTAGCACTTTCCTCAATGGGAGTAATGTCTCAAACAGTCTACGCTTTGATCGTTCGCTGGAAGACCAGTAGTAGTTTCCGATGTACATCTGGAGACAATCTGTAATCTGTGGACAATCAGGGTGTTGATGAAACACAGAAATTGCATCGGGATTGAATACAACAGGCACCATTCTCACTTTCCTCCATGGGAGTAATTCTCAAACAGTCTACGATTTGATCGTTCCCTGGAAGATCAGTAGTACTTTCCGATGCACATCTGGAGGCATTCTGTAATCTGTGGACCTTCAAAGTGTCGATGAATCACAGAAATTGCCTCGGGATTGAATACAACAGTCACCATGCGCACTTTCCTCCATGGGAGTAATGTCTGAAACAGTCTACGCTTTGATCGCTCCCATCAAGACCAGTAGTAGTTTCCGTTGTACATCTGGAGACAATCTGTAATCTGTGGACTATCAGAGTGTTGATGAAACACAGAAATTGCATCGGGATTGAATACAACAGTCACCACGCGCACTTTCCTCCATCTGAGTAATGTCTCTAACAGTCTACGCTTTGATCGTTCACTGGAAGACCAGTAGTAGTTTCCGATGCACATCTGGAGACAATCTGTAATCTGTGGACTATCAGACTGTTAATGAAACACAGAAATTGCATCGGGATTGAATACAACAGGCACCATGCGCACATTCCTCTTTGGGAGTAATGTTTTAAACAGTCTATTCTTTGATCGTTCCCTGGTAGACCAGAAGTAGTTTCCGATGCACATCTGGAGGCATTCTGTAATCTGTGGACCTTCAAAGTGTTGATGAAACACAGTAATTGCATTTGGGATTGAATACAACAGTCACCATGCGCACTTTCCTCCATGTTAGTAATTCTCAAACAGACTGCGTTTTGATCGTTCCCTAGAAGACCAGTAGTAGTTACCGATGCACATCTGGAGGCATTCTGTAATCTGTGGACTATCAGGGTGTTGATGAAACACAGAAATTGCATCGGGATTGAATACAACAGTCACCATGCGCACTTTCCTCCATGGGAATAATGTCTCTAACAGTCTACGCTTTGATCATTGCCTGGAAGACAGTAGTAGTTTCCGATGCACATGTGGTGGCATTCTGTAATCTGTGGACTATCAGAGTGTTGATGAAACACAGAAATTGCACCGGGATTGAATACAACAGGCACCATGCACACTTTCCTCCATGGGAGTAATGTCTGAAAAAGTCTACGATTTGATCGTTCCCTGGAAGACCAGTAGTAGTTTCCCATGCACACCTGGAGGCATTCTGTGATCTGTGGACCTTCAAAGTGTTGATGAAACACAGAAATTGCATCGGGGTTGAATACAACAGTCACCATCCGCACTTTCCTCCATGTTAGTAATGTCTCAAAGAGTCTACGCTTTGATCGTATCCTGGAAGACGAGTAGTAGTTTCCGATGCACATCTGGAGGCATTCTGTAATCTGTGGACTATCAGAGTGTTGATGAAATACAGAAATTGCATTGGGATTGAATACAACAGTCACCATTCTCACTTTCCTCCATGGGAGTAATTCTCAAACAGTCTACGATTTGGTCGTTCCCTGGAAGATCAGTAGTACTTTCCGATGCACATCTGGTGGCATTCTGTAATCTGTGGACCTTCAAAGTGTTGATGAATCACAGAAATTGCTTCGGGATTGAATACAACTTTCACCATGCGCACTTTCCTCCATGGGAGTAATGTCTGAAAAAGTCTACGCTTTGATCGTTCCCTGGAAGACCAGTAGTAATTTCCCATGCACACCTGGAGGCATTCTGTAATCTGTGGACCTTCAAAGTGTTGATGAATCACTGAAATTGCATCGTGATTGAATACAACAGTCACCATGCCCACTTTCCTCCATGGGAGTATTGTCTGAAACCGTCTACGCTTTGATAACTCCCAGGTAGACCAGTAGTAGTTTCCGATGTACATCTGGAGACAATCTGTAATCTGTGGACAATCAGGGTGTTGATGAAACACAGAAATTGCATCGGGATTGAATACAACAGTCACCATGCGCACTTTCCTCCATGGGAGGAATGTCTCAAACAGTCTACGCTTTGATCGTTCCCTGGAACACCAGAAGTAGTTTCCGATGCACATCTGTAGGCATTCTGTAATCTGTGGACTATCAGAGTGCTGATGAAACACAGAAATTGCATCGGAATTGAATACAACAGTCACCATTAGCACTTTCCTCAATGGGAGTAATGTCTTAAACAGTCTACGCTTTGATCGTTCGCTGGAAGACCAGTAGTAGTTTCCGATGCACATCTGGTGGCATTCTGTAATCTGTGGACTATCAGAGTGTTGATGAAACACAGAAATTGCATCTGGATTGAATACAACAGTCACCATGAGCTCTTTCCTCCATGGGAGTAACGTCTCAATGAGTCTACCCTTTGATCCTCCCGTGGAAGACCAGTAGTAGCTTACGATGCAATTCTGGAGGCATTCTGTAATCTGTGGACTATCAGACTGTTGATGAAACACAGAAATTGCATCGGGATTGAATACAACAGTCACCATGCGCACTTTCCTCCATGGGAGTAATGTCTCTAACAGTCTACGCTTTGATCATTCCCTGGAAGACCAGTAGTAGTTTCCGATGCACATCTGGTGGCATTCTGTAATCTGTGGACTATCAGAGTGTTGATGAAACACAGAAATTGCATCGGGATTGAATACAACAGTCACCATGCGCACTTTCCTCCATGGGAGGAATGTCCCAAACAGTATACGCTTTGATAGTTCCCTTGAAGACCAGTAGTAGTTTCCGATGCACATCTGGAGGCATTCTGTAACCTGTGGATTATCAGACTGTTGATGAAACACAGAAATTGCATCGGGATTGAATACAACAGGAACCACGCGCAGTTTCCTCCTTGGGAGTAATGTCTTAAAAAATCTATTTTTTGATCATTCCCTGGAAGACCAGAAGTAGTTTCCGATGCACATCTGGAGGCATTCTGTAATCTGTGGACGTTCAAAGTGTTGATGAAACACAGAAATTGCAACGGGATTGAATACAACAGTCACCATCCGCACTCTACTCCATGTTAATAATGTCTAAAACACTCTACGTTTTGATCGTTCCCTGGAAGACCAGTGTTAGTTTCCGATGCACATCTGGAGGCATTCTGCAATCTGTGGACTATCGGAGTGTTGATGAAACACAGAAATTGCATCGGGATTGAATACAACAGGCACCATGCGCACATTCCTCCTTGGGAGTAATGTTTTAAACAGTCTATTCTTTGATCGTTACCAGGTAGACCAGAAGTAGTTTCCGATGCACATCTGGAGGCTTTCTGTAATCTGTGGACCTTCAAAGTGTTGATGAAACACAATAATTACATTTGGGATTGAATACAACAGTCACCATGCGCACTTTCCTCCATGTTAGTAATTCTCAAACAGACTGCGTTTTGATCGTTCAGTAGAAGACCAGTAGTAGTTACCGATGCACATCTGGAGGCATTCTGTAATCTGTGGACCTTCAAAGTGTTGATGAAACACAGAAATTGCATCGGGGTTGAATACAACAATCACCATCCGCACTTTCCTCCATGTTAGTAATGTCTCAAAGAGTCTACGCTTTGATCGTATCCTGGAAGACGAGTAGTAGTTTCCGATGCACATCTGGAGGCATTCTGTAATCTGTGGACTATCAGAGTGTTGATGAAACACAGAAATTGCATCGGGATTGAATACAACAGACACCACGCGCACTTTCCTCCATGGGAGTAATGTCTCTAACAGTCTACGCTTTGATCGTTCACTGGAAGACCAGTAGTAGTTTCCAATGCACATCTGGAGACAATCTGTAATCTGTGCACTATCAGAGTGTTGATGAAACACAGAAATTGCATCGGGATTGAATACAACAGTCACCATGCGCACTTTCCTCCATGGGAATAATGTCTCTAACAGTCTACGCTTTGATCATTGCCTGGAAGACAGTAGTAGTTTCCGATGCACATGTGGTGGCATTCTGTAATCTGTGGACTATCAGAGTGTTGATGAAACACAGAAAATGCATCGGGATTGAATACAACAGGCACCATTCTCACTTTCCTCCATGGGAGTAATTCTCAAACAGTCTACGATTTGATCGTTCCCTGGAAGATCAGTAGTACTTTCCGATGCACATCTGGAGGCATTCTGTAATCTGTGGACCTTCAAAGTGTCGATGAATCACAGAAATTGCCTCGGGATTGAATACAACATACACCATGCGCACTTTCCTCCATGGGAGTAATGTCTGAAACAGTCTACGCTTTGATCGCTCCCATCAAAACCAGTAGTAGTTTCCGTTGTACATCTGGAGACAATCTGTAATCTGTGGACTATCAGAGTGTTGATGAAACACAGAAATAGCATCGGGATTGAATACAACAGGCACCATGCACACTTTCCTCCATGGGAGTAATGTCTGAAAAAGTCTACGATTTGATCGTTCCCTGGAAGACCAGTAGTAGTTTCCCATGCACACCTGGAGGCATTCTGTGATCTGTGGACCTTCAAAGTGTTGATGAAACACAGAAATTGCATCGGGGTTAAATACAACAGTCACCATCCGCACTTTCCTCCATGTTTGTAATGTCTCAAAGAGTCTACGCTTTGATCGTATCCTGGAAGACGAGTAGTAGTTTCCGATGCACATCTGGAGGCATTCTGTAATCTGTGGAATATCAGAGTGTTGATGAAATACAGAAATTGCATTGGGATTGAATACAACAGTCACCATTCTCACTTTCCTCCATGGGAGTAATTCTCAAACAGTCTACGATTTGGTCGTTCCCTGGAAGATCAGTAGTACTTTCCGATGCACATCTGGAGGCATTCTGTAATCTGTGGACCTTCAAAGTGTTGATGAATCACAGAAATTGCTTCGGGATTGAATACAACTTTCACCATGCGCACTTTCCTCCATGGGAGTAATGTCTGAAAAAGTCTACGCTTTGATCGTTCCCTGGAAGACCAGTAGTAATTTCCCATGCACACCTGGAGGCATTCTGTAATCTGTGGACCTTCAAAGTGTTGATGAAACACAGAAATTCCATCTGGAGTGAATACAACAGTCACCATCCGCACTTTTCTCCATGGGAGTAATTCTCAATCAGGCTACGCTTTGATCGTTCCCTGGAAGACAAGTAGTAGTTTCTGATGCACATCTGGTGGCATTCTGTAATCCGTGGACCTTCAAAGTGTTGATGAATCACTGAAATTGCATCGTGATTGAATACAACAGTCACCATGCCCACTTTCCTCCATGGGAGTATTGTCTGAAACCGTCTACGCTTTGATAACTCCCAGGTAGACCAGTAGTAGTTTCCGATGTACATCTGGAGACAATCTGTAATCTGTGGACAATCAGGGTGTTGATGAAACACAGAAATTGCATCGGGATTGAATACAACAGTCACCATGCGCACTTTCCTCCATGGGAGGAATGTCTCAAACAGTCTACGCTTTGATCGTTCACTGGAACACCAGAAGTAGTTTCCGATGCACATCTGTAGGCATTCTGTAATCTGTGGACTATCAGAGTGCTGATGAAACACAGAAATTGCATCGGAATTGAATACAACAGTCACCATTAGCACTTTCCTCAATGGGAGTAATGTCACAAACAGTCTACGCTTTGATCGTTCGCTGGAAGACCAGTAGTAGTTTCCGATGCACATCTGGTGGCATTCTGTAATCTGTGGACTATCAGAGTGTTGATGAAACACAGAAATTGCATCTGGATTGAATACAACAGTCACCATGAGCTCTTTCCTCCATGGGAGTAACGTCTCAATGAGTCTACCCTTTGATCCTCCCGTGGAAGACCAGTAGTAGCTTACGATGCAATTCTGGAGGCATTCTGTAATCTGTGGACTATCAGACTGTTGATGAAACACAGAAATTGCATCGGGATTGAATACAACAGTCACCATGCGCACTTTCCTCCATGGGAGTAATGTCTCTAACAGTCTACGCTTTGATCATTCCCTGGAAGACCAGTAGTAGATTCCGATGCACATCTGGTGGCATTCTGTAATCTGTGGACTATCAGAGTGTTGATGAAACACAGAAATTGCATCGGGATTGAATACAACAGTCACCATGCGCACTTTCCTCCATGGGAGGAATGTCCCAAACAGTCTACGCTTTGATAGTTCCCTTGAAGACCAGTAGTAGTTTCCGATGCACATCTGGAGGCATTCTGTAACCTGTGGATTATCAGACTGTTGATGAAACACAGAAATTGCATCGGGATTGAATACAACAGGAACCATGCGCACTTTCCTCCTTGGGAGTAATGTCTTAAAAAATCTATTTTTTGATCATTCCCTGGAAGACCAGAAGTAGTTTCCGATGCACATCTGGAGGCATTCTGTAATCTGTGGACGTTCAAAGTGTTGATGAAACACAGAAATTGCAACGGGATTGAATACAACAGTCACCATCCGCACTCTACTCCATGTTAATAATGTCTAAAACACTCTACGTTTTGATCGTTCCCTGGAAGACCAGTGTTAGTTTCCGATGCACATCTGGAGGCATTCTGCAATCTGTGGACTATCGGAGTGTTGATGAAACACAGAAATTGCATCGGGATTGAATACAACAGGCACCATGCGCACATTCCTCCTTGGGAGTAATGTTTTAAACAGTCTATTCTTTGATCGTTACCTGGTAGACCAGAAGTAGTTTCCGATGCACATCTGGAGGCTTTCTGTAATCTGTGGACCTTCAAAGTGTTGATGAAACACAATAATTGCATTTGGGATTGAATACAACAGTCACCATGCGCACTTTCCTCCATGTTAGTAATTCTCAAACAGACTGCGTTTTGATCGTTCAGTAGAAGACCAGTAGTAGTTACCGATGCACATCTGGAGGCATTCTGTAATCTGTGGACCTTCAAAGTGTTGATGAAACACAGAAATTGCATCGGGGTTGAATACAACAATCACCATCCCCACTTTCCTCCATGTTAGTAATGTCTCAAAGAGTCTACGCTTTGATCGTATCCTGGAAGACGAGTAGTAGTTTCCGATGCACATCTGGAGGCATTCTGTAATCTGTGGACTATCAGAGTGTTGATGAAACACAGAAATTGCATCGGGATTGAATACAACAGACACCACGCGCACTTTCCTCCATGGGAGTAATGTCTCTAACAGTCTACGCTTTGATCGTTCACTGGAAGACCAGTAGTAGTTTCCAATGCACATCTGGAGACAATCTGTAATCTGTGGACTATCAGAGTGTTGATGAAACACAGAAATTGCATCGGGATTGAATACAACAGTCACCATGCGCACTTTCCTCCATGGGAATAATGTCTCTAACAGTCTACGCTTTGATCATTGCCTGGAAGACAGTAGTAGTTTCCGATGCACATGTGGTGGCATTCTGTAATCTGTGGACTATCAGATTGTTGATGAAACACAGAAAATGCATCGGGATTGAATACAACAGGCACCATTCTCACTTTCCTCCATGGGAGTAATTCTCAAACAGTCTACGATTTGATCGTTCCCTGGAAGATCAGTAGTACTTTCCGACGCACATCTGGAGGCATTCTGTAATCTGTGGACCTTCAAAGTGTCGATGAATCACAGAAATTGCCTCGGGATTGAATACAACATACACCATGCGCACTTTCCTCCATGGGAGTAATGTCTGAAACAGTCTACGCTTTGATCGCTCCCATCAAGACCAGTAGTAGTTTCCGTTGTACATCTGGAGACAATCTGTAATCTGTGGACTATCAGAGTGTTGATGAAACACACAAATTGCATCGGGATTGAATACAACAGTCACCACGCGCACTTTCCTCCATGGGAGTAATGTCTCTAACAGTCTACGCTTTGATCGTTCACTGGAAGACCAGTAGTAGTTTCCGATGCACATCTGGAGACAATCTGTAATTTGTGGATTATCAGAGTGTTGATGAAACACAGAAATTGCATCGGGATTGAATACAACAGTCACCATGCGCACTTTCCTCCATGGGAGTAATGTCTCAAAGAGGCTACGCTTTGATCGTTCCCTGGAAGACCGGTAGTAGTTTTCGATGCACATTTGGAGGCATTCTTTAATCTGTGGACCATCAAAGTGTTGATGAAACACAGTAATTGCATCGGGATTGAATACAACAGTCACCATGCGCACTTTCCTCCATATTAGTAATTCTCAAACAGACTACGTTTTGATCGTTCTCTGGAAGACAAATAGTAGTTACCGATGCACATCTGGAGGCATTCTGTAATCTGTGGACTATCAGAGTGTTGATGAAACACAGAAATTGCATCGGGATTGAATACAACAGTCACCATGCGCACTTTCCTCCATGGGAGTAATGTCTCAAATAGTCTACGTTTTGATCGTTCCCTGGAAAACCAGTAGTAGTTTCCGATGCACATCTGGGTGCATTCTGTAATCTGTGACCTTCAAAGTGTTGATGAAACACAGAAATTGCATCGGGATTGAATACAACAGTCACCATGCGCTCTTGCCTACATGTTAGTAATGTCTCAAACAGTCTACGCTTTAATCGTTCCCTGGAAGACCAGTGGTAGTTTCCGATGTACATCTGGAGGCATTCCGAGTGTTGATGAAACACAGAAATTTCATTGGGATTGAATACAACAGTCACCATGCGCACTTTCCTCCATGTTAGTAATGTCTCAAACAGTCTACGCTTTGATCGTTCCCTGGAAGACCAGTGGTAGTTTCCAATGCACATCTGGATACATTCTGTAATCTGTGGACCGTCAAAGTGTTGATGAAACACAGAAATTGCATCGGGATTGAATACAACAGTCACCATGCGCACTTTCCTCCACGGGAGTAGTGTCTCAAACAGTGTACGTTTTGATCGTTCCCTTGAAGACCAGTAGTAGTTACCGATGCACATCTGGAAGCATTCTGTAATCTGTGGACCTTCAAAGTGTTGATGAACCACAGAAATTGCATCGGGATTGAATACAACAGTAACCATCCGCACTCTCCTACATGTTAGTAATGTCTCAAACAGTCTACGCTTTGATCGTTCCCTGGAAGACCAGTGGTAGTTTCCGATGCACATCTGGAGGCATTCTGCAATCTGTGGGCTGTCAGAGTGTTGATGAAACACAGATATTGCATCGGGATTGAATACAACAGTCACCATGTGCACTTTTCTTTACGGGAGTAATGTCTCAAACAGTCTACGCTTTGATCGTTCCCAGGAAGACCAGTAGTAGTTTCCGATGCACATCTGGAGGCATTCTGTAATCTGTGGACTATCAGAGTGTTGTTGAAACACAGAAATTGCATCGTGATTGAATACAACACTCACCATGAGCACTTTCCTCCACGGGAGTAATGTCACAAACAATCTACGATTTGATCGTTCCCTGGAAGACCAGTAGTAGTTTCCTATGCACATCTGGTGGCATTCTGTAATCTGTGGACTATCAGCCTGTTGATGAAACACAGAAATTGCATCAAGATTGAATACAACAGTCACCATGCGCACTTTCTTCCATGGGAGTAATGTCTCAAATAGTCTACGCTTTGATCGTTGCCTGGAAGACCAGTAGTAGTTTCCGATGCACATCTGGATGCATTCTGTAATCTGTGGACCTTCAAAGTGTTGATGAAGCACAGAAATTGCATCGGGATTGAATACAACCGTCACCATGCGCACTTGCCTACATGTTAGTAATGTCTCAAACAGTCTACGCTTTAATCGTTCCCTGGAGGACCAGTAGTAGTTCCCAATGCACATCTGGTGGCTTTCTGTAATCTTGTGGACTATCAGATTGTTGATGAAACACAGAAATTGCATCGGGATTGAATACAACAGTCACCATGCGCACTTTCCTCCACGGGAGTAATGTCTCAAACAGTCTACGCTTTGATCGTTCCCTGGAAGACCAGTAGTAGTTCCCAATGCACATCTGGTGGCTTTCTGTAATCTTGTGGCCTATCAGATTGTTGATGAAACACAGAAATTGCATCGGGATTGAATACAACAGTCACCATGCGCACTTTCCTCCACGGGAGTAATGTCTCAAACAGACTACGCTTTGATCGTTCCCTGGAAGACCAGTAGTACTTTCTGATGCACATCTGGTAGCATTCTGTAATCTGTGGACTATTAGAGTGTTGATGAAACACAGAAATTGCATCGGGATTGAATACAACAGTCACCATGAGCACTTTCCTCCACGAAAGTAATGTCTCAAACAGTCTACGCTTTGATCGTTCCCTGGAAGACCAGTAGTAGTTTCCGATTCGCCTCTGGTAGCATTCTATAATGTGTGGACTATCAGAGTGTTGATGAAACACAGAAATTGCATAGGGATTGAATACAACAGTCACAATGCGCACCTTCCTCCATGGGGGTAATGTCTCAAACACGCTACGCTTTGATCGTTCCCTGGAAGACCAGTAGTAGTTTCCGATGCACATCTGGAGGCATTCTGTAATATGTGGACATTCAGAGTGTTGATGAAACACAGAAATTGCATCGGGATTGAATACAACAGTCACCATGCGCACTTTTCTCCATCGCAGTAATGTCTCAAGTAGCCGACGCTTCGATCGTTCCCTGGAAGACCAGTAGTAGTTTCCGATGCACGTTTGGATGCATTCTGTAATATGTGGACCTTCAAAGTGTTGATGAAACACAAAAATTGCATCGGGATTGAATACAACAGTCACCATGCGCACTTGCCTACATGTTAGTAATGTCTCAAACAGTCTACGCTTTAATCGTTCCCTGGAAGACCAGTGGTAGTTTCCGATGCACATCTGGAGGCATTCCGAGTGTTGATGAAACACAGAAATTGCATTGGGATTGAATACAACAGTCACCATGCGCACTTTCCTCCATGGGAGTAATGTCTCAAACCGTTTACGTTTTGATCGTTCCTTGGAAGACCAGAAGTAGTTTCCGATGCACATCTGGAGATATTCTGTAATCTGTTTACTATCAAAGTGTTGATGAAACACAGAAATTGCATCGGGATTGAATACAACAGTCACCATGCGCACATTCCTCCATGGGAGTAATGTCTCAAACAGTCTACGCTTTGATCGTTCCTTGGAAGACCAGAAGTAGTTTCCGATGCACATCTGGAGGCATTCTGTAATCTGTGGACTATCAGTGTGTTGATGGAACACAGATATTGAATCGGGATTGAATACAACAGTCAGCATGTGCACTTTCCTCCATGGGAGTAGTGTCTCAAACAGTCTACGTTTTGATCGTTCCCTGGAAGGCCAGTAGTACATTCCGATGCACATCTGGAAGCATTCTGTAATCTGTGGACTATCAGAGTGTTGATGAATCACAGAAATTGCATCGGGATTGAAAACAACAGTCACCATGCGCACTTTCCTACATGGGAGTAATGTCTCAAACAGTTTACGCTTTGATCGTTCCCTGGAAGACCATAAGTAGTTTCCGATGCACATCTGGAGGCATTCTGTAACCTGTGGGCTGTCAGAGTGTTGACGAAACACAGAAATTGCATCGTAATTGAATACAACAGTCACCATGCGCACTTTCCCCCACGGGAGTAATGTCTCAAACAGTCTACGCTTTGATCGTTCCCTGGAAGACCAGTAGTAGTTTCCGATGCACATCTGGAGATATTCTGTAATCTGTGGACTATCAAAGTGTTGATGAAACACAGAAATTGCATTGGGATTCAATACAACAGTCACCATGCGCACTTTCCTCCATGGGAGTAATGTCTCAAACAGTCTACGCATTGATCGTTCCCTGGAACACCATTAGTAGTTTCCAATGCACATCTGGTTGCTTTCTGTAATCTTGTGGACTATCAGAGTGTTGATGAAACACAGAAATTGCATCGGGATTGTATACAACAGTCACCATGCGCACTTTCCTCCACGGGAGTAATGTCTCAAACAGTCTACGCTTTGATCGCTCCCTGGAAGACCAGTAGTAGTTTCCGATGCACGTTTGGATGCATTCTGTAATCTGTGGACCTTCAAAGTGTTGATGAAACACAGAAATTGCATCGGGATTGAATACAACAGTCACCAAGCGCACTTGCCTACATGTTAGTAATGTCTCAAACAGTCTACGCTTTAATCGTTCCCTGGAAGTCCAGTGGTAGTTTCCGATGCACATCTGGAGGCATTCCGAATGTTGATGAATTGCATTGGGATTGAATACAACAGTCACCATGCGCACTTTCCTCCATGTTAGTAACGTCTCAAACAGTCTACGCTTTGATCGTTCCCTGGAAGACCAGTGGTAGTTTCCGATGCACATCTGGTAGCATTCTGTAATCTGTGGACTATCAGAGTGTTGATGAAACACAGAAATTGCATCGGGATTGAATACAACAGTCACCATGCGCACTTTCCTCCATGTTAGTAATGTCTCAAACAGTCTACGCTTTGATCGTTCCCTGGAAGACCAGTGGTAGTTTCCAATGCACATCTGGATTCATTCCGAGTGTTGATGAAACACAGAAATTGCATTGGGATTGATCACAACAGTCACCATGCGCACATTCCTCCATTGGAGTAGTGTCTCAGAGAGTCTACGCATTGATCGTTCCCTGGAAGACCAGTAGTAGTTTCCGATGCCCATTTGGATGCATTCTGTAATCTGTGGACCTTCAAAGTGTTGATGAAACACAGAAATTGCATCGGGATTGAATACAACAGTCACCATGCGCACTTGCCTACATGTTAGTAATGTCTCAAACAGTCTACGCTTTAATCGTTCCCTGGAAGACCAGTTGTAGTTTCCGATGCACATCTGGAGGCATTCCGAGTGTTGATGAAACACAGAAATTTTATTGGGATTGTATACAACAGTCACCATGCGCACTTTCCTCCATGGGAGTAATGTCTCAAACAGTCTACGCTTTGATCGTTCCCTGGAAGACCATTAGTAGTTTCCAATGCACATCTGGTTGCTTTCTGTAATCTTGTGGACTATCAGAGTGTTGATGAAACACAAAAATTGCATCGGGATTGAATACAACAGTCACCATGCGCACTTTCCTCCACGGGAGTAATGTCTCAAACAGTCTACGCTTTGATCGTTCCCTGGAAGACCAGTAGTAGTTTCCGATGCACATCTGGTAGCATTCTGTAATCTGTGGACTATCAGAGTGTTGATGAAACACAGAAATTGCATCGGGATTGAATACAACAGTCACCATGCGCACTTTCCTCCATGTTAGTAATGTCTCAAACAGTCTACGCTTTGATCGTTCCCTGGAAGACCAGTGGTAGTTTCCAATGCACATCTGGAGGCATTCCGAGTGTTGATGAAACACAGAAATTGCATTGGGATTGATCACAACAGTCACCATGCGCACATTCCTCCATTGGAGTAGTGTCTCAGAGATTCTACGCATTGATCGTTCCCTGGAAGACCAGTAGTAGTTTCCGATGCCCATTTGGATGCATTCTGTAATCTGTGGACCTTCAAAGTGTTGATGAAAGACAGAAATTGCATCGGGATTGAATACAACAGTCACCATGCGCACTTGCCTACATGTTAGTAATGTCTCAAACAGTCTACGCTTTAATCGTTCCCTGGAAGACCAGTGGTAGTTTCTGATGCACATCTGGAGGCATTCCGAGTGTTGATGAAACACAGAAATTGTATTGGGATTGTATACAACAGTCACCATGCGCACTTTCCTCCATGGGAGTAATGTCTCAAACAGACTACGCTTTGATCGTTCTCTGGAAGACCAGTAGTAGTTTCCAATGCACATCTTGTGTCTTTCTGTAATCTTGTGGACTATCAGAGTGTTGATGAAACACAAAAATTGCATCGGGATTGAATACAACAGTCACCATATGCAGTTTCCGCCACGGGAGTAATGTCTCAAACAGTCTACGCTTTGATCGTTCCCTGGAAGAGCAGTAGTAGTTTCCGATGCACATCTGGTAGCATTCTGTAATCTGTGGACTACTGAGTGTTGATGAAGCACAGAAAATGCATCGGGATTGAATACAACAGTCACCATGCGCACTTTCCTACATGGGAGTAATGTCTCAAACAGTATACGCTTTGATCGTTCCTTGGAAGACCAGAAGTAGTTTCCGATGCACATCTGGAGATATTCTGTAATCTGTTTACTATCAAAGTGTTGATGAAACACAGAAATTGCATCGGGATTGAATACAACAGTCACCATGCGCACTTTCCTCCATGGGAGTAATGTCTCAAACAGTCTACGCTTTGATCGTTCCTTGGAAGACCAGAAGTAGTTTCCGATGCACATCTGGAGGCATTCTGTAATCTGTGGACTATCAGAGTGTTGATGGAACACAGATATTGAATCGGGATTGAATACAACAGTGAGCATGTGCACTTTCCTCCATGGGAGTAGTGTCTCAAACAGTCTACGTTTTGATCGTTCCCTGGAAGGCCAGTAGTAGATTCCGATGCACATCTGGAAGCATTCTGTAATCTGTGGACTATCAAAGTGTTGATGAAACACAGAAATTGCATCGGGATTCAATACAACAGTCACCATGCGCACTTTCCTCCATGGGAGTAATGTCTCAAACAGTCTACGCTTTGATCGTTCTCTGGAAGACCATTAGTAGTTTCCAATGCACATCTGGTTGCTTTCTGTAATCTTGTGGACTATCAGAGGGTTGATGAAACACAGAAATTGCATCGGGATTGAATACAACAGTCACCATGCGCACTTTCCTCCACGGGAGTAATGTCTCAAACAGTCTACGCTTTTATCGTTCCCTGGAAGACCAGTAGTAGTTTCCGATGCACATTTGGATGCATTCTGTAATCTGTGGACCTTCAAAGTGTTGATCAAACACAGAAATTGCATCGGGATTGAATACAACAGTCACCATGCGCACTTGCATACATGTTAGTAATGTCTCAAACAGTTTACGCTTTGATCGTTCCCTGGAAGACCAGTAGTAGTTTCCGATGCACATCTGGAGGCATTCTGTAACCTGTGGGCAGTCAGAGTGTTGATGAAACACAGAAATTGCATCGGGATTGAATACAACAGTCACCATGCCCACTTTCCTCCACGGGAGTAATGTCTCCAACAGTCTACGCTTTGATCGTTGCCTGGAAGACCAGTAGTAGTTTCCGATGCACATCTGGAGATATTCTGTAATCTGTTTACTATCAAAGTGTTGATGAAACACAGAAATTGCATCGGGATTGAATACAACAGTCACCATGCGCACTTTCCTCCATGGGAGAAATGTCTCAAACAGTCTACGCTTTGATCGTTCCTTGGAAGACCAGAAGTAATTTCCGATGCACATCTGGAGGCATTCTGTAATCTGTGGACTATCAGAGTGTTGATGGGACGAAGATATTGAATCGGGATTGAATACAACAGTCAGCATGTGCACTTTCCTCCATGGGAGTAGTGTCTCAAACAGTCTACGTTTTGATCGTTCCCTGGAAGGCCAGTAGTAGATTCCGATGCACATCTGGAAGCATTCTGTAATCTGTGGACTATCAGAGTGTTGATGAATCACAGAAATTGCATCGGGATTGAATACAACAGTCACCATGCGCACTTTCCTACATGGGAGTAATGTCTCAAACAGTTTACGCTTTGATCGTTCCCTGGAAGACCATAAGTAGTTTCCGATACACATCTGGAGGCATTCTGTAACCTGTGGGCTGTCAGAGTGTTGATGAAACAAAGAAATTACATCGGGATTGAATACAACAGTCACCATGCGCACTTTCCCCCACGGGAGTAATGTCTAAAACAGTCTACGATTTGATCGTTCCCTGGAAGACCAGTAGTAGTTTCCGATGCACATCTGGAGGCATTCTGTAATCTGTGGACTATCAAAGTGTTGATGAAACACGGAAATTGCATCGGGATTCAATACAACAGTCACCATGCGCACTTTCCTCCACGGGAGTAATGTCTCAAACAGTCTACGCTTTGATCGTTCCCTGGAAGACCATTAGTAGTTTCCAATGCACATCTGGTTGCTTTCTGTAATCTTGTGGACTATCAGAGTGTTGATGAAACACAGAAATTGCATCGGGATTGAATACAACAGTCACCATGCGCACTTTCCTCCACGGGAGTAATGTCTCAAACAGTCTACGCTTTGATCGTTCCCTGGAAGACCAGTAGAAGTTTCCGATGCACATCTGGTAGCATTCTGTAATCTGTGGACTATCAGAGTGTTGATGAAACACAGAAATTGCATCGGGATTGAATACAACAGTCACCATGCGCACTTTCCTCCACAGGAGTAATGTCTCAAAAAGACTACGCTTTGATCGTTCCCTGGAAGACCATTAGTAGTTTCCAATGCACATCTGGTTGCTTTCTGTAATCTTGTGGACTATCAGAGTGTTGATGAAACACAGAAATTGCATCGGGATTGAATACAACAGTCACCATGCGCACTTTCCTCCACGGGAGTAATGTCTCAAACAGTCTACGCTTTTATCGTTCCCTGGAAGACCAGTAGTAGTTTCCGATGCACGTTTGGATGCATTCTGTAATCTGTGGACCTTCAAAGTGTTGATGAAACACAGAAATTGCATCGGGATTTAATACAACAGTCACCAAGCGCACTTGCCTACATGTTAGTAATGTCTCAAACAGTCTACGCTTTAATCGTTCCCTGGAAGTCCAGTGGTAGTTTCCGATGCACATCTGGAGGCATTCCGAATGTTGATGAAACACAGAAATTGCATTGGGATTGAATACAACAGTCACCATGCGCACTTTCCTCCATGTTAGTAACGTCTCAAACAGTCTACGCTTTGATCGTTCCCTGGAAGACCAGTGGTAGTTTCCAATGCACATCTGGAGGCATTCCGAGTGTTGATGAAACACAGAAATTGCATTGGGATTGAATACAACAGTCACCATGCGCACATTATTCCATGGGAGTAGTGTCTCAGAGAGTCTACGCATTGATCGTTCCCTGGAAGACCAGTAGTAGTTTCTGATGCACATTTGTTTGCACTCTGTAATCTGTGGACCTTCAAAGTGTTGATCAAACACAGAAATTGCATCGGGATTGAATACAACAGTCACCATGCGCACTTGCATACATGTTAGTAATGTCTCAAACAGTTTACGCTTTGATCGTTCCCTGGAAGACCAGTAGTAGTTTCCGATGCACATCTGGAGGCATTCTGTAACCTGTGGGCAGTCAGAGTGTTGATGAAACACAGAAATTGCATCGGGATTGAATACAACAGTCACCATGCGCACTTTCCCCCACGGGAGTAATGTCTCAAACAGTCTACGCTTTGATCGTTGCCTGGAAGACCAGTAGTAGTTTCCGATGCACATCTGGAGGCATTCTGTAATCTGTGGACTATCAGAGTGTTGTTGAAACACAGAAATTGCATCGTGATTGAATACAACACTCACCATGAGCACTTTCCTCCACAGGAGTAATGTCACAAACAATCTACGATTTGATCGTTCCCTGGAAGACCAGTAGTAGTTTCCTATGCACATCTGGTGGCATTCTGTAATCTGTGGACTATCAGCCTGTTGATGAAACACAGAAATTGCATCAAGATTGAATACAACAGTCACCATGCGCACTTTCTTCCATGGGAGTAATGTCTCAAATAGTCTACGCTTTGATCGTTGCCTGGAAGACCAGTAGTAGTTTCCGATGCACATCTGGATGCATTCTGTAATCTGTGGACCTTCAAAGTGTTGATGAAGCACAGAAATTGCATCGGGATTGAATACAACCGTCACCATGCGCACTTGCCTACATGTTAGTAATGTCTCAAACAGTCTACGCTTTAATCGTTCCCTGGAGGACCAGTAGTAGTTCCCAATGCACATCTGGTGGCTTTCTGTAATCTTGTGGACTATCAGATTGTTGATGAAACACAGAAATTGCATCGGGATTGAATACAACAGTCACCATGCGCACTTTCCTCCACGGGAGTAATGTCTCAAACAGTCTACGCTTTGATCGTTCCCTGGAAGACCAGTAGTAGTTCCCAATGCACATCTGGTGGCTTTCTGTAATCTTGTGGCCTATCAGATTGTTGATGAAACACAGAAATTGCATCGGGATTGAATACAACAGTCACCATGCGCACTTTCCTCCACGGGAGTAATGTCTCAAACAGACTACGCTTTGATCGTTCCCTGGAAGACCAGTAGTACTTTCTGATGCACATCTGGTAGCATTCTGTAATCTGTGGACTATTAGAGTGTTGATGAAACACAGAAATTGCATCGGGATTGAATACAACAGTCACCATGAGCACTTTCCTCCACGAAAGTAATGTCTCAAACAGTCTACGCTTTGATCGTTCCCTGGAAGACCAGTAGTAGTTTCCGATTCGCCTCTGGTAGCATTCTATAATGTGTGGACTATCAGAGTGTTGATGAAACACAGAAATTGCATAGGGATTGAATACAACAGTCACAATGCGCACCTTCCTCCATGGGGGTAATGTCTCAAACACGCTACGCTTTGATCGTTCCCTGGAAGACCAGTAGTAGTTTCCGATGCACATCTGGAGGCATTCTGTAATATGTGGACATTCAGAGTGTTGATGAAACACAGAAATTGCATCGGGATTGAATACAACAGTCACCATGCGCACTTTTCTCCATCGCAGTAATGTCTCAAGTAGCCGACGCTTCGATCGTTCCCTGGAAGACCAGTAGTAGTTTCCGATGCACGTTTGGATGCATTCTGTAATATGTGGACCTTCAAAGTGTTGATGAAACACAAAAATTGCATCGGGATTGAATACAACAGTCACCATGCGCACTTGCCTACATGTTAGTAATGTCTCAAACAGTCTACGCTTTAATCGTTCCCTGGAAGACCAGTGGTAGTTTCCGATGCACATCTGGAGGCATTCCGAGTGTTGATGAAACACAGAAATTGCATTGGGATTGAATACAACAGTCACCATGCGCACTTTCCTCCATGGGAGTAATGTCTCAAACCGTTTACGTTTTGATCGTTCCTTGGAAGACCAGAAGTAGTTTCCGATGCACATCTGGAGATATTCTGTAATCTGTTTACTATCAAAGTGTTGATGAAACACAGAAATTGCATCGGGATTGAATACAACAGTCACCATGCGCACATTCCTCCATGGGAGTAAAGTCTCAAACAGTCTACGCTTTGATCGTTCCTTGGAAGACCAGAAGTAGTTTCCGATGCACATCTGGAGGCATTCTGTAATCTGTGGACTATCAGTGTGTTGATGGAACACAGATATTGAATCGGGATTGAATACAACAGTCAGCATGTGCACTTTCCTCCATGGGAGTAGTGTCTCATACAGTCTACGTTTTGATCGTTCCCTGGAAGGCCAGTAGTAGATTCCGATGCACATCTGGAAGCATTCTGTAATCTGTGGACTATCAGAGTGTTGATGAATCACAGAAATTGCATCGGGATTGAAAACAACAGTCACCATGCGCACTTTCCTACATGGGAGTAATGTCTCAAACAGTTTACGCTTTGATCGTTCCCTGGAAGACCATAAGTAGTTTCCGATGCACATCTGGAGGCATTCTGTAACCTGTGGGCTGTCAGAGTGTTGACGAAACACAGAAATTGCATCGTAATTGAATACAACAGTCACCATGCGCACTTTCCCCCACGGGAGTAATGTCTCAAACAGTCTACGCTTTGATCGTTCCCTGGAAGACCAGTAGAAGTTTCCGATGCACATCTGGAGATATTCTGTAATCTGTGGACTATCAAAGTGTTGATGAAACACAGAAATTGCATTGGGATTCAATACAACAGTCACCATGCGCACTTTCCTCCATGGGAGTAATGTCTCAAACAGTCTACGCATTGATCGTTCCCTGGAACACCATTAGTAGTTTCCAATGCACATCTGGTTGCTTTCTGTAATCTTGTGGACTATCAGAGTGTTGATGAAACACAGAAATTGCATCGGGATTTAATACAACAGTCACCATGCGCACTTTCCTCCACGGGAGTAATGTCTCAAACAGTCTACGCTTTGATCGTTCCCTGGAAGACCAGTAGTAGTTTCCGATGCACGTTTGGATGCATTCTGTAATCTGTGGACTTTCAAAGTGTTGATGAAACACAGAAATTGCATCGGGATTGAATACAACAGTCACCAAGCGCACTTGCCTACATGTTAGTAATGTCTCAAACAGTCTACGCTTTAATCGTTCCCTGGAAGTCCAGTGGTAGTTTCCGATGCACATCTGGAGGCATTCCGAATGTTGATGAAACACAGAAATTGCATTGGGATTGAATACAACAGTCACCATGCGCACTTTCCTCCATGTTAGTAACGTCTCAAACAGTCTACGCTTTGATCGTTCCCTGGAAGACCAGTGGTAGTTTCCGATGCACATCTGGTAGCAATCTGTAATCTGTGGACTATCAGAGTGTTGATGAAACACAGAAATTTCATCGGGATTGAATACAACAGTCACCATGCGCACTTTCCTCCATGTTAGTAATGTCTCAAACAGTCTACGCTTTGATCGTTCCCTGGAAGACCAGTGGTAGTTTCCAATGCACATCTGGATTCATTCCGAGTGTTGATGAAACACAGAAATTGCATTGGGATTGATCACAACAGTCACCATGCGCACATTCCTCCATTGGAGTAGTGTCTCAGAGAGTCTACGCATTGATCGTTCCCTGGAAGACCAGTAGTAGTTTCCGATGCCCATTTGGATGCATTCTGTAATCTGTGGACCTTCAAAGTGTTGATGAAACACAGAAATTGCATCGGGATTGAATACAACAGTCACCATGCGCACTTGCCTACATGTTAGTAATGTCTCAAACAGTCTACGCTTTAATCGTTCCCTGGAAGACCAGTTGTAGTTTCCGATGCACATCTGGAGGCATTCCGAGTGTTGATGAAACACAGAAATTTTATTGGGATTGTATACAACAGTCACCATGCGCACTTTCCTACATGGGAGTAATGTCTCAAACAGTATACGCTTTGATCGTTCCTTGGAAGACCAGAAGTAGTTTCCGATGCACATCTGGAGATATTCTGTAATCTGTTTACTATCAAAGTGTTGATGAAACACAGAAATTGCATCGGGATTGAATACAACAGTCACCATGCGCACTTTCCTCCATGGGAGTAATGTCTCAAACAGTCTACGCTTTGATCGTTCCTTGGAAGACCAGAAGTAGTTTCCGATGCACATCTGGAGGCATTCTGTAATCTGTGGACTATCAGAGTGTTGATGGAACACAGATATTGAATCGGGATTGAATACAACAGTGAGCATGTGCACTTTCCTCCATGGGAGTAGTGTCTCAAAGAGTCTACGTTTTGATCGTTCCCTGGAAGGCCAGTAGTAGATTCCGATGCACATCTGGAAGCATTCTGTAATCTGTGGACTATCAAAGTGTTGATGAAACACAGAAATTGCATCGGGATTCAATACAACAGTCACCATGCGCACTTTCCTCCATGGGAGTAATGTCTCAAACAGTCTACGCTTTGATCGTTCCCTGGAAGACCATTAGTAGTTTCCAATGCACATCTGGTTGCTTTCTGTAATCTTGTGGACTATCAGAGGGTTGATGAAACACAGAAATTGCATCGGGATTGAATACAACAGTCACCAAGCGCACTTGCCTACATGTTAGTAATGTCTCAAACAGTCTACGCTTTAATCGTTCCCTGGAAGTCCAGTGGTAGTTTCCGATGCACATCTGGAGGCATTCCGAATGTTGATGAAACACAGAACTTGCATTGGGATTGAATACAACAGTCACCATGTGCACTTTCCTCCATGTTAGTAACGTCTCAAACAGTCTACGCTTTGATCGTTCCCTGGAAGACCAGTGGTAGTTTCCAATGCACATCTGGAGGCATTCCGAGTGTTGATGAAACACAGAAATTGCATTGGGATTGAATACAACATTTACCATGCGCACATTATTCCATGGGAGTAGTGTCTCAGAGAGTCTACGCATTGATCGTTCCCTGGAAGACCAGTAGTAGTTTCCGATGCACATTTGGATGCATTCTGTAATCTGTGGACCTTCAAAGTGTTGATCAAACACAGAAATTGCATCGGGATTGAATACAACAGTCACCATGCGCACTTGCATACATGTTAGTAATGTCTCAAACAGTTTACGCTTTGATCGTTCCCTGGAAGACCAGTAGTAGTTTCCGATGCATATCTGGAGGCATTCTGTAACCTGTGGGCAGTCAGAGTGTTGATGAAACACAGAAATTGCATCGGGAATTGAATACAACAGTCACCATGCCCACTTTCCTCCACGGGAGTAATGTCTCAAACAGTCTACGCTTTGATCGTTGCCTGGAAGACCAGTAGTAGTTTCCGATGCACATCTGGAGATATTCTGTAATCTGTTTACTATCAAAGTGTTGATGAAACACAGAAATTGCATCGGGATTGAATACAACAGTCACCATGCGCACTTTCCTCCATGGGAGAAATGTCTCAAACAGTCTACGCTTTGATCGTTCCTTGGAAGACCAGAAGTAGTTTCCGATGCACATCTGGAGGCATTCTGTAATCTGTGGACTATCAGAGTGTTGATGGGACGAAGATATTGAATCGGGATTGAATACAACAGTCAGCATGTGCACTTTCCTCCATGGGAGTAGTGTCTCAAACAGTCTACGTTTTGATCGTTCCCTGGAAGGCCAGGAGTAGATTCCGATGCACATCTGGAAGCATTCTGTAATCTGTGGACTATCAGAGTGTTGATGAATCACAGAAATTGCATCGGGATTGAATACAACAGTCACCATGCGCACTTTCCTACATGGGAGTAATGTCTCAAACAGTTTACGCTTTGATCGTTCCCTGGAAGACCATAAGTAGTTTCCGATACACATCTGGAGGCATTCTGTAACCTGTGGGCTGTCAGAGTGTTGATGAAACAAAGAAATTACATCGGGATTGAATACAACAGTCACCATGCGCACTTTCAACCACGGGAGTAATGTCTAATACAGTCTACGATTTGATCGTTCCCTGGAAGACCAGTAGTAGTTTCCGATGCACATCTGGAGGCATTCTGTAATCTGTGGACTATCAAAGTGTTGATGAAACACGGAAATTGCATCGGGATTCAATACAACAGTCACCATGCGCACTTTCCTCCACGGGAGTAATGTCTCAAACAGTCTACGCTTTGATCGTTCCCTGGAAGACCATTAGTAGTTTCCAATGCACATCTGGTTGCTTTCTGTAATCTTGTGGACTATCAGAGTGTTGATGAAACACAGAAATTGCATCGGGATTGAATACAACAGTCACCATGCGCACTTTCCTCCACGGGAGTAATGTCTCAAACAGTCTACGCTTTGATCGTTCCCTGGAAGACCAGTAGAAGTTTCCGATGCACATCTGGTAGCATTCTGTAATCTGTGGACTATCAGAGTGTTGATGAAACACAGAAATTGCATCGGGATTGAATACAACAGTCACCATGCGCACTTTCCTCCACAGGAGTAATGTCTCAAACAGACTACGCTTTGATCGTTCCCTGGAAGACCATTAGTAGTTTCCAATGCACATCTGGTTGCTTTCTGTAATCTTGTGGACTATCAGAGTGTTGATGAAACACAGAAATTGCATCGGGATTGAATGCAACAGTCACCATGCGCACTTTCCTCCACGGGAGTAATGTCTCAAACAGTCTACGCTTTTATCGTTCCCTGGAAGACCAGTAGTAGTTTCCGATGCACGTTTGGATGCATTCTGTAATCTGTGGACCTTCAAAGTGTTGATGAAACACAGAAATTGCATCGGGATTTAATACAACAGTCACCAAGCGCACTTGCCTACATGTTAGTAATGTCTCAAACAGTCTACGCTTTAATCGTTCCCTGGAAGTCCAGTGGTAGTTTCCGATGCACATCTGGAGGCATTCCGAATGTTGATGAAACACAGAAATTGCATTGGGATTGAATACAACAGTCACCATGCGCACTTTCCTCCATGTTAGTAACGTCTCAAACAGTCTACGCTTTGATCGTTCCCTGGAAGACCAGTGGTAGTTTCCAATGCACATCTGGAGGCATTCCGAGTGTTGATGAAACACAGAAATTGCATTGGGATTGAATACAACAGTCACCATGCGCACATTATTCCATGGGAGTAGTGTCTCAGAGAGTCTACGCATTGATCGTTCCCTGGAAGACCAGTAGTAGTTTCCGATGCACATTTGTTTGCACTCTGTAATCTGTGGACCTTCAAAGTGTTGATCAAACACAGAAATTGCATCGGGATTGAATACAACAGTCACCATGCGCACTTGCATACATGTTAGTAATGTCTCAAACAGTTTACGCTTTGATCGTTCCCTGGAAGACCAGTAGTAGTTTCCGATGCATATCTGGAGGCATTCTGTAACCTGTGGGCAGTCAGAGTGTTGATGAAACACAGAAATTGCATCGGGATTGAGTACAACAGTCACCATGCGCACTTTCCTCCACGGGAGTAATGTCTCAAACAGTCTACGCTTTGATCGTTGCCTGGAAGACCAGTAGTAGTTTCCGATGCACATCTGGAGGCATTCTGTAATCTGTGGACTATCAGAGTGTTGTTGAAACACAGAAATTGCATCGGGATACAATACAACACTCACCATGAGCACTTTCCTCCACGGGAGTAATGTCACAAACAATCTACGATTTGATCGTTCCCTGGAAGACCAGTAGTAGTTTCCTATGCACATCTGGTGGCATTCTGTAATCTGTGGACTATCAGCCTGTTGATGAAACACAGAAATTGCATCAAGATTGAATACAACAGTCACCATGCGCACTTTCTTCCATGGGAGTAATGTCTCAAATAGTCTACGCTTTGATCGTTGCCTGGAAGACCAGTAGTAGTTTCCGATGCACATCTGGATGCATTCTGTAATCTGTGGACCTTCAAAGTGTTGATGAAGCACAGAAATTGCATCGGGATTGAATACAACAGTCACCATGCGCACTTGCCTACATGTTAGTAATGTCTCAAACAGTCTACGCTTTAATCGTTCCCTGGAGGACCAGTAGTAGTTCCCAATGCACATCTGGTGGCTTTCTGTAATCTTGTGGACTATCAGATTGTTGATGAAACACAGAAATTGCATCGGGATTGAATACAACAGTCACCATGCGCACTTTCCTCCACGGGAGTAATGTCTCAAACAGTCTACGCTTTGATCGTTCCCTGGAAGACCAGTAGTAGTTCCCAATGCACATCTGGTGGCTTTCTGTAATCTTGTGGCCTATCAGATTGTTGATGAAACACAGAAATTGCATCGGGATTGAATACAACAGTCACCATGCGCACTTTCCTCCACGGGAGTAATGTCTCAAACAGACTACGCTTTGTGCGTTCCCTGGAAGACTAGTAGTACTTTCTGATGCACATCTGGTAGCATTCTGTAATCTGTGGACTATTAGAGTGTTGATGAAACACAGAAATTGCATCGGGATTGAATACAACAGTCACCATGAGCACTTTCCTCCACGAAAGTAATGTCTCAAACAGTCTACGCTTTGATCGTTCCCTGGAAGACCAGTAGTAGTTTCCGATTCGCCTCTGGTAGCATTCTACAATGTGTGGACTATCAGAGTGTTGATGAAACACAGAAATTGCATAGGGATTGAATACAACAGTCACAATGCGCACCTTCCTCCATGGGGGTAATGTCTCAAACACGCTACGCTTTGATCGTTCCCTGGAAGACCAGTAGTAGTTTCCGATGCACATCTGGAGGCATTCTGTAATATGTGGACATTCAGAGTGTTGATGAAACACAGAAATTGCATCGGGATTGAATACAACAGTCACCATGGGCACTTTTCTCCATCGCAGTAATGTCTCAAGTAGCCGACGCTTCGATCGTTCCCTGGAAGACCAGTAGTAGTTTCCGATGCACGTTTGGATGCATTCTGTAATATGTGGACCTTCAAAGTGTTGATGAAACACAAAAATTGCATCGGGATTGAATACAACAGTCACCATGCGCACTTGCCTACATGTTAGTAATGTCTCAAACAGTCTACGCTTTAATCGTTCCCTGGAAGACCAGTGGTAGTTTCCGATGCACATCTGGAGGCATTCCGAGTGTTGATGAAACACAGAAATTGCATTGGGATTGAATACAACAGTCACCATGCGCACTTTCCTCCATGGGAGTAATGTCTCAAACCGTTTACGTTTTGATCGTTCCTTGGAAGACCAGAAGTAGTTTCCGATGCACATCTGGAGATATTCTGTAATCTGTTTACTATCAAAGTGTTGATGAAACACAGAAATTGCATGGGGATTGAATACAACAGTCACCATGCGCACATTCCTCCATGGGAGTAATGTCTCAAACAGTCTACGCTTTGATCGTTCCTTGGAAGACCAGAAGTAGTTTCCGATGCACATCTGGAGGCATTCTGTAATCTGTGGACTATCAGTGTGTTGATGGAACACAGATATTGAATCGGGATTGAATACAACAGTCAGCATGTGCACTTTCCTCCATGGGAGTAGTGTCTCATACAGTCTACGTTTTGATCGTTCCCTGGAAGGCCAGTAGTAGATTCCGATGCACATCTGGAAGCATTCTGTAATCTGTGGACTATCAGAGTGTTGATGAATCACAGAAATTGCATCGGGATTGAAAACAACAGTCACCATGCGCACTTTCCTACATGGGAGTAATGTCTCAAACAGTTTACGCTTTGATCGTTCCCTGGAAGACCATAAGTAGTTTCCGATGCACATCTGGAGGCATTCTGTAACCTGTGGGCTGTCAGAGTGTTGACGAAACACAGAAATTGCATCGTAATTGAATACAACAGTCACCATGCGCACTTTCCCCCACGGGAGTAATGTCTCAAACAGTCTACGCTTTGATCGTTCCCTGGAAGACCAGTAGTAGTTTCCGATGCACATCTGGAGATATTCTGTAATCTGTGGACTATCAAAGTGTTGATGAAACACAGAAATTGCATTGGGATTCAATACAACAGTCACCATGCGCACTTTCCTCCATGGGAGTAATGTCTCAAACAGTCTACGCATTGATCGTTCCCTGGAACACCATTAGTAGTTTCCAATGCACATCTGGTTGCTTTCTGTAATCTTGTGGACTATCAGAGTGTTGATGAAACACAGAAATTGCATCGGGATTGAATACAACAGTCACCATGCGCACTTTCCTCCACGGGAGTAATGTCTCAAACAGTCTACGCTTTGATCGTTCCCTGGAAGACCAGTAGTAGTTTCCGATGCACGTTTGGATGCATTCTGTAATCTGTGGACCTTCAAAGTGTTGATGAAACACAGAAATTGCATCGGGATTGAATACAACAGTCACCATGCGCACTTTCCTCCACGGGAGTAATGTCTCAAACAGTCTACGCTTTGATCGTTCCCTGGAAGACCAGTAGTAGTTTCCGATGCACATCTGGTAGCATTCTGTAACCTGTGGACTATCAGAGTGTTGATGAAACACAGAAATTGCATCGGGATTGAATACAACAGTCACCATGCGCACTTTCCTCCATGTTAGTAATGTCTCAAACAGTCTACGCTTTGATCGTTCCCTGGAAGACCAGTGGTAGTTTCCAATGCACATCTGGAGGCATTCCGAGTGTTGATGAAACACAGAAATTGCATTGGGATTGATCACAACAGTCACCATGCGCACATTCCTCCATTGGAGTAGTGTCTCGGAGAGTCTACGCATTGATCGTTCCCTGGAAGACCAGTAGTAGTTTCCGATGCCCATTTGGATGCATTCTGTAATCTGTGGACCTTCAAAGTGTTGATGAAACACAGAAATTGCATCGGGATTGAATACAACAGTCACCATGCGCACTTGCCTACATGTTAGTAATGTCTCAAACAGTCTACGCTTTAATCGTTCCCTGGAAGACCAGTGGTAGTTTCCGATGCACATCTGGAGGCATTCCGAGTGTTGATGAAACACAGAAATTGTATTGGGATTGTATACAACAGTCACCATGCGCACTTTCCTCCATGGGAGTAATGTCTCAAACAGACTACGCTTTGATCGTTCTCTGGAAGACCAGTAGTAGTTTCCAATGCACATCTTGTGGCTTTCTGTAATCTTGTGGACTATCAGAGTGTTGATGAAACACAGAAATTGCATCGGGATTGAATACAACAGTCACCATATGCAGTTTCCGCCACGGGAGTAATGTCTCAAACAGTCTACGCTTTGATCGTTCCCTGGAAGACCAGTAGTAGTTTCCGATGCACATCTGGTAGCATTCTGTAATCTGTGGACTACTGAGTGTTGATGAAGCACAGAAAATGCATCGGGATTGAATACAACAGTCACCATGCGCACTTTCCTACATGGGAGTAATGTCTCAAACAGTATACGCTTTGATCGTTCCTTGGAAGACCAGAAGTAGTTTCCGATGCACATCTGGAGATATTCTGTAATCTGTTTACTATCAAAGTGTTGATGAAACACAGAAATTGCATCGGGATTGAATACAACAGTCACCATGCGCACTTTCCTCCATGGGAGTAATGTCTCAAACAGTCTACGCTTTGATCGTTCCTTGGAAGACCAGAAGTAGTTTCCGATGCACATCTGGAGGCATTCTGTAATCTGTGGACTATCAGAGTGTTGATGGAACACAGATATTGAATCGGGATTGAATACAACAGTGAGCATGTGCACTTTCCTCCATGGGAGTAGTGTCTCAAACAGTCTATGTTTTGATCGTTCCCTGGAAGGCCAGTAGTAGATTCCGATGCACATCTGGAAGCATTCTGTAATCTGTGGACTATCAAAGTGTTGATGAAACACAGAAATTGCATCGGGATTCAATACAACAGTCACCATGCGCACTTTCCTCCATGGGAGTAATGTCTCAAACAGTCTACGCTTTGATCGTTCCCTGGAAGACCATTAGTAGTTTCCAATGCACATCTGGTTGCTTTCTGTAATCTTGTGGACTATCAGAGTGTTGATGAAACACAGAAATTGCATCGGGATTGAATACAACAGTCACCATGCGCACTTTCCTCCACGGGAGTAATGTCTCAAACAGTCTACGCTTTGATCGTTCCCTGGAAGACCAGTAGTAGTTTCCGATGCACGTTTGGATGCATTCTGTAATCTGTGGACCTTCAAAGTGTTGACGAAACACAGAAATTGCATCGGGATTTAATACAACAGTCACCAAGCGCACTTGCCTACATGTTAGTAATGTCTCAAACAGTCTACGCTTTAATCGTTCCCTGGAAGTCCAGTGGTAGTTTCCGATGCACACTGGAGGCATTCCGAATGTTGATGAAACACAGAACTTGCATTGGGATTGAATACAACAGTCACCATGTGCACTTTCCTCCATGTTAGTAACGTCTCAAACAGTCTACGCTTTGATCGTTCCCTGGAAGACCAGTGGTAGTTTCCAATGCACATCTGGAGGCATTCCGAGTGTTGATGAAACACAGAAATTGCATTGGGATTGAATACAACACTCACCATGCGCACATTATTCCATGGGAGTAGTGTCTCAGAGAGTCTACACATTGATCGTTCCCTGGAAGACCAGTAGTAGTTTCCGATGCACATTTGGATGCATTCTGTAATCTGTGGACCTTCAAAGTGTTGATCAAACACAGAAATTGCATCGGGATTGAATACAACAGTCACCATGCGCACTTGCATACATGTTAGTAATGTCTCAAACAGTTTACGCTTTGATCGTTCCCTGGAAGACCAGTAGTAGTTTCCGATGCACATCTGGAGGCATTCTGTAACCTGTGGGCAGTCAGAGTGTTGATGAAACACAGAAATTGCATCGGGATTGAATACAACAGTCACCATGCCCACTTTCCTCCACGGGAGTAATGTCTCAAACAGTCTACGCTTTGATCGTTGCCTGGAAGACCAGTAGTAGTTTCCGATGCACATCTGGAGATATTCTGTAATCTGTGGACTATCAGAGTGTTGATGGGACGAAGATATTGAATCGGGATTGAATACAACAGTCAGCATGTGCACTTTCCTCCATGGGAGTAGTGTCTCAAACAGTCTACGTTTTGATCGTTCCCTGGAAGGCCAGTAGTAGATTCCGATGCACATCTGGAAGCATTCTGTAATCTGTGGACTATCAGAGTGTTGATGAATCACAGAAATTGCATCGGGATTGAATACAACAGTCACCATGCGCACTTTCCTACATGGGAGTAATGTCTCAAACAGTTTACGCTTTGATCGTTCCCTGGAAGACCATAAGTAGTTTCCGATACACATCTGGAGGCATTCTGTAACCTGTGGGCTGTCAGAGTGTTGATGAAACAAAGAAATTACATCGGGATTGAATACAACAGTCACCATGCGCACTTTCCCCCACGGGAGTAATGTCTAAAACAGTCTACGATTTGATCGTTCCCTGGAAGACCAGTAGTAGTTTCCGATGCACATCTGGAGGCATTCTGTAATCTGTGGACTATCAAAGTGTTGATGAAACACGGAAATTGCATCGGGATTCAATACAACAGTCACCATGCGCACTTTCCTCCACGGGAGTAATGTCTCAAACAGTCTACGCTTTGATCGTTCCCTGGAAGACCATTAGTAGTTTCCAATGCACATCTGGTTGCTTTCTGTAATCTTGTGGACTATCAGAGTGTTGATGAAACACAGAAATTGCATCGGGATTGAATACAACAGTCACCATGCGCACTTTCCTCCACGGGAGTAATGTCTCAAACAGTCTACGCTTTGATCGTTCCCTGGAAGACCAGTAGAAGTTTCCGATGCACATCTGGTAGCATTCTGTAATCTGTGGACTATCAGAGTGTTGATGAAACACAGAAATTGCATCGGGATTGAATACAACAGTCACCATGCGCACTTTCCTCCACAGGAGTAATGTCTCAAACAGACTACGCTTTGATCGTTCCCTGGAAGACCATTAGTAGTGTCCAATGCACATCTGGTTGCTTTCTGTAATCTTGTGGACTATCAGAGTGTTGATGAAACACAGAAATTGCATCGGGATTGAATACAACAGTCACCATGCGCACTTTCCTCCACGGGAGTAATGTCTTAAACAGTCTACGCTTTGATCGTTCCCTGGAAGACCAGTAGTAGTTTCCGATGCACGTTTGGATGCATTCTGTAATCTGTGGACCTTCAAAGTGTTGATGAAACACAGAAATTGCAACGGGATTTAATACAACAGTCACCAAGCGCACTTGCCTACATGTTAGTAATGTCTCAAACAGTCTACGCTTTAATCGTTCCCTGGAAGTCCAGTGGTAGTTTCCGATGCACATCTGGAGGCATTCCGAATGTTGATGAAACACAGAAATTGCATTGGGATTGAATACAACAGTCACCATGCGCACTTTCCTCCATGTTAGTAACGTCTCAAACAGTCTACGCTTTGATCGTTCCCTGGAAGACCAGAGGTAGTTTCCAATGCACATCTGGAGGCATTCCGAGTGTTGATGAAACACAGAAATTGCATTGGGATTGAATACAACAGTCACCATGCGCACATTATTCCATGGGAGTAGTGTCTCAGAGAGTCTACGCATTGATCGTTCCCTGGAAGACCAGTAGTAGTTTCCGATGCACATTTCTTTGCACTTTGTAATCTGTGGACCTTCAAAGTGTTGATCAAACACAGAAATTGCATCGGGATTGAATACAACAGTCACCATGCGCACTTGCATACATGTTAGTAATGTCTCAAACAGTTTACGCTTTGATCGTTCACTGGAAGACCAGTAGTAGTTTCCGATGCACATCTGGAGATATTCTGTAATCTGTTTACTATCAAAGTGTTGATGAAACACAGAAATTGCATCGGGATTGAATACAACAGTCACCATGCGCACTTTCCTCCATTTGAGAAATGTCTCAAACAGTCTACGCTTTGATCGTTCCTTGGAAGACCAGAAGTAGTTTCCGATGCACATCTGGAGGCATTCTGAAATCTGTGGACTATCAGAGTGTTGATGGGACGAAGATATTGAATCGGGATTGAATACAACAGTCAGCATGTGCACTTTCCTCCATGGGAGTAGTGTCTCAAACAGTCTACGTTTTGATCGTTCCCTGGAAGGCCAGTAGTAGATTCCGATGCACATCTGGAAGCATTCTGTAATCTGTGGACTATCAGAGTGTTGATGAATCACAGAAATTGCATCGGGATTGAATACAACAGTCACCATGCGCACTTTCCTACATGGGAGTAATGTCTCAAACAGTTTACGCTTTGATCGTTCCCTGGAAGACCAGTAGTAGTTTCCGATGCACATCTGGTAGCATTCTGTAATCTGTGGACTATCAGAGTGTTGATGAAACACAGAAATTGCATCGGGGTTGAATACAACAGTCACCATGCGCACTTTCCTCCACGAAAGTAATGTCTCAAACATTCTACGCTTTGATCGTTCCCTGGAAGACCATTAGTAGTTTCCAATGCACATCTGGTTGCTTTCTGTAATCTTGTGGACTATCAGAGTGTTGATGAAACACAGAAATTGCATCGGGATTGAATACAACAGTCACCATTCGCACTTTCCTACATGGGAGTAATGTCTCAAACAGTTTACGCTTTGATCGTTCCCTGGAAGACCATAAGTAGTTTCCGATACACATCTGGAGGCATTCTGTAACCTGTGGGCTGTCATAGTGTTGATGAAACAAAGAAATTACATCGGGATTGAATACAACAGTCACCATGCGCACTTTCCCCCACGGAGTAATGTCTAAAACAGTCTACGATTTGATCGTTCCCTGGAAGACCAGTAGTAGTTTCCGATGCACATCTGGAGGCATTCTGTAATCTGTGGACTATCAAAGTGTTGATGAAACACAGAAATTGCATCGGGATTCAATACAACAGTCACCATGCGCACTTTCCTCCACGGGAGTAATGTCTCAAACAGTCTACGCTTTGACCGTTCCCTGGAAGACCATTAGTAGTTTCCAATGCACATCTGGTTGCTTTCTGTAATCTTGTGGACTATCAGAGTGTTGATGAAACACAGAAATTGCATCGGGATTGAATACAACAGGAACCATGCGCACTTTCCTCCACGGGAGTAATGTCTCAAACAGTCTACGCTTTGATCGTTCCCTGTAAGACCAGTAGAAGTTTCCGATGCACATCTGGTAGCATTCTGTAATCTGTGGACTATCAGAGTGTTGATGAAACACAGAAATTGCATCGGGATTGAATACAACAGTCACCATGCGCACTTTCCTCCACAGGAGTAATGTCTCAAACAGACTACGCTTTGATCGTTCCCTGGAAGACCATTAGTAGTTTCCAATGCACATCTGGTTGCTTTCTGTAATCTTGTGGACTATCAGAGTGTTGATGAAACACAGAAATTGCATCGGGATTGAATACAACAGTCACCATGCGCACTTTCCTCCACGGGAGTAATGTCTCAAACAGTCTACGCTTTGATCGTTCCCTGGAAGACCAGTAGTAGTTTCCGATGCACGTTTGGATGCATTCTGTAATCTGTGGACCTTCAAAGTGTTGATGAAACACAGAAATTGCATCGGGATTTAATACAACAGTCACCAAGCGCACTTGCCTACATGTTAGTAATGTCTCAAACAGTCTACGCTTTAATCGTTCCCTGGAAGTCCAGTGGTAGTTTCCGATGCACATCTGGAGGCATTCCGAATGTTGATGAAACACAGAAATTGCATTGGGATTGAATACAACAGTCACCATGCGCACTTTCCTCCATGTTAGTAACGTCTCAAACAGTCTACGCTTTGATCGTTCCCTGGAAGACCAGTGGTAGTTTCCAATGCACATCTGGAGGCATTCCGAGTGTTGATGAAACACAGAAATTGCATTGGGATTGAATACAACAGTCACCATGCGCACATTATTCCATGGGAGTAGTGTCTCTGAGAGTCTACGCATTGATCGTTCCCTGGAAGACCAGTAGTAGTTTCCGATGCACATTTGTTTGCATTCTGTAATCTGTGGACCTTCAAAGTGTTGATCAAACACAGAAATTGCATCGGGATTGAATACAACAGTCACCATGCGCACTTGCATACATGTTAGTAATGTCTCAAACAGTTTACGCTTTGATCGTTCCCTGGAAGACCAATAGTAGTTTCCGATGCACATCTGGAGGCATTCTGTAACCTGTGGGCAGTCAGAGTGTTGATGAAACACAGAAATTGCATCGGGATTAAATACAACAGTCACCATGCGCACTTTCCTCCACGGGAGTAATGTCTCAAACAGTCTACGCTTTGATCGTTGCCTGGAAGACCAGTAGTAGTTTCCGATGCACATCTGGAGATATTCTGTAATCTGTTTACTATCAAAGTGTTGATGAAACACAGAAATTGCATCGGGATTGAATACAACAGTCACCATGCGCACTTTCCTCCATGGGAGAAATGTCTCAAACAGTCTACGCTTTGATCGTTCCTTGGAAGACCATAAGTAGTTTCCGATGCACATCTGGAGGCATTCTGTAATCTGTGGACTATCAGAGTGTTGATGGAACACAGATATTGAATCGGGATTGAATACAACAGTCAGCATGTGCACTTTCCTCCATGGGAGTAGTGTCTCAAACAGTCTACGTTTTGATCGTTCCCTGGAAGGCCAGTAGTAGATTCCGATGCACATCTGGAAGCATTCTGTAATCTGTGGACTATCAGAGTGTTGATGAATCACAGAAATTGCATCGGGATTGAATACAACAGTCACCATGCGCACTTTCCTACATGGGAGTAATGTCTCAAACAGTTTACGCTTTGATCGTTCCCTGGAAGACCATAAGTAGTTTCCGATGCACATCTGGAGGCATTCTGTAACCTGTGGGCTGTCAGAGTGTTGATGAAACACAGAAATTACATCGGGATTGAATACAACAGTCACCATGCGCACTTTCCTTCACGGGAGTAATGTCTCAAACAGTCTACGATTTGAACGTTCCCTGGAAGACCATTAGTAGTTTCCAATGCACATCTGGTTGCTTTCTGTAATCTTGTGGACTATCAGAGTGTTGATGAAACACAGAAATTGCATCGGGATTGAATACAACAGTCACCATGCGCACTTTATTCCACGGGAGTAATGTCTCAAACAGTCTACGCTTTGATCGTTCCCTGCAAGACCAGTAGAAGTTTCCGATGCACATCTGGTAGCATTCTGTAATCTGTGGACTATCAGAGTGTTGATGAAACACAGAAATTGCATCGGGATTGAATACAACAGTCACCATGCGCACTTTCCTCCACGGGAGTAATGTCTCAAACAGACTACGCTTTGATCGTTCCCTGGAAGACCAGTAGTAGTTTCTGATGCACATCTGGTAGCATTCTGTAATCTGTGGACTATCAGAGTGTTGATGAAACACAGAAGTTGCATCGGGATTGAATACAACAGTCACCATGAGCACTTTCCTCCACGAATGTAATGTCTCAAACAGTCTACGCTTTGATCGTTCCCTGGAAGACCAGTAGTAGTTTCCGATGCGCCTCTGGTAGCATTCTGTAATCTGTGGACTATCAGAGTGTTGATGAAACACAGAAATTGCATCGGGATTGAATACAACATTCACAATGCGCACCTTCCTCCATGGGGGTAATGTCTCAAACACGCTACGCTTTGATCGTTCCATGGAAGACCAGTAGTAGTTTCCGATGCACATCTGGAGGCATTCTGTAATCTGTGGACATTCAGATTGTTGATGAAACACAGAAATTGCATTGGGATTGAATACAACAGTCACCATGCGCACTTTTCTCCTTGGGAGTAATGTCTCAAATAGCCGCCGCTTCGATCGTTCCCTGGAAGACCAGTAGTAGTTTTCGATGCACGTTTGGATGCATTCTGTAATCTGTGGACCTTCAAAGTGTTGATGAAACACAGAAATTGCATCGGGATTGAATACAACGGTCACCATGCGCACTTTCCTCCACGGCAGTAATGTCTCAAACAGTCTACGCTTTCAGCGTTCCCTGGAAGACCAGTAGTAGTTTCCGATGCACATCTGGTAGCATTCTGTAATCTGTGGACTATCAGAGTGGTGAAGAAACACAGAAATTGCATCGGGGTTGAATACAACAGTCACCATGCGCACTTTCCTCCACGAAAGTAATGTCTCAAACATTCTACGCTTTGATCGTTCCCTGGAAGACCAGTAGTAGTTTCCGATGCGCATCTGGTAGCATTCTGTAATCTGTGGACTATCAGAGTGTTGATGAAACACAGAAATTGCATCGGGATTGAATACAACAGTCACCATGCGCACTTTCCTCCATGGGAGTAGTGTCTCAACAGTCTATGCCTTGATCGTTCCCTGGAAGACCAGTAGTAGTTTCCGATGCACATCTGGAGGCATTCTGTAACCTGTGGGCAGCCAGAGTGTTGATGAAACACAGAAATTGCATCGGGATTGAATACAACAGTCACCATGCGCACTTTCCTCCACGGGAGTAATGTCTCCAACAGTCTACGCTTTGATCGTTCCTTGGAAGACCAGAAGTAGTTTCCGATGCACATCTGGAGGCATTCTGTAATCTGTGGACTATCAGAGTGTTGATGGAACACAGATATTGCATCGGGATTGAATACAACAGTCACCATGTGCACTTTCCTCCATGGGAGTAGTGTCTCAAACAGTGTACGTTTTGATCGTTCCCTGGAAGACCAGTAGTAGTTACTGAAGCAAATCTGGAAGCATTCTGTAATCTGTGGACCTTCAAAGTGTTGATGAACCACAGAAATTGCATCGGGATTGAATACAACAGTCACCATGCGCACTCTCCTACATGTTAGTAATGTCTCAAACAGTCTACGCTTTGATCGTTCCCTGGAAGACCAGTAGTAGTTTCCAATGCACATCTGGTGGCTTTCTGTAATCTTGTGGACTATCAGAGTGTTGATGAAACACAGAAATTGCATCGGGATTGAATACAACAGTCACCATGTGCACTTTCCTCCACGGGAGTAATGTCTCAAACAGTCTACGCTTTGATCGTTCCCTGGAAGACCAGTAGTAGTTTCCGATGCACATCTGGTAGCATTCTGTAATCTGTGGAATATCAGAGTGTTGATGAAACACAGAAATTGCATCGGGATTGAATATAACAGTCACCATGCGCACTTTCCTCCATGGGAGTAGTGTCTCAACAGTCTATGCTTTGATCGTTCCCTGGAAGACCAGAAGTAGTTTCCGATGCACATCTGGTAGCATTCTGTAATCTGTGGACTATCAGAGTGTTGATGAAACACAAAAATTGCATCGGGATTGAATACAACAGTCACCATGAGCACTTTCCTCCACGATAGTAATGTCTCAAACAGTCTACGCTTTGATCGTTCCCTGGAAGACCAGTAGTAGTTTCCGATGCGCCTCTGGTAGCATTCTGTAATCTGTGGACTATCAGAGTGTTGATGAAACACAGAAATTGCATCGGGATTGAATACAACAGTCACAATGCGCACCTTCCTCCATGGGGGTTATGTCTCAAACACGCTACGCTTTGATCGTAACCCTGGAAGACCAGTAGTAGTTTCCGATGCACATCTGGAGGCATTCTGTAATCTGTGGACATTCAGAGTGTTGATGAAACACAGAAATTGAATCGGGATTGAATACAACAGTCACCATGCTCACTTTTCTCCATGGGAGTAATGTCTCAAATAGCCGACGCTTCGATCGTTCCCTGGAAGACCTGTAGTAGTTTCCGATGCACGTTTGGATGCATTCTGTAATCTGTGGACCTTCAAAGTGTTGATGAAACACAGAAATTGCATCGGGATTGAATACAACAGTCACCATGCGCACTTGCCTACATGTTAGTAATGTCTCAAACAGTCTACGCTTTAATCGTTCCCTGGAAGACCAGTGGTAGTTTCTGATGCACATCTGGAGGCATTCCGAGTGTTGATGAAACACAGAAATTGCATTGGGATTGAATACAACAGTCACCATGCGCACTTTCCTCCATGGGAGTAATGTCTCAAACAGTCTACGCTTTGATCGTTCCCTGGAAGACCAGTAATAGTTTCCAATGCACATCTGGTGGCTTTCTGTAATCTTGTGGACTATCAGAGTGTTGATGAAACACAGAAATTGCATCGGGATTGAATACAACAGTCACCATGCGCACTGTCCTCCACGGGAGTAATGTCTCAAACAGTCTACGCTTTGATCGTTCCCTGGAAGACCAGTAGTAGTTTCCGATGCACATCTGGTAGCATTCTGTAATCTGTGGACTATCAGAGTGTTGATGAAACACAGATATTGCATCGGGGATGAATACAACAGTCACCATGCGCACTTTCCTCCACGAAAGTAATGTCTCAAGCATTCTACGCTTTGATCGTTCCCTGGAAAACCAGTAGTAGTTTGCGATGCGCATCTGGTAGCATTCTGTAATCTGTGGACTATCAGAGTGTTGATGAAACACAGAAATTGTATCGGGATTGAATACAACAGTCACCATGCGCACTTTCCTCCATGGGAGTAGTGTCTCAACAGTCTATGCTTTGATCGTTCCCTGGAAGACCAGAAGTAGTTTCCGATGCACATCTGGAGGCATTCTGTAATCTGAGGACTATCAGAGTGTTGATGGACCACAGATATTGCATCGGGATTGAATACAACAGTCACCATGTGCACTTTCCTCCATGGGAGTAGTGTCTCAAACAGTCTACGTTTTGATCGTTCCCTGGAAGGCCAGTAGTAGATTCCGATGCACATCTGGAAGCATTCTGTAATCTGTGGACTATCAGAGTGTTGATGAAACACAGAAAATGCATCGGGATTGAATACAACAGTCTTCATGCGCACTTTCCTACATGGGAGTAATGTCTCAAACAGTTTACGCTTTGATCGTTCCCTGGAAGACCAGTGGTAGTTTCCAATGCACATCTGGATACATTCTGTAATCTGTGGACTAATAAAGTGTTGATGAAACACAGAAATTGCATCGGGATTGAATACAACAGTCACCATGCGCACTTTCCTCCATGGGAGTAATGTCTCAAACAGTCTACGCTTTGATCGTTCCCTGGAAGACCAGTAGTAGTTTCCAATGCTCATCTGGTGGCTTTCTGTAACCTTGTGGACTATCAGAGTGCTGATGAAACACAGAAATTGCATAGGGATTGAATACAACAGTCACCATGCGCACTTTCCTCCACGGGAGTAATGTCTCAAAGAGTCTACGCTTTGATCGTTCCCTGGAAGACCAGTAGTAGTTTCCGATGCACATCTGGTAGCATTCTGTAATCTGCGGACTATCAGAGTGTTGATGAAACACAGAAATTGCATCGGGATTGAATACAACAGTCACCATGCGCACTTTCCTCCACGAAAGTAATGTCTCAAACATTCTACGCTTTGATCGTTCCCTGGAAGACCAGTAGTAGTTTCCGATGCGCATCTGGTAGCATTCTGTAATCTGTGGACTATCAGAGTGTTGATGAAACACAGAAATTGCATCGGGATTGAATACAACAGTCACCATGCGCACTTTCCTACATGGGAGTAATGTCTCAAACAGTCTACGCTTTGATCGTTCCCTGGAAGACCAGTAGTAGTTTCCGATGCACATCTGGAGGCATTCTGTAACCTGTGGGCTGCCAGAGTGTTGATGAATCACAGAAATTGCATCGGGATTGAATACAACAATCACCATGCGCAATTTCCTCCATGGGAGTAATGTCTCAAACAGTCTACGCTTTGATCGTTCCTTGGAAGACCAGAAGTAGTTTCCAATGCACATCTGGAGGCATTCTGTAATCTGTGGACTATCAGATTGTTGATGGAACACAGATTTTGAATCGGGATTGAATACAACAGTCAGCATGTGCGCTTTCCTCCATGGGAGTAGTGTCTCAAACAGTCTACGTTTTGATCGTTCCCTGGAAGGCCAGTAGTAGATTTCGATGCACATCTGGAAGCATTCTGTAATCTGTGGACTATCAGAGTGTTGATGAATCACAGAAATTGCATCGGGATTGAATACAACAGTCGCCATGCGCACTTTCCTACATGGGATTAATGTCTCAAACAGTTTACGCTTTGATCGTTCCCTGGAAGACCATAAGTAGTTTCCGATGCACATCTGGAGGCATTCTGTAACCTGTGGGCTGTCAGAGTGTTGATGAAACACAGAAATTGCATCGGGATTGAATACAACAGTCACCATGCGCACTTTCCCCCACGGGAGTAATGTCTCAAACAGTCTACGCTTTGATCGTTCCCTGGAAGACCAGTAGTAGTTTCCGATGCACATCTGGAGATATTCTGTAATCTGTGGACTACCAAAGTGTTGATGAAACACAGAAATTGCATCGGGATTCAATACAACAGTCACCATGCGCACTTTCCTCCACGGGAGTAATGTCTCAAACAGTCTACGCTTTGATCGTTCCCTGGAAGACCAGTAGTAGTTTCCAATGCACATCTGGTTGCTTTCTGTAATCTTGTACACTATCAGAGTGTTGATGAAACACAGAAATTGCATCGGGATTGAATACAACAGTCACCATGCGCACTGTCCTCCACGGGAGTAATGTCTCAAACAGTCTACGCTTTGATCGTTCCCTGGAAGACCAGTAGTAGTTTCCGATGCACATCTGGTAGCATTCTGTAATCTGTGGACTATCAGAGTGTTGATGAAACACAGAAATTGCATCGGGGATGAATACAACAGTCACCATTCGCACTTTCCTCCACGAAAGTAATGTCTCAAACATTCTACGCTTTGATCGTTCCCTGGAAAACCAGTAGTAGTTTCCGATGCGCATCTGGTAGCATTCTGTAATCTGTGGACTATCAGAGTGTTGATGAAACACAGAAATTGTATCGGGATTGAATACAACAGTCACCATGCGCACTTTCCTCCATGGGAGTAGTGTCTCAACAGTCTATGGTTTGATCGTTCCCTGGAAGACCAGAAGTAGTTTCCGATGCACATCTGGAGGCATTCTGTAATCTTTGGACTATCATAGTGTTGATGAAACACAGAAATTGCATCGGGATTGAATACAACAGTCACCATGCGCACTTTCCTCCATGGGAGTAATGTCTCAAACAGTCTACGCTTTGATCGTTCCTTGGAAGACCAGAAGTAGTTTCCGATGCACATCTGGAGGCATTCTGTAATCTGAGGACTATCAGATTGTTGATGGACCACAGAAATTGCATCGGGATTGAATACAACAGTCACCATGTGCACCTTCCTCCATGGGAGTAGTGTCTCAAACAGTCTACGTTTTGATCGTTCCCTGGAAGGCCAGTAGTAGATTCCGATGCACATCTGGAAGCATTCTGTAATCTGTGGACTATCAGAGTGTTGATGAAACACAGAAAATGCATCGGGATTGAATACAACAGTCTTCATGCGCACTTTCCTACATGGGAGTAATGTCTCAAACAGTTTACGCTTTGATCGTTCCCTGGAAGACCAGTGGTAGTTTCCAATGCACATCTGGATACATTCTGTAATCTGTGGACTATCAAAGTGTTGATGAAACACAGAAATTGCATCGGGATTGAATACAACAGTCACCATGCGCAGTTTCCTCCATGGGAGTAATGTCTCAAACAGTCTACGCTTTGATCGTTCCCTGGAAGACCAGTAGTAGTTTCCAATGCACATCTGGTAGCTTTCTGTAACCTTGTGGACTATCAGAGTGCTGATGAAACACATAAATTGCATCGGGATTGAATACAACAGTCACCATGCGCACTTTCCTCCATGGGAGTAATGTCTCAAAGAGTCTACGCTTTGATCGTTACTTGGAAGACCAGTAGTAGTTTCCGATGCACATCTGGTAGCATTCTGTAATCTGCGGACTATCAGAGTGTTGATGAAACACAGAAATTGCATCGGGATTGAATACAACAGTCACCATGCGCACTTTCCTCCACGAAAGTAATGTCTCAAACATTCTACGCTTTGATCGTTCCCTGGAAGACCAGTAGTAGTTTCCGATGCGCATCTGGTAGCATTCTGTAATCTGTGGACTATCAGAGTGTTGATGAAACACAGAAATTGCATCGGGATTGAATACAACAGTCACCATGCGCACTTTCCTACATGGGAGTAATGTCTCAAACAGTCTACGCTTTGATCGTTCCCTGGAAGACCAGTAGTAGTTTCCGATGCACATCTGGAGGCATTCTGTAACCTGTGGGCTGCCAGAGTGTTGATGAATCACAGAAATTGCATCGGGATTGAATACAACAATCACCATGCGCAATTTCCTCCATGGGAGTAATGTCTCAAACAGTCTACGCTTTGATCGTTCCTTGGAAGACCAGAAGTAGTTTCCAATGCACATCTGGAGGCATTCTGTAATCTGTGGACTATCAGATTGTTGATGGAACACAGATTTTGAATCGGGATTGAATACAACAGTCAGCATGTGCGCTTTCCTCCATGGGAGTAGTGTCTCAAACAGTCTACGTTTTGATCGTTCCCTGGAAGGCCAGTAGTAGATTTCGATGCACATCTGGAAGCATTCTGTAATCTGTGGACTATCAGAGTGTTGATGAATCACAGAAATTGCATCGGGATTGAATACAACAGTCGCCATGCGCACTTTCCTACATGGGATTAATGTCTCAAACAGTTTACGCTTTGATCGTTCCCTGGAAGACCATAAGTAGTTTCCGATGCACATCTGGAGGCATTCTGTAACCTGTGGGCTGTCAGAGTGTTGATGAAACACAGAAATTGCATCGGGATTGAATACAACAGTCACCATGCGCACTTTCCCCCACGGGAGTAATGTCTCAAACAGTCTACGCTTTGATCGTTCCCTGGAAGACCAGTAGTAGTTTCCGATGCACATCTGGAGATATTCTGTAATCTGTGGACTACCAAAGTGTTGATGAAACACAGAAATTGCATCGGGATTCAATACAACAGTCACCATGCGCACTTTCCTCCACGGGAGTAATGTCTCAAACAGTCTACGCTTTGATCGTTCCCTGGAAGACCAGTAGTAGTTTCCAATGCACATCTGGTTGCTTTCTGTAATCTTGTACACTATCAGAGTGTTGATGAAACACAGAAATTGCATCGGGATTGAATACAACAGTCACCATGCGCACTGTCCTCCACGGGAGTAATGTCTCAAACAGTCTACGCTTTGATCGTTCCCTGGAAGACCAGTAGTAGTTTCCGATGCACATCTGGTAGCATTCTGTAATCTGTGGACTATCAGAGTGTTGATGAAACACAGAAATTGCATCGGGGATGAATACAACAGTCACCATTCGCACTTTCCTCCACGAAAGTAATGTCTCAAACATTCTACGCTTTGATCGTTCCCTGGAAAACCAGTAGTAGTTTCCGATGCGCATCTGGTAGCATTCTGTAATCTGTGGACTATCAGAGTGTTGATGAAACACAGAAATTGTATCGGGATTGAATACAACAGTCACCATGCGCACTTTCCTCCATGGGAGTAGTGTCTCAACAGTCTATGGTTTGATCGTTCCCTGGAAGACCAGAAGTAGTTTCCGATGCACATCTGGAGGCATTCTGTAATCTTTGGACTATCATAGTGTTGATGAAACACAGAAATTGCATCGGGATTGAATACAACAGTCACCATGCGCACTTTCCTCCATGGGAGTAATGTCTCAAACAGTCTACGCTTTGATCGTTCCTTGGAAGACCAGAAGTAGTTTCCGATGCACATCTGGAGGCATTCTGTAATCTGAGGACTATCAGATTGTTGATGGACCACAGAAATTGCATCGGGATTGAATACAACAGTCACCATGTGCACCTTCCTCCATGGGAGTAGTGTCTCAAACAGTCTACGTTTTGATCGTTCCCTGGAAGGCCAGTAGTAGATTCCGATGCACATCTGGAAGCATTCTGTAATCTGTGGACTATCAGAGTGTTGATGAAACACAGAAAATGCATCGGGATTGAATACAACAGTCTTCATGCGCACTTTCCTACATGGGAGTAATGTCTCAAACAGTTTACGCTTTGATCGTTCCCTGGAAGACCAGTGGTAGTTTCCAATGCACATCTGGATACATTCTGTAATCTGTGGACTATCAAAGTGTTGATGAAACACAGAAATTGCATCGGGATTGAATACAACAGTCACCATGCGCAGTTTCCTCCATGGGAGTAATGTCTCAAACAGTCTACGCTTTGATCGTTCCCTGGAAGACCAGTAGTAGTTTCCAATGCACATCTGGTAGCTTTCTGTAACCTTGTGGACTATCAGAGTGCTGATGAAACACATAAATTGCATCGGGATTGAATACAACAGTCACCATGCGCACTTTCCTCCACGGGAGTAATGTCTCAAAGAGTCTACGCTTTGATCGTTACTTGGAAGACCAGTAGTAGTTTCCGATGCACATCTGGTAGCATTCTGTAATCTGCGGACTATCAGAGTGTTGATGAAACACAGAAATTGCATCGGGATTGAATACAACAGTCACCATGCGCACTTTCCTCCACGAAAGTAATGTCTCAAACATTCTACGCTTTGATCGTTCCCTGGAAGACCAGTAGTAGTTTCCGATGCGCATCTGGTAGCATTCTGTAATCTGTGGACTATCAGAGTGTTGATGAAACACAGAAATTGCATCGGGATTGAATACAACAGTCACCATGCGCACTTTCCTACATGGGAGTAATGTCTCAAACAGTCTACGCTTTGATCGTTCCCTGGAAGACCAGTAGTAGTTTCCGATGCACATCTGGAGGCATTCTGTAACCTGTGGGCTGCCAGAGTGTTGATGAATCACAGAAATTGCATCGGTATTGAATACAACAATCACCATGCGCAATTTCCTCCATGGGAGTAATGTCTCAAACAGTCTACGCTTTGATCGTTCCTTGGAAGACCAGAAGTAGTTTCCAATGCACATCTGGAGGCATTCTGTAATCTGTGGACTATCAGATTGTTGATGGAACACAGATTTTGAATCGGGATTGAATACAACAGTCAGCATGTGCACTTTCCTCCATGGGAGTAGTGTCTCAAACAGTCTACGTTTTGATCGTTCCCTGGAAGGCCAGTAGTAGATTTCGATGCACATCTGGAAGCATTCTGTAATCTGTGGACTATCAGAGTGTTGATGAATCACAGAAATTGCATCGGGATTGAATACAACAGTCGCCATGCGCACTTTCCTACATGGGAGTAATGTCTTAAACAGTTTACGATTTGATCGTTCCCTGGAAGACCATAAGTAGTTTCCGATGCACATCTGGAGGCATTCTGTAACCTGTGGGCTGTCAGAGTGTTGATGAAACACAGAAATTGCATCGGGATTCAATACAACAGTCACCATGCGCACTTTCCTCCACGGGAGTAATGTCTCAAACAGTCTACGCTTTGATCGTTCCCTGGAAGACCAGTAGTAGTTTCCAATGCACATCTGGTGGCTTTCTGTAATCTTGTACACTATCAGAGTGTTGATGAAACACAGAAATTGCATCGGGATTGAATACAACAGTCACCATGTGCACTTTCCTCCACGGGAGTAATGTCTCAAACAGTCTACGCTTTGATCGTTCCCTGGAAGACCAGTAGTAGTTTCCGATGCACATCTGGTAGCATTCTGTAATCTGTGGAATATCAGAGTGTTGATGAAACACAGAAATTGCATCGGGATTGAATATAACAATCACCATGCGCACTTTCCTCCACGGGAGTAATGTCTCAAACAGACTACGCTTTGATCGTTCCCTGGAAGACCAGTAGTAGTTTCTGATGCACATCTGGTAGCATTCTGTAATCTGTGGACTATCAGAGTGTTGATGAAACACAGAAATTGCATCGGGATTGAATACAACAGTCACCATGAGCAATTTCCTCCACGATAGTAATGTCTCAAACAGTCTACGCTTTGATCGTTCCCTGGAAGACCAGTAGTAGTTTCCGATGCGCCTCTGGTAGCATTCTGTAATCTGTGGACTATCAGAGTGTTGATGAAACACAGAAATTGCATCGGGATTGAATACAACAGTCACAATGCGCACCTTCCTCCATGGGGGTAATGTCTCAAACACGCTACGCTTTGATCGTAACCCTGGAAGACCAGTAGAAGTTTCCGATGCACATCTGGAGGCATTCTGTAATCTGTGGACATTCAGAGTGTTGATGAAACACAGAAATTGCATCGGGATTGAATACAACAGTCACCATGCGCACTTTTCTCCATGGGAGTAATGTCTCAAATAGCCGACGCTTCGATCGTCCCCTGGAAGACGAGTAGTAGTTTCCGATGCACGTTTGGATGCATTCTGTAATCTGTGGACCTTCAAAGTGTTGATGAAACACAGAAATTGCATCGGGATTGAATACAACAGTCACCATGCGCACTTGCCTACATGTTAGTAATGTCTCAAACAGTCTACGCTTTAATCGTTCCCTGGAAGACCAGTGGTAGTTTCCGATGCACATCTGGAGGCATTCCGAGTGTTGATGAAACACAGAAATTGCATTGGGATTGAATACAACAGTCACCATGCGCACTTTCCTCCATGGGAGTAATGTCTCAAACAGTCTACGCTTTGATCGTTCCCTAGAAGACCAGTAGTAGTTTCCAATGCACATCTGGTGGCTTTCTGTAATCTTGTGGACTATCAGAGTGTTGATGAAACACAGAAATTGCATCGGGATTGAATACAACAGTCACCATGCGCACTTTCCTCCATGGGAGTAATGTCTCAAACAGTCTACGCTTTGATCGTTCCCTGGAAGACCAGTAGTAGTTTCCGATGCACATCTGGTAGCATTCTGTAATCTGTGGACTATCAGAGTGTTGATGAAACACAGAAATTGCATCGGGGTTGAATACAACAGTCACCATGCGCACTTTCCTCCACGAAAGTAATGTCTCAAACATTCTACGCTTTGATCGTTCCCTGGAAAACCAGTAGTAGTTTCCGATGCGCATCTGGTAGCATTCTGTAATCTGTGGACTATCAGAGTGTTGATGAAACACAGAAATTGTATCGGGATTGAATACAACAGTCACCATGCGCACTTTCCTCCATGGGAGTAGTGTCTCAACAGTCTATGTTTTGATCGTTCCCTGGAAGACCAGAAGTAGTTTCCGATGCACATCTGGAAGCATTCTGTAATCTTTGGAATATCATAGTGTTGATGAAACACAGAAATTGCATCGGGATTGAATACAACAGTCACCATGCGCACTTTCCTTCACGGGAGTAATGTCTCAAACAGTCTACGCTTTGATCGTTCCCTGGAAGACCAGTGGTAGTTTCCAATGCACATCTGGATACATTCTGTAATCTGTGGACCTTCAAAGTTTTGATGAAACACAGAAATTGCATCGGGATTGAATATAACAGTCACCATGCGCACTTTCCTCCATGGGAGTACTGTCTCAAACAGTCTACGCTTTGATCGATCCCTGGAAGGGCAGTAGTAGTTTCCAATGCACATCTGGTGGTTTTCTGTAATCTTGTGGACTATCAGAGTGTTGATGAAACACAGAAATTGCATTGGGATTGAATACAACAGTCACCATGCGCAGTTTAATCCACGGGAGTAATGTCTCAAACAGTCTACGCTTTGATCGTTCCCTGGAAGACCAGTAGTAGTTCTGGAGGCATTCTGCAATCTGTGGGCTGTCAGAGTGTTGATGAAACACAGAAATTGCATCGGGATTGATTACAACAGTCACCATGCGCACTTTCCTCCATGGGAGTAGCGTCTCAAACAGTCTAAGTTTTGATCGTTCCCTGGAAGACCAGTAGTATTTTCCGATGCGCATCTGTAGCATTCTGTAATCTGTGGACTATCAGAGTGTTGTTGAAACACAGAAATTGCATCGGGATTGAATACAACAGTCACAATGCGCACTTTCCTACATGGGAGTAATGTCTCAAACAGTCTACGCTTTGATCGTTCCCTGGAAGATCAGTAGTAGTTTCCGATGCACATCTGGAGGCATTCTGTAACCTGTGGGCTGCCAGAGTGTTGATGAATCACAGAAATTGCATCGGGATTGAATACAACAATCACCATGCGCAATTTCCTCCATGGGAGTAATGTCTCAAACAGTCTACGCTTTGATCGTTCCTTGGAAGACCAGAAGTAGTTTCTGATGCACATCTGGAGGCATTCTGTAATCTGTGGACTATCAGATTGTTGATGGAACACAGATTTTGAATCGGGATTGAATACAACAGTCAGCATGTGCACTTTCCTCCATGGGAGTAGTGTCTCAAACAGTCTACGTTTTGATCGTTCCCTGGAAGGCCAGTAGTAGATTCCGATGCACATCTGGAAGCATTCTGTAATCTGTGGACTATCAGAGTGTTGATTAATCACAGAAATTGCATCGGGATTGAATACAAAAGTCGCCATGCGCACTTTCCTACATGGGAGTAATGTCTCAAACAGTTTACGCTTTGATCGTTCCCTGGAAGACCATAAGTAGTTTCCGATGCACATCTGGAGGCATTCTGTAACCTGTGGGCTGTCAGAGTGTTGATGAAACACAGAAATTGCATCGGGATTGAATACAACAGTCACCATGCGCACTTTCCCCCACGGGAGTAATGTCTCAAACAGTCTACGCTTTGATCGTTCCCTGGAAGACCAGTAGTAGTTTCCGATGCACATCTGGAGATATTCTGTAATCTGTGGACTATCAAAGTGTTGATGAAACACAGAAATTGCATCGGGATTCAATACAACAGTCACCATGCGCACTTTCCTCCACGGGAGTAATGTCTCAAACAGTCTACGCTTTGATCGTTCCCTGGAAGACCAGTAGTAGTTTCCAATGCACATCTGGTGGCTTTCTGTAATCTTGTGGACTATCAGAGTGTTGATGAAACACAGAAATTGCATCGGGATTGAATACAACAGTCACCATGTGCACTTTCCTCCATGGGAGTAATGTCTCAAACAGTCCACGCTTTGATCGTTCCCTGGAAGACCAGTAGTAGTTTCCGATGCACATCTGGTAGCATTCTGTAATCTGTGGAATATCAGAGTGTTGATGAAACACAGAAATTGCATCGGGATTGAATATAACAGTCACCATGCGCACTTTCCTCCACGGGAGTAATGTCTCAAACACGCTACGCTTTGATCGTAACCCTGGAAGACCAGTAGTAGTTTCCGATGCACATCTGGAGGCATTCTGTAATCTGAGGACTATCAGAGTGTTGATGGACCACAGATATTGCATCGGGATTGAATACAACAGTCACCATGCGCACTTTCCTCCATGGGAGTAATGTCTCAAAGAGTTTACGCATTGATCGTTCCCTGGAAGACCAGTAGTAGTTTCCGATGCACATCTGGAGGCATTCTGTAACCTGTGGGCAGCCAGAGTGTTGATGAAACACAGAAATTGCATCGGGATTGAATACAACAGTCACCATGCGCACTTTCCTTCACGGGAGTAATGTCTCAAACAGTCTACGCTTTGATCGTTCCCTGGAAGACCAGTGGTAGTTTCCAATGCACATCTGGATACATTCTGTAATCTGTGGACCTTCAAAGTTTTGATGAAACACAGAAATTGCATCGGGATTGAATATAACAGATACCATGCGCACTTTCCTCCATGGGAGTAATGTCTCAAACAGTCTACGCTTTGATCGTTCCCTGGAAGGGCAGTAGTAGTTTCCAATGCACATCTGGTGGTTTTCTGTAATCTTGTGGACTATCAGAGTGTTGATGGACCACAGATATTGCATCGGGATTGAATACAACAGTCACCATGCGCACTTTCCTCCATGGGAGTAATGTCTCAAAGAGTTTACGCATTGATCGTTCCCTGGAAGACCAGTAGTATTTTCCGATGCGCATCTGTAGCATTCTGTAATCTGTGGATTATCAGAGTGTTGTTGAAACACAGAAATTGCATCGGGATTGAATACAACAGTCACAATGCGCACTTTCCTACATGGGAGTAATGTCTCAAACAGTCTACGCTTTGATCGTTCCCTGGAAGACCAGTAGTAGTTTCCGATGCACATCTGGAGGCATTCTGTAATCTGTGGACTATCAGATTGTTGATGGAACACAGATTTTGAATCGGGATTGAATACAACAGTCAGCATGTGCACTTTCCTCCATGGGAGTAGCGTCTCAAACAGTCTACGTTTTGATCGTTCCCTGGAAAGCCAGTAGTAGATTCCGATGCACATCTGGAAGCATTCTGTAATCTGTGGACTATCAGAGTGTTGATGAATCACAGAAATTGCATCGGGATTGAATACAACAGTCGCCATGCGCACTTTCCTACATGGGAGTAATGTCTCAAACAGTTTACGCTTTGATCGTTCCCTGGAAGACCACAAATAGTTTCCGATGCACATCTGGAGGCATTCTGTAACCTGTGGGCTGTCAGAGTGTTGATGAAACACAGAAATTGCATCGGGATTGAATACAACAGTCACCATGCGCACTTTCCCCCACGGGAGTAATGTCTCAAACAGTCTACGCTTTGATCGTTCCCTGGAAGACCAGTAGTAGTTTCCGATGCACATCTGGAGATATTCTGTAATCTGTGGACTATCAAAGTGTTGATGAAACACAGAAATTGCATTGGGATTCAATACAACAGTCACCATGCGCACTTTCCTCCACGGGAGTAATGTCTCAAACAGTCTACGCTTTGATCGTTCCCTGGAAGACCAGTAGTAGTTTCCAATGCACATCTGGTGGCTTTCTGTAATCTTGTGGACTATCAGAGTGTTGATGAAACACAGAAATTGCATCGGGATTGAATACAACAGTCACCATGTGCACTTTCCTCCACGGGAGTAATGTCTCAAACTGTCTACGCTTTGATCGTTCCCTGGAAGACCAGTAGTAGTTTCCAATGCACATCTGGTGGCTTTCTGTAATCTTGTGGACTATCAGAGTGTTGATGAAACACAGAAATTGCATCGGGATTGAATACAACAGTCACCATGTGCACTTTCCTCCACGGGAGTAATGTCTCAAACAGTCCACGCTTTGATCGTTCCCTGGAAGACCAGTAGTAGTTTCCGATGCACATCTGGTAGCATTCTGTAATCTGTGGAATATCAGAGTGTTGATGAAACACAGAAATTGCATCGGGATTGAATATAACAGTCACCATGCGCACTTTCCTCCACGGGAGTAATGTCTCAAACACGCTACGCTTTGATCGTAACCCTGGAAGACCAGTAGTAGTTTCCGATGCACATCTGGAGGCATTCTGTAATCTGAGGACTATCAGAGTGTTGATGGACCACAGATATTGCATCGGGATTGAATACAACAGTCACCATGTGCACTTTCCTCCATGGGAGTAGTGTCTCAAACAGTCTACGTTTTGATCGTTCCCTGGAAGGCCAGTAGTAGATTCCGATGCACATCTGGAAGCATTCTGTAATCTGTGGGCTATCAGAGTGTTGATGAATCACAGAAATTGCATCGGGATTGAATACAACAGTCACCATGCGCACTTTCCTACATGGGAGTAATGTCTCAAACAGTTTACGCTTTGATCGTTCCCTGGAAGACCAGTAGTAGTTTCCGATGCACATCTGGAGGCATTCTGTAACCTGTGGACAATCAGAGTGTTGATGAATCACAGAAATTGCATCGGGATTGAATACAACAGTCACCATGTGCACTTTCCTCCACGGGAGTAATGTCTCAAACTGTCTACGCTTTGATCGTTCCCTGGAAGACCAGTGGTAGTTTCCAATGCACATCTGGATACATTCTGTAATCTGTGGACCTTCAAAGTTTTGATGAAACACAGAAATTGCATCGGGATTGAATATAACAGTCACCATGCGCACTTTCCTCCATGGGAGTAATGTCTCAAACAGTCTACGCTTTGATCGTTCCCTGGAAGGGCAGTAGTAGTTTCCAATGCACATCTGGTGGTTTTCTGTAATCTTGTGGACTATCAGAGTGTTGATGAAACACAGAAATTGCATTGGGATTGAATACAACAGTCACCATGCGCAGTTTAATCCACGGGAGTAATGTCTCAAACAGTCTACGCCTTGATCGTTCCCTGGAAGACCAGTAGTAGTTCTGGAGGCATTCTGCAATCTGTGGGCTGTCAGAGTGTTGATGAAACACAGAAATTGCATCGGGATTGATTACAACAGTCACCATGCGCACTTTCCTCCATGGGAGTAGCGTCTCAAACAGTCTAAGTTTTGATCGTTCCCTGGAAGACCAGTAGTATTTTCCGATGCGCATCTGTAGCATTCTGTAATCTGTGGACTATCAGAGTGTTGTTGAAACACAGAAATTGCATCGGGATTGAATACAACAGTCACAATGCGCACTTTCCTACATGGGAGTAATGTCTCAAACAGTCTACGCTTTGATCGTTCCCTGGAAGACCAGTAGTAGTTTCCGATGCACATCTGGAGGCATTCTGTAACCTGTGGGCTGCCAGAGTGTTGATGAATCACAGAAATTGCAACGGGATTGAATACAACAATCACCATGCGCAATTTCCTCCATGGGAGTAATGTCTCAAACAGTCTACGCTTTGATCGTTCCTTGGAAGACCAGAAGTAGTTTCCGATGCACATCTGGAGGCATTCTGTAATCTGTGGACTATCAGATTGTTGATGGAACACAGATTTTGAATCGGGATTGAATACAACAGTCAGCATGTGCACTTTCCTCCATGGGAGTAGTGTCTCAAACAGTCTACGTTTTGATCGTTCCCTGGAAAGCCAGTAGTAGATTCCGATGCACATCTGGAAGCATTCTGTAATCTGTGGACAATCAGAGTGTTGATGAATCACAGAAATTGCATCGGGATTGAATACAACAGTCGCCATGCGCACTTTCCTACATGGGAGTAATGTCTCAAACAGTTTACGCTTTGATCGTTCCCTGGAAGACCACAAATAGTTTCCGATGCACATCTGGAGGCATTCTGTAACCTGTGGGCTGTCAGAGTGTTGATGAAACACAGAAATTGCATCGGGATTGAATACAACAGTCACCATGCGCACTTTCCCCCACGGGAGTAATGTCTCAAACAGTCTACGCTTTGATCGTTCCCTGGAAGACCAATAGTAGTTTCCGATGCACATCTGGAGATATTCTGTAATCTGTGGACTATCAAAGTGTTGATGAAACACAGAAATTGCATCGGGATTCAATACAACAGTCACCATGCGCACTTTCCTCCACGGGAGTAATGTCTCAAACAGTCTACGCTTTGATCGTTCCCTGGAAGACCAGTAGTAGTTTCCAATGCACATCTGGTGGCTTTCTGTAATCTTGTGGACTATCAGAGTGTTGATGAAACACAGAAATTGCATCGGGATTGAATACAACAGTCACCATGTGCACTTTCCTCCACGGGAGTAATGTCTCAAACAGTCCACGCTTTGATCGTTCCCTGGAAGACCAGTAGTAGTTTCCGATGCACATCTGGTAGCATTCTGTAATCTGTGGAATATCAGAGTGTTGATGAAACACAGAAATTGCATCGGGATTGAATATAACAGTCACCATGCGCACTTTCCTCCACGGGAGTAATGTCTCAAACACGCTACGCTTTGATCGTAACCCTGGAAGACCAGTAGTAGTTTCCGATGCACATCTGGAGGCATTCTGTAATCTGTGGACATTCAGAGTGTTGATGAAACACAGAAATTGCATCGGGATTGAATACAACAGTCACCATGCGCACTTTTCTCCATGGGAGTAATGTCTCAAATAGCCGACGCTTCGATCGTTCCCTGGAAGACCAGTAGTAGTTTCCGATGCACGTTTGGATGCATTCTGTAATCTGTGGACCTTCAAAGTGTTGATGAAACACAGAAATTGCATCGGGATTGAATACAACAGTCACCATGCGCACTTGCCTACATGTTAGTAATGTCTCAAACAGTTTACGCTTTGATCGTTCCCTGGAAGACCAGTGGTAGTTTCCGATGCACATCTGGAGGCATTCCGAGTGTTGATGAAACACAGAAATTGCATTGGGATTGAATACAACAGTCACCATGCGCACTTTCCACCATGGGAGTAATGTCTCAAACAGTCTACGCTTTGATCGTTCCCTAGAAGACCAGTAGTAGTTTCCAATGCACATCTGGTGGCTTTCTGTAATCTTGTGGACTATCAGAGTGTTGATGAAACACAGAAATTGCATCGGGATTGAATACAACAGTCACCATGCGCACTTTCCTCCACGGGAGTAATGTCTCAAACAGTCTACGCTTTGATCGTTCCCTGGAAGACCAGTAGTAGTTTCCGATGCACATCTGGTAGCATTCTGTAATCTGTGGACTATCAGAGTGTTGATGAAACACAGAAATTGCATCGGGGTTGAATACAACAGTCACCATGCGCACTTTCCTCCACGAAAGTAATGTCTCAAACATTCTACGCTTTGATCGTTCCCTGGAAAACCAGTAGTAGTTTCCGATGCGCATCTGGTAGCATTCTGTAATCTGTGGACTATCAGAGTGTTGATGAAACACAGAAATTGTATCGGGATTGAATACAACAGTCACCATGCGCACTTTCCTCCATGGGAGTAGTGTCTCAACAGTCTATGCTTTGATCGTTCCCTGGAAGACCAGAAGTAGTTTCCGATGCACATCTGGAGGCATTCTGTAATCTTTGGACTATCATAGTGTTGATGAAACACAGAAATTGCATCGGGATTGAATACAACAGTCACCATGCGCACTTTCCTCCATGGGAGTAATGTCTCAAACAGTCTACGCTTTGATCGTTCCTTGGAAGACCAGAAGTAGTTTCCGATGCACATCTGGAGGCATTCTGTAATCTGAGGAATATCAGAGTGTTGATGGACCACAGATATTGCATCGGGATTGAATACAACAGTCACCATGTGCACTTTCGTCCATGGGAGTAGTGTCTCAAACAGTCTACGTTTTGATCGTTCCCTGGAAGGCCAGTAGTAGATTCCGATGCACATCTGGAAGCATTCTGTAATCTGTGGACTATCAGAGTGTTGATGAAACACAGAAATTGCATCGGGATTGAATACAACAGTCACCATGCGCACTTTCCTCCACGAAAGTAATGTCTCAAACATTCTACGCTTTGATCGTTCCCTGGAAGACCAGTAGTAGTTTCCGATCCGCACCTGGTAGCATTCTTTAACCTGTGGGCTGCCAGAGTGTTGATGAATCACAGAAATTGCATCGGGATTGAATACAACAATCACCATGCGCAATTTCCTCCATGGGAGTAATGTCTCAAACAGTCTACGCTTTGATCGTTCCTTGGAAGACCAGAAGTAGTTTCCGATGCACATCTGGAGGCATTCTGTAATCTGTGGACTATCAGATTGTTGATGGAACACAGATTTTGAATCGGGATTGAATACAACAGTCAGCATGTGCACTTTCCTCCATGGGAGTAGTGTCTCAAACAGTCTACGTTTTGATCGTTCCCTGGAAGGCCAGTAGTAGATTCCGATGCACATCTGGAAGCATTCTGTAATCTGTGGACTATCAGAGTGTTGATGAATCACAGAAATTGCATCGGGATTGAATACAACAGTCGCCATGCGCACTTTCCTACATGGGAGTAATGTCTCAAACAGTTTACGCTTTGATCGTTCCCTGGAAGACCATAAGTAGTTTCCGATGCACATCTGGAGGCATTCTGTAACCTGTGGGCTGTCAGAGTGTTGATGAAACACAGAAATTGCATCGGGATTGAATACAACAGTCACCATGCGCACTTTCCCCCACGGGAGTAATGTCTCAAACAGTCTACGCTTTGATCGTTCCCTGGAAGACCAGTAGTAGTTTCCGATGCACATCTGGAGATATTCTGTAATCTGTGGACTATCAAAGTGTTGATGAAACACAGAAATTGCATCGGGATTCAATACAACAGTCACCATGCGCACTTTCCTCCACGGGAGTAATGTCTCAAACAGTCTACGCTTTGATCGTTCCCTGGAAGACCAGTAGTAGTTTCCAATGCACATCTGGTGGCTTTCTGTAATCTTGTGGACTATCAGAGTGTTGATGAAACACAGAAATTGCATCGGGATTGAATACAACAGTCACCATGTGCACTTTCCTCCACGGGAGTAATGTCTCAAACAGTCTACGCTTTGATCGTTCCCTGGAAGACCAGTAGTAGTTTCCGATGCACATCTGGTAGCATTCTGTAATCTGTGGAATATCAGAGTGTTGATGAAACACAGAAATTGCATCGGGATTGAATATAACAGTCACCATGCGCACTTTCCTCCACGGGAGTAATGTCTCAAACAGACTACGCTTTGATCGTTCCCTGGAAGACCAGTAGTAGTTTCTGATGCACATCTTGTAGCATTCTGTAATCTGTGGAATATCAGAGTGTTGATGAAACACAGAAATTGCATCGGGATTGAATATAACAGTCACCATGCGCACTTTCCTCCACGGGAGTAATGTCTCAAACAGACTACGCTTTGATCGTTCCCTGGAAGACCAGTAGTAGTTTCCGATGCACATCTGGAGGCATTCTGTAATCTGTGGACATTCAGAGTGTTAATGAAACACAGAAATTGCATCGGGATTGAATACAACAGTCACCATGCGCACTTTTCTCCATGGGAGTAATGTCACAAATAGCCGACGCTTCGATCGTTCCCTGGAAGACCAGTAGTAGTTTCCGATGCACGTTTGGATGCATTTTGTAATCTGTGGACCTTCAAAGTGTTGATGAAACACAGAAATTGCATCGGGATTGAATACAACAGTCACCATGCGCACTTGCCTACATGTTAGTAATGTCTCAAACAATCTACGCTTTAATCGTTCCCTGGAAGACCAGTGGTAGTTTCCGATGCACATCTGGAGGCATTCCGAGTGTTGATGAAACACAGAAATTGCATTGGGATTGAATACAACAGTCACCATGCGCACTTTCCTCCATGGGAGTAATGTCTCAAACAGTCTACGCTTTGATCGTTCCCTAGAAGACCAGTAGTAGTTTCCAATGCACATCTGGTGGCTTTCTGTAATCTTGTGGACTATCAGAGTGTTGATGAAACACAGAAATTGCATCGGGATTGAATACAACAGTCACCATGCGCACTTTCCTCCACGGGAGTAATGTCTCAAACAGTCTACGCTTTGATCGTTCCCTGGAAGACCAGTAGTAGTTTCTGATGCACATCTGGTAGCATTCTGTAATCTGTGGACTATCAGAGTGTTGATGAAACACAGAAATTGCATCGGGGTTGAATACAACATTCACCATGCGCACTTTCCTCCATGGGAGTAGTGTCTCAACAGTCTATGCTTTGATCGTTCCCTGGAAGACCAGAAGTAGTTTCCGATGCACATCTGGAGGCATTCTGTAATCTTTGGACTATCATAGTGTTGATGAAACACAGAAATTGCATCGGGATTGAATACAACAGTCACCATGCGCACTTTCCTCCATGGGAGTAATGTCTCAAACAGTCTACGCTTTGATCGTTCCTTGGAAGACCAGAAGTAGTTTCCGATGCACATCTGGAGGCATTCTGTAATCTGAGGACTATCAGAGTGTTGATGGACCACAGATATTGCATCGGGATTGAATACAACAGTCACCATGTGCACTTTCCTCCATGGGAGTAGTGTCTCAAACAGTCTACGTTTTGATCGTTCCCTGGAAGGCCAGTAGTAGATTCCGATGCACATCTGGAAGCATTCTGTAATCTGTGGACTATCAGAGTGTTGATGAAACACAGAAAATGCATCGGGATTGAATACAACAGTCACCATGCGCACTTTCCTACATGGGAGTAATGTCACAAACAGTCTACGCTTTGATCGTTCCCTGGAAGGGCAGTAGTAGTTTCCAATGCACATCTGGTGGTTTTCTGTAATCTTGTGGACTATCAGAGTGTTGATGAAACACAGAAATTGCATTGGGATTGAATACAACAGTCACCATGCGCAGTTTAATCCACGGGAGTAATGTCTCAAACAGTCTACTCTTTGATCGTTCCCTGGAAGACCAGTAGTAGTTTCCAATGCCCTTCTGGAGGCATTCTGCAATCTGTGGGCTGTCAGAGTGTTGATGAAACACAGAAATTGCATCGGGATTGATTACAACAGTCACCATGCGCACTTTCCGCCATGGGAGTAGCGTCTCAAACAGTCTAAGTTTTGATCGTTCCCTGGAAGACCAGTAGTATTTTCCGATGCGCATCTGGTAGCATTCTGTAATCTGTGGACTATCAGAGTGTTGTTGAAACACAGAAATTGCATCGGGATTGAATACAACAGTCACAATGCGCACCTTCCTCCATGGGAGTAATGTCTCAAACAGGCTACGCTTTGATCGTTCCTGGAAGACCAGTAGTAGTTTCCGATGCACATCTGGAGGCATTCTGTAATCTGTGGACTATCATAGTGTTGATGAAACACAGAAATTGCATCGGGAATGAATACAACAGTCACCATGCGCACTTTACTCCAAGGGAGTAATGTCTAAAACAGTCTACGCTTTGATCGTTCCCTGGAAGACCAGTAGTAGTTTCCGATGCACATCTGGAGGCATTCTGAAATCTGCGGACTAACTGAGTGTTGATGAATCACAGAAATTGCATCGGGATTGAATGCAACAGTCACCATGAGCACTTTCCTCCGTGGGAGTAATGTCTCAAACAGTCTACGCTTTGATCGTTCCTTGGAAGACCAGAAGTAGTTTCCGATGCACATCTGGAGGCATTCTGTAATCTGTGGACTATCAGAGTGTTGATGGAACAGAGAAATTGCATCGGGATTGAATACAACAGTCACCATGCGCACTTTTCTCCATGGGAGTAATGTCTCAAATAGTCTACGATTTGATCGTTCCCTATAAGACCAGTAGGAGTGTGCGATGCACATCTGGATGCATTCTGTAATCTGTGGACCTTCAAAGTGTTGATGAAACACAGAAATTGCATCGGGATTGAATACAACAGTCACCATGCGCACTTGCCTACATGTTAGTAATGTCTCAAACAGTCTACGCTTTAATCGTTCCCTGGAAGACCTGTGGTAGTTTCCGATGCACATCTGGAGGCATTCGTGTTTTGATGAAACACAGAAATTGCATTGGGATTGAATACAACAGTCACCATGCGCAATTTCCTCCATGTTAGTAATGTCTCAAACAGTCTACGCTTTAATCGTTCCCTGGAAGACCAGTGGTAGTTTCCGATGCACATCTGGAGGCATTCTGTAATCTGTGGACTATCAGAGTGTTAATGAAACACAGATATTGCATCGGGATTGAATACAACAGTCACCATGCGCACATTCCTCCATGGGAGTAGTGTCTCAGGGAGTCTACGCTTTGATCGTTCCCTGGAAGACCAGTAGTAGTTTCCGATGCACATCTGGAGATATTCTGTAATCTGTGGACTATCAAAGTGTTGATGAAACACAGAAATTGCATCGGGATTGAATACAACAGTCACCATGCGCACTTTTCTCTATGGGAGTAATGTCTCAAATAGCCGACGCTTTGATCGTTCCCTGGAAGACCAGTTGTAGTTTCCGATGCACATTTGGATTAATTCTGTAATCTGTGGACCTTCAAAGTGTTGATGAAACACAGAAATTGCATCGGGATTGAATACAACAGTCACCATGCGCACTTGCCTACATGTTAGTAATGTCTCAAACAGTCTACGCTTTAATCGTTCCCTGGAAGACCAGTGGTAGTTTCCGATGCACATCTGGAGGCATTCCGAGTGTTGATGAAACACAGAAATTGCATTGGAATTGAATACAACAGTCACCATGCCCACTTTCCTCCATGGCAGTAATGTCTCAAACAGTCTACGCTGTGATCGTTCCCTGGAAGACCAGTAGTAGTTTCCAATGCACATCTGGTGGCTTTCTGTAATCTTGTGGACTATCAGAGTGTTGATGAAACACAGAAATTGCATCGGGATTGAATACAACATTCACCATGCGCACTTTCCTCCACGGGAGTAATGTCTCAAACAGTCTACGCTTTGATCGTTCCCTGGAAGGCAAGTGGTAGTTTCCAATGCACATCTGGAGGCATTCTGTAATCTGTGGACCTTCAAAGTGTTGATGAAACACATAAATTGCATCGGCATTTAATACAACAGTCACCATGCGCACTTTCCTCCATGGGAGTAATGTCTCAAACAGTCTACGCTTTGATCGTTCCCTGGAAGACCAGTAGTAGTTTCCGATGCTCATCTGGTAGCATTCTGTATTCTGTGGACTATCAGGGTGTTGATGAAACACAGAAATTGCATCGGGATTGAATACAACAGTCACCATGCGCACTTGCCTACATGTTAGTAATGTCTCAAACAGTCTACGCTTTAACCGTTCCCTGGAAGACCTGTGGTAGTTTCCGATGCTCATCTGGAGGCATTCCGAGTGTTGATGAAACACAGAAATTGCATTGGGATTGAATACAACAGTCACCATGCGCACTTTCCTCCATGTTAGGAATGTCTCAAACAGTCTACGCTTTAATCGTTCCCTGGAAGACCAGTGGTAGTTTCCGATGCTCATCTGGAGGCATTCTGTAATCTGTGGACTATCAGAGTGTTAATGAAACACAGATATTGCATCGGGATTAAATACAACAGTCACCATGCGCACAATAATCCATGGGAGTAGTGTCTCAGGGAGTCTACGCTTTGATCGTTCCCTGGAAGACCAGTAGTAGTTTCCGATGCACATCTGGAGATATTCTGCAATCTGTGGACTATCAAAGTGTTGATGAAACACAGAAATTGCATCGGGATTGAATATAACAGTCACCATGCGCAGTTTCCTCCACAGGAGAAATGTCTCAAACACTCTACGCTTTGATCGTTCCCTGGAAGACCAGTGGTAGTTTCCAATGCACATCTGGAGGCATTCTGTAATCTTTGGACCTTCAAAGTGTTGATGAAACACAGAAATTGCATCGGGATTGAATACAACAGTCACCATGCGCACTTTCCTCCATGGGAGTAGTGCCTCAAACAGTCTAAGTTTTGATCGTTCCCTGGAAGACCAGTAGTAGTTTCCGATGCGCATCTGTTAGCATTCTGTAATCTGTGAACTATCAGAGTGTTGATGAAACACTGAAATTGCATCGCGATTGAATACAACAGTCACAATGCGCACCTTCCTCCATGGGAGTAATGTCTCAAAAAGGCTACGCTTTGATCGTTCCTGGAAGACCAGTAGTAGTTTCCGATGCAGATCTGGAGGCATTCTGTAATCTGTGGACTATCATAGTGTTGATGAAACACAGAAACTGCATCGGGAATGAATACAACAGTCACCATGCGCACTTTACTCCAAGGGAGTAATGTCTAAAACAGTCTACGCTTTGATCGTTCCCTGGAAGACCAGTAGTAGTGTCCGATGCACATCTGGAGGCATTCTGTAATCTGTGGGCTGTCAGAGTGTTGATGAAACACAGAAATTGCATCGGGATTGAATACAACAGTCACCATGCGCACTTTCCTCCATGGGAGTAATGTCTCAAACAGTTTACGCTTCGATCGTTCCCTGGAAGACCAGTAGTAGTTTCCGAAGCACATCTGGGGATATTCTGTAATCTGTGGACTATCAAAGTGTTGATGAAACACAGTAATTTCATATGGATTGCATACAACAGTGACCATGTGCAGTTTCCTCCATGGGAGTAGTGTCTCAAACAGTCTACGATTTGATCGTTTCCTGGAAGGCCAGTAGTAGTTTCCGATGCACATCTGGAAGCATTCTGCAATCTGTCGACTATGAGAGTGTTGACGAAACACAGAAATTGCATTGGGATTGAATACAACAGTCACCATGCGCACTTTACTCCAAGGGAGTAATGTCTCAAACCGTCTACGCTTTGATCGTTCCAAGGAAGACCAGTAGTAGTTTCCGATGCACATCTGGAGGCATTCTGAAATGTGTGGACTAACTGAGTGTTGATGAATCACAGAAATTGCATCGGGATTGAATACAACAGTCACCATGAGCACTTTCCTCCATGGGAGTAATGTCTCAAACAGTCTACGCTTTGATCGTTCCCTGGAAGACCAGTAGTAGTTTCCGATGCACATCTGGAGATATTCTGTAATCTGTGGACTATGAAAGTGTTAATGAAACACAGAAATTGCATCGGGATTGAATATAACAGCCACCATGCGCACTTTCCTCCATGGGAGTAATGTCACAAACAGTCTACGCGTTGATCGTTCCCTGGAAGACCAGTAGTAGTTTCCAATGCCCATCTGGTGGCTTTCTGTAATGTTGTGGACTATCAGAGTGTTGATGAAACACAGAAATTGCATTGGGATTGAATACAACAGTCACCATGCGCAGTTTCCTCCACGGGAGTAATGTCTCAAACAGTCTACGATTTGATCGTTCCCTGGAAGACCAGTGGTAGTTTCCAATGCACATCTGGAGGCATTCTGTAATCTTTGGACCTTCAAAGTGTTGATGAAACACAGAAATTGCATCGGGATTGAATACAACAGTCACCATGCGCACTTTCCTCCATGGGAGTAGTGCCTCAAACAGTCTAAGTTTTGATCGTTCCCTGGAAGACCAGTAGTAGTTTCCGATGCACATCTGGAGGCATTCTGTAACCTGCGGGCTGTCAGAGTGTTGATGAACCACAGAAATTGCATCGGGATTGAATACAACAGTCACCATGCGCACTTTCCTCCACGGGAGTAATGTCTCAAACAGTCTACGATTTGATCGTTCCCTGGAAGACCAGTAGTAGTTTCCGATGCACATCTGGAGATATTCTGTAATCTGTGGACTATCAAAGTGTTAATGAAACACAGAAATTGCATCGGGATTGAATACAACAGTCACCATGCACACTTTCCTCCATGGGCGTAATGTCTCAAACAGTCTACGATTTGATCGTTCCTTGGAAGACCAGAAGTAGTTTCCGATGCACATCTGGAGGCATTCTGTAATCTGTCGACTATCAGAGTGTTGATGAAACACAGAAATTGCATCGGGATTGAATACAACAGTCACCATGCGCACTTTCCTCCACGGAGTAAAGTCTCAAACAGTCTACGCTTTGATAGTTCCCTGGAAAACCAGTAGTAGTTTCCGATGCACATCTGGAGATATTCTGTAATCTGTGGACTATCAAAGTGTTGATGAAACACAGAAATTGCATCGGGATTGAATACAACAGTCACCATGCGCACTTTCCTCCATGGGAGTAATGTCTCAAACAGTCTACGCTTTGATCGTTCCCTGGAAGACCAGTAGTAGTTTCCGATGCACATCTGGAGGAATTCTGTAAACTGTGGACTATCAAAGTGTTGATGAAACACAGAAATTGCATCGGGATTGAATATAACAGTCACCATGCGCACTTTCCTCCATGGGAGTAATGTCACAAACAGACTACGCGTTGATCGTTCCCTGGAAGACCAGTAGTAGTTTCCAGTGCACATCTGGTGGCTTTCTGTTATCTTGTGGACTATCAGAGTGTTGATGAAACACAGAAATTGCATTGGCATTGAATACAACAGTCACCATGCGCAGTTTCCTCCACGGGAGTAATGTCTCAAACAGTCTACGCTTTGATCGTTCCCTGGAAGACCAGTGGTAGTTTCCGATGCACATCTGGAGGCATTCTGTAATCTGTGGACCTTCAAAGTGTTGATGAAACACAGAAATTGCATCGGGATTGAATACAACAGTCACCATGCGCTCTTTCCTCCATGGGAGTAGCTCCTCAAACAGTCTAAGTTTTGATCGTTCCCTGGAAGACCAGTAGAAGTTTCCGATGCGCATCTGGTAGCATTCTGTCATCTGTGGACTATCGGAGTGTTGATGAAACACAGAAATTGCATCGGGATTGATTACAACAGTCACAATGCGCACCTTCCTCCATGGGAGTAATGTCTCAAACAGGCTACGCTTTGATCGTTCCTGGAAGACCAGTAGTAGTTTCCGATGCACATCTGGAGGCATTCTGTAATCTGTGGACTAACATAGTGTTGATGAAACACAGAAACTGCATCGGGAATGAATACAACAGTCACCATGCGCACTTTACTCCAAGGGAGTAATGTCTAAAACAGTCTACGCTTTGATCGTTTCCTGGAAGACCAGTAGTAGTTTCCGATGCACATCTGGAGGCATTCTGTAATCTGTGGGCTGTCAGAGTGTTGATGAAACACAGAAATTGCATCGGGATTGAATACAACAGTCACCATGCGCACTTTCCTCCATGGGAGTAATGTCTCAAACAGTCTACGCTTTGATCGTTCCCTGGAAGACCAGTAGTAGTTTCCAATGCACATCTGGTGGCTTTCTGTAGTCTTGTGGACTATCAGAGTGTTGATGAAACACAGGAATTGCATTGGGTTTGAATACAACAAACACCATGCGCACTTTCCTCCACGGGAGTAATGTCTCAAACATTCTACGCTTTGATCGTTCCCTGGAAGACCAGTAGTAGGTTCCGAAGCACATCTGGGGATATTCTGTAATCTGTGGACTATCAAAGTGTTGATGAAACACTGAAATTGCATTGGGATTGAATACAATAGTGACCATGCGCAGTTTCCTCCACAGGAGTAATGTCTCAAACAGTCTACGCTTCGATCGTTCCCTGGAAGACCAGTGGTAGTTTCCGATGCACATCTGGAGGCATTCTGTAATCTGTGGACTATCAGAGTGTTGATGGAACACAGATATTGCATCGGGATTGAATACAACAGTCACCATGTGCCATTTCCTCCATGGGAGTAGTGTCTCAAACAGTCTACGCTTTGATAGTTCCCTGGAAGGCCAGTAGTAGTTTCCGATGCACATCTGGAGATGTTCTGTAATCTGTGGACTATCAAAGTGTTAATGAAACATAGAAATTGCATCAGGATTGAATATAACAGCCACCATGCGCACTTTCCTCCATGGGAGTAATGTCACAAACAGTCTACGCGTTGATCGTTCCCTGGAAGACCAGTAGTAGTTTCCAATGCCCATCTGGTGGCTTTCTGTAATCTTGTGGACTATCAGAGTGTTGATGAAACACAGATATTGCATTGGGATTGAATACAACAGTCACCATGCGCAGTTTCCTCCACGGGAGTAATGTCTCAAACAGTCTACGCTTTGATCGTTCCCTGGAAGACCAGTGGTAGTTTCCAATGCACATCTGGAGGCATTCTGTAATCTGTGGACCTTCAAAGTGTTGATGAAACACAGAAATGGCATCGGGATTGAATACAACAGTCACCATGCGCTCTTTCCTCCATGGGAGTAGTGCCTCAAACAGTCTAAGTTTTGATCGTTCCCTGGAAGACCAGTAGTAGTTTCCGATGCGCATCTGGTAGCATTCTGTAATCTGTGGACTATCGGAGTGTTGATGAAACACAGAAATTGCATCGGGATTGAATAGAACAGTCACCATGCGCACTTTCCTAGATGGGAGTAGTGTCTCAACAGTCTATGCTTTGATCGTTCCCTGGAAGACCAGAAGTAGTTTCCGATGCACATCTGGAGGCATTCTGTAATCTGTGGACTATCACAGTGTTGATGGAACACAGAAATTGCATCGGGATTGAATACAACAGTCACCATGCGCACTTTCCTCCATGGGAGTAGTGTCTCAACAGTCTATTCTTTGATCGTACCCTGGAAGACCAGAAGTAGTTTCCGATGCATATCTGGAGGCATTCTGTAATCTGTGGACTATCATAGTGTTGACGAAACACAGAAATTGCATCGGGATTGAATACAACAGTCACCATGCGCACTTTACTCCAAGGGAGTAATGTCTCAAACCGTCTACGTTTTGATCGTTCCAAGGAAGACCAGTAGTAGTTTCCGATGCACATCTGGAGGCATTCTGAAATGTGTGGACTAACTGAGTGTTGATGAATCACAGATATTGCATCGGGAATGAATACAACAGTCACCATGAGCACTTTCCTCCATGGGAGTAGTGTCTCAAACAGTCTACGTTTTGATCGTTCCCTGGAAGGCCAGTAGTAGATTCCGATGCACATCTGGAGGCATTCTGTAATCTGTCGACTATCAGAGTGTTGATGAAACACAGAAATTGCATCGGGATTGAATACAACAGTCACCATGCGCACTTTCCTACATGGGAGTAATGTCTCAATCAGTTTTCGCTTTGATCGTTCCCTGGAAGACCAGTAGTAGTATCCGATGCACATCTGGGGGCATTCTGTAACCTGTGGGCTGTCAGAGTGTTGATGAAACACAGAAATTGCATCGGGATTGAATACAACAGTCACCATGCGCACTTTCCTCAGCGGGAGTAATGTCTCAAACAGTCTACGCTTTGATCGTTCCCTGGAAAACGAGTAGTAGTTTCCGATGCACATCTGGAGATATTCTGTAATCTGTGGACTATCAAAGTGTTGATGAAACACAGAAATTGCATCGGGATTGAATACAACAGTCACCATGCGCACTTTCCTCCATGGGAGTAAAGTCTCAAACAGTCTACGCTTTGATCGTTCCCTGGAAGACCAGTAGTAATTTCCGATGCACATCTGGAGATATTCTGTAATCTGTGGACTATCAAAGTGTTGATGAAACACAGAAATTGCATCGGGATTGAATATAACAGTCACAATGCGCACTTTCCTCCATGGGAGTAATGTCTCAAACAGTCTACGCGTTGATCGTTCCCTGGAAGACCAGTAGTAGTTTCCAATGCACATCTGGTGGCTTTCTGTAATCTTGTGGACTATCAGAGTGTTGATGAAACACAGAAATTGCATTGGGATTGAATACAACAGACACAATGTTCAGTTTCCTAAATGGGAGTAATGTCTCAAACAGTCTACGCTTTGATCGTTCCCTGGAAGACCAGTGGTAGTTTCCAATGCACATCTGGAGGCATTCTGTAATCTGTGGACCTTCAAAGTGGTGATGAAACACAGAAATTGCATCGGGATTGAATACAACAGTCACCATGCGCTCTTTCCTCCATGGGAGTAGTGCCTCAAACAGTCTAAGTTTTGATCGTTCCCTGGAAGACCAGTAGTAGTTTCCGATGCGCATCTGGTAGCATTCTGTAATCTGTGGACTATCGGAGTATTGATGAAACACAGAAATTACATCGGGATTGAAAACAACAGTCACAATGCGCACCTTCCTCCATGTGAGTAATGTCTCAAACAGGCTAGGCTTTGATCGTTCCTGGAAGACCAGTAGTAGTTTCCGATGCACATCTGGAGGCATTCTGTAATCTGTGGACTAACATAGTGTTGATGAAACACAGAAATTACATCGGGAATGAATACAACAGTTACCATGCGCACTTTACTCCAAGGGAGTAATGTCTAAAACAGTCTACGCTTTGATCGTTCCCTGGAAGACCAGTAGTAGTTTCCGATGCACATCTGGAGGCATTCTGTAATCTGTGGGCTGTCAGAGTGTTGATGAAACACAGAAATTGCATCGGGATTGAATACAACAGTCACCATGCGCACTCTCCTCCATGGGAGTAACGTCTCAAACAGTTTACGCTTTGATCGTTCCCTGGAAGACCAGTAGTACTTTCCGATGCACATCTGGAGGCATTCTGTAACCTGTGGGCTGTCAGAGTGTTGCTGAAACACAGAAATTGCATCGGGATTGAATACAACAGTCACCATGCGCACTTTCCTCCACGGGAGTAATGTCTCAAACAGTCTACGCTTTGATTGTTCCCTGGAAGACCAGTAGCAGTTTCCGATGCACATCTGGTAGCATTCTGTAATCTGTGGACTATCAGAGTGTTGATGAAACACAGAAATTGCACCGGGATTGAATACAACCGTCACCATGCGCACTTCCCTCCACGGAAGTAATGTCTCAAACATTCTACGCTTTGATTGTTCCTTGGAATTCCAGTAGTAGTTTCCGATGCTCATCTGGTAGCATTCTGTAATCTATGGACAATCAGAGTGTTGATGAAACACAGAAATTGCATCGGGATTGAATAGAACAGTCACCATGCGCACTTTCCTCCATGGGAGTAGTGTCTCAACAGTCTATGCTTTGATCGTTCCCTGGAAGACCAGAAGTAGTTTCCGATGCACATCTCTAGGCAATCTGTAATCTGTGGACTATCAGAGTGTTGATGGAACACAGAAATTGCATCGGGATTCAATATAACAGTCACCATGCGCACTCTCCTCCATGTGAGTAGTGTCTCAACAGTCTATGCTTTGATCGTTCCCTGGAAGACCAGAAGTAGTTTCCGATGCACATCTGGAGGCATTCTGTAATCTGTGGACTATCATAGTGTTGACGAAACACAGAAATTGCATTGGGATTGAATACAACAGTCACCATGCGCACTTTACTCCAAGGGAGTAATGTCTCAAACCGTCTACGCTTTGATCGTTCCAAGGAAGACCAGTAGTAGTTTCCGATGCACATCTGGAGGCATTCTGAAATGTGTGGACTAACTGAGTGTTGATGAATCACAGAAATTGCATCGGGATTGAATACAACAGTCACCATGCGCACTTTCCTCCATGGGAGTAATGTCTCAAACAGTCTACGCTTTGATCGTTCCCTGGAAGACCAGTAGTAGTTTCCGATGCACATCTGGAGATATTCTGTAATCTGTGGACTATGAAAGTGTTAATGAAACACAGAAATTGCATCGGGATTGAATATAACAGCCACCATGCGCACTTTCCTCCATGGGAGTAATGTCACAAACAGTCTACGCGTTGATCGTTCCCTGGAAGACCAGTAGTAGTTTCCAATGCCCATCTGGTGGCTTTCTGTAATCTTGTGGACTATCAGAGTGTTGATGAAACACAGAAATTGCATTGGGATTGAATACAACAGTCACCATGCGCAGTTTCCTCCACGGGAGTAATGTCTCAAACAGTCTACGATTTGATCGTTCCCTGGAAGACCAGTGGTAGTTTCCAATGCACATCTGGAGGCATTCTGTAATCTGTGGACCTTCAAAGTGTTGATGAAACACAGATATTGCATCGGGATTGAATACAACAGTCACCATGCGCTCTTTCCTCCATGGGAGTAGTGCCTCAAACAGTCTAAGTTTTGATCGTTCCCTGGAAGACCAGTAGTAGTTTCCGATGCGCATCTGGTAGCATTCTGTAATCTGTGGACTATCGGAGTGTTGATGAAACACAGAAATTGCATCGGGATTGAATAGAACAGTCACCATGCGCACTTTCCTAGATGGGAGTAGTGTCTCAACAGTCTATGCTTTGATCGTTCCCTGGAAGACCAGAAGTAGTTTCCGATGCACATCTGGAGAAATTCTGTAATCTGTGGACTATCACAGTGTTGATGGAACACAGAAATTGCATCGGGATTGAATACAACAGTCACCATGCGCACTTTCCTCCATGGGAGTAGTGTCTCAACAGTCTATTCTTTGATCGTTCCCTGGAAGACCAGAAGTAGTTTCCGATGCATATCTGGAGGCATTCTGTAATCTGTGGACTATCATAGTGTTGACGAAACACAGAAATTGCATCGGGATTGAATACAACAGTCACCATGCGCACTTTACTCCAAGGGAGTAATGTCTCAAACCGTCTACGTTTTGATCGTTCCAAGGAAGACCAGTAGTAGTTTCCGATGCACATCTGGAGGCATTCGGAAATGTGTGGACTAACTGAGTGTTGATGAATCACAGAAATTGCATCGGGATTGAATAAAACAGTCACCATGCGCACTTTCCTCCATGGGAGTAATGTCTCAAACAGTCTACGCTTTCATCGTTCCTTGGAAGACCAGAAGTAGTTTCCGATGCACATCTGGAGGCATTCTGTAATCTGTGGACTATCAGAGTGTTGATGGAACACAGATATTGCATCGGGAATGAATACAACAGTCACCATGAGCACTTTCCTCCATGGGAGTAGTGTCTCAAACAGATTACGCTTTGATCGTTCCCTGGAAGGCCAGTAGTAGATTCCGATGCACATCTGGAGGCATTCTGTAATCTGTCGACTATCAGAGTGTTGATGAAACACAGAATTTGCATTGGGATTGAATAAAACAGTCACCATGCGCACTTTCCTACATGGGAGAAATGTCTCAAACAGTTTTCGCTTTGATCGTTCCCTGGAAGACCAGTAGTAGTTTCCGATGCACATCTGGGGGCATTCTGTAACCTGTGGGCTGTCAGAGTGTTGATGAAACACAGAAATTGCATCGGGATTGAATACAACAGTCACCATGCGCACTTTCCTCAGCGGGAGTAATGTCTCAAACAGTCTACGCTTTGATCGTTCCCTGGAAAACGAGTAGTAGTTTCCGATGCACATCTGGAGATATTCTGTAATCTGTGGACTATCAAAGTGTTGATGAAACACAGAAATTGCATCGGGATTGAATACAACAGTCACCATGCGCACTTTCCTCCATGGGAGTAAAGTCTCAAACAGTCTACGCTTTGATCGTTCCCTGGAAGACCAGTAGTAATTTCCGATGCACATCTGGAGATATTCTGTAATCTGTGGACTATCAAAGTGTTGATGAAACACAGAAATTGCGTCGGGATTGAATATAACAGTCACAATGCTCACTTTCCTCCATGGGAGTAATGTCTCAAACAGTCTACGCGTTGATCGTTCCCTGGAAGACCAGTAGTAGTTTCCAATGCACATCTGGTGGCTTTCTGTAATCTTGTGGACTATCAGAGTGTTGATGAAACACAGAAATTGCATTGGGATTGAATACAACAGTCACCATGCGCAGTTTCCTAAATGGGAGTAATGTCTCAAACAGTCTACGCTTTGATCGTTCCCTGGAAGACCAGTGGTAGTTTCCAATGCACATCTGGAGGCATTCTGTAATCTGTGGACCTTCAAAGTGTTGATGAAACACAGAAATTGCATCGGGATTGAATACAACAGTCACCATGCGCTCTTTCCTCCATGGGAGTAGTGCCTCAAACAGTCTAAGTTTTGATCGTTCCCTGGAAGACCAGTAGTAGTTTCCGATGCGCATCTGGTAGCATTCTGTAATCTGTGGACTATCGGAGTGTTGATGAAACACAGAAATTACATCGGGATTGAAAACAACAGTCACAATGCGCACCTTCCTCCATGTGAGTAATGTCTCAAACAGGCTACGCTTTGATCGTTCCTGGAAGACCAGTAGTAGTTTCCGATGCACATCTGGAGGCATTCTGTAATCTGTGGACTAACATAGTGTTGATGAAACACAGAAATTACATCGGGAATGAATACAACAGTTACCATGCGCACTTTACTCCAAGGGAGTAATGTCTAAAACAGTCTACGCTTTGATCGTTCCCTGGAAGACCAGTAGTAGTTTCCGATGCACATCTGGAGGCATTCTGTAATCTGTGGGCTGTCAGAGTGTTGATGAAACACAGAAATTGCATCGGGATTGAATACAACAGTCACCATGCGCACTCTCCTCCATGGGAGTAACGTCTCAAACAGATTACGCTTTGATCGTTCCCTGGAAGACCAGTAGTACTTTCCGATGCACATCTGGAGGCATTCTGTAATCTGTGGGCTGTCAGAGTGTTGCTGAAACACAGAAATTGCATCGGGATTGAATACAACAGTCACCATGCGCACTTTCCTCCACGGCAGTAATGTCTCAAACAGTCTACGCTTTAGTCGTTCCTGGATGACCAGTAGTAGTTTCCGATGCACATCTGGAGGCATTCTGTAATCTTGTGGACTATCAGAGTGTTGATGAAACACAGAAATTGCATCGGGATTGAATACAACAGTCACCATGCGCACTTTCCTCCACGGGAGTAATGTCTCAAACAGTCTACGCTTTGATTGTTCCCTGGAAGACCAGTAGCAGTTTCCGATGCACATCTGGTAGCATTCTGTAATCTGTGGACTATCAGAGTGTTGATGAAACACAGAAATTGCACCGGGATTGAATACAACAGTCACCATGCGCACTTCCCTCCACGGAAGTAATGTCTCAAACATTCTACGCTTTGATTGTTCCTTGGAATTCCAGTAGTAGTTTCCGATTCGCATCTGGTAGCATTCTGTAATCTATGGACAATCAGAGTGTTGATGAAACACAGAAATTGCATCGGGATTGAATAGAACAGTCACCATGCGCACTTTCCTCCATGGGAGTAGTGTCTCAACAGTCTATGCTTTGATCGTTCCCTGGAAGACCAGAAGTAGTTTCCGATGCACATCTCTAGGCATTCTGTAATCTGTGGACTATCAGAGTGTTGATGGAACACAGAAATTTCATCGGGATTGAATACAACAGTCACCATGCGCACTTTCCTCTATGTGAGTAGTGTCTCAACAGTCTATACTTTGATCGTTCCCTGGAAGACCAGAAGTAGTTTCCGATGCACATCTGGAGGCATTCTGTAATCTGTGGACTATCATAGTGTTGACGAAACACAGAAATTGCATCGGGATTGAATACAACAGTCACCATGCGCACTTAACTCCAAGGGAGTAATGTCTCAAACCGTCTACGCTTTGATCGTTCCAAGGAAGACCAGTAGTAGTTTCCGATGCACATCTGGAGGCATTCTGAAATGTGTGGACTAACTGAGTGTTGATGAATCACAGAAATTGCATCGGGATTGAATACAACAGTCACCATGCGCACTTTCCTCCATGGGAGTAATGTCTCAAACAGTCTACGCTTTGATCGTTCCCTGGAAGACCAGTAGTAGTTTCCGATGCACATCTGGAGATATTCTGTAATCTGTGGACTATGAAAGTGTTAATGAAACACAGAAATTGCATCGGGATTGAATATAACAGCCACCATGCGCACTTTCCTCCATGGGAGTAATGTCACAAACAGTCTACGCGTTGATCGTTCCCTGGAAGACCAGTAGTAGTTTCCAATGCCCATCTGGTGGCTTTCTGTAATCTTGTGGACTATCAGAGTGTTGATGAAACACAGAAATTGCATTGGGATTGAATACAACAGTCACCATGCGCAGTTTCCTCCACGGGAGTAATGTCTCAAACAGTCTACGATTTGATCGTTCCCTGGAAGACCAGTGGTAGTTTCCAATGCACATCTGGAGGCATTCTGTAATCTGTGGACCTTCAAAGTGTTGATGAAACACAGATATTGCATCGGGATTGAATACAACAGTCACCATGCGCTCTTTCCTCCATGGGAGTAGTGCCTCAAACAGTCTAAGTTTTGATCGTTCCCTGGAAGACCAGTAGTAGTTTCCGATGCGCATCAGGTAGCATTCTGTAATCTGTGGACTATCGGAGTGTTGATGAAACACAGAAATTGCATCGGGATTGAATAGAACAGTCACCATGCGCACTTTCCTAGATGGGAGTAGTGTCTCAACAGTCTATGCTTTGATCGTTCCCTGGAAGACCAGAAGTAGTTTCCGATGCACATCTGGAGGCATTCTGTAATCTGTGGACTATCACAGTGTTGATGGAACACAGAAATTGCATCGGGATTGAATACAACAGTCACCATGCGCACTTTCCTCCATGGGAGTAGTGTCTCAACAGTCTATTCTTTGATCGTTCCCTGGAAGACCAGAAGTAGTTTCCGATGCATATCTGGAGGCATTCTGTAATCTGTGGACTATCATAGTGTTGACGAAACACAGAAATTGCATCGGGATTGAATACAACAGTCACCATGCGCACTTTACTCCAAGGGAGTAATGTCACAAACCGTCTACGTTTTGATCGTTCCAAGAAAGACCAGTAGTAGTTTCCGATGCACATCTGGAGGCATTCTGAAGTGTGTGGACTAACTGAGTGTTGATGAATCACAGAAATTGCATCGGGATTGAATAAAACAGTCACCATGCGCACTTTCCTCCATGGGAGTAATGTCTCAAACAGTCTACGCTTTCATCGTTCCTTGGAAGACCAGAAGTAGTTTCCGATGCACATCTGGAGGCATTCTGTAATCTGTGGACTATCAGAGTGTTGATGGAACACAGATATTGCATCGGGAATGAATACAACAGTCACCATGAGCACTTTCCTCCATGGGAGTAGTGTCTCAAACAGATTACGCTTTGATCGTTCCCTGGAAGGCCAGTAGTAGATTCCGATGCACATCTGGAGGCATTCTGTAATCTGACGACTATCAGAGTGTTGATGAAACTCAGAAATTGCATCGGGATTGAATAAAACAGTCACCATACGCACTTTCCTACATGGGAGTAATGTCTCAAACAGTTTTCGCTTTGATCGTTCCCTGGAAGACCAGTAGTAGTTTCCGATGCACATCTGGGGGCATTCTGTAACCTGTGGGCTGTCAGAGTGTTGATGAAACACAGAAATTGCATCGGGATTGAATACAACAATCACCATGCGCACTTTCCTCAGCGGGAGTAATGTCTCAAACAGTCTACGCTTTGATCGTTCCCTGGAAAACGAGTAGTAGTTTCCGATGCACATCTGGAGATATTCTGTAATCTGTGGACTATCAAAGTGTTGATGAAACACAGAAATTGCATCGGGATTGAATACAACAGTCACCATGCGCACTTTCCTCCATGGGAGTAAAGTCTCAAACAGTCTACGCTTTGATCGTTCCCTGGAAGACCAGTAGTAATTTCCGATGCACATCTGGAGATATTCTGTAATCTGTGGACTATCAAAGTGTTGATGAAACACAGAAATTGCGTCGGGATTGAATATAACAGTCACAATGCGCACTTTCCTCCATGGGAGTAATGTCTCAAACAGTCTACGCGTTGATCGTTCCCTGGAAGACCAGTAGTAGTTTCCAATGCACATCTGGTGGCTTTCTGTAATCTTGTGGACTATCAGAGTGTTGATGAAACACAGAAATTGCATTGGGATTGAATACAACAGTCACCATGCGCAGTTTCCTAAATGGGAGTAATGTCTCAAACAGTCTACGCTTTGATCGTTCCCTGGAAGACCAGTGGTAGTTTCCAATGCACATCTGGAGGCATTCTGTAATCTGTGGACCTTCAAAGTGTTGATGAAACACAGAAATTGCATCGGGATTGAATACAACAGTCACCATGCCCTCTTTCCTCCATGGGAGTAGTGCCTCAAACAGTCTAAGTTTTGATCGTTCCCTGGAAGACCAGTAGTAGTTTCCGATGCGCATCTGGTAGCATTCTGTAATCTGTGGACTATCGGAGTGTTGATGAAACACAGAAATTTCATCGGGATTGAAAACAACAGTCACAATGCGCACCTTCCTCCATGTGAGTTATGTCTCAAACAGGCTACGCTTTGATCGTTCCTGGAAGACCAGTAGTAGTTTCCGATGCACATCTGGAGGCATTCTGTAATCTGTGGACTAACATAGTGTTGATGAAACACAGAAATTACATCGGGATTGAATACAACAGTCACCATGCGCACTTTACTCCAAGGGAGTAATGTCTCAAACCGTCTACGTTTTGATCGTTCCAAGAAAGACCAGTAGTAGTTTCCGATGCACATCTGGAGGCATTCTGAAATGTGTGGACTAACTGAGTGTTGATGAATCACAGAAATTGCATCGGGATTGAATAAAACAGTCACCATGCGCACTTTCCTCCATGGGAGTAATGTCTCAAACAGTCTACGCTTTCATCGTTCCTTGGAAGACCAGAAGTAGTTTCCGATGCACATCTGGAGGCATTCTGTAATCTGTGGTTTATCAGAGTGTTGATGGAACACAGATATTGCATCGGGAATGAATACAACAGTCACCATGAGCACTTTCCTCCATGGGAGTAGTGTCTCAAACAGTCTACGTTTTGATCGTTCCCTGGAAGGCCAGTAGTAGATTCCGATGCACATCTGGAGGCATTCTGTAATCTGACGACTATCAGAGTGTTGATGAAACACAGAAATTGCATCGGGATTGAATAAAACAGTCACCATGCGCACTTTCCTACATGGGAGTAATGTCTCAAACAGTTTTCGCTTTGATCGTTCCCTGGAAGACCAGTAGTAGTTTCCGATGCACATCTGGGGGCATTCTGTAACCTGTGGGCTGTCAGAGTGTTGATGAAACACAGAAATTGCATCGGGATTGAATACAACAGTCACCATGCGCACTTTCCTCAGCGGGAGTAATTTCTCAAACAGTCTACGCTTTGATCGTTCCCTGGAAAACGAGTAGTAGTTTCCGATGCACATCTGGAGATATTCTGTAATCTGTGGACTATCAAAGTGTTGATGAAACACAGAAATTGCATCGGGATTGAATACAACAGTCACTATGCGCACTTTCCTCCATGGGAGTAAAGTCTCAAACAGTCTACGCTTTGATCGTTCCCTGGAAGACCAGTAGTAATTTCCGATGCACATCTGGAGATATTCTGTAATCTGTGGACTATCAAAGTGTTGATGAAACACAGAAATTGCGTCGGGATTGAATATAACAGTCACAATGCGCACTTTCCTCCATGGGAGTAATGTCTCAAACAGTCTACGCGTTGATCGTTCCCTGGAAGACCAGTAGTAGTTTCCAATGCACATCTGGTGGCTTTCTGTAATCTTGTGGACTATCAGAGTGTTGATGAAACACAGAAATTGCATTGGGATTGAATACAACAGTCACCATGCGCAGTTTCCTAAATGGGAGTAATGTCTCAAACAGTCTACGCTTTGATCGTTCCCTGGAAGACCAGTGGTAGTTTCCAATGCACATCTGGAGGCATTCTGTAATCTGTGGACCTTCAAAGTGTTGATGAAACACAGAAATTGCATCGGGATTGAATACAACAGTCACCATGCGCTCTTTCCTCCATGGGAGTAGTGCCTCAAACAGTCTAAGTTTTGATCGTTCCCTGGAAGACCAGTAGTAGTTTCCGATGCGCATGTGGTAGCATTCTGTAATCTGTGGGCTGTCAGAGTGTTGATGAAACACAGAAATTGCATCGGGATTGAATACAACAGTCACCATGCGCACTTTCCTCCATGGGAGTAGTGTCTCAACAGTCTATGCTTTGATCGTTCCCTGGAAGACCAGAAGTAGTTTCCGATGCACATCTGGAGGCATTCTGTAATCTGTGGGCTGTCAGAGTGTTGATGAAACACAGAAATTGCATCGGGATTGAATACAACAGTCACCATGCGCACTTTCCTCCATGGGAGTAGTGTCTCAACAGTCTATGCTTTGATCGTTCCCTGGAAGACCAGAAGTAGTTTCCGATGCACATCTGGAGGCATTCTGTAATCTGTGGACTATCATAGTGTTGACGAAACACAGAAATTGCATCGGGATTGAATACAACAGTCACCATGCGCACTTTACTCCAAGGGAGTAATGTCTCAAACCGTCTACGCTTTGATCGTTCCAAGGAAGACCAGTAGTAGTTTCCGATGCACATCTGGAGGCATTCTGAAATGTGTGGACTAACTGAGTGTTGATGAATCACAGAAATTGCATCGGGATTGAATACAACAGTCACCATGCGCACTTTCCTCCATGGGAGTAATGTCTCAAACAGACTACGCTTTGTTCGTTCCTTGGAAGACCAGAAGTAGTTTCCGATGCACATCTGGAGGCATTCTGTAATCTGTGGACTATCAGAGTGTTGATGGAACACAGAAATTGCATCGGGATTGAATACAACAGTCACCATGCGCACTTTCCTCCATGGGAGTAATGTCTCAAACAGTCTACGCTTTCATCGTTCCTTGGAAGACCAGAAGTAGTTTCCGATGCACATCTGGAGGCATTCTGTAATCTGTGGACTATCAGAGTGTTGATAAAACACAGAAATTGCATCGGGATTGAATACAACATTCACCATGCGCACTTTCATCCACGTTAGTAATGTCTCAAACAGTCTACGCTTTGATCGTTCCCTGGAAGACCAGCAGTAGTTTCCGATGCACATCTGGAGTTATTCTGTAATCTGTGGACTATCAAAGTGTTGATGAAACACAGAAATTTCATCGGGATTGAATACAACAGTCACCATGCGCACTTTCCTCCATGGGAGTAGCGTCTCAAACAGTCTACGTTTTGATCGATCCCTGGAAGGCCAGTAGTAGATTCCGATGCACATCTGGAAGCATTCTGTAATCTGTGGACTATCAGAGTGTTGATGAAACCCAGAAATTGCATCGGGATTGAATACAACAGTCACCATGCGCACTTTCCTCCATGGGAGTAATGTCTCAAACAGTTTACGCTTTGATCGTTCCCTGCAAGACCAGTAGTAGTTTCCGATGCACATCTGGAGATATTCTGTAATCTGTGGACTATCAAAGTGTTGATGAAACACAGAAATTGCATCGGGATTGAATATAACAGTCACCATGCGCACTTTCCTCCATGGGAGTAATGTCTGAAACAGTCTACGCTTTGATCGTTCCCTGGAAGACCAGTAGTAGTTTCCATTGCACATCTGGTGGCTTTCTGTATCTTGAGGACTATGAGAGTGTTGATGAAACACAGAAGTTGCATCGGGATTGAATACAACAGTCACCATGCGCACTTTCCTCCATGGGAGTAATGTCTCAAACAGTCTACGCTTCCATCGTTCCCTGGAAGACCAGTAGTAGTTTCCGATGCGCATCTGGTAGCAATCTGTAATCTATGGACAATCAAGGTGTTGATGAAACACAGATATTGCATCGGGATTGAATACAACAGTCACGTTGCGCACTTTCCTCCATGGGATTAGTGTCTCAACAGTCTATGCTTTGATCGTTCCCTGGAAGACCAGAGGTAGTTTCCAATGCACATCTCTAGGCATTCTGTAATCTGTGGTCTATCAGAGTGTTGTTGGAACACAGAAATTGCATCGGGATTGAATATAACAGTCACCATGCGCACTTTCCTCCATGTGAGTAGTGTCTCAACAGTCTATGCTTTGATCGTTCCCTGGAAGACCAGAAGTAGTTTCCGATGCACATCTGGAGGCATTCTGCAATCTGTGGACTATCATAGTGTTGACGAAACACAGAAATTGCATCGGGATTGAATACAACAGTCACCATGCGCACTTTACTCCAAGGGAGTAATGTCTCAAACCGTCTACGCTTTGATCGTTGCAAGGAAGACCAGTAGTAGTTTCCGATGCACATCTGGAGGCATTCTGAAATGTGTGGACTAACTGAGTGTTGATGAATCACAGAAATTGCATCGGGATTGAATACAACAGTCACCATGCGCACTTTCCTCCATTTGAGTAATGTCTCAAACAGTCTACGCTTTGATCGTTCCTTGGAAGACCAGAAGTAGTTTCCGATGCACATCTGGAGGCATTCTGTAATCTGTGGACTATCAGAGTGTTGATGGAACACAGATATTGCATCGGAAATGAATACAACAGTCACAATGTGCACTTTCCTCCATGGGAGTAGTGTCTCAAACAGTCTACGTTTTGATCGTTCCCTGGAAATCCAGTAGTAGATTCCGATGCACATCTGGAAGCATTCTGTAATCTGTGGACTATCAAACTGTTGATGAAACACAGAAATTGCATCGGGATTGAATACAACAGCACCATGCGCACTCGCCTCCATGGGAGTAATGTCTCAAACAGTCTACGCTTTGATCGTTCCCTGGAAGACCAGATGTAGTTTCCGATGCACACCTGGAGGCATTCTGAAATTTGTGGACTAACTGAGTGTTGATGAATCTCAGAAATTGCATCGGGATTGAATACAACAGTCACCATGCGCACTTTCCTCCATGGGAGAAATGTCTCAAACAGACTACGCTTTGATCGTTCCTTGGAAGGCCAGAAGTAGTTTCCGATGCACATCTGGAGGCATTCTGTAATCTGTGGACTATCAGAGTGTTGATGGAACAAAAAAATTGCATCGGGATTGAATACAACAGTCACCATGCGCACTTTCCTCCATGGGAGTAATGTCTCAAACAGTCTATGCTTTGATCGTTCCGTGGAAGACCAGAAATAGTTTCCGATGCACATCTGGAGGCATTCTGTAATCTGCGGACTATCAGAGTGTTGATAAAACACAGAAATTGCATCGGGATTTAATACAACATTCACCATGCGCACTTTCCTCCACGTTAGTAATGTCTCAAACAGTCTACGTTTTGATCGTTCCCTGGAAGACCAGTAGTAGTTTCCGATGCACATCTGGAGATATTCTGTAATCTGTGGACTATCGAAGTGTTGATGAAACACAGAAATTTCATAGCGATTGAATACAACAGTCACCATGCGCACTTTCCTCCATGGGAGTAGTGTCTCAAACAGTCTACGTTTTGATCGATCCCTGGAAGGCCAGTAGTAGATTCCGATGCACATCTGGAAGCATTCTGTAATCTGTGGACTATCAGAGTGTTGATGAAACCCAGAAATTGCATCGGGATTGAATACAACAGTCACCATGCGCACTTTCCTCCATGGGAGTAATGTCTCAAACAGTTTACGCTTTGATCGTTCCCTGGAAGACCAGTAGTAGTTTCCGATGCACATCTGGAGGCATTCTGTAATCTGTGGGCTGTCAGAGTGTTGATGATACACAGAAATTGCATCGGGATTGAATACAACAGTCACCATGCGCACTTCCCTCCACGGGAGTAATGTCTCAAACAGTCTACGCTTTGATCGTTCCCTGGAAGACCAGTAGTAGTTTCCGATGCACATCTGGAGATATTCTGTAATCTGTGGACTATCAAAGTGTTGACGAAACACAGAAATTGCATCGAGATTGAATATAACAGTCACCATGCGCACTTTCCTCCATGGGAGTAATGTCTCAAACAGACTACGCTTTGATCGTTCCCTGGAAGACCAGTAGTAGTTTCCAATGCACATCTGGTGGCTTTCTGTATCTTGTGGACTATCAGAGTGTTGATGAAACACAGAAATTGCATCGGAATTGAATACAACAGTCACCATGCGCACATACCTCCATGGGAGTAGTGTCTCAGAGAGTCTACGCTTTAATCGTTCCCTGGAAGACCAGAAGTAGTTTCCGATGCACATCTGGAGGCATTCTGAAATCTGTGGACTAACTGAGTGTTGATGAATCTCAGAAATTGCATCGGGATTGAATACAACAGTCACCATGCGCACTTTCCTCCATGGGAGTAATGTCTCAAACAGTCTACGCTTCAATCGTTCCCTGGAAGACCAGTAGTAGTTTCCAATGCACATCTGGTGGCTTTCTGTATCTTGTGGACTATCGGAGTGTTGAAGAAAGACAGAAATTGCATTGGGATTGAATACAACAGTCACCATGCGCACTTTACTCCACGGGAGTAATGTCTCAAACAGTCTACGCTTTGATCGTTCCCTGGAAGACCAGTAGTAGTTTCCGATGCACATCTGGTAGCATTCTGTAATCTGTGGACTATCAGAGTGTTGATGAAACACAGAAATTGCATCGGGATTGAATACAACAGTCACCATGCTCACTTTCCTCCATGGGAGTAGTGTCTCAACAGTCTATGCTTTGATCGTTCCCTGGAAGACCAGAAGTGGTTTCCGATGCACATCTGGAGGCATTCTGTAATCTGTGGACTATCATAGTGTTGACGAAACACAGAAATTGCATCGGGATTGAATACAACAGTCACCATGCGCACTTTACTCCAAGGGAGTAATGTCTCAAACCGTCTACGCTTTGATCGTTCCCTGGAAGACCAGTAGTAGTTTCCGATGCACATCTGGAGGCATTCTGAAATGTGTGGACTAACTGAGTGTTGATGAATCACAGATATTGCATCGGAATTGAATACAACAGTCACCATGCGCACTTTCCTCCATGGGAGTAATGTCTCAAACAGTCTACGCTTTGATCGTTCCTTGGAAGTCCAGAAGTAGTTTCCGATGCAAATCTGGAGGCATTCTGTAATCTGTGGACTATCAGAGTGTTGATGAAACACAGAAATTGCATCGGGATTGAATACAACATTCACCATGCGCACTTTCCTCCACGTTAGTAATGTCTCAAACAGTCTACGCTTTGATCGTTCCCTGGAAGACCAGTAGTAGTTTCCGATGCACAACTGGTGATATTCTGTAATCTGTGGACTATCAAAGTGTTGATGAAACACAGAAATTGCATCGGGATTGAATAGAACAGTCACCATGCGCACTTTCCTCCATGGGAGTAATGTCTCAAACAGTCTAAGCTTTGATCGTTCCCTGGAAGACCAGAAGTAGTTTCCGATGCACATCTGGAGGCATTCTGAAATCTGTGGACTAACTGAGTGTTGATGAATCTCAGAAATTGCATCGGGATTGAATACAACAGTCACCATGCGCACTTTCCTCCATGGGAGTAATGTCTCAAACAGACTACGCTTTGATCGTTCCCTGGAAGACCAGAAGTAGTTTCCGATGCACATCTGGAGGCATTCTGTAATCTGTGGACTATCAGAGTGTTGATGGAACACAGAAATTGCATCGGGATTGAATACAACAGTCACCATGCGCACTTTCCTCCATGGGAATAGTGTCGAAAACAGTCTACGTTTTGATCGATCCCTGGAAGGCCAGTAGTAGATTCCGATGCACATCTGGAAGCATTCTGTAATCTGTGGACTATCAGAGTGTTGATGAAACACAGAAATTGCATCGGGATTGAATACAACAGTCACCATGCGCACTTTCCTCCATGGGAGTAATGTCTCAAACAGGTTACGCTTTGATCGTTCCCTGGAAGACCAGTAGTAGTTTCTGATGCACATCTGGAGGCATTCTGTAATCTGTGGGCTGTCAGAGTGTTGATGAAACACAGAAATTGCATCGGGATGGAATACAACAGTCACCATGCGCACTTTCCTCCACGGGAGTAATGTCTCAAACAGTCTACGCTTTGATCGTTCCCTGGAAGACCAGTGGTAGTTTCCAATGCACATGTGGAGGCATTCTGTAATCTGTGGACTATCAAAGTGTTGATGAAACACAGAAATTGCATCGGGATTGAATACAACAGTCACCATGCGCACTTTCCTCCATGGGAGTAGTGTCTCAAACAGTATAAGTTTTGATCGTTCCCTGGAAGACCAGTAGTAGTTTCCGATGCACATCTGGAGATATTCTGTAATCTCTGGACCATCAAAGTGTTGATGAAACACAGAAATTGCATCGGGATTGAATATAACAGTCACCATGCGCACTTTCCTCCATGGGAGTAATGTCTCAAACAGACTACGCTTTGATCGTTCCCTGGAAGACCAGTAGTAGTTTCCAATGCACATCTGGTGGCTTTGTGTAATCTTGTGGACAATCAGAGTGTTGATGAAACACAGAAATTGCATTGGGATTGAATACAACAGTCACCATGCGCAGTTTCCTCCACGGGAGTAATGTCTCAAACAGTCTACGCTTTGATCGTTCCCTGGAAGACCAGTGGTAGTTTCCAATGCACATCTGGAGGCATTCTGTAATCTGTGGACTATCAAAGTGTTGATGAAACACAGAAATTGCATCGTGATTGAATACAACAGTCACCATGCGCACTTTCCTCCATGGGAGTAGTGTCTCAACAGTCTATGCTTTGATCGTTCCCTGGAAGACCAGAAGTAGTTTCCGATGCACATCTGGAGGCATTCTGTAATCTGTGGACTATCATAGTGTTGATGAAACACAGAAATTGCATCGGGATTGAATACAACAGTCACCATGCGCACTTTCCTCCATGGGAGTAATGTCTCAAACAGTCTACGCTTTGATCGTTCCTTGGAAGACCAGAAGTAGTTTCCGATGCACATCTGGAGGCATTCTGTAATCTGTGGACTATCAGAGTGTTGATGGAACACAGATATTGCATCGGGATTGAATACAACAGTCACCATGTGCACTTTCCTCCATGAGAGTAGTGTCTCAAACAGTCTACGTTTTGATCGTTCCCTGGAAGGCCAGTAGTAGATTCCGATGCACATCTGGAAGATTTCTGTAATCTGTGGACTATCAGAGTGTTGATGAAACACAGAAAATGCATCGGGATTGGATACAACAGTCACCATGCGCACTTTACTCCAAGGGAGTAACGTCTAAAACAGTCTACGCTTTGATCGTTCCCTGGAAGACCAGTAGTAGTTTCCGATGCGCATCTGGAGGCATTCTGTAATCTGTGGGCTGTCAGAGTGTTGATGAAACACAGAAATTGCATCGGGATTGAATACAACAGTCACCATGCGCCCTTTCCTCCATTGGAGTAATTTCTCAAAGAGTTTACGCTTTGATCGTTCCCTGGAAGACCAGTAGTAGTTTCCGATGCACATCTGGAGGCATTCTGTAATCTGTGGGCTGTCAGAGTGTTGATGAAACACAGAAAATGCATCGGGAATTAATACAACAGTTACCATGCGCACTTTCCTGCACGGGAGTAATGTCTCGAACAGTCTACGCTTTGATCGTTCCCTGCAAGACCAGTAGTAGTTTCCGATGCACATCTGGAGATATTCTGTAATCTGTGGACTATCAAAGTGTTGATGAAACACAGAAATTGCATCGGGATGGATATAACAGTCACCATGCACACTTTCCTCCATGGTAGTAATGTCTCAAACAGACTACGCTTTGATCGTTCCCTGGAAGACCAGTAGTAGTTTCCGATGCGCATCTGGTAGCATTCTGTAATCTGTGGACTATCAGAGTGTTGATGAAACACAGAAATTGCATCGGGATTGAATACAACAGCCACCATGCGCACTTTCCTCCACGGGAGTAATGTCTCAAACAGTCTACGCTTTAGTCGTTCCTGGAAGGCCAGTAGTAGTTTCCGATGCACATCTGGAGGCATTCTGTAATCTGTGGATTTTCAAAGTGATTATGAAACACAGAAATTGAATTGGGATTGAATACAACAGTCATCATGCGCACTTTCCTCCATGGGGATAAGGTCTCAAACAGTCTACGCTTTGATCGTTCCCTGGTAGGCCAGTAGTAGTTTCCAATACACATCTGATGGATTTCTGTAATCCTGTAGACTATCAGAGTGTTGATGAAACACAGAAATTGCATCGGGATTGAATACAACAGTCACCATGCGCACTTTCCTCCACTGGAGTAATGTCTCAAACAGTCTACGCTTTGATCGTTCCCTGGAAGACCAGTAGTAGTTTCCGATGCACATCTGGTAGCATTCTGTAATCTGTGGATTATCAGAGTGTTGATGAAAAACAGAAATTGCACCGGGATTGAATACAACAGTCACCATGCGCACTTCCCTCCACGGAAGTAATGTCTCAAACATTCTACGCTTTGATTGTTCCCTGGAAGACCAGTAGTAGTTTCCGATGCGCATCTGGTAGCATTCTGTAATCTATGGACTATCAAAGTGTTGATGAAACACAGAAATTGCATCGGGATTGAATAGAACAGTCACCATGCGCACTTTCCTCCATGGGATTAGTGTCTCAACAGTCTATGCTTTGATCGTTCCCTGGAAGACCAGAGGTAGTATCCGATGCACATCTCTAGGCATTCTGTAATCTGTGGACTATCAGAGTGTTGATGGAATACAGAAATTGCATCGGGATTGAATATAACAGTCACCATGCGCACTTTCCTCCATGTGAGTAGTGTCTCAACAGTCTATGCTTTGATCGTTCCCTGGAAGACCAGAAGTAGTTTCCGATGCACATCTGGAGGCATTCTGTAATCTGTGGACTATCATAGTGTTGACGAAACACAGAGATTGCATCGGGATTGAATACAACAGTCACCATGCGCACTTTACTCCAAGGGAGTAATGTCTCAAACCGTCTACGCTTTGATCGTTGCAAGGAAGACCAGTAGTAGTTTCCGATGCACATCTGGAAGCATTCTGTAATCTGTGGACTATCAGAGTGTTGATGGAACACAGAAATTGCATCGGGATTGAATACAACAGTCACCATGCGCACTTTCCTCCATTTGAGTAATGTCTCAAAGAGTCTACGCTTTGATCGTTCCTTGGAAGACCAGAAGTAGTTTCCGATGCACATCTGGAGGCATTCTGTAATCTGTGGACTATCAGAGTGTTGATGGGACACAGATATTGCATCGGAAATGAATACAACAGTCACCATGTGCACTTTCCTCCATGGGAGTAGTGTCTCAAACAGTCTACGTTTTGATCGTTCCCTGGAAATCCAGTAGTAGATTCCGATGCACACCTTTAAGCATTCTGTAATCTGTGGACTATCAAACTGTTGATGAAACACAGAAATTGCATCGGGATTGAATACAACAGCACCATCCACACTTGCCTCTATGGGAGTAATGTCTCAAACAGTCTACGCTTTGATCGTTCCCTGGAAGACCAGTAGTAGTTTCCGATGCACATCTGGAGATATTCTGTAATCTGTGGACTATCGAAGTGTTGATGAAACACAGAAATTTCATCGGGATTGAATACAACAGTCACCATGCGCACTTTCCTCCATGGGAGTAGTGTCTCAAACAGTCTACGATTTGATCGATCCCTGGAAGACCAGTAGTAGTTTCCAATGCACATCTGGTGGCTTTGTGTAATCTTGTGGACAATCAGAGTGTTGATGAAACACAGAAATTGCATTGGGATTGAATACAACAGTCACCATGCGCAGTTTCCTCCACGGGAGTAATGTCTCAAACAGTCTACGCTTTGATCGTTCCCTGGAAGACCAGTGGTAGTTTCCAATGCACATCTGGAGGCATTCTGTAATCTGTGGACTATCAGAGTGTTGATGGAACACAGATATTGCATCGGGATTGAATACAACAGTCACCATGTGCACTTTCCTCCATGGGAGTAGTGTCTCAAACAGTCTTTGTTTTGATCGTTCCCTGGAAGGCCAGTAGTAGATTCCGATGCACATCTGGAAGCATCCTGTAATCTATGGACTATCAGAGTGTTGATGAAACACAGAAAATGCATCGGGATTGAATACAACAGTCACCATGCGCACTTTACTCCAAGGGAGTAACGTCTAAAACAGTCTACGCTTTGATCGTTCCCTGGAAGACCAGTAGTACTTTCCGATGCACATCTGGAGGCATTCTGTAATCTGTGGGCTGTCAGAGTGTTGATGAAACACAGAAATTGCATCGGGATTGAATACAACAGTCACCATGCGCACTTTCCTCCATGGGAGTAATGTCTCAAAGAGTCTACACTTTGATCGTTCCTTGGAAGACCAGAAGTAGTTTCAGATGCACATCTGGAGGCATTGTGTAATCTGTGGACTATCAGAGTGTTGATGGAACACAGAAATTGCATCGGGATTGAATACAACAGTCACCATACGCACTTTCCTCCATGGGAGTAGTGTCTCAAACAGTCTACGTTTTGATCGTTCCCTGGAAGGCCAGTAGTAGATTCCGATGCACATCTCGAAGCATTCTGTAATCTGTGGACTATCAGAGTGTTGATGAAACACAGAAATTGCATCGGGATTAAATACAACAGTCACCATGCGCCCTTTCCTCCATTGGAGTAATTTCTCAAACAGTTTACGCTTTGATCGTTCCCTGGAAGACCAGTAGTAGTTTCCGATGCACATCTGGAGGCATTCTGTAATCTGTGGACTATCAGAGTGTTGATGGAACACAGAAATTGCATCGGGATTGAATACAACAGTCACCTTGCGCACATACCTCCATGGGAGTAGTGTCTCTGAGAGTCTACGCTTTGATCGTTCCCTGGAAGACCAGAAGTAGTTTCCGATGCACATCTGGAGGCATTCTGAAATCTGTGGACTAACTGAGTGTTGATGAATCTCAGAAATTGCATCGGGATTGAATACAACAGTCACCATGCGCACTTTCCTCCATGGGAGTAATGTCTCAAACAGTCTACGCTTCGATCGTTCCCTGGAAGACCAGTAGTAGTTTCCAATGCACATCTGGTGACTTTCTGTATCTTGTGGACTATCAGAGTGTTGATGAAAGACAGAAATTGCATTGGGATTGAATACAACAGTCACCATGCGCACTTTACTCCACGGGAGTAATGTCTCCAACAGTCTACGCTTTGATCGTTCCCTGGAAGACCAGTAGTAGTTTCCGATGCCCATCTGGTAGCATTCTGTAATCTGTGGACTATCAGAGTGTTGATGAAACACAGAAATTGCATCGGGATTGAATACAACAGCCACCATGCGCACTTTCCTCCACGGGAGTAATGTCTCAAACAGTCTACGCTTTAGTCGTTCCTGGAAGACCAGTAGTAGTTACCGACGCACATCTGGAGGCATTCTGTAATCTGTGGATTTTCAAAGTAATTATGAAACACAGAAATTGAATTGGGATTGAATACAACAGTCATCATGCGCACTTTCCTCCATGGGGATAAGGTCTCAAACAGTCTGGACTATCAGAGTGTTGATGAAACACAGAAATTGCACCGGGATTGAATACAACAGTCACCATGCGCACTTCCCTCCACGGAAGTAATGTCTCAAACATTCTACGCTTTGATTGTTCCCTGGAAGACCAGTAGTAGTTTCCGATGCGCATCTGGTAGCATTCTGTAATCTATGGACTATCAAAGTGTTGATGAAACACAGAAATTGCATCGGGATTGAATAGAACAGTCACCATGCGCACTTTCCTCCATGGGATTAGTGTCTCAACAGTCTATGCTTTGATCGTTGCAAGGAAGACCAGAGGTAGTTTCCGATGCACATCTGGAGGCATTCTGTAATCTGTGGACTATCATAGTGTTGACGAAACACAGAAATTGCATCGGGATTGAATACAACAGTCACCATGCGCACTTTACTCCAAGGGAGTAATGTCTCAAACCGTCTACGCTTTGATCGTTGCAAGGAAGACCAGTAGTAGTTTCCGATGCACATCTGGAGGCATTCTGAAATGTGTGGACTAACTGAGTGTTGATGAATCACAGAAATTGCATCGGGATTGAATACAACAGTCACCATGCGCACTTTCCTCCATTTGAGTAATGTCTCAAACAGTCTACGCTTTGATCGTTCCTTGGAAGACCAGAAGTAGTTTCCGATGCACATCTGGAGGCATTCTGTAATCTGTGGACTATCAAGGTGTTGATGGGACACAGATATTGCATCGGAAATGAATACAACAGTCACCATGTGCACTTTCCTCCATGGGAGTAGTGTCTCAAACAGTCTACGTTTTGATCGTTCCCTGGAAATCCAGTAGTAGATTCCGATGCACATCTGGAAGCATTCTGTAATCTGTGGACTATCAAACTGTTGATGAAACACAGAAATTGCATCGGGATTGAATACAACAGCACCATGCGCACTTGCCTCCATGGGAGTAATGTCTCAAACAGTCTACGCTTTGATCGTTCCCCGGAAGACCAGATGTAGTTTCCGATGCACATCTGGAGGCATTCTGTAATCTGTGGACTATCAGAGTGTTGATGGAACACAGATATGGCATCGGGATTGAATACAACAGTCACCATGCGCACTTTCCTCCATGGGAGTAATGTCTCAAACAGTCTACGCTTTGATCGTTCCTTTTAAGACCAGAAGTAGTTTCCGATGCAAATCTGGAGGCATTCTGCAATCTGTGGACTATCAGAGTGTTGATGAAACACAGAAATTGCATCGGGATTGAATACAACATTCACCATGCGCACTTTCCTCCACGTTAGTAATGTCTCAAACAGTCTACGCTTTGATCGTTCCCTGGAAGACCAGTAGTAGTTTCCGATGCACATCTGGAGGCATTCTGAAATTTGTGGACTAACTGAGTGTTGATGAATCTCAGAAATTGCATCTGGATTGAATACAACAGACACCATGCGCACTTTCCTCCATGGGAGAAATGTCTCAAACAGACTACGCTTTGATCGTTCCTTGGAAGACCAGAAGTAGTTTCCGATGCACATCTGGAGGCATTCTGTAATCTGTGGACTATCAGAGTGTTGATGGAACACAGAAATTGCATCGGGATTGAATACAACAGTCACCATGCGCACTTTCCTCCACGGGAGTAATGTCTCAAACAGTCTACGCTTTGATCGTTCCTTGGAAGACCAGAAATAGTTTCCGATGCACATCTGGAGGCATTCTGTAATCTGTGGACTATCAGAGTGTTGATAAAACACAGAAATTGCATCGGGATTGAATACAACATTCACCATGCGCACTTTCCTCCACGTTAGTATGGTCTCAAACAGCCTACGCTTTGATCGTTCCCTGGAAGACCAGTAGTAGTTTCCGATGCACATCTGGAGATATTCTGTAATCTGAGGACTATCGAAGTGTTGATGAAACACAGAAATTTCATCGGGATTGAATACAACAGTCACCATGCGCACTTTACTCCATGGGAGTAGTGTCTCAAACAGTCTACGTTTTGATCGATCCCTGGAAGGCCAGTAGTAGATTCCAATGCACATCTGGTGGCTTTCTGTATCTTGTGGACTATCAGAGTGTTGATGAAAGACAGAAATTGCATTGGGATTGAATACAACAGTCACCATGCGCACTTTACTCCACTGGAGTAATGGCTCAACAGTCTATGCTTTGATCGTTCCCTGGAAGACCACAAGTGGTTTCCGATGCACATCTGGAGGCATTCTGTAATCTGTGGACTATCATAGTGTTGACGAAACACAGAAATTGCATCGGGATTGAATACAACAGTCACCATGCGCACTTTACTATAAGGGAGTAATGTCTCAAACCGTCTACGCTTTGATCGTTCCCTGGAAGACCAGTAGTAGTTTCCGATGCACATCTGGAGGCATTCTGAAATGTGTGGACTAACTGAGTTTTGATGAATCACAGATATTGCATCGGGATTGAATACAACAGTCACCATGCGCGATTTCCTCCGTGGGAGTAATGTCTCAAACAGTCTACGCTTTGATCGTTCCTTGGAAGTCCAGAAGTAGTTTCCGATGCAAATCTGGAGGCATTCTGTAATCTGTGGTGGACTATCAGAGTGTTGATGAAACACAGAAATTGCATCGGGATTGAATACAACATTCACCATGCGCACTTTCCTGCACGTTAGTAATGTCTCAAACAGTCTACGCTTTGATCGTTCCCTGGAAGACCAGTAGTAGTTTCCGATGCACATCTGGACATATTCTGTAATCTGTGGACTATCAAAGTGTTGATAAAACACAGAAATTGCATCAGGATTGAATACAACAGTCACCATGCGCACTTTCCTCCATGGGAGTAATGTCTCAAACATTCTAAGCTTTGATCGTTCCCTGGAAGACCAGAAGTAGTTTCCGATTCACATCTGGAGGCATTCTGAAATCTGTGGACTAACTGAGTGTTGATGAATCTCAGAAATTGCATCGGGATTGAATACAACAGTCACCATGCGCACTTTCCTCCATGGGAGTAATGTCTCAAACAGACTACGCTTTGATCGTTCCCTGGAAGACCAGAAGTAGTTTCCGATGCACATCTGGAGGCATTCTGTAATCTGTGGACTATCAGAGTGTTGATGGAACACAGATATGGCATCGGGATTGAATACAACAGTCACCATGCGCACTTTCCTCCATGGGAGTAATGTCTCAAACAGTCTACGCTTTGATCGTTCCTTTTAAGACCAGAAGTAGTTTCCGATGCAAATCTGGAGGCATTCTGCAATCTGTGGACTATCAGAGTGTTGATGAAACACAGAAATTGCATCGGGATTGAATACAACATTCACCATGCGCACTTTCCTCCACGTTAGTAATGTCTCAAACAGTCTACGCTTTGATCGTTCCCTGGAAGACCAGTAGTAGTTTCCGATGCACATCTGGAGATATTCTGTAATCTGTGGACTATCAAAGTGTTGATGAAACACAGAAATTGCATCGGGATTGAATACAACAGTCACCATGCGCACTTTCCTCCATGGGAGTAGTGTCTCAAACAGTCTACGTTTTGATCGATCCCTGGAAGGCCAGTAGTAGATTCCAATGCACATCTGGAAGCATTCTGTAATCTGTGGACTATCAGAGTGTTGATGAAACACAGAAATTGCATCGGGATTGAATACAACAGTCACCATGCGCACTTTCCTCCATGGGAGTAATGTCTCAAACAGTTTACGCTTTGATCGTTCCCTGGAAGACCAGTAGTAGTTTCCGATGCACATCTGGAGGCATTCTGTAATCTGTGGGCTGTCAGAGTGTTGATGAAACACAGAAATTGCATCGGGATGGAATACAACAGTCACCATGCGCACTTTCCTCCACGGGAGTAATGTCTCAAACAGCCTACGCTTTGATCGTTCCCTGGAAGACCAGTAGCAGTTTCCGATGCACATCTGGAGATATTCTGTAATCTCTGGACTATCAAAGTGTTGATGAAACACAGAAATTGCATCGGGATTGAATACAACAGTCACCATGCGCACTTTCCTCCATGGGAGTAGTGTCTCAAACAGTATAAGTTTTGATCGTTCCCTGGAAGACTAGTAGTAGTTTCCGATGCGCATCTGGTAGCATTCTGTAATCTGTGGACTATCAGAGTGTTGATGAAACACAGAAAATGCATCGGGATTGAATACAACAGTAACCATGCGCACTTTACTCCAAGGGAGTAACGTCTAAAACAGTCTACGCTTTGATCGTTCCCTGGAAGACCAGTAGTACTTTCCGATGCACATCTGGAGGCATTCTGTAATCTGTGGGCTGTCAAAGTGTTGATGAAACACAGAAATTGCATCGGGATTGAATATAACAGTCACCATGGCCACTTTCCTCCATGGGAGTAATGTCTAAAACAGTCTACGCTTTGATCGTTCCTTGGAAGACCAGAAGTAGTTTCCGATGCACATCTGGAAGCATTCTGTAATCTGTGGACTATCAGAGTGTTGATGGAACACAGAAATTGCATCGAGATTGAATACAACAGTCACCATACGCACTTTCCTCAATTTGAGTAGTGTCTCAAACAGTCTACGTTTTGATCGTTCCCTGGAAGGCTAGTAGTAGATTCCGATGCACATCTGGAAGCATTCTGTTATCTATGGACTATCAGAGTGTTGATGAAACACAGAAATTACATCGGGATTGAATAGAACAGTCACCATGCGCACTTTCCTCCATGGGAGTAGTGTCTCAACAGTCTATGCTTTGATCGTTCCCTGGAAGACGAGAAGTAGTTTCCGTGCACATCTGGAGGCATTCTGTAATCTGTGGACTATCAGAGTGTTGATGGAACACAGAAATTGCATCGGGATTGAATACAACAGTCACCATGCGCACTTTCCTCCACGGGAGTGGTGTCTCAAACAGTCTACGTTTTGATCGTTCCCTGGAAGGCCAGTAGTAGATTCCGATGCACATCTGGAAGCATTCTGTAATCTGTGGACTATCAGAGTGTTGATGAAACACAGAAATTGCATCGGGATTGAATACAGCAGTCACCATTCGCACTTTCCTCCACGGGAGTAATATCTCAAACAGTCTACGCTTTGATCGTTCCCTGGAAGACCAGTACTAGATTTCGATGGCCATCTCGAGATATTCTGTAATCTGTGGACTATCAAAGTGTTGATGAAACACAGAAATTGCATCGGGATTAATTACAACAGTCACCATGCGCACTTTCCTCCATGGGAGTAATGTCTCAAACAATCTACGCTTTGATCGTTCCCTGGAAGACCAGTAGTAGTTTCCAATGCACATCTGGTGCCTTTCTGTAATCTTGTGGACTATCAGAGTGTTGATGAAACACAGAAATTGCATCGGGATTGAATACAACAGTCACCATGCGCACATTCCCCCATGGGAGTAGTGTCTCAGAGAGTCTACGCTTTGATCGTTCCCTGGAAGACCAGTAGTAGTTTCCAATGCACATCTGGAAACATTCTGTAATCTGTGGACTATTAGAGTGTTGTTGAAACACAGAAATTGCATCGGGATTGAATACAACAGTCACCATGCGCACTTTCCTCCACGGGAGTAATGTCTCAAACAGTCTACGCTTTGATCGTTCCCTGGAAGACCAGTAGTAGTTTCCGATGCACATCTGGAGGCATTCTGTAATCTGTGGGCTGTCAGAGTGTTGATGAAACACAGAAATTGCATCGGGATTGAATACAACAGTCACCATGCGCACTTTCCTCCATGGGAGAAATGTCTCAAACAGACTACGCTTTGATCGTTCCTTGGAAGACCAGAAGTAGTTTCCGATGCACCTCTGGAGGCATTCTGTAATCTGTGGACTATCAGAGTGTTGACGGAACACAGAAATTGCATCGGGATTGAATACAACAGTCACCATGCGCACTTTCCTCCATGGGAGTAATGTCTCAAACAGTCTACGCTTTGATCGTTCCTTGGAAGACCAGAAATAGTTTCCGATGCACATCTGGAGGCATTCTGTAATCTGTGGACTATCAGAGTGTTGATAAAACACAGAAATTGCATCGGGATTGAATACAACATTCACCATGCGCACTTTCCTTCACGTTAGTAATGTCTCAAACAGTCTACGCTTTAATCGTTCCCTGGAAGACCAGTAGTAGTTTCCGATGCACATCTGGAGATATTCTGTAATCTGTGGACTATCGAAGTTTTGATGAAACACAGAAATTTCATCGGGATTGAATACAACAGTCACCATGCGCACTTTTCTCCATGGGAGTAGTGTCTCAAACAGTCTACGTTTTGATCGATCCCTGGAAGGCCAGTAGTAGATTCCGATGCACATCTGTAAGCATTCTGTAATCTGTGGACTATCAGAGTGTTGATGAAACCCAGAAATTGCATCGGGATTGAATACAACAGTCACCTTGCGCACTTTCCTCCATGGGAGTAGTGTCTCAAACAGTCTACGTTTTGATCGATCCCTGGAAGGCCAGTAGTAGATTCCGATGCACATCTGGAAGCATTCTGTAATCTGTGGACTATCAGAGTGTTGATGAAACACAGAAATTGCATCGGGATTGAATACAACAGTCACCATGCGCACTTTCCTCCATGGGAGTAATGTCTCAAACAGTTTACGCTTTGATCGTTCCCTGGAAGACCAGTAGTAGTTTCCGATGCACATCTGGAGGCATTCTGTAATCTGTGGGCTGTCAGAGTGTTGATGAAACACAGAAATTGCATCGGGATGGAATACAACAGTCACCATGCGCACTTTCCTCCACGGGAGTAATGTCTCAAACAGTCTACGCTTTGATCGTTCCCTGGAAGACCAGTAGCAGTTTCCGATGCACATCTGGAGATATTCTGTAATCTCTGGACTATCAAAGTGTTGATGAAACACAGAAATTGCATCGGGATTGAATACAACAGTCAACATGCGCACTTTAATCCAAGGGAGTAACGTCTAAAACAGTCTACGCTTTGATCGTTCCCTGGAAGACCAGTAGTACTTTCCGATGCACATCTGGAGGCATTCTGTAATCTGTGGGCTGTCAGAGTGTTGATGAAACACAGAAATTGCATCGGGATTGAATACAACAGTCACCATGCGCACTTTCCTCCATGGGAGTAATGTCTCAAACAGTCTACACTTTGATCGTTCCTTGGAAGACCAGAAGTAGTTTCAGATGCACATCTGGAGGCATTGTGTAATCTGTGGACTATCAGAGTGTTGATGGAACACAGAAATTGCATCGGGATTGAATACAACAGTCACCATACGCACTTTCCTAAATGGGAGTAGTGTCTCAAACAGTCTACGTTTTGATCGTTCCCTGGAAGGCCAGTAGTAGATTCCGATGCACATCTGGAAGCATTCTGTAATCTGTGGACTATCAGAGTGTTGATGAAACACAGAAATTGCTTCGGGATTAAATACAACAGTCACCATGCGCCCTTTCCTCCATTGGAGTAATTTCTCAAACAGTTTACGCTTTGATCGTTCCCTGGAAGACCAGTAGTAGTTTCCGATGCACATCTGGAGGCATTCTGTAATCTGTGGGCTGTCAGAGTGTTGATGAAACACAGAAATTGCATCGGGATTGAATACAACAGTCACCATGCGCACTTTCCTGCACGGGAGTAATGTCTCAAACAGTCTACGCTTTGATCGTTCCCTGGAAGACCAGTAGTAGTTTCCGATGCAAATCTGGAGATATTCTGTAATCTGTGGACTATCAAAGTGTTGATGAAACACAGAAATTGCATCGGGATTGAATATAACAGTCACCATGCCCACTTTCCTCCATGGGAGTAATGTCTAAAACAGTCTACGCTTTGATCGTTCCTTGGATGACCAGAAGTAGTTTCCGATGCACATCTGGAAGCATTCTGTAATCTGTGGACTATCAGAGTGTTGATGGAACACAGAAATTGCATCGAGATTGAATACAACAGTCACCATACGCACTTTCCTCAATTTGAGTAGTGTCTCAAACAGTCTACGTTTTGATCGTTCCCTGGAAGGCTAGTAGTAGATTCCGATGCACATCTGGAAGCATTCTGTTATCTATGGACTATCAGAGTGTTGATGAAACACAGAAATTACATCGGGATTGAATAGAACAGTCACCATGCGCACTTTCCTCCATGGGAGTAGTGTCTCAACAGTCTATGCTTTGATCGTTCCCTGGAAGACGAGAAGTAGTTTCCGATGCACATCTGGAGGCATTCTGTAATCTGTGGACTATCAGAGTGTTGATGGAACACAGAAATTGCATCGGGATTGAATACAACAGTCACCATGCGCACTTTCCTCCATGGGAATGGTGTCTCAAACAGTCTACGTTTTGATCGTTCCCTTGAAGGCCAGTAGTAGATTCCGATGCACATCTGGAAGCATTCTGTAATCTGTGGACTATCAGAGTTTTGATGAAACACAGAAATTGCATCGGGATTGAATACAACAGTCACCATTCGCACTTTCCTCCACGGGAGTAATATCTCAAACAGTCTACGCTTTGATCGTTCCCTGGAAGACCAGTACTAGATTTCGATGGCCATCTCGAGATATTCTGTAATCTGTGGACTATCAAAGTGTTGATGAAACACAGAAATTGCATCGGGATTAATTACAACAGTCACCATGCGCACTTTCCTCCATGGGAGTAATGTCTCAAACAATCTACGCTTTGATCGTTCCCTGGAAGACCAGTAGTAGTTTCCAATGCACATCTGGTGGCTTTCTGTAATCTTGTGGACTATCAGAGTGTTGATGAAACACAGAAATTGCATCGGGATTGAATACAACAGTCACCATGCGCACATTCCTCCATGGGAGTAGTGTCTCAGAGAGTCTACGCTTTGATCGTTCCCTGGAAGACCAGTAGTAGTTTCCAATGCACATCTGGAAACATTCTGTAATCTGTAGACTATTAGAGTGTTGTTGAAACACAGAAATTGCATCGGGATTGAATACAACAGTCACCATGCGCACTTTCCTCCACGGGAGTAATGTCTCAAACAGTCTACGCTTTGATCGTTCCCTGGAAGACCAGTAGTAGTTTCCGATGCACATCTGGAGGCATTCTGTAATCTGTGGGCTGTCAGAGTGTTGATGAAACACAGAAATTGCATCGGGATGGAATACAACAGTCACCAAGCGCACTTTCCTCCACGGGAGTAATGTCTCAAACAGTCTACGCTTTGATCGTTCCCTGGAAGACCAGTAGCAGTTTCCGATGCACATCTGGAGATATTCCGTAATCTCTGGACTATCAAAGTGTTGATGAAACACAGAAATTGCATCGGGATTGAATACAACAGTCACCATGCGCACTTTCCTCCATGGGAGTAGTGTCTCAAACAGTATAAGTTTTGATCGTTCCCTGGAAGACCAGTAGTAGTTTCCGATGCGCATCTGGTAGCATTCTGTAATCTGTGGACTATCAGAGTGTTGATGAAACACAGATATTGCATCGTGATTGAATACAACAGTCACCATGCGCACTTTCCTCCATGGGAGTAGTGTCTCAACAGTCTATGCTTTGATCGTTCCCTGGAAGACCAGAAGTAGTTTCCGATGCACATCTGGAGGCATTCTGTAATCTGTGGACTATCATAGTGTTGATGAAACACAGAAATTGCATCGGGATTGAATACAACAGTCACCATGCGCACTTTCCTCCATGGGAGTAATGTCTCAAACAGTCTACGCTTTGATCGTTCCTTGGAAGACCAGAAGTAGTTTCCGATGCACATCTGGAGGCATTCTGTAATCTGTGGACTATCAGAGTGTTGATGGAACACAGATATTGCATCGGGATTGAATACAACAATCACCATGTGCACTTTCCTCCATGGGAGTAGTGTCTCAAACAGTCTACGTTTTGATCGTTCCCTGGAAGGCCAGTAGTAGATTCCGATGCACATCTGGAAGCTTTCTGTAATCTGTGGACTATCAGAGTGTTGATGAAACACAGAAAATGCATCGGGATTGAATACAACAGTCACCATGCGCACTTTACTCCAAGGGAGTAACGTCTAAAACAGTCTACGCTTTGATCGTTCCCTGGAAGACCAGTGGTACTTTCCGATGCACATCTGGAGGCATTCTGTAATCTGTGGGCTGTCAGAGTTTTGATGAAACACAGAAATTGCATCGGGATTGAATACAACAGTCACCATGCGCACTTTCCTCCATGGGAGTAATGTCTCAAACAGTCTACACTTTGATCGTTCCTTGGAAGACCAGAAGTAGTTTCAGATGCACATCTGGAGGCATTGTGTAATCTGTGGACTATCAGAGTGTTGATGTAACACAGAAATTGCATCGGGATTGAATACAACAGTCACCATACGCACTTTCCTCCATGGGAGTAGTGTCTCAAACAGTCTACGTTTTGATCGTTCCCTGGAAGGCCAGTAGTAGATTCCGATGCACATCTGGAAGCATTCTGTAATCTGTGGACTATCAGAGTGTTGATGAAACACAGAAATTGCATCGGGACTAAATACAACAGTCACCATGCGCCCTTTCCTCCATTGGAGTAATTTCTCAAACAGTTTACGCTTTGATCGTTCCCTGGAAGACCAGTAGTAGTTTCCGATGCACATCTGGAGGCATTCTGTAATCTGTGGGCTGTCAGAGTGTTGATGAAACACAGAAATTGCATCGGGATTGAATACAACAGTCACCATGCGCACTTTCCTGCACGGGAGTAATGTCTCAAACAGTCTACGCTTTGATCGTTCCCTGGAAGACCAGTAGTAGTTTCCGATGGAAATCCGGAGATATTCTGTAATCTGTGGACTATCAAAGTGTTGATGAAACACAGAAATTGCATCGGGATTGAATATAACAGTCACCATGCGCACTTTCCTCCATGGGAGTAATGTCTAAAACAGTCTACGCTTTGATCGTTCCTTGGAAGACCAGAAGTAGTTTCCGATGCACATCTGGAAGCATTCTGAAATCTGTGGACTATCAGAGTGTTGATGGAACACAGAAATTGCATCGAGATTGAATACAACAGTCACCATACGCACTTTCCTCAATTTGAGTAGTGTCTCAAACAGTCTACGTTTTGATCGTTCCCTGGAAGGCTAGTAGTAGATTCCGATGCACATCTGGAAGCATTCTGTTATCTATGGACTATCAGAGTGTTGATGAAACACAGACATTACATCGGGATTGAATAGAACAGTCACCATGCGCACTTTCCTCCATGGGAGTAGTGTCTCAACAGTCTATGCTTTGATCGTTCCCTGGAAGACGAGAAGTAGTTTCCGATGCACATCTGGAGGCATTCTGTAATCTGTGGACTATCAGAGTGTTGATGGAACACAGAAATTGCATCGGGATTGAATACAACAGTCACCATGCGCACTTTCCTCCATGGGAGTAATGTCTCAAACAGTCTACGCTTTGATCGTTCCCTGGAAGACCAGTACTAGATTTCGATGGCCATCTCGAGATATTCTGTAATCTGTGGACTATCAAAGTGTTGATGAAACACAGAAATTGCATCGGGATTAATTACAACAGTCACCATGCGCACTTTCCTCCATGGGAGTAATGTCTCAAACAATCTACGCTTTGATCGTTCCCTGGAAGACCAGTAGTAGTTTCCAATGCACATCTGGTGGCTTTCTGTAATCTTGTGGACTATCAGAGTGTTGACAAAACACAGAAATTGCATCGGGATTGAATACCACAGTCACCATGCGCACATACCTCCATGGGAGTAGTGTCTCAGAGAGTCTACGCTTTGATCGTTCCCTGGAAGACCAGTAGTAGTTTCCAATGCACATCTGGAAACATTCTGTAATCTGTGGACTATTAGAGTGTTGTTGAAACACAGAAATTGCATCGGGATTGAATACAACAGTCACCATGCACACTTTCCTCCACGGGAGTAGTGTCTCAAACAGTCTACGTTTTGATCGATCCCTGGAAGGCCAGTAGTAGATTCCGATGCACATCTGGAAGCATTCTGTAATCTGTGGACTATCAGAGTGTTGATGAAAATCAGAAATTGCATCGGGATTGAATACAACAGTCACCATGCGCACTTTCCTCCATGGGAGTAATGTCTCAAACAGTTTGCGCTTTGATCGTTCCCTGGAAGACCAGTAGTAGTTTCCGATGCACATCTGGAGGCATTCTGTAATCTGTGGGCTGTCAGAGTGTTGATGAAACACAGAAATTGCATCGGGATTGAATACAACAGTCACCATGCGCACTTTACTCCACGGGAGTAATGTCTCAAACAGTCTACGCTTTGATCGTTCCCTGGAAGACCAGTAGTAGTTTCCGATGCACATCTGGAGATATTCTGTAATCTGTGGGCTATCAAAGTGTTGACGAAACACAGATATAGCATCGAGATTGAATATAACAGTCACCATGCGCACTTTCCTCCATGGGAGTAATGTCTCAAACAGACTACGCTTTGATCGTTCCCTGGAAGACCAGTAGTAGTTTCCAATGCACATCTGGTGGCTTTCTGTATCTTGTGGACTATCAGAGTGTTGATGAAACACAGAAATTGCATCGGGATTGAATACAACAGTCACCATGCGCACATACCTCCATGGGAGCAGTGTCTCAGAGAGTCTACGCTTTGATCGTTCCCTGGAAGACCAGAAGTAGTTTCCGATGCACATCTGGAGGCATTCTGAAATCTGTGGACTAACTGAGTGTTGATGAATCACAGATATTGCATCGGGATTGAATACAACAGTCACCATGCGCACATTCCTCCATGGGAGTAATGTCTCAAACAGTCTACGCTTTGATCGTTCCTTGGAAGTCCAGAAGTAGTTTCCGATGCAAATCTGGTGGCATTCTGTAATCTGTGGACTATCAGAGTGTTGATGAAACACAGATATTGCATCGGGATTGAATACAACATTCACCATGCGCACTTTCCTCCACGTTAGTAATGTCTCAAACAGTCTACGCTTTGATCGTTCCCTGGAAGACCAGTAGTAGTTTCCGATGCACATCTGGAGATATTCTGTAATCTGTGGACTATCAAAGTGTTGATGAAACACAGAAATTGCATCGGGATTGAATACAACAGTCACCATGCGCACTTTCCTCCATGGGAGTAATGTCTCAAACAGTGTAAGCTTTGATCGTTCCCTGGAAGACCAGAAGTAGTTTCCGATGCACATCTGGAGGCATTCTGAAATCTGTGGACTAACTGTGTGTTGATGAATCTCAGAAATTGCATCGGGATTGAATACAACAGTCACCATGCGCACTTTCCTCCATGGGAGTAATGTCTCAAACAGACTACGCTTTGATCGTTCCCTGGAAGACCAGAAGTAGTTTCCGATGCACATCTGGAGGCATTCTGTAATCTGTGGACTATCAGAGTGTTGATGGAACACAGAAATTGCATCGGGATTGAATACAACAGTCACCATGCGCACTTTCCTCCATGGGAGTAATGTCTCAAACAGTCTACGCTTTGATCGTTCCTTGGAAGACCAGAAGTAGTTTCCGATGCAAATCTGAAGGCATTCTGTAATCTGTCTACTATCAGAGTGTTGATGAAACACAGAAATTGCATCGGGATTGAATACAACATTCACCATGCGCACTTTCCTCCACGTTAGTAATGTCTCAAACAGTCTACGCTTTGATCGTTCCCTGGAAGACCAGTAGTAGTTTCCGATGCACATCTGCAGATATTCTGTAATCTGTGGACTATCAAAGTGTTGATGAAACATAGAAATTGCATCGGGATTGAATATAACAGTCACCATGCGCACTTTCCTCCATGGGAGTAATGTCTCAAACAGACTACGCTTTGATCGTTCCCTGGAAGACCAGTAGTAGTTTCCAATGCACATCTGGTGGCTTTGTGTAATCTTGTGGACAATCAGTGTGTTGATGAAACACAGAAATTGCATTGGGATTGAATACAACAGTCACCATGCGCAGTAACCTCCACGGGAGTAATGTCTCAAACAGTCTACGCTTTGATCGTTCCCTGGAAGACCAGTGGTAGTTTCCAATGCACATCAGGAGGCATTCTGTAATCTGTGGACATTCAAAGTGTTGATGAAACACAGAAATTGCATCGGGATTGAATACAACAGTCACCATGCGCACTTTCCTCCATGGGAGTAGTGTCTCAAACAGTCTAAGTTTTGATCGTTCCCTGGAAGACCAGTAGTAGTTTCCGATGCGCACCTGGTAGCATTCTGTAATCTGTGGACTATCAGAGTGTTGATGAAACACACAAATTGCATCGTGATTGAATACAACAGTCACCATGCGCACTTTCCTCCTTGGGAGTAGTGTCTCAACAGTCTATGCTTTGATCGTTCCCTGGAAGACCAGAAGTAGTTTCCGAAGCACATCTGGAGGCATTCTGTAATCTGTGGACTATCATAGTGTTGATGAAACACAGAAATTGCATCGGGATTGAATACAACAGTCACCATGCGCACTTTCCTCCATGGGAGTAATGTCTCAAACAGTCTACGCTTTGATCGTTCCTTGGAAGACCAGAAGTAGTTTCCGATGCACATCTGGAGGCATTCTGTAATCTGTGGACTATCAGAGTGTTAATGGAACAAAGATATTGCATCGGGATTGAATACATCAGTCACCATGTGCACTTTCCTCCATGGGAGTAGTGTCTCAAACAGTCTACGTTTTGATCGTTCCCTGGAAGGCCAGTAGTAGATTCCGATGCACATCTGGAAGCATTCTGTAATCTGTGGACTATCAGAGTGTTGATGAAACACAGAAATTGCATCGGGATTGAATACAACAGTCACCATGCGCACTTTACTCCAAGGGAGTAATGTCTAAAACAGTCTACGCTTTGATCGTTCCCTGGAAGACCAGTAGTACTTTCCGATGCACATCTGGAGGCATTCTGTAATCTGTGGGCTGTCAGATTGTTGATGAAACACAGATATTGCATCGGGATTGAATACAACAGTCTCCATGCGCACTTTCCTCCATGGGAGTAGTGTCTCAATCAGTCTACGTTTTGACCGTTCCCTGGAAGGCCAGTAGTAGATTCCGATGCACATCTGGAAGCATTTTGTAATCTGTGGACTATCAGTGTGTTGATGAAACATAGAAATTGCATCGGGATTAAATACCACAGTCACCATGCGCCCTTTCCTCCATTGGAGTAATTTCTCAAACAGTTTACGCTTTGATCGTTCCCTGGAATACCAGTAGTAGTTTCCGATGCACATCTGGAGGCATTCTGTAATCTGTGGGCTGTCAGAGTGTTGATGAAACACAGAAATTGCATCGGGATTGAATACAACAGTCACCATGCGCACTTTCCTCCATGGGAGTAATGTCTCAAACAGTGTAAGCTTTGATCGTTCCCTGGAAGACCAGAAGTAGTTTCCGATGCACATCTGGAGGCATTCTGAAATCTGTGGACTAACTGAGTGTTGATGAATCTCAGAAATTGCACCGGGATTGAATACAACAGTCACCATGCGCACTTTCCTCCATGGGAATAATGTCTCAAACAGACTACGCTTTGATCGTTCCCTGGAAGACCAGAAGTAGTTTCCGATGCACATCTGGAGGCATTCTGTAATCTGTGGACTATCAGAGTGTTGATGGAACACAGAAATTGCATCGGGATTGAATACAACAGTCACCATGCGCACTTTCCTTCATGGGAGTAATGTCTCAAACAGTCTACGCTTTGATCGTTCCATGGAAGACCAGAAGTAGTTTCCGATGCAAATCTGGAGGCATTCTGTAATCTGTGGACTATCAGAGTGTTGATGAAACACAGAAATTGCATCGGGATTGAATACAACTGTCACCATGCGCACTTTCCTCCACGTTAGTAATGTCTCAAACAGTCTACGCTTTGATAGTTCCCTGGAAGACCAGTAGTAGTTTCCGATGCACATCTGCAGATATTCTGTAATCTGTGGACTATGAAAGTGTTGATGAAACATAGAAATTGCATCGGGAATGAATAAAACAGTCACCATGCGCACTTTCCTCCATGGGAGTAATGTCTCAAACAGACTACGCTGTGATCGTTCCCTGGAAGACCAGTAGTAGTTTCCAATGCACATCTGGTGGCTTTGTGTAATCTTGTGGACAATCAGAGTGTTGATGAAACACAGAAATTGCATTGGGATTGAATACAACAGTCACCATGCGCAGTTTCCTCCACAGGAGTAATGTCTCAAACAGTCTACGCTTTGATCGTTCCCTGGAAGACCAGTGGTAGTTTCCAATGCACATCTGGAGGCATTCTGTAATCTGTGGACCTTCAAAGTGTTGATGAAACACAGAAATTGCATCGGGATTGAATACAACAGTCACCATGTGCACTTTCCTCCATGGGAGTAGTGTCTCAAACAGTCTAAGTTTTGATCGTTCCCTGGAAGACCAGTAGTAGTTTCCGATGCGCATCTGGTAGCATTCTGTAATCTGTGGACTATCAGAGTGTTGATGAAACACACAAATTGCATCGTGATTGAATACAACAGTCACCATGCGCACTTTCCTCCATGGGAGTAGTGTCTCAACAGTCTATGCTTTGATCGTTCCCTGGAAGACCAGAAGTAGTTTCCGATGCACATCTGGAGGCATTCTGTAATCTGTGGACTATCATAGTGTTGATGAAACACAGAAATAGCATCGGGATTGAATACAACAGTCACCATGCGCACTTTCCTCCATGGGAGTAATGTCTCAAACAGTCTACGCTTTGATCGTTCCTTGGAAGACCAGAAGTAGTTTCCGATGCACATCTGGAGGCATTCTGTAATCTGTGGACTATCAGAGTGTTAATGGAACAAAGATATTGCATCGGGATTGAATACATCAGTCACCATGTGCACTTTCCTCCATGGGAGTAATGTCTCAAACAGTCTACGTTTTGATCGTTCCCTGGAAGGCCAGTAGTAGATTCCGATGCACATCTGGAAGCAGTCTGTAATCCGTGGACTATCAGAGTGTTGATGAAACACAGAAAATGCATCGTGATTGAATACAACAGTCACCATGCGCACTTTACTCCAAGGGAGTAATGTCTAAAACAGTCTGCGCTTTGATCGTTCCCTGGAAGACCAGTAGTACTTTCCGATGCACATCTGGAGGCATTCTGTAATCTGTGGGCTGTCAGGGTGTTGATGAAACACAGAAATTGCATCGGGATTGAATACAACAGTCACCATGCGCACTTTCCTCCATGGGAGTAATGTCTCAAACATTCTACACTTTGATCGTTCCCTGGAAGACCAGAAGTAGTTTCAGATGCACATCTAGAGGCATTGTGTAATCTGTGGACTATCAGAGTGTTGATGGAACACAGAAATTGCATCGGGATTGAATACAACAGTCACCATACGCACTTTCCTCCATGGGAGTAGTGTCTCAATCAGTCTACGTTTTGATCGTTCCCTGGAAGGCCAGTAGTAGATTCCGATGCACATCTGGAAGCATTCTGTAATCTGTGGACTATCAGAGTGTTGATGAAACACAGAAATTGCATCTGGATTAAATACAACAGTCACCATGCGCCCTTTCCTCCATCGGAGTAATTTCTCAAACAGTTTACGCTTTGATCGTTCCCTGGAAGACCAGTAGTAGTTTCCGATGCACATCTGGAGGCATTCTGTAATCTGTGGGCTGTCAGAGTGTTGATGAAACACAGAAATTGCATCGGGATTGAATACAACAGTCACCATACGCACTTTCCTCAATTTGAGTAGTGTCTCAAACAGTCTACGCTTTGATCGTTCCCTGGAAGACCAGTAGTAGTTTCCGATGCACATCTGGAGGCATTCTGTAATCTGTGGGCTGTCAGAGTGTTGATGAAACACAGAAATTGCATCGGGATTGAATACAACAGTCACCAGGCGCACTTTCCTCCATGGGAGTAATGTCTCAAACAGTCTACACTAAGATCGTTCCTTGGAAGGCCAGAAGTAGTTTCCGATGCACATCTGGAGGCATTGTGTAATCTGTGGACTATCAGAGTGTTGATGGAACACAGAAATTGCATCGGGATTGAATACAACAGTTACCATACGCACTTTCCTCCATGGGAGTAGTGTCTCAAACAGTCTACGCTTTTGATCGTTCCCTGGAAGGCCAGTAGTAGATTCCGATGCACATCTGGAAGCATTCTGTAATCTGTGGACTATCAGAGTGTTGATTAAACACAGAAATTACATCGGGACTGAATACAACAGTCACCATGCGCCCTTTCCTCCATGGGAAGAATTTCTCAAACAGTTTACGCTTTGATCGTTCCCTGGAAGACCAGTAGTAGTTTACGATGCACATCTGGAGGCATTCTGTTATCTGTGGGCTGTCAGAGTGTTGATGAAACACAGAAATTGCATCGGGATTGAATACTACAGTCACCATGCGTACTTTCCTCCACGGGAGTAATGTCTCAAACAGTCTACGCTTTGATCGTTCCCTGGAAGACCAGTAGTAGTTTCCGATGCACATCTGGTAACATTCTGTAATCTGTGGACTATCAGAGTGTTGATGAAACACAGAAATTGCATCGGGATTGAATACAACAGTCACCATGCGCACTTTCCTCCACGAAAGTAATGTCTCAAACATTCTAGGCTTTGATCGTTCCCTGGAAGACCAGTAGTAGTTTCCGATGCGCATCTGGTAGCATACTGTAAACTGTGGACTATCACAGTGTTGATGAAACACAGAAATTGCATCGGGAATGAATACAACAGTCACCATGCTCACTTTCCTCAATGGGAGTAGTGTCTCAACAGTCTATGCTTTGATCGTTCCCTGGAAAACCAGAAGTAGTTTCCGATGCACATCTGGAGGCATTCTGTAATCTGTGGACTATCATAGTGTTGACGAAACACAGAAATTGCATCGGGATTGAATACAACAGTCACCATGCGCACTTTACTCCAAGGGAGTAATGTCTCAAACCTTCTACGCTTTGATCGTTCCCTGGAAGACCAGTAGTAGATTCCGATGCACATCTGGAGATATTCTGTAGTCTGTGGACTATCAAGGTGTTGATGAAACACAGAAATTGCATCGGGATTGAATACAACATTCACCATGCGCACTTTCCTCCATGGGAGTAATGTCTCAAACAGTCTACGCTTTGATCGTTCCCTGGAAGACCAGTAGTAGTTTCCAATGCACATCTGGTGGCTTTCTGTAATCTTGTGGACTATCAGAGTGTTGATGAAACACAGAAATTGCATCGGGATTGAATACAACAGTCACCATGCGCACATTCCTCCATGGGAGTAGTGTCTCAGAGAGTCTACGCTTTGATCGTTCCCTGGAAGACCAGTAGTAGTTTCCAATGCACATCTGGAAACATTCTGTAATCTGTGGACTATTAGAGTGTTGTTGAAACACAGACATTGCATCGGGATTGAATACAACAGTCACCATGCGCACTTTTCTCTATGGGAGTAATGTCTCAAATAGCCGACGCTTTGACCGTTCCCTGGAAGACCAGTAGTAGTTTCCGATGCACATTTGGATGCATTCTATAATCTGTGGACCTTCAAAGTGTTGATGAAACACAGAAATTGCATCGGGATTGATTACAACAGTCAACATGCGCACTTGCCTACATGTTAGTAATGTCTCAAACAGTCTACGCTTTAATCGTTCCCTGGAAGACCAGTGGTAGTTTCCGATGCACATCTGGAGGCATTCCGAGTGTTGATGAAACACAGAAATTGCATTGGGATTGAATACAACAGTCACCATGCGCACTTTCCTCCATGGGAGTAATGTCTCAAACAGTCTACGCTTTGATCGTTCCCTGGAAGACCAGAAGTAGTTTCCGATGACATCTGGAGGCATTCTGAAATCTGTGGACTAACTGAGTGTTGATGAATCTCAGAAATTGCATCGGGATTGAATAGAACAGTCACCATGCGCACTTTCCTCCATGGGAGTAATGTCTCAAACAGTCTACGCTTTGATCGTTCCTTGGAAGACCAGAAGTAGTTTCCGATGCACATCTGGAGGCATTCTGTAATCTGTGGACTATCAGAGTGTTGATGGAACACTGAAATTGCATCGGGATTGAATACAACAGTCACCATGCGCACTTTCCTCCATGGGAGTAATGTCTCAAACAGTCTACGCTTTGATCGTTCCTTGGAAGCCCAGAAGTAGTTTCCGATGCAATTCTGGAGGCATTCTGTAATCTGTGGACTATCAGAGTGTTGATGAAACACAGAAATTGCATCGGGATTGAATACAACATTCACCATGCGCACTTTCCTCCACGTTAGTAAAGTCTCAAACAGTCTACGCTTTGATCGTTCCCTGGAAGACCAGAGTAGTTTCCGATGCACATCTGGAGGCATTCTGTAATCTGTGGGCTGTCAGAGTGTTGATGAAACACAGAAATTGCATCGGGATTGAATACAACAGTCACCATGCGCACTTTCCTCCATGGGAGTAATGTCTCAAACAGTTTACGCTTTGATCGTTCCATGGAAGACCAGTAGTAGTTTCTGATGCACATCTGGAGGCATTCTATAACCTGTGGACTGTCAGAGTGTTGATGAAACACAGAAATTGCATCGGGATTGAATACAACAGTCACCATGCGCACTTTCCTCCATGGGAGTAATGTCTCAAACAGTCTACGCTTTGACCGTTCCCTGGAAGACCAGTAGTAGTTTCCGATGCACCTCTGGGGATATTCTGTAATCTGTGGACTATCAGAGTGTTGATGGAACACAGAAATTGCATCGAGATTGAAAAAACTGTCACCATTCGCACTTTCCTCCATTTGAGTAGTGTCTCAAACAGTCTACGCTTTTGATCGTTCCCTGGAAGGCCAGTAGTAGATTCCGATGCACATCAGGAAGCATTCTGTAATCTGTGGACTATCAGAGTGTTGATTAAACACAGAAATTGCATCGGGACTGAATACAACAGTCACCATGCGCCCTTTCCTCCATGGGAAGAATTTCTCAAACAGTTTACGCTTTGATCGTTCCCTGGAAGACCAGTAGTAGTTTACGATGCACATCTGGAGGCATTCTGTTATCTGTGGGCTGTCAGAGTGTTGATGAAACACAGAAATTGCATCGGAATTGAATACAACAGTCACCATGCGCACTTTCCTCCACAGGAGTAATGTCTCAAACAGTCTACGATTTGATCGTTCCCTGGGAGACCAGTAGTAGTTTCCGATGCACATCTGGTAACATTCTGTAATCTGTGGACTATCAGAGTGTTGATGAAACACAGAAATTGCATCGGGATTGAATACAACAGTCACCATGCGCACTTTCCTCCACGAAAGTAATGTCTCAAACATTCTAGGCTTTGATCGTTCCCTGGAAGACCAGTAGTAGTTTCCGATGCGCATCTGGTAGCATACTGTAAACTGTGGACTATCACAGTGTTGATGAAACACAGAAAATGCATCGGGATTGAATACAACAGTCACCATGCGCACTTTACTCCAAGGGAGTAATGTCTCAAACCTTCTACGCTTTGATCGTTCCCTGGAAGACCAGTAGTAGATTCCGATGCACATCTGGAGATATTCTGTAATCTGTGGACTATCAAGGTGTTGATGAAACACAGAAATTGCATCGGGATTGAATACAACATTCACCATGCGCACTTTCCTCCATGGGAGTAATGTCTCAAACAGTCTACGCTTTAATCGTTCCCTGGAAGACCAGTGGTAGTTTCCGATGCACATCTGGAGGCATTCCGAGTGTTGATGAAACACAGAAATTGCATTGGGATTGAATACAACAGTCACCATGCGCACTTTCCTCCATGGGAGTAATGTCTCAAACAGTCTACGCTTTGATCGTTCACTGGAAGACCAGAAGTAGTTTCCGATGACATCTGGAGGCATTCTGAAATCTGTGGACTAACTGAGTGTTGATGAATCTCAGAAATTGCATCGGGATTGAATAGAACAGTCACCATGCGCACTTTCCTCCATGGGAGTAATGTCTCAAACAGTCTACGCTTTGATCGTTCCTTGGAAGACCAGAAGTAGTTTCCGATGCACATCTGGAGGCATTCTGTAATCTGTGGACTATCAGAGTGCTGATTGAACACTGAAATTGCATCGGGATTGAATACAACAGTCACCATGCGCACTTTCCTCCATGGGAGTAATGTCTCAAACAGTCTACGCTTTGATCGTTCCTTGGAAGACCAGAAGTAGTTTCCGATGCAATTCTGGAGGCATTCTGTAATCTGTGGACTATCAGAGTGTTGATGAAACACAGAAATTGCATCGGGATTGAATACAACATTCACCATGCGCACTTTCCTCCACGTTAGTAAAGTCTCAAACAGTCTACGCTTTGATCGTTCCCTGGAAGACCAGAGTAGTTTCCGATGCACATCTGGAGGCATTCTGTAATCTGTGGGCTGTCAGAGTGTTGATGAAACACAGAAATTGCATCGGGATTGAATACAACAGTCACCATGCGCACTTTCCTCCATACGAGTAATGTCTCAAACAGTTTACGCTTTGATCGTTCCCTGGAAGACCAGTAGTAGTTTCCGATGCACATCTGGAGGCATTCTGTACTCTGTGGGCTGTCAGAGTGTTGATGAAACACTGAAATTGCGTCGGGATTGAATACAACAGTCACCATGCGCACTTTCTTCCACGGGAGTAATGTCTCAAACAGTCTACGCTTTGATCGTTCCCTGGAAGACCAGTAGTAGTTTCCGATGCACATCTGGAGATATTCTGTAATCTGTGGACTATCAAAGTGTTGATGAAACACAGATATTGCATCGGGATTGAATATAACAGTCACCATGCGCCCTTTCCTCCATGGGAAGAATTTCTCAAACAGTTTACGCTTTGATCGTTCCCTGGAAGACCAGTAGTAGTTTACGATGCACATCTGGAGGCATTCTGTTATCTGTGGGCTGTCAGAGTGTTGATGAAACACAGAAATTGCATCGGGATTGAATACAACAGTCACCATGCGCACTTTCCTCCACGGGAGTAATGTCTCAAACAGTCTACGCTTTGATCGTTCCCTGGAAGACCAGTAGTAGTTTCCGATGCACATCTGGTAACATTCTGTAATCTGTGGACTATCAGAGTGTTGATGAAACACAGAAATTGCATCGGGATTGAATACAACAGTCACCATGCGCACTTTCCTCCACGAAAGTAATGTCTCAAACATTCTAGGCTTTGATCGTTCCCTGGAAGACCAGTAGTAGTTTCCGATGCGCATCTGGTAGCATACTGTAAACTGTGGACTATCACAGTGTTGATGAAACACAGAAATTGCATCGGGAATGAATACAACAGTCACCATGCTCACTTTCCTCAATGGGAGTAGTGTCTCAACAGTCTATGCTTTGATCGTTCCCTGGAAAACCAGAAGTAGTTTCCGATGCACATCTGGAGGCATTCTGTAATCTGTGGACTATCATAGTGTTGACGAAACACAGAAATTGCATCGGGATTGAATACAACAGTCACCATGCGCACTTTACTCCAAGGGAGTAATGTCTCAAACCTTCTACGCTTTGATCGTTCCCTGGAAGACCAGTAGTAGATTCCGATGCACATCTGGAGATATTCTGTAGTCTGTGGACTATCAAGGTGTTGATGAAACACAGAAATTGCATCGGGATTGAATACAACATTCACCATGCGCACTTTCCTCCATGGGAGTAACGTCTCAAACAGTCTACGCTTTGATCGTTCCCTGGAAGACCAGTAGTAGTTTCCAATGCACATCTGGTGGCTTTCTGTAATCTTGTGGACTATCAGAGTGTTGATGAAACACAGAAATTGCATCGGGATTGAATACAACAGTCACCATGCGCACATTCCTCCATGGGAGTAGTGTCTCAGAGAGTCTACGCTTTGATCGTTCCCTGGAAGACCAGTAGTAGTTTCCAATGCACATCTGGAAACATTCTGTAATCTGTGGACTATTAGAGTGTTGTTGAAACACAGACATTGCATCGGGATTGAATACAACAGTCACCATGCGCACTTTTCTCTATGGGAGTAATGTCTCAAATAGCCGACGCTTTGACCGTTCCCTGGAAGACCAGTAGTAGTTTCCGATGCACATTTGGATGCATTCTATAATCTGTGGACCTTCAAAGTGTTGATGAAACACAGAAATTGCATCGGGATTGATTACAACAGTCAACATGCGCACTTGCCTACATGTTAGTAATGTCTCAAACAGTCTACGCTTTAATCGTTCCCTGGAAGACCAGTGGTAGTTTCCGATGCACATCTGGAGGCATTCCGAGTGTTGATGAAACACAGAAATTGCATTGGGATTGAATACAACAGTCACCATGCGCACTTTCCTCCATGGGAGTAATGTCTCAAACAGTCTACGCTTTGATCGTTCCCTGGAAGACCAGAAGTAGTTTCCGATGACATCTGGAGGCATTCTGAAATCTGTGGACTAACTGAGTGTTGATGAATCTCAGAAATTGCATCGGGATTGAATAGAACAGTCACCATGCGCACTTTCCTCCATGGGAGTAATGTCTCAAACAGTCTACGCTTTGATCGTTCCTTGGAAGACCAGAAGTAGTTTCCGATGCACATCTGGAGGCATTCTGTAATCTGTGGACTATCAGAGTGTTAATGGAACACTGAAATTGCATCGGGATTGAATACAACAGTCACCATGCGCACTTTCCTCCATGGGAGTAATGTCTCAAACAGTCTACGCTTTGATCGTTCCTTGGAAGCCCAGAAGTAGTTTCCGATGCAATTCTGGAGGCATTCTGTAATCTGTGGACTATCAGAGTGTTGATGAAACACAGAAATTGCATCGGGATTGAATACAACATTCACCATGCGCACTTTCCTCCACGTTAGTAAAGTCTCAAACAGTCTACGCTTTGATCGTTCCCTGGAAGACCAGAGTAGTTTCCGATGCACATCTGGAGGCATTCTGTAATCTGTGGGCTGTCAGAGTGTTGATGAAACACAGAAATTGCATCGGGATTGAATACAACAGTCACCATGCGCACTTTCCTCCATGGGAGTAATGTCTCAAACAGTTTACGCTTTGATCGTTCCATGGAAGACCAGTAGTAGTTTCTGATGCACATCTGGAGGCATTCTATAACCTGTGGACTGTCAGAGTGTTGATGAAACACAGAAATTGCATCGGGATTGAATACAACAGTCACCATGCGCACTTTCCTCCATGGGAGTAATGTCTCAAACAGTCTACGCTTTGACCGTTCCCTGGAAGACCAGTAGTAGTTTCCGATGCACCTCTGGGGATATTCTGTAATCTGTGGACTATCAGAGTGTTGATGGAACACAGAAATTGCATCGAGATTGAAAAAACTGTCACCATTCGCACTTTCCTCCATTTGAGTAGTGTCTCAAACAGTCTACGCTTTTGATCGTTCCCTGGAAGGCCAGTAGTAGATTCCGATGCACATCAGGAAGCATTCTGTAATCTGTGGACTATCAGAGTGTTGATTAAACACAGAAATTGCATCGGGACTGAATACAACAGTCACCATGCGCCCTTTCCTCCATGGGAAGAATTTCTCAAACAGTTTACGCTTTGATCGTTCCCTGGAAGACCAGTAGTAGTTTACGATGCACATCTGGAGGCATTCTGTTATCTGTGGGCTGTCAGAGTGTTGATGAAACACAGAAATTGCAACGGAATTGAATACAACAGTCACCATGCGCACTTTCCTCCACAGGAGTAATGTCTCAAACAGTCTACGATTTGATCGTTCCCTGGGAGATTAGTAGTAGTTTCCGATGCACATCTGGTAACATTCTGTAATCTGTGGACTATCAGAGTGTTGATGAAACACAGAAATTGCATCGGGATTGAATACAACAGTCACCATGCGCACTTTCCTCCACGAAAGTAATGTCTCAAACATTCTAGGCTTTGATCGTTCCCTGGAAGACCAGTAGTAGTTTCCGATGCGCATCTGGTAGCATACTGTAAACTGTGGACTATCACAGTGTTGATGAAACACAGAAAATGCATCGGGATTGAATACAACAGTCACCATGCGCACTTTACTCCAAGGGAGTAATGTCTCAAACCTTCTACGCTTTGATCGTTCCCTGGAAGACCAGTAGTAGATTCCGATGCACATCTGGAGATATTCTGTAATCTGTGGACTATCAAGGTGTTGATGAAACACAGAAATTGCATCGGGATTGAATACAACATTCACCATGCGCACTTTCCTCCATGGGAGTAATGTCTCAAACAGTCTACGCTTTAATCGTTCCCTGGAAGACCAGTGGTAGTTTCCAATGCACATCTGGAGGCATTCCGAGTGTTGATGAAACACAGAAATTGCATTGGGATTGAATACAACAGTCACCATGCGCACTTTCCTCCATGGGAGTAATGTCTCAAACAGTCTACGCTTTGATCGTTCACTGGAAGACCAGAAGTAGTTTCCGATGACATCTGGAGGCATTCTGAAATCTGTGGACTAACTGAGTGTTGATGAATCTCAGAAATTGCATCGGGATTGAATAGAACAGTCACCATGCGCACTTTCCTCCATGGGAGTAATGTCTCAAACAGTCTACGCTTTGATCGTTCCTTGGAAGACCAGAAGTAGTTTCCGATGCACATCTGGAGGCATTCTGTAATCTGTGGACTATCAGAGTGCTGATTGAACACTGAAATTGCATCGGGATTGAATACAACAGTCACCATGCGCACTTTCCTCCATGGGAGTAATGTCTCAAACAGTCTACGCTTTGATCGTTCCTTGGAAGACCAGAAGTAGTTTCCGATGCAATTCTGGAGGCATTCTGTAATCTGTGGACTATCAGAGTGTTGATGAAACACAGAAATTGCATCGGGATTGAATACAACATTCACCATGCGCACTTTCCTCCACGTTAGTAAAGTCTCAAACAGTCTACGCTTTGATCGTTCCCTGGAAGACCAGAGTAGTTTCCGATGCACATCTGGAGGCATTCTGTAATCTGTGGGCTGTCAGAGTGTTGATGAAACACAGAAATTGCATCGGGATTGAATACAACAGTCACCATGCGCACTTTCCTCCATACGAGTAATGTCTCAAACAGTTTACGCTTTGATCGTTCCCTGGAAGACCAGTAGTAGTTTCCGATGCACATCTGGAGGCATTCTGTACTCTGTGGGCTGTCAGAGTGTTGATGAAACACTGAAATTGCGTCGGGATTGAATACAACAGTCACCATGCGCACTTTCCTCCACGGGAGTAATGTCTCAAACAGTCTACGCTTTGATCGTTCCCTGGAAGACCAGTAGTAGTTTCCGATGCACATCTGGAGATATTCTGTAATCTGTGGACTATCAAAGTGTTGATGAAACACAGATATTGCATCGGGATTGAATATAACAGTCACCATGCGCACTTTCCTCCATGGGAGTAATGTCTCAAACAGACTACGATTTGAACGTTCCCTGGAAGACCAGTAGTAGTTTCCAATGCACATCTGGTGGCTTTGTGTAATCTTGTGGACAATCAGAGTGTTGATGAAACACAGAAATTGCATTGGGATTGAATATAACAGTCACCATGCGCACTTTCCTCCACGTTAGTAATGTCTCAAACAGTCTACGCTTTGATCGTTCCCTGGAAGACCAGTAGTAGTTTCCAATGCACATCTGGAGGCATTCTGTAATCTGTGGGCTGTCAGAGTGTTGATGAAACACAGAAATTGCATCGGGATTGAATACAACAGTCACCATGCGCACTTTCCTCCATGGGAGTAATGTCTCAAACAGTTTACGCTTTGATCGTTCCATGGAAGACCAGTAGTAGTTTCTGATGCACATCTGGAGGCATTCTATAACCTGTGGGCTGTCAGAGTGTTGATGAAACACAGAAATTGCATCGGGATTGAATACAACAGTAACCATGCGCACTTTCCTCCATGGGAGTAATGTCTCAAACAGTCTACGCTTTGACCGTTCCCTGGAAGACCAGTAGTAGTTTCCGATGCACCTCTGGGGATATTCTGTAATCTGTGGACTATCAGAGTGTTAATGGAACACAGAAATTGCATCGAGATTGAATACAACAGTCACCATTCGCACTTTCCTCCATTTGAGTAGTGTCTCAAACAGTCTACGTTTTGATCGTTCCCTAGAAGGCCAGTAGTAGATTCCGATGCACATCTGGAAGCATTCTGTAATCTATGGACTATCAGAGTGTTGATGAAACACAGAAATTGCATCGGGATTGAATAGAACAGTCACCATGCGCACTTTCCTCCATGGGTGTAGTGTCTCAACAGTCTATGCTTTGATCGTTCCCTGGAAGACCAGTACTAGATTCCGATGCCCATCTCGAGATATTCTGTAATCTGTGGACTATCAAAGTGTTGATGAAACACAGAAATTGCATCGGGATTGAATACAACAGTCACCATGCGCACTTTCCTCCAAGGGAGTAATGTCTCAAACAGTCTACGCTTTGATCGTTCCCTGGAAGACCAGTAGTAGTTTCCAATGCACATCTGGTGGCTTTCTGTAATCTTGTGGACTATCAGAGTGTTGATGAAACACAGAAATTGCATCGGGATTGAATACAACAATCACCATGCGCACTTTCCTCCATGGGAGTAATGTCTCAAACAGTCTACGCTTTGATCGTTCCCTGGAAGACTAGTAGTAGTTTCCAATGCACATCTGGTGGCTTTCTGTAGTCTTGTGGACTATCAGAGTGTTGATGAAACACAGAAATTGCATCGGGATTGAATATAACAGTCACCATGTGCACATTCCTCCATGGGAGTAGTGTCTCAGAGAGTCTACGCTTTGATCGTTCCCTGGAAGACCAGTAGTAGTTTCCAATGCACATCTGGAAACTTTCTGTAATCTGTGGACTATTAGAGTGTTGTTGAAACACAGACATTGCATCGGGATTGAATACAACAGTCACCTTGCGCACTTTTCTCTATGGGAGTAATGTCTCAAATAGCCGACGCTTTGATCGTTCCCTGGAGGACCAGTAGTAGTTTCCGATGCACAAATTTGATGCATTCTATAATCTGTGGACCTTCAAAGTGTTGATGAAACACAGAAATTGCATCGGGATTGATTACAACAGTCAACATGCGCACTTGCCTACATGTTAGTAATGTCTCAAACAGTCTACGCTTTAATCGTTCCCTGGAAGACCAGTGGTAGTTTCCGATGCACATCTGGAGGCATTCCGAGTGTTGATGAAACACAGAAATTGCATTGGGATTGAATACAACAGTCAACATGCGCACTTTCATCCATGCTAGTAATGTCTAAAACAGTCTACGCTTTGATCGTTCCCTGGAAGACCAGAAGTAGTTTCCGATGCACATCTGGAGGCATTCTGAAATCTGTGGACTAACTGAGTGTTGATGAATCTCAGAAATTGCATCGGGATTGAATACAACAGTCACCATGCGCACTTTCCTCCATGGGAGTAATGTCTCAAACAGTCTACGCTTTGATCGTTCCCTGGAAGACCAGTAGTAGTTTCCGATGCACATCTGGAGATATTCGGTAATCTGTGGACTATCTAAGTGTTGATGAAACACAGAAATTGCATCGGGATTGAATACAACAGTCACCATGCGCACTTTCCTCCATGGGAGTAATGTCTCAAACAGTTTACGCTTTGATCGTTCCATGGAAGACCAGTAGTAGTTTTTGATGCACATCTGGAGGCATTCTATAACCTGTGGACTGTCAGAGTGTTGATGAAACACAGAAATTGCATCGGGATTGAATACAACAGTCACCATGCGCACTTTCCTCCATGGGAGTAATGTCTCAAACAGACTACGCTTTGAACGTTCCCTGGAAGACCAGTAGTAGTTTCCAATGCACATCTGGTGGCTTTGTGTAATCTTGTGGACAATCAGAGTTTTGACGAAACACAGAAATTGCATTGGGATTGAATATAACAGTCACCATGCGCACGTTCCTCCACGTTAGTAATGTCTCAAACAGTCTACGCTTTGATCGTTCCCTGGAAGACCAGTAGTAGTTTCCGATGCACATCTGAAGGCATTCTGTAATCTGTGGGCTGTCAGAGTGTTGATGAAACACAGAAATTGCATCGGGATTGAATACAACAGTCACCATGCGCACTTTCCTCCATGGGAGTAATGTCTCAAACAGTTTACGCTTTGATCGTTCCATGGAAGACCAGTAGTAGTTTCCGATGCACATCTGGAGGCATTCTATAGCCTGTGGGCTGTCAAAGTGTTGATGAAACACAGAAATTGCATCGGGATTGAATACAACAGTCACCATGCGCACTTTCCTCCATGGGAGTAATGTCTCAAAGAGTCTACGCTTTGACCGTTCCCTGGAACACCAGTAGTAGTTTCCGATGCACATCTGGAGATATTCTGTAATCTGTGGACTATCAAAGTGTTGATGAAACACAGAAATTGCATCGGGATTGAATACAACAGTCACCATGAGCACTTACCTCCATGGGAGTAATGTCTCAAACAGTCTACGCTTTGATCGTTCCCTGGAAGACCGGAAGTAGTTTCCGATGCACATCTGGAGGCATTCTGAAATCTGTGGTCTAACTGAGTGTTGATGAATCACACAAATTGCATCGGGATTGAATACAACAGTCACCACGCGCACTTTCCTCCATGGGAGTAATGTCTCAAACAGTCTACGTTTTGATCGTTCCTTGGAAGACCAGAAGTAGTTTCCGATGCACATCTGGAGCCATTCTGTAATCTGTGGACTATCAAAGTGTTGATGAAACACAGAAATTGCATCGGGATTGAATACAACAGTCACCATGAGCACTTACCTCCATGGGAGTAATGTCTCAAACAGTCTACGCTTTGATCGTTCCCTGGAAGACCGGAAGTAGTTTCCGATGCACATCTGGAGGCATTCTGAAATCTGTGGTCTAACTGAGTGTTGATGAATCACACAAATTGCATCGGGATTGAATACAACAGTCACCACGCGCACTTTCCTCCATGGGAGTAATGTCTCAAACAGTCTACGTTTTGATCGTTCCTTGGAAGACCAGAAGTAGTTTCCGATGCACATCTGGAGCCATTCTGTAATCTGTGGACTATCAGAGTGTTGATGGAACACAGAAATTGCATCGAGATTGAATACAACAGTCACCATACGCACTTTCCTCCATTTGAGTAGTGTCTCAAACAGTCTACGTTTTGATCGTTCCCTGGAAGGCCAGTAGTAGATTCCGATGCACATCTGGAAGCATTCTGTAATCTGTGGACTATCAGAGTGTTGATGAAATACAGAAAATGTATCGGGATTGAATATAACAGTCACCAAGCGCACTTTACTCCAAGGGAGTAATGTCTAAAACAGTCTACGCTTTGATCGTTCCCTGGAAGACCACTAGTAGTTTCCAATGCACATCTGGTGGGTTTCGGTAATCTTGTTTACTATCAGAGTGTTGATGAAACACAGAAATTGCATCGGGATTGAATACTACAGTCACCATGCGCTCTTTCATCCACGGGAGTAATGTCTCAAACAGTCTACGCTTTGATCGTTCCCTGGAAGACCAGTTGTAGTTTCCGATGCACATCTGGTAGCATTCTGTAATCTGTGGACTATCAGAGTGTTGATGAAACACAGAAATTGCATCGGGATTGAATACAACAGTCACCATGCGCACTTTCCACCACGAAAGTAATGTCTCAAACATTCTATACTTTGATCATTCCCTGGAAGACCAGTAGTAGTTTCCTATGCGCATCTGGTAGCATACTGTAATCTTTGGACTATCAGAGTGTTGATGAAACACAGAAATTGCATCGGGATTGAATACAACGGTCACCATGCTCACTTTCCTCCATGGGAGTAGTGTCTCAACAGTCTATGCTTTGATCGTTCCCTGGAAATCCAGAAGTAGTTTCCGATGCACATCTGGAGGCATTCTGTAATCTGTGGACTATCATAGTGTTGACGAAACACAGAAATTGCATCGGGATTGAATACAACAGTCACCATGCGCACTTTACTCCAAGGGAGTAATGTCTCAAACCGTCTACGCCTTGATCGTACCCTGGAAGACCAGTAGTAGATTCCGATGCACATCTGGAGATATTCTGTAATCTGTGGACTATCAAAGTGTTGATGAAACACAGATATTGCATCGGGATTGAATACAACAGTCACCATGCGCACTTTCCTCCATGGGAGTAATGTCTCAAACAGTCTACGCTTTGATCATTCCCTGGAAGACCAGTAGTAGTTTCCAATGCACATCTGGTGGCTTTCTGTCATCTTGTGGACTATCAGAGTGTTGATGAAACACAGAAATTGCATCGGGATTGAATACAACAGTCACCATGCGCACATTCCTCCATGGGAGTAGTGTCTCAGAGAGTCTACGCTTTGATCGTTCCCTGGAAGACCAGTAGTAGTTTCCAATGCACATCTGGAAACATTCTGTAATCTGTGGACTATTAGAGTGTTGTTGAAACACAGACATTGCATCGGGATTGAATACAACAGTCACCATGCGCACTTTTCTCTATGGGAGTAACGTCTCAAATAGCCGACGCTTTGATCGTTCCCTGGAAGACCAGTAGTAGTTTCCGATGCACATTTGGATGCATTCTATAATCTGTGGACATTCAAAGTGTTGAAGAAACACAGAAATTGCATCGGGATTGACTACAACAGTCAACATGCGCACTTGCCTACATGTTAGTAATGTCTCAAAAATTTCACGCTTTAATCGTTCCCTGGAAGACAGTGGTAGATTCCGATGCACATCTGGAGGCATTCCGAGTGTTGATGAAACACAGAAATTGCATTGGGATTGAATACAACAGTCACCATGCGCACTTTGCTCCATGGGAGTAATGTCTCAAACAGTCTACGCTTTGATCGTTCCCTGGAAGACCAGAAGTAGTTTCCGATGCACATCTGGAGGCATTCTGAAATCTGTGGACTAACTGAGTGTTGATGAATCTCAGAAATTGCATCGGTATTGAATACAACAGTCACCATGCGCACTTTCCTCCATGGGAGTAATGTCTCAAACAGTCTACGCTTTGATCGTTCCTTGGAAGACCAGAAGTAGTTTCCGATGCACATCTGGAGGCATTCTGTAATCTGTGGACTATCAGAGTGTTGATGGAACACAGAAATTGCATCGGGATTGAATACAACAGTCACCATGCGCACTTTCCTCCATGGGAGTAATGTCTCAAACAGTCTACGCTCTGATCGTTCCTTGGAAGACCAGAAGTAGTTTCCGATGCAAATGTGGAGGCATTCTGTAATCTGTGGACTATCAGAGTGTTGATGAAACACTGAAATTGCATCGGGATTGAATACAACATTCACCATGCGCACTTTCCTCCACGTTAGTAATGTCTATAACAGTCTACGCTTTGATCGTTCCCTGGAAGACCAGTAGTAGTTTCCGATGCACATCTGGAGCCATTCTGTAATCTGTGGACTATCAGAGTGTTGATGGAACACAGAAATTGCATCGAGATTGAATACAACAGTCACCATACGCACTTTCCTCCATTTGAGTAGTGTCTCAAACAGTCTACGTTTTGATCGTTCCCTGGAAGGCCAGTAGTAGATTCCGATGCACATCTGGAAGCATTCTGTAATCTGTGGACTATCAGAGTGTTGATGAAATACAGAAAATGTATCGGGATTGAATATAACAGTCACCAAGCGCACTTTACTCCAAGGGAGTAATGTCTAAAACAGTCTACGCTTTGATCGTTCCCTGGAAGACCACTAGTAGTTTCCAATGCACATCTGGTGGGTTTCGGTAATCTTGTTTACTATCAGAGTGTTGATGAAACACAGAAATTGCATCGGGATTGAATACTACAGTCACCATGCGCTCTTTCATCCACGGGAGTAATGTCTCAAACAGTCTACGCTTTGATCGTTCCCTGGAAGACCAGTTGTAGTTTCCGATGCACATCTGGTAGCATTCTGTAATCTGTGGACTATCAGAGTGTTGATGAAACACAGAAATTGCATCGGGATTGAATACAACAGTCACCATGCGCACTTTCCACCACGAAAGTAATGTCTCAAACATTCTATACTTTGATCATTCCCTGGAAGACCAGTAGTAGTTTCCTATGCGCATCTGGTAGCATACTGTAATCTTTGGACTATCAGAGTGTTGATGAAACACAGAAATTGCATCGGGATTGAATACAACGGTCACCATGCTCACTTTCCTCCATGGGAGTAGTGTCTCAACAGTCTATGCTTTGATCGTTCCCTGGAAATCCAGAAGTAGTTTCCGATGCACATCTGGAGGCATTCTGTAATCTGTGGACTATCATAGTGTTGACGAAACACAGAAATTGCATCGGGATTGAATACAACAGTCACCATGCGCACTTTACTCCAAGGGAGTAATGTCTCAAACCGTCTACGCCTTGATCGTACCCTGGAAGACCAGTAGTAGATTCCGATGCACATCTGGAGATATTCTGTAATCTGTGGACTATCAAAGTGTTGATGAAACACAGATATTGCATCGGGATTGAATACAACAGTCACCATGCGCACTTTCCTCCATGGGAGTAATGTCTCAAACAGTCTACGCTTTGATCATTCCCTGGAAGACCAGTAGTAGTTTCCAATGCACATCTGGTGGCTTTCTGTCATCTTGTGGACTATCAGAGTGTTGATGAAACACAGAAATTGCATCGGGATTGAATACAACAGTCACCATGCGCACATTCCTCCATGGGAGTAGTGTCTCAGAGAGTCTACGCTTTGATCGTTCCCTGGAAGACCAGTAGTAGTTTCCAATGCACATCTGGAAACATTCTGTAATCTGTGGACTATTAGAGTGTTGTTGAAACACAGACATTGCATCGGGATTGAATACAACAGTCACCATGCGCACTTTTCTCTATGGGAGTAACGTCTCAAATAGCCGACGCTTTGATCGTTCCCTGGAAGACCAGTAGTAGTTTCCGATGCACATTTGGATGCATTCTATAATCTGTGGACATTCAAAGTGTTGAAGAAACACAGAAATTGCATCGGGATTGACTACAACAGTCAACATGCGCACTTTCCTCCACGTTAGTAATGTCTATAACAGTCTACGCTTTGATCGTTCCCTGGAAGACCAGTAGTAGTTTGCGATGCACATCTGGAGATATTCTGTAATCTGTGGACTATCAAAGTGTTGATGAAACACAGAAATTGCATTGGGATTGAATACAACAGTCACCATGCGCACTTTGCTCCATGGGAGTAATGTCTCAAACAGTCTACGCTTTGATCGTTCCCTGGAAGACCAGAAGTAGTTTCCGATGCACATCTGGAGGCATTCTGAAATCTGTGGACTAACTGAGTGTTGATGAATCTCAGAAATTGCATCGGTATTGAATACAACAGTCACCATGCGCACTTTCCTCCATGGGAGTAATGTCTCAAACAGTCTACGCTTTGATCGTTCCTTGGAAGACCAGAAGTAGTTTCCGATGCACATCTGGAGGCATTCTGTAATCTGTGGACTATCAGAGTGTTGATGGAACACAGAAATTGCATCGGGATTGAATACAACAGTCACCATGCGCACTTTCCTCCATGGGAGTAATGTCTCAAACAGTCTACGCTCTGATCGTTCCTTGGAAGACCAGAAGTAGTTTCCGATGCAAATGTGGAGGCATTCTGTAATCTGTGGACTATCAGAGTGTTGATGAAACACTGAAATTGCATCGGGATTGAATACAACATTCACCATGCGCACTTTCCTCCACGTTAGTAATGTCTATAACAGTCTACGCTTTGATCGTTCCCTGGAAGACCAGTAGTAGTTTGCGATGCACATCTGGAGATATTCTGTAATCTGTGGACTATCAAAGTGTTGATGAAACACAGAAATTGCATCGGGATTGAATACAACAGTCACCATGCGCACTTTCCTCCATGGGAGTAGTGTCTCAAACAGTCTACGTTTTGATCGATCCCTGGACGGCCAGTAGTAGATTCCGATGCACATCTGGAAGCATTCTGTAATCTGTGGACTATCAAAGTGTTGATGAAACACAGAAATTGCATCGGGATTGAATATAAAAGTCACCATGCGCACTTTCCTCCATGGGAGTAGTGTCTCAACAGTCTATGCTTTGATCGTTCCCTGGAAGATCAGAAGTAGTTTCCGATTCACATCTGGAGGCATTCTGTAATCTGTGGACTATCATAGTGTTGATGAAACACAGAAATTGCATCGGGATTTAATACAACAGTCACCATGCGCACTAACCTCCATGGGAGTAATGTCTCAAACAGTCTACGCTTTGATCGTTCCTTGGAAGACCAGAAGTAGTTTCCGATGCACATCTGGTGGCATTCTGTAATCTGTGGACTACCAGAGCGTTGATGAAACACAGAAATTGCATCGGGATTGAATACAACAGTCACCATGCGCACATTCCTACATGGGAATAATGTCTCAAACAGTTTACGCTTTGATCGTTCCATGGAAGACCAGTAGTGGTTTCCGATGCACATCTGGAGGCATTCTATAACCTGTGGACTATCAGAGTGTTGATGAAACACAGAAATTGCATCGGGATTGAATACAACAGTCACCATGCGCACTTTCCTCCATGGGAGTAATGTCTCTAACAGTCTACGCTTTGACCGTTCCCTGGAAGACCAGTAGTAGTTTCCGATGAACATCTGGAGGCAACTGAAATCTGTGGACTAACTGAGTGTTGATGAATCACACAAGTTGCATCGGGATTCAATACAACAGTCACCACGCGCACTTTCGCCCTATGGGAGTAATGTCTCAAACAGTCTACGCTTTGATCGTTCCTTGGAAGACGAGAAGTAGTTTCCAATGCACATCTGGAGGCATTCTGTAATCTGTGGACTATCAGAGTGTTGATGGAACACAAATATTGCATCGGGATTGAATACAACAGTCACCATGTGCACTTTCCTCCATGGGAGTAGTGTCTCAAACAGTCTACGGTTTGATCGTTCCCTGGAAGGCCAGTAGTAGATTCCGATGCACATCTGGAAGCATTCTGTAATCTGTGGACTATCAGAGTGTTGATGAAACACAGAAATTGCATCGGGATTGAATACAACAGTCACCATGCGCCCTTTCCTCCATGGGAGTAATTTCTCAAACAGTTTACGCTTTGATCGTTCCCTGGAAGACCAGAAGTAGTTTCCGATGCACATCTGGAGGCATTCTGTAATCTGTGGACTATCATAGTGTTGACGAAACACAGAAATTGCATCGGGATTGAATACAACAGTCACCATGCGCACTTTCCTCCAAGGGAGTAATGTCTCAAACCGTCTACGCCTTGATCGTACCCTGGAAGACCAGTAGTAGATTCCGATGCACATCTGGAGATATTCTGTAATCTGTGGACTATCAAAGTGTTGATGAAACACAGATATTGCATCGGGATTGAATACAACAGTCACCATGCGCACTTTCCTCCATGGGAGTAATGTCTCAAACAGTCTACGCTTTGATCATTCCCTGGAAGACCAGTAGTAGTTTCCAATGCACATCTGGTGGCTTTCTGTCATCTTGTGGACTATCAGAGTGTTGATGAAACACAGAAATTGCATCGGGATTGAATACAACAGTCACCATGCGCACATTCCTCCATGGGAGTAGTGTCTCAGAGAGTCTACGCTTTGATCGTTCCCTGGAAGACCAGTAGTAGTTTCCAATGCACATCTGGAAACATTCTGTAATCTGTGGACTATTAGAGTGTTGTTGAAACACAGACATTGCATCGGGATTGAATACAACAGTCACCATGCGCACTTTTCTCTATGGGAGTAACGTCTCAAATAGCCGACGCTTTGATCGTTCCCTGGAAGACCAGTAGTAGTTTCCGATGCACATTTGGATGCATTCTATAATCTGTGGACATTCAAAGTGTTGAAGAAACACAGAAATTGCATCGGGATTGACTACAACAGTCAACATGCGCACTTGCCTACATGTTAGTAATGTCTCAAAAATTTCACGCTTTAATCGTTCCCTGGAAGACAGTGGTAGATTCCGATGCACATCTGGAGGCATTCCGAGTGTTGATGAAACACAGAAATTGCATTGGGATTGAATACAACAGTCACCATGCGCACTTTGCTCCATGGGAGTAATGTCTCAAACAGTCTACGCTTTGATCGTTCCCTGGAAGACCAGAAGTAGTTTCCGATGCACATCTGGAGGCATTCTGAAATCTGTGGACTAACTGAGTGTTGATGAATCTCAGAAATTGCATCGGTATTGAATACAACAGTCACCATGCGCACTTTCCTCCATGGGAGTAATGTCTCAAACAGTCTACGCTTTGATCGTTCCTTGGAAGACCAGAAGTAGTTTCCGATGCACATCTGGAGGCATTCTGTAATCTGTGGACTATCAGAGTGTTGATGGAACACAGAAATTGCATCGGGATTGAATACAACAGTCACCATGCGCACTTTCCTCCATGGGAGTAATGTCTCAAACAGTCTACGCTCTGATCGTTCCTTGGAAGACCAGAAGTAGTTTCCGATGCAAATGTGGAGGCATTCTGTAATCTGTGGACTATCAGAGTGTTGATGAAACACTGAAATTGCATCGGGATTGAATACAACATTCACCATGCGCACTTTCCTCCACGTTAGTAATGTCTATAACAGTCTACGCTTTGATCATTCCCTGGAAGACCAGTAGTAGTTTGCGATGCACATCTGGAGATATTCTGTAATCTGTGGACTATCAAAGTGTTGATGAAACACAGAAATTGCATCGGGATTGAATACAACAGTCACCATGCGCACTTTCCTCCATGGGAGTAGTGTCTCAAACAGTCTACGTTTTGATCGATCCCTGGACGGCCAGTAGTAGATTCCGATGCACATCTGGAAGCATTCTGTAATCTGTGGACTATCAAAGTGTTGATGAAACACAGAAATTGCATCGGGATTGAATATAAAAGTCACCATGCGCACTTTCCTCCATGGGAGTAGTGTCTCAACAGTCTATGCTTTGATCGTTCCCTGGAAGATCAGAAGTAGTTTCCGATTCACATCTGGAGGCATTCTGTAATCTGTGGACTATCATAGTGTTGATGAAACACAGAAATTGCATCGGGATTTAATACAACAGTCACCATGCGCACTAACCTCCATGGGAGTAATGTCTCAAACAGTCTACGCTTTGATCGTTCCTTGGAAGACCAGAAGTAGTTTCCGATGCACATCTGGTGGCATTCTGTAATCTGTGGACTACCAGAGCGTTGATGAAACACAGAAATTGCATCGGGATTGAATACAACAGTCACCATGCGCACATTCCTACATGGGAATAATGTCTCAAACAGTTTACGCTTTGATCGTTCCATGGAAGACCAGTAGTGGTTTCCGATGCACATCTGGAGGCATTCTATAACCTGTGGACTATCAGAGTGTTGATGAAACACAGAAATTGCATCGGGATTGAATACAACAGTCACCATGCGCACTTTCCTCCATGGGAGTAATGTCTCTAACAGTCTACGCTTTGACCGTTCCCTGGAAGACCAGTAGTAGTTTCCGATGCACATCTGGAGGCAACTGAAATCTGTGGACTAACTGAGTGTTGATGAATCACACAAGTTGCATCGGGATTCAATACAACAGTCACCACGCGCACTTTCGCCCTATGGGAGTAATGTCTCAAACAGTCTACGCTTTGATCGTTCCTTGGAAGACGAGAAGTAGTTTCCAATGCACATCTGGAGGCATTCTGTAATCTGTGGACTATCAGAGTGTTGATGGAACACAAATATTGCATCGGGATTGAATACAACAGTCACCATGTGCACTTTCCTCCATGGGAGTAGTGTCTCAAACAGTCTACGGTTTGATCGTTCCCTGGAAGGCCAGTAGTAGATTCCGATGCACATCTGGAAGCATTCTGTAATCTGTGGACTATCAGAGTGTTGATGAAACACAGAAATTGCATCGGGATTGAATACAACAGTCACCATGCGCCCTTTCCTCCATGGGAGTAATTTCTCAAACAGTTTACGCTTTGATCGTTCCCTGGAAGACCAGTAGTAGTTTCCGATGCACATCTGGAGGCATTCTGTAACCTGTGGGCTGTCAGAGTGTTGATGAAACACAGAAATTGCATCGGGATTGAATACAACAGTCACCATGCGCACTTTCCTCCACAGGAGTAATGTCTAAAACAGTCTACGCTTTGATCGTTCCCAGGAAGACCAGTAGTAGATTCCGATGCACATCTGGAGATATTCTGTAATCTGTGGACTATCAAAGTGTTGATGAAACACAGAAATTGCATCGGGATTGAATATAACAGTCACCATGCGCACTTTCCTCCATGGGAGTAATGTCTAAAACAGTCTACGCTTAGATCGTTCCTTGGAAGACCAGAAGTAGTTTCCGATGCACATCTGGAGGCATTCTGTAATCTGTGGACTATCAGAGTGTTGATGGAACACAGAAATTGCATCGAGATTGAATACAACAGTCACCATACGCACTTTCCTCCATGGGAATAGTGTCTCAAACACTCTACGCTTTTGATCGTTCCCTGGAAGGCCAGTAGTAGATTCCGATGCACATCTGGAAGCATTCTGTAATCTGTGGACTATCAGAGTGTTGATGAAACACAGAAATTGCATCGGGAATGAATACAACAGTCACCATGCGCACTTTACTCCAAGGGAGTAATGACTAAAACTGTCTACGCTTTGATCGTTCCCTGGAAGACCAGTAGTAGTTTCCGATGCACATCTGGAGGCACTCTGTAATCTGTGGGCTGTCAGAGTGTTGATGAAACACAGAAATTGCATCGGGATTGAATACAACATTCACCATGCGCACTTTCCTCCACGTTAGTAATGTCTCAAGCAGTCTACGCTTTGATCGTTCCCTGGAAGACCAGTAGTAGTTTCCGATGCACATCTGGAGATATTCTGTAATCTGTGGACTATCATAGTGTTGATGAAATACAGAAATTGCATCCGGATTTAATACAACAGTCACCATGCGCACTTTCCTCCACGGGAGTAATGTCTCAAACAGTCTAAGCTTTGATCGTTCCCTGGAAGACCAGTAGTAGTTTCCGATGCACATCTGGTAGCATTCTGTAATCTGTGGACTATCAGAGTGTTGATGAAACACAGAAATTGCATCAGGATTGAATACAACAGTCACCATGCGCACTTTCCTCCACGAAAGTAATGTCTCAAACATTCTACGCCTCGATCGTTCCCTGGAAGACCAGTAGTAGTTTCCGATGCGCTTCTGGTAGCATTCTGTAATCTGTGGACTATCAGAGTGTTGATTAAACACAGAAATTGCATCGGGATTGAATACAACAGTCACCATGCGCACTTTCCTCCATGGGAGTACTGTCTCAACAGTCTATGCTTTGATCGTTCCCTGGAAGACCAGAAGTAGTTTCCGATGCACATCTGGAGGCATTCTGTAATCTTTGGACTATCAGAGTGTTGATGGAACACAGATATTGCATCGGGATTGAATACAACAATCACCATGCGCACTTTCCTCCATGGGAGTAGTGTCTCAAACAGTCTACGTTTTGATCGTTCCCTGGAAGGCCAGTAGTAGATTCCGATGCACATGTGGAAGCACTCTGTAATCTGTGGACTATCAGAGTGTTGATGAAACACAGAAATTGCATCGGGATTGAATACAACAGTCACCATGCGCCCTTTCCTCCATGGGAGTAATTTCTCAAACAGTTTACGCTTTGATCGTTCCCTGGAAGACCAGTAGTAGATTCCGATGCACATCTGGAGGCATTCTGTAACCTGTGGGCTGTCAGAGTGTTGATGAAACACAGAAATTGCATCGGGATTGAATACAACAGTCACCATGCGCACTTTCCTCCACGGGAGTAATGTCTAAAACAGTCTACGCTTTGATCGTTCCCAGGAAGACCAGTAGTAGATTCCGATGCACATCTGGAGATATTCTGTAATCTGTGGACTATCAAAGTGTTGATGAAACACAGAAATAGCATCGGGATTGAATATAACAGTCACCATGCGCACTTTCCTCCATGGGAGTAATGTCTAAAACAGTCTACGCTTAGATCGTTCCTTGGAAGACCAGAAGTAGTTTCCGATGCACATCTGGAGGCATTCTGTAATCTGTGGACTATCAGAGTGTTGATGGAACACAGAAATTGCATCGAGATTGAATACAACAGTCACCATACGCACTTTCCTCAATGGGAATAGTGTCTCAAACACTCTACGTTTTGATCGTTCCCTGGAAGGCCAGTAGTAGATTCCGATGCACATCTGGAAGGATTCTGTAATCTGTGGACTATCAGAGTGTTGATGAAACACAGAAATTGCATCGGGAATGAATACAACAGTCACCATGCGCACTTTACTCCAAGGGAGTAATGACTAAAACTGTCTACGCTTTGATCGTTCCCTGGAAGACCAATAGTAGTTTCCGATGCACATCTGGAGGCACTCTGTAATCTGTGGGCCGTCAGAGTGTTGATGAAACACAGAAATTGCATCGGGATTGAATACAACATTCACCATGCGCACTTTCCTCCACGTTAGTAATGTCTCAAACAGTCTACGCTTTGATCGTTCCCTGGAAGACCAGTAGTAGTTTCCGATGCACATCTGGAGATATTCTGTAATCTGTGGACTATCATAGTGTTGATGAAATACAGAAATTGCATCCGGATTTAATACAACAGTCACCATGCGCACTTTCCTCCACGGGAGTAATGTCTCAAACAGACTAAGCTTTGATCGTTCCCTGGAAGACCAGTAGTAGTTTCCGATGCACATCTGGTAGCATTCTGTAATCTGTGGACTATCAGAGTGTTGATGAAACACAGAAATTGCATCGGGATTGAATACAACAGTCACCATGCGCACTTTCATCCACGAAAGTAATGTCTCAAACATTCTACGCTTCGATCGTTCCCTGGAAGACCAGTAGTAGTTTCCGATGCGCTTCTGGTAGCATTCTGTAATCTGTGGACTATCAGAGTGTTGATTAAACACAGAAATTGCATCGGGATTGAATACAACAGTCACCATGCGCACTTTCCTCCATGGGAGTAGTGTCTCAACAGTCTATGCTTTGATCGTTCCCTGGAAGACCAGAAGTAGTTTCCGATGCACATCTGGAGGCATTCTGTAATCTTTGGACTATCAGAGTGTTGATGGAACACAGATATTGTATCGGGATTGAATACAACAATCACCATGCGCACTTTCCTCCATGGGAGTAGTGTCTCAAACTGTCTACGTTTTGATCGTTCCCTGGAAGGCCAGTAGTAGATTCCGATGCACATCTGGAAGCATTCTGTAATCTGTGGACTATCAGAGTGTTGATTAAACACAGAAATTGCATCGGGATTGAATACAACAGTCACCATGCGCACTTTCCTCCATGGGAGTAATGTCTCAAACAGTTTATGCTTTGATCGTTTCCTGGAAGACCAGTAGTAGTTTCCGATGCACATCTAGAGGCATTCTGTAACCTGTGGGCTGTCAGAGTGTTGATGAAACACAGAAATTGCATCGGGATTGAATACAACAGTCACCATGCGCACTTTCCTCCACGGGAGTAATGTCTAAAACTATCTACGCTTTGATCGTTCCCTGGAACACCAGTAGTAGTTTCCGATGCACATCTGGAGATATTCTGTAATCTGTGGACTATCAAAGTGTTGATGAAACACAGAAATTGCATCGGGATTGAATATAACAGTCACCATGCGCACTTTCCTCCATGGGAGTAATGTCTAAAACAGTCTACGCTTATATCGTTCCTTGGAAGACCAGAAAAAGTTTCCGATGCACATCTGGAGGCATTCTGTAATCTGTGGACTATCAGAGTGTTGATGGAACACAGAAATTGCATCGAGATTGAATACAACAGTCACCATACGCACTTTCCTCCATTTGAGTAGTGTCTCAAACAGTCTACGTTTTGATCGTTCCCTGGAAGGCCAGTAGTAGATTCCGATTCTCATCTGGAAGCATTCTGTAATCTGTGGACTATCAGAGTGTTGATGAAACACAGAAATTGCATCGGGAATGAATACAACAGTCACCATGCGCACTTTACTCCAAGGGAGTAATGACTAAAACTGTCTACGCCTTGATCGTTCCCTGGAAGACCAGTAGTAGTTTCCGATGCACATCTAGAGGCATTCTGTAATCTGTGGGCTGTCAGAGTGTTGATGAAACACAGTAATTGCATCGGGATTGAATACAACATTCACCATGCGCACTTTCCTCCACGTTAGTAATGTCTCAAACAGTCTACGCTTTGATCGTTCCCTGGAAGACCAGTAGTAGTTTCCGATGCACATCTGGAGATATTCTGTAATCTGTGGACTATCATAGTGTTGATGAAATACAGAAATTGCATCCGTATTTAATACAACAGTCACTATGCGCACTTTCCTCCACGGGAGTAATGTCTCAAACAGTCTAAGCTTTGATCGTTCCCTCGAAGACCAGTAGTAGTTTCCGATGCACATCTGGTAGCATTCTATAATCTGTGGACTATCAGAGTGTTGATGAAACACAGAAATTGCATCGGGATTGAATACAACAGTCACCATGCGCACTTTCCTCCACGAAACTAGTGTCTCAAACATTCTACGCTTCGATCGTTCCCTGGAAGACCAGTAGTAGTTTCCGATGCGCTTCTGGTAGCATTCTGTAATCTGTGGACTATCAGAGTGTTGATTAAACACAGACATTGCATCGGGATTGAATACAACAGTCACCATGCGCACTTTCCTCCATGGGAGTATTGTCTCAACAGTCTATGCTTTCATCGTTCCCTGGAAGACCAGAAGTAGTTTCCGATGCTCATCTGGAGGCATTCTGTAATCTGTGGACTATCAGAGTGTTGATGGAACACAGATATTGCATCGGGATTGAATACAACAATCACCATGCGCACTTTCCTCCATGGGAGTAGTGTCTCAAACAGTCTACGTTTTGATCGTTCCCTGGAAGGCCAGTAGTAGATTCCGATGCACATCTGGAAGCATTCTGTAATCTGTGGACTATCAGAGTGTTGATGAAACACAGAAATTGCATCGGGATTGAATACAACAGTCACCATGCGCACTTTCCTCCATGGGAGTAATGTCTCAAACAGTTTATGCTTTGATCGTTCCCTGGAAGACCAGTATTAGTTTCCGATGCACATCTGGAGGCATTCTGTAACCTGTGGGCTGTCAGAGTGTTGATGAAACACAGAAATTGCATCGGGATTGAATACAACAGTCACCATGCGCACTTTCCTCCACGGGAGTGACGTCTCAAACAGTCTACGCTTTGATCGTTCCCAGGAAGACCAGTAGGAGCTTCCAATGCACATCTGGAGATATTCTGTAATCTGTGGACTATCAAAGTGTTGATGAAACACAGAAATTGCTTCGGGATTGAATACAACAGTCACCATGCGCACTTTCCTCCATGGGAGTAATGTCTCAAACAGTTTATGCTTTGATCGTTCCCTGGAATACCAGAAGTAGTTTCCGATGCACATCTGGGGGCATTCTGTAATCTGTGGACTATCATAGTGTTGATGAATCACAGAAATGGCATCGGGATTGAATACAACAGTCACCATGCGCACTTTCCTCCATGGGAGTAATATCTCAAACAGTCTACGCCTTGATCGTTCCCTGGAAGGCCAGTAGTAGATTCAGATGCACATCTGGAAGCATTCTGTAATCTTTGGACTATCAGAGTGTTGATGAAACACAGAAATTGCATCGGGATTGAATACAACAGTCACCATGCGCACTTTTCTCCATTTGTGTAAAGTCTCAAACAGTTTACGCTTTGATCGTTCCCTGGAAGACCAGTAGTAGTTTCCGATGCACATCTGGAGGCATTCTGTAATCTGTGGGCTGTCAGAGTGTTGATGAAACACAGAAATTACATCGGGATTGAATACAACAGTCACCAAGCTCACTTTACTACACGGGAGTAATGTCTCAGACAGTCTACAGTTTGATCGTTCCCTGAAAGACCAGTAGTAGTCCCCGATGCACTTCTGGAGATATTATGTAATCTGTGGACTATCAAAGTGTTGATGGAACACAGAAATTGCATCGGGATTGAATACAACAGTCACCATGCGCACTTTCCTCCATGGGAGTAATGTTTCAAACAGTCTACTTTTTGATCGTTCCCTGGAAGACCAGTAGTAGTTTCCAATGCACATCTGGTGGCTTTCGGTAATCTTGTAGACTATCAGAGTGTTGATGAAACACAGAAATTGCATTGGGAATGAATACAACAGTCACCATGCGCACTTTCCTCCATGGGAGTAGTGTCTCAAACAGTCTAAGTTTTGATCGTTCCCTGGAAGACCAGTAGTAGTTTCCTTTGCGCATCTGGTAGCATTCTGTAATCTGTGGACTATCAGAGAGTTGATGGAACACAGAAATTGCATCGGGATTGAATACAACAGTCACCATGCGCACTTTCCTCCACGGGAGTAAATTCTCAAACAATCTACGCTTTGATCGTTCCCTGGAAGACCAGTAGTAGTTTCCGATGCACATCTGGAGATATTCTGTAATCTGTGGACTATCAAAGTGTTGATGAAACACAGAAATTGAATCGGGATTGAATATAACAGTCACCATGCGAACTTTCCTCCATGGGAGTAACGTCTCAAACAGTCTACGCTTTGATCGTTGGCTGGAAGACCAGTAGTAGATTCCAATGCACATCAGGTGGCTTTCTGTAATCTTGTGGACTATCAGAGTGTTGATGAAACACAGAAATTGCATCGGGATTGAATACAACAGTCACCATGCGCACTTTCCTCCATGGGAGTAATGTCTCAAACAGTCTATGCTTTGACCGTTCCCTGGAAGACCAGTAGTAGTTTCCGATGCACATCTGGAGGCATTCTGTAATCTGTGGACTATCATAGTGTTGATGAATCACAGAAATTGCATCGGGATTGAATACAACAGTCACCATGCGCACTTTCCTCCATGGGAGTAATGTCTCAAACAGTCTACGCTCTGATCGTTCCTTGGAAGACCAGAAGTAGTTTCCGATGTACATCTGGAGACATTCTGTAATCTGTGGACTATCAGAGTGTTGATGGAACACAGAAATTGCATCGGGATTGAATGCAACAGTCACCATGCGCACTTTCCTCCATGGGAATAGTGTCTCATACACTCTACGTTTTGATCGTTCCCTGGAAGGCCAGTAGTAAATTCCGATGCACATCTGGAAGCATTCTGTAATCTGTGGACTATCAGAGTGTTGATGAAACACAGAAATTGCATCAGGATTGAATACAACAGTCACCATGCGCACTTTTCTCCATGGGAGTAATGTCTGAAACAGTATACGCTTTGATCGTTCCCTGGACGACCAGTAGTAGTTTCCGATGCGCATCTGGAGGCATTCTCTAATCTGTGGGCTGTCAGAGTGTTGATGAAACACAGATATTGCATCGGGATTGAATACAACTGTCACCAAGCGCACTTTCCTCAAGGGGAGTAATGTCTCAAACTGTCTACGCTTTGATCGTTCCCTGGAAGACCAGTAGTAGTTTCCAATGCACATCTGGTGGCTTTCTGTAATCTTGTGGACTATCAGAGTGTTGATGAGACACAGAAATTGCATTGGGATTGAATACAACAGTCACCATGCGCAGTTTCCTCAACGGGAGTAATGTCCCAAACAGTCTACGCTTTGATCGTTGCCTGGAAGACCAGTAGTAGTTTCCGATGCACATCTGGTAGAATTCTGTAATCTGAGGACTATCAGAGTGTTGATGAAGCACAGAAATTGCATCGGGATTGAGTACAACAGTCACCATGCACACATTCCTCAACGGGAGGTATGTCTCAAACAGTCTACGCTTTGATCGTTACCTGGAAGACCAGTAGTAGATTCCGATGCGCATCTGGTAGCATTCTGTAATCTGTGGACTATCAGAGTGTTGATGAAACACAGATATTGCATCGGGATTGAATACAACAGTCACAATGCGCACCTTCCTCCATGGGTGTAATGTCTCAAACAGGCTACGCTTTGATCGTTCCTGGAAGACCAGTAGCAGTTTCCGATGCACATCTGGAGGCATTCTGAAATCTGTGGACTAACTGGGTCTTGATGAAACACAGAAATTGCATCGGGATTGAGTACAACAGTCACCATGCACACATTCCTCCACGGGGGGTATGTCTCAAACAGTCTACGCTTTGATCGTTACATGGAAGACCAGTAGTAGGCTCCGATGCGCATCTGGTAGCATTCTGTAATCTGTGGACTATCAGAGTGTTGATGAAACACAGATGTTGCATCGGGATTGAATACAACAGTCACAATGCGCACCTTCCTCCATGGGTGTAATGTCTCTAACAGGCTACGCTTTGATCGTTCCCTGGAAGACCAGTAGTAGTTTCCAATTCACATCTGGATATATTCTGTAATCTGTGGACTATCAAAGTGTTGATGAAACACAGAAATTGCATCGGGATTGAATACAACAGTCACCATGCGCACTTTCCTCCATGGGAGTAATGTCTCAAAGTGTCTATGCTTTGATCGTTCCCTGGAAGACCAGTAGTAGTTTCCGATGCACATCTGGAGGCATTCTGTAATCTGTGGACTATCATAGTGTTGATGAATCACAGAAATTGCATCGGGATTGAATACAACAGTCACCATGCGCACTTTCCTCCATGGGAGTAATGTCTCAAACAGTCTACGCTTTGATCGTTCCTTGGAAGACCAGAAGTAGTTTCCGATGCACATCTGGAGACATTCTGTAATCTGTGGACTATCAGAGTGTTGATGGAACACAGAAATTGCATCGGGATTGAATACAACAGTCACCACGCGCACTTTCCTCCATGGGAATAGTGTCTCAAACACTCTACGTTTTGATCGTTCCCTGGAAGGCCAGTAGTAGATTCCGATGCACATCTGGAAGCATTCTGTAATCTGTGGACTATCAGAGTGTTGATGAAACACAGAAATTGCATCGGGATTGAATACAACAGTCACCATGCACACTTTTCTCCATGGGAGTAATGTCTGAAACAGTATACGCTTTGATCGTTCCCTGGAAGACCACTAGTAGTTTCCGATGCACATCTGGAGGCATTCTGTAATCTGTGGGATGTCAGAGTGTTGATGAAACACAGAAATTGCATCGGGATTGAATACAACAGTCACCAAGCGCACTTTCCTCAATGGGAGTACTGTCTCAAACTGTCTACGGTTTGATCGTTCCCTGGTAGACCAGTAGTAGTTTAGGATGCACATCTGGAGATATTCTGTAATCTGTGGACTATCAAAGTGTTGATGAATCACAGAAATTGCATCGGGATTGAATACAACAGTCACCATGCGCACTTTCCTCCATGGGAGTAATGTCTCAAACAGTCTACGCTTTGATCGTTCCCTGGAAGACCAGTAGTAGTTTCCAATGCACATCTGGTGACTTTCTGTAATCTTGTGGACTATCAGAGTGTTGATGAAACACAGAAATTGCATTGGGATTGAATACAACAGTCACAATGCGCACCTTCCTCCATGGGTGTAATGTCACAAACAGGCTACGCTTTGATCGTTATTGGAAGACCAGTAGCAGTTTCCGATGCACATCTGGAGGCATTCTGAAATCTGTGGACTAACTGAGTGTTGATGAAACACAGAAATTGCATCGGGATTGAATACAACAGTCACCATGCGCACTTTCCTCCACGGGAGTAATGTCTCAAACTGTCTACGCTTTGATCGTTCCCTGGAAGACCAGTAGTAGATTCCAATGCACATCAGGTGGCTCTCTGTAACCTTGTGGACTATGAGAGTGTTGATGAAACACAGAAATTGCATTGGGAATGAATACAACAGTCACCATGCGCAGTTTCCTCCACGGGAGTAATGTCTCAAACAGTCTACCATTTGATCGTTCCCTGGAAGACCAGTAGTAGTTTCCGAAGCACATCTGGAGGCATTCTGAAATCTGTGGACTAATTGAGTGTTGATGAATCACAGAAATTGCATCGGGATTGAATACAACAGTCACCATGCGCACTTTCCCCCACGGGAGTAATGTCTCAAACTGTCTACGCTTTGATCGTTCCCTGGAAGACCAGTAGTAGTTTCCAATGCACATCTGGATATATTCTGTAATCTGTGGACTATCAAAGTGTTGATGAAACACAGAAATTGCATCGGGATTGAATACAACAGTCACCATGCGCACTTTCCTCAGTGGGAGTAATGTCTCAAACAGTCTATGCTTTGATCGTTCCCTGGAAGACCAGTAGTAGTTGCCGATGCACATCTGGAGGCATTCTGTAATCTGTGGACTATCATAGTGTTGATGAATCACAGAAATTGCATCGGGATTGAATACAACAGTCACCATGCGCACTTTCCTCCATGGGAGTAATGTCTCAAACAGTCTACGCTTTGATCGTTCCTTCGAAGACCAGAAGTAGTTTCCGATGCACATCTGGAGACATTCTGTAATCTGTGGACTATCAGAGTGTTGATGGAACACAGAAATTGCATCGGGATTGAATACAACAGTCACCATGCGCACTTTCCTCCATGGGAATAGTGTCTCAAACACTCTACGTTTTGATCGTTCCCTGGAAGGCCAGTAGTAAATTCCGATGCACATCTGGAAGCATTCTGGAATCTGTGGACTATCAGAATGTTGATGAATCACAGAAATTGCATCGGGATTGAATACAACAGTCACCATGTGCACTTTTCTCCATGGGAGTAATGTCAGAAACAGTATACGCTTTGATCGTTCCCTGGAAGACCAGTAGTAGTTTCCGATGCACATCTGGAGGCATTCTGTAATCTGTGGGCTGTCAGAGTGTTGATGAAACACAGATATTGCATCGGGATTGAATACAACAGTCACCAAGCGCACTTTCCTCAAGGGGAGTAATGTCTCAAACTGTCTACGGTTTCATCGTTCCCTGGAAGACCAGTAGTAGTTTAGGATGCACATCTGTAGATATTCTGTAATCTGTGGACTATCAAAGTGTTGATGAATCACAGAAATTGCATCGGGATTGAATACAACTGTCACCATGCGCACTTTCCTCCATGGGAGTAATGTCTCAAACAGTCTACGCTATGATCGTTCCCTGGAAGACCAGTAGTAGTTTCCAATGCACATCTGGTGGCATTCTGTAATCTTGTGGACTATCAGAGTGTTGATGAAACACAGAAAGTGCATTGGGATTGATACAACAGTCACCATGCGGAGTTTCCTCCACGGGAGTAATGTCTCAAACAGTCTACGCTTTGATCGTTGCCTGGAAGACCAGTAGTAGTTTCCGATGCACATCTGGTAGAATTCTGTAATCTGTGGACTATCAGAGTGTTGATGAAACACGGAAATTGCATCGGGATTGTGTACAACAGTCACCATGCACACATTCCTCCACGGGAGGTATGTCTCAAACAGTCTACGCTTTGATCGTTACCTGGAAGACCAGTAGTAGATTCCGATGCGCATCTGGTAGCATTCTGTAATCTGTGGACTATCAGAGTGTTGATGAAACACAGATATTGCATCGGGATTGAATACAACAGTCACAATGGGCACCTTCCTCCATGGGTGTAATGTCTCAAACAGGCTACGTTTTGATATTTACTGGAAGACCAGTAGCAGTTTCCGATGCACATCTGGAGGCATTCTGAAATCTGTGGACTAACTGAGTGTTGATGAAACACAGAAATTGCATCGGGATTGAGTACAACAGTCACCATGCACACATTCCTCAACGGGAGGTATGTCTCAAACAGTCTACGCTTTGATCGTTACCTGGAAGACCAGTAGTAGATTCCGATGCGCATCTGGTAGCATTCTGTAATCTGTGGACTATCTGAGTGTTGATGAAACACAGATATTGCATCGGGATTGAATACAACCGTCACAATGCGCACCTTCCTCCATGGGTGTAATGTCTCAAACAGGCTACGCTTTGATCGTTCCCTGGAAGACCAGTAGTAGTTTCCAATGCACATCTGGATATATTCTGTAATCTGTGGACTATCAAAGTGTTGATGAAACACAGAAATTGCTTCGGGATTGAATACAACAGTCACCATGCGCACTTTCCTCCATGGGAGTAATGTCTCAAAGAGTCTATGCTTTGATCGTTCCCTGGAAGACCATTAGTAGTTTCCGATGCACATCTGGAGGCATTCTGTAATCTGTGGACTATCATAGTGTTGATGAATCACAGAAATTGCATCGGGATTGAATACAACAGTCACCATGCGCACTTTCCTCCATGGGAGTAATGTCTCAAACAGTCTACGCTTTGATCGTTCCTTGGAAGACCAGAAGTAGTTTCCGATGCACACCTGGAGACATTCTGTAATCTGTGGACTATCAGAGTGTTGATGGAACACAGAAATTGCATCGGGATTGAATACAACAGTCACCATGCGCACTTTCCTCCATGGGAATAGTGTCTCAAACACTCTACGTTTTGATCGTTCCCTGGAAGGCCAGTAGTAGATTCCGATGCACATCTGGAAGCATTCTGTAATCTGTGGACTATCAGAGTGTTGATGAAACACAGAAATTGCATCGGGATTGAATACAACAGTCACCATGCGCACTTTTCTCCATGGGAGTAATGTCTGAAACAGTATACGCTTTGATCGTTCCCTGGAAGACCAGTAGTAGTTTCCGATGCACATCTGGAGGCATTCTGCAATCTGTGGGATGTCAGAGTGTTGATGAAACACAGAAATTGCATCGGGATTGAATACAACAGTCACCAAGCGCACTTTCCTCAAGGGGAGTAATGTCTCAAACTGTCTACGCTTTGATCGTTCCCTGGAAGACCAGTAGTAGTTTCCAATGCACATCTGGATATATTCTGTAATCTGTGGACTATCTAAGTGTTGATGAATCACAGAAATTGCATCGGGATTGAATACAACAGTCACCATGCGCACTTTCCTCCATGGGAGTAATGTCTCAAACAGTCTACGCTTTGATCGTTCCCTGGAAGACCAGTAGTAGTTTCCAATGCACATCTGGTGGCTTTCTGTAATCTTGTGGACTATCAGAGTGTTGATGAAACAGAAATTGCATTGGGATTGAATACAACAGTCACAATGCGCACCTTCCTCCATGGGTGTAATGTCTCAAACAGGCTACGCTTTGATCGTTCCAGGAAGACCAGTAGCAGTTTCCGATGCACATCTGGAGGCATTCTGATATCTGTGGACTAACTGAGTGTTGATGAAACACAGAAATTGCATCGGGATTGAATACAACAGTCACCATGCGCACTTTCCTCCACGGGAGTAATGTCTCAAACTGTCTACGCTTTGATCGTTCCCTGGAAGACCAGTAGTAGTTTCCAATGCACATCTGGATATATTCTGTAATCTGTGGACTATCAAAGTGTTGATGAAACACAGAAATTGCATCGGGATTGAATACAACAGTCACCATGCGCACTTTCCTGCATGGGAGTAATGTCTCAAACAGTCTGTGCTTTGATCGTTCCCTGGAAGACCAGTAGTAGTTTCCGATGCACATCTGGAGGCATTCTGTAATCTGTGGACTATCATAGTGTTGATGAATCACAGAAATTGCATCGGGATTGAATACAACAGTCACCATGCACTCTTTCCTCCATGGGAGTAATGTCTCAAACAGTCTACGCTTTGATCTTTCCTTGGAAGACCAGAAGTAGTTTCCGATGCACATCTGGAGACATTCTGTAATCTGTGGACTATCAGAGTGTTGATGGAACACTGAAATTGCATCGGGATTGAATACAACAGTCACCATGCGCACTTTCCTCCATGGGAATAGTGTCCCAAACACTCTACGTTGTGATCGTTCCCTGGAAGGCCAGTAGTAGATTCCGATGCACATCTGGAAGCATTCTGTAATCTGTGGACTATCAGAGTGTTGATGAAACACAGAAATTGCATCGGGATTGAATACAACTGTCACCATGCGCAATTTTCTCCATGGGAGTAATGTCTGAAACAGTATACGCTTTGATCGTTCCCTGGAAGACCAGTAGTAGTTTCCGATGCACATCTGGAGGCATTCTGTAATCTGTGGGCTGTCAGAGTGTTGATGAAACACAGAAATTGCATCGGGATTGAATACAACAGTCACCAAGCGCACTTTCCTCAAGGGGAGTAATGTCTCAAACTGTCTACGGGTTGATCGTTCCCTGGAAGACCAGTAGTAGTTTAGGATGCACATCTGGAGATATTCTGTAATCTGTGGACTATCAAAGTGTTGATGAATCACAGAAATTGTATCGGGATTGAATACAACAGTCACCATGCGCACTTTCCTCCACGGGAGTAATGTCTCAAACAGTCTACGCTTTGATCGTTCCCTGGAAGACCAGTAGTAGTTTCAAATGCACATCTGGATATATTCTGTAATCTGTGGACTATCAAAGTGTTGATGAAACACAGAAATTGCATCGGGATTGAATACAACAGTTACCATGCGCAGTTTCCTCCATGGGAGTAATGTCTCAAACAGTCTGTGCTTTGATCGTTCCCTGGAAGACCAGTAGTAGTTTCCGATGCACATCTGGAGGCATTCTGTAATCTGTGGACTATCATAGTGTTGATGAATCACAGAAATTGCATCGGGATTGAATACAACAGTCACCATGCGCACTTTCCTCCATGGGAGTAATGTCTCAAGCAGTCTACGCTTTGATCGTTCCTTGGAAGACCAGAAGTAGTTTCCGATGCACATCTGGAGACATTCTGTAATCTGTGGACTATCAGAGTGTTGATGGAACACAGAAATTGCATCGGGATTGAATACAACAGTCACCATGCGCACTTTCCTCCATGGGAATAGTGTCTCAAACACTCTACGTTCTGATCGTTCCCTGGAAGGCCAGTAGTAGATTCCGATGCACATCTGGAAGCATTCTGTAATCTGTGGACCATCAGAGTGTTGATGAAACACAGAAATTGCATCGGGATTGAATACAACAGTCACCATGCGCACTTTTCTCCATGGGAGTAACGTCTGAAACAGTATACGCTTTGATCGTTCCCTGGAAGACCAGTAGTAGTTTCCGATGCACATCTGGAGGCTTTCTGTAATCTGTGGGCTGTCAGAGTGTTGATGAAACACAGAAATTGCATCGGGATTGAATACAACAGTCACCAAGCGCACTTTCCTCAAAGGGAGTAATGTCTCAAACTGTCTACGGTTTGATCGTTCCCTGGAAGACCAGTAGTAGTTTAGGATGCACATCTGGAGATATTCTGTAATCTGTGGACTATCAAAATGTTGATGAATCACAGAAATTGCATCGGGATTGAATACAACAGTCACCATGCGCACTTTCCTCCATGGGAGTAATGTCTCAAACAGTCTACGCTTTGATCGTTCCCTTGAAGACCAGTAGTAGTTTCCAATGCACATCTGGTGGCTTTCTGTAATCTTGTGGACTGTCAGAGTGTTGATGAGACACAGAAATTGCATTGGGATTGAATACAACAGTCACCATGCGCAGTTTCCTCCACGGGAGTAATGTCTCAAACAGTCTACGCTTTGATCGTTGCCTGGAAGACCAGTAGTAGTTTCCGATGCACATCTGGTGGAATTCTGTAATCTGTGGACTATCAGAGTGTTGATGAAACACAGAAATTGCATCGGGATTGAATACAACAGTCATCATGCACACATTCCTCCACGGGAGGTATGTCTCAAACAGTCTACGCTTTGATCGTTCCCTGGAAGACCAGTGGTAGTTTCCGATGCACATCTGGAGGCATTCCGAGTGTTGATGAAACACAGAAATTGCATTGGGATTGAATACAACAGTCACTATGCGCACTTTCCTCCATGGGGGTAAGGACTCAAACAGACTACGCTTTGATCGTTCCCTGGAAGACCAGTAGTAGTTTCCAATGCACATCCGGTGGATTTCTGTAATCTTGTAGACTATCAGAGTGTTGATGAAATACAGAAATTGCATCGGGATTGAATACAACAGTCACCATGCACACATTCCTCCACGGGAGGTATGTCTCAAGCCGTCTACGCTTTGATCGTTACCTGGAAGACCAGTAGTATTTCCGATAGGCATCTGGTAGCATTCTGTAATCTGTGGACTATCAGAGTGTTGATAAAACACAGAAATTGCATCGGGATTGAATACAACAGTCACAATGCGTACCTTCCTCCATGGGAGTAATGTCTCAAACAGGTTACGCTTTGATCGTTCCTGGAAGACCAGTAGTAGTTTCCGATGCATATCTGGAGGCATTTTGTAATCTGTGGATTTTCAAAGTGTTGATGAAACACAGAAATTGCATCGGGATTGAATACAACAGTCACCATGCGCACTTTTCTCCATGGGAGTAATGTCTCAAGTAGCCGACGCTTTGATCGTTCCCTGGAAGACCAGTAGTAGTTTCCGATGGACATTTGGATGCATTCTGTAATCTGTGGACCTTCAAAGTGTTGATGAAACACAGGAATTGCATCGGGATTGAATACAACAGTCACCATGCGCACTTTCCTCCATGGGAGTAGTGTCTCAAACAGTCTACGTTTTGATCGTTCCCTGGAAGGCCTTTAGTAGATTCCGATGCACATCTGGAAGCATTCTGTAACCTGTGGACTATCAGAGTGTTGATGAAACACAGAAATTGCATCGGAATTAAATACAAAAGTCACCATGCGCACTTTCCCCCACGGGAGTAATGTCTCAAACTGTCTACGCTTTGATCGTTCCCTGGAAGACCAGTAGTAGTTTCCAATGCACATCTGGATATATTCTGTAATCTGTGGACTATCAAAGTGTTGATGAAACACAGAAATTGCATCGGGATTGAATACAACAGTCACCATGCGCACTTTCCTCAGTGGGAGTAATGTCTCAAACAGTCTATGCTTTGATCGTTCCCTGGAAGACCAGTAGTAGTTGCCGATGCACATCTGGAGGCATTCTGTAATCTGTGGACTATCATAGTGTTGATGAATCACAGAAATTGCATCGGGATTGAATACAACAGTCACCATGCGCACTTTCCTCCATGGGAGTAATGTCTCAAACAGTCTACGCTTTGATCGTTCCTTGGAAGACCAGAAGTAGTTTCCGATGCACATCTGGAGACATTCTGTAATCTGTGGACTATCAGAGTGTTGATGGAACACAGAAATTGCATCGGGATTGAATACAACAGTCACCATGCGCACTTTCCTCCATGGGAATAGTGTCTCAAACACTCTACGTTTTGATCGTTCCCTGGAAGGCCAGTAGTAAATTCCGATGCACATCTGGAAGCATTCTGTAATCTGTGGACTATCAGAATGTTGATGAATCACAGAAATTGCATCGGGATTGAATACAACAGTCACCATGTGCACTTTTCTCCATGGGAGTAATGTCAGAAACAGTATACGCTTTGATCGTTCCCTGGAAGACCAGTAGTAGTTTCCGATGCACATCTGGAGGCATTCTGTAATCTGTGGGCTGTCAGAGTGTTGATGAAACACAGATATTGCATCGGGATTGAATACAACAGTCACCAAGCGCACTTTCCTCAAGGGGAGTAATGTCTCAAACTGTCTACGGTTTCATCGTTCCCTGGAAGACCAGTAGTAGTTTAGGATGCACATCTGTAGATATTCTGTAATCTGTGGACTATCAAAGTGTTGATGAATCACAGAAATTGCATCGGGATTGAATACAACTGTCACCATGCGCACTTTCCTCCATGGGAGTAATGTCTCAAACAGTCTACGCTATGATCGTTCCCTGGAAGACCAGTTGTAGTTTCCAATGCACATCTGGTGGCATTCTGTAATCTTGTGGACTATCAGAGTGTTGATGAAACACAGAAAGTGCATTGGGATTGATACAACAGTCACCATGCGGAGTTTCCTCCACGGGAGTAATGTGTCAAACAGTCTACGCTTTGATCGTTGCCTGGAAGACCAGTAGTAGTTTCCGATGCACATCTGGTAGAATTCTGTAATCTGTGGACTATCAGAGTGTTGATGAAACACGGAAATTGCATCGGGATTGAGTACAACAGTCACCATGCACACATTCCTCCACGGGAGGTATGTCTCAAACAGTCTACGCTTTGATCGTTACCTGGAAGACCAGTAGTAGATTCCGATGCGCATCTGGTAGCATTCTGTAATCTGTGGACTATCAGAGTGTTGATGAAACACAGATACTGCATCGGGATTGAATACAACAGTCACAATGGGCACCTTCCTCCATGGGTGTAATGTCTCAAACAGGCTACGTTTTGATATTTCCTGGAAGACCAGTAGCAGTTTCCGATGCACCTCTGGAGGCATTCTGAAATCTGTGGACTAACTGAGTGTTGGTGAAACACAGAAATTGCATCGGGATTGAGTACAACAGTCACCATGCACACATTCCTCAACGGGAGGTATGTCTCAAACAGTCTACGCTTTGATCGTTACCTGGAAGACCAGTAGTAGATTCCGATGCGCATCTGGTAGCATTCTGTAATCTGTGGACTATCTGAGTGTTGATGAAACACAGATATTGCATCGGGATTGAATACAACCGTCACAATGCGCACCTTCCTCCATGGGTGTAATGTCTCAAACAGGCTACGCTTTGATCGTTCCCTGGAAGACCAGTAGTAGTTTCCAATGCACATCTGGATATATTCTGTAATCTGTGGACTATCAAAGTGTTGATGAAACACAGGAATTGCATCGGGATTGAATACAACAGTCACCATGCGCACTTTCCTCCATGGGAGTAATGTCTCAAAGAGTCTATGCTTTGATCGTTCCCTGGAAGACCATTAGTAGTTTCCGATGCACATCTGGAGGCATTCTGTAATCTGTGGACTATCATAGTGTTGATGAATCACAGAAATTGCATCGGGATTGAATACAACAGTCACCATGCGCACTTTCCTCCATGGGAGTAATGTCTCAAACAGTCTACGCTTTGATCGTTCCTTGGAAGACCAGAAGTAGTTTCCGATGCACACCTGGAGACATTCTGTAATCTGTGGACTATCAGAGTGTTGATGGAACACAGAAATTGCATCGGGATTGAATACAACAGTCACCATGCGCACTTTCCTCCATGGGAATAGTGTCTCAAACAATCTACGTTTTGATCGTTCCCTGGAAGGCCAGTAGTAGGTTCCGATGCACATCTGGAAGCATTCTGTAATCTGTGGACTATCAGAGTGTTGATGAAACACAGAAATTGCATCGGGATTGAATACAACAGTCACCATGCGCACTTTTCTCCATGGGAGTAATGTCTGAAACAGTATACGCTTTGATCGTTCCCTGGAAGACCAGTAGTAGTTTCCGATGCACATCTGGAGGCATTCTGCAATCTGTGGGATGTCAGAGTGTTGATGAAACACAGAAATTGCATCGGGATTGAATACAACAGTCACCAAGCGCACTTTCCTCAAGGGGAGTAATGTCTCAAACTGTCTACGCTTTGATCGTTCCCTGGAAGACCAGTAGTAGTTTCCAATGCACATCTGGATATATTCTGTAATCTGTGGACTATCTAAGTGTTGATGAATCACAGAAATTGCATCGGGATTGAATACAACAGTCACCATGCGCACTTTCCTCCATGGGAGTAATGTCTCAAACAGTCTACGCTTTGATCGTTCCCTGGAAGACCAGTAGTAGTTTCCAATGCACATCTGGTGGCTTTCTGTAATCTTGTGGACTATCAGAGTGTTGATGAAACAGAAATTGCATTGGGATTGAATACAACAGTCACAATGCGCACCTTCGTCCATGGGTGTAATGTCTCAAACAGGCTACGCTTTGATCGTTCCAGGAAGACCAGTAGCAGTTTCCGATGCACATCTGGAGGCATTCTGATATCTGTGGACTAACTGAGTGTTGATGAAACACAGAAATTGCATCGGGATTGAATACAACAGTCACCATGCGCACTTTCCTCCACGGGAGTAATGTCTCAAACTGTCTACGCTTTGATCGTTCCCTGGAAGACCAGTAGTAGTTTCCAATGCACATCTGGATATATTCTGTAATCTGTGGACTATCAAAGTGTTGATGAAACACAGAAATTGCATCGGGATTGAATACAACAGTCACCATGCGCACTTTCCTGCATGGGAGTAATGTCTCAAACAGTCTGTGCTTTGATCGTTCCCTGGAAGACCAGTAGTAGTTTCCGATGCACATCTGGAGGCATTCTGTAATCTGTGGACTATCATAGTGTTGATGAATCACAGAAATTGCATCGGGATTGAATACAACAGTCACCATGCACTCTTTCCTCCATGGGAGTAATGTCTCAAACAGTCTACGCTTTGATCTTTCCTTGGAAGACCAGAAGTAGTTTCCGATGCACATCTGGAGACATTCTGTAATCTGTGGACTATCAGAGTGTTGATGGAACACAGAAATTGCATCGGGATTGAATACAACAGTCACCATGCGCACTTTCCTCCATGGGAATAGTGTCTCAAACACTCTACGTTCTGATCGTTCCCTGGAAGGCCAGTAGTAGATTCCGATGCACATCTGGAAGCATTCTGTAATCTGTGGACTATCAGAGTGTTGATGAAACACAGAAATTGCATCGGGATTGAATACAACTGTCACCATGCGCAATTTTCTCCATGGGAGTAATGTCTGAAACAGTATACGCTTTGATCGTTCCCTGGAAGACCAGTAGTAGTTTCCGATGCACATCTGGAGGCATTCTGTAATCTGTGGGCTGTCAGAGTGTTGATGAAACACAGAAATTGCATCGGGATTGAATACAACAGTCACCAAGCGCACTTTCCTCAAGGGGAGTAATGTCTCAAACTGTCTACGGTTTGATCGTTCCCTGGAAGACCAGTAGTAGTTTAGGATGCACATCTGGAGATATTCTGTAATCTGTGGACTATCAAAGTGTTGATGAATCACAGAAATTGCATCGGGATTGAATACAACAGTCACCATGCGCACTTTCCTCCACGGGAGTAATGTCTCAAACAGTCTACGCTTTGATCGTCCCCTGGAAGACCAGTAGTAGTTTCCAATGCACATCTGGATATATTCTGTAATCTGTGGACTATCAAAGTGTTGATGAAACACAGAAATTGCATCGGGATTGAATACAACAGTTACCATGCGCAGTTTCCTCCATGGGAGTAATGTCTCAAACAGTCTGTGCTTTGATCGTTCCCTGGAAGACCAGTAGTAGTTTCCGATGCACATCTGGAGGCATTCTGTAATCTGTGGACTATCATAGTGTTGATGAATCACAGAAATTGCATCGGGATTGAATACAACAGTCACCATGCGCACTTTCCTCCATGGGAGTAATGTCTCAAGCAGTCTACGCTTTGATCGTTCCTTGGAAGACCAGAAGTAGTTTCCGATGCACATCTGGAGACATTCTGTAATCTGTGGACTATCAGAGTGTTGATGGAACACAGAAATTGCATCGGGATTGAATACAACAGTCACCATGCGCACTTTCCTCCATGGGAATAGTGTCTCAAACACTCTACGTTCTGATCGTTCCCTGGAAGGCCAGTAGTAGATTCCGATGCACATCTGGAAGCATTCTGTAATCTGTGGACTATCAGAGTGTTGATGAAACACAGAAATTGCATCGGGATTGAATACAACAGTCACCATGCGCACTTTTCTCCATGGGAGTAATGTCTGAAACAGTATACGCTTTGATCGTTCCCTGGAAGACCAGTAGTAGTTTCCGATGCACATCTGGAGGCATTCTGTAATCTGTGGGCTGTCAGAGTGTTGATGAAACACAGAAATTGCATCGGGATTGAATACAACAGTCACCAAGCGCACTTTCCTCAAAGGGAGTAATGTCTCAAACTGTCTACGGTTTGATCGTTCCCTGGAAGACCAGTAGTAGTTTAGGATGCACATCTGGAGATATTCTGTAATCTGTGGACTATCAAAATGTTGATGAATCACAGAAATTGCATCGGGATTGAATACAACAGTCACCATGCGCACTTTCCTCCATGGGAGTAATGTCTCAAACAGTCTACGCTTTGATCGTTCCCTTGAAGACCAGTAGTAGTTTCCAATGCACATCTGGTGGCTTTCTGTAATCTTGTGGACTGTCAGAGTGTTGATGAGACACAGAAATTGCATTGGGATTGAATACAACAGTCACCATGCGCAGTTTCCTCCACGGGAGTAATGTCTCAAACAGTCTACGCTTTGATCGTTGCCTGGAAGACCAGTAGTAGTTTCCGATGCACATCTGGTGGAATTCTGTAATCTGTGGACTATCAGAGTGTTGATGAAACACAGAAATTGCATCGGGATTGAATACAACAGTCGTCATGCACACATTCCTCCACGGGAGGTATGTCTCAAACAGTCTACGCTTTGATCGTTCCCTGGAAGACCAGTGGTAGTTTCCGATGCACATCTGGAGGCATTCCGAGTGTTGATGAAACACAGAAATTGCATTGGGATTGAATACAACAGTCACTATGCGCACTTTCCTCCATGGGGGTAAGGACTCAAACAGACTACGCTTTGATCGTTCCCTGGAAGACCAGTAGTAGTTTCCAATGCACATCCGGTGGATTTCTGTAATCTTGTAGACTATCAGAGTGTTGATGAAATACAGAAATTGCATCGGGATTGAATACAACAGTCACCATGCACACATTCCTCCACGGGAGGTATGTCTCAAGCCGTCTACGCTTTGATCGTTACCTGGAAGACCAGTAGTATTTCCGATGCGCATCTGGTAGCATTCTGTAATCTGTGGACTATCAGAGTGTTGATAAAACACAGAAATTGCATCGGGATTGAATACAACAGTCACAATGCGTACCTTCCTCCATGGGAGTAATGTCTCAAACAGGTTACGCTTTGATCGTTCCTGGAAGACCAGTAGTAGTTTCCGATGCATATCTGGAGGCATTTTGTAATCTGTGGATTTTCAAAGTGTTGATGAAACACAGAAATTGCATCGGGATTGAATACAACAGTCACCATGCGCACTTTTCTCCATGGGAGTAATGTCTCAAGTAGCCGACGCTTTGATCGTTCCCTGGAAGACCAGTAGTAGTTTCCGATGCACATTTGGATGCATTCTGTAATCTGTGGACCTTCTAAGTGTTGATGAAACACAGGAATTGCATCGGGATTGAATACAACAGTCACCATGCGCACTTTCCTCCATGGGAGTAGTGTCTCAAACAGTCTACGTTTTGATCGTTCCCTGGAAGGCCTTTAGTAGATTCCGATGCACATCTGGAAGCATTCTGTAACCTGTGGACTATCAGAGTGTTGATGAAACACAGAAATTGCATCGGAATTAAATACAAAAGTCACCATGCGCACTTTCCTCCATGGGAGTAATGTCTCAAACAGTTTACGCTTTGATCGTTCCCTGGAACACCAGTAGTAGTTTCCGATGCACATCTGGAGGCATTCTGTAATCTGTGGGCTGTCAGAGTGTTGATGAAACACAGAAATTGCATCGGGATTGAATACAACAGTCACCAAGCGCACTTTCCTCAAGGGGAGTAATGTCTCAAACTGTCTACGGTTTGATCGTTCCCTGGAAGACCAGTAGTAGTTTAGGATGCACATCTGGAGATATTCTGTAATCTGTGGACTATCAAAGTGTTGATGAATCACAGAAATTGCATCGGGATTGAATACAACAGTCACCATGCGCACTTTCCTCCACGGGAGTAATGTCTCAAACAGTCTACGCTTTGATCGTTCCCTGGAAGACCAGTAGTAGTTTCCAATGCACATCTGGATATATTCTGTAATCTGTGGACTATCAAAGTGTTGATGAAACACAGAAATTGCATCGGGATTGAATACAACAGTTACCATGCGCACTTTCCTCCATGGGAGTAATGTCTCAAACAGTCTGTGCTTTGATCGTTCCCTGGAAGACCAGTAGTAGTTTCCGATGCACATCTGGACTCATTCTGTAATCTGTGCACTATCATAGTGTTGATGAATCACAGAAATTGCATCGGGATTGAATACAACAGTCACCATGCGCACTTTCCTCCATGGGAGTAATGTCTCAAACAGTCTACGCTTTGATCGTTCCTTGGAAGACCAGAAGTAGTTTCCGATGCACATCTGGAGACATTCTGTAATCTGTGGACTATCAGAGTGTTGATGGAACACAGAAATTGCATCGGGATTGAATACAACAGTCACCATGCGCACTTTCCTCCATGGGAATAGTGTCTCAAACACTCTACGTTCTGATCGTTCCCTGGAAGGCCAGTAGTAGATTCCGATGCACATCTGGAAGCATTCTGTAATCTGTGGACTATCAGAGTGTTGATGAAACACAGAAATTGCATCGGGATTGAATACAACAGTCACCATGCGCAATTTTCTCCATGGGAGTAATGTCTGAAACAGTATACGCTTTGATCGTTCCCTGGAAGACCAGTAGTAGTTTCCGATGCACATCTGGAGGCATTCTGTAATCTGTGGGCTGTCAGAGTGTTGATGAAACACAGAAATTGCATCGGGATTGAATACAACAGTCACCAAGCGCACTTTCCTCAAAGGGAGTAATGTCTCAAACTGTCTACGGTTTGATCGTTCCCTGGAAGACCAGTAGTAGTTTAGGATGCACATCTGGAGATATTCTGTAATCTGTGGACTATCAAAATGTTGATGAATCACAGAAATTGCATCGGGATTGAATACAACAGTCACCATGCGCACTTTCCTCCATGGGAGTAATGTCTCAAACAGTCTACGCTTTGATCGTTCCCTTGAAGACCAGTAGTAGTTTCCAGTGCACATCTGGTGGCTTTCTGTAATCTGGTGGACTGTCAGAGTGTTGATGAGACACAGAAATTGCATTGGGATTGAATACAACAGTCACCATGCGCAGTTTCCTCCACGGGAGTAATGTCTCAAACAGTCTACGCTTTGATCGTTGCCTGGAAGACCCGTAGTAGTTTCCGATGCACATGTGGTAGAATTCTATAATCTGTGGACTATCAGAGTGTTGATGAAACACAGAAATTGCATCGGGATTGAGTACAACAGTCACCATGCACACATTCCTCCACGGGAGGTATGTCTCAAACTGTCTACGCTTTGATCGTTACCTGGAAGACCAGTAGTAGATTCCGATGCGCATCTGGTAGCATTCTGTAATCTGTGGACTATCAGAGTGTTGATGAAACACAGATATTGCATCGGGATTGAATTTAACAGTCACAATGCGCACCTTCCTCCATGGGTGTAATGTCTCAAACAGGCTACGCTTTGATCGTTCCTGGAAGACCAGTAGCAGTTTCCGATGCACATCTGGAGGCATTCTGTAATCTGTGGAATTTCAGAGTGTTGATGAAACACAGAAATTGCATCGGGATTGAATACAACAGTCACCATGCGCACTTTTGTCCATGGGAGTAATGTCTCAAGTAGCCGACGCTTTGATCGTTCCCTGGAAGACCAGTAGTAGATTCCGATGCACATCTGGAAGCATTCTGTAATCTGTGGACTATCAGAGTGTTGATGAAACACAGAAATTGCATTGGGATTGAATACAACAGTCACCATGCGCACTTTCCTCCATGGGAGTAATGTCTCAAACAGTCTCCGCTTTGATCGTTCCCTGGAAGACCAGTAGTAGATTCCGATGCACATCTGGAGATATTCTGTAATCTGTGGACTATCAAAGTGTTGATGAAACACAGAAATTGCATCGGGAGTGAATACAACAGTCACCATGCGCACTTTCCTCCATGGGGGTAATGTCTCAAACAGTCTACGCTTTGATCGTTCCCTGGAAGACCAGTAGTAGTTTCCAATGCACATCTGGTGGCTTTTTAAAATCTTGTGGACCATCAGAGTGTTGATGAAACACAGAAATTGCATCAGGATTGAATACAACAGTCACCATGCGCAGTTTCCACCACGGGAGTAATGTCTCAAACAATCTACGCTTTGATCGTTGCCTGGAAGATCAGTAGTAGTTTCCGATGCACATCTGGTAGAATTCTGTAATCTGTGCACTATCAGAGTGTTGATGAAACACAGAAATTGCATCGGGATTGAATACAACAGTCACGATGCGCACTTTCCTCCACGGGAGTAATGTCTCAAAAAAGTCTACGCTTCGATCGTTCCCTTGAAGACCAGTAGTAGTTTCCGATGCACATCTGGTAGCATTCTGTAATCTGTGGACTATCAGAGTGTTGATGAAACACAGAAATTGCATCGGGATTGAATACAACAGTCACCATGCGCACTTCCCTCCACGAAAGTAATGTCTACAAACATTCTACGATTTGATCGTTCCCTGGAAGACCAGTAGTAGTTTCCGATGCGCATCTGGTAGCATTCTGTAAACTGTGGACTATCAGAGTGTTGATGAAAGACAGAAATTGCATCGGGATTGAATACAACAGTCACTATGCGCACTTTCCTACATGGGAGTAGTGTCTCAACAGTCTATGCTTTGATCGTTCCCTGGAAGACCAGAAGTAGTTTCCGATGCACATCTGGAGGCATTCTGTAATTTGTGGTCTATCATAGTGTTGATGAAACACAGAAATTGCATCGGGATTGAATACACCAGTCACCATGCGCACTTTACTCCAAGGGAGTAATGTCTCAAACAGTCTACGCTTTGATCGTTCCCTGGAAGACACGTAGTAGTTTCCGATGCACATCTGGAGGCATTCTGTCATCTGTGGACTATCATAGTGTTGATGAATCACAGAAATTGCATCGGGATTGAATACATCAGTCACCATGCGCACTTTCCTCCATGGGAGTAATGTCTCAAACAGTCTACGCTTTGATCGTTCCTTGGAAGACCAGAAGTAGTTTCCGATGCATATCTGGAGACATTCTGTAATCTATGGACTATCAGAGTGTTGATGGAGCACAGAAATTGCATTGGGATTGAATACAACAGTCACCATCCGCACTTTCCTCCATGGGAGTAGTGTCTCAAACACTCTACGTTTTGATCGTTGCCTGGAAGGCCAGTAGTAGATTCCGATGCACTTCTGGAAGCATTCTGTAATCTGTGGACTATCAGAGTGTTGATGAAACACAGAAATTGTATCGGGATTGAATACAACAGTCACCATGCGCACTTTTCTCCATGGGAGTAATGTCTCATACAGTATACGCTTTGATCGTTCCCTGGAAGACCAGTAGTAGTTTCCGATGCACATCTGGAGGCATTCTGTAATCTGTGTTCTGTCAGAGTGTTGATGAAACACAGAAATTGCATCGGGATTGAATACAACAGTCACCAAGCGCACTTTCCTCCACGATAGTAATGTCACAAACAGTCTACGCTTTGATCGTTGCCTGGAAGACCAGTAGTAGTTTCCGATGCACATCTGGTGGAATTCTGTAATCTGTGGACTATCAGAGTGTTGATGAAACACAGAAATTGCATCGGGATTGAATACAACAGTCATCATGCACACATTCCTCCACGGGAGGTATGTCTCAAACAGTCTACGCTTTGATCGTTCCCTGGAAGACCAGTGGTAGTTTCCGATGCACATCTGGAGGCATTCCGAGTGTTGATGAAACACAGAAATTGCATTGGGATTGAATACAACAGTCACTATGCGCACTTTCCTCCATGGGGGTAAGGTCTCAAACAGACTACGCTTTGATCGTTCCCTGGAAGACCAGTAGTAGTTTCCAATGCACATCCGGTGGATTTCTGTAATCTTGTAGACTATCAGAGTGTTGATGAAATACAGAAATTGCATCGGGATTGAATACAACAGTCACCATGCACACATTCCTCCACGGGAGGTATGTCTCAAGCCGTCTACGCTTTGATCGTTACCTGGAAGACCAGTAGTATTTCCGATGCGCATCTGGTAGCATTCTGTAATCTGTGGACTATCAGAGTGTTGATAAAACACAGAAATTGCATCGGGATTGAATACAACAGTCACAATGCGTACCTTCCTCCATGGGAGTAATGTCTCAAACAGGTTACGCTTTGATCGTTCCTGGAAGACCAGTAGTAGTTTCCGATGCATATCTGGAGGCATTTTGTAATCTGTGGATTTTCAAAGTGTTGATGAAACACAGAAATTGCATCGGGATTGAATACAACAGTCACCATGCGCACTTTTCTCCATGGGAGTAATGTCTCAAGTAGCCGACGCTTTGATCGTTCCCTGGAAGACCAGTAGTAGTTTCCGATGCACATTTGGATGCATTCTGTAATCTGTGGACCTTCAAAGTGTTGATGAAACACAGGAATTGCATCGGGATTGAATACAACAGTCACCATGCGCACTTTCCTCCATGGGAGTAGTGTCTCAAACAGTCTACGTTTTGATCGTTCCCTGGAAGGCCTTTAGTAGATTCCGATGCACATCTGGAAGCATTCTGTAACCTGTGGACTATCAGAGTGTTGATGAAACACAGAAATTGCATCGGAATTAAATACAAAAGTCACCATGCGCACTTTCCTCCATGGGAGTAATGTCTCAAACAGTTTACGCTTTGATCGTTCCCTGGAACACCAGTAGTAGTTTCCGATGCACATCTGGAGGCATTCTGTAATCTGTGGGCTGTCAGAGTGTTGATGAAACACAGAAATTGCATCGGGATTGAATACAACAGTCACCAAGCGCACTTTCCTCAAGGGGAGTAATGTCTCAAACTGTCTACGGTTTGATCGTTCCCTGGAAGACCAGTAGTAGTTTAGGATGCACATCTGGAGATATTCTGTAATCTGTGGACTATCAAAGTGTTGATGAATCACAGAAATTGCATCGGGATTGAATACAACAGTCACCATGCGCACTTTCCTCCACGGGAGTAATGTCTCAAACAGTCTACGCTTTGATCGTTCCCTGGAAGACCAGTAGTAGTTTCCAATGCACATCTGGATATATTCTGTAATCTGTGGACTATCAAAGTGTTGATGAAACACAGAAATTGCATCGGGATTGAATACAACAGTTACCATGCGCACTTTCCTCCATGGGAGTAATGTCTCAAACAGTCTGTGCTTTGATCGTTCCCTGGAAGACCAGTAGTAGTTTCCGATGCACATCTGGACTCATTCTGTAATCTGTGCACTATCATAGTGTTGATGAATCACAGAAATTGCATCGGGATTGAATACAACAGTCACCATGCGCACTTTCCTCCATGGGAGTAATGTCTCAAACAGTCCACGCTTTGATCGTTCCTTGGAAGACCAGAAGTAGTTTCCGATGCACATCTGGAGACATTCTGTAATCTGTGGACTATCAGAGTGTTGATGGAACACAGAAATTGCATCGGGATTGAATACAACAGTCACCATGCGCACTTTCCTCCATGGGAATAGTGTCTCAAACACTCTACGTTCTGATCGTTCCCTGGAAGGCCAGTAGTAGATTCCGATGCACATCTGGAAGCATTCTGTAATCTGTGGACTATCAGAGTGTTGATGAAACACAGAAATTGCATCGGGATTGAATACAACAGTCACCATGCGCACTTTTCTCCATGGGAGTAATGTCTGAAACAGTATACGCTTTGATCGTTCCCTGGAAGACCAGTAGTAGTTTCCGATGCACATCTGGAGGCATTCTGTAATCTGTGGGCTGTCAGAGTGTTGATGAAACACAGAAATTGCATCGGGATTGAATACAACAGTCACCAAGCGCACTTTCCTCAAAGGGAGTAATGTCTCAAACTGTCTACGGTTTGATCGCTCCCTGGAAGACCAGTAGTAGTTTAGGATGCACATCTGGAGATATTCTGTAATCTGTGGACTATCAAAATGTTGATGAATCACAGAAATTGCATCGGGATTGAATACAACAGTCACCATGCGCACTTTCCTCCATGGGAGTAATGTCTCAAACAGTCTACGCTTTGATCGTTCCCTTGAAGACCAGTAGTAGTTTCCAGTGCACATCTGGTGGCTTTCTGTAATCTGGTGGACTGTCAGAGTGTTGATGAGACACAGAAATTGCATTGGGATTGAATACAACAGTCACCATGCGCAGTTTCCTCCACGGGAGTAATGTCTCAAACAGTCTACGCTTTGATCGTTGCCTGGAAGACCCGTAGTAGTTTCCGATGCACATGTGGTAGAATTCTATAATCTGTGGACTATCAGAGTGTTGATGAAACACAGAAATTGCATCGGGATTGAGTACAACAGTCACCATGCACACATTCCTCCACGGGAGGTATGTCTCAAACAGTCTACGCTTTGATCGTTACCTGGAAGACCAGTAGTAGATTCCGATGCGCATCTGGTAGCATTCTGTAATCTGTGGACTATCAGAGTGTTGATGAAACACAGATATTGCATCGGGATTGAATTTAACAGTCACAATGCGCACCTTCCTCCATGGGTGTAATGTCTCAAACAGGCTACGCTTTGATCGTTCCTGGAAGACCAGTAGCAGTTTCCGATGCACATCTGGAGGCATTCTGTAATCTGTGGAATTTCAGAGTGTTGATGAAACACAGAAATTGCATCGGGATTGAATACAACAGTCACCATGCGCACTTTTGTCCATGGGAGTAATGTCTCAAGTAGCCGACGCTTTGATCGTTCCCTGGAAGACCAGTAGTAGATTCCGATGCACATCTGGAAGCATTCTGTAATCTGTGGACTATCAGAGTGTTGATGAAACACAGAAATTGCATTGGGATTGAATACAACAGTCACCATGCGCACTTTCCTCCATGGGAGTAATGTCTCAAACAGTCTCCGCTTTGATCGTTCCCTGGAAGACCAGTAGTAGATTCCGATGCACATCTGGAGATATTCTGTAATCTGTGGACTATCAAAGTGTTGATGAAACACAGAAATTGCATCGGGAGTGAATACAACAGTCACCATGCGCACTTTCCTCCATGGGGGTAATGTCTCAAACAGTCTACGCTTTGATCGTTCCCTGGAAGACCAGTAGTAGTTTCCAATGCACATCTGGTGGCTTTTTAAAATCTTGTGGACCATCAGAGTGTTGATGAAACACAGAAATTGCATCAGGATTGAATACAACAGTCACCATGCGCAGTTTCCACCACGGGAGTAATGTTTCAAACAATCTACGCTTTGATCGTTGCCTGGAAGATCAGTAGTAGTTTCCGATGCACATCTGGTAGAATTCTGTAATCTGTGCACTATCAGAGTGTTGATGAAACACAGAAATTGCATCGGGATTGAATACAACAGTCACGATGCGCACTTTCCTCCACGGGAGTAATGTCTCAAAAAAGTCTACGCTTCGATCGTTCCCTTGAAGACCAGTAGTAGTTTCCGATGCACATCTGGTAGCATTCTGTAATCTGTGGACTATCAGAGTGTTGATGAAACACAGAAATTGCATCGGGATTGAATACAACAGTCACCATGCGCACTTCCCTCCACGAAAGTAATGTCTACAAACATTCTACGATTTGATCGTTCCCTGGAAGACCAGTAGTAGTTTCCGATGCGCATCTGGTAGCATTCTGTAAACTGTGGACTATCAGAGTGTTGATGAAAGACAGAAATTGCATCGGGATTGAATACAACAGTCACCATGCGCACTTTCCTACATGGGAGTAGTGTCTCAACAGTCTATGCTTTGATCGTTCCCTGGAAGACCAGAAGTAGTTTCCGATGCACATCTGGAGGCATTCTGTAATTTGTGGTCTATCATAGTGTTGATGAAACACAGAAATTGCATCGGGATTGAATACACCAGTCACCATGCGCACTTTACTCCAAGGGAGTAATGTCTCAAACAGTCTACGCTTTGATCGTTCCCTGGAAGACACGTAGTAGTTTCCGATGCACATCTGGAGGCATTCTGTCATCTGTGGACTATCATAGTGTTGATGAATCACAGAAATTGCATCGGGATTGAATACATCAGTCACCATGCGCACTTTCCTCCATGGGAGTAATGTCTCAAACAGTCTACGCTTTGATCGTTCCTTGGAAGACCAGAAGTAGTTTCCGATGCATATCTGGAGACATTCTGTAATCTATGGACTATCAGAGTGTTGATGGAGCACAGAAATTGCATTGGGATTGAATACAACAGTCACCATCCGCACTTTCCTCCATGGGAGTAGTGTCTCAAACACTCTACGTTTTGATCGTTGCCTGGAAGGCCAGTAGTAGATTCCGATGCACTTCTGGAAGCATTCTGTAATCTGTGGACTATCAGAGTGTTGATGAAACACAGAAATTGTATCGGGATTGAATACAACAGTCACCATGCGCACTTTTCTCCATGGGAGTAATGTCTCATACAGTATACGCTTTGATCGTTCCCTGGAAGACCAGTAGTAGTTTCCGATGCACATCTGGAGGCATTCTGTAATCTGTGTTCTGTCAGAGTGTTGATGAAACACAGAAATTGCATCGGGATTGAATACAACAGTCACCAAGCGCACTTTCCTCCACGATAGTAATGTCACAAACAGTCTACGCTTTGATCGTTGCCTGGAAGACCAGTAGTAGTTTCCGATGCACATCTGGTGGAATTCTGTAATCTGTGGACTATCAGAGTGTTGATGAAACACAGAAATTGCATCGGGATTGAATACAACAGTCATCATGCACACATTCCTCCACGGGAGGTATGTCTCAAACAGTCTACGCTTTGATCGTTCCCTGGAAGACCAGTGGTAGTTTCCGATGCACATCTGGAGGCATTCCGAGTGTTGATGAAACACAGAAATTGCATTGGGATTGAATACAACAGTCACTATGCGCACTTTCCTCCATGGGGGTAAGGTCTCAAACAGACTACGCTTTGATCGTTCCCTGGAAGACCAGTAGTAGTTTCCAATGCACATCCGGTGGATTTCTGTAATCTTGTAGACTATCAGAGTGTTGATGAAATACAGAAATTGCATCGGGATTGAATACAACAGTCACCATGCACACATTCCTCCACGGGAGGTATGTCTCAAGCCGTCTACGCTTTGATCGTTACCTGGAAGACCAGTAGTATTTCCGATGCGCATCTGGTAGCATTCTGTAATCTGTGGACTATCAGAGTGTTGATAAAACACAGAAATTGCATCGGGATTGAATACAACAGTCACAATGCGTACCTTCTTCCATGGGAGTAATGTCTCAAACAGGCTACGCTTTGATCGTTCCTGGAAGACCAGTAGTAGTTTCCGATGCATATCTGGAGGCATTTTGTAATCTGTGGATTTTCAAAGTGTTGATGAAACACAGAAATTGCATCGGGATTGAATACAACAGTCACCATGCACACTTTTCTCCATGGGAGTAATGTCTCAAGTAGCCGACGCTTTGATCGTTCCCTGGAAGACCAGTAGTAGTTTCCGATGCACATTTGGATGCATTCTGTAATCTGTGGACCTTCAAAGTGTTGATGAAACACAGAAATTGCATCGGGATTGAATACAACAGTCACCATGAGCACTTTCCTCCATGGGAGTAGTGTCTCAAACAGTCTACGTTTTGATCGTTCCCTGGAAGGCCTTTAGTAGATTCCGATGCACATCTGGAAGCATTCTGTAACCTGTGGACTATCAGAGTGTTGATGAAACACAGAAATTGCATCGGGATTAAATACAAAAGTCACCATGCGCACTTTCCTCCATGGGAGTAATGTCTCAAACAGTTTACGCTTTGATCGTTCCCTGGAACACCAGTAGTAGTTTCCGATGCACATCTGGAGGCATTCTGTAATCTGTGGGCTGTCAGAGTGTTGATGAAACACAGAAATTGCATCGGGATTGAATACAACAGTCACCATGAGCACTTTCCTCCATCGGAGTAAATTCTCAAACAGTCTACGCTTTGATCGTTCCCTGGAAGACCAGTGGTAGTTTCCGATGCACATCTGGAGGCATTCCCAGTGTTGATGAAACACAGAGATTGCATTGGGATTGAATACAACAGTCACCATGCGCACTTTCCTCAATGGGGGTCTGGTCTCAAACAGACTACGCTTTGATCGTTCCCTGGAAGACCAGTAGTAGTTTCCAATGCACATCTGGTGGCTTTCTGTAATCTTGTGGACCATCAGAGTGTTGATGAAACACAGAAATTGCATCAGGATTGAATACAACAGTCACCATGCGCAGTTTCCACCACGGGAGTAATGTCTCAAACAATCTACGCTTTCATCGTTGCCTGGAAGATCAGTAGTAGTTTCCGATGCACATCTGGTAGAATTCTGTAATCTGTGCACTATCAGAGTGTTGATGAAACACAGAAATTGCATCGGGATTGAATACAACAGTCACCATGCGCACTTTCCTCCACGGGAGTAATGTCTCAAAAAAGTCTACGCTTTGATCGTTCCCTTGAAGACCAGTAGTAGTTTCCGATGCACATCTGGTAGCATTCTGTAATCTGTGGACTATCAGAGTGTTGATGAAACACAGAAATTGCATCGGGATTGAATACAACAGTCACCATGCGCACTTCCCTCCACGAAAGTAATGTCTAGAAACATTCTACGTTTTGATCGTTCCCTGGAAGACCAGTATTAGTTTCCGATGCGCATCTGGTAGCATTCTGTAAACTGTGGACTATCAGAGTGTTGATGAAAGACAGAAATTGCATCGGGATTGAATACAACAGTCACCATGCACTCTTTCCTACATGGGAGTAGTGTCTCAACTGTCTATGCTTTGATCGTTCCCTGGAAGACCAGAAGTAGTTTCCGATGCACATCTGGAGGCATTCTGTAATTTGTGGTCTATCATAGTGTTGATGAAACACAGAAATTGCATCGGGATTGAATACAACAGTCACCATGCGCACTTTACTCCAAGGGAGTAATGTCTGAAACAGTCTACGCTTTGATCGTTCCCTGGAAGACACGTAGTAGTTTCCGATGCACATCTGGAGGCATTCTGAAATCTGTGGACTAACTGAGTATTGATGAATCACAGATATTGCATCGGGATTGAATACAACAGTTACCATGCGCACTTTCTTCCATGGGAGTAATGTCTCAAACAGTCTACGCTTCGATCGTTCCTTGGAAGACCAGAAGTAGTTTCCGACGCATATCTGGAGAATTTGGTAATCTATGGACTATCAGAGTGTTGATGAAACACAGAAATTGCATCGGGATTGAATACAACAGTCACCATGCGCACTTTTCTCCATGGGAGTAATGTCTCATACAGTATACGCTTTGATCGTTCCCTGGAAGACCAGTAGTAGTTTCCGATGCACATCTGGAGGCATTCTGTAATCTGTGTTCTGTCAGAGTGTTGATGAAACACAGAAATTGCATCGGGATTGAATACAACAGTCACCAAGCGCACTTTCCTCCACGATAGTAATGTCACCAACAGTCTACGCTTTGATCGTTGCCTGGAAGACCAGTAGTAGTTTCCGATGCACATCTGGTGGAATTCTGTAATCTGTGGACTATCAGAGTGTTGATGAAACACAGAAATTGCATCGGGATTGAATACAACAGTCACCATGCACACATTCCTCCACGGGAGGTATGTCTCAAACAGTCTACGCTTTGATCTTTACCTGGAAGAGCAGTAGTAGTTTCCGATGCGCATCTGGTAGCATTCTGCAATCTGTGGACTATCAGAGTGTTGATGAAACACAGAAATTGCAACGGGATTGAATACAACAGTCACAATGCGCACCTTCCTCCATGGGTGTAATGTCTCAAGCAGGCTACGCTTTGATCGTTCCTGGAAGACAAGTAGTAGTTTCCGATGCACATCTGGAAGCATTCTGTAATCTGTGGATTTTCAATGTGTTGATGAAACACAGAAATTGCATCGGGATTGAATACAACAGTCGGCATACGCACTTTTCTCCATGGGAGTAATGTCTCAAGTAGCCGACGCTTTGATCGTTCCCTGGAAGACCAGTCGTAGTTTCCGATGCACATTTGTATGTATTCTGTAATCTGTGGACCTTCAAAGTGTTGATGAAACACAGAAATTGCATCGGGATTGAATACAACAGTCACCATGCGCACTTTTCTCCACGAAAGTAATGTCTCAAACAGTCTACGCTTTAATCGTTCCCTGGAAGACCAGTGGTAGTTTCCGATGCACATCTGGAGGCATTCCGAGTGTTGATGAAACACAGAAATTGCATTGGGATTTTATACAACAGTCACTATGCGCACTTTCCTCCATGGGGGTAAGGTGTCAAACAGACTACGCTCTGATCGTTCCCTGGAAGACCAGTAGTAGTTTCCAATGCACATCCGGTGGATTTCTGTAATCTTGTGGACTATCAGAGTGTTGATGAAATACAGAAATTGCATCGGGATTGAATACAACAGTCACCATGCACACATTCCTCCACGGGAGGTATGTCTCAAGCCCTCTCCGCTTTGATCGTTACCTGGAAGACCAGTAGTATTTCCGATGCGCATCTGGTAGCATTCTGTAATCTGTGGACTATCAGAGTGTTGATAAAACACAGAAATTGCATCGGGATTGAATACAACAGTCACAATGCGTACCTTCCTCCATGGGAGTAATGTCTCAAACAGGCTACGCTTTGATCGTTCCTGGAAGACCAGTAGTAGTTTCCGATGCACATCTGGAGGCATTTTGTAATCTGTGGATTTTCAAAGTGTTGATGAAACACAGAAATTGCATCGGGATTGAATACAACAGTCACCATGCGCACTTTTCTCCATGGGAGTAATGTCTCAAGTAGCCGACGCTTTGATCGTTCCCTGGAAGACCAGTAGTAGTTTCCAATGCACATTTGGATGCATTCTGTAATCTGTGGACCTTCAAAGTGTTGATGAAACACAGAAATTGCATCGGGATTGAATACAACGGTCACCATGCGCACTTTCCTCCATGGGAGTAGTGTCTCAAACAGTCTACGTTTTGATCGTTCCCTGGAAGGCCTTTAGTAGATTCCGATGCACATCTGGAAGCATTCTGTAATCTGTGGACTATCAGAGTGTTGATGAAACACAGAAATTGCATCGGGATTAAATACAACAGTCACCATGCGCACTTTCCTCCATGGGTGTAATGTCTCAAACAGTTTACGCTTTGATCGTTCCCTGGAAGACCAGTAGTAGTTTCCGATGCACATCTGGAGGCATTCTGTAATCTGTGTTCTGTCAGAGTGTTGATGAAAAACAGAAATTGCATCGGGATTGAATACAACAGTCACCAAGCGCACTTTCCTCCACGATAGTAATGTCACAAACAGTCTACGCTTTGATCGTTGCCTGGAAGACCAGTAGTAGTTTCCGATACACATCTGGTGGAATTCTGTAATCTGTGGACTATCAGAGTGTTGATGAAACACAGAAATTGCATCGGGATTGAATACAACAGTCATCATGCACACATTCCTCCACGGGAGGTATGTCTCAAACAGTCTACGCTTTGATCGTTACCCGGAAGACCTGTAGTAGTTTCCGATGCGCATCTGGTAGCATTCTGCAATCTGTGGACTATCAGAGTGTTGATGAAACACAGAAATTGCATCGGGATTGAATACAACAGTCACAATGCGCACCTTCCTCCATGGGTGTAATGTCTCAAGCAGGCTACGCTTTGATCGTTCCTGGAAGACCAGTAGTAGTTTCCGATGCACATCTGGTAGCATTCTGTAATCTGTGGATTTTCAATGTGTTGATGAAACACAGAAATTGCATCGGGATTGAATACAACAGTCAGCATACGCACTTTTCTCCATGGGAGTAATGTCTCAAGTAGCCGACGCTTTGATCGTTCCCTGGAAGACCAGTCGTAGTTTCCGATGCACATTTGTATGTATTCTGTAATCTGTGGACCTTCAAAGTGTTGATGAAACACAGAAATTGCATCGGGATTGAATACAACAGTCACCATGCGCACTTTTCTCCACGAAAGTAATGTCTCAAACAGTCTACGCTTTAATCGTTCCCTGGAAGACCAGTGGTAGTTTCCGATGCACATCTGGAGGCATTCCGAGTGTTGATTAAAAACACAGAGATTGCATTGGGATTGAATACAACAGTCACCATGCGCACTTTCCTCAAAGGGGATCAGGTGTCAAACAGACTACGCTTTGATCGTTCCCTGGAAGACCAGTTGTAGTTTCCAATGCACATCTGGTGGCTTTCTATAATCTTGTGGACTATCAGAGTGTTGATGAAACACAGAAATTGCATCGGGATTGAATACAACAGTCACCATGCGCACTTTCCTCCACGAAAGTAATGTCTCAAACAGTCTACGCTTTAATCGTTCCCTGGAAGACCAGTGGTAGTTTCAGATGCACAACTGGAGGCATTCCGAGTGTTGATGAAACACAGAAATTGCATTGGGATTGAATACAACAGTCACCATGCGCACTTTCCTCCATGGGGGTAAGGTCTCAAACAGACTACGCTTTGATCGTTCCCTGGAAGACCAGTAGTAGTTTCCAATGCACATCTGGTGGCTTTCTGTAATCTTGTGGACTATCAGAGTGTTGATGAAACACATAAATTGCATCGGGATTGAATACAAAAGTCACTGTGCACACATTCCTCCACGGGAGGTATGTCTCAAACAGTCTACGCTTTGATCGTTACCTGGAAGACCAGTAGTAGTTTCCGATGCGCATCTGGTAGCATTCTGTAATCTGTGGACTATCAGAGTGTTGTTGAAACACAGAAATTGCATCGGGATTGAATACAACAGTCACAATGCGCACCTTCCTCCAAGGGAGTAATGTCTCAAGCAGGCTACGCTTTGATCGTTCCTGGAAGACCAGTAGTAGATTCCGATGCACATCTGGAGGCATTTTGTAATCTGTGGATTTTCAAAGTGTTGATGAAACACAGAAATTGCATCGGGATTGAATACAACACTCACCATGCGCACTTTCCTCCATGGGAGTAATGTCTCAAACAGTCTACGCTTTGATCGTTCCTTGGAAGACCAGAAGTAGTTTCCGATGCACATCTGGTGGCATTCTGTAAACTGTGGACCGTCAGAGTGTTGATGAAACACAGAAATTGCATCGGGATTTAATACAACAGTCACAATGCCCACTTTCCTCAAGGGGAGTAATGTCTCAAACAGTCTACGCTTTGATCGTTCCCTGGAAGACCAGTAGTAGTTTCCGATGCACATCTGGAGGCATTCTGTAATCTGTGGGCTGTCAGAGTGTTGATGAAACACAGATATTGCAACGGGATTGAATACAACAGTCACCATGCGCACTTTCCTCCACGGGAGTAAATTCTCAAACAGTCTTCGCTTTGATCGTTCCCTGGAAGACCAGTAGTAGTTTCCGATGCACATCTGGAGATATTCTATAATCTGTGGACTATCAAAGTGTTGATGAAACACAGAAATTGCATCGGGATTGAATACAACAGTCACAATGTGCACCTTCCTCCATGGGAGTAATGTCTCAAACAGGCTACGCTTTGATCGTTCCTGGAAGACCAGTAGTAGTTTCCGATGCACATCTGGAGGCATTCTGTAATCTGTTGATTTTCAAAGTGATTATGAAACACAGAAATTGCATTGGGATTGAATACAACAGTCACCATGCGCACTTTCCTCCATAGGGGAAAGGTCTCAAACAGTCTACGCTTTGATCGTTCCCTGGAAGACCAGTAGTACTTTCCGATGCACATCTGGAGGCATTCCTAAATGTGTGGACTAACTGAGTGTTGATGAATCACAGAAATTGCATCGGGATTGAATACAACAGTCACCATGCGCACTTTCCTACATGGGAGTAATGTCTCAAACAGTCTACGCTTTGATCGTTCCTTGGAAGACCAGAAGTAGTTTCCGATGCACATCTGGTGGCATTCTGTAATCTGTGGTCTATCAGAGTGTTGATGGAACACAGAAATTGCATCGGGATTGAATACAACAGTCACCATACGCACTTTCCTCCATGGGAGTAGTGTCTCAAACAGTCTACGTTTTGATCGTTTCCTGGAAGGCCAGTAGTAGATTCCGATGCACATCTGGATGCGTTCTGTAATCTGTGGACTATCAGAGTGTTGATGACACACAGAAATTGCATCGGGATTGAATACAAGAGTCACCATGCGCACTTTCCTCCAGGGGAGTAATGTCTCAAACAGTTGACGCTTTGATCGTTCCCTGGAAGACCAGTAGTAGTTTCCGATGCACATCTGGAGGCATTCTGTAATCTGTGGGCTGTCAGAGTGTTGATGAAACACAGAAATTGCATCGGGATTGAATACAACAGTCACCATGCGCACTTTCCTACATGGGAGTAAATTCTCAAACAGTCTACGCTTTGATCGTTCCCTGGAAAACCAGTAGTAGCTTGCGATGCACATCTGGAGATATTCTGTAATCTGTGGACTATCAAAGTGTTGATGAAACACAGAAATTGCATCGGGATGGAATATAACAGTCACCATGCACACTTTCCTTCATGGGAGTAATGTCTCAAACAGTCTACGCTTTGATCGTTCCCTGGAAGACCAGTAGTAGTTTCCTTTGCACATCTGGTGGCTTTCTGTAATCTTGAGGACTATCAGAGTGTTGATGAAACACAGAAATTGCATTGGGATTGAATACAAGAGTCACCATGCGCAGTTTCCTCCACGGGAGTAATGTCTCAAACAGTCTACGATTTGATCGTTCCCTGGAAGACCAGTAGTAGTTTCCGATGCGTATCTGGTAGCATTCTGTAATCTGTGGACTATCAGAGTGTTGATGAAACACAGAAATTGCATCGGGATTGAATACAACAGTCACAATGCGCACCTTCCTCCATGGGAGTAATGTCTCAAACAGGCTACGCTTTGATCGTTCCTGGAAGACAAGTAGTAGTTTCCGGTGCACATCTGGAGGCATTCTGTAATCTGTGGATTTTCAAAGTGATTATGAAACACAGAAATTGCATTGGGATTGAATACAACAGTCACCATGCGCACTTTTCTCCATGGGAGTAATGTCTCAAACAGTATACGCTGTGATCGTCCCCTGGCAGACCAGTAGTAGTTTCCGATGCACATCTGGAGGCATTCGGTAATCTGTGGGCTGTCAAAGTGTTGATGAAACACAGAAATTGCATCTGGATTGAATACAACAGTCACCAAGCGCACTTTCCTCCATGGGAGTAATGTCTCAAACAGTCTACGGTTTGATCGTTCCCTGGAATACCAGTAGTAGTTTCCGAGGCACATCTGGAGGCATTCTGTAATCTGTGGACTATCAGAGTGTTGATGAAACACAGATATTGCATCGGGATTGAATACAACAGTCACCATGCGCACTTTTCTCCATGGGAATGGTGTCTCAACAGGCTATGATTTGATCGTTCCCTGGAAGACCAGTAGTACTTTCCGATGCACATCTGGAGGCATTCCTAAATGTGTGGACTAACTGAGTGTTGATGAGTCACAGAAATTGCATCGGGATTGAATACAACAGTCACCATGCGCACTTTCCTCCATGGGAGTAATGTCTCAAACAGTCTACGCTTTGATCGTTCCTTGGAAGACCAGAAGTAGTTTCCGAGGCACATCTGGTGGCATTCTGTAATCTGTGGACTATCAGAGTGTTGATGGAACACAGAAATTGCATCGGGATTGAATACAACAGTCACTATACGCACTTTCCTCCATGGGAGTAGTGTCTCAAACAGTCTACGTTTTGATCGTTCCCTGGAAGGCCAGTAGTAGATTCCGATGCACATCTGGAAGCATTCTGTAATCTGTGGAGTATCAGAGTGTTGATGACACACAGATATTGCATCGGGATTGAATACAAGAGTCACCATGCGCACTTTTCTCCATGGGAGTAATGTCTCAAACAGTATACGCTGTGATCGTCCCCTGGCAGACCAGTAGTAGTTTCCGATGCACATCTGGAGGCATTCGGTAATCTGTGGGCTGTCAAAGTGTTGATGAAACACAGAAATTGCATCTGGATTGAATACAACAGTCACCAAGCGCACTTTCCTCCATGGGAGTAATGTCTCAAACAGTCTACGGTTTGATCGTTCCCTGGAATACCAGTAGTAGTTTCCGAGGCACATCTGGAGGCATTCTGTAATCTGTGGACTATCAGAGTGTTGATGAAACACAGATATTGCATCGGGATTGAATACAACAGTCACCATGCGCACTTTTCTCCATGGGAATGGTGTCTCAACAGGCTATGATTTGATCGTTCCCTGGAAGACCAGTAGTACTTTCCGATGCACATCTGGAGGCATTCCTAAATGTGTGGACTAACTGAGTGTTGATGAGTCACAGAAATTGCATCGGGATTGAATACAACAGTCACCATGCGCACTTTCCTCCATGGGAGTAATGTCTCAAACAGTCTACGCTTTGATCGTTCCTTGGAAGACCAGAAGTAGTTTCCGAGGCACATCTGGTGGCATTCTGTAATCTGTGGACTATCAGAGTGTTGATGAAACACAGAAATTGCATCGGGATTGAATACAACAGTCACCATGCGCACTTTCCTCCATGGGAGTAAATTCTCAAACAGTCTACGCTTTGATCGTTCCCTGGAAGACCAGTAGTAGTTTGCGATGCACATCTGGAGATATTCTGTAATCTGTGGACTATCAAAGTGTTGATGAAACACAGAAATTGCATCGGGATTGAATATAACAGTCACCATGCGCACTTTCCTTCATGGGAGTAATGTCTCAAACAGTCTACGCTTTGATCGTTCCCTGGAAGCCCAGAAGTAGTTTCCGAGGCACATCTGGTGGCTTTCTGTAATCTTGAGGACTATCAGAGTGTTGATGAAACACAGAAATTGCATTGGGATTGAATACAACAGTCACCATGCGCAGTTTCCTCCACGGGAGTAATGTCTCAAACAGTCTACGCTTTGATCGTTCTCTGGAAGACCAGTGGTAGTTTCCAATGCACATCTGGAGGCATTCTGTAATCTGTGGACCTTCAAAGTGTTGATGAAACACAGAAATTGCATCGGGATTGAATACAACAGTCACAATGCGCACCTTCCTCCATGGGAGTAATGTCTCAAACATGCTACGCTTTGATCGTTCCTGGAAGACAAGTAGTAGTTTCCGATGCACATCTGGAGGCATTCTGTAATCTGTGGATTTTCAAAGTGATTATGAAACACAGAAATTGCATTGGGATTGAATACAACAGTCACCATGCGCACTTTTCTCCATGGGAGTAATGTCTCAAACAGTATACGCTTTGATCGTCCCCTGGCAGACCAGTAGTAGTTTCCGATGCACATCTGGAGGCATTCTGTAATCTGTGGGCTGTCAGAGTGTTGATGAAACACAGAAATTGCATCTGGATTGAATACAACAGTCACCAAGCGCACTTTCCTCCACGGGAGTAATGTCTCAAACAGTCTACAGTTTGATCGTTCCCTGGAAGACCAGTAGTAGTTTCCGATGCACATCTGGAAGCATTATGTAATCTGTGGACTATGAGAGTGTTGATGAAACACAGAAATTGCATCAGGATTGAATACAACAGTTACCATGCGCACTTTCCTCCATGGGAGTAATGTCTCAAACAAGCTATGCTTTGATCGTTCCCTGGAAGACCAGAAGCAGTTTCCGATGCACATCTGGAGGCATTCTGTCATCTGTGGACTATCATAGTGTTGATGAATCACAGAAATTGCATCGGGATTGAATACAACAGTCACCATGCGCACTTTCCTCCAAGGGAGTAATGTCTCAAACAGTCTACGCTTTGATCGTTCCTTGGAAGACTAGAAGTAGTTTCCGATGCACATCTGGAGACATTCTGTAATCTCTGGACTATCAGAGTGTTGATGGAACACAGAAATTGCATTGGGATTGAATACAACAGTCCCCATCCACACTTTCCTCCATGGGAGTAGTGTCTCAAACACTCTACGTTTTGATCGTTCCCTGGAAGGCCAGTAGTAGATTCCGATGCACTTCTGGAAGCATTCTGTAATCTGTGGACTATCAGAGTGTTGATGAATCACAGAAATTGCATCGGGATTGAATACAACAGTCACCATGCGCACTTTCCTCCAAGGGAGTAATGTCTCAAACAGTCTACGCTTTGATCGTTCCTTGGAAGACTAGAAGTAGTTTCCGATTCACATCTGGAGGCATTCTGTAATCTGTGTTCAGTCAGAGTGTTGATGAAACAGAGAAATTGCATCGGGATTGAATACAACAGTCACCAAGCGCACTTTCCTCCACGATAGTAATGTCACAAAGAGTCTACGGTTTGATCGTTCCCTGGAAGACCAGTAGTAGTTTAGGATGCACATCTGGAGATATTCTGTAATCTGTGGACTATCAAAGTGTTAATGAAACACAGAAATTGCATCGGGATTGAATACAACAGTCACCATGCGCACTTTCCTCCATGGGAGTAATGTCTCAAACAGTCTACGCTTTGATCGTTCCCTGGAAGACCAGTAGTAGTTTCCAATGCACATCTAGTGGTTTTCTGTAATCTTGTGGACTATCAGAGTGTTGATGAAACACAGAAATTGCATTGGGATTGAATACAACAGTCACCATGCGCTGTTTCCTCTACGGGAGTAATGTCTCAAACAGTCTACGCTTTGATCGTTGCCTGGAAGACCAGTAGTAGTTTCCGATGCACATCTGGTAGAATTCTGTAATCTGTGGACTATCAGAGTGGTGATGAAACACAGAAATTGCATCGGGACTGAATACAACAGTCACAATGCGCACCTTCCTCCATGGGAGTAATGTCTCAAGCAGGTTACGCTTTTATTGTTCCTGGAAGACCAGTAGTAGTTTCCGATGCACATCTGGAGGCATTCTGTAATCTGTGGATTTTCTAAGTGTTGATGAAACACAGAAATTGCATCGGGATTGAATACAACAGTCCCAATGCGCAATTTTCTCCATGGGACTAATGTCTCAAGTAGCCGACGCTTTGATCGTTCCCTGGAAGACCAGTCGTAGTTTCCGATGCACATTTGGATGCATTCTGTAACCTGTGGACCTACAAAGTGTTGATAAAACACAGAAATTGCATCGGGATTGAATACAACAGTCACCATGCGCACTTTCCTCCACGAAAGTAATGTCTCAAACAGTCTACGCTTTAATCGTTCCCTGGAAGACCAGTGGTAGTTTCCGATGCACATCTGGAGGCATTCCGAGTGTTGATGAAACACAGAAATTGCATTGGGATTGAATACAACAGTGACCATGCGCACTTTCCCCCATGGGGGTAAGGTCTCAAACAGTCTACGCTTTGATCGTTCCCTGGAAGACCAGAAGTAGTTTCCGATGCACATCTGGAGGCATTCTGTAATTTGTGGTCTATCATAGTGTTGATGAAACAGAAATTGCATCAGGATTGAATACAACAGTCACCATCCGCACTTTACTCCAAGGGAGTAATGTCTCAAACAGTCTACGCTTTGATCGTTCCATGGAAGACCAGTAGTAGTTTCCGATGCACATCTGGAGGCATTATGAAATCTGTGGACTAACTGAGTGTTGATGAATCACAGAAATTGCATCGGGATTGAATACAACAGTTACCATGCGCACTTTCCTCCATGGGAGTAATGTCTCAAACAGTCTACGCTTTGATCGTTCCTTGGAAGACCAGAAGTAGTTTCCGATGCACATTTGGAGGCATTCTGTAATCTTTGGACTATCAGAGTGTTGATGGAACACAGATATTGAATCGGGATTGAATACAACAGTCACCATGCGCACTTTCCTCCATGGGAGTAGTGTCTCAAACAGTCTACGTTTTGATCGTTCCCTGGGAGGCCAGTAGTAGATTCGATGCACATCTGGAAGCATTCTGTAATCTGTGGACTATCAGAGTGTTGATGAAACACAGAAATTGCATCGGGATTGAATACAACAGTCACCATGCGCACTTTCCTCCATGGGAGTAATGTCTCAAACAGTTTAAGTTTTTATCGTTCCCTGGAAGACCAGTAGTAGTTTCCGATGCACATCTGGAGGCATTCTGTAACCTGTGGGCTGTCAGAGTGTTGATGAAACACAGAAATTGCATCAGGATTGAATACAACAGTCACCATGCGCACTTTCCTCCACGGGAGTAATGTCTCAAACAGTCTACGCTTTGATCGTTCCCTGGAAGATCAGTAGTAGTTTCCAATGCACATCTGGAGATATTCTGTAATCTTTGGACTATCAAAGTGTTGATGAAACACAGAAATTGCATCGGGATTGAATACAACAGTCACCATGCGCACTTTCCTCCATGGGAATAATGTTTCAAACAGTGTATGCTTTGATCGTTCCCTGGAAGACCAGAAGTAGTTTCCCATGCACATCTGGAGGCATTCTGTAATCTGTGGACTATCATAGTGTTGATGAATCACAGAACTTGCATCGGGATTGAATACAACAGTCACCATGCGCACTTTTCTCCATGGGAGTAATGTCTCAAGTAGCCGACGCATTGATCGTTCCCTGGAAGACCAGTCGTAGTTTCCGATGCACATTTGGATGCATTCTGTAATCTGTGGACCTTCAAAGTGTTGATGAAACACAGAAATTGCATCAGGATTGAATACAACAGTCACCATGCGCACTTTTCTCCATGGGAGTAATGTCTCAAACAGTATACGCTTTGATCGTTCCCTGGCAGACCAGTAGTAGTTTCCGATGCAGATCTGGAGGCATTCTGTAATCTGTGGTCTGTCAGAGTGTTGATGAAACACAGAAATTGCATCTGGATTGAATACAACAGTCACCAAGCGCACTTTCCTCCACGGGAGTAATGTCTCAAACAGTTTACGGTTTGATCGTTCCCTGGAAGACCAGTAGTAGTTTCCGATGCACATCTGGAGGCATTCTGTAATCTGTGGACTAACTGAGTGTTGATGAATCACAGAAATTGCATCGGGATTGAATACAACAGTTACCATGCGCACTTTCCTCCATGGGAGTAATATCTCAAACAGTCTATGCTTTGATCGTTCCCTGGAAGACCAGAAGCAGTTTCCGATGCACATCTGGAGGCATTCTGTCATCTGTGGACTATCATAGTGTTGATGAATCACAGAAATTGCATCGGGATTCAATACAACAGTCACCATGCACACTTTCCTCCATGGGAGTAATGTCTCAAACAGTCTACGCTTTGATCGTTCCTTGGAAGACCAGAAGTAGTTTCCGATGCACATCTGGAGACATTCTGTAATCTGTGGACTATCAGAGTGTTGATGGAACACAGAAATTGCATTGGGATTGAATACAACAGTCACCATCCGCACTTTCCTCCATGGGAGTAGTGTCTCAAACACTCTACGTTTTGATCGTTCCCTGGAAGGCCAGTAGTAGATTCCGATGCACTTCTGGAAGCATTCTGTAATCTGTGGACTATCTGAGTGTTGATGAAACACAGAAATTGCATCGGGATTGAATACAACACTCACCATGCGCACTTTTCTTCATGGGAGTAATGTCTCAAACAGTATACGCTTTGATCGTTCCCTGGAAGACCAGTAGTAGTTTCCGATTCACATCTGGAGGCATTCTGTAATCTGTGTGCAGTCAGAGTGTTGATGAAACACAGAAATTGCATAGGGATTGAATACAACAGTCACCAAGCGCACTTTCCTCCACGATAGTAATGTCACAAAGAGTCTACGGTTTGATCGTTCCCTGGAAGACCAGTAGTAGTTTAGGATGCACATCTAGAGAAATTCTGTAATCTGTGGACTATCAAAGTGTTAATGAAACACAGAAATTGCATCGGGAATGAATACAACAGTCACCATGCGCACTTTCCTCCATGGGAGTAATGTCTCAAACAGTCTACGCTTTGATCGTTCCCTGGAAGACCAGTAGTAGTTTCCAATGCACATCTAGTGGTTTTCTGTAATCTTGTGGACTATCAGAGTGTTGATGAAACACAGAAATTGCATTGGGATTGAATACAACAGTCACCATGCGCTGTTTCCTCCACGGGTGTAACGTCTCAAACAGTCTACGCTTTGATCGTTGCCTGGAAGACCAGTAGTAGTTTCCGATGCACATCTGGTAGAATTCTGTAATCTGTGGACTATCAGAGTGTTGATGAAACACAGAAATTGCATCGGGATTGAATACAACAGTCACCATGCGCACTTTCCTCCACGAAAGTAATGTCTCAGACAGTCTACGCTTTAATCGTTCCCTGGAAGACCAGTGGTAGTTTCCGATGCACATCTGGAGGCATTCCGAGTGTTGATGAAACACAGAAATTGCATTGGGATTGAATACAACAGTGACCATGCGCACTTTCCCCCATGGGGGTAAGGTCTCAAACAGTCTACGCTTTGATCATTCCCTGGAAGACCAGAAGTAGTTTCCGATGCACATCTGGAGGCATTCTGTAATTTGTGGTCTATCATAGTGTTGATGAAACAGAAATTGCATCAGGATTGAATACAACAGTCACCATCCGCACTTTACTCCAAGGGAGTAATGTCTCAAACAGTCTACGCTTTGATCGTTCCCTGGCAGACCAGTAGTAGTTTCCGATGCACATCTGGAGGCATTCTGTAATCTGTGTTCTGTCAGAGTGTTGATGAAACACAGATATTGCATCGGGATTGAATACAACAGTCACCAAGCGCACTTTCCTCCACGATAGTAATGTCACAAACAGTCTATGGTTTGATCGTTCCCTGGAAGAAGAGTAGTAGTTTACGATGCACATCTGGAGATATTCTGTAATCTGTAGACTATCAAAGTGTTAATGAAACACAGAAATTGCATCGGGATTGAATACAACAGTCACCATGCGCACTTTCCTCCATGGGAGTAATGTCTCAAACAGTCTACGCTTTGATCGTTCCCTGGAAGACCAGTAGTAGTTTCCAATGCACATCTGGTGGCTTTCTGTAATCTTGTGGACTATCAGAGTGTTGATGAAACACAGAAATTGCATTGGGATTGAATACAACAGTCACCATGCGCAGTTTCCTCCACGGGAGTAATGTCTCAAACAGTCTACGCTTTGATCGTTGCCTGGAAGACCAGTAGTAGTTTCCGATGCACATCTGGAGGCATTCTGTAACCTGTGGGCTGTCAGAGTTTTGATGAAACACAGAAATTGCATCAGGATTGAATACAACACTCACCATGCGCACTTTCCTCCACGGGAGTAATGTCTCAAACAGTCTACGCTTTGATCGTTCCCCGGAAGACCAGTAGTAGTTTCCAATGCACATCAGGAGATATTCTGTAATCTGTGGACTATCAAAGTGTTAATGAAACACAGAAATTGCATCGGGATTGAATACAACAGTCACCATTCGCACTTTATTCCATGGGAGTAATGTTTCAAACAGTCTATTCTTTGATCGTTCCCTGGATGACCAGAAGTAGTTTCCCATGCACATCTGGAGGCATTCTGTAATCTGTGGACCTACAAAGTGTTGATGAAACACAGAAATTGAATCGGGATTGAATACAACAGTCACCATGCGCACTTTCCTCCACGAAAGTAATGTCTCAAACAGTCTACGCTTTAATCGTTCCCTGGAAGACCAGTGGTTGTTTCCGATGCACATCTGGAGGCATTCCGAGTGTTGATGAAACACAGAAATTGCATTGGGATTGAATACAACAGTGACCATGCGCACTTTCCTCCATGGGGGTAAGGTCTCAAACAGTCTACGCTTTGATCGTTCCCTGGAAGACCAGAAGTAGTTTCCGATGCACATCTGGAGGCATTCTGTAATTTGTGGTCTATCATAGTGTTGATGAAACAGAAATTGCATCAGGATTGAATACAACAGTCACTATCCGCACTTTACTCCAAGGGAGTAATGTCTCAAACAGTCTACGCTTTGATCGTTCCCTGGAAGACCAGTAGTAGTTTCCGATGCACATCTGGAGGCATTATGAAATCTGTGGACTAACTGAGTGTTGATGAATCACAGAAATTGCATCGGGATTGAATACAACAGATACCATGCGCACTTTCCTCCATGGGAGTAATGTCTCAAACAGTCTACGCTTTGATCGTTCCTTGGAAGTCCAGAAGTAGTTTCCGATGCACATTTGGAGGCATTCTGTAATCTTTGGACTATCATAGTGTTGATGGAACACAGATATGGCATCGGGATTGAATACAACAGTCACCATGCGCACTTTCCTCCATGGGAGTAGTGTCTCAAACAGTCTACGTTTTAATCGTTCTCTGGGAGGCCAGTAGTAGATTCGATGCACATCTGGAAGCATTCTGTAATCTGTGGACTATCAGAGTGTTGATGAAACACAGAAATTGCATCGGGATTGAATACAACAGTCACCATGCGCACTTTCCTCCATGGGAGTAATGTCTCAAACAGTTTAAGTTTTTATCGTTCCCTGGAAGACCAGTAGTAGTTTCCGATGCACATCTGGAGGCATTCTGTAACCTGTGGGCTGTCAGAGTGTTGATGAAACACAGAAATTGCATCAGGATTGAATACAACAGTCACCATGCGCACTTTCCTCCACGGGAGTAATGTCTCAAACAGTCTACGCTTTGATCGTTCCCTGGAAGACCAGTAGTAGTTTCCAATGCACATCTGGAGATATTCTGTAATCTTTGGACTATCAAAGTGTTGATGAAACACAGAAATTGCATCGGGATTGAATACAAAAGTCACCATGCGCACTTTTCTCCATGGGAGTAATGTCTCAAGTAGCAGACGCTTTGATCGTTCCCCGGAAGACCAGTCGTAGTTTCCGATGCACATTTGGATGCATTCTGTAATCTGTGGACCTTCAAAGTGTTGATGAAACACAGAAATTGCATCAGGATTGAATACAACAGTCACCATGCGCACTTTTCTCCATGGGAGTAATGTCTCAAACAGTATACGCTTTAATCGTTCCCTGGCAGACCAGTAGTAGTTTCCGATGCAGATCTGGAGGCATTCTGTAATCTGTGGGCTGTCAGGGTGTTGATGAAACACAGAAATTGCATCTGGATTGAATACAACAGTCACCAAGCGCACTTTCCTCCACGGGAGTAATGTCTCAAACAGTTTACGGTTTGATCGTTCCCTGGAAGACCAGTAGTAGTTTCCGATGCACATCTGGAGGCATTCTGTAATCTGTGGACTATCAGAGTGTTGATGAAACACAGAAATTGCATCGGGATTAAATACAACAGTCACCATGCGCACTTTTGTCCATGGGAGTGGTGTCTCAACAGGCTATGATTTGATCGTTCCCTGGAAGACCAGAAGTAGTTTCCGATGCACATCTGGAGGCATTCTGTAATCTGCGGACTATCAGAGTGTTGATGGAACACAGAAATTGCATCGGGATTGAATACAACAGTCACCATGCGCACTTTCCTCCATGGGAGTAGTGTCTCAAACAGTCTACGTTTTGATCGTTGCCTGGAAGGCCAGTAGTAGATTCCGATGCACATCTGGAAGCATTCTGTAATCTGTGGACTATCAGAGTGTTGATGAAACACAGAAATTGCATCGTAATTGATTACAACAGTCACCATGCGCACTTTACTCCAAGGGAGTAATGTCTCAAACAGTCTACGCTTTGACCGTTCCCTGGAAGACCAGTAGTAGTTTCCGATGCACATCTGGAGGCATTCTGAAATCTGTGGACTAACTGAGTGTTGATGGATCACAGAAATTGCATCGGGATTGAATACAACAGTTACCATGCGCACTTTCCTCCATGGGAGTAATGTCTCAAACAGTCTATGCTTTGATCGTTCCCTGGAAGACCAGAAGCAGTTTCCGATGCACATCTGGAGGCATTCTGTCATCTGTGGACTATCATTGTGTTGATGAATCACAGAAATTGCATCGGGATTGAATACAACAGTCACAATGCGCACTTTCCTCCATGGGAGTAATGTCTCAAACAGTCTACGCTTTGATCGTTCCTTGGAAGACCAGAAGTAGTTTCCGATGCACATCTGGAGATATTCTGTAATCTGTGGACTATCAGAGTGTTGATGGAACACAGAAATTGCATTGGGATTGAATACAACAGTCACCATCCGCACTTTCCTCCATATGAGTAGTGTCTCAAACACTCTACGTTTTGATCGTTCCCTGGAAGGCCAGTAGTAGATTCCGATGCACTTCTGGAAGCATTCTGTAATCTGTGGACTATCAGAGTGTTGATGAAACACAGAAATTGCATCGGGATTGAATACAACAGTCACCATGCGCACTTTTCTCCATGGGAGTATTGTCTCAAACAGTATACGCTTTGATCGTTCCCTGGAAGACCAGTAGTAGTTTCCGATGCACATCTGGAGGCATTCTGTAATCTGTGTTCTGTCAGAGTGTTGATGAAACACAGAAATTGCATCGGGATTGAATACAACAGTCACCAAGCGCACTTTCCTCCACGATAGTAATGTCACAAACAGTCTATGGTTTGATCGTTCCCTGGAAGACCAGTAGTAGTTTAGGATGCACATCTGGAGATATTCTGTAATCTGTGGACTATCAAAGTGTTAATGAAACACAGAAATTGCATCGGGATTGAATACAACAGTCACCATGCGCACTTTCCTCCATGGGAGTAATGTCTCAAACAGTCTACGCTATGATCGTTCCCTGGAAGACCAGTAGTAGTTTCCAATGCACATCTGGTGGCTTTCTGTAATCTTGTGGACTATCAGAGTGTTGATGAAACACAGAAATTGCATTGAGATTGAATACAACAGTCACCATGCGCAGTTTCCTCCACGGGAGTAATGTCTCAAACAGTCTCCGCTTTGATCGTTGCCTGGAAGACCAGTAGTAGTTTCCGATGCGCATCTGGTAGCATTCTGCAATCTGTGGACTATCAGAGTGTTGAAGAAATACAGAAATTGCATCGGGATTGAATACAACAGCCACAATGCGCACCTTCCTCCATGGGAGTAATGTCTCAAGCAGGCTACGCTTTTATCGTTCCTGGAAGACCAGTAGTAGTTTCCGATGCACATCTGGAGGCATTCTGTAATCTGTGGATTTTCAAAGTGTTGATGAAACACAGAAATTGCATCGGGATTGAATACAACAGTCACCATGCGCACTTTTCTCCATGGGAGTAATGTCTCAAGTAGCCGACGCTTTGATCGTTCCCTGGAAGACCAGTCGTAGTTTCCGATGCACATTTGCATGCATTCTGTAATCTGTGGACCTTCAAAGTGTTGATGAAACACAGATATTGCATCGGGATTGAATACAACAGTCACCATGCGCACATTCCTCCACGAAAGTAATGTCTCAAACAGTCTACGCTTTAATCGTTCCCTGGAAGACCAGTGGTAGTTTCCGATGCACATCTGGAGGCATTCCGAGTGTTGATGAAACACAGAAATTGCATTGGGATTGAATACAACAGTGACCATGCGCACTTTCCTCCATGGGGGTAAGGTCTCAAACAGTCTACGCTTTGATCGTTCCCTGGAAGACCAGAAGTAGTTTCCGATGCACATCTGGAGGCATTCTGTAATTTGTGGTCTATCATAGTGTTGATGAAACAGAAATTGCATCAGGATTGAATACAACAGTCACCATCCGCACTTTACTCCAAGGGAGTAATGTCTCAAACAGTCTACGCTTTGATCGTTCCCTGGAAGACCAGTAGTAGTTTCCGATGCACATCTGGAGGCATTATGAAATCTGTGGACTAACTGAGTGTTGATAAATCACAGAAATTGCATCGGGATTGAATACAACAGTTACCATGCGCACTTTCCTCCATGGGAGTAATGTCTCAAACAGTCTACGCTTTGATCGTTCCTTGGAAGACCAGAAGTAGTTTCCGATGCACATCTGGAGGCATTCTGTAATCTTTGGACTATCAGAGTGTTGATGGAACACAGATATTGCATCGGGATTGAATACAACAGTCACCATGCGGACTTTCCTCCATGGAAGTAGTGTCTCAAACAGTCTACGTTTTGATCGTTCCCTGGAAGGCCAGTAGTAGATTCGATGCACATCTGGAAGCATTCTGTAATCTGTGGACTATCAGAGTGTTGATGCAACACAGAAATTGCATCGAGATTGAATACAACAGTCACCATGCGCACTTTCCTCCATGGGAGTAATGTCTCAAACAGTTTAAGTTTTTATCGTTCCCTGGAAGACCAGTAGTAGTTTCCGATGCACATCTGGAGGCATTCTGTAACCTGTGGGCTGTCAGAGTGTTGATGAAACACAGAAATTGCATCAGGATTGAATACAACAGTCACCATGCGCACTTACCTCCACAGGAGTAATGTCTCAAACAGTCTACGCTTTGATCGTTCCCCGGAAGACCAGTAGTAGTTTCCAATGCACATCAGGAGATATTCTGTAATCTGTGGACTATCAAAGTGTTGATGAAACACAGAAATTGCATCGGGATTGAATACAACAGTCACCATGCGCACTTTATTCCATGGGAGTAATGTTTCAAACAGTCTATGCTTTGATCGTTCCCTGGAAGACCAGAAGTAGTTTCCCATGCACATCTGGAGGCATTCTGTAATCTGTGGACTATCATAGTGTTGATGAATGACAGAAAATGCATCGGGATTGAATACAACAGTCACCATGCGCACTTTCCTCCATGGGAGTAATGTCTCAAACAGTCTACGCTTTGATCGTTCCTGGGAAGACCAGAAGTAGTTTCCGATGCACATCTGGAGACATTCTGTAATCTGTGGACTATCAGAGTGTTGATGGAACACAGAAATTGCATGGGGATTGAATACAACAGTCACCATGCGCACTTTCCTCCGTGGGAGTAGTGTCTCAAACAGTCTACGTTTTGATCGTTCCCTGGAAGGCCAGTAGTAGATTCCGATGCACATCTGGAAGCATTCTGTGATCTGTGGAATATCAGAGTGTTGATGAAACACAGAAATTGAATCGGGATTGAATACAACAGTCACCATGCGCACTTTTCTCTTTGGGAGTAATGTCTCAAACAGTTTACGCTTTGATCGTTCCCTGGAAGACCAGTAGTAGTTTCCAATGCACATCTGGTGGCTTTCTGTAACCTTGTGGACTATCAGAGTGTTGATGAAACACAGAATTTGCATCGGGATTGTATACAACAGTCACCATGCGCAGTTTCCTCCACGGGAGTAATGTCTCAAACAGTCTACGCTTTGATCGTTGCCTGGAAGACCAGTAGTAGTTTCCGATGCACATCTGGTAGAATTCCGTAATCTGTGGACTATCAGAGTGTTGATGAAACGCAGAAATTGCATCGGGATTGAATACAACAGTCACAATACGCACCTTCCTCCATGGGAGTAATGTCTCAAACAGGCTACGCTTTGATCGTTCCTAGAAGACCAGTAGTAGTTTCCGATGCACATCTGGAGGCATTCTGTAATCTGTGGATTTTCAAAGTGTTGATGAAACACGGAAATTGCATCGGGATTGAATACAACAGTCACCATGCGCACTTTTCTCCATGGGAGTAATGTCTCAAGTAGCCGACGCTTTGATCGTTCCTGGAAGACCAGTAGTAGTTTCCGATGCACATTTGGATGTATTCTGTAATCTGTGGACCTTCAAAGTGTTGATGAAACACAGAAATTTCATCGGGATTGAATACAACAGTCACCATGCGCACATTCCTCCACGAAAGTAATGTCTCAAACAGTCAACGCTTTAATCGTTCCCTGGAAAACCAGTGGTAGTTTCCGATGCACATCTGGAGGCATTCCGAGTGTTGATGAAACACAGAAATTGCATTGGGATTCAATACAACAGTCACCAAACGCACTTTCCTCCATGGTGGTAAGGTCTCAAACAGACTACGCTTTGATCGTTCCCTGGAAGACCAGTAGTAGTTTCCAATGCACATCAGGTGGATTTCTGTAATCTTGTGGACTATCAGAGTGTTGATGAAACACAGAAATGGCATCGGGATTGAATACAACAGTCACCATGCACACATTCCTCCACGGGAGGTATGTCTCAAACCATCTACGCTTTGATCGTTACCTGGAAGACCAGTAGTAGTTTCCGATGCGCATCTGGTGGCATTCTGTAATCTGTGGACTATCAGAGCGTTGATGAAACACAGAAATTGCATCGGGATTGAATACAACAGTCACCATGCGCACTTCCCTCCATAGGAGTAATGTCTCAAACAGTTTACGCTTTGATCATTCCTTGGAAGACCAGAAGTAGTTTCCGATGCACATCTGGTGGCATTCTGTAATCTGTGGACTATCAGAGTGTTGATGGAACACAGAAATTGCATCGGGATTGAATACAACAGTCACCATATGCACTTTCCTCCATGGGAGTACTGTCTCAAACAGTCTACGTTTTGATCGTTCCCTGGAAGGCCAGTAGTAGATTCCGATGCACATCTGGAAGCATTCTGTAATCTGTGGACTATCAGAGTGTTGATGATACACAGAAATTGCATCGGGATTGAATACAACAGTCACCATGCGCACTTCCCTCCATGGGAGTAATGTCTGAAACAGTTTACGCTTTGATCGATCCCTGGAAGACCAGTATTAGTTTCCGATGCACATCTGGAGGCATTCTGTAATCTGTGGGCTGTCAGAGTGTTGATGAAACACAGAAATTGCATCGGGATTGAATACAACAGTCACCATGCGCACTTTCCTCCATCGGAGTAAATTCTATAACAGTCTACGCTTTGATCGTTCCCTGGAAGACCAGTAGTAGTTTCCGATGCACATCTGGAGATATTCTGTAATTTGTGGACTATCAGAGTGTTGATGAAACACAGAAATTGCATCGGGATTGAATACAACGGTCACCATGCGCACTTTCCTCCACGAAAGTAATGTCTCAAACAGTCTACGCTTTGATCGTTCCCTGGAAGACCAGTGGTAGTTTCCGATTCAAATCTGGAGGCATTCGGAGTGTTGATGAAACACAGAAATTGCATTGGGATTGAATACAAGAGTCACCATGCGCACTTTCCTCCATGGGGGTCAGGTCTCAAACAGACTACGCTTTGATCGTTCCCTGGAAGACCAGAAGTAGTTTCCGATGCACATCTGGAGGCAATCTGTAATTTGTGGTCTATCATAGTGTTGATGAAACATAAATTGCATCAGGATTGAATACAACAGTCACCATCCGCACTTTACTCCAAGGGAGTAATGTCTCAAACAGTCTACGCTTTGATCGTTCCCTGGAAGACCAGTAGTAGTTTCCGATGCACATCTGGCGGCATTATGAAATCTGTGGACTAACTGAGTGTTGATGAATCACAGAAATTGCATCGGGATTGAATACAACAGTTACCATGCGCACTTTCCTCCATGGGAGTAATGTCTCAAACAGTCTACGCTTTGATCGTTCCTTCGAAGACCAGAAGTAGTTTCCGATGCACATCTGGAGGCATTCTGTAATCTTTGGACTATCAGAGTGTTGATGGAACACAGATATTGCATCGAGACTGAATACCACAGTCACCATGCGGACTTTCCTCCATGGGAGTAGTGTCTCAAACAGTCTACGTTTTGATCGTTCCCTGGAAGGCCAGTAGTAGATTCGATGCACATCTGGAAGCATTCTGTAATCTGTGGACTATCAGAGTGTTGATGCAACACAGAAATTGCATCGAGATTGAATACAACAGTCACCATGCGCACTTTTCTCCATGGGAGTAATGTCTCAAACAGTTTAAGTTTTTATCGTTCCCTGGAAGACCAGTAGTAGTTTCCGATGCACATCTGGAGGCATTCTGTAACCTGCGGGCTGTCAGAGTGTTGATGAAACACAGAAATTGCATCAGGATTGAATACAACAGTCACCATGCGCACTTTCCTCCACGGGAGTAATTTCTCAAACAGTCTACGCTTTGATCGTTCCCCGGAAGACCAGTAGTAGTTTCCAATGCACATCAGGAGATATTCTGTAATCTGTGGACTATCAAAGTGTTGATGAAACACAGAAATTGCATCTGGATTGAATACAACAGTCACCATGCGCACTTTATTCCATGGGAGTAATGTTTCAAACAGTCTATGCTTTGATCGTTCCCTGGAAGACCAGAAATAGTTTCCCATGCACATCTGGAGGCATTCTGTAATCTGTGGACCTACAAAGTGTTGATGAAACACAGAAATTGCATCGGGATTGAATACAACAGTCACCATGCGCACTTTCCTCCACGATAGTAATGTCTCAAACAGTCTACGCTTTAATCGTTCCCTGGAAGACCAGTGGTAGTTTCCGATGCACATCTGGAGGCATTCCGAGTGTTGATGAAACACAGAAATTGCATTGGGATTGAATACAACAGTGACCATGCGCACTTTCCTCCATGGGGGTAAGGTCTCAAACAGTCTACGCTTTGATCGTTCCCTGGAAGACCAGAAGTAGTTTCCGATGCACATCTGGAGGCATTCTGTAATTTGTGGTCTATCATAGTGTTGATGAAACAGAAATTGCATCAGGATTGAATACAACAGTCACCATCCGCACTTTACTCCAAGGGAGTAATGTCTCAAACAGTCTACGCTTTGATCGTTCCCTGGAAGACCAGTAGTAGTTTCCGATGCACATCTGGAGGCATTATGAAATCTGTGGACTAACTGAGTGTTGATGAATCACAGAAATTGCATCGGGATTGAATACAACAGTTACCATGCACACTTTCCTCCATGGGAGTAATGTCTAAAACAGTCTACAGTTTGATCGTTCCTTGGAAGACCAGAAGTAGTTTCCGATGCACATTTGGAGGCATTCTGTAATCTTTGGACTATAAGAGTGTTGATGGAACACAGATATTGCATCGGGATTGAATACAACAGTCACCATGCGCACTTTCCTCCATGGGAGTAGTGTCTCAAACAGTCTACGTTTTGATCGTTCCCTGGGAGGCCAGTAGTAGATTCGATGCACATCTGGAAGCATTCTGTAATCTGTGGACTATCAGAGTGTTGATGATACACAGAAATTGCATCGGGATTGAATACAACAGTCACCATGCGCACTTTCCTCCATGGGAGTAATGTCTCAAACAGTTTAAGTTTTTATCGTTCCCTGGAAGACCAGTAGTAGTTTCCGATACACATCTGGAGGCATTCTGTAACCTGTGGGCTGTCAGAGTGTTGATGAAACACAGAAATTGCATCAGGATTGAATACAACAGTCACCATGCGCACTTTCCTCCACGGGAGTAATGTCTCAAACAGTCTACGCTTTGATCGTTCCCTTTAAGACCAGTAGTAGTTTCCAATGCACATCTGGAGATATTGTGTAATCTTTGGACTATCAAAGTGTTGATGAAACACAGAAATTGCTTCGGGATTGAATTCAACAGTCACCATGCGCACTTTCCTCCATGGGAGTAATGTTTCAAACAGTTTATGCTTTGATCGTTCCCTGGAAGACCAGAAGTAGTTTCCCATGCACATCTGGAGGCATTCTGTAATCTGTGGACTATCATAGTGTTGATAAATCACAGAAATTGCATCGGGATTGAATACAACAGTCGCCATGCGCACTTTTCTCCATGGGAGTAATGTCTCAAGTAGCCGACGCTTTGATCGTTCCCTGGAAGACCAGTCGTAGTTTCCGATGCACATTTGGATGCATTCTGTAATCTGTGGACCTTCAAAGTGTTGATGAAACACAGAAATTGCATCAGGATTGAATAAAACAGTCACCATGCGCACTTTTCTCCATGGGAGTAATGTCTCAAACAGTATACGCTTTGATCGTTCCCTGGCAGACCAGTAGTAGTTTCCGATGCAGATCTGGAGGCATTCTGTAATCTGTGGGCTGTCAGAGTGTTGATGAAACACAGAAATTGCATCTGGATTGAATACAACAGTCACCAAGCGCACTTTCCTCCACGGGAGTAATGTCTCAAACAGTTTACGGTTTGATCGTTCCCTGGAAGACCAGTAGTAGTTTCCGATGCACATCTGGAGGCATTCCGTAATCTGTGGACTATCAGAGTGTTGATGAAACACAGAAATTGCATCGGGATTGAATACAACAGTCACCATGCGCACTTTTCTCCATGGGAGTGGTGTCCCAACAGGCTATGATTTGATCGTTCCCTGGAAGACCAGAAGTAGTTTCCGATGCACATCTGGAGGCATTCTGTAATCTGTGGACTATCAGAGTGTTGATGGAACACAGAAATTGCATCGGGATTGAATACAACAGTCACCATGCGCACTTTCCTACACGGGAGTAATGTCTCAAACAGTCTACGCTTTGATCGTTCCTTGGAAGACCAGAAGTAGTTTCCGATGCACATTTGGAGGCATTCTGTAATCTTTGGACTATAAGAGTGTTGATGGAACACAGATATTGCATCGGGATTGAATACAACAGTCACCATGCGCACTTTCCTCCATGGGAGTAGTGTCTCAAACAGTCTACGTTTTGATCGTTCCCTGGGAGGCCAGTAGTAGATTCGATGCACATCTGGAAGCATTCTGTAATCTGTGGACTATCAGAGTGTTGATGAAACACAGAAATTGCATCGGGATTGAATACAACAGTCACCATGCGCACTTTCCTCCATGGGAGTAATGTCTCAAACAGTTTAAGTTTTTATCGTTCCCTGGAAGACCAGTAGTAGTTTCCGATGCACATCTGGAGGCATTCTGTAACCTGTGGGCTGTCAGAGTGTTGATGAAACACAGAAATTGCATCAGGATTGAATACAACAGTCACCATGCGCACTTTCCTCCACGGGAGTAATGTCTCAAACAGTCTACGCTTTGATCGTTCCCTGGAAGACCGGTAGTAGTTTCCAATGCACATCTGACATATTCTGTAATCTGTGGACTATCATAGTGTTGATAAATCACAGAAATTGCATCGGGATTGAATACAACAGTCGCCATGCGCACTTTTCTCCATGGGAGTAATGTCTCAAGTAGCCGACGCTTTGATCGTTCCCTGGAAGACCAGTCGTAGTTTCCGATGCACATTTGGATGCATTCTGTAATCTGTGGACCTTCAAAGTGTTGATGAAACACAGAAATTGCATCAGGATTGAATACAACAGTCACCATGCGCACTTTTCTCCATGGGAGTAATGTCTCAAACAGTATACGCTTTGATCGTTCCCTGGCAGACCAGTAGTAGTTTCCGATGCAGATCTGGAGGCATTCTGTAATCTGTGGGCTGTCAGAGTGTTGATGAAACACAGAAATTGCATCTGGATTGAATACAACAGTCACCAACCGCACTTTCCTCCACGGGAGTAATGTCTCAAACAGTTTACGGTTTGATCGTTCCCTGGAAGACCAGTAGTAGTTTCCGATGCACATCTGGAGGCATTCTGTAATCTGTGGACTATCAGAGTGTTGATGAAACACAGAAATTGCATCGGGATTGAATACAACAGTCACCATGCGCACTTTTCTCCATGGGAGTGGTGTCTCAACAGGCTATGATTTGATAGTTCCCTGGAAGACCAGAAGTAGTTTCCGATGCACATCTGGAGGCATTCTGTAATCTGTGGACTATCAGAGTGTTGATGGAACACAGAAATTGCATCGGGATTGAATACAACAGTCACCATGCGCACTTTCCTCCATGGGAGTAGTGTCTCAAATAGTCTACGTTTTGATCGTTTCCTGGAAGGCCAGTAGTAGATTCCGATGCACATCTGGAAGCATTCTGTAATCTGTGGACTATCAGATTGTTGATGAAACACAGAAATTGCATCGTAATTGATTACAACAGTCACCATGCGCACTTTACTCGCGGGGAGTAATGTGTCAAACAGTCTACGCTTTGATCGTTCCCTGGAAGACCAGTAGTAGTTTCCGATGCACATCTGGAGGCATTCTGAAATCTGTGGACTAACTGAGTGTTGATGAATCACAGAAATTGCATCGGGATTGAATACAACAGTTACCATGCGCACTTTCCTCCATGGGAGTAATGTCTCAAACAGTCTATGGTTTGATCGTTCCCTGGAAGACCAGAAGCAGTTTCCGATGCACATCTGGAGGCATTCTGTAATCTGTGTTCTGTCAGAGTGTTGATGAAACACAGAAATTGCATCGGGATTGAATACAACAGTCACCAAGCCCACTTTCCTCCACATTACTAATGTCACAAACAGTCTATGGTTTGATCGTTCCTTGGAAGACCAGTAGTAGTTTAGGAAGCACATCTGGAGATATTCTGTAATCTGTGGACTATCAAAGTGTTAATGAAACACAGAAATTGCATCGAGACTGAATACAACAGTCACCATGCTCACTTTCCTCCATGGGAGTAATGTCTCAAACAGTCTACGCTTTGATCGTTCCCTGGAAGACCAGTAGTAGTTTCCAATGCACATCTGGTGGCTTTCTGTAATCTTGTGGACTATCAGAGTGTTGATGAAACACAGAAGTTGCATTGGGATTGAATACAACAGTCACCATGCGCACTTTTCCTCCACGGGAGTAATGTCTCAAACAGTCTACGCTTTGATCGTTGCCTGGAAGACCAGTAGTAGTTTCCGATGCGCATCTGGTAGCATTCTGCAATCTGTGGACTATCAGAGTGTTGATGAAACACAGAAATTGCATCGGGATTGAATACAACAGTCACAATGCGCACCTTCCTCCATGGGAGTAATGTCTCAAGCAGGCTACGCTTTTATCGTTCCTGGAAAACCAGTAGTAGTTTCCGATGCACATCTGGAGGCATTCTGTAATCTGTGGATTTTCAAAGTGTTGATGAAACACAGAAATTGCATCGGGATTAAATACAACAGTCACCATGCGCACTTTTCTCCATGGGAGTAATGTCTCAAGTAGCCGACGCTTTGATCGTTCCCTGGAAGACCAGTCGTAGTTTCCGATGCACATTTGCATGCATTCTGTAATCTGTGGACCTTCAAAGTGTTGATGAAACACAGATATTGCATCGGGATTGAATACAACAGTCACCATTCGCACTTTCCTCCACGAAAGTAATGTCTCAGTCTACGCTTTAATCGTTCCCTGGAAGATCAGTGGTAGTTTCCGATGCACAATTGGAGGCATTCCGAGTGTTGATGAAACACAGAAATTGCATTGGGATTGAATACAACAGTGACCATGCGCACTTTCCTCCATGGGGGTAAGGTGTCAAACAGTCTTCGCTTTGATCGTTCCCTGGAAGACCAGAAGTAGTTTCCGATGCACATCTGGAGGCATTCTGTAATTTGTGGTCTATCATAGTGTTGATGAAACAGAAATTGCATCAGGATTGAATACAACAGTCACCATCCGCACTTTACTCCAAATGAGTAATGTCTTAAACAGTCTACGCTTTGATCGTTCCCTGGAAGACCAGTAGTAGTTTCCGATGTACATCTGGAGGGATGATGAAATCTGTGGACTAACTGAGTGTTGATGAATCACAGAAATTGCATCGGGATTGAATACAACAGTTACCATGCGCACTTTCCTCCATGGGAGTAATGTCTCAAACAGTATACGCTTTGATCGTTCCTTGGAAGACCAGAAGTAGTTTCCGATGCACATCTGGACGCATTCTGTAATCTTTGGACTATCAGAGTGTTGATGGAACACAGATATTGCATCGGGATTGAATACAACAGTCACCATGCAAACTTTCCTCCATGGGAGTAGTGTCTCAAACAGCCTACGTTTTGATCGTTCCCTGGAAGGCCAGTAGTAGATTCGATGCACATCTGGAAGCATTCTGTAATCTGTGGACTATCAGAGTGTTGATGCAACACAGAAATTGCATCGAGATTGAATACAACAGTCACCATGCGCACTTTCCTCCATGGGAGTAATGTCTCAAACAGTTTAAGTTTTTATCGTTCCCTGGAAGACCAGTAGTAGTTTCCGATGCACATCTGGAGGCATTCTGTAACCTGTGGGCTGTCAGAGTGTTGATGAAACACAGAAATTGCATCAGGATTGAATACAACAGTCACCATGCGCACTTTCCTCCACGGGAGTAATGTCTCAAACAGTCTACGCTTTGATCGTTCCCCGGAAGACCAGTAGTAGTTTCCGATGAACATCTGGAGATATTCTGTAATCATTGGACTATCAAAGTGTTGATGAAACACAGAAATTGCATCGGGATTTAATACAACAGTCACCATGCGCACTTTCCTCCATGGGAGTAATGTCTCAAACAGTCTACGCTTTGATCGTTCCCTGGAAGACCAGTAGTAGTTTCCAATGCACATCTGGTGGCTTTCTGTAATCTTGTAGACTATCAGAGTGTTGATGAAACACAGAAATTGCATCGGGATTGTATACAACAGTCACCATGCGCAGTTTCCTCCACAGGAGTAATGTCTCAAACAGTCTACGCTTTGATCGTTGCCTGGAAGACCAGTAGTAGTTTCCGATGCACATCTGGTAGAATTCCGTAATCTGTGGACTATCAGAGTGTTGATGAAACACAGAAATTTCATCGGGATTGAATACAACAGTCACAATACGCACCTTCCTCCATGGTAGTAATGTCTCAAACAGTCTACGCTTTGATCGTTCCCCGGAAGACCAGTAGTAGTTTCCGATGAACATCTGGAGATATTCTGTAATCTGTGGACTATCAAAGTGTTGATGAAACACAGAAATTGCATCGGGATTTAATACAACAGTCACCATGCGCACTTTCCTCCATGGGAGTAATGTCTCAAACAGTCTACGCTTTGATCGTTCCCTGGAAGACCAGTAGTAGTTTCCAATGCACATCTGGTGGCTTTCTGTAATCTTGTGGACTATCAGAGTGTTGATGAAACACAGAAATTGCATCGGGATTGTATACAACAGTCACCATGCGCAGTTTCCTCCACGGGAGTAATGTCTCAAACAGTCTACGCTTTGATCGTTGCCTGGAAGACCAGTAGTAGTTTCCGATGCACATCTGGTAGAATTCCGTAATCTGTGGACTATCAGAGTGTTGATGAAACACAGAAATTGCATCGGGATTGAATACAACAGTCACCATGCGCACTTTCCTCCACGAAAGTAATGTCTCAAACAGTGTACGCTTTAATCGTTCCCAGGAAGACCAGTGGTAGCTTCCGATGCACATCTGGAGGTATTCCGAGTGTTGATGAAACACAGAAATTGCATTGGGATTCAATACAACAGTCACCAAGCGCACTTTCCTCCATGGGGGTAAGGTCTCACACAGACTACGCTTTGATCGTTCCCTGGAAGACCAGTAGTAGTTTCCAATGCACATCAGGTGGATTTCTGTAATCTTGTGGACTATCAGAGTGTTGATGAAACACAGAAATGGCATCGGGATTGAATACAAGAGTCACCATGCACACATTCCTCCACGGGAGGTATGTCTCAAACCGTCTACGCTTTGATCGTTACCTGGAAGACCAGTAGTAGTTTCCGATGCGCATCTGGTAGCATTCTGTAATCTGTGGACTATCAGAGTGTTGATGAAACACAGAAATTGCATCGGGATTGAATACAACAGTCACCATGCGCACTTCCCTCCATGGGAGTAATGTCTCAAACAGTTTACGCTTTGATCATTCCTTGGAAGACCAGAAGTAGTTTCCGATGCACATCTGGTGGCATTCTGTAATCTGTGGACTATCAGAGTGTTGATGGAACACAGAAATTGCATCGGGGTTGAATACAACAGTCACCATACGCACTTTCCTCCATGGGAGTAAATTCTCAAACAGTCTACGTTTTGATCGTTCCCTGGAAGGCCAGTAGTAGATTCCGATGCACATCTGGAAGCATTCTGTAATCTGTGGGCTATCAGAGTGTTGATGAAACACAGAAACTGCATCGGGATTGAATACAACAGTCACCATGCGCACTTCCCTCCATGGGAGTAAGGTCTCAAACAGTTTACGCTTTGATTGTTCCCTGGAAGACCAGTATTAGTTTCCGATGCACATCTGGAGCCATTCTGTAATCTGTGGGCTGTCAGAGTGTTGATGAAACACAGAAATTGCATCGGGACTGAATACAACAGTCACCATGCGCACTTTCCTCCATCGGAGTAAATTCTATAACAGTCTACGCTTTGATCGTTCCCTGGAAGACCAGTAGTAGTTTCCGATGCACATCTGGAGATATTCTGTAATTTGTGGACTATCAAAGTGTTGATGAAACACAGAAATTGCATTGGGATTGAATACAACAGTCACCATGCGCAGTTTCCTCCACGGGAGTAATGTCTCAAACAGTCTACGCTTTGATCGTTCCCTGGAAGACCAGTGGTAGTTTCCGATTCAAATCTGGAGGCATTCTGAGTGTTGATGAAACACAGAAATTGCATTGGGATTGAATACAAGAGTCACCATGGGCACTTTCCTCCATGGGGGTCAGGTCTCAAACAGACTACGCTTTGATCGTTCCCTGGAAGACCAGTAGTAGTTTCCACTGCACATCTGGTGGCTTTCTGTAATCTTGTGGACTATCAGAGTGTTGATGAAACACAGAATTTGCATCGGGATTGAATACAACAGTCCCCATGCGCACTTTCCTCCACGAAAGTAATGTCTCAAACAGTCTACGCTTTAATCGTTCCCTGGAAGACCAGTGGTAGTTTCCAATGCACATCTGGAGGTATTCCGAGTGTTGATAAAACACAGAAATTGCATTGGGATTGAATACAACAGTCACCATGCGCACTTTCCTCAATGGGTGTAAGGTCTCAAACATACTACGCTTTGATCGTTCCCTGGAAGACTACTAGTAGTTTCCAATGCACATCTGGTGGCTTTCTGTAATCTTGTGGACTATCAGAGTCTGATGAAACACAGAAATTGCATCGGGATTGAATACAACAGTCACCATGCACACATTCCTCCACGGGAGGTATGTCTCAAACAGTCTACGCTTTGATCGTTACCTGGAAGACCAGTAGTAGTTTCCGATGCGCATCTGGTAGCATTCTGTAATCCGTGGACTATCAGAGTGTTGATGAAACACAGAAATTGCATCGGGAATGAATAAAACAGTCACAATGCGCACCTTCCTCCATGGGAGTAATGTCTCAAACAGGCTACGCTTTGATCGTTCCTGGAAGACCAGTAGTAGTTTCCGATGCACATCTGGAGGCATTTTGTAATCTGTGGATTTTCAAAGTGTTGATGAAACACAGAAATTGCATCGGGATTGAATACAACAGCCACCATGCGCACTTTTCTCCATGGGAGTAATGTCTCAAGTAGCCGACGCTTTGATCGTTCCCTGGAAGACCAGTAGTAGTTTCCGATGCACATTTGGATGCATTCTGTAACTTGTGGACCTTCAAAGTGTTGATGAAACACAGAAATTGCATCGGGATTGAATACAACAGTCACCATGCGCACTTTCCTCCATGGGAGTAATGTCTCAAACAGTCTACGCTTTGATCGTTCCTTGGAAGACCAGAAGTAGTTTCCGATGCACATCTGGTGGCATTCAGTAATCTGTGGAACGTCAGAGTGTTGATGAAACACAGAAATTGCATCGCGATTGAATACAACAGTCACAATGCCCACTTTCCTCCACGGGAGTAATGTCTCAAACAGTCTACGCTTTGATCGTTCCCTGGAAGACCAGTAGTAGTTTCCGATGCACATCTGGAGGGATTCTGTAATCTGTTGGCTGTCAGAGTGTTGATGAAACACAGATATTGCAACGGGATTGAATACAACAGTCACCATGCGCACTTTTCTCCACGGGAGTAAATTCTCAAACAGTCTACGCATTGATCGTTCCCTGGAAGACCAGTAGCAGTTTCCGATGCACATCTGGAGATATTCTGTAATCTGTGGACTATCAAAGTGTTGATGAAACACAGAAATTGCATCGGGATTGAATACAACAGTCACAATGCGCACCTTCCTCCCTGGGAGTAATGTCTCAAACAGGCTACGCTTTGATCGTTCCTGGAAGACCAGTAGTAGTTTCCGATGCACATCTGGAGGCATTCTGTAATCTGTGGATTTTCAAAGTGGTTATGAAACACAGAAATTGCATTGGGATTGAATACAACAGTCACCATGCGCACTTTCCTCCATAGGGGAAAGGTCTCAAACAGTCTACGCTTTGATCGTTCCCTGGAAGACCAGTAGTAGTTTCCGATGCACATCTGGAGGCATTCTTAAATGTGTGGACTAACTGAGTGTTGATGAATCACAGAAATTGCATCGGGATTGAATACAACCGTCACCATGCGCACTTTCCTCCATGGGAGTAATGTCTCAAACAGTCTACGCTTTGATCGTTCCTTGGAAGACCAGAAGTAGTTTCCGATGCACATCTGGTGGCATTCTGTAATCTGTGGACTATCAGAGTGTTGATGGAACACAGAAATTGCAGCGGGATTGAATACAACAGTCACCATACGCACTTTCCTCCATGGGAGTAGTGTCTCAAACAGTCTACGTTTTGATCGTTCCCTGGAAGGCCAGTAGTAGATTTCGATGCACATCTGGAAGCATTCTGTAATCTGTGGACTATCAGAGTGTTGATGAAACACACACTAGATCGCGTGTTTGAATACCATGCCCACTTTCCTTCATGGGAGTAATGTCTCAAACAGTCTACGCTTTGATCGTTCCCTGGAAGACCAGTAGTAGTTTCCTTTGCACATCTGGTGGCTTTCTGTAATCTTGTGGACTATCAGAGTTTTGATGAAATACAGAAATTGCATTGGGATTGAATACAACAGTCACCATGCGCAGTTTCCTCCACGGGAGTAATGTCTCAAACAGTCTACGCTTTGATCGTTCTCTGGAAGACCAGTGGTAGTTTCCAATGCACATCTGGAGGCATTCTGTAATCTGTGGACCTTCAAAGTGTTGATGAAACACAGAAATTGCTTCGGGATTGAATACAACATTCACCATGCCCACTTTCCTGCATGGGAGTAGTGTCTCAAACAATCTAAGTTTTGATCGTTCCCTGGAACACCAGTAGTAGTTTCCGATGCGCATCTGGTAGCATTCTGTAATCTGTGGACCTTCAAAGTGTTGGTGAAACAAAGAAATTGCATCGGGATTGAACACAACAGTCGCCATGCGCACTTTTCTCCATGGGAGTAATGTCTCAAACAGTATACGCTTTGATCGTTCCCTGGCAGACCAGTAGTAGTTTCCGATGCACATCTGGAGGCATTCTGTAATCTGTGGGCTGTCAGAGTGTTGATGAAACACAGAAATTGCATCGGGATTGAATACAACAGTCACCAAGCGTACTTTCCTCCACAGGAATAATGTCTTAAACAGTCTACGATTTGATCGTTCCCTGGAAGACCAGTAGTAATTTCCGATGCACATCTGGAGGCATTCTGTAATCTGTGGTGTATCAGAGTGTTGATGAAACACAGAAATCGCATCGGGATTGAATACAACAGTCACCATGCGCACTTTTCTCCATGGGAGTGGTGTCTCAACTGGCTATGATTTGATGGTTCCCTGGAAGACCAGAAGTAGTTTCCGATGCACATCTGGAGGCATTCTGTAATCTGTGGACTATCGGAGTGTTGATGGAACACAGAAATTGCATCGGGATTGAATACAACAGTCACCATGCGCACTTTCCTCCATGGGAGTAGTGTCTCAAACAGTCTACGTTTTGATCGTTTCCTGGAAGGCCAGTAGTAGTTTCCGATGCACATCTGGAAGCATTCTGTAATCTGTGGACTATCAGAGTGTTGATGAAACACAGAAATTGCAGCGGGATTGATTACAACAGTCACCATGCGCAGTTTCCTCCACGGGAGTAATGTCTCAAATAGTCTACGCTTTGATCGTTGCCTGGAAGACCAGTAGTAGTTTCCGATGCACATCTGGTAGATTTATGTAATCCGTGGACTATCAGAGTGTTGATGAAACACAGAAATTGCATCGGGATTGAATACAACAGTCACCATGCGCACTTTCCTCCACGGGAGGTATGTCTCAAACAGTCTACGCTTTGATCGTTACCTGGAAGACCAGTAGTAGTTTCCGATGCGCATCTGGTAGCAATCTGTAACCTTTGGACTATCAGAGTGTTGATGAAACACAGAAATTGCATCGGGATTGAATACAACAGTCACAATGCGCACCTTCCTCCCTGGGAGTAATGTCTCAAACAGGCTACGCTTTGATCGTTCCTGGAAGACCAGTAGTAGTTTCCGATGCACATCTGGAGGCATTCTGTAATCTGTGGATTTTCAAAGTGGTTATGAAACACAGAAATTGCATTGGGATTGAATACAACAGTCACCATGCGCACTTTCCTCCATAGGGGAAAGGTCTCAAACAGTCTACGCTTTGATCGTTCCCTGGAAGACCAGTAGTAGTTTCCGATGCACATCTAAAGGCATTCTTAAATGTGTGGACTAACTGAGTGTTGATGAATCACAGAAATTGCATCGGGATTGAATACAACCGTCACCATGCGCACTTTCCTCCATGGGAGTAATGTCTCAAACAGTCTACGCTTTGATCGTTCCTTGGAAGACCAGAAGTAGTTTCCGATGCACATCTGGTGGCATTCTGTAATCTGTGGACTATCAGAGTGTTGATGGAACACAGAAATTGCAGCGGGATTGAATACAACAGTCACCATACGCACTTTCCTCCATGGGAGTAGTGTCTCAAACAGTCTACGTTTTGATCGTTCCCTGGAAGGCCAGTAGTAGATTTCGATGCACATCTGGAAGCATTCTGTAATCTGTGGACTATCAGAGTGTTGATGAAACACAGAAATTGCATCGGGATTGAATATAACAGTCACCATGCGCACTTTCCTTCATGGGAGTAATGTCTCAAACAGTCTACGCTTTGATCGTTCCCTGGAAGACCAGTAGTAGTTTCCTTTGCACATCTGGTGGCTTTCTGTAATCTTGTGGACTATCAGAGTGTTGATGAAACACAGAAATTGCATTGGGATTGAATACAACAGTCACCATGCGCAGTTTCCTCCACGGGAGTAATGTCTCAAACAGTCTACACTTTGATCGTTCTCTGGAAGACCAGTGGTAGTTTCCAATGCACATCTGGAGGCATTCTGTAATCTGTGGACCTTCAAAGTGTTGATGAAACACAGAAATTGCTTCGGGATTGAATACAACATTCACCATGCCCACTTTCCTGCATGGGAGTAGTGTCTCAAACAGTCTAAGTTTTGATCGTTCCCTGGAACACCAGTAGTAGTTTCCGATGCGCATCTGGTAGCATTCTGTAATCTGTGGACCTTCAAAGTGTTGGTGAAACAAAGAAATTGCATCGGGATTGAACACAACAGTCGCCATGCGCACTTTTCTCCATGGGAGTAATGTCTCAAACAGTATACGCTTTGATCGTTCCCTAAGACCAGTAGTAGTTTCCGATGCACATCTGGAGGCATTCTGTAATCTGTGGGCTGTCAGAGTGTTGATGAAACACAGAAATTGCATCGGGATTGAATACAACAGTCACCAAGCGTACTTTCCTCCACAGGAGTAATGTCTTAAACAGTCTACGGTTTGATCGTTCCCTGGAAGACCAGTAGTAATTTCCGATGCACATCTGGAGGCATTCTGTAATCTGTGGTGTATCAGAGTGTTGATGAAACACAGAAATCGCATCGGGATTGAATACAACAGTCACCATGCGCACTTTTCTCCATGGGAGTGGTGTCTCAACTGGCTATGATTTGATGGTTCCCTGGAAGACCAGAAGTAGTTTCCGATGCACATCTGGAGGCATTCTGTAATCTGTGGACTATCGGAGTGTTGATGGAACACAGAAATTGCATCGGGATTGAATACAACAGTCACCATGCGCACTTTCCTCCATGGGAGTAGTGTCTCAAACAGTCTACGTTTTGATCGTTTCCTGGAAGGCCAGTAGTAGTTTCCGATGCACATCTGGAAGCATTCTGTAATCTGTGGACTATCAGAGTGTTGATGAAACACAGAAATTGCAGCGGGATTGATTACAACAGTCACCATGCGCAGTTTCCTCCACGGGAGTAATGTCTCAAATAGTCTACGCTTTGATCGTTGCCTGGAAGACCAGTAGTAGTTTCCGATGCACATCTGGTAGATTTATGTAATCCGTGGACTATCAGAGTGTTGATGAAACACAGAAATTGCATCGGGATTGAATACAACAGTCACCATGCGCACTTTCCTCCACGGGAGGTATGTCTCAAACAGTCTACGCTTTGATCGTTACCTGGAAGACCAGTAGTAGTTTCCGATGCGCATCTGGTAGCAATCTGTAACCTTTGGACTATCAGAGTGTTGATGAAACACAGAAATTGCATCGGGATTGAATACAACAGTCACAATGCGCACCTTCCTCCCTGGGAGTAATGTCTCAAACAGGCTACGCTTTGATCGTTCCTGGAAGACCAGTAGTAGTTTCCGATGCACATCTGGAGGCATTCTGTAATCTGTGGATTTTCAAAGTGGTTATGAAACACAGAAATTGCATTGGGATTGAATACAACAGTCACCATGCGCACTTTCCTCCATAGGGGAAAGGTCTCAAACAGTCTACGCTTTGATCGTTCCCTGGAAGACCAGTAGTAGTTTCCGATGCACATCTAAAGGCATTCTTAAATGTGTGGACTAACTGAGTGTTGATGAATCACAGAAATTGCATCGGGATTGAATACAACCGTCACCATGCGCACTTTCCTCCATGGGAGTAATGTCTCAAACAGTCTACGCTTTGATCGTTCCTTGGAAGACCAGAAGTAGTTTCCGATGCACATCTGGTGGCATTCTGTAATCTGTGGACTATCAGAGTGTTGATGGAACACAGAAATTGCAGCGGGATTGAATACAACAGTCACCATACGCACTTTCCTCCATGGGAGTAGTGTCTCAAACAGTCTACGTTTTGATCGTTCCCTGGAAGGCCAGTAGTAGATTTCGATGCACATCTGGAAGCATTCTGTAATCTGTGGACTATCAGAGTGTTGATGAAACACAGAAATTGCATCGGGATTGAATATAACAGTCACCATGCGCACTTTCCTTCATGGGAGTAATGTCTCAAACAGTCTACGCTTTGATCGTTCCCTGGAAGACCAGTAGTAGTTTCCTTTGCACATCTGGTGGCTTTCTGTAATCTTGTGGACTATCAGAGTGTTGATGAAACACAGAAATTGCATTGGGATTGAATACAACAGTCACCATGCGCAGTTTCCTCCACGGGAGTAATGTCTCAAACAGTCTACACTTTGATCGTTCTCTGGAAGACCAGTGGTAGTTTCCAATGCACATCTGGAGGCATTCTGTAATCTGTGGACCTTCAAAGTGTTGATGAAACACAGAAATTGCTTCGGGATTGAATACAACAGTCACCAAGCGTAATTTCCTCCACAGGAGTAATGTCTCAAACAGTCTACGATTTGATCGTTCCCTGGAAGACCAGTAGTAATTTCCGATGCACATCTGGAGGCATTCTGTAATCTGTGGTGTATCAGAGTGTTGATGAAACACAGAAATCGCATCGGGATTGAATACAACAGTCACCATGCGCACTTTTCTCCATGGGAGTGGTGTCTCAACTGGCTATGATTTGATCGTTCCCTGGAAGACCAGAAGTAGTTTCCGATGCACATCTGGAGGCATTCTGTAATCTGTGGACTATCAGAGTGTTGATGGAACACAGAAATTGCATCGGGATTGAATACAACAGTCACCATGCGCACTTTCCTCCATGGGAGTAGTGTCTCAAACAGTCTACGTTTTGATCGTTTCCTGGAAGGCCAGTAGTAGTTTCCGATGCACATCTGGAAGCATTCTGTAATCTGTGGACTATCAGAGTGTTGATGAAACACAGAAATTGCAGCGGGATTGATTACAACAGTCACCATGCGCAGTTTCCTCCACGGGAGTAATGTCTCAAATAGTCTACGCTTTGATCGTTGCCTGGAAGACCAGTAGTAGTTTCCGATGCACATCTGGTAGATTTATGTAATCTGTGGACTATCAGAGTGTTGATGAAACACAGAAATTGCATCGGGATTGAATACAACAGTCACCATGCGCACTTTCCTCCACGGGAGGTATGTCTCAAACTGTCTACGCTTTGATCGTTACCTGGAAGACCAGCAGTAGTTTCCGATGCGCATCTGGTAGCAATCTGTAACCTTTGGACTATCAGAGTGTTGATGAAACACAGAAATTGCATCGGGATTGAATACAACAGTCACAATGCGCACCTTCCTCCATGGGAGTAATGTCTCAAACAGGCAACGCTTTGATCGTTCCTGGAAGACCAGTAGTAGTTTCCGATGCACATCTGGAGGCATTCTGTAATCTGTGGATTTTCAGAGTGTTGATGAAACACAGAAATTGCACCGTAATTGAATACAACAGTCACCATGCGCACTTTTCTCCATGGGAGTGGTGTCTCAACAGGCTACGCTTTGATCGTTCCTGGAAGACCAGTAGTAGTTTCCGATGCACATCTGGAGGCATTCTGTAATCTGTGGATTTTCAGAGTGTTGATGAAACACAGAAATTGCATCGGGAATGAATACAACAGTCACCATGCGCACTTTTCTCCATGGGAGTGGTGTGTCAACAGGCTATGCTTTGATCGTTCCCTGGAAGACCAGAAGTAGTTTCCGATGCACATCTGGAGGCATTCTGTAATCTGTGGACTATCATAGTGTTGATGAAACACAGAAATTACATCCGGATTGAATACAACAGTCACCATGCGCACTTTCCTCCACGGGAGTAATGTCTCAAACAGTCTACGCTTTGATCGTTCCCTGGAAGACCAGTAGTAGTTTCCGATGCACATCTGGTAGCATTTTGTAATCTGTGGACTATCAGAGTGTTGATGAAACACAGTAATTGCATCGGGATTGAATACAACAGTCACCATGCGCACTTTCCTCCACGAAAGTAATGTCTCAAACATTCTACGCTTTGATCGTTCCCTGGGAGACCAGTAGTAGTTTCCGATGCGCATCTGGTAGCATTCTGTAATCTGTAGACTATCAGAGTGTTGATGAAACACAGAAATTGCATCGTGATTGAATAGAAGAGTCACCATGCGCACTTTCCTCCATGGGAGTAATGTCTCAAACAGTTTATGCTTTGATCGTTCCCTGGAAGACCAGTAGTAGTTTCCGATGCACATCTGGAGGCATTCTGTAACCTGTGGGCTGTCAGAGTGTTGATGAAAAACAGAAATTGCATCGGGATTGAATACAACAGTCACCATGCGCACTTTCCTCTACGGGAGTAATGTCTCAAACAGTCTACGCTTTGATCGTTCCCTGGAAGACCAGTAGTAGTTTCCAATGCACATCTGGAGATATTCTGTAATCTGTGGACTATCAAAGTGTTGATGAAACACAGAAATTGCATCGGGATTGAATACAACAGTCACCATGCGCACTTTCCTCCATGGGAGTAATGTCTCAAACAGTCTATGCTTTGATCGTTCCCTGGAAGACCAGAAGTAGTTTCCGATGCACATCTGGAGGCATTCTGTAATCTGTGGACTATCATAGTTTTGATGAATCATAGAAATTGCATCGGGATTGAATACAACAGTCACCATGAGCACTTTCCTCCATAGGAGTAATGTCTCAAACAGTCTACGCTTTGATCGTTCCTTGGAAGACCAGAAGTAGTTTCCGATGCACATCTGGAGACATTCTGTAATGTGCGGACTATCAGAGTGTTGATGGAACACAGAAATTGCATCGGGATTGAATACAACAGTCACCATGCGCACTTTCCTCCATGGGAGTAGTGTCTCAAACACTCTACGATTTGATCTTTTCCTGGAAGGCCAGTAGTAGATTCCGATGCACATCTGGAAGCATTCTGTAATCTGTGGACTATCAGAGTGTTGATGAAACACAGAAATTGCATCGGGATTGAATACAACAGTCACCATGCGCACTTTTCTCCATGGGAGTAATGTCTCAAACAGTATACGCTTTGATCGTTCCCTGGAAGACCAGTAGTAGTTTCCGATGCACATCTGGAGGCATTCTGTAATCTGTGGGCTGTCAGAGTGTTGATGAAACACAGAGAATGCATCTGGATTGAATACAACAGTCACCAAGCGCACTTTCCTCCACGGGAGTAATGTCTCAAACAGTCTATGGTTTGATTTTTCCCTGGAAGACCAGTAGTAGTTTCCGACGCACATCTGGAGATATTCTGTAATCTGTGGACTATCAAAGTGTTGATGAAACACAGAAATTGCATCGGGATTGAATACAACAGTCACCATGCGCACTATCCTCCACGGGAGTAATGTCCCAAACAGTCTACGCTTTGTTCGTTGCCTGGAAGACCAGTAGTAGTTTCCGATGCACATCTGGTAGAATTCTGTAATCTGTGGACTATCAGAGTGTTGATGAAACACAGAAATTGCATCGGGATTGAATACAACAGTCACCATGCACGAATTCCTCCACGGGAGGTATGTCTAAAACAGTCTACGCTTTGATCGTTACCTGGAAGACCAGTAGTAGTTTCCGATGCGCATCTGGTAGCATTCTGTAATCTGTGGACTATCAGAGTGTTGATGAAACACAGAAATTGCATCGGGATTGAATACAACAGTCACCATGCACACTTTCCTCCACGGGAGGTATGTCTCAAACAGTCTACGCTTTGATCGTTACCTGGAAGACCAGTAGTAGTTTCCGATGCGCATCTGGTAGCATTCTGTAATCTGTGGACTATCAGAGTGTTGATGAAACACAAAAATTGCATCGGGATTGAATACAACAGTCACCATGCGCACTTTCCTCCACGAAAGTAATGTCTCAAACAGTCTACGCTTTAATCGTTCCCTGGAAGACCAGTGGTAGTTTCCGATGCACATCTGGAGGCATTCCGAGTGTTGATGAAACACAGAAATTGCATCGGGATTGAGTACAACAGTCACCATGCGCACTTTTCTCCATGGGAGTAATGTCTCAAGTAGCCGACGCTTTGATCGTTCCCTGGAAGACCAGTAGTAGTTTCCGATGCACATTTGGATGCATTCTGTAATCTGTGGACCTTCAAAGTGTTGATGGAACACAGAGATTGCATCGGGATTGAATACAACAGTCACCATGCGCACTTTCCTTTACGAAAGTAATGTCTCAAACAGTCCACGCTTTAATCGTTCCCTGGAAGACCAGTGGTAGTTTCCGATGCACATCTGGAGGCATTCCGAGTGTTGATGAATCACAGAAATTGCATTGGGATTGAATACAACAGTCACCATGCGCACTTTCCTCCATGGGGGTAAGGTCTCAAACAGTCTACGCTTTGTTCGTTCCCTGGAAGACCAGAAGTAGTTTCCGATGCAGATCTGGAGGCATTCTGTAATTTGTGGTCTATCATAGTGTTGATGAAACAGAAATAGCATCGGGAATGAATACAACAGTCACCATGCGCATTATACTCCAACGGAGGAATGTCTCAAACAGTCTACGCTTTGATCGTTCCTTGGAAGACCAGAAATAGTTTCCGATGCACATCTGGAGACATTCTGTAATCTGTGGACTATCAGAGTGTTGATGGAACACAGTAATTGCATCGGGATTGAATACAACAGTCACCATAAGCACTTTCCTCCATGGGAGTAGTGTCTCAAACAGTCTACGTTTTGATCGTTCCCTGGAAGGCCAGTAGTAGATTCCGATGCACATCTGGAAGCATTCCGTAATCTGTGGACTATCAGAGTGTTGATGAAACACAGAAATTGCATCGGGATTGAATACAACAGTCACCATGCGCACTTTTCTCCATGGGAGTAATGTCTCAAACACTTTACGCTTTGATCGTTCCCTGGAAGACCAGTAGTAGTTTCCGATGCACATCTGGAGGCATTCTGTAATCTGTGGTCTGTCAGAGTGTTGATGAAACACAGAAATTGCAACGGGATTGAATACAACAGTCACCAAACGCACTTTCTTCCACGGGAGTAATGTCTCAAACAGTCTACGGTTTGATCGTTCCCTGGAAGACCAGTAGTAGTTTCCGATGAACATCTGGAGATATTCTGTAATCTGTGGACTATCAAAGCGTTGATGAAACACAGAAATTGCATCGGGATTGAATACAACAGTCACCATGCGCACTTTCCTCCATGGGAGTAGTGTCTCAAACAGTCTACGTTTTGATCGTTCCCTGGAAGGCCAGTAGTAGATTCCGATGCAAATCTGGAAGGATTCTGTAATCTGTGGACTAACAGAGTGTTGATGAAACACAGAAATTGCATCGGGATTGAGTACAACAGTCACCATGCGCACTTTTCTCCATGGGAGTAATGTCTCAAACAGTTTACGCTTTGATCGTTCCCTGGAAGACCAGTAGTAGTTTCCGATGCACATCTGGAGGCATTCTGTAATCTGTGGGCTGTCAGAGTGTTGATGAAACACAGAAATTGCATCGGGATTGAATACAACAGTCACCAAGCGCACTTTCTTCCATGGGAGTAATGTCTCAAACAGTCTACGCTTTGATCGTTCCCTGGAAGACCAGTGGTAGTTTCCAATGCACATCTGGTGGCTTTCTGTAATCTTAAGGAGTATCAGAGTGTTGATGAAACACAGAAATTGCATCGGGATTGAATACAACAGTCACCATGCGCACTTTCCTCCATGGGAGTAATGTCTCAAACAGTCTACGCTTTGATCGTTCCCTGGAAGACCAGTAGTAGTTTCCAATGCACATCTGGTGGCTTTCTGTAATCTTGTTGACTATCAGAGTGTTGATGAAACACAGAAATTGCATTGGGATTGAGTACAACAGTCACCATGCGCACTTTCCTCCATGGGAGTAATGTCTCAAACAGTCTACGCTTTGATCGTTCCTTGGAAGACCAGAAGTAGTTTCCGATGCACATCTGGAGGCATTCTGTAATCTTTGGACTATCAGAGTGTTGATGGAACACAGATATTGCATCGGGATTGAATACAACAGTCACCATGCGCACTTTTTTCCATGGGAGTAGTGTCTCAAACAGTCTACGTTTTGATCGTTCCCTGAAAGGCCAGTAGTAGAATCGATGCACATCTGGAAGCATTCTGTAATCTGTGGACTATCGGAGTGTTGATGAAACACAGAAATTGCATCGGGATTGAATACAACAGTCACCATGCGCACTTTCCTCCATGGGAGTAATGTCTCAACCAGTTTATGCTTTGATCGTTCCGTGGAAGACCAGTAGTAGTTTCCAATGCACATCTGGAGATATTCTGTAATCTGTGGACTATCAAAGTGTTGATGAAACACAGAAATTGCATCGGGATTGAATACAACAGTCTCCATGCGCACTTTCCTCCATGGGAGTAATGTCTCAAACAGTTATATGATTTGATCGTTCCCTGGAAGACCAGAAGTAGTTTCCGATGCACATCTGGAGGCATTCTGTAATCTGTGGGCAATCATAGTGTTGATGAATCACAGAAATTGCATCGGGATTGAATACAACAGTCACCATGCGCACTTTCCTCCATAGGAGTAATGTCTCAAACAGTCTACGCTTTCATCGTTCCTTGGAAGACCAGAAGTAGTTTACGATGCACATCTGGAGACATTCTGTAATCTGTGGACTATCAGAGTGTTGATGGAACACAGAAATTGCATCGGGATTGAATACAACAGTCACCATGCGCACTTTCCTCCATGGGAGTAGTGTCTAAAACAGTCTACGTTTTGATCATTAACTGGAAGGCCAGTAGTAGATTCCGATGCACATCTGGAAGCATTCTGTAATCTGTGGACTATCAGAGTGTTGATGAAACACAGAAATTGCATCGGGATGGAATACAACAGTCACCATGCGCACTTTATCTCCATGGGAGTAATGTCTCAAACAGTTTACGCTTTGATCGTTCCCTGGAAGACCAGTAGTAGTTTCCGATGCACATCTGGAGACATTCTCTAATCTGTGGGCTGTCAGAGTGTTGATGAAACACAGAAATTGCATCGGGATTGAATACAACAGTCACCAAGCGCAGTTTCTTCCATGGGAGTAATGTCTCAAACAGTCTACGGTTTGATCGTTCCGTGGAAGACCAGTAGTAGTTTCCGATGAACATCTGGAGATATTCTGTAATCTGTGGACTATCAAAGTGTTGATGAAACACAGAAATTGCATCGGGATTGAATACAACAGTCACCATGCGCACTTTACTCCATTTGAGTAATGTCTCAAACAGTCTACGCATTGATCGTTCCCTGGAAGACCAGTAGTAGTTTCCAATGCACATCTGGTGGCTTTCTGTAATCTTGTGGACTATCAGAGTGTTGATGAAACACAGAAATTGCATTGGGAATCAATACAACAGTCACCATGCGCAGTTTCCTCCAAGGGAGTAATGTCTCAAACAGTCTACGCTTTGATCGTTGCCTGGAAGACCAGTAGTAGTTTCCGATGCACATCTGGTAGAATTCTGTAATCTGTGGACAATCAGAGTGTTGATGAAACACAGAAATTGCATCGGGATTGAATACAACAGTCACAATACACACATTCCTCCATGGGAGTAATGTCTCAAACAGGCTACGCTTTGATCGTTCCTGGAAGACCAGTAGTAGTTTCCGATGCACATCTGGTAGCATTCTGTAATCTGTGGACTATCAGTGTGTTGATGAAACACAGAAATTGCATCGGGATGGAATACAACAGTCACCAAGTGCACTTTCTTCCACGGGAGTAATGTCTCAAACAGTCTACGGTTTGATCGTTCCCCGGAAGACCAGTAGTAGTTTCCGATGAACATCTGGAGATATTCTGTAATCTGTGGACTATCAGAGGGTTGATGAAACACAGAAATTGCATCGGGATTGAATACAACAGTCACCATGCGCACTTTCCTCCATGGGAGGAATGTCTCAAACAGTCTACGGTTTGATCGTTCCCTGGAAGACCAGTAGTAGTTTCCAATGCATATCTGGTGGCTTTCTGTAACCTGTGGGCTGTCAGAGTGTTTATGATACACAGAAATTGCATTGGGATTGAATACAACAGTCACCATGCGCACTTTCCTCCATGGGAGTAATGTCTCAAACAGTCTACGTTTTGATCGTTACCTGGAAGGCCAGTAGTAGATTCCGATGCTCATCTGGAAGCATTCTGTAATCTGTGGACTATCAGTGTGTTGATGAAACACAGAAATTGCATCGGGATGGAATACAACAGTCACCAAGTGCACTTTCTTCCACGGGAGTAATGTCTCAAACAGTCTACGGTTTGATCGTTCCCTGGAAGACCAGTAGTAGTTTCCGATGAACATCTGGAGATATTCTGTAATCTGTGGACTATCAAAGTGTTGATGAAACACAGAAATTGCTTCGGGATTGAATACAACAGTCACCATGCGCACTTTCCTCCATGGGGGTAAGGTCTCAAACAGACTACGCTTTGATCGTTCCCTGGAAGACCAGTAGTAGTTTCCAATGCACATCTGGTGGCTTTCTGTAATCTTGTGGACTATCAGAGTGTTGATGAAACACAGAAATTGCATCGGGATTGAATACAACAGTCACCATGCTCACTTTCCTCCATGGTAGTAATGTCTCAAACAGTCTACGCTTTGATCGTTCCCTGGAAGACCAGTAGTAGTTTCCTATGCACATCTGGAAGCATTCTGTAATCTGTGGACTATCAGAGTGTTGATGAAACACAGAAATTGCATCGGGATTGAATACAACAGTCACAATGCCCACCTTCCTCCATGGGAGTAATATCTCAAACAGGCTACGCTTTGATCGTTCCTGGAAGACCAGTAGTAAGTTCCGATGCACATCTGGAGGCATTCTGTAATCTGTGGATTTTCAAAGTGTTGATGAAACACAGAAATTGCATCGGGATTGAGTACAACAGTCACCATGCGCACTTTTCTCCATGGGAGTAATGTCTCAAGTAGCCGACGCTTTGATCGTTCCCTGGAAGACCAGTAGTAGTTTCCGATGCACATTTGGATGCATTCTGTAATCTGTGGACCTTCAAAGTGTTGATGGAACACAGAGATTGCATCGGGATTGAATACAACAGTCACCATGCGCACTTGCCTTTACGAAAGTAATGTCTCAAACAGTCCACGCTTTAATCGTTCCCTGGAAAACCAGTGGTAGTTTCCGATGCACATCTGGAGGCATTCCGAGTGTTGATGAATCACAGAAATTGCATTGGGATTGAATACAACAGTCACCATGCGCACTTTCCTCCATGGGGGTAAGGTCTCAAACAGTCTACGCTTTGTTCGTTCCCTGGAAGACCAGAAGTAGTTTCCGATGCAGATCTGGAGGCATTCTGTAATTTGTGGTCTATCATAGTGTTGATGAAACAGAAATAGCATCGGGAATGAATACAACAGTCACCATGCGCATTTTACTCCAACGGAGGAATGTCTCAAACAGTCTACGCTTTGATCGTTCCTTGGAAGACCAGAAATAGTTTCCGATGCACATCTGGAGACATTCTGTAATCTGTGGACTATCAGAGTGTTGATGGAACACAGTAATTGCATCGGGATTGAATACAACACTCACCATAAGCACTTTCCTCCATGGGAGTAGTGTCTCAAACAGTCTACGTTTTGATCGTTCCCTGGAAGGCCAGTAGTAGATTCCGATGCACATCTGGAAGCATTCTGTAATCTGTGGACTATCAGAGTGTTGATGAAACACAGAAATTGCATCGGGATTGAATACAACAGTCACCATGCGCACTTTTCTCCATGGGAGTAATGTCTCAAACAGTTTACGCTTTGATCGTTCCCTGGAAGACCAGTAGTAGTTTCCAATGCACATCTGGAGGCATTCTGTAATCTGTGGTCTGTCAGAGTGTTGATGAAACACAGAAATTGCAACGGGATTGAATACAACAGTCACCAAACGCACTTTCTTCCACGGGAGTAATGTCTCAAACAGTCTACGGTTTGATCGTTCCCTGGAAGACCAGTAGTAGTTTCCGATGAACATCTGGAGATATTCTGTAATCTGTGGACTATCAAAGCGTTGATGAAACACAGAAATTGCATCGGGATTGAATACAACAGTCACCATGCGCACTTTCCTCCATGGGAGTAGTGTCTCAAACAGTCTACGTTTTGATCATTCCCTGGAAGGCCAGTAGTAGATTCCGATGCAAATCTGGAAGGATTCTGTAATCTGTGGACTAACAGAGTGTTGATGAAACACAGAAATTGCATCGGGATTGAGTACAACAGTCACCATGCGCACTTTTCTCCATGGGAGTAATGTCTCAAACAGTTTACGCTTTGATCGTTCCCTGGAAGACCAGTAGTAGTTTCCGATGCACATCTGGAGGCATTCTGTAATCTGTGGGCTGTCAGAGTGTTGATGAAACACAGAAATTGCATCGGGATTGAATACAACAGTCACCAAGCGCACTTTCTTCCATGGGAGTAATGTCTCAAACAGTCTACGCTTTGATCGTTCCCTGGAAGACCAGTGGTAGTTTCCAATGCACATCTGGTGGCTTTCTGTAATCTTGTGGAGTATCAGAGTGTTGATGAAACACAGAAATTGCATCGGGATTGAATACAACAGTCACCATGCGCACTTTCCTCCATGGGAGTAATGTCTCAAACAGTCTACGCTTTGATCGTTCTCTGGAAGACCAGTAGTAGTTTCCAATGCACATCTGGTGGCTTTCTGTAATCCTGTTGACTATCAGAGTGTTGATGAAACACAGAAATTGCATTGGGATTGAGTACAACAGTTACCATGCGCACTTTCCTCCATGGGAGTAATGTCTCAAACAGTCTACGCTTTGATCGTTCCTTGGAAGACCAGAAGTAGTTTCCGATGCACATCTGGAGGCATTCTGTAATCTTTGGACTATCAGAGTGTTGATGGAACACAGATATTGCATCGGGATTGAATACAACAGTCACCATGCGCACTTTTTTCCATGGGAGTAGTGTCTCAAACAGTCTACGTTTTGATCGTTCCCTGGAAGGCCAGTAGTAGAGTCGATGCACATCTGGAAGCATTCTGTAATCTGTGGACTATCGGAGTGTTGATGAAACACAGAAATTGCATCGGGATTGAATACAACAGTCACCATGCGCACTTTCCTCCATGGGAGTAATGTCTCAACCAGTTTATGCTTTGATCGTTCCCTGGAAGACCAGAAGTAGTTTCCGATGCACATCTGGTGACATTCTGTAATCTGTGGACTATCAGAGTGTTGATGGAACACAGAAATTGCATCGGGATTGAATACAACAGTCACAATGCGCACTTTCCTCCATGGGAGTAGTGTCTCAAACAGTCTACGTTTTGATCATTAACTGGAAGGCCAGTAGTAGATTCCGATGCACATCTGGAAGCATTCTGTAATCTGTGGACTATCAGAGTGTTGATGAAACACAGAAATTGCATCGGGATGGAATACAACAGTCACCATGCGCACTTTATCTCCATGGGAGTAATGTCTCAAACAGTTTACGCTTTGATCGTTCCCTGGAAGACCAGAAGTAGTTTCCGATGCACGTCTGGAGACATTCTGTAATCTGTGGGCTGTCAGAGTGTTGATGAAACACAGAAATTGCATCGGGATTGAATACAACAGTCACCAAGCGCAGTTTCTTCCATGGGAGTAATGTCTCAAACAGTCTACGGTTTGATCGTTCCGTGGAAGACCAGTAGTAGTTTTCGATGAACATCTGGAGATATTCTGTAATCTGTGGACTATCAAAGTGTTGATGAAACACAGAAATTGCATCGGGATTGAATACAACAGTCACCATGCGCACTTTACTCCATTTGAGTAATGTCTCAAACAGTCTACGCATTGATCGTTCCCTGGAAGACCAGTAGTAGTTTCCAATGCACATCTGGTGGCTTTCTGTAATCTTGTGGACTATCAGAGTGTTGATGAAACACAGAAATTGCATTGGGATTCAATACAACAGTCATCATGCGCAGTTTCCTCCACGGGAGTAATGTCTCAAACAGTCTACGCTTTGATCGTTGCCTGGAAGACCAGTAGTAGTTTCCGATGCACATCTGGTAGAATTCTGTAATCTGTGGACAATCAGAGTGTTGATGAAACACAGAAATTGCATCGGGATTGAATACAACAGTCACAATACACACATTCCTCCATGGGAGTAATGTCTCAAACAGGCTACGCTTTGATCGTTCCTGGAAGACCAGTAGTAGTTTCCGATGCACATCTGGAGGCATTCTGTAATCTGTGGAATTTCAAAGTGTTGATGAAACACAGAAATTGCATCGGGATTGAATACAACAGTCACCATGCACACTTTCCTCCATGGGATTATGTCTCAAACAGTCTACGCTTTGATCGATTCCTGGAAGACCAGTAGTAGTTTCCGATGAACATCTGGAGGCATTCTGTAATCTGTGGGCTGTCAGAGTGTTGATGAAGCACAAAAATTGGATCGGGATTGAATACAACAGTCACCAAGCGCACTTTCTTCCACGGGAGTAATGTCTCAAACAGTCCACGGTTTGATCGTTCCCTGGAAGACCAGTAGTAGTTTCCGATGAACATCTGGAGATATTCTGTAATCTGTGGACTATCAGAGGGTTGATGAAACACGGAAATTGCATCGGGATTGAATACAACAGTTACCATGAGCACTTTCCTCCATGGGAGTAATGTCTCAAACAGTCTATGCTTTGATCGTTCCCTGGAAGACCAGAAGTAGTTTCCGATGCACATCTGGAGGCATTCTGTAATCTGTGGGCTATCATAGTGTTGATGAATCACAGAAATTGCATCGGGATTGAATACAACAGTCACCATGCGCACTTTCCTCCATGGGAGTAAAGTCTCAAACAGTCTACGCTTTCATCGTTCCTTGGAAGACCAGAAGTAGTTTACGATGCACATCTGGAGACATTCTGTAATCTGTGGACCATCACAGTGTTGATGGAACACAGAAATTGCATCGGGATTGAATACAACAGTCACCATGCGCACTTTCCTCCATGGGAGTAATGTCTCAAACAGTCTACGCTTTGATCGTTCCCTGGAAGACCAGTAGTAGATTCCAATGCACATCTGGAAGCATTCTGAAATCTGTGGACTATCAGAGTGTTGATGAAACACAGAAATATCATCGGGATTGAATACAACAGTCACCATGCGCACTTTCCTCCATGGGAGTAATCCTCAAACAGTCTACGCTCTAATCGTTCCCTGGAAGACCAGTAGTAAATTCCGATGCACATCTGGAGGCATTCTGTAATCTGTGGACTATCAGAGTGTTGATGAAACACAGAAAATGCATCGGGATTGAATACAACAGTCACCATACGCACTTTCCTCCATGGAAGTAATGTGTCAAACAGTCTACGCTTTGATCGTTCCCTGGAAGACCAGTAGTAGTTACCGATGCACATCTGGAGGCATTCTGTAATCTGTGGACTATCAGAGTGTTGATGAAACACAGAAATTGTATCGGGATTGAATACAACAGTCACCATGCGCACTTTCCTCCATGGGAGGTATGTCTCTAACAGTCTACGCTTTGATCGGTCCCTGGAAGATTAGTAGTAGTTACCGATGCAGATCTGGAGGCGTTCTGTAATTTGTGGGCTATCAGAGTGTTGATGAAACACAGAAATTTTATCCGGATTGAATACATCAGTCACCATGCCTACTTTCCTACATGGGAGAAATGTCGCTAACGGTCTACGCTTTGATCATTCCCTAGAATACCAGTAGTAGTTTTCGATGCACATCTGGATTCTTTCTGTAATCTGTGGACCTCCGAAGTGTTGATGAAACACAGTAATTGCCTCGGGATTGAATACAACAGTCACCATGCGCACTGTCCTCCATGGGTGTAATCCTCAAACAGTCTAAGCTTTAATAATTCCCTGGAAGACCAGTAGTAGTTTCCGATACACATCTGGAGGCATTCTGTAATCTGTGGACTATCAAAGTGTTGATGAAGCACAGAAATTGCATCGGGAATGAATAGAACAGTCACCATGCCCACTTTCCTCCACTGGAGTAATGCCTCAAACAGTCTACGCTTTGATCGTGTCCTGGAAGACCAGTAGTAGTTACCGATGCACATCTGGAGGCATTCTGTAATCTGTGGACTATCAAGTGTTGATGAAACACAGAAATTGTATCGGGATTGAATACAACTGTCACCATGTGCACTTTCCTCCACGGGAAGTACGTCTTAAACAGTCTACGCTTTGATCGTCCCCTGGGAGACCAGTAGTAGTTTCCGATGCACATCTCGTGGCATTCTTTAATCTGTGGACTATCAGAGTGATGATGAAACACAGAAATTGCATCGGGATTGAATACAACAGTCACCATGCGCACTTTCCTCCATGGGAGTTATTCTCAAACAGTCTACGCTTTGATCGTTCCCTGGAAGACCAGTAGTACTTTTCGATGCACATCTGGATTCCTTCTGTAATCTGTGTACCTTCAAAGTGTGGATTGAAACACAGAAATTGCCTTGGGATTGAATACAACAGTCACCATGCGCACTTTCCTCCGTGGGAGTAATGTCTCAAACAGTCCACGCTTTGATCGTTCCCTGGATGACCAGTAGTAGTTTCCGATGCACATCTGGAGGCATTCTGTAATCTTTGGACTATAAGAGTGTTGATGAAACACAGAAATTACATCGGGATTGAATACAACAGTCACCATGCGCACTTTCCTCCATGGGAGTAATTCTCAAACAGTCTACGCTTTGATCGTTCCCTGGAAGACCAGTAGTAGTTTCCGATGCACATCTGGAGGCATTCTTAAATGTGTGGACTTACTGAGTGTTGATGAATCACAGAAATTGCATCGGGATTGAATACAACAGTCACCATGCGCACTTTCCTCCATGGGAGTAATGTCTCAAACAGTCTACGCTTTAATCGTTCCTTGGAAGACCAGAAGTAGTTTCCGATGCACATCTGGTGGCATTCTGTAATCTGTGGACTATCAGAGTGTTGATGGAACACAGAAATTGCATCGGGATTGAATACAACAGTCACCATGGGCACTTTCCTCCGTGGGAGTAATGTCTCAAACAGACTACGCTTTGATCGTTCCCTGGATGACCAGTAGTAGTATCCGATGCACATCTGGAGGCATTCTGTAATCTGTGGACTATCAGAGTGTTGATGAAACACAGAAATTACATCGGGATTGAATACAACAGTCACCATGCGCACTTTCCTCCGTGGGAGTAATGTCTCAAACAGTCTACGCTTTGATCGTTCCCTGGATGACCAGTAGTAGTTTCCGATGCACATCTGGAGGCATTCTGTAATCTGTGGACTATCAGAGTGTTGATGAAACACAGAAATTACATCGGGATTGAATACAACAGTCACCATGCGCACTTTCCTCCATGGGAGTAATCCTCACACAGTCTAAGCTTCAATCTTTCCCTGGAAGACCAGTAGTAGTTTCCGATGCACATCTTTAAGCATTCCGTAATCTGTGGACCTTCGAAGTGTTGATGAAACACAGTAATTGCATCGGGATTGAATACAACAGTCACCATGCGCACTTTCCTCCATGGGAGTAATTCTCAAACAGTCTACGCTTTGATCGTTCCCTGGAAGACCAGTAGTAGTTTTCGATGCACATCTGGATTCCTTCTGTAATCTGTGGACCATCAAAGTGTATATTGAAACACAGAAATTGCCTAAGGATTGAATACAACGGTCACCATGCCCTCTTTCCTCCACTGGAGTAATGTCTCAAACAGTCTACGCTTTGATCGTTCCCTGCAGGATCAGGAGTGGTCTCCGATGCACGTCTGGAGGCTTTCTGTAATCTGTGGACTATCAGAGTGTTGATGAAACACAGAAATTACCTCGGGATTGAATACAACAGTCACCATGCGCACTTTCCTCCGTGGGAGTAATGTCTCAAACAGTCTACGCTTTGATCGTTCCCTGGAAGACCAGTAGTAGTTTCCGAAGCACATCTGGAGGCATTCTGTAATCTGTGGACTATCAGAGTGTTGATGAAACACAGAAAATGCATCGGGATTGAATACAACAGTCACCATGCGCACTTTCCTCCACGGGAGTAATGTCTCAAACAGTCTACGCTTTGATCGATCCCTGGAAGACCAGTAGTAGTTTCCGATGGACATCTGGTGGCATTCTGTAATCTGTGGCCTATCAGAGTGTTGATGAAACACAGACATTGCATCGGGATTGAATACAACAGTCACCATGCGCACTTTCCTCCATGGGAGTAATCCTCACACAGTCTAAGCTTTAATAATTCCCTGGAGGGCCAGTAGTAGTTTCCGATGCACATCTGGAGGCATTCTGTAATCTGTGGACTATCAGAGTGTTGATGAAACAAAGAAATTGTATCGGGATTGAATACAACTGTCACCATGCGCACTTTCCTCCATGGGAGTAATGTCTCTAACAGTCTTCGCTTTGATCGTTCCCTGGAAGACCGGTAGTAGTTACCGATACACATCTAGAGGCGTTCTGTAATATGTGGACTATCAGATTGTTGATGAAACACAGAAATTGTATCGGGATTGAATACATCAGTCACCATGCGCACTTTCCTCCATGGGAGTAATGTCGCTAACAGTCTACGCTTTGATCGTTCATTGCAGGACCAGGAGTAGTTTCCGATGCACATCTGGAGGCATTCTGTAATCTGTGGACTATCAGAGTGTTGATGAAACACAGAAATTGCATCGGGATTGAATACAACAGTCACCATGCGCACTTTCCTCCATGGGTGTAATCCTCAAACAGTCAAAGATTTAATAATTCCCTGGAAGACCAGTAGTAGTTTCCGATGCACATCTGGAGGCATTCTGTAATCTGTGGACTATCAAAGTGTTGATGAAGCACAGAAATTGCATCGGGAATGAATAGAACAGTCACCATGCCCACTTTCCTCCACTGGCGTAATGTCTCAAACTGTCTACGCTTTGATCGTGTCCTGGAAGACCAGTAGTAGTTACCGATGCACATCTGGAGGCATTCTGTAATCTGTGGACTATCAGAGTGATGATGAAACACAGAAATTGCATCGGGATTGAATACAACAGTCACCATGCGCACTTTCCTCCATGGGAGTTATTCTCAAACAGTATACGCTTTGATCGTTCCCTGGAAGACCAGTAGTACTTTTCGATGCACATCTGGATTCCTTCTGTAATCTGTGTACCTTCAAAGTGTGGATTGAAACACAGAAATTGCCTCGGGATTGAATACAACAGTCACCATGGGCACTTTCCTCCGTGGGAGTAATGTCTCAAACAGTCTACGCTTTGATCGTTCCCTGGATGACCAGTAGTAGTTTCCGATGCACATCTGGAGGCATTCTGTAATCTGTGGACTATCAGAGTGTTGATGAAACACAGAAATTGTATCGGGATAGAATACAACTGTCACCTTGCGCACTTTCCTCCATGGGAGTAATGTCTCTAACAGTCTTCGCTTTGATCTTTCCCTGGAAGCCGGTAGTAGTTACCGATGCACATCTGGAGGCGTTCTGTAATCTGTGGACTATCAGATTGTTGATGAAACACAGAAATTGCATCGGGATTGAATACATCAGTCACCATGCGCACTTTCCTCCATGGGAGTAATGTCGCTAACAGTCTACGCTTTGATCGTTCATTGCAGGACCAGGAGTAGTTTCCGATGCATATCTGGAGGCATTCTGTAATCTGTGGACTATCAGTGTGTTGATGAAACACAGAAATTGCATCGGGATTGAATACAACAGTCACCATGCTCACTTTCCTCCATGGGAGTAATCCTCAAACAGTCTAAGCTTTAATAATTCCCTGGAGGGCCAGTAGTAGTTTCCGATGCACATCTGGAGGCATTCTGTAATCTGTGGACCATCAGAGTGTTGATGAAAAAAAGAAATTGCTTCGGGAATGAATAGAACAGTCACCATGCCCACTTTCCTCCACTGGAGTAATGTCTCAAACAGTCTACGCTTTGATCGTGTCCTGGAAGACTAGTAGTAGTTACCGATGCACATCTGGAGGCATTCTGTAATCTGTGGACTATCAGAATGTTGATGAAACACAGAAATTGCATCGTGATTGAATACAACAGTCACCATGTGCACTTTCCTCCACGGGAAGTACGTTTCTAACAGTCTACGATTTGATCGTCCCCTGGAAGACCAGTAGTAGTTTCCGATGCACATCTCGTGGCATTCTGTAATCTGTTTACTATCAGAGTGATGATGAAACACAGAAATTGCATCGGGAATAAATAGAACAGTCACCATGCCCACTTTCCTCCACTGGAGTAATGTCTCAAACAGTCTACGCTTTGATCGTTCCCTGCAGGACCAGGAGTAGTCTCCGATGCACGTCTGGAGGCTTTCTGTAATCTGTGGACTATCAGAGTGTTGATGAAACACAGAAATTGCCTCGGGATTGAATACAACAGTCACCATGCGCACTTTCCTCCGTGGGAGTAATGTCTCAAACAGTCTACGCTTTGATCGTCCCCTGGAAGACCAGTAGTAGTTTCCCAAGCACATCTGGAGGCATTCTGTAATCTGTGGACTATCAGAGTGTTGATGAAACACAGAAATTGCATCGGGATTGAATACAACAGTCACCATGCGCACTTTCCTCCACGGGAGTAATGTCTCAAAGAGTCTACGCTTTGATCGATCCCTGGAAGACCAGTAGTAGTTTCCGATGGACATCTGGTGGCATTCTGTAATCTGTGGCCTATCAGAGTGTTGATGAACACAGACATTGCATCGGGATTGAATACAACAGTCACCATGCGCACTTTCCTCCATGGGAGTAATCCTCACACAGTCTAAGCTTCAATCTTTCCCTGGAAGACCAGTAGTATTTTCCGATGCACATCTTTAGGCATTCCGTAATCTGTGGACCTTCGAAGTGTTGATGAAACACAGTAATTGCCTCGGGATTGAATACAACAGTCACCATGCGCACTTTCCTCCATGGGAGTAATTCTCAAACAGTCTACGCTTTGATCGTTCCCTGGAAGACCAGTAGTAGTTTTCGATGCACATCTGGATTCCTTCTGTAATCTGTTGACCATCAAAGTGTGGATTGAAACACAGAAATTGCCTCGGGTTTGAATACAACAGTCACCATGGGCACTTTCCTCCGTGGGAGTAATGTCTCAAACAGTCTACGCTTTGATCGTTCCCTGGAAGGCCAGTAGTAGTTTCCGATGCACATCTGGAGGCATTCTGTAATCTGTGGACTATCAGAGTGTTGATGAAACACAGAAATTGCGTCGGGATTGAATACAACAGTCACCATACGCACTTTCCTCCATGGGAGTAATTCTCAAACAGTCTACGCTTTGATCATTCACTGGAAGACCAGTAGTAGTTCCGATGCACATCTGGAGGCATTCTGTAATCTGTGGACTATCAGAGTGTTGATGAAACACAGAAATTGCATCGGGATTGAATACAACAGTCACGATGCGAACTTCCCTCCACAGGAGTAATGTCTCAAACAGTCTACGCTTCGATCGATCCCTGGAAGACCAGTAGTAGTTTCCGATGGACATCTGGTGGCATTCTGTAATCTGTGGCCTATCAGAGTGTTGATGAAACACAGAAATTGCATCGGGATTGAATACAACAGTCACCATGCGCACTTTCCTGCATGGGAGTAATGTCTCTAACAGTCTACGCTTTGATCATTCCCTGGAAGACCAGTAGTAGTTTGCGATGCACATATGGAAGCTTTCTGTAATCTGTGGACTATCAGAGTGTTGATGAAACACAGAAATTGCATAGGGATTGAATACAACAGTCACCATGCGCACTTTCCTCCATGGGAGTAATGTCTCAAACAGTCTACGCTTTGATCGTTCTCTGGAAGACCAGTAGTAGTTTCCGATGCACATCTGGAGATATTCTGTAATCTGTGGAGTATCAGAATGTTGATGAAACAAAGAAATTGCTCGGGATTAAATACAACAGTCACCATGCGCACTTTCCTCCATGGGAGTAATGTCTCAAACAGTCTACGCTTTGATCGTGCCCTGGAAGACCAGTAGTAGTTTCCGATGCACATCTGGAGGCATTCTGTAACCTGTGGACTATCAGAGTGTTGATGAAATACAGAAATTGCATCGGGACTGAATACAACAGTCACCATGCGCACTTTCCTCCACTGGAGTAATGTCTCAAACAGTCTACGCTTTAATCTTTCCCTGTAAGACCAGTAGTAGTTTCCGAAGCACATCTGGATTCCTTCTCTAATCTGTGGACCATCAAAGTGTGGATCGAAACACAGAAATTGCCTCGGGATTGAATACAATGGTCACCATTCGCACTTTCCTCCATGGGAGTAATGTCTGAAACAGTCTACGCTTTGATCGTGTCCTGGAAGACCAGTAGTAGTTACCGATGCACATCTCGTGGCATTCTGTAATCTGTTTACTATGAGAGTGATGATGAAACACAGAAATTGCATCGGGATTGAATACAATGGTCACCATGCGCACTTTCCTCCATGGGAGTTATTCTCAAACAGTCTACGCTTTGATCGTTCCCTGGAAGACCAGTAGTACTTTTCGATGCACATCTGGATTCCTTCTGTAATCTGTGTACCCTCAAAGTGTGGATTGAAACACAGAAATTGCCTCGGGATTGAATACAACGGTCACGATGCGTACTTTCCTCCATGGGAGTAATGTCTCAAACAGTCTACGCTTTGATCGTGTCCTGGAAGACCAGTAGTAGTTACCGATGCACATCTGTAGGCATTCTGTAATCTGTGGACCATGGGAGTGTTGATGAAACACAGAAATTGCATCGGGAATGAATAGAACAGTCACCATGCCCACTTTCCTCCACTGGAGTAATGTCTCAAACAGTCTACGCTTTGATCGTTCCCTGCAGGACCAGGAGTAGTTTCCGATGCACATCTGGAGGCTTTCTGTAATCTGTGGACTATCAGAGTGTTGATGAAACACAGAAATTGCATCGTGATTGAATACAACAGTCAACATGTGCACTTTCGACCACGGGAAGTACGTCTCAAACAGAATACGCTTTGATCGTCCCCTGGAAGACCAGTAGTAGTTTCCGATGCACATCTCGTGGCATTCTGTAATCTGTGGACTATCAGAGTGTTGATGAAACACAGAAATTGCATCGGGATTGAATACAACAGTCACCATGCGCACTTTCCTCCACGGGAGTAATGTCTCAAACAGTCTACGCTTTGATCGATCCCTGGGAGACCAGTAGTAGTTTCCGATGGACATCTGGTGGAATTCTGTAATCTGTGGCCTATCAGAGTGTTGATGAAACACAGACTTTGCGTCGGGATTGAATACAACAGTCACCATGCGCACTTTCCTCCATGGGAGTAATCCTCACACAGTCTAAGCTTCAATCTTTCCCTGGAAGACCAGTAGTAGTTTCCGATGCACATCTTTAGGCATTCCGTAATCTGTGGACCTTCGAAGTGTTGATGAAACACAGTAATTGCCTCGGGATTGAATACAACAGTCACCATGCGCACTTTCCTCCATGGGAGTAATTCTCAAACAGTCTACGCTTTGATCGTTCCCTGGAAGACCAGTAGTAGTTTTCGATGCACATCTGGATTCCTTCTGTAATCTGTGGAACATCAAAGTGTGGCTTGAAACACAGAAATTGCCTCGGGATTGAATACAACGGTCACCATGCGTACTTTCCTCTATGGGAGTAATGTCTCAAACAGTCTACGCTTTGATCGTGTCCTGGAAGACCAGTAGTAGTTACCGATGCACATCTGGAGGCATTCTGTAATCTGTGGACTATCAGAGTGTTGATGAAACACAGAAATTGTATCGGGATTGAATACAACTGTCACCATGCGCATTTTCCTCCATGGGAGTAATGTCTCTAACAGTCTTCGCTTTGATCGTTCCCTGGAAGACCGGTAGTAGTTACCGATACACATCTAGAGGCGTTCTGTAATCTGTGAACTATCAGAATGTTGATGAAACACAGAAATTGCATCGGGATTGAATACATCAGTCACCATGCGCACTTTCCTCCATGGGAGTAATGTCGCTAACAGTCTACGCTTTGATCGTTCATTACAGGACCAGGAGTAGTTTCCGATGCACATCTGGAGGCATTCTGTAATCTGTGGACTATCAGAGTGTTGATGAAACACAGATATTGCATCGGGATTGAATACAACAGTCACCATGCGCACTTTCCTCCATGGGAGTAATCCTCAAACAGTCTAAGCTTTAATAATTCCCTGGAAGACCAGTAGTAGTTTCTGATGCACATCTGGAGGCATTCTGTAATCTGTGGACTATCAGAGTGTTGATGAAACACAGAAATTGCATCGGGAATGAATAGAACTGTCACCATGCCCACTTTCCTCCACTGGAGTAATGTCTCAAACAGTCTACGCTTCGATCGTTCCCTGCAGGACCAGGAGTAGTTTCCGATGCACATCTGGAGGCTTTCTGTAATCTGTGGACTATCAGAGTGTTGATGAAACACAGAAATTGCATCGTGATTGAATACAACAGTCAACATGTGCACTTTCGACCACGGGAAGTACGTCTCAAACAGAATACGCTTTGATCGTCCCCTGGAAGACCAGTAGTAGTTTCCGATGCACATCTCGTGGCATTCTGTAATCTGTGGACTATCAGAGTGATGATGAAACACAGAAATTGCATCGGGATTGAATACAACAGTCACCATGCGCACTTTCCTCCATGGGAGTTATTCTCAAACAGTCTACCCTTTGATCGTTCCCTGGAAGACCAGTAGTACTTTTCGATGCACATCTGGATTCCGTCTGTAATCTGTGTACCTTCAAAGTGTGGATTGAAACACAGAAATTGCCTCGGGATTGAATACAACAGTCACCATGGGCACTTTCCTCCGTGGGAGTAATGTCTCAAACAGTCTACGCTTTGATCGTTCCCTGGAAGACCAGTAGTAGTTTCCGATGCACATCTGGAAGCATTCTGTAATCTGTGGACTATCAGAGTGTTGATTAAACACAGAAATTGCGTCGGGATTGAATACAACAGTCACCATACGCACTTTCCTCCATGGGAGTAATTCTCAAACAGTCTACGCTTTGATCATTCACTGGAAGACCAGTAGTAGTTCCGATGCACATATGGAGGCATTCTGTAATCTGTGGACTATCAGAGTGTTGATGAAACACAGAAATTGCATCGGGATTGAATACAACAGTCACCATGCGCACTTTCCTCCACAGGAGTAATGTCTCAAACAGTCTACGCTTTGATCGATCCCTGGAAGACCAGTAGTAGTTTCCGATGGACATCTGGTGTCATTCTGTAATCTGTGGCCTATCAGAGTGTTGATGAAACACAGAAATTGCATCGGGATTGAATACAACAGTCACCATGCGCACTTTCCTCCATGGGAGTAATGTCTCAAACAGTCTACGCTTTGATCGTTCTCTGGAAGACCAGTAGTAGTTTCCGATGCACATCTGGAGAAATTCTGTAATCTGTGGAGTATCAGAATGTTGATGAAACAAAGAAATTGCATCGGGATTAAATACAACAGTCACCATGCGCACTTTCCTCCATGGGAGTAATGTCTCAAACAGTCTACGCTTTGATCGTGCCCTGGAAGACCAGTAGTAGTTTCCGATGCACATCTGGAGGCATTCTGTAATCTGTGGACTATCAGAGTGTTGATGAAATACAGAAATTGCATCGGGACTGAATACAACAGTCACCATGCGCACTTTCCTCCACTGTAGTAATGTCTCAAACAGTCTACGCTTTAATCTTTCCCTGGAAGACCAGTAGTAGTTTCCGATGCACATCTGGATTCCTTCTGTAATCTGTGGACCATCAAAGTGTGGATTGAAACACAGAAATTCCCTCGGGATTGAATACAATGGTCACCATTCGCACTTTCCTCCATGGGAGTAATGACTGAAACAGTCTACGCTTTGATCGTGTCCTGGAAGACCAGTAGTAGTTACCGATGGACATCTGGAGGCATTCTGTAATCTGTGGAATATCAGAGTGTTGATGAAACACAGAAATTGTATCGGGATTGAATACAACTGTCACCATGCGCACTTTCCTCCATGGGAGTAGTGTCTCACACAGTCTACGCTTTGATCGTGTCCTCGAAGACCAGTAGTAGTTACCGATGCACATCTGGAGGCATTCTGTAATCTGTGGACTATCAGGGTGTTGATGAAACACAGAAATTGTATCGGGATTGAATACAACTGTCACCATGCGCACTTTCCTCCATGGGAGTAATGTCTCTAACAGTCTTCGCTTTGATCGTTCCCTGGAAGACCAGTAGTAGTAACCGATGCACATCTGGAGGCGCTCTGTAATCTGTGGACTATCAGATTGTTGAAGAAACACAGAAATTGCATCGGGATTGAATACATCAGTCACCATGCGCACTTTCCTCCATGGGAGTAATGTCGCTAACAGTCTACGCTTTGATCGTTCCCTGCAGGACCAGGAGTAGTTTCCGATGCACATCTGGAGGCATTCTGTAATCTGAGGACTATCAGAGTGTTGATGAAACACAAAAAATTGCATCGGGATTGAATACAACAGTCACCATCCGCACTTTCCTCCATGGGAGTAATCCTCTAACAGTCTAAGCTTTAATCATTCCCTGGAAGACCAGTAGTAGTTTCCGATGCACATCTGGAAGCATTCTGTAATCTGTGGAATATCAGTGTGTTGATGAAACACAGAAATTGCATCGGGAATGAATAGAACAGTCACCATGCGCACTTTCCTCCATGGGGGTAAGGTCTCAAACAGTCTACGCTTTGATCATTCACTGGAAGACCAGTAGTAGTTCCGATGCACATCTGGAGGCATTCTGTAATCTGTGGACTATCAGAGTGTTGATGAAACACAGAAATTGCATCGGGATTGAATACAACAGTCACCATGCGCACTTTCCTGCATGGGAGTAATGTCCCTAACAGTCTACGCTTTGATCATTCCCTGGAAGACCAGTAGTAGTTTGCGATGCACATATGGAGGCTTTCTGTAATATGTGGACTATCAGAGTGTTGATGAAACACAGAAATTAAATAGGGATTGAATACAACAGACACCATGCGCACTTTCCTCCATGGGAGTAATGTCTCAAACAGTCTACGCTTTGATCGTTCCCTGGAAGACCAGTAGTAGTTTCCGATGCACATCTGGAGGCATTCCGAATGTTGATGAAACACAGAAATTGCATTGGGATTGAATACAACAGTCACCATGCGCACTTTCCTCCATGGGGGTAAGGTCTCAAACAGTCTACGCTTTGATCGTTCCCTGGAACACCAAAAGTAGTTTCCGATGCACATCTGGAAGCATTCTGTAATTTGTGGTCTATCATAGTGTTGATGAAACGGAAATTGCATCGGGATTGAATACAACAGTCACCATGCCCATTTTACTCCAAGGGAGTAATGTCTCAAACAGTCTAAGCTTTGATCGTTCCCTGGAAGACCAGTAGTAGTTTCCGATGCACATCTGGGGGCATTCTTAAATGTGTGGACTAACTGAGTGTTGATGAATCACAGAAATTGCATCGGGATTGAATACAACAGTCACCATGCGCACTTTCCTCCATGGGAGTAATGTCTCAAACAGTCTACGCTTTGATCGTTCCTTGGAAGACCAGAAGTAGTTTCCGATGCACATCTGGTGGCATTCTGTAATCTGTGGACTATCAGAGTGTTGATGGAACACAGAAATTGCATAGGGATTGAATACAACAGACACCATGCGCACTTTCCTCCATGGGAGTAATGCCTCAAACAGTCTACGCTTTGATCGTTCCCTGAAAGGCCAGTAGTAGTTTCCGATGCACATCTGGAGGCATTCCGAGTGTTGATGAAACACAGAAATTGCATTGGGATTGAATACAACAGTCACCATGCGCACTTTCCTCCATGGGGGTAAGGTCTCAAACAGTGTACGCTTTGATCGTTCCCTGGAAGACCAGAAGTAGTTTCCGATGCACATCTGGAGGCATTCTGTAATCTGTGGACTATCAGAGTGTTGATGAAACACAGAAATTGCATCGGGATTGAATACAACAGTCACCATGCGCACTTTCCTCCATGGGAGTAATGTCTCAAACAGTCTACGCTTTGATCGTTCCCTGGAAGGCCAGTAGTAGTTTCCGAAGCACATCTGGAGGCATTCCGAGCGTTGATGAAACACAGAAATTGCATTGGGATTGAATACAACAGTCACCATGCGCACTTTCCTCCATGGGGTAAGGTCTCAAACAGTGTACGCTTTGATCGTTCCCTGGAAGACCAGAAGTAGTTTCCGATGCACATCTGGAGGCATTCTGTAATCTGTGGACTATCAGAGTGTTGATGAAACACAGAAATTGCATCGGGATTGAATACAACAGTCACCATGCGCACTTTCGTCCATGGGAGTAATTCTCAAACAGTGTACGCTTTGATCATTCACCGGAAGACCAGTAGTAGTTCCGATGCACATCTGGAGGCATTCTGTAATCTGTGGACTATCAGAGTGTTAATGAAACACAGAAATTGCATCGGGATTGAATACAACAGTCACCATGCGCACTCTCCTCCACGGGAGTAATGTCTCAAACAGTCTACGCTTTGATCGATCCCTGTAAGACCAGTAGTAGTTTCCGATGGACATCTGGTGGCATTCTGTAATCTGTGGCCTATCAGAGTGTTGATGAAACACAGAAATTGCATCGGGATTGAATACAACAGTCACCATGCGCACTTTCCTGCATGGGAGTAATGTCTCTAACAGTCTACGCTTTGATCATACCCTGGAAGACCAGTAGTAGTTTGCGATGCACATATGGAGGCTATCTGTAATCTGTGGACTATCAGAGTGTTGATGAAACACAGAAATTGCACAGGGATTGAATACAACAGACACCATGCGCACTTTCCTCCATGGGAGTAATGCCTCAAACAGTCTACGCTTTGATCGTTCCCTGGAAGACCAGTAGTAGTTTCCGATGCACATCTGGAGGCATTCCGAGTGTTGATGAAACACAGAAATTGCATTGGGATTGAATACAACAGTCACCATGCGCACTTTCCTCCATGGGGGTAAGGTCTCAAACAGTCTACGCTTTGATCGTTCCCTGGAACACCAGAAGTAGTTTCCGATGCACATCTGGAGGCATTCTGTAATTTGTGGTCTATCATAGTGTTGATGAAACAGAAATTGCATCGGGATTGAATACAACAGTCACCATGCGCACTTTACTCCAAGGGAGTAATGTCTCAAGCAGTCTACTCTTTGATCGTTCCCTGGAAGACCAGTAGTAGTTTCCGATGCACATCTGGAGGCATTCTAAAATGTGTGGACTAACTGAGTGTTGATGAATCACAGATATTGCATCGGGACTGAATACAACAGTCACCATGCGCACTTTCCTCCATGGGAGTAATGTCTCAAACAGTCTACGCTTTGGTCGTTCCTTGGAAGACCAGAAGTAGTTTCCGATGCACATCTGGTGGCATTCTGTAATCTGTGGACTATCAGAGTGTTGATGGAACACAGAAATTGCATCGGGATTGAATAAAATAGTCACCATACGCACTTTCCTCCATGGGAGTAGTGTCTTAAACAGTCTACGTTTTGATCGTTCCTTGGAAGGCCAGTAGTAGATTCCGATGCACATCTGGAAGCATTCTGTAATCTGTGGACTATCAGAGTGTTGATGAAACACAGAAACTGCATCGGGATTGAATACAACAGTCACCATGCGCACTTTCCTCCATGGGAGTAATGTCTCAAACAGTTTACGCTTTGATCGTTCCCTGGAAGACCAGTAGTAGTTTCCGATGCACATCTGGAGGCATTCTGTAATCTGTGGGCTGTCAGAGTGTTGATGAAACGCAGAAATTGCATCATGATTGAATACAACAGTCAAAAAGCGCACTTTCTTCCACGGGAGTAATGTCTCAAACAGTCTACGGTTTGATCGTTCCCTGGAGGACCAGTAGTAGTTTCTGATGAACATCTGGTGATATTCTGTAATCTGTGGACTATCAAAGTGTTGATGAAACACAGAAATTGCATCGGGATTGAATACAACAGACACCATGCGCACTTTCCTCCATTTGAGTAATGTCTCAAACAGTCTACGCTTTGATCGTTCTCTGGAAGACCAGTAGTAGTTTCCAATACACATCTGGTGGCTTTCTGCAATCTTGTGGACTATCAGAGTGTTGATGAAACATAGAAATTGCATTAGGATTGAATACAACAGTCACCATGCGCAGTTTCCTCCACGGGAGTAATGTCTCAAACAGTCTACGCTTTGATCGTTGCCTGGATGACCAGTAGTAGTTTCCGATGCACATCTGGTAGAATTCTGTAATCTGTGGACTATCAGAGTGTTGATGAAACACAGAAATTGCATCGGGATTGAATACAACAGTCACAATACGCACCTTCCTATATGGGAGAAATGTCTCAAACAGGCTACGCTTTGATCGTTCCTGGAAGACCAGTAGTAGTTTCCGATTCACATCTGGAGGCATTCTGTAATCTGTGGATTTTCAAAGTGTTGATGAAACACAGAAATTGCATCGGGATTGAATACAACAGTCACCATGCGCACTTTCCTCCATGGGATTATGTCTCAACCAGTCTACGTTTTGATCGTTCCCTGGAATACGAGAAGTAGTGTCCGATGCACATCTGGAGGCATTCTGTAATCTGTATACTATCAGAGTGTTGATGGAACACAGAAATTGCATCAGGATTGAATACAACAGTCACCATGCGCACTTTCCTCCATGGGGGTAAGGTCTCAAACAGACTAAGCTTTGATCGTTCCCTGGAAGACCCGTAGTAGTTTCCAATGCACATCTGGTGGCTTTCTCTAATCTTGTGGACTATCAGAGTGTTGATGAAACACAGAAATTGCATCGGGATTGAATACAACCGTCACCATGCACACTTTCCTCCACGGGAGTAATGTCTCAAACAGTCTACGCTTTGATCGTTGCCTGGAAGACCAGTAGTAGTTTCCGATGCACATCTGGTAGAATTTTGTAATATGTGGACTATCAGCGTGTTGATGAAACACAGAAATTGCATCGGGATTGAATACAACAGTCACCATGCACGCATTCCTCCACGGGAGGTATGTCTCAAACAGTCTACGCTTTGATCGTTACCTGGAAGACCAGTAGTAGTTTCCGATGCGCATCTGGTAGCATTCTGTAATTTGTGGACTATTAGAGTGTTGGTGAAACACTGAAATTGCATCGGGATTGAATACAACAGTCACAATGCGCACCTTCCTCCATGGGAGTAATGTCTCAAACAGTCTACGCTTTGATCGTTCCCTGGAAGACCAGAAGTAGTTTCCGATGCACATCTGGAGGCATTCTGTAATTTGTGCTCTATCATAGTGTCGATGAAACAGAATTTGCATCGGGATTGAACACAACTGTCACCATGCGCACTTTACTCCAAGGGAGTAATGTCTCAAACAGTCTACGCTTTGATCGTTCCCTGGAAGACCAGTAGTAGTTTCCGATGCACATCTGGAGGCATTCTTAAATGTGTGGACTAACTGAGTGTTGAATCACAGAAATTGCATCGGGATTGAATACAACAGTCACCATGCGCACTTTCCTCCATGGGAGTAATGTCTCAAACAGTCTACGCTTTGATCGTTACTTGGAAGACCAGAAGTAGTTTCCGATGCACATCTGGTGGCATTGTGTAATCTGTGGACTATCAGAGTGTTGATGAAACACAGAAATTGCATCGGGATTGAATACAACAGTCACCATGCGCACTTTCCTCCATGGGAGTAATGTCTCAAACAGTTTACGCTTTGATCGTTCCCTGGAAGACCAGTAGTATTTTCCGATGCACATCTGGAGGCATTCTGTAATCTGTGGGCTGTCAGAGTGTTGATGAAACAAAGAAATATCATCGGGATTGAATACAACAGTCACCATACGCACTTTTCTCCATGGGAGTAGTGTCTCAAACAGTCTACGTTTTGATCGTTCCCTGGAAGGCCAGTAGTAGATTCCGATGCACATCTGGAAGCATTCTGTAATCTGTGGACTATCAGGGTGTTGATGAAACACAGAAATTGCATCGGGATTGAATACAACAGTCACCATGCGCACTTTCCTCCATGGGAATAATGTCTCATACAGTCTACGCTTTGATCGTTCCTTGGAAGACCAGAAGTAGTTTCCGATGCACATCTGGTGGCATTCTGTAATCTGTGGACTATCAGAGTGTTGATGGAACACAGAAATTGCATAGGGATTGAATACAACAGACACCATGCGCACTTTCCTCCATGGGAGTAATGTCTCAACCAGTCTACGCTTTGATCGTTCCCTGGAAGACCAGTAGTAGTTTCCGATGCACATCTGGAGGCATTCCGAGTGTTAATGAAACACAGAAATTGCATTGGGATTGAATACAACAGTCACCATGCGCACTTTCCTCCATGGGGGTAAGGTCTCAAACAGTCTACGCTTTGATCGTTCCCTGGAAGACCAGTAGTAGTTTCCGATGAACATCAGGAGGCATTCTTAAATGTGTGGACTAACTGAGTGTTGATGAATCACAGAAATTGCATCGGGATTGAATACAACAGTCACCATGCGCACTTTCCTCCATGGGAGTAATGTCTCAAACAGTCTACGCTTTGATCGTTCCTTGGAAGACCAGAAGTAGTTTCCGATGCACATCTGGTGGCATTCTGTAATCTGTGGACTATCAGAGTGTTGATGGAACACAGAAACTGCATCGGGATTGAATAAAATAGTCACCATACGCACTTTCCTCCATGGGAGTAGTGTCTCAAACAGTCTACGTTTTGATCGATCCCTGGAAGGCCAGTAGTAGATTCCGATGCACAGCTGGAAGCATTCTGTAATCTGTGGACTATCAGAGTGTTGATGAAACACAGAAATTGCATCGGGATTGAATACAACAGTCACCATGCGCACTTTCCTCCATTTGAGTAATGTCTCAAACAGTCTACGCTTTGATCGTTCCCTGGAATACGAGAAGTAGTGTCCGATGCACATCAGGAGGCATTCTGTAATCTGTGGACTATCAGAGTGTTGATGGGACACAGAAATTGCATCGGGATTGAATACAACAGTCACCAGGCGCACTTTCCTCCATGGGGGTAAGGTCTCAAACAGACTGAGCTTTGATCGTTCCCTGGAAGACCAGTAGTAGTTTCCAATGCACATCTGGTGGCTTTCTGTAATCTCGTGGACTATCAGAGTGTTGATGAAACACAGAAATTGCAGCGGGATTGAATACAACAGTCACCATGCACACATTCCTCCACGGGAGGTATGTCTCAAACAGTCTACGCTTTGATCGTTACCTGCAAGACCAGTAGTAGTTTCCGATGCGCATCTGGTAGCATTCTGTAATTTGTGGACTATCAGAGTGTTGATGAAACACAGAAATTGCATCGGGATTGAATACAACAGTCACCATGCGCACTTTTCTCCATGGGAGTAATGTCTCATGTAGCCGACGCTTTGATCGTTCCCTGGAAGACAAGTAGTAGTTTCCGAGTCACATTTGGATGCACTCTGTAATCTGTGGACCTTCAAAGTGTTGATGAAACACAGAAATTGCATCGGGATTGAATACAACAGTCACCATGCGCACTTTCCTCCACGAAAGTAATGTCTCAAACAGTCTACGCTTTAATAGTTCCCTGGAAGACCAGTGGTAGTTTCCGATGCACATCTGGAGGCATTCCGAGTGTTGATGAAACACAGAAATTGCATTGGGATTGAATACAACAGTCACCATGCGCACTTTCCTCCATGGGGGTAAGGTCTCAAACAGTCTACGCTTTGATCGTTCCCTGGAAGCAAGAAGTAGTTTCCGATGCACATCTAGAAGCATTCTGTAATTTGTGGTCTATCATAGTGTCGATGAAACAGAAATTGCATCGGGATTGAATACAACAGTCACCATGCGCACTTTACTCCAACGGAGTAATGTCTCAAACAGTCTACGCTTTGATCGTTCCCTGGAAGACCAGTAGTAGTTTCCGATGCACATCTGGAGGCATTCTTAAATGTGTGGACTAACTGAGTGTTGAATCACAGAAATTGCATCGGGATTGAATACAACAGTCACCATGCGCACTTTCCTCCATGGGAGTAATGTGTCAAACAGTCTACGCTTTGATCGTTCCATGGAAGACCAGAAGTAGTTTCCGATGCACATCTGGTGGCATTCTGTAATCTGTGGACTATCAGAGTGTTGATGGAACACACAAATTGCATCGGGATTGAATACAACAGTCACCATACGCACTTTCCTCCATGGGAGTAGTGTCTCAAACAGTCTACGTTTTGATCGTTCCCTGGAAGGCCAGTAGTAGATTCCGATGCACATCTGGAAGCATTCTGTAATCTGTGGACTATCAGAGTGTTGATGAAACACAGAAATTGCATCGGGATTGAATACAACAGTCACCATGCGCACTTTCCTCCATGGGAGTAATGTCTCATACAGTTTACGCTTTGATCGTTCCCTGGAAGACCAGTAGTATGTTCCGATGCACATCTGGAGGCATTCTGTAATCTGTGGGCTGTCAGAGTGTTGATGAAACAAAGAAATTGCATCGGGATTGAATACAACAGTCACCATACGCACTTTCCTCCATGGGAGTAGTGTCTCAAACAGTCTACGTTTTGATCGTTCCCTGAAAGGCCAGTAGTAGATTCCGATGCACATCTGGAAGCATTCTGTAATCTGTGGACTATCAGAGTGTTGATGAAACACAGAAATTGCATCGGGATTGAATACAACAGTCACCATGTGCACTTTCCTCCATGGGAGTAATGTCTCATACAGTTTACGCTTTGATCGTTCCCTGGAAGACCAGTAGTAGTTTCCGATGCATATCTGGAGGCATTCTGTAATCTGTGGGCTGTCAGAGTGTTGATGAAACAAAGAAATTGCATCGGGCTTGAATACAACAGTCACCATACGCACTTTCCTCCATGGGAGTAGTGTCTCAAACAGTCTACGTTTTGATCGTTCCCTGGAAGGCCAGTAGTAGATTCCGATGCACATCTGGAAGCATTCTGTAATCTGTGGACTATCAGAGTGTTGATGAAACACAGAAATTGCATCGGGATTGAATACAACAGTCACCATGCGAACTTTCCTCCATGGGAGTAATGTCTCATACAGTCTACGCTTTGATCGTTCCCTGGAAGACCAGTAGTAGTTTCCGATGCGCATCTGGTAGCATTCTGTAATCTGTGGACTATCAGAGTGTTGATGAAACACAGAAATTGCATCGGGATTGAATACAACAGACACAATGCGCACCTTCCTCCATGGGAGTAATGTCTCAAACAGGCTACGCTTTGATCGTTCCTGGAAGACCAGTAGTAGTTTCCGATGCACATCTGGAGGCATTCTGTAATCTGTGGATTTTCAGAGTGTTGATGAAACACAGAAATTGCATCGGGATTGAATACAATGGTCACCATGCGCACTTTTCTCCACGGGAGTGGTGTCTCAATAGGCTATGCTTTGACCGTTCCCTTGAAGACCAGAAGTAGTTTCCGATGCACATCTGGAGGCATTCTGTAATCTGTGGACTATCATAGTGTTGATGAAACACAGAAATTACATCCGGATTGAATACAACAGTCACCATGCGCACTTTCCTCCACGGGAGTAATGTCTCAAACAGTCTACGCTTTGATCGTTCCCTGGAATGCCAGTAGTAGATTCCGATGCACAATTGAAAGCATTCTGTAATCTGTGGACTATCAGAGTGTTGATGAAACACAGAAATTGCATTGGGATTGAATACAACAGTCACCATGCGCACTTTTCTCCACGGGAGTAATGTCTCAAACAGTCTACGCTTTTATCGTTCCCTGGGAGACCAGTAGTAGATTCCGATGCACATCTGGAGATATTCTGTAATCTGTGGACTATCAAAGTGTTGATGAAACAAAGAAATTGCGTCGGGATTGAATACAACAGTCACCATGCGCACTTTCCTCCATGGGAGTAATGTCTCAAACAGTCTACTCTTTGATCGTTCCCTGGAAGACCAGTAGTAGTTTCCAATGCACATCTGGTGGCTTTCTGTAATCTTGTGGACTATCAGAGTGTTGATGAAACACAGAAATTGCATCGGGATTGAATACAACAGTCACCATGCGCAGTTTCCTCCACAGGAGTAATGTCTCAAACAGTCTACGCTTTGATCGTTACCTGGAAGACCAGTAGTAGTTTCCGATGCGCATCTGGTAGCATTCTGTAATCTGTGGACTATCAGAGTGTTGATGAAACACAGAAATTGCATCGGGATTGAATACAACAGTCACAATGCGCACCTTCCTCCATGCGAGTAATGTCTCAAACAGGCTACGCTTTGATCGTTCCTGGAAGACCAGTAGTAGTTTCCGATGCACATCTGGAGGCATTCTGTAATCTGTGGATTTTCAGAGTGTTGATGAAACACAGAAATTGCATCGGGATTGAATACAACAGTCACCATGCGCACTTTTCTCCACGGGAGTGGTGTCTCAACAGGCTATGCTTTGACCGTTCCCTTGAAGACCAGAAGTAGTTTCCGATGCACATCTGGAAGCATTCTGTAATCTGTGGACTATCATAGTGTTGATGAAACACAGAAATTACATCCGGATTGAATACAACAGTCACCATGCGCACTTTCCTCCACGGGAGTAATGTCTCAAACAGTCTACGCTTTGATCGTTCCCTGGAAGACCAGTAGTAGTTTCCGATGCACATCTGGTAGCATTCTGTAATCTGTGGACTATCAGAGTGTTGATGAAATACAGAAATTGCGTCGGGATTGAATACAACAGTCACCATGCGCACTTTCCTCCACGAAAGTAATGTCTCAAACATTCTACGCTTTGATCGTTCCCTGGAAGACCAGTAGTAGTTTCCGATGCGCATCTGGTAGCATTCTGTAATCTGTGGACTATCAGAGTGTTGATGAAACACAGAAATTGCATCGGGATTGAATACAAGAGTCACCATGCGCACTTTCCTCCATGGGAGTAGTGTCTCAACAGTCTATGCTTTGATCGTTCCCTGGAAGACCAGAAGTAGTTTCCGATGCACATCTGGAGGCATTCTGTAATTTGTGGTCTATCATAGTGTTGATAAAACACAGAAATTGCATCGGGATTGAATACAACAGTCACCATGCGCACTTTCCTCCATGGGAGTAGTGTCTCAAACAGTCTACGTTTTGATCGTTCCCTGGAAGGCCAGTAGTAGATTCTGATGCACATCTGGAAGCATTCTGTAAACTGTGGACTATCAGAGTGATGATGAAACACAGAAATTGCATCGGGATTGAATACAACAGTCACCATGCGCACTTTCCTCCATGGGAGTAGTGTCTCAAACAGTTTACGCTTTGATCGTTCCCTGGAAGACCAGTAGTAGTTTCCGATGCACATCTGGAGGCATTCTGTAATCTGTGGGCTGTCAGAGTGTTGATGAAACAAAGAAATAGCATCGGGATTGAATACAACAGTCACCATACGCACTTTCCTCCATGGGAGTAGTGTCTCAAACAGTCTACGTTTTGATCGTTCCCTGGAAGGCCAGTAGTAGATTACGATGCACATCTGGAGGCATTCTGAAATCTGTGGACTAACTGAGTGTTGATGAATCACGCAAATTGCATCGGGATTGAATACAACAGTTACCATACGCACTTTCCTTCATGGGAGTAATGTCTCGAACAGTCTACGATTTGATCGTTCCTTGGAAAACCAGAAGTAGTTTCCGATGCACATCTGGAGGCATTCTGTAATCTTTGGTCTACCAAAGTGTTGATGGAACACAGATATATCATCGGAATTGAATGCAACAGTCACCATGCGCACTTTCCTCAATGAGAGTAGTGCCTCAAACGGTCTACGTTTTGATCGTTCCCTGGAAGGCCAGTAGTAGTTTCCGATGCACATCTGGAGATATTCTGTAATCTGTCGACTATCAATGTGTTGATGAAACACAGAAATTGCAACGGGATTGAATATAACAGTCACCATGCGCATTTTCCTCCATGGGAGTAATGTCTCAAACAGTCTACGCTTTGATCGTTCCCTGGAAGACCAGTAGTAGTTTCCAATGCACATCTGGTGGCTTTCTGTAATCTTGTGGACTATCAGAGTGTTGATGAAACACAGAAATTGCATTCGGATTGAGTAAAACAGTCACCATGCGCAGTTTCCTCCACGGGAGTAAGGTCTCAAACAGTCTACGCTTTGATCGTTCACTGGAAGACCAGTGGTAGTTTCCAATGCCCATCTGAAAGCATTCTGTAATCTGTGGACCTTCAAAGTGTTGATGAAACACAGAAATTGCATCGGCATTTAATACAACAGTCACCATGCGCACTTTCCTCCACGGGAGTAATGTCTCAAACAGTCTACGCTTTGAACGTTCCCTGGAAGACCATAAGTAGTTTCCGATGCGGATCTGGAGGCATTCTGTAATCTGTGGATTTTCAAAGTGATTATGAAACACAGAAATTGGATTGGGATTGAATACAACTTTCACCATGCGCACTTTCCTCCATGGGGGTAAGGTCTCAAACAGTCTACGCCTTGATCGTTCCCTGGAAGACCAGTAGTAGTTTCCAATGCACATCTGGTGGCTTTCTGTAAACTTGTGGACTATCAGAGTGTTGATGAAACACAGAAATTCAACCGGGATTGAATACAACAGTCACCATGCGCACTTGCCTCCATGGGAGTAATGTCTCAATCAGTCTACGTTTTGATCGTTCCTTGGAAGATCAGAAGCCGTTTCCGATGCACATCTGGAGGCATTCTGTAATCTGTGGACTAACTGAGTGTTGATGAATCACAGAAATTGCATCGGGATTGAATACAATAGTCACCATGCGCACTTTCCTTCATGGGAGTAATGTCTCAATCAGTCTACGCTTTGATCGTTCCTTGGAAGACCAGAAGCAGTTTCCGATGCACATCTGGAGGCATTCTGTAATCTGTGGACTATCAGAGTGTTGATGGAACACAGAAATTGCATCGGGATTGAATACAACAGTCACCATGCGCACATTCCGCCATGGGAGTAGTGTCTCAAACAGTCTACTTTTTGATCGTTCCCTGGAAGGCCTGTAGTAGATTCCGATGCACAGTTGGAAGCATTCTGTAATCTGTGGACTCTCAGAGTGTTGATGAAACACAGAAATTGCATCGGGATTGAATACAACAGTCACCATGCGCACTTTCCTCCACTGGAGTAATGTCTCAAACAGTCTACGCTTTAATCGTTCCCTGGAAGACCAGTAGTAGATTCCGATGCACATCTGGACATATTCTGTAATCTGTGGACTATCAAAGTGTTGATGAAACACAGAAATTGCATCGGGATTGAATACAACAGTCACCATGCGCACTTTCCTCCATGGGAGTAATGTCTCAAACAGTCTACGCTTTGATCGTTCCCTGGAAGACCAGTAGTAGTTTCCAATGCACATCTGGTGGCTTTCTGTAATCTTGTGGACTATCAGAGTGTTGATGAAACACAGAAATTGCATCGGGATTGAATACAACAGTCACCATACGCAGTTTCCTCCACGGGAGTAATGTCTCAAACAGTCTACGCTTTGATCGTTACCTGGAAGACCAGTAGTAGTTTCCGATGCGCATCGGGTAGCATTCTGTAATCTGTGGACTATCAGAGTGTTGATGAAACACAGAAATTGCATCGGGATTGAATGCAGCAGTCACAATGCGCACCTTCCTCCATGGGAGTAATGTCTCAAACAGGCTACGCTTTGATCGTTCCTGGAAGACCAGTAGTAGTTTCCGATGTACATCTGGTGGCATTCTGTAATCTGTGGATTTTCAGAGTGTTGATGAAACACAGAAATTGCATCGGGATTGAATACAACAGTCACCATGCGCACTTTTCTCCACGGGAGTGGTGTCTCAACAGGCTATGCTTTGACCGTTCCCTGGAATACCAGAAGTAGTTTCCGATGCACATCTGGAGGCATTCTGTAATCTGTGGACTATCATAGTGTTGATGAAACACAGAAATTACATCCGGATTGAATACAACAGTCACCATGCGCACTTTCCTCCAAGGGAGTAATGTCACAAACAGTCTACGCTTTGATCGTTCCCTGGAAGACCGGTAGTAGTTTCCGATGCACATCTGGTAGCATTCTGTAATCTGTGGACTATCAGAGTGTTGATGAAACACAGAAATTGCATCGGGATTGAATACAACAGTCACCATGCGCACTTTCCTCCACGAAAGTAATGTCTCAAACATTCTACGCTTTGATCGTTCCCTTGAAGACCAGTAGTAGTTTCCGATGCGCATCTGGTAGCATTCTGTAATCTGTGGACTATCAGAGTGTTGATGAAACACAGAAATTGCATCGGGATTGAATACAACAGTCACCATGCGCACTATCCTCCATGGGAGTAGTGTCTCAACAGTTTATGCTTTGATCGTTCCCTGGAAGACCAGAAGTAGTTTCCGATGCACATCTGGAGGCATTCTGTAATTTGTGGTCTATCGTAGTGTTGATGAAACACAGAAATAGCATCGGGATTGAATACAAGAGTCACCATGCGCACTTTACTCCAAGGGAGTAATGTCTCAAACAGTCTACGCTTTGATCGTTCCCTGGAAGACCAGTAGTAGTTTCCGATGCACATCTGGAGGCATTCTGAAATCTGTGGACTATCTGAGTGTTGATGAATCACAGAAATGGCATTGGGATTGAATACAACAGTCACCATGCGCACTTTCCTCCATGGGAGTAATGTCTCAAACAGTCTACGCTTTGATCGTTTCTTGGAAGACCAGAAGTAGTTTCCGATGCACATCTGGAGACATTCTGTAATCTGTGGACTATCAGAGTGTTGATGGAACACAGAAATTGCATCGGGATTGAATACCACAGTCACCATGCGCACTTTCCTCCATGGGAGTAGTGTCTCAAACACTCTACGTTTTGATCGTTTCCTGGAAGGCCAGTAGTAGATTCCAATGTACATCTGGAAGCATTCTGTAAACTGTGGACTATCAGAGTGTTGATGAAACACAGAAATTGCATCGGGATTGAATACAACAGTCACCATGCGCACTTTTCTCCATGGGAGTAATGTCTCAAACAGTATCCGCTTTGATCGTTCCCTGGAAGACCAGTAGTAGTTTCCGATGCACATCTGGAGGCATTCTGTAATCTGTGGGCTGTCAGAGTGTTGATGAAACACAGAAATTGCATCGGGATTGAATACAACAGTCACCAAGCGCACTTTCCTCCACGGGAGTAATGTCTCAAACAGTCTACGGTTTGATCGTTCCCTGGAAGACCAGTAGTAGTTTCCGATGCACATCTGGAGATATTCTGTAATCTGTGGACTATCAAAGTGTTGATGAAACACAGAAATTGCATCGGGATTGAATACAACAGTCACCATGCGCACTTTCCTCCATGGGAGTAATGTCTCAAACAGTCTACGCTTTGATCGTTCCCTGGAAGACCAGTAGTAGTTTCCAATGCACATCAGGTGGCTTTCTGTAATCTTGTGGACTATCAGAGTGTTGATGAAACACAGAAATTGCAATGGGATTGAATACTACAGTCACCATGCGCAGTTTCCTCCACGGGAGTAGTGTCTCAAACAGTCTACGCTTTGATCGTTGCCTGGAAGACCAGTAGTAGTTTCCGATGCACATCTGGTAGAATTCTGTAATCTGTGGACTATCAGAGTGTTGATGAAACACAGAAATTGCATCGGGTTTGAATACAACAGTCACAATGTGCACCTTCCTCCATGGGAGTAATGCCTCAAACAGGATACCCTTTGATCGTTCCTGGAAGACCAGTAGTAGTTTCCGATGCACATCTGGAGGCATTCTGTAATCTGTGGATTTTCAAAGTATTGATGAAACACAGAAATTGCATTGGGATTGAATACAACAGTCACCATGCGCACTTTCCTCCATGGGGGTAAGGTCTCAAACAGTCTACGCTTTGATCGTTCCCTGGAAGACCAGAAGTAGTTTCCGATGCACATCTGGAGGCATTCTGTAATTTGTGGTCTATCATAGTGTTGATGAAACAGAAATTGCATCGGGATTGAATACAACAGTCACCATGCGCACTTTACTCCAAGGGAGTAATGTCTCAAACAGTCTACGCTTTGATCGTTCCCTGGAAGACCAGTAGTAGTTTCCGATGCACATCTGGAGGCATTCTGAAATCTGTGGACTAACTGAGTGTTGATGAATCACGCAAATTGCATCGGGATTGAATACAACAGTTACCATACGCACGTTCCTCCATGGGAGTAATGTCTCGAACAGTCTACGATTTGATCGTTCCTTGGAAAACCAGAAGTAGTTTCCGATGCACATCTGGAGGCATTCTGTAATCTTTGGTCTATCAGAGTGTTGATGGAACACAGATATATCATCGGGATTGAATGCAACAGTCACCATGCGCACTTTCCTCCATGGGAGTAGTGCCTCAAACGGTCTACTTTTTGATCGTTCCCTGGAAGGCCAGTAGTAGTTTCCGATGCACATCTGGTAGCATTCTGTAATCTGTGGACTATCAGAGTGTTGATGAAACACAGAAATTGCATCGGGATTGAATGCAACAGTCACCATGCGCACTTTCCTCCACGAAAGTAATGTCTCAAACATTCTACGCTTTGATCGTTCCCTGGAAGACCAGTAGTTGTTTCCGATGCGCATCTGGTAGCATTCTGTAATCTGTGGACTATCAGAGTGTTGATGAAACACAGAAATTGCTTCGGGATTGAATACAACAGTCGCCATGCGCACTTTCCTCCATGGGAGTAGTGTCTCAACAGTTTATGCTTTGATCGTTCCCTGGAAGACCAGAAGTAGTTTCCGATGCACATCTGGAGTCATTCTGTAATTTGTGGTCTATCATAGTGCTGATGAAACACAGAAATTGCATCGCGATTGAATACAACAGTCACCATGCGCACTTTACTCCAAGGGAGTAATGTCTCAAACAGTCTACGCTTTGATCGTTCCCTGGAAGACCAGTAGTAGTTTCCGATGCACATCTGGAGGCATTCTGAAATCTGTGGACTAACTGAGTGTTGATGAATCACAGAAATTGTATCGGGATTGAATACAACAGTCACCATGCGCACTTTCCTCCATGGGAGTAATGTCTCAAACAGTCAACGCTTTGATCGTTTCTTGGAAGACCAGAAGTAGTTTCCGATGCACATTTGGAGACATTCTGTAATCTGTGGACTATCAGAGTGTTGATGGAACACAGAAATTGCATCGGGATTGAATACCACAGTCACCATGCGCACTTTACTCCAAGGCAGTATTGTCCCAAACAGTCTACTCTTTGATCGTTCCCTGGAAGACCAGTAGTAGTTTCCGATGCACATCTGGAGGCATTCTGTAATTTGTGGTCTATAATAGTGTTGATGAAACAGAAATTGCATCGGGATTGAATACAACAGTCACCATGCGCACTTTACTCCAAGGGAGTAATGTCTCAAACAGTCTACGCTTTGATCGTTCCCTGGAAGACCAGTAGTAGTTTCCAATGCACATCTGGTGATATTCTGTAATCTGTGGACTATCAAAGTGTTGAAGAAACACAGAAATTGCATCGGGATTGAATACAACAGTCACCATGCGCTCTTTCCTCCACGAAAGTAATGTCTCAAACAGTCTACGCTTTAATCGTTCCCTCGAAGACCAGTGGTAGTTTCCGATGCACATCTGGAGGCATTCCGAGTGTTGATGAAACACAGAAATTGCATTGGGATTGAATACAACAGTCACCATGCGCACTTTCCTCCATGGGGGTAAGGTCTCAAACAGTCTAAGCTTTGATCGTTCCCTGGAAGACCAGAAGTAGCTTCCGATGCACATCTGGAGGCATTCTGTAATTTGTGGTCTATCATAGTGTTGATGAAACAGAAATTGCATCGGGATTGAATACAACAGTCACCATGCGCACTTTACTCCAAGGCAGTATTGTCTCAAACAGTCTACTCTTTGATCGTTCCCTGGAAGACCAGTAGTAGTTTCCGATGCACATCTGGAGGCATTCTGAAATCTGTGGACTAACTGAGTGTTGATGAATCACAGAAATTGCATCGGGATTGAATACAACAGTCACCATGCGCACTTTCCTCCATGGGAGTAATGTCTCAAACAGTCTACGCTTTGATCGATCCTTGGAAGACCAGAAGTAGTTTCCGATGCACATCTAGAGGCATTCTGTAATCTTTGGAATATCAGAGTGTTGATGGAACACAGAAATTGCATCGGGATTGAATACAACAGTCACCATGCGCACTTTCCTCCATGGGAGTAGTGTCTCAAACAGTCTACATTTTGATCGTTCAGTGGAAGGCCAGTAGTAGGTTCCGATGCACATCTGGAAGCATTCTGTAATCTGTGGACTATCAGAGTGTTGACGAAACACAGAAATTGCATCGGGATTGAATACAACAGTCACCATGCGCACTTTTCTCCATGGGAGTAATATCTCAAACAGTTTACGCTTTGATCGTTCCCTGGAAGACCAGTAGTAGTTTCCGATGCACATCTGGAGGCATTCTGAAATCTGTGGACTAACTGAGTGTTGATGAATCACAGAAATTGTATCGGGATTGAATACAACAGTCACCATGCGCACTTTCCTCCATGGGAGTAATGTCTCAAACAGTCAACGCTTTGATCGTTTCTTGGAAGACCAGAAGTAGTTTCCGATGCACATTTGGAGACATTCTGTAATCTGTGGACTATCAGAGTGTTGATGGAACACAGAAATTGCATCGGGATTGAATACCACAGTCACCATGCGCACTTTACTCCAAGGCAGTATTGTCCCAAACAGTCTACTCTTTGATCGTTCCCTGGAAGACCAGTAGTAGTTTCCGATGCACATCTGGAGGCATTCTGTAATTTGTGGTCTATAATAGTGTTGATGAAACAGAAATTGCATCGGGATTGAATACAACAGTCACCATGCGCACTTTACTCCAAGGGAGTAATGTCTCAACAGTCTACGCTTTGATCGTTGCCTGGAAGACCAGTAGTAGTTTCCGATGCACATTTGGATGCATTCTGTAATCTGTGGACCTTCAAAATGTTGATGAAACACAGAAATTGCATCGGGATTGAATACAACAGTCACCATGCGCACTTTCCTCCACGAAAGTAATGTCTCAAACAGTCTACGCTTTAATCGTTCCCTGGAAGACCAGTGGTAGTTTCCGATGCACATCTGGAGGCATTCCGAGTGTTGATGAAGCACAGAAATTGCATTGGGATTGAATACAACAGTCACAATGCGCACTTTCCTCCATCTGGGTAAGGTCTCAAACAGACTACGCTTTGATCGTTCCCTGGATGACCAGTAGTAGTTTCCAATGCACATCTGGTGGCTTTCTGTAATCTTGTGGACTATCAGAGTGTTGATGAAACACAGAAATTGCATCGGGATTGAATACAACAGTCACCATGCGCACTTTCCTCCACGGGAGTAATGTCTCAAACAGTATACGCTTTGATCGTTCCCTGGGAGACCAGTAGTAGTTTTCGATGCAGATCTGGTAGCATTCTGTAATCTGTGGACTATCAGAGTGTTGATGAAACACAGAAATTGCATCGGGATTGAATACAACAGTCACCATGCGCACTTTCCTCCACGGGAGTAATGTCTCAAACAGTATACGCTTTGATCGTTCCCTGGAAGGCCAGTAGTAGTTTCCGATGCGCATCTGGTAGCATTCTGTAATCTGTGGACTATCAGAGTGTTGATGAAACACAGAAATTGCATCGGGATTGAATACAACAGTCACCATGCGCACTCTCCTCCATGGGAGTAGTGTCTCAACAGTTTATGCTTTGATCGTTCCCTGGAAGACCAGAAGTAGATTCCGATGCACATCTGGAAGCATTCTGTAATCTGTGGACTATCAGAGTGTTGATGAAACACAGAAATTGCATCGGGATTGAATACAGCAGTCACCATGCGCACTTTCCTCCATGGGAGTAATGTCTCAAGCAGTTTACGCTTTGATCGTTCCCTGGAAGACCAGTAGTAGTTTCCGATGCACATCTGGAGGCATTCTGTAATCTGTGGGCTGTCAGAGTGTTGATGAAACAAAGAAATTGCATCGGGATTGAATACAACAGTCACCATGCGCACTTTCCTCCACAGGAGTAATGTCTCAAACAGTCTACGCTTTGATCGTTCCCTGGAAGACCAGTAGTAGTTTCCGATGCACATCTGGAGATATTCTGTAATCTGTGGACTATCAATGTGTTAATGAAACACAGAAATTGCATCGGGATTGAATACAACAGTCACCATGCGCACTTTCCTCCATGGGAGTAATGTCTCAAACAGTCTACGCTTTGATCGTTGCCTGGAAGACTAGTAGTAGTTTCCGATGCACATCTGGTAGAATTCTGTAATCTGTGGACTATCAGAGTGTTGATGAAACCCAGAAATTGCATCGGGATTGAATACAACAGTCACCATGCGCACTTTCCTCCACGGGAGGTATGTCTCAAACAGTCTACGCTTTGATCGTTACCTGGAAGACCAGTAATAGTTTCCGATGTGCATCTGGTAGCATTCTGTAATCTGTGGACTATCAGAGTGTTGATGAAACACAGAAATTTCATCGGGATTGAGTACAACAGTCACAATGCGCACCTTCCTCCATGGGAGCAATGTCTCAAACAGGCTACGCTTTGATCGTTCCTGGAAGACAAGTAGTAGTTTCCGATGCACATCTGGAGGCATTCTGTAATCTGTGGATTTTCAGAGTGTTGATGAAACACAGAAATTGCATCGGGATTGAATACAACAGTCACCATGCGCACTTTTCTCCACTGGAGTAGTGTCTCAACAGGCTATGCTTTGATCGTTCCCTGGAAGACCAGAAGTAGTTTCCGATGCACATCTGGAGGCATACTGTAATCTGTGGACTATCAGAGTGTTGACGAAACACAGAAATTTCATCGGGATTGAATACAACAGTCACCATGCGCACTTTTCTCCATGGGAGTAATATCTCAAACAGTTTACGCTTTGATCGTTCCCTGGAAGACCAGTAGTAGTTTCCGATGCACATCTGGAGGCATTCTGTAATCTGTGGGCTGTCAGAGTGTTGATGAAACACAGAAATTGCATCGGGATTGAATACAACAGTCACCAAGCGCACATTCTTCCACGGGAGTAATGTCTCAAACAGTCTACGGTTTAATCGTTCCCTGGAACACCAGTGGTAGTTTCCGATGAACATCTGGTGATATTCAGTAATCTGTGGACTATGAAAGTGTTGATGAAACACAGAAATTGCATCGGGATTGAATACAACAGTCACCATGCGCACTTTCCTCAATGGGAATAATGTCTCAAACAGTCTACGCTTTGATCGTTCCCTGGTAGACCAGTAGTAGGTCCAATGCACATCTGGTGGCTTTCTGTAACCTTGTGGACATTCAGAGTGTTGATGAAACACAGAAATTGCATTGGGTTGTATACAACAGTCACCATACGCAGTTTCCTCCACGGGAGTAATGTCGCAAACAGTCTACGCTTTGATCGTTGCCAGGAAGACCTGTAGTAGTGTCCGATGCACATCTGGTAGAATTCTGTAATCTGTGGACTATCAGAGTGTTGATGAAACACAGAAATTACATCGGGATTGAATACAACAGTCACAATACGCACCTTCCTCCGTGGGAGTAATGTCTCAAACAGGCTACGCTTTGATCGTTCCTGGAAGACCAGTAGTAGTTTCTGATGCACATCTTTAGGCATTCTGTAATATGTGGATTTTCAAAGTGTTGATGAAACACAGAAAATGCATAGGGATTGAATACAACAGTCACCATGTGCACTTTTCTCCATGGGCGTAATGTCTCAAGTAGCCGACGCTTTGATCGTTCCCTGGAAGACCAGTAGAAGTTTCCGATGCACATTTGGATGCATTGTGTAATCTGTGGACCTTCACAATGTTGATGAAACACAGAAATTGCATCGGTATTGAATACAACAGTCACCATGCGCACTTTCTTCCACGAAAGTAATGTCTCAAACAGTCTACGCTTTAATCGTTCCCTGAAAGACCAGTGGTAGTTTCCGATGCACATCTGGAGGCATTCCGAGTGTTGATGAAACACAGAAATTGCATTGGGATTGAATACAACAGTCACCATGCGCACTTTCCTCCATGTGGGTAAGGTCTCAAACAGACTACGCTTTGATCGTTCAATGGAAGACCAGTAGTAGTTTCCAATGCACATCTGGTGGCTATCTGTAATCTTGTGGACTATCAGAGTGTTGATGAAACACAGAAATTGCATCGGGATTGAATACAACAGTCACCATGCGCACTTTCCTCCACGGGAGTAATGTCTCAAACAGTCTACGGTTTGATCGTTCCCTGGAAGACCAGTGGTAGTTTCCGATGAACATCTGGAGATATTCTGTAATCTGTGGACTACCAAAGTGTTGATGAAACACAGAAATTGCATCGGGATTGAATACAACAGTCACCATGCGCACTTTCCTCCATGGGAATTATGTCTCAAACAGTCTACGCTTTGATCGTTCCCTGGAATACCAGTAGTAGTTTCCAATGCACATCTGGTGGCTTTCTGTAATCTTGTGGACTATCAGAGTGTTGATGAAACACAGAAATTGCATTGGGATTGAATACAACAGTCACCATGCGCAGTTTCCTCCACGGAAGTAATGTCTCAAACAGTCTACGCTTTGATCGTTGCCTGGAAGACCAGTAGTAGTTTCCGATGCACATCTTTTAGAATTCTGTAATCTGTGGACTATCAGAGTGTTGATGAAACACAGAAATTACATCGGGATTGAATACAACAGTCACAATACGCACCTTCCTCCGTGGGAGTAATGTCTCAAACAGGCTACGCTTTGATCGTTCCTGGAAGACCAGTAGTAGTTTCTGATGCACATCTGGAGGCATTCTGTAATATGTGGTTTTTCAAAGTGTTGATGAAACACAGAAATTGCATCGGGATTGAATACAACAGTCACCATGTGCATTTTTCTCCATGGGAGTAATGTCTCAAGTGGCCGACGCTTTGATCGTTCCGTGGAAGACCTGTAGTAGTTTCCGATGCACATTTGGATGCATTCTGTAATCTGTGGACCTTCAAAATGTTGATGAAACACAGAAATTGCATCGGGATTGAATACAACAGTCACCATGCGCACTTTCCTCCACGAAAGTAATGTCTCAAACAGTCTACGCTTTAATCGTTCCCTGGAAGACCAGTGGTAGTTTCCGATGCACATCTGGAGGCATTCCGAGTGTTGATGAAACACAGAAATTGAATTGGGATTGAATACAACAGTCACAATGCGCACTTTCCTCCATCTGGGTAAGGTCTCAAACAGACTACGCTTTGATCGTTCCCTGGAAGACCAGTAGTAGTTTCCAATGCACATCTGGTGGCTTTCTGTAATCTTGTGGACTATCAGAGTGTTGATGAAACACAGAAATTGCATCGGGATTGAATACAACAGTCACCATGCGCACTTTCCTCCACGGGAGTAATGTCTCAAACAGTATACGCTTTGATCGTTCCCTGGGAGACCAGTAGTAGTTTTCGATGCACATCTGGTAGCATTCTGTAATCTGTGGACTATCAGAGTGTTGATGAAACACAGAAATTGCATCGGGATTGAATACAACAGTCACCATGCGCACTTTCCTCCACGAAAGTAATGTCTCATACATTCTACGCTTTGATCGTTCCCTGGAAGGCCAGTAGTAGTTTCCGATGCGCATCTGGTAGCATTCTGTAATCTGTGGACTATCAGAGTGTTGATGAAACACAGAAATTGCATCGGGATTGAAAACAACAGTCACCATGCGCACTCTCCTCCATGGGAGTAGTGTCTCAACAGTTTATGCTTTGATCGTTCCCTGGAAGACCAGAAGTAGATTCCGATGCACATCTGGCAGCATTCTGCAATCTGTGGACTATCAGAGTGTTGATGAAACACAGAAATAGCATCGGGATTGAATACAACAGTCTCCAAGCGCACTTTCCTCCACAGGAGTAATGTCTCAAACAGTCTACGCTTTGATCGTTCCCTGGAAAACCAGTAGTAGTTTCCGATGCACATCTGGAGATATTCTGTAATCTGTGGACTATCAATGTGTTAATGAAACACAGAAATTGCATCGGGATTGAATACAACAGTCACCATGCGCACTTTCCTCCATGGGAGTAATGTCTCAAACAGTCTACGCTTTGATCGTTGCCTGGAAGACCAGTAGTAGTTTCCGATGCACATCTGGTAGAATTCTGTAATCTGTGGACTATCAGAGTGTTGATGAAACCCAGAAATTGCATCGGGATTGAATACAACTGTCACCATGCGCACTTTCCTCCACGGGAGGTATGTCTCAAACAGTCTACGCTTTGATCGTTACCTGGAAGACCAGTAATAGTTTCCGATGCGCATCTGGTAGCATTCTGTAATCTGTGGACTATCAGAGTGTTGATGAAACACAGAAATTTCATCGGGATTGAATACAACAGTCACAATGCGCACCTTTCTCCATGGGAGCAATGTCTCAAACAGGCTACGCTTTGATCGTTCCTGGAAGACAAGTAGTAGTTTCCGATGCACATCTGGAGGCATTCTGTAATCTGTGGATTTTCAGAGTGTTGATGAAACACAGAAATTGCATCGGGATTGAATACAACAGTCACCATGCGCACTTTTCTCCATTGGAGTAGTGTCTCAACAGGCTATGCTTTGATCGTTCCCTGGAAGACCAGAAGTAGTTTCCGATGCACATCTGGAGGCATTCTGTAATCTGTGGACTATCAGAGTGTTGACGAAACACAGAAATTGCATCGGGATTGAATACAACAGTCACCATGCGCACTTTTCTCCATGGGAGTAATATCTCAAACAGTTTACGCTTTGATCGTTCCCTGGAAGACCAGTAGTAGTTTCCGATGCACATCTGGAGGCATTCTGTAATCTATGGGCTGTCAGAGTGTTGATGAAACACAGAAATTGCATCGGGATTGAATACAACAGTCACCAAGCGCACTTTCTTCCACGGGAGTAATGTCTCAAACAGTCTACGGTTTAATCGTTCCCTGGAACACCAGTGGTAGTTTCCGATGAACATCTGGAGATATTCTGTAATCTGTGGACTATGAAAGTGTTGATGAAACACAGAAATTGCATCGGGATTGAATACAACAGTCACCATGCGCACTTTCCTCCATGGGAATAATGTCTCAAACAGTCTACGCTTTGATCGTTCCCTGGTAGACCAGTAGTAGGTCCAATGCACATCTGGTGGCTTTCTGTAATCTTGTGGACTATCAGAGTGTTGATGAAACACAGAAATTGCATTGGGTTGTATACAACAGTCACCATACGCAGTTTCCTCCACGGGAGTAATGTCTCAAACAGTCTACGCTTTGATCGTTGCCTGGAAGGCCAGTAGTAGTGTCCGATGCACATCTGGTAGAATTCTGTAATCTGTGGACCATCAGAGTGTTGATGAAACACAGAAATTACATCGGGATTGAATACAACAGTCACAATACGCACCTTCCTCCGTGGGAGTAATGTCTCAAACAGGCTACGCTTTGATCGTTCCTGGAAGACCAGTTGTAGTTTCTGATGCACATCTGGAGGCATTCTGTAATATGTGGATTTTCAAAGTGTTGATGAAACACAGAAAATGCATAGGGATTGAATACAACAGTCACCATGTGCACTTTTCTCCATGGGCGTAATGTCTCAAGTAGCCGACGCTTTGATCGTTCCCTGGAAGACCAGTAGAAGTTTCCGATGCACATTTGGATGCAATGTGTAATCTGTGGACCTTCACAATGTTGATGAAACACAGAAATTGCATCGGGATTGAATACAACAGTCACCATGCGCACTTTCCTCCACGAAAGTAATATCTCAAACAGTCTACGCTTTAATCGTTCCCTGGAAGACCAGTGGTAGTTTCCGATGCACATCTGGAGGCATTCCGAGTGTTGATGAAACACAGAAATTGCATTGGGATTGAATACAACAGTCACCATGCGCACTTTCCTCCATGTGGGTAAGGTCTCAAACAGACTACGCTTTGATCGTTCCCTGGAAGACCAGTACTAGTTTCCAATGCACATCTGGTGGCTTTCTGTAATCTTGTGGACTATCAGAGTGTTGATGAAACACAGGAATTGCATCGGGATTGAATACAACAGTCACCATGCGCACTTTCCTCCACGGGAGTAATGTCTCAAACAGTATACGCTTTGATCGTTCCCTGGGAGACCAGAAGTAGTTTCCGATGCACATCTGGTAGCATTCTGTAATGTGTGGACTATCAGAGTGTTGATGAAACACAGAAATTGCATCAGGATTGAATACAACAGTCACCATGCGCACTTTCCTCCACGAAAGTAATGTCTCAAACATTCTACGCTTTGATCGTTCCCTGGAAGGCCAGTAGTAGTTTCCGATGCGCATCTGGTAGCATTCTGTAATCTGTGGACTATCAGAGTGTTGATGAAACACAGAAATTGCATCGGGATTGAATACCACAGTCACCAAGCGCACTTTCCTAAACGGGAGGTATGTCTCAAACAGTCTACGTTTTGATTGTTCCCTGGAAGGCCAGTAGTAGATTCCGTTGCACATCTGGAAGCATTCTGTAATCTGTGGACTATCAGAGTGTTGATGAAACACAGAAATTGCATCGGGATTGAATACAACAGTCACCATGCGCACTTTCCTCCATGGGAGTAATGTCTCAAGCAGTTTACGCTGTGATCGTTCCCTGGAAGACCAGTAGTACTTTCCGATGCACATCTGGAGGCATTCTGTAATCTGTGGGCTGTCAGAGTGTTGATGAAACAAAGAAATTGCATCGGGATTGAATACAACAGTCACCATGCGCACTTTCCTCCACGGGAGTAATGTCTCAAACAGTCTACGCTTTGATCGTTGCCTGGAAGACCAGCAGTAGTTTCCGATGCACATCTGGTAGATTCTGTAATCTGTGGACTATCAGAGTGTTGATGAAACCCAGAAATTACATCGGGATTGAATACAACAGTCACCATGCGCACTTTCCTCCACGGGAGGTATGTCTCAAACAGTCTACGCTTTGATCGTTCCCAGGAAGACCAGTAGTAGTTTCCGATGCACATCTGGTAGCATTCTGTAATCTGTGGATTATCAGGGTGGTGATGAAACACAGAAATTGCAGCGGGATTGAATACAACAGTAACCATGCGAACTTTCCTCCACGAAAGTAATGTCTCAAACATTCTACGCTTTGATCGTTCCCTGGAAGGCCAGTAGTAGTTTCCGATGCGCGTCTGGAAGCATTCTGTAATCTGTGGACTATCAGAGTGTTGATGAAACACAGAAATTGCATTGGGATTGAATACAACAGTCACCATAAGCAGTTTCCTCCACGGGAGTAATGCCTCAAACAGTCTACGCTTTGATCGTTGCCTGGAAGAGCAGTAGTAGTTTCCGATGCACATCTGGTAGAATTCTGTAATCTGTGGACTATCAGAGTGTTGATGAAACACATAAATTACATCGGGATTGAATACAACAGTCACAATACGCACCTTCCTCCGTGGGAGTAATGTCTCAAACAGGCTATGCTTTGATCGTTCCTGGAAGACCAGTAGTAGTTTCTGATGCACATCTGGAGGCATTCTGTAATATGTGGATTTCCAAAGTGTTGATGAAAGACAGAAATTGCATCGGGATTGAATACAACAGTCACCATGTGCACTTTTCTCCATGGGAGTAATGTCTCAAGTAGCCGACGCTTTGATCGTTCCCTGGAAGACCAGTAGAAGTTTCCGATGCACATTTGGATGCATTCTGTAATCTGTGGACCTTCAAAATGTTGATGAAACACAGAAATTGCATCGGGATTGAATACATCAGTCACCATGCGCACTTTCCTCCACAAAAGTAATGTCTCAAACAGTCTACGCTTTAATCGTTCCCTGGAAGACCAGTGGTAGTTTACGATGCACATCTGGAGGCATTCCGAGTGTTGATGAAACACAGAAATTGCATTGGGATTGAATACAACAGTCACCATGCGCACTTTTCTCCATGTGGGTAAGGTCTCAAACAGACTACGCTTTGATCGTTCCCTGGAAGACCAGTAGTAGTTTCCAATGCACATCTGGTGGCTTTCTGTAATCTTGTGGACTATCAGAGTGTTGATGAAACTCAGAAATTGCATCGGGATTGAATACAACAGTCACCATGCGCACTTTCCTAAACGGGCGTAATGTCTCAAACAGTATACGCTTTGATCGTTCCCTGGGAGACCAGTAGTAGTTTCCGATGCACATCTGGTAGCATTCTGTAATCTGTGGACTATCAGAGTGTTGATGAAACACAGAAATTGCATCGGGATTGAATACAACAGTCACCATGCGCACTTTCCTCCACGAAAGTAATGTCTCAAACTTTCTACGCTTTGATCGTTCCCTGGAAGGTTAGTAGTAGTTTCCGATGCGCATCTGGTAGCATTCTGTAATCTGTGGACTATCAGAGTGTTGATGAAACACAGAAATTGCATCGGGATTGAATACAACAGTCACCATGCGCACTTTCCTAAACGGGAGGTATGTTTCAAACAGTCTACGTTTTGATCGTTCCCTGGAAGGCCAGTAGTAGATTCCGATGCACATCTGGAAGCATTCTGTAATCTGTGGACTATCAGAGTGTTCATGAAACACAGAAATTGCATCGGGATTGAATACAACAGTCACCATGCGCACTTTCCTCCATGGGAGTAATGTCTCAAGCAGTTTACGCTTTGATCGTTCCCTGAAAGACCAGTAGTAGTTTCCGATGCACATCTGGAGGCATTCTGTAATCTGTGGGCTGTCAGAGTGTTGATGAAACAAAGAAATTGCATCGGGATTGAATACAACAGTCACCATGCGCACTTTCCTCCACGGGAGTAATGTCTCAAACAGTCTACGCTTTGATCGTTCCCTGGAAGACCAGTAGTAGTTTCCGATGCACATCTGGAGATATTCTGTAATCTGTGGACTATCAATGTGTTGATGAAACACAGAAATTGCATCGGGATTGAATACAACAGTCACCATGCGCAGTTTCCTCCATGGGAGTAATGTCTCAAACAGTCTATTCTTTGATCGTTGAATAGAAGACCAGTAGTAGTTTCCGATGCACATCTGGTAGAATTCTGTAATCTGTGGACTATCAGAGTGTTGATGAAACCCAGAAATTGCATCGGGATTGAATACAACAATCACCATGCGCACTTTCCTCCACGGGAGGTATGTCTCAAACAGTCTACGCTTTGATCGTTACCTGGAAGACCTGTAGTAGTTTCCGAGGCACATCTGGATGCATTCTGTAATCTGTGGGTTTTCAGAGGGTTGATGAAACACAGAAATTGCATCGGGATTGAATACAACAGTCACCATGCGCACTTTTCTCCATTGGAGTAGTGTCTCAACAGGCTATGCTTTGATCGTTCCCTGGAAGATCAGAAGTAGTTTCCGATGCACATCTGGATTCATTCTGTAATCTGTGGACTATCATAGTGTTGATGAAACACAGATATTGCATCCGGATTGAATACAACAGTCACCATGCGCACTTTACTCCAAGGGCGTAATGGTTTAAACAGTCTACGCTTTGATCGTTCCCTGGAAGACCAGTAGTAGTTTCCGATGCACATCTGGAGGCATTCTGAAACCTGTGGACCAACTGAGTGTTGAGGAATCACAGAAATTGCATCGGGATTGAATACAACAGTCACCATGCGCACTTTCCTCCATGAGAGTAATGTCTCAAACAGTCTACGCTTTCCCTGGAAGACTAGAAGTAGTTTCCGATGCTCATCTGGAGGCATTCTGTAATCTGTGGACTATCAGAGTGTTGATGGAACACAGAAATTGCATCGGGATTGAATACAACAGTCACCATGCGCACTTTCCTCCACAGGGGTAATGTTTCAAACAATCTACGATTTGATCGTTCCCTGGAACACCAGTAGTAGTTTCCGATGCACATCTGGTAGAATTCTGTAATCTGTGGACTATCAGAGTGTTGATGAAACACAGAAATTGCATCGGGATTGAATACAACAGTCACCATGCGCACTTTCCTAAACGGGAGGTATGTCTCAAACAGTCTACGTTTTGATCGTTTCCTGGAAGGCCAGTAGTAGATTCCGATGCACATCTGGAAGCATTCTGTAATCTGTGGACTATCAGAGTGTTGATGAAACACAGAAATTGCATCGGGATTGAATACAACAGTCACCATGCGCACTTTCCTCCATGGGAGTAATGTCTCAAGCAGTTTACGCTTTGATCGTTCCCTGGAAGACCAGTAGTAGTTTCCGATGCACATCTGGAGGCATTCTGTAATCTGTGGACTATCAGATTGTTGACGAAACACAGAAATTGCATCGGGATTGAATACAACAGTCACCATGCGCACTTTTCTCCATGGGAGTAATATCTCAAACAGTTTACGCTTTGATCGTTCCCTGGAAGACCAGTAGTAGTTTCCGATGCACATCTGGAGGCATTCTGTAATCTGTGGGCTGTCAGAGTGTTGATGAAACACAGAAATAGCATCGGGATTGAATACAACAGTCACCAAGCGCACTTTCTTCCACGGGAGTAATGTCTCAGACAGTCTACGGTTTAATCGTTACCTGGAACACCAGTGGTAGTTTCCGATGAACATCTGGAGATATTCTGTAATCTGTGGACTATGAAAGTGTTGATGAAACACAGAAATTGCATCGGGATTGAATACAACAGTCACCATGCGCACTTTCCTCCATGGGAATAATGTCTCAAACAGTCTACGCTTTGATCGTTCCCTGGAAGACCAGTAGTAGGTCCAATGCACATCTGGTGGCTTTCTGTAATCTGTGGACTATCAGAGTGTTGATGAAATACAGAAATTACATCGGGATTGAATACAACAGTCACAATACGCACCTTACTCCGTGGGAGTAATGTCTCAAACAGGATACGCTTTGATCGTTCCTGGAAGACCAGTAGTAGTTTCTGATGCACATCTGGAGGCATTCTGTAATATGTGGATTTTCAAAGTGTTGATGAAACACAGAAAATGCACAGGGATTGAATACAACAGTCACCATGTGCACTTTTCTCCGTGGGAGTAATGTCTCAAGTAGCCGACGCTTTGATCGTTCCCTGGAAGACCAGTAGAAGTTTCCGATGTACATTTGGATGCATTCTGTAATCTGTGGACCTTCACAATGTTGATGAAACACAGAAATTGCATCGGGATTGAATACAACAGTCACCATGCGCACTTTCCTCCACGAAAGTAATGTCTCAAACAGTGTACGCTTTAATCGTTCCCTGGAAGACCAGTGGTAGTTTCCGATGCACGTCTGGAGGCATTCCGAGTGTTGATGAAACACAGAAATTGCATTGGGATTGAATACAACAGTCACCATGCGCACTTTCCTCCATGTGGGTAAGGTCTCAAACAGACTACGCTTTGATCGTTCCCTGGAAGGCCAGTACTAGTTTCCAATGCACATCTGGTGGCTTTCTGTAATCTTGTGGACTATTAGAGTGTTGATGAAACACAGAAATTGCATCGGGATTGAATACAACAGTCACCATGCGCACTTTCCTCCACGGGAGTAATGTCTCAAACAGTATACGCTTTGATCGTTCCCTGGGAGACCAGAAGTAGTTTCCGATGCACATCTGGTAGCATTCTGTAATGTGTGGACTATCAGAGTGTTGATGAAACACAGAAATTGCATCGGGTTTGAATACAACAGTCACCATGCGCACTTTCCTAAACGGGAGGTATGTCTCAAACAGTCTACGTTTTGATCGTTCCCTGGAAGGCCAGTAGTAGATTCCGATGCACATCTGGAAGCATTCTGTAATCTGTGGACTATCAGAGTGTTGATGAAACACAGAAATTGCATCGGGATTGAATACAACAGTCACCATGCGCACTTTCCTCCATGGGAGTAATGTCTCAAGCAGTTTACGCTTTGATCGTTCCCTGGAAGACCAGTAGTAGTTTCCGATGCACATCTGGAGGCATTCTGTAATCTGTGGGCTGTCAGAGTGTTGATGAAACAAAGAAATTGCATCGGGATTGAATACAACAGTCACCATGCGCACTTTCCTCCACGGAAGTAATGTCTCAAACAGTCTACGCTTTGATCGTTGCCTGGAAGACCAGTAGTAGTTTCCGATGCACATCTGGTAGAATTCTGTAATCTGTGGACTATCAGAGTGTTGATGAAACCCAGAAATTACATCGGGATTGAATACAACAGTCACCATGCGCACTTTCCTCCACGGGAGGTATGTCTCAAACAGTCTACGCTTTGATCGTTCCCAGGAAGACCAGTAGTAGTTTCCGATGCACATCTGGTAGCATTCTGTAATCTGTGGATTATCAGAGTGATGATGAAACACAGAAATTGCAGCGGGATTGAATACAACAGTAACCATGCGAACTTTCTTCCACGAAAGTAATGTCTCAAACATTCTATGCTTTGATCGTTCCCTGGAAGGCCAGTAGTAGTTTCCGATGCGCGTCTGGTAGCTTTCTGTAATCTGTGGACTATCAGAGTGTTGATGAAACACAGAAATTGCATCGGGATTGAATACAACAGTCACCATGCGCACTTTCCTAAGCGGGAGGTATGTCTCAAACAGTCTACGTTTTGATCGTTCCCTGGAAGGCCAGTAGTAGATTCCGATGCACATCTGGAAGCATTCTGTAATCTGTGGACTATCAGAGTGTTGATGAAACACAGAAATTGCATCGGGATTGAATACAACAGTCACCATGAGCACTTTCCTCCATGGGAGTAATGTCTCAAACAGTCTACGTTTTGATCGTTCCCTGGAAGACCAGTAGAAGTTTCAGATGCACATTTGGATGCATTCTGTAATCTGTGGACCTTCAAAATGTTGATGAAACACAGAAATTGCATCGGGATTGAATACAACAGTCACCATGCGCACTTTCCTCCACGAAAGTAATGTCTCAAACAGTCTACGCTTTAATCGTACCCTGGAAGACCAGTGGTAGTTTCCGATGCACATCTGGAGGCATTCCGAGTGTTGATGAAACACAGAAATTGCATTGGGATTGAATACAACAGTCACCATGCGCATATTCCTCCATGTGGGTAAGGTCTCAAACAGACTACGCTTTGATCGTTCCCTGGAAGACCAGTAGTAGTTTCCAATGCACATCTGGTGGCATTCTGTAATCTTGTGGACTATCAGAGTGTTGATAAAACTCAGAAATTGCATCGGGATTGAATACAACAGTCACCATGCGCACTTTCCTAAACGGGAGTAATGTCTCAAACAGTATACGCTTTGATCGTTCCCTGGGAGACCAGTAGTAGTTTCCGATGCACATCTGGTAGCATTCTGTAATCTGTGGACTATCAGAGTGTTGATGAAACACAGAAATTGCATCGGGATTGAATACAACAGTCACCATGCGCACTTTCCTCCACGAAAGTAATGTCTCAAACTTTCTACGCTTTGATCGTTCCCTGGAAGGCCAGTAGTAGTTTCCGATGCGCATCTGGTAGCATTCTGTAATCTGTGTACTATCAGAGTGTTGATGAAACACAGAAATTGCATCGGGATTGAATACAACAGTCACCATGCGCACTTTCCTAAACGGGAGGTATGTCTCAAACAGTGTACGTTTTGATCGTTCCCTGGAAGGCCAGTAGTAGATTTCGATGCACATCTGGAAGCATTCTGTAATCTGTGGACTATCAGAGTGTTCATGAAACACAGAAATTGCATCGGGATTGAATACAACAGTCACCATGCGCACTTTCCTCCATGGGAGTAATGTCTCAAGCAGTTTACGCTTTGATCGTTCCCTGGAAGACCAGTAGTAGTTTCCGATGCACATCTGGAGGCATTCTGTAATCTGTGGGCTGTCAGAGTGTTGATGAAACAAAGAAATTGCATCGGGATTGAATACAACAGTCACCATGCGCACTTTCCTCCACGGGAGTAATGTCTCAAACAGTCTACGCTTTGATCGTTCCCTGGAAGACCAGTAGCAGTTTACGATGCACATCTGGAGATATTCTGTAATCTGTGGACTATCAATGTGTTGATGAAACACAGAAATTGCATCGGGATTGAATACAACAGTCACCATGCGCACTTTCCTCCATGGGAGTAATGTCTCAAACAGTCTATTCTTTGATCGTTGACTGGAAGACCAGTAGTAGTTTCCGATGCACATCTGGTAGAATTCTGTAATCTGTGGACTATCAGAGTGTTGATAAAACCCAGAAATTGCATCGGGATTGAATACAACAATCACCATGCGCACTTTCCTCCACGGGAGGTATGTCTCAAACAGTCTACGCTTTGATCGTTACCTGGAAGACCAGTAGTAGTTTCCGATGCACATCTGGATGCATTCTGTAATCTGTGGATTTTCAGAGTGTTGATGAAACACAGAAATTGCATCGGGATTGAATACAACAGTCACCATGCGCACTTTTCTCCATTGGAGTAGTGTCTCAACAGGCTATGCTTTGATCGTTCCCTGGAAGACCAGAAGTAGTTTCCGATGCACATCTGGATTCATTCTGTAATCTGTGGACTATCATAGTGTTGATGAAACACAGAAATTGCATCCGGATTGAATACAACAGTCACCATGCGCACTTTACTCCAAGGGAGTAATGGTTTAAACAGTCTACGCTTTGATCGTTCACTGGAAGACCAGTAGTAGTTTCCGATGCACATCTGGCGGCATTCTGAAACCTGTGGACCAACTGAGTGTTGAGGAATCACAGAAATTGCATCGGGATTGAATACAACAGTCACCATGCGCACTTTCCTCCATGGGAGTAATGTCTCAAACAGTCTACGCTTTCCCTGGAAGACCAGAAGTAGTTTCCGATGCTCATCTGGAGGCATTCTGTAATCTGTGGACTATCAGAGTGTTGATGGAACACAGAAATTTGCTTCGGGATTGAATACAACAGTCACCATGCGCACTTTCCTCCACAGGGGTAATGTTTCAAACAATCTACGATTTGATCGTTCATTGGAACACCAGTAGTAGTTTCCGATGCACATCTGGTGTCATTCTGTAATCTGTGGACTATCAGAGTGTTGATGAAACACAGAAATTGCATCGGGATTGAATACAACAGTCACCATGAGCACTTTCCTCCATGGGAGTAATGTCTCAAACAGTCTACGCTTTGATCGTTCCCTGGAAGACCAGTAGTAGTTTCCAATGCACATCTGGTGGCTTTCTGTAATCTTGTGGACTATCAGAGTGTTGATGAAACACAGAAATTGCATTGGGATTGAATACAACAGTCACCATGCGCAGTTTCCTCCACGGGAGTAATGTCTCAAACAGTCTACGCTTTGATCGTTGCCTGGAAGACCAGTAGTAGTTTCCGATGCACATCTGGTAGAATTCTGTAATCTGTGGACTATCAGAGTGTTGATGAAACACATAAATTACATCGGGATTGAATACAACAGTCACAATACGCACCTTCCTCCGTGGGAGTAATGTCTCAAACAGGCTATGCTTCGATCGTTCCTGGAAGACCAGTAGTAGTTTCTGATGCACATCTGGAGGCATTCTGTAATATGTGGATTTTCAAAGTGTTGATGAAAGACAGAAATTGCATCGGGATTGAATACAACAGTCACCATGTGCACTTTTCTCCATGGGAGAAATGTCTCAAGTAGCCGACGCTTTGATCGTTCCCTGGAAGACCAGTAGTAGTTTCCGATGCACATTTGGATGCCTTCTGTAATCTGTGGACCTTCAAAATGTTGATGAAACACAGAAATTGCATCGGGATTGAATACAACAGTCACCATGCGCACTTTCCTCCACGAAAGTAATGTCTCAAACAGTCTACGCTTTAATCGTTCCCTGGAAGACCAGTGGTAGTTTCCGATGCACATCTGGAGGCATTCCGAGTGTTGATGAAACACAGAAATTGCATCGGGATTGAATACAACAGTCACCATGCGCACTTTCCTCCACGAAAGTAATGTCTCAAACATTCTACGCTTTGATCGTTCCCTGGAAGGCCAGTAGTAGTTTCCGATGCGCATCTGGTAGCATTCTGTAATCTGTGGACTATCAGAGTGTTGATGAAACACAGAAATTGCATCGGGATTGAATACAACAGTCACCATGCGCACTTTCCTCCATGGGAGTAATGTCTCAAGCAGTTTACGCTTTGATCGTTCCCTGAAAGACCAGTAGTAGTTTCCGATGCACATCTGGAGGCATTCTGTAATCTGTGGGCTGTCAGAGTGTTGATGAAACAAAGAAATTGCATCGGGATTGAATACAACAGTCACCATGCGCACTTTCCTCCACGGGAGTAATGTCTCAAACAGTTTACGCTTTGATCGTTCCCTGGAAGACCAGTCGTAGTTTCCGATGCACATCTGGAGATATTCTGTAATCTGTGGATTTTCCGAGTGTTGATGAAACACAGAGATTGCATCGGGATTGAATACAACAGTCTCCATGCGCACTTTTCTCCATTGGAGTAGTGTCTCAACAGCCTATGCTTTGATCGTTCCCTGGAAGACCAGAAGTAGTTTCCGATGCACATCTGGATTCATTCTGTAATCTGTGGACTATCATAGTCTTGATGAAACACAGAAATTGCATCCGGATTGAATACAACAGTCACCATGCGCACTTTACTCCAAGGGAGTAATGGTTTAAACAGTCTACGCTTAGATCGTTCCCTGGAAGACCAGTAGTAGTTTCCGATGCACATCTGGAGGCATTCTGAAACCTGTGGACCAACTGAGTGTTGAGGAATCACAGAAATTGCATCGGGATTAAATACAACAGTCACCATGCGCACTTTCCTCCATGGGAGTAATGTCTCAAACAGTCTACGCTTTCCCTGGAAGACCAGAAGTAGTTTCCGATGCTCATCTGGAGGCATTCTGTAATCTGTGGACTATCAGAGTGTTGATGGAACACAGAAATTGCATCGGGATTGAATACAACAGTCACCATGCGCACTTTCCTCCACAGGGGTAATGTTTCAAACAATCTACGATTTGATCGTTCCCTAGAACACCAGTAGTAGTTTCCGATGCACATCTGTTGTCATTCTGTAATCTGTGGACTATCAGAGTGTTGATGAAACACAGAAATTGCATCGGGATTGAATACAACAGTCACCATGCGCACTTTCCTCCACGGGAGTAAGGTCCCAAACGGTCTACGCTTTGATCGTTCCCTCGAAGACCAGTAGTAGTATCCGATGCACTTCTGGTGGCATTCTGTAATCTGTGGACTATCAGAGTGTTGAAGAAACACAGTTATTGCATCGGGATTGAATACAACAGTCACCACGCGCACTTGCCTGCATGTTAGTAATGTCTCAAGCAGTCTACGCTTTAATCGTTCCCAGGAGGACCAGTGGTAATTTCCGATGCACATGTGGAGGCATTCCGAGTGTTGATGAAACACAGAAATTGCATTTAGATTGAATACAACAGTCACCATGCGCACTTTCCTACATGTTAGTAATGTCTCAAACAGTCTACGCTTTAATCGTTCCCTGGAAGACCAGTGGCAGTTTCCAATGCACATCTGGAGGCATTCTGTAATCAGTGGACCTTCAAAGAGTTAATGAAACACAGAAATTGCATCGGGATTGAATACAACAGTCACCATGCGCACTTTCCTCCATGGGAGTAGTGTCTCAAACAGTCTAAGTTTTGATCGTTCCCTGGAAGACCAGTAGTAGTTTCCAATGCACATCTGGAGACATTCTGTAATCGGTGGACTATCAGAGTGTTGATGGAACACAGAAATTGCATCGGGATTGAATACAACAGTCACCATGCGCACTTTCCTCCATGGGAGTAATGTCTCAAACAGTCTATGATTTGATCGTTCTCTGGAAGACCAGAAGTGGTTTCCGATGCACATCTGGAGGCATTCTGTAATCTGTCGACTATCATAGTGTTGATGAATCACAGAAATTGCATCGGGGTTGAATACAACAGTCACCATGCGCACTTTCCTCCATGGGAGTAATGTCTCAAACAGTCTACATTTTGATCGTTCCTTGGAAGACCAGTAGTAGCTTCCAATGCACATCTGGTGGCGTTCTGTAATCTTGTGGACTATCAGAGTGTTGATAAAACACAGAAATTGCATCGGGATTGAATACAACAGTCACCATGCGCACTTTCCTCCACGGGAGTAATGTCTCAAACAGTATACGCTTTGATCGTTCCCTGGAAGACCAGTAGTAGTGTCCGATGCACATCTGGTAGCATTCTGTAATCTGTGGACTATCAGAGTGTTGATGAAACACAGAAATTGCATCGGGATTGAATACAACAGTCACCATGCGCACTTTCCTCCATGGGAGTAATGTCTCAAGCAGTTTACGCTTTGATCGTTCCCTGGAAGACCAGTAGTAGTTTCCGATGCACATCTGGTAGCATTCTGTAATCTGTGGACTATCAGAGTGTTGATGAAACACAGAAATTGCATCGGGTTAAATACAACAGTCACCATGCGCACTTTCCTCCACGAAAGTAATGTCTCAAACATTCTACGCTTTGATCGTTCCCTGGAAGACCAGTGGTAGTTTCCGATGAACATCTGGAGATATTCTGTAATCTGTGGACTATCAAAGTGTTGATGAAACACAGAAATTGCATCGGGATAGAAAACAACAGTCACCATGCGCACTTTCCTCCATGGGAATAATGTCTCAAACAGTTTACACTTTGATCGTTCCCTGGAAGACCAGTAGTAGTTTCCAATGCACATCTGGTGGCTTTCTGTAATCTTGTGGACTATCAGAGTGTTGATGAAACACAGAAATTGCATTGGGATTGAATACAACAGTCACCATGCGCAGTTTCCTCCACGGGAGTAATGTCTCAAACAGTCTACGCTTTGATCGTTACCTGGTAGACCAGTAGTAGTTTCCGATGCACATCTGGTAGAATTCTGTAATCTGTGGGCTATCAGAGTGTTGATGAAACACAGAAATTACATCGGGATTGAATACAACAGTCACAATACGCACCTTCCTCCGTGGGAGTAATGTCTCAAACAGGCTACGCTTTGATCGTTCCTGGAAGACCAGTAGTAGTTTCCGATGCACATCTGGAGGCATTCTGTAACCTGTGGATTTTCAAAGTGTTGATGAAACACAGAAATTGCTTTGGGATTGAATGCAACAGTCACCATGTGCACTTTTCTCCATGGGAGTAATGTCTCAAGTAGCCGACGCTTTCATCGTTCCCTGGAAGGCCAGTAGTAGTTTCCGATGCACATTTGGATGCATTCTGTAATCTGTGGACCTTCAAAATGTTGATGAAACACAGAAATTGCATCGGGATTGAGTACAACAGTCACTATGCGCACTTTCCTCCACGAAAGTAATGTCTCAAACAGTCTACGCTTTGATCGTTCCCTGGAGGACCAGTGGTAGTTTCCGATGCACATCTGGAGACATTCTGTAATCTGTGGACTATCAGAGTGTTGATGGAACACAGAAATTGCATCGGGATTGAATACAACAGTCACCATGCGCACTTTCCTCCATGGGAGTAATGTCTCAAACAGTCTATGCTTTGATCGTTCCCTGGAAGACCAGAAGTAGTTTCCGATGCACATCTGGAGGCATTCTGTAATCTGTGGACTATCATAGTGTTGATGAATCACAGAAATTGCATCGGGATTGAATACAACAGTCACCATGCGCACTCTCCTCCATGGGAGTAATGTCTCAAACAGTCTACATTTTGATGGTTCCTTGGAAGACCAGAAGTAGTATCCGATGCACTTCTGGTGGCATTCTGTAATCTGTGGACTATCTGAGTGTTGAAGAAACACAGTTATTGCATCGGGATTGAATACAACAGCCACCATGCGCACTTACGTACATGTTAGTAATGTCTCAAACAATCTACGCTTTAATCGTTCCCTGGAAGACCAGTGGTAGTTTCCGATGCACATCTGGTGGCATTCCGAGTGTTGATGAAACACAGAAATTGCATTTAGATTGAATACAACAGTCACCATGCGCACTTTCCTCCACGGGAGTAATGTCTCAAACAGTATACGCTTTGATCGTTCCCTGGAAGACCAGTAGTAGTGTCCGATGCACATCTGGTAGCATTCTGTAATCTGTGGACTATCAGAGTGTTGATGAAACACAGAAATTGCATCGGGATTGAATACAACAGTCACCATGCGCACTTTCCTCCACGGGAGGTATGTCTCAAACAGACTACGTTTTGATCGTTCCCTGGAAGGCCAGTAGTAGATTCCGGTGCACATCTGGTAGCATTCTGTAATCTGTGGACTATCTGAGTGTTGATGAAACACAGAAATTGCATCGGGATTGAATACAACAGTCACCATGCGCACTTTCCTCCATGGGAGTAATGTCTCAAGCAGTTTACGCTTTGATCCTTCCCTGGAAGACCAGTAGTAGTTTCCGATGCACATCTGGAGGCATTCTGTAATTTGTGGGCTGTCAGAGTGTTGATGAAACAAAGAAATTGCATCGGGATTGAATACAACACTCACCATGCGCACTTTCCTCCATGGGAGTAATGTCTCAAACATTCTACGCTTTGATCGTTCCCTGGAAGACCAGTAGTAGTTTCCGATGCACATCTGGAGATATTCTGTAATCTGTGGACTATCAATGTGTTGATGAAACACAGAAATTGCATCGGGATTGAATACAACAGTCACCATGCGCACTTTCCTCAAAGGGAGTAATGTCTCAAACAGTCTATGATTTGATCGTTCTCTGGAAGACCAGAAGTGGTTTCCGATGCACAACTGGAGGCATTCTGTAATCTGTCGACTATCATAGTGTTGATGAATCACAGAAATTGCATCGGGGTTGAATACAACAGTCACCATGCGCACTTTCCTCCATGGGAGTAATGTCTCAAACAGTCTACATTTTGATCGTTCCTTGGAATACCAGTAGTAGCTTCCAATGCACATCTGGTGGCGTTCTGTAATCTTGTGGACTATCAGAGTGTTGATAAAACACAGAAATTGCATCGGTATTGAATACAACAGTCACCATGCGCACTTTCCTCCACGGGAGTAATGTCTCAAACAGTATACGCTTTCATCGTTCCCTGGAAGACCAGTAGTAGTGTCCGATGCACATCTGGTAGCATTCTGTAATCTGTGGACTATCAGAGTGTTGATGAAACACAGAAATTGCATCGGGATTGAATACAACAGTCACCATGCGCACTTTCCTCCACGGGAGGTATGTCTCAAAGAGACTACATTTTGATCGTTCCCTGGAAGGCCAGTAGTAGATTCCGGTGCACATCTGGTAGCATTCTGTAATCTGTGGACTATCTGAGTGTTGATGAAACACAGAAATTGCATCGGGATTGAATACAACAGTCACCATGCGCACTTTCCTCCATGGGAGAAATGTCTCAAGCAGTTTACGCTTTGATCGTTCCCTGGAAGACCAGTAGTAGTTTCCGATGCACATCTGGAGGCATTCTGTAATCTGTGGGCTGTCAGAGTGTTGATGAAACAAAGAAATTGCATCGGGATTGAATACAACAGTCACCATGCGCACTTTCCTCCACGGGAGTAATGTCTCAAACAGTCTACGCTTTGATCGTTCCCTGGAAGACCAGTAGTAGTTTCCGATGCACATCTGGAGATATTCTGTAATCTGTGGACTATCAATGTGTTGATGAAACACAGAAATTGCATCGGGATTGAATACAACAGTCACCATGCGCACTTTCCTCCATGGGAGTAATGTCTCAAACAGTCTACGCTTTGATCGTTGCCTGGAAGACCAGTAGTAGTTTGCGATGCACATCTGGAGACATTCTGTAATCTGTGGACTATCAGAGTGTTGATGGAACACAGAAATTGCATCGGGATTGAATACAACAGTCACCATGCACACTTTCCTCCATGGGAGTAATGTCTCAAACAGTCTATGCTTTGATCGTTCCCTGGAAGACCAGAAGTAGTTTCCGATGCACATCTGGAGGCATTCTGTAATCTGTCGACTATCATAGTGTTGATGAATCACAGAAATTGCATCGGGATTGAATACAACAGTCACCATGGGCGCTTTCCTCCATGGGAGTAATGTCTCAAACAGTCTACATTTTGATCGTTCCTTGGAAGACCAGTAGTAGTTTGCAATGCACATCTGGTGGCGTTCTGTAATCTTGTGGACTATCAGAGTGTTGATAAAACACAGAAATTGCATCGGGATTGAATACAACAGTCACCATGCGCACTTTCCTCCACGGGAGTAATGTCTCAAACAGTATACGCTTTGATCGTTCCCTGGAAGACCAGTAGTAGTTTCCGATGCACATCTGGTAGCATTCTGTAATCTGTGGACTATCAGAGTGTTGATGAAACACAGAAATTGCATCGGGTTTGAATACAACAGTCACCATGCGCACTTTCCTCCACGAAAGTAATGTCTCAAACATTCTACGTTTTGATCGTTCCCTGGAAGACCAGTGGTAGTTTCCGATGAACATCTGGAGATATTCTGTAATCTGTGGACTATCAAAGTGTTGATGAAACACAGAAATTGCATCGGGATAGAATACAACAGTCACCATGCGCACTTTCCTCCATGGGAATAATGTCTCAAACAGTTTACGCTTTGATCGTTCCCTGGAAGACCAGTAGTAGTTTCCAATGCACATCTGGTGGCTTTCTGTAATCTTGTGGACTATCAGAGTGTTGATGAAACACAGAAATTGCATTGGGATTGAATACAACAGTCACCATGCGCAGTTTCCTCCACGGGAGTAATGTCTCAAACAGTCTACGCTTTGATCGTTACCTGGAAGACCAGTAGTAGTTTCCGATGCACATCTGGTAGAATTCTGTAATCTGTGGGCTATGAGAGTGTTGATGAAACACAGAAATTACATCGGGCTTGAATACAACAGTCACAATACGCACCTTCCTCCGTGGGAGAAATGTCTCAAACAGGCTACGCTTTGATCGTTCCTGGAAGACCAGTAGTAGTTTCCGATGCACATCTGGAGGCATTCTGTAACCTGTGGATTTTCAAAGTGTTGATGAAACACAGAAATTGCATCGGGATTGAATACAACAGTCACCATGTGCACTTTTCTCCATGGGAGTAATGTCTCAAGTAGCCGACGCTTTGATCGTTCCCTGGAAGGCCAGTAGTAGTTTCCGATGCACATTTGGATGCATTCTGTAATCTGTGGACCTTCAAAATGTTGATGAAACACAGAAATTGCATCGGGATTGAGTACAACAGTCACCATGCGCACTTTCCTCCACGAAAGTAATGTCTCAAACAGTCTACGCTTTAATCGTTCCCTGGAAGACCAGTGGTAGTTTCCGATGCACATCTGGAGACATTCTGTAATCTGTGGACTATCAAAGTGTTGATGAAACACAGAAATTGCATTTAGATTGAATACAACAGTCACCATGCGCACTTTCCTACATGTTAGTAATGTCTCAAACAATCTACGCTTTGTTCGTTCCCTGGAAGACCAGTGGCAGTTTCCAATGCACATCTGGAGGCATTCTGTAATCAGTGGACCTTCAAAGTGTTAATGAAACACAGAAACTGCATCGGGATTGAATACAACAGTCACCATGCGCACTCTCCTCCATGGGAGTAGTGTCTCAAACAGTCTAAGTTTTGATCGTTCCCTGGAAGACCAGTAGTAGTTTCCGATGCACATCTGGAAGCATTCTGTAATCTGTGGACTATCAGAGTGTTGATGAAACACAGAAGTTGCATCGGGATTGAATACAACAGTCACCATGCACACTTTCCTCCATGGGAGTAGTGTCTCAAACAGTTTACACTTTGATCGTTCCCTGGAAGACCAGTAGTAGTTTACGATGCACATCTGGAGGCACTCTGTAATCTGTGGGCTGTCAGAGTGTTGATGAAACACAGAAATTCAATCGGGATTGAATACATCAGTCACCATGCGCACTTTCCTCCACGGGAATAATGTCTCAAACAGTCTACGCTTTGATCGTCCCCTGGAAGACCAGTAGTAGTTTCCGATGCACATCTGGAGGTATTCTGTAATCTGTGGACTATCAAAGTGTTGATGAAACACAGAAATTGCATCGTGATTGAATACAACAGTCACCACGCGCACCTTCCTCCATGGGAGTAATTTCTCAAACTGTCTACGCTTTGATCGTTGCCTGGCAGACCAGTAGTAGTTTCCAATGCACATCTGGTGGCTTTCTGTAATCTTGTGGACTATCAGAGTGTTGATGAAACACAGAAATTGCATCGGGATTGAATACAACAGTCTCCATGCGCACGTTCCTCCACGGGAGTAATATCTCAAACAGTCTACGCTTTAATTGTTCCCTGCAAGAGCAGTAGTAGTTTCCGATGCACATCTGGTAGCATTCTGTAATCTGTGGACTATCAGAGTGTTGATGAAACACAGAAATTGCATCGGGATTGAATACAACAGTCACCATGCGCACTTTCCTCCACGAAAGTAATGTCTCAAACAGTCTACGCTTTGATCGTTCCCTGGAAGACCAGTAGTAGTTTCCGATGCGCATCTGGTAGCATTCTGTAATCTGTGGACTATGAGGGTGTTGATGAAACACAGAAATTGCATCGGGATTGAATACAACAGTCACAATGCACACCCTCCTCCATGGGAGTAATGTCTCAAACATTTTACGCTTTGATCGTTCCCTGGAGTACCAGTAGTAGTTTCCGTTGCACAACTGGAGGCATTCTGAAATCTGTGGACTAACTGAGTGTTGATGAATCACAGAAATTGCATCGGGATTGAATACAACAGTCACCATGCGCACTTTCCTCCATGGGATTATGTCTCAAACAGTCTACGCTTTGATCGTTCCCTGGAATACCAGAAGTAGTTTCCGATGCACACCTGGAGGCATTCTGTAATCTGTGGACTATCAGAGTGTTGATGGAACACAGAAATTGCATCGGGATTGAATACAACAATCACCATGCGCACTTTCCTCCACGGGGGTAATGTCTCAAACAGTCTACGATTTGATCGTTCCCTGGAAGACCAGTAGTAGTATCCAATGCACTTCTGGTGGCATTCTGTAATCTGTGGACTATCAGAGTGTTGATGAAATACAGAAATTGCATCGGGATGGAATACAACAGTCACCGTGCGCACTTTCCTCCACGGGAGTAATGTCTCAAACAGTCTACGCTGTGATCGTTCCCTGGAAGACCAGTAGTAGTTTCCGATACACATCTGGTGGCATTCTGTAATCTGTGGACTATCAGAGTGTTGATAAAACACAGAGATAGCATCGGGATTGAATACAACAGTCACCATGCGCACTTTCCTCCATGGGAATAATGTCTCAAACAGTCTAGGCTTTGATCGTTCCCTGGAAGACTAGTAGTAGTTTGCGATGCACATCTGGTGGCATTCCTTAATCTGTGGACTATCAGAGTGTTGATGAAACACAGAAATTGCATCGGGATTGAATACAACAGTCACCATGCGCACTTTCCTCCATGGGAGTAATGTCTCAAATAGTCTACGCTTTGATCGTTCCCTGGAAGACCAGTACTAGTTTCCGATGCACATCTGGATGCATTCTGTAATCTGTGGACCTTCAAAGTGTTGATGAAACAAAGAAATTGCATCAGGATTGAATACAACAGTCACAATGCGCACTTGCCTCCATGTTAGTAATGTCTCCAACAGTCTACGCTTTGATCGTTCCCTGGAAAACCAGTGGTAGTTTCCGATGCACATCTGGATTTATTCTGTAATCTGTGGACTATCAGAGTGTTGATGAAACACAGAAGTTGCATTGGGATTGAATAAAACAGTCACTATGCGCACTTTACTCCAAGGGAGTAATGTCTCAAACAGACTACGCTTTGATCGTTCCCTAGAAGACCAGTAGTAGTTTCCGATGCACATCTGGTCGATTCTGAAATCTGTGGACTAACTGAGACTTGATGAAACACAGAAATTGCATCGGGATTGAATACAACAGTCACCATGCGCACTTTCCTCCATGGGAGTAATGTCTCAAACAGTCTACGCTTTGATCGTTCCCTGGAAGACCAGTAGTAGTATCCGATGCACATGTGGAGGCATTCTGTAATCTGTGGTCTATCAGAGTGTTGATGAAGCACAGAAATTGCATCGGGATTGAATACTACAGTCACCATGAGCACTTTCCTCCACGGGAGTAATGTCTCAAACAGTATACGCTTTGATCGTTCCCTGGAAGACCAGTAGTAGTTTCCGATGCACATCTGGTAGCATTCTGTAATCTGTGGACTATCAGAGTGTTGATGAAACACAGAAATTGCATCGGGATTGAATACAACAGTCACCATGCGCACTTTCCTCCACGAAAGTAATGTCTCAAACATTCTACGCTTTGATCGTTCCCTGGAAGGCCAGTAGTAGTTTCCGATGCGCATCTGGTAGCATTCTGTAATCTGTGGACTATCAGAGTGTTGACGAAACACAGACATTGCATCGGAATTGAATACAACAGTCACCATGCGCACTTTCCTCCACGGGAGGTATGTCTCAAACAGTGTACGTTTTGATCGTTCCCTGGAAGGCCAGTAGTAGATTCCGATGCACATCTCGAAGCATTCTGTAATATGTGGACTATCAGAGTGTTGATGAAACACAGAAATTGCATCGGGATTGAATACAACAGTCACCATGCGCACTTTCCTCCACGGGAGTAATGTCTCAAACAGTCTACGCTTTGATCGTTCCCTGGAAGACCAGTAGTAGTTTCCGATGCACATCTGGTAGCATTCTGTAATCTGTGGACTATCAGAGTGTTGATGAAACCCAGAAATTGCATCGGGATTGAATACAACAGTCACCATGCGCACTTTCCTCCACAGGAGGTATGTCTCAAACAGTCTACGCTTTGATCGTTACCTGGAAGACCAGTAGTAGTTTCCGATGCGCATCTGGTAGCATTCTGTAATCTGTGGACTATCAGAGTGTTGATGAAACTCAGTAATTGCATCGGGATTGAATACAACAGTCACAATGCGCACCTTTCTCCATGGGAGCAATGTCTCAAACTGGCTACGCTTTGATCGTTCCTGGAAGACCAGTAGTAGTTTCCGATGCACATCTGGAGGCATTCTGTAATCTTTGGATTTTCAGAGTGTTGATGAAACACAGAAATTGCATCGGGATTGAATACAACAGTCACCATGCGCACTTTTCTCCATTGGAGTAGTGTCTCAACAGGCTATGCTTTGATCGTTCCCTGGAAGACCAGTAGTAGTTTCCGATGCACATCTGGAGGCACTCTGTAATCTGTGGACTATCTTAGTGTTGATGAAATACAGAAATTGCATCCGGATTGAATACAACAGTCACCATGCGCACTTTACTCCAAGGGAGTAATGTTTTAAACAGTCTACGCTTTGATCGTTCCCTGGCAGACCAGTAGTAGTTTCCGATGCACATCTGGAGGCATTCTGAAACCTGTGGGCCAACTGAGTGTTGAGGAATCACAGAAATTGCATCGGGATTGAATACAACAGTCACCATGCGCACTTTCCTCCATGGGAGTAATGTCTCAAACAGTCTACGCTTTCCCTGGAAGACCAGAAGTAGTTTCCGATGCACATCTGGTGGCATTCTGTAATCTGTGGACTATCAGAGTGTTGATGAAACACAGAAATTGCATAGGGATTGAATACAACTGTCACAATGCGCACTTTCCTCCACAGGAGTAATATCTCAAACAGTCTACGCTTTGATCGTTCCCTGGAAGACCAAAGGAGTTTCCGATGCACATTTTTTAATCATTCTGTAATCTGTGGACTATCAGAGTGTTGATGGAACACAGATATTGCTTCGGGATTGAATACAACAGTCACCATGCGCACTTCCCTCCACAGGAGAAATGTCTCAAATATTCTACGCTTTGATCGTTTCCAGGAAGACCAGTAGTAGTTTCCGATGCACATCTGGAGATATTCTGTAATCTGTGGATAATCAGAGTGTTGAAGAAACACATAAATTGCATTGGGATTGGTTACAACAGTCACCATGCGCACTTTCCTCCATGGGAGTAATGTCTCTAAGAGTCTACGCTTTGATCGCTCCCAGGAAGACCAGTAGTAGATTCCGATGCACATCTGGAGGCATTCTGTAATCTGTGGAGTTTCAGAGTGTTGATGAAACACAGAAATTGCATCGGGAGTGAATACAACAGTCACCATGCGCACTTTCCTCCATGGGAGTAGTGTCTCAACAGTCTATGCTTTGATCGTTCCCTGAAAGACCAGAAGTAGTTTCTGATGCACATCTGGAGGCATTCTGTAATCTGTGGACTATCATAGTGTTGATGAAACACAGAAATTGCTTCGGGATTGAATACAACAGTCACCATGCGCACTTTACTCCAAGGGAGTGAAGTCTTAAACAGTCTACGCTTTGATCGTTCCCTGGAAGACCAGTACTAGTTTCCGATGCACATCTGGAGGCATTCTGAAATCTCTGGACTAAGTGAGTGTTAATGAATCACAGAAATTGCATCGGGATTGAATACAACAGTCACCATGCGCACTTTCCTCCATGGGAGTAGTGTCTCAACAGTCTATGCTTTGATCGTTCCCTGAAAGACCAGAAGTAGTTTCCGATGCACATCTGGAGGCATTCTGTAATCTGTGGACTATCATAGTGTTTATGAAACACAGAAATTGCATCGGGATTGAATACAACAGTCACCATGCGCACTTTACTCCAAGGGAGTGATGTCTTAAACAGTCTACGCTTTGATCGTTCCCTGGAAGACCAGTACTAGTTTCCGATGCACATCTGGAGGCATTCTGAAATCTCTGGACTAAGTGAGTGTTAATGAATCACAGAAATTGCATCGGGATTGAATACAACAGTCACCATGCGCACTTTCCTCCACTGGAGTAATGTCTCAAACAGTCTACGCTTTGATCGTTCCCTGGAAGACCAGTAGTAGTTTCCGATGCACATCTGGTGGCATTCTGTAATCTGTGGACTATCAGAGTGTTGATGAAACACAGAGATTGCATCGGGATTGAATACAACAGTCACCATGCGCACTTTCCTCCACGGGAGTAATGTCTCAAACAGTCTACGCTTTGATCGTTCCCTGGAAGACTAGTAGTAGTTTGCGATGCACATCTGGTGGCATTCCTTAATCTGTGGACTATCAGAGTGTTGATGAAACACAGAAATTGCATCGGTATAGAATACAACAGTCACCATGCGCACTTTCCGCCATGGGAGTAATTTCTCAAATAGTCTACGATTTGATCGTTCCCTGGAAGACCAGTAGTAGTTTCCGATTCACATCTGAATTCATTCTGTAATCGGTGGACCTTCAAAATGTGGATGAAACAAAGAAATTGCATCGGGATTGAATACAACAGTCACCATGCGCACTTGCCTCCATGTTAGTAATGTCTCAAACAGTCTACGCTTTGATCGTTCCCTGGAAGACCAGTGGTAGTTTCCGATGCACATCTGGAGCTATTCTGTGATCTGTGGAATATCAGAATGTTGATGAAACACAGAAATTGCACTGGGATTGAATAAAACAGTCACCATGCGCACTTTACTCCAAGGGAGTAATGTCTCAAACAGTCTACGCTTTGATCGTTCCCTAGAAGACCAGTAGTAGTTTCCGATGCACATCTGGTCGATTCTGAAATCTGTGGACTAACTGAGTGTTGATAAATCAAAGAAATTGCATCGGGATTGAATACCACAGTCACCATGCGCACTTTCCTCCATGGGAGTAGTGTCTCAAACAGTTTACACTTTGATCGTTCCCTGGAAGACCAGTAGTAGTTTCCGATGCACATCTGGAGGCACTCTGTAATCTGTGGGCTGTCAGAGTGTTGATGAAACACAGAAATTCAATCGGGATTGAATACATCAGTCACCATGCGCACTTTCCTCCACGGGAATAATGTCTCAAACAGTCTACGCTTTGATCGTCCCCTGGAAGACCAGTAGTAGTTAACGATGCACATCTGGAGGTATTCTGTAATCTGTGGACTATCAAAGTGTTGATGAAACACAGAAATTGCATCGGGATTGAATACAACAGTCACCACGCGCACCTTCCTCCATGGGAGTAATGTCTCAAACAGTCTACGCTTTGATCGTTGCCTGGCAGACCAGTAGTAGTTTCCAATGCACATCTGGTGGCTTTCTGTAATCTTGTGGACTATCAGAGTGTTGATGAAACACAGAAATTGCATTTAGATTGAATACAACAGTCTCCATGCGCACGTTCCTCCACGGGAGTAATGTCTCAAACAGTCTACGCTTTAATTGTTCCCTGCAAGAGCAGTAGTAGTTTCCGATGCACATCTGGTAGCATTCTGTAATCTGTGGACTATCAGAGTGTTGATGAAACACAGAAATTGCATCGGGATTGAATACAACAGTCACCATGCGCACTTTCCTCCACGAAAGTAATGTCTCAAACAGTCTACGCTTTGATCGTTCCCTGGAAGACCAGTAGTAGTTTCCGATGCGCATCAGGTAGCATTCTGTAATCTGTGGACTATGAGGGTGTTGATGAAACACAGAAATTGCATCGGGATTGAATACAACAGTCACCAAGCGCACTTACCTCCATGGGATTATGTCTCAAAGAGTCTACGCTTTGATCGTTCCCTGGTATACCAGAAGTAGTTTCCGATGCACACCTGGAGGCATTCTGTAATCTGTGGACTATCAGAGTGTTGATGGAACACAGTAATTGCATCGGGATTGTATACAACAATCACCATGTGCACTTTCCTCCACGGGGGTAATGTCTCAAACAGTCTACGATTTGATCGTTCCCTCAGAGAACAGTAGTAGATTCCGATGCACATCTGGTGGCAATCTGTAATCTGTGGACTATCAGAGTGTTGACGAAACACAGAAATTGCATCGGGATTGAATACAACAGTCACCATGCGCACTTTCCTCCACGGGAGGTATGTCTCAAACAGTCTACGTTTTGATCGTTCCCTGGAAGGCCAGTAGTAGATTCCGATGCACATCTCGAAGCATTGTGTAATATGTGGACTATCAGAGTGTTGATGAAACACAGAAATTGCATCGGGATTGAATACAACAGTCACCATGCGCACTTTCCTCCACGGGAGTAATGTCTCAAACAGTCTACGCTTTGATCGTTCCCTGGAAGACCAGTAGTAGTTTCCGATGCACATCTGGTAGCATTCTGTAATCTGTGGACTATCAGAGTGTTGATGAAACCCAGAAATTGCATCGGGATTGAATACAACAGTCACCATGCGCACTTTCCTCCACAGGAGGTACGCTCAAACAGTCTACGCTTTGATCGTTACCTGAAAGACCAGTAGTAGTTTCCGATGCGCATCTGGTAGCATTCTGTAATCTGTGGACTATCAGAGTGTTGATGAAACTCAGAAATTGCATCGGGATTGAATACAACAGTCACAATGCGCACCTTTCTCCATGGGAGCAATGTCTCAAACTGGCTACGCTTTGATCGTTCCTGGAAGACCAGTAGTAGTTTCCGATGCACATCTGGAGGCATTCTGTAATCTTTGGATTTTCAGAGTGTTGATGAAACACAGAAATTGCATCGGGATTGAATACAACAGTCACCATGCGCACTTTTCTCCATTGGAGTAGTGTCTCAACAGGCTATGCTTTGATCGTTCCCTGGAAGACCAGTAGTAGTTTCCGATGCACATCTGGAGGCACTCTGTAATCTGTGGACTATCTTAGTGTTGATGAAATACAGAAATTGCATCCGGATTGAATACAACAGTCACCATGCGCACTTTACTCCACGGGAGTAATGTTTTAAACAGTCTACGCTTTGATCGTTCCCTGGAAGACCAGTAGTAGTTTCCGATGCACATCTGGAGGCATTCTGAAACCTGTGGGCCAACTGAGTGTTGAGGAATCACAGAAATTGCATCGGGATTGAATACAACAGTCACCATGCGCACTTTCCTCCATGGGAGTAATGTCTCAAACAGTCTACGCTTTCCCTGGAAGACCAGAAGTAGTTTCCGATGCACATCTGGAGGCATTCTGTAATCTGTGGACTATCAGAGTGTTGATGGAACACAGAAATTGCATCGGGATTGAATACAACAGTCACCATGCGCACTTTCCTCCACAGGAGTAATGTTTCAAACAGTCTACGATTTGATCGTTCCCTGGAAGACCAGTAGTAGTTTCCGATGCACATCTGGTGGCATTCTGTAATCTGTGGACTATCAGAGTGTTGATGAAACACAGAAATTGCATCGGGATGGAATACAACATTCACTATGCGCACTTTCCTCCACGGGAGTAAGGTCGCAAACGGTCTACGCTTTGATCGTTCCCTGGAAGACCAGTAGTAGTATCCGATGCATTTCTGGTGGCATTCTGTAATCTGTGGACTATCAGAGTTTTGAAGAAACCCAGTTATTGCATCGGGATTGAATACAACAGTCACCATGCGCACTTTCCTCCATGGGAGTAGTGTCTCAAACAGTCTAAGTTTTGATCGTTCCCTGGAAGACCAGTAGTAGTTTCCGATGCACATCTGGAAGCATTCTGTAATCTGTGGACTATCAGAGTGTTGATGAAACCCAGAAATTGCATCGGGATTGAATACAACAGTCACCATACGCACTTTCCTCCACGGGAGGTATGTCTCAAACTGTCTACGCTTTGATCGTTACCTGGAAGACCAGTAGTAGTTTCCGATGCGCATCTGGTAGCATTCTGTAATCTGTGGACTATCAGAGTGTTGATGAAACACAGAAATTGCATCGGGATTGAATACAACAGTCACAATGCGTACCTTTCTCCATGGGAGCAATGTCTCAAACAGGCTACGCTTTGATCGTTCCCTGGAAGACCAAAGGAGTTTCCGATGCACATTTGGAATCATTCTGTAATCTGTGGACTATCAGAGTGTTGATGGAACACAGATATTGCTTCGGGATTGAATACAACAGTCACCATGCGCACTTCCCTCCACGGGAGAAATGTCTCAAATATTCTACGCTTTGATCGTTTCCAGGAAGACCAGTAGTAGTTTCCGATGCACATCTCTAGGTATTCTGTAATCTGTGGATAATCAGAGTGTTGAAGAAACACATAAATTGCATTGGGATTGGTTACAACAGTCACCATGCGCACTTTCCTCCATGGGAGTAATGTCTCTAAGAGTCTACGCTTTGATCGCTCCCAGGTAGACCAGTAGTAGATTCCGATGCACATCTGGAGGCATTCTGTAATCTGTGGAGTTTCAGAGTGTTGATGAAACACAGAAATTGCATCGGGAGTGAATACAACAGTCACCATGCGCACTTTCCTCCATGGGAGTAGTGTCTCAACAGTCTATGCTTTGATCGTTCCCTGAAAGACCAGAAGTAGTTTCCGATGCACATCTGGTGGCATTCCTTAATCTGTGGACTATCAGAGTGTTGATGAAACACAGAAATTGCATCGGTATAGAATACAACAGTCACCATGCGCACTTTCCGCCATGGGAGTAATTTCTCAAATAGTCTACGATTTGATCGTTCCCTGGAAGACCAGTAGTAGTTTCCGATGCACATCTGAATTCATTCTGTAATCGGTGGACCTTCAAAATGTGGATGAAACAAAGAAATTGCATCGGGATTGAATACAACAGTCACCATGCGCACTTGCCTCCATGTTAGTAATGTCTCAAACAGTCTACGCTTTGATCGTTCCCTGGAAGACCAGTGGTAGTTTCCGATGCACATCTGGAGCTATTCTGTGATCTGTGGAATATCAGAATGTTGATGAAACACAGAAATTGCACTGGGATTGAATAAAACAGTCACCATGCGCACTTTACTCCAAGGGAGTAATGTCTCAAACAGTCTACGCTTTGATCGTTCCCTAGAAGACCAGTAGTAGTTTCCGATGCACATCTGGTCGATTCTGAAATCTGTGGACTAACTGAGTGTTGATAAATCACAGAAATTGCATCGGGATTGAATACCACAGTCACCATGCGCACTTTCCTCCATGGGAGTAATGTCTCAAACAGTCTACGCTTCGATCGTTCCCTGGAAGACCAGTAGTAGTTTCCGATGCACATCTGGAGGCATTCTGATATCTGTTGATAATCAGAGTGTTGATGAAACCCATATATTGCATAGGGATTGAATACAACAGTCACCAAGCGCATTTTCCTCAACGGGAGTAATGTCTCAAACATTCAACTCTTTGATCGTTCCCAGGAAGACCAGTAGTAGTTTCCGATGCACATCTGGTGGCATTCTGTAATCTGTGGACTATCAGAGTGTTGATGGAACACAGATATTGCACCGGGATTGAATACAACAGTCACCATGCGCACTTTCCTCTACGGGAGTAATGTCTCAAACATTCAACGCTTTGATCGTTCCCAGAAAGACCAGTAGTAGTTTTCGATGCAAATCTGGTGGCATTCTGTAATCTGTGGACTATCAGAGTGTTGATGAAACACAGAAATTGCATCGGGATTGAATACAACAGTCACCGTGCGCACTTTCCTCCTCGGGAGTAATGTCTTAAACATTCTACGTTTTGATCGTTCCCTGGAAGACCAGTAGTAGTTTCCGATGCACATCTGGTGGCATTCTGAAATCTGTGGGCTGTCAGAGTGTTGATGAAACACAGAAATTGCATCGGGATTGAATACAACAGTCACCATGCGCTCTTTCCTCCATGTTAGTAATGTCCCAAACAATCTACAATTTGATCGTTCCCTGGAAGACCAGTGGTAGTTTCCAATGCACATCTGGTGGCATTCTGTAATCTGTGGACTATCAGAGTGTTGATGAAACACAGAAATTGCATCGGGATTTAATAAAACATTCACCATACGCACTTTCCTCCACGGTAGTAATGTCTCAAATATTCTACGCTTTGGTCGTTTGATCGTTAGCTGGAAGCCCAGTAGTAGTTTCCGATGCACATCTGGAGGCATTCTGTAATCTGTTGATAATCAGAGTGTTGAGGAAACACATAAATTGCGTTGGGATTGAATACAACAGTCACCATGCCCACTTTCCTCCATGGGAGTAACGTCTCTAAGAGTCTACGCTTTGATCGTTCCCAGGAAGACCAGTAGTAGTTTCCGATGCACATCTGGAGGCATTCTGTAATCTGTGGACCTTCAAAATGTGGATGAAACAAAGAAATTGCATCGGGATCGAATACAACAGTCACCATGCGCACTTGCCTCCATGTTAGTAATGTCTCAAACAGTCTACGATTTGATCGTTCCCTGGAAGACCAGTGGTAGTTTCCGATGCACATCAGGAGGTATTCTGTAATCTGTGGAATATCAGAATGTTGATGAAACTTAGATATTGCACTGGGATTGAATAAAACAGTCACCATGCGCACTTTACTCCAAGGGAGTAATGTCTCAAACAGTCTACGCTTTGATCGTTCCCTAGAAGACCAGTAGTAGTTTCCGATGCACATCTGGTCGATTCTGAAATCTGTGGACTAACTGAGTGTTGATAAATCACAGAAATTGCATCGGGATTTTATACCACAGTCACCATGCGCACTTTCCTCCATGGGAGTAATGTCTCAAACAGTCTACGCTTCGATCGTTCCCTGGAAGACCAGTAGTAGTTTCCGATGCACATCTGGAGGCATTCTGATATCTGTTGATAATCAGAGTGTTGATGAAACCCATATATTGCATTGGGATTGAATACAACAGTCACCATGCGCACTTTCCTCCACGGGGGTAATGTCTCAAACATTCAACGCTTTGATCGTTCCCAGGAAGACCAGTATAGTTTCCGATGCAAATCTGGTGGCATTCTGTAATCTGTGGACTATCAGAGTGTTGATGGAACACAGAAATTGCATCGGGATTGAATACAACAGTCACCATGCGCACTTTCCTCCAAGGGAGTAATGTCTTAAACATTCTACGTTTTGATCGTTCCCTGGAAGACCAGTAGTAGTTTCCGATGCACATCTGGAGGCATTCTGTAATCTGTGGAGTTTCAGAGTGTTGATGAAACACAGAAATTGCATCGGGATTGAATAAAACAGTCACCATGTGCACTTTCCTCCATGTTAGTAATATCTCAAAGAGTTTACGCTTTGATCGTTCCCTGGAAGACCAGTAGTAGTTTCCGATGCACATCTGGAGGCATTCTGTAATCTGTGGAGTTTCAGAGTGTTGATGAAACACAGATATTGCATCGGGATTGAATACAACAGTCACCATGCGCACTTTCCTCCAAGGGAGTAATGTCTCAAACGGTCTACGCTTTGTTCGTTCCCTGGAAGGCCAGTAGTAGTTTCCGATGCACGTCAGATGGCATTCCGTAATCTGTGGACTATCAGGGTGTTGATGAAACACCGAGATTGCATCGGGATTGAATACAACAGTCACCATGCGCACATTCCTCCATGGGAGTAATGCCTCAATTAGTTTACGCTTTGATCGTTCCCTGGAAGACCAGTAGTAAATTCCGATGCACATCTGGAGGAGTTCTGTAATCTGTGGAGTTTCAGAGTGTTGATGAAACACAGAAATTGCATCGGGATTGAATACAACAGTCACCATGCGCTCTTTCCTCCACGGGAGTAATGTCTCAAATTTTCTATGCTTTGATCGTTTGATCGTTAGCTGGAAGCCCAGTAGTAGTTTCCGATGCACATCTGGAGGCATTCTGTAATCTGTTGATAATCAGAGTGTTGAGGAAACACATAAATTGCATTGGGATTGAATACAACAGTCACCATGCCCACTTTCCTCCATGGGAGTAACGTCTCTAAGAGTCTACGCTTTGATCGTCCCAGGAAGACCAGTAGTAGATTCAGATGCACATCTGGAGGCATTCTGTAATCTGTGGACTATCAGAGTGTTGATGAAACACAGAAATTGCATCGGGATTGAATACCTTAGTCACCATGCGCACTTTCCTCCGTGGGAGTAATGTCTCAAACAGTCTACGCTTCGATCGTTCCCTGGAAGACCAGTAGTAGTTTCCGATGCACATCTGGAGGCATTCTGATATCTGTTGATAATCAGAGTGTTGATGAAACCCAAATATTGCATTGGGATTGAATACAACAGTCAACATGCGCACTTTCCTCAACGGGAGTAATGTCTCAAACATTCAACTCTTTGATCGTTCCCAGGAAGACCAGTAGTAGTTTCCGATGCACATCTGGTGGCATTCTGTAATCTGTGGACTATCAGAGTGTTGATGGAACACAGATATTGCACCGGGATTGAATACAACAGTCACCATGCGCACTTTCCTCTACGGGAGTAATGTCTCAAACATTCAACGCTTTGATCGTTCCCAGAAAGACCAGTAGTAGTTTTCGATGCAAATCTGGTGGCATTCTGTAATCTGTGGACTATCAGAGTGTTGATGAAACACAGAAATTGCATCGGGATATAATACAACAGTCACCGTGCGCACTTTCCTCCACGGGAGTAATGTCTTAAACATTCTACGTTTTGATCGTTCCCTGGAAGACCAGTAGTAGTTTCCGATGCACATCTGGTGGCATTCTGAAATCTGTGGACTATCAGTGTGTTGATGGAACACAGATATTGCATCGGGATTGAATACAAGTGTCACCATGCGCACTTTCCTCCATGGGAGTAATGTCTGAAACAGTTTACGCTTTGATCGTTCCCTGGAAGACCAGTAGTAAATTCCGATGCACATCTGGAGGCATTCTGTAATCTGTGGGCTGTCAGAGTGTTGATGAAACACAGAAATTGCATCGGGATTGAATACAACAGTCACCATGCGCTCTTTCCTCCATGTTAGTAATGTCTCAAACAATCTACAATTTGATCGTTCCCTGGAAGACCAGTGGTAGTTTCCAATGCACATCTGGTGGCATTCTGTAATCTGTGGACTATCAGAGTGTTGATGAAACACAGAAATTGCATCGGGATTTAATAAAACAGTCACCATACGCACTTTCCTCCACGGTAGTAATGTCTCAAATATTCTACGCTTTGATCGTTTGATCGTTAGCTGGAAGCCCAGTAGTAGTTTCCGATGCACATCTGGAGGCATTCTGTAATCTGTTGATAATCAGAGTGTTGAGGAAACACATAAATTGCGTTGGGATTGAATACAACAGTCACCATGCCCACTTTCTTCCATGGGAGTAACGTCTCTAAGAGTCTACGCTTTGATCGTTCCCAGGAAGACCAGTAGTAGTTTCCGATGCACATCTGGAGGCATTCTGTAATCTGTGGACCTTCAAAATGTGGATGAAACAAAGAAATTGCATCGGGATCGAATACAACAGTCACCATGCGCACTTGCCTCCATGTTAGTAATGTCTCAAACAGTCTACGCTTTGATCGTTCCCTGGAAGACCAGTGGTAGTGTCCGATGCACATCAGGAGGTATTCTGTAATCTGTGGAATATCAGAATGTTGATGAAACACAGACATTGCACTGGGATTGAATAAAACAGTCACCATGCGCACTTTACTCCAAGGGAGTAATGTCTCAAACAGTCTACGCTTTGATCGTTCCCTAGAAGACCAGTAGTAGTTTCCGATGCACATCTGGTCGATTCTGAAATCTGTGGACTAACTGAGTGTTGATAAATCACAGAAATTGCATCGGGATTTTATACCACAGTCACCATGCGCACTTTCCTCCATGGGAGTAATGCCTCAATTAGTTTACGCTTTGATCGTTCCCTGGAAGACCAGTAGTAAATTCCGATGCACATCTGGAGGAGTTCTGTAATCTGTGGAGTTTCAGAGTGTTGATGAAACACAGAAATTGCATCGGGATTGAATACAACAGTCACCATGCGCTCTTTCCTCATCGGGAGTAATGTCTCAAATATTCTATGCTTTGATCGTTTGATCGTTAGCTGGAAGCCCAGTAGTAGTTTCCGATGCACATCTGGAGGCATTCTGTAATCTGTTGATAATCAGAGTGTTGAGGAAACACATAAATTGCATTGGGATTTAATACAACAGTCACCATGCCCACTTTCCTCCATGGGAGTAACGTCTCTAAGAGTCTACGCTTTGATCGTCCCAGGAAGACCAGTAGTAGATTCAGATGCACATCTGGAGGCATTCTGTAATCTGTGGACTATCAGAGTGTTGATGAAACACAGAAATTGCATCGGGATTGAATACCACAGTCACCATGCGCACTTTCCTCCATGGGAGTAATGTCTCAAACAGTCTACGCTTCGATCGTTCCCTGGAAGACCAGTAGTAGTTTCCGATGCACATCTGGAGGCATTCTGATATCTGTTGATAATCAGAGTGTTGATGAAACCCAAATATTGCATTGGGATTGAATACAACAGTCAACATGCGCACTTTCCTCAACGGGAGTAACGTCTCAAACATTCAACTCTTTGATCGTTCCCAGGAAGACCAGTAGTAGTTTCCGATGCACATCTGGTGGCATTCTGTAATCTGTGGACTATCAGAGTGTTGATGGAACACAGATATTGCACCGGGATTGAATACAACAGTCACCATGCGCACTTTCCTCTACGGGAGTAATGTCTCAAACATTCAACGCTTTGATCGTTCCCAGAAAGACCAGTAGTAGTTTTCGATGCAAATCTGGTGGCATTCTGTAATCTGTGGACTATCAGAGTGTTGATGAAACACAGAAATTGCATCGGGATTGAATACAACAGTCACCGTGCGCACTTTCCTCCACGGGAGTAATGTCTTAAACATTCTACGTTTTGATCGTTCCCTGGAAGACCAGTAGTAGTTTCCGATGCACATCTGGTGGCATTCTGAAATCTGTGGACTATCAGAGTGTTGATGGAACACAGATATTGCATCGGGATTGAATACAAGTGTCACCATGCGCACTTTCCTCCATGGGAGTAATGTCTGAAACAGTTTACGCTTTGATCGTTCCCTGGAAGACCAGTAGTAAATTCCGATGCACATCTGGAGGCATTCTGTAATCTGTGGGCTGTCGGAGTGTTGATGAAACACAGAAATTGCATCGGGATTGAATACAACAGTCACCATGCGCTCTTTCCTCCATGTTAGTAATGTCTCAAACAATCGACAATTTGATCGTTCCCTGGAAGACCAGTGGTAGTTTCCAATGCACATCTGGTGGCATTCTGTAATCTGTGGACTATCAGAGTGTTGATGAAACACAGAAATTGCATCGGGATTTAATAAAACAGTCACCATACGCACTTTCCTCCACGGTAGTAATGTCTCAAATATTCTACGCTTTGATCGTTTGATCGTTAGCTGGAAGCCCAGTAGTAGTTTCCGATGCACATCTGGAGGCATTCTGTAATCTGTTGATAATCAGAGTGTTGAGGATACACATAAATTGCGTTGGGATTGAATACAACAGTCACCATGCCCACTTTCCTCCATGGGAGTAACGTCTCTAAGAGTCTACGCTTTGATCGTTCCCAGGAAGACCAGTAGTAGTTTCCGATGCACATCTGGAGGCATTCTGTAATCTGTGGACCTTCAAAATGTGGATGAAAGAAAGAAATTGCATCGGGATCGAATGCAACAGTCACCATGCGCACTTGCCTCCATGTTAGTAATGTCTCAAACAGGCTACGCTTTGATCGTTCCCTGGAAGACCAGTGGTAGTTTCCGATGCACATCAGGAGGTATTCTGTAATCTGTGGAATATCAGAATGTTGATGAAACACAGAAATTGCATCGGGATTGAATACAACAGTCACCATGCGCTCTTTCCTCATCGGGAGTAATGTCTCAAATATTCTATGCTTTGATCGTTTGATCGTTAGCTAGAAGCCCAGTAGTAGTTTCCGATGCACATCTGGAGGCATTCTGTAATCTGTTGATAATCAGAGTGTTGAGGAAACACATAAATTGCATTGGGATTGAATACAACAGTCACCATGACCACTTTCCTCCATGGGAGTAACGTCTCTAAGAGTCTACGCTTTGATCGTCCCAGGAAGACCAGTAGTAGATTCAGATGCACATCTGGAGGCATTCTGTAATCTGTGGACTATCAGAGTGTTGATGAAACACAGAAATTGCATCGGGATTGAATACCACAGTCACCATGCGCACTTTCCTCCATGGGAGTAATGTCTCAAACAGTCTACGCTTCGATCGTTCCCTGGAAGACCAGTAGTAGTTTCCGATGCACATCTGGAGGCATTCTGTAATCTATTGATAATCAGAGTGTTGAGGAAACACATAAATTGCGTTGGGATTGAATACAACAGTCACCATGCCCACTTTCCTCCATGGGAGTAACGTCTCTAAGAGTGTACGCTTTGATCGTTCCCAGGAAGACCAGTAGTAGTTTCCGATGCACATCTGGTCGATTCTGAAATCTGTGGACTAACTGAGTGTTGATAAATCACAGAAATTGCATCGGGATTTTATACCACAGTCAGCATGCGCACTTCCCTCCATGGGAGTAATGTCTCAAACAGTCTACGCTTCGATCGTTCCCTGGAAGACCAGTAGTAGTTTCCGATGCACATCTGGAGGCATTCTGATATCTGTTGATAATCAGAGTGTTGATGAAACCCATATATTGCATTGGGATTGAATACAACAGACACCATGCGCACTTTCCTCAATGGGAGTAATGTCTGAAACAGTCCACTCTTTGATCCTTCCCTGGAAGACCAGTAGTAGTTTCCGATGCACATCTGGTGGCATTCTGTAATCTGTAAACTATCAGAGTGTTGATGGAACACAGATATTGCTTCGGAATTGAATACAAGTGTCACCATGCGCACTTTCCTCCATGGGAGTAATGTCTCAAACAGTTTACGCTTTGATCGTTCCCTGGAAGACCAGTAGTAAATTCCGATGCACATCTGGAGGAGTTCTGTAATCTGTGGGCTGTCAGAGTGTTGATGAAACACAGAAATTGCATCGGGATTGAATACAACAGTCACCATGCGCTCTTTCCTCCACGGGAGTAATGTCTCAAATATTCTATGCTTTGATCGTTTGATCGTTAGCTGGAAGCCCAGTAGTAGTTTCCAATGCACATCTGGAGGCATTCCGTAATCTGTTGATAATCAGAGTGTTGAGGAAACACATAAATTGCATTGGGATTGAATACAACAGTCACCATGCCCACTTTCCTCCATGGGAGTAACGTCTCTAAGAGTCTACGCTTTGATCGTCCCAGGAAGACCAGTAGTAGATTCAGATGCACATCTGGAGGCATTCTGTAATCTGTGGACTATCAGAGTGTTGATGAAACACAGAAATTGCATCGGGATTGAATACAACAGTCACCAAGCGCACTTTCCTAGATGGGAGTAGTGTCTCAGACAGTCTACGTTTTGATCGTTCCCCGGAAGACCAGTAGTAGTTTCCGATGCACATCTGGAAACATTCTGTAATCTGTGGACTATCAGAGTGTTGATGAAACACAGAAATTGCATCGGGATTGAATACAACAGTCACCATGCGCACTTTCCTCCAAGGGAGTAATGTCTCAAACGGTCTACGCTTTGTTCGTTCCCTGGAAGGCCAGTAGTAGTTTCCGATGCACGTCAGATGGCATTCCGTAATCTGTGGACTATCAGAGTGTTGATGAAACACCGAGATTGCATCGGGATTGAATACAACAGTCACCATGCGCACATTCCTCCATGGGAGTAATGCCTCAAACAGTTTACGCTTTGATCGTTCCCTGGAAGACCAGTAGTAAATTCCGATGCACATCTGGAGGAGTTCTGTAATCTGTGGGCTGTCAGAGTGTTGATGAAACACAGAAATTGCATCGGGATTGAATACAACAGTCACCATGCGCTCTTTCCTCCACGGGAGTAATGTCTCAAATATTCTATGCTTTGATCGTTTGATCGTTAGCTGGAAGCCCAGTAGTAGTTTCCGATGCACATCTGGAGGCATTCTGTAATCTGTTGATAATCAGAGTGTTGAGGAAACACATAAATTGCATTGGGATTGAATACAACAGTCACCATGCCCACTTTCCTCCATGGGAGTAACGTCTCTAAGAGTCTACGCTTTGATCGTCCCAGGAAGACCAGTAGTAGATTCAGATGCACATCTGGAGGCATTCTGTAATCTGTGGACTATCAGAGTGTTGATGAAACACAGAAATTGCGTCGGGATTGAATACAACAGTCACCATGCGCACTTTCCTCCAAGGGAGTAATGTCTCAAACGGTCTACGCTTTGTTCGTTCCCTGGAAGGCCATTAGTAGTTTCCGATGCACGTCAGATGGCATTCCGTAATCTGTGGACTATCAGAGTGTTGATGAAACACCGAGATTGCATCGGGATTGAATACAACAGTCACCATGCGCACATTCCTCCACGGGATTACTGTCTCAAACAGTCTAGGCTTTGATCGCTCCTGGAAGACCAGTAATAGTTTCCGATGCACATCTGGTGCCATTCCTTAATCTGTGGACTATCAGAGTCTTGATGAAACACAGAAATTGCATCGGGATTGAATACAACAGTCACCATGCGCACTTTCCTCCATGGGAGTAATGCCTCAAACAGTTTACGCTTTGATAGTTCCCTGGAAGACCAGTAGTAGTTTCCGATGCACATCTGGGGGCATTCTGTAATCTGTGGACTATCAGAGTGTTGATGAAACACAGAAATTGCATCAATATTCAATAAAACAGTCACCATGCGCACTTTCCCCCATGGGAGTAATGTCTCAAACAGTCTACGCTTTGATCGTTCCCTGGAAGAACAGTGGTAGTTTCCAATGCACATCAGGAGGCATTCTGTAATCTGTGGACTATCAGAGTATTGATGAAACACAGAAATTGCATCGAGATTCAATACAACAGTCACCATGCGCACTTTCCTCCATGGGAGTAATGTCTGCAACAGTCCACCCTTTGATCGTTTCCTGGAAGACCAGTAGTAGCTTCCGATGCACATCTGGAGGCATTATGTAATCTGTTGACTATCAGAGTGTTGGTGAAACACAGAAATTACATCGGGATAGAATCAAACAGTCAGTATGCACACTTTCCTCCACGGGAGGTATGTCTCAAAGATTCTACGCTTTGATCGTTACCTGGAAGACCAGTAGTAGTTTCCGATGCACATCTGGTGTCATTTTGTGATCTGTGGACTATCAGAGTGTTGATGAAACACAGATATTGCATCGGGATTGAATACAACAGTCACCATGCGCACTTTCCTTCATGGGAGTAATGTCTCAATCAGTGTACGCTATGATCGTTCCCTGGAAGACCAGTAGTAGTTTCCGATGCACATCTGGAGGCATTCTGTAATCTTTGGACTATCAGAGTGTTGATGAAACACAAAAAATTGCATCGGGATTTAATACAACAATCACCATGCGCACTTCCCTCCATGGGAGTAATGTCTCTAACAGTCTACGCTTGGATTGTTCCCTGGAAGACCAGTAGTAGTTCCTGATGCACATCTGGAGGCATTCTTAATCTGTGGACTATCAGAGTGTTGATAAAACACAGAAATTGCATCAGGTTTGAATACAACAGTCACCATGCGCACTTTCCTCAATGTTAGTAATGTCTCAAACAGTCTACGATTTGATTGTTAACAGGAAGACCAGTAGTAGTTTCCGATGCACATCTGGTGGCATTCTGTAATCTGTGGACTATCAGAGTGTTGATGAAACACAGAAATTGCATCGTGATTGAATACATCAGTCACCATGCCCACTTTCCTAAATGGGAGTAATGTCTCAAACAGTCTACGCTTTGATCGTTCCCTGGAAGACCAGTAGTAGTTTCCGATGCACATCTGGTGGCATTCTGTAATCTGTGGACTATCAGAGTGTTGATGAAACACAGAAATTGCATAGGGATTGAATAAAACATTCACCATGCGCACTTTCCCCCACAGGAGCAATGTCTCAAACAGTCTACGCTTTGATCGTTTTGTGGAAGACCAGTAGTAGTTTCCGATGCACATCTGGCGGCATTCTGTAATCTGTGGACTATGAGAGTGTTGATGAAACACAGAAATTGCATCAGGATTTAATACAACAGTCACCATGAGCACTTTCCTCCACAGGAGTAATGTGTCAAACAGTCTACACTTTGATCGTTCCCTGGAAGACCAGTAGTAGTTTCCGATGCACATCTGGTGGCATTCTGTAATCTGTGGACTATCAGAGTGTTGATGAAACACAGAAATTGCATCGGGATTGAATACAACAGTCACAATGCACACTTTCCTCCATGGTAGTAATGTCTCAATTAGTCTACGCTTTGATCGTTCCCTGGAAGACCAGTAGTAGTTTCCGATGCACATCTGGATGCATTCTGTAATCTGTGGACCTTCAAAGTGTCGATAAAACACATAAATTGCATCGGGATTGAATACAACAGTCACCATGAGCACTTGCCTCCATGTTAGTAATGTCTCAAACAGTCTACGCTTTGATCGTTCCCTTTAACACGAGTGGTAGGTTCCGATGCACATCTGGAGGCATTCTGTAATCTGTGGACTATCAGAGTGTTGATGAAACTCAGAAATTGCATCGGGATTGAATACGACAGTCACCGTGCGCACTTTCCTCCATGTTAGTAATATCACAAACAGTCTACGCTTTGATCGTTCCCTGGAAGACCAGTGGTAGTTTCCAATGCACATCTGGAGGCATTCTGTAATCTGTGGACTATCAGAGTGTTGATGAAACACAGAAATTGCATCGGGATTGAATACAACAGTCATCATGCGCACATTCCTCCATGAGAGTAATGTCTGAAACAGTCCACCCTTTGATCGTTCCCTGGAAGACCAGTAGTAGTTTCCGATGCACATCTGGTATCATTCTGTAATCTGTGGACTATCAGAGTGTTGATGAAACACAGAAATTGCATCGGGATTGAATAAAACAGTCACCATGCCCACTTTCCTCCACGGGAGGTATGTCTCAAACAGTCTACGCTTTGATCGTTACCTGGAAGACCAGTAGTAGTTTCCGATGCACGTCTGGTGGCATTCAGTAATCTGTGGACTATAAGAGTGTTGATGAAACACAGAGATTGCAACGGGATTGAATACAACACTCACCATGCGCACTTTCCTCCACGGGAGTAATCTCTCAAACAGTTTACGCTTTGATATTTCCTTGGAAGACCAGTAGTAGTTTCCGAAACACATCTGGAGACATTCTGTAATTTGTGGACCTTCAAAGTGTTGATCAAACACAAAAATTGCAGCGGGATTGAATACAACAGTCACCATGCGCACTTTCCTCCATGTTAGTAATGTCTCAAACAGTCTACGCTTTGATCGTTCCCTTTAACACGAGTGGTAGGTTCCGATGCACATCTGGAGGCATTCTGTAATCTGTGGACTATCAGAGTGTTGATGAAACTCAGAAATTGCATCGGGATTGAATACGACAGTCACCGTGCGCACTTTCCTCCATGTTAGTAATATCACAAACAGTCTACGCTTTGATCGTTCCCTGGAAGACCAGTGGTAGTTTCCAATGCACATCTGGAGGCATTCTGTAATCTGTGGACTATCAGAGTGTTGATGAAACACAGAAATTGCATCGGGATTGAATACAACAGTCATCATGCGCACATTCCTCCATGAGAGTAATGTCTGAAACAGTCCACCCTTTGATCGTTCCCTGGAAGACCAGTAGTAGTTTCCGATGCACATCTGGTATCATTCTGTAATCTGTGGACTATCAGAGTGTTGATGAAACACAGAAATTGCATCGGGATTGAATAAAACAGTCACCATGCCCACTTTCCTCCACGGGAGGTATGTCTCAAACAGTCTACGCTTTGATCGTTACCTGGAAGACCATTAGTAGTTTCCGATGCACGTCTGGTGGCATTCAGTAATCTGTGGACTATAGGAGTGTTGATGAAACACAGAGATTGCAACGGGATTGAATACAACACTCACCATGCGCACTTTCCTCCACGGGAGTAATCTCTCAAACAGTTTACGCTTTGATATTTCCTTGGAAGACCAGTAGTAGTTTCCGATACACATCTGGAGACATTTTGTAATTTGTGGACCTTCAAAGTGTTGATCAAACACAAAAATTGCAGCGGGATTGAATACAACAGTCACCATGCGCACTTTCCTCCACAGGAGTAATGTGTCAAACAGTCTACACTTTGATCGTTCCCTGGAAGACCAGTAGTAGTTTCCGATGCACATCTGGAGGCATTCTGTAATCTGTGGACTATCAGAGTGTTGATGAAACACAAAAAATTGGATCGGGATTTAATACAACAGTCACCATGCCCACTTTCCTAAATGGGAGTAATGTCTCAAACAGTCTACGCTTTGATCGTTCCCTGGAAGACCAGTAGTAGTTTCCGATGCACATCTGGTGGCATTCTGTAATCTGTGGACTATCAGAGTGTTGATGAAACACAGAAATTCCATAGGGATTGAATACAACAGTCACCATGCGCACTTTCCTCCACAGGAGCAATGTGTCAAACAGTCTACACTTTGATCGTTCCCTGGAAGACCAGTAGTAGTTTCCGATACACATCTGGTGGCATTCTGTAATCTGTGGACTATCAGAGTGTTGATAAAACACAGAGATTGCGTCGGGATTGAATACAACAGTCACCATGCGCACTTTCTTCCCCGGGAGTAATGTCTCAAACAGTCTATGCTTTGATCGTTCCCTGGAAGACCAGTAGTAGTTTCCGATGAACATCTGGTGGCAATCTGTAATCTGTGGACTATCAGAGTGTTGATGAAACACAGAAATTGCATCGGGATTGAATAAAACAGTCACCAAGCGCACTTTCCTCCACGGGAGGTATGTCTCAAACAGTCTACGCTTTGATCGTTACCTGGAAGACCAGTAGTAGTTTCCGATGAACATCTGGTGGCATTCAGTAATCTGTGGACTATTAGAGTGTTGATGAAACACAGAAATTGCATCGGGATTGAATACAACAGTTACCATGCGCACTTTCCTCCGTGGGAGTAATGTCTCAATCAGTCTACGCTTTGATCGTTCCCGGGAAGACCAGTAGTAGTTTCCAATGCACATCTGGAGGCATTCTATAATCTGTGGACTATCAGAGTGTTGATGAAACACAGAAATTGCATCGGGATTGAATACAACAGTCACCATGCGCACTTCCCTCCATGGGAGTAATATCTCTAACAGTCTACGCTTGGATCGTTCCCTGGAAGACCAGTAGTAGTTTCCGATGCACATCTGGAGGCATTCTGTAATCTGTGGACTATCAGAGTGTTGATAAAACACAGAAATTGCATCGGGTTGGAGTACAACAGTCACCATTCACACTTTCCTCCATGTTAGTAATGTCTCAAACAGTCTACGCTTTGATTGTTACCTGGAAGACCATTAGTAGTTTCCGATGCACATCTGGTGGCATTCTGTAATCTGTGGACAATCAGAGTGTTGATGAAACACAGAAATTGCAACGGGTTTGAATACACCAGTAGTAGTTTCCGATGCACATCTGGTGGCATTTTGTAATCTGTGGACTATCAGAGTGTTGATGAAACACAGAGATTGCGTCGGGATTGAATACAACAGTCACCATGCGTACTTTCTTCCACGGGAGTAATGTCTCAAACAGTCTATGCTTTGATCGTTCATTGGAAGACCAGTAGTAGTTTCCGATGCACATCTGGTGGCATTTTGTGATCTGTGGACTATCAGAGTGTTGATGAAACACAGATATTGCATCGGGATTGAATACAACAGTCACCATGCGCACTTTCCTCCATGGGAGTAATGTCTCAATCAGTGTACGCTTTGATCGTTCCCTGGAAGACCAGTAGTAGTTTCCGATGCACATCTGGAGGCATTCTGTAATCTGTGGACTATCAGAGTGTTGATGAAACACAAAAAATTGGATCGGGATTTAATACAACAGTCACCATGCCCACTTTCCTAAATGGGAGTAATGTCTCAAACAGTCTACGCTTTGATCGTTCCCTGGAAGACCAGTAGTAGTTTCCGATGCACATCTGGTGGCATTCTGTAATCTGTGGACTATCAGAGTGTTGATGAAACACAGAAATTCCATAGGGATTGAATACAACAGTCACCATGCGCACTTTCCTCCACAGGAGCAATGTGTCAAACAGTCTACACTTTGATCGTTCCCTGGAAGACCAGTAGTAGTTTCCGATACACATCTGCTGGCATTCTGTAATCTGTGGACTATCAGAGTGTTGATAAAACACAGAGATTGCGTCGGGATTGAATACAACAGTCACCATGCGCACTTTCTTCCCCGGGAGTAATGTCTCAAACAGTCTATGCTTTGATCGTTCCCTGGAAGACCAGTAGTAGTTTCCGATGAACATCTGGTGGCAATCTGTAATCTGTGGACTATCAGAGTGTTGATGAAACACAGAAATTGCATCGGGATTGAATAAAACAGTCACCAAGCGCACTTTCCTCCACGGGAGGTATGTCTCAAACAGTCTACGCTTTGATCGTTACCTGGAAGACCAGTAGTAGTTTCCGATGAACATCTGGTGGCATTCAGTAATCTGTGGACTATTAGAGTGTTGATGAAACACAGAAATTGCATCGGGATTGAATACAACAGTTACCATGCGCACTTTCCTCCGTGGGAGTAATGTCTCAATCAGTCTACGCTTTGATCGTTCCCGGGAAGACCAGTAGTAGTTTCCAATGCACATCTGGAGGCATTCTATAATCTGTGGACTATCAGAGTGTTGATGAAACACAGAAATTGCATCGGGATTGAATACAACAGTCAGCATGCGCATTTCCCTCCATGGGAGTAATATCTCTAACAGTCTACGCTTGGATCGTTCCCTGGAAGACCAGTAGTAGTTTCCGATGCACATCTGGAGGCATTCTGTAATCTGTGGACTATCAGAGTGTTGATAAAACACAGAAATTGCATCGGGTTGGAATACAACAGTCACCATGCACACTTTCCTCCATGTTAGTAATGTCTCAAACAGTCTACGCTTTGATTGTTACCTGGAAGACCATTAGTAGTTTCCGATGCACATCTGGTGGCATTCTGTAATCTGTGGACAATCAGAGTGTTGATGAAACACAGAAATTGCATCAGGATTCAATACAACAGTCACCATGCGCACTTTCCCCCATGGGAGTGATGTCTCAAACAGTCTACGCTTTGATCGTTCCCTGGAAGACCAGTGGTAGCTTCCAATGCACATCTGGAGGCATTCTGTAATCTGTGGACTATCAGAGTATTGATGAAACACAGAAATTAAATCGGGATTCAATACAACAGTCACCATGCGCACTTCCCTCCATGGGAGTAATGTCTGCAACAGTCCACACTTTGATCGTTTCCTGGAAGACCAGTAGTAGCTTCCGATGCACACCTGGAGGCATTATGTAATCTGTTGACTATCAGAGTGTTGATGAAACACAGAAATTACATCGGGATAGAATCAAACAGTCAGTATGCACACTTTCCTCCACGGGTGGTATGTCTCAAAGAATCTGCGCATTGATCGTTACCTGGAAGACCAGTAGTAGTTTCCGATGCACATCTGGTGGCATTTTGTGATCTGTGGACTATCAGAGTGTTGATGAAACACAGATATTGCATCGGGATTGAATACAACAGTCACCATGCGCACTTTCCTCCATGGGAGTAATGTCTCAATGAGTGTTCGCTTTGATCGTTCCCTGGAAGACCATTAGTAGTTTCCGATGCACATCTGGAGGCATTCTGTAATCTTTGGACTATCAGAGTGTTGATGAAACACAAAAAATTGCATCGGGATTTAATACAACAGTCACCATGCCCACTTTCCTAAATGGGAGTAATGTCTCAAACAGTCTACGCCTTGATCGTTCCCTGGAAGACCAGTAGTAGTTTCCGATGCACATCTGGTGGCATTCTGTAATCTGTGGACTATCAGAGTGTTGATGAAACACAGAAATTGCATAGGGATTGAATACAACAGTCACCATGCGCACTTTCCTCCACAGGAGCAATGTGTCAAACAGCCTACACTTTGATCGTTCCCTGGAAGACCAGTAGTAGTTTCCGATGCACATCTGGTGGCATTCTGTAATCTGTGGACTATCAGAGTGTTGATGAACCACAGAGATTGCGTCGGGATTGAATACAACAGTCACCATGCGCACTTTCTTCCACGGGAGTTATGTCTCAAACAGTCTATGCTTTGATCGTTCCTTGGAAGACCAGTAGTAGTTTCCGATGAACATCTGGTGGCATTCTGTAATCTGTGGACTATCAGAGTGTTGATGAAACACAGAAATTGCATCGGGATTGAATAAAACAGTCACCAAGCGCACTTTCCTCCACGGGAGGTATGTCTCAAACAGTCTACGCTTTGATCGTTACCTGGAAGACCAGTAGTAGTTTCCGATGAACATCTGGTGGCATTCAGTAATCTGTGGACTATCAGAGTGTTGATGAAACACAGAAATTGCATCGGGATTGAATACAACAGTCACCATGCGCACATTCCTCCATGAGAGTAATGTCTGAAACAGTCCACCCTTTGATAGTTCCCTGGAAGACCAGTAGTAGTTTCCGATGCACATCTGGAGGCATTCTGTAATCTGTGGACTATCAGAGTGTTGATGAAACACAGAAATTGCATCGGGATTGAATACAACAGTCACCATGCGCACTTCCCTCCACGGGAGTAATGTCTCTAACAGTCTACGCTTGGATCGTTCCCTGGAAGACCAGTAGTAGTTTCCGATGCACATCTGGAAGCATTCTGTAATCTGTGGACAATCAGAGTGTTGATAAAACACAGAAATTGCATCGGGTTTGAATACAACAGTCACCATGAGCACTTGCCTCCTTGGGAGCAATGTCTCAAACAGTCTACGCTTTGATCGTTCCCTGGAAGACCAGTATTAGTTTCCGATGCACATCTGGTGGCATTCCTTAATCTGTGGACAATCAGAGGGTTGATGAAACACAGAAATTGCATCGGGATTGAATACAACAGTCACCATGCGCACTTTCCTACATGGGAGTAATGTCTCAAATAGTCTACGCTTTGATCGTTCCCTGGAAGACGAGTAGTAGTTTCCGATGCACATCTGGATGCATTCTGTAATCTGTGGACCTTCAAAGTGTTGATGAAACACAGAAATTGCATTTGGATTGAATACAACAGTCACCATGGGCACTTGCCTCCATGTTAGTAATGTCTCAAACAGACTACGCTTTGATCGTTCCCTGGAACACCAGTGGTAGGTTCCGTTGCACATCTGGAGGCATTCTGTAATCTGTGGACTATCAGAGTGTTGATGAAACACAGAAATTGCATCGGGATTGAATAAAACAGTCAGCATGCGCACTTTAATCCACAGGAGTAATGTCTCAAACAGTCTACGCTTTGATATTTCCTTGGAAGACCAGTAGTAGTTTCCGATACACATGTGGAGACATTCTGTAATTTGTGGAACTTCAAAGTGTTGATGAAACACAGAAATTGCGTCGGGATTGAATACAACAGTCACCATGGGCACTTGCTTCCATGCGAGCAATGTCTCAAACAGTCTACGCTTTGATCGTTCCCTGGAAGACCAGTATTAGTTTCCGATGCACATCTGGTGGCATTCCTTAATCTGCGGACTATCAGAGAGTTGATGAAACACAGAAATTGCATCGGGATTGAATACAACAGTCACCATGCGCACTTTCCTACATGGGAGTAATGTCTCAAATAGTCTACGCTTTGATCGTTCCCTGGGAGACGAGTAGTAGTTTCCGATGCACATCTGGATGCATTCTGTAATCTGTGGACCTTCAAAGTGTTGATGAAACACAGAAATTTCATTTGGATTGAATACAACAGTCACCATGAGCACTTGCCTCCATATTAGTAATGTCTCAAACAGTCTACGCTTTGATCGTTCCCTGGAACACCAGTGGTAGGTTCCGATGCACATTTGGAGGCATTCTGTAATCTGTGGACTATCACAGTGTTGATGAAACACAGAAATTGCATCGGGATTGAATAAAACAGTCACCATGCGCACTTTCCTCCACTGGAGGGTCAAACAGTCTACGCTTTGATCGTTACCTGGAAGACCAGTTGTAGTTTCCGATGCACATCTGGTGGCATTCTGTAATCTGTGGACTATCAGATTGTTGATGAAACACAGAACTTGCATCGGGATTGAATACAACAGTCACCATGCACACTTTCCTCCATGGGAGTAATGTCTCAAACAGTCTACGCTTTGATCGTTCAGTGGAAGACCAGTAGTAGTTTCCGATGCACATCTGGGAGCATTCTGTAATCTGTGGACTATCAGAGTGTTGATGAGACACAGAAATTGCATCGGGATTGGATACAACAGTCACCATGCGCACTTTCCTCCATGTTAGTAATGTCTCAAACACTTTACGCTTTGATCGTTCCCTGGAAGACCAGTGGTAGTTTCCAATGCACATCTGGAGGCATTCTGTAATCTGTGGACTATCTGAGTGTTGATGAAACACAGAAATTGCATCGGGATTGAATACAACAGGTACCAAGCGCACTTTCCTCCATGGGAGTAATGTCTGAAAAAGTCCACCCTTTGATCGTTGCCTGGAAGACCAGTAGTAGTTTCCGATGCACATCTGGAGGCATTCTGTAATCTGTGGACTATCAGAGTGTTGATGAAACACAGAAATTGCATCTGGATTGAATAGAACAGTCACCATGCGCACTTTCCTCCATGGGAGTAATGTCTCAAATAGTCTACACTTTGATCGTTCCCTGGAAGACGAGTAGTAGTTTCCGATGCACATCTGGATGCATTCTGTAATCTGTGGACCTTCGAAGTGTTTATGAAACACAGAAATTTCATTTTGATTGAATACAACAGTCACCATGAGCACTTGCCTCCATGTTAGTAATGTCTCAAACAGTCTACGCTTTGATCGTTCCCTGGAACACCAGTGGTAGGTTCCGATGCACATCTGGAGGCATTCTGTAATCTGTGGACTATCAGAGTGTTGATGAAACACAGAAATTGCATCGGGATTGAATACAACAGTCATCATGCGCACATTCCCCCATGAGAGTAATGTCTGAAACAGTCCCCCCTTTGATAGTTCCCTGGAAGACAAGTAGTAGTTTCCGATGCACATCTGGGAGCATTCTGTAATCTGTGGACTATCAGAGTGTTGATGAAATACAGAAATTGCATCGGGATTGAATACAACAGTCACCATGCGCACTTCCCTCCACAGGAGTAATGTCTCTAACAGTCTACGCTTGGATCGTTCCCTGGAAGACCAGTAGTAGTTTCCGATGCACATCTGGAGGCATTCTGTAATCTGTGGACTATCAGAGTATTGATAAAACACAGAAATTGCATCGGGTTTGAATACAACAGTCACCATGGGCACTTGCCTCCATGGGAGCAATGTCTGAAACAGTCTACGCTTTGATCGTTCCCTGGAAGACCAGTATTAGTTTCCGATGCACATCTGGTGGCATTCCTTAATCTGTGGACTATCAGAGAGTTGATGATACACAGAAATTGCATCGGGATTGAATACAACAGTCATCATGCGCACTTTCCTACATGGGAGTAATGTCTCAAATAGTCTACGCTTTGATCGTTCCCTGGAAGACGAGTAGTAGTTTCCGATGCACATCTGGGAGCATTCTGTAATCTGTGGACTATCAGAGTGTTGATGAGACACAGAAATTGCATCGGGATTGAATACAACAGTCACCATGCGCACTTTCCTCCATGTTAGTAATGTCTCAAACACTCTACGCTTTGATCGTTCCCTGGAAGACCAGTGGTAGTTTCCAATGCACATCTGGAGGCATTCTGTAATCTGTGGACTATCTGAGTGTTGATGAAACACAGAAATTGCATCGGGATTGAATACAACAGGCACAAAGCGCACTTTCCTCCATGGGAGTAATGTCTGAAACAGTCCACCCTTTGATCGTTGCATGGAAGACCAGTAGTAGTTTCCGATGCACATCTGGAGGCATTCTGTAATCTGTGGACTATCAGAGTGTTGATGAAACACAGAAATTGCATCTGGATTGAATACAACCGTCACCATGCGCACTTTCCTCCATGGGAGTAATGTCTCAAATAGTCTACGCTTTGATCGTTCCCTGGAAGACGAGTAGTAGTTTCCGATGCACATCTGGATGCATTCTGTAATCTGTGGAAATTCAAAGTGTTGATGAAACACAGATATTTCATTTTGATTGAATACAACAGTCACCATGAGCACTTGCCTCCATGTTAGTAATGTCTCAAACAGTCTACGCTTTGATCGTTCCCTGGAACACCAGTGGTAGGTTCCGATGCACATCTGGAGGCATTCTGTAATCTGTGGACTATCAGAGTGTTGATGAAACACAGAAATTGCATCGGGATTGAATAAAACAGTCACCATGCGCACTTTCCTCCACTGGAGGGTCAAACAGTCTACGCTTTGATCGTTACCTGGAAGTCCAGTAGTAGTTTCCGATGCACATCTGGTGGCATTCTGTAATCTGTGGTCTATCAGATTGTTGATGAAACACAGAACTTGCATCGGGATTGAATACAACAGTCACCATGCACACTTTCCTCCATGGGAGTAATGTCTCAAACAGTCTACGCTTTGATCGTTCAGTGGAAGACCAGTAGTAGTTTCCGATGCACATCTGGGAGCATTCTGTAATCTGTGGACTATCAGAGTGTTGATGAGACACAGAAATTGCATCGGGATTGGATACAACAGCCACCATGCGCACTTTCCTCCATGTTAGTAATGTCTCAAACACTTTACGCTTTGATCGTTCCCTGGAAGACCAGTGGTAGTTTCCAATGCACATCTGGAGGCATTCTGTAATCTGTGGACTATCTGAGTGTTGATGAAACACAGAAATTGCATCGGGATTGAATACAACAGGTACCAAGCGCACTTTCCTAAATGGGAGTAATGTCTGAAACAGTCCACCCTTTGATCGTTGCCTGGAAGACCAGTAGTAGTTTCCGATGCACATCTGGAGGCATTCTGTAATCTGTGGACTATCAGAGTGTTGATGAAACACAGAAATTGCATCTGGATTGAATACAACCGTCACCATGCGCACTCTCCTCCATGGGAGTAATGTCTCAAATAGTCTACGCTTTGATCGTTCCCTGGAAGACGAGTAGTAGTTTCCGATGCACATCTGGATGCATTCTGTAATCTGTGGACCTTCGAAGTGTTTATGAAACACAGAAATTTCATTTTGATTGAATACAACAGTCACCATGAGCACTTGCCTCCATGTTAGTAATGTCTCAAACAGTCTACGCTTTGATCGTTCCCTGGAACACCAGTGGTAGGTTCCGATGCACATCTGGAGGCATTCTGTAATCTGTGGACTATCAGAGTGTTGATGAAACACAGAAATTGCATCGGGATTAAATACAACAGTCATCATGCGCACATTCCTCCATGAGAGTAATGTCTGAAACAGTACACCCTTTGATAGTTCCCTGGAAGACAAGTAGTAGTTTCCGATGCACATCTGGAAGCATTCTGTAATCTGTGGACTATCAGAGTGTTGATGAAATACAGAAATTGCATCGGGATTGAATACAACAGTCACCATGCGCACTTCCCTCCACAGGAGTAATGTCTCTAACAGTCTACGCTTGTATCGTTCCCTGGAAGACCAGTAGTAGTTTCCGATGTACATCTGGAGGCATTCTGTAAACTGTGGACTATCAGAGTGTTGATAAAACACAGAAATTGCATCGGGTTTGAATACAACAGTCACCATGGGCACTTGCCTCCATGGGAGCAATGTCTCAAACAGTATACGCTTTGATCGTTCCCTGGAAGACCAGTATTAGTTTCCGATGCACATCTGGTGGCATTCCTTAATCTGTGGACTATCAGAGAGTTGATGATACACAGAAATTGCATCGGGATTGAATACAACAGTCATCATGCGCACTTTCCTACATGGGAGTAATGTCTCAAATAGTCTACGCTTTGATCGTTCCCTGGAAGACGAGTAGTAGTTTCCGATGCACATCTGGATGCATTCTGTAATCTGTGGTCCTTCAAAGTGTTGATGAAACACAGAAATTGCATTTGGATTGAATACAACAGCCACCATGAGCACTTGCCTCCATGTTAGTAATGTCTCAAACAGTCTACGCTTTGATCGTTCCCTGGAACACCAGTGGTAGGTTCCGATGCACATTTGGGGGCATTCTGTAATCTGTGGACTATCAGAGTGTTGATGAAACACAGAAATTGCATCGGGAGTGAATAAAACAGTCACCATGCGGACTTTCCTCCACTGGAGGGTCAAACAGTCTACGCTTTGATCGTTACCTGGAAGACCAGTAGTAGTTTCCGATGCACATCTGGTGGCATTCTGTAATCTGTGGACTATCAGATTGTTGATGAAACACAGTACTTGCATCGGGATTGAATACAACAGTCACCATGCACACTTTCCTCCATGGGAGTAATGTCTCAAACAGTCTACGCTTTGATCGTTCAGTGGAAGACCAGTAGTAGTTTCCGATGCACATCTGGGAGCATTCTGTAATCTGTGGACTATCAGATTGTTGATGAAACACAGAACTTGCATCGGGATTGAATACAACAGTCACCATGCACACTTTCCTCCATGGGAGTAATGTCTCAAACAGTCTACGCTTTGATCGTTCAGTGGAAGACCAGTGGTAGTTTCCAATGCACATCTGGAGGCATTCTGTAATCTGTGGACTATCTGAGTGTTGATGAAACACAGAAATTGCATCGGGATTGAATACAACAGGCACCAAGCGCACTTTCCTCCATGGGAGTAATGTCTGAAACAGTCCACCCTTTGATCGTTGCATGGAAGACCAGTAGTAGTTTCCGATGCACATCTGGAGGCATTCTGTAATCTGTGGACTATCAGAGTGTTGATGAAACACAGAAATTGCATCTGGATTGAATACAACAGTCACCATGCGCACTTTCCTCCATGGGAGTAATGTCTCAAATAGTCTACGCTTTGATCGTTCCCTGGAAGACGAGTTGTAGTTTCCGATGCACATCTGGATGCATTCTGTAATCTGTGGACCTTCAAAGTGTTGATGAAACACAGATATTTCATTTTGATTGAATACAACAGTCACCATGCGCACTTTCCTCCATGGGAGTAATGTCTCTAAAAGTCTGCGCTTCGATCGTTCCCAGGAAGACCAGTAGTAGTTTCCGATGCACATCTGGAGGCATACTGTATTCTGTGGAGTATCAGAGTGTTAATGAAACACAGAAATTGCATCGGGATTGAATACAACAGTCACCATGCGCACCTTCCTCCAAGGGAGTATTGTCTCAAACAGTTTACGCTTTGATCGTTCCATGTAAGACCAGTAGTAGTTTCCGATGCACATCTGGAGGCATTCTGTAATCTGTGGACCTTCAAAGTGTTGATGAAACACAGAAATTGCATGGGGATTGAATACAACAGTCACCATGAGCACTTGCCTCCATGTTAGGAATATCTCAAAGAATCTACGGTTTGATCGTTCCCTGGAAGTGCAGTAGTAGTTTCTGATGCATATCTGGCGGCATTCTGTAATCTGTAAACTATGTGAGTGTTGATGAAACACAGAAATTGCATCGGGATTGAATACAACACTCACCATGCGCACTTTCCTCCACGGGATTAATGTCTCAAACAGTCTACGCTTTGATATTTCCTTGGAAGACCAGTAGTAGTTTCCGATACACATCTGGAGACATTCTGTAATTTGTGGACCTTCAAAGTGTTGATGAAACACAGAAATTGCGTCGGGATTGAATACAACAGTCACCATGCGCACTTTAATCAACAGGAGTAATGTGTCTAACAGTCTACATTTTGATCGTTCCCTGGAAAACCAGTAGTAGTTTCCGATGCACATCTGGTGGCATTCTGTAATCTGTGGACCTTCAAAGTGTTGATGAAACACAGAAATTGCATGTGGATTGAATACAACAGTCACCATGATCACTTGCCTCCATGTTAGTAATGTCTCAAACAGTCTACGCTTTGATCGTTCCCTGGAACACGAGTGATAGATTCCGATGCACATCTGGAGGCATTCTGTAATCTGTGGACTAATGGAGTAATGATGAAACACAGACATTGCATCGGGATTGAATACAAGAGTCATCATGCGCACATTCCTCCATGAGAGTAATGTCTGAAACAGTCCACCCTTTGATAGTTCCCTGGAAGACCAGTAGTAGTTTCCGATGCACATCTGGTGGCATTCTGTAATCTGTGGACTATCAGAGTGTTGATGAAACACAGAAATTGCATCGGGATTGAATAAAACAGTCACCATGCGCACTTTCCTCCATGGGAGTAATGTCTCAAACAGTCTACGCTTTGAACGTTCCCTTGAAGACCAGTAGTAGTTTCCGATGCACATCTGGAGGTATTCTGTAACCTGTGGACTATCAGTGTGTTGATGAAACACAGACATTGCATCGGGATTGAATAAAACAGTCACCATGCGCACTTTCCTCCACTGGAGGTTCAAACAGTCTACGCTTTGATCGTTACCTGGAAGACCAGTAGTAGTTTCCGATGCACATCTGGTGGCATTCTGTAATCTGTGGACTATCAGAGTGTTGATGAAACACAGAAATTGCATCGGGATTGAATAAAACAGTCACCATGCAAACTTTCCTCCATGGGAGTAATGTCTCAAACAGTCTACGCTTTAATCGTTCAGTGGAAGACCAGTTGTAGTTTCCGATGCACATCTGGGAGCATTCTGTAATCTGTGGACTATCAGAGTGTTGATGAAACACAGAAATTGCATCGGGATTGAATACAACAGTCACCATGCGCACTTTCCTCCATGTTAGTAATGTCTCAAACACTCTACGCTTTGATCGTTCCCTGGAAGACCAGTGGTAGTTTCCAATGCACATCTGGAGGCATTCTGTAATCTGTGGACTATCTGAGTGTTGATGAAACACAGAAATTGCATCGGGATTGAATACAACAGGCACCAAGCGCACTTTCCTCCATGGGAGTAATGTCTGAAACAGTCCACCCTTTGATCGTTCCCTGGAAGACGAGTAGTAGTTTCCGATGCACATCTGGATGCATTCTGTAATCTGTGGACCCTCAAAGTGTTGATGAAACACAGAAATTTCATTTGGATTGAATACAACAGTCACCATGCGCACTTTCCTCCACTGGAGGTATGTCTCAAACAGTCTACGCTTTGATCGTTACCTGGTAGACCAGTAGTAGTTTCCGATGCACATCTGGTGGCGTTCTGTAATCTGTGGACTATCGGACTGTTGATGAAACACAGAACTTGCATCGGGATTGAATACAACAGTCACCATGCACACTTTCCTCCATGGGAGTAATGTCTCTAACAGTCTACGCTTTGATCGTTCAGTGGAAGACCAGTAGTAGTTTCCGATGCACATCTGGGAGCATTCTGTAATCTGTGGACTATCAGAGTGTTGATGAAACACAGAAATTGCATCGGGATTGAATACAACAGTCACCATGCGCACTTCCCTCCGTGGGAGTAATGTCTCTAAAAGTCGGCGCTTCGATCGTTCCCAGGAAGACCAGTAGTAGTTACCGATGCACATCTGGAGGCATTCTGTATTCTGTGGAGTATCAGAGTGTTAATGAAACATAGAAATTGCATCGGGATTGAATACAACAGTGACCATGCGCACCTTCCTCCGAGGGAGTATTGTCTCAAACAGTTTACGCTTTGATAGTTCCCAGGAAGACCAGTAGTTGTTTCCGATGCACATCTGGAGGCATTCTGTAATCTGTGGACTATCAGAGTGTTGATGAAACACATAAATTGCATCGGGATTGAATACAACAGTCACCATGCGCACTTTCCTCCATGTTAGTAATGTCTCAAACACTCTACGCTTTGATCGTTCCCTGGAAGACCAGTGGTAGTTTCCAATGCACATCTGGAGGCATTCTATAATCTGTGGACTATCTGAGTGTTGCTGAAACACAGAAATTGCATCGGGATTGAATACAACAGTCACCAAGCGCACTTTCCTCCATGGGAGTAATGTCTGAAACAGTCCACCCTTTGATTGTTCCCTGGAAGACCAGTAGTAGTCTCCGATGCACATCTGGAGGCATTCTGTAATCTGTGGACTATGAGAGTGTTGATGAAACACAGAAATTGCATCGGGATTGAATACAGCAGTCACCATGCGCACTTTCCACCATGGGAGTAATGTCTCAAACAGTCTACGCTTTGATCGATCCCTGGAAGACCAGTAGTAGTTTCCGATGCACATCTGGAGGCATTCCGTTATCTGTGGACTATCAGAGTGTTGATGAAACACAGAAATAGCATCGGGATTGAATACAACAGTCACCATGCGCACTTCCCTCCATGGGAGTAATGTCTCTAACTGTCTACGCTTGGATCGTTCCCTGGAAGACCAGTAGTAGTTTCCGATGCACATCTGGAGGCATTCTGTAATCTGTGGACTATCAGAGTGTTGATAAAACAAAGAAATTGCATCGGGATTGAATACAACAGTCACCATGCGCACTTTCCTCCATGTTAGTAACGTCTCAAACAGGCTACGCTTTGATCGTTCCCTGGAAGAACCGTTGTAGTTTCCAATGCACATCTGGAGGCATTCTGTAATCTGTGGACTATCAGACTGTAGATGAAACACAGAATTTGCATCGGGATTGAATACAAGATTCACCATGCGCACTTTCCTCCATGGGAGTAATGTCTGAAACAGTCCACCCTTTGATCGTTCCCTGGAAGACCAGAAGTAGTTTCCGATGCACATCTGGTGGTATTCTAAAATCTGTGGACTATCAGAGTGTTGATGAAACACAGAAATTGCATCGGGATTGAATAAAACAGTCACAATGCACACTTTCCTCAACGGGAGGTATGTCTCAAACAGTCAACGCTTTGATCGTTACCTGGAAGACCAGTAGTAGTTTCCGATGCACATCTGGTGGCATTCTGTAATCTGTGGACTATCAGAGTGTTGATGAAACACAGAAATTGCATCGGGATTGAATACAACTGTCACCATGCGCACTTTCCTCCATGGGAGTAATGTCTCAAACCGTCTACGCTTTGATCGTTCCCTGGAAGACGAGTAGTAGTTTCCGATGCACATCTGGATGCATTCTGTAATCTGTGGACCTTCAAAGTGTTGATGAAACACAGAAATTTCATTTGGATTGAATACAACAGTCACCATGAGCACTTGCCTCCATGTTAGTAATGTCTCAAACAGTCTACGCTTTGATCGTTCCCTGGATCACCAGTGGTAGGTTCCGATACACATCTGGAGGCATTCTGTAATCTGTGGACTATCAGAGTGCTGATGAAAAACAGAAATTGCATCGGGATTGAATAAAACAGTCACCATGCGCACTTTCCTCCACTGGAGGTATGTCTCAAACAGTCTACGCTTTGATCGTTACCTGGGAGACCAGTAGTAGTTTCCGATGCACATCTGGTGGCGTTCTGTAATCTGTGGACTATCGGACTGTTGATGAAACACAGAACTTGCATCGGGATTGAATACAACAGTCACCATGCACACTTTCCTCCATGGGAGTAATGTCTCAAACAGTCTACGCTTTGATCGTTCAGTGGAAGACCAGTAGTAGTTTCCGATGCACATCTGGGAGCATTCTGTAATCTGTGGACTATCAGAGTGTTGATGAAACACAGAAATTGCATCGGGATTGAATACAACAGTCACCATGCGCACTTCCCTCCGTGGGAGTAATGTCTCTAAAAGTCTGCGCTTCGATCGTTCCCAGGAAGACCAGTAGTAGTTACCGATGCACATCTGGAGGCATTCCCTATTCTGTGGAGTATCAGAGTGTTAATGAAACACAGAAATTGCATCGGGATTGAATACAACAGTGACCATGCGCACCTTCCTCCGAGGGAGTATTGTCTCAAACAGTTTACGCTTTGATAGTTCCCAGGAAGACCAGTAGTTGTTTCCGATGCACATCTGGAGGCATTCTGTAATCTGTGGACTATCAGAGTATTGATGAAACACTGAAATTGCATCGGGATTGAATACAACAGTCACCATGCGCACTTTCCTCCATGTTAGTAATGTCTCAAACACTCTACGCTTTGATCGTTCCCTGGAAGACCAGTGGTAGTTTCCAATGCACATCTGGAGGCATTCTATAATCTGTGGACTATCTGAGTGTTGATGAAACACAGAAATTGCATCGGGATTGAATACAACAGTCACCAAGCGCACTTTCCTCCATGGGAGTAATGTCTGAAACAGTCCACCCTTTGATTGTTCCCTGGAAGACCAGTAGTAGTCTCCGATGCACATCTGGAGGCATTCTGTAATCTGTGGACTATGAGAGTGTTGATGAAACACAGAAATTGCATCGGGATTGAATACAACAGTCACCATGCGCACTTTCCACCATGGGAGTAATGTCTCAAACAGTCTACGCTTTGATCGATCCCTGGAAGACCAGTAGTAGTTTCCGATGCACATCTGGAGGCGTTCCGTTATCTGTGGACTATCAGAGTGTTGATGAAACACAGAAATAGCATCGGGATTGAATACAACAGTCACCATGCGCACTTCCCTCCATGGGAGTAATGTCTCTAACTGTCTACGCTTGGATCGTTCCCTGGAAGACCAGTAGTAGTTTCCGATGCACATCTGGAGGCATTCTGTAATCTGTGGACTATCAGAGTGTTGATAAAACAAAGAAATTGCATCGGGATTGAATACAACAGTCACCATGCGCACTTTCCTCCATGTTAGTAACGTCTCAAACAGGCTACGCTTTGATCGTTCCCTGGAAGAACCGTTGTAGTTTCCAATGCACATCTGGAGGCATTCTGTAATCTGTGGACTATCAGACTGTAGATGAAACACAGAATTTGCATCGGGATTAAATACAAGATTCACCATGCGCACTTTCCTCCATGGGAGTAATGTCTGAAACAGTCCACCCTTTGATCGTTCCCTGGAAGACCAGAAGTAGTTTCCGATGCACATCTGGTGGTATTCTAAAATCTGTGGACTATCAGAGTGTTGATGAAACACAGAAATTGCATCGGGATTGAATAAAACAGTCACAATGCACCCTTTCCTCAACGGGAGGTATGTCTCAAACAGTCAACGCTTTGATCGTTACCTGGAAAGCCAGTAGTAGTTTCCGATGCACATCTGGTGGCATTCTGTAATCTGTGGACTGTCAGAGTGTTGATGAAACACAGGAATTGCATCGGGATTGAATACAACTGTCACCATGCGCACTTTCCTCCATGGGAGTAATGTCTCAAACCGTCTACGCTTTGATCGTTCCCTGGAAGACTAGTAGTAGTTTCCGATGCACATCTGGTGGCATTCTGTAATCTGTGGAATATCGGAGTGTTGATGAAACACAGAAATTGCATCGGGATTGATTAACACAGTCATCATGCGCACTTTCCTCCATGGGAGTAATGTCTCAAACAGTCTACGCTTTGATCGTTCCCTAGAGGACCAGTAGTAGTTTCCGATGCACATCTGGATGCATTCTGTAATCTGTGGACCTTCAAAGTGTTGATGAAACACAGAAATTGCGTCGGGATTGAATACAACTGTCACCATGCGCACTTGCCTCCATGTTAGTAATGTCTCAAACAGTCTACGCTTTGATCGTTTCCTGGAAGACCAGTGGTAGTTTCCGATGCACATCTGGAGGCATTCTGTAATCTGTGGACTAACAGAGTGTTGATGAAACACAGAAATTGCATCGGGATTGAATACAACAGTCACCATGCGCACTTCCTCCAAGGGAGTAATGTCTGAAGCAGTCCACCCTTTAATCGTTCCCTGGAAGACCAGTAGTAGTTTCCGATGCACATCTGGTGGCATTCTGTAATCTGTGGACTATCAGAGTGTTGATGAAACACAGAATTGCATCGGGATTGAATAAAACAGTCCCCATGCGCACTTTCCTCCATGGGAGGTATGTCTCAAACAGTCTACGATTTGATCGTTACCTGGAAGACCAATAGTAGTTTCCGATGCACATCTGGTGGCATTCTGTAATCTGTGGACTACCAGAGTGTTGATGAAACACAGAAATTGCATCGGGATTGAATACAACAGTCAGCATGCGCACTTACCTCCATAGGAGTAATGTCTCAATCAGTCTACGCTTTGATCGTTCCCTGGAAGACCAGTAGTAGTTTCCGATGCACATCTGGAGGCATTCTGTAATCTGTGGACTATCAGTGTGTTGATAAAACACAGAAATTGCATCGGGTATGAATACAACAGTCACCATGAGCAGTTGCCTCCATGGGAGCAATGTCTCAAACAGTCTACGCTTTGATCGTTCCCTGGAAGACCAGTATTAGTTTCCGATGCACATCTGGTTGCATTCCTTAATCTGTGGACTAGCAGAGTGTTGATGAAACACAGAAATTGCTTCGGGATTGAATACAACAGTCACCATGCGCACTTCCCTCCATGGGAGTAATGTCTCTAACTGTCTACGCTTGAATCGTTCCCTGGAAGACCAGTAGTAGTTTCCGATGCACATCTGGAGGCATTCTGTAATCTGTGGACCTTCAAAGTGTTGATGAAACACAGAAATTGCATCGGGATTGAATACAACAGTCACCATGCGCACTTGCCTCCATGTTAGTAATGTCTCAAACAGTCTACGCTTTGATCGTTTCCTGGAAGACTAGTGGTAGTTTTCGATGCACATCTTGAGGCATTCTGTAATCTGTGGACTAACAGAGTGTTGATGAAACACAGAAATTGCATCGGGATTGAATACAACGGTCACCATGCGCACTTCCTCCAAGGGAGTAATGTCTCAAATAGTCTACGCTTTGATCGTTCCCTGGAAGACGAGTAGTAGTTTCCGATGCACATCTGGTGGCATTCTGTAATCTGTGGACTATCAGAGTGTTGATGAAACACAGAATTGCATCGGGATTGAATAAAACAGTCACCATGCGCACTTTCCTCAATGGGAGGTATGTCTCAAACAGTCTACGATTTGATCGTTACCTGGAAGACCAATAGTAGTTTCCGATGCACATCTGGTGGCATTCTGTAATCTGTGGACTATCAGAGTGTTGATGAAACACAGAAATTGCATCGGGATTGAATACAACAGTCACCATGCGCACTTACCTCCATAGGAGTAATGTCTCAATCAGTCTACGCTTTGATCGTTCCCTGGAAGACCAGTAGTAGTTTCCGATGCACATCTGTAGGCATTCTGTAATCTGTGGACTATCAGAGTGTTGATAAAACACAGAAATTGCGTCGGGTATGAATACAACAGTCACCATGAGCACTTGCCTCCATGGGAGCAATGTCTCAAACAGTCTACGCTTTGATCGTTCCCTGGAAGACCAGTATTAGTTTCCGATGCACATCTGGTGGCATTCCTTAATCTGTGGACTATAAGAGTGTTGATGAAACACAGAAATTGCATCGGGATTGAATACAACAGTCACCATGCGCACTTTCCTCCATGGGAGTAATGTCTCAAATAGTCTACGCTTTGATCGTTCCCTGGAAGACGAGTAGTAGTTTCCGATGCACATCTGGATGCATTCTGTAATCTGTGGACTTTCAAAGTGTTGATGAACCACAGAAATTGCATTTGGATTAAATACAACAGTCACCATGAGCACTTGCCTCCATGTTAGTAATGTCTCCAACAGTCTACGCTTTGATCGTTCCCTGGAACACCAGTGGTAGCTTCCGATGCACATCTGGAGGCATTCTGTAATCTGTGGACTATCAGAGTGTTGATGAAACACAGAAATTGCATCGGGATTGAATAAAACAGTCACCATGCGCACTTTCCTCCACTGGAGGTATGTCTCAAACAGTCTACGCATTGATCGTTACCTGGAAGACCAGTAGTAGTTTCCGATGCACATCTGGTGGCATTCTGTAATCTGTGGACTATCGGACTGTTGATGAAACACAGAACTTGCATCGGGATTGAATACAACAGTCACCATGCACACTTTCCTCCATGGGAGTAATGTCTCAAACAGTCTACGCTTTGATCGTTCAGTGGAAGACCAGTAGTAGTTTCCGATGCACATCTGGGAGCATTCTGTAATCTGTGGACTATCAGAGTGTTGATGAAACACAGAAATTGCATCGGGATTGAATACAACAGTCACCATGCGCACTTCCCTCCATGGGAGTAATGTCTCAAAAAGTCTACGCTTCGATCGTTCCCAGGAAGACCAGTAGTAGTTTCCGATGCACATCTGGAGGCATTCTATATTCTGTGGAGTATCAGAGTGTTAATGAAACACAGAAATTGCATCCTGATTGAATACAACAGTCACCATGCGCACCTTCCTCCAAGGGAGTATTGTCTCAAACAGTTTACGCTTTGATAGTTCCCAGGAAGACCAGTAGTAGTTTCCGATGCACATCTGGAGGCATTCTGTAATCTGTGGACTATCAGAGTGTTGATGAAACACAGAAATTGCATCGGGTTTGAATACAACAGTCACCATGCGCACTTTCCTCCATGTTAGTAATGTCTCAAACAGTCCACGCTTTGATCGTTCCCTGGAAGACCAGGGGTAGTTTCCAATGCACATCTGGAGGCATTCTGTAATCTGTGGACTATCTGAGTATTGATGAAACACAGAAATTGCATCGGGATTGAATACAACAGTCACCAAGCGCACTTTCCTCCATGGGAGTAATGTCTCAAACAATCTACGCATTGATCGTTACCTGGAAGACCAGTAGTAGTTTCCGATGCACATCTGGTGGCATTCTGTAATCTGTGGACTATCGGACTGTTGATGAAACACAGAACTTGCATCGGGATTGAATACAACAGTCACCATGCACACATTCCTCCATGGGAGTATTGTCTCTAACAGTCTACGCTTTGATCGTTCAGTGGAAGACCAGTAGTAGATTCCGATGCACATCTGGGAGCATTCTGTAATCTGTGGACTATCTGAGTATTGATGAAACACAGAAAATGCATCGGGATTGAATACAACAGTCACCAAGCGCACTTTCCTACATGGGAGTAATGTCTGAAACAGTCCACCCTTTGATCGTTCCCTGGAAGACCAGTAGTAGTTTCCGATGCACATCTGGTGGCATTCTGTAATCTGTGGACTATCAGAGTGTTGATGAAACACAGAAATTGCATCGGGATTGAATACAACAGGTACCATGCGCACTTTCCTCCATAGGAGTAATGTCTCAAACAGTCCACGCTTTGATCGTTCCCTGGAAGACCAGTGGTAGTTTCCAATGCACATCTGGAGGCATTCTGTAATCTGTGGACTATCAGAGTGTTGATAAAACACAGAAATTGCATCGGGTTTGAATACAACAGTCACCATGCGCACTTTCCTCCATGGGAGGTATGTCTCAAACAGTCTACGATTTGATCGTTACCTGGAAGACCAGTAGTAGTTTCCGATGCACATCTGGTGGCATTCTGTAATCTGTGGACTATCAGAGTGTTGATGAAACACAGAAATTGCATCGGGATTGAATACAACAGTCACCATGCGCACTTTCCTCCATAGGAGTAATGTCTCAATCAGTCTACGCTTTGATCGTTCCCTGGAAGACCAGTAGTAGTTTCCGATGCACATATGGAGGCATTCTGTAATCTATGGACTATCAGAGTGTTGATGAAACACAGAAATTGCATCGGGATTGAATACAACAGTCACCATGAGCACTTCCCTCCATGGGAGTAATGTCTCTAACAGTCTACACTTGGATCGTTCCCTGGAAGACCAGTAGTAGTTTCCGATGCACATCTGGAGGCATTCTGTAATGTGTGGACTATCAGAGTGTTGATGAAACACAGAAATTGCATCGGGATTGAATACAACAGTCACCATGCGCACTTTCCTCCATGTTAGTAATGTCTCAAACAGTCCACGCTTTGATCGTTCCCTGGAAGACCAGTGGTTGTTTCCAATGCACATCTGGAGGCATTCTGTAATCTGTGGACTATCTGAGTATTGATGAAACACTGAAAATGCATCGGGATTGAATACAACAGTCACCAAGCGCACTTTCCTCCATGGGAGTAATGTCTGAAACAGTCCACCCTTTGATCGTTCCCTGGAAGACAAGTAGTAGTTTCCGATGCACATCTGGAGGCATTCTGTAATCTGTGGACTATCAGAGTGTTGATGAAACACAGAAATTGCATCGGGATTGAATACAACAGTCACCATGCGCACTTTCCTCCATGGGAGTAATGTCTCAAACAGTCTACGCTTTGATCGTTCCCTGGAAGACCAGTAGTAGTTTCCGATGCACATCTGGAGGCATTCCGTTATCTGTGGACTATCAGAGTGTTGATGAAACACAGATATTGCATCGGGATTGAATAAAACAGTCACAATGCACACTTTCCTCAACGGGAGGTATGTCTCAAACAGTCTACGCTTTGATCGTTCCCTGGAAGACCAGTAGTAGTTTCCGATGCACATCTGGTGGCATTCTGTAATCTGTGGACTATTAGAGTGTTGATGAAACACAGAAATTGCATCGGGATTGAATACAACTGTCACCATGCGCACTTTGTTCCATGGGAGTATTGTCTCAAACAGTCTACGCTTTGATCGTTCCCTGGAAGACTAGTAGTAGTTTCCGATGCACATCTGGTGGCATTCTGTAATCTGTGGACTATCGGTGTGTTGATGAAACACAGAAATTGCATCGGGATTGAATAACACAGTCATCATGCGCACTTTCCTCCATGGGAGGTATGTCTCAAACAGTCTACGCTTTGATCGTTACCTGGAAGACCAGTAGTAGTTTCCGATGCACATCTGGTGGCATTCCGTAATCTGTGGACTATCAGAGTGTTGATGAAACACCGAAATTGCATCGGGATTGAATACAACAGTCACCATGCGCACTTTCCTCCATGGGAGTAATGTCTCAAACAGTCTACGCTTTGATCGTTCCCTGGAAGACCAGTAGTAGTTTCCGATGCACATCTGGAGGCATTCTGTAATCTGTGGACTATCAGAGTGTTGATGAAACACAGAAATTGCATCGTGATTGAATACAACAGTCACAATGCGCACTTCCCTCCATGGGAGTAATGTCTCAAATAGTCTACGCTTTGATCGTTTCCTGGGAGATCAGTAGTAGTTTCCGATGCACATCTGGATGCATTCTGTAATCTGTGGACTATCAGAGTGTTGGTGAAACACAGAAATTGCATCGGGATAGAATACAAAAGACACTATGCGCACTTCCATCCATCGGAGTAATGTCTCTAAAAGTCTACGCTTTGATCGTTCCCTGGAAGACCAGTGGCAGTTTCCAATGCACATCTGGAGGCATTCTGTAATCTGTGGACTATCAGAGTGTTGATGAAACACAGAAATTGCATCGGGATTGAATACAACAGTCACCATGCGCACTTTCCTCCATGGGAGTATTGTCTGAAACAGTCCACCCTTTGATCGTTCCCCGGAAGACCAGTAGTAGTTTCCTTTGCACATCTGGTGGCATTCTGTAATCTGTGGACTATCAGAGTGTTGATGAAACACAGAAATAGCATCGGGATGGAATAAAACAGTCACCATGCGCACTTACCTCCACGGGAGTAATTTCTCTAATATGCTACGGTTGGATCGTTCCCTGGAAGACCACTAGTAGTTTCCGATGCACATGTAGAGGCATTCTGTAATCTGTGGAGTATCAGAGTGTTGATGAAACACAGAAATTGCATCGGGATAGAATACAACAGACACCGTGCGCACTTCCCTCCATGGGAGTAATGTCTCTGAAAGTCTACGCTTGGATTGTTCCCAGGAAGACCAGTAGTAGTTTCCGATGCACATCTGGAGGCATTCTGTAATCTGTGGAGTATCAGAGTGTTGATAAAACATAGAAATTGCATCGGGATTGAATACAACAGTCACCATGCGCACCTTCCTCCAAGGGAGTAATGTCTCAAAGAGTTTACGCTTTGATCGTTCCCTGGAAGACCAGTAGTAGTTTCCGATGCACATCTGGAGGCATTCTGTAATCTGTGGACTATCAGAGTGTTGATGAAACACAGAAATTGCATCGCGATTGAATACAACATTCACCATGCGAACTTTCCTCCATGGGAGTAATGTCTCAAACAGTCTACGCTTTGATCGTTCCCTGGAAGACCAGTGATAGTTTCCGATGCACATGTAGAGGCATTCTGTAATCTGTGGAGTATCAGAGTGTTGATGAAACACAGAAATTGCATCGGGATTGAATACAACAGTCACCATGCGCACTTTCCTCCATGTTAGTAATGTCTCAAACAGTCGACGTTTTGATCGTTCCTTGGAGAACCAGTAGTAGTTTCCGATGCACATCTGGAGGCAGTCTGTAATCTGTGGACTATCAGAGTCTTGATGAAACACAGAGATTGCGTCATGATTGAATACAACAGTAACCATGCGCACTCTCCTCCATGGGAGTAATGTCTCAAACAGACTACGCTTTGATCGTTCCCTGGAAGACCAGTGGTAGTTTCCGATGCACATGTAGAGGCATTCTGTAATCTGTGGAGTATCAGAGTGTTGATGAAACACAGAAATTGCATCGGGATAGAATACAACAGACACCGTGCGCACTTCCCTCCATGGGAGTAATGTCTCTGAAAGTCTACGCTTGGATTGTTCCCAGGAAGACCAGTAGTAGTTTCCGATGCACATCTGGAGGCATTCTGTAATCTGTGGAGTATCAGAGTGTTGATGAAACACAGAAATTGCATCAGGATTGAATACAACAGTCACCATGCGCACCTTCCTCCAAGGGAGTAATGTCTCAAAGAGTTTACGCTTTGATCGTTCCCTGGAAGACCAGTAGTAGTTTCCGATGCACATCTGGAGGCATTCTGTAATCTGTGGACTATCAGTGTGTTGATAAAACACAGAAATTGCATCGCGATTGAATACAACAGTCACCATGCGCACTTTCCTCCATGGGAGTAATGTCTCAAACAGTCTACGATTTGATCGTTCCCTGGAAGACCAGTAGTAGTTCCCGATGCACATCTGGAGGCATTCTGTAATCTGCGGACTATCAGAGTGTTCATGAAACACAGTAATTGGATCGGGATTGAATACAACAGTCACCATGCGCTCTTCCCTCCATGGGAGTAATGTCTCTAACAGTCTACGCTTGGATCGTTCCCTGGCAGACCAGTAGCAGTTTCCGATGCACATCTGGAGGCAGTCTGTAATCTGTGGACTATCAGAGTGTTGATGAAACACAGAGATTGCGTCGGGATTGAATACAACTGTCACCATGCGCACTTTCCTCCATGGGAGTAATGTCTCAAATAGTCTACGCTTGATCGTTCCCTGGAAGACCAGTAGTAGTTTCCGATGCACCTCTGGATGCATTCTGTAATCTGTGGACCTTCAAAGTGTTGATGAAACACAGAAATTGCATCGGGATTGAATACAACAGTCACCATGCGCACTTTCCTCCATGGGAGTAATGTTCCAAATAGTCTTCGCTTTGATCGTTAGCTGGAAGACCAGTAGTAGTTTCCGATGCACATCTGGATGCATTCTGTAATCTGTGGACCTTCAAAGTGTTGATGAAACACAGAAATTGCATCGGGATGGAATTAAACAGTCACCATGCGCACTTTATCTCCACGGGAGTAATTTCTCTAATATGCTACGATTGGATCGTTCCCTGGAAGACCACTAGTAGTTTCCGATGCACATCTGGAGGCATTCTGTAATCTGTGGAGTATCAGAGTGTCGATGAAACACAGAAATTGCTTCGGGATTGAATACAACAGTCACCATACGCACCTTCCTCCAAGCGAGTAATGTCTCAAGAGTTTACGCTTAGATCGTTCCCTGGAAGACCAGTAGTAGTTTCCGATGCTCATCTGGAGGCATTCTGTAATCTGTGGACTATCAGAGTGTTGATGAAACACAGAAATTGCATCGGGATTGAATACAACAGTCACCATGCGCACTTTCCTCCATGGGAGTAATGTCTCAAATAGTCTACGCTTTGATCATTACCTGGAAGACCAGTAGTAGTTTCCGATGCACATCTGGATGCATTCTGTAATCTGTGGACCTTCAAAGTGTTGATGAAACACAGAAATTGCATCGGGATTGAATACAACAGCCACCATGCGCACTTGTCTCCATGTTAGTAATGTCTCAAACAGTCTACGCTTTGATCGTTCCCTGGAAGACCAGTGGTAGATTCCAATGCACATCTAGAGGCATTCTGTAATCTGTGGAGTATCAGTGTGTTGATAAAACACAGAAATTGCATCGGGATAGAATACAACAGATACCATGCGCATCTCCCTCCATGGGAGTAATGTCTCTAAAAGTCTACGCTTGGATCGATCCCAGGAAGACCAGTAGTAGTTTCCGATGCACATCTGGAGGCATTCTGTAATCTGTGGAGCATCAGAGTGTTGATGTATCACAGAAATTGCATCGGGATTGAATACAACAGTCACCATGGGCACCTTCCTCCAATGGAGTAATGTCTCAAAGAGTTTACGCTTTGATCGTTCCCTGGAAGACCAGTAGTAGTTTCCGATGCACATCTGGAAGCATTCTGTAATCTGTGGACTATCAGAGTGTTGATGAAACACAGAAATTGCATCGCGATAGAATACAACAGTTACCATGCGATCTTTCCTCCATGTTAGTAATGTCTCAAACAGTCTACGCTTTGATCATTCCCTGGAGGACCAGTGGTAGTTTCCAATGCACATCTAGAGGCATTCTGTAATCTGTGGACTATCAGAGTGTTGATGAAACTCAGAAATTGCATCGGGATTGAATACAACAGTTATCATGCGCACTTTCCTCCATGTGAGTAATGTCTGAAACAGTCCACCCTTTGTTGGTCCCTGGAAGACCAGTAGTAGTTTCCGATGCACATCTGGTTACATTCTGTCATCTGTGGACTATCAGAGTGTTGATGAAACACAGAAATTGCATCGGGATTGAATACAACAGTCACCATGCGCACTTTCCTCCATGTTAGTCATGTCTCAAACAGTCGTCGATTTGATCGTTCCCTATAGAACCAGTAGTAGTTTCCGATGCACATCTGGAGGCAGTCTGTAGTCTGTGGACTATCAGAGTGTTGATGAAACACAGAGATTGCGTCATGATTGAATACAACAGTCACCATGCGCACTTTCCTCCATGGGAGTAATGTCTCAAACAGTCTACGCTTTGATCGTTCCCTGGAACACCAGTGATAATTTCCGATGCACATGTAGAGGCATTCTGTAATCTGTGGAGTATCAGAGTGTTGATGAAACACAGAAATTGCATCGGGATTGAATACAACAGTCACCATGCGCACTTTCCTCCATGTTAGTAATGTCTCAAACAGTCGACGTTTTGATCGATCCCTGGAGAACCAGTAGTAGTTTCCGATGCACATCTGGAGGCAGTCTGTAATCTGTGGACTATCAGAGTGTTGATGAAACACAGAGATTGCGTCATGATTGAATACAACAGTCATAATGCGCACTCTCCTCCATGGGAGTAATGTCTCAAACAGTCTACGCTTTGATCGTTCCCTGGAAGACCAGTGGTAGTTTCCGATGCACATGTAGAGGCATTCTGTAATCTGTGGACTATCAGTGTGTTGATGAAACACAGAAATTGCATCGCGATTGAATACAACAGTCACCATGCGCACCTTCCTCCAAGGGAGTAATGTCTCAAAGAGTTTACGCTTTGATCGTTCCCTGGAAGACCAGTAGTAGTTTCCGATGCACATCTGGAGGCATTCTGTAATCTGTGGACTATCAGTGTGTTGATGAAACACAGAAATTGCATCGCGATTGAATACAACAGTCACCATGCGAATTTCCTCCATGTTAGTAATGTCTCAAACAGTCTACGCTTTGATCGTTCCCTGGAACACCAGTGGTAGTTTCCAATGCACATCTGGAGGCATTCTGTAATCTGTGGACTATCAGAGTGTTGATGAAACTCAGAAATTGCATCGGGATTGAATACAACAGTTATCATGCGCACTTTCCTCCATGTGAGTAATGTCTGAAACAGTCCACACTTTGATCGTTCCCTGGAAGACCAGTAGTAGTTTCCGATGCACATCTGGTGGCATTCTGTAATCTGTGGACTATTAGAGTGTTGATGAAACACAGAAATTGCATCGGGATTGAATAAAACAGTCACCATTGCCACTGTCCTCCACGGGAGGTATGTCTCAAACAGTCTACGCTTATATCGTTACCTGGAACACCAGTAGTAGTTTCCGATGCACATCTGGTGGCATTGTGTAATCTGTGGACCTTCAGAGTGTTGATGAAACACAGAAATTGCATCGGGATTGAATACAACAGTCACCATGCGCAATTTCCTCCATGGGAGTAATGTCTCAAACAGTCTACGATTTGATCGTTCCCTGGAAGACCAGTAGTAGTTTCCGATGCACATCTGGTGGCATTGTGTAATCTGTGGACCTTCAGAGTGTTGATAAAACACAGAAATTGCATCGGGCTTGAATACAACAGTCACCATGCGCAATTTCCTCCATGGGAGTAATGTCTCAAACAGTCTACGATTTGAGCGTTCCCTGGAAGACCAGTAGCAGTTCCCGATGCACATCTGGAGGCATTCTGTAATCTGTGGACTATCAGAGTGTTGATGAAACACAGAGATTGCGTCGGGATTGAATACAACTGTCACCATGCGCACTTTTCTCCATGGGAGTAATGTCTCAAATAGTCTACGCTTTGATCGTTCCCTGGAAGACCAGTAGTAGTTTCCGATGCACATCTGGATGCATTCTGTAATCTGTGGACCTTCAAAGTGTAGATGAAACACAGAAATTGCATCGGGATTGAATACAACAGTCACCATGCGCACTTTCCTCCATGTTAATAATGTCTCAAACAGTCTACGCTTTTAATCGTTCTCTGGAAGACCAGTGGTAGTTTCCAATGCACATCTGGAGGCATTCTGTAATCTGTATGCTATCAGAGTGTTGGTGAAACACAGAAATTGCATCGGGATTGAATACAACAGACACCATGCGCACTTTCCTCCATGGGAGTATTGTCTGAAACAGTCCAATATTTGATCGTTCCCTGGAAGACCAGTAGTAGTTTCCTTTACACATCTGGTGGCATTCTGTAATCTGTGGACTATCAGAGTGTTGATGAAACACAGAAATTGCATCGGGATGGAATAAAACAGTCACCATGCGCACTTACCTCCACTTGAGTAATTTCTCTAATATGCTACGATTGGATCGTTCCCTGGAAAACCACTAGTAGTTTCCGATGCACATCTGGGGGCATTCTGTAATCTGTGGAGTATCAGAGTGTTGATGAAACACAGAAATTGCTTCGGGATTGAATACAACAGTCACCATACGCACCTTCCTCCAAGCGAGTAATGTCTCAAGAGTTTACGCTTAGATCGTTCCCTGGAAGACCAGTTGTAGTTTCCGATGCTCATCTGGAGGCATTCTGTAATCTGTGGACTATCAGAGTGTTGATGAAACACAGAAATTGCTTCGGGATTGAATACAACAGTCACCATACGCACCTTCCTCCAAGCGAGTAATGTCTCAAGAGTTTACGCTTAGATCGTTCCCTGGAAGACCAGTTGTAGTTTCCGATGCTCATCTGGAGGCATTCTGTAATCTGTGGACTATCAGAGTGTTGATGAAACACAGAAATTGCATCGGGATAGAATACAACAGACACCGTGCGCACTGCACTCAATGGGAGTAATGTCTCTGAAAGTCTACGCTTGGATTGTTCCCAGGAAGACCAGTAGTAGTTTCCGATGCACATCTGGAGGCATTCTGTAATCTGTGGACTATCAGAGTGTTGATGAAACACAGAAATTGCATCGGGATTGAATACAACAGTCACCATGCGCACTTTCCGCCATGTTAGTAATGTCTCAAACAGTCGTCGATTTGATCGTTCCCTATAGAACCAGTAGTAGTTTCCGATGCACATCTGGAGGCAGTCTGTAGTCTGTGGACTATCAGAGTGTTAATGAAACACAGAGATTGCGTCATGATTGAATACAACAGTCACCATGCGCACTTTCCTCCATGGGAGTAATGTCTCAAACAGTCTACGATTTGATCGTTCCCTGGAACACCAGTGATAATTTCCGATGCACATGTAGAGGCATTCTGTAATCTGTGGAGTATCAGAGTGTTGATGAAACACAGAAATTGCATCGGGATTGAATACAACAGTCACCATGCGCACTTTCCTCCATGTTAGTAATGTCTCAAGCAGTCGACGTTTTGATCGATCCCTGGAGAACCAGTAGTAGTTTCCGATGCACATCTGGAGGCAGTCTGTAATCTGTGGACTATCAGAGTGTTGATGAAACACAGAGATTGCGTCATGATTGAATACAACAGTCACCATGCGCACTCTCCTCCATGGGAGTAATGTCTCAAACAGTCTACGCTTTGATCGTTCCCTGGAAGACCAGTGGTAGTTTCCGATGCACATGTAGAGGCATTCTGTAATCTGTGGAGTATCAGAGTGTTGATGAAACACAGAAATTGCATCGGGATAGAATACCACAGACACCGTGCGCACTTCCCACCATGGGAGTAATGTCTCTGAAAGTCTACGCTTGGATTGTTCCCAGGAAGACCAGTAGTAGTTTCCGATGCACATCTGGAGGCATTCTGTAATCTGTGGAGTATCAGAGTGTTGATGAAACACAGAAATTGCATCAGGATTGAATACAACAGTCACCATGCGCACCTTCCTCCAAGGGAGTAATGTCTCAAAGAGTTTACGCTTTGATCGTTCCCTGGAAGACCAGTAGTAGTTTCCGATGCACATCTGGAGGCATTCTGTAATCTGTGGACTATCAGTGTGTTGATGAAACACAGAAATTGCATCGCGATTGAATACTACAGTCACCATGCGAAATTTCCTCCATGTTAGTAATGTCTCAAACAGTCTACGCTTTGATCGTTCCCTGGAACACCAGTGGTATTTTCCAATGCACATCTGGAGGCATTCTGTAATCTGTGGACTATCAGAGTGTTGATGAAACTCAGAAATTGCATCGGGATTGAATACAACAGTTATCATGCGCACTTTCCTCCATGTGAGTAATATGTCTGAAACAGTCCACCCTTTGATCGTTCCCTGGAAGACCAGTAGTAGTTTCCGATGCACATCTGGTGGCATTCTGTAATCTGTGGACTATTAGAGTGTTGATGAAGCACAGAAATTGCATCGGGATTGAATAAAACAGTCACCATTGCCACTGTCCTCCACGGGAGGTATGTCTCAAACAGTCTACGCTTATATCGTTACCTGGAAGACCAGTAGTAGTTTCCGATGCACATCTGGTGGCATTGTGTAATCTGTGGACCTTCAGAGTGTTGATGAAACACAGAAATTGCATCGGGATTGAATATAACAGTCACCATGCGCAATTTCCTCCATGGGAGTAATGTCTCAAACAGTCTACGATTTGATCGTTCCCTGGAAGACCAGTAGCAGTTCCCGATGCACATCTGGAGGCATTCTGTAATCTGCGGACTATCAGAGCGTTGATGAAACACAGTAATTGCATCGGGATTGAATACAACAGTCACCATGCGCTCTTCCCTCCATGGGAGTAATGTCTCTAACAGTCTACGCTTGGATCGTTCCCTGGCAGACCAGTAGCAGTTTCCGATGCACATCAGGAGGCAGTGTGTAATCTGTGGACTATCAGAGTGTTGATGAAACACAGAGATTGCGTCGGGATTGAATACAACTGTCACCATGCGCACTTTCCTCCATGGGAGTAATGTCTCAAATAGTCTACGCTTTGATCGTTCCCTGGAAGACCAGTAGTAGTTTCCGATGCACATCTGGATGCATTCTGTAATCTGTGGACCTTCAAAGTGTAGATGAAACACAGAAATTGCATCGAGATTGAATACAACAGTCACCATGCGCACTTTCCTCCATGTTAGTAATGTCTCAAACAGTCTACGCTTTTAATCGTTCTCTGGAAGACCAGTGGTAGTTTCCAATGCACATCTGGAGGCATTCTGTAATCTGTATGCTATCAGAGTGTTGGTGAAACACAGAAATTGCATCGGGATTGAATACAACAGACACCATGCGCACTTTCCTCCATGGGAGTATTGTCTGAAACAGTCCACCCTTTGATCGTTCCCTGGAAGACCAGTAGTAGTTTCCTTTACACATCTGGTGTCATTCTGTAATCTGTGGAGTATCAGAGCGTTGATGAAACACAGAAATTGCATCGGGATGGAATAAAACAGTCACCATGCGCACTTACCTCCACTTGAGTAATTTCTCTAATATGCTACGATTGGATCGTTCCCTGGAAGACCACTAGTAGTTTCCGATGCACATCTGGGGGCATTCTGTAATCTGTGGAGTATCAGAGAGTTGATGAAACACAGAAATTGCTTCGGGATTGAATACAACAGTCACCATACGCACCTTCCTCCAAGCGAGTAATATCTCAAGAGTTTACGCTTAGATCGTTCCCTGGAAGACCAGTTGTAGTTTCCGATGCTCATCTGGAGGCATTCTGTAATCTGTGGACTATCAGAGTGTTGATGAAACACAGAAATTGCATCGGGATTGAATAAAACAGTCACCATGCGCACTTTCCTCCACGGGTGGTATGTCTCAAACAGTCTACGCTTTGTTCGTTACCTGGAAGACCAGTAGTAGTATCCGATGCACATCTAGAGGCATTCTGTAATCTTTGGAGTATCAGTGTGTTGATGAAACACAGAATTTGCATCGGGATAGAATACAACAGACACCATGCGCACTTCCCTCCATGGGAGTAATGTCTCTAAAAGTCTACGCTTGGATCGATCCCAGGAAGACCAGTAGTAGTTTCCGATGCACATCAGGAGGCATTCTGTAATCTGTGGAGTATCAGAGTGTTGATGAAACACAGAAATTGCATCGGGATTGAATACAACAGTCACCATGAGCACCTTCCTCCAAGGGAGTAATGTCTCAAAGAGTTTACGATTTGATCGTTCCCTGGAAGACCAGTAGTAGTTTCCGATGCACATCTGGAGGCATTCTGTAATCTGTGGACTATCAGAGTGTTGATGAAACACAGAAATTGCATCGCGATTGAATACAACAGTCACCATGCGAACTTTCCTCCATGTTAGTAATGTCTCAAACAGTCTACGCTTTGATCGTTCCCTGGAAGACCAGTGGTAGTTTCCAATGCACATCTGGAGGCATTCTGTAATCTGTGGACTATCAGAGTGTTGCTGAAACACAGAAATTGCATCGGGATTGAATAAAAGTCAACATGCACACTTTCCTCCACGGGAGGTATGTCTCTAACAGTCTACGATTTGATCGTTACCTGGAAGACCAGTAGTAGTTTCCGATGCACGTCTTTAGGCATTCTGTATTCTGTGGACTATCAGAGTGTTGCTGAAACACAGAAATTGCATCGGGAATGAATAAAACAGTCACCATGCGCACCTTCCTCCAAGGGAGTAATGTCCCAAAGAGTTTACGCTTTGATCGTTCCCTGGAAGACCAGTAGTAGTTTCCGATGCACATCTGGAGGAATTCTGTAATCTGTGGACTATCAGAGTGTTGATGAAACACAGAAATTGCATCGGGATTGAATACAACAGTAACCATGCGCACTTTCCTCAATGGGAGTAGAGTCTCAAACAGTCTACGGTTTGATCGTTTCCTGGAAGACCAGTAGTAGTTTCCAATGCACATCTGGAGGCATTCTGTAATCTGAGGAATATCAGAGTGTTGATGAAACACAGAAATTGCATCGGGATTGAATACAACAGTAAAAATGCGCACTTTCCTCCATGTTAGTAATGTCTCAAACAGTCTACGCTTTGATCGTTCCCTGGAAGACCAGTGGTAGTTTCCGATGCACATCTGGAGGCATTCTGTAATCTCTGGAGTATCAGAGTGTTAATGAAACACAGAAATTGCATCGGTATTGAATACAACAGTCACCATGCGCACCTTCCTCCAAGGGAGTAATGTCTCAAAGAGTTTACGCTTTGATCGTTCCCTGGAAGACCAGTAGTAGTTTCCGATGCTCATCTGGAGGCATTCTGCAATCTGAGGGCTATCAGAGTGTTGATAAAACACAGAAATTGCATCGGGATTGAATACAACAGTAAAAATGCGCACTTTCCTCCATGTTAGTAATGTCTCAAATAGTCTACGGTTTGTTCGTTCCCTGGAGGACCAGTAGTAGTTTCCGATGCACATCTGGAGGCATTCTGTAATCTGTGGAGTATCAGAGTGTTAATGAAACACAGAAATTGCATCGGTATTGAATACAACAGTCACCATGCGCACCTTCCTCCAAGGGAGTAATGTCTCAAAATAGTTTACGCTTTGATCGTTCCCTGGAAGACCAGTAGTAGTTTCCGATTCTCATCTGGAGGCATTCTGCAATCTGAGGACTATCAGAGTGTTGATGAAACACAGAAATTGCATCGGGATTGAATACAACAGTCACCATGCGCACATTCCTCCATTGGAGTAATGTCTGCAGCAGTCAACCCTTTCATCGTTCCCTGGAAGACCAGTAGTAGTTTCCGATGCACATCTGGTGGCATTCTGTAATCTCTGGACTATCAGAGTGTTGATGAAACACAGAAATTGCATCGGGATTGAATACAACAGACACCATGCGCACTTCCCTCCACGGGAGTAATGTCTGAAGCAGTCCACCCATTGATCGTTCACTGGAAGACCAGTAGTAGTTTCCGATGCACATCTGGTGGCATTCTGTAATCTGTGGACTATCAGAGTGTTGATGAAACACAGAAATTGCATCGGGATTGAATACAACAGACACCATGGGCACTTACCTCCACAGGAGTAATGTCCCTAAAAGTCTACGCTTGGATCGTTCCCAGGAAGACCAGTAGTGGTTTCCGATGCACATCTGGAGGCATTCTGTAATCTGTAGAGTATCAGAGGGTTGATGAAACACAGAAATTGCATCGGGATTGAATACAACAGTCACCATGCGCACCTTCCTCCAAGGGAGTAATGTCTCAAAGAGTTTACGCTTTGATCGTTCCCTGGAAGACCAGTGGTAGTGTCCGATGCACATCTGGAGGCATTCTGTAATCTGTGGACTACCAGAGTGTTGATGAAACACAGAAATAGCATCGCGTTGAATACAAAAGTCACCATGCTAACTTTCGTCCATGTTAGTAATGTCTCAAACAGTCTACGCTTTGATCGTTACCTGGAAGACCAGTAGTAGTTTCCAATGCACATCTGGTGGCATTCTGTAATCTGTGGACTATCAGAGTGTTGATGAAACACAGAAATTGCATCGGGATTGAATACAACAGTCACCATTCGCACCTTCCTCCAAGGGAGTAATGTCTCAAAGAGTTTACGCTTTGATCGTTCCCTGGAAGACCAGTAGTAGTTTCCGATGCATATCTGGAGGCATTCTGTAATCTTTGGACTTTTATAGTGTTAATGAAACACAGAAATTGCATCCAGATTGAATACAACAGTCACCATGCACACTTTCCTCCATGTTTGTAATGTCTCAAAGAGTCTACGCTTTGATCGTTCCCTGGAAGACCAGTGGTAGTTTCCAATGCACATCTGGAGGCATTCTGTAATCTGTGGACTATCAGAGTGTTGATGAAACACAGAAATTGCATCTTGATTGAATACAACAGTCACACTGCGCACCTTCCTCCAAGGGAGTAATGTCTCAAAAAGGTTTACGCTTTGATCGTTCCCTGGAAGACCAGTAGTAGTTTTCGATGCACATCTGGAGGCATTCTGCAATCTGTGGACTATCAGACTGTTGATGAAACACAGAAATTGCATCGGGGTTGAATAGAACAGTCACCAAGCGCACTTTCATCCATGTTTGTAATGTCTCAAACAGTCTACGCTTTGATCGTTCCCTGGAAGCCCAGTAGTAGTTTCCAATGCACATCCGGAATCATTTTGTAATCTGTGGACTATCAGACTGTTGATGAAACACAGAAATTGCATCGGGATTGAATACAACAGTCACCATGCGCACTTTCCTCCATGGGAGTAATGTCTGAAACAGTCCACCCTTTGATCGTTCCCTGGAAGACCAGTAGTAGTTTCCGATGCACATCTGGTGGCATTCTGCAATCTGTGGACTATCAGAGTGTTGATGAAACACAAAAATTGCATCGGGATTGATTAAAACAGTCACCATGCGCACTTTCCTCCACGGGCGGTATGTCTCAAACAGTCTACGCTTTGATCGTTACCTGGATGACCAGTAGTAGTTTCCGATGCACATCTGGTGGCATTCTGTAATCTGTGGACTATCAGAGTGTTGATGAAACACAGAAATTGCATCGGGATTGTATACAACAGACACCATGCGCACTTACCTCCATGGGAGTAATGTCTCGAAAAGTCTACGCTTGGATAGTTCCCAGGAAGACCAGTAGTAGCTTCCGATGCACATCTGGAGGTATTCTGTAATCTGTAGAGTATCAGAGGGTTGATGAAACATAGAAATCGCATCGGGATTGAATACAACAGTCATCATGCGCACTTTCCTTAATGGGAGTAATGTCTCAAACAGTCTACGCTTTGATCGTTACCTGGAAGACCAGTGGTAGTTTCCGATACACATCTGGAGGCATTCTGTATTCTGTGGACTATCAGAGTGTTGATGAAACACAGAAGTTGCATCGGGATAGAATACAACAGACACCATGCGCACTTTCCTCCATGTTTGTAATGTCTCAAAGAGTCTACGCTTTGATCGTTCCATGGAAGACCAGTGGTAGATTCCAATGCACATCTGGAGGCATTCTGTAATCTGTGGACTATCAGACTGTTGATGAAACACAGAAATTGCATCGGGGTTGAATACAACAGTCACCATGCGCTCTTTCCTCCATGGGAATAATGTCTGAAACAGTCCACCCTTTGATCGTTCCCTGGAAGACCAGTAGTAGTTTCCGATGCACATCTGGTGGCATTCTGCAATCTGTGGACTATCAGATTGTTGATGAAACACAGAAATTGCATCGGGATTCAATACAACAGACACCATGCGCACTTTCCTCCATGGGAGTAATGTCTCTAACAGTCTACGCTTTGATCGTTCCCCGGACGACCAGTAGAAGTTTCCGATGCACATCTGGTGGTATTCGTTAATCTGTGGACTATCAGAGTGTTGATGAAACACAGAAATTGCATCGGGATTGAATACAACAGTCACCATGCGCACTTACCTCCACGGGAGTAATGTCTCTAAAAGTCTACGCTTGGATCGTTCCCAGGAAGACCAGTAGTTGTTTCCGATGCACATCTGGAGGTATTCTGTAATCTGTGGACTATCAGAGGGTTGATGAAACACAGAAATTGCATCGGGATTGAATACAACAGTCACCATGCGCACCTTCCTCCAAGGGAGTAATGTCTCAAACAGTCTACGCTTTGATCGTTCAATGGAAGACCAGTAGTAGTTTCCGATGCACATCTGGAGGCATTCTGTAATCTGTGGACTATCAGAGTGTTGATGAAACACAGATATAGCATCGCGATTGAATACAAAAGTCACCATGCTAACTTTCCTCCATGTTAGTAATGTCTCAAACAGTCTACGCTTTGATCGTTACCTGGAAGACCAGTAGTAGTTTCCGATGCACATCTGGTAGCATTCTGTAATTCGTGGACTATCAGAGTGTTGATGAAACACAGAAATTGCATCGGGATTGAATACATCAGTCACCATGCGCACTTACCTCCACAGGAGTAATGTCTCTAAAAGTCTACGCTTGGATCGTTCCCAGGAAGACCAGTAGTAGTTTCCGATGTACATCTGGAGGTATTCTGTAATCTGTGGAGTATCTGAGGGTTGATGAAACACAGAAATTGCATCGGGATTGAATACAACAGTCACCATGCGCTCTTCCCTCCATGGGAGTAATGTCTCTAACAGTCTACGCTTGGATCGTTCCCTGGAAGACCAGTAGTAGTTTCTGATGCACATCTGGAGGCATTCTGTAATCTGTGGAGTATCAGAGTGTTGATGAAACACAGAAATTGCATAGGGATTGAATACAACAGTCACCATGCGCACCTTCCTCTAAGGGAGTAATGTCTCAAAGAGTTTACGCTTTGATCGTTCCCTGGAAGACCAGTAGTAGTTTCCGATGCACGTCTGGAGGCATTCTGTAATCTGTGGATTTTTAGAGTGTTGATGAAACACAGAAATTGCATCCAGATTGAATACAACAGTCACTATGCACGCTTTCCTCCATGTTTGTAATGTCTCAAAGAGTCTACGCTTTGATCGTTCCCTGGAAGACCAGTGGTAGTTTCCAATGCACATCTGGAGGCATTCTGTAATCTGTGGACTATCAGACTGTTGATGAAACAAAGAAATTGCATCGGGATTGAATACAACAGTCACCATGCGCACTTTCCTCCACGGGCGGTATGTCTCAAACAGTCTACGCTTTGATCGCTACCTGGATGACCAGTAGTAGTTTCCGATGCACAATTGGTAGCATTCTGTAATTCGTGGACTATCAGAGTGTTGATGAAACATAGAAATTGCATCGGGATTGAATACAACAGTCACCATGCGCACTTTCCTCCATGGGAGTAATGTCTCAAACAGTCTACGTTTTGATCGTTCCCTGGAAGACCAGTAGTAGTTTGCGATGCACATCTGGAGGCATTCTCTAATCTGTGGACTATCAGAGTGTTGATGAAACACAGAAATTGCATCTTGATGGAATACAACAGTCACACTGCGCACCTTCCTCCAAGCGAGTAATGTCTCAAAGAGTTTACGCTTTGATCGTTCCCTGGAAGACCAGTAGTAGTTTTCGATGCACATCTGGAGGCATTCTGTAATCTGTGGACTATCAGAGTGTTGATCAAACACAGAAATTGCATCCTGATTGAATACAACAGTCACAATGCGCACTTTCCTCCATGTTTGTAATGTCTCAAACAGTCTACGCTTTGATCGTTCCCTGGAAGACCAGGGGTAGTTTCCAATGCACATCTGGAGGCATTTTGTAATCTGTGGACTATCAGACTGTTGATGAAACACAGAAATTGCATCGGGATTGAATACAACAGTCACCATGCGCACTTACCTCCACAGGAGTAATGTCTCTAAAAGTCTACGCTTGGATCGTTCCCAGGAAGACCAGTAGTAGTTTCCGATGCACATCTGGAGGTATTCTGTAATCTGTGGAGTATCAGAGGGTTGATGAAACACAGAAATTGCATCGGGATTGAATACAACAGTCACCATGCGCTCTTCCCTCCATGGGAGTAATGTCTCTAACAGTCTACGCTTGGATCGTTCCCTGGAAGACCAGTAGTAGTTTCCGATGCACATCTGGAGGCATTCTGTAATCTGTGGAGTATCAGAGTGTTGATGAAACACAGAAATTGCATCGGGATTGAATACAACAGTCACCATGCGCACTTTCCTCCATGGGAATAATGTCTGAAACAGTCCACCCTTTGATCATTCCCTGGAAGAGCAGTAGTAGTTTCCGATGCACATCTGGTGGCATTCTGCAATCTGTGGACTATCAGAGTGTTGATGAAACACAGAAATTGCATCGGGATTGAATAAAACAGTCACCATGTGCACTTTCCTCCACGGGCGGTATGTCTCAAACAGTCTACGCTTTGATCGTTACCTGGATGACCAGTAGTAGTTTCCGATGCACATCTGGTAGCATTCTCTAATTCGTGGACTATCAGAGTGTTGATGAAACACAGAAATTGCATCGGGATTGAATACAACAATCACCATACGCACTTTCCTCCATGGGAGTAATGTCTCAAACAGTCTACGCTTTGATCGTTCCCTGGTAGACCAGTAGTAGTTTGCGATGCACATCTGGAGGCATTCTCTAATCTGTGGACCTTCAAAGTGTTGATGAAACACAGATATTTCATTTTGATTGAATACAACAGTCACCATGCGCACTTTCCTCCATGGGAGTAATGTCTCTAAAAGTCTGCGCTTCGATCGTTCCCAGGAAGACCAGTAGTAGTTTCCGATGCACATCTGGAGGCATACTGTATTCTGTGGAGTATCAGAGTGTTAATGAAACACAGAAATTGCATCGGGATTGAATACAACAGTCACCATGCGCACCTTCCTCCAAGGGAGTATTGTCTCAAACAGTTTACGCTTTGATCGTTCCATGTAAGACCAGTAGTAGTTTCCGATGCACATCTGGAGGCATTCTGTAATCTGTGGACCTTCAAAGTGTTGATGAAACACAGAAATTGCATGGGGATTGAATACAACAGTCACCATGAGCACTTGCCTCCATGTTAGGAATATCTCAAAGAATCTACGGTTTGATCGTTCCCTGGAAGTGCAGTAGTAGTTTCTGATGCATATCTGGCGGCATTCTGTAATCTGTAAACTATGTGAGTGTTGATGAAACACAGAAATTGCATCGGGATTGAATACAACACTCACCATGCGCACTTTCCTCCACGGGATTAATGTCTCAAACAGTCTACGCTTTGATATTTCCTTGGAAGACCAGTAGTAGTTTCCGATACACATCTGGAGACATTCTGTAATTTGTGGACCTTCAAAGTGTTGATGAAACACAGAAATTGCGTCGGGATTGAATACAACAGTCACCATGCGCACTTTAATCAACAGGAGTAATGTGTCTAACAGTCTACATTTTGATCGTTCCCTGGAAAACCAGTAGTAGTTTCCGATGCACATCTGGTGGCATTCTGTAATCTGTGGACCTTCAAAGTGTTGATGAAACACAGAAATTGCATGTGGATTGAATACAACAGTCACCATGATCACTTGCCTCCATGTTAGTAATGTCTCAAACAGTCTACGCTTTGATCGTTCCCTGGAACACGAGTGATAGATTCCGATGCACATCTGGAGGCATTCTGTAATCTGTGGACTAATGGAGTAATGATGAAACACAGACATTGCATCGGGATTGAATACAAGAGTCATCATGCGCACATTCCTCCATGAGAGTAATGTCTGAAACAGTCCACCCTTTGATAGTTCCCTGGAAGACCAGTAGTAGTTTCCGATGCACATCTGGTGGCATTCTGTAATCTGTGGACTATCAGAGTGTTGATGAAACACAGAAATTGCATCGGGATTGAATAAAACAGTCACCATGCGCACTTTCCTCCATGGGAGTAATGTCTCAAACAGTCTACGCTTTGAACGTTCCCTTGAAGACCAGTAGTAGTTTCCGATGCACATCTGGAGGTATTCTGTAACCTGTGGACTATCAGTGTGTTGATGAAACACAGACATTGCATCGGGATTGAATAAAACAGTCACCATGCGCACTTTCCTCCACTGGAGGTTCAAACAGTCTACGCTTTGATCGTTACCTGGAAGACCAGTAGTAGTTTCCGATGCACATCTGGTGGCATTCTGTAATCTGTGGACTATCAGAGTGTTGATGAAACACAGAAATTGCATCGGGATTGAATAAAACAGTCACCATGCAAACTTTCCTCCATGGGAGTAATGTCTCAAACAGTCTACGCTTTAATCGTTCAGTGGAAGACCAGTTGTAGTTTCCGATGCACATCTGGGAGCATTCTGTAATCTGTGGACTATCAGAGTGTTGATGAAACACAGAAATTGCATCGGGATTGAATACAACAGTCACCATGCGCACTTTCCTCCATGTTAGTAATGTCTCAAACACTCTACGCTTTGATCGTTCCCTGGAAGACCAGTGGTAGTTTCCAATGCACATCTGGAGGCATTCTGTAATCTGTGGACTATCTGAGTGTTGATGAAACACAGAAATTGCATCGGGATTGAATACAACAGGCACCAAGCGCACTTTCCTCCATGGGAGTAATGTCTGAAACAGTCCACCCTTTGATCGTTCCCTGGAAGACGAGTAGTAGTTTCCGATGCACATCTGGATGCATTCTGTAATCTGTGGACCCTCAAAGTGTTGATGAAACACAGAAATTTCATTTGGATTGAATACAACAGTCACCATGCGCACTTTCCTCCACTGGAGGTATGTCTCAAACAGTCTACGCTTTGATCGTTACCTGGTAGACCAGTAGTAGTTTCCGATGCACATCTGGTGGCGTTCTGTAATCTGTGGACTATCGGACTGTTGATGAAACACAGAACTTGCATCGGGATTGAATACAACAGTCACCATGCACACTTTCCTCCATGGGAGTAATGTCTCTAACAGTCTACGCTTTGATCGTTCAGTGGAAGACCAGTAGTAGTTTCCGATGCACATCTGGGAGCATTCTGTAATCTGTGGACTATCAGAGTGTTGATGAAACACAGAAATTGCATCGGGATTGAATACAACAGTCACCATGCGCACTTCCCTCCGTGGGAGTAATGTCTCTAAAAGTCGGCGCTTCGATCGTTCCCAGGAAGACCAGTAGTAGTTACCGATGCACATCTGGAGGCATTCTGTATTCTGTGGAGTATCAGAGTGTTAATGAAACATAGAAATTGCATCGGGATTGAATACAACAGTGACCATGCGCACCTTCCTCCGAGGGAGTATTGTCTCAAACAGTTTACGCTTTGATAGTTCCCAGGAAGACCAGTAGTTGTTTCCGATGCACATCTGGAGGCATTCTGTAATCTGTGGACTATCAGAGTGTTGATGAAACACATAAATTGCATCGGGATTGAATACAACAGTCACCATGCGCACTTTCCTCCATGTTAGTAATGTCTCAAACACTCTACGCTTTGATCGTTCCCTGGAAGACCAGTGGTAGTTTCCAATGCACATCTGGAGGCATTCTATAATCTGTGGACTATCTGAGTGTTGCTGAAACACAGAAATTGCATCGGGATTGAATACAACAGTCACCAAGCGCACTTTCCTCCATGGGAGTAATGTCTGAAACAGTCCACCCTTTGATTGTTCCCTGGAAGACCAGTAGTAGTCTCCGATGCACATCTGGAGGCATTCTGTAATCTGTGGACTATGAGAGTGTTGATGAAACACAGAAATTGCATCGGGATTGAATACAGCAGTCACCATGCGCACTTTCCACCATGGGAGTAATGTCTCAAACAGTCTACGCTTTGATCGATCCCTGGAAGACCAGTAGTAGTTTCCGATGCACATCTGGAGGCATTCCGTTATCTGTGGACTATCAGAGTGTTGATGAAACACAGAAATAGCATCGGGATTGAATACAACAGTCACCATGCGCACTTCCCTCCATGGGAGTAATGTCTCTAACTGTCTACGCTTGGATCGTTCCCTGGAAGACCAGTAGTAGTTTCCGATGCACATCTGGAGGCATTCTGTAATCTGTGGACTATCAGAGTGTTGATAAAACAAAGAAATTGCATCGGGATTGAATACAACAGTCACCATGCGCACTTTCCTCCATGTTAGTAACGTCTCAAACAGGCTACGCTTTGATCGTTCCCTGGAAGAACCGTTGTAGTTTCCAATGCACATCTGGAGGCATTCTGTAATCTGTGGACTATCAGACTGTAGATGAAACACAGAATTTGCATCGGGATTGAATACAAGATTCACCATGCGCACTTTCCTCCATGGGAGTAATGTCTGAAACAGTCCACCCTTTGATCGTTCCCTGGAAGACCAGAAGTAGTTTCCGATGCACATCTGGTGGTATTCTAAAATCTGTGGACTATCAGAGTGTTGATGAAACACAGAAATTGCATCGGGATTGAATAAAACAGTCACAATGCACACTTTCCTCAACGGGAGGTATGTCTCAAACAGTCAACGCTTTGATCGTTACCTGGAAGACCAGTAGTAGTTTCCGATGCACATCTGGTGGCATTCTGTAATCTGTGGACTATCAGAGTGTTGATGAAACACAGAAATTGCATCGGGATTGAATACAACTGTCACCATGCGCACTTTCCTCCATGGGAGTAATGTCTCAAACCGTCTACGCTTTGATCGTTCCCTGGAAGACGAGTAGTAGTTTCCGATGCACATCTGGATGCATTCTGTAATCTGTGGACCTTCAAAGTGTTGATGAAACACAGAAATTTCATTTGGATTGAATACAACAGTCACCATGAGCACTTGCCTCCATGTTAGTAATGTCTCAAACAGTCTACGCTTTGATCGTTCCCTGGATCACGAGTGGTAGGTTCCGATACACATCTGGAGGCATTCTGTAATCTGTGGACTATCAGAGTGCTGATGAAAAACAGAAATTGCATCGGGATTGAATAAAACAGTCACCATGCGCACTTTCCTCCACTGGAGGTATGTCTCAAACAGTCTACGCTTTGATCGTTACCTGGGAGACCAGTAGTAGTTTCCGATGCACATCTGGTGGCGTTCTGTAATCTGTGGACTATCGGACTGTTGATGAAACACAGAACTTGCATCGGGATTGAATACAACAGTCACCATGCACACTTTCCTCCATGGGAGTAATGTCTCAAACAGTCTACGCTTTGATCGTTCAGTGGAAGACCAGTAGTAGTTTCCGATGCACATCTGGGAGCATTCTGTAATCTGTGGACTATCAGAGTGTTGATGAAACACAGAAATTGCATCGGGATTGAATACAACAGTCACCATGCGCACTTCCCTCCGTGGGAGTAATGTCTCTAAAAGTCTGCGCTTCGATCGTTCCCAGGAAGACCAGTAGTAGTTACCGATGCACATCTGGAGGCATTCCCTATTCTGTGGAGTATCAGAGTGTTAATGAAACACAGAAATTGCATCGGGATTGAATACAACAGTGACCATGCGCACCTTCCTCCGAGGGAGTATTGTCTCAAACAGTTTACGCTTTGATAGTTCCCAGGAAGACCAGTAGTTGTTTCCGATGCACATCTGGAGGCATTCTGTAATCTGTGGACTATCAGAGTATTGATGAAACACTGAAATTGCATCGGGATTGAATACAACAGTCACCATGCGCACTTTCCTCCATGTTAGTAATGTCTCAAACACTCTACGCTTTGATCGTTCCCTGGAAGACCAGTGGTAGTTTCCAATGCACATCTGGAGGCATTCTATAATCTGTGGACTATCTGAGTGTTGATGAAACACAGAAATTGCATCGGGATTGAATACAACAGTCACCAAGCGCACTTTCCTCCATGGGAGTAATGTCTGAAACAGTCCACCCTTTGATTGTTCCCTGGAAGACCAGTAGTAGTCTCCGATGCACATCTGGAGGCATTCTGTAATCTGTGGACTATGAGAGTGTTGATGAAACACAGAAATTGCATCGGGATTGAATACAACAGTCACCATGCGCACTTTCCACCATGGGAGTAATGTCTCAAACAGTCTACGCTTTGATCGATCCCTGGAAGACCAGTAGTAGTTTCCGATGCACATCTGGAGGCGTTCCGTTATCTGTGGACTATCAGAGTGTTGATGAAACACAGAAATAGCATCGGGATTGAATACAACAGTCACCATGCGCACTTCCCTCCATGGGAGTAATGTCTCTAACTGTCTACGCTTGGATCGTTCCCTGGAAGACCAGTAGTAGTTTCCGATGCACATCTGGAGGCATTCTGTAATCTGTGGACTATCAGAGTGTTGATAAAACAAAGAAATTGCATCGGGATTGAATACAACAGTCACCATGCGCACTTTCCTCCATGTTAGTAACGTCTCAAACAGGCTACGCTTTGATCGTTCCCTGGAAGAACCGTTGTAGTTTCCAATGCACATCTGGAGGCATTCTGTAATCTGTGGACTATCAGACTGTAGATGAAACACAGAATTTGCATCGGGATTAAATACAAGATTCACCATGCGCACTTTCCTCCATGGGAGTAATGTCTGAAACAGTCCACCCTTTGATCGTTCCCTGGAAGACCAGAAGTAGTTTCCGATGCACATCTGGTGGTATTCTAAAATCTGTGGACTATCAGAGTGTTGATGAAACACAGAAATTGCATCGGGATTGAATAAAACAGTCACAATGCACCCTTTCCTCAACGGGAGGTATGTCTCAAACAGTCAACGCTTTGATCGTTACCTGGAAAGCCAGTAGTAGTTTCCGATGCACATCTGGTGGCATTCTGTAATCTGTGGACTGTCAGAGTGTTGATGAAACACAGGAATTGCATCGGGATTGAATACAACTGTCACCATGCGCACTTTCCTCCATGGGAGTAATGTCTCAAACCGTCTACGCTTTGATCGTTCCCTGGAAGACTAGTAGTAGTTTCCGATGCACATCTGGTGGCATTCTGTAATCTGTGGAATATCGGAGTGTTGATGAAACACAGAAATTGCATCGGGATTGATTAACACAGTCATCATGCGCACTTTCCTCCATGGGAGTAATGTCTCAAACAGTCTACGCTTTGATCGTTCCCTAGAGGACCAGTAGTAGTTTCCGATGCACATCTGGATGCATTCTGTAATCTGTGGACCTTCAAAGTGTTGATGAAACACAGAAATTGCGTCGGGATTGAATACAACTGTCACCATGCGCACTTGCCTCCATGTTAGTAATGTCTCAAACAGTCTACGCTTTGATCGTTTCCTGGAAGACCAGTGGTAGTTTCCGATGCACATCTGGAGGCATTCTGTAATCTGTGGACTAACAGAGTGTTGATGAAACACAGAAATTGCATCGGGATTGAATACAACAGTCACCATGCGCACTTCCTCCAAGGGAGTAATGTCTGAAGCAGTCCACCCTTTAATCGTTCCCTGGAAGACCAGTAGTAGTTTCCGATGCACATCTGGTGGCATTCTGTAATCTGTGGACTATCAGAGTGTTGATGAAACACAGAATTGCATCGGGATTGAATAAAACAGTCCCCATGCGCACTTTCCTCCATGGGAGGTATGTCTCAAACAGTCTACGATTTGATCGTTACCTGGAAGACCAATAGTAGTTTCCGATGCACATCTGGTGGCATTCTGTAATCTGTGGACTACCAGAGTGTTGATGAAACACAGAAATTGCATCGGGATTGAATACAACAGTCAGCATGCGCACTTACCTCCATAGGAGTAATGTCTCAATCAGTCTACGCTTTGATCGTTCCCTGGAAGACCAGTAGTAGTTTCCGATGCACATCTGGAGGCATTCTGTAATCTGTGGACTATCAGTGTGTTGATAAAACACAGAAATTGCATCGGGTATGAATACAACAGTCACCATGAGCAGTTGCCTCCATGGGAGCAATGTCTCAAACAGTCTACGCTTTGATCGTTCCCTGGAAGACCAGTATTAGTTTCCGATGCACATCTGGTTGCATTCCTTAATCTGTGGACTAGCAGAGTGTTGATGAAACACAGAAATTGCTTCGGGATTGAATACAACAGTCACCATGCGCACTTCCCTCCATGGGAGTAATGTCTCTAACTGTCTACGCTTGAATCGTTCCCTGGAAGACCAGTAGTAGTTTCCGATGCACATCTGGAGGCATTCTGTAATCTGTGGACCTTCAAAGTGTTGATGAAACACAGAAATTGCATCGGGATTGAATACAACAGTCACCATGCGCACTTGCCTCCATGTTAGTAATGTCTCAAACAGTCTACGCTTTGATCGTTTCCTGGAAGACTAGTGGTAGTTTTCGATGCACATCTTGAGGCATTCTGTAATCTGTGGACTAACAGAGTGTTGATGAAACACAGAAATTGCATCGGGATTGAATACAACGGTCACCATGCGCACTTCCTCCAAGGGAGTAATGTCTCAAATAGTCTACGCTTTGATCGTTCCCTGGAAGACGAGTAGTAGTTTCCGATGCACATCTGGTGGCATTCTGTAATCTGTGGACTATCAGAGTGTTGATGAAACACAGAATTGCATCGGGATTGAATAAAACAGTCACCATGCGCACTTTCCTCAATGGGAGGTATGTCTCAAACAGTCTACGATTTGATCGTTACCTGGAAGACCAATAGTAGTTTCCGATGCACATCTGGTGGCATTCTGTAATCTGTGGACTATCAGAGTGTTGATGAAACACAGAAATTGCATCGGGATTGAATACAACAGTCACCATGCGCACTTACCTCCATAGGAGTAATGTCTCAATCAGTCTACGCTTTGATCGTTCCCTGGAAGACCAGTAGTAGTTTCCGATGCACATCTGTAGGCATTCTGTAATCTGTGGACTATCAGAGTGTTGATAAAACACAGAAATTGCGTCGGGTATGAATACAACAGTCACCATGAGCACTTGCCTCCATGGGAGCAATGTCTCAAACAGTCTACGCTTTGATCGTTCCCTGGAAGACCAGTATTAGTTTCCGATGCACATCTGGTGGCATTCCTTAATCTGTGGACTATAAGAGTGTTGATGAAACACAGAAATTGCATCGGGATTGAATACAACAGTCACCATGCGCACTTTCCTCCATGGGAGTAATGTCTCAAATAGTCTACGCTTTGATCGTTCCCTGGAAGACGAGTAGTAGTTTCCGATGCACATCTGGATGCATTCTGTAATCTGTGGACTTTCAAAGTGTTGATGAACCACAGAAATTGCATTTGGATTAAATACAACAGTCACCATGAGCACTTGCCTCCATGTTAGTAATGTCTCCAACAGTCTACGCTTTGATCGTTCCCTGGAACACCAGTGGTAGCTTCCGATGCACATCTGGAGGCATTCTGTAATCTGTGGACTATCAGAGTGTTGATGAAACACAGAAATTGCATCGGGATTGAATAAAACAGTCACCATGCGCACTTTCCTCCACTGGAGGTATGTCTCAAACAGTCTACGCATTGATCGTTACCTGGAAGACCAGTAGTAGTTTCCGATGCACATCTGGTGGCATTCTGTAATCTGTGGACTATCGGACTGTTGATGAAACACAGAACTTGCATCGGGATTGAATACAACAGTCACCATGCACACTTTCCTCCATGGGAGTAATGTCTCAAACAGTCTACGCTTTGATCGTTCAGTGGAAGACCAGTAGTAGTTTCCGATGCACATCTGGGAGCATTCTGTAATCTGTGGACTATCAGAGTGTTGATGAAACACAGAAATTGCATCGGGATTGAATACAACAGTCACCATGCGCACTTCCCTCCATGGGAGTAATGTCTCAAAAAGTCTACGCTTCGATCGTTCCCAGGAAGACCAGTAGTAGTTTCCGATGCACATCTGGAGGCATTCTATATTCTGTGGAGTATCAGAGTGTTAATGAAACACAGAAATTGCATCCTGATTGAATACAACAGTCACCATGCGCACCTTCCTCCAAGGGAGTATTGTCTCAAACAGTTTACGCTTTGATAGTTCCCAGGAAGACCAGTAGTAGTTTCCGATGCACATCTGGAGGCATTCTGTAATCTGTGGACTATCAGAGTGTTGATGAAACACAGAAATTGCATCGGGTTTGAATACAACAGTCACCATGCGCACTTTCCTCCATGTTAGTAATGTCTCAAACAGTCCACGCTTTGATCGTTCCCTGGAAGACCAGGGGTAGTTTCCAATGCACATCTGGAGGCATTCTGTAATCTGTGGACTATCTGAGTATTGATGAAACACAGAAATTGCATCGGGATTGAATACAACAGTCACCAAGCGCACTTTCCTCCATGGGAGTAATGTCTCAAACAATCTACGCATTGATCGTTACCTGGAAGACCAGTAGTAGTTTCCGATGCACATCTGGTGGCATTCTGTAATCTGTGGACTATCGGACTGTTGATGAAACACAGAACTTGCATCGGGATTGAATACAACAGTCACCATGCACACATTCCTCCATGGGAGTATTGTCTCTAACAGTCTACGCTTTGATCGTTCAGTGGAAGACCAGTAGTAGATTCCGATGCACATCTGGGAGCATTCTGTAATCTGTGGACTATCTGAGTATTGATGAAACACAGAAAATGCATCGGGATTGAATACAACAGTCACCAAGCGCACTTTCCTACATGGGAGTAATGTCTGAAACAGTCCACCCTTTGATCGTTCCCTGGAAGACCAGTAGTAGTTTCCGATGCACATCTGGTGGCATTCTGTAATCTGTGGACTATCAGAGTGTTGATGAAACACAGAAATTGCATCGGGATTGAATACAACAGGTACCATGCGCACTTTCCTCCATAGGAGTAATGTCTCAAACAGTCCACGCTTTGATCGTTCCCTGGAAGACCAGTGGTAGTTTCCAATGCACATCTGGAGGCATTCTGTAATCTGTGGACTATCAGAGTGTTGATAAAACACAGAAATTGCATCGGGTTTGAATACAACAGTCACCATGCGCACTTTCCTCCATGGGAGGTATGTCTCAAACAGTCTACGATTTGATCGTTACCTGGAAGACCAGTAGTAGTTTCCGATGCACATCTGGTGGCATTCTGTAATCTGTGGACTATCAGAGTGTTGATGAAACACAGAAATTGCATCGGGATTGAATACAACAGTCACCATGCGCACTTTCCTCCATAGGAGTAATGTCTCAATCAGTCTACGCTTTGATCGTTCCCTGGAAGACCAGTAGTAGTTTCCGATGCACATCTGGAGGCATTCTGTAATCTATGGACTATCAGAGTGTTGATGAAACACAGAAATTGCATCGGGATTGAATACAACAGTCACCATGAGCACTTCCCTCCATGGGAGTAATGTCTCTAACAGTCTACACTTGGATCGTTCCCTGGAAGACCAGTAGTAGTTTCCGATGCACATCTGGAGGCATTCTGTAATGTGTGGACTATCAGAGTGTTGATGAAACACAGAAATTGCATCGGGATTGAATACAACAGTCACCATGCGCACTTTCCTCCATGTTAGTAATGTCTCAAACAGTCCACGCTTTGATCGTTCCCTGGAAGACCAGTGGTTGTTTCCAATGCACATCTGGAGGCATTCTGTAATCTGTGGACTATCTGAGTATTGATGAAACACTGAAAATGCATCGGGATTGAATACAACAGTCACCAAGCGCACTTTCCTCCATGGGAGTAATGTCTGAAACAGTCCACCCTTTGATCGTTCCCTGGAAGACAAGTAGTAGTTTCCGATGCACATCTGGAGGCATTCTGTAATCTGTGGACTATCAGAGTGTTGATGAAACACAGAAATTGCATCGGGATTGAATACAACAGTCACCATGCGCACTTTCCTCCATGGGAGTAATGTCTCAAACAGTCTACGCTTTGATCGTTCCCTGGAAGACCAGTAGTAGTTTCCGATGCACATCTGGAGGCATTCCGTTATCTGTGGACTATCAGAGTGTTGATGAAACACAGATATTGCATCGGGATTGAATAAAACAGTCACAATGCACACTTTCCTCAACGGGAGGTATGTCTCAAACAGTCTACGCTTTGATCGTTCCCTGGAAGACCAGTAGTAGTTTCCGATGCACATCTGGTGGCATTCTGTAATCTGTGGACTATTAGAGTGTTGATGAAACACAGAAATTGCATCGGGATTGAATACAACTGTCACCATGCGCACTTTGTTCCATGGGAGTATTGTCTCAAACAGTCTACGCTTTGATCGTTCCCTGGAAGACTAGTAGTAGTTTCCGATGCACATCTGGTGGCATTCTGTAATCTGTGGACTATCGGTGTGTTGATGAAACACAGAAATTGCATCGGGATTGAATAACACAGTCATCATGCGCACTTTCCTCCATGGGAGGTATGTCTCAAACAGTCTACGCTTTGATCGTTACCTGGAAGACCAGTAGTAGTTTCCGATGCACATCTGGTGGCATTCCGTAATCTGTGGACTATCAGAGTGTTGATGAAACACCGAAATTGCATCGGGATTGAATACAACAGTCACCATGCGCACTTTCCTCCATGGGAGTAATGTCTCAAACAGTCTACGCTTTGATCGTTCCCTGGAAGACCAGTAGTAGTTTCCGATGCACATCTGGAGGCATTCTGTAATCTGTGGACTATCAGAGTGTTGATGAAACACAGAAATTGCATCGTGATTGAATACAACAGTCACAATGCGCACTTCCCTCCATGGGAGTAATGTCTCAAATAGTCTACGCTTTGATCGTTTCCTGGGAGATCAGTAGTAGTTTCCGATGCACATCTGGATGCATTCTGTAATCTGTGGACTATCAGAGTGTTGGTGAAACACAGAAATTGCATCGGGATAGAATACAAAAGACACTATGCGCACTTCCATCCATCGGAGTAATGTCTCTAAAAGTCTACGCTTTGATCGTTCCCTGGAAGACCAGTGGCAGTTTCCAATGCACATCTGGAGGCATTCTGTAATCTGTGGACTATCAGAGTGTTGATGAAACACAGAAATTGCATCGGGATTGAATACAACAGTCACCATGCGCACTTTCCTCCATGGGAGTATTGTCTGAAACAGTCCACCCTTTGATCGTTCCCCGGAAGACCAGTAGTAGTTTCCTTTGCACATCTGGTGGCATTCTGTAATCTGTGGACTATCAGAGTGTTGATGAAACACAGAAATAGCATCGGGATGGAATAAAACAGTCACCATGCGCACTTACCTCCACGGGAGTAATTTCTCTAATATGCTACGGTTGGATCGTTCCCTGGAAGACCACTAGTAGTTTCCGATGCACATGTAGAGGCATTCTGTAATCTGTGGAGTATCAGAGTGTTGATGAAACACAGAAATTGCATCGGGATAGAATACAACAGACACCGTGCGCACTTCCCTCCATGGGAGTAATGTCTCTGAAAGTCTACGCTTGGATTGTTCCCAGGAAGACCAGTAGTAGTTTCCGATGCACATCTGGAGGCATTCTGTAACCTGTGGAGTATCAGAGTGTTGATGAAACACAGAAATTGCATCAGGATTGAATACAACAGTCACCATGCGCACCTTCCTCCAAGGGAGTAATGTCTCAAAGAGTTTACGCTTTGATCGTTCCCTGGAAGACCAGTAGTAGTTTCCGATGCACATCTGGAGGCATTCTGTAATCTGTGGACTATCAGTGTGTTGATAAAACACAGAAATTGCATCGCGATTGAATACAACAGTCACCATGCGCACTTTCCTCCATGGGAGTAATGTCTCAAACAGTCTACGATTTGATCGTTCCCTGGAAGACCAGTAGTAGTTCCCGATGCACATCTGGAGGCATTCTGTAATCTGCGGACTATCAGAGTGTTCATGAAACACAGTAATTGGATCGGGATTGAATACAACAGTCACCATGCGCTCTTCCCTCCATGGGAGTAATGTCTCTAACAGTCTACGCTTGGATCGTTCCCTGGCAGACCAGTAGCAGTTTCCGATGCACATCTGGAGGCAGTCTGTAATCTGTGGACTATCAGAGTGTTGATGAAACACAGAGATTGCGTCGGGATTGAATACAACTGTCACCATGCGCACTTTCCTCCATGGGAGTAATGTCTCAAATAGTCTACGCTTGATCGTTCCCTGGAAGACCAGTAGTAGTTTCCGATGCACCTCTGGATGCATTCTGTAATCTGTGGACCTTCAAAGTGTTGATGAAACACAGAAATTGCATCGGGATTGAATACAACAGTCACCATGCGCACTTTCCTCCATGGGAGTAATGTTCCAAATAGTCTTCGCTTTGATCGTTAGCTGGAAGACCAGTAGTAGTTTCCGATGCACATCTGGATGCATTCTGTAATCTGTGGACCTTCAAAGTGTTGATGAAACACAGAAATTGCATCGGGATGGAATTAAACAGTCACCATGCGCACTTTATCTCCACGGGAGTAATTTCTCTAATATGCTACGATTGGATCGTTCCCTGGAAGACCACTAGTAGTTTCCGATGCACATCTGGAGGCATTCTGTAATCTGTGGAGTATCAGAGTGTCGATGAAACACAGAAATTGCTTCGGGATTGAATACAACAGTCACCATACGCACCTTCCTCCAAGCGAGTAATGTCTCAAGAGTTTACGCTTAGATCGTTCCCTGGAAGACCAGTAGTAGTTTCCGATGCTCATCTGGAGGCATTCTGTAATCTGTGGACTATCAGAGTGTTGATGAAACACAGAAATTGCATCGGGATTGAATACAACAGTCACCATGCGCACTTTCCTCCATGGGAGTAATGTCTCAAATAGTCTACGCTTTGATCATTACCTGGAAGACCAGTAGTAGTTTCCGATGCACATCTGGATGCATTCTGTAATCTGTGGACCTTCAAAGTGTTGATGAAACACAGAAATTGCATCGGGATTGAATACAACAGCCACCATGCGCACTTGTCTCCATGTTAGTAATGTCTCAAACAGTCTACGCTTTGATCGTTCCCTGGAAGACCAGTGGTAGATTCCAATGCACATCTAGAGGCATTCTGTAATCTGTGGAGTATCAGTGTGTTGATAAAACACAGAAATTGCATCGGGATAGAATACAACAGATACCATGCGCATCTCCCTCCATGGGAGTAATGTCTCTAAAAGTCTACGCTTGGATCGATCCCAGGAAGACCAGTAGTAGTTTCCGATGCACATCTGGAGGCATTCTGTAATCTGTGGAGCATCAGAGTGTTGATGTATCACAGAAATTGCATCGGGATTGAATACAACAGTCACCATGGGCACCTTCCTCCAATGGAGTAATGTCTCAAAGAGTTTACGCTTTGATCGTTCCCTGGAAGACCAGTAGTAGTTTCCGATGCACATCTGGAAGCATTCTGTAATCTGTGGACTATCAGAGTGTTGATGAAACACAGAAATTGCATCGCGATAGAATACAACAGTTACCATGCGATCTTTCCTCCATGTTAGTAATGTCTCAAACAGTCTACGCTTTGATCATTCCCTGGAGGACCAGTGGTAGTTTCCAATGCACATCTAGAGGCATTCTGTAATCTGTGGACTATCAGAGTGTTGATGAAACTCAGAAATTGCATCGGGATTGAATACAACAGTTATCATGCGCACTTTCCTCCATGTGAGTAATGTCTGAAACAGTCCACCCTTTGTTGGTCCCTGGAAGACCAGTAGTAGTTTCCGATGCACATCTGGTTACATTCTGTCATCTGTGGACTATCAGAGTGTTGATGAAACACAGAAATTGCATCGGGATTGAATACAACAGTCACCATGCGCACTTTCCTCCATGTTAGTCATGTCTCAAACAGTCGTCGATTTGATCGTTCCCTATAGAACCAGTAGTAGTTTCCGATGCACATCTGGAGGCAGTCTGTAGTCTGTGGACTATCAGAGTGTTGATGAAACACAGAGATTGCGTCATGATTGAATACAACAGTCACCATGCGCACTTTCCTCCATGGGAGTAATGTCTCAAACAGTCTACGCTTTGATCGTTCCCTGGAACACCAGTGATAATTTCCGATGCACATGTAGAGGCATTCTGTAATCTGTGGAGTATCAGAGTGTTGATGAAACACAGAAATTGCATCGGGATTGAATACAACAGTCACCATGCGCACTTTCCTCCATGTTAGTAATGTCTCAAACAGTCGACGTTTTGATCGATCCCTGGAGAACCAGTAGTAGTTTCCGATGCACATCTGGAGGCAGTCTGTAATCTGTGGACTATCAGAGTGTTGATGAAACACAGAGATTGCGTCATGATTGAATACAACAGTCATAATGCGCACTCTCCTCCATGGGAGTAATGTCTCAAACAGTCTACGCTTTGATCGTTCCCTGGAAGACCAGTGGTAGTTTCCGATGCACATGTAGAGGCATTCTGTAATCTGTGGACTATCAGTGTGTTGATGAAACACAGAAATTGCATCGCGATTGAATACAACAGTCACCATGCGCACCTTCCTCCAAGGGAGTAATGTCTCAAAGAGTTTACGCTTTGATCGTTCCCTGGAAGACCAGTAGTAGTTTCCGATGCACATCTGGAGGCATTCTGTAATCTGTGGACTATCAGTGTGTTGATGAAACACAGAAATTGCATCGCGATTGAATACAACAGTCACCATGCGAATTTCCTCCATGTTAGTAATGTCTCAAACAGTCTACGCTTTGATCGTTCCCTGGAACACCAGTGGTAGTTTCCAATGCACATCTGGAGGCATTCTGTAATCTGTGGACTATCAGAGTGTTGATGAAACTCAGAAATTGCATCGGGATTGAATACAACAGTTATCATGCGCACTTTCCTCCATGTGAGTAATGTCTGAAACAGTCCACACTTTGATCGTTCCCTGGAAGACCAGTAGTAGTTTCCGATGCACATCTGGTGGCATTCTGTAATCTGTGGACTATTAGAGTGTTGATGAAACACAGAAATTGCATCGGGATTGAATAAAACAGTCACCATTGCCACTGTCCTCCACGGGAGGTATGTCTCAAACAGTCTACGCTTATATCGTTACCTGGAACACCAGTAGTAGTTTCCGATGCACATCTGGTGGCATTGTGTAATCTGTGGACCTTCAGAGTGTTGATGAAACACAGAAATTGCATCGGGATTGAATACAACAGTCACCATGCGCAATTTCCTCCATGGGAGTAATGTCTCAAACAGTCTACGATTTGATCGTTCCCTGGAAGACCAGTAGTAGTTTCCGATGCACATCTGGTGGCATTGTGTAATCTGTGGACCTTCAGAGTGTTGATAAAACACAGAAATTGCATCGGGCTTGAATACAACAGTCACCATGCGCAATTTCCTCCATGGGAGTAATGTCTCAAACAGTCTACGATTTGAGCGTTCCCTGGAAGACCAGTAGCAGTTCCCGATGCACATCTGGAGGCATTCTGTAATCTGTGGACTATCAGAGTGTTGATGAAACACAGAGATTGCGTCGGGATTGAATACAACTGTCACCATGCGCACTTTTCTCCATGGGAGTAATGTCTCAAATAGTCTACGCTTTGATCGTTCCCTGGAAGACCAGTAGTAGTTTCCGATGCACATCTGGATGCATTCTGTAATCTGTGGACCTTCAAAGTGTAGATGAAACACAGAAATTGCATCGGGATTGAATACAACAGTCACCATGCGCACTTTCCTCCATGTTAATAATGTCTCAAACAGTCTACGCTTTTAATCGTTCTCTGGAAGACCAGTGGTAGTTTCCAATGCACATCTGGAGGCATTCTGTAATCTGTATGCTATCAGAGTGTTGGTGAAACACAGAAATTGCATCGGGATTGAATACAACAGACACCATGCGCACTTTCCTCCATGGGAGTATTGTCTGAAACAGTCCAATATTTGATCGTTCCCTGGAAGACCAGTAGTAGTTTCCTTTACACATCTGGTGGCATTCTGTAATCTGTGGACTATCAGAGTGTTGATGAAACACAGAAATTTCATCGGGATGGAATAAAACAGTCACCATGCGCACTTACCTCCACTTGAGTAATTTCTCTAATATGCTACGATTGGATCGTTCCCTGGAAAACCACTAGTAGTTTCCGATGCACATATGGGGGCATTCTGTAATCTGTGGAGTATCAGAGTGTTGATGAAACACAGAAATTGCTTCGGGATTGAATACAACAGTCACCATACGCACCTTCCTCCAAGCGAGTAATGTCTCAAGAGTTTACGCTTAGATCGTTCCCTGGAAGACCAGTTGTAGTTTCCGATGCTCATCTGGAGGCATTCTGTAATCTGTGGACTATCAGAGTGTTGATGAAACACAGAAATTGCTTCGGGATTGAATACAACAGTCACCATACGCACCTTCCTCCAAGCGAGTAATGTCTCAAGAGTTTACGCTTAGATCGTTCCCTGGAAGACCAGTTGTAGTTTCCGATGCTCATCTGGAGGCATTCTGTAATCTGTGGACTATCAGAGTGTTGATGAAACACAGAAATTGCATCGGGATAGAATACAACAGACACCGTGCGCACTGCACTCAATGGGAGTAATGTCTCTGAAAGTCTACGCTTGGATTGTTCCCAGGAAGACCAGTAGTAGTTTCCGATGCACATCTGGAGGCATTCTGTAATCTGTGGACTATCAGAGTGTTGATGAAACACAGAAATTGCATCGGGATTGAATACAACAGTCACCATGCGCACTTTCCGCCATGTTAGTAATGTCTCAAACAGTCGTCGATTTGATCGTTCCCTATAGAACCAGTAGTAGTTTCCGATGCACATCTGGAGGCAGTCTGTAGTCTGTGGACTATCAGAGTGTTAATGAAACACAGAGATTGCGTCATGATTGAATACAACAGTCACCATGCGCACTTTCCTCCATGGGAGTAATGTCTCAAACAGTCTACGATTTGATCGTTCCCTGGAACACCAGTGATAATTTCCGATGCACATGTAGAGGCATTCTGTAATCTGTGGAGTATCAGAGTGTTGATGAAACACAGAAATTGCATCGGGATTGAATACAACAGTCACCATGCGCACTTTCCTCCATGTTAGTAATGTCTCAAACAGTCGACGTTTTGATCGATCCCTGGAGAACCAGTAGTAGTTTCCGATGCACATCTGGAGGCAGTCTGTAATCTGTGGACTATCAGAGTGTTGATGAAACACAGAGATTGCGTCATGATTGAATACAACAGTCACCATGCGCACTCTCCTCCATGGGAGTAATGTCTCAAACAGTCTACGCTTTGATCGTTCCCTGGAAGACCAGTGGTAGTTTCCGATGCACATGTAGAGGCATTCTGTAATCTGTGGAGTATCAGAGTGTTGATGAAACACAGAAATTGCATCGGGATAGAATACCACAGACACCGTGCGCACTTCCCACCATGGGAGTAATGTCTCTGAAAGTCTACGCTTGGATTGTTCCCAGGAAGACCAGTAGTAGTTTCCGATGCACATCTGGAGGCATTCTGTAATCTGTGGAGTATCAGAGTGTTGATGAAACACAGAAATTGCATCAGGATTGAATACAACAGTCACCATGCGCACCTTCCTCCAAGGGAGTAATGTCTCAAAGAGTTTACGCTTTGATCGTTCCCTGGAAGACCAGTAGTAGTTTCCGATGCACATCTGGAGGCATTCTGTAATCTGTGGACTATCAGTGTGTTGATGAAACACAGAAATTGCATCGCGATTGAATACTACAGTCACCATGCGAAATTTCCTCCATGTTAGTAATGTCTCAAACAGTCTACGCTTTGATCGTTCCCTGGAACACCAGTGGTATTTTCCAATGCACATCTGGAGGCATTCTGTAATCTGTGGACTATCAGAGTGTTGATGAAACTCAGAAATTGCATCGGGATTGAATACAACAGTTATCATGCGCACTTTCCTCCATGTGAGTAATATGTCTGAAACAGTCCACCCTTTGATCGTTCCCTGGAAGACCAGTAGTAGTTTCCGATGCACATCTGGTGGCATTCTGTAATCTGTGGACTATTAGAGTGTTGATGAAGCACAGAAATTGCATCGGGATTGAATAAAACAGTCACCATTGCCACTGTCCTCCACGGGAGGTATGTCTCAAACAGTCTACGCTTATATCGTTACCTGGAAGACCAGTAGTAGTTTCCGATGCACATCTGGTGGCATTGTGTAATCTGTGGACCTTCAGAGTGTTGATGAAACACAGAAATTGCATCGGGATTGAATATAACAGTCACCATGCGCAATTTCCTCCATGGGAGTAATGTCTCAAACAGTCTACGATTTGATCGTTCCCTGGAAGACCAGTAGCAGTTCCCGATGCACATCTGGAGGCATTCTGTAATCTGCGGACTATCAGAGCGTTGATGAAACACAGTAATTGCATCGGGATTGAATACAACAGTCACCATGCGCTCTTCCCTCCATGGGAGTAATGTCTCTAACAGTCTACGCTTGGATCGTTCCCTGGCAGACCAGTAGCAGTTTCCGATGCACATCAGGAGGCAGTGTGTAATCTGTGGACTATCAGAGTGTTGATGAAACACAGAGATTGCGTCGGGATTGAATACAACTGTCACCATGCGCACTTTCCTCCATGGGAGTAATGTCTCAAATAGTCTACGCTTTGATCGTTCCCTGGAAGACCAGTAGTAGTTTCCGATGCACATCTGGATGCATTCTGTAATCTGTGGACCTTCAAAGTGTAGATGAAACACAGAAATTGCATCGAGATTGAATACAACAGTCACCATGCGCACTTTCCTCCATGTTAGTAATGTCTCAAACAGTCTACGCTTTTAATCGTTCTCTGGAAGACCAGTGGTAGTTTCCAATGCACATCTGGAGGCATTCTGTAATCTGTATGCTATCAGAGTGTTGGTGAAACACAGAAATTGCATCGGGATTGAATACAACAGACACCATGCGCACTTTCCTCCATGGGAGTATTGTCTGAAACAGTCCACCCTTTGATCGTTCCCTGGAAGACCAGTAGTAGTTTCCTTTACACATCTGGTGTCATTCTGTAATCTGTGGAGTATCAGAGCGTTGATGAAACACAGAAATTGCATCGGGATGGAATAAAACAGTCACCATGCGCACTTACCTCCACTTGAGTAATTTCTCTAATATGCTACGATTGGATCGTTCCCTGGAAGACCACTAGTAGTTTCCGATGCACATCTGGGGGCATTCTGTAATCTGTGGAGTATCAGAGAGTTGATGAAACACAGAAATTGCTTCGGGATTGAATACAACAGTCACCATACGCACCTTCCTCCAAGCGAGTAATATCTCAAGAGTTTACGCTTAGATCGTTCCCTGGAAGACCAGTTGTAGTTTCCGATGCTCATCTGGAGGCATTCTGTAATCTGTGGACTATCAGAGTGTTGATGAAACACAGAAATTGCATCGGGATTGAATAAAACAGTCACCATGCGCACTTTCCTCCACGGGTGGTATGTCTCAAACAGTCTACGCTTTGTTCGTTACCTGGAAGACCAGTAGTAGTATCCGATGCACATCTAGAGGCATTCTGTAATCTTTGGAGTATCAGTGTGTTGATGAAACACAGAATTTGCATCGGGATAGAATACAACAGACACCATGCGCACTTCCCTCCATGGGAGTAATGTCTCTAAAAGTCTACGCTTGGATCGATCCCAGGAAGACCAGTAGTAGTTTCCGATGCACATCAGGAGGCATTCTGTAATCTGTGGAGTATCAGAGTGTTGATGAAACACAGAAATTGCATCGGGATTGAATACAACAGTCACCATGAGCACCTTCCTCCAAGGGAGTAATGTCTCAAAGAGTTTACGATTTGATCGTTCCCTGGAAGACCAGTAGTAGTTTCCGATGCACATCTGGAGGCATTCTGTAATCTGTGGACTATCAGAGTGTTGATGAAACACAGAAATTGCATCGCGATTGAATACAACAGTCACCATGCGAACTTTCCTCCATGTTAGTAATGTCTCAAACAGTCTACGCTTTGATCGTTCCCTGGAAGACCAGTGGTAGTTTCCAATGCACATCTGGAGGCATTCTGTAATCTGTGGACTATCAGAGTGTTGCTGAAACACAGAAATTGCATCGGGATTGAATAAAAGTCAACATGCACACTTTCCTCCACGGGAGGTATGTCTCTAACAGTCTACGATTTGATCGTTACATGGAAGACCAGTAGTAGTTTCCGATGCACGTCTTTAGGCATTCTGTATTCTGTGGACTATCAGAGTGTTGCTGAAACACAGAAATTGCATCGGGAATGAATAAAACAGTCACCATGCGCACCTTCCTCCAAGGGAGTAATGTCCCAAAGAGTTTACGCTTTGATCGTTCCCTGGAAGACCAGTAGTAGTTTCCGATGCACATCTGGAGGAATTCTGTAATCTGTGGACTATCAGAGTGTTGATGAAACACAGAAATTGCATCGGGATTGAATACAACAGTAACCATGCGCACTTTCCTCAATGGGAGTAGAGTCTCAAACAGTCTACGGTTTGATCGTTTCCTGGAAGACCAGTAGTAGTTTCCAATGCACATCTGGAGGCATTCTGTAATCTGAGGAATATCAGAGTGTTGATGAAACACAGAAATTGCATCGGGATTGAATACAACAGTAAAAATGCGCACTTTCCTCCATGTTAGTAATGTCTCAAACAGTCTACGCTTTGATCGTTCCCTGGAAGACCAGTGGTAGTTTCCGATGCACATCTGGAGGCATTCTGTAATCTCTGGAGTATCAGAGTGTTAATGAAACACAGAAATTGCATCGGTATTGAATACAACAGTCACCATGCGCACCTTCCTCCAAGGGAGTAATGTCTCAAAGAGTTTACGCTTTGATCGTTCCCTGGAAGACCAGTAGTAGTTTCCGATGCTCATCTGGAGGCATTCTGCAATCTGAGGGCTATCAGAGTGTTGATAAAACACAGAAATTGCATCGGGATTGAATACAACAGTAAAAATGCGCACTTTCCTCCATGTTAGTAATGTCTCAAATAGTCTACGGTTTGTTCGTTCCCTGGAGGACCAGTAGTAGTTTCCGATGCACATCTGGAGGCATTCTGTAATCTGTGGAGTATCAGAGTGTTAATGAAACACAGAAATTGCATCGGTATTGAATACAACAGTCACCATGCGCACCTTCCTCCAAGGGAGTAATGTCTCAAAATAGTTTACGCTTTGATCGTTCCCTGGAAGACCAGTAGTAGTTTCCGATTCTCATCTGGAGGCATTCTGCAATCTGAGGACTATCAGAGTGTTGATGAAACACAGAAATTGCATCGGGATTGAATACAACAGTCACCATGCGCACATTCCTCCATTGGAGTAATGTCTGCAGCAGTCAACCCTTTCATCGTTCCCTGGAAGACCAGTAGTAGTTTCCGATGCACATCTGGTGGCATTCTGTAATCTCTGGACTATCAGAGTGTTGATGAAACACAGAAATTGCATCGGGATTGAATACAACAGACACCATGCGCACTTCCCTCCACGGGAGTAATGTCTGAAGCAGTCCACCCATTGATCGTTCACTGGAAGACCAGTAGTAGTTTCCGATGCACATCTGGTGGCATTCTGTAATCTGTGGACTATCAGAGTGTTGATGAAACACAGAAATTGCATCGGGATTGAATACAACAGACACCATGGGCACTTACCTCCACAGGAGTAATGTCCCTAAAAGTCTACGCTTGGATCGTTCCCAGGAAGACCAGTAGTGGTTTCCGATGCACATCTGGAGGCATTCTGTAATCTGTAGAGTATCAGAGGGTTGATGAAACACAGAAATTGCATCGGGATTGAATACAACAGTCACCATGCGCACCTTCCTCCAAGGGAGTAATGTCTCAAAGAGTTTACGCTTTGATCGTTCCCTGGAAGACCAGTGGTAGTGTCCGATGCACATCTGGAGGCATTCTGTAATCTGTGGACTACCAGAGTGTTGATGAAACACAGAAATAGCATCGCGTTGAATACAAAAGTCACCATGCTAACTTTCGTCCATGTTAGTAATGTCTCAAACAGTCTACGCTTTGATCGTTACCTGGAAGACCAGTAGTAGTTTCCAATGCACATCTGGTGGCATTCTGTAATCTGTGGACTATCAGAGTGTTGATGAAACACAGAAATTGCATCGGGATTGAATACAACAGTCACCATTCGCACCTTCCTCCAAGGGAGTAATGTCTCAAAGAGTTTACGCTTTGATCGTTCCCTGGAAGACCAGTAGTAGTTTCCGATGCATATCTGGAGGCATTCTGTAATCTTTGGACTTTTATAGTGTTAATGAAACACAGAAATTGCATCCAGATTGAATACAACAGTCACCATGCACACTTTCCTCCATGTTTGTAATGTCTCAAAGAGTCTACGCTTTGATCGTTCCCTGGAAGACCAGTGGTAGTTTCCAATGCACATCTGGAGGCATTCTGTAATCTGTGGACTATCAGAGTGTTGATGAAACACAGAAATTGCATCTTGATTGAATACAACAGTCACACTGCGCACCTTCCTCCAAGGGAGTAATGTCTCAAAAAGGTTTACGCTTTGATCGTTCCCTGGAAGACCAGTAGTAGTTTTCGATGCACATCTGGAGGCATTCTGCAATCTGTGGACTATCAGACTGTTGATGAAACACAGAAATTGCATCGGGGTTGAATAGAACAGTCACCAAGCGCACTTTCATCCATGTTTGTAATGTCTCAAACAGTCTACGCTTTGATCGTTCCCTGGAAGCCCAGTAGTAGTTTCCAATGCACATCCGGAATCATTTTGTAATCTGTGGACTATCAGACTGTTGATGAAACACAGAAATTGCATCGGGATTGAATACAACAGTCACCATGCGCACTTTCCTCCATGGGAGTAATGTCTGAAACAGTCCACCCTTTGATCGTTCCCTGGAAGACCAGTAGTAGTTTCCGATGCACATCTGGTGGCATTCTGCAATCTGTGGACTATCAGAGTGTTGATGAAACACAAAAATTGCATCGGGATTGATTAAAACAGTCACCATGCGCACTTTCCTCCACGGGCGGTATGTCTCAAACAGTCTACGCTTTGATCGTTACCTGGATGACCAGTAGTAGTTTCCGATGCACATCTGGTGGCATTCTGTAATCTGTGGACTATCAGAGTGTTGATGAAACACAGAAATTGCATCGGGATTGTATACAACAGACACCATGCGCACTTACCTCCATGGGAGTAATGTCTCGAAAAGTCTACGCTTGGATAGTTCCCAGGAAGACCAGTAGTAGCTTCCGATGCACATCTGGAGGTATTCTGTAATCTGTAGAGTATCAGAGGGTTGATGAAACATAGAAATCGCATCGGGATTGAATACAACAGTCATCATGCGCACTTTCCTTAATGGGAGTAATGTCTCAAACAGTCTACGCTTTGATCGTTACCTGGAAGACCAGTGGTAGTTTCCGATACACATCTGGAGGCATTCTGTATTCTGTGGACTATCAGAGTGTTGATGAAACACAGAAGTTGCATCGGGATAGAATACAACAGACACCATGCGCACTTTCCTCCATGTTTGTAATGTCTCAAAGAGTCTACGCTTTGATCGTTCCATGGAAGACCAGTGGTAGATTCCAATGCACATCTGGAGGCATTCTGTAATCTGTGGACTATCAGACTGTTGATGAAACACAGAAATTGCATCGGGGTTGAATACAACAGTCACCATGCGCTCTTTCCTCCATGGGAATAATGTCTGAAACAGTCCACCCTTTGATCGTTCCCTGGAAGACCAGTAGTAGTTTCCGATGCACATCTGGTGGCATTCTGCAATCTGTGGACTATCAGATTGTTGATGAAACACAGAAATTGCATCGGGATTCAATACAACAGACACCATGCGCACTTTCCTCCATGGGAGTAATGTCTCTAACAGTCTACGCTTTGATCGTTCCCCGGACGACCAGTAGAAGTTTCCGATGCACATCTGGTGGTATTCGTTAATCTGTGGACTATCAGAGTGTTGATGAAACACAGAAATTGCATCGGGATTGAATACAACAGTCACCATGCGCACTTACCTCCACGGGAGTAATGTCTCTAAAAGTCTACGCTTGGATCGTTCCCAGGAAGACCAGTAGTTGTTTCCGATGCACATCTGGAGGTATTCTGTAATCTGTGGACTATCAGAGGGTTGATGAAACACAGAAATTGCATCGGGATTGAATACAACAGTCACCATGCGCACCTTCCTCCAAGGGAGTAATGTCTCAAACAGTCTACGCTTTGATCGTTCAATGGAAGACCAGTAGTAGTTTCCGATGCACATCTGGAGGCATTCTGTAATCTGTGGACTATCAGAGTGTTGATGAAACACAGATATAGCATCGCGATTGAATACAAAAGTCACCATGCTAACTTTCCTCCATGTTAGTAATGTCTCAAACAGTCTACGCTTTGATCGTTACCTGGAAGACCAGTAGTAGTTTCCGATGCACATCTGGTAGCATTCTGTAATTCGTGGACTATCAGAGTGTTGATGAAACACAGAAATTGCATCGGGATTGAATACATCAGTCACCATGCGCACTTACCTCCACAGGAGTAATGTCTCTAAAAGTCTACGCTTGGATCGTTCCCAGGAAGACCAGTAGTAGTTTCCGATGTACATCTGGAGGTATTCTGTAATCTGTGGAGTATCTGAGGGTTGATGAAACACAGAAATTGCATCGGGATTGAATACAACAGTCACCATGCGCTCTTCCCTCCATGGGAGTAATGTCTCTAACAGTCTACGCTTGGATCGTTCCCTGGAAGACCAGTAGTAGTTTCTGATGCACATCTGGAGGCATTCTGTAATCTGTGGAGTATCAGAGTGTTGATGAAACACAGAAATTGCATAGGGATTGAATACAACAGTCACCATGCGCACCTTCCTCTAAGGGAGTAATGTCTCAAAGAGTTTACGCTTTGATCGTTCCCTGGAAGACCAGTAGTAGTTTCCGATGCACGTCTGGAGGCATTCTGTAATCTGTGGATTTTTAGAGTGTTGATGAAACACAGAAATTGCATCCAGATTGAATACAACAGTCACTATGCACGCTTTCCTCCATGTTTGTAATGTCTCAAAGAGTCTACGCTTTGATCGTTCCCTGGAAGACCAGTGGTAGTTTCCAATGCACATCTGGAGGCATTCTGTAATCTGTGGACTATCAGACTGTTGATGAAACAAAGAAATTGCATCGGGATTGAATACAACAGTCACCATGCGCACTTTCCTCCACGGGCGGTATGTCTCAAACAGTCTACGCTTTGATCGCTACCTGGATGACCAGTAGTAGTTTCCGATGCACAATTGGTAGCATTCTGTAATTCGTGGACTATCAGAGTGTTGATGAAACATAGAAATTGCATCGGGATTGAATACAACAGTCACCATGCGCACTTTCCTCCATGGGAGTAATGTCTCAAACAGTCTACGTTTTGATCGTTCCCTGGAAGACCAGTAGTAGTTTGCGATGCACATCTGGAGGCATTCTCTAATCTGTGGACTATCAGAGTGTTGATGAAACACAGAAATTGCATCTTGATGGAATACAACAGTCACACTGCGCACCTTCCTCCAAGCGAGTAATGTCTCAAAGAGTTTACGCTTTGATCGTTCCCTGGAAGACCAGTAGTAGTTTTCGATGCACATCTGGAGGCATTCTGTAATCTGTGGACTATCAGAGTGTTGATCAAACACAGAAATTGCATCCTGATTGAATACAACAGTCACAATGCGCACTTTCCTCCATGTTTGTAATGTCTCAAACAGTCTACGCTTTGATCGTTCCCTGGAAGACCAGGGGTAGTTTCCAATGCACATCTGGAGGCATTTTGTAATCTGTGGACTATCAGACTGTTGATGAAACACAGAAATTGCATCGGGATTGAATACAACAGTCACCATGCGCACTTACCTCCACAGGAGTAATGTCTCTAAAAGTCTACGCTTGGATCGTTCCCAGGAAGACCAGTAGTAGTTTCCGATGCACATCTGGAGGTATTCTGTAATCTGTGGAGTATCAGAGGGTTGATGAAACACAGAAATTGCATCGGGATTGAATACAACAGTCACCATGCGCTCTTCCCTCCATGGGAGTAATGTCTCTAACAGTCTACGCTTGGATCGTTCCCTGGAAGACCAGTAGTAGTTTCCGATGCACATCTGGAGGCATTCTGTAATCTGTGGAGTATCAGAGTGTTGATGAAACACAGAAATTGCATCGGGATTGAATACAACAGTCACCATGCGCACTTTCCTCCATGGGAATAATGTCTGAAACAGTCCACCCTTTGATCATTCCCTGGAAGAGCAGTAGTAGTTTCCGATGCACATCTGGTGGCATTCTGCAATCTGTGGACTATCAGAGTGTTGATGAAACACAGAAATTGCATCGGGATTGAATAAAACAGTCACCATGTGCACTTTCCTCCACGGGCGGTATGTCTCAAACAGTCTACGCTTTGATCGTTACCTGGATGACCAGTAGTAGTTTCCGATGCACATCTGGTAGCATTCTCTAATTCGTGGACTATCAGAGTGTTGATGAAACACAGAAATTGCATCGGGATTGAATACAACAATCACCATACGCACTTTCCTCCATGGGAGTAATGTCTCAAACAGTCTACGCTTTGATCGTTCCCTGGTAGACCAGTAGTAGTTTGCGATGCACATCTGGAGGCATTCTCTAATCTGTGGACTATCAGAGTGTTGATGAAACACAGAAATTGCATCTTGATGGAATACAACAGTCACACTGCGCACCTTCCTCCAAGGGAGTAATGTCTCAAAGAGTTTACGCTTTGATCGTTCCCTGGAAGACCAGTAGTAGTTTTCGATGCCCATCTGGAGGCATTCTGTAATCTGTGGACTATCAGAGTGTTGATGAAACACAGAAATTGCATCCTGATTGAATACAACAGTCACAATGCGCACTTTCCTCCATGTTTGTAATGTCTCAAATATTCTACGCTTTGATCGTTCCCTGGAAGACCAGGGGTAGTTTCCAATGCACATCTGGAGGCATTTTGTAATCTGTGGACTATCAGACTGTTGATGAAACACAGAAATTGCATCAGGATTGAATACAACAGTCACCATGCGCACTTTCCTCCATGTAAGTAATGTCTGAAACAGTCCACCTTTTGATCGTTCCCTGGAAGACCAGTAGTAGTTTCCGATGCACATCTGGTTTCATTCTGCATTCTGAGGACTATCAGAGTGTTGATGAAACACAAAAATTGCATCGGGATTGATTAAAACAGTCACCATGCGCACTTTCCTCCACGGGCGGTATGTCGCAAACAGTCAACGCTTTGATCGTTACCTGGATGACCAGTAGTAGTTTCCGATGCACATCTGGTGGCATTCTGTAATCAGTGGACTATCAGAGTGTTGATGAAACACAGAAATTGCATCGGGATTGAATACAACAGTCACCATGCGCACTTTCCTCCATGGGAGAAATGTCTCAATCAGTCTACGCTTTGAGAGTTCCCTGGAAGACCAGTAGTAGTTTCCGAGGCACATATGGAGGCATTCTGTAATCTGTGGACTATCAGAGTGTTGATGAAACACAGAAATTGCATCGGGATTGAATACAACAGTCACCATGCGCACTACCCTCCATGGGAGTAACGTCTCTAACAGTCTACGCTTGGATCGTTCCCTGGAAGACCAGTAGTAGTTTCCGAAGCACACCTGGAGGCATTCTGTAATCTGTGGAGTATCAGAGTGTTGATGAAACACAGAAATTGCATCGGGATTGAATACAACAGTCACCATGCGCACCTTCCTCCATGGGAGTAATGTCGCAAAGAGTTTACGTTTTGATCGTTCCCTGGAAGACAAGTAGTAGTTTTCGATGCACATCTGGAGGCATTCTGTAATCTGTGGACTATCAGAGTGTTGATGAAACAGAGAAATTGCATCGGGATTGAATACAACAGTCACCATGCGCACTTTCCTTCATGTTAGTAATGTCTCAAACAGTATACGCTTTTAATCGATCTCTGGAAGACCAGTGGTAGTTTCCAATGCACATCTGGAGGCATTCTGTAATCTGAGGACTATCAGAGTGTTGATGAAACACAGAAATTGCATCGGGATTGAATACAACAGTCATCATGTGCCCTTCCCTCCATACAAGTAATGTCTCTAACAGTCTACGCTTTGATCGTTCCCCGGACGACCAGTAGTAGTTTCCGATGCACATCATGTGGTATTCCTTAATCTGTGGACTATCAGAGTGTTGATGAAACACAGAAATTGCATCGGGATTGAATACAACAGTCACCATGCGCACTTCCCTCCATGGGAGTAATGTCTCAAATAGTCTACGATTTGATCGTTCCCTGGAGGACCAGTAGTAGTTTCCGATGCACATCTGGATTCATTCTGTAATCTGTGTACCTGCAAAGTGTTGATGAAACACAGAAATTGCATCGGGATTCAATACAACAGTCACCATGCGCACTTTCCTCCATGGGAGTAATGTCTCTAACAGTCTACACTTTGATCGTTCCCCGGACGACCAGTAGTAGTTTCCGATGCACATCTGGTGGTATTCCTAAATCTGCGGACTATCAGAGTGTTGATGAAACACAGAAATTGCATCGGGATTGAATACAACAGTCACCATGCGCACTTTCCTCCATGGGAGTAATGTCTCAAATAGTCTACGCTTTGATCGTTCCCTGAAGGACCAGTAGTAGTTTCCGATGCACCTCTGGATGCAATCTGTAATCTGTGGATCTTCAAAGTGTTGATGAAACACAGAAATTGCATCGGGATTGAATACAACAGTCACCATGCGCAGTTGCCTCCATGTTAGTGATGACTCAACCAGTCTACGGTTTGATCGTTACTTGGAAGACCAGTAGTAGTTTCCGATGCACATCTGGAGGCATTCTGTAATCTTTTGACTTTCAAAGTGTTGATAAAACACAGAAATTGCATTGGGATTCAATACAACAGTCACCATGCGCACTTTCCAAAATGGGAGTAATGTCTCAAACAGTCTACGCTTTGATCGTTCCCCGGACGACCAGTAGTAGTTTCCGATGCACATCTGGTGGTATTCCTTAATCTGTGGACTATCAGAGTGTTGTTGAAACACAGAAATTGCATCGGGATTGAATACAACAGTCACCATGCGCATTTTCCTCCATGTTAGTAATGTCTCAATTAGTCTACGCTTTGATCGTTCCCTGGAAGACCAGTGGTAGTTTCCAATGCACGTCAGGAGGCATTGTGTAATCTGCGGACAATCAGAGTGTTGATGAAACACAGAAGTTGCATCGGGATTGAATACAACAGTCACCATTCGCACTTTCCTCAATGGGAGTATTGTCTGAAGCAGTCCACCCTTTGATCGTTCCCTGGAAGACCAGTAGTAGTTTCCGATGCACATCAGGTAGCATTCTGTAATCTGTGGACTATCAGAGTGTTGATGAAACACAGAAATTGCATCGGGATTGAATACAACAGACACCATGCGCACTTCCCTCCACGGGAGTAATGTCTCTAAAAGTCTACGCTTGGATCGTTCCCAGGAAGACCAGTAGTAGTTTTCGTTGCACATCTGGAGGCATTCTGTAATCTGTGGAGTATCAGAGTGTTGATGAAACACAGAAATTGCATCGGGATAGAATACAACAGTCACCATGCGCACCTTCCTCCAAGATAGTAATGTCACAAAGAGTTTACGCTTTGGCGTTTACTGGAAGACCAGTAGTAGTTTCCGATGCACATCTGGAGGCATTCTGTAATCTGTGGACTATCAGAGTGTTGATGAAACACAGAAATTGCATCGGGATTGAATTCAACAGTCACCATGCGCACTTTCCTCCATGGGATTAATGTCTCAAACAGTCGACGCTTTGATCGTTCCCTGGAAGACCAGTAGTAGTTTCCGATGCACATCTGGAGGCATTCTGTAATCTGTAGACTATCAGAGTGTTGTTGAAACACAGAAATCGCATCGGGATTTAATACAACAGTCACGATGCGCACTTCCCACCTTGGGAGTAATGTCTCTCAGAGTCTACGCCAGGATCGTTCCCTGGAAGACCAGTAGTAGTTTCCGATGCACATCTGGATGTATTCTGTAATCTGTGGAGTATCAGAGTGTTTATGAAACACAGAAATTGCATCGACATTGAATACAACAGTCACCATGCGCACCTTCCTCCAAGGGAGTAATGTCTCAAAGAGTTTACGCTTTGATCGTTCCCTGGAAGACCAATAGTAGTTTCCGATGCACATCTGGAGGCATTCTGTAATCTGTGGAGTATCATAGTGTTAAAGAAACACAGAAATGGCATCGGGATTGAATACAACCGTCACCATGCGCACCTTCCTCCAAGGGAGTAATGTCTGAAGGAGTCTACGCTTTGATCGTTCCCTATAAGAGCAGTAGTAGTTTCCGATGCACATCTGGAGGTATTCTGTAATCTGTGGAGTATCAGAGTGTTGATGAAACACAGAAATTGCAACGGGATTGAATACAACAGTCACAAGGTGCACCTTCCTGCAAGGGAGTAATGTCTCAAAGAGTTTACGCTTTGATCGTTCCCTGGAAGACCAGTAGTAGTTTCCGATGCACATCTGGAAGCATTCTGTAATCTGTGGACTATCAGAGTGTTGATGAAACACAGAAATTGCATCGGGATTGAATACAACAGTCACCATGCGCACTTTCATCCATGTTAGTAACGTCTCAAACAGTCTACGCTTTTAATCGTTCCCTGGAAGACCAGTGGTAGTTTCCAATGCACATCTGGAGGCATTCTGTAATCTGTGGACTATCAGAGTGTTGATGAAACACAGAAATTGCATCGGGATTGAATACAACAGTCACCATGCGCACTTTCATCCATGTTAGTAACGTCTCAAACAGTCTACGCTTTTAATCGTTCCCTGGAAGACCAGTAGTAGTTTCCGATGCACATCTGGAGTCAATCTGTAATCTGTGGAGTATCAGAGTGTTAATGAAACACAGAAAATGCATCGGGATTGAATACAACAGTCACCAAGCACACCTTCCTAAAAGGGAGTAATGTCTGAAAGAGTTTACGCTTTGATCGTTCCCTATAAACCAGTAGTAGTTTCCGATGCACATCTGGAGGCATTTTGTAATCTGTGGACTATCAGAGTGTTGATGAAACACAGAAATTGCATCGAGATTCAATAAAACAGTCACCATGCGCACCTTCTTCCAAGGGAGTAATGTCCCAAAGAGTTTACGCTTTGATCGTTCCCTGGAAGACCAGTAGTAGTTTCCGATGCACATCTGGAGGCATTCTGTAATCTGTGGACCTTCAAAGTGTTGATGAAACACAGAAATTGCATCCGGATTCAATACAACAGTCACCATGCGCACTTCTCTCCATGGGAGTAATGTCTCTAACAGTCTACTCTTTGATCGTTCCCCGGACGACCAGTAGTTGTTTCCGATGCACATCTGGTGGTATTCCTTAATCTGTGGACTATCAGAGTGTTGATGAAACACAGAAATTGCCACGGGATTGAATACAACAGTCTACAAGGGCACTTGCCTCCATGTTAGTAATGTCTCAACCAGTCTACGGCTTTATCGTTTCTTGGAAGACCAGTAGTAGTTTCCGATGCACATCTGGATGCATTCTGTAATCTGTGGACCTTCAAAGTGTTGATGAAACACAGAAATTGCATCGGGATTCAATACAACAGTCACCATGCGCACTTTCCTCCATGGGAGTAATGTCTCTAACAGTCTACGCTTTGATCGTTCCCCGGACGACCAGTAGTAGTTTCCGATGCACATATGGTGGTATTCCTTAATCTGTGGACTATCAGAGTGTTGATGAAACACAGAAATTGCATCGGGATTGAATACAACAGTCACCATGCGCACTTTCCTCCATGTTAGTAATGTCTCAATTAGTCTACGCTTTGATCGTTCCCTGGAAGACCAGTGGTAGTTTCCAATGCACATCAGGAGGCATTCTGTAATCTGCGGACAATCAGAGTGTTGATGAAACACAGAAGTTGCATCGGGATTGAATACAACAGTCACCATTCGCACTTTCCTCCATGGGAGTAATGTCTCAAACAGTCTACGCTTTGATCGTTCCCTGGAAGACCAGTAGTAGTTTCCGATGCACATCTGGAGGCATTTTGTAATCTGTGGACTATCAGACTGTTGATGAAACACAGAAATTGCATCGGGATTGAATACAACAGTCACCATGCGCACTTTCCTCCATGTAAGTAATGTCTGAAACAGTCCACCTTTTGATCGTTCCCTGGAAGACCAGTAGTAGTTTCCGATGCACATCTGGTTTCATTCTGCATTCTGAGGACTATCAGAGTGTTGATGAAACACAAAAATTGCATCGGGATTGATTAAAACAGTCACCATGCGCACTTTCCTCCACGGGCGGTATGTCGCAAACAGTCAACGCTTTGATCGTTACCTGGATGACCAGTAGTAGTTTCCGATGCACATCTGGTGGCATTCTGTAATCTGTGGACTATCAGAGTGTTGATGAAACACAGAAATTGCATCGGGATTGAATACAACAGTCACCATGCGCACTTTCCTCCATGGGAGAAATGTCTCAATCAGTCTACGCTTTGAGAGTTCCCTGGAAGACCAGTAGTAGTTTCCGAGGCACATATGGAGGCATTCTGTAATCTGTGGACTATCAGAGTGTTGATGAAACACAGAAATTGCATCGGGATTGAATACAACAGTCACCATGCGCACTACCCTCCATGGGAGTAACGTCTATAACAGTCTACGCTTGGATCGTTCCCTGGAAGACCAGTAGTAGTTTCCGAAGCACACCTGGAGGCATTCTGTAATCTGTGGAGTATCAGAGTGTTGATGAAACACAGAAATTGCATCGGGATTGAATACAACAGTCACCATGCGCACCTTCCTCCATGGGAGTAATGTCGCAAAGAGTTTACGTTTTGATCGTTCCCTGGAAGACAAGTAGTAGTTTTCGATGCACATCTGGAGGCATTCTGTAATCTGTGGACTATCAGAGTGTTGATGAAACAGAGAAATTGCATCGGGATTGAATACAACAGTCACCATGCGCACTTTCCTTCATGTTAGTAATGTCTCAAACAGTATACGCTTTTAATCGATCTCTGGAAGACCAGTGGTAGTTTCCAATGCACATCTGGAGGCATTCTGTAATCTGAGGACTATCAGAGTGTTGATGAAACACAGAAATTGCATCGGGATTGAATACAACAGTCATCATGTGCCCTTCCCTCCATACAAGTAATGTCTCTAACAGTCTACGCTTTGATCGTTCCCCGGACGACCAGTAGTAGTTTCCGATGCACATCATGTGGTATTCCTTAATCTGTGGACTATCAGAGTGTTGATGAAACACAGAAATTGCATCGGGATTGAATACAACAGTCACCATGCGCACTTCCCTCCATGGGAGTAATGTCTCAAATAGTCTACGCTTTGATCGTTCCCTGGAGGACCAGTAGTAGTTTCCGATGCACATCTGGATTCATTCTCTAATCTGTGTACCTGCAAAGTGTTGATGAAACACAGAAATTGCATCGGGATTCAATACAACAGTCACCATGCGCACTTTCCTCCATGGGAGTAATGTCTCTAACAGTCTACACTTTGATCGTTCCCCGGACGACCAGTAGTAGTTTCCGATGCACATCTGGTGGTATTCCTAAATCTGCGGACTATCAGAGTGTTGATGAAACACAGAAATTGCATCGGGATTGAATACAACAGTCACCATGCGCACTTTCCTCCATGGGAGTAATGTCTCAAATAGTCTACGCTTTGATCGTTCCCTGAAGGACCAGTAGTAGTTTCCGATGCACCTCTGGATGCAATCTGTAATCTGTGGATCTTCAAAGTGTTGATGAAACACAGAAATTGCATCGGGATTGAATACAACAGTCACCATGCGCAGTTGCCTCCATGTTAGTGATGACTCAACCAGTCTACGGTTTGATCGTTACTTGGAAGACCAGTAGTAGTTTCCGATGCACATCTGGATGCATTCTGTAATCTTTTGACCTTCAAAGTGTTGATAAAACACAGAAATTGCATTGGGATTCAATACAACAGTCACCCTGCGCACTTTCCAAAATGGGAGTAATGTCTCTAACAGTCTACGCTTTGATCGTTCCCCGGACGACCAGTAGTAGTTTCCGATGCACATCTGGTGGTATTCCTTAATCTGTGGACTATCAGAGTGTTGTTGAAACACAGAAATTGCATCGGGATTGAATACAACAGTCACCATGCGCATTTTCCTCCATGTTAGTAATGTCTCAATTAGTCTACGCTTTGATCGTTCCCTGGAAGACCAGTGGTAGTTTCCAATGCACATCAGGAGGCATTCTGTAATCTGCGGACAATCAGAGTGTTGATGAAACACAGAAGTTGCATCGGGATTGAATACAACAGTCACCATTCGCACTTTCCTCAATGGGAGTATTGTCTGAAGCAGTCCACCCTTTGATCGTTCCCTGGAAGACCAGTAGTAGTTTCCGATGCACATCAGGTAGCATTCTGTAATCTGTGGACTATCAGAGTGTTGATGAAACACAGAAATTGCATCGGGATTGAATACAACAGACACCATGCGCACTTCCCTCCACGGGAGTAATGTCTCTAAAAGTCTACGCTTGGATCGTTCCCAGGAAGACCAGTAGTAGTTTTCGTTGCACATCTGGAGGCATTCTGTAATCTGTGGAGTATCAGAGTGTTGATGAAACACAGAAATTGCATCGGGATAGAATACAACAGTCACCATGCGCACCTTCCTCCAAGATAGTAATGTCACAAAGAATTTACGCTTTGGCGTTTACTGGAAGACCAGTAGTAGTTTCCGATGCACATCTGGAGGCATTCTGTAATCTGTGGACTATCAGAGTGTTGATGAAACACAGAAATTGCATCGGGATTGAATTCAACAGTCACCATGCGCACTTTCCTCCATGGGATTAATGTCTCAAACAGTCGACGCTTTGATCGTTCCCTGGAAGACCAGTAGTAGTTTCCGATGCACATCTGGAGGCATTCTGTAATCTGTGGACTATCAGAGTGTTGTTGAAACACAGAAATCGCATCGGGATTTAATACAACAGTCACGATGCGCACTTCCCACCTTGGGAGTAATGTCTCTAAGAGTCTACGCCAGGATCGTTCCCTGGAAGACCAGTAGTAGTTTCCGATGCACATCTGGATGTATTCTGTAATCTGTGGAGTATCAGAGTGTTTATGAAACACAGAAATTGCATCGACATTGAATACAACAGTCACCATGCGCACCTTCCTCCAAGGGAGTAATGTCTCAAAGAGTTTACGCTTTGATCGTTCCCTGGAAGACCACTAGTAGTTTCCGATGCACATCTGGAGGCATTCTGTAATCTGTGGAGTATCATAGTGTTAAAGAAACACAGAAATGGCATCGGGATTGAATACAACCGTCACCATGCGCACCTTCCTCCAAGGGAGTAATGTCTGAAGGAGTCTACGCTTTGATCGTTCCCTATAAGAGCAGTAGTAGTTTCCGATGCACATCTGGAGGTATTCTGTAATCGGTGGAGTATCAGAGTGTTGATGAAACACAGAAATTGCATCGGGATTGAATACAACAGTCACAAGGTGCACCTTCCTGCAAGGGAGTAATGTCTCAAAGAGTTTACGCTTTGATCTTCCCTGGAAGACCAGTAGTAGTTTCCGATGCACATCTGGAAGCATTCTGGAATCTGTGGACTATCAGAGTGTTGATGAAACACAGTAATTGCATCGGGATTGAATACAACAGTCACCATGCGCACTTTCCTCCATGTTAGTAATGTCTCAATTAGTCTACGCTTTGATCGTTCCCTGGAAGACCAGTGGTAGTTTCCAATGCACATCAGGAGGCATTCTGTAATCTGCGGACAATCAGAGTGTTGATGAAACACAGAAGTTGCATCGGGATTGAATACAACAGTCACCATTCGCACTTTCCTCCATGGGAGTATTGTCTGAAGCAGTCCACCCTTTGATCGTTCCCTGGAAGACCAGTAGTAGTTTCCGATGCACATCAGGTAGCATTCTGTAATCTGTGGACTATCAGAGTGTGATGAAACACAGAAATCGCATCGGGATTTAATACAACAGTCACGATGCGCACTTCCCACCTTGGGAGTCTTGTCTCTAAGAGTCTACGCCAGGTTCGTTCCCTGGAAGACCAGTAGTAGTTTCCGATGCACAACTGGATGTATTCTGTAATCTGTGGAGTATCAGAGTGTTAATGAAACACAGAAAATGCATCGGGATTGAATACAACAGTCACCAAGCACACCTTCCTAAAAGGGAGTAATGTCTGAAAGAGTTTACGCTTTGATCGTTCCCTATAAACCAGTAGTAGTTTCCGATGCACATCTGGAGGCATTTTGTAATCTGTGGACTATCAGAGTGTTGATGAAACACAGAAATTGCATCGAGATTCAATAAAACAGTCACCATGCGCACCTTCTTCCAAGGGAGTAATGTCCCAAAGAGTTTACGCTTTGATCGTTCCCTGGAAGACCAGTAGTAGCTTCCGATGCACATCTGGAGGCATTCTGTAATCTGTGGACCTTCAAAGTGTTGATGAAACACAGAAATTGCATCCGGATTCAATACAACAGTCACCATGCGCACTTCTCTCCATGGGAGTAATGTCTCTAACAGTCTACGCTTTGATCGTTCCCCGGACGACCAGTAGTTGTTTCCGATGCACATCTGGTGGTATTCCTTAATCTGTGGACTATCAGAGTGTTGATGAAACACAGAAATTGCCACGGGATTGAATACAACAGTCTACAAGGGCACTTGCCTCCATGTTAGAAATGTCTCAACCAGTCTACGGCTTTATCGTTTCTTGGAAGACCAGTAGTAGTTTCCGATGCACATCTGGATGCATTCTGTAATCTGTGGACCTTCAAAGTGTTGATGAAACACAGAAATTGCATCGGGATTCAATACAACAGTCACCATGCGCACTTTCCTCCATGGGAGTAATGTCTCTAACAGTCTACGCTTTGATCGTTCCCTGGAAGACCAGTGGTAGTTTCCGATGCACATCTGGAGGCATTCTGTAATCTGTGGACTATCAGAGTGTTGATAAAACACAGAAATTGCATCGGGATTGAATACAACAGTCACCATGCGCACCTTCCTCCAAGGGAGTAATGTCTCAATGAGTTAACGCTTTGATCGTTCCCTGGAAGACCAGTAGTAGTTTCCGATGCACATCTGGAGGCATTCTGTAATCTGTAAACTATCAGAGAGTTGATGAAACACAGAAATCGCATCGGGATGAAATAAAACAGTCACCAAGCGCACTTTCCTCCACGGGAGGTATGTCTCAAACAGTCTACGCTTTGATCGTTACCTGGAAGACCAGTAGTAGTTTCCGATGCTCATCTGGTTTCATTCTGTAATCTGTGGACTATCAGAGTGTTGATGAAAAACAGAAATTGCATCGGGATTGAATACAACAGTCACCATGCGCACTTTCCTCCATGGGAGTAATGTCTCAAACAGTCTACGCTTTGTTCGTTCCCTGGAAGACCAGTAGTAGTTTCCGATGCACATCTGGAGGCATTCTGTAATCTGTGGACTATCAGAGTGTTGATGAAACACAGTAATTGCATCGGGATTGAATACAACAGTCACCATGCGCTCTTCCCTCCATGGGAGTAATGTCTCAAACAGTCTACGCTTGGATCGTTCCCAGGAAGACCAGTAGTAGTTTCCGATGCACACCTGGAGGCATTCTGTGATCTGTGGAGTATCAGAGTGTTGATGAAACACAGAAATTGCTTCGGGATTGAATACAACAGTCACCATGCGCACCTTCCTCCAAGGGAGTAATGTCTCAAAGAGTTTACGCTTTGATCGTTCCCTGGAAGAACAGTAGTAGTTTCCGATGCACATCTGGAGGCATTCTGTGATCTGTGGAGTATCAGAGTGTTGATGAAACACAGAAATTGCTTCGGGATTGAATACAACAGTCACCATGCGCACCTTCCTCCAAGGGAGTAATGTCTCAAAGAGTTTACGCTTTGATCGTTTCCTGGAAGACCAGTAGTAGTTTCCGAAGCACATCTGGGGGCATTCTGTAATCTTTTGACCTTTAAAGTGTTGATGAAACACAAATTGCATCGGGATTGAATACAACAGTCACCATGCGCACTTTCCTCCATGGGAGTAATGTCTCAAATAGTCTACGCTTTGATCGTTCCCTGGAGGACCAGTAGTAGTTTCCGATGCACATCTGGAGTCATTCTGTAATCTGTGGCGTATCAGGGTGTTAATGAAACACAGAAATTGCATCGGGATAGAGTACAACAGTCACCATGCGCACTTTCCTCCATGGGAGTAATGTCTGAAGCAGTCCACCCATTGATCGTTCCCTGAAAGACCAGTAGTAGTTTCCGATGCCCATCTGGTGGCATTCTGTAATCTGTGGACTATCTGAGTGTTGACGAAACACAGAAATTGCATCGGGATTGAATACAACAGACACCATGCGCACTTACCTCCACGGGAGTAATGTCTCTAAGAGTCTACGCTTGGATCGGTCCCAGGAAGACCAGTAGTAGTTCCCGATACACATCTGGAGGCATTCTGTAATCTGTGGAGTATCAGAGTGTAGATGAAACACAGAAATTGCATCTGGATGGAATACAACAGTCACCATGCGCACCTTCCTCCAAGATAGTAATGTCTCAAAGAGTTTACGCTTTGATCGTTCCCTGGACGACCAGTAGTAGTTTCCGATGCACATCTGGAGGCATTCTGTAATCTGTGGACTATCAGAGTGTTGATGAAACACAGATACAGCATCGCGATTGAATACAACAGTCACCATGCGCACTTTCCTCCATGTTAGTAACGTCTCAAACAGTCTACGCTTTTAATCGTTCCCTGGAACACCAGTGGTAGTTTCCAATGCACATCTGGAGGCATTCGGTAATCTGTGGACTATCAGAGTGTTGATGAAACACAGAAATTGCATCGGGATTGAATACAACAGTCACCATGCGCACTTCCCTCCATGGAAGTAATGTCTCTAAAATTCTACGCTTGGATCGTTCCCACGAAGACCAGTAGTAGTTTCCAATGCACATCTGGAGTCAATCTGTAATCTGTGGAGTATCAGAGTGTTAATGAAACACAGAAAATGCATCGGGATTGAATACAAAAGTCACCATGCGCACCTTCCTAAAAGGGAGTAATGTCTGAAAGAGTTTACGCTTTGATCGTTCCCTATAAGACCAGTAGTAGTTTCCGATGCACATCTGGAGCCATTTTGTAATCTGTGGACTATCAGAGTGTTGATGAAACACAGAAATTGCATCGAGATTGAATAAAACAGTCACCATGCGCACTTTCCTCCACGGGCGGTATGTCTCAAACAGTCTACGCTTTGATCGTTACCTGGATGACCAGTAGTAGTTTCCGATGCACATCTGGAGGCATTCTGTGATCTGTGGAGTATCAGAGTGTTGATGAAACACAGAAATTGCTTCGGGATTGAATACAACAGTCACCATGCGCACCTTCCTCCAAGGGAGTAATGTCTCAAAGAGTTTACGCTTTGATCGTTCCCTGGAAGAACAGTAGTAGTTTCCAATGCACATCTGGAGGCATTCTGTAATCTGTGGACTATCAGAGTGTTGATGAAACACAGAAATTGCATCGGGATTGAATACAACAGTCACCATGTGCACTTTCCTCAATGGGAGTAATGTCTCAAACAGTCTACGGTTTGATCGTTTCCTGGAAGACCAGTAGTAGTTTCCGAAGCACATCTGGAGGCATTCTTTAATCTTTTGACCTTTAAAGTGTTGTTGAAACACAAATTGCATCGGGATTCAATACAACAGTCACCATGCGAACTTTCCTCCATGGGAGTAATGTCTCTAACAGTCTACGCTTTGATCGTTCCCCGGACGACCAGTAGTAAATTCCGATGCACATCTGGTGGTATTCCTTAATTTGTGGACTATAAGAGTGTTGATGAAACACAGAAATTGCATCGGGATTGAATACAACAGTCACCATGCGCACTTTCCTCCATGGGAGTAATGTCTCAAAGAGTCTACGCTTTGATCGTTCCCTGGAGGACCAGTAGTAGTTTCCGATGCACATCTGGATGCATTCTGTAATCTGTGGACCTTCAAAGTGTTGACGAAACACAGAAATTGCCACGGGATTGAATACAACAGTCTACAAGCGCACATGCCTCCATGTTATTAATGTCTCAACCAGTCTACGGCTTGATCGTTTCTTGGAAGACCAGTAGTAGTTTCCGATGCACATCTGGATTCATTCTGTAATCTTTTGACCTTCAAAGTGTTGATGAAACACAGAAATTGCATCGGGATTCAATACAACAGTCACCATGCGCACTTTCCTCCATGGGAGTAATGTCTCTAACAGTCTACGCTTTGATCGTTCCCCAGACGACCAGTTGTAGTTTCCGATGCACATCTGGTGGGGTTCCTTAATCTGTGGACTATCAGAGTGTTGATGAAACACAGAAATTGCATCTGGATGGAATACAACAGTCACCATGCGCACCTTCCTCCAAGATGATAATGTCTCAAAGAGTTTACGCTTTGATCGTTCCCTGGAAGACCAGTAGTAGTTTCCGATGCACATCTGGAGGCATTCTGTAATCTGTGGACTATCAGAGTGTTGATGAAACACAGATATAGCATCGCGATTGAATACAACAGTCACCATGCGCACTTTCCTCCATGTTAGTAACGTCTCAAACAGACTACGCTTTTAATCGTTCCCTGGAACACCAGTGGTAGTTTCCAATGCACATCTGGAGGCATTCGGTAATCTGTGGACTATCAGAGTGTTGATGAAACACAGAAATTGCATCGGGATTGAATACAACAATCACCATGCGCACTTCCCTCCATGGAGGTAATGTCTCTAAAATTCTACGTTTGGATCGTTCCCACGAAGACCAGTAGTAGTTTCCAATGCACATCTGGAGTCAATCTGTAATCTGTGGAGTATCAGAGTGTTAATGAAACACAGAAAATGCATCGGGATTGAATACAAAAGTCACCATGCGCAGCTTCCTAAAAGGGAGTAATGTCTGAAAGAGTTTACGCTTTGATCGTTCCCTATAAGACCAGTAGTAGTTTCCGATGCACATCTGGAGCCATTTTATAATCTGTGGACTATCAGAGTGTTGATGAAACACAGAAATTGCATCGGGATTGAATACAACAGTCACCATGCGCACAAACCTCCATGGGAGTAATGTCTCTAAGTCTACGCTTGGATCGTTAACTGGAAGACCACTAGTAGTTTCTGATGCACATCTATAGGCATTCTGTAATCTGTGGAGGATCAGAGTGTTGATGAAACACAGTAATTGCATCGGGATTGAATACAACAGTCACCATGCGCACCTTCCTCCAAGGGAGTAAGGTCCCAAAGAGTTTACGCTTTGATCGTTCCCTGGAAGACCAGTAGTAGTTTCCGATGCACATCTGGATGCATTCTGTAATTTGTGGACCTTCAAAGTGTTGATGAAACACAGAAATTGCATCGTGATTCAATACAACAGTCACCATGCGCACTTCTCTCCATGGGAGTAACGTCTCTAACAGTCTACTCTTTGATCGTTCACCGGACGACCAGTAGTTGTTTCCGATGCACATCTGGTGCTATTCCTTAATCTGTGGACTATCAGAGTGTTGACGAAACACAGAAATTACACGGGATTGAATACAACAGTCTACAAGCGCACATGCCTCCATGTTAGTAATGTCTCAACCAGTCTACGGCTTGATCGTTTCTTGGAAGACCAGTAGTAGTTTCCGATGCACATCTGGATTCATTCTGTAATCTTTTGACCTTCAAAGTGTTGATGAAACACAGAAATTGCATCGGGATTCAATACAACAGTCACCATGCGCACTTTCCTCCATGGGAGTAATGTCTCTAACAGTCTACGCTTTGATCGTTCCCCAGACGACCAGTTGTAGTTTCCGATGCACATCTGGTGAGGTTCCTTAATCTGTGGACTATCAGAGTGTTGATGAAACACAGAAATTGCATCGGGATTGAATACAACAGTAACCATGCGCACTTTCCTCCATGTTTGTAATGTCTCAAACAGTCTACGCTGTGATCGTTCCCTGGAAGACCAGTGGTAGTTTCCGATGCACATCTGGAGGCATTCTGTAATCTGTGGACTATCAGAGTGTTGATGAAACACAGAAATTGCATCGGGATTGAATACAACAGTCACCATGCGCACCTTCCTCCAAGTGAATAATGTCTCAAAGAGTTTACGCTTTGATCGTTCCCTGGAAGACCAGTAGTAGTTTCCGATGCACATCTGGAGGCATTCTGTAATCTGTGGACTATCAGAGTGTTGATGAAACACAGAAATCGCATCGGGATTAAATAAAACAGTCACCATGCGCACTTTCCTCCACGGGAGGTATGTCTCAAACAGTCTACGCTTTGATCGTTACCTGGAAGACCAGTAGTAGTTTCCGATGCACATCTGGTTTCATTCTGTAATCTGTGGACTATCGGAGTGTTGATGAAAAACAGAAATTGCACCTTGATTGAATACAACAGTCACCATGCGCACTTTCCTCCATGGGAGTAATGTCTCAAACAGTCTACGCTTTGTTCGTTCCCTGGATGACCAGTAGTAGTTTCCGATGCACATCTGGAGGCATTCTGTAATCTGTGGACTATCAGATTGTTGATGAAACACAGTAATTGCATCGGGATTGAATACAACAGTCACCATGCGCTCTTCCCTCCATGGGAGTAATGTCTCTAACAGTCTACGCTTCGATCGTTCCCTGGAAGACCAGTAGTAGTTTCCGATGCACATCTGGAGGCATTCTGTAATCTGTGGAGTATCAGAGTGTTGATGAAACACAGAAATTGCATCGGGATTGAATACAACAGTCACCATGCGCACCTTCCTCCAAGGGAGTAATGTCTCAATGAGTTTACGCTTTGATCGTTCCCTGGACGACCAGTTGTAGTTTCCGATGCACATCTGGAGGCATTCTGTAATCTGTGGAGAATCAGAGTGTTGATGAAACACAGAAATTGCATCGGGATAGAATACAACAGTCACCATGCGCACCTTCCTCCAAGATAGTAATGTCTCAAAGAGTTTACGCTTTGATCGTTCCCTGGAAGACCAGTAGTAGTTTCCGATGCACATCTGGAGGCATTCTGTAAACTGTGGACTATCAGAGTCTTGATGAAACACAGAAATCGCATCGGGATTGAATACAACAGTCACCATGCGCACTTCCCTCCATGGGAGTAATGTCTCTAAGAGTCTACGCTTGGATCGTTCCCTGGAAGACCACTAGTAGTTTCCGATGCACATCTGGAGGTATTCTGTAATCTGTGGAGAATCAGAGTGTTGATGAAACACAGAAATTGCATCGGGATTGAATACAACAGTCACCATGCGCACTTTCCTCCATGGGAGTAATGTCTCAAATAGTCTACGCTTTGATCGTTCCCTGGAGGACCAGTAGTAGTTTCCGATGCACATCTGGAGGCATTCTGTAATCTGTGGAGTATCAGGGTGTTAATGAAACAAAGAAATTGCATCGGGATTGAGTACAACAGTCTCCATGCGCACTTTCCCCCATGGGAGTAATGTCTGAAGCAGTCCACCCATTGATCGTTCCCTGGAAGACCAGTAGTAGTTTCCGAAGCACATCTGGAGGCATTCTGTAATCTGTGGATTATCAGAGTGTGGATGAAACACAGAAATTGCATCGGGATTGAATACAACAGTCACCATGCGCACCTTCCTCCAAGATAGTAATGTCTCAAAGAGTTAACGCTTTGATCGTTCCCTGGAAGCCCAGTAGTAGTTTCCGATGCACATCTGGAGGCATTCTGCAATCTGTGGACTATCAGAGTGTTGATGAAACACAGAAATTGCATCGCGATTGAATACAACAGTCACCATGCTAACTTTCCTCCATGTTAGTAATGTCTCAAACAGTCTACGCTTTGATCGTTACCTGGAAGACCAGTAGTAGTTTCCAATGCACATGTGGTGGCATTCTGTAATACGTGGACTATCACAGTGTTGATGAAACACAGAAAATGCATCGGGATTGAATACAACAGTCACCATGCGCACCTTTCTAAAAGGGAGTAATGTCTGAAAGAGTTTACGCTTTGATCGTTCCCTATAAGACCAGTAGTAGTTTCCGATGCACATCTGGAGGCATTTAGTAATCTGTGGACTATCAGAGTGCTGATGAAACACACAAATTGCATCGAGATTGAATAAAACAGTCACCATGCGCACTTTCCTCCACGGGCGGTATGTCTCAAACAGTCTACGCTTTGATCGTTTCCTGGATGACCAGTAGTAGTTTCCGATGCACATCTGGTGGCATTCTGTAATCTGTGGACTATCAGAGTGTTGATGAAACACAGAAATTGCATCGGGATTGAATACAACAGTCACCATGCGCACTACCCTTTATGGGAGTAATGTCTCTAACAGTCTACGCTTGGATCGTTCCCTGGAAGACCACTAGTAGTTTCCGATGCACATCTGGAGGCATTCTGTAATCTGTGGAGGATCAGAGTGTTGATGAAACACAGAAATTGCATCGGGATTGAATACAACAGTCACCATGCGCACTTTCCTCCATGGGAGTAATGTCTCAAATAGTCTACGCTTTGATCGTTCCCTGGAAGACCAGTAGTAGTTTCCGATGCACATCTGGAGGCATTCTGTAATCTGTGGACCTTCAAAGTTTTGATAAAACACAGAAATTGCATCGGGATTCAATACAACAGTCACCATGCGCACTTCTCTCCATGGGAGTAATGTCTCTAACAGTCCACGCTTTGATCGTTCCCCGGACGACCAGTAGTTGTTTCCGATGCACATCTGGTGGTATTCCTTAATCTGTGGACTATCAGAGTGTTGATGAAAGACAGAAATTGCATCGGGATTGAATACAACAGTCACCTTGCGCACTTTCCTCCATGGGAGTAATGTCTCAAATAGTCTACGCTTTGATCGTTCCCTAGAGGACCAGTAGTAGTTTCCGATGCACATCTGGATGCATTCTGTAATCTGTGGACCTTCAAAGTGTTGATGAAACACAGAAATTGCCACGGGATTGAATACAACAGTCACCAAGCGCACTTGCCTCCATGTTAGTAATGTCTCAACCAGTCTACGGCTTGATCGTTTCTTGGAAGACCAGTAGTAGTTTCCGATGCACATCTGGATTCATTCTGTAATCTTTTGACATTCAAAGTGTTGATGAAACACAGAAATTGCATCGGGATTCAATACAACAGTCACCATGCGCACTTTCCTCCATGGGATTAATGTCTCTAACAGTCTACGCTTTGATCGTTCCCCGGACGACCAGTAGTAGTTTCCGATGCACATCTGGTGGTATTCCTTAATCTGTGGACTATCAGAGTGTTGATGAAACACAGAAATTGCATCGGAATTGAATACAACAGTCACCATGCGCACTTTCCTCCATGTTTGTAATGTCTCAAACAGTCTACGCTTTGATCGTTCCCTGGAAGACCAGTGGTAGTTTCCGATGCACATCTGGAGGCATTCTGTAAACTGTAGACTATCAGAGTGTTGATGAAACACAGAAATTGCATCGGGATTGAATACAACAGTCACCATGCGCACCTTCCTCCAAGTGAATAATGTCTCAAAGAGTTTACGCTTTGATCGTTCCCTGGAAGACCAGTAGTAGTTTCCGATGCACATGTGGAGGCATTCTGTAATCTGTGGACTATCACAGTGTTGATGAAACACAGAAATTGCATCGGGATTGAATACAACAGTCACCATGCGCACTTTCCTCAATGGGAGTAATGTCTCAAACAGTCTACGGTTTGATCGTTTCCTGGAAGACCAGTAGTAGTTTCCGATGCACATCTGGAGGCATTCTGTAATCTTTTGACCTTTAAAGTGTTGATGAAACAGAAATTGCATCGGGATTCAATACAACAGTCACCATGCGCACTTTCGTCCTTGGGAGTAATGTTTCTAACAGTCTACGCTTTGATCGTTCCCCGGACGACCAGTAGTAGTTTCCGATGCACATCTGGTGGCATTCTGTAATCTGTGGACTATCCGAGTGTTGACGAAACACAGAAATTGCATCGGGATTGAATACAACAGTCACCATGCGCACTTTCCTCCATGGGAGTAATGTCTGAAGCAGTCCACCCATTGATCGTTCCCTGGAAGACCAGTAGTAGTTTCCGATGCACATCTGGTGGCATTCTGTAATCTGTGGACTATCCGAGTGTTGACGAAACACAGAAATTGCATCGGGATTGAATACAAAAGACACCATGCGCACTTACCTCCACGGGAGTAATGTCTCTAAAAGTCTACGCTTGGATCGTTCCCAGGAAGACCAGTAGTAGTTCCCGATGCACATCTGGAGGCATTCTCTAATCTGTGGAGTATCAGAGTGTTGATGAAACACAGAAATTGCATCGGGATAGAATATAACAGTCACCATGCGCACCTTCCTCCAAGATAGTAATGTCACAAAGAGTTTACGCTTTGATCGTTCCCTGGAAGACCAGTAGTAGTTTCCGATGCACATCTGGAGGTATTCTGTAATCTGTGGACTATCAGAGTGATAATGAAACACATAAATTGCATCGCGATTGTATACAACAGTCACCATGCTAACTTTCCTACATGTTAGTAATGTCTCAAACAGTCTACGCATTGATCGTTACCTGGAAGACCAGTAGTAGTTTCCAATGCACATCTGGTGGCATTCTGTAATCTGTGGACTATCAGAGTGTTGATGAAACACAGAAATTGCATCGGGATTGAATACAACAGTCACCATGCGCACTTTCCTCCATTGGAGTAATGTCTCAAACAGTCTACGCTTTGATCGTTCCCTGGAAGACCAGTAGTAGTTTCCGATGCACATCTGGAGGCATTCTGCAATCTGATGAGTATCAGAGTGTTGATGAAACACAGAAATTCCATCGGGATAGAATACAACAGTTACCATGCGCAACTTCCTCCAAGATAGTAATGTCTCAAAGAGTTTACGCTTTGATCGTTCCCTGGACGACCAGTAGTAGTTTCCGATGCACATCTGGAGGCATTCTGTAATCTGTGGACTATCAGAGTGTTGATGAAACACAGAAATTGCATCGCGATTGAATACAACAGTCACCATGCTAACTTAACTCCATATTAGTAATGTCTCAAACAGTCTACGCTTTAATAGTTACCTGGAAGACCAGTAGTAGTTTATAATGCACATCTGGTGGCATTCTGTAATCTGTGGACTATCAGAGTGTTGATGAAACACAGATATTGCATCGGGATTGAATACAACAGTCACCATGCGCACTTTCCTCCATTGGAGTAATGACTCAAACAGTCTACGCTTTGATCGTTCCCTTTAAGACCAGTAGTAGTATCCGATGCACATCTGGAGGCATTCTGTAATCTGTGGACTATCTGAGTGTTGATGAAACACAGAAATCGCATCGGGATTGAATACAAGAGTCACCATGCGCATTTCCCTCCATGGGAGTAATGTCTCTAAGTGTCTACGCTTGGATCGTTCCCTGGAAGACCAGTAGTAGTTTCCGATGCACATCTGGAGGTATTCTGTAATCTGTGGAGCATCAGAGTGTTGATGAAACTCAGAAATTACATCGGAATTGAATACAACAGTCACCATGCGCACCTTCCTCCAAGGGAGAAATGTCTCAACGAGTTTACGCTATGATCGATCCCTGGAAGACCAGTGGTAGTTTCCAATGAACATCTGGAGGCATTCTGTAATCTGTGGACTATCAGAGTGTTGATGAAACACAGAAATTGCATCGGGATTGAATACAACAGTCACCATGCGCACTTTCCTCCATTGGAGTAATGTCTGAAGCAGTCAACCCTTTGATCGTTCCCAGGAAGACCAGTAGTAGTTCCCGATGCACATCTGGAGGCATTCTGTAATCTGTGGAGTATCAGAGTGTTGATGAAACACAGAAATTGCATCGGGATAGAATACAACAGTCACCATGCGCACCTTCCTCCAAGATAGTAATGTCTCAAAGAGTTTACGCTTTGATCGTTCCCTGGAAGACCAGTAGTAGTTTCCGATGCACATCTGGAGGCATTCTGTAATCTGTGGACTATCAGAGTGTTGATGAAACACAGAAATTGCATCGCGATTGAATACAACAGCCACCATGCGCACTTTCCTCCATGTTAGTAATGTCTCAAACAGTCTACACTTTGATCGTTACCTGGAAGACCAGTAGTAGTTTATAATGCACATCTGGTGGCATTCTGTAATCTGTGGACTATCAGAGTGTTGATGAAACACAGAAATTGCATCGGGATTGAATACAACAGTCACCATGCGCACTTTCCTCCATGGGAGTAATGTCTGAAACAGTCCACCCTTTGATCGTTTCCTGGAAGACCAGTAGTAGTTTCCGATGCACATCTGGTGGCATTCTGTAATCTGTGGACTATCAGAGTGTTGATGAAACACAGAAATTGCATCGGGATTGATAAAACAGTCACCATGCGCACTTTCCTCCACGGGCGGTATGTCTCAAACAGTCTACGCTTTGATCGTTACCTGGATGACCAGTAGTAGTTTCCGATGCACATCTGGTGGCATTCTGTAATCTGTGGACTATCAGAGTGTTGATGAAACACAGAAATTGCATCGGGATTGAATACAACAGTCACCATGCGCACTTTCCTCCATATGAATAATGTCTCAAACAGTCTACGCTTTGATCGTTCCCTGGAAGACCAGTAGTAGTTTCCGATGCACATCTGGAGGCATTCTGTAATCTGTGTACTATCAGAGTGTTGATGAAACACAGAAATTGCATCGGGATTGAATACAACAGTCACCATGCGTACTTCCCTCCATGGGAGTAATGTCTCTAACAGTCTACGGTTGGATCGTTCCCTGGAAGACCAGTAGTAGTTTCCGATGCACATCTGGAGGCATTCTGGAATCTGTGGGGTATCAGGGTGTTAATGAAACACAGAAATTGCATCGGGATTGAGTACAACAGTCACCATGCGCACTTTCCTCCATGGGAGTAATGTCTGAAGCAGTCCACCCATTGATCGTTCCCAGGAAGACCAGTGGTAGTTTCCGATGCACATCTGGAGGCATTCTGAAATCTGTGGACTATCAGAGTGTTGATGAAACACAGAAATTGCATCGGGATTGATTACAACAGTCACCATGCGCACTTCCTCCAAGGGAGTATAGTCTCAAAGAGTTTACGCTTTGATCGTTCCCTGGAAGACCAGTAGTAGTTTCCGATGCACATCTGGAGGCATTCTGTAATCTGTGGACAATCAGAGTGTTGATGAAACACAGAAATCGCATCGGGATTGAATACAACAGTCACCATGCGCACAACCCTCCATGGGAGTAATGTCTCTAAGAGTCTACGCTTGGATCGTTCCCTGGAAGACCAGTAGTAGTTTCCGATGCACATCTGGAGGTATTCTGAAATCTGTGGAGTATCAGAGTGTTGATGAAACACAGAAATTGCATCGGGATTGAATGCTACAGTCACCATGCGCACTTTTCCCCATGGGAGTAATGTATGGAAGAGTTTACGCTTTGATCGTTCCCTGGAAGACCAGTAGTAGTTTCCGATGCACATCTGGACTCATTCTGTAATCTGTGGACTATCAGAGTGTTGATGAAACACAGAAATTGCATCCGGATTGAATACAACAGTCACCATGCGCACTTTCCTCCATGGGAGTAATGTCTGAAACAGTCCACCCTTTGATCGTACCCTGGAAGACCAGTAGTAGTTTCCGATGCACATCTGGTGGCATTCTGTAATCTGTGGACTATCAGAGTGTTGATGAAACACAGAAATTGCATCGGGATTGAATACAACAGTCACCATGCGCACTTTCCTCCATGGGAGTAATGTCTCAAGCAGTCAACGCTTTTATCGTTCCCTGGAAGACCAGTAGTAGTTTCCGATGCACATCTGGAGGCATTCTGTAATCTGTGGACTATCAGAGTGTTGAAGAAACACAGAAATTGCATCGGGACTGAATACAACAGTCACCATGCGCACTTTCCTCCATGGGAGTAATGTCTCAAGCAGTCAACGCTTTTATCGTTTCCTGGAAGACCAGTAGTAGTTTCCGATGCACATCTGGTGGCATTCTGTAATCTGTGGACTATCAGAGTGTTGATGAAACACAGGAATTGCATCGGGATTGAATACAACAGTCACCATGCGTACTTCCCTCCATGGGAGTAATGTCTCTAACAGTCTACGGTTGGATCGTTCCCTGGAAGACCAGTAGTAGTTTCCGATGCACATCTGGAGGCATTCTGTAATCTGTGGGGTATCAGGGTGTTAATGAAACACAGAAATTGCATCGGGATTGAGTACAACAGTCACCATGCGCACTTTCCTCCATGGGAGTAATGTCTGAAGCAGTCCACCCATTGATCGTTCCCTGGAAGACCAGTGGTAGTTTCCGATGCACATCTGGAGGCATTCTGAAATCTGTGGACTATCAGAGTGTTGATGAAACACAGAAATTGCATCGGGATTGAATACAACAGTCACCATGCGCACTTCCTCCAAGGGAGTATAGTCTCAAAGAGTTTACGCTTTGATCGTTCCCTGGAAGACCAGTAGTAGTTTCCGATGCACATCTGGAGGCATTCTGTAATCTGTGGACAATCAGAGTGTTGATGAAACACAGAAATTGCATCGCGATTGAATATAACAGTCACCATGCGCACTTTCCTCCATGTTAGTAATGTCTCAAACAGTCTACGCTTTGATCGTTACCTGTAAGACCAGTAGTAGTTTCCAATGCACATCTGGTGGCATTCTGTAATCTGTGGACTATCAGAGTGTTGACGAAATACAGAAATTGCATCGGGATTGAAAACAACAGTCACCATGCGCACTTTCCTTAATGGGAGTAATGTCTCAAACAGTCTACGCTTTCATCGTTCCCTGGAAGACCAGTAGTAGTTTCCGATGCACATCTGGTGGCATTCTGTAATCTGTGGACTATCAGAGTATTGATGAAACACAGAAATCGCATCGGGATTGAATACAACAGTCACCATGCGCACAACCCTCTATGGGAGTAATGTCTCTAAGAGTCTACGCTTGGATCGTTCTATGGAAGACCAGTAGTAGTTTCCGATGCACATCTGGACTCATTCTGTAATCTGTGGAGTATCAGAGTGTTGATGAAACACAGAAATTGCATCGGGATTGAATGCAACAGTCACCATGCGCACTTTTCCCCATGGGAGTAATGTATGGAAGAGTTTACGCTTTGATCGTTCCCTGGAAGACCAGTAGTAGTTTCCGATGCACATCTGGACTCATTCTGTAATCTGTGGACTATCAGAGTGTTGATGAAACACAGAAATTGCATCCGGATTGAATACAACAGTCACCATGCGCACTTTCCTCCATGGGAGTAATGTCTGAAACAGTCCACCCTTTGATCGTACCCTGGAAGACCAGTAGTAGTTTCCGATGCACATCTGGTGGCATTCTGTAATCTGTGGACTATCAGAGTGTTGATGAAACACAGAAATTGCATCGGGATTAATAAAACAGTCACCATGCGCACTTTCCTCCACGGGCGATATGTCTCAAACAGTCTACGCTTTGATCGTTACCTGGATGACCAGTAGTAGTTTCCGATGCACATCTGGTGGCATTCTGTAATCTGTGGACTATCAGAGTGTTGATGAAACACAGAAATTGCATCGGGATTGAATACAACAGTCACCATGCGCACTTTCCTCCATGGGAGTAATGTCTCAAACAGTCTACGCTTTTATCGTTCCCTGGAAGACCAGTAGTAGTTTCCGATGCACATCTGGAGGCATTCTGTAATCTGTGGACTATCAGAGTGTTGAAGAAACACAGAAATTGCATCGGGATTGAATACAACAGTCACCATGCGCACTTCCCTCCATGGGAGTAATGTCTCTAACAGTCTACGGTTGGATCGTTCCCTGGAAGACCAGTAGTGGTTTCCGATGCTCATCTGGAGGTATTCTGTAATCTGTGGACTATCAGAGTGTTGATGAAACACAAAAATTGCATCGGGATTGAATACAAAAGTCACCATGCGCACTTCCCTAAATGGGAGTAATGTCTCTAACAGTCTACGGTTGGATCGTTCCCTGGAAGACCAGTAGTGGTTTCCGATGCTCATCTGGAGGTATTCTGTTATCTGTGGAGTATCAGAGTGTTGATGAAACACAGAAATTGCATCGGGATTGAATACAACAGTCTCACTGCGCACCTTCTTCCAAGGGAGTAATATCTCAAAGAGTTTACGCTTTGATCGTTCCCTGGAAGACCAGTAGTAGTTTCCGATGCACATCTGGAGGCATTCTGTAATCAGTGGACTATCAGAGTGTTGATGAAACACAGAAATTGCATGGGGATTGAATACAACAGTCACCATGCGCACTTTCCTCCATGTTTGTAATGTCTCAAACAGTCTACGCTTTCATCGTTCCCTGGAAGACCAGTGGTAGTTTCCAATGCACATCTGGAGGCATTCTGTAATCTGTGGACTATCAGACTGTTGATGAAACACAGACATTGCATCGGGATCGAATACAACAGTCACCACGAGCACTTTCCTCCACGGGAGGTATATTTCAGTTAGTCTACGCTTTGATCGTTACCTGGAAGACCAGTAGTAGTTTCCGATGCACATCTTGTGGCATTCCGTAATCTGTGGACTATCAGAGTGTTGATGAAACACAGAATTTGCATCGGGATTGAATACAACAGTCACCATGCGCACTTTCCTCAATCGGAGTAATGTCTCAAACAGTCTACGGTTTGATCGTTTCCTGGAAGACCAGTGGTAGTTTCCAATGCACATCTGGAGGCATTCTGTAATCTGTGGACTATCAGACTGTTGATGAAACACAGAAATTGCATCAGGGATTGAATACAACAGTCACCATGCGCACATTCCTCCATGGGAGTAATGTCTGAAACAGTCCACCCTTTGATCGTTCCCTGGAAGACCAGTAAGAGTTTCCGATGCACATCTGGAGGCATTCTGTAATCTTTTGACCTTCAAAGTGTTGATGAAACAGAAATTGCATCCGGATTCAATACAACAGTCACCATGCGCACTTTCCTCCATGGGAGTAATGTCTGAAGCAGTCCACCCATTGATCGTTCCCTGGAAGACCAGTAGTAGTTTCCGATGCACATCTGGTGGCATTGTGTAATCTGCGGACTATCCGAGTGTTGATGAAACACAGAAATTGCATCGGGATTGAATACAACAGACATCATGCGCACTTACCTCCACGGGAGTAATGTCTCTAAAAGTCTACGCTTGGATCGTTAACAGGAAGACCAGTAGTAGTTCCCGATGCACATCTGGAGGCATTCTGTAATCTGTGGAGTATCAGAGTGTTGATGAAACACAGAAATTGCATCGGGATACAATACAACAGTCACCATGCGCACCTTCCTCCAAGATAGTAATGTCTCAAAGAGTTTACGCTTTGATCGTTCCCTGGAAGACCAGTAGTAGTTTCCGATGCACATCTGGAGGCATTCTGTAATCTGTGGACTATCAGAATGTTGATGAAACACAGAAATTGCATCGCGATTGAATACAACAGTCACCATGCTAACTTTCCTCCATGTTAGTGATGTCTCAAACAGTCTACGCTTTGATCGTTACCTGGAATACCAGTAGTAGCTCCCAATGCACATCTGGTGGCATTCTGTAATCTGTGGACTATCAGAGTGTTGATGAAACACAGAAATTGCATCGGGATTGAATACAACAGTCACCATGCGCACTTTCCTCCATGAGAGTAATGTCTCAAACAGTCTACGCTTTGATCGTTCCCTGGAAGACCAGTAGTAGTTTCCGATGCACATCTGGAGGCATTCTGTACTCTGTGGACTATCAGAGTGTTGATGAAACACAGAAATCGCATCGGTATTGAATACAACAGTCACCATGCGCACTTCCCTCCATGGGAGTAATGTCTCAAATAGTCTAGCTTTGATCGTTCCCTTGAAGACCAGTAGTAGTTTCCGATGCACATCTGGAGGTATTCTGTAATCTGTGGAGTATCAGAGTGTTGATGAAACACAGAAATTGAATCGGGATTGAATACAACAGTCACCATGCGCACCTTCCTCCAAGGGAGTAATGTCTCAAAGAGTTTACGCTTTGATCGTTCCGTGGAAGACCAGTTTTAGTTTCCAATGCACATCTGGAGGCATTCTGTAATCTGTGGACTATCAGAGTGTTGATGAAACACAGAAATTGCATCGGGATTGAGTACAACAGTCACCATGCGCACTTTGTTCCATGGGGGTTATGTCTGAAGCAGTCAACCCTTTGATCGTTCCCTGGAAGACCAGTAGTAGCTTCCGACGCACATCTGGTGGCATTCTGTAATCTGTGACTATCAGAGTGTTGATGAAACACAGAAATTGCATCGGGATTGAATACAACATACAACATACACCCAGCACGGGAGTAATGTCTCTAAAAGTCTACACTTGGATCGTTCCCAGGAAGACCAGTAGTAGTTTCCGATGCACATGTGGAGGCATTCTGTAATCTGTGGCGTATCAGAGTGTTAATGAAACACAGAAATTGCATCGGGATTGAATACAACAGTCACCATGCGCACCTTCCTCCAAGGGAGTAATGTCTCAAAGAGTTTACGCTTTGATCGTTCCCTGGAAGACCAGTAGTAGTTTCCGATGCTCATCTGGAGGCATTCTGCAATCTGAGGACTATCAGAGTGTTGATGAAACACAGAAATAGCATCGGGATTGAATACAACAGTCACCATGCGCTCTTTCCTCCATGTTTGTAATGTCTCAAACAGTCTACGCTTTGATCGTTCCCTGGAAGACCAGTGGTAGTTTCCAATGCACATCTGGAGGCATTCTGTAATCTGTGGACTATCAGAGTGTTGATGAAACACAGAAATTGCATCGGGATTGAATACAACAGTCACCATGCGCACTTTCCTCCATGGGAGTAATGTCTGAAGCAGTCCACCCTTTGATCGTTCCCTGGAAGACCAGTAGTAGTTTCCGATGCACAACTGGTGGCATTCTGTAATCTGTGGACTATCAGAGTGTTGATGAAACACAGAAATTGCATCGGGATTGAATACAACAGACACCATGCGCACTTCCCTCCATGGGAGTAATGTCTCTAAAAGTCTATGCTTGGATCGTTCCCAGGAAGACCAGTAGTAGTTTTCGATGCACATCTGGAGGCATTCTGTAATCTGTGGAGTATCAGAGTGTTGATGAAACACAGAAATTGCATCGGGATAGAATACAACAGTCACCATGCGCACCTTCCTCCAAGATAGTAATGTCTCAAAGAGTTTACGCTTTGATCGTTCCCTGGAAGACCAGTAGTAGTTTCCGATGCACATCTGGAGGCATTCTGTAAACTGTGAACTATCAGAGTGTTGATGAAACACAGAAATTGCATCGCGATTGATTACAACAGTCACCATGCTAACTTTCCTCCATGTTACTAATGTCTCAAACAGACTACGTTTTGATCGTTACCTGGAGGACCAGTAGTAGTTTCCAATGCACATCTGGTGGCATTCTGTAATCTGTGGACTATCAGAGTGTTGATGAAACACAGAAATTGCATCGGGATTGAATACAACAGTCACCATGCGCACTTCCCTCCGTGGGAGTAATGTCTCTAAAAGTCTCCGCTTGGATCGTTCCCAGGAAGACCAGTAGTAGTTTCCGATGCACATGTGGAGGCATTCTGTTATCTGTGGAGTATCAGAGTGTTAATGAAACACAGAAATTGCATCGGGATTGAATACAACAGTCACCATGCGCACTTTCCTCCATGTTAGTAATGTCTCAACCAGTCTACGCTTTGATCGTTCCCTGGAAGACCAGTGGTAGTTTCCGATGCACATCTGGAGGCATTCTGTAATCTGTGGACTATCAGAGTGTTGATGAAACACAGAAATTGCATCGGGATTGAATACAACAGTCACCATGGGCACTTCCCTCCGTGGGAGTAATGTCTCTAAAAGTCTCCGCTTGGATCGTTCCCAGGAAGACCAGTAGTAGTTTCCGATGCACATGTGGAGGCATTCTGTAATCTGTGGAGTATCAGAGTGTTAATGAAACACAGAAATTGCATCGGGATTGAATACAACAGTCACCATGCGCACCTTCCTCCAAGGGAGTAATGTCTCAAAGAGTTTACGCTTTGATCGTTCCCTGGAAGACCAGTAGTAGTTTCCGATGCTCATCTGGAGGCATTCTGCAATCTGATTACTATCAGAGTGTTGATGAAACACAGAAATTGCATCGGGATTGAATACAACAGTCACCATGCGCACTTTCCTCCATGGGAGTAATGTCTGAAGCAGTCCACCCTTTGATCGTTCCCTGGAAGACCAGTAGTAGTTTCCGATGCACAACTGGTGGCATTCTGTAATCTGTGGACTATCAGAGTGTTGATGAAACACAGAAATCGCATCGGGATTGAATACAACAGTCACCATGCGCACTTCCCTCCATGGGAGTAATGTCTCAAACAGTCTACGCTTTGATCGTTACCTGGAAGACCAGTAGTAGTTTCCGATGCACATCTGGAGGCATTCTGTAATCTGTGGACTATCAGAGTGTTGATGAAACACAGAAATCGCATCGGGATTGAATGCAACAGTCACCATGCGCACAACCCTCCATGGGAGTAATGTCTCTAAGAGTCTACGCTTGGATCGTTCCCTGGAAGACCTGTAGTAGTTTCCGATGCACATCTGGAGGTATTCTGTAATCTGTGGAGTATTAGAGTGTTGATGAAACACAGAAATTGCATCGGGATTGAATACAACAGTCACCATGCGCGCCTACCTCCAAGGGAGTAATGTCTCAAAGAGTTTACGCTTTGATCGTTCCCTGGAAGACCAGTAGTAGTTTCCGATGCACATCTGGAGGTATTCTGTAATCTGTGGAGTATCAGAGTGTTGATGAAACACAGAAATTGCATCGGGATTGAATACAACCGTCACCATGCGCACCTTCCTCCAAGGGAGTAATGTCCAAAAGAGTTTACGCTTTGATCGTTCCCTGGAAGACCAGTAGTAGTTTCCGATGCACATCTGGAGGCATTCTGTAATCTGTCGACTATCAGAGTGTTGATGAAACACAGAAATTGCATCGGGATTGAATACAACAGTCACCATGCGCACTTCCCTCCATGGGAGTAATGTCTCTAAGAGTCTACGCTTTGATCGTTCCCCGGACGACCAGTAATAGTTTTTCGATGCACATCTGGTGGTATTCCTTAATCTGTGGACTATCAGAGTGTTGATGAAACACAGAAATTGCATCGGGATTGAATACAACAGTCACCATGGGCACTTTCCTCCATTGGAGTAATGTCTCAAATAGTCTACGCTTTGATCGTTCGCTGGAGGACCAGTAGTAGTTTCCGATGCACATCTGGATGCATTCTGTAATCTGTGGACCTTCAAAGTGTTGATGAAACATAGAAATTGCATCGGTATTAAATACAACAGTCACCATGCGCACTTGCCTCCATGTTAGTAATGTCTCAACCAGTCTACGCTTTGATGGTTCCCTGGAAGACCAGTGGTAGTTTCCGATGTACATCTGGAGGCATTCTGTAATCTGTGGACTATCAGAGTGTTGATGAAACACAGAAATTGCATCGGGATTGAATACAACAGTCACCATGCGCACTTCCCTCCGTGGGAGTAATGTCTCTAAAAGTCTCCGCTTGGATCGTTCCCAGGAAGACCAGTAGTAGTTTTCGATGCACATCTGGAGGCATTCTGTAATCTGTGGAGAATCAGAGTGTTGATGAAACACAGAAATTGCATCGGGATAGAATACAACAGTCACCATGCGCACCTTCCTCCAAGATAGTAATGTCTCAAAGAGTTTACGCTTTGATCGTTCCCTGGAAGACCAGTAGTAGTTTCCGATGCACATCTGGAGGCATTCTGTAAACTGTGGACTATCAGAGTCTTGATGAAACACAGAAATCGCATCGGGATTGAATACAACAGTCACCATGCGCACTTCCCTCCATGGGAGTAATGTCTCTAAGAGTCTACGCTAGGATCGTTCCCTGGAAGACCACTAGTAGTTTCCGATGCACATCTGGAGGTATTCTGTAATCTGTGGAGAATCAGAGTGTTGATGAAACACAGAAATTGCATCGGGATTGAATACAACAGTCACCATGCGCACCTTCCTCAAAGGGAGTAATGTCTCAAAGAGTCTACGCTTTGATCGTTCCCTGGAAGACCAGTAGTAGTTTCCGATGCACATCTGGAGGCATTCTGTAATCTGTGGAGTATCAGAGTGTTGATGAAACACAGAAATTGCATCGGGATTGAATACAACCGTCACCATGCGCACCTTCCTCCAAGGGAGTAATGTCCCAAAGAGTTTACGCTTTGATCGTTCCCTGGAAGACCAGTAGTAGTTTCCGATGCACGTCTGGAGGCATTCTGTAATCTGTGGACTATCAGAGTGTTGATGAAACACAGAAATTGCATCAGGATTGAATACAACAGTCACCATGGGCACTTCCCTCCATGGGAGTAATGTCTCTAAGAGTCTACGCTTTGATCGTTCCCCGGACGACCAGTAATAGTTTTTCGATGCACATCTGGTGGTATTCCTTAATCTGTGGACTATCAGAGTGTTCATGAAACACAGAAATTGCATCGGGATTGAATACAACAGTCACCATGCGCACTTTCCTCCATTGGGGTAATGTCTCAAATAGTCTACGCTTTGATCGTTCGCTGGAGGACCAGTAGTAGTTTCCGATGCACATCTGGATGCATTCTGTAATCTGTGGACCTTCAAAGTGTTGATGAAACATAGAAATTGCATCGGTATTGAATACAACAGTCACCATGCGCACTTGCCTCTATGTTAGTAATGTCTCAACCAGTCTACGCTTTGATGGTTCCCTGGAAGACCAGTGGTAGTTTCCGATGTACATCTGGAGGCATTCTGTAATCTGTGGACTATCAGAGTGTTGATGAAACACAGAAATTGCATCGGGATTGAATACAACAGTCACCATGCGCACTTCCCTCCGTGGGAGTAATGTCTCTAAAAGTCTCCGCTTGGATCGTTCCCAGGAAGACCAGTAGTAGTTTTCGATGCACATCTGGAGGCATTCTGTAATCTGTGGAGAATCAGAGTGTTGATGAAACACAGAAATTGCATCGGGATAGAATACAACAGTCACCATAGGCACCTTCCTCCAAGATAGTAATGTCTCAAAGAGTTTACGCTTTGATCGTTCCCTGGAAGACCAGTAGTAGTTTCCGATGCACATCTGGAGGCATTCTGTAAACTGTGGACTATCAGAGTGTTGATGAAACACAGAAATCGCATCGGGATTGAATACAACAGTCACCATGCGCACTTCCCTCCATGGGAGTAATGTCTCTAAGAGTCTACGCTTGGATCGTTCCCTGGAAGACCACTAGTAGTTTCCGATGCACATCTGGAGGTATTCTGTAATCTGTGGAGAATCAGAGTGTTGATGAAACACAGAAATTGCATCGGGATTGAATACAACAGTCACCATGCGCACCTTCCTCAAAGGGAGTAATGTCTCAAAGAGTTTACGCTTTGATCGTTCCCTGGAAGACCAGTAGTAGTTTCCGATGCACATCTGGAGGCATTCTGTAATCTGTGGAGTATCAGAGTGTTGATGAAACACAGAAATTGCATCGGGATTGAATACAACAGTCACCATGCGCACCTTCCTCCAAGGGAGTAATGTCCCAAAGAGTTTACGCTTTGATCGTTCCCTGGAAGACCAGTAGTAGTTTCCGATGCACATCTGGAGATATTCTGTAATCTGTGGACTATCAATCTGTTGATGAAACACAGAAATTGCATCGGGATTGAATACAACAGTCACCATGCGCACTTTCCTCCATGGGAGTAATGTCTCAACCAGTCTACGCTTTGATGGTTCCCTGGAAGACCAGTGGTAGTTTCCGATGCACATCTGGAGGCATTCTGTAATCTTTTGACCTGGAAAGTGTTGATGAAACAGAAATTGCATCTGGATTCAATACAACAGTCACCATGCGCACTTTCCTCCATGGGAGTAATGTCTCTAACAGTCTACGCTTTGATCGTTCCCCGGACGACCAGTAGTAGTTTTTCGATGCACATCTGGTGGTATTCCTTAATCTGTGGACTATCAGAGTGTTGATGAAACACAGAAATTGCATCGGGATTGAATACAACAGTCACCATGGGCACTTTCCTCCATTGGAGTAATGTCTCAAATAGTCTACGCTTTGATCGTTCGCTGGAGGACCAGTAGTAGTTTCCGATGCACATCTGGATGCATTCTGTAATCTGTGGACCTTCAAAGTGTTGATGAAACATAGAAATTGCATCGGTATTAAATACAACAGTCACCATGCGCACCTTCCTCAAAGGGAGTAATGTCTCAAAGAGTTTACGCTTTGATCGTTCCCTGGAAGACCAGTAGTAGTTTCCGATGCACATCTGGAGGCATTCTGTAATCTGTGGAGTATCAGAGTGTTGATGAAACACAGAAATTGCATCGGGATTGAATACAACAGTCACCATGCGCACCTTCCTCCAAGGGAGTAATGTCCCAAAGAGTTTACGCTTTGATCGTTCCCTGGAAGACCAGTAGTAGTTTCCGATGCACATCTGGAGATATTCTGTAATCTGTGGACTATCAATCTGTTGATGAAACACAGAAATTGCATCGGGATTGAATACAACAGTCACCATGCGCACTTTCCTCCATGGGAGTAATGTCTCAACCAGTCTACGCTTTGATGGTTCCCTGGAAGACCAGTGGTAGTTTCCGATGCACATCTGGAGGCATTCTGTAATCTTTTGACCTGGAAAGTGTTGATGAAACAGAAATTGCATCTGGATTCAATACAACAGTCACCATGCGCACTTTCCTCCATGGGAGTAATGTCTCTAACAGTCTACGCTTTGATCGTTCCCCGGACGACCAGTAGTAGTTTCCGATGCACATCTGGTTGTATTCCTTAATCTGTGGACTATCAGAGTGTTGATGAAACACAGAAATTGCATCGGGATTGAATACAACAGTCACCATGCGCACTTTCCTCCATGGGAGTAATGTCTCAAATAGTCTACGCTTTGATCGTTCCCTGGAGGACCGATGCACATCTGGAGGCATTCTGTAATCTGTGGAGTATCAGAGTGTTAATGAAACACATAAATTGCATCGGGATTGAATACAACGGTCACCATGCGCACCTTCCTCCAATGTCTCAAAGAGTTTACGCTTTGTTCGTTCCCTGGAAGACCAGTAGTAGTTTCCGATGATCATCTGGAGGCATTCTGCAATCTGAGGACTATCAGAGTGTTGATGAAACACAGAAATTGCATCGGGATTGAATTCAACAGTCACCATACGCACTTTCCTCCATGGGAGTAATGTCTCTAAGAGTCTACGCTTGGATCGTTCCCTGGAAGAACAGTAGTAGTTCCCGATGCACATCTGGAGGCATTCTGTAATCTGTGGACTATCAGAGTGTTGATGAAACACAGTAATTGCATCGGGATTGAATACAACAGTCACCATGCGCTCTTGCCTCCATAGGAGTAATGTCTCTAACAGTCTACGCTTGGATTGTTCCCTGGAAGACCAGTAGTAGTTCCCGATGCACATCTGGAGGCATTCTGTAATCTGTGGAGTATCAGAGTGTTGATGAAACACAGAAATTGCATCAGGATTGAATACAACAGTCACCATGCGCACCTTCCTCCAAGGGAGTAATGTCTCAAAGAGTTTACGCTTTGATCGTTCCCTGGAAGATCAGTAGTAGTTTCCGATGCACATCTGGAGGCGTTCTGTAATCTGTGGACTATCAGAGTGTTGATGAAACACAGAAATTGCATCGGGATTGAATACAACAGTCACCATGTGAACATTCCTCAATGGGAGTAATGTCTCAAACAGTCTACGGCTTGATCGTTTCCTGGAAGACCAGTAGTAGTTTCCGATGCACATCTGGAGGCATTCTGTAATCTTTTGACCTTCAAAGTGTTGATGAAACAGAAATTGCATCGGGATTCAATACAACAGTCACCATGCGCACTTTCCTCCATGGGAGTAATGTCTCTAACAGTCTACGCTTTGATCGTTCCCCGGACGGCCAGTAGTAGTTTCCGATGCACATCTGGTGGTATTCCTTAATCTGTGGACTATCAGAGTGTTGATGAAACACACAAATTGCATCGCGATTGAATACATCAGTCACCATGCGAACTTTCCTCCATGTTAGTAATGTCTCAAACAGTCTACGCTTTGATCGTTCCCTGGAAGACCAGTGGTAGTTTCCAATCCACATCTGGAGGCATTCTGTAATCTGTGGACTATCAGTGTGTTGATGAAACTCAGAAATTGCATCGGGATGGAATACAACAGTTATCATGCGCACTTTCCTCCATGGGAGTAATGTCTGAAACAGTCCACCCTTTGATCGTTCCCTGGAAGACCAGTAGTAGTTTCCGATGCACATCTGGTGGCATTCTGTAATCTGTGGACTATCAGAGTGTTGATGAAACACAGAAATTGCATCGGGATTGAATACAACAGTCACCATGCGCACTTTCCTCCGTGGGAGTAATGTCTCAAACACTCTACGCTTTGATCGTTCCCTGGAAGACCAGTAGTAGTTTCCGATGCACATCTGCAGAAATTCTGCAATCTGTGGACTATCAGAGTGTTGATGAAACACAGTAATTGCATCGGGATTGAATACAACAGTCACCATGCGCTCTTGCCTCCACGGGAGTAATGTCTCTAACAGTCTACGATTGGATCGTTCCCTGGAAGACCAGTAGTAGTTCCCGATGCACATCTGGAGGCATTCTGTAATCTGTGGAGTATCAGAGTGTTGATGAAACACAGAAATTGCATCGGGATTGAATACAACAGTCACCATGTGAACATTCCTCAATGGGAGTAATGTCTCAAACAGTCTACGGCTTGATCGTTTCCTGGAAGACCAGTAGTAGTTTCCGATGCACATCTGGAGGCATTCTGTAATCTTTTGACCTTCAAAGTGTTGATGAAACAGAAATTGCATCGGGATTCAATACAACAGTCACCATGCGCACTTTCCTCCGTGGGAGTAATGTCTCTAACAGTCTACGCTTTGATCGTTCCCCGGACGACCAGTAGTAGTTTCCGATGCACATCTGGTGGTATTCCTTAATCTGTGGACTATCAGAGTGTTGATGAAACACAGAAATTGCACCGGGATTGAATACAACAGTCACCATGCGCACCTTCCTCCAAGGGAGTAATGTCTCAAAGAGTTTACGCTTTGATCGTTCCCTGGAAGACCTGTAGTAGTTTCCGATGATCATCTGGAGGCATTCTGCAATCTGAGGACTATCAGAGTGTTGATGAAACACAGAAATTGCATCGGGATTGAATTCAACAGTCACCATACGCACTTTCCTCCATGGGAGTAATGTCTCAAACAGTCTACGCTTTGATCGTTCCCTGGAAGACCAGTAGTAGTTTCCGATGCACATCTGGAGGCATTCTGTAATCTGTGGACTATCAGAGTGTTGATGAAACACAGTAATTGCATCGGGATTGAATACAACAGTCACCATGTGCTTTTCCCTCTATGGGAGTAATGTCTCTAACAGTCTACGCTTGTATCGTTCCCTGGAAGTCCAGTAGTAGTTTCCGATGCACATCTGGAGGCAGTCCGTAATCTGTGGACTATCAGAGTGTTTATGAAACACAGAGATTGCGTCGGGATTGAATACAACAGTCACCATGCGCACTTTCCTCCATGGGAGTAATGTCTCAAATAGTCTACGCTTTGATCGTTCCCTGGAAGGCCAGTAGTAGTTTCCGATGCACATCTGGATGCATTCCGTAATCTGTGGACCTTCAAAGTGTTGATGAAACACAGAAATTGCATCTGGATTTAATACAACAGCCACCATGCGCACTTGCCTCCATGTTAGTAATGTCTCAAACAGTCTACGCTTTGATCGTTCCCTGGAAACCAGTGGTAGTTGCCGATGCACATCTAGAGGCATTTTGTAATCTGTGGAGTATCAGAGTGTTGATGAAACACAGAAATTGCATTGGTATAGAATACAACAGACAGTCAGTGTGCTCGCTGCCTCCGTTGGATAAGCAGCTGCTGCAGCAAGTCGTATAACCCTAGCTTACTTATTTGTTAGATAGTTTAATTAATTTCTTTGCGTGTTTTTGGGTACTTGCATTGTTTAATTCATGTATTTCGGACGTATTATAGTATTTGACAGTTGTAGCATCGCGCTTTAGTGTTTACTTCGTAGATTCTTATTTAAATTGCGTGTGAGTTTCGTATAGGAGGTGCAATTTCGAGTTGTAGTTACTGTAATCGTAAATTCATCATATTGTAGCGCAGTCGTTAGGCATTTGTACAGGTTAGTTGATACATTCTTTGTGTGTTCCGCTTGCGTTATCTAGGCACGGACTCGTGTTTCAGTAACTGTTGTTAAACATCAATTAGAATGGACAGGGACTGCGATTGCTGTGTTCGGATGAGGGCTGACTTGGCATCCCTTCGCTCACAGCTGCAATCGGCGCTGACTTCGGTCGCGCAGCTTGAGGCTGTTGCCAATGGGCACCACAGTGGGGAGCCGGACTCAGGTATCACGGGGATGTCAACCTCATCCCGTCTGTCCCCAGATCGGTCTGCCGCTGTGGTTGCCCCGGTTGCTGCCCGCAGTGGGGCTGAGCCCTTGCCTGTGGTTGATTGGGAGGTCGTTCCAAGGCGTGGCATTCAGCGAAAGGCGTCCCCGGAGGCTGATCAGAAAGCCTCCCCGGTGCGTCTGACAAACTGGTTTCAGGCACTGTCTCTGGCTGAGCCAGATGCAGCTGCCTGCCCTGTTTCAGAGGATCATTCTCAGCCTTCAAGGTCCGGGCAATCGCAGAGGGTGGGCTTATTGGTAGTTGGGAGCTCCAATGTTAGGCGCGTAATGGGGCCCCTTAGGGATATGGCGGCTAAGGAGGGGAAGAAATCCAGTGTGCACCCCGTGTGCATTCCGGGAGGAGTCATTCCTGATGTTTAAAGGGTCCTTCCGGATGCCATGATGAGCACAGGGTGCAGCCAGCTGCAGGTGGTGGCACATGTCGGCACTAATGACGTGTGTCGCTTTGGATCTGAGGAAATTCTCTCTGGATTCCAGCGGCTATCTGATTTGGTGAAGGCTGCCGGTCTTGCTTACGAGATGAAGGCAGAGCTCACCATCTGCAGCATCGTTGACAGAACCGACTGCGGACCTTTGGTGCAGAGCCGGGTGGAGGGTCTGAATCAGAGGCTCAGACGGTTTTGCGACCGTATTGGCTGCAGATTCCTTGACTTGCGCCATAGGGTGGTGGGGTTTCGGGTTCCGCTGAATAGGTCAGGAGTTCACTACACTCAGCTGGCGGCTACACGGGTAGCGGAGGCTGTGTGGCATGGACTGGGCGGTTTTTTAGGTTAGAAGGCCTCGGGAAAGTGCGGGATGGGCTGCAATGTCAAAGGGTGCTTGGCAATTACAGGACGTGCTTGGATCAAGGAACAGTCGGAATTATAGTTGTAAACTGTTGTAGTTGCGATGGAAAAGTCCCTGAGCTTCAAGCGCTAATAGAAAGCACAGAAGCTGATATAGTTATAGGTACAGAAAGCTGGCTAAAGCCTGAAATAAGTTCTGCAGAAATTTTTACGAAGTCTCAGACGGTGTTCAGGAAAGATAGATTAGGCAGAATTGGTGGTGGAGTGTTGGTGTCTGTCAGTAGTGGTTTATCTTGTAGTGAAGTCGAAGTAGATACTCCATGCGAATTGGTGTGGGTGGAGGTTATGCTTAACAGCCGAATTAAGTTAATAATTGGCTCCTTCTACCGACCCCCAGACTCCGATGATACAGTTGCGGAACAGTTCAGAGAAAGTTTGAGTCTCGTAACAAATAAATACCCCACTCATACGGTTATAGTTGGTGGGGACTTCAACCTACCCTCGGTATGTTGGCAAAAATTCTTGTTCAAAACCGGTGGTAGGCAGAAAACGTCTTCCGAGATTGTCCTAAATGCATTCTCCGAAAATTATTTAGAGCAGTTAGTCCACGAACCCACGCGAATTGTAAATGGTTGCGAAAACACACTTGACCTCTTGGCCACAAACAATCCAGAGCTGATAGAGAGCATCATGACTGATACCGGGATTAGTGATCACAAGGTCATTGTAGCTAGGCTCAATACCATTTCTTCCAAATCCATCAGAAACAAACGCAAAATAATTTTATTTAAAAAAGCGGATAAAGTGCCACTAGAAGCCTTCCTAAAAGAAAATTTCCATTCCTTCCGAACTGACTATGCGAATGTAGACGAGATGTGGCTCAAATTCAAAGATATAGTAGCAACAGCAATTGAGATATTCATACCTCATAAATTGGTAAGAGATGGAACGGATCCCCCGTGGTACACAAAAAAGGTCCGAACGCTGTTGCAGAGGCAACGGAAAAAGCATGCGAAGTTCAGAAGAACGCGAAATCCTGAAGATGGGCTAAAATTTACAGACGCGCGAAATTTGGCACGTACTTCGATGCGAGATGCCTTTAATAGGTTCCACAACGAAACATTGTCTCGAAATTTGGTAGAAAATCCGAAGAAATTCTGGTCGTATGTAAAGTACACAAGCGGCAAGACGCAGTCAATACCTTCGCTGCGCAGTGCCGATGGTACTGTTATCGACGACTGTGCCGCTAAAGCGGAGTTATTGAACGCAGTTTTCCGAAATTCCTTCACCAGGGAAAACGAATGGAATATTCCAGAATTTGAAACACGAACATCTGCTAGCATGAGGTTCTTAGAAGTAGATACCTTAGGTGTTGCGAAGCAACTCAAATCGCTTGATACGGGCAAGTCTTCAGGTCCAGATTGTATACCGATTAGGTTCCTTTCAGATTACGCTGATACTATAGCTCCCTACTTAGCACTCATATACAACCGCTCGCTCACCGATAGATCTGTACCTACAGATTGGAAAATTGCGCAGGTCGCACCAGTGTTCAAGAAGGGTAGTAGGAGTAATCCATTTAACTACAGACCTATATCATTGACGTCGGTTTGCAGTAGGGTTTTGAAGCATATACTGTATTCAAACATTATGAATCACCTCGAAGGGAACGATCTATTGACACGTAATCAGCATGGCTTCAGAAAACATCGCTCTTGTGCAACGCAGCTAGCTCTTTATTCGCACGAAGTAATGGCCGCTATCGACAGGGGATCTCAAGTTGATTCCGTATTTCTAGATTTCCGGAAAGCTTTTGACACCGTTCCTCACAAGCGACTTCTAATCAAGCTGCGGAGCTATGGGGTATCGTCTCAGTTGTGCGACTGGATTCGTGATTTCCTGTCAGGAAGGTCGCAGTTCGTAGTAATAGACGGCAAATCATCGAGTAAAACTGAAGTGATATCAGGTGTTCCCCAGGGAAGCGTCCTGGGACCTCTACTGTTCCTGATCTATATAAATGACCTGGGTGACAATCTCAGCAGTTCTCTTAGGTTTTTCGCAGATGATGCTGTAATTTACCGTCTAGTAAGGTCATCCGAAGACCAGTATCAGCTGCAAAGCGATTTAGAAAAGATTGCTGTATGGTGTGTCAGGGGGCAGTTGACGCTAAATAACGAAAAGTGTGAGATGATCCACATGAGTTCGAAAAGAAATCCGTTGGAATTCGATTACTCGATAAATAGTACAATTCTCAAGGTTGTCAATTCAACTAAGTACCTGGGTGTTAAAATTACGAACAACTTCAGTTGGAAGGACCACATAGATAATATTGTCGGGAAGGCGAGCCAAAGGTTGCGTTTCATTGGCAGGACACTTAGAAGATGCAACAAGTCCACTAAAGAGACAGCTTACACTACACTCGTTCGTCCTCTGTTAGAATATTGCTGCGCGGTGTGGGATCCTTACCAGGTGGGATTGACGGAGGACAACGAGAGGGTGCAAAGAAGGGCAGCTCGATTTTTATTATCGCGTTATAGGGGAGAGAGTGTGGCAGATATGATACACGAGTTGGGATGGAAGTCATTACAGCATAGACGTTTTTCGTCGCGGCGAGAGCTTTTTACGAAATTTCAGTCACCAACTTTCTCTTCCGAATGCGAAAATATTTTGTTGAGCCCAACCTACATAGGTAGGAATGATCATCAAAATAAAATAAGAGAAATCAGAGCTCGAACAGAAAGGTTTAGGTGTTCGTTTTTCCCGCTCGCTTTTCGGGAGTGGAATAGTAGAGAGATAGTATGATTGTGGTTCGATGAACCCTCTGCCAAGCACTTAAATGTGAATTGCAGAGTAGTCATGTAGATGTAGATGTAGATGTAGACACCATGTGCACTTCCCTCCATGGGAGTAATATCTCTAAAAGTCTACGATTGGATCGTTCCCAGGAAGACCAGTAGTAGTTTCCGATGCACATCTGGAGGCATTCTGTAATCTGTGGAGTATCAGAGTGTTGATGAAACACAGAAATTGCATCGGGATTGAATACAACAGTCACCATGAGCTCTTCCCACCATGGGAGTAATGTCTCTAACAGTCTACGCTTGGATCGTTCCCTGGAAGACCAGTAGTAGTTTCCGATGCACATCTGGAGGCATTCTGTAATCTGTGGAGTATCAGAGTGTTGATGAAACACAGAAATTGCATCGGGATTGAATACAACAGTCACCATGAGCTCTTCCCACCATGGGAGTAATGTCTCTAACAGTCTACGCTTGGATCGTTCCCTGGAAGACCAGTAGTAGTTTCCGATGCACATCTGGAGGCATTCTGTAATCTGTGGAGTATCAGAGTGTTGATGAAACACAGAAATTGCATCGGGATTGAATACAACAGTCACCATGCGCACCTTCCTCCAAGGGAGTAATGTCTCAAAGAGTTTACGCTTTGGTCGTTCCCTGGAAGACCAGTAGTAGATTCCGACGCACATCTGCAGGCATTCTGTAATCTGTGGACTATCAGAGTGTTGATGAAACACAGAAATTGCATCGGGATTGAATACAACAGTCACCATGCGCACTTTCCCCAATGGGAGTAATGTCTCAAACTGTCTACTGTTTGATCGTTTATTGGAAGACCAGTAGTAGTTTCCGATGCACATCTGGAGGCATTCTGTAATCTTTTGACCTTCAAAGTGTTGATGAAACAGAAATTGCATCGGGTTTCAATACAACAGTCACCATGCGCACTTTCCTCCATAGGAGTAATGTCTCTAACAGTCTACGCTTTGATCGTTCCCCGGACGACCAGTAGTAGTTTCCGATGCACATCTGTGGTATTCCTTAATCTGTGGACTATCAGAAGATTTGATGAAACACAGAAATTGCATCGGCATTGAATACAACAGTCACCATGCGCACTTTCCTCCATGGGAGTAATGTCTCAAATAGTCTACGCTTTGATCGTTCCCTGGAATACCAGTGGTAGTTTCCAATGCACATCTGGAGGCATTCTGTAATCTGTGGACTATCAGAGTGTTGATGAAACACAGAAATTGCATCGGAATTGAATATAACTGTCACCATGCGCACTTTCCTCCATGGGAGTAATGTCTCAAACAGTCTACGCTTTGATCGTTCCCTGGAAGACCAGTAGTAGTTTCCGATGCACATCTGGAGGCATTCTGTAATCTGTGGACTATCAGAGTGTTGAAACACAGAAATCGCATCGGGATTGAATACAACAGTAACCATGCGCACTTCCCTCCATGGGAGTAATGTCTCTGAGAGTCTACGCTTGGATCGTTCCCTGGAAGACCAGTAGTAGTTTCCGATGCACATCTGGAGGCATTCTGTAATCTGTGGACTATCAGAGTGTTGATGAAACACAGTAATTGCATCGGGATTGAATACAACAGTCACCATGCGCACTTTCCTCCATGGGAGTAATGTCTGAAGCAGTCCACCCATTGATCGTTCCCTGGAAGACCAGTAGTAGTTTCCGATGCACATCTGGAGTCATTCTGTAATCTGTGGACTATCAGAGTGTTGATGAAACACAGAAATTGCATCGCGATTGAATACAACAGTCACCATGCGCACTTCCCTCCATGGGAGTAATGTCTCTAAGAGTGTACGCTTGGATCGTTCCATGGAAGACCAGTAGTAGTTTCCGATGCACATCTGGAGCATTCTGTAATCTGTGGACTATCAGAGTGTTGATGAAACTCAGAAATTGCATCAGGATTGAATACAACAGTTATCATGCGCACTTTCCTTCATGGGAGTAATGTCTGAAACAGTCCACCCTTTGATCGTTCCCTGGAAGACAAGTAGTAGTTTCCGATGCACATCTGGTGGCATTCTGTAATCTTTGGACTATCAGAGTGTTGATGAAACACAGAAATTGCATCGGGATTGAATAAAACATTCACCATGCGCACTTTCCTCCACGGGAGGTATGTATAAGCAGTCTACGCTTTGATCGTTACCTAGAAGACCAGTAGTAGTTTCCGATGCACATCTGGTGGCATTCTTTAATCTGTGGACTATCAGAGTGTTGATGAAACACAGAAATTGCATCGGGATAGAATACAACAGTCACCATGCGCACCTTCCTCCAAGGGAGTAATGTCTCAAAGAGTTTACGCTTTGATCGTTCCCTGGAAGATCAGTAGTAGTTTCCGATGCACATCTGGAGGCATTCTGTAATCTGTGGACTATCAGAGTGTTGATGAAACACAGTAATTGCATCGGGATTGAATACAACAGTCACCATGCGCACTTTCCTCCATGGGAGTAATGTCTGAAGCAGTCCACCCATTGATCGTTCCCTGGAAGACCAGTAGTAGTTTCCGATGCACAACTGGAGTCATTCTGTAATCTGTGGACTATCAGAGTGTTGATGAAACACAGAAATTGCATCGCGATTGAATACAACAATCACCATGCTATCTTTCCTCCACGTAAGTAATGTCTCAAACAGTCTACGCTTCGATCGTTACCTGGAAGACCAGTAGTATTTTCCAATGCAGATCTGGTGGCATTCTGTAATCTTTGGACTATCAGAGTGTTGATGAAACACAGAAATTGAATCGGGATAGAATACAACAGTCACCATGCGCACTTTCCTCCATGGGAGTAATGTCTCAAACAGTCTACGCTTTGATCGTTCCCTCGAAGACCAGTAGTAGTTTCCAATGCACATCTGGAGGCATTCTGTAATCTGTGGACTATCAGAGTGTTGAAACACAGAAATCGCATCGGGATTGAATACAACATTAACAATGCGCACTTCCCTCCATGGGAGTAATGTCTCTAAGAGTGTACGCTTGGATCGTTCCATGGAAGACCAGTAGTAGTTTCCGATGCACATCTGGAGCATTCTGTAATCTGTGGACTATCAGAGTGTTGATGAAACTCAGAAATTGCATCAGGATTGAATACAACAGTTATCATGCGCACTTTCCTTCATGGGAGTAATGTCTGAAACAGTCCACCCTTTGATCGTTCCCTGGAAGACAAGTAGTAGTTTCCGATGCACATCTGGTGGCATTCTGTAATCTTTGAACTATCAGAGTGTTGATGAAACACAGAAATTGCATCGGGATTGAATAAAACAGTCACCATGCGCACTTTCCTCCACGGGAGGTATGTATAAGCAGTCTACGCTTTGATCGTTACCTAGAAGACCAGTAGTAGTTTCCGATGCACATCTGGTGGCATTCTTTAATCTGTGGACTATCAGAGTGTTGATGAAACACAGAAATTGCATCGGGATTGAATACAACAGTCACCATGCGCACTTTCCTTCGTGGGAGTAATGTCTCAAACAGTCTACGCTTTGATCGTTCCCTGGAAGACCAGTAGTAGTTTCCGATGCACATCTGGAGGCATTGTGTAATCTGTGGACTATCAGAGTGTTGATGAAACACAGTAATTGCATCGGGATTGATTACAACAGTCACCATGCGCTCTTCCCTCCATAGGAGTAATGTCCCTAACAGTCTACACTTGGATCGTTCCCTGGAAGACCAGTAGTAGTTCCCGATGCACATCTTGAGGAATTCTGTAATCTGTGGAGTATCAGAGTGTTGATGAAACACAGAAATTGCATCGGGATTGAATACAACAGTCACCATGCGCACCTTCCTCCAAGGGAGTAATGTCTCAAAGAGTTTACGCTTTGATCGTTCCCTGGAAGATCAGTAGTAGTTTCCGATGCATATCTGGAGGCATTCTGTAATCTGTGGACTATCAGAGTGTTGATGAAACACAGAAATTGCATCGGGATTGAATACAAATGTCACCATGAACACTTTCCTCAATGGGAGTAATGTCTCGAACAGTCTACGCTTTGATCGATACCTGGAAGACCAGTAGTACTTTCCAATGCACATCTGGTGGCATTCTGTAATCTTTGGACTATCAGAGTGTTGATGAAACTCAGAAATTGCATCAGGATTGAATACAACAGTTATCATGAGCACTTTCCTCCATGGGAGTAAAGTCTGAAACAGTCCACCCTTTGATCGTTCCCTGGAAGACCAGTAGTAGTTTCCGATGCACATCTGGTGGCATTCTGTAATCTGTGGACTATCAGAGTGTTGATGAAACACAGAAATTGCATCGGGATTGAATAAAACAGTCACCATGCGCACTTTCCTCCATAGGAGGTATGTCTAAGCAGTCTACGCTTTGATCGTTACCTGGAAGACCAGTAGTAGTTTCCGATGCACATCTGGAGTCACTCTGTAATCTGTGGACTATCAGAGTGTTGATGAAACACAGAAATTGCATCGCGATTGAATACAACAGTCACCATGCCATCTTTCCTCCATGTAAGTAATGTCTCAAACAGTCTACGCTTTGATCATTACCTGGAAGACCAGTAGTATTTTCCAATGCACATCTGGTGGCATTCTGTAATCTTTGGACTATCAGAGTGTTGATGAAACACAGAAATTGAATCGGGATAGAATACAACAGTCACCATGCGCACTTTCCTCCATGGGAGTAATGTGTCAAACAGTCTACGCTTTGATCGTTCCCTGGAAGACCAGTAGTAGTTTCCGATGCACATCTGGAGGCATTCTGTAATCTGTGGACTATCAGAGTGTTGAAACACAGAAATCGCATCGGGATTGAATACAACAGTAACCATGCGCACTTCCCTCCATGGGAGTAATGTCTCTAAGAGTCTACGTTTGGATCGTTCGCTGGAAGACCAGTAGTAGTTTCCGATGCACATCTGGAGGCACTCTGTAATCTGTGGACTATCAGAGTGTTGATGAAACACAGAAATTGCATCGGGATTGAATAAAACAGTCACCATGCGCACTTTCCTCCATAGGAGGTATGTCTAAGCAGTCTACGCTTTGATCGTTACCTGGAAGACCAGTATTAGTTTCCGATGCACATCTGGGGGCATTCTGTAATCTGTGGACTATCAGAGTGTTGATGAAACACAGAAATTGCATCGGGATTGAATACAACAGTCACCATGCGCACTTTCCTCCGTGGGAGTAATGTCTCAAACAGTCTACGCTTTGATCGTTCCCTGGAAGACCAGTAGTAGTTTCCGATGCACATCTGGAGGCATTCTGTAATCTGTGGACTATCAGAGTGTTGATGAAACACAGTAATTGCATCGGGATTGAATACAACAGTCACCATGCGCTCTTCCCTCCATAGGAGTAATGTCTCTAACAGTCTACGCTTGGATCGTTCCCTGGAAGACCAGTAGTAGTTCCCGATGCACATCTTGAGGCATTCTGTAATCTGTTTAGTATCAGAGTGTTGATGAAACACAGAAATTGCATCGGGATTGAATACAACAGTCACCATGCGCACCTTCCTCCAAGGAAGTAATGTCTCAAAGAGTTTACGCTTTGATCGTTCCCTGGAAGATCAGTAGTATTTTCCAATGCACATCTGGTGGCATTCTGTAATCTTTGGACTATCAGAGTGTTGATGAAACACAGAAATTGAATCGGGATAGAATACCACAGTCACCATGCGCACTTTCCTCCATGGGAGTAATGTCTCAAACAGTCTACGCTTTGATCGTTCCCTGGAAGACCAGTAGTAGTTTCCGATGCACATCTGGAGGCATTCTGTAATCTGTTGACTATCGGAGTGTTGAAACACAGAAATCGCATCGGGATTGAATACAACAGTAACCATGCGCACTTCCCTCCATGGGAGTAATGACTCTAAGAGTCTACGCTTCGATCGTTCCCTGGAAGACCAGTAGTAGTTTCCGATGCACATCTGGAGGCATTCTGTAATCTGTGGACTATCAGTGTGTTGATGAAACTCAGAAATTGCATCAGGATTGAATACAAAAGTTATCATGCGCACTTTCCTCCATGGGAGTAATGTCTGAAACAGTCCACCCTTTGATCGTTCCCTGGAAGACCAGTAGTAGTTTCCGATGCACATCTGGTGGCATTCTGTAATCTGTGGACTATCAGAGTGTTGATGAAACACAGAAATTGCATCGGGATTGAATAAAACAGTCACCATGCGCACTTTCCTCCACGGGAGGTATGTCTAAACAGTCTACGCTTTGATCGTTACCTGGAGGACCAGTAGTAGTTTCCGATGCACATCTGGGGGCATTCTGTAATCTGTGGACTATCAGAGTGTTGATGAAACACAGAAATTGCATCGGGATTGAATACAACAGTCACCATGCGCACTTTCCTCCGTGGGAGTAATGTCTCAAACAGTCTACGCTTTGATCGTTCGCTGGAAGACCAGTAGTAGTTTCCGATGCACATCTGGAGGCATTCTGTAATCTGTGGACTATCAGAGTGTTGATGAAACACAGTAATTGCATCGGGATTGAATACAACAGTCACCATGCGCTCTTCCCTCCATAGGAGTAATGTCTCTAACAGTCTACGCTTGGATCGTTCCCTGGAAGACCAGTAGTAGTTCCCGATGCACATCTTGAGGCATTCTGTAATCTGTTTAGTATCAGAGTGTTGATGAAACACAGAAATTGCATCGGGATTGAATACAACAGTCACCATGCGCACCTTCCTCCAAGGAAGTAATGTCTCAAAGAGTTTACGCTTTGATTGTTCCCTGGAAGATCAGTAGTAGTTTCCGATGCACATCTGGACGCATTCTGTAATCTTTTGACCCTCAAAATGTTGATGAAACAGAAATTGCATCGGGATTCAATACAACAGTCACCATGCGCACTTTCCTCCATGGGAGTAATGTCTGAAGCAGTCCACCCATTGATCGTTCCCTGGAAGACCAGTAGTAGTTTCCGATGCTCATCTGGAGTCATTCTGTATTCTGTGGACTATCAGAGTGTTGATGAAACACAGAAATTGCATCGCGATTGAATACAACAGTCACCATGCTATCTTTCCTCCATGTAAGTAATGTCTCAAACAGTCTACGCTTTGATCGTTACCTGGAAGACCAGTAGTAGTTTATAATGCACATCTGGTGGCATTCTGTAATCTGTGGACTATCAGAGTGTTAATGAAACACAGAAATTGCATCGGGATTCAATACAAGAGTCACCATGCGCACATTCCTCCATGTTAGTAATGTCTCAAACAGTCTACGCTTTGGCGTTCCCTGGAAGATCAGTGGTAGTTTCCGATGCACATCTGGAGTCATTCTGTAATCTGTGGACTATCAGAGTGTTGATGAAACACAGAAATTGCATCGCGATTGAATACAACAGTCACCATGCTATCTTTCCTCCATGTAAGTAATGTCTCAAACAGTCTACGCTTTGATCGTTACCTGAAGACCAGTAGTAGTTTCCAATGCACATCTGGTGGCATTCTGTAATCTGTGGACTATCAGAGTGTTGATGAAACACAGAAATGGAATCGGGATAGAATACAATAGTCACCAAGCGCACTTTCCTCCATGGGAGCAATGTCTCAAATAGTCTACGCTTTGATCGTTCCCTGGAGGACCAGTAGTAGTTTGCGATGCACATCTGGAGGCATTCTGTAATCTGTGGAGTATCAGAGTGTTAATGAAACACAGAAATTGCATCGGGATTGAATACAACAGTCACCATGCGCACCTTCCTCCAAGGGAGTAATGTCTCAAAGTGTTTACGCTTTGATCGTTCCCTGGAAGACCAGTAGTAGTTTTCGATGCTCAACTGGAGGCATTCTGAAATCTGAGGACTATCAGAGTGTTGATGAAACACAGAAATTGCATCGGGATTGAGTACAAGAGTCACCATGCGCACATTCCTCCATGTTAGTAATGTCTCAAACAGTCTACGCTTTGATCGTTACCTGGAAGACCAGTAGTAGTTTATAATGCACATCTGGTGGCATTCTGTAATCTGTGGACTATCAGAGTGTTGATGAAACACAGAAATTGCATCGGGATTGAATACAAGAGTCACCATGCGCACATTCCTCCATGTTAGTAATGTCTCAAACAGTCTACGCTTTGATCGTTCCCTGGAAGACCAGTGGTAGTTTCCGATGCACATCTGGAGTCATTCTGTAATCTGTGGACTATCAGAGTGTTGATGAAACACAGAAATTGCATCGGGATTGAATACAACAGTCACCATGCTATCTTTCCTCCATGTAAGTAATGTCTCAAACAGTCTACGCTTTGAACGTTACTTGGAAGACCTGTAGTAGTTTCCAATGCACATCTGGTGGCATTCTGTAATCTGTGGACTATCAGAGTGTTGATGAAACACAGAAATTGCATCGGGATTGAATACAACAGTCACCATGCGCACTTTCCTCCATGGGAGTAATGTCTGAAGCAGTCCACACATTGATCATTCCCTGGAAGACCAGTAGTAGTTTCCGATGCACATCTGGAGTCATTCTGTAATCTGTGGACAATCAGAGTGTTGGTGAAACACACAAATTGCATCGCGATTGAATACAACAGTCACCATGCAATCTTTCCTCCATATAAGTAATGTCTCAAACAGTCTACGATTTGATCGTTACCTGGAAGACCAGTAGTATTTTCCAATGCACATCTGGTGGCATTCTGTAATCTTTGGACTATCAGAGTGTTGATGAAACACAGAAATTGAATCGGGATAGAATACCACAGTCACCATGCGCACTTTCCTCCATGGGAGTAATGTCTCAAACAGTCTACGCTTTGATCGTTCCCTGGAAGACCAGTAGTAGTTTCCGATGACCATCTGGAGGCATTCTGTAATCTGTTGACTATCAGAGTGTTGAAACACAGAAATCGCATCGGGATTGAATACAACAGTAACCATGCGCACTTCCCTCCATGGGAGTAATGTCTCTAAGAGTCTACGCTTCGATCGTTCCCTGGAAGACCAGTAGTAGTTTCCGATGCACATCTGGAGGCATTCTGTAATCTGTGGACTATCAGTGTGTTGATGAAACTCAGAAATTGCATCAGGATTGAATACAAAAGTTATCATGCGCACTTTCCTCCATGGGAGTAATGTCTGAAACAGTCCACCCTTTGATCGTTCCCTGGAAGACCAGTAGTAGTTTCCGATGCACATCTGGTGGCATTCTGTAATCTGTGGACTATCAGAGTGTTGATGAAACACAGAAATTGCATCGGGATTGAATAAAACAGTCACCATGCGCACTTTCCTCCACGGGAGGTATGTCTAAACAGTCTACGCTTTGATCGTTACCTGGAAGACCAGTAGTAGTTTCCGATGCACATCTGGTGGCATTCTGTAATCTGTGGACTATCAGAGTGTTGATGAAACGCAGAAATTGCATCGGGATTGAATACAACAGTCACCATGCGCACTTTCCTCCGTGGGAGTAATGTCTCAAACAGTCTACGGTTTTGATCGTTCCCTGGAAGACCAGTAGTAGTTTCCGATGCACATCTGGAGGCATTCTGTAATCTGTGGACTATCAGAGTGTTGATGAAACACAGTAATTGCATCGGGATTGAATACAATAGTCACCATGCGCTCTTCCCTCCATAGGAGTAATGTCTCTAACAGTCTACGCTTGGATCGTTCCCTGGAAGACTAGTAGTAGTTCCCGATGCACATCTTGAGGCATTCTGTAATCTGTGGAGTATCAGAGTGTTGATGAAACACAGAAATTGCATCGGGATTGAATACAAGAGTCACCATGCGCACCTTCCTCCAAGGGAGTAATGTCTCAAAGAGTTTACGCTTTGATCGTTCCCTGGAAGATCAGTAGTAGTTTCCGATGCATATCTGGAGGCATTCTGTAATCTGTGGACTATCAGAGTGTTTATGAAACACAGAAATTGCATCGGGATTGAATACAAAAGTCACCATGCGCACTTTCCTCAATGGGAGTAATGTCTCAAACAGTCTAAGGTTTTATCGTTTCCTGGAGGACCAGTAGTAGTTCCCGATGCACATCTTGAGGCATTCTGTAATCTGTGGAGTATCAGAGTGTTGATGAAACACAGAAATTGCATCGGGATTGAATACAAGAGTCACCATGCGCACCTTCCTCCAAGGGAGTAATGTCTCAAAGAGTTTACGCTTTGATCGCTCGCTGGAAGACCAGTAGTAGTTTCCGATGCTCATCTGGAGGCATTCTGCAATCTAAGGACTATCAGACTGTTGATGAAACACAGAAATTGCATCAGGATTGAATTCAACAGTAACCATGCGCAATTTCCTCCATGGGAGTTATGTCTCAAACAGTCTACGCTTTGATCGTTCCCTGGAAGACCCGTAGTAGTTTCCGATGCACATCTGGAGGCATTCTGTAATCTGTGGACTATCAGAGTGTTGATGAAACACAGTATTGCATCGGGATTGAATACAACAGTCACCATGCGCTCTTCCGTCAATGGGAGTAATGTCTCTAACAGTCTACGCCTGGATCGTTCCCTGGAAGACCAGTAGTAGTTTCCGATGCACATCTGGAGGCATTCTGTAATCTGTGGACTATCAGAGTGTTGATGAAACTCAGAAATTGCATCAGGATTGAATACAACAGTTATCATGCGCACTTTCCTCCATGGGAGTAATGTGTGAAGCAGTCCACACATTGATCGTTCCCTGGAAGACCAGTAGTAGTTTCCGATGCACATCTGGAGTCATTCTGTAATCTGTGGACTATCAGAGTGTTGATGAAACACAGAAATTGCATCGCGATTGAATACAACAGTCACCATGCTATCTTTCCTCCATGTAAGTAATGTCTCAAACAGTCTACGCTTTGATCGTTACCTGGAAGACCAGTAGTATTTTCCAATGCACATCTGGTGGCATTCTGTAATCTTTGGACTATCAGAGTGTTGATGAAACAAAGAAATTGCATCGCTGTTGAATACAACAGTCACCATGCTATCTTTCATACATGTAAGTAATGTCTCAAACAGTCTACGCTTTGATCGTTACCTGGAAGACCAGTAGTAGCTTCCAATGCACATCTGGTGCCATTCTGTAATCTGTGGACTATCAGAGTGTTGATGAAACACAGAAATTGAATCGGGATAGAATACAACAGTCACCATGCGCACTTTCCTCCATAGGAGTAATGTCTCAAACAGTCTACGGTTTGATCGTTCCCTGGAAGACCAGTAGTAGTTTCCGATGCACATCTGGAAGCATTCTGTAATCAGTGGACTATCAGAGTGTTGATGAAACACAGTAATTGCATCGGGATTGAATACAACAGTCTCCATGCGCTCTTCCCTCCATAGGAGTAATGTCTCTAACAGTCTACGCTTGGAACGTTCCCTGGAAGACCAGTAGTAGTTCCCGGTGCACATCTTGAGGCATTCTGTAATCTGTGGAGTATCAGAGTGTTGATGAAACACAGAAATTGCATCGGGATTGAATACAACAGTCACCATGCGCACCTTCCTCCAAGGAAGTAATGTCTCAAAGAGTTTACGCTTTGATCTTTAGCTGGAAGATCAGTAGTAGTTTATGATGCATATCTGGAGGCTTTCTGTATCTGTGGACTATCAGAGTGTTGATGAAACACAGATATTGCATCGGGATTGAATACAAAAGTCACCATGCGCACTTTCCTCAATTGGAGTAATATCTCAAACAGTCTACGGTTTGATCGTTTCCTGGAAGACCAGTAGTAGTTTCCGATGCACATCTGGACGCATTCTGTAATCTTTTGACCTTCAAAATGTTGATGAAACAGAAATTGCATCGGGATTCAATACAACAGTCACCATGCGCACTTTCCTCCATGGGAGTAATGTCTAAAGCAGTCCACCCATTGATCGTTCCCTGGAAGACCAGTAGTAGTTTCCGATGCACATCTGGAGTCATTCTGTATTCTGTGGACTGTCAGAGTGTTGATGAAACACAGAAATTGCATCGCGATTGAATACAACAGTCACCATGCTATCTTTCCTCCATGTAAGTAATGTCTCAAACAGTCTACGCTTTGGTCGTTACCTGGAAGACCAGTAGTAGTTTATAATGCACATCCGGTGGCATTCTGTAATCTGTGGACTATCAGAGTGTTGATGAAACACAGAAATTGCATCGGGATTGAATACAAGAGTCACCATGCGCACATTCCTCCATGTTAGTAATGTCTCAAAGAGTCTACGCTTTGATCGTTCCCTGGAAGACCAGTGGTAGTTTCCGATGCACATCAGGAGTCATTCTGTAATCTGTGGACTATCAGAGTGTTGATGAAACACAGAAATTGCATCGCGATTGAATACAACAGTCACCATGCTATCTTTCCTCCATGTAAGTAATGTCTCAAACAGTCTACGCTTTGATCGTTACCTGGAAGACCAGTAGTAGTTTCCAATGCACATCTGGTGGCATTCTGTAATCTGTGGACTATCAGAGTGTTGATGAAACACAGAAATTGCATCGGGATTGAATACAACAGTCACCATGCGCACATTGATCCATGTTAGTAATGTCTCAAACAGTGTACGCTTTGATCGTTACCTGGAAGACCAGTAGTAGTTTATAATGCACATCTGGTGGCTTTCTGTAATCTGTGGACTATCAGAGTGTTGATGAAACACAGAAATTGCATCGGGATTGAATACAAGAGTCACCATGCGCACATTCCTCCATGTTAGTAATGTCTCAAACAGTCTACGCTTTGATCGTTCCCTGGAAGACCAGTGGTAGTTTCCGATGCACATCTGGAGTCATTCTGTAATCTGTGGACTATCAGAGTGTTGATGAAACACAGAAATTGCATCCCGATTGAAAACAACAGTCACCATGCTATCTTTCCTCCATGTAAGTAATGTCTCAAACAGTCTACGCTTTGATCGTTACCTGGAGACCAGTAGTAGTTTCCAATGCACATCTGGTGGCATTCTGTATTCTGTGGACTATCAGAGTGTTGATGAAACACAGAAATTGAATCGGGATTCAATACAACAGTCACCATGCGCACTTTCCTCCATGGGAGTAATGTCTGAAGCAGTCCACACATTGACCATTACCTGGAAGACCAGTAGTAGTTTCCGATGCACATCTGGAGTCATTCTGTAATCTGTGGGCTATCAGAGTGTTGATGAAACACACAAATTGCATCGCGATTGAATACAACAGTCACCATACTATCTTTCCTCCATGTAAGTAATGTCTCAAACAGTCTACGCTTTGATCGTTACCTGGAAGACCAGCAGTATTTTCCAATGCACATCTGGTGGCATTCTGTAATCTTTGGACTATCAGAGTGTTGATGAAACACAGAAATTGAATCGGGATAGAATACAACAGTCACCATGCGCACTTTCCTCCATGGGAGTAATGTCTCAAACAGTCTACGTTTTGATCGTTCCCTGGAAGACCAGTAGTAGTTTCCGATGCACATATGGAGGCATTCTGTAATCTGTGGACTATCAGAGTGTTGATGAAACACAGTAATTGCATCGGGATTGAATACAACAGTCACCATGCGCTCTTCCCTCCATAGGAGTAATGTCTCTAACAGTCTACGCTTGGATCGTTCCCTGGAAGACCAGTAGTAGTTCCCGATGCACATCTTGAGGCATTATGTAATCTGTGGAGTATCAGAGTGTTGATGAAACACAGAAATTGCATCGGGATTGAATACAAGAGTCACCATGCGCACCTTCCTCCAAGGGAGTAATGTCTCAAAGAGTTTACGCTTTGATCGTTCCCTGGAAGATCAGTAGTAGTTTCCGATGCATATCTGGAGGCATTCTGTAATCTGTGGACTATCAGAGTGTTTATGAAACACAGAAATTGCATCGGGATTGAATACAAAAGTCACCATGCGCGCTTTCCTCAATGGGGGTAATGTCTCAAACAGTCTACGGTTTGATCGTTTCCTGGAGGACCAGTAGTAGTTTCCGATGCACATCTGGTGGCATTCTGTAATCTGTGGAGTATCAGAGTGTTAAAGAAACACAGAAATTGCATCGGGATTGAATACAACAGTCACCATGCGCTCTTCCGTCCATGGGAGTAATGTCTCTAACAGTCTACGCCTGGATCGTTCCCTGGAAGACCAGTAGTAGTTTCCGATGCACATCTGGAGGCATTCTGTAATCTGTGGACTATCAGAGTGTTGATGAAACTCAGAAATTGCATCAGGATTGAATACAACAGTTATCATGCGCACTTTCCTCCATGGGAGTAATGTCTGAAGCAGTCCACACATTGATCGTTCCCTGGAAGACCAGTAGTAGTTTCCGATGCACATCTGGAGTCATTCTGTAATCTGTGGACTATCAGAGTGTTGGTGAAACACACAAATTGCATCGCGATTGAATACAACAGTCACCATGCTATCTTTCCTCCACGTAAGTAATGTCTCAAACAGTCTACGATTTGATCGTTACCTGGAAGACCAGTAGTATTTTCCAATGCACATCTGGTGGCATTCTGTAATCTTTGGACTATCAGAGTGTTGATGAAACACAGAAATTGAATCGGGATAAAATACCACAGTCACCATGCGCACTTTCCTCCATGGGAGTAATGTCTCAAACAGTCTACGCTTTGATCGTTCCCTGGAAGACCAGTAGTAGTTTCCGATGACCATCTGGAGGCATTCTGTAATCTGTTGACTATCAGAGTGTTGAAACACAGAAATCGCATCGGGATTGAATACAACAGTAACCATGCGCACTTCCCTCCATGGGAGTAATGACTCTAAGAGTCTACGCTTCGATCGTTCCCTGGAAGACCAGTAGTAGTTTCCGATGCACATCTGGAGGCATTCTGTAATCTGTGGACGATCAGTGTGTTGATGAAACTCAGAAATTGCATCAGGATTGAATACAACAGTTATCATGCGCACTTTCCTCCATGGGAGTAATGTCTGAAACAGTCCATCCTTTGATCGTTCCCTGGAAGACCAGTAGTAGTTTCCGATGCACATCTGGTGGCATTCTGTAATCTGTGGACTATCAGAGTGTTGATGAAACACAGAAATTGCATCGGGATTGAATAAAACAGTCACCATGCGCACTTTCCTCCACGGGAGGTATGTCTAAACAGTCTACGCTTTGATCGTTCCCTGGAAGACCCGTAGTAGTTTCCGATGCACATCTGGAGGCATTCTGTAATCTGTGGACTATCAGAGTGTTGATGAAACACAGTAATTGCATCGGGATTGAATACAACAGTCACCAAGCGCTCTTCCGTCCATGCGAGTAATGTCTCTAACAGTCTACGCCTGGATCGTTCCCTGGAAGACCAGTAGTAGTTTCCGATGCACATCTGGAGGCATTCTGTAATCTGTGGACTATCAGAGTGTTGATGAAACTCAGAAATTGCATCAGGATTGAATACAACAGTTATCATGCGCACTTTCCTCCATGGGAGTAATGTCTGAAGCAGTCCACACATTGATCGTTCCCTGGAAGACCAGTAGTAGTTTCCGATGCACATCTGGAGTCATTCTGTAATCTGTGGACTATCAGAGTGTTGATGAAACACAGAAATTGCATCGCGATTGAATACAACAGTCACCATGCTATCTTTCCTCCATGTAAGTAATGTCTCAAACAGTCTACGCTTTGATCGTTACCTGGAAGACCAGTAGTATTTTCCAATGCACATCTGGTGGCATTCTGTAATCTTTGGACTATCAGAGTGTTGATGACACACAGAAATTGAATCGGGATAGAATACCACAGTCACCATGCGCACTTTCCTCCATGGGAGTAATGTCTCAAACAGTCTACGCTTTGATCGTTCCCTGGAAGACCAGTAGTAGTTTCCGATGACCATCTGGAGGCATTCTGTAATCTGTTGACAATCAGAGTGTTGAAACACAGAAATCGCATCGGGATTGAATACAACAGTAACCATGCGCACTTCCCTCCATGGGAGTAATGACTCTAAGAGTCTATGCTTCGATCGTTCCCTGGAAGACCAGTAGTAGTTTCCGATGCACATCTGGAGGCATTCTGTAATCTGTGGACGATCAGTGTGTTGATGAAACTCAGAAATTGCATCAGGATTGAATACAACAGTTATCATGCGCACTTTCCTCCATGGGAGTAATGTCTGAAACAGTCCATCCTTTGATCGTTCCCTGGAAGACCAGTAGTAGTTTCCGATGCACATCTGGTGGCATTCTGTAATCTGTGGACTATCAGAGTGTTTATGAAACACAGAAATTGCATCGGGATTGAATACAAAAGTCACCATGCGCGCTTTCCTCAATGGGGGTAATGTCTCAAACAGTCTACTGTTTGATCGTTTCCTGGAGGACCAGTAGTAGTTTCCGATGCACATCTGGAGGCATTCTGTAATCTGTGGAGTATCAGAGTGTTAATGAAACACAGAAATTGCATCGGGATTGAATACAACAGTCACCATGCGCTCTTCCGTCCATGGGAGTAATGTCTCTAACAGTCTACGCCTGGATCGTTCCCTGGAAGACCAGTAGTAGTTTCCGATGCACATCTGGAGGCATTCTGTAATCTGTGGACTATCAGAGTGTTGATGAAACTCAGAAATTGCATCAGGATTGAATACAACAGTTATCATGCGCACTTTCCTCCATGGGAGTAATGTCTGAAGCAGTCCACACATTGATCGTTCCCTGGAAGACCAGTAGTAGTTTCCGATGCACATCTGGAGTCATTCTGTAATCTGTGGACTATCAGAGTGTTGGTGAAACACACAAATTGCATCGCGATTGAATACAACAGTCACCATGCTATCTTTCCTCCATGTAAGTAATGTCTCAAACAGTCTACGATTTGATCGTTACCTGGAAGACCAGTAGTATTTTCCAATGCACATCTGGTGGCATTCTGTAATCTTTGGACTATCTGAGTGTTGATGAAACACAGAAATTGAATCGGGATAGAATACCACAGTCACCATGCGCACTTTCCTCCATGGGAGTAATGTCTCAAACAGTCTACGCTTTGATCGTTCCCTGGAAGACCAGTAGTAGTTTCCGATGACCATCTGGAGGCATTCTGTAATCTGTTGACTATCAGAGTGTTGAAACACAGAAATCGCATCGGGATTGAATACAACAGTAACCATGCGCACTTCCCTCCATGGGAGTAATGACTCTAAGAGTCTACGCTTCGATCGTTCCCTGGAAGACCAGTAGTAGTTTCCGATGCATATCTGGAGGCATTCTGTAATCTGTGGACGATCAGTGTGTTGATGAAACTCAGAAATTGCATCAGGATTGAATACAACAGTTATCATGCGCACTTTCCTCCATGGGAGTAATGTCTGAAACATTCCATCCTTTGATCGTTCCCTGGAAGACCAGTAGTAGTTTCCGATGCACATCTGGTGGCATTCTGTAATCTGTGGACTATCAGAGTGTTGATGAAACACAGAAATTGCATCGGGATTGAATAAAACAGTCACCATGCGCACTTTCCTCCACGGGAGGTATGTCTAAACAGTCTACGCTTTGATCGTTCCCTGGAAGACCCGTAGTAGTTTCCGATGCACATCTGGAGGCATTCTGTAATCTGTGGACTATCAGAGTGTTGATGAAACACAGTAATTGCATCGGGATTGAATACAACAGTCACCATGCGCTCTTCCGTCCATGCGAGTAATGTCTCTAAGAGTCTACGCCTGGATCGTTCCCTGGAAGACCAGTAGTAGTTTCCGATGCACATCTGGAGGCATTCTGTAATCTGTGGACTATCAGAGTGTTGATGAAACTCAGAAATTGCATCAGGATTGAATACAACAGTTAACATGCGCACTTTCCTCCATGGGAGTAATGTCTGAAGCAGTCCACACATTGATCGTTCCCTGGAAGACCAGTAGTAGTTTCCGATGCACATCTGGAGTCATTCTGTAATCTGTGGACTATCAGAGTGTTGATGAAACACAGAAATTGCATCGCGATTGAATACAACAGTCACCATGCTATCTTTCCTCCATGTAAGTAATGTCTCAAACAGTCTACGCTTTGATCGTTACCTGGAAGACCAGTAGTAGCTTCCAATGCACATCTGGTGCCATTCTGTAATCTGTGGACTATCAGAGTGTTGATGAAACACAGAAATTGAATCGGGATAGAATACAACAGTCACCATGCGCACTTTCCTCCATAGGAGTAATGTCTCAAACAGTCTACGGTTTGATCGTTCCCTGGAAGACCAGTAGTAGTTTCCGATGCACATCTGGAGGCATTCTGTAATCAGTGGACTATCAGAGTGTTGATGAAACACAGTAATTGCATCGGGATTGAATACAACAGTCACCATGCGCTCTTGCCTCCATAGGAGTAATGTCTCTAACAGTCTACGCTTGGAACGTTCCCTGGAAGACCAGTAGTAGTTCCCGGTGCACATCTTGAGGCATTCTGTAATCTGTGGAGTATCAGAGTGTTGATGAAACACAGAAATTGCATCGGGATTGAATACAACAGTCACCATGCGCACCTTCCTCCAAGGGAGTAATGTCTCAAAGAGTTTACGCTTTGATCGTTAGCTGGAAGATCAGTAGTAGTTTCCGATGCACATCTGGACGCATTCTGTAATCTGTGGAGTATCACAGTGTTAATGAAACACAGAAATTGCATCGGGATTGAATACAACAGTCACCATGCGCTCTTCCGTCCATGGGAGTAATGTCTCTAACAGTCTACGCCTGGATCGTTCCCTGGAAGACCAGTAGTAGTTTCCGATGCACATCTGGAGGCATTCTGTAATCTGTGGACTATCAGAGTGTTGATGAAACTCAGAAATTGCATCAGGATTGAATACAACAGTTATCATGCGCACTTTCCTCCATGGGAGTAATGTCTGAAGCAGTCTACACATTGATCGTTCCCTGGAAGGCCAGTAGTAGTTTCCGATGCACATCTGGAGTCATTCTGTAATCAGTGGACTATCAGAGTGTTGATGAAACACAGAAATTGCATCGCGATTGAATACAACAGTCACCATGCTATCTTTCCTCCATGTAAGTAATGTCTCAAACAGTCTACGCTTTGATCGTTACCTGGAAGACCAGTAGTATTTTCCAATGCACATCTGGTGGCATTCTGTAATCTTTGGACTATCAGAGTGTTGATGAAACACAGAGATTGCATCGCTATTGAATACAACAGTCACCATGCTATCTTTCCTACATGTAAGTAATGTCTCAAACAGTCTATGCTTTGATCGTTACCTGGAAGACCAGTAGTAGCTTCCAATGCACATCTGGTGCCATTCTGTAATCTGTGGACTATCAGAGTGTTGATGAAACACAGAAATTGAATCGGGATAGAATACAACAGTCACCATGCGCACTTTCCTCCATAGGAGTAATGTCTCAAACAGTCTACGGTTTGATCGTTCCCTGGAAGACCAGTAGTAGTTTCCGATGCACATCTGGAGGCATTCTGTAATCAGTGGACTATCAGAGTGTTGATGAAACACAGTAATTGCATCGGGATTGAATACAACAGTCACCATGCGCTCTTCCCTCCATAGGAGTAATGTCTCTAACAGTCTACGCTTGGATCGTTCCCTGGAAGACCAGTAGTAGTTCCCGATGCACATCTTGAGGCATTCTGTAATCTGTGGAGTATCAGAGTGTTGATGAAACACAGAAATTGCATCGGGATTGAATACAAGAGTCACCATGCGCACCTTCCTCCAAGGCAGTAATGTCTCAAAGAGTTTATGCTTTGATCGTTCCCTGGAAGATCAGTAGTAGTTTCCGATGCATATCTGGAGGCATTCTGTAATCTGTGGACTATCAGGGTGTTGATGAAACACAGAAATTGCATCGCGATTGAATACAACAGTCACCATGCTATCTTTCCTCCATGTAAGTAATGTCTCAAACAGTCTACGCTTTGATCGTTACCTGGAAGACCAGTAGTAGTTTCCAATGCACATCTGGTGGCATTCTGTAATCTGTGGAGTATCAGAGTGTTAATGAAACACAGAAATTGCATCGGGATAGAATACAACAGACACCATGCGCACTTCCCTCCATGGGAGTAATGTCTCTAAAAGTCTATGCTTGGATCTTTCCCAGGAAGACCAGTAGTAGTTTCCGATGCACATCTGGAGGCATTCTGTAATCTGTGGAGTATCAGAGTGTTGATGAAACACAGAAATTGCACCGGGATTGAATACAACAGTCACCATGCGCACCTTCCTCCAAGGGAGTAATGTCTCAAAGAGTTAGCGCTTTGGTCGTTCCCTGGAAGACCAGTAGTAGATTCCGACGCACATCTGGAGGCAGTCCGTAATCTGTGGACTATCAGAGTGTTGATGAAACACAGAGATTGCGTCGGGATTGAATACAACAGTCACCATGCGCACTTTCCTCAATGGGAGTAATGTCTCAAACTGTCTACGGTTTGATTGTTTCCTGGAAGACCAGTAGTAGTTTCCGATGCACATCTGGAGGCATTCTGTAATCTTTTGACCTTCAAAGTGTTGATGAAACAGAAATTGCGTCGGGATTCAATACAAAAGTCACCATGCGCACTTTCCTCCATGGGAGTAATGTCTCTAACAGTCTACGCTTTGATCGTTCCCCGGACGACCAGTAGTAGTTTCCGATGCACATCTGGTGGTATTCCTTAATCTGTGGACTATCAGAGTGTTGATGAAACACAGAAATTGCATCGGGATTGAATACAACAGTCACCATGCGCACTTTCCACCATGGGAGTAATGTCTCAAATAGTCTACGCTTTGATCGTTCCCTGGAGGACCAGTAGTAGTTTCAGATGCACATCTGGGGGCATTCTGTAATCTGTGGAGTATCAGAGTGTTAATGAAACACAGAGATTGCATCAGGATTGAATACAACAGTCACCATGCGCACCTTCCTCCAAGTGAGTAATGTCTCAAAGAGTTTACGCTTTGATCGTTCCCTGGAAGACCAGTAGTAGTTTCCGATGCATATCTGGAGGCATTCTGTAATCTGTGGACTATCAGAGTGTTGATGAAACACAGAAATTGCATCGGGATTGAATACAAAAGTCACCATGCGCACTTTCCTCAATGGGAGTAATGTCTCAAACAGTCTACGGTTTGATCGTTTCCTGGAAGACCAGTAGTAGTTTCCGATGCTCATCTGGACGCATTCTGTAATCTTTTGACCTTCAAAATGTTGATGAAACAGAAATTGAATCGAGATTGAATACAACAGTCACCATGCACACTTTCGTCCATGGGAGTAATGTCTGAAACATTCCACCCTTTGATCGTTCCCTGGAAGACCAGTAGTAGTTTCCGATGCACATCTGGTGGCATTCTGTAATCTGTAGAGTATCAGAGTGTTAATGAAACACAGAAATTGCATCGGGATTGAATACAACAGTAACCATGCGCACCTTTCTCCAAGGGAGTAATGTCTCAAAGAGTCTACGCTTTGATCGTTCCCTGGAAGACCAGTAGTAGTTTCCGATGCTCATCTGGAGGCATTCTGTAATCTGTGGACTATCAGAGTGTTGATGAAACACAGTAATTGCATCGGGATTGAATACAACAGTCACCATGCGCTCTTCCCTCCATGGGAGTAATGTCTCTAAGAGTCTACGCTTGGATCGTTCCCTGGAAGACCAGTAGTAGTTTCCGATGCACATCTGGAGGCAGTCCGTAATCTGTGGACTATCAGAGTGTTGATGAAACACAGAGATTGCGTCGGGATTGAATACAACAGTCACCATGCGCACTTTCCTCCATGGGAGTAATGTCTCAAATAGTCTACGCTTTGATCGTTCCCTGGAAGACCAGTAGTAGTTTCCGATGCACATCTGGATGCATTCTGTAATCTGTGGACCTTCAAAGTGTTGATGAAACACAGAAATTGCATCGGGATTGAATACAACAGCCACCATGCGCACTTGCCTCCGTGTTAGTAATGTCTCAAACAGTCTACGCTTTGATCGTTCCCTGGAAGACCAGTGGTAGTTTCCGATGCACATCTAGAGGCATTCTGTAATCTGTGGAGTATCAGAGTGTTGATGAAACACAGAAATTGCATCGGGATAGAATACAACAGACACCATGCGCACTTCCCTCCATGGGAGTAATGTCTCTAAAAGTCTACGCTTGGATCGTTCCCAGGAAGTCCAGTAGTAGTTTCCGATGCACATCTGGAGGCATTCTGTAATCTGTGGAGTATCAGAGTGTTGATGAAACACAGAAATTGCATCGGGATTGAATACAACAGTCACCATGCGCACCTTCCTCCAAGGGAGTAATGTCTCAAAGAGTTTACGCGTTGATCGTTCCCAGGAAGACCAGTAGTAGTTTCCGATTCACATCTGGAGGCAGTCCGTAATCTGTGGACAATCAGAGTGTTGATGAAACACAGAGATTGCGTCGGGATTGAATACAACAGTCACCATGCGCACTTTCCTCAATGGGAGTAATGTCTCAAACAGTCTACGATTTGATCGTTCCCTGGAAGACCAGTAGTAGTTTCCGATGCACATCTGGAGGCATTCTGTAATCTTTTGACCTTCAAAGTGTTGATGAAACAGAAATTGCATCGGGATTCAATACAACAGTCACCATGCGCACTTTCCTCAATGGGAGTAATGTCTCTAAGAGTCTACGCTTTGATCGTCCCCCGGACGACCAGTAGTAGTTTCCGATGCACATCTGGTGGTATTCCTTAATCAGTGGACTATCAGAGTGATGATGAAACACAGAAATTGCATCGGGATTGAATACAACAGTCACCATGCGCACTTTCCACCATGGGAGTAATGTCTCACATAGTCTACGCTTTGATCGTTCCCTGGAGGACCAGTAGTAGTTTCCGATGCACATCTGGAGACAATCTGTAATCTGTGGAGTATCACAGTGTTAATGAAACACAGAAATTGCATCGGGATTGAATACAACAGTCACCATGCGCACCTTCCTCCAAGGCAGTAATGTCTCAAAGAGTTCACGCTTTGATCGTTCCCTGGAAGACCAGTAGTAGTTTCCGATGCTCATCTGGAGGCATTCTGCAATCTGAGGACTATCAGACTGTTGATGAAACACAGAAATTGCATCGCGAATGAATTCAACAGTCACCATGCGCAATTTCCTCCATGGGAGTAATGTCTCAAGCAGTCTACTTTTTGATCGTTCCCTGGAAGACCAGTAGTAGTTTCCGATGCACATCTGGAGGCATTCTGTAATCTGTGGACTATCAGAGTGTTGATGAAACACAGAAATTGCATCTTGATGGAATACAACAGTCACACTGCGCACCTTCCTCCAAGGGAGTAATGTCTCAAAGAGTTTACGCTTTGATCGTTCCCTGGAAGACCAGTAGTAGTTTTCGATGCCCATCTGGAGGCATTCTGTAATCTGTGGACTATCAGAGTGTTGATGAAACACAGTAATTGCATCGGGAATGAATATAACAGTCACCATGCGCTCTTCAATCCATGGGAGTAATGTCTCTAACAGTCTTCGCTTGGATCGTTCCCTGGAGGACCAGTAGTAGTTTCCGATGCACATCTGGATGCATTCTGTAATCTGTGGACCATCAAAGTGTTGATGAAACACAGAAATTGCATCGGGATTGAATACAACAACCACCATGCGCACTTGCCTCCATGTTAGTAATGTCTCAAACAGTCTACGCTTTGATCGTTCCCTGGAGAACCAGTGGTAGTTTCCGATGCACATCTACAGGCATTCTGTAATCTGTGGAGTATCAAAGTGTTGATGAAACACAGAAATTGCATCGGGATAGAATACAACAGACACCATGCGCACTTCCCTCCATGGGAGTAATGTCTCTAAAAGTCTACGCTTGGATCGTTCCCAGGAAGAACAGTAGTAGTTTCCGATGCACATCTGGAGGCATTCTGTAATCTGTGGAGTATCAGAGTGTTGATGACACACAGAAATTGAATCGGGATTGAATACAACAGTCACCATGCGCACTTTCCTCCATGGGAGTAATGTCTCAAATAGTCTACGCTTTGATCGTTCCCTGGAAGACCAGTAGTAGTTTCCGATGCACATCTGGATGCATTCAGTAATCTCTGGACCTTCAAAGTATTGATGAAACACAGAAATTGCATCGGGATTGTATACAACAGCCACCATGCGCACTTGCCTCCATGTTAGTAATGTCTCAAACAGTCTACGCTTTGATCGTTCCCTGGAAGACCAGTGGTAGTTTCCAATGCACATCCGGAGGCATTCTGTAATCTGTGGACTATCAGAGTGTTGATGAAACTCAGAAATTGCATCGGGATCGAATACAACAGTTATCATGCGCACATTCCTCCATGGGAGTAATGTCTGAAACAGTCCACCCTTTGATCGTTCTCTGGAAGACCAGTAGCAGTTTCCGATGCACATCTGGTGGCATTCTGTAATCTGTGGACTATCAGAGTGTTGATGAAACACAGAAATTACATCGGGATTGAATAAAACAGTCACCATGCGCACTTTCCTCCACGGGAGGTATGTCTCAAACAGTCTACGCTTTGATCGTTACCTGGAAGACCAGTAGTAGTTTCCGATCCACATCTGGTGGCATTCTGTAATCTGTGAACTATCAGAGTGTTGATGAAACACAGAAATTGCATCGGGATTGATTACAACAGTCACCATGCGCACTTTCATCCATGGGAGTAATGTCTCAAACAGTCTACGCTATAATCGTTCCCTGGAAGACCAGTAGTAGTTTCCGTTGCACATCTGGAGGCATTCTGTAATCTGTGGGCTATCAGATTGTTGATGATAAACAGTAATTGCATCGGGATTGAATACAACAGTCACCATGCGCTCTTCCCTCCATGGGAGTAATGTCTCTAACTGTCTACGCTTGGATCGTTCCCTGGAAGACCAGTAGTAGTTTCCGATGCACATCTGGAGGCATTCTGTAATCTGTGGAGTATCAGAGTGTTGATGAAACACAGAAATTGCATCGGGATTGAATACAACAGTCACCATGCGCACCTTAATCCAAGGGAGTAATGTCTCAAAGAGTTTACGCTTTGGTCGTTCCCTGGAAGACCAGTAGTAGATTCCGACGCACATCTGGAGGCATTCTGTAATCTGTGGAGTATCAGAGTGTTGATGAAACACTGAAATTCAATCGGGATTGAATACAACAGTCACCATGCGCACTTTCCTCCATGGGAGTAATGTCTGAAGCAGTCCACCCATTGATCGTTCCCTGGAAGGCCAGTAGTAGTTTCCGATGCACATCTGGAGGCATTCTGTAATCTGTGGACTATCAGAGTGTTGATGAAACACAGAAATTGCATCGCGATTGAATACAACAGTCACCATGCTAACTTCCCTCCATGTAAGTAATGTATCAAACAGTCTACGCTTTGATCGTTACCTGGAAGACCAGTAGTAGTTTCCAATGCACATCTGGTGGCATTCGGTAATCTGTGGACTATCAGAGTGTTGATGAAACACAGTAATTGCATCGGGATTGAATACAACAGTCACCATGCGCTCTTTCCTCCATGGGAGTAATGTCTCTAACAGTCTACGCTTGGATCGTTCCCTGGAGGACCAGTAGTAGTTTCCGATGCACATCTGGATGCATTCTGTAATCTGTGTACCTTCAAAGTGTTGATGAAACACAGAAATTGCATCGGGATTGAATACAACAGCCACCATGCGCACTTGCCTCCATGTTAGTAATGTCTCAAACAGTCTACGCTTTGATCGTTCCCTGGAAGACCAGTGGTAGTTTCCGATGCACATCTAGAGGCATTCTGTAATCTGTGGAGTATCAAAGTGTTGATGAAACACAGAAATTGCATCGGGATAGAATACAACAGACACCATGCGCACTTCCCTCCATGGGAGTAATGTCTCTAAAAGTCTACGCTTGGATCGTTCCCAGGAAGACCAGTAGTAGTTTCCGATGCACATCTGGAGGCATTCTGTAATCTGTGGAGTATAAGAGTGTTGATGAAACACAGAAATTGCATCGGGATTGAATACAACAGTCACCATGCGCACCTTCCTCCAAGGGAGTAATGTCTCAAAGAGTTTACGCTTTGATCGTTCCCTGGAAGACCAGTAGTAGTTTCCGATGCACATCTGGAGGCAGTCCGTAATCTGTGGACTATCAGAGTGTTGATGAAACACAGAGACTGCGTCGGGATTGAATACAACAGTCACCATGCGCACTTTCCTCAATTGGAGTAATGTCTCAAACAGACTACGGTTTGATCGTTTCCTGGAAGACCAGTAGTAGTTTCCGATGCACATCTGGAGGCATTCTGTAATCTTTTGACCTTCAAAGTGTTGATAAAACAGAAATTGCATCGGGATTCAATACAACAGTCACCATGCGCACTTTCCACCATGGGAGTATTGTCTCAAATAGTCTACGCTTTGATCGTTCCCTGGAGGACCAGTAGTAGTTTCCGATGCACATCTGGAGGATTTCTGTAATCTGTGGAGTATCAGAGTGTTAATGAAACACAGAAATTGCATCGGGATTGAATACAACAGTCCCCATGTGCACCTTCCTCCAAGGGAGTAATGTCTCAAAGAGTTTACGCTTTGATCGTTCCCTGGAAGACCAGTAATAGTTTCCGTTGCTCATCTGGAGGCATTCTGCAATCTGAGGACTATCCCACTGTTGATGAAACACAGAAATTGCATCGGGATTGAATTCAACAGTCACCATGCGCAATTTCCTCCATGTGAGTAATGTCTTAATCATACTACTCTTTGATCGTTCCCTGGAAGACCAGTAGTAGTTTCCGATGCACATCTGGAGGCATTCTGTAATCTGTGGACTATCTGAGTGATGATGAAACACAGTAATTGCATCGGGATTGAATACAACAGTCACCATGCGATCTTCCCTCCATGGGAGTAATGTCTCTAACAGTCTACGCTTCGATCGTTCCCAGGTTAGACCAGTAGTAGTTTCCGATGCACATCTGGAGGCAGTCCGTAATCTGTGGACTATCAGAGTGTTGATGAAACACAGAAATTGCGTCAGGATTTAATACAACAGTCACCATGCGCACTTTCCTCCATGGGAGTAATGTCTCAAATAGTCTACGCTTTGATCGTTCCCTGGAAGACCAGTAGTAGTTTCCGATGCACATCTGGATGCATTCTGTAATCTGTGGACCTTCAAAGTGTTGATGAAACACAGAAATTGCTTCGCGATTGAATACAACAGCCACCATGCGCACTTGCCTCCATGTTAGTAATGTCTCAAACAGTCTACGCTTTGATCGTTCCCTGGAAGACCAGTGGTAGTTTCCAATGCACATCTGGATTCATTCTGTAATCTGTGGACTATCAGAGTGTTGATGAAACTCAGAAATTGCATCGGGATTGAATACAACAGTTATCATGCGCACTTTCCTCCATGGGAGTAATGTCTGAAACAGTCCACCCTTTGATCGTTCCCTGGAAGACCAGTAGCAGTTTCCGATGCACATCTGGTGGCATTCTGTAATCTGTGGACTATCAGAGTGTTGATGAAACACAGAAATTGCATCGGGATTGAATAAAACAGTCACCATGCGCACTTTCCTCCACGGGAGGTATGTCTCAAACAGTCTACGCTTTGATCGTTACCTGGAAGACCAGTAGTAGTTTCTGATCCACATCTGTTGGCATTCTGTAATCTGTGGACTATCAGAGTGTTGATGAAACACAGAAATTGCATCGGGATTGAATACAACAGTCACCATGCGCACTTTCATCCATGGGAGTAATGTCTCAAACAGTCTACGCTTTGATCGTTCCCTGGAAGACCAGTAGTAGTTTTCGTTGCACATCTGGAGGCATTCTGTAATCTGTGGACTATCAGAGTGTTGATGAAAAACAGTAATTGCATCGGGATTGAATACAACAGTCACCATGCGCTCTTCCCTCCATGGGAGTAATGTCTCTAACAGTCTACGCTTGGATCGTTCCCTGGAAGACCAGTAGTAGTTTCCGATGCACATCTGGAGGCATTCTGTAAACTGTCGAGTATCAGAGTGTTGATGAAACACAGAAATTGCATCGGGATTGAATACAACAGTCACCATGCGCACCTTAATCCAAGGGAGTAATGTCTCAAAGAGTTTACGCTTTGGTCGTTCCCTGGAAGACCAGTAGTAGATTCCGACGCACATCAGGAGGCATTCTGTAATCTGTGGAGTATCAGAGTGTTGATGAAACACTGAAATTCAATCGGGATTGAATACAACAGTCACCATGCGCACTTTCCTCAATGGGAGTAATGTCTCAAACAGTCTACGCTTTGATCGTTACCTGGAAGAAAAGTAGTAGTTTCCGATCCACATCTGGTGGCATTCTGTAATCTGTGGACTATCAGAGTGTTGATGAAACACAGAAATTGCATCGGGATTGAATACAACAGTCACCATGCGCACTTTCCACCATGGGAGTATTGTCTCAAATAGTCTACGCTTTGATCGTTCCCTGGAGGACCAGTAGTAGTTTCCGATTCACATCTGGAGGCTTTCTGTAATCTGTGGAGTATCAGAGTGTTAATGAAACACAGAAATTGCATCGGGATTGAATACAACAGTCCCCATGTGCACCTTCCTCCAAGGGAGTAATGTCTCAAAGAGTTTACGCTTTGATCGTTCCCTGGAAGACCAGTAATAGTTTCCGTTGCTCATCTGGAGGCATTCTGCAATCTGAGGACTATCCCACTGTTGATGAAACACAGAAATTGCATCGGGATTGAATTCAACAGTCACCATGCGCAATTTCCTCCATGTGAGTAATGTCTTAATCATTCTACTCTTTGATCGTTCCCTGGAAGACCAGTAGTAGTTTCCGATGCACATCTGAAGGCATTCTGTAATCTGTGGATTATCTGAGTGATGATGAAACACAGTAATTGCATCGGGATTGAATACAACAGTCACCATGCGATCTTCCCTCCATGGGAGTAATGTCTCTAACAGTCTACGCTTGGATCGTTCCCAGGAAGACCAGTAGTAGTTTCCGATGCACATCTGGAGGCAGTCCGTAATCTGTGGACTATCAGAGTGTTGACGAAACACAGAAATTGCGTCAGGATTTAATACAACAGTCACCATGCGCACTTTCCTCCATGGGAGTAATGTCTCAAATAGTCTACGCTTTGATCGTTCCCTGGAAGACCAGTAGTAGTTTCCGATGCACATCTGGATGCATTCTGTAATCTGTGGACCTTCAAAGTGTTGATGAAACACAGAAATTGCTTCGGGATTGAATACAACAGCCACCATGCGCACTTGCCTCCATGTTAGTAATGTCTCAAACAGTCTACGCTTTGATCGTTCCCTGGAAGACCAGTGGTAGTTTCCAATGCACATCTGGATTCATTCTGTAATCTGTGGACTATCAGAGTGTTGATGAAACTCAGAAATTGCATCGGGATTGAATACAACAGTTATCATGCGCACTTTCCTTCATGGGAGTAATGTCTGAAACAGTCCACCCTTTGATCGTTCCCTGGAAGACCAGTAGCAGTTTCCGATGCACATCTGGTGGCATTCTGTAATCTGTGGACTATCAGAGTGTTGATGAAACACAGAAATTGCATCGGGATTGAATAAAACAGTCACCATGCGCACTTTCCTCCACGGGAGGTATGTCTCAAACAGTCTACGCTTTGATCGTTACCTGGAAGACCAGTAGTAGTTTCCGATCCACATCTGGTGGCATTCTGTAATCTGTGGACTATCAGAGTGTTGATGAAACACAGAAATTGCATCGGGATTGAATGCAACAGTCACCATGCGCACTTTCATCCATGGGAGTAATGTCTCAAACAGTCTACGCTTGGATCGTTCCCTGGAAGACCAGTAGTAGTTTCCGATGCACATCTGGATGCATTCTGTAATCTGTGGACCTTCAAAGTGTTGATGAAACATTGAAATTGCATCGGGATTGAATACAACAGCCACCATGCGCACTTGCCTCCATGTTAGTAATGTCTCCAACAGTCTACGCTTTGATCGTTCCCTGGAAGACCAGTGGTAGTTTCCGATGCACATCTAGAGGCATTCTGTAATCTGTGGAGTATCAAAGTGTTGATGAAACACAGAAATTGCATCGGGATAGAATACAACAGACACCATGCGCACTTCCCTCCATGGGAGAATTGTCTCTAAAAGTCTACGCTTGGATCGTTCCCAGGAAGACCAGTAGTAGTTTCCGATGCACATCTGGAGGCATTCTGTAATCTGTGGAGTATAAGAGTGTTGATGAAACACAGAAATTGCATCGGGATTGAATACAACAGTCACCATGCGCACCTTTCTCCAAGGGAGTAATGTCTCAAAGAGTTTACGCCTTGATCGTTCCCTGGATGACCAGTAGTAGTTTCTGATGCACATCTGGAGGCAGTCCGTAATCTGTGGACTATCAGAGTGTTGATGAAACACAGAGACTGCGTCGGGATTGAATACAACAGTCACCATGCGCACTTTCCTCAATTGGAGTAATGTCTCAAACAGTCTACGGTTTGATCGTTTCCTGGAAGACCAGTAGTAGTTTCCGATGCACATCTGGAGGCATTCTGTAATCTTTTGATCTTCAAAGTGTTGATAAAACAGAAATTGCATCGGGATTCAATACAAGAGTCACCATGCGCACTTTCCTCCATGGGAGTAATGTCTCTAACAGTCTACGCTTTGATCGATCCCCAGACGACCAGTAGTAGTTTCCGATGCACATCTGGTGGTATTCCTTAATCTGTGGACTATCAGAGTGTTGATGAAACACAGAAATTGCATCGGGATTGAATACAACAGTCACCATGCGCACTTTCCACCATGGGAGTATTGTCTCAAATAGTCTACGCTTTGATCGTTCCCTGGAGGACCAGTAGTAGTTTCCGATGCAGATCTGGAGGCATTCTGTAATCTGTGGAGTATCAGAGTGTTAATGAAACACAGAAATTGCATCGGGATTGAATACAACAGTCACCATGAACACCTTCCTCCAAGGGAGTAATGTCTCAAAGAGTTTACGCTTTGATCGTTCCCTGGAAGACCAGTAGTAGTTTCCGATGCTCATCTGGAGGCATTCTGCAATCTGAGGACTATCACACTGTTGATGAAACACAGAAATTGCATCGGGATTGAATTCAACAGTCACCATGCGCAATTTCCTCCATGGGAGTAATGTCTCAAACAGTCTACACTTTGATCGTTCCCTGGACGACCAGTAGTAGTTTCCGATGCACATCTGGAGGCATTCTGTAATCTGTGGACTATCAGAGTGTTGATGAAACACAGTAATTGCATCGGGATTGAATACAACAGTCACCATGCGATCATCCCTCCATGGGAGTAATGTCTCTAACAGTCTACGCTTTGATCGTTCCCTGGAAGACCAGTAGTAGTTTCCGATGCACATCTGGAGGCAGTCCGTAATCTGTGGACTATCAGAGTGTTGATGAAACACAGAAATTGCGTCAGGATTTAATACAACAGTCACCATGCGCACATTCCTCCATGGGAGTAATGTCTCAAATAGTCTACGCTTTGATCGTTCCCTGGAAGACCAGTAGTAGTTTCCGATGCACATCTGGATGCATTCTGTAATCTGTGGACCTTCAAAGTGTTGATGAAACACAGAAATTGCTTCGGGATTGAATACAACAGCCACCATGCGCACTTGCCTCCATGTTAGTAATGTCTCAAACAGTCTACGCTTTGATCGCTCCCTGGAAGACCAGTGGTAGTTTCCAATGCACATCTGGATTCATTCTGTAATCTGTGGACTATCAGAGTGTTGATGAAACTCAGAAATTGCATCGGGATTGAATACAACAGTTATCATGCGCACTTTCCTCCATGGGAGTAATGTCTGAAACAGTCCACCCTTTGATCGTTCCCTGGAAGACCAGTAGCAGTTTCCGATGCACATCTGGTGGCATTCTGTAATCTGTGGACTATCAGAGTGTTGATGAAACACAGAAATTGCATCGGGATTGAATAAAACAGTCACCATGCGCACTTTCCTCCACGGGAGGTATGTCTCAAACAGTCTACGCTTTGATCGTTACCTGGAAGACCAGTAGTAGTTTCCGATCCACATCTGGTGGCATTCTGTAATCTGTGGACTATCAGAGTGTTGATGAAACACAGAAATTGCATCGGGATTGAATACAACAGTCACCATGCGCACTTTCATCCATGGGAGTAATGTCTCAAACAGTCTACGCTTTGATCGTTCACTGGAAGACCAGTAGTAGTTTTCGTTGCACATCTGGAGGCATTCTGTAATCTGTGGACTATCAGAGTGTTGATGAAAAACAGTAATTGCATCGGGATTGAATACAACAGTCACCATGCGCTCTTCCCTCCATGGGAGTAATGTCTCTAACAGTCTACGCTTGGATCGTTCCCTGGAAGACCAGTAGTAGTTTCCGATGCACATCTGGAGGCATTCTGTAAACTGTGGAGTATCAGAGTGTTGATGAAACACAGAAATTGCATCGGGATTGAATACAACAGTCACCATGCGCACCTTAATCCAAGGGAGTAATGTCTCAAATTGTTTACGCTTTGGTCGTTCCCTGGAAGACCAGTAGTAGATTCCGACGCACATCAGGAGGCATTCTGTAATCTGTGGAGTATCACAGTGTTGATGAAACACTGAAATTCAATCGGGATTGAATACAACAGTCACCATGCGCACTTTCCTCAATGGGAGTAATGTCTCAAACAGTCTACGCTTTGATCGTTACCTGGAAGAAAAGTGGTAGTTTCCGATCCACATATGGTGGCATTCTGTAATCTGTGGACTATCAGAGTGTTGATGAAACACAGTAATTGCATCGGGATTGAATACAACACTCACCATGCGCTCTTCCCTCCATGGGAGTAATGTCTCTAACAGTCTACGCTTGGATCGTTCCCTGGAAGACCAGTAGTAGTTTCCGATGCACATCTGGATGCATTCTGTAATCTGTAGACCTTCAAAGTGTTGATGAAACATTGAAATTGCATCGGGATTGAATACAACAGCCACCATGCGCACTTGCCTCCATGTTAGTAATGTCTCAAACAGTCTACGCTTTGATCGTTCCCTGGAAGACCAGTAGTAGTTTCCGATGCACATCTGGAGGCAGTCCGTAATCTGTGGACTATCAGAGTGTTGATGAAACACAGAGACTGCGTCGGGATTGAATACAACAGTCACCATGCGCACTTTCCTCAATTGGAGTAATGTCTCAAACAGTCTACGGTTTGATCGTTTCCTGGAAGACCAGTAGTAGTTTCCGATGCACATCTGGAGGCATTCTGTAATCTTTTGACCTTCAAAGTGTTGATAAAACAGAAATTGCATCGGGATTCAATACAAGAGTCACCATGCGCACTTTCCTCCATGGGAGTAATGTCTCTAACAGTCTACGCTTTGATCGTTCCCCAGACGACCAGTAGTAGTTTCCGATGCACATCTGGTGGTATTCCTTAATCTGTGGACTATCAGAGTGTTGATGAAACACAGAAATTGCATCGGGATTGAATACAACAGTCACAATGCGCACTTTCCACCATGGGAGTATTGTCTCAAATAGTCTACGCTTTGATCGTTCCCTGGAGGACCAGTAGTAGTTTCCGATGCAGATCTGGAGGCATTCTGTAATCTGTGGAGTATCAGAGTGTTAATGAAACACAGAAATTGCATCGGCATTGAATACAACAGTCACCATGCGCACCTTCCTCCAAGGGAGTAATGTCTCAAAGAGTTTACGCTTTGATCGTTCCCTGGAAGACCAGTAGTAGTTTCCGATGCTCATCTGGAGGCATTCTGCAATCTGAGGACTATCACACTGTTGATGAAACACAGAAATTGCATCGGGATTGAATTCAACAGTCACCATGCGCAATTTCCTCCATGGGAGTAATGTCTCAAACAGTCTACACTTTGATCGTTCCCTGGACGACCAGTAGTAGTTTCCGATGCACATCTGGAGGCATTCTGTAATCTGTGGACTATCAGAGTGTTGATGAAACACAGTAATTGCATCGGGATTGAATACAACAGTCACCATGCGATCATCCCTCCATGGGAGTAATGTCTCTAACAGTCTACGCTTGGATCGTTCCCTGGAAGACCAGTAGTAGTTTCCGATGCACATCTGGAGGCAGTCCGTAATCTGTGGACTATCAGAGTGTTGATGAAACACAGAGATTGCGTCGCGATTGAATACAACATTCACCATGCGCACTTTCCTCCATGGGAGTAATGTCTCAAATTGTCTACACTTTTATCGTTCCCTGGAAGACCAGTAGTAGTTTCCGATGCACATCTGGATGCATTCTGTAATCTGTGGACCTTCAAAGTGTTCATGAAACACAGAAATTGCATCGGGATTGAATACAACAACCACCATGCGCACTTGCCTCCATGTTAGTAATGTCTCAAACAGTCTACGCTTTGATCGTTCCCTGGAAGACCAGTGGTAGTTTCCGATGCACATCTAGAGGCATTCTGTACTCTGTGGAGTATCAGAGTGTTGATGAAACACAGAAATTGCATCGGGATAGAATACAACAGACACCATGCGCACTGCCCTCCATGGGAGTAATGTCTCTAAAAGTCTACGCTTGGATCGTTCCCAGGAAGACCAGTAGTAGTTTCCGATGCACATCTGGAGGCATTCTGTAATCTGTGGAGTTTCAGAGTGTTGATGAAACACAGAAATTGCATCGGGATTAAATACAACAGTCACCATGCGCAACTTCCTCCTAGGGAGTAGTGTCTGAAAGTGTTTACGCTTTGATCGTTCCCTGGAAGACCAGTAGTAGTTTCCGATGCACATCTGGAGGCATTCTGTAATCTGTGGACTATCAGAGTGATGATGAAACACAGAAATTGCATCGCGATTGAATACAACAGTCACCATGCTAACTTAACTCCATGTAAGTAATGTATCAAACAGTCTACGCATTGATCGTTACCTGGAAGCCCAGTAGTAGTTTCCAATGCACATCTGGTAGCATTCTGTAATCTGTGGACTATCAGAGTGTTGATGAAACACAGAGATTGCGTCGGGATTGAATACAACATTCACCATGCGCACTTTCCTCCATGGGAGTAATGTCTCAAATTGTCTACACTTTGATCGTTCCCTGGAAGACCAGTAGTAGTTTCCGATGCACATCAGGATGCATTCTGTAATCTGTGGACCTTCAAAGTGTTCATGAAACACAGAAATTGCATCGGGATTGAATACAACAACCACCATGCGCACTTGCCTCCATGTTAGTAATGTCTCAAACAGTCTACGCTTTGGTCGTTCCCTGGAAGACCAGTGGTAGTTTCCGATGCACATCTAGAGGCATTCTGTACTCTGTGGACTATCAGAGAGATGATGAAACACAGAAATTGCATCGCGATTGAATACAACAGTCACCATGCTAACTTTCCTCCATGTAAGTAATGTATCAAACAGTCTACGCATTGATCGTTACCTGGATGACCAGTAGTAGTTTCCGATGCACATCTGGTGGCATTCTGTAATCTGTGGACTATCAGAGTGTTGATAAAACACAGAAATCGCATCGGAATTGAATACAACAGTCAACATGCGCACAACCCTCCATGGGAGTAATGTCTCTAAGAGTCTACGCTTGGATCGTTCCCTGGAAGACCAGTAGTAGTTTCCGATGCACATCTGGAAGTATTCTGTAATCTGTGGAGTATCAGAGTGTTGATGAAACACAGAAATTGCATCGGGATTGAATACAACAGTCACCATGCGCACCTTCCTCCAAGGGAGTAATGTCTCAAAGAGTTTACTATTTGATCGTTCCCTGGAAGACCAGTAGTAGTTTCCGATGCAGATCTGGAGGCATTCTGTAATCTGTGGACTATCAGAGTGTTGATGAAACACAGAAATTGCATCGGGATTGAATACAACAGTCACCATGCGCACTTTCCTCCATGTTTGTAATGTCACAAACAGTCTACGCTTTGATCGTTCCCTGGAAGACCAGTGGTAGTTTTCAATGCATATCTGGACTCATTCTGTAATCTGTGGACTATCAGACTGTTGATGAAACACAGAATTTGCATCGGGATTGAATACAACAGTCACCATGCGCACTTTCCTCCATGGGAGTAATGTCTGAAACAGTCCACCCTTTGATCGTTACCTGGAAGACCAGTAGTAGTTTCCGATGCACATCTGGTGGCATTCTGTAATCTGTGGAGTATCAGAGTGTTGATGAAACACAGAAATTGCATCGGGATTGAATACAACAGTCACCATGCGCACCTTCCTCCAAGGGAGTAATGTCTCAAAGAGTTTACGCTTTGATCGTTCCCTGGAAGACCAGTAGTAGTTTCCGATGCAGATCTGGAGGCATTCTGTAATCTGTGGACTATCAGAGTGTTGATGAAACACAGAAATTGCATCGGGATTGAATACAACAGTCACCATGAGCACTTTCCTCCATGTTTGTAATGTCTCAAACAGTCTACGCTTTGATCGCTCCCTGGAAGACCAGTGGTAGTTTCCAATGCATATCTGGTGGCATTCTGTAATCTGTGGACTATCAGACTGTTGATGAAACACAGAAATTGCATCGGGATTGAATACAACAGTCACCATGCGCACTTTCCTCCATGGGAGTAATGTCTGAAACAGTCCACCCTTTGATCGTTACCTGGAAGACCAGTAGTAGTTTCCGATGCACATCTGGTGGCATTCTGTAATCTGTGGACTATCAGAGTGTTGATGAAACACAGAAATTGCATCGGGTTTCAATTAAACCGTCACCATGCGCACTTTCCTCCACGGGCGGTATGTCTCAAACAGTCTACGCTTTCATCGTTACCTGGATGACCAGTAGTAGTTTCCGGTGCACATCTGGTGGCATTCTGTAGTCTGTGGACTATCAGATTGTTGATGAAACACGAAAATTGCATCGGGATTGTATACAACAGTCACCATGCGCACTTTCCTCCATGGGAGTAATGTCTCAAACAGTCTACGCTTTGATCGTTCCCTGGAAGACCAGTAGTAGTTTCCGATGCACATCTGGAGGCATTCTGTAATCTGTGGACTATCAGAGTGTTGATGAAACACAGAAATTGCATCGGGATTGAATACAACAGTCACCATGCGCACTTCCCTCCATGGGAGTAATGTCTGTAACAGTCTACCCTTGGATCGTTCCCTGGAAGACCAGTAGTAGTTTGCGATGCACATCTGGAGGTATTCTGTAATCTGTGGAGTATCAGAGTGTTGATGAAACACAGAAATTGCATCGGGATTGAATACAACAGTCACACTGCGCACCTTCCTCCAAGGGAGTAATGTCCCAAAGAGTTTACGCTTTGATCGTTCCCTGGAAGACCAGTAGTAGTTTCCGATGCACATCTGGAGGCATTCTGTAATCTGTTGACTATCAGACTGTTGATGAAACACAGAAATTGCATCGGGATTGAATACAACAGTAACCATGCGCACTTTCCTCCATGTTAGTAATGTCTGAAACAGTCCACACTTTGATTGTTCCCTTGAAGACCAGTAGTAGTTTCCGATGCACATCTTGAGGCATTCTGTAATCTGTGGACTATCAGAGTGTTGATGAAACACAGAAATTGCATCGGGATTGAATACAACAGTCACCATGCGCACTTTCCTCCATGGGAGTAATGTCTCAAGTAGTCTACGCTTTGATCGTTCCCTGGAGGACCAGTAGTAGTTTCCGATGCACATCTGGTGGCATTCTGTATTCTGTGGACTATCAGAGTGTTGATGAAACACAGAAATTGCATCGGGATTGAATACAACAGTGACCATGCGCACTTTCCTCCATGGGAGTAATGTCTCAAACAGTCTACGCTTTGATCGTTAACTGGAAGACCAGTAGTAGTTTCCGATGCATATCTGGATGCATTCTGTAATCTGTGGACTATCAGAGCGTTCATGAAACACAGAAATTTCATCGGGATTGAATACAACCGTCACCATTCGCACTTTCCTCCATGGGAGTAATGTCTGAAACAGTCCACCCTTTGATCGTTCCCTGGAAGACCAGTAGTAGTTTCCGATGCACATCTGGTGGCATTCTGTAATCTGTGGACTATCAGAGTGTTGATGAAACACAGAAATTGCAACCGGATTGAATAAAACAGTCACCATGCGCACTTTCCTCCACGCGAGTAATGTCTCTAAAAGTCTACGCTTGGATCGTTCCCAGGAAGATCAGTAGTAGTTTCCGATGCACATCTGGAGGCACTCTGTAATCTGTGGACTATCAGAGTGTTGATGAAACACAGAAATTGCATCGGGATTGAATACAACAGTCACCATGCGCACTTTCCTCCATGGGAGTAATGTCTCAAACAGTCTACGCTTTGATCGTTCCCTGGAAGACCAGTAGTAGTTTACGATGCACATATGGAGGCATTCCGTAATCTGTGGACTATCAGAATGTTGATGAAACACAGATATTGCATCGGGATTGAATACAACAGTCACCATGCGCACTTCCCTCCATGGGAGTAATGTCTGTAACAGTCTACCCTTGGATCGTTCCCTGGAAGACCAGTAGTAGTTTGCGATGCACATCTGGAGGTATTCTGTAATCTGTGGAGTATCAGAGTGTTGATGAAACACAGAAATTGCATCGGGATTGAATACAACAGTCACACTGCGCACCTTCCTCCAAGGGAGTAATGTCTCAAAGAGTTTACGCTTTGATCGTTCCCTGGAAGACCAGTAGTAGTTTCCGATGCACATCTGGAGGCATTCTGTAATCTGTTGACTATCAGACTGTTGATGAAACACAGAAATTGCATCGGGATTGAATACAACAGTAACCATGCGCACTTTCCTCCATGTTAGTAATGTCTGAAACAGTCCACCCTTTGATTGTTCCCTTGAAGACCAGTAGTAGTTTCCGATGCACATCTTGAGGCATTCTGTAACCTGTGGACTATCAGAGTGTTGATGAAACACAGAAATTGCATCGGGATTGAATACAACAGTCACCATGCGCACTTTCCTCCATGGGAGTAATGTCTCAAGTAGTCTACGCTTTGATCGTTCCCTGGAGGACCAGTAGTAGTTTCCGATGCACATCTGGTGGCATTCTGTATTCTGTGGACTATCAGAGTGTTGATGAAACACAGAAATTGCATCGGGATTGAATACAACAGTGACCATGCGCACTTTCCTCCATGGGAGTAATGTCTCAAACAGTCTACGCTTTGATCGTTAACTGGAAGACCAGTAGTAGTTTCCGATGCATATCTGGATGCATTCTGTAATCTGTGGACTATCAGAGCGTTCATGAAACACAGAAATTTCATCGGGATTGAATACAACCGTCACCATGCGCACTTCCCTCCATGGGAGTAATGTCTGTAACAGTCTACCCTTGGATCGTTCCCTGGAAGACCAGTAGTAGTTTGCGATGCACATCTGGAGGTATTCTGTAATCTGTGGTGTATCAGAGTGTTGATGAAACACAGAAATTGCATCGGGATTGAATACAACAGTCACACTGCGCACCTTCCTCCAAGGGAGTAATGTCTCAAAGAGTTTACGCTTTGATCGTTCCCCGGAAGACCAGTAGTAGTTTCCGATGCACATCTGGAGCCATTCTGTAATCTGTGGACTATCAGACTGTTGATGAAACACAGAAATTGCATCGGGATTGAATACAACAGTCACCATGCGCACTTTCCTCCATGGGAGTAATGTCTGAAACAGTCCACCCTTTGATCGTTCCCTGGAAGACCAGTAGTAGTTTCCGATGCACATCTGGAGGCAATCTGTAATCTGTGGACTATCAGAGTGTTGATGAAACACAGAAATTGCATCGGGATTGAATACAACAGTCACCATGCGCACCTTAATACAAGGGAGTAATGTCTCAAAGAGTTTACGCTTTGGTCGTTCCCTGGAAGACCAGTAGTAGATTCCGACGCACATCTGGAGCCATTCTGTAATCTGTGGAGTATCAGAGTGTTGATGAAACACAGAAATTAAATCGGGATTGAATACAACAGTCACCATGCGCACTTTCCTCCATGTTAGTAATGTCTCAAACAGTCTACGCATTTAATCGTTCTCTGGAAGACCAGTGGTAGTTTATAATGCACATCTGGAGGCATTCTGTAATCTGTGGACTATCAGAGTGTTGATGAATCAAAGAAATTGCATCGGGATTGAATACAACAGTCACCATGCGCACTTGCCTCCATGTTAGTAATGTCTCAACCAGTCTACGCTTTGATCGTTCCCTGGAAGACCAGTAGTAGTTTCCGATGCTCATCTCGAGGCATTCTGTAATCTGTGGACTATCAGAGTGTTGATGAAACACAGAAATTTGCATCGGGATTGAATACAACAGTCACCATGCGCACTTCCCTCCATGGGAGTAATATCTCTAACAGTCTACGCATGGATCGTTCCCTGGAAGACCAGTAGTAGTTTCCGATGCACATCTGGAGGTATTCTGTAATCTGTGGAGTATCAGAGTGTTGATGAAACACAGAAATTGCATCGGGATTGAATACAACAGTCACACTGCGCACCTTCCTCCAAGGGAGTAATGTCTCAAAGAGTTTACGTTTTGATCTTTACCTGGAAGACCAGTAGTAGTTTCAGATGCACATCTGGAGGCATTCTGTAATCTGTAGACTATCAGAGTGTTGATGAAACACAGAAATTGCATCGGGATTGAATACAACAGTCACCATGCGCACTTTCCTCCATGTTTGTAATGTCTCAAACAGTCTACGCTTTGATCGTTCCCTGGAAGACCAGTGGTAGTTTCCAATGCACATCTGGAGGCATTCCGTAATCTGTGGACTATCAGACTGTTGATGAAACACAGAAATTGCATCGGGATTGAATACAACAGTCACCATGCGCACTTTCCTCCATGGGAGTAATGTCTGAAACAGTCCACCCTTTGATCGTTCCCTGGAAGACCAGTAGTAGTTTCCGATGCACATCTGGTGGCATTCTGTAATCTGTGGACTATCAGAGTGTTGATGAAACACAGAAATTGCATCCGGATTGAATAAAACAGTCACCATGCGCACTTTGTTCCACGGGAGTAATGTCTCTAAAAGCCTACGCTTGGATCGTTCCCAATAAGACCAGTAGTAGTTTCCGATGCACATCTGGTGGCATTCTGTAATCTGTGGACTATCAGAGTGTTGATGAAACACAGAAATTGCATCGGGATTGAATACAACAGTCACCATGCGCACATTCCTCCATGGGAGTAATGTCTCAAACAGTCTACGCTTTGATCGTTCCCTGGAAGACCAGTAGTAGTTTACGATGCACATATGGAGGCATTCTGTAATCTGTGGACTATCAGAGTGTTGATGAAACACAGAAATTGCATCGGGATTGAATACAACAGTCACCATGCGCACTACCCTCCATGGGAGTAATGTCTCTAACAGTCTACGCTTGGATCGTTCCCTGGAAGACCAGTAGTAGTTTCCGATGCACATCTGGAGGCATTCTGTAATCTGTGGAGTATCAGAGTGTTGATGAATCACAGAAATTGCATCGGGATTGAATACAACAGTCACCATGAGCACTTTCCTCCATGGGAGTGATGTCTCAAACAGTCTACGCTTTGATCGTTCCCTGGAAGACCAGTAGTAGTTTACGATGCACATATGGAGGCATTCTGTAATCTGTGGACTATCAGAGTGTTGATGAAACACAGAAATTGCATCGGGATTGAATACAACAGTCACCATGCGCACTTTCCTCCATGGGAGTAATGTCTCAAACAGTCTACGCGTTGATCGTTCCCTGGAAGACCAGTAGTAGTGTCCGATGCACATATGGAGGCATTCTATAATCTGTGGACTATCAGAGTGTTGATGAAACACAGAAATTGCATCGGGATTGAATACAACAGTCACCATGCGCACTACCCTACATGGGAGTAATGTCTCTAACAGTCTACGCTTGGATCGTTCCCTGGAAGGCCAGTAGTAGTTTCCGATGTACATCTGGAGGCAATCTGTAATCTGTGGAGTATCAGAGTGTTGATGAAACACAGAAAATGCGTCGGGATTGAATACAACAGTCACCATGTGCACTTCCTCCAATTGAGTATTGTCCCAAGGAGTTTACGCTTTGATCGTTCCCTGGAAGACCAGTAGTAGTTTCCGATGCACATCTGGAGGCATTCTGTAATCTGTGGACTATCAGACTGTTGATGAAACACAGAAATTGCATCGGGATTGAATACAACAGTCACCATGCGCACTTTCCTCCATGGGAGTAATGTCTGAAACAGTCCACCCTTTGATCGTTCCCTGGAAGACCAGTAGTAGTTTCCGATGCACATCTGGTGGCATTCTGTAATCTGTGGACTATCAGAGTGTTGATGAAACACAGAAATTGCATCCGGATTGAATAAAACAGTCACCATGCGCACTTTCCTCCACGGGAGTAATGTCTCTAAAAGCCTACGCTTCGATCGTTCCCAGGAAGACCAGTAGTAGTTTCCGATGCACATCTGGTGGCATTCTGTAATCTGTGGACTATCAGAGTGTTGATGAAACACAGAAATTGCATCGGGATTGAATACAACAGTCACCATGCGCACTTTCCTCCATGGGAGTAATGTCTCAAACAGTCTACGCTTTGATCGTTCCCTGGAAGACCAGTAGTAGTTTACGATGCACATATGGAGGCATTCTGTAATCTGTGGACTATCAGAGTGTTGATGAAACACAGAAATTGCATCGGGATTGAATACAACAGGCACCATGCGCACTACCCTCCATGGGAGTAATGTCTCTAACAGTCTACGCTTGGATCGTTCCCTGGAAGACCAGTAGTAGTTTCCGATGCACATCTGGAGGCATTCTGTAATCTGTGGAGTATCAGAGTGTTGATGAAACACAGAAATTGCATCGGGATTGAATACAACAGTCACCATGCGCACTTTCCTCCATGGGAGTAATGTCTCAAACAGTCTACGCTTTGATCGTTCCCTGGAAGACCAGTAGTAGTTTACGATGCACATATGGAGGCATTCTGTAATCTGTGGACTATCAGAGTGTTGATGAAACACAGAAATTGCATCGGGATTGAATACAACAGTCACCATGCGCACTTTCCTCCATGGGAGTAATGTCTCAAACAGTCTACGCTTTGATCGTTCCCTGGAAGACCAGTAGTAGTGTCCGATGCACATATGGAGGCATTCTATAATCTGTGGACTATCAGAGTGTTGATGAAACACAGAAATTGCATCGGGATTGAATACAACAGTCACCATGCGCACTTGCCTCCATGTTAGTAATGTCTCAACCAGTCTACGCTTTGATCGTTCCCTGGAAGACCAGTGGTAGTTTCCGATGCACATCTGGTGGTATTCCTTAATCTGTGGACTATCAGAGTGTTGATGAAACACAGAAACTACATCGGGATTGAATACAAGAGTCACCATGCGCACTTTCCACCATGTCAGTAATGTCTCAAACAGTCTACGCTTTCAATCGTTCTCTGGAAGACCAGTGGTAGTTTATAATGCACATCTGGAGGCATTCTGTAATCTGTGGACTATCAGAGTGTTGATGAAACACAGAAATTGCATCGGGATAAAATACAACAGTCACCATGCGCACTTCCCTCCATGGGTGTAATGTCTCTAACAGTCTACGCTTTGATCGTTACCCGGACGACCAGTAGTAGTTTCCGATGCACATCTGGTGGTATTCCTTAATCTGTGGACTATCAGAGTGTTGATGAAACACAGTCATTGCATAGGGATTGAATACAACAGTCACCATGCGCACTTTCCTCCATGGTAGTAATGTCTCAAATAGTCTACGCTTTAATCGTTCCCTGGAGGACCAGTAGTAGTTTCCGATGCACATCTGGAGGCATTCTGTAATCTTTTGACCTTCAAAGTGTTGATGAAACACAGAAATTGCATCGGGATTGAATACAACAGTCACCATGAACACTACCCTACATGGGAGTAATGTCTCTAACAGTCTACGCTTGGATCGTTCCCTGGAAGGCCAGTAGTAGTTTCCGATGTACATCTGGAGGCAATCTGTAATCTGTGGAGTATCAGAGTGTTGATGAAACACAGAAAATGCGTCGGGATTGAATACAACAGTCACCATGCGCACTTCCTCCAATTGAGTATTGTCCCAAGGAGTTTACGCTTTGATCGTTCCCTGGAAGACCAGTAGTAGTTTCCGATGCACATCTGGAGGCATTCTGTAATCTGTGGACTATCAGAGTGTTGTTGAAACACAGAAATTGCATCGGGATTGAATACAACAGTCGCCATGCGCACTTTCCTCCATGTTAGTAATGTCTCAAACAGTCTACGCTTTTAATCGTTCTCTGGAAGACCAGTGGTAGTTTACAATGCACATCTGGAGGCATTCTGTAATCTGTGGACTATCAGAGTGTTGATGAAACGCAGAATCTGCATCGGGATTCAATACAACAGTCACCATGCGCACTTTCCTCCATGTTTGTAATATCTCAAACAGTCTACGCTTTATCGTTCCCTGGAAGACCAGTGGTAGTTTCCAATGCACATCTGGAGGCATTCTGTAATCTGTGGACTATCAGACTGTTGATGAAACACAGAAATTGCATCGGGATTGAATACAACAGTCACCATGCGCACTGTCCTCCATGGGAGTAATGTCTGAAACAGTCCACCCTTTGATCGTTCCCTGGAAGACCAGTAGTAGTATCCGATGCACATCTGGTGGCATTCTGTAATCTGTGGACTATCAGAGTGTTGATGAAACACAGAAATTGCATCCGGATTGAATAAAACAGTCACCATGCGCACTTTCCTCCACGGGAGTAATGTCTCTAAAAGCCTACGCTTGGATCGTTCCCAGGAAGACCAGTAGTAGTTTCCGATGCACATCTGGTGGCATTCTGTAATCTGTGGACTATCAGAGTGTTGATGAAACACAGAAATTGCATCGGGATTGAATACAACAGTCACCATGCGCACTTTCCTCCATGGGAGTAATGTCTCAAACAGTCTACGCTTTGATCGTTCCCTGGAAGACCAGTAGTAGTTTACGATGCACATATGGAGGCATTCTGTATTCAGTGGACTATCAGAGGGTTGATGAAACACAGAAATTGCATCGGGATTGAATACAACATTCACCATGCGCACTACCCTCCATGTGAGTAATGTCTCTAACAGTCTCTGCTTGGATCGTTCCCTGGAAGAACAGTAGTAGTTTCCGATGCACATCTGGAGGCATTCTGTAATCTGTGGAGTATCAGAGTGTTGATGAAACACAGAAATTGCATCGGGATTGAATACAACAGTCACCATGCGCACTTCCTCCATTGGAGTATTGTCCCAAAGAGTTTACGCTTTGATCGTTCCCTGGAAGACCAGTAGTAGTTTCCGATGCACATCTGGAGGCATTCTGTAATCTGTGGACTATCAGAGTGTTGATGAAACACTGAGATTGCATCGGGATTGAATACAACAGTCACCATGCGCACTTTCCTCCATGTTAGTAATGTCTCAAACAGTCTACGCTTTTAATAGTTCTCTGGAAGATCAGTGGTAGTTTCCAATGCACAACTGGAGGCATTCTGTAATCTGTGGACTATCAGAGTGTTGATGAAACAAAGAAATTGCATCGGGATTGAATACAACAGTCACCATGCGCACTTGCCTCCATGTTAGTAATGTCTCAACCAGTCTACGCTTTGATCGTTCCCTGGAAGACCAGTGGTAGTTTCCGATGCACATCTGGTGGTATTCCTTAATCTGTGGACTATCAGAGTGTTGATGAAACACAGAAATTACATCGGGATTGAATACAAGAGTCACCATGCGCACTTTCCACCATGTTAGTAATGTCTCAAATAGTCTACGCTTTAATCGTTCCCTGGAGGACCAGTAGTAGTTTCCGATGCACATCTTGAGGCATTCTGTAATCTTTTGACCTTCAAAGTGTTGATGAAACACAGAAATTGCATCGGGATTCAATACAACAGTCACTATGCGCACTTCCCTCCATGGGTGTAATGTCTCTAACAGTCTACGCTTTGATCGTTATCCGGACGACCAGTAGTAGTTTCCGATGCACATCTGGTGGTATTCCTTAATCTGTGGACTATCAGAGTGTTGATGAAACACAGAAATTGCATCGGAATTGAATACAACAGACACCATGTGCACTTCCCTCCATGGGAGTAATGTCTCTACAAGTCTACGCTTGGATCGTTCCCAGGAAGACCAGTAGTAGTTTTCGATGCACATCTTGAGGCATTCAGTAATCTGTGGAGTATCAGAGTGTTGATGAAACACAGAAATTGCATCGGGATAGAATACAACAGTCACCATGCGCTCCTTCCTCCAAGATAGTAATATCTCAAGGAGTTTACGCTCTAATCGTTCCCTGGAAGACCAGTGGTAGTTTCCAATGCACATCTGGAGGCATTCTGTAATCTGTGGAGTATCTGAGTGTTGATGAAACACAGAAATTTCATCGGGATTGAATACAACAATCACCATACGCACTTTCTTCCATGGGAGTAATGTCTGAAGCAGTCCACCCTTTGATCGTTCCCTGGAAGACCAGTAGTAGTTTCCGATGCACATCTGGTGGCATTCTGTAATCTGTGGACTATCAGAGTGTTGATGAAACACAGAAATTGCATCGGGATTGAATACAACAGACACCATGTGCACTTCCCTCCATGGGAGTAATGTCTCTAAAAGTCTACGCTTGGATCGTTCCCAGGAAGACCAGTAGTAGTTTTCGATGCACATCTTGAGGCATTCAGTAATCTGTGGAGTATCAGAGTGCTGACGAAACACAGAAATTGCATCGGGATAGAATACAACAGTCACCATGCGCACCTTCCTCCAAGACAGTAATGTCTCAAAGAGTTTACGCTTTGATCGTCCCCTGGAAGACCAGTAGTAGTTTCCGATGCACATCTGGAGGCATTCTGTAATCTGTGGAGTATCAGAGTGTTGATGAAACACAGAAATTGCATCGGGATTGAATACAACAGTCACCATGCGCACTTCCTCCATTGGAGTATTGTCCCAAAGAGTTTACGCTTTGATCGTTCCCTGGAAGACCAGTAGTAGTTTCCGATGCACATCTGGAGGCATTCTGTAATCTGTGGACTATCAGAGTGTTGATGAAACACTGAAATTGCATCGGGATTGAATACAACAGTCACCATGCGCACTTTCCTCCATGTTAGTAATGTCTCAAACAGTCTACGCTTTTAATAGTTCTCTGGAAGATCAGTGGTAGTTTCCAATGCACAACTGGAGGCATTCTGTAATCTGTGGACTATCAGAGTGTTGATGAAACAAAGAAATTGCATCGGGATTGAATACAACAGTCACCATGCGCACTTGCCTCCATGTTAGTAATGTCTCAACCAGTCTACGCTTTGATCGTTCCCTGGAAGACCAGTGGTAGTTTCCGATGCACATCTGGTGGTATTCCTTAATCTGTGGACTATCAGAGTGTTGATGAAACACAGAAATTACATCGGGATTGAATACAAGAGTCACCATGCGCACTTTCCACCATGTTAGTAATGTCTCAAACAGTCTACGCTTTTAATCGTTCTCTGGAAGACCAGTGGTAGTTTATAATGCACATCTGGAGGCATTCTGTAATCTGTGGACTATCAGAGTGTTGATGAAACACAGAAATTGCATCGGGATTGAATACAACAGTCACCATGCGCACTTCCCTCCATGGGTGTAATGTCTCTAACAGTCTACGCTTTGATCGTTATCCGGACGACCAGTAGTAGTTTCCGATGCACATCTGGTGGTATTCCTTAATCTGTGGACTATCAGAGTGTTGATGAAACACAGAAATTGCATAGGGATTGAATACAACAGTCACCATGCGCACTTTCCTCCATGGTAGTAATGTCTCAAATAGTCTACGCTTTAATCGTTCCCTGGAGGACCAGTAGTAGTTTCCGATGCACATCTGGAGGCATTCTGTAATCTTTTGACCTTCAAAGTGTTGATGAAACACAGAAATTGCATCGGGATTCAATACAACAGTCACTATGCGCACTTTCCTCCATGGGAGTAATGTCTCTAACAGTCTACGCTTTGATCTTTCCCCGGACGAAAAGTAGTAGTTTTCGATGCACATCTGGTGGTATTCCTTAATCTGTGGACTATCAGAGTGTTGATAAAACACAGAAATTGCATCGGAATTGAATACAACAGACACCATGTGCACTTCCCTCCATGGGAGTAATGTCTCTAAAAGTCTACGCTTGGATCGTTCCCAGGAAGACCAGTAGTAGTTTTCGATGCACATCTTGAGGCATTCAGTAATCTGTGGAGTATCAGAGTGTTGATGAAACACAGAAATTGCATCGGGATAGAATACAACAGTCACCATGCGCTCCTTCCTCCAAGATAGTAATGTCTCAAGGAGTTTACGCTCTAATCGTTCCCTGGAAGACCAGTGGTAGTTTCCAATGCACATCTGGAGGCATTCTGTAATCTGTGGAGTATCTGAGTGTTGATGAAACACAGAAATTTCATCGGGATTGAATACAACAATCACCATACGCACTTTCTTCCATGGGAGTAATGTCTGAAGCAGTCCACCCTTTGATCGTTCTCTGGAAGACCAGTGGTAGTTTATAATGCACATCTGGAGGCATTCTGTAATCTGTGGACTATCAGAGTGTTGATGAAACACAGAAATTGCATCGGGATTGAATACAACAGTCACCATGCGCACTTCCTCCATTGGAGTATTGTCCCAAAGAGTTTACGCTTTGATTGTTCCCTGGAAGACCAGTAGTAGTTTCCGATGCACATCTGGAGGCATTCTGTAATCTGTGGACTATCGGAGTGTTGATGAAACACTGAAATTGCATCGGGATTGAATACAACAGTCACCATGCGCACTTTCCTCCATGTTAGTAATGTCTCAAACAGTCTACGCTTTTAATAGTTCTCTGGAAGATCAGTGGTAGTTTCCAATGCACAACTGGAGGCATTCTGTAATCTGTGGACTATCAGAGTGTTGATGAAACAAAGAAATTGCATCGGGATTGAATACAACAGTCACCATGCGCACTTGCCTCCATGTTAGTAATGTCTCAACCAGTCTACGCTTTGATCGTTCCCTGGAAGACCAGTGGTAGTTTCCGATGCACATCTGGTGGTAATTCTTAATCTGTGGACTATCAGAGTGTTGATGAAACACAGAAATTACATCGGGATTGAATACAAGAGTCACCATGCGCACTTTCCACCATGTTAGTAATGTCTCAAACAGTCTACGCTTTTAATCGTTCTCTGGAAGACCAGTGGTAGTTTATAATGCACATCTGGAGGCATTCTGTAATCTGTGGACTATCAGAGTGTTGATGAAACACAGAAATTGCATCGGGATTGAATACAACAGTCACCATGCGCACTTCCCTCCATGGGTGTAATGTCTCTAACAGTCTACGCTTTGATCGTTATCCGGACGACCAGTAGTAGTTTCCGATGCACATCTGGTGGTATTCCTTAATCTGTGGACTATCAGAGTGTTGATGAAACACAGAAATTGCATAGGGATTGAATACAACAGTCACCATGCGCACTTTCCTCCATGGTAGTAATGTCTCAAATAGTCTACGCTTTAATCGTTCCCTGGAGGACCAGTAGTAGTTTCCGATGCACATCTGGAGGCATTCTGTAATCTTTTGACCTTCAAAGTGTTGATGAAACACAGAAATTGCATCGGGATTCAATACAACAGTCACTATGCGCACTTTCCTCCATGGGAGTAATGTCTCTAACAGTCTACGCTTTGATCTTTCCCCGGACGAAAAGTAGTAGTTTTCGATGCACATCTGGTGGTATTCCTTAATCTGTGGACTATCAGAGTGTTGATGAAACACAGAAATTGCATCGGAATTGAATACAACAGACACCATGTGCACTTCCCTCCATGGGAGTAATGTCTCTAAAAGTCTACGCTTGGATCGTTCCCAGGAAGACCAGTAGTAGTTTTCGATGCACATCTTGAGGCATTCAGTAATCTGTGGAGTATCAGAGTGTTGATGAAACACAGAAATTGCATCGGGATAGAATACAACAGTCACCATGCGCTCCTTCCTCCAAGATAGTAATGTCTCAAGGAGTTTACGCTCTAATCGTTCCCTGGAAGACCAGTGGTAGTTTCCAATGCACATCTGGAGGCATTCTGTAATCTGTGGAGTATCTGAGTGTTGATGAAACACAGAAATTTCATCGGGATTGAATACAACAATCACCATACGCACTTTCTTCCATGGGAGTAATGTCTGAAGCAGTCCACACTTTGATCGTTCCCTGGAAGACCAGTAGTAGTTTCCGATGCACATCTGGTGGCATTCTGTAATCTGTGGACTATCAGAGTGTTGATGAAACACAGAAATTGCATCGGGATTGAATACAACAGACACCATGTGCACTTCCCTCCATGGGAGTAATGTCTCTAAAAGTCTACGCTTGGATCGTTCCCAGGAAGACCAGTAGTAGTTTTCGATGCACATCTTGAGGCATTCAGTAATCTGTGGAGTATCAGAGTGTTGATGAAACACAGAAATTGCATCGGGATAGAATACAACAGTCACCATGCGCACCTTCCTCCAAGACAGTAATGTCTCAAAGAGTTTACGCTTTCATCGTCCCCTGGAAGACCAGTAGTAGTTTCCGATGCACATCTGGAGGCATTCTGTAAACTGTGGACTATCAGAGTTTTGATGAAACACAGATATTGCATCGCGATTGAATACAACAGTCACCATGCTAACTTTCCTCCATGTTAGTAATGTCTCAAACAGTCTACGTTTTGATCGTTACCTGGAAGACCAGTAGTAGTTTCCAATGCACATCTGGTGGCATTCTGTAATCTGTGGACTATCAGAGTGTTGATGAAACAGAGAAATTGCATCGGTATTGAATACAACTGTCACCATTCGCACTTCCCTCCATGTTAGTAATGTCTCTAAGGGTCTACGTTTGGATCGTTCCCTGGAAGACCAGTAGTAGTTTCTGATGCACATCTGGAGGTATTCTGTAATCTGTAGAGTATCAGAGTGTTGATGAAACACAGAAATTGCATCGGGATTGAATACAACAGTCACCATGCGCACCTTCCTCCAAGGGAGTAATGTCTCAAAGAGTTTACGCTTTGATCGTTCACTGGAAGTCCAGTAGTAGATTCCGATGCACATCTGGAGGCATTCTTTAATCTATGGACTATCAGAGTGTTTATGAAATACAGAAATTGCATCGGGATTGAATACAACAGTCACCATGCGCACTTCCCTCCATGGGAGTAATGTCTCTAACAGTCTACGCTTGGAACGTTCCCTGGAAGACCAGTAGTAGTTTCCGATGCACATCTGGAGGCATTCTGTAATCTGTGGAGTATCAGAGTGTTGATGAAACACAGAGTTTGCATCGGAATTGAATACAACAGTCACCATGCGCACTTCCCTCCATGGGAGCAATGTCTCTAAGAGTCTATGTTTGGATCGTTAACTGGAAGACCAGTAGTAGTTTCTGATGCACATCTGGAGGTATTCTGTAATCTGTGGAGTATCAGAGTGTTGATGAAACACAGAAATTGCCTCGCGATTGAATACAACAGTCACCATGCGCACCTTCCTCCAAGGGAGTAATGTCTCAAAGAGTTTACGCTTTGATCGTTCACTGGAAGAATAGTAGTAGTTTCCGATGCACATCTGGAGGCATTCTGTAATCTGTGGACTATCAGAGTATTGATGAAACACAGAAATTGCATCGGGATTGAATACAACAGTCACTATGCGCACTTTCCTCCATGTTAGAAATGTCTCAAACAGTCTACGCTTTGATCGTTCCCTGGAAGAAAACTGGTAGTTTCCAATGCACATCTGGAGGCATTCTGTAATCTGTGGAGTATCAGAGTGTTGATGAAACACAGAATTTGCATCGGAATTGAATACAACAGTCACCTTGCGCACTTCATTCCATGGGAGTAATTTCTCTAACAGTCTACGCTTGTATCGTTCCCTGGTAGACCAGTATCAGTTTCCGAAGCACATCAGGAGGCATTCTGTAATCTGTGGAGTATCAGAGGGTTGATGAAACACAGAGATTGCATCGGGATTGAATACAACAGTCACCATGCTCACCTTCCTCCAAGGTAGTAATGTCTCAAAGAGTTTACGCTTTGATAGCTCCCTGGAAGACCAGTAGTAGTTTCCGATGCACATCTGGAAGCATTCTGTAATCTGTGGACTATCAGAGTGTTGATGAAACACAGAAATTGCATCGGGATTGAATACAACAGTCACCATGCGCACTTCCCTCCATGGGTGTAATGTCTCTAAGAGTCTACGCTTGAATCGTTCCCTGGAAGACCAGTAGTAGTTTCCGATGCACATCTGGAGGTATTCTGTAATCTGTGGAGTATCAGAGTGTTGATGAAACACAGAAATTGCATCGGGATTGAATACAACAGTCACACTGCGCACCTTCCTCCAAGGGAGTAATGTCTCAAAGAGTTTACGCTTTGATCGTTCCCTGGAAGACCAGTAGTAATTTCCGATGCACATCTGGAGGCATTCTGTAATCTATGGTTTATCAGAGTGTTGATGAAACACAGAAATTGCATCGGGATTGAATACAACAGTCACCATGCGCACTTTCCTCCATGGGAGTAATGTCTGAAACAGTCCACCCTTTGATCGTTCCCTGGAAGACCAGTAGTTGTCTCCGATGCACATCTGGTGGCATTCTGTAATCTGTGGACTATCAGAGTGTTTATGAAACACAGAAATTGCATCGGATTTGAATACAACAGTCACCATGCGCACTTTCCTCCATGGGAGTAATGTCACAAACAGTCTACGCTTTGATCGTTCCCTGGAAGACCAGTAGTAGTTTCCGATGCACATATGGAGGCATTCTGTAATCTGTGGACTATCGGAGTTTTGATGAAACACAGAAATTGCACCGGGATTGAATACAGCAGTCACCATACGCACTACCCTCCATGGGAGTAATGTCTCTAAGAGTCTACGCTTGGATCGTTCCCTGGAAGACCAGTAGTAGTTTCCGATGCACATCTGGAGGCATTTTGTAATCTGTGGACTATCAGAGTGTTGATGAAACACAGGAATTGCAAAGGGATTGAATACAACAGACACCATGCGCACTTTCCTCCATGTTAGTAATGTCTCAAACAGTCTACGCTTTTAATCGTTCTCTGGAAGACCATTGGTAGTTTCCAATGCACATCTGGAGGCATTCTGTAATCTGTGGACTATCAGAGTGTTGATGAAACACAGAAATTGCTTTGGGATTGAATACAACAGTCACCATGCGCACTTCCCTCCATGGGAGTAATGTCTCTGACAGTCTACGCTTTGATCGTTCCCTGGAAGACCAGTAGTAGTTTCCGATGCTCATCTGGAGGTATTCTGTAATATGTGGAGTATCAGAGTGTTGATGAAACACAGAAATTGCATCGGGATTGAATACAACAGTCACCATGCGCTCCTTCCTCCAAGATAGTAATGTCTCAAGGAGTTTACGCTCTAATCGTTCCCTGGAAGACCAGCAGTAGTTTCCGATTCACATCTGGAGGTATTCTGTAATCTGTGGAGTATCAGAGTGTTGATGAAACACAGAAATTGCATCGGGATAGAATACAACAGTCACACTGCGCACCTTCCTCCAATGGAGTAATGTTTCAAAGAGTTTACGCTTTGATCGTTCCCTGGAAGACGAGTGGTAGTTTCCAATGCACATCTGGAGGCATTCTGTAATCTGTGGACTATCAGACTGTTGATGAAACACAGAAATTGCATCGGGATTGAATACAACAGTCACCATGCGCACTTTCCTCCATGGGAGTAATGTCTGAAACTGTCCACCCTTTGATCGTTCCCTGGAAGACCAGTAGTAGTTTCCGATGCACATCTGGTGGCATTCTGTAATCTGTGGACTATCAGAGTGTTTATGAAACACAGAAATTGCATCGGGATTGAATAAAACAGTCACCATGCGCACTTTCCTCCACGGGCGGTATGTCTCAAACAGTCTACGCTTTGATCGTTACCTGGATGACCAGTAGTAGTTTCCGATGCACATCTGGTGGCATTCTGTAATCTGTGGACTATCAGAGTGTTGATGAAACACAGAAATTGCATCGGGATTGAATACAACAGTCACCATCCGCACTTTCCTCCATGGGAGTAATGTCACAAACAGTCTACGCTTTGATCGTTCCCTGGAAGACCAGTAGTAGTTTCCGATGCACATATGGAGGCATTCTGTATTCTGTGGACTATCGGAGTTTTGATGAAACACAGAAATTGCATCGGGATTGAATACAACAGTCACCATGCGCACTACCCTCCATGGGAGTAATATCTCTAAGAGTCTACGCTTGGATCGTCCCTGGAAGACCAGTAGTAGTTTCCGATGCACATCTGGAGGCATTCTGTAATCTGTGGACTATCAGAGTGTTGATGAAACACAGAAATTGCATCGGGATTGAATACAACAGTCACCATGCGCACTTCCCTCCATGGGAGTAATGTCTCTAACAGTCTACGCTTGGAACGTTCCCTGGAAGACCAGTAGTAGTTTCCGATGCACATCTGGAGGCATTCTGTAATCTGTGGAGTATCAGAGTGTTGATGAAACACAGAATTGGCATCGGAATTAAATACAACAGTCACCATGCGCACTTCCCTCCATGGGAGTAATGTCTCTAAGAGTCTATGTTTGGATCGTTCCCTGGAAGACCAGTAGTAGTTTCTGATGCACATCTGGAGGTATTCTGTAATCTGTGGAGTATCAGAGTGTTGATGAAACACAGAAATTGCCTCGCGATTGAATACAAAAGTCACCATGCGCACCTTCCTCCAAGGGAGTAATGTCTCATAGAGTTTACGCTTTGATCGTTCACTGGAAGACCAGTAGTAGTTTCCGATGCACATCTGGAGGCATTCTGTAATCTGTGGACTATCAGAATATTGATGAAACACAGAAATTGCATCGGGATTGAATACAACAGTCACTATGCGCACTTTCCTCCATGTTAGAAATGTCTCAAACAGTCTACGCTTTGATCGTTCCCTGGAAGAAAACTGGTAGTTTCCAATGCACATCTGGAGGCATTCTGTAATCTGTGGACTATCAGAGTGCTGACGAAACACAGAAATTGCATTGGGATTGAATACAACAGTCACCTTGCGCACTTCATTCCATGGGAGTAATGTCTCTAACAGTCTACGCTTGGATCGTTCCCTGGAAGACCAGTATCAGTTTCCGATGCACATCAGGAGGCATTCTGTAATCTGTGGGGTATCAGAGGGTTGATGAAACACAGAGATTGCATCGGGATTGAATACAACAGTCACCATGCTCACCTTCCTCCAAGGTAGTAATGTCTTAAAGAGTTTACGCTTTGATAGTTCCCTGGAAGACCAGTAGTAGTTTCCGATGCACATCTGGTGGCATTCTGTAATCTGTGGACTATCAGAGTGTTTATGAAACACAGTAATTGCATCGGGATTGAATAAAACAGTCACCATGCGCACTTTCCTCCACGGGCGGTATGTCTCAAACAGTCTACGCTTTGATCGTTACCTGGATGACCAGTAGTAGTTTCCGATGCACATCTGGTGGCATTCTGTAATTTGTGGACTATCAGAGTGTTGATGAAACACAGAAATTGCATCGGGATTGAATACAACAGTCACCATCCGCACTTTCCTCCATGGGAGTAATGTCACAAACAGTCTACGCTTTGATCGTTCCCTGGAAGACCAGTAGTAGTTTCCGATGCACATATGGAGGCATTCTGTAATCTGTGGACTATCGGAGTTTTGATGAAACACAGAAATTGCATCGGGATTGAATACAACAGTCACCATGCGCACTACCCTCCATGGGAGTAATGTCTCTAAGAGTCTACGCTTGGATCGTTCCCTGGAAGACCAGTAGCAGTTTCCGATGCACATCTGGAGGCATTCTGTAATCTGTGGACTATCAGAGTGTTGATGAAACACAGGAATTGCATCGGGATTGAATACAACAGACACCATGTGCACTTTCCTCCATGTTAGTAATGTCTCAAACAGTCTACGCTTTTAATCCTTCTCTGGAAGACCAGTGGTAGTTTCCAATGCGCATCTGGAGGCATTCTGTAATCTGTGGACTATCAGACTGTTGATGAAACACAGAAATTGCATCGGGATTGAATACAACAGTCACCATGCGCACTTCCCTCCATGGAAGTAATGTCTCTAAAAGTCTACGCTTGGATCGTTCCCAGGAGGACCAGTAATAGTTTCCGATGCACATCTGGAGGCATTCTGTATTCTGTGGAGTATCAGAGTGTTAATGAAACACAGAAATTTCATCGGGATTGAATACAACAGTCACCATGCGCACCTTCCTCCAAGGGAGTAATGTTGAAAGAGTTTACGCTTTGATCGTTCCCTATAAGACCGGTAGTAGTTTCCAATGCACATCTGGAGGCATTCTGTAATCTGTGGACTATCAGAGTGTTGATGAAACACAGAAATTGCATCGGGATTGAATACAACAGTCACCATGCGCACTTTCCTCCATGGGAGAAATGTCACAAACAGTCTACGCTTTGATCGTTCCCTGGAAGACCAGTAGTAGTTTCCGATGCACATATGGAGGCATTCTGTAATCTGTGGACTATCGGAGTTTTGATGAAACACAGAAATTGCATCGGGATTGAATACAACAGTCACCATGCGCACTACCCTCCATGGGAGTAATGTCTCTAAGAGTCTACGCTTGGATCGTTCCCTGGAAGACCAGTAGTAGTTTCCGATGCACATCTGGAGGCATTCTGTAATCTGTGGACTATCAGAGTGTTGATGAAACACAGGAATTGCATCGGGATTGAATACAACAGACCCCATGCGCACTTTCCTCCATGTTAGTAATGTCTCAAACAGTCTACGCTTTTAATCGTTCTCTGGAAGACCAGTGGTAGTTTCCAATGCACATCTGGAGGCATTCTGTAATCTGTGGACTATCAGAGTGTTGATGAAACACAGAAATTGCTTTGGGATTGAATACAACAGTCACCATGCGCACTTCCCTCCATGGGAGTAATGTCTCTGACACTCTACGCTTTGATCGTTCCCCGGACGACCAGTAGTAGTTTCCGATGCACATCTGGTGGTATTCCTTAATCTGTGGATTATCAGAGTGTTGATGAAACACAGAAATTGCATCGGGATTGAATACAACAGTCACCATGCTCACCTTCCTCCAAGGGGTAATGTCTCAAAGAGTTTTCGCTTTGATCGTTCCCTGGAAGACCAGTGGTAGTTTAAAATGCACATCTGGAGGCATTCTGTAATCTGTGGACTATCAGAGTGTTGATGAAACACAGAAATTGCATCGGGATTGAATACAACAGTCACCGTGCGCACTTCCCTCCATGGAAGTAATGTCTCTAAAAGTCTACGCTTGGATCGTTCCCAGGAGGACCAGTAGTAGTTTCCGATGCACATCTGGAGGCATTCTGTATTCTGTGGAGTATCAGAGTGTTAATGAAACACAGAAATTTCATCGGGATTGAATACAACGGTCACCATGCGCACCTTCCTCCAAGGGAGTAATGTCTGAAAGAGTTTACGCTTTGATCGTTCCCTATAAGACCGGTAGTAGTTTCCAATGCACATCTGGAGGCATTCTGTAATCTGTGGACTATCAGAGTGTTGATGAAACACAGAGATTGCATCGGGATTGAATACAACAGTCACCATGCGCACTTCCCTCCATGGGAGTAATGTCTCTAACAGTCTACGCTTGGATCGTTCAATGGAAGACCAGCAGTAGTTTCCGATTCACATCTGGAGATATTCTGTAATCTGTGGAGTATCAGAGTGTTGATGAAACACAGAAACTGCATCGGGATTGAATACAACAGTCACACTGCGCACCTTCCTCCAATGGAGTAATGTCTCAAAGAGTTTACGCTTTGATCGTTCCCTGGAAGACCAGTGGTAGTTTCCAATGTACATCTGGAGGCATTCTGTAATCTGTGGACTATCAGAGTGTTTATGAAACACAGAAATTGCATCGGGATTGAATAAAACAGTCACCTTGCGCACTTTCCTCTACGGGCGGTATGTCTCAAACAGTCTACGCTTTGATCGTTACCTGGATGACCAGTAGTAGTTTCCGATGCACATCTGGTGGCATTCTGTAATCTGTGGACTATCAGAGTGTTGATGAAACACAGAAACTGCATCGGGATTGAATACAACAGTCACCATCCGCACTTTCCTCCATGGGAGTAATGTCACAAACAGTCTACGTTTTGATCGTTCCCTGGAAGACCAGTAGTAGTTTCTGATGCACATATGGAGGCATTCTGTAATCTGTGGACTATCGGAGTTTTGATGAAACACAGAAATTGCATCGGGATTGAATACAACAGTCACCATGCGCACTACCCTCCATGGGAGTAATGTCTCTAAGAGTCTACGCTTGGATCGTTCCCTGGAAGACCAGTAGTAGTTTCCGATGCACATCTGGAGGCATTCTGTAATCTGTGGACTATCAGACTGTTGATGAAACACAGAAATTGCATCGGGATTGAATACAACAGTCACCATGCGCACTTTCCTCCATGGGAGTAATGTCTGAAACAGTCCACCCTTTGATCGTTCCCTGAAAGACCAGTAGTAGTTTCCGATGCACATCTGGTGGCATTCTGTAATCTGTGGACTATCAGAGTGTTTATGAAACACAGAAATTGCATCGGGATTGAATAAAACAGTCACCTTGCGCACTTTCCTCTACGGGCGGTATGTCTCAAACAGTCTACGCTTTGATCGTTACCTGGATGACCAGTAGTAGTTTCCGATGCACATCTGGTGGCATTCTGTAATCTGTGGACTATCAGAGTGTTGATGAAACACAGAAACTGCATCGGGATTGAATACAACAGTCACCATCCGCACTTTCCTCCATGGGAGTAATGTCACAAACAGTCTACGCTTTGATCGTTCCCTGGAAGACCAGTAGTAGTTTCCGATGCACATATGGAGGCATTCTGTAATCTGTGGACTATCGGAGTTTTGATGAAACACAGAAATTGCATCGGGATTGAATACAACAGTCACCATGCGCACTACCCTCCATGGGAGTAATGTCTCTAAGAGTCTACGCTTGGATCGTTCCCTGGAAGACCAGTAGTAGTTTCCGATGCACATCTGGAGGCATTCTGTAATCTGTGGACTATCAGAGTGTTGATGAAACACAGGAATTGCATCGGGATTGAATACAACAGACACCATGTGCACTTTCCTCCATGTTAGTAATGTCTCAAACAGTCTACGCTTTTAATCCTTCTCTGGAAGACCAGTGGTAGTTTCCAATGCACATCTGGAGGCATTCTGTAATCTGTGGACTATCAGAGTGTTGATGAAACACAGAAATTGCATCGGGATTGAATACAACAGTCACCATGCGCACTTCCCTCCATGGAAGTAATGTCTCTAAAAGTCTACGCTTGGATCGTTCCCAGGAGGACCAGTAGTAGTTTCCGATGCACATCTGGAGGCATTCTGTATTCTGTGGAGTATCAGAGTGTTAATGAAACACAGAAATTTCATCGGGATTGAATACAACGGTCACCATGCGCACCTTCCTCCAAGGGAGTAATGTCTGAAAGAGTTTACGCTTTGATCGTTCCCTATAAGACCGGTAGTAGTTTCCAATGCACATCTGGAGGCATTCTGTAATCTGTGGACTATCAGAGTGTTGATGAAACACAGAGATTGCATCGGGATTGAATACAACAGTCACCATGCGCACTTCCCTCCATGGGAGTAATGTCTCTAACAGTCTACGCTTGGATCGTTCAATGGAAGACCAGCAGTAGTTTCCGATTCACATCTGGAGATATTCTGTAATCTGTGGAGTATCAGAGTGTTGATGAAACACAGAAATTGCATCGGGATTGAATACAACAGTCACACTGCGCACCTTCCTCCAATGGAGTAATGTCTCAAAGAGTTTACGCTTTGATCGTTCCCTGGAAGACCAGTGGTAGTTTCCAATGTACATCTGGAGGCATTTTGTAATCTGTGGACTATCAGACTGTTGATGAAACACAGAAATTGCATCGGGATTGAATACAACAGTCACCATGCGCACTTTCCTCCATGGGAGTAATGTCTGAAACAGTCCACCCTTTGATCGTTCCCTGGAAGACCAGTAGTAGTTTCCGATGCGCATCTGGTGGCATTCTGTAATCTGTGGACTATCAGAGTGTTTATGAAACACAGAAATTGCATCGGGATTGAATAAAACAGTCACCATGCGCACTTTCCTCCACGGGCGGTATGTCTCAAACAGTCTACGCTTTAATCGTTACCTGGATGACCAGTAGTAGTTTCCGATGCGCATCTGGTGGCATTCTGTAATCTGTGGACTATCAGAGTGTTGATGAAACACAGAAATTGCATCGGGATTGAATACAACAGTCACCATCCGCACTTTCCTCCATGGGAGTAATGTCACAAACAGTCTACGCTTTGATCGTTACCTGGAAGACCAGTAGTAGTTTCCGATGCACATATGGAGGCATTCTGTAATCTGTGGACTATCGGAGTTTTGATGAAACACAGAAATTGCATCGGGATTGAATACAAGAGTCACCATGCGCACTACCCTCCATGGGAGTAATGTCTCTAAGAGTCTACGCGTGGATCGTTCCCTGGAAGACCAGTAGTAGTTTCCGATGCACATCAGGAGGCATTCTGTAATCTGTGGACTATCAGAGTGTTGATGAAACACAGGAATTGCATCGGGATTGAATACAACAGACACCATGTGCACTTTCCTCCATGTTAGTAATGTCTCAAACAGTCTACGCTTTTAATCCTTCTCTGGAAGACCAGTGGTAGTTTCCAATGCACATCTGGAGGAATTCTGTAATCTGTGGACTATCAGAGTGTTGATGAAACACAGAAATTGCTTTGGGATTGAATACAACAGTCACCATGCGCACTTCCCTCCATGGGAGTAATGCCTCTGACAGTCTACGCTTTGATCGTTCCCCGGACGACCAGTAGTAGTTTCCGATGCACATCTGGTGGTATTCCTTAATCTGTGGATTATCAGAGTGTTGATGAAACACAGAAATTGCATCGGGATTGAATACAACAGTCACCATGCTCACCTTCCTCCAAGGGGTAATGTCTCAAAGAGTTTTCGCTTTGATCGTTCCCTGGAAGACCAGTGGTAGTTTCCAATGCACATCTGGAGGCATTCTGTAATCTGTGGACTATCAGAGTGTTGATGAAACACAGAAATTGCATCGGGATTGAATACAACAGTCACCATGCGCACTTCCCTCCATGGAAGTAATGTCTCTAAAAGTCTACGCTTGGATCGTTCCCAGGAGGAACAGTAGTAGTTTCCGATGCACATCTGGAGGCATTCTGTATTCTGTGGAGTATCAGAGTGTTAATGAAACACAGAAATTTCATCGGGATTGAATACAACGGTCACCATGCGCACCTTCCTCCAAGGGAGTAATGTCTGAAAGAGTTTACGCTTTGATCGTTCCCTATAAGACCGGTAGTAGTTTCCAATGCACATCTGGAGGCATTCTGTAATCTGTGGACTATCAGAGTGTTGATGAAACACAGAAATTGCATCGGGATTGAATAAAACAGTCACCTTGCGCACTTTCCTCTACGGGCGGTATGTCTCAAACAGTCTACGCTTTGATCGTTACCTGGATGACCAGTAGTAGTTTCCGATGCACATCTGGTGGCATTCTGTAATCTGTGGACTATCAGAGTGTTGATGAAACACAGAAACTGCATCGGGATTGAATACAACAGTCACCATCCGCACTTTCCTCCATGGGAGTAATGTCACAAACAGTCTACGCTTTGATCGTTCCCTGGAAGACCAGTAGTAGTTTCCGATGCACATATGGAGGCATTCTGTAATCTGTGGACTATCGGAGTTTTGATGAAACACAGAAATTGCATCGGGATTGAATACAACAGTCACCATGCGCACTACCCTCCATGGGAGTAATGTCTCTAAGAGTCTACGCTTGGATCGTTCCCTGGAAGACCAGTAGTAGTTTCCGATGCACATCTGGAGGCATTCTGTAATCTGTGGACTATCAGAGTGTTGATGAAACACAGGAATTGCATCGGGATTGAATACAACAGACACCATGTGCACTTTCCTCCATGTTAGTAATGTCTCAAACAGTCTACGCTTTTAATCCTTCTCTGGAAGACCAGTGGTAGTTTCCAATGCACATCTGGAGGCATTCTGTAATCTGTGGACTATCAGAGTGTTGATGAAACACAGAAATTGCTTTGGGATTGAATACAACAGTCACCATGCGCACTTCCCTCCATGGGAGTAATGCCTCTGACAGTCTACGCTTTGATCGTTCCCCGGACGACCAGTAGTAGTTTCCGATGCACATCTGGTGGTATTCCTTAATCTGTGGATTATCAGAGTGTTGATGAAACACAGAAATTGCATCGGGATTGAATACAACAGTCACCATGCTCACCTTCCTCCAAGGGGTAATGTCTCAAAGAGTTTTCGCTTTGATCGTTCCCTGGAAGACCAGTGGTAGTTTCCAATGCACATCTGGAGGCATTCTGTAATCTGTGGACTATCAGAGTGTTGATGAAACACAGAAATTGCATCGGGATTGAATACAACAGTCACCATGCGCACTTCCCTCCATGGAAGTAATGTCTCTAAAAGTCTACGCTTGGATCGTTCCCAGGAGGACCAGTAGTAGTTTCCGATGCACATCTGGAGGCATTCTGTATTCTGTGGAGTATCAGAGTGTTAATGAAACACAGAAATTTCATCGGGATTGAATACAACGGTCACCATGCGCACCTTCCTCCAAGGGAGTAATGTCTGAAAGAGTTTACGCTTTGATCGTTCCCTATAAGACCGGTAGTAGTTTCCAATGCACATCTGGAGGCATTCTGTAATCTGTGGACTATCAGAGTGTTGATGAAACACAGAGATTGCATCGGGATTGAATACAACAGTCACCATGCGCACTTCCCTCCATGGGAGTAATGTCTCTAACAGTCTACGCTTGGATCGTTCAATGGAAGACCAGCTGTAGTTTCCGATTCACATCTGGAGATATTCTGTAATCTGTGGAGTATCAGAGTGTTGATGAAACACAGAAATTGCATCGGGATTGAATACAACAGTCACACTGCGCACCTTCCTCCAATGGAGTAATGTCTCAAAGAGTTTACGCTTTGATCGTTCCCTGGAAGACCAGTGGTAGTTTCCAATGCACATCTGGAGGCATTCTGTAATCTGTGGACTATCAGACTGTTGATGAAACACAGAAATTGCATCGGGATTGAATACAACAGTCACCATGCGCACTTTCCTCCATGAGAGTAATGTCTGAAACAGTCCACCCTTTGATCGTTCCCTGGAAGACCAGTAGTAGTTTCCGATGCACATCTGGTGGTATTCTGTAATCTGTGGACTATCAGAGTGTTTATGAAACACAGAAATTGCATCGGGATTGAATAAAACAGTCACCATGCGCACTTTCCTCCACGGGCGGTATGTCTCAAACAGTCTACGCTTTGATCGTTACCTGGATGACCAGTAGTAGTTTCCGATGCACATCTGGTGGCATTCTGTAATCTGTGGACTATCAGAGTGTTGATGAAACACAGAAATTGCATCGGGATTGAATACAACACTCACCATCCGCACTTTCCTCCATGGGAGTAATGTCACAAACAGTCTACGCTTTGATCGTTCCCTGGAAGACCAGTAGTAGTTTCCGATGCACATATGGAGGCATTCTGTAATCTGTGGACTATCGGAGTTTTGATGAAACACAGAAATTGCATCGGGATTGAATACAACAGTCACCATGCGTACTACCCTCCATGGGAGTAATGTCTCTAAGAGTCTACGCTTGGATCGTTCCCTGGAAGACCAGTAGTAGTTTCCGATGCACATCTGGAGGCATTCTGTAATCTGTGGACTATCAGAGTGTTGATGAAACACAGGAATTGCATCGGGATTGAATACAACAGACACCATGTGCACTTTCCTCCATGTTAGTAATGTCTCAAACAGTCTACGCTTTTAATCCTTCTCTGGAAGACCAGTGGTAGTTTCCAATGCACATCTGGAGGAATTCTATAATCTGTGGACTATCAGAGTGTTGATGAAACACAGAAATTGCTTTGGGATTGAATACAACAGTCACCATGCGCACTTCCCTCCATGGGAGTAATGCCTCTGACAGTCTACGCTTTGATCGTTCCCCGGACGACCAGTAGTAGTTTACGATGCACATCTGGTGGTATTCCTTAATCTGTGGATTATCAGAGTGTTGATGAAACACAGAAATTGCATCGGGATTGAATACAACAGTCACCATGCTCACCTTCCTCCAAGGGGTAATGTCTCAAAGAGTTTTCGCTTTGATCGTTCCCTGGAAGACCAGTGGTAGTTTCCAATGCACATCTGGAGGCATTCTGTATTCTGTGGACTATCAGAGTGTTGATGAAACACAGAAATTGCATCGGGATTGAGTACAACAGTCACCATGCGCACTTCCCTCCATGGAAGTAATGTCTCTAAAAGTCTACGCTTGGATCGTTCCCAGGAGGACCAGTAGTAGTTTCCGATGCATATCTGGAGGCATTCTGTATTCTGTGGAGTATCAGAGTGTTAATGAAACACAGAAATTTCATCGGGATTGAATACAACGGTCACCATGCGCACCTTCCTCCAAGGGAGTAATGTCTGAAAGAGTTTACGCTTTGATCGTTCCCTATAAGACCGGTAGTAGTTTCCAATGCACATCTGGAGGCATTCTGTAATCTGTGGACTATCAGAGTGTTGATGAAACACAGAGATTGCATCGGGATTGAATACAACAGTCACCATGCGCACTTCCCTCCATGGGAGTAATGTCTCTAAGAGTCTACGCTTGGATCGTTCAACGGAAGACCAGCTGTAGTTTCCGATTCACATCTGGAGATATTCTGTAATCTGTGGAGTATCAGAGTGTTGATGAAACACAGAAATTGCATCGGGATTGAATACAACAGTCACACTGCGCACCTTCCTCCAATGGAGTAATATCTCAAAGAGTTTACGCTTTGATCGTTCCCTGGAAGACCAGTGGTAGTTTCCAATGCACATCTGGAGGCATTCTGTAATCTGTGGACTATCAGACTGTTGATGAAACACAGAAATTGCATCGGGATTGAATACAACAGTCACCATGCGCACTTTCCTCCATGGGAGTAATGTCTGAAACAGTCCACCCTTTGATCGTTCCCTGGAAGACCAGTAGTAGTTTCCGATGCACATCTGGTGGCATTCTGTAATCTGTGGACTATCAGAGTGTTTATGAAACACAGAAATTGCATCGGGATTGAATAAAACAGTCACCATGCGCACTTTCCTCCACGGGCGGTATGTCTCAAACAGTCTACGCTTTGATCGTTACCTGGATGACCAGTAGTAGTTTCCGATGCACATCTGGTGGCATTCTGTAATCTGTGGACTATCAGAGTGTTGATGAAACACAGAAATTACATCGGGATTGAATACAACAGTCACCATCCGCACTTTCCTCCATGGGAGTAATGTCACAAACAGTCTACGCTTTGATCGTTACCTGGAAGACCAGTAGTAGTTTCCGATGCACATATGGAGGCATTCTGTAACCTGTGGACTATCGGAGTTTTTAAGAAACACAGAAATGGCATCGGGATTGAATACAACAGTCACCATGCGCACTACCCTCCATGGGAGTAATGTCTCTAAGAGTCTACGCTTGGATCGTTCCCTGGAAGACCAGTAGTAGTTTCCGATGCACATCTGGAGGCATTCTGTAATCTGTGGACTATCAGAGTGTTGATGAAACACAGGAATTGCATCGGGATTGAATACAACAGACACCATGTGCACTTTCCTCCTTGTTAGTAATGTCTCAAACAGTCTACGCTTTTAATCCTTCTCTGGAAGACCAGTGGTAGTTTCCAATGCACATCTGGAGGCATTCTGTAATCTGTGGACTATCAGAGTGTTGATGAAACACAGAAATTGCTTTGGGATTGAATACAACAGTCACCATGCGCACTTCCCTCCATGGGAGTAATGTCTCTGACAGTCTACGCTTTGATCTCTCCCCGGACGACCAGTAGTAGTTTCCGATGCACATCTGGTGGTATTCCTTAATCTGTGGACTATCAGAGTGTTGATGAAACACAGAAATTGCATCGGGATTGAATGCAACAGTCACCATGCTCACCTTCCTCCAAGGGGGTAATGTCTCAAAGGGTTTTCGCTTTGATCGTTCCCTGGAAGACCAGTGGTAGATTCCAATGCACATCTGGAGGCATTCTGTAATCTGTGGACTATCAGACTGTTGATGAAACACAGAAATTGCATCGGGATTGAATACAACAGTCACACTGCGCACCTTCCTCCAATGGAGTAATATCTCAAAGAGTTTACGCTTTGAACGTTCCCTATAAGACCGGTAGTAGTTTCCAATGCACATCTGGAGGCATTCTGTAATCTGTGGACTATCAGAGTGTTGATGAAACACAGAAATTGCATCGGGATTGAATACAACAGTCACCATGCGCACTTTCCTCCATGGGAGTAATGTCACAAACAGTCTACGCTTTGATCGTTCCCTGGAAGACCAGTAGTAGTTTCCGATGCACATATGGAGGCATTCTGTAATCTGTGGACTATCGGAGTTTTGATGAAACACAGAAATTGCATCGGGATTGAATACAACAGTCACCATGAGCACTACCCTCCATGGGAGTAATGTCTCTAAGAGTCTACGCTTGGATCGTTCCCTGGAAGACCAGTAGTAGTTTCCGATGCACATCTGGAGGCATTCTGTAATCTGTGGACTATCAGAGTGTTGATGAAACACAGGAATTGCATCGGGATTGAATACAACAGACCCCATGCGCAATTTCCTCCATGTTAGTAATGTCTCAAACAGTCTACGCTTTTAATCGTTCTCTGGAAGACCAGTGGTAGTTTCCAATGCACATCTGGAGGCATTCTGTAATCTGTGGACTATCAGAGTGTTTATGAAACACAGAAATTGCTTTGGGATTGAATACAACAGTCACCATGCGCACTTCCCTCCATGGGAGTAATGTCTCTGACAATCTACGCTTTGATCGTTCCCCGGACGACCAGTAGTAGTTTCCGATGCACATCTGGTGGTATTCCTTAATCTGTGGACTATCAGAGTGTTGATGAAACACAGAAATTGCATCGGGATTGAATACAACAGTCACCATGCGCACTACCCTCCATGGGAGTAATGTCTCTAAGATTCTACGCTTGGATCGTTCCCTGGAAGACCAGTAGTAGTTTCCGATGCACATCTGGAGGCATTCTGTAATCTGTGGACTATCAGAGTGTTGATGAAACACAGGAATTGCATCGGGATTGAATACAACAGACCCCATGCGCACTTTCCTCCATGTTAGTAATGTCTCAAACAGTCTACGCTTTTAATCGTTCTCTGGAAGACCAGTGGTAGTTTCCAATGCACATCTGGAGGCATTCTGTAATCTGTGGACTATCAGAGTGTTGATGAAACACAGAAATTGCTTTGGGATTGAATACAACAGTCACCATGCGCACTTCCCTCCATGGGAGTAATGTCTCTGACAGTCTACGCTTTGATCGTTCCCCGGACGACCAGTAGTAGTTTCCGATGCACATCTGGTGGTATTCCTTAATCTGTGGACTATCAGAGTGTTGATGAAACACAGAAATTGCATCGGGATTGAATACAACAGTCACCATGCTCACCTTCCTCCAAGGGGTAATGTCTCAAAGAGTTTTCGCTTTGATCGTTCCCTGGAAGACCAGTGGTAGTTTCCAATGCACATCTGGAGGCATTCTGTAATCTGTGGACTATCAGAGTGTTGATGAAACACAGAAATTGCATCGGGATTGAATACAACAGTCACCATGTAGACTTCCCTCCATGGAAGTAATGTCTCTAAAAGTCTACGCTTGGATCGTTCCCAGGAGGACAAGTAGAAGTTTCCGATGCACAACTGGAGGCATTCTGTATTCTGTGGAGTATCAGAGTGGTGATGAAACACAGAAATTGCATCGGGATTGAATACAACAGTCACCATGACCACTTTTCTCCATGGGAGTAATGTCTCAAATAGTCTACTCTTTGATCGTTCCCTGGAAGACCAGTAGTAGTTTCCGATGCACATCTGGAGGCATTCTGTAATCTGTGGAGTATCAGAGTGTTGATGAAACACAGAAATTGCGTCGGGATTGAATACAACAGTCACCATGCGCACTTTCCTCCATTGGAGTAATGTCTCATACAGTCTACGCTTTCATAGTTCCCTGGAAGACCAGTAGTAGTTTTCGATGCACATCTGGAGGCATTCTGTAAAATGTGGACTATCAGAGTGTTGATGAAACACAGAAATTGCATCGGGATTGAATACAACAGTCAACATGCGCACTTTCCTCCATAAAAGTAATGTCTCACACAGTCTACGCTTTGATCGTTCCCTGGAAGACCAGTAGTAGTTTCCTATGCACATCTAGAGGCTTTCTGTACACTGTGGACTATCAGAGTGTTGATGAAAGACAGAAATTGCATCGGGGTTCAATACAAGAGTCACCATGCGCAGTGTCCTCCATGGGAGTAATGTCTCAAACAGTCTACGCTTGGATCGTTCCCTGGAAGACCAGTAGTAGTTTACGGTGAACATCTGGAGGCATTCTGTAATCTGTGGAGTATCAGAATGTTGATGAAACACAGACATTGCATCGGGATTGAACACAACAGTCACCATGCGCACTTTCCTCCATTTTAGTAATGTCTCTAACAGTCCACGCTTTGATCGTTTCCTGGAAGACCAGTAGTAGTTTCCGAAGCACATCTGGATGCTTTCTGTAATCTGTGGACTATCAGAGTGTTGATGAAACACAGAAATTGCGTCGGGATTGAATACAACAGCCACCATGCGCACTTTCCTTCAAGGGAGTAGTGTCTCAAACAGTCTATTCTTTGACCGTTCCCTGGAAGACCAGTAGTAGTTTCCGATGCTCATCTGGTGGCATTCTGTAATTTGTAGACTATCGGGGTGTTGATGAAACACAGTAATTGCATCGGGATTGAGTACAACAGTCACCATGCGCATATTCCTCCTTAAAAGTAATGTCTCAAACAGTCTACGCTTTGATCGTTCCCTGGAAGACCAGTAGTAGTTTCCGATGCACATCTGGAGGCATTCTGAAATCTGTGGACTATCAGAGTGTTGATGAAACACAGAAATTGCATCGGGATTGAATACAACAGTCACCATGCGCACTATCCTCCATAGGTGTAATGTCTAATCAGTCTACGCTTCGATCGTTCCCTGGAAGAACAGTAGTAGTTTCCGATGCACATCTGGAGGCATTCTATAAATGTGGGCTATCAGAGTGTTGATGAAACACAGAAATTGCTTCCGGATTGAATACAACAGTCACCATGCGCACTTTCCTCCATGGGAGTAATGTCTCTAACAGTCTACGCTATGATCGTTCCCCAGAAGACCAGTAGTAGTTTCCTATGCACATCTAGAGGCTTTCTGTACACTGTGGACTATCAGAGTGTTGATGAAAGACAAAAATTGCATCGGGGTTGAATACAAGAGTCACCATGCGCAGTGTCCTCCATGGGGGTAATGTCTCAAACAGTCTACGCTTTGATCGTTCCCTGGAAGACCAGTAGTAGTTTACGATGAACATCTGGAGGCTTTCTGTAATCTGTGGACTATCAGAATGTTGATGAAACACAGAAATTGCATCGGGATTGAACAAAACACTCACAATGCGCACTTTCCTCCATTCTAGTAATGTCTCTAACAGTCCACGATTTGATCGTTCCCTGGAAGACCAGTAGTAGTTTCCGAAGCACATCTGGAGGCTTTCTGTACTCTGTGGACTATCAGAGTGTTGATGAAACACAGAAATTGCATCGCGATTAAATACAACAGTCACCATGCGCACTTTCCTAGATGGGAGTAATGTCTCAAATAGTCTACACTTTGATCGTTCCCTGGAAGACCAGTAGTAGTTTCCGATGCACATCTGGAGGCATTCTGTAATCTGTGGAGTATCAGAGTGTTGATGAAACACAGAAATTGCGTCAGGATTGAATACAACAGTCACCATGCGCACTTTAATCCAAGGGAGTAGTGTCTCAAACAGTCTATTCTTTGATAGTTCCCTGGAAGACCAGTAGTAGTTTCCGATGCACATCTGGTGGCATTCTGTAATCTGTGGACTATCAGAGTGTTAAAGAAACACAGGAATTGCATCGGGAATGAATACAAGAGTCATTATGCGCACTTTCCTCCACGGGAGGTGTGTCTCGTACAGTCTACGCTTTGATCGTTCCCTGGAAGACCAGTAGTAGTTTCCGATGCACATCTGGTAGCATTCTGTAATCTGTGGCCTATCAGAGTGTTGATGAATACAACAGTCACCATGCGCACTTTCCTCCATGGGAGTAATTCTCAAACAGTCTACAGTTTGATCGTTGCCTGTAAGACCAGTAGTAGTTTCCCATGCACATATGGAGGCATTCTGTAATCTGTGGACTATTAGTGTGTTGATGAAACACAGAAATTGCATCGGGATTGAATACAACAGTCGCCATGCGCACAATCCCCCATAAAAGTAATGTCTCAAACAGTCTACGATTTGATCGTTCCCTGGAAGACCAGTAGTAGTTTCCGATGAACATCTGGAGGCATTCTGTAATCTATGGACTATCAGAGTGTTGATGAAACACAGAAATTGCATCGGGATTACATACAACAGTCACCATGCGCACTTTCCTCCATTGGAGTAATGTCTCATACAGTCTACGCTTTCATAGTTCCCTGGAAGACCAGTAGTAGTTTTTGATGCACATCTGGAGGCATTCTGTAATATGGGGACTATCAGAGTGTTGATGAAACACAGAAATTGCATCGGGATTGAATACAACAGTCAACATGCGCACTTTCCTCCATAAAAGTAATGTCTCAAACAGTCTACGCTTTGATCGTTCCCTGGAAGACCAGTAGTAGTTTCCTATGCACATCTAGAGGCTTTCTGTACACTGTGGACTATCAGAGTGTTGATGAAAGACAGAAATTGCATCGTGGTTGAATACAAGAGTCACCATGCGCAGTGTCCTCCATGGGAGTAATGTCTCAAACAGTCTACGCTTGGATCGTTCCCTGGAAGACCAGTAGTAGTTTACGATGAATATCTTGAGGCATTCTGTAATCTGTGGACTATCAGAATGTTGATGAAACACAGAAATTGCATCGGGATTGAACACAACAGTCACCATGCGCACTTTCCTCCAAGGGAGTAGTGTCTCAAACAGTCTATTCTTTGATCGTTCCCTGGAAGACCAGTAGTAGTTTCCGATGCTCATCTGCTGGCATTCTGTAATGTGTAGACTATCGGGGTGTTGATGAAACACAGTAATTGCATCGGGATTGAGTACAACAGTCACCATGCGCATATTCCTCCTTAAAAGTAATGTCTCAAACAGTCTACGCTTTGATCGTTCCCTGGAAGACCAGTAGTAGTTTCCGATGCACATCTGGAGGCATTCTGAAATCTGTGGACTATCAGAGTGTTGATGAAACACAGAAATTGCATCGGGATTGAATACAACAGTCACCATGCGCACTATCCTCCATGGGTGTAATGTCTAATCAGTCTAAGTTTTGATCGTTCCCTGGAAGACCAGTAGTAGTTTCCGATGCACATCTGGAGGCATTCTGTAAATGTGGGCTATCAGAGTGTTGATGAAACACAGAAATTGCATTCGGATTGAATACAACAGTCACCATGCGCACTTTCCTCCATGATAGTAATGTCTCTAACAGTCTACGCTATGATCGTTCCCCAGAAGACCAGTAGTAGTTTCCTATGCACATCTAGAGGCTTTCTGTACACTGTGGACTATCAGAGTGTTGATGAAAGACAGAAATTGCATCGGGGTTGAATACAAGAGTCACCATGCGCAGTGTCCTCCATGGGAGTAATGTCTCAAACAGTCTACGCTTGGATCGTTCCCTGGAAGACCAGTAGTAGTTTACGATGAACATCTGGAGGCATTCTGTAATCTGTGGACCATCAGAATGTTGATAAAACACAGAAATTGCATCGGGATTGAACACAACAGTCACCATGCGCACTTTCCTCCATTTTAGTAATGTCTCTAACAGTCCACGCTTTGATCGTTTCCTGGAAGACCAGTAGTAGTTTCCGAAGCACATCTGGATGCTTTCTGTAATCTGTGGACTATTAGTGTGTTGATGAAACACAGCAATTGCATCGGGATTGAATACAACAGTCGCCATGCGCACAATCCCCCATAAAAGTAATGTCTCAAACAGTCTACGATTTGATCGTTCCCTGGAAGACCAGTAGTAGTTTCCGATGAACATCTGGAGGCATTCTGTAATCTATGGACTATCAGAGTGTTGATGAAACACAGAAATTGCATCGGGATTACATACAACAGTCACCATGCGCACTTTCCTTAATTGGAGTAATGTCTCATACAGTCTACGCTTTCATAGTTCCCTGGAAGACCAGTAGTAGTTTTTGATGCACATCTGGAGGCATTCTGTAATCTGTGGACTATCAGAATGTTGATAAAACACAGAAATTGCATCGGGATTGAACACAACAGTCACCATGCGCACTTTCCTCCATTTTAGTAATGTCTCTAACAGTCCACGCTTTGATCGTTTCCTGGAAGACCAGTAGTAGTTTCCGAAGCACATCTGGATGCTTTCTGTAATCTGTGGACTATCAGAGTGTTGATGAAACACAGAAATTGCGTCGGGATTGTATACAACAGTCACCATGCGCACTTTCCTCCAAGGGAGTAGTGTCTCAAACAGTCTATTCTTTGATCGTTCCCTGGAAGACCAGTAGTAGTTTCCGATGCTCATCTGCTGGCATTCTGTAATGTGTAGACTATCGGGGTGTTGATGAAACACAGTAATTGCATCGGGATTGAGTACAACAGTCACCATGCGCATATTCCTCCTTAAAAGTAATGTCTCAAACAGTCTACGCTTTGATCGTTCCCTGGAAGACCAGTAGAAATTTCCGATGCACATCTGGAGGCATTCTGAAATCTGTGGACTATCAGAGTGTTGATGAAACACAGAAATTGCATCGGGATTGAATACAACAGTCACCATGCGCACTATCCTCCATGGGTGTAACGTCTAATCAGTCTAAGTTTTGATCGTTCCCTGGTAGACCAGTAGTAGTTTCCGATGCACATCTGGAGGCATTCTGTAAATGTGGGCTATCAGAGTGTTGATGAAACACAGAAATTGCATTCGGATTGAATACAACAGTCACCATGCGCACTTTCCTATATGGAAGTAATGTCTCTAACAGTCTACGCTATGATCGTTCCCCAGAAGACCAGTAGTAGTTTCCTATGCACATCTAGAGGCTTTCTGTACACTGTGGACTATCAGAGTGTTGATGAAAGACAGAAATTGCATCGGGGTTGAATACAAGAGTCACCATGCGCAGTGTCCTCCATGGGAGTAATGTCTCAAACAGTCTACGCTTTGATCGTTCCCTGGAAGACCAGTAGTAGTTTACGATGAACATCTGGAGGCATTCTGTAATCTGTGGACTATCAGATTGTTGATGAAACACAGAAATTGCATCGGGATTGAACAAAACAGTCACCATGCGCACTTTCCTTCATTCTAGTAATGTCTCTAACAGTCCACGATTTGATCGTTCCCTGGAAGACCAGTAGTAGTTTCCGAAGCACATCTGGAGGCTTTCTGTACTCTGTGGACTATCAGAGTGTTGATGAAACACAGAAATTGCATCGCGATTGAATACAACAGTCACCATGCGCACTTTCCTAGATGGGAGTAATGTCTCAAATAGTCTACTCTTTGATCGTTCCCTGGAAGACCAGTAGTAGTTTCCGATGCACATCTGGAGGCATTCTGTAATCTGTGGACTATCAGAGTGTTAAAGAAACACAGAAATTGCATCGGAAATGAATACAACAGTCACCATGCGCACTTTCCTCCACCGGAGGTATGTCTCGTACAGTCTACGCTTTGATCGTTCCCTGGATGACCAGTAGTAGTTTCCCATGCACATATGGAGGCATTCTGTAATCTGTGGACTATTAGAGTGTTGATGAAACACAGAAATTGCATCGGGATTGAATACAACAGTCGCCATGCGCACAATCCCACATAAAAGTAATGTCTCAAACAGTCTACGATTTGATCGTTCCCTGGAAGACCAGTAGTAGTTTCCGATGAACATCTGGAGGCATTCTGTAATCTATTGACTATCAGAGTGTTGATGAAACACAGAAATTGCATCGGGATTGAATACAACAGTCACCATGCGCACTTTCCTCCATAGGAGTAATGTCTCATACAGTCTACGCTTTCTTAGTTCCCTGGGAGACCAGTAGTAGTTTTCGATGCACATCTGGAGGCATTCAGTAAAATTTGGACTATCAGAGTGTTGATGAAACACAGAAATTGCATCGGGATTGAATACAACAGTCAACATGCGCACTTTCCTCCATAAAAGTAATGTCTCAAACAGTCTACGCTTTGATCGTTCCCTGGAAGACCAGTAGTAGTTTCCTATGCACATCTAGAGGCTTTCTGTACACTGTGGACTATCAGATTGTTGATGAAAGACAGAAATTGCATCGGGGTTGAATGCAAGAGTCACCATGCGCAGTGTCCTCCATGGGAGTAATGTCTCAAACAGTCTACGCTTGGATCGTTCCCTGGAAGATCAGTAGTAGTTTACGATGAACATCTGGAGGCATTCTGTAATCTGTGGACTATCAGAATGTTGATGAAACACAGAAATTGCATCGGGATTGAACACAACAGTCACCATGCGCACTTTCCTCCATTTTAGTAATGTCTCTAACAGTCCACGCTTTGATCGTTTCCTGGAAGACCAGTAGTAGTTTCCGAAGCACATCTGGATCCTTTCTGTAATCTGTGGACTATACGAGTGTTGATGAAACACAGAAATTGCGTCGGGATTGAATACAATAGTCACAATGCGCACTTTCCTCCAAGGGAGTAGTGTCTCAAGCAGTCTATTCTTTGATCGTTCCCTGGAAGACCAGTAGTAGTTTCCGATGCTCATCTGGTGGCATTCTGTAATGTGTAGACTATCGGGGTGTTGATGAAACACAGTAATTGCAACGGGATTGAGTACAACAGTCACCATGCGCATATTCCTCCTTAAAAGTAATGTCTCAAACAGTCTACGCTTTGATCGTTCCCTGGAAGACCAGTAGTAGTTTCCGATGCACATCTGGAGGCATTCTGAAATCTGTGGACTATCAGAGTGTTGATGAAACACAGAAATTGCATCGGGATTGAATACAACAGTCACCATGCGCACTATCCTCCATGGGTGTAATGTCTAATCAGTCTACGCTTTGATCGTTCCCTGGAAGACCAGTAGTAGTTTCCGATGCACATCTGGAGGCATTCTGTAAATGTGGGCTATCAGAGTGTTGATGAAACACAGAAATTGCATCCGGATTGAATACAACAGTCACCATGCGCACTTTCCTCCATGGGAGTAATGTCTCTAACAGTCTACGCTATGATCGTTCCCCAGAAGACCAGTAGTAGTTTCCTATGAACATCTAGAGGCTTTCTGTACACTGTGGACTATCAGAATGTTGATGAAACACAGAAATTGCATCGTCATTGAACAAAACAGTCACCATGCGCACTTTCCTCCATTCTAGTAATGTCTCTAACAGTCCACGCTTTGATCGTTTCCTGGAAGACCAGTAGTAGTATCCGAAGCACATCTGGAGGCTTTCTGTACTCTGTGGACTATCAGAGTGTTGATGAAACACAGAAATTGCATTGCGATTGAATACAACAGTCACCATGCGCACTTTCCTAAATGGGAGTAATGTCTCAAATAGTCTACACTTTGATCGTTCCCTGGAAAACCAGTAGTAGTTTCCGATGCACATCTGGAGGCATTCTGTAATCTGTGGAGTATCAGAGTGTTGATGAAACACAGAAATTGCGTCGGGATTGAATACAACAGTCACCATGCGCACTTTCCTCCAAGGGAGTAGTGTCTCAAAAAGTCTATTCTTTGATCGTTCCCTGGAAGACCAGTAGTAGTTTCCGATGCACATCTGGTGGCATTCTGTAATCTGTGGACTATCAGAGTGTTAAAGAAACACAGAAATTGCATCGGGAATGAATACAACAGTCACCATGCGCACTTTCCTCCACGGGAGGTATGTCTCGTACAGTCTACGCTTTGATCGTTCCCTGGAAGACCAGTAGTGGTTTCCGATGCACATCTGGTAGCATTCTGTAATCTGTGGTCTATCAGAGTGTTGATGAATACAACAGTCACCATGCGCACTTTCCTCCATTCTAGTAATGTCTCTAACAGTCCACGATTTGATCGTTCCCTGGAAGAACAGTAGTAGTTTCCGAAGCACATCTGGAGGCTTTCTGTACTCTGTGGACTATCAGAGTGTTGATGAAACACAGAAATTGCATCGCGATTGAATACAACAGTCACCATGCGCACTTTCCTAGATGGGAGTAATGTCTCAAATAGTCTACTCTTTGATCGTTCCCTGGAAGACCAGTAGTAGTTTCCGATGCACATCTGGAGGCATTCTGTAATCTGTGGAGTATCAGAGTGTTGATGAAACACAGAAATTGCGTCGGGATTGAATACAACAGTCACCATGCGCACTTTCCTCCATTGGAGTAATGTCTCATACAGTCTACGCTTTCATAGTTCCCTGGAAGACCAGTAGTAGTTTTCGATGCACATCTGGAGGCATTCTGTAAAATGTGGACTATCAGAGTGTTCATGAAACACAGAAATTGCATCGGGATTGAATACAACAGTCAACATGCGCACTTTCCTCCATAAAAGTAATGTCTCACACAGTCTACGCTTTGATCGTTCCCTGGAAGACCAGTAGTAGTTTCCTATGCACATCTAGAGGCTTTCTGTACACTGTGGACTATCAGAGTGTTGATGAAAGACAGAAATTGCATCGGGGTTGAATACAAGAGTCACCATGCGCAGTGTCCTCCATGGGAGTAATGTCTCAAACAGTCTACGCTTGGATCGTTCCCTGGAAGACCAGTAGTAGTTTACGGTGAACATCTGGAGGCATTCTGTAATCTGTGGACTATCAGAATGTTGATGAAACACAGACATTGCATCGGGATTGAATACAACAGTCACCATGCGCACTTTCCTCCATTGGAGTAATGTCTCATACAGTCTACGCTTTCATAGTTCCCTGGGAGACCAGTAGTAGTTTTCGATGCACATCTGGAGGCATTCTGTAAAATGTGGACTATCAGAGTGTTCATGAAACACAGAAATTGCATCGGGATTGAATACAACAGTCACCATGCGCACTTTCCTCCATTTTAGTAATGTCTCTAACAGTCCACGCTTTGATCGTTTCCTGGAAGACCAGTAGTAGTTTCCGAAGCACATCTGGATGCTTTCTGTAATCTGTGGACTATCAGAGTGTTGATGAAACACAGAAATTGCGTCGGGATTGAATACAACAGCCACCATGCGCACTTTCCTCCAAGGGAGTAGTGTCTCAAACAGTCTATTCTTTGACCGTTCCCTGGAAGACCAGTAGTAGTTTCCGATGTTCATCGGGTGGCATTCTGTAATGTGTAGACTATCGGGGTGTTGATGAAACACAGTAATTGCATCGGGATTGAGTACAACAGTCACCATGCGCATATTCCTCCTTAAAAGTAATGTCTCAAACAGTCTACGCTTTGATCGTTCCCTGGAAGACCAGTAGTAGTTTCCGATGCACATCTGGAGGCATTCTGAAATCTGTGGACTATCAGAGTGTTGATGAAACACAGAAATTGCATCGGGATTGAATACAACAGTCACCATGCGCACTATCCTCCATAGGTGTAATGTCTAATCAGTCTACGCTTCGATCGTTCCCTGGAAGAACAGTAGTAGTTTCCGATGCACATCTGGAGGCATTCTATAAATGTGGGCTATCAGAGTGTTGATGAAACACAGAAATTGCTTCCGGATTGAATACAACAGTCACCATGCGCACTTTCCTCCATGGGAGTAATGTCTCTAACAGTCTACGCTATGATCATTCCCCAGAAGACCAGTAGTAGTTTCCTATGCACATCTAGAGGCTTTCTGTACACTGTGGACTATCAGAGTGTTGATGAAAGACAGAAATTGCATCGGGGTTGAATACAAGAGTCACCATGTGCAGTGTCCTCCATGGGAGTAATGTCTCAAACAGTCTACGCTTTGATCGTTCCCTGGAAGACCAGTAGTAGTATCCGAAGCACATCTGGAGGCTTTCTCTACTCTGTGGACTATCAGAGTGTTGATGAAACACAGAAATTGCATCGCGATTGAATACAACAGTGACCATGCGCACTTTCCTAGATGGGAGTAATGTCTCAAATAGTCTACACTTTGATCGTTCCCTGGAAGACCAGTAGTAGTTTCCGATGCACATCTGGAGGCATTCTGTAATCTGTGGAGTATCAGAGTGTTGATGAAACACAGAAATTGCGTCGGGATGGAATACAACAGTCACCATGCGCACTTTCCTCCAAGGGAGTAGTGTCTCTAACAGTCTATTCTTTGATAGTTCCCTGGAAGACCAGTAGTAGTTTCCGATGCACATCTGGTGGCATTCTGTAATCTGTGGACTATCAGAGTGTTAAAGAAACACAGAAATTGCATCGGAAATGAATACAACAGTCACCATGCGCACTTTCCTCCACGGGAGGTATGTCTCGTACAGTCTACGCTTTGATCGTTCCCTGGATGACCAGTAGTAGTTTCCCATGCACATATGGAGACATTCTGTAATCTGTGGACTATTAGAGTGTTGATGAAACACAGAAATTGCATCGGGATTGAATACAACAGTCGCCATGCGCACAATCCCACATAAAAGTAATGTCTCAAACAGTCTACGATTTGATCGTTCCCTGGAAGACCAGTAGTAGTTTCCGATGAACATCTGGAGGCATTCTGTAATCTATGGACTATCAGAGTGTTGATGAAACACAGAAATTGCATCGGGATTGAATACAACAGTCACCATACGCACTTTCCTCCATTGGAGTAATGTCTCATACAGTCTACGCTTTCATAGTTCCCTGGGAGACCAGTAGTAGTTTTCGATGCACATCTGGAGGCATTCTGTAAAATGTGGACTATCAGAGTGTTCATGAAACACAGAAATTGCATCGGGATTGAATACAACAGTCACCATGCGCACTTTCCTCCATTTTAGTAATGTCTCTAACAGTCCACGCTTTGATCGTTTCCTGGAAGACCAGTAGTAGTTTCCGAAGCACATCTGGATGCTTTCTGTAATCTGTGGACTATCAGAGTGTTGATGAAACACAGAAATTGCGTCGGGATTGAATACAACAGCCACCATGCGCACTTTCCTCCAAGGGAGTAGTGTCTCAAACAGTCTATTCTTTGACCGTTCCCTGGAAGACCAGTAGTAGTTTCCGATGTTCATCGGGTGGCATTCTGTAATGTGTAGACTATCGGGGTGTTGATGAAACACAGTAATTGCATCGGGATTGAGTACAACAGTCACCATGCGCATATTCCTCCTTAAAAGTAATGTCTCAAACAGTCTACGCTTTGATCGTTCCCTGGAAGACCAGTAGTAGTTTCCGATGCACATCTGGAGGCATTCTGAAATCTGTGGACTATCAGAGTGTTGATGAAACACAGAAATTGCATCGGGATTGAATACAACAGTCACCATGCGCACTATCCTCCATAGGTGTAATGTCTAATCAGTCTACGCTTCGATCGTTCCCTGGAAGAACAGTAGTAGTTTCCGATGCACATCTGGAGGCATTCTATAAATGTGGGCTATCAGAGTGTTGATGAAACACTGAAATTGCTTCCGGATTGAATACAACAGTCACCATGCGCACTTTCCTCCATGGGAGTAATGTCTCTAACAGTCTACGCTATGATCATTCCCCAGAAGACCAGTAGTAGTTTCCTATGCACATCTAGAGGCTTTCTGTACACTGTGGACTATCAGAGTGTTGATGAAAGACAGAAATTGCATCGGGGTTGAATACAAGAGTCACCATGCGCAGTGTCCTCCATGGGAGTAATGTCTCAAACAGTCTACGCTTTGATCGTTCCCTGGAAGACCAGTAGTAGTATCCGAAGCACATCTGGAGGCTTTCTCTACTCTGTGGACTATCAGAGTGTTGATGAAACACAGAAATTGCATCGGGATTGAATACAACAGTCACCATACGCACTTTCCTCCATTGGAGTAATGTCTCATACAGTCTACGCTTTCATAGTTCCCTGGAAGACCAGTAGTAGTTTCCGATGCACATCTGGAGGCTTTCTGTACACTGTGGGCTATCAGAGTGTTGATGAAACACAGAAATTGCATCCGGATTGAATACAACAGTCACCATGCGCACTTTCCTCCATGGGAGTAATGTCTCTAACAGTCTACGCTATGATCGTTCCCCAGAAGACCAGTAGTAGTTTCCTATGCACATCTAGAGGCTTTCTGTACACTGTGGACTATCACAATGTTGATGAAACACAGAAATTGCATCGTCATTGAACAAAACAGTCACCATGCGCACTTTCCTCCATTCTAGTAATGTCTCTAACAGTCCACGCTTTGATCGTTCCCTGAAAGACCAGTAGTAGTATCCGAAGCACATCTGGAGGCTTTCTGTACTCTGTGGACTATCAGAGTGTTGATGAAACACAGAAATTGCATTGCGATTGAATACAACAGTCACCATGCGCACCTTCCTAAATGGGAGTAATGTCTCATACAGTCTACGCTTTCATAGTTCCCTGGAAGACCAGTAGTAGTTTTCGATGCACATCTGGAGGCATTCTGTAAAATGTGGACTATCAGAGTATTGATGAAACACAGAAATTGCATCGGGATTGAATACAACAGTCAACATGCGCACTTTCCTCCATAAAAGTAATGTCTCACACAGTCTACGCTTTGATCGTTCCCTGGAAGACCAGTAGTAGTTTCCTATGCACATCTAGAGGTTTTCTGTACACTGTGGACTATCAGAGTGTTGATGAAAGACAGAAATTGCATCGGGGTTGAATACAAGAGTCACCATGCGCAGTGTCCTCCATGGGAGTAATGTCTCAAACAGTCTACGCTTGGATCGTTCCCTGGAAGACCAGTAGTAGTTTACGGTGAACATCTGGAGGCATTCTGTAATCTGTGGACTATCAGAATGTTGATGAAACACAGACATTGCATCGGGATTGAACACAACAGTCACCATGCGCACTTTCCTCCATTTTAGTAATGTCTCTAACAGTCCACGCTTTGATCGTTTCCTGGAAGACCAGTAGTAGTTTCCGAAGCACATCTGGATGCTTTCTGTAATCTGTGGACTATCAGGGTGTTGATGAAACACAGAAATTGCGTCGGGATTGAATACAACAGCCACCATGCGCACTTTCCTCCAAGGGAGTAGTGTCTCAAACAGTCTATTCTTTGACCGTTCCCTGGAAGACCAGTAGTAGTTTCCGATGCTCATCTGGTGGCATTCTGTAATGTGTAGACTATCGGGGTGTTGATGAAACACAGTAATTGCATCGGGATTGAGTACAACAGTCACCATGCGCATATTCCTCCTTAAAAGTAATGTCTCAAACAGTCTACGCTTTGATCGTTCCCTGGAAGACCAGTAGTAGTTTCCGATGCACATCTGGAGGCATTCTGAAATCTGTGGACTATCAGAGTGTTGATGAAACACAGAAATTGCATCGGGATTGAATACAACAGTCACCATGCGCACTATCCTCCATAGGTGTAATGTCTAATCAGTCTACGCTTCGATCGTTCCCTGGAAGAACAGCAGTAGTTTCCGATGCACATCTGGAGGCATTCTATAAATGTGGGCTATCAGAGTGTTGATGAAACACAGAAATTGCTTCCGGATTGAATACAACAGTCACCATGCGCACTTTCCTCCATGGGAGTAATGTCTCTAACAGTCTACGCTATGATCGTTCCCCAGAAGACCAGTAGTAGTTTCCTATGCACATCTAGAGGCTTTCTGTACACTGTCGACTATCAGAATGTTGATGAAACACAGAAATTGCATCGTCATTGAACAAAACAGTCACCATGCGCACTTTCCTCCATTCTAGTAATGTCTCTAACAGTCCACGCTTTGATCGTTCCCTGGAAGACCAGTAGTAGTATCCGAAGCACATCTGGAGGCTTTCTGTACTCTGTGGACTATCAGAGAGTTGATGAAACACAGAAATTGCATTGCGATTGAATACAACAGTCACCATGCGCCCTTTCCTAGATGGGAGTAATGTCTCAAATAGTCTACACTTTGATCGTTCCCTGGAAGACCAGTAGTAGTTTCCGATGCACATCTGGAGGCATTCTGTAATCTGTGGAGTATCAGAGTGTTGATGAAACACAGAAATTGCGTCGGGATTGAATACAACAGTCACCATGCGCACTTTCCTCCAAGGGAGTAGTGTCTCAAAAAGTCTATTCTTTGATCGTTCCCCGGAAGACCAGTAGTAGTTTCCGAGGCACATCTGGTGGCATTCTGTAATCTGTGGACTATCAGAGTGTTGAAGAAACACAGAAATTGCATCGGGAATGAATACAACAGTCACCATGCGCACTTTCCTCCACGGGAGGTATGTCTCGTACAGTCTACGCTTTGATCGTTCCCTGGAAGACCAGTAGTAGTTTCCGATGCACATCTGGTAGCATTCTGTAATCTGTGGTCTATCAGAGTGTTGATGAATACAACAGTCACCATGCGCACTTTCCTCCATGGGAGCAATTCTCAAACAGTCTACGCTTTGATCGTTCCCTGTTAGACCAGTAGTAGTTTCCCATGCACATATGGAGGCATTCTGTAATCTGTGGACTATTAGAGAGTTGATGAAACACAGAAATTGCATCGGGATAGAATACAACAGTCGCCATGCGCACAATCCCCCATAAAAGTAATGTCTCAAACAGTCTACGATTTGATCGTTCCCTGGAAGATCAGTAGTAGTTTCCGATGAACATCAGGAGGCATTCTGTAATCTATGGACTATCAGAGTGTTGATGAAACACAGAAATTGCATCGGGATTGAATACAACAGTCACCATGCGCACTTTCCTCCATTGGAGTAATGTCTCATACAGTCTACGCTTTCATAGTTCCCTGGAAGACCAGTAGTAGTTTTCGATGCACATCTGGAGGCATTCTGTAAAATGTGGACTATCAGAGTGTTGATGAAATACAGAAATTGCATCGGGATTGAATACAACAGTCAACATGCTCACTTTCCTCCATAAAAGTAATGTCTTAAACAGTCTACGCTTTGATCGTTCCCTGGAAGACCAGTAGTAGTTTCCTATGCACATCTAGAGGCTTTCTGTACACTGTGGACTATCAGAGTGTTGGTGAAAGACAGAAATTGCATCGGGGTTGAATACAAGAGTCACCATGCGCAGTGTCTTCCATGGGAGTAATGTCTCAAACAGTCTACGCTTGGATCGTTCCCTGGAAGACCAGTAGTAGTTTACGATGAACATCTGGAGGCATTCTGTAATCTGTGGACTATCAGAATGTTGATGAAACACAGAAATTGCATCGGGATTGAACACAACAGTCACCATGCGCACTATCCTCCACTTTAGTAATGTCTCTAACAGTCCACGCTTTGATCGTTTCCTGGAAGACCAGTAGTAGTTTCCGAAGCACATCAGGATGCTTTCTGTAATCTGTGGACTATCAGAGTGTTGATGAAACACAGAAATTGCGTCGGGATTGAATACAACAGTCACCATGCGCACTTTCCTCCAAGGGAGTAGTGTCTCAAACAGACTATTCTTTGATCGTTCCCTGGAAGACCAGTAGTAGTTTCCGATGCTCATCTGGTGGCATTCTGTAATGTGTAGACTATCGGGACGTTGATGAAACACAGTAATTGCATCGGGATTGAGTACAACAGTCACCATACGCATATTCCTCCTTAAAAGTAATGTCTCAAACAGTCGACGCTTTGATCGTTCCCTGGAAGACCAAGTAGTAGTTTACGATGAACATCTGGAGGCATTCTGTAATCTGTGGACTATCAGAATGTTGATGAAACACAGAAATTGCATCGGGATTGAACAAAACAGTCACCATGCGCACTTTCCTCCATTCTAGTAATGTCTGTAACAGTCCACGCTTTGATCGTTCCCTGGAAGACCAGTAGTAGTTTCCGAAACACATCTGGAGGCTTTCTGTACTCTGTGGACTATCAGAGTGTTGATGAAACACAGAAATTGCATCGCGATTGAATACAACAGGCACCATGCGCACTGTCCTAGATGGGAGTATTGTCTCAAATAGTCTACACTTTGATCGTTCCCTGGAAGACCAGTAGTAGTTTCCGATGCACATCTGGAGGCATTCTGTAATCTGTGGAGTATCAGAGTGTTGATGAAACACTGAAATTGCGCCGGGATTGAATACAACAGTCACCATGCGCACTTTCCTCCAAGGGAGTAGTGTCTCAAAAAGTCTATTCTTTGATCATTCCCTGGAAGACCAGTAGTAGTTTCCGATGCACATCTGGTGGCAATCTGTAATCTGTGGACTATCAGAGTGTTAAAGAAACACAGAAATAGCATCGGGAATGAGTACAACAGTCACCATGCGCACTTTCCTCCACGGCAGGTATGTCTCGTACAGTCTACGCTTTGATCGTTCCCTGGAAGACCAGTAGTAGTTTCCGATGCACATCTGGTAGCATTCTGTAATCTGTGGACTATCAGAGTGTTGCTGAATACAACAGTCACTATGCGCACTTTCCTCCATGGGAGTAATTCTCAAACAGTCTACGCTTTGATCGTTCCCTGTAAGACCAGTAGTAGTTTCCCATGCACATATGGAGGCATTCTGTAATCTGTGGACTATTAGAGTGTTGATGAGACACAGAAATTGCATCGGGATTGAATACAACAGTCGCCATGCGCACAATCCCCCATAAAAGTAATGTCTCAAACAGTCTACGATTTGATCGTTCCCTGGAAGACCAGTAGTAGTTTCCGATGAACATCTGGAGGCATTCTGTAATCTATGGACTATCAGAGTGTTGATGAAACACAGAAATTGCATCGGGATTGAATACAACAGTCACCATGCGCACTTTCCTCCATTGGAGTAATGTCTCATACAGTCTACGCTTTCATAGTTCCCTGGAAAACCAGTAGTAGTTTTCGATGCACATCTGGAGGCATTCTGTAAAATGTGGACTATCAGAGTGTTGATGAAACACAGAAATTGCATCGGGATTGAATACAACAGTCAACATGCGCACTTTCCTCCATTAAAGTAATGTCTCAAACAGTCTACGCTTTGATCGTTCGCTGGAAGACCAGTAGTAGTTTCCTATGCACATCTAGAGGCTTTCTGTACACTGTGGACTATCAGAGTGTTGATGAAAGACAGAAATTGCATCGGGGTTGAATACAAGAGTCACCATGCGCAGTGTCCTCCATGGGAGTAATGTCTCAAACAGTCTACGCTTGGATCGTTCCCTGGAAGACCAGTAGTAGTTTACGATGAACATCTGGAGGCATTCTGTAATCTGTGGACTATCAGAATGTTGATGAAACACAGAAATTGCATCGGGATTGAACACAACAGTCACCATGCGCACTTTCCTCCATTTTAGTAATGTCTCTAACAGTCCACGCTTTGATCGTTTCCTGGAAGACCAGTAGTAGTTTCCGAAGCACATCTGGATGCTTTCTGTAATCTGTGGACTATCAGAGTGTTGATGAAACACAGAAATTGCGTCGGGATTGAATACAACAGTCACCATGCGCACTTTCCTCCAAGGGAGTAGTGTCTCAAACAGTCTATTCTTTGATCGTTCCCTGGAAGACCAGTAGTAGTTTCCGATGCTCATCTGGTGGCATTCTGTAATGTGTAGACTATCGGTGTGTTGACGGAACACAGTAATTGCATCGGGATTGAGTACAACAGTCACCATGCGCATATTCCTCCTTAAAAGTAATGTCTCAAACAGTCTACGCTTTGATCGTTCCCTGGAAGACCAGTAGTAGTTTCCGATGCACATCTGGAGGCATTCTGAAATCTGTGGACTAACAGAATGTTGATGAAACACAGAAATTGCCTCGGGATTGAATACAACAGTCGCCATGCGCACAATCCCCCATAAAAGTAATGTGTCAAACAGTCTACGATTTGATCGTTCCCTGGAAGACCAGTAGTAGTTTCCGATGAACATCTGGAGGCATTCTGTAATCTATGGACTATCAGAGTGTTGATGAAACACAGAGATTGCATCGGGATTGAATACAACAGTCACCATGCGCACTTTCCTCCATTGGAGTAATGTCTCATACAGTCTACGCTTTCATAGTTCCTTGGAAGACCAGTAGTAGTTTTCGATGCACATCTGGAGGCATTCTGTAAAATGTAGACTATCAAAGTGTTGATGAAACACAGAAATTGCATCGGGATTGAATACAACAGTCAACATGCGCACTTTCCTCCATAAAAGTAATGTCTCAAACAGTCTACGCTTTGATCGTTCCCTGGAAGACCAGTAGTAGTTTCCGATGCACATCTGGAGGCATTCTGTAATCTGTGGAGTATCAGAGTGTTGATGAAACACAGAAATTGCGTCGGGATTGAATACAACAGTACCATGCGCACTTTCCTCCATGGGAGTAATGTCTCAAATAGTCTACACTTTGATCGTTCCCTGGAAGATCAGTAGTATTTTCCGATGAACATCTGGAGGCATTCTGTAATGTGTAGACTATCGGGGTGTTGATGAAACACAGTAATTGCATCGGGATTGAATACAACAGTCACCATGCGCATATTTCTCCTTAAAAGTAATGTCTCAAACAGTCTACGCTTTGATCGTTCCCTGGAAGACCAGTAGTAGTTTCCGATGCACATCTGGAGGCATTCTGAAATCTGTGGACTATCAGAGTGTTGATGAGACACAGAAATTGTCTCTTGATTGAATACAACAGTCACCATGCGCACTTTCCTCCATGGGAGTAATGTCTCTAACAGTCTACGCTTTGATCGTTCCCCAGAAGACCAGTAGTAGTTTCCTATGCACATCTAGAGGCTTTCTGTACACTGTGGACTATCAGAGTGTTGATGAAAGACAGAAATTGCATCGGGGTTGAATACAAGAGTCACCATGCGCAGTGTCCTCCATGGGAGTAATGTCTCTAACAGTCCACGCTTTGATCGTTCCCTGGAAGACCAGTAGTAGTTTCCGAAGCACATCTGGAGGCTTTCTTTACTCTGTGGACTATCTGAGTGTTGATGAAACACAGAAATTGCATCGCGATTGAATACAACAGTCACCATGCGCACTTTCCTCCATGGGAGTAATGTCTCAAATAGTCTACACTTTGATCGTTCCCTGGAAGACCAGTAGTAGTTTCCGATGCACATCTGGAGGCATTCTGTAATCTGTGGAGTATCAGAGTGTTGATGAAACACAGAAATTGCGTCGGGATTGAATACAACAGTACCATGCGCACTTTCCTCCAAGGGAGTAGTGTCTCAAACAGTCTATTCTTTGATCGTTCCCTGGAAGACCAGTAGTAGTTTCCGATGGTCATCTGGTGGCATTCTGTAATGTGTAGACTATCGGGGTGTTGATGAAACACAGTAATTGCATCGGGATTGAATACAACAGTCACCATGCGCATATTCCTCCTTAAAAGTAATGTCTCAAACAGTCTACGCTTTGATCGTTCCCTGGAAGACCAGTAGTAGTTTACGATGAACATCTGGAGGCATTCTGTAATCTGTGGACTATCAGAATGTTGATGAAACACAGAAATTGCATCGGGATTGAACAAAACAGCCACCATGCGCACTGTCCTCCATTCTAGTAATGTCTCTAACAGTCCACGCTTTGATCGTTCCCTGGAAGACCAGTAGTAGTTTCCGAAGCACATCTGGAGGCTTTCTGTACTCTGTGGACTATCAGAGTGTTGATGAAACACAGAAATTGCATCGCGATTGAATACAACAGTCACCATGCGCACTTTCCTAGATGGGAGTAATGTCTCAAATAGTCTACACTTTGATCGATCCCTGGAAGACCAGTAGTAGTTTCCGACGCACATCTGGAGGCATTCTGTAATCTGTGGAGTATCAGAGTGTTGATGAAACACAGAAATTGCGTCGGGATTGAATACAACAGTCACCATGCGCACTTTCCTCCAAGGGAGTAGTGTCTCAAACAGTCTATTCTTTGATCGTTCCCTGGAAGACCAGTAGTAGTTTCCGATGCACATCTGGTGGCATTCTGTAATCTGTGGACTATCAGAGTGTTAAAGAAACACAGAAATTGCATCGGGAATGAATACAACAGTCACCATGCGCACTTTCCTCCACGGGAGGTATGTCTCGTACAGTCTACGCTTTGATCGTTACCTGGAAGACCAGTAGTAGTTTCCGATGCACATCTGGTAGCATTCTGTAATCTGTGGCCTGTCAGAGTGTTGATGAAACACAGAAATTGCATCGGGATTGAATACAACAGTCACCATGCGCACTTTCCTCCATGGGAGTAAATCTCAAACAGTCTACGCTTTGATCGTTCCCTGTAAGACCAGTAGTAGTTTCCCATGCACATATGGAGGCATTCTGTAATCTGTGGACTATTAGAGTGTTGATGAAACACAGAAATTGCATCGGGATTGAATACAACAGTCGCCATGCGCACAATCCCCCATAAAAGTAATGTCTCAAACAGTCTACGATTTGATCGTTCACTGGAAGACCAGTAGTAGTTTCCGATGCACATCTGGTGGCATTCTGTAATCTGTGGACTATCAGAGTGTTGATGAAACACAGAAATTGCATCGGGATTGAATACAACAGTCAACATGCGCACTTTCCTCCATAAAAGTAATGTCTCAAACAGTCTACGCTTTGATCGTTCCCTGGAAGACCAGTAGTAGTTTCCGATGCACATCTGGTGGCATTCTGTAATCTGTGGACCATCAGAGAGTTGATGAAACACAGAAATTGCGTCGGGAATGAATACAACAGTCACCATGCGCAGTTTCCTCCATGGGAGTAATGTCTCAAACAGTCTACGCTTTGATCGTTCCCTGGAAGACCAGTAGTAGTTTACGATGTACATCTGGAGGGATTCTGTAATCTGTGGACTATCAGAGCGTTGATGAAACACAGAAATTGCAACGGGATTGAATACAACACTCACCATGCGCACTTTCCTCCATGGTAGTGATGTCTCAAGCAGGCTACGCTTTGATCGTTCCCTGGAAGACCAGTAGTTGTTTCCGATGAACATCTGGCGGCATTCTGTAACCTGTGGGCTATCAGAGTGTTGATGAAACACAGAAATTGCATCGGGATTGAATACAACAGTCTCCATGCGCAGTTACCTCCATTGGAGTAATGTCTCAAACATTCTACGCTTTGATCGTTCCCTAGAAGAACAGTAGTAGTTTCCGATGAACATCTGGAGGCATTCTGTAATCTGTGGACTATTAGAGTGTTGATGAAACACAGAAATGGCGTCGGGATTGAATACAACAGTCGCCATGCGCACATTCCCCCACAAAATTAATGTCTCAAACAGTCTACGCCTTGTTCGTTCCCTGGAAGACCAGTAGTAGTTTCCGATGCACATCTGGAAGCTATCTTTAATCTGTGGTCTATCAGAGTGTTGATGAAACACAGAAATTGCATCGGGATTGAATACAACAGTCACCATGCGCACTTTCCTCCATTTTAGTAATGTCTCTAACAGTCCACACTTTGATCGTTCCCTGGAAGACTAGTAGTAGTTTCCGGTACACATCTGGAGGCTTTCTGTACTCTGTGGACTATCAGAGTGTTGATGAAACTCAGAAATTGCATCGGGGTTGAATACAACAGTCTCCATGCCCAGTTTCCTTCATGGGAGTAATGTCTCAAACAGTCTACGCTTTGATCGTTCCCTGGAAGACCAGTAGTAGTTTACGATGTACATCTGGAGGCATTCTGTAATCTGTGGACTATCAGAGCGTTGATGAAACACAGAAATTGCAACGGGATTGAATACAACACTCACCATGCGCACTTTCCTCCATGGGAGTAATGTCTCAAATAGTCTACGCTTTGATCGTTCCCTGGAAGACCAGTAGTAGTTTCCGATGCACATCTGGAGGCATTCTGTAATCTGTGGAGTATCAGAGTGTTGACGAAACACAGAAATTGCATTGGGATTGAATACAACAGTCACCATGCGAAAGTTCCTCCACGGGAGTAGTGTCTCAAACTGTCTATATTTTGATCGTTCCCTGGAAGACCAGTAGTAGTTTCCGATGCACATCTGGTGGCATTCTGTAATCTGTGGACTATCAGAGTGTTAAAGAAACACAGAAATTGCATCGAGAATGAATACAAAAGTCACCATGCACACTTTCCTCCACGGGAGGTATGTCTCGAACAGTCTACGCTTTGATCGTTCCCTGGAAGACCAGTAGTAGTTTCCGATGCACATCTGGTGGCATTCTGTAATCTGTGGCCTATCAGATTGTTGATGAAACACAGAAATTGCATCGGGATTGAATACAACGGTCACCATTCGCACTTTCCTCCATGGGAGTAATTCTCATATAGTCTATGCTTTGATTGTTCCCTGTAAGATCAGTAGTAGTTTCCGATGCACATCTGGAGGCATTCTGTAATCTGTGGACTATTAGAGTGTTGATGAAACACAGAAATTGCATCGGGATTGAATACAACAGTCGCCATGCGCACATTCCCCATAAAAGTAATGTCTTAAACAGTCTACGGTTTGATCGTTCCCTGGAAGACCAGTAGTAGTTTCCGATGAACATCTGGAGGCATACTGTTATCTATGGACTATCAGAGTGTTGATGAAACACAGAAATTGCATCGGGATTGAATACAACAGTCACCATGCGCTCTTTCCTCCATTGGAGCAATGTCTCAAACAGTCTACGTTTCATTGTTCCCTGGAAGACCAGTAGTAGTTTTCGATGCACATCTGGAGGCATTCTGTAAAATGTGGACTATCAGAGTGTTGATGAAACACAGAAATTGCATCCGGATTGAATACAACATTCACCATGCGCACTTTCCTCCACGGGAGTAATGTCTCAAACAAACTACGATTTGATCGTTCCCTGGAAGACCAGTAGTAGTTTCCGATGCACATCTGGTGGCATTCTGTAATGTGTAGACTATCAGGGTGTTGATGAAACACAGAAATTGCAACGGGATTGAATACAACACTCACCATGCGCACTTTCCTCCATGGTGGTAATGTCTCAAACAGTCTACGCTTTGATCGTTCCCTGGAAGAGCAGTAGTAGTTTCCAATGAACATCGGGCGGCATTCTGTAACCTGTGGACTATCAGAGTGTTGATGAATCGCAGAAATTGCATCGGTATTGAATACAACAGTCTCCCTGCGCAGTTACCTCCATTGAAGTAATGTCTCAAACTTTCTACGCTTTGATCGTTCCCTGGAAGGCCAGTAGTAGTTTCCGATGAAATTCTGGGGCTTTCTGTAATCTGTGGACTATCAGAGTGTTGATGAAACACAGAAATTGCATCCGGATTGAATACAATATTCACCATGCGCACTTTCCTCCACGGGAGTAATGTCTCAAACAAACTACGATTTGATCGTTCCCTGGAAGACCAGTAGTAGTTTCCGATGCACATCTGGTGGCATTCTGTAATGTGTAGACTATCAGGGTGTTGATGAAACACAGAAATTGCAACGGGATTGAATACAACAGTCAACATGCGCACTTTCCTCCATGGGAGTAATTCTCAAACAGTCTATGCTTTGATCGTTCCCTGTAAGACCAGTAGTAGTTTCCGATGCACATCTGGTGGCATTCTGTAATCTGTGGACTATCAGAGTGTTGACGAAACACAGAAGTAGCATCGGGAATGATTACAAGAGTCAACATGCGCAGTTTCCTCCATGGGAGTAATGTCTCAAACAGTCTACGCTTTGATCGTTCCCTGGAAGACCAGTAGTAGTTTCCGATGCACATCTGGAGGCATTCTGTAGTATGTGGACTATCAGAGTGTTGATGAAACACAGAAATTGCATCCGGATTGAATACAACGGTCACCATGCGCACTTTCTTCCATGGGAGTAATGTCTCAAACAATTTACGCTTTGATCGTTCCCTGGAAGACCAGTAGTAGTTTCAGATGCACATCTGGTGGCATTCTGTAATGTGTATACTATCAGGGTGTTGATGAAACACAGTAATTGCATCGGGATTGAATGCAACAGTCACCATGCGCACTTTCCTCAATGGGAGTAATGTCTCTAACAGTCTACGCTTTGATCGTTCCCCAGAAGACCAGTAGTAGTTTCCTATGCACATCTGGAGGCTTTCTGTACACTGTGGACTATCAGAGTGTTGATGAAAGACAGAAAATGCATCGGGGTTGAATACAACAGTCTCCATGCGCTGTTTCCTCCATGGGAGTAATCATCAAACAGTCTACGCTTTAATCGCTCCGTAGAAGATTAGTAGTAGTTTCCGATGCATATCTGGAGGCATTCTGTAATCTGTGGACTATCAGAGTGTTGATGCAACACAGAAATTGCATCGGGATTGAATACAACAGTCACCATGCTTACTTTCCTCCATGTGAGTAATGTCTCAAACAGTCTACGCTTTAATCGTTCCCTGGAAGACCAGTAGTAGTTTCTGATGCACATCTGGAGGCTTTCTGTAATCTGTGGACTATCAGAGTGTTGATGAAGCACAGAAATTGCATCGGGATTGAATACAACAGTCACCATGCGCACTTTTCTCCATGGGAGTGATGTCTGAAACAGTCTACGCTTTGATAGTTCCCTGGAAGACCAGTAGTAGTTTCCGATGCACATCTCGTGGCATTCTGTAATGTGTGGACTATCGGAGTGTTGATGAAATACGGAAATTGCATCGGGATTGAATACAACAGTCACCATGCCCACTTTCCTCCACGGGAGTAATGTCTCAAACAGTCTAGGGTTTGATAGATTCCTTGAAGACCAGTAGTAGCTTCCGATGCACGTCTGGTGGCATTCTGTAACCTGTGGACTATCGGAGTGTTGATGAAATACAGAAATTGCATCGGGATTGAATACAACAGTCACAATGCCCACTATCCTCCACGGGAGTAATGTCTCAAACAGTCTAGGGTTTGATAGTTCCCTTGAAGACCAGTAGTAGTTTCCGATGCACGTCTGGTGGCATTCTGTAACCTGTGGACTATCAGAGTGTTGATGAAACACAGTAATTGCATCGGGATTGAATACAACAGTCACCATCCGCACTTTCCTCCATGGGAGTAATGTCTGAAACAGTCTACTCTTTGATCGTCCCCTGGTAGACCAGTAGTAGTTTCCGATGCACATCTGGTGGCATTCTGTAATCTGTGGACTATCAGAGTGTTGATGAAATACAGAAATTGCATCGGGATTGAATACAACAGTCACCATGCCCACTTTTCTCCATGGGAGTGATGTCTGAAACAGTCTATGCTTTGATAGTTCCCTGGAAGTCCAGTAGTAGTTTCCGATGCACATCTCGTGGCATTCTGTAATGTGTGGACTATCAGAGTGTTGATGAAACACAGAAATTGTGTCGGGATTGAAAACAACAGTCACCATGCGCACTTTCCTCCATGGGAGTAATCCTCAAACAGTCTACGCTTTAATCGTTCCGTGGAAGACCTGTAGTAGTTTCCGATGCACATCTGGGGGCATTCTGTAATCTGTTTACTATCAGAGTGTTGATGCAACACAGAAATTGCATCGGGATTGAATACAACAGTCACCATGCTTACTTTCCTCCATGGGAGTAATGTGTCAAACAGTCTACGCTTTGATCGTTCCCTGGAAGACCAGTAGTAGTTTCTGATGCACATCTGGAGGCATTCTGTAATCTGTGGACTATCAGAGTGTTGATGAAACACAGAAATTCCATCGGGATTGAATACAACAGTCACCTTGCGCACTTTTCTCCATGAGAGTGATGTCTGAAACAGTCTACGCTTTGATAGTTCCCTGGAAGACCAGTAGTAGTTTCCGATGCACATCTCGTGGCATTCTGTAATGTGTGGACTATCAGAGTGTTGATGAAACACAGAAATTGTATCGGGATTGAATACAACAGTCACCATGCGCACGTTCCTCCACGGGAGTTATGTCTCAAACAGTCTACGCTTTGATCGTTCCCTGGAAGACCGGTAGTAGTTTCCGATGCACATCTGGTGGCATTCTGTAATCTGTGGACTATCAGAGTGTTGATGAAATACAGAAATTGCATCGGGATTGAATACAACAGTCACCATGCGCACTTTCCTCCACGGGAGTAATGTCTCAAACAGTCTACGCTTTGATCGTACCCTGGAAGACCAGTAGTAGTTTCCGATGCACGTCTGGTGGCATTCTGTAATCTGCGGACTATCAGAGTGTTGATGAAACACAGAAATTGCATCTGGATTGAATAAAACAGTCACCAAGACTACTTTCCTCCATGGGAGTAATTCTGAAACAATCTATGCTTTAATCGTTCCCTGGAAGACCAGTAGTAGTTTCCGATGCACATCTGGAGGCATTCTGTAATCTGTGGACTATCAGAGTGTTGATGAATCACAGAAAATGCATCGGGATTGAATACAACAATGACCATGCGCACTTTCCTCATTGGGAGTAATGCCTCAAAGAGTTTACGCTTTGATCGTTTCCTGGAACACCAGTAGCAGTTTCTTATGCACATCTGGAGGCATTCTCTAATCTGTGGACCTTTAGAGTGTTGATGAAACAGAGAAATTGCATTGGGATTGAATACAACAGTCACCATGCTCACTTTCCTCCATGGGAGTAATGGCTCAAACAGTCTACGCTTTGATCGTTCCCTGGAAGACCAGTAGCAGTTTCCGATGCACATCTGGAGGCATTCTGTTATCTTTGGACTATCAGAGTGGTGATGAAAGACAAAAATTGCATCGGGATTGAGTACCACAGTCACCATGCGCACTGTCTTCCATGGAAGCAATGTCTCAAACAGTCTAGGCTTTGATCGTTCCCTGGAAGACCAGTTGTAGTTTCCGATGCACATCTGGAGCCATTCTGTAATCTGTGGACTATCAGAGTGTTGATGAAACACAGAAATTGCATCGGGATTGAATACAACAGTCACCGTGCGCACTTTCCTCCACGGGGGTATGTCTCAAACAGTCTAGGCTTTGATCGTTCCCTGCAAGACAAGTTGTAGTTTCCGATGCACATCTGGAGGCATTCTGTAATCTGTGGACTATCAGAGTGTTGATGAAACACAGAAATTGCATCGGGATTGAATACAACAGTCACCATGCGAACTTTCCTCCATGAGAGCCATGTCTCAAACAGTCTACGCTTGGATCGTTCCCTGGAAGACCAGTAGTAGTTTCTGATGCACATTTAGAGGAATTCTGTAATCTGTGGACTATCAGAGTGTTGATGAAACACAGAAATTGCATCGGGATTGAGTCCCACAGTCACCATGCGCACTTTCCTCCATGGGAGCAATGTCTCAAACAGTCTAGGCTTTGATCGTTCCCTGGAAGACCAGTAGTAGTTTCCGATGCACGTCTGGTGGCATTGTGTAACCTGTGGACTATCAGAGTGTTGATGTAACACAGAAATTGCATCGGGATTAAATACAAGAGTCACCATGCGCACTTTCCTCCATGGGATCAATTCTCAAACAGTCTATGCTTTGATCGTTCCCTGTAAGACCAGTAGTAGTTTCCGATGCAAATCTCGAGGATCTCTGTACACTGTGGACTATCAGGGTGTTGATGAAACTCAGAAATTGCATCGGGGTTGAATACAACAGTCCTAATGCGCAGTTTCCTCCATGGGAGTAATGTCTCAAACATTCTACGCTTTGATCGTTCCCTGGAAGACCAGTAGTAGTTTACGATGCACATCTGGAGGCTTTCTGTAATCTGTGGACCTTCAAAGTGTTGATGAAACTTAGTAATTGCCTCGGAATTGAATACAACAGCCACCATGCGCACTTTCCTCTATGGGAGTAATGTCTCAAACAGTCTACGCTTTGATCGTTCCCTGGTAGACCAGTAGTAGTTTCTGATGAACATCTGGAGGCATTCTGTAATCTGTGGACTATCAGAGTGTTGATGAAACTCGGAAATTGCATCGGGATTGAATACAACAGTCACCATACGCACTTTCCTCCATGGGAGTAATGTCTGAAACAGTCTACCCTTTCATCGTTCCCTGGTAGACCAGTGGTAGTTTCCGATGCACATCTGGTGGCATTCTGTAATATGTGGTCTATCAGAGTGTTGATGAAACACAGAAATTGCATCGGGATTGAATACAACAGTCACCATACGCACTTTTCTCCATGGGAGTGATGTCTGAAACAGTCTACTCTTTGATGGTTCCCTGGAAGACCAGTAGTAGTTTCCGATGCACATCTCGTGGCATTCTGTAATGTGTGGACTATCAGAGTGTTGATGAAACACAGAAATTGCATCGGGACCGAATACAACAGTCACCATGCGACTTTCCTCCATGGGAGTAATCCTCAAACAGTCTACGCTTTAATCGTTCCGTAGAAGACCAGTAGTAGTTTCCGATGCACATCTGGAGGCATTCTCTAATCTGTGGACTATCAGAGTGTTGATGCAACACAGAAATTGCATCGGGATTGAATACAACGGTCACCATGCTTACTTTCCTCCATGTGAGTAATGTCTCTAACAGTCTACGCTTTAATCGTTCCCTGGAAGACCAGTAGTAGTTTCTGATGCACATCTGGAGGCTTTCTGTAATCTGTGGACTATCAGAGTGTTGATAGAGCACAGAAATTGCATCGGGATTGAATTCAACAGTCACCATGCGCACTTTTCTCCATGGGAGTGATGTCTGAAACAGTCTACGTTTTGATAGTTCCCTGGAAGACCAGTAGTAGTTTCCGATGCACATCTCGTGGCATTCTGTAATGTGTGGACTATCAGTGTGTTGATGAAACGCAGAAATGGCATCGGGATTGAATACAACAGTCACCATGCGCACGTTCCTCCAAGGGAGTTATGTCTCAAACAGTCTACGCTTTGATCGTTCCCTGGAAGACCAGTAGTAGTTTCCGATGCACATCTGGTGGCATTCTGTAATCTGTGGACTATCAGAGTGTTGATGAAATACGGAAATTGCATCGGGATTGAATACAACAGTCACCATGCCCACTTTCCTCCACGGGAGTAATGTCTCAAACAGTCTAGTGTTTGATAGTTCCCTTGAAGACCAGTAGTAGTTTCCGATGCACGTCTGGTGGCATTCTGTAACCTGTGGACTATCAGAGTGTTGATGAAATACAGAAATTGCATCGGGTTTGAATACAACAGTCGCAATGCCCACTTTCCTCCAAGGGAGTAATGTCTCAAACAGTCTAGGGTTTGATAGTTCCCTTGAAGACCAGTAGTAGTTTCCGATGCACGTCTGGTGGCATTCTGTAACCTGTGGACTATCAGAGTGTTGATGAAACACAGTAATTGCTTCGGGATTGAATACAACAGTCACCATCCGCACTTTCCTCCATGGGAGTAATGTCTGAAACAGTCTACTCTTTGATCGTTCCCTGGTAGATCAGTAGTAGTTTCCGATGCACATCTGGTGGCATTCTGTAATCTGTGGACTATCACAGTGTTGATGAAATACAGAAATTGCATCGGGATTGAATACAACAGTCACAATGCCCACTTTTCTCCATGGGAGTGATGTCTGAAACAGTCTAAGCTTTGATAGTTCCCTGGAAGTCCAGTAGTAGTTTCCGATGCACATCTCGTGGCATTCTGTAATGTGTGGACTATCAGTGTGTTGATGAAACGCAGAAATGGCATCGGGATTGAATACAACAGTCACCATGCGCACGTTCCTCCAAGGGAGTTATGTCTCAAACAGTCTACGCTTTGATCGTTCCCTGGAAGACCAGTAGTAGTTTCCGATGCACATCTGGTGGCATTCTGTAATCTGTGGACTATCAGAGTGTTGATGAAATACGGAAATTGCATCGGGATTGAATACAACAGTCACCATGCCCACTTTCCTCCACGGGAGTAATGTCTCAAACAGTCTAGTGTTTGATAGTTCCCTTGAAGACCAGTAGTAGTTTCCGATGCACGTCTGGTGGCATTCTGTAACCTGTGGACTATCAGAGTGTTGATGAAATACAGAAATTGCATCGGGTTTGAATACAACAGTCGCAATGCCCACTTTCCTCCAAGGGAGTAATGTCTCAAACAGTCTAGGGTTTGATAGTTCCCTTGAAGACCAGTAGTAGTTTCCGATGCACGTCTGGTGGCATTCTGTAACCTGTGGACTATCAGAGTGTTGATGAAACACAGAAATTGTATCGGGATTGAATACAACAGTCACCATGCGCACTTTCCTCCATGGGAGTAATCCTCAAACAGTCTACGCTTTAATCGTCCCGTGGAAGACCTGTAGTAGTTTCCGATGCACATCTGGAGGCATTCTGTAATCTGCTTACTATCAGAGTGTTGATGCAACACAGAAATTGCATCGGGATTGAATACAACAGTCACCATGCTTACTTCCCTCCATGGGAGTAATGTGTCAAATAGTCTACGCTTTGATCGTTCCCTGGAAGACCAGTAGTAGTTTCTGATGCACATCTGGAGGCATTCTGTAATCTGTGGACTATCAGAGTGTTGATGAAACACAGAAATTCCATCGGGATTGAATACAACAGTCACCTTGCGCACTTTTCTCCATGAGAGTGATGTCTGAAACAGTCTACGCTTTGATAGTTCCCTGGAAGACCAGTAGTAGTTTCCGATGCACATCTCGTGGCATTCTGTAATGTGTGGACTATCAGAGTGTTGATGAAACACAGAAATTGTATCGGGATTGAATACAACAGTCACCATGCGCACGTTCCTCCACGGGAGTTATGTCTCAAACAGTCTACGCTTTGATCGTTCCCTGGAAGACCGGTAGTAGTTTCCGATGCACATCTGGTGGCATTCTGTAATCTGTGGACTATCAGAGTGTTGATGAAATACAGAAATTGTATCGGGATTGAATACAACAGTCGCCATGCCCACTTTCCTCCACGGGAGTAATGTCTCAAACAGTCTAGGCTTTGATCGATCCCTGCAAGACAAGTTGTAGTTTCCGAAGCACATCTGGAGGCATTCTGTAATCTGTGGACTATCAGAGTGTTGATGAAACACAGAAATTGCATCGGGATTGAATACAACAGTCACCATGCGCACTTTCCTCCATGGGAGCCATGTCTCAAACAGTCTACGCTTGGATCGTTCCCTGGAAGACCAGTAGTAGTTTCTGATGCACATCTAGAGGAATTCTGTAATCTGTGGACTATCAGAGTGTTGATGAAGCACGGAAAGTGCATCGGGATTGAATACAACAGCCACTATGCGCACTTTTCTCCATGGGAGTGAAGTCTGAAACAGTCTAAGCTTTGATAGTTCCCTGGAAGACCAGTAGTAGTTTCCGATGCACATCTCATGACATTCTGTAATGTGTGGACTATCAGAGTGTTGATGAAACACAGAACTAGCATCGGGATTGAATACAACAGTCACCATGCGCACTTTCCTCCATGGGAGTAATCCTCAAACAGTCTACGCTTTAATCGCTCCGTGGAAGACCAGTAGTAGTTTCCGATGCACATCTGGAGGCATTCTGTAATCTGTGGACTATCAGAGTGTTGATGCAACACAGAAATTGCTCCGGGATTGAATACAACAGTCACCATGCTTACTTTCCTCCATGGGAGTAATGTCTCAAACAGTCTACGCTTTGATCGTTCCCTGGAAGACCAGTAGTAGTTTCTGATGCACATCTGGAGGCATTCTGTAATCTGTGGACTATCAGAGTGTTGATGAAACACAGAAATTTCATCGGGATTGAATACAACAGTCACCATGCGCACTTTTCTCCATGGGAGTGATGTCTGAAACAGTCTACGCTTTGATAGTTACCTGGAAGACCAGTAGTAATTTCCGATGCACGTCTCGTGGCATTCTGTAATGTGTGGACTATCAGAGTGTTGATGAAACACAGAAATTGCATCGGGATTGAATTGGACAGTCACCATGCGCACGTTCCTCCACGGGAGTTATGTCTCAAACAGTCTACGCTTTGATCGTTCCCTGGAAGACCGGTAGTAGTTTCCGATGCACATCTGGTGGCATTCTGTAATCTGTGGACTATCAGAGTGTTGATGAAATACAGAAATTGTATCGGGATTGAATACAACAGTCGCCATGCCCACTTTCCTCCACGGGAGTAATGTCTCAAACAGTCTAGGCTTTGATCGATCCCTGCAAGACAAGTTGTAGTTTCCGAAGCACATCTGGAGGCATTCTGTAATCTGTGGACTATCAGAGTGTTGATGAAACACAGAAATTGCATCGGGATTGAATACAACAGTCACCATGCGCACTTTCCTCCATGGGAGCCATGTCTCAAACAGTCTACGCTTGGATCGTTCCCTGGAAGACCAGTAGTAGTTTCTGATGCACATCTAGAGGAATTCTGTAATCTGTGGACTATCAGAGTGTTGATGAAGCACGGAAAGTGCATCGGGATTGAATACAACAGCCACTATGCGCACTTTTCTCCATGGGAGTGAAGTCTGAAACAGTCTAAGCTTTGATAGTTCCCTGGAAGACCAGTAGTAGTTTCCGATGCACATCTCATGACATTCTGTAATGTGTGGACTATCAGAGTGTTGATGAAACACAGAACTAGCATCGGGATTGAATACAACAGTCACCATGCGCACTTTCCTCCATGGGAGTAATCCTCAAACAGTCTACGCTTTAATCGCTCCGTGGAAGACCAGTAGTAGTTTCCGATGCACATCTGGAGGCATTCTGTAATCTGTGGACTATCAGAGTGTTGATGCAACACAGAAATTGCTCCGGGATTGAATACAACAGTCACCATGCTTACTTTCCTCCATGGGAGTAATGTCTCAAACAGTCTACGCTTTGATCGTTCCCTGGAAGACCAGTAGTAGTTTCTGATGCACATCTGGAGGCATTCTGTAATCTGTGGACTATCAGAGTGTTGATGAAACACAGAAATTTCATCGGGATTGAATACAACAGTCACCATGCGCACTTTTCTCCATGGGAGTGATGTCTGAAACAGTCTACGCTTTGATAGTTACCTGGAAGACCAGTAGTAATTTCCGATGCACGTCTCGTGGCATTCTGTAATGTGTGGACTATCAGAGTGTTGATGAAACACAGAAATTGCATCGGGATTGAATTGGACAGTCACCATGCGCACGTTCCTCCACGGGAGTTATGTCTCAAACAGTCTACGCTTTGATCGTTCCCTCGAAGACCGGTAGTAGTTTCCGATGCATATCTGGTGGCATTCTGTAATCTGTGGACTATCAGAGTGTTGATGAAATACAGAAATTGCATCGGGATTGAATACAACAGTCACCATGCCCACTTTCCTCCACGGGAGTAATGCCTCAAAGAGTTTACGCTTTGATCGTTCCCTGCAAGGCCAGTAGCAGTTTCCGATGCACATCTGGAGGAATTCTCTAATCTATGGACCTTTAGAGTGTTGAAGGAACACATTAATTGCATTGGGATTGAATACAAAAGTCACCATGCGCACTTTCCTCCATGGGAGTAATGTCTCAAACAGTCTACGCCTTGATCGTTCCCTGGAAGACCAGTAGTAGTTTCCGATGCACATCTGGAGGCATTCTGTAATCTGTGGACAATCAGAGTGTTGAAGAAACACAGAAATTGCATCGGGGTTGAATACAACAGTCACGATGCTCACTTTCCTCCATGGGAGTAATGTCCCAAACAGTCTACGCTTTGATCGTTCCCTGGAAGACCAGTAGCAGTTTCCGATGCACATCTGGAGGCATTCTGTTATCTGTGGACTATCAGAGTGGTGATGAAACACAGAAATTGCATCGGGATTGAGTACCACAGTCACCATGCGCACTGTCTTCCATGGGAGCAATGTCTCAAACAGTCTAGGCTTTGATCGTTCCCTGGAAGACCTGTTGTAGTTTCCGATGCACATCTGGAGGCATTCTGTAATCTGTGGACTATCAGAGTGTTGATGAAACACAGAAATTGCATCGGGATTGAATACAACAGTCAACGTGCGCACTTTCCTCCACGGCGGTATGTCTGAAACAGTCTGTGCTTTCGTCGTTCCCTGGAAGACCAGTAGTAATTTCCGATACACAGCTGGTGGCATTCTGTAATCTGTGGAATGTCAGAGTGTTGATGAAACACAGAAATTGCATCGGGATTGAGTACCACAGTCACCATGCGCACTTTCCTCCATGGGAGCAATGTCTCAAACAGGCTAGGCTTTCATCGTTCCCTGGAAGTCCAGTTGTAGTTTCCGATGCACATCTGGAGGCATTCTGTAATCTGTGGACAATCAGAGTGTTGATGAAAGACAGAAATTGCATCGGGATTGAATACAACAGTCACCGTGCGCACTTTCCTCCACAGGGGTATGTCTCGAATAGTCTATGCTTTCGTCGTTCCCTGGAAGACCAGAAGTAGTTTCCGATGCACATCTGGCGGCATTCTGTAATCTGTGGAATATCAGAGTGTTGATGAAACACAGAAATTGCATCGGGATTGAATACAACAGTCACCATGCGCACTTTCCTCCATGGGAGTAATGTCACAAACAGTCTACGCTTTGATAGTTCCCTGGAAGACCAGTAGTAGTTTCCGATGCACATCTCGTGGCATTCTGTAATGTGTGGACTATCAGAGTGTTGATGAAACACAGAAATTGCATCTGGATTGAATAAAACAGTCACCAAGACCACTTTCCTCCATGGGAGTAATGTCCCAAACAGTCTACGCTTTGATCGTTCCCTGGAAGACCAGTAGCAGTTTCCGATGCACATCTGGAGGCATTCTGTTATCTGTGGACTATCAGAGTGTTGATGAAACACAGAAATTGCATCGGGATTGAATACAACAGTCACCGTGCGCACTTTCCTCCACGGGTTTGTGTCTCAAACAGTCTAGGCTTTGATCGTTCCCTGCAAGACAAGTTGTAGTTTCCGATGCACATCTGGAGGCATTCTGTAATCTGTGGACTATCAGAGTGTTGATGAAACACAGAAATTGCATCGGGATTGAATACAACAGTCACCATGCGCACTTTCCACCATGGGGGCCATGTCTCAAACAGTCTACGCTTGGATCGTTCCCTGGAAGACCAGTAGTAGCTTCTGATGCACATCTAGAGGAATTCTGTAATCTGTGGACTATCAGAGTGTTGATGAAACACAGAAATTGCATCGGGATTGAGTACCACAGTCACCATGCGCACTTTCCTCCATGGGAGCAATGTCTCAAACAGTCTAGGCTTTGATCGTTCCCTGGAAGACCAGTAGTAGTTTCCGATGCAAGTCTGGTGGCATTCTGTAACCTGTGGACTATCAGAGTGTTGATGAAACACAGAAATTGCATCGGGATTGAATACAACAGTCACCATGCGCACTTTCCTCCATGGGAGTACTCCTCAAACAGTCTACGCTCTAATCGTTCCGTGGAAGACCAGTAGTAGTATTCGATGCACATCTGGAGGCTTTCTGTAATCTGTGGACCTTCAAAGTGTTGATGAAACTCAGTAATTGCCTCGGAATTGAATACAACAGCCACCATGCGCACTTTCCTCTATGGGAGTAATGTCTCAAACAGTCTACGCTTTGATCGTTCCCTGGAAGACCAGTAGTAGTTTCTGATGCACATCTGGAGGCATTCTGTAATCTGTGGACTATCAGAGTGTTGATGAAGCACGGAAATTGCATCGGGATTGAATACAACAGTCACCATGCGCACTTTTCTCCATGGGAGTGAAGTCTGAAACAGTCTAAGCTTTGATAGTTCCCTGGAAGACCAGTAGTAGTTTCCGATGCACATCTCATGACATTCTGTAATGTGTGGACTATCAGAGTGTTGATGAAACACAGAAATAGCATCGGGATTGAATACAACAGTCACCATGCGCACTTTCCTCCATGGGAGTAATCCTCAAACAGTCTACGCTTTAATCGTTCCGTGGAAGACCAGTAGTAGTTTCCGATGCACATCTGGTGGCATTCTGTAATCTGTGGACTATCAGAGTGTTGATGAAACACAGAAATTGCATCTGGATTGAATAAAACAGTCACCAAGACCACTTTCCTCCATGGGAGTAATTCTGAAACAATCTATGCTTTAATCGTTCCCTGGAAGACCAGTAGTAGTTTCCGATGCACATCTGGAGGCATTCTGCAATCTGTGGACTATCAGAGTGTTGATGAATCACAGAAAACGCATCGGGATTGAATACAACAATGACCATGCGCACTTTCCTCATTGGGAGTAATGCCTCAAAGAGTTTACGCTTTGATCGTTTCCTGGAACACCAGTAGCAGTTTCTTATGCACATCTGGAGGCATTCTCTAATCTGTGGACCTTTAGAGTGTTGATGAAACAGAGAAATTGCATTGGGATTGAATACAACAGTCACCATGCGCACTTTCCTCTATGGGAGTAATGTCTCAAACAGTCTACGCCTTGATCGTTCCCTGGAAGACCAGTAGTAGTTTCCGATGCACATCTGGAGGCATTCTGTAATCTGTGGACTATCAGAGTGTTGATGAAACACAGAAATTGCATCGGGATTGAGTACCACAGTCACCATGCGCACTTTCCTCCATGGGAGCAATGTCTCAAACAGTCTAGGCTTTGATCGTTCCCTGGAAGACCAGTAGTAGTTTTCGATGCAAATCTCGTGGCATTCTGTAACCTGTGGACTATCAGAGTGTTGATGAAACACAGAAATTGCATCGGGATTGAATACAACAGTCACCATGCGCACTTTCCTCAATGGGAGTAATCCTCAAACAGTCTACGCTTTAATCGTTCCGTAGAAGACCAGTAGTAGTATTCGATGCACATCTGGAGGCTTTCTGTAATCTGTGGACCTTCAAAGTGTTGATGAAACTCAGTAATTGACTCGGAATTGAATACAACAGCCACCATGCGCACTTTCCTCCATGGGTGTAATCCTCAAACAGTCTAAGCTTTGATAGTTCCCTGGAAGACCAATAGTAGTTTCCGATGCACATCTCATGACATTCTGTAATGTGTGGACTATCAGAGTGTTGATAAAACACAGAAATAGCATCGGGATTGAATACAACAGTCACCATGCGCACTTTCCTCCATGGGAGTAATCCTCAAACAGTCTACGATTTAATCGTTCCGTGGAAGACCAGTAGTAGTTTCCGATGCACATCTGGTGGCATTCTGTAATCTGTGGACTATCAGAGTGTTGATGAAACACAGAAATTGCATCTGGATTGAATAAAACAGTCACCAAGACCACTTTCCTCCATGGGAGTAATTCTGAAACAATCTATGCTTTAATCGTTCCCTGGAAGACCAGTAGTAGTTTCCGATGCACATCTGGAGGCATTCTGCAATCTGTGGACTATCAGAGTGTTGATGAATCACAGAAAATGCATCGGGATTGAATACAACAATGACCATGCGCACTTTCCTCATTGGGAGTAATGCCTCAAAGAGTTTACGCTTTGATCGTTTCCTGGAACACCAGTAGCAGTTTCTTATGCACATCTGGAGGCATTCTCTAATCTGTGGACCTTTAGAGTGTTGATCAAACAGAGAAATTGCATTGGGATTGAATACAACAGTCACCATGCGCACTTTCCTCCATGGGAGTTATGTCTCAAACAGTCTACGCCTTGATCGTTCCCTGGAAGACCAGTAGTAGTTTCCGATGCACATCTGGAGGCATTCTGTAATCTGTGGACTATCAGAGTGTTGATGAAACACAGAAGTTGCATCGGGATTGTATACAACAGTCACCATGCTCACTTTCCTCCATGGGAGTAATGGCTCAAACAGTCTACGCTTTGATCGTTCCCTGGAAGACCAGTAGCAGTTTCCGATGCACATCTGGAGGCATTCTGTTATCTTTGGACTATCAGAGTGGTGATGAAACACAGAAATTGCATCGGGATTGAGTACCACAGTCACGATGCGCACTGTCTTCCATGGAAGCAATGTCTCAAACAGTCTAGGCTTTGATCGTTCCCTGGAAGACCAGTTGTAGTTTCCGATGCACATCTGGAGGCCTTCTGTAATCTGTGGACTATCAGAGGGTTGATGAAACACAGAAATTGCATCGGGATTGAATACAACAGTCACCGTGCGCACTTTCTTCCACGGGGGTGTGTCTCAAACAGTCTAGGCTTTGATCGTTCCCTGCAAGACAAGTTGTAGTTTCCGATGCAAGTCTGGTGGCATTCTGTAACCTGTGGACTATCAGAGTGTTGATGAAACACAGAAATTGCATCGGGATTGAATACAACAGTCACCATGCGCACTTTCCTCCATGGGAATAATCCTCAAACAGTCTACGCTTTAATCGTTCCGTAGAAGACCAGTAGTAGTATTCGATGCACATCTGGACGCTTTCTGTAATCTGTGGACCTTCAAAGTGTTGATGAAACTCAGTAATTGACTCGGAATTGAATACAACAGCCACCATGCGCACTTTCCTCTATGGGAGTAATGTCTCAAACAGTCTACGCTTTGATCGTTCCCTGGAAGACCAGTAGTAGTTTCTGATGCACATCTGGAGGCATTCTGTAATCTGTGGACTATCAGAGTGTTGATGAAGCACGGATATTGCATCGGGATTGAATACAACAGTCACCATGCGCACTTTTCTCCATGGGAGTGAAGTCTGAAACAGTCTAAGCTTTTATAGTTCCCTGGAAGACCAGTAGTAGTTTCCGATGCACATCTCATGACATTCTGTAATGTGTGGACTATCAGAGTGTTGATAAAACACAGAAATAGCATCGGGATTGAATACAACAGTCACCATGCGCACTTTCCTCCATGGGAGTAATCCTCAAACAGTCTACGATTTAATCGTTCCGTGGAAGACCAGTAGTAGTTTCCGATGCACATCTGGTGGCATTCTGTAATCTGTGGACTATCAGAGTGTTGATGAAACACAGAAATTGCATCTGGATTGAATAAAACAGTCACCAAGACCACTTTCCTCCATGGGAGTAATTCTGAAACAATCTATGCTTTAATCGTTCCCTGGAAGACCAGTAGTAGTTTCCGATGCACATCTGGAGGCATTCTGCAATCTGTGGACTATCAGAGTGTTGATGAATCACAGAAAATGCATCGGGATTGAATACAACAATGACCATGCGCACTTTCCTCATTGGGAGTAATGCCTCAAAGAGTTTACGCTTTGATCGTTTCCTGGAACACCAGTAACAGTTTCTTATGCACATCTGGAGGCATTCTCTAATCTGTGGTCCTTTAGAGTGTTGATGAAAGAGAGAAATTGCATTGGGATTGAATACAACAGTCACCATGCGCACTTTCCTCCATGGGAGTAATGTCTCAAACAGTCTACGCCTTGATCGTTCCCTGGAAGACCAGTAGTAGTTTCCGATGCACATCTGGAGGCATTCTGTAATCTGTGGACTATCAGAGTGTTGATGAAACACAGAAGTTGCATCGGGATTGTATATAACAGTCACCATGCTCACTTTCCTCCATGGGAGTAATGGCTCAAACAGTCTACGCTTTGATCGTTCCCTGGAAGACCAGTAGCAGTTTCCGATGCACATCTGGAGGCATTCTGTTATCTTTGGACTATCAGAGTGGTGATGAAGCACAGAAATTGCATCGGGATTGAGTACCACAGTCACGATGCGCACTGTCTTCCATGGAAGCAATGTCTCAAACAGTCTAGGCTTTGATCGTTCCCTGGAAGACCAGTTGTAGTTTCCGATGCACATCTGGAGGCCTTCTGTAATCTGTGGACTATCAGAGTGTTGATGAAACACAGAAATTGCATCGGGATTGAATACAACAGTCACCGTGCGCACTTTCTTGAACGGGGGTGTGTCTCAAACAGTCTAGGCTTTGATCGTTCCCTGCAAGACAAGTTGTAGTTTCCGATGCACATCTGGAGGCATTCTGTAATCTGTGGACTATCAGAGTGTTGATGAAACACAGAAATTGCATCGGGATTGAATACAACAGTCACCATGCGCACTTTCCTCCATGGGAGCCATGTCTCAAACAGTCTACGCTTGGATCGTTCCCTGGAAGACCAGTAGTAGCTTCTGATGCACATCTAGAGGAATTCTGTAATCTGTGGACTATCAGAGTGTTGATGAAACACTGAAATTGCATCGGGATTGAATACAACAGTCACCATGCGCACTTTCCTCCATTGGAGCAATGTCTCAAACAGTCTAGGCTTTGATCGTTCCCTGGAAGACCAGTTGTAGTTTCCGATGCACATCGGGAGGCATTCTGTAATCTGTGGACTATCAGAGTGTTGATGAAACACAGAAATTGCATCGGGATTGAATACAACAGTCACCGTGCGCACTTTCCTCCACGGGGGTATGTCTGAAACAGTCTGTGCTTTCGTCGTTCCCTGGAAGACCAGTAGTAGTTTCCGATGCACAGCTGGTGGCATTCTGTAATCTGGGGAATATCAGAGTGTTGATGAAACACAGAAATTGCATTGGTATTGAATGCAACAGTCACCATGCTCACTTTCCTCCATGGGAGTAATGTCTCAAACAGTCTAGGCTTTGATCGTTCCCTGGAAGAGCAGTAGCAGTTTCCGATGCACATCTGGAGGCATTCTGTTATCTTTGGACTATCAGAGTGTTGATGAAACACAGAAATTGCGTCGGGATTGAATACAACAGTCACCATACGCACTTTTCAAAATGGGAGTGATGTCTGAAACAGTCTACGCTTTGATACTTCCCTGGAAGACCAGTAGTAGTTTCCGATGCACATCTCGTGGCATTCTGTAATGTGTGGACTATCAGTGTGTTGATGAAACGCAGAAATGGCATCGGGATTGACTACAACAGTCACCATGCGGACGTTCCTCCAGGGGAGTTATGTCTCAAACAGTCTACGCTTTGATCGTTCCCTGGAAAACCAGTAGTAGTTTCCGATGCACATCTGGTGGCATTCTGTAATCTGTGGACTATCAGAGTGTTGATGAAATACAGAAATTGCATCGGGATTGAATACAACAGTCACCATGCCCACTTTCCTCCACGAGAGTAATGTCTCAAACAGGCTAGGGTTTGATAGTTCCCTTGAAGACCAGTAGTAGTTTCCGATGCACGTCTGGTGGCATTCTGTAACCTGTGGACTATCAGAGTGTTGATGAAACACAGTAATTGCATCGGGATTGAATACAACAGTCACCATGCGCACTTTCCTCCATGGGAGTAATGTCTCAAACAGTCTACGCCTTGATCGTTCCCTGGAAGACCAGTAGTAGTTTCCGATGCACATCTGGAGGCATTCTGTAATCTGTGGACTATCAGAGTGTTGATGAAACACAGAAGTTGCATCGGGATTGTATATAACAGTCACCATGCTCACTTTCCTCCATGGGAGTAATGGCTCAAACAGTCTACGCTTTGATCGTTCCCTGGAAGACCAGTAGCAGTTTCCGATGCACATCTGGAGGCATTCTGTTATCTTTGGACTATCAGAGTGGTGATGAAGCACAGAAATTGCATCGGGATTGAGTACCACAGTCACGATGCGCACTGTCTTCCATGGAAGCAATGTCTCAAACAGTCTAGGCTTTGATCGTTCCCTGGAAGACCAGTTGTAGTTTCCGATGCACATCTGGAGGCCTTCTGTAATCTGTGGACTATCAGAGTGTTGATGAAACACAGAAATTGCATCGGGATTGAATACAACAGTCACCGTGCGCACTTTCTTGAACGGGGGTGTGTCTCAAACAGTCTAGGCTTTGATCGTTCCCTGCAAGACAAGTTGTAGTTTCCGATGCACATCTGGAGGCATTCTGTAATCTGTGGACTATCAGAGTGTTGATGAAACACAGAAATTGCATCGGGATTGAATACAACAGTCACCATGCGCAGTTTCCTCCATGGGAGCCATGTCTCAAACAGTCTACGCTTGGATCGTTCCCTGGAAGACCAGTAGTAGCTTCTGATGCACATCTAGAGGAATTCTGTAATCTGTGGACTATCAGAGTGTTGATGAAACACTGAAATTGCATCGGGATTGAATACAACAGTCACCATGCGCACTTTCCTCCATTGGAGCAATGTCTCAAACAGTCTAGGCTTTGATCGTTCCCTGGAAGACCAGTTGTAGTTTCCGATGCACATCGGGAGGCATTCTGTAATCTGTGGACTATCAGAGTGTTGATGAAACACAGAAATTGCATCGGGATTGAATACAACAGTCACCGTGCGCACTTTCCTCCACGGGGGTATGTCTGAAACAGTCTGTGCTTTCGTCGTTCCCTGGAAGACCAGTAGTAGTTTCCGATGCACAGCTGGTGGCATTCTGTAATCTGGGGAATATCAGAGTGTTGATGAAACACAGAAATTGCATTGGTATTGAATGCAACAGTCACCATGCTCACTTTCCTCCATGGGAGTAATGTCTCAAACAGTCTAGGCTTTGATCGTTCCCTGGAAGAGCAGTAGCAGTTTCCGATGCACATCTGGAGGCATTCTGTTATCTTTGGACTATCAGAGTGTTGATGAAACACAGAAATTGCGTCGGGATTGAATACAACAGTCACCATACGCACTTTTCAAAATGGGAGTGATGTCTGAAACAGTCTACGCTTTGATACTTCCCTGGAAGACCAGTAGTAGTTTCCGATGCACATCTCGTGGCATTCTGTAATGTGTGGACTATCAGTGTGTTGATGAAACGCAGAAATGGCATCGGGATTGACTACAACAGTCACCATGCGGACGTTCCTCCAGGGGAGTTATGTCTCAAACAGTCTACGCTTTGATCGTTCCCTGGAAAACCAGTAGTAGTTTCCGATGCACATCTGGTGGCATTCTGTAATCTGTGGACTATCAGAGTGTTGATGAAATACAGAAATTGCATCGGGATTGAATACAACAGTCACCATGCCCACTTTCCTCCACGAGAGTAATGTCTCAAACAGGCTAGGGTTTGATAGTTCCCTTGAAGACCAGTAGTAGTTTCCGATGCACGTCTGGTGGCATTCTGTAACCTGTGGACTATCAGAGTGTTGATGAAACACAGTAATTGCATCGGGATTGAATACAACAGTCACCATCCGCACTTTCCTCCATGGGAGTAATGTCTGAAACAGTCTACTCTTTGATCGTTCCCTGGTAGACCAGTAGTAGTTTCCGATGCACATCTGGTGGCATTCTGTAATCTGTGGACTATCAGAGTGTTGATGAAATACAGAAATTGCATCGGGATTGAATACAACAGTCACCATGCCCACTTTTCTCCATGGGAGTGATGTCTGAAACAGTCTAAGCTTTGATAGTTCCCTGGAGACCAGTAGTAGTTTCCGATGCACATCTCGTGGCATTCTGTAATGTGTGGATTATCAGAGTGTTGATGAAACACAGAAATTGTATCGGGATTGAATACAACAGTCACCATGCGCACTTTCCTCCATGGGAGAAATCCTCAAACAGTCTACGCTTTAATCGTTCCGTGGAAGACCTGTAGTAGTTTCCGATGCACATCTGGAGGCATTCTGTAATCTGTTTACTATCAGAGTGTTGATGCAACACAGAAATTGCATCGGGATTGAATACAACAGTCACCATGCTTACTTTCCTCCATCGGAGTAATGTGTCAAACAGTCTACGCTTTGATCGTTCCCTGGAAGACCAGTAGTAGTTTCCGATGCACGTCTGGTGGCATTCTGTAATCTGTGGACTATCAGAGTGTTGATAAAACACAGAAATTGCATCTGGATTGAATAAAACAGTCACCAAGACCACTTTCCTCCATGGGAGTAATTCTGAAACAATCTATGCTTTAATCGTTCCCTGGAAGACCAGTAGTAGTTTCCGATGCATATCTGGAGGCATTCTGTAATCTGTGGACTATCAGAGTGTTGATGAAACACAGAAATTGCATCGGGATTGAATACAACAGTCACCATGCGCACTTTCCTCCATGGGGGCCATGTCTCAAACAGTCTACGCTTGGATCGTTCCCTGGAAGACCAGTAGTAGCTTCTGATGCACATCTAGAGGAATTCTGTAATCTGTGGACTATCAGAGTGTTGATGAAACACAGAAATTGCATCGGGATTGAGTACCACAGTCACCATGCGCACTTTCCTCCATGGGAGCAATGTTTCAAACAGTCTAGGCTTTGATCGTTCCCTGGAAGACCAGTAGTAGTTTCCGATGCAAGTCTGGTGGCATTCTGTAACCTGTGGACTATCAGAGTGTTGATGAAACACAGAAATTGCATCGGGATTGAATACAACAGTCACCATGCGCACTTTCCTCCATGGGAGTAATCCTCAAACTGTCTACGCTCTAATCGTTCCGTGTAAGACCAGTAGTAGTATTCGATGCACATCTGGGGGCTTACTGTAATCCGTGGACCTTCAAAGTGTTGATGAAACTCAGTAATTGCCTCGGAATTGAATACAACAGCCACCATGCGCACTTTCCTCTATGGGAGTAATGTCTCAAACAGTCTACGCTTTGATCGTTCCCTGGAAGACCAGTAGTAGTTTCTGATGCACATCTGGAGGCATTCTGTAATCTGTGGACTATCAGAGTGTTGATGAAGCACGGAAATTGCATCGGGATTGAATACAACAGTCACCATGCGCACTTTTCTCCATGGGAGTGAAGTCTGAAACAGTCTAAGCTTTGATAGTTCCCTGGAAGACCAGTAGTAGTTTCCGATGCACATCTCATGACATTCTGTAATGTGTGGACTATCAGAGTGTTGATGAAACACAGAAATAGCATCGTGATTGAATACAACAGTCACCATGCGCACTTCCCTCCATGGGAGTAATCCTCAAACAGTCTACGCTTTAATCGTTCCGTGGAAGACCAGTAGTAGTTTCCGATGCACATCTGGAGGCATTCTGTAATCTGTGGACTATCAGAGTGTTGATGCAACATAGAAATTGCTCAGGGATTGAATACAACAGTCACCATGCTTACTTTCTTCCATGGGAGTAATGTCTCAAACAGTCTACGCTTTGATCGTTCCCTGGAAGACCAGTAGTAGTTTCTGATGCACATCTGGAGGCATTCTGTAATCTGTGGACCATCAGAGTGTTGATGAAACACAGAAATTGCATCTGGATTGAATAAAACAGTCACCAAGACCACTTTCCTCCATGGGAGTAATTCTGAAACAATCTATGCTTTAATCGTTCCCTGGAAGACCAGTAGTAGTTTCCGATGCACATCTGGAGGCATTCTGTAATCTGTGGACTATCAGAGTGTTGATGAATCACAGAAAATGCATCGGGATTGAATACAACAATGACCATGCGCACTTTCCTCATTGGGAGTAATGCCTCAAAGAGTTTACGCTTTGATCGCTTCCTGGAACACCAGTAGCAGTTTCTTATGCACATCTGGAGGCATTCTCTAATCTGTGGACTATCAGAGTGTTGATGAAACAGAGTAATTGCATTGGGATTGAATACAACAGTCACCATGCGCACTTTCCTCCATTGGAGTAAAGTCTCAAACAGTCTACGCTTGGATCGTTCCCTGGAAGACCAGTAGTAGCTTCTGATGCACATCTAGAGGAATTCTGTAATCTGTGGACTATCAGAGTGTTGATGAAACACTGAAATTGCATCGGGATTGAATACATCAGTCACCGTGCGCACTTTCTTGCACGGGGGTGTGTCTCAAACAGTCTAGGCTTTGATCGTTCCCTGCAAGACAAGTTGTAGTTTCCGATGCACATCTGGAGGCATTCTGTAATCTGTGGACTATCAGAGTGTTGATGAAACACAGAAATTGCATCGGGATTGAATACAACAGTCACCATGCGCACTTTCCTCCATGGGAGCCATGTCTCAAACAGTCTACGCTTGGATCGTTCCCTGGAAGACCAGTAGTAGCTTCTGATGCACATCTAGAGGAATTCTGTAATCTGTGGACTATCAGAGTGTTGATGAAACACTGAAATTGCATCGGGATTGAATACAACAGTCACCATGCGCACTTTCCTCCATGGGAGCAATGTCTCAAAGAGTCTAGGCTTTGATCGTTCCCTGGAAGACCAGTTGTAGTTTCCGATGCACATCGGGAGGCATTCTGTAATCTGTGGACTATCAGAGTGATGATGAAACACAGAAATTGCATCGGGATTGAATACAACAGTCACCGTGCGCACTTTCCTCCACGGGGGTATGTCTGAAACAGTCTGTGCTTTCGTCGTTCCCTGGAAGACCAGTAGTAGTTTCCGATGCACAGCTGGTGGCATTCTGTAATCTGGGGAATATCAGAGTGTTGATGAAACACAGAAATTGCATTGGTATTGAATGCAACAGTCACCATGCTCACTTTCCTCCATGGGAGTAATGTCTCAAACAGTCTAGGCTTTGATCGTTCCCTGGAAGAGCAGTTGTAGTTTCCGATGCACATCTGGAGGCATTCTGTAATCTGTGGACTATCAGAGTGTTGATGAAAGACAGAAATTGCATCTTGATTGAATACAACCAGTCACCGCGCGCACTTTCCTCCACAGGGGTATGTCTCAAACAGTCTATGCTTTCGTCGTTCCCTGGAAGACCAGAAGTAGTTTCCGATGCACATCTGGCGGCATTATGTAATCTGTGGAATATCAGAGTGTTGATGAAACACAGAAATTGCATCGGGATTGAATACAACAGTCACCGTGCGCACTTTTCTCCACGGGGGTATGTCTCAAACAGTCTGTGCTTTCGTCGTTCCCTGGAAGACCAGTAGTAGTTTCCGATGCACATCTGGTGGCATTCTGTAATCTGTGGAATATCAGAGTGTTGATGAAACACAGAAATTGCATCGGGATTGAATACAACAGTCACCATGCTCACTTTCCTCCATGGGAGTAATGTCTCAAACTGTCTACGCTTTGATCGTTCCCTGGAGGACCAGTAGCAGTTTCCGTGGCACATCTGGAGGCATTCTGTTATCTGTGGACTATCAGAGTGGCGATGAAACACAGAAATTGCATCGGGATTGAGTACCACAGTCACCATGCGGACTTTCCTCCATGGGAGCAATGTCTCAAACAGTCTAGGATTTGATCGTTCACTGGAAGACCAGTAGTAGTTTCCGATGCACGTCTGGTGGCATTCTGTAACCTGTGGACTATCAGAGTGTTGATGAAACACAGAAATTGCATCGGGATTGAATACAACAGTCACCATACGCACTTTTCTAAATGGGAGTGATGTCTGAAACAGTCTACGCTTTCATAGTTCCCTGGAAGACCAGTAGTAGTTTCCGATGCACATCTCATGGCATTCTGTAATGTGTGGACTATCAGTGTGTTGATGAAACGCAGAAATGGCATCGGGATTGACTACAACAGTCACCATGCGGACGTTCCTCCAGGGGAGTTATGTCTCAAACAGTCTACGCTTTGATCGTTCCCTGGAAAACCAGTAGTAGTTTCCGATGCACATCTGGTGGCATTCTGTAATCTGTGGACTATCAGAGTGTTGATGAAATTTAGAAATTGCATCGGGATTGAATACAACAGTCACATTGCACACTTTCCTCCACGGGAGTAAAGTCTCAAACAGTCTACGCTTTGATCGTTCCCTGGAAGACCAGTAGTAGTTTCCGATGCACGTCTGGTGGCATTCTGTAATCTGTGGACTATCAGAGTGTTGATAAAACACAGAAATTGCATCTGGATTGAATAAAACAGTCACCAAGACCACTTTCCTCCATGGGAGTAATTCTGAAACAATCTATGCTTTAATCGTTCCCTGGAAGACCAGTAGTAGTTTCTGATGCACATCTGGAGGCATTCTCTAATCTGTGGACCTTTAGAGTGTTGATGAAACAGAGAAATTGCATTGGGATTGAATACAACAGTCACCATGCGCACTTTCCTCCATGGGAGTAATGTCTCAAACAGGCTACGCCTTGATCGTTCCCTGGAAGACCAGTAGTAGTTTCCGATGCACATCTGGAGGCATTCTGTAATCTGTGGACTATCAGAGTGTTGATGAAACACAGTAATTGCATCGGGATTGAATACAACAGTCACCATCCGCACTTTCCTCCATGGGAGTAATGTCTGAAACAGTCTACTCTTTGATCGTTCCCTGGTAGACCAGTAGTAGTTTCCGATGCACATCTGGTGGCATTCTGTAATCTGTGGACTATCAGAGTGTTGATGAAATACAGAAATTGCATCGGGATTAAATACAACAGTCACCATGCCCACTTTTCTCCATGGGAGTGATGTCTGAAACAGTCTAAGCTTTGATAGTTCCCTGGAAGACCAGTAGTAGTTTCCGATGCACATCTCGTGGCATTCTGTAATGTGTGGATTATCAGAGTGTTGATGAAACACAGAAATTGTATCGGGATTGAATACAACAGTCACCATGCGCACTTTCTTCCATGGGAGAAATCCTCAAACAGTCTACGCTTTAATCGTTCCGTGGAAGACCTGTAGTAGTTTCCGATGCACATCTGGAGGCATTCTGTAATCTGTTTACTATCAGAGTGTTGATGCAACACAGAAATTGCATCGGGATTGAATACAACAGTCACCATGCTCACTTTCCTCCATGGGAGTAATGGCTCAAACAGTCTACGCTTTGATCGATCCCTGGAAGACCAGTAGCAGTTTCCGATGCACATCTGGAGGCATTCTGTTATTTTTGTACTATCAGAGTGGTGATGAAACACAGAAATTGCATCGGGATTGAGTACCACAGTCACGATGCGCACTGTCTTCCATGGAAGCAATGTCTCAAACAGTCTAGGATTTCGTCGTTCCCTGGAAGACCAGTTGTAGTTTCCGATGCACATCTGGAGGCATTCTGTAATCTGTGGACTATCAGAGTGTTGATGAAACACAGAAATTGCATCGGGATTGAATACAACATTCACCGTGCGCACTTTCCTCCACGGGGGTGTGTCTCAAACAGTCTAGGCTTTGATCGTTCCCTGCAAGACAAGTTGTAGTTTCCGATGCACATCTGGAGGCATTCTGTAATCTGTGGACTATCAGAGTGTTGATGAAACACAGAAATTGCATCGGGATTGAATACAACAGTCACCATGCGCACTTTACTCCATGGGAGCCATGTCTCAAACGGTCTACGCTTGGATCGTTCCCTGGAAGACCAGTAGTAGCTTCTGATGCACATCTAGAGGAATTCTGTAATCTGTGGACTATCAGAGTGTTGATGAAACACAGAAATTGCATCGGGATTGAGTACCACAGTCACCATGCGCACTTTCCTCCATGGGAGCAATGTCTCAAACAGTCTAGGCTTTGATCGTTCCCTGGAAGACCAGTAGTAGTTTCCGATGCACGTCTGGTGGCATTCTGTAACCTGTGGACTATCAGAGTGTTGATGAAACACAGAAATTGCATTGGGATTGAATACAACAGTCACAATGCGCACTTTACTCCATGGGAGTAATCCTCAAACAGTCTACGCTTTAATCGTTCCGTGGAAGACCAGTAGTAGTATTCGATGCACATCTGGAGGCTTTCTGTAATCTGTGGACCTTCAAAGTGTTGATGAAACTCAGTAATTGCCTCGGAATTGAATACAACAGCCACCATGCGCACTTTCCTCTATGGGAGTAATGTCTCAAACAGTCTACGCTTTGATCGTTCCCTGGAAGACCAGTAGTAGTTTCTGATGCACATCTGGAGGCATTCTGTAATCTGTGGACTATCAGAGTGTTGATGAAGCACGGAAATTGCATCGGGATTGAATACAACAGTCACCATGCGCACTTTTCTCCATGGGAGTGAAGTCTGAAACAGTCTAAGCTTTGATAGTTCCCTGGAAGACCAGTAGTCGTTTCCGATGCACATCTCATGACATTCTGTAATGTGTGGACTATCAGAGTGTTGATGAAACACAGAAATAGCATCGGGATTGAATACAACAGTCACCATAAGCACTTTCGTCCATGGGAGTAATCCTCAAACAGCCTACGCTTTAATCGTTCCGTGGAAGACCAGTAGTAGTTTCCGATGCACATCTGGAGGCATTCTGTAATCTGTGGACTATCAGAGTGTTGATGCAACACAGAAATTGCTCCGGGATTGAATACAACAGTCACCATGCTTACTTTCCTCCATGGGAGTAATGTCTCAAACAGTCTACGCTTTGATCGTCCCCTGGAAGACCAGTAGTAGTTTCTGATGCACATCTGGAGGCATTCTGTAATCTATGGACTATCAGAGTGTTGATGAAACACAGAAATTGCATCTGCATTGAATAAAACAGTCACCAAGACCACTTTCCTCCATGGGAGTAATTCTGAAACAATCTATGCTTTAATCGTTCCCTGGAAGACCAGTAGTAGCTTCCGATGCACATCTGGAGGCATTCTGTAATCTGTGGACTATCAGAGTGTTGATGAATCACAGAAAATGCATCGGAATTGAATACAACAGTCACCATGCGCACTTTCCTCCATGGGAGTAATGTCTCAAACAGTCTACGCCTTGATCGTTCCCTGGAAGACCAGTAGTAGTTTCCGATGCACATCTGGAGGCATTCTGTAATCTGTGGACTATCAGAGTGTTGATGAAACACATAAGTTGCATCGGGATTGAATACAACAGTCAACATGCTCACTTTCCTCCATGGGAGTAATGGCTCAAACAGTCTACGCTTTGATCGTTCCCTGGAAGACCAGTAGCAGTTTCCGATGCACATCTGGAGGCATTATGTTATCTTTGGACTATCAGAGTGGTCATGAAACACAGAAATTGCATCGGGATTGAGTACCACAGTCACAATGCGCACTGTCTTCCATGGAAGCAATGTCTCAAACAGTCTAGGCTTTGATCGTTCCCTGGAAGACCAGTTGTAGTTTCCGATGCACATCTGGAGGCATTCTGTAATCTGTGGACTATCAGAGTGTTGATGAAACACAGAAATTGCATCGGGATTGAGTACCACACTCACCATGCGCACTTTCCTCCATGGGAGCAATGTCTCAAACAGTCTAGGCTTTGATCGTTACCTGGAAGACCAGTAGTAGTTTCCGATGCACGTCTGGTGGCATTCTGTAACCTGTGCACTATCAGAGTGTTGATGAAACACAGAAATTGCATCGGGATTGAATACAACAGTCACCATGCGCACTTTCCTCCATAGGAGTAATCCTCAAACAGTCTACGCTTTAATCGTTCCGTGGAAGACCAGTAGTAGTATTCGATGCACAACTGGAGGCTTTCTGTAATCTGTGGACCTTCAAAGTGTTGATGACACTCAGTAATTGCCTCGGAATTAAATACAACAGCCACCATGCGCACTTTCCTCTATGGGAGTAATGTCTCAAACAGTCTACGCTTTGATCGTTCCCTGGAAGACCAGTAGTAGTTTCTGATGCACATCTGGAGGCATTCTGTAATCTGTGGACTATCAGAGAGTTGATGAAGCACGGAAATTGCATCGGGATTGAATACAACAGTCACCATGCGCACTTTCCTCCATGGGAGTGAAGTCTGAAACAGTCTAAGATTTGATAGTTCCCTGGAAGACCAGTAGTAGTTTCCGATGCACATCTCATGACATTCTGTAATGTGTGGACTATCAGAGTGTTGATGAAACACAGAAATAGCATCGGGATTGAATACAACAGTCACCATGCGTACTTTCCTCCATGGGAGTAATCCTCAAACAGTCTACGCTTTAATCGTTCCGTGGAAGACCAGTAGTAGTTTCCGATGCACATCTGGAGGCATTCTGTAATCTGTGGACTATCAGAGTGTTGATGCAACACAGAAATTGCTCCGGGATTGAATACAACAGTCACCAGGCTTACTTTCCTATATGGGAGTAATGTCTCAAACAGTCTACGCTTTGATCGTTCCCTGGAAGACCAGTAGTAGTTTCTGATGCACATCTGGAGGCATTCTGTAATCTGTGGACTATCAGAGTGTTGATGAAACACAGAAATTGCATCAGGATTGAATTCAACAGTCACCATGCGCACGTTCCTCCACGGGAGTTATGTCTCAATAAGTCTAGGCTTTGATCGTTCCCTGGAAGACCGGTAGTAGTTTCCGATGCACTTCTGGTGGCATTCTGTAATCTGTGGACTATCAGAGTGTTGATGAAATACAGAAATTGCATCGGGATTGAATACAACAATCACCATGCGCACTTTCCTCCATGGGAGTAATGTCCCAAACAGTCTACGCTTTGATCGTTCCCTGGAAGACCAGTAGCAGTTTCCGATGCACATCTGGAGGCATTCTGTTATCTGTGGACTATCAGAGTGGTGATGAAACACAGAAATTGCATCGGGATTGAGTACCACAGTCACCATGCGCACTGTCTTCCGTGGGAGCAATGTATCAAACAGTCTAGGCTTTGATCGTTCCCTGGAAGACCTGTTGTAGTTTCCGATGCACATCTGGAGGCATTCTGTAATCTGTGGACTATCAGAGTGCTGATGAAACACAGAAATTGCATCGGGATTGAATACAACAGTCACCGTGCGCACTTTCCTCCACGGGGGTATGTCTGGAACCGTCTGTGCTTTCGTCGTTCCCTGGAAGACCAGTAGTAGTTTCCGATGCACAGCTGGTGGCATTCTGTAATCTGTGGAATATCAGAGTGTTGATGAATCACAGAAATTGCATCGGGATTGAGTACCACAGTCACCATGCGCACTTTCCTCCATGAGAGCAATGTCTCAAACAGTCTAGGCATTGATCGTTCCCTGGAAGTCCAGTTGTAGTTTCCGATGCACATCTGGAGGCATTCTGTAATCTGTGGACTATCAGAGTGTTGATGAAAGACAGAAATTGCATCGGGATTGAATTCAACAGTCACCGTGCACACTTTCCTCCACAGGGGTATGTCTCGAACAGTCTATGTTTTCGTCGTTCCCTGGAAGACCAGAAGTAGTTTCCGATGCACATCTGGCGGCATTCTGTAATCTGTGGAATATCAGAGTGTTGATGAAAGACAGAAATTGCATCGGGATTGAATACAACAGTCACCATGCGCACTTTCCTCCATTGGAGTAATGTCACAAACAGTCTACGCATTGATCGTTCCCTGGAAGACCAGTAGTAGTTTCCGATGCACATCAGGAGGCATTCTGTAATCTGTGGACTATCAGAGTGTTGATGAAACACAGAAATTGCATGGGGATTGAATGCAACAGTCACCATGCGCACTTTCCTCCATGGGAGTAATGTCTCAAAGAGTCTACGATTTGATCGTTCCCTTGAAGACCAGTAGTAGTTTCCAATGCACATCTGGAGGCATTCTGTAATCTGTGGACTATCAGACTGTTGATGAGACACAGAAATTGCATCGGGATTGAATACAACAGTCACCATGCGCACTTTCCTCCATGGGAGTAATGTCTCAAACAGTCTACGATTTGATCTTTCCCTGGAAGACCAGTAGTAGTTTCCAATGTACATATGGGGGCATTCTGTAATCTGTGGACTATCAGAGTGTTGATGAAACACTGAAATTGCATCGGGATTGAATACAACAGTCACCATGCGCACTTTCCTCCATGGGAGTAATGTCTCAAACAGTCTAGGCTTTGATCGTTCCCTGGAAGAAAAGTTGTAGTTTCCGATGCACATCGGGAGGCATTCTGTAATCTGTGCACTATCAGAGTGTTGATGAAAGACAGAAATTGCATCGGGATTGAATACAACCGTCACCGTGCGCACTTTCCTCCACGGGGGTATGTCTGAAACAGTCTGTGCTTTCGTCGTTCCCTGGAAGACCAGTAGTAGTTTCCGATGCACAGCTGGTGGCATTCTGTAATCTGGGGAATATCAGAGTGTTGATGAAACACAGAAATTGCATTGGGATTGAATACAACAGTCACCATGCTCACTTTCCTCCATGGGAGTAATGTCTCAAACAGTCTACGCTTTGATCGTTCCCTGGAAGACCAGTAGCAGTTTCCGATGCACATCTGGAGGCATTCTGTTATCTGTGGACTATCAGAGCGGTGATGAAACACAGAAATTGCATCGGGATTGAGTACCACAGTCACCATGCGCACTTTCCTCCATGGGAGCAATGTCTCAAACAGTCTAGATTTTGATCGTTCCCTGGAAGACCAGTTGTAGTTTCCGATGCACATCTGGAGGCATTCTGTAATCTGTGGACTATCAGAGTGTTGATGAAAGACAGAAATTTTATTGGGATTGAATACAACCAGTCACCGTGCGCACTTTCCTCCACAGGGGTATGTCTCAAACAGTCTATGCTTTCGTCGTTCCCTGGAAGACCAGAAGTAGTTTCCGATGCACATCTGGCGGCATTATGTAATCTGTGGAATATCAGAGTGTTGATTAAACACAGAAATTGCATCGGGATTGAATACAACAGTCACCATGCTCACTTTCCTCCATGGGAGTAATGTCTCAAACAGTCTACGCTTTGATCGTTCCCTGGAGGACCAGTAGCAGTTTCCGTGGCACATCTGGAGGCATTCTGTTATCTCTGGACTATCAGAGTGGCGATGAAACACAAAAATTGCATCGGGATTGAATACAACAGTCACCATGCGCACATTCCTCCATGTGAGTAATCCTCAAACAGTCTACGCTTTAATCGTTCCGTGGAAGACCAGTAGTAGTTTTTGATGCACATCTGGAGGCTTTCTGTAATCTGTGGTCCTTCAAAGTGTTCATGAAACTCAGTAATTGCCTCGGAATTGAATACAACAGCCACCATGCGCACTTTCCTCTATGGGAGTAATGTCTCAAAGAGTCTACGCTTTGATCGTTCCAAGGTAGACCACTAGTAGTTTCCGATGTACATCTGGTGGCATTCTGTAATCTGTGGACTATCAGAGTGTTGATGAAACACAGAAATTGCATCGGGATTGAATACAACAGTCACCATGCGCACTTTCCTCCATGGGAGTAATCCTCAAACAGTCTACGCTTTAATCGTTCCGTGGAAGACCAGTAGTAGTTTCCGATGCACATCTGGAGGCATTCTGTAATCTGTGGACTATCAGAGTGTTGATGCAACACAGAAATTGCTCCGGGATTGAATACAACAGTCACCATGCTTACTTTCCTCCATGGGAGTGATGTCTCAAACAGTCTACGCTTTGATCGTTCCCTGGAACACCAGTAGTAGTTTCTGATGCACATCTGGAGGCATTCTGTAATCTGTGGACTATCAGAGTGTTGATGAAACACAGAAATTTCATCGGGATTGAATACAACAGTCACCATGCGCACTTTTCTCCATGGAAGTGATGTCTGAAACAGTCTACGCTTTGATAGTTCCCTGGAAGACCAGTAGTAATTTCCGATGCACATCTCGTGGCATTCTGTAATGTGTGGACTATCAGAGTGTTGATGAAACACAAAAATTGCATCGGGATTGAATTCAACAGTCACCATGCGCACGTTCCTCCACGGGAGTTATGTCTCAAACAGTCTACGCTTTGATCGTTCCCAGGAAGACCGGTAGTAGTTTCCGATGCACATCTGGTGGCATTCTGTAATCTGTGGACTATCAGAGTGTTGATAAAATACATAAATTGCATCGGGATTGAATACAACAGTCACCATGCCCACTTTCCTCCACAGGAGTAAAGCCTCAAAGAGTTTACGCTTTGATCGTTCCCTGGAAGACCAGTAGCAGTTTCCGATGCACATCTGGAGGAATTCTCTAATCTGTGGACCTTTAGAGTGTTGATGAAACACAGAAATTGCATTGGGATTGAATACAAAAGTCACCATGCGCACATTCCTCCATGGGAGTAATGTCTCAAACAGTCTACGCCTTGATCGTTCCGTGGAAGACCAGTAGTAGTTTCCGATGCACATCTGGAGGCATTCTGTAACCTGTGGACTAGCAGAGTGTTGATGAAACACAGAAATTGCTCCGGGATTGAATACAACAGTCACCGTGCGCACGTTCCTCCACCGGAGTATGTCTGAAACAGTCTGTGCTTTCGTCGTTCCCTGGAAGACCAGTAGTAGTTTCCGATGCACATCTGGAGGCATTCTGTAATCTGTGGAATATCAGAGTGTTGATGAAACACAGAAATTGCATTGGGATTGAATACAACAGTCACCATGCTCACTTTCCTCCATGGGAGTAATGTCTCAAACAGTCTACGCTTTGATCGTTCCCTGGAAGACCAGTAGTAGTTTCCGATGCACGTCTGGTGGCATTCTGTAACCTGTTGACTATCAGAGTGTTGATGAAACACAGAAATTGCATCGGGATTGAATACAACAGTCACCATGCGCACTTTCCTCCATGTGAGTAATCCTCAAACAGTCTACGCTTTAATCGTTCCGTGGAAGACCAGTAGTAGTTTTTGATGCACATCTGGAGGCTTTCTGTAATCTGTGGTCCTTCAAAGTGTTGATGAAACTCAGTAATTGCCTCGGAATTGAATACAACAGCCACCATGCGCACTTTCCTCTATGGGAGTAATGTCTTAAAGAGTCTACGCTTTGATCGTTCCCTGGAAGACCAGTAGTAGTTTCTGATGCACTTCTGGAGGCTTTCTGTAATCTGTGGCCTATCAGAGTGTTGATGAAACACGGAAATTGCATCGGGATTGAATACAACAGTCACCATCCGCACTTTCCTCCATGGGATTAATGTCTGAAACAGTCTACTCTTTGATAGTTCCAAGGTAGACAAGTAGTAGTTTCCGATGCACATCTGGTGGCATTCTGTAATCTGTGGACTATCAGAGTGTTTATGAAACACAGAAATTGCATCGGGATTGAATACAACAGTCACCATGCGCACTTTTCTCCATGGGAGTGATGTCTGAAACAGTCTAAGCTTTAATAGTTCCCTGGAAGACCAGTAGTAGTTTCCGATGCACATCTCATGGCATTCTGTAATGTGTGGACTATCAGAGTGTTGACGAAACACAGAAATTGCATCGGGATTGGGTACCACAGTCACCATGCGCACTTTCCTCCATGGGAGCAATGTCTCAAACAGTCTAGGCATTGGTCGTTCCCTGGAGGACCAGTAGTAGTTTCCGATGCACGTCTGGTGACATTCTGTAACCTGTGGACTATCAGAGTGTTGATGAAACACAGAAATTGCATCGGGATTGAATTCAACAACACCATCCGCACTTTCCTCCATGGGAGTAATGTCTGAAACAGTCTACTCTTTAATCGTTCCAAGGTAGACCACTAGTAGTTTCCGATGTACATCTGGTGGCATTCTGTAATCTGTGGACTATCAGAGTGTTGATGAAACACAGAAATTGCATCGGGATTGAATACAACAGTCACCATGCGCACTTTCCTCAATGGGAGTAATCCTCAAACAGTCTACGCTTTAATCGTTCCGTGGGAGACCAGTAGTAGTTTCCGATGCACATCTGGAGGCATTCTGTATTCTGTGGAATATCAGAATGTTGATGCAACACAGAAATTGCTCCGGGATTGAATACAACAGTCACCATGCTTACTTTCCTCCATGGGAGTAATGTCTCAAACAGTCTACGCTTTGATCGTTCCCTGGAAGACCAGTAGTAGTTTCTGATGCACATCTGGAGGCATTCTGTAATCTGTGGACTATCAGAGTGTTGATTAAACACAGAAATTTCATCGGGATTGAATACAACAGTCACCATGCGCACTTTTCTCCATGGAAGTGATGTCTGAAACAGTCTACGCTTTGATAGTTCCCAGGAAGACCAGTAGTAATTTCCGATGCACATCTCGTGGCATTCTTTAATGTGTGGACTATCAGAGTGTTGATGAAACACAAAAATTGCATCGGGATTGAATTCAACAGTCACCATGCGCACGTTCCTCCACGGGAGTTATGTCTCAAACAGTCTACGCTTTGATCGTTCCCTGGAAGACCGGTAGTAGTTTCCGATGTACATCTGGTGGCATTCTGTAATCTGTGGACTATCAGAGTGTTGATGAAAGACAGAAATTGCATCGGGATTGAATACAACAGTCACCGTGCGCACTTTCCTCCACGGGGGTATGTCTGAAACAGTCTGTGCTTTCGTCGTTCCCTGGAAGACCAGTAGTAGTTTCCGATGCACAGCTGGTGGCATTCTGTAATCTGGGGAATATCAGAGTGTTGATGAAACACAGAAATTGCATTGGGATTGAATACAACAGTCACCATGCTCACTTTCCTCCATGGGAGTAATGTCTCAAACAGTCTACGCTTTGATCGTTCCCTGGAAGACCAGTAGCAGTTTCCGATGCACATCTGGAGGCATTCTGTTATCTGTGGACTATCAGAGCGGTGATGAAACACAGAAATTGCATCGGGATTGAGTACCACAGTCACCATGCGCACTTTCCTCCATGGGAGCAATGTCTCAAACAGTCTAGGTTTTGATCGTTCCCTGGAAGACCAGTTGTAGTTTCCGATGCACATCTGGAGGCATTCTGTAATCTGTGGACTATCAGAGTGTTGATGAAAGACAGAAATTGTATTGGGATTGAATACAACAGTCACCATGCTCACTTTCCTCCATGGGAGTAATGTCTCAAACAGTCTACGCTTTGATCGTTCCCTGGAGGACCAGTAGCAGTTTCCGTGGCACATCTGGAGGCATTCTGTTATCTGTGGACTATCAGAGTGGCGATGAAACACAGAAATTGCATCGGGATTGGGTACCACAGACACCATGCGCACTTTCCTCCATGGGAGCAATGTCTCAAACAGTCTAGGCTTTGGTCGTTCCCTGGAGGACCAGTAGTAGTTCCCGATGCACATCTAATGGCATTCTGTAATCTGTAGACTATCAGAGTGTTGATGAAACACAGATATTGCATCGGGATTGAATACAACAGTCACCATGCTTACTTTCCTCCATGGGAGTAATGTCTCAAACAGTCTACGCTTTGATCGTTCCTTGGAAGACCAGTAGTAGTTTCTGATGCACATCTGGAGGCATTCTGTAAACTGTGGACTATCAGAGTGTTGATGAAACAAAGAAATTTCATCGGGATTGAATACAACAGTCACCATGCGCACTTTTCTCCATGGAAGTGATGTCTGAAACAGTCTACGCTTTGATAGTTCCCTGGAAGACCAGTAGTAATTTCCGATGCACATCTCGTGGCATTCTGTAATGTGTGGACTATCAGAGTGTTGATGAAACACAAAAATTGCATCGGGATTGAATTCAACAGTCACCATGCACACGTTCCTCCACGGGAGTTATGTCTCAAACAGTCTACGCTTTGATCGTTCCCTGGAAGACCGGTAGTAGTTTCCGATGCACATCTGGTGGCATTCTGTAATCTGTGGACTATCAGAGTGTTGATGAAAGACAGAAATTGCATCGGGATTGAATACAACAGTCACCGTGCGCACTTTCCTCCACGGGGGTATGTCTGAAACAGTCTGTGCTTTCGTCGTTCCCTGGAAGACCAGTAGTAGTTTCCGATGCACAGCTGGTGGCATTCTGTAATCTGGGGAATATCAGAGTGTTGATGAAACACAGAAATTGCATTGGGATTGAATACAACAGTCACCATGCTCACTTTCCTCCATGGGAGTAATGTCTCAAACAGTCTACGCTTTGTCGTTCCCTGGAAGACCAGTAGCAGTTTCCGATGCACATCTGGAGGCATTCTGTTATCTGTGGACTATCAGAGCGGTGATGAAACACAGAAATTGCATCGGGATTGAGTACCACAGTCACCATGCGCACTTTCCTCCATGGGAGCAATGTCTCAAACAGTCTAGGTTTTGATCGTTCCCTGGAAGACCAGTTGTAGTTTCCGATGCACATCTGGAGGCATTCTGTAATCTGTGGACTATCAGAGTGTTGATGAAAGACAGAAATTGTATTGGGATTGAATACAACCAGTCACCGTGCGCACTTTCCTCCACAGGGGTATGTCTCAAACAGTCTAAGCTTTCGTCGTTCCCTGGAAGACCAGAAGTAGTTTCCGATGCACATCTGGCGGCATTATGTAATCTGTGGAATATCAGAGTGTTGATGAAACCCAGAAATTGCATCGGGATTGAATACAACTGTCACCATGCTCACTTTCCTCCATGGGAGTAATGTCTCAAACAGTCTACGCTTTGATCGTTCCCTGGAGGACCAGTAGCAGTTTCCGTGGCACATCTGGAGGCATTCTGTTATCTGTGGACTATCAGAGTGGCGATGAAACACAGAAATTGCATCGGGATTGAATACAACAGTCACCATGCGCACATTCCTCCATGTGAGTAATCCTCAAACAGTCTACGCTTTAATCGTTCCGTGGAAGACCAGTAGTAGTTTTGATGCACATCTGGAGGCTTTCTGTAATCTGTGGTCCTTCAAAGTGTTGATGAAACTCAGTAATTGCCTCGGAATTGAATACAACAGCCACCATGCGCACTTTCCTCTATGGGAGTAATGTCTCAAAGAGTCTACGCTTTGATCGTTCCCTGGAAGACCAGTAGTAGTTTCTGATGCACTTCTGGAGGCTTTCTGTAATCTGTGGACTATCAGAGTGTTGATGAAACACGGAAATTGCATCGGGATTGAATACAACAGTCACCATCCGCACTTTCCTCCATGGGAGTAATGTCTGAAACAGTCTACTCTTTGATAGTTCCAAGGTAGACAAGTAGTAGTTTCGGATGCACATCTGGTTTCATTCTGTAATCTGTGGACTATCAGAGTGTTTATGAAACACAGAAATTGCATCGGGATTGAATACAACAGTCACCATGCGCACTTTTCTCCATGGGAGTGATGTCTGAAACAGTCTAAGCTTTGATAGTTCCCTGGAAGACCAGTAGTAGTTTCCGATGCACATCTCATGGCATTCTGTAATGTGTGGACTATCAGAGTGTTGACGAAACACAGAAATTGCATCGGGATTGGGTACCACAGTCACCATGCGCACTTTCCTCCATGGGAGCAATGTCTCAAACAGTCTAGGCTTTGGTCGTTCCCTGGAGGACCAGTAGTAGTTTCCGATGCACGTCTGGTGACATTCTGTAACCTGTGGACTATCAGAGTGTTGATGAAACACAGAAATTGCATCGGGATTAAATTCAACATCACCATCCGCACTTTCCTCCATGGGAGTAATGTCTGAAACAGTCTACTCTTTAATCGTTCCAAGGTAGACCACTAGTAGTTTCCGATGTACATCTGGAGGCATTCTGTAATCTGTGGACTATCAGAGTGTTGATGAAACACAGAAATTGCATCGGGATTGAATACAACAGTCACCATGCGCACTTTCCTCCATGGGAGTAATCCTCAAACAGTCTACGCTTTAATCGTTCCGTGGAAGACCAGTAGTAGTTTCCGATGCACATCTGGAGGCATTCTGTAATCTGTGGACTATCAGAGTGTTGATGCAACACAGAAATTTCATCGGGATTGAATACAACAGTCACCATGCGCACTTTTCTCCATGGAGGTGATGTCTGAAACAGTCTACGCTTTGATAGTTCCCTGGAAGACCAGTAGTAATTTCCGATGCACATCTCGTGGCATTCTGTAATGTGTGGACTATCAGAGTGTTGATGAAACACAAAAATTGCATCGGGATTGAATTCAACAGTCACCATGCGCACTTTCCTCCATGGAAGCAATGTCTGAAACAGTCTGTGCTTTCGTCGTTCCCTGGAAGACCAGTAGTAGTTTCCGATGCACATCTGGAGGCATTCTGTAATCTGTGGAATATCAGAGTGTTGATGAAACACAGAAATTGCATTGGGATTGAATACAACAGTCACCATGCTCACTTTCCTCCATGGGAGTAATGTCTCAAACAGTCTACGCTTTGATCGTTCCCTGGAAGACCAGTAGTAGTTTCCGATGCACGTCTGGTGGCATTCTGTAACCTGTTGACTATCAGAGTGTTGATGAAACACAGAAATTGCATCGGGATTGAATACAACAGTCACCATGCGCACTTTCCTCCATGTGAGTAATCCTCAAAGAGTCTACGCTTTAATCGTTCCGTGGAAGACCAGTAGTAGTTTTTGATGCATATCTGGAGGCTTTCTGTAATCTGTGGTCCTTCAAAGTGTTGATGAAACTCAGTAATTGCCTCGGAATTGAATACAACAGCCACCATGCGCACTTTCCTCTATGGGAGTAATGACTCAAAGAGTCTACGCTTTGATCGTTCCCTGGAAGACCAGTAGTAGTTTCTGATGCACTTCTGGAGGCTTTCTGTAATCTGTGGACTATCAGAGTGTTGATGAAACACGGAAATTGCATTGGGATTGAATACAACAGGCACCATCCGCACTTTCCTCCATGGGATTAATGTCTGAAACAGTCTACTCTTTGATAGTTCCAAGGTAGACAAGTAGTAGTTTCCGATGCACATCTGGTGGCATTCTGTAATCTGTGGACTATCAGAGTGTTTATGAAACACAGAAATTGCATCGGGATTGAATACAACAGTCACCATGCGCACTTTTCTCCATGGGAGTGATGTCTGAAACAGTCTAAGCTTTGATAGTTCCCTGGAAGACCAGTAGTAGTTTCCGATGCACATCTCATGGCATTCTGTAATGTGTGGACTATCAGAGTGTTGACAAAACACAGAAATTGCATCGGGATTGGGTACCACAGTCACCATGCGCACTTTCCTCCATGGGAGCAATGTCTCAAACAGTCTAGGCTTTGGTCGTTCCCTGGAGGACCAGTAGTAGTTTCCGATGCACGTCTGGTGACATTCTGTAACCTGTGGACTATCAGAGTGTTGATGAAACACCGAAATTGCATCGGGATTGAATTCAACATCACCATCCGCACTTTCCTCCATGGGAGTAATGTCTGAAACAGTCTACTCTTTAATCGTTCCAAGGTAGACCACTAGTAGTTTCCAATGTACATCTGGTGGCATTCTGTAATCTGTGGACTATCAGAGTGTTGATGAAACACAGAAATTGCATCAAGATTGAATACAACAGTCACCATGCGCACTTTCCTCCATGGGAGTAATCCTCAAACAGTCTACGCTTTAATCGTTCCGTGGAAGACCAGTAGTAGTTTCCGATGCACATCTGGAGGCATTCTGTAATCTGTGGAATATCAGAATGTTGATGCAACACAGAAATTGCTCCGGGATTGAATACAACAGTCACCATGCTTACTTTCCTCCATGGGAGTAATGTCTCAAACAGTCTACGCTTTGATCGTTCCCTGGAAGACCAGTAGTAGTTTCTGATGCACATCTGGAGGCATTCTGTAATCTGTGGACTATCAGAGGGTTGATGAAACACAGAAATTTCATCGGGATTGAATACAACAGTCACCATGCGCACTTTTCTCCATGGAAGTGATGTCTGAAACAGTCTACGCTTTGATAGTCCCCTGGAAGACCAGTAGTAATTTCCGATGCACATCTGGAGGCATTCTGTAATCTGTGGACTATCAGAGTGTTGATGAAAGACAGAAATTGCATTGGGATTGAATACAAAAGTCACCATGGGCACATTCCTCCATGGGAGTAATGTCTCAAACAGTCTACGCCTTGATCGTTCCGTGGAACACCAGTAGTAGTTTCCGATGCACATCTGGTGGCATTCTGTAATCTGTGGACTATCAGAGTGTTGATGAAACACAGAAATTGCATCAAGATTGAATACAACAGTCACCATGCGCACTTTCCTCCATGGGAGTAATCCTCAAACAGTCTACGCTTTAATCGTTCCGTGGAAGACCAGTAGTAGTTTCCGATGCACATCTGGAGGCATTCTGTAATCTGTGGAATATCAGAATGTTGATGCAACACAGAAATTGCTCCCGGATTGAATACAACAGTCACCATGCTCACTTTCCTCCATGGGAGTAATGTCTCAAACAGTCTACGCTTTGATCGTTCCCTGGAAGACCAGTAGCAGTTTCCGATGCACATCAGGAGGCATTCTGTAATCTGTGGACTATCAGAGTGTTGATGAAACACAGAAATTGCATGGGGATTGAATGCAACCGTCACCATGCGCACTTTCCTCCATGGGAGTAATGTCTCATAGAGTCTACGATTTGATCGTTCCCTTGAAGACCAGTAGTAGTTTCCAATGCACATCTGGAGGCATTCTGTAATCTGTGGACTATAAGTCTGTTGATGAGACACAGAAATTGCATCGGGATTGAATACAACAGTCACCATGCGCACTTTCCTCCATGGGAGTAATGTCTCAAACAGTCTACGATTGGATCGTTCCCTGGAAGACCAGTAGTAGTTTCCAATTTACATATGGAGGCATTCTGCAATCTGTGGACTATCAGAGTGTTGATGAAACACTGAAATTGCATCGGGATTGAATACAACAGTCACCATGCGCACTTTCCTCCATGGAAGCAATGTCTCAAACAGTCTAGGCTTTGATCGTTCCCTGGAAGACCAGTTGTAGTTTCCGATTCCCAACGGGAGGCATTCTGTAATCTGTGGACTATCAGAGAGTTGATGAAAGACAGAAATTGCATTGGGATTGAATACAACAGTCACCGTGCGCACTTTCCTCCACGGGGGTATGTCTGAAACAGTCTGTGCTTTCGTCGTTCCCTGGAAGACCAGTAGTAGTTTCCGATGCACAGCTGGTGGCATTCTGTAATCTGGGGAATATCAGAGTGTTGATGAAACACAGAAATTGCATTGGGATTGAATACAACAGTCACCATGCTCACTTTCCTCCATGGGAGCAATGTCTCAAACAGTCTAGGTTTTGATCGTTCCCTGGAAGACCAGTTGTAGTTTCCGATGCACATCTGGAGGCATTCTGCAATCTGTGGACTATCAGAGTGTTGATGAAAGACAGAAATTGTATTGGGATTGAATACAACCAGTCACCGTGCGCACTTTCCTCCACAGGGGTATGTCTCAAACAGTCTGTGCTTTCGGCGTTCCCTGGAAGACCAGTAGTAGTTTCCGATGCACATCTGGTGGCATTATGTAATCTGTGGAATATCAGAGTGTTGATGAAACACAGAAATTGCATCGGGATTGAATACAACAGTCACCATGCTCACTTTCCTCCATGGGAGTAATGTCTCAAACAGTCTACGCTTTGATCGTTCCCTGGAGGACCAGTAGCAGTTTCTGTGGCACATCTGGAGGCATTCTGTTATCTGTGGACTATCGGAGTGGCGATGAAACACAGAAATTGTATCGGGATTGAGTACCACAGTCACTATGCGCACTTTCCTCCATGGCAGCAATGTCTCAAACAGTCTAGGATTTGATCGTTCCCTGGAAGACCAGTAGTAGTTTCCGATGCACGTCTGGTGGCATTCTGTAACCTGTTGACTATCAGAGTGTTGATGAAACACAGAAATTGCATCGGGATTGAATACAACAGTCACCATGCGCACTTTCCTCCATGTGAGTAATCCTCAAACAGTCTACGCTTTAATCGTTCCGAGGAAGACCAGTAGTAGTTTTTGATGCACATCTGGAGGCTTTCTGTAATCTGTGGTCCTTCAAAGTGTTGATGAAACTCAGTAATTGCCTCGGAATTGAATACAACAGCCACCATGCGCACATTCCTCTATGGGAGTAATGTCTCAAAGAGTCTACGCTTTGATCGTTCCCTGGAAGACCAGTAGTAGTTTATGATGCACTTCTGGAGGCTTTCTGTAATCTGTGGACTATCAGAGTGTTGATGAAACACGGAAATTGCATCGGGATTGAATACAACAGTCACCATCGGCACTTTCCTCCATGGGAGTAATGTCTGAAACAGTCTACTCTTTGATAGTTCCAAGGTAGACAAGTAGTAGTTTCCGATGCACATCTGGTGGCATTCTGTAATCTGTGGACTATCAGAGTGTTTATGAAACACAGAAATTGCATCGGGATTGAATACAACAGTCACCATCCGCACTTGCCTCCATGGGAGTAATGTCTGAAACAGTCTACTCTTTAATCGTTCCAAGGTAGACCACTAGTAGTTTCCGATGTACATCTGGTGGCATTCTGTAATCTGTGGACTATCAGAGTGTAGATGAAACACAGAAATTGCATCGGGATTGAATACAACAGTCACCATGCGCACTTTCCTCCATGGGAGTTATCCTCAAACAGTCTACGATTTAATCGTTCCGCGGAAGACCAGTAGTAGTTTCCGATGCACATCTGGAGGCATTCTGTAATCTGTGGACTATCAGAGTGTTGATGCAACACTGAAATTGCATCGGGATTGAATACAACAGTCACCAAGCGCACTTTCCTCCATGGGAGCCATGTCTCAAACAGTCTACGATTTGATCGTTCCCTGGAAGACCAGTAGTAGTTTCCGATGCACGTCTGGTTTTATTCTGTAACCTGTGGACTATCAGAGTGTTGATGAAACACAGAAATTGCATCGGGATTGAATACAACAGTCACCATGCGCACTTTCCTCCATGGGAGTAATGTCACAAACAGTCTACGCTTTGATCGTTCCCTGGAATACCAGTAGTAGTTTCCGATGGACATCAGGAGGCATTCTGTAATCTGTGGACTATCAGAGTGTTGATGAAACAATGAAATTGCATCGGGATTGAATACAACAGTCACCATGCGCACTTTCCTCCATGGGAGTAATGTCTCAAAGAGTCTACGCTTTGATCGTTCCCTTGAAGACCAGTAGTAGTTTCCGATGCACATCTGGAGGCATTCTGTAATCTGTGGACTGTCACACTGTTGATGAGACACAGAAATTGCATCGGGATTGAATACAACAGTCACCATGCTCACTTTCCTCCACTGGAGGTATATCTCAAACAGTCTACGCTTTGATCGTTCCCTGGAAGACCAGTAGAAGTTTCCGATTCACATCTGGTAGCATTCTGCAATCTGTGGACTATCAGAGTGTTGATGAAACACAGAAATTGCATTGGGATCGGATGTAACAGTCACCATGCGCACTTTCCTCCACGGCAGAAATGTCTCAAATTGTCTACGCTTTGATCGTTCCCAGGAAGACATGTAGTTTCCGATGCACATCTGGTGCCATTCTGTAATCTGTGGACTATCAGAGTGTTGATGAAACACAGAAATTGCATTGGGATTGAATACAACAGTCACCATGCTCACTTTCCTCCACGGGAGTAACGTCTCAAACTGTCTACGCTTTGATCGTTCCCTGGAAGACCTGTAGTAGTTTCCGATGCACATCTGGTGGCATTCTGTAATCTGTGGACTATCAGAGTGTTGATGAAACACAGAAATTGCATCGGGATTGAATACAACTGTCACCGTGCGCACTTTCCTCCACAGGGGTATGTCTCAAACAGTCTATGCTTTCGTCGTTCCCTGGAAGACCAGAAGTAGTTTCCGATGCACATCTGGCGGCATTCTGTAATCTGTGGAATATCAGAGTGTTGATGAAACACAGAAATTGCATCGGGATTGTGTACCACACTCACCATGCGCACTGTCTTTCATGGAAGCAATGTCTCAAACAGTCTAGACTTTGAGCGTTCCCTGGAAGACCAGTTGTAGTTTCCGATGCACATCTGGAGTCATTCTGTAATCTGTGGATTATCAGAGTGTTGATGAATCACAGAAATTGCATCGGGATTTAATACAACTGTCACCGTGCACACTTTCCTCCACGGGGGTATGTCTCAAACAGTCTGTGCTTTTGTCGTTCCCTGGAAGACCAGTAGTAGTTTCCGATGCACATCTGGTGGCATTCTGTAATCTGTGGAATATCAGAGTGTTGATGAAACACAGAAATTGCATCGGGATTGAATACAACAGTCACCATGCTCACTTTCCTCCATGGGAGTAATGTCTCAAACAGTCTACGCTTTGATCGTTACCTGGAAGACCAGTAGCAGTTTCCGTGGCACATCTGGAGGCATTCTGTTATCTGGGGACCATCCGAGTGGCGATGAAACACAGAAATTGCATCGGGATTGGGTAACACAGTCACCAGCGCACTTTCCTCCATGGGAGCAATGTCTCAAACAGTCTAGGCTTTGATCGTTCCCTGCAAGACCAGTTGTAGTTTCCGATGCACATCTGGAGGCATTCTGTAATTTGTGGACTATCAGAGTGTTGATGAAACACAGAAATTGCATCGGGATTGAATACAACAGTCACCATGCGCACTTTCCTCCATGGGAGCCATGTCTCAAACAGTCTACGTTTTGATCGTTCCCTGGAAGACCAGTAGTAGTTTCTGATGCACATCTGGAGGCATTCTGTAACCTGTGGACTATCAGAGTGTTCATGAAACACAGAAATTGCATCGGGATTGAGTACCACAGTCACCATGCGCACTTTCCTCCATGGGAGCAATGTCTCAAACAGTCTAGGCTTTGATCGTTCCCTGGAAGACCAGTAGTAGTTTCCGATGCACGTCCGGTGGCATTCTGTAACCTGTGGACTATCAGAGTGTTGATGAAACACAGAAATTGCATCGGGATTGAATACAACAGTCACCATGCGCACTTTCCTGCATGGGAGTAATCCTCAAACAGTCTACGCTTTAATCGTTCCGTGGAAGACCAGTAGTAGTTTCCGATGCACATCTGGTGGCATTCTGTAATCCGTAGAATATCAGAGTGTTGATGAAACACAGAAATTGCATCGGGATTGAATACAACAGTCACCATGCTCACATTCCTCCACTGGAGTTATATCTCAAACAGTCTACGCGTTGATCGTTCCCTGGAAGACCAGTAGTAGTTTCCGATTCACATCTGGTAGCATTCTGTAATCTGTGGACTCTCAGAGTGTTGATGAAACACAGAAATTGCATCGGGATTGAATGCAACAGTCACCATGCGCACTTTCCTCCACGGCAGTAATGTCTCAAACTGTCTACGCTTTGATCGTTCCCTGGAAGACCTGTAGTAGTTTCCGATGCACATCTGGTGGCATTCTGTAATCTGTGGACTATCAGAGTGTTGATTAAACAGAGAAATTGCATTGGGATTAAATACAACAGTCACCATGCTCACTTTCCTCCATGGGAGTAATGTCTCAAACTGTCTACGCTTTGATCGTTCCCTGGAAGACCAGTAGCAGTTTCCGATGCACATCTGGAGGCATTCCGTTATCTGTGGACTATCCGAGTGGTGATGAAACACAGAAATTGCATCGGGATTGAGTACCACAGCCACCAAGCGCACTTTCCTCCATGGGAGCAATGTCTCAAACAGTCTAGGCTTTGATCGTTCCCTGGAAGACCAGTTGTAGTTTCCGATGCACATCTGGAGGCATTCTGTAATCTGTGGACTTTCAGAGTGTTGATGAAAGACAGAAATTGCATCGGGATTGAATACAACAGTCACCGTTCGCACTTTCCTCCACAGGGGTATGTCTCAAACAGTCTACGCTTTCGTTGTTCCCTGGAAGACCAGAAGTAGTTTCCGATGCACATCTGGCGGCATTCTGTAATCTGTGGAATATCAGAGTATTGATGAAACAGAGAAATTGCATCGGGATTGAATACAACAGTCACCATGCGAACTTTCCTCCATGGGAGTAATGTCACAAAAAGTCTACGCTTTGATCAATCCCTGGAAGACCAGTAGTAGTTTCCGATGCATATCAGGAGGCATTCTGTAATCTGTGGACTATCAGAGTGTTGATGAAACACTGAAATTGCATCGGGATTGAATACAACAGTCACCAAGCGCACTTTCCTCCATGGGAGTAATGTCTCAAAGAGTCTACGATTTGATCGTTCCCTGGAAGACCAGTAGTAGTTTCCAATGCACATATGGAGGCATTCTGTAATCTGTGGACTATCAGAGTGTTGATGAAACACTGAAATTGCATCGGGATTGAATACAACAGTCACCATGCGCACTTTCCTCCATGGGAGCCATGTCTCAAACAGTCTACGCTTTGATCGTTCCCTGGAAGACCAGTAGTAGTTTCCGATGCACATCTGGAGGCATTCTGTAATCTGTGGACTATCAGAGTGTTGATGAAACACAGGAATTGAATCAAGATTGAATACAACAGTCACCATGCGCACTTTCCTCCACTGGAGGTATATCTCAAACAGTCTACGTTTTGCTCGTTCCCTGGAAGACCAGTAGTAGTTGCCGATTCACATCTGGTAGCATTCTGCAATCTGTGGACTATCACAGTGTTGATGAAACACAGAAATTGCATTGGGATTTGATGCAACAGTCACCATGCGCACTTTCCTCCACGGCAGTAATGTCTCAAACAGTCTACGCTTTGATCGTTCCCTGGAAGACCTGTAGTAGTTTCCGATGCACATCTGGTGGCATTCTGTAATCTGTGGACTATCAGAGTGTTGATGAAACACAGAAAATGCATTGGGATTGAATATAACAGTCACCATGCTCACTTTCCTCCATGGGAGTAATGTCTCAAACAGTCTACGCTTTGATCGTTCCCTGGAAGACCAGTAGTAGTTTCCGATGCACGTCTGGTGGCATTCTGTAATCTGTGGAATATCAGAGTGTTGATGAAACACAGAAATTGCATCGGGTTGGATACAACAGTCACCATGCGCACTTTCCTCCATGGGAGCCATGTCTCAAACAGTCTACGTTTTGATCGTTCCCTGGAAGACCAGTAGTAGTTTCTGATGCACATCTGGAGGCATTCTGTAACCTGTGGACTATCAGAGTGTTCATGAAACACAGAAATTGCATCGGGATTGAGTACCACAGTCACCATGCGCACTTTCCTCCATGGGAGCAATGTCTCAAACAGTCTAGGATTTGATCGTTCCCTGGAAGACCAGTAGTAGTTTCCGATGCACGTCCGGTGGCATTCTGTAACCTGTGGACTATCAGAGTGTTGATGAAACACAGAAATTGCATCGGGATTGAATACAACAGTCACCATGCGCACTTTCCTGCATGGGAGTAATCCTCAAACAGTCTACGCTTTAATCGTTCCGTGGAAGACCAGTAGTAGTTTCCGATGCACATCTGGTGGCATTCTGTAATCTGTGGAATATCAGAGTGTTGATGAAACACAGAAATTGCATCGGGATTGAATACAACAGTCACCATGCTCACTTTCCTCCACTGGAGTTATATCTCAAACAGTCTACGCGTTGATCGTTCCCTGGAAGACCAGTAGTAGTTTCCGATTCACATCTGGTAGCATTCTGTAATCTGTGGACTATCAGAGTGTTGATGAAACACAGAAATTGCATCGGGATTGAATGCAACAGTCACCATGCGCACTTTCCTCCACGGCAGTAATGTCTCAAACTGTCTACGCTTTGATCGTTCCCTGGAAGACCTGTAGTAGTTTCCGATGCACATCTGGTGGCATTCTGTAATCTGTGGACTATCAGAGTGTTGATTAAACACAGAAATTGCATTGGGATTAAATACAACAGTCACCATGCTCACTTTCCTCCATGGGAGTAATGTCTCAAACTGTCTACGCTTTGATCGTTCCCTGGAAGACCAGTAGCAGTTTCCGATGCACATCTGGAGGCATTCCGTTATCTGTGGACTATCAGAGTGGTGATGAAACACATAAATTGCATCGGGATTGAGTACCACAGTCACCAAGCGCACTTTCCTCCATGGGAGCAATGTCTCAAACAGTCTAGGCTTTGATCGTTCCCTGGAAGACCAGTTGTAGTTTCCGATGCACATCTGGAGGCATTCTGTAATCTGTGGACTATCAGAGTGTTGATGAAAGACAGAAATTGCATCGGGATTGAATACAACAGTCACCGTTCGCACTTTCCTCCACAGGGGTATGTCTCAAACAGTCTATGCTTTCGTTGTTCCCTGGAAGACCAGAAGTAGTTTCCGATGCACATCTGGCGGCATTATGTAATCTGTGGAATATCAGAGTGTTGATGAAACAGAGAAATTGCATCGGGATTGAATACAACAGTCACCATGCGAACTTTCCTCCATGGGAGTAATGTCACAAAAAGTCTACGCTTTGATCAATCCCTGGAAGACCAGTAGTAGTTTCCGATGCATATCAGGAGGCATTCTGTAATCTGTGGACTATCAGAGTGTTGATGAAACACTGAAATTGCATCGGGATTGAATACAACAGTCACCAAGCGCACTTTCCTCCATGGGAGTAATGTCTCAAAGAGTCTACGCTTTGATCGTTCCCTGGAAGACCAGTAGTAGTTTCCAATGCACATATGGAGGCATTCTGTAATCTGTGGACTATCACAGTGTTGATGAAACACTGAAATTGCATCGGGATTGAATACAACAGTCACCATGCGCACTTTCCTCCATGGGAGCCATGTCTCAAACAGTCTACGCTTTGATCGTTCCCTGGAAGACCAGTAGTAGTTTCCGATGCACATCTGGAGGCATTCTGTAATCTGTGGACTATCAGAGTGTTGATGAAACACAGGAATTGAATCAAGATTGAATACAACAGTCACCATGCGCACTTTCCTCCACTGGAGGTATATCTCAAACAGTCTACGTTTTGCTCGTTCCCTGGAAGACCTGTAGTAGTTGCCGATTCACATCTGGTAGCATTCTGCAATCTGTGGACTATCACAGTGTTGATGAAACACAGAAATTGCATTGGGATTTGATGCAACAGTCACCATGCGCACTTTCCTCCACGGCAGTAATGTCTCAAACAGTCTACGCTTTGATCGTTCCCTGGAAGACCTGTAGTAGTTTCCGATGCACATCTGGTGGCATTCTGTAATCTGTGGACTATCAGAGTGTTGATGAAACACAGAAAATGCATTGGGATTGAATATAACAGTCACCATGCTCACTTTCCTCCATGGGAGTAATGTCTCAAACAGTCTACGCTTTGATCGTTCCCTGGAAGACCAGTAGTAGTTTCCGATGCACGTCTGGTGGCATTCTGTAATCTGTGGAATATCAGAGTGTTGATGAAACACAGAAATTGCATCGGGATTGGATACAACAGTCACCATGCGCACTTTCCTCCATGGGAGCCATGTCTCAAACAGTCTACGTTTTGATCGTACCCTGGAAGACCAGTGGTAGTTTCTGATGCACATCTGGAGGCTTTCTGTAATCTGTGGACTATCAGAGTGTTGATGAAACACAGAAATTGCATCGGGATTCAGTACCACAGTCACCATGCGCACTTTCCTCCATGGGAGCAATGTCTCAAACGGTCTAGGCTTTGATCGTTCCCTGCAAGACCAGTAGTAGTTTCCGATGCACATCTGGAGGCATTCTGTAATCTGTGGACTATCAGAGTGTTGATGAAACACAGAAATTGCATCGGGATTGGATACAACAGTCACCATGCGCACTTTCCTCCATGGGAGCCATGTCTCAAACAGTCTACGTTTTGATCGTACCCTGGAAGACCAGTGGTAGTTTCTGATGCACATCTGGAGGCATTCTGTAATCTGTGGACTATCAGAGTGTTGATGAAACACAGAAATTGCATCGGGATTGAGTACCACAGTCACCATGCGCACTTTCCTCCATGGGAGCAATGTCTCAAACAGTCTAGGCTTTGATCGTTCCCTGGAAGACCAGTAGTAGTTTCCGATGCACGTCTGGTGGCATTCTGTAATCTGTGGTCTATCAGAGTGTTGGTGAAACACAGGAATTGAATCTAGATTGAATACAACAGTCACCATGCGCACTTTCCTCCACTGGAGTTATATCTCAAACAGTCTACGCTTTGATCGTTCCCTGGAAGACCAGTAGTAGTTTCCGATTCACATCTGGAAGCATTCTGTAATCTGTGGACTATCAGAGTGTTGATGAAACACAGAAATTGCATCGGGATTGAATGCAACAGTCACCATGCGCACTTTCCTCCACGGCAGTAATGTCTCAAACTGTCTACGCTTTGATCGTTCCCTGGAATACCTGTAGTAGTTTCCGATGCACATCTGGTGGCATTCTGTAATCTGTGGACTATCAGAGTGTTGATGAAACACAGAAAATGCATTGGGATTGAATATAACAGTCACCATGCTCACTTTCCTCCATGGGAGTAATGTCTCAAACAGTCTACGCTTTGATCGTTCCCTGGAAGACCAGTAGCAGTTTCCGATGCACATCTGGAGGCATTCCGTTATCTGTGGACTATCGGAGTGGTGATGAAACAAAGAAATTGCGTCGGGATTGAGTACCACAGTCACCAAGCGCACTTTCCTCCATGGGAGCAATGTCTCAAACAGTCTAGGCTTTGATCGTTCCCTGGAAGACCAGTTGTAGTTTCCGATGCACATCTGGAGGCATTCTGTAATCTGTGGACTATCAGAGTGTTGATGAAAGACAGAAATTGCATCGGGATTGAATACAACAGTCACCGTGCGCACTTTCCTCCACAGGGGTATGTCTCAAACAGTCTATGCTTTCGTCGTTCCCTTGAAGACCAGAAGTAGTTTCCGATGCACATCTGGCGACATTCTGTAATCTGTGGAATATCAGAGTGTTGATGAAACAGAGAAATTGCATCGGGATTGAATACAACAGTCACCATGCGCACTTTCCTCCACGGGAGTAATGTCACAAAAAGTCTACGCTTTGATCGTTCCCTGGAAGACCAGTAGTAGTTTCCGATGCATATCAGGAGGCATTCTGTAATCTGTGGACTATCAGAGTGTTGATGAAACACTGAAATTGCATCGGGATTGAATACAACAGTCACCATGCGCACTTTCCTCCATGGGAGTAATGTCTCAAAGAGTCTACGCTTTGATCGTTCCCTTGAAGACCAGTAGTAGTTTCCGATGCACATCTGGAGGCATTCTGTAATCTGTGGACTATCAGACTGTTGATGAGACACAGAAATTGCATCGGGATTTAATACAACAGTCACCGTGCGCACTTTCCTCCACGGGGGTTTTTTTCAAACAGTCTGTGCTCTCGTCGTTCCCTGAGAGACCAGTAGTAGTTTTCGATGCACATCTGGTGGCATTCTGTAATCTGTGGAATATCAGAGTGTTGATGAAACACAGAAATTGCATCGGGATTGAATACAACAGTCACCATGCTCACTTTCCTCCATGGGAGTAATGTCTCAAACAGTCTACGCTTTGATCGTTCCCTGGAAGACCAGTAGCAGTTTCCGTGGCACATCTGGAGGCATTCTGTTATCTGGGGACCATCAGAGTGGCGATGAAACACAGAAATTGCATCGGGATTGAGTACCACAGTCACCATGCGCACTTGCCTCCATGGGAGCAATGTCTCAAACAGTCTAGGCTTTGATCGTTCCCTGCAAAACCAGTTGTAGTTTCCGATGCTCATCTGGAGGCATTCTGTAATCTGTGGACTATCAGAGTGTTGATGAAACACAGAAATTGCATCGGGATTGAGTACCACAGTCACCATGCGCACTTTCCTCCATGGGAGCAATGTCTCAAACTGTCTATGCTTTGATCGTTCCCTGGAAGACCAGTAGTAGTTTCCGATTCACGTCTGGTGGCATTCTGTAACCTGTGGACTATCAGAGTGTTGATGAAACACAGAAATTGCATCGGGATTGAATACAACAATCACCATGCGCACTTTCCTCCATGGGAGTAATCCTCAAACAGTCTACGCTTTAATCATTCCGTGGATGACCAGTAGTAGTTTTCGATGCACATCTGGAGGCTTTCTGTAATCTGTGGACCTTCAAAGTGTTGATGAAACTCAGTAATTGCCTCGGAATTGAATACAACAGCCACCATGCCCACTTTCCTCTATGGTAGTAATGACTCAAACCGTCAACGCTTTGATCGTTCCCTTTAAGACCAGTAGTAGTTTCTGATGCACATCTGGAGGCATTCTGTAATCTGTGGACTATCAGAGAGTTGATGAAACACGGAAATTGCATCGGGATTGAATACAACAGTCTCCATCCGCACTTTCCTCCATGGGAGTAATGTCTGAAACAGTCTACTCTTTGATCGTTCCAAGGTAGACCAGTAGTAGTTTCCGAAGCACATCTGGTGGCATTCTGTAATCTGTGGACTATCAGAGTGTTGATGAAACACAGAAATTGCATCGGGATTGAATACAACAGTCACCATGCGCACTTTTCTCCATGGGAGTGATGTCTGAAACAGTCTAAGCTTTGATAGTTCCCTGGAAGACCAGTAGTAGTTTCCGATGCACATCTCATGGCATTCTGTAATGTGTGGACTATCAGAGTGTTGATGAAACACAGAAATTGCATCGGGATTGAATACAACAGTCACCGTTCGCACTTTCGTCCACAGGGGTATGTCTCAAACAGTCTATGCTTTCGTCGTTCATTGGAAGACCAGAAGTAGTTTCCGATGCACATCTGGCGGCATTCTGTAATCTGTGGAATATCAGAGTGTTGATGAAACACAAAAATTGCATCGGGATTGAATACAACAGTCACCATGCGCACTTTCCTCCATGGGAGTAATGTCACAAACAGTCTACGCTTTGATCGTTCCCTGGAAGACCAGTAGTAGTTTCCGATGCACATCAGGAGGCATTCTGTAATCTGTGGACTATCAGAGTGTTGATGAAACACCGAAATTGCATCGGGATTGAATACAACAGTCACCATGCGCACTCTCCTCCATGGGAGTAATGTCTCAAAGAGTCCACGCTTTGATCGTTCCCTTGAAGACCAGTAGTAGTTTTCGATGCACATCTGGAGGCATTCTGTAATCTGTGGACTATCAGACTGTTGATGAGACACTGAAATTGCATCGGGATTGAATACAACAGTCACCATGCGCACTTTCCTCCATGGGAGCCATGTCTCAAACAGTCTACGCTTTGATCGTTCCCTGGAAGACCAGTAGTAGTTTCCGATGCACATCTGGAGGCATTCTGTAATCTGTGGACTATCTGAGTGTTGATGAAACACAGGAATTGAATCCAGATTGAATACATCAGTCACCATGCGCACTTTCCTCCACTGGAGGTATATCTCAAACAGTCTACGCTTTGATCGTTCCCTGGAAGACCAGTAGTAGTTTCCGATTCACATCTGGTAGCATTCTGTAATCTGTGGACTATCAGAGTGTTGATGAAACACAGAAATTGCATCGGGATTGAATGCAACAGTCACCATGCGCACTTTCCTCTACGGCACTAATGTCTCAAACTGTCTACGCTTTGATCGTTCCCTGGAAGACCTGTAGTAGTTTCCGATGCACATCTGGTGGCATTCTGTAATCTGTGGACTATCACAGTGTTGTTGAAACACAGAAATTGCATTGGGATTGAATACAACAGTCACCATGCTCACTTTCCTCCATGGGAGTAATGTCTCAAACAGTCTACGCTTTGATCGTTCCCTGGAAGACCAGTAGTAGTTTCTGATGCACATCTGGAGGCATTCTGTAATCTGTGGACTATCAGAGTGTTGATGAAACACAGAAATTGCATCGGGATTGAGTACCACAGTCACCATGCGCACTTTCCTCCATGGGAGCAATGTCTCAAACAGTCTAGGCTTTGATCGTTCCTTGGAAGACCAGTAGTAGTTTCCGATGCACGTCTGGTGGCATTCTGTAACCTGTGGACTATCAGAGTGTTGATGAAACACAGAAATTGCATCGGGATTGAATACAACAGTCACCATGCGCACTTTCCTCCATGGGAGTAATCCTCAAACAGTCTACGCTTTAATCGTTCCGTGGAAGACTAGTAGTAGTTTCCGATGCACATCTGGAGGCTTTCTGTAATCTGTGGACCTTCAAAGTTTTGATGAAACTCAGTAATTGCCTCGGAATTGAATACAACAGCCACCATGCGCACTTTCCTCTATGGGAGTAATGTCTCAAACAGTCTACGCTTTGATCGTTCCCTGGAAGACCAGTAGTAGTTTGTGATGCACATCTGGAGGCATTCTGTAATCTGTGGACTATCAGAGTGTTGATGAAACACGGAAATTGCATCGGGATTGAATACAACATCACCATCTGCACTTTCTTCCAAGGGAGTAAAGTCTGAAACAGTCTACTCTTTAATCGTTCCAAGGTAGACCAGTAGTAGTTTCCGAAGCACATCTGGTGGCATTCTGTAATCTGTGGACTATCAGAGTGTTGATGAAACACAGAAATTGCATCTGGATTGAATGCAACAGTCACCATGCGCACTTTTCTCCATGGGAGTGATGTCTGAAACAGTCTAAGCTTTGATAGTTCCCTGGAAGACCAGTAGTAGTTTCCGATGCACATCTCATGGCATTCTGTAATGTGTGGACTATCAGAGTGTTGATGAAACACAGAAATTGCATCGGGATTGAATACAACAGTCACTGTTCGCACTTTCCTCCACAGGGGTATGTCTCAAACAGTCTATGCTTTCGTCGTTCCCTGGAAGACCAGAAGTAGTTTCCGATGCACATCTGGCGGCATTCTGTAATCTGTGGAATATCATAGTGTTGATGAAACACAGAAATTGCATCGGGATTGAATACAACAGTCACCATGCGCATTTTCCTCCATGGGAGTAATGTCACAAACAGTCTACGCTTTGATGGTTCCCTGGAAGACCAGTAGTAGTTTCCGATGCACATCTAGAGGCATTCCGTAATCTGTGGAATATCAGAGTGTTGATGAAACACAGAAATTGCATCGGGATTGAATACAACAGTCACCATGCCCACTCTCCTCCATGGGAGTAATGTGTCAAAGAGTCTACGCTTTGATCGTTCCCTTGAAGACCAGTAGTAGTTTTCGATGCACATCTGGAGGCATTCTGTAATCTGTGGACCATCAGACTGTTGATGAGACACAGAAATTGCATCGGGATTGAATACAACAGTCACCATGCGCACTTTCCTCCATGGGAGTAATGTCTCAAACAGTCTACGATTTGATCGTTCCCTGGAAGACCAGTAGTAGTTTCCAATGCACATATGGAGGCATTCTGTAATCTGTGGACTATCAGAGTGTTGATGAAACACTGAAATTGCATCGCGATTGAATACAGCAGTCACCATGCGCACTTTTCTCCATGGGAGCCATGTCTCAAACAGTCTACGCTTTGATCGTTCCCTAGAAGACCAGTAGTAGTTTCCGATGCACATCTGGAGGCATTCTGTAATCTGTGGACTATCAGAGTGTTGATGAAACACAGGAATTGAATCCAGATTGAATACAACAGTCACCATGCGTACTTTCCTCCATTGGAGGTATATCTCAAACAGTCTACGCTTTGATCGTTCCCTGGAAAACCAGTAGTAGTTCCCGATTCACATCTGGTAGCATTCTGTAATCTGTGGACTATCAGAGTGTTGATGAAACACAGAAATTGCATCGGGATTGAACGCAACAGTCACCATGTGCACTTTCCTCTACGGCAGTAATGTCTCAAACTGTCTACGCTTTGATCGTTCCCTGGAAGACCTGTAGTAGTTTCCGATGCACATCTGGTGGCATTCTGTAATCTGTGGACTATCACAGTGTTGTTGAAACACAGAAATTGCATTGGGATTGAATACAACAGTCACCATGCTCACTTTCCTCCATGGGAGTAATGTCTCAAACAGTCTACGCTTTGATCGTTCCCTGGGAGACCAGTAGCAGTTTCCGATGCACATCTGGAAGCATTCTGTTATCTGTGGACTATCAGAGTGGTGATGAAACACAGAAATTGCATCGGGATTGAGTACCACAGTCACCATGCGCACTTTTCTCCATGGGAGCAATGTCTCAAACAGTCTAGGCTTTGATCGTTCCCTGGAAGACCAGTTGTAGTTTCCGATGCACATCTGGAGGCATTCTGTAATCTGTGGACCATCGGAGTGTTGATGAAAGACAGAAATTGCATCGGGATTGAATACAACAGTCACCGTGCGCACTTTCCTCCATGGGAGTAATGTCTCAAAGAGTCTACGCTTTGATCGTTCCCTTGAAGACCAGTAGTAGTTTCCGATGCACATCTGGAGGCATTCTGTAATCTGTGGACTATCAGACTGTTGATGAGACACAGAAATTGCATCGGGAATGAATACAACAGTCACCATGCGCACTTTCCTCCATGGGAGTAATGTCTCAAACAGTCTACGATTTGATCGTTCCCTGGAAGACCAGTAGTAGTTTCCAATGCACATATGGAGGCATTCTGTAATCTGTGGACTATCAGAGTGTTGATGAAACACAGGAATTGAATCTAGATTGAATACAACAGTCACCATGCGCACTTTCCTCCACTGGAGGTATATCTCAAACAGTCTACGCTTTGATCGTTCCCTGGAAGACCAGTAGTAGTTTCCGATTCACATCTGGTGGCATTCTGTAATCTGTGGACTATCAGAGTGTTGATGAAACACAGTAATTGCCTCGGAATTGAATACAACAGCCACCACGCGCACTTTCCTCCATGGGAGTAATGTCTCAAACAGTCTACGCTTTGATCGCTCCCTGGAAGACCAGTAGTAATATCCGATGCACATCTGGAGGCATTCTGTAATCTGTGGACTATCAGACTGTTGATGAGACACAGAAATTGCATCGGGATTGAATACAACAGTCACAATGCGCACATTCCTAGATGGGAGTATTGTCTCAAACAGTCTACGATTTGATCGTTCCCTGGAAGACCAGTAGTAGTTTCCGATGCATATATGGAGGCATTCTGCAATCTGTGGACTATCAGAGTGTGGATGAAACACAGAAATTGCATCGGGATTGAATACAACAGTCACCATGCGCACTTTCCTCCATGGGAGCCATGTCTCAAACTGTCTACGTTTTGATCGTTCCCTGGTAGACCAGTAGTAGTTTCCGATGCACATATGGAGGCATTCTGTAATCTGTGGACTATCAGAGTGTTTATGAAACAAAGGAATTGAATCGGGATTGAATACAACAGTCACCGTGCGCACTTTCCTCCATGGGAGTAATCCTCAAACAGTCTACGCTTTAATCGTTCCGTGGAAGACCGGTAGTAGTTTTCGATGCACATCTGGAGGCTTTCTGTAATCTGTGCACCTTCAAAGTTTTGATGAAACACAGTAATTGCCTCGGAATTGAATACAACAGCCACCATGCGCACTTTCCTCCATGGGAGTAATGTCTCAAAGAGTCTACGATTTGATCGTTCCCTGGAAGACCAGTAGTAGTTTCCGATGCACATCTGGAGGCATTCTGTAATCTGTGTTGATGAAACACAGAAATTGCGTCGGGATTGAATACAACAGTCACCATGCTCACTTTCCTCCATGGGAGTAATGTCTCAAACAGTCTACGCTTTGATCGTTCCCTGGAAGACCAGTAGTAGTTTCTGATGCACATCTGGAGGCATTCTGTAATCTGTGGACTATCAGAGTGTTGATGAAACACAGAAATTGCGTCGGGATTGAATACAACAGTCACCATGCTCACTTTCCTCCATGGGAGTAATGTCTCAAACAGTCTACGCTTTGATCGTTCCCTGGAAGACCAGTAGTAGTTTCTGATGCACATCTGGAGGCATTCTGTAATCTGTGGACTATCAGAGTGTTGATGAAACACAGAAATTGCATCGGGATTGCATACAACAGTCACCATGCGCACTCTCCTCCATGGGAGTAATGTCTCAAAGAGTCTACGCTTTGATCGTTCCCTTGAAGACCACTAGTAGCTTCCGATGCACATCTCATGGCATTCTGTAATGTGTGGACTATCAGAGTGTTGATGAGACACAGAAATTGCATCGGGATTGAATACAACAGTCACCATGCGCACTTTCCTCCATGGGAGTAATGTCTCGAACAGTCTACGATTTGATCGTTCCCTGGAAGACCAGTAGTAGTTTCCAATGCACATATTTAGGCATTCTGTAATCTGTGGACTATCAGAGTGTTGGTGAAACACTGAAATTGCATCGGGATTGAATACAACAGTCACCATGCGCACTTTCCTCAATGGGAGCCATGTTTCAAACAGTCTACGCTTTGATCGTTCCCTGGAAGACCAGTAGTAGTTTCCGATGCTCATCCGGAGGCATTCTGTAATCTGTGGACTATCAAAGTGTTGATGAAACACAGGAATTGAATCTAGATTGAATACAACAGTCACCATGCGCACTTTCCTCCACTGGAGGTATATCTCAAACAGTCTACGCTTTGATCGTTCCCTGGAAGACCAGTAGTAGTTTCCGATTCATATCTGGTAGCATTCTGTAATGTGTGGACTATCAGAGTGTTGATGAAACACAGAAATTGCATCGGGATTGAATACAACAGTCACTGTTCGCACTTTCCTCCACAGGGGTATGTCTCAAACAGTCTATGCTTTCGTCGTTCCCTGGAAGACCAGAAGTAGTTTCCGATGCACATCTGGCGGCATTCTGTAATCTGTGGAATATCATAGTGTTGATGAAACACAGAAATTGCATCGGGATTGAATACAACAGTCACCATGCGCATTTTCCTCCATGGGAGTAATGTCACAAACAGTCTACGCTTTGATGGTTCCCTGGAAGACCAGTAGTAGTTTCCGATGCACATCTAGAGGCATTCCGTAATCTGTGGAATATCAGAGTGTTGATGAAACACAGAAATTGCATCGGGATTGAATACAACAGTCACCATGCCCACTCTCCTCCATGGGAGTAATGTGTCAAAGAGTCTACGCTTTGATCGTTCCCTTGAAGACCAGTAGTAGTTTTCGATGCACATCTGGAGGCATTCTGTAATCTGTGGACAATCAGACTGTTGATGAGACACAGAAATTGCATCGGGATTGAATACAACAGTCACCATGCGCACTTTCCTCCATGGGAGTAATGTCTCAAACAGTCTACGATTTGATCGTTCCCTGGAAGACCAGTAGTAGTTTCCAATGCACATATGGAGGCATTCTGTAATCTGTGGACTATCAGAGTGTTGATGAAACACTGAAATTGCATCGCGATTGAATACAGCAGTCACCATGCGCACTTTTCTCCATGGGAGCCATGTCTCAAACAGTCTACGCTTTGATCGTTCCCTAGAAGACCAGTAGTAGTTTCCGATGCACATCTGGAGGCATTCTGTAATCTGTGGACTATCAGAGTGTTGATGAAACACAGGAATTGAATCCAGATTGAATACAACAGTCACCATGCGTACTTTCCTCCATTGGAGGTATATCTCAAACAGTCTACGCTTTGATCGTTCCCTGGAAAACCAGTAGTAGTTCCCGATTCACATCTGGTAGCATTCTGTAATCTGTGGACTATCAGAGTGTTGATGAAACACAGAAATTGCATCGGGATTGAACGCAACAGTCACCATGTGCACTTTCCTCTACGGCAGTAATGTCTCAAACTGTCTACGCTTTGATCGTTCCCTGGAAGACCTGTAGTAGTTTCCGATGCACATCTGGTGGCATTCTGTAATCTGTGGACTATCACAGTGTTGTTGAAACACAGAAATTGCATTGGGATTGAATACAACAGTCACCATGCTCACTTTCCTCCATGGGAGTAATGTCTCAAACAGTCTACGCTTTGATCGTTCCCTGGGAGACCAGTAGCAGTTTCCGATGCACATCTGGAAGCATTCTGTTATCTGTGGACTATCAGAGTGGTGATGAAACACAGAAATTGCATCGGGATTGAGTACCACAGTCACCATGCGCACTTTTCTCCATGGGAGCAATGTCTCAAACAGTCTAGGCTTTGATCGTTCCCTGGAAGACCAGTTGTAGTTTCCGATGCACATCTGGAGGCATTCTGTAATCTGTGGACCATCGGAGTGTTGATGAAAGACAGAAATTGCATCGGGATTGAATACAACAGTCACCGTGCGCACTTTCCTCCATGGGAGTAATGTCTCAAAGAGTCTACGCTTTGATCGTTCCCTTGAAGACCAGTAGTAGTTTCCGATGCACATCTGGAGGCATTCTGTAATCTGTGGACTATCAGACTGTTGATGAGACACAGAAATTGCATCGGGAATGAATACAACAGTCACCATGCGCACTTTCCTCCATGGGAGTAATGTCTCAAACAGTCTACGATTTGATCGTTCCCTGGAAGACCAGTAGTAGTTTCCAATGCACATATGGAGGCATTCTGTAATCTGTGGACTATCAGAGTGTTGATGAAACACAGGAATTGAATCTAGATTGAATACAACAGCCACCATGCGCACTTTCCTCCACTGGAGGTATATCTCAAACAGTCTACGCTTTGATCGTTCCCTGGAAGACCAGTAGTAGTTTCCGATTCACATCTGGTGGCATTCTGTAATCTGTGGACTATCAGAGTGTTGATGAAACACAGTAATTGCCTCGGAATTGAATACAACAGCCACCACGCGCACTTTCCTCCATGGGAGTAATGTCTCAAACAGTCTACGCTTTGATCGCTCCCTGGAAGACCAGTAGTAATATCTGATGCACATCTGGAGGCATTCTGTAATCTGTGGACTATCAGACTGTTGATGAGACACAGAAATTGCATCGGGATTGAATACAACAGTCACAATGCGCACATTCCTAGATGGGAGTATTGTCTCAAACAGTCTACGATTTGATCGTTCCCTGGAAGACCAGTAGTAGTTTCCGATGCATATATGGAGGCATTCTGCAATCTGTGGACTATCAGAGTGTGGATGAAACACAGAAATTGCATCGGGATTGAATACAACAGTCACCATGCGCACTTTCCTCCATGGGAGCCATGTCTCAAACTGTCTACGTTTTGATCGTTCCCTGGTAGACCAGTAGTAGTTTCCGATGCACATATGGAGGCATTCTGTAATCTGTGGACTATCAGAGTGTTTATGAAACAAAGGAATTGAATCGGGATTGAATACAACAGTCACCGTGCGCACTTTCCTCCATGGGAGTAATCCTCAAACAGTCTACGCTTTAATCGTTCCGTGGAAGACCGGTAGTAGTTTTCGATGCACATCTGGAGGCTTTCTGTAATCTGTGCACCTTCAAAGTTTTGATGAAACACAGTAATTGCCTCGGAATTGAATACAACAGCCACCATGCGCACTTTCCTCCATGGGAGTAATGTCTCAAAGAGTCTACGATTTGATCGTTCCCTGGAAGACCAGTAGTAGTTTCCGATGCACATCTGGAGGCATTCTGTAATCTGTGGACTATCAGAGTGTTGATGAAACACAGAAATTGCGTCGGGATTGAATACAACAGTCACCATGCTCACTTTCCTCCATGGGAGTAATGTCTCAAACAGTCTACGCTTTGATCGTTCCCTGGAAGACCAGTAGTAGTTTCTGATGCACATCTGGAGGCATTCTGTAATCTGTGGACTATCAGAGTGTTGATGAAACACAGAAATTGCATCGGGATTGAATACAACAGTCACCATGCGCACTTTCCTCCATGGGAGTAATGTCACAAACAGTCTACGCTTTGATCGTTCCCTGGAATACCAGTAGTAGTTTCCGATGCACATCAGGAGGCATTCTGTAATCTGTGGACTATCAGAGTGTTGATGAAACACAGAAATTGCATCGGGATTGCATACAACAGTCACCATGCGCACTCTCCTCCATGGGAGTAATGTCTCAAAGAGTCTACGCTTTGATCGTTCCCTTGAAGACCACTAGTAGCTTCCGATGCACATCTCATGGCATTCTGTAATGTGTGGACTATCAGAGTGTTGATGAGACACAGAAATTGCATCGGGATTGAATACAACAGTCACCATGCGCACTTTCCTCCATGGGAGTAATGTCTCGAACAGTCTACGATTTGATCGTTCCCTGGAAGACCAGTAGTAGTTTCCAATGCACATATTTAGGCATTCTGTAATCTGTGGACTATCAGAGTGTTGGTGAAACACTGAAATTGCATCGGGATTGAATACAACAGTCACCATGCGCACTTTCCTCAATGGGAGCCATGTTTCAAACAGTCTACGCTTTGATCGTTCCCTGGAAGACCAGTAGTAGTTTCCGATGCTCATCCGGAGGCATTCTGTAATCTGTGGACTATCAAAGTGTTGATGAAACACAGGAATTGAATCTAGATTGAATACAACAGTCACCATGCGCACTTTCCTCCACTGGAGGTATATCTCAAACAGTCTACGCTTTGATCGTTCCCTGGAAGACCAGTAGTAGTTTCCGATTCATATCTGGTAGCATTCTGTAATCTGTGGACTATCAGAGTGTTGATGAAACACAGAAATAGCATCGGGATTGAATGCAACAGTCACCATGCGCACTTTCCTCTACGGCAGTAATGTCTCAAACTGTCTACGCTTTGATCGTTCCCTGGAAGACCTGTAGTAGTTTCCGATGCACATCTGGTGGCATTCTGTAATCAGGGGAATATCAGAGTGTTGATGCAACACAGAAATTGCATTGGGATTGAGTACAAAAGTCACCATGCGCACATTCCTCCTTGGGAGTAATGTCTCAAACAGTCTACGCTTTGATCGTTCCCTGGAAGACCAGTAGCAATCTTCCGATGCACATCTGGAGGCATTCTGTTATCTGTGGACTATCAGAGTGGTGATGAAACACAGAAATTGCATCGGGATTGAGTACCACAGTCACCATGCGCACTTTTCTCCATAGGAGCCATGTCTCAAACAGTCTAGGCTTTGATCGTTCCCTGGAAGACCAGTTGTAGTTTCCGAAGCACATCTGGAGGCATTCTGTAATCTGTGGACTATCGGAGTGTTGATGAAACACAGAAATTGCATCGGGATTGAATACAACAGTCACCGTGCGCACTTTCCTCCACAGGGGTATGTCTCAAACAGTCTATGCTTTCGTCGTTCCCTGGAAGACCAGAAGTAGTTTCCGATGCACATCTGGCGGCATTCTGTAATCTGGGGAATATCAGAGTGTTGATGCAACACAGAAATTGCATCGGGATTGAATACAACAGTCACCATGCGCACTTTCCTCCATGGGAGTAATGTCACAAACAGTCTACGCTTTGATCGTTCCCTGGAAGACCAGTAGTAGTTTCCGATGCACATCAGGAGGCATTCTGTAATCTGTGGACTATCAGAGTGTTAATGAAACACTGAAATTGCATCGGGATTGAATACAACAGTCACCATGCGCACTTTCCTCCATGGGAGTAATGTCTCAAAGAGTCTACGCTTTGATCGTTCCCTTGAAGACCAGTAGTAGTTTCCGATGCACTTCTGGAGGCATTCTGTAATCTGTGGACTATCACACTGTTGATGAGACACAGAAATTGAATCGGGATTGAATACAACAGTCACCATGCGCACTTCCCTCCATGGGAGTAATGTCTCAAACAGTCTACGATTTGATCGTTCTCTGGAAGACCAGTAGTAGTTTCCAATGCACATATGGAGGCATTCTGTAATCTGTGGACTATCAGAGTGTTGATGAAACACTGAAATTGCATCGGGATTGAATACAACAGTCACCATGCGCACTTTCCTCCACTGGAGGTATATCTCAAACAGTCTACGTTTTGCTCGTTCCCTGGAAGACCAGTAGTAGTTGCCGATTCGCATCTGGTAGCATTCTGCAATCTGTGGACTATCAGAGTGTTGATGAAACACAGAAATTGCATTGGGATTTGATGCAACAGTCACCATGCGCACTTTCCTCCACGGCAGTAATGTCTCAAACAGTCTACGCTTTGATCGGTCCCTGGAAGACCTGTAGTAGTTTCCGATGCACATCTGGTGGCATTCTGTAATCTGTGGACTATCAGAGTGTTGATGAAACACAGAAATTGCATTGGGATTGGATGCAACAGTCACCATGCGCACTTTCCTCCACGGCAGTAATGTCTCAAACTGTCTACGCTTTGATCGTTCCCTGGAAGACCTGTAATAGTTTCCGATGCACATCTGGTGGCATTCTGTAATCTGTGGACTATCAGAGTGTTGATGAAACACAGAAATTGCATCGGGATTGAATACAACAGTCACCATGCGCACTTTCCTCCACAGGGGTATGTCTCAAACAGTCTATGCTTTCGTCGTTCCCTGGAAGACCAGAAGTAGTTTCCGATTCACATCTGGCGGCATTCTGTAATCTGTGGAATAACAGAGTGTTGATGAAACACAGAAATTGCATCGGGATTGAGTACCACACTCACCATGCGCACTGTCTTTCATGGAAGCAATGTCTCAAACAGTCTAGACTTTCATCGTTCCCTGGAAGACCAGTTGTAGTTTCCGATGCACATCTGGAGGCATTCTGTAATCTGTGGACTATCAGAGTGTTGATGAAACACAGAAATTGCATCGGGATTTAATACAACAGTCACCGTGCGCACTTTCCTCCACGGGGGTATGTCTCAAACAGTCTGTGCTTTCGTCGTTCCTTGGAAGACCAGTAGTAGTTTCCGATGCACATCTGGTGGCATTCTGTAATCTGTGGAATATCAGAGTGTTGATGAAACACAGATATTGCATCGGGATTGAGTACCACAGTCACCATGCGCACTTTCCTCCATGGGAGCAATGTCTCAAACGGTCTAGGCTTTGATCGTTCCCTGCAAGACCAGTTGTAGTTTCCGATGCACATCTGGAGGCATTCTGTAATCTGTGGACTATCAGAGTGTTGATGAAACACAGAAATTGCATCGGGATTGAATACAACAGTCACCATGCGCACTTTCCTCCATGGGAGCCATGTCTCAAACGGTCTACGATTTGATCGTACCCTGGAAGACCAGTGGTAGTTTCTGATGCACATCTGGAGGCATTCTGTAATCTGTGGACTATCAGAGTGTTGATGAAACACAGAAATTGCATCGGGATTGAGTACCACAGTCACCATGCGCACTTTCCTCCATGGGAGCAATGTCTCAAACAGTCTAGGCTTTGATCGTTCCCTGGAAGACCAGTAGTAGTTTCCGATGCACGTCTGCTGGCATTCTGTAATCTGTGGTCTATCAGAGTGTTGGTGAAACACAGGAATTGAATCTAGATTGAATACAACAGTCACCATGCGCACTTTCCTCCACTGGAGTTATATCTCAAACAGTCTACGTTTTGATCGTTCCCTGGAAGACCAGTAGTAGTTTCCGATTCACATCTGGAAGCATTCTGTAATCTGTGGACTATCAGAGTGTTGATGAAACACAGAAATTGCATCGGGATTGAATGCAACAGTCACCATGCGCACTTTCCTCCAAGGCAGTAATGTCTCAAACTGTCTACGCTTTGATCGTTCCCTGGAAGACCTTTAGTAGTTTCCGATGCACATCTGGTGGCATTCTGTAATCTGTGGACTATCAGAGTGTTGATGAAACACAGAAAATGCATTGGGATTGAATACAACAGTCACCATGCTCACTTTCCTCCATGGGAGTAATGTCTCAAACAGTCTACGCTTTGATCGTTCCCTGGAAGACCAGTAGAAGTTTCCGATGCACATCTGGAGGCATTCCATTATCTCTGGACTATCGGAGTGGTGATGAAACAAAGAAATTGCGTCGGGATTGAGTACCACAGTCACCAAGCGCACTTTCCTCCATGGGAGCAATGTCTCAAACAGTCTAGGCTTTGATCGTTCCCTGGAAGACCAGTTGTAGTTTCCGATGCACATCTGGAGGCATTCTGTAATCTGTGGACTATCAGAGTGTTGATGAAAGACAGAAATTGCATCGGGATTGAATACAACAGTCACCGTGCGCACTTTCCTCCACAGGGGTATGTATCAAACAGTCTATGCTTTCGTCGTTCCCTTGAAGACCAGAAGTAGTTTCCGATGCACATCTGGCGACATTCTGTAATCTGTGGAATATCAGAGTGTTGATGAAACAGAGAAATTGCATCGGGATTGAATACAACAGTCACCATGCGCACTTTCCTCCATGGGAGTAATGTCACAAAAAGTCTACGCTTTGATCGTTCCCTGGAAGACCAGTAGTAGTTTCCGATGCATATCAGGAGGCATTCTGTAATCTGTGGACTATCAGAGTGTTGATGAAACACTGAAATTGCATCGGGGTTGAATACAACAGTCACCATGCGCACTTTCCTCCATGGGAGGAATGTCTCAAAGAGTCTACGCTTTGATCGTTCCCTTGAAGACCAGTAGTGGTTTCCGATTCACATCTGGAGGCATTCTGTAATCTGTGGACTATCAGACTGTTGATGAGACACAGAAATTGCATCGGGATTTAATACAACAGTCACCGTGCGCACTTTCCTCCACGGGGGTATGTTTCAAACAGTCTGTGCTCTCGTCGTTCCCTGGAAGACCAGTAGTAGTTTTCGATGCACATCTGGTGGCATTCTGTAATCTGTGGAATATCAGAGTGTTGATGAAACACAGAAATTGCATCGGGATCGAATACAACAGTCACCATGCTCACTTTCCTCCATGGGAGTAATGTCTCAAACAGTCTACGCTTTGATCGTTCCCTGGAAGACCAGTAGCAGTTTCCGTGGCACATCTGGAGGCATTCTGTTATCTGGGGACCATCAGAGTGGCGTTGAAACACAGAAATTGCATCGGGATTGAGTACCACAGTCACCATGCGCACTTGCCTCCATGGGAGCAATGTCTCAAACAGTCTAGGCTTTGATCGTTCCCTGCAAGACCAGTTGTAGTTTCCGATGCTCATCTGGAGGCATTCTGTAATCTGTGGACTATCAGAGTGTTGATGAAACACAGAAATTGCATCGGGATTGAGTACCACAGTCACCATGCGCACTTTCCTCCATGGGAGCAATGTCTCAAACAGTCTATGCTTTGATCGTTCCCTGGAAGACCAGTAGTAGTTTCCGATTCACGTCTGGTGGCATTCTGTAACCTGTGGACTATCAGAGTGTTGATGAAACACAGAAATTGCATCGGGATTAAATACAACAGTCACCATGCGCACTTTCCTCCATGGGAGTAATCCTCAAACAGTCTACGCTTTAATCGTTCCGTGGATGACCAGTAGTAGTTTTCGATGCACATCTGGAGGCTTTCTGTAATCTGTGGACCTTCAAAGTGTTGATGAAACTCAGTAATTGCCTCGGAATTGAATACAACAGCCACCATGCGCACTTTCCTCTATGGTAGTAATGACTCAAACAGTCAACGCTTTGATCGCTCCCTTTAAGACCAGTAGTAGTTTCTGATGCACATCTGGAGGCATTCTGTAATCTGTGGACTATCAGAGAGTTGATGAAACACGGAAATTGCATCGGGATTGAATACAACAGTCTCCATCCGCACTTTCCTCCATGGGAGTAATGTCTGAAACAGTCTACTCTTTGATCGTTCCAAGGTAGACCAGTAGTAGTTTCCGAAGCACATCTGGTGGCATTCTGTAATCTGTGGACTATCAGAGTGTTGATGAAACACAGAAATTGCATCGGGATTGAATACAACAGTCACCATGCGCACTTTTCTCCATGGGAGTGATGTCTGAAACAGTCTAAGCTTTGATAGTTCCCTGGAAGACCAGTAGTAGTTTCCGATGCACATCTCATGGCATTCTGTAATGTGTGGACTATCAGAGTGTTGATGAAACACAGAAATTGCATCGGGATTGAATACAACAGTCACCGTTCGCACTTTCCTCCACAGGGGTATGTCTCAAACAGTCTATGCTTTCGTCGTTCATTGGAAGACCAGAAGTAGTTTCCGATGCACATCTGGCGGCATTCTGTAATCTGTGGAATATCAGAGTGTTGATGAAACACAGAAATTGCATCGGGATTGAACACAACAGTCACCATGAGCACTTTCCTCCATGGGAGTAATGTCACAAACAGTCTACGCTTTGATCGTTCCCTGGAAGACCAGTAGTAGTTTCCGATGCACATCAGGAGGCATTCTGTAATCTGTGGACTATCAGAGTGTTGATGAAACACCGAAATTGCATCGGGATTGAATACAGCAGTCACCATGCGCACTCTCCTCCATGGGAGTAATGTCTCAAAGAGTCTACGCTTTGATCGTTCCCTTGAAGACCAGTAGTAGTTTTCGATGCACATCTGGAGGCATTCTGTAATCTGTGGACTATCAGACTGTTGATGAGACACTGAAATTGCATCGGGATTGAATACAACAGTCAACATGCGCACTTTCCTCCATGGGAGCCATGTCTCAAACAGTCTACGCTTTGATCGTTCCCTGGAAGACCAGTAGTAGTTTGTGATGCACATCTGGAGGCATTCTGTAATCTGTGGACTATCAGAGTGTTGATGAAACACAGAAATTGCATCGGGATTGAATACAACAGTCACCATGCGCACTTTCCTCCATGGGAGTAATCCTCAAACAGTCTACGCTTTAATCGTTCCGTGGAAGACCAGTAGTAGTTTCCGATGCACATCTGGAGGCTTTCTGTAATCTGTGGACCTTCAAAGTGTTGATGAAACTCAGTAATTGCCTCGGAATTGAATACAACAGCCACCATGCGCACTTTCCTCTATGGGAGTAATGTCTCAAACAGTCTACGCTTTGATCGTTCCCTGGAAGACCAGTAGTAGTTTGTGATGCACATCTGGAGGCATTCTGTAATCTGTGGACTATCAGAGTGTTGATGAAACACGGAAATTGCATCGGGATTGAATACAACATCACCATCCGCACTTTCTTCCAAGGGAGTAAAGTCTGAAACAGTCTACTCTTTAATCGTTCCAAGGTAGACCAGTAGTAGTTTCCAAAGCACATCTGGTGGCATTCTGTAATCTGTGGTCTATCAGAGTGTTGATGAAACACAGAAATTGCATCGGGATTGAATGCAACAGTCACCATGCGCACTTTTCTCCATGGGAGTGATGTCTGAAACAGTCTAAGCTTTGATAGTTCCCTGGAAGACCAGTAGTAGTTTCCGATGCACATCTGGTGGCATTCTGTAATCTGTGGACTATCACAGTGTTGTTGAAACACAGAAATTGCATTGGGATTGAATACAACAGTCACCGTGCGCACTTTCCTCCATGGGAGTAATGTCTGAAACAGTCTAAGCTTTGATAGTTCCCTGGAAGACCTGTAGTAGTTTCCGATGCACATCTGGTGGCATTCTGTAATCTGTGGACTATCACAGTGTTGTTGAAACACAGAAATTGCATTGGGATTGAATACAACAGTCACCGTGCGCACTTTCCTCCATGGGAGTAATGTCTCAAACAGTCTACGCTTTGATCGTTCCCTGGAAGACCAGTAGCAGTTTCCGATGCACATCTGGAAGCATTCTGTTATCTGTGGACTATCAGAGTGGTGATGAAACACAGAAATTGCATCGGGATTGAGTACCACAGTCACCATGCGCACTTTTCTCCATGGGAGCAATGTCTCAAACAGTCTAGGCTTTGATCGTTCCCTGGAAGACCAGTTGTAGTTTCCGATGCACATCTGGAGGCATTCTGTAATCTGTGGACCATCGGAGTGTTGATGAAAGACAGAAATTGCATCGGGATTGAATACAACAGTCACCGTGCGCACTTTCCTCCATGGGAGTAATGTCACAAACAGTCTACGCTTTGATCGTTCCCTGGAACACCAGTAGTAGTTTCCGATGCACATCAGGATTCATTCTGTAATCTGTGGGCTATCAGAGTGTTGATGAAACACTGAAATTGCATCGGGATTGAATACAACAGTCACCATGCGCACTTTCCTCCATGGGAGTAATGTCTCAAAGAGTCTACGCTTTGATCGTTCCCTTGAAGACCAGTAGTAGTTTCCGATGCACATCTGGAGGCATTCTGTAATCTGTGGACTATCAGACTGTTGATGAGACACAGAAATTGCATCGGGAATGAATACAACAGTCACCATGCGCACTTTCCTCCATGGGAGTAATGTCTCAAACAGTCTACGATTTGATCGTTCCCTGGAAGACCAGTAGTAGTTTCCAATGCACATATGGAGGCATTCTGTAATCTGTGGACTATCAGAGTGTTGATGAAACACAGGAATTGAATCTAGATTGAATACAACAGTCACCATGCGCACTTTCCTCCACTGGAGGTATATCTCAAACAGTCTACGCTTTGATCGTTCCCTGGAAGACCAGTAGTAGTTTCCGATTCACATCTCATGGCATTCTGTAATGTGTGGACTATCAGAGTGTTGATGAAACACAGAAATTGCATCGGGATTGAGTACCACAGTCACCATGCGCACTTTCCTCCATGGGGGCAATGTCTCAAACAGTCTAGGCTTTGATCGTTCCCTGGAAGACCAGTAGTAGTTTCCGATGCACGTCTGGTTTTATTCTGTAACCTGTGGACTATCAGAGTGTTGATGAAACACAGAAATTGCATCGGGATTGAATACAACAGTCACCATGCGCACTTTCCTCCATGGGAGTAATGTCACAAACAGTCTACGCTTTGATCGTTCCCTGGAATACCAGTAGTAGTTTCCGATGCACATCGGGAGGCATTCTGTAATCTGTGGACTATCAGAGTGTTGATGAAACACAGAAATTGCATCGGGATTGAATACAACAGTCACCATGCGCACTCTCCTCCATGGGAGTAATGTCTCAAAGAGTCTACGCTTTGATCGTTCCCTTGAAGACCACTAGTAGTTTCCGATGCACATCTCATGGCATTCTGTAATTTGTGGACTATCAGAGTGTTGATGAGACACAGAAATTGCATCGGGATTGAATACAACAGTCACCATGCGCACTTTCCTCCATGGGAGTAATGTCTCAAACAGTCTACGATTTGATCGTTCCCTGGAAGACCAGTAGTAGTTTCCAATGCACATATGGAGGCATTCTGTAATCTGTGGACTATCAGAGTGTTGGTGAAACACTGAAATTGCATCGGGATTGAATACAACAGTCACCATGCGCACTTTCCTCAATGGGAGCCATGTTTTAAACAGTCTAGGCTTTGATCGTTCCCTGGAAGACCAGTAGTAGTTTCCGATGCACATCCGGAGGCATTCTGTAATCTGTGGACTATCAAAGTGTTGATGAAACACAGGAATTGAATCTAGATTGTATACAACAGTCACCATGCGCACTTTCCTCCACTGGAGGTATATCTCAAACAGTCTACGCTTTGATCGTTCCCTGGAAGACCAGTAGTAGTTTCCGATTCATATCTGGTAGCATTCTGTAATCTGTGGACTATCAGAGTGTTGATGAAACACAGAAATTGCATCGGGATTGAATGCAACAGTCAAAATGCGCACTTTCCTCTACGGCAGTAATGTCTCAAACTGTCTACGCTTTGATCGTTCCCTGGAAGACCTGTAGTAGTTTCCGATGCACATCTGGTGGCATTCTGTAATCTGTGGACTATCAGAGTGTTGATGAAACATAGAAATTGCATTGGGATTGAGTACAACAGTCACCATGCGAACTTTCCTCCATGGGAGTAATGTCTCAAACAGTCTACGCTTTGATCGTTCCCTGGAAGACCAGTAGCAATCTTCCGATGCACATCTGGAGGCATTCTGTTATCTGTGGACTATCAGAGTGGTGATGAAACACAGAAATTGCATCGGGATTGAGTACCACAGTCACCATGCGCACTTTTCTCCATAGGAGCAATGTCTCAAACAGTCTAGGCTTTGATCGTTCCCTGGAAGACCAGTTGTAGTTTCCGATGCACATCTGGAGGCATTCTGTAATCTGTGGACTATCGGAGTGTTGATGAAAGACAGAATTTGCATCGGGATTGAATACAACAGTCACCGTGCGCACTTTCCTCCACAGGGGTATGTCTCAAACAGTCTATGCTTTCGTCGTTCCCTGGAAGACCAGAAGTAGTTTCCGATGCACATCTGGCGGCATTCTGTAATCTGGGGAATATCAGAGTGTTGATGCAACACAGAAATTGCATCGGGATTGAATACAACAGTCACCATGCGCACTTTCCTCCATGGGAGTAATGTCACAAACAGTCTACGCTTTGATCGTTCCCTGGAAGACCAGTAGTAGTTTCCGATGCACATCAGGAGGCATTCTGTAATCTGTGGACTATCAGAGTGTTGATGAAACACTGAAATTGCATCGGGATTGAATACAACACTCACCATGCGCACTTTCCTCCATGGGAGTAATGTCTCAAAGAGTCTACGCTTTGATCGTTCCCTTGAAGACCAGTAGTAGTTTCCGATGCACATCTGGAGGCATTCTGTAATCTGTGGACTATCACACTGTTGATGAGACACAGAAATTGCATCGGGATTGAATACAACAGTCACCATGCGCACTTTCCTCCATGGGAGTAATGTCTCAAACAGTCTACGATTTGATCGTTCCCTGGAAGACCAGTAGTAGTTTCCAATGCACATATGGAGGCATTCTGTAATCTGTGGACTATCAGAGTGTTGATGAAACACTGAAATTGCATCGGGATTGAATACAACAGTCACCATGCGCACTTTCCTCCATGGGAGCCATGTCTCAAACAGTCTACGATTTGATCGTTCCCTGGAAGACCAGTAGTAGTTTCCGATGCACATCTGGAGGCATTCTGTAATCTGCGGACTATCAGAGTGTTGATGAAACACAGGATTTGAATCTAGATTGAATACAACAGTCACCATGCGCACTTTCCTCCACTGGAGGTATATATCAAACAGTCTACGCTTTGATCGCCCCTGGAAGACCAGTAGTAGTTTCCGATTCACATCTGGTAGCATTCTGTAATCTGTGGACTATCAGAGTGTTGATGAAACACAGAAATTGCATCGGGATTGGATGCAACAGTCACCATGCGCACTTTCCTCCACGGCAGTAATGTCCTAAACTGTCTACGCTTTGATCGTTCCCTGGAAGACCTGTAGTAGTTTCCGATGCACATCTGGTGGCATTCTGTAAACTGTGGACTATCAGAGTGTTGATGAAACACAGAAATTGCATCGGGATTGAATACAACAGTCACCATGCCCACTTTCCTCCATGGGACTAATGTCTCAAACAATCTGGGGTTTGATAGTTCCCTTGAAGACCAGTAGTAGTTTCCGATGCACGTCTTGTAACATTCTGTAACCTGTGGACTATCAGAGTGTTGATGAAACACAGAAATTGCATCAGGTTTGAATACAACAGTCACCATGCGCAATTTCCTCCATGGGGGTAATCCTCAAACAGTCTACGCTTTAATCGTTCCGTGGAAGACCAGTAGTAGTTTTTGATGCACATCTGGAGGCTTTCTGTAATCTGTGGACCTTCAAAGTTTTGAAGAAACACAGTAATTGCCTCGGAATTGAATACAACAGCCACCATGCGCACTTTCCTTTATGGGAGTAATGTCTCAAACAGTGTACGCTTTGATCGTCCCCTGGAAGACCAGTAGTAATATCCGATGCACATCTGGAGGCATTCTGTAATCTGTGGACTATCAGACTGTTGATGCGACACAGAAATTGCATCGGGATTGAATACAACAGTCACCATGCGCACTTTCCTAGATGGGAGTATTGTCTCAAACAGTATACGATTTGATCGTTCCCTGGAAGACCAGTAATAGTTTCCGAAGCATATATGGAGGCATTCTGCAATCTGTGGACTATCAGAGTGTGGATGAAACACAGAAATTGCATCGGGATTGAATACAACAGTCACCATGCGCACTTTCCTCCATGGGAGCCGTGTCTCAAACTGTCTACGATTTGATCGTTCCCTGGAAGACCAGTAGTAGTTTCCGATTCACATATGGAGGCATTCTGTAATCTGTGGACAATCAGAGTGTTGATGAAACAAAGGAATTGAATGGGGATTGAATACAATAGTCACCGTGCGCACTTTTATCCATGGGAGTAATCCTCAAACTGTCTACACTTTAATCGTTCCGTGGAAGACCGGTAGTAGTTTTCGATGCACATCTGGAGGCTTTCTGTAATCTGTGGACCTTCAAAGTTTTGATGAAACACAGTAATTGCCTCGGAATTGAATACAACAGCCACCATGCGCACTTTCCTCCATGGGAGTAATGTCTCAAACAGTCTACGATTTGATCGTTCCCTGGAAGACCAGTAGTAGTTTCCGATGCACATCTGGAGGCTTTCTGTAATCTGTGGACTATCAGAGTGTTGATGAAACACAGAAATTGCGTCGTGATTGAAAACAACAGTCACCATGCTCACTTCCCTCCGTGGGAGTAATGTCTCAAACAGTCTACGCTTTGATCGTTCCCAGGAAGACGAGTAGTAGTTTCTGATGCCCGTCTGGAGGCATTCTGTAGTCTGTGGAGTATCAGAGTGTTGACGAAACACGGAAATTGCATCGGGATTGAATACAACAGTCGCTATCCGCACTTTCCTCCATGGGAGTAATGTCTGAAACAGTCTACACTTTGATCGTTCCCTGGTAGACCAGTAGTTGTTTCCGATGCACATCTGGTGGCATTCTGTAATCTGTGGACTATCAGAGTGTTAATGAAACACAGAAATTGCATCGGGATTGAATACAACAGTCACCATGCACACTTTTCTCCATGGGAGTAATGTCTGAAACAGTCTACGCTTTGATAGTTCCCTGGAAGACCAGTAGTAGGTTCCGATGCACATCTCGTGGCATTCTGTAATTTGTGGACTATCAGAGTGTTGATGAAACACAGAAATTGCATGGGGATTGAATACAACAGTCACCATGCGCACTTTCCTCCACAGGAGTTATGTCTCAAACAGTCTACGCATTGATCGTTCCCTGGATGACCAGTAGTAGTTTCCGATAGACATATGGTGGCATTCTGTAAGCTGTGGACTATCGGAGTGTTGATGAAACACAGGAATTGAATCTAGATTGAATACAACAGTCACCATGCGCACTTTCCTCCACTGGAGGTATATCTAAAACAGTCTACGCTTTGATCGTTCCCTGGAAGACCAGTAGTAGTTTCCGATTCACATCTGGTAGCATTCTGTATTCTGTGGACTATCAGAGTGTTGATGAAACACAGAAATTGCATCGGGATTTAATGCAACAATCACCATGCGCACTTTCCTCTACGGCAGTAATGTCTCAAACTGTCTACGCTTTGATCGTTCCCTGGAAGACCTGTAGTAGTTTCCGATGCACATCTGGTGGCATTCTGTAATCTGTGGACTATCAGAGTGTTGAAACACAGAAATTGCATTGGGATTGAATACAACAGTCACCATGCTCACTTTCCCCCATGGGAGTAATGTCTCAAACAGTCTACGCTTTGATCGTTCCCTTGAAGACCAGTAGTAGTTTCTGATGCACATCTGGAGGCATTCTGTAATCTGTGGACTATCAGACTGTTGATGAGACACAGAAATATCATCGGGATTGAATGCAACTGTCACCATGCGCACTTTCCTCCATGGGAGTAATGTCTCAAACAGTCTACGATTTGATCGTTCCCTGGAAGACCAGTAGTAGTTTCCAATGCACATATGGAGGCATTCTGTAATCTGTGGACTATCAGAGTGTTGATGAAACACTGAAATTGCATCGGGATTGAATACAACAGTCACCATGCGCACTTTCCTCCATGGGAGAAATGTTTCAAACAGTCTACGCTTTGATCGTTCCCTGGAAGACCAGTAGTACTTTCCGATGCACATCTGGAGGCATTCTGTAATCTGTGGACTATCAGAGTGCTGATGAAACACAGGAATTGAATCTAGATTGAATACAACAGTCACCATGCGCACTTTCCTCCATGGGAGTAATGTCTCAAACAGTCTACGATTTGATCGTTCCCTGGAAGACCAGAAGTAGTTTCCAATGCACATCTGGCGGCATTCTGTAATCTGTGGAATATCAGAGTGTTGATGAAACACAGAAATTGCATCGGGATTGAATACAACAGTCACCATGCGCACTTTCCTCCATGGGAGCCGTGTCTCAAACTGTCTACGCTTTGATCGTTCCCTGGAAGACCAGTAGTAGTTTCCGATTCACATATGGAGGCATTCTGTAATCTGTGGACAATCAGAGTGTTGATGAAACAAAGGAATTGAATGGGGATTGAATACAATAGTCACCGTGCGCACTTTTATCCATGGGAGTAATCCTCAAACTGTCTACACTTTAATCGTTCCGTGGAAGACCGGTAGTAGTTTTCGATGCACATCTGGAGGCTTTCTGTAATCTGTGGACCTTCAAAGTTTTGATGAAACACAGTAATTGCCTCGGAATTGAATACAACAGCCACCATGCGCACTTTCCTCCATGGGAGTAATGTCTCAAACAGTCTACGATTTGATCGTTCCCTGGAAGACCAGTAGTAGTTTCCGATGCACATCTGGAGGCTTTCTGTAATCTGTGGACTATCAGAGTGTTGATGAAACACAGAAATTGCGTCGGGATTGAAAACAACAGTCACCATGCTCACTTCCCTCCGTGGGAGTAATGTCTCAAACAGTCTACGCTTTGATCGTTCCCAGGAAGACGAGTAGTAGTTTCTGATGCCCGTCTGGAGGCATTCTGTAGTCTGTGGAGTATCAGAGTGTTGACGAAACACGGAAATTGCATCGGGATTGAATACAACAGTCGCTATCCGCACTTTCCTCCATGGGAGTAATGTCTGAAACAGTCTACACTTTGATCGTTCCCTGGTAGACCAGTAGTTGTTTCCGATGCACATCTGGTGGCATTCTGTAATCTGTGGACTATCAGAGTGTTAATGAAACACAGAAATTGCATCGGGATTGAATACAACAGTCACCATGCACACTTTTCTCCATGGGAGTAATGTCTGAAACAGTCTACGCTTTGATAGTTCCCTGGAAGACCAGTAGTAGGTTCCGATGCACATCTCGTGGCATTCTGTAATTTGTGGACTATCAGAGTGTTGATGAAACACAGAAATTGCATGGGGATTGAATACAACAGTCACCATGCGCACTTTCCTCCACAGGAGTTATGTCTCAAACAGTCTACGCATTGATCGTTCCCTGGATGACCAGTAGTAGTTTCCGATAGACATATGGTGGCATTCTGTAAGCTGTGGACTATCGGAGTGTTGATGAAACACAGGAATTGAATCTAGATTGAATACAACAGTCACCATGCGCACTTTCCTCCACTGGAGGTATATCTAAAACAGTCTACGCTTTGATCGTTCCCTGGAAGACCAGTAGTAGTTTCCGATTCACATCTGGTAGCATTCTGTATTCTGTGGACTATCAGAGTGTTGATGAAACACAGAAATTGCATCGGGATTTAATGCAACAATCACCATGCGCACTTTCCTCTACGGCAGTAATGTCTCAAACTGTCTACGCTTTGATCGTTCCCTGGAAGACCTGTAGTAGTTTCCGATGCACATCTGGTGGCATTCTGTAATCTGTGGACTATCAGAGTGTTGAAACACAGAAATTGCATTGGGATTGAATACAACAGTCACCATGCTCACTTTCCCCCATGGGAGTAATGTCTCAAACAGTCTACGCTTTGATCGTTCCCTTGAAGACCAGTAGTAGTTTCTGATGCACATCTGGAGGCATTCTGTAATCTGTGGACTATCAGACTGTTGATGAGACACAGAAATATCATCGGGATTGAATGCAACTGTCACCATGCGCACTTTCCTCCATGGGAGTAATGTCTCAAACAGTCTACGATTTGATCGTTCCCTGGAAGACCAGTAGTAGTTTCCAATGCACATATGGAGGCATTCTGTAATCTGTGGACTATCAGAGTGTTGATGAAACACTGAAATTGCATCGGGATTGAATACAACAGTCACCATGCGCACTTTCCTCCATGGGAGAAATGTTTCAAACAGTCTACGCTTTGATCGTTCCCTGGAAGACCAGTAGTACTTTCCGATGCACATCTGGAGGCATTCTGTAATCTGTGGACTATCAGAGTGCTGATGAAACACAGGAATTGAATCTAGATTGAATACAACAGTCACCATGCGCACTTTCCTCCATGGGAGTAATGTCTCAAACAGTCTACGATTTGATCGTTCCCTGGAAGACCAGAAGTAGTTTCCAATGCACATCTGGCGGCATTCTGTAATCTGTGGAATATCAGAGTGTTGATGAAACACAGAAATTGCATCGGGATTGAATACAACAGTCACAATGCGCACTTTCCTCCATGGGAGTAATGTCTCAAACAGTCTACGCTTTGATCGCTCCTTGGAAGACCAGTAGTAATATCCGATGTACATCTGGTGGCATTCTGTAATCTGTGGACTATCACAGTGTTGTTGAAACACAGAAATTGCATTGGGATTGAATACAACAGTCACCATGCTCACTTTCCTCCATGGGAGTAATGTCTCAAACAGTCTACGCTTTGATCGTTCCCTGGAAGACCAGTAGCAGTTTCCAATGCACATATGGAGCCATTCTGTAATCTGTGGACTATCAGAGTGTTGATGAAACACAGGAATTGAACCTAGATTGAATACAACAGTCACCATGCGCACTTTCCTCCACTGGAGGTATATCTCAAACAGTCTACGCTTTGATCGTTCCCTGGAAGACCAATAGTAGTTTCCGATTCACATCTGGTGGCATTCTGTAATCTGTGGACTATCAGCGTGTTGATGAAACACAGTAATTGCCTCGGAATTGAATACAACAGCCACCACGCGCACTTTCCTCCATGGGAGTAATGTCTCAAACAGTCTACGCTTTGATCGTTCCCTGGAAGACCAGTAGCAGTTTCCGATGCACATCTGGAAGCATTCTGTTATCTGTGGACTATCAGAGTGGTGATGAAACACAGAAATTGCATCGGGATTGAGTACCACAGTCACCATGCGCACTTTTCTCCATGGGAGCAATGTCTCAAACAGTCTAGGGTTTGATCGTTCCCTGGAAGACCAGTTGTAGTTTCCGATGCACATCTGGAGGCATTCTGTAATCTGTGGACCATCGGAGTGTTGATGAAAGACAGAAATTGCATCGGGATTGAATACAACAGTCACCGTGCGCACTTTCCTCCATGGGAGTAATGTCACAAACAGTCAACGCTTTGATCGTTCCCTGGAACACCAGTAGTAGTTTCCGATGCACATCAGGATTCATTCTGTATTCTGTGGGCTATCAGAGCGTTGATGAAACACTGAAATTGCATCGGGATTGAATACAACAGTCACCATGCGCACTTTCCTCCATGGGAGTAATGTCTCAAAGAGTCTACGCTTTGATCGTTCCCTGGAAGACCAGTAGTAATATCCGATGCACATCTGGAGGCATTCTGTAGTCTGTGGACTATCAGACTGTTGATGCGACACAGAAATTGCATCGGGATTGAATACAACAGTCACCATGCGCACTTTCCTCCATGGGAGTAATGTCTCAAACAGTCTACGATTTGATCGTTCCCTGGAAGACCAGTAGTAGTTTCCAATGCACATATGGAGGCATTCTGTAATCTGTGGACTATCAGAGTGTTGATGAAACACAGGAATTGAATCTAGATTGAATACAACAGTCACCATGCGCACTTTCCTCCACTGGAGGTATATCTCAAACAGTCTACGCTTTGATCGTTCCCTGGAAGACCAGTAGTAGTTTCCGATTCACATCTGGTGGCATTCTGTAATCTGTGGACTATCAGAGTGTTGATGAAACACAGTAATTGCCTCGGAATTGAATACAACAGCCACCACGCGCACTTTCCTCCATGGGAGTAATGTCTCAAACAGTCTACGCTTTGATCGCTCCCTGGAAGACCAGTAGTAATATCCGATGCACATCTGGAGGCATTCTGTAATCTGTGGACTATCAGACTGTTGATGAGACACAGAAATTGCATCGGGATTGAATACAACAGTCACAATGCGCACATTCCTAGATGGGAGTATTGTCTCAAACAGTCTACGATTTGATCGTTCCCTGGAAGACCAGTAGTAGTTTCCGATGCATATATGGAGGCATTCTGCAATCTGTGGACTATCAGAGTGTGGATGAAACACAGAAATTGCATCGGGATTGAATACAACAGTCACCATGCGCACTTTCCTCCATGGGAGCCATGTCTCAAACTGTCTACGTTTTGATCGTTCCCTGGTAGACCAGTAGTAGTTTCCGATGCACATATGGAGGCATTCTGTAATCTGTGGACTATCAGAGTGTTGATGAAACAAAGGAATTGAATCGGGATTGAATACAACAGTCACCGTGCGCACTTTCCTCCATGGGAGTAATCCTCAAACAGTCTACGCTTTAATCGTTCCGTGGAAGACCGGTAGTAGTTTTCGATGCACATCTGAATGCTTTCTGTAATCTGTGCACCTTCAAAGTTTTGATGAAACACAGTAATTGCCTCGGAATTGAATACAACAGCCACCATGCGCACTTTCCTCCATGGGAGTAATGTCTCAAAGAGTCTACGATTTGATCGTTCCCTGGAAGACCAGTAGTAGTTTCCGATGCACATCTGGAGGCTTTCTGTAATCTGTGGACTATCAGAGTGTTGATGAAACACAGAAATTGCGTCGGGATTGAATACAACAGTCACCATTCTCACTTTCCTCCATGGGAGTAATGTCTCAAACAGTCTACGCTTTGATCGTTCCCTGGAAGACCAGTAGTAGTTTCTGATGCACATCTGGAGGCATTCTGTAATCTGTGGACTATCAGAGTGTTGATGAAACACGGAAATTGCATCGGGATTGAATACAACAGTCACCATCCGCACTCTCCTCCATGGGAGTAATGTCTGAAACAGTCTACTCTTTGATCGTTCCAAGGTAGACCAGTAGTAGTTTCCGATGCACATCTGGTGGCATTCTGTAATCTGTGGACTATCAGAGCGTTGATGAAACACTGAAATTGCATCGGGATTGAATACAACAGTCACCATGCGCACTTTCCTCCATGGGAGTAATGTCTCAAAGAGTCTACGCTTTGATCGTTCCCTGGAAGACCAGTAGTAATATCCGATGCACATCTGGAGGCATTCTGTAGTCTGTGGACTATCAGACTGTTGATGCGACACAGAAATTGCATCGGGATTGAATACAACAGTCACCATGCGCACTTTCCTCCATGGGAGTAATGTCTCAAACAGTCTACGATTTGATCGTTCCCTGGAAGACCAGTAGTAGTTTCCAATGCACATATGGAGGCATTCTGTAATCTGTGGACTATCAGAGTGTTGATGAAACACAGGAATTGAATCTAGATTGAATACAACAGTCACCATGCGCACTTTCCTCCACTGGAGGTATATCTCAAACAGTCTACGCTTTGATCGTTCCCTGGAAGACCAGTAGTAGTTTCCGATTCACATCTGGTGGCATTCTGTAATCTGTGGACTATCAGCGTGTTGATGAAACACAGTAATTGCCTCGGAATTGAATACAACAGCCACCACGCGCACTTTCCTCCATGGGAGTAATGTCTCAAACAGTCTACGCTTTGATCGTTCCCTGGAAGACCAGTAGCAGTTTCCGATGCACATCTGGAAGCATTCTGTTATCTGTGGACTATCAGAGTGGTGATGAAACACAGAAATTGCATCGGGATTGAGTACCACAGTCACCATGCGCACTTTTCTCCATGGGAGCAATGTCTCAAACAGTCTAGGGTTTGATCGTTCCCTGGAAGACCAGTAGTAGTTTCCGATGCACGTCTGGTTTTATTCTGTAACCTGTGGACTATCAGAGTGTTGATGAAACACAGAAATTGCATCGGGATTGAATACAACAGTCACCATGCGCACTTTCCTCCATGGGAGTAATGTCACTAACAGTCTACGCTTTGATCGTTCCCTGGAATACCAGTAGTAGTTTCCGATGCACATCAGGAGGCATTCTGTAATCTGTGGACTATCAGAGTGTTGATGAAACACAGAAATTGCATCGGGATTGAATACAACAGTCACCATGCGCACTCTCCTCCATGGGAGTAATGTCTCAAAGAGTCTACGCTTTGATCGTTCCCTTGAAGACCACTAGTAGTTTCCGATGCACATCTCATGGCATTCTGTAATGTGTGGACTATCAGAGTGTTGATGAGACACAGAAATTGCATCGGGATTGAATACAACAGTCACCATGCGCACTTTTCTCCATGGGAGTAATGTCTCAAACAGTCTACGATTTGATCGTTCCCTGGAAGACCAGTAGTAGTTTCCAATGCACATATGGAGGCATTCTGTAATCTGTGGACTATCTGAGTGTTGATGAAACACAGAAATTGCATCGGGATTGAATGCAACAGTCACCATGCGCACTTACCTCTACGGCAGTAATGTCTCAAACTGTCTACGCTTTGATCGTTCCCTGGAAGACCTGTAGTAGTTTCCGATGCACATCTGGTGGCATTCTGTAATCTGTGGACTATCTGAGTGTTGATGAAACATAGAAATTGCATTGGGATTGAGTACAACAGTCACCATGCGCACTTTCCTCCATGGGAGTAATGTCTCAAACAGTCTACGCTTTGATCGTTCCCTGGAAGACCAGTAGCAATCTTCCGATGCACATCTGGAGGCATTCTGTTATCTGTGGACTATCAGAGTGGTGATGAAACACAGAAATTGCATCGGGATTGAGTACCACAGTCACCATGCGCACTTTTCTCCATAGGAGCAATGTCTCAAACAGTCTAGGCTTTGATCGTTCCCTGGAAGACCAGTTGTAGTTTCCGATGCACATCTGGAGGCATTCTGTAATCTGTGGACTATCGGAGTGTTGATGAAAGACAGAAATTGCATCGGGATTGAATACAACAGTCACCGTGCGCACTTTCCTCCACAGGGGTATGTCTCAAACAGTCTATGCTTTCGTCGTTCCCTGGAAGACCAGAAGTAGTTTCCGATGCACATCTGGCGGCATTCTGTAATCTGGGGAATATCAGAGTGTTGATGCAACACAGAAATTGCATCGGGATTGAATACAACAGTCACCATGCGCACTTTCCTCCATGGGAGTAATGTCACAAACAGTCTACGCTTTGATCGTTCCCTGGAAGACCAGTAGTAGTTTCCGATGCACATCAGGAGGCATTCTGTAATCTGTGGACTATCAGAGTGTTGATGAAACACTGAAATTGCATCAGGATTGAATACAACAGTCACCATGCGCACTTTCCTCCATGGGAGTAATGTCTCAAAGAGTCTACGCTTTGATCGTTCCCTTGAAGACCAGTAGTAGTTTCCGATGCACATCTGGTGGCATTCTGTAATCTGTGGACTATCACACTGTTGATGAGACACAGAAATTGCATCGGGATTGAATACAACAGTCACCATGCGCACTTTCCTCCATGGGAGTAATGTCTCAAACAGTCTACGATTTGATCGTTCCCTGGAAGACCAGTAGTAGTTTCCAATGCACATATGGAGGCATTCTGTAATCTGTGGACTATCAGAGTGTTGATGAAACACTGAAATTGCATCGGGATTGAATACAACGGTCACCATGCGCACTTTCCTCCATGGGAGCCATGTCTCAAACAGTCTACGCTTTGATCGTTCCCTGGAAGACCAGTAGTAGTTTCCGATGCACATCTGGAGGCATTCTGTAATCTGCGGACTATCAGAGTGTTGATGAAACACAGGAATTGAATCTAGATTGAATACAACAGTCACCATGCGCACTTTCCTCCACTGGAGGTATATATCAAACAGTCTACGCTTTGATCGTTCCCTGGAAGACCAGTAGTAGTTTCCGATTCACATCTGGTAGCATTCTGTAATCTGTGGACTATCAGAGTGTTGACGAAACACAGAAATTGAATCGGGATTGGATGCAACAGTCACCATGCGCACTTTCCTCCACGGCAGTAATGTCCTAAACTGTCTACGCTTTGATCGTTCCCTGGAAGACCTGTAGTAGTTTCCGATGCACATCTGGTGGCATTCTGTAAACTGTGGACTATCAGAGTGTTGATGAAACACAGAAATTGCATCGGGATTGAATACAACAGTCACCATGCCCACATTCCTCCATGGGACTAATGTCTCAAACAGTCTGGGGTTTGATAGTTCCCATGAAGACCAGTAGTAGTTTCCGATGCACGTCTGGTAACATTCTGTAACCTGTGGACTATCAGAGTGTTGATGAAACACAGAAATTGCATCAGGTTTGAATACAACAGTCACCATGCGCAATTTCCTCCATGGGGGTAATCCTCAAACAGTCTACGCTTTAATCGTTCCGTGGAAGACCAGTAGTAGTTTTCGATGCACATCTGGAGGCTTTCTGTAATCTGTGGACCTTCAAAGTTTTGAAGAAACACAGTAATTGCCTCGGAATTGAATACAACAGCCACCATGCGCACTTTCCTCTATGGGAGTAATGTCTCAAACAGTCTACGCTTTGATCGTTCCCTGGAAGACCAGTAGTAATATCCGATGGACATCTGGAGGCATTCTGTAATCTGTGGACTATCAGACTGTTGATGCGACACAGAAATTGCATCGGGATTGAATACAACAGTCACCATGCGCACTTTCCTAGATGGGAGTATTGTCTCAAACAGTCTACGATTTGATCGTTCCCTGGAACACCAGTGTTAGTTTCCGATGCATATATGGAGGCATTCTGCAATCTGTGGACTATCAGAGTGTGGATGAAACCCAGAAATTGCATCGGGATTGAATACAACAGTCACCATGCGCACTTTCCTCCATGGGAGCCATGTCTCAAACTGTCTACGCTTTGATCGTTCCCTGGAAGACCAGTAGTAGTTTCCGATTCACATATGGAGGCATTCTGTAATCTGTGGACTATCAGAGTGTTGATGAAACAAAGGAATTGAATGGGGATTGAATACAACAGTCACCGTGCGCACTTTCCTCCATGGGAGTAATCCTCAAACAGTCTACACTTTAATCGTTCCGTAAAAGACCGGTAGTAGTTTTCGATGCACATCTGGAGGCTTTCTGTAATCTGTGGACCTTCAAAGTTTTGATGAAACACAGTAATTGCCTCGGAATTGAATACAACAGCCACCATGCGCACTTTCCTCCATGGGAGTAATGTCTCAAACAGTCTTCGATTTGATCGTTCCCTGGAAGACCAGTAGTAGTTTCCGATGCACATCTGGAGGCTTTCTGTAATCTGTGGACTATCAGAGTGTTGATGAAACACAGAAATTGCGTCGGGATTGAAACCAACAGTCACCATGCTCACTTACCTCCGTGGGAGTAATGTCTCAAACAGTCTACGCTTTGATCGTTCCCAGGAAGACGAGTAGTAGTTTCTGATGCCCGTCTGGAGGCATTCTGTAATCTGTGGAGTATCAGAGTGTTGACGAAACACGGAAATTGCATCGGGATTGAATACAACAGTCGCTATCCGCACTTTCCTCCATGGGAGTAATGTCTGGAACAGTCTACACTTTGATCGTTCCCTGGTAGACCAGTAGTTGTTTCCGATGCACATCTGGTGGCATTCTGTAATCTGTGGACTATCAGAGTGTTAATGAAACACAGAAATTGCATCGGGATTGAATACAACAGTCACCATGCACACTTTTCTCCATGGGAGTAATGTCTGAAACAGTCTACGCTTTGATAGTTCCCTGGAAGACCAGTAGTAGGTTCCGATGCACATCTGGTGGCATTCTGTAAACTGTGGACTATCAGAGTGTTGATGAAACACAGAAATTGCATCGGGATTGAATACAACAGTCACCATGCCCACTTTCCACCATGGGACTAATGTCTCAAACAGTCTGGGGTTTGATAGTTCCCTTGAAGACCAGTAGTAGTTTCCGATGCACGTCTGGTAACATTCTGTAACCTGTGGACTATCAGAGTGTTGATGAAACACAGAAATTGCATCAGGTTTGAATACAACAGTCACCATGCGCAATTTCCTCCATGGGGGTAATCCTCAAACAGTCTACGCTTTAATCGTTCCGTGGAAGACCAGTAGTAGTTTTCGATGCACATCTGGAGGCTTTCTGTAATCTGTGGACCTTCAAAGTTTTGAAGAAACACAGTAATTGCCTCGGAATTGAATACAACAGCCACCATGCGCACTTTCCTCTATGGGAGTAATGTCTCAAACAGTCTACGCTTTGATCGTTCCCTGGAAGACCAGTAGTAATATCCGATGGACATCTGGAGGCATTCTGTAATCTGTGGACTATCAGACTGTTGATGCGACACAGAAATTGCATCGGGATTTAATACAACAGTCACCATGCGCACTTTCCTAGATGGGAGTATTGTCTCAAACAGTCTACGATTTGATCGTTCCCTGGAACACCAGTGTTAGTTTCCGATGCATATATGGAGGCATTCTGCAATCTGTGGACTATCAGAGTGTGGATGAAACACAGAAATTGCATCGGGATTGAATACAACAGTCACCATGCGCACTTTCCTCCATGGGAGCCATGTCTCAAACTGTCTACGCTTTGATCGTTCCCTGGAAGACCAGTAGTAGTTTCCGATTCACATATGGAGGCATTCTGTAATCTGTGGACTATCAGAGTGTTGATGAAACAAAGGAATTGAATGGGGATTGAATACAACAGTCACCGTGCGCACTTTCCTCCATGGGAGTAATCCTCAAACAGTCTACACTTTAATCGTTCCGTGGAAGACCGGTAGTAGTTTTCGATGCACATCTGGAGGCTTTCTGTAATCTGTGGACCTTCAAAGTTTTGATGAAACACAGTAATTGCCTCGGAATTGAATACAACAGCCACCATGCGCACTTTCCTCCATGGGAGTAATGTCTCAAACAGTCTACGATTTGATCGTTCCCTGGAAGACCAGTAGTAGTTTCCGATGCACATCTGGAGGCTTTCTGTAATCTGTGGACTATCAGAGTGTTGATGAAACACAGAAATTGCGTCGGGATTGAAAACAACAGTCACCATGCTCACTTTCCTCCGTGGGAGTAATGTCTCAAACAGTCTACGCTTTGATCGTTCCCAGGAAGACGAGTACTAGTTTCTGATGCCCGTCTGGAGGCATTCTGTAATCTGTGGAGTATCAGAGTGTTGACGAAACACGGAAATTGCATCGGGATTGAATACAACAGTCGCTATCCGCACTTTCCTCCATGGGAGTAATGTCTGAAACAGTCTACACTTTGATCGTTCCCTGGTAGACCAGTAGTTGTTTCCGATGCACATCTGGTGGCATTCTGTAATCTGTGGACTATCAGAGTGTTAATGAAACACAGAAATTGCATCGGGATTGAATACAACAGTCACCATGCACACTTTTCTACATGGGAGTAATGTCTGAAACAGTCTACGCTTTGATAGTTCCCTGGAAGACCAGTAGTAGGTTCCGATGCACATCTCGTGGCATTCTGTAATGTGTGGACTATCAGAGTGTTGATGAAACACAGAAATTGCATGGGGATTGAATACAACAGTCACCATGCGCACTTTCCTCCATGGGGGCAATGTCTCAAACAGTCTAGGCTTTGATCGTTCCCTGGAAGACCAGTAGTAGTTTCCGATGCACGTCTGGTTTTATTCTGTAACCTGTGGACTATCAGAGTGTTGATGAAACACAGAAATTGCATCGGGATTGAATACAACAGTCACCATGCGCACTTTCCTCCACTGGAGGTATATCTCAAACAGTCTACGCTTTGATCGTTCCCTGGAAGACCAGTAGTAGTTTCCGATTCATATCTGGTAGCATTCTGTAATCTGTGGACTATCAGAGTGTTGATGAAACACAGAAATTGCATCGGGATTGAATGCAACAGTCACCATGCGCACTTTCCTCTACGGCAGTAATGTCTCAAACTGTCTACGCTTTGATCGTTCCCTGGAAGACCTGTAGTAGTTTCCGATGCACATCTGGTGGCATTCTGTAATCTGTGGACTATCAGAGTGTTGATGAAACATAGAAATTGCATTGGGATTGAGTACAACAGTCACCATGCGCACTTTCCTCCATGGGAGTAATGTCTCAAACAGTCTACGCTTTGATCGTTCCCTGGAAGACCAGTAGCAATCTTCCGATGCACATCTGGAGGCATTCTGTTATCTGTGGACTATCAGAGTGGTGATGAAACACAGAAATTGCATCGGGATTGAGTACCACAGTCACCATGCGCACTTTTCTCCATAGGAGCAATGTCTCAAACAGTCTAGGCTTTGATCGTTCCCTGGAAGGCCAGTTGTAGTTTCCGATGCACATCTGGAGGCATTCTGTAATCTGTGGACTATCGGAGTGTTGATGAAAGATAGAAATTGCATCGGGATTGAATACAACAGTCACCGTGCGCAGTTTCCTCCACAGGGGTATGTCTCAAACAGTCTATGCTTTCGTCGTTCCCTGGAAGACCAGAAGTAGTTTCCGATGCACATCTGGCGGCATTCTGTAATCTGGGGAATATCAGAGTGTTGATGCAACACAGAAATTGCATCGGGATTGAATACTACAGTCACCATGCGCACTTTCCTCCATGGGAGTAATGTCACAAACAGTCTACGCTTTGATCGTTCCCTGGAAGACCAGTAGTAGTTTAGGATGCACATCTGGAGGCATTCTGTAATCTGTGGACTATCACACTGTTGATGAGACACAGAAATTGCATCGGGATTGAATACAACAGTCACCATGCGCACTTTCCTCCATGGGAGTAATGTCTCAAACAGTCTACGATTTGATCGTTCCCTGGAAGACCAGTAGTAGTTTCCAATGCACATATGGAGGCATTCGGTAATCTGTGGACTATCAGAGTGTTGATGAAACACTGAAATTGCATCGGGATTGAATACAACAGTCACCATGCGCACTTTCCTCCATGGGAGCCATGTCTCAAACAGTCTACGCTTTGATCGTTCCCTGGAAGACCTTTAGTAGTTTCCGATGCACATCTGGAGGCATTCTGTTATCTGCGGACTATCAGAGTGTTGATGAAACACAGGAATTGAATCTAGATTGAATACAACAGTCACCATGCGCACTTTCCTCCACAGCAGTAATGTCCTAAACTGTCTACGCTTTGATCGTTCCCTGGAAGACCTGTAGTAGTTTCCGATGCACATCTGGTGGCATTCTGTAAACTGTGGACTATCAGAGTGTTGATGAAACACAGAAATTGCATCGGGATTGAATACAACAGTCACCATGCCCACTTTCCTCCATGGGACTAATGTCTCAAACAGTCTGGGGTTTGATAGTTCCCTTGAAGACCAGTAGTAGTTTCCGATGCACGTCTGGTAACATTCTGTAACCTGTGGACTATCAGAGTGTTGATGAAACACAGAAATTGCGTCAGGTTTGAATACAACAGTCACCATGCGCAATTTCCTCCATGGGCGTAATCCTCAAACAGTCTACGCTTTAATCGTTCCGTGGAAGACCAGTAGTAGTTTTCGATGCACATCTGGAGGCTTTCTGTAATCTGTGGACCTTCAAAGTTTTGAAGAAACACAGTAATTGCCTCGGAATTGAATACAACAGCCACCATGCGCACTTTCCTCTATGGGAGTAATGTCTCAAACAGTCTACGCTTTGATCGTTCCCTGGAAGACCAGTAGTAATATCCGATGCACATCTGGAGGCATTCTGTAATCTGTGGACTATCAGACTGTTGATGCGACACAGAAATTGCATCGGGATTGAATACAACAGTCACCATGCGCACTTTCCTGGATGGGAGTATTGTCTCAAACAGTCTACGATTTGATCGTTCCCTGGAAGACCAGTAATAGTTTCCGATGCATATATGGAGGCATTCTGCAATCTGTGGACTATCAGAGTGTGGATGAAACACAGAAATTGCATCGGGATTGAATACAACAGTCACCATGCGCACTTTCCTCCATGGGAGCCATGTCTCAAACTGTCTACGCTTTGATCGTTCCCTGGAAGACCAGTAGTAGTTTCCGATTCACATATGGAGGCATTCTGTAATCTGTGGACTATCAGAGTGTTGATGAAACAAAGGAATTGAATGGGGATTGAATACAACAGTCACCGTGCGCACTTTCCTCCATGGGAGTAATCCTCAAACAGTCTACACTTTAATCGTTCCGTGGAAGACCGGTAGTAGATTTCGATGCACATCTGGAGGCTTTCTGTAATCTGTGGACCTTCAAAGTTTTGATGAAACACAGTAATTGCCTCGGAATTGAATACAACAGCCACCATGCGCACTTTCCTCCATGGGAGTAATGTCTCAAACAGTCTACGATTTGATCGTTCCCTGGAAGACCAGTAGTAGTTTCCGATGCACATCTGGAGGCTTTCTGTAATCTGTGGACTATCAGAGTGTTGATGAAACACAGAAATTGCGTCGGGATTGAAAACAACAGTCACCATGCTCACTTTCCTCCGTGGGAGTAATGTCTCAAACAGTCTACGTTTTGATCGTTCCCAGGAAGACGAGTAGTAGTTTCTGATGCCCGTCTGGAGGCATTCTGTAATCTGTGGAGTATCAGAGTGTTGACGAAACACGGAAATTGCATCGGGATTGAATACAACAGTCGCTATCCGCACTTTCCTCCATGGGAGTAATGTCTGAAACAGTCTACACTTTGATCGTTCCCTGGTAGACCAGTAGTTGTTTCCGATGCACATCTGGTGGCATTCTGTAATCTGTGGACTATCAGAGTGTTAATGAAACACAGAAATTGCATCGGGATTGAATACAACAGTCACCATGCACACTTTTCTCCATGGGAGTAATGTCTGAAACAGTCTACGCTTTGATAGTTCCCTGGAAGACCAGTAGTAGGTTCCGAAGCACATCTCGTGGCATTCTGTAATGTGTGGACTATCAGAGTGTTGATGAAACACAGAAATTGCATGGGGATTGAATACAACAGTCACCATGCGCACTTTCCTCCACAGGAGTTATGTCTCAAACAGTCTACGCATTGATCGTTCCCTGGATGACCAGTAGTAGTTTCCGATAGACATATGGTGGCATTCTGTAAGCTGTGGACTATCAGAGTGTTGATGAAACACAGGAATTGAATCTAGATTGAATACAACAGTCACCATGCGCACTTTCCTCCACTGGAGGTATATCTAAAACAGTCTACGCTTTGATCGTTCCCTGGAAGACCAGTAGTAGTTTCCGATTCACATCTGGTAGCATTCTGTAATCTGTGGACTATCAGAGTGTTGATGAAACACAGAAATTGCATCGGGATTGAATGCAACAATCACCATGCGCACTTTCCTCTACGGCAGTAATGTCTCAAACTGTCTACGCTTTGATCGTTCCCTGGAAGACCTGTAGTAGATTCCGATGCACATCTGGTGGCATTCTGTAATCTGTGGACTATCAGAGTGTTGATGAAACACAGAAATTGCATTGGGATTGAATACAACAGTCACCATGCTCACTTTCCTCCATGGGAGTAATGTCTCAAACAGTCTACGGTTTGATCGTTCCCTTGAAGACCAGTAGTAGTTTCTGATGCACATCTGGAGGCATTCTGTAATCTGTGGACTATCAGACTGTTGATGAGACACAGAAATATCATCGGGATTGAATGCAACTGTCACCATGCGCACTTTCCTCCATGGGAGTAATGTCTCAAACAGTCTACGATTTGATCGTTCCCTGAAAGACCAGTAGTAGTTTCCAATGCACATATGGAGGCATTCTGTAATCTGTGGACTATCAGAGTGTTGATGAAACACTGAAATTGCATCGGGATTGAATACAACAGTCACCATGCGCACTTTCCTCCATGGGAGAAATGTTTCAAACAGTCTACGCTTTGATCGTTCCCTGGAAGACCAGTAGTAGTTTCCGATGCACATCTGGAGGCATTCTGTAATCTGTGGACTATCAGAGTGTTGATGAAACACAGGAATTGAATCTAGATTGAATACAACAGTCACCATGCGCACTTTCCTCCATGGGAGTAATGTCTCAAACAGTCTACGATTTGATCGTTCCCTGGAAGACCAGTAGTAGTTTCCAATGCACATATGGAGGCATTCTGTAATCTGTGGACTATCAGAGTGTTGATGAAACACTGAAATTGCATCGGAGTTGAATACAACAGTCACCATGCGCACTTTCCTCCATGGGAGCCATGTCTCAAACAGTCTACGCTTTGATAGTTCCCTGGAAGACCAGTAGTAGTTTCCGATGCACATCTCATGACATTCTGTAATGTGTGGGCTATCAGAGTGTTAATGAAACACAGAAATTGCATCGGGATTGAATACAACAGTCACCATGCACACTTTTCTCCATGGGAGTAATGTCTGAAACAGTCTACGCTTTGATAGTTCCCTGGAAGACCAGTAGTAGGTTCCGATGCACATCTCGTGGCATTCTGTAATGTGTGGACTATCAGAGTGTTGATGAAACACAGAAATTGCATGGGGATTGAATACAACAGTCACCATGCGCACTTTCCTCCATGGGGGCAATGTCTCAAACAGTCTAGGCTTTGATCGTTCCCTGGAAGACCAGTAGTAGTTTCCGATGCACGTCTGGTTTTATTCTGTAACCTGTGGACTATCAGAGTGTTGATGAAACACAGAAATTGCATCGGGATTGAATACAACAGTCACCATGCGCACTTTCCTCCACTGGAGGTATATCTCAAACAGTCTACGCTTTGATCGTTCCCTGGAAGACCAGTAGTAGTTTCCGATTCATATCTGGTAGCATTCTGTAATCTGTGGACTATCAGAGTGTTGATGAAACACAGAAATTGCATCGGGATTGAATGCAACAGTCACCATGCGCACTTTCCTCTACGGCAGTAATGTCTCAAACTGTCTACGCTTTGATCGTTCCCTGGAAGACCTGTAGTAGTTTCCGATGCACATCTGGTGGCATTCTGTAATCTGTGGACTATCAGAGTGTTGATGAAACATAGAAATTGCATTGGGATTGAGTACAACAGTCACCATGCGCACTTTCCTCCATGGGAGTAATGTCTCAAACAGTCTACGCTTTGATCGTTCCCTGGAAGACCAGTAGCAATCTTCCGATGCACATCTGGAGGCATTCTGTTATCTGTGGACTATCAGAGTGGTGATGAAACACAGAAATTGCATCGGGATTGAGTACCACAGTCACCATGCGCACTTTTCTCCATAGGAGCAATGTCTCAAACAGTCTAGGCTTTGATCGTTCCCTGGAAGGCCAGTTGTAGTTTCCGATGCACATCTGGAGGCATTCTGTAATCTGTGGACTATCGGAGTGTTGATGAAAGACAGAAATTGCATCGGGATTGAATACAACAGTCACCGTGCGCAGTTTCCTCCACAGGGGTATGTCTCAAACAGTCTATGCTTTCGTCGTTCCCTGGAAGACCAGAAGTAGTTTCCGATGCACATCTGGCGGCATTCTGTAATCTGGGGAATATCAGAGTGTTGATGCAACACAGAAATTGCATCGGGATTGAATACAACAGTCACCATGCGCACTTTCCTCCATGGGAGTAATGTCACAAACAGTCTACGCTTTGATCGTTCCCTGGAAGACCAGTAGTAGTTTAGGATGCACATCTGGAGGCATTCTGTAATCTGTGGACTATCACACTGTTGATGAGACACAGAAATTGCATCGGGATTGAATACAACAGTCACCATGCGCACTTTCCTCCATTGGAGTAATGTCTCAAACAGTCTACGATTTGATCGTTCCCTGGAAGACCAGTAGTAGTTTCCAATGCACATATGGAGGCATTCTGTAATCTGTGGACTATCAGAGTGTTGATGAAACACTGAAATTGCATCGGGATTGAATACAACAGTCACCATGCGCACTTTCCTCCATGGGAGCCATGTCTCAAACAGTCTACGCTTTGATCGTTCCCTGGAAGACCTTTAGTAGTTTCCGATGCACATCTGGAGGCATTCTGTAATCTGCGGACTATCAGAGTGTTGATGAAACACAGGAATTGAATCTAGATTGAATACAACAGTCACCATGCGCACTTTCCTCCACAGCAGTAATGTCCTAAACTGTCTACGCTTTGATCGTTCCCTGGAAGACCTGTAGTAGTTTCCGATGCACATCTGGTGGCATTCTGTAAACTGTGGACTATCAGAGTGTTGATGAAACACAGAAATTGCATCGGGATTGAATACAACAGTCACCATGCCCACTTTCCTCCATGGGACTAATGTCTCAAACAGTCTGGGGTTTGATAGTTCCCTTGAAGACCAGTAGTAGTTTCCGATGCACGTCTGGTAACATTCTGTAACCTGTGGACTATCAGAGTGTTGATGAAACACAGAAATTGCGTCAGGTTTGAATACAACAGTCACCATGCGCAATTTCCTCCATGGGCGTAATCCTCAAACAGTCTACGCTTTAATCGTTCCGTGGAAGACCAGTAGTAGTTTTCGATGCACATCTGGAGGCTTTCTGTAATCTGTGGACCTTCAAAGTTTTGAAGAAACACAGTAATTGCCTCGGAATTGAATACAACAGCCACCATGCGCACTTTCCTCTATGGGAGTAATGTCTCAAACAGTCTACGCTTTGATCGTTCCCTGGAAGACCAGTAGTAATATCCGATGCACATCTGGAGGCATTCTGTAATCTGTGGACTATCAGACTGTTGATGCGACACAGAAATTGCATCGGGATTGAATACAACAGTCACCATGCGCACTTTCCTGGATGGGAGTATTGTCTCAAACAGTCTACGATTTGATCGTTCCCTGGAAGACCAGTAATAGTTTCCGATGCATATATGGAGGCATTCTGCAATCTGTGGACTATCAGAGTGTGGATGAAACACAGAAATTGCATCGGGATTGAATACAACAGTCACCATGCGCACTTTCCTCCATGGGAGCCATGTCTACATCTACATGACTACTCTGCAATTCACATTTAAGTGCTTGGCAGAGGGTTCATCGAACCACAATCATACTATCTCTCTACTATTCCACTCCCGAACAGCGAGCGGGAAAAACGAACACCTAAACCTTTCTGTTCGAGCTCTGATTTCTCTTATTTTATTTTGATGATCATTCCTACCTATTTAGGTTGGGCTCAACAAAATATTTTCGCATTCGGAAGAGAAAGTTGGTGACTGAAATTTCGTAAAAAGGTCTCGCCGCGACGAAAAACGTCTATGCTGTAATGACTTCCATCCCAACTCGTGTATCATATCTGCCACACTCTCTCCCCTATAACGCGATAATACAAAACGAGCTGCCCTTCTTTGCACCCTCTCGATGTCCTCCGTCAATCCCACCTGGTAAGGATCCCACACCGCGCAGCAATATTCTAACAGAGGACGAACGAGTGTAGTGTAAGCTGTCTCTTTAGTGGACTTGTTGCATCTTCTAAGTGTCCTGCCAATGAAACGCAACCTTTGGCTCGCCTTCCCGACAATATTATCTATGTGGTCCTTCCAACTGAAGTTGTTTGTAATTTTAACACCCAGGTACTTAGTTGAATTGACAGCCTTGAGAATTTTACTATTTATCGAGTAATCGAATTCCAACGGATTTCTTTTGGAACTCATGTGGATCATCTCACACTTTTCGTTATTTAGCGTCAACTGCCACCTGACACACCATACAGCAATCTTTTCTAAATCGCTTTGCAGCTGATACTGGTCTTCGGATGACCTTACTAGACGGTAAATTACAGCATCATCTGCGAACAACCTAAGAGAACTGCTCAGATTGTCACCCAGGTCATTTATATAGATCAGGAACAGTAGAGGTCCCAGGACGCTTCCCTGGGGAACACCTGATATCACTTCAGTTTTACTCGATGATTTGCCGTCTATTACTACGAACTGCGACCTTCCTGACAGGAAATCACGAATCCAGTCGCACAACTGAGACGATACCCCATAGCTCCGCAACTTGATTAGAAGTCGCTTGTGAGGAACGGTGTCAAAAGCTTTCCGGAAATCTAGAAATACGGAATCAACTTGAGATCCCCTGTCGATAGCGGCCATTACTTCGTGCGAATAAAGAGCTAGCTGCGTTGCACAAGAGCGATGTTTTCTGAAGCCATGCTGATTACGTGTCAATAGATCGTTCCCTTCGAGGTGATTCATAATGTTTGAATACAGTATATGCTCCAAAACCCTACTGCAAACCGACGTCAATGATATAGGTCTGTAGTTAAATGGATTACTCCTACTACCCTTCTTGAACACTGGTGCGACCTGCGCAATTTTCCAATCTGTAGGTACAGATCTATCGGTGAGCGAGCGGTTGTATATGAGTGCTAAGTAGGGAGCTATAGTATCAGCGTAATCTGAAAGGAACCTAATCGGTATACAATCTGGACCTGAAGACTTGCCCGTATCAAGCGATTTGAGTTGCTTCGCAACCCCTAAGGTATCTACTTCTAAGAAACTCATGCTAGCAGATGTTCGTGTTTCAAATTCTGGAATATTCCATTCGTCTTCCCTGGTGAAGGAATTTCGGAAAACTGCGTTCAATAACTCCGCTTTAGCGGCGCAGTCGTCGATAACAGTACCAAACTGTCTACGCTTTGATCGTTCCCTGGAAGACCAGTAGTAGTTTCCGATTCACATATGGAGGCATTCTGTAATCTGTGGACTATCAGAGTGTTGATGAAACAAAGGAATTGAATGGGGATTGAATACAACAGTCACCGTGCGCACTTTCCTCCATGGGAGTAATCCTCAAACAGTGTACACTTTAATCGTTCCGTGGAAGACCGGTAGTAGATTTCGATGCACATCTGGAGGCTTTCTGTAATCTGTGGACCTTCAAAGTTTTGATGAAACACAGTAATTGCCTCGGAATTGAATACAACAGCCACCATGCGCACTTTCCTCCATGGGAGTAATGTCTCAAACAGTCTACGATTTGATCGTTCCCTGGAAGACCAGTAGTAGTTTCCGATGCACATCTGGAGGCTTTCTGTAATCTGTGGACTATCAGAGTGTTGATGAAACACAGAAATTGCGTCGGGATTGAAAACAACAGTCACCATGCTCACTTTCCTCCGTGGGAGTAATGTCTCAAACAGTCTACGTTTTGATCGTTCCCAGGAAGACGAGTAGTAGTTTCTGATGCCCGTCTGGAGGCATTCTGTAATCTGTGGAGTATCAGAGTGTTGACGAAACACGGAAATTGCATCGGGATTGAATACAACAGTCGCTATCCGCACTTTCCTCCATGGGAGTAATGTCTGAAACAGTCTACACTTTGATCGTTCCCTGGTAGACCAGTAGTTGTTTCCGATGCACATCTGGTGGCATTCTGTAATCTGTGGACTATCAGAGTGTTAATGAAACACAGAAATTGCATCGGGATTGAATACAACAGTCACCATGCACACTTTTCTCCATGGGAGTAATGTCTGAAACAGTCTACGCTTTGATAGTTCCCTGGAAGACCAGTAGTAGGTTCCGATGCACATCTCGTGGCATTCTGTAATGTGTGGACTATCAGAGTGTTGATGAAACACAGAAATTGCATGGGGATTGAATACAACAGTCACCATGCGCACTTTCCTCCACAGGAGTTATGTCTCAAACAGTCTACGCATTGATCGTTCCCTGGATGACCAGTAGTAGTTTCCGATAGACATATGGTGGCATTCTGTAAGCTGTGGACTATCAGAGTGTTGATGAAACACAGGAATTGAATCTAGATTGAATACAACAGTCACCATGCGCACTTTCCTCCACTGGAGGTATATCTAAAACAGTCTACGCTTTGATCGTTCCCTGGAAGACCAGTAGTAGTTTCCGATTCACATCTGGTAGCATTCTGTAATCTGTGGACTATCAGAGTGTTGATGAAACACAGAAATTGCATCGGGATTGAATGCAACAATCACCATGCGCACTTTCCTCTACGGCAGTAATGTCTCAAACTGTCTACGCTTTGATCGTTCCCTGGAAGACCTGTAGTAGATTCCGATGCACATCTGGTGGCATTCTGTAATCTGTGGACTATCAGAGTGTTGATGAAACACAGAAATTGCATTGGGATTGAATACAACAGTCACCATGCTCACTTTCCTCCATGGGAGTAATGTCTCAAACAGTCTACGGTTTGATCGTTCCCTTGAAGACCAGTAGTAGTTTCTGATGCACATCTGGAGGCATTCTGTAATCTGTGGACTATCAGACTGTTGATGAGACACAGAAATATCATCGGGATTGAATGCAACTGTCACCATGCGCACTTTCCTCCATGGGAGTAATGTCTCAAACAGTCTACGATTTGATCGTTCCCTGAAAGACCAGTAGTAGTTTCCAATGCACATATGGAGGCATTCTGTAATCTGTGGACTATCAGAGTGTTGATGAAACACTGAAATTGCATCGGGATTGAATACAACAGTCACCATGCGCACTTTCCTCCATGGGAGAAATGTTTCAAACAGTCTACGCTTTGATCGTTCCCTGGAAGACCAGTAGTAGTTTCCGATGCACATCTGGAGGCATTCTGTAATCTGTGGACTATCAGAGTGTTGATGAAACACAGGAATTGAATCTAGATTGAATACAACAGTCACCATGCGCACTTTCCTCCATGGGAGTAATGTCTCAAACAGTCTACGACTTGATCGTTCCCTGGAAGACCAGTAGTAGTTTCCAATGCACATATGGAGGCATTCTGTAATCTGTGGACTATCAGAGTGTTGATGAAACACTGAAATTGCATCGGAGTTGAATACAAAAGTCACCATGCGCACTTTCCTCCATGGGAGCCATGTCTCAAACAGTCTACGCTTTGATCGTTCCCTGGAAGACCAGTAGTAGTTTCCGATGCACATCTGGAGGCATTCTGTAATCTGTGGACTATCAGAGTGTGGATGAAAGACAGAAATTGCATCGGGATTGAATACAACAGTCACCGTGCGCACTTCCCTCTACAGGGGTATGTCTCAAACAGTCTATGCTTTCGTCGTTCCCTGGAAGACCAGAAGTAGTTTACAATGCACATCTGGCGGCATTCTGTAATCTGTGGAATATCAGAGTGTTGATGAAACACAGAAATTGCATCGGGATTGAATACAACAGTCACCATGCGCACTTTCCTCCATGGGAGTAATGTCACAAACAGTCTACGATTTGATCGTTCCCTGGAAGACCAGTAGTAGTTTCCGATGCACATCTGGAGGAATTCTGTAATCTGTGGACTATCAGACTGTTGATGAGACACAGAAATTGCATCGGGATTGAATACAACAGTCACCATGCGCACTTTCCTCCATGGGAGCCATGTCTCAAACTTTCTACGCTTTGATCGTTTCCTGGAAGACCAGTAGTAGTTTCCGATGCACAAATGGAGGCATTCTGTAATCTGTGGACCATCAGGGTGTTGATGAAACAAAGGAATTGAATCGGGATTGAATACAACAGTCACCGTGCGCACTTTCCTTAATGGGAGTAATCCTCAAACAGTCTACGCTTTAATCGTTCCGTGGAAGACCAGTAGTAGTTTTCGTTGCACATCTGGAGGCTTTCTGTAGCCTGTGGACCTTCCAAGTTTTGATGAAACACAGTAATTGCCTCGGAATTGAGTACAACAGCCACCATGCGCACTTTCCTCCATGGGAGTAATGTCTCAAACAGTCTACGATTTGATCGTTCCTTGGAAGACCAGTAGTAGTTTCCGATGCACATCTGGAGGCTTTCTGTAATCTGTGGACTATCAGAGTGTTGATGAAACACAGAAATTGCGACGGGATTGAATACAACAGTCACCATGCTCACTTTCCTCCATGGGAGTAATGTCTCAAACAGTCTACGCTTTGATCGTTCCCTGGAAGACGAGTAGTAGTTTCTGATGCCCGTCTGGTGGCATTCTGTAATCTGTGGACCATCAGAGTGTTGATGAAACACAGAAATTGCATCGGGATTGAATACAACAGTCACCATGCGCACCTTTCTCCATGGGAGTAATGTCTGAAACAGTCTACGCTTTGATAGTTCCCTGGAAGACCAGTAGTAGTTTCCGATGCACATCTCGTGGCATTCTGTAATGTGTGGACTATCAGAGTGTTGATGAAACACAGAAATTGCATCGGGATTGAATGCAACAATCACCATGCGCACTTTCCTCTACGTCAGTAATGTCTCAAACTGTCTACGCTTTGATCGTTCCCTGGAAGACCTGTAGTAGATTCCGATGCACATCTGGTGGCATTCTGTAATCTGTGGACTATCAGAGTGTTGATGAAACACAGAAATTGCATCGGGATTGAATTCAACAGTCACCATGCGCACGTTCCTCCACGGGAGTTATGTCTCAAACAGTCTACGCTTTGATCGTTCCCTGGAAGACCAGTAGTAGTTTCCGATGCACATCTGGAGGCATTCTGTTATCTGTGGAGTATCAGAGTGTTGATGAAACACAGAAATTGCATTGGGATTGAATTCAACAGTCACCATGCTCACTTTCCTCCATGGGAGTAATGTCTCGAACAGTCTACGCTTTTATCGGTCCCTGGAAGACCAGTAGCAGTTTCCGATGCACATCTGGAGGCATTCTGTTATCTGTGGAGTATCAGAGTGGTGATAAAACACAGAAATTGCATTGGGATTGAATACAACAGTCACCGTGCGCACTTCCCTCCACAGGGGTATGTCTCAAACAGTCTATGCTTTCGTCGTTCCCTGGAAGACCAGAAGTAGTTTCCGATGCACATCTGGCGGCATTCTGTAATCTGTGGACTATCAGAGTGTTGATGAAACACTGAAATTGCATCGGGATTGAATACAACAGTCACCATGCGCACTTTCCTCCATGGGAGTAATGTCTCAAACAGTCTACGATTTTATCGTTCCCTGGAAGACCAGTAGTAGTTTCCAATGCACATATGGAGGCATTCTGTAATCTGTGGACTATCAGAGTGTTGATGAAACACTGAAATTGCATCGTGATTGAATACAACAGTCACCATGCGCACTTTCCTCCATGGGAGCCATGTCTCAAACAGTCTCCGCTTTGATCGTTCCCTGGAAGACCAGTAGTAGTTTCCGATGCACATCTGGAGGCTTTCTGTAATCTGTGGACTATCAGAGTGTTGATGAAACACAGGAATTGAATCTAGATTGAATACAACAGTCACCATGCGCACTTTCCTCCACTGGAGGTATATCTCAAACAGTCTACGCTTTGATCGTTCCCTGGAAGACCAGTAGTAGTTTCCGATTCACATCTGGTAGCATTCTGTAATCTGTGGACTATCAGAGTGTTGATGAAACACAGAAATTGCATCGGGATTGGATGCAACAGTCACCATGCGCACTTTCCTCCACGGCAGTAATGTCTCAAACAGTCTACGATTTGATCGTTCCCTGAAAGACCAGTAGTAGTTTCCAATGCACATATGGAGGCATTCTGTAATCTGTGGACTATCAGAGTGTTGATGAAACACTGAAATTGCATCGGGATTGAATACAACAGTCACCATGCGCACTTTCCTCCATGGGAGAAATGTTTCAAACAGTCTACGCTTTGATCGTTCCCTGGAAGACCAGTAGTAGTTTCCGATGCACATCTGGAGGCATTCTGTAATCTGTGGACTATCAGAGTGTTGATGAAACACAGGAATTGAATCTAGATTGAATACAACAGTCACCATGCGCACTTTCCTCCATGGGAGTAATGTCTCAAACAGTCTACGACTTGATCGTTCCCTGGAAGACCAGTAGTAGTTTCCAATGCACATATGGAGGCATTCTGTAATCTGTGGACTATCAGAGTGTTGATGAAACACTGAAATTGCATCGGAGTTGAATACAAAAGTCACCATGCGCACTTTCCTCCATGGGAGCCATGTCTCAAACAGTCTACGCTTTGATCGTTCCCTGGAAGACCAGTAGTAGTTTCCGATGCACATCTGGAGGCTTTCTGTAATCTGTGGACTATCAGAGTGTTGATGAAACACAGAAATTGCATCGGGATTGAATACAACAGTCACCATGCCCACTTTCCTCCATGGGACTAATGTCTCAAACAGTCTAGGGTTTGATAGTTCCCTTGAAGACCAGTAGTAGTTTCCGATGCACGTCTGGTAACATTCTGTAACCTGTGGACTATCACAGTGTTGATGAAACACAGAAATTGCATCAGGATTGAATACAACAGTCACCATGCGCAATTTCCTCCATGGGAGTAATCCTCAAACAGGCTACGCTTTAATCGTTCCGTGGAAGACCAGTAGTAGTTTTCGATGCACATCTGGAGGCTTTCTGTAATCTGTGGACCTTCAAAATTTTGATGAAACACAGTAATTGCCTCGGAATGGAATACAACAGCCACCATGCGCACTTTCCTCCATGGGAGTAATGTCTCAAACAGTCTACGCTTTGATCGTTCCCTGGAAGACCAGTAGTAATATCTGATGCACATCTGGAGGCATTCTGTAATCTGTGGACTATCAGACTGTTGATGAGACACAGAAATTGCATCGGGATTGAATACAACAGTCACCATGCGCACTTTCCTAGATGGGAGTATTGTCTCAAACAGTCTACGATTTGATCGTTCCCTGGAAGACCAGTAGTAGTTTCCGATGCATATATGGAGGCATTCTGCGATCTGTGGACTATCAGAGTGTGGATGAAACCCAGAAATTGCATCGGGATTGAATACAACAGTCACCATGCGCACTTTCCTCCATGGGAGTAATGTCTCAAACAGTCTACGATTTGATCGTTCCCTGGAAGACCAGTAGTAGTTTCCGATGCAAATCTGGAGGCTTTCTGTAATCTGTGGACTATCAGAGTGTTGATGTAACAAAGGAATTGAATCGGGATTGAATACAACAGTCACCGTGCGCACTTTCCTCCATGGGACTAATCCTCAAACAGTCTACGCTTTAATCGTTCCGTGGAAGACCGGTAGTAGTTTTCGATGCACATCTGGAGGCTTTCTGTAATCTGTGGACCTTCAAAGTTTTGATGAAACACAGTAATTGCCTCGGAATTGAATACAACAGCCACCATGCGCACTTTCCTCCATGGGAGTAATGTCTCAAACAGTCTACGATTTGATCGTTCCCTGGAAGACCAGTAGTAGTTTCCGATGCACATCTGGAGGCTTTCTGTAATCTGTGGACTATCAGAGTGTTGATGAAACACAGAAATTGCGTCGGGATTGAATACAACAGTCACCATGCTCACTTTCCTCCATGGGAGTAATGTCTCAAACAGTCTACACTTTGATCATTCCCTGGAAGACGAGTAGTAGTTTCTGATGCCCGTCTGGAGGCATTCTGTAATCTGTGGACTATCAGAGTGTTGACGAAACACGGAAATTGCATCGGGATTGAATACAACAGTCACCATCCGCGTTTTCCTCCACGGGAGGTATATCTCAAAGAGTCTACGATTTGATCGTTCCCTGGAAGATCAGTAGTAGTTTCCGATGCACATCTGGCAGCATTCTGTAATCTGTCGACAATCACAGTGTCGATGAAACACAGAAATTGCATCGGGATTGAATGCAACAGTCACCGTGCGCACTTTCCTCCCCGGGAGTAAAGTCTCAAACAATGTAATCTTTGATCGATCCCTGGAAGACCAGAGGTAGTTTCCGGTGCACATCTGGAGTCATTCTGTAATCTGTGGACTATCAGAGTGTTGATGAAACACAGAAATTGCATCGGGATTGAATACAACAGTCACCATGCTTACTTCCCTCCATGGGAGTAATGTCTGAAACAGTCTAAGCTTTGATCGTTCCCTGGAAGACTAGCAGTAGTTTCTGATGCACATCTGGAGGCATTCTGTAATCTGTGGACTATCAGAGTGTTGATGAAACACAGATATTTCATCGGGATTAAATACAACAGTCACCATGCGCAATTTTCTCCATGGGAGTGATGTCTGAAACAGTCTACGCTTTGATAGTTCCCTGGAAGGCCAGTAGTAATTTCCGATGCACATCTCGTAGCATTCTGTAATGTGTGGACTATCAGAGTTTTGATGAAACACAGAAATTGCATCGGGATTGAATTCAACAGTCACCATGCGCACGTTCCTCCACGGGAGTTATGTCTCAAACAGTCTACGCTTTGATCGTTCCCTGGAAGACCAGTAGCAGTTTCCAATGCACATCTGGAGGAATTCTCTAATGTGGGGACCTTTAGAGTCTTGATGAAACACAGAAATAGCATTGGGATTGAATACAACAGTCACCATGCTCACTTTCCTCCATGGGAGTAATGTCTCAAACAGTCTACGCTTTGAACGTTCCCTGGAAGACCAGTAGCAGTTTCCGATGCACATCTGGAGGGATTCTGTTATCTGTGGACTATCAGAGTGGTGATGAAACACAGAAATTGCATCGGGATTGTGTACCACAGTCACCATGTGCACTGTCTTCCATGGGAGCAATGTCTCAAACAGTCTAGGCTTTGATCGTTCCCTGGAAGACCAGTTGTAGTTTCCGATGTACATATGGAGGCATTCTGTAATCTGTGGTCTATCAGAGTGTTGATGAAACACAGAAATTGCATCGGGATTGAATACAACAGTCACCGTGCGCACTTTCTTTCACGGGGGTATGTCTCAAACAGTCTGTGCTTTCGTCGTTCCCTGGAAGACCAGTAGTAGTTTCCGATGCACAGCTGGTGGCATTCTGCAATCTGTGGAATATCAGAGTGTTGATGAAACACAGAAATTGCATTGGGATTGAATACAACAGTCAACATGCTCACTTTCTTCCATGGGAGTAATGTCTCAAACAGTCTACGCTTTGATCGTTCCCTGGAAGACCAGTAGTAGTTTAGGATGCACATCAGGAGGCATTCTGTAATCTGTGGGCTATCATAGTGTTGATGAACCACAGAAATTGCATCGGGATTGAATACAACAGTCACCATGCGCACTTTCCTCCATGGGAGTAATGTCTCAAAGAGTCTACACTTTGATCGTTCAGTTGAAGACCAGTAGTAGTTTCCGATGCACATCTGGAGGCATTCTGTAATCTGTGGACTATCAGACTGTTGATGAGACACAGAAATTGCATCGGGATTGAATACAACAGTCACCATGCGCACTTTCCTCCATGGGAGTAATGTCTCAAACAGTCTACGATTTGATCGTTCCCTGGAAGACCAGTAGTAGTTTCCAATGCACATATGGAGGCATTCTGTAATCTGTGGACTATCAGAGTGTTGATGAAACACTGAAATTGCATCGGGATTGAATACAACAGTCACCATGCGCACTTTCCTCCATGGGAGCCATGTCTCAAACAGTCTACGCTTTGATCGTTCCCTGGAAAACCAGTAGTAGTTTCCGATGCACATCTGGAGGCATTCTGTAATCTGTGGGCTATCAGAGTGTTGATGAAACACAGGAATGAACCTAGATTGAATACAACAGTCACCATGCGCACTTTCCTCCACTGGAGGTATATCTCAAACAGTCTACGCTTTGATCGTTCCCTGGAAGACCAGTAGTAGTTTCCGATTCACATCTGGTAGCATTCTGTAATCTGTGGACTATCAGAGTGTTGTTTTGATGAAACATAGAAATTGCATCGGGATTGAATGCATCTGTCACCATGCGCACTTTCCTCCACGGCAGTAATGTCTCAAACTGTCTACGCTTTGATCGTTCCCTGGAAGACCTGTAGTAGTTTCCGATGCACATCTGGTGGCATTCTGTAATCTGTGGACTATCAGAGTGTTGATGAAACACAGAAATTGCATTGGGATTGAATACAACAGTCACCATGCTCACTTTCCTCCATGGGAGTAATGTCTCAAACAGTCTAGGCTTTGATCGTTCCCTGGAAGACCAGTAGCAGTTTCCGATGCACATCTGGAGGCATTCTGTTATCTGTGGACTATCAGAGTGGTGATGAAACACCGAAATTGCATCGGGATTAAGTACCACAGTCACCATGCGCTCTTTCCTCCATGGGAGCAATGTCTCAAACAGTCTAGGCCTTGATCGGTAGCTGGAAGACCAGTTGTAGTTTCCGATGCACATCTGGAGGCATTCTGTAATCTGTGGACTATCAGAGTGTTGATGAAAGACAGAAATTGCATCGGGATTGAATACAACAGTCACCGTGCGCTCTTTCCTCCACAGGGGTATGTCTCAAACAGTCTATGCTTTCGTCGTTCCCTGGAAGTCCAGAAGTAGTTTCCGATGCACATCTGGCGGCATTCTGTAATCTGTGGAATATCCGAGTGTTGATGAAACACAGATATTGCATCGGGATTGAATACAACAGTCACCATGCGCACTTTCCTCCATGGGAGTAATGTCACAAAAAGTCTACGCTTTGATCGTTCCCTGGAAGACCAGTAGTAGTTTCCGATGCACATCAGGAGGCATTCTGTAATCTGTGGACTATCAGAGTGTTGATGAAACACAGAAATTGCATCGGGATTGAATACAACAGTCACCATGCGCACTTTCCTCCATGGGAGTAATGTCTCAAAGAGTCTACGCTTTGATCGTTCCCTTGAAGACCAGTAGTAATATCCGATGCACATCTGGAGGCATTCTGTAATCTGTGGACTATCAGACTGTTAATGAGACACAGAAATTGCATTGGGATTGAATACAACAGTCACCATGCGCACTTTCCTCCATGGGAGCCATGTCTCAAACTGTCTACACTTTGATCGTTCCCTGGAAGACCAGTAGTAGTTTCCGATGCACATATGGAGGCATTCTGTAATCTGTGGACTATCAGAGTGTTGATGAAAGACAGAATTTGCATCGGGATAGAATACAACAGTCACCGTGCGCACTTTCCTCCACAGGGGTATGTCTCAAACAGTCTATGCTTTCGTCGTTCCCTGGAAGTCCAGAAGTAGTTTCCGATGCACTTCTGGCGGCATTCTGTAATCTGTGGAATATCCGAGTGTTGATGAAACACAGAAATTGCATCGGGATTGAATACAACAGTCACCATGCGCTCTTTCCTCCATGGGAGCAATGTCTCAAACAGTCTAGGCCTTGATCGTTCCCTGGAAGACCAGTAGTAATATCCGATGCACATCTGGAGGCATTCTGTAATCTGTGGACTATAAGACTGTTAATGAGACACAGAAATTGCATTGGGATTGAATACAACAGTCACCATGCGCACTTTCCTAGATGGGAGTAACGTCTCAAACAGTCTACGATTTGATCGTTCCCTGGAAGACCAATAGTAGTTTCCGATGCACATATGGAGGCATTCTGTAATCTGTGGACTATCAGAGTGTGGATGAAACACAGAAATTGCATTGGGATTGAATACAACAGTCACCATGCGCACTTTCCTCCATGGGAGCCATGTCTCAAACTGTCTACACTTTGATCGTTCCCTGGAAGACCAGTAGTAGTTTCCGATGCACATATGGAGGCATTCTGTAATCTGTGGACTATCAGAGTGTTGATGAAACAAAGGAATTGAATCGGGATTGAATACAACAGTCACCATGCGCACTTTCCTCCATGGGAGTATTCCTCAAACAGTCTTCGCTTTAATCGTTCCATGGAAGACCGGTAGTAGTTTTCGATGCACATCTGGAGGCATTCTGTAATCTGTGGACTATCAGAGTGTTGATGAAACACAGAATTTGCGTCGGGATTGAATACAACAGTCACCATGCTCACTTTCCTCCATGGGAGTAATGTCTCAAACAGTCTACGCTTTGATCGTTCCCTGGATGACGAGTAGTAGTTTCTGATGCCCGTCTGAAGGCATTCTGTAATCTGTTGACTATCAGAGAGTTGACGAAACACGGAAATTGCATCGGGATTGAATACTACAGTCACCATCCGCACTGTCCTCCATGGGAGTAATGTCTGAAACAGTCTACTCTTTGATCGTTCCCTGGTAGACCAGTAGTTGTTTCCGATGCACATCTGGTGGCATTCTGTAAACTGTGGACCTTCAAAGTGTTGATGAAATACAGATATTGCATCGGGATTGAATACAACAGTCACCATGCGCACTTTTCTCCATGGGAGTAATGTCTGAAACAGTCTACGCTTTGATAGTTCCCTGGTAGACGAGTAGTAGTTTACGATGCACATCTCGTGGCATTCTGTAATGTGTGGACTATCAGAGTGTTGATGAAACACAGAAATTGCATGGGGATTGAATACAACAGTCACCATGCGCACTTTCCTCCACGGGAGTTATGTTTCAAACAGTCTACGCATTGATCGTTCCCTGGATGACCAGTAGTAGTTTCCGATAGACATCTGGGGGCATTCTGTAGCCTGTGGACTATCAGAGTGTTAATGAAACACAGAAATTGCATCGTGAATGAATACAACAGTCATCATGCACACTTTCCTCCACGGGAGTAATGTCTCAAACAGTCTACGCTTTGATCGTTCCCTGGAAGACCAGAAGTAGTTTCCGATGCAGATATGGAGGCATTCTGTAATCTGTGGACTTACAGAGTGTTGATGAAACACATGAATTGAATCGGGATTGAATACAACAGTCACCATGTGCACTTTCCTCCACGGGAGGTATATCTCAAACAGTCTACGCTTTGATCGTCCCCTGGAAGATCAGTAGTAGTTTCCGATGCACATCAGGCAGCATTCTGTAATCTGTCGACTATCAGAGTGTCGATGAAACACAGAAATTGCATCGGGATTGAATGCAACAGTCACCATGCCCACTTTCCTCCATGGGAGTAATGTCTCAAACAGTCTAGGTTTGATAGTTCCCTTGAAGACTATTAGTAGTTTCCGATGCACGTCTGGTGGCATTCTGTAACCTGTGGACTATCAGAGTGTTGATGAAACACAGAAATTTCATCGGGATTGAATACAACAGTCACCATGCACACTTTTCTCCATGGGAGTGATGTCTGAAACAGTCAACGCTTTGATAGTTCCCTGGAAGACCAGTAGTAATTTCCGATGCACATCTCGTGGCATTCTGTAATGTGTGGACTATCAGAGTGTTGATGAAACACAGAAATTGCATCGGGATTGAATTCAACAGTCACCATGCGCACGTTCCTCCACGGGAGTTATGTCTCAAACAGTCTACGCTTTGAACGTTCCCTGGAAGACCAGTAGCAGTTTCCGATGCACATCTGGAGGTATTCTGTTATCTGTGGACTATCAGAGTGGTGATGTAACACAGAAATTGCATCGGGATTGAGTACCACAGTCACCATGCGCACTGTCATCCATGGGAGCAATGTCTCAAACAGTCTAGGCTTTGTTCGTTCCCTGGAAGACCAGTTGTAGTTTCCGATGCACATATGGAGGCATTCTGTAATCTGTGGACTATCAGAGTGTTGATGAAACACAGAAATTGCATCGGGATTGAATACAACAGTCACCGTGCGCACTTTCCTCCACGGGGGTATGTCTGAAACAGTCTGTGCTTTCGTTGTTCCCTGGAAGACCTGTAGTAGTTTCCGATGCACAGCTGGTGGCATTCTGTTATCTGTGGACTATCAGAGTGGTGATGAAACACAGAAATTGCATCGGGATTGAGTACCACAGTCACCATGCGCACTTTCCTCCATGGGAGCAATGTCTCAAACAGTCTAGGGTTTGATCGTTCCCTGGAAGACCAGTTGTAGTTTCCGATGCACATCTGGAGGCATTCTGTAATCTGTGGACTATCAGAGTGTTTATGAAAGACAGAAATTGCATCGGGATTGAATACAACAGTCACCGTGCGCACTTCCCTCCACAGGGGTATGTCTCAAACAGTCTATGTTTTCGACGTTCCCTGGAAGACGAGAAGTAGTTTCCGATGCACATCTGGCGGCATTCTGTAATCTGTGGAATATCAGAATGTTAATGAAACACAGAAATTGCATCGGGATTGAATACAACAGTTACCATGCGCACTTTCCTCCATGGGAGTATTGTCAAAAACAGTCTACGCTTTGATCGTTCCCTGGAAGACCAGTAGTAGTTTCCGATGCACATCAGGAGGCATTTTGTAATCTGTGGGCTATCAGAGTGTTGATGAAACACAGAAATTGCATCGGGATTGAATACAACAGTCACCATGCGCACTTTCCTCCATGGGAGTAATGTCTCAAAGAGGCTACGCTTTGATCGTTCCCTTGAAGACCAGTAGTAGTTTCCGATGCACATCTGGAGGCATTCTGTAATCTGTGGACTATCAGACTGTTGATGAGACACAGAAATTGCATCGGGATTGATTACAACAGTCACCATGCGCACTTTCCTCCATGGGAGTAATTTCTCAAACAGTCTACGATTTGATCGTTCCCTGGAAGACAAGTAGTAGTTTCCAATCAACATATGGAGGCATTCTGTAATCTGTGGACTATCAGAGTGTTGATGAAACACTGAAATTGCATCGGGATTGAATACAACATTCACCATGCGCACTTTCCTCCATGGGAGTAATGTCACAAACAGTCTACGCTTTGATCGTTCCCTCGAAGACCAGTAGTAGTTTCCGATGCACATCAGGTGGCATTCTGTAATCTGTGGACTATCAGAGTGTTGATGAAACACAGAAATTGCATCGGGATTGAATACAACAGTCACCATGCGCACTTTCCTCCACGGGAGTAATGTCTCGAAGAGTCTACGCTTTGATCGTTCCCTGGAAGACCAGTAGTAGTTTCCGATGCACATCTAGTGGCATTCTGTAATCTGTGGAGTATCAGAGTGTTGATTAAACACAGAAATTGCATCGGGATAGAATACAACAGTCACCATGCGCACTTTCCTCCACGGGAGTAATGTGTCAAACAGTCTACGCTTTGATCGTTCCTGGAAGACCAGTAGTAGTTTCCGATGCACGTCTGGTGGCATTCTGTAATCTGTGGACTATCAGAGTGTTGATGAAGCACAGAAATTGCCTCGGGATTGAATACAACAGTCACAATGCGCACATTCCTTCATTGGAATAATGTCTCAAACAGTCTACGCTTTGATCGTTCCCTGGAAAACCAGTAGTAGTTTCCGATGCACATCTGGAGGCATTCTGTAATCTGTGGACTATCAGAGTGTTGATGAAACACAGGAATGAACCTAGATTGAATACAACAGTCACCATGCGCACTTTCCTCCACTGGAGGTATATCTCAAACAGTCTACGCTTTGATCGTTCTCTGGAAGACCAGTAGTAGTTTCCGATTCACATCTGGTAGCATTCTGTAATCTGTGGACTATCAGAGTGTTGATGAAACATAGAAATTGCATCGGGATTGAATGCCACAGTCACCATGCGCACTTTCCTCCACTGCAGTAATGTCTCAAACTGTCTACGCTTTGATCGTTCCCTGGAAGACCTGTAGTAGTTTCCGATGCACATGTGGTGGCATTCTGTAATCTGTGGACTATCAGAGTGTTGACGAAACACAGAAATTGCATTGGGATTGAATACAACAGTCACCATGCTCACTTTCCTCCATGGGAGTAATGTCTCAAACAGTCTAGGCTTTGATCGTTCCCTGGAAGACCAGTAGTAGTTTCCGATGCACATCAGGAGGCATTCTGTAATCTGTGGACTATCAGAGTGTTGATGAAAGACAGAAATTGCATCGGGATTGAATACAACAGTCACCGTGCGCACTTTCCTCCACAGGGGTATGTCTCAAACAGTCTATGCTTTCGTCGTTCCCTGGAAGTCCAGAAGTAGTTTCCGATGCACATCTGGCGGCATTCTGTAATCTGTGGAATATCCGAGTGTTGATGAAACACAGAAATTGCATCGGGATTGTATACAACAGTCACCATGCGCACTTTCCTCCATGGCAGTAATGTCACAAACAGTCTACGCTTTGATCGTTCCCTGGAAGACCAGTAGTAGTTTCCGATGCACATCAGGAGGCATTCTGTAATCTGTGGACTATCAGAGTGTTGATGAAACACAGAAATTGCATCGGGATTGAATACAACAGTCACCATGCGCCCTTTCCTCCATGGGAGTAATGTCTCAAAGAGTCTACGCTTTGATCGTTCCCTTGAAGACCAGTAGTAATATCCGATGCACATCTGGAGGCATTCTGTAATCTGTGGAATATCAGACTGTTAATGAGACACAGAAATTGCATTGGGATAGAATACAACAGTCACCATGCGCACTTTCCTAGATGGGAGTAATGTCTCAAACAGTCTACGATTTGATCGTTCCCTGGAAGACCAGTAGTAGTTTCCGATGCACATATGGAGGCATTCTGTAATCTGTGGACTATCAGAGTGTGGATGAAACACAGAAATTGCATTGGGATTGAATACAACAGTCACCATGCGCACTTTCCTCCATGGGAGCCATGTCTCAAACTGTCTACTCTTTGATCGTTCCCTGGAAGACCAGTAGTAGTTTCCGATGCACATATGGAGGCATTCTGTAATCTGTGGACTATCAGAGTGTTGATGAAACAAAGGAATTGAATCGGGATTGAATACAACAGTCACCATGCGCACTTCCCTCCATGGGAGTATTCCTCAAACAGTCTTCGCTTTAATCGTTCCGTGGAAGACCGGTAGTAGTTTTCGATGCACATCTGGAGGCTTTCTGTAATCTGTGGACCTTCAAAGTGTTGATGAAACACAGTAATTGCCTCGGAATTGAATACAACAGCCACCATGCGCACTTTCCTCCATGTGAGTAAAGTCTCAAACAGTCTACGATTTGATCGTTCCCTGGAAGACCAGTATTAGTTTCAGATGCACATCTGGAGGCATTCTGTAATCTGTGGACTATCAGAGTGTTGATGAAACACAGAATTTGCGTCGGGATTGAATACAACAGTCACCATGCTCACTTTCCTCCATGGGAGTAATGTCTCAAACAGTCTACGCTTTGATCGTTCCCTGGATGACGAGTAGTAGTTTCTGATGCCCGTCTGAAGGCATTCTGTAATCTGTTGACTATCAGAGAGTTGACGAAACACGGAAATTGCATCGGGATTGAATACTACAGTCACCATCCGCACTTTCCTCCATGGGAGTAATGTCTGAAACAGTCTACTCTTTGATCGTTCCCTGGTAGACCAGTAGTTGTTTCCGATGCACATCTGGTGGCATTCTGTAAACTGTGGACCTTCAAAGTGTTGATGAAATACAGATATTGCATCGGGATTGAATACAACAGTCACCATGCGCACTTTTCTCCATGGGAGTAATGTCTGAAACAGTCTACGATTTGATAGTTCCCTGGAAGACCAGTAGTAGTTTACGATGCACATCTCGTGGCATTCTGTAATGTGTGGACTATCAGAGTGTTGATGAAACACAGAACTTGCATGGGGATTGAATACAACAGTCACCATGCGCACTTTCCTCCACGGGAGTAATGTCTCAAACAGTCTACGCTTTGATCATTCCCTGCAAGACCAGTAGTAGTTTAAGATGCACATCTGGGGCATTCTGTAATGTGTGGACTATCAGTGTCTTGATGAATCACAGATATTGCATCGGTATTGAATACAAGAGTCACCATGCACACTTTCTTAAAAGGGAGTAATGTCTCAAACAGTCTAGGTTTGATAGTTCCCTTGAAGACTATTAGTAGTTTCCGATGCACGTCTGGTGGCATTCTGTAACCTGTGGACTATCAGAGTGTTGATGAAACACAGAAATTTCATCGGGATTGAATCCAACAGTCACCATGCACACTTTTCTCCATGGGAGTGATGTCTGAAACAGTCAACGCTTTGATAGTTCCCTGGAAGACCAGTAGTAATTTCCGATGCACATCTCGTGGCATTCTGTAATGTGTGGACTATCAGAGTGTTGATGAAACACAGAAATTGCATCGGGATTGAATTCAACAGTCACCATGCGCACGTTCCTCCACGGGAGTTATGTCTCAAACAGTCTACGTTTTGATCGTTCCCTGGAAGACCGGTAGTAGTTTCCGATGCACATCTGGTGGCATTCTGTAATCTGTGGACTATCAGAGTGTTGATGAAATACAGAAATTGCATCGGGATTGAATACAACAGTCACCATGCCCACTTTCCTCCACGGGAGTAATGCCTCAAAGAGTTTACGCTTTGATCGTTCCCTGGAAGACCAGTAGCAGTTTCCAATTCACATCTGCAGGAATTCTCTAATCTGGGGACCTTTTGAGTGTTGATGAAACACAGAAATAGCATTGTGATTGAATACAAAAGTCACCATGCGCACTTTCCTGCATGGGAGTAGTGTCTCAAACATTCTACGCCTTGATCGTTCCCTGGAAGACCAGTAGTAGTTTCCGATGCACATCTGGAGGCATTCTGTAATCTGTGGACTATCAGAGTGTTGATGAAATACAGAAATTGCATCGGGATTGAAAACAACAGTCACCATGCTCACTTTCCTCCATGGGAGTAATGTCTCAAACAGTCTACGCTTTGAACGTTCCCTGGAAGACCAGTAGCAGTTTCCGATGCACATCTGGAGGCATTCTGTTATCTGTGGACTATCAGAGTGGTGATGTAACACAGAAATTGCATCGGGATTGAGTACCACAGTCACCATGCTCACTTTCCTCCATGGGAGTAATGTCTCAAAGAGTCTACGCTTTGATCGTTCCCTGGAAGACCAGTAGTAGTTTCCGATGCACATCTAGTGGCATTCTGTAATCTGTGGAGTATCAGAGTGTTGATTAAACACAGAAATTGCATCGGGATAGAATACAACAGTCACCATGCGCACTTTCCTCCACGGGAGTAATGTCTCAAACAGTCTACGCTTTGATCGTTCCTGGAAGACCAGTAGTAGTTTCCGATGCACCTCTGGTGGCATTCTGTAATCTGTGGACTATCAGAGTGTTGATGAAGCACAGAAATTGCCTCGGGATTGAATACAACAGTCACAATGCGCACATTCCTTCATTGGAATAATGTCTCAAACAGTCTACGCTTTGATCGTTCCCTGGAAAACCAGTAGTAGTTTCCGATGCACATCTGGAGGCATTCTGTAATCTGTGGACTATCAGAGTGTTGATGAAACACAGGAATGAACCTAGATTGAATACAACAGTCACCATGCGCACTTTCCTCCACTGGAGGTATATCTCAAACAGTCTACGCTTTGATCGTTCTCTGGAAGACCAGTAGTAGTTTCCGATTCACATCTGGTAGCATTCTGTAATCTGTGGACTGTCAGAGTGTTGATGAATCATAGAAATTGCATCGGGATTGAATGCAACAGTCACCATGCGCACTTTCCTCCACGGCAGTAATGTCTCAAACTGTCTACGCTTTGATCGTTCCCTGGAAGACCTGTAGTAGTTTCCGATGCACATGTGGTGGCATTCTGTAATCTGTGGACTATCAGAGTGTTGATGAAACACAGAAATTGCATTGGGATTGAATACAACAGTCACCATGCTCACTTTCCTCCATGGGAGTAATGTCTCATTCAGTCTAGGCTTTGATCGTTCCCTGGAAGACCAGTAGCAGTTTCCGATGCACATCTGGAGGCATTCTGTTATCTGTGGACTATCAGAGTGGTGATGAAACACCGAAATTGCATCGGGATTGAGTACCACAGTCACCATGCGCTCTTTCCTCCATGGGCGCAATGTCTCAAACAGTCTAGGCCTTGATCGTTCCCTGGATGACCAGTTGTAGTTTCCGATGCACATCTGGAGGCATTCTGTAATCTGTGGACTATCAGAGTGTTGATGAAAGACAGAAATTGCATCGGGATTGAATACAACAGTCACCGTGCGCACTTTCCTCCACAGGGGTATGTCTCAAACAGTCTATGCTTTCGTCGTTCCCTGGAAGTCCAGAAGTAGTTTCCGATGCACATCTGGCGGCATTCTGTAATCTGTGGAATATCCGAGTGTTGATGAAACACAGAAATTGCATCGGGCTTGTATACAACAGTCACCATGCGCACTTTCCTCCATGGCAGTAATGTCACAAACGGTCTACGCTTTGATCGTTCCCTGGAAGACCAGTAGTAGTTTCCGATGCACATCAGGAGGCATTCTGTAATCTGTGGACTATCAGAGTGTTGATGAAACACAGAAATTGCATCGGGATTGAATACAACAGTCACCATGCGCACTTTACTCCATGGGAGTAATGTCTCAAAGAGTCTACGCTTTGATCGTTCCCTTGAAGACCAGTAGTAATATGCGATGCACATCTGGAGGCATTCTGTAATCTGTGGACTATCAGACTGTTAATGAGACACAGAAATTGCATTGGGATTGAATACAACAGTCACCATGCGCACTTTCCTCCATGGGAGTATTCCTCAAACAGTCTTCGCTTTAATCGTTCCGTGGAAGACCGGTAGTAGTTTTCGATGCACATCTGGAGGCTTTCTGTAATCTGTGGACCTTCAAAGTGTTGATGAAACACAGTAATTGCCTCAGAATCGAATACAACAGCCACCATGCGCACTTTCCTCCATGTGAGTAAAGTCTCAAACAGTCTACGATTTGATCGTTCCCTGGAAGACCAGTAGTAGTTTCAGATGCACATCTGGAGGCATTCTGTAATCTGTGGACTATCAGAGTGTTGATGAAACACAGAATTTGCGTCGGGATTGAATACAACTGTCACCATGCTCACTTTCCTCCATGGGAGTAATGTCTCAAACAGTCTACGCTTTGATCGTTCCCTGGATGACGAGTAGTAGTTTCTGATGCCTTTCTGAAGGCATTCTGTAATGTGTTGACTATCAGAGAGTTGACGAAACAGGGAAATTGCATCGGTATTGAATACTACAGTCACCATCCGCACTTTCCTCCATGGGAGTAATGTCTGAAACAGTCTACTCTTTGATCGTTCCCTGGTAGACCAGTAGTTGTTTCCGATGCACATCTGGTGGCATTCTGTAAACTGTGGACCTTCAAAGTGTTGATGAAATAAAGATATTGCATCGGGATTGAATACAACAGTCACCATGCGCACTTTTCTCCATGGGAGTAATGTCTGAAACAGTCTACGCTTTGATAGTTCCCTGGAAGACGAGTAGTAGTTTACGATGCACATCTCGTGGCATTCTGTAATGTGTGGACTATCAGAGTGTTGATGAAACACAGAAATTGCATGGGGATTGAATACAACAGTCACCATGCGCACTTTCCTCCACGGGAGTTATGTTTCAAACAGTCTACGCATTGATCGTTCCCTGGATGACCAGTAGTAGTTTCCGATAGACATCTGGGGGCATTCTGTAGCCTGTGGACTATCAGAGTGTTAATGAAACACAGAAATTGCATCGTGAATGAATACAACAGTCATCATGCACACTTTCCTCCACGGGAGTAATGTCTCAAACAGTCTACGCTTTGATCGTTCCCTGGAAGACCAGAAGTAGTTTCCGATGCAGATATGGAGGCATTCTGTAATCTGTGGACTTACAGAGTGTTGATGAAACACATGAATTGAATCGGGATTGAATACAACAGTCACCATGTGCACTTTCCTCCACGGGAGGTATATCTCAAACAGTCTACGCTTTGATCGTCCCCTGGAAGATCAGTAGTAGTTTCCGATGCACATCAGGCAGCATTCTGTAATCTGTCGACTATCAGAGTGTCGATGAAACACAGAAATTGCATCGGGATTGAATGCAACAGTCACCATGCCCACTTTCCTCCATGGGAGTAATGTCTCAAACAGTCTAGGTTTGATAGTTCCCTTGAAGACTATTAGTAGTTTCCGATGCACGTCTGGTGGCATTCTGGAACCTGTGGACTATCAGAGTGTTGATGAAACACAGAAATTTCATCGGGATTGAATACAACAGTCACCATGCACACTTTTCTCCATGGGAGTGATGTCTGAAACAGTCAACGCTTTGATAGTTCCCTGGAAGACCAGTAGTAATTTCCGATGCACATCTCGTGGCATTCTGTAATGTGTGGACTATCAGAGTGTTGATGAAACACAGAAATTGCATCGGGATTGAATTCAACAGTCACCATGCGCACGTTCCTCCACGGGAGTTATGTCTCAAACAGTCTACGTTTTGATCGTTCCCTGGAAGACCGGTAGTAGTTTCCGATGCACATCTGGTGGCATTCTGTAATCTGTGGACTATCAGAGTGTTGATGAAATACAGAAATTGCATCGGGATTGAATACAACAGTCACCATGCCCACTTTCCTCCACGGGAGTAATGCCTCAAAGAGTTTACGCTTTGATCGTTCCCTGGAAGACCAGTAGCAGTTTCCAATTCACATCTGCAGGAATTCTCTAATCTCGGGACCTTTTGAGTGTTGATGAAACACAGAAATAGCATTGTGATTGAATACAAAAGTCACCATGCGCACTTTCCTGCATGGGAGTAGTGTCTCAAACATTCTACGCCTTGATCGTTCCCTGGAAGACCAGTAGTAGTTTCCGATGCACATCTGGAGGCATTCTGTGATCTGTGGACTATCAGAGTGTTGATGAAATACAGAAATTGCATCGGGATTGAAAACAACAGTCACCATGCTCACTTTCCTCCATGGGAGTAATGTCTCAAACAGTCTACGCTTTGAACGTTCCCTGGAAGACCAGTAGCAGTTTCCGATGCACATCTGGAGGCATTCTGTTATCTGTGGACTATCAGAGTGGTGATGTAACACAGAAATTGCATCGGGATTGAGTACCACAGTCACCATGCGCACTGTCATCCATGGGAGCAATGTCTCAAACAGTCTAGGCTTTGATCGTTAACTGGAAGACCAGTTGTAGTTTCCGATGCACATATGGAGGCATTCTGTAATCTGTGGACTATCAGAGTGTTGATGAAACACAGAAATTGCATCGGGATTGAATACAACAGTCACCGTGCGCACTTTCCTCCACGGGGGTATGTCTTGAACAGTCTGTGCTTTCGTTGTTCCCTGGAAGACCAGTAGTAGTTTCCGATGCACAGCTGGTGGCATTCTGCAATCTGTGGAATATCAGAGTGTTGATGAAACACAGAAATTGCAGTGGGATTGAATACAAAAGTCACCATGCTCACTTTCCTCCATGGGAGTAATGTCTCAAATAGTCTCCGCTTTGATCGTTCCCTGGAAGACCGGTAGCAGTTTCCGATGCACTTCTGGAGGCATTCTGTTATCTGTGGACTATCAGAGTGGTGATGAAACACAGAAATTGCATCGGGATTGAGTACCACAGTCACCATGCGCACTTTCCTCCATGGGAGCAATGTCTCAAACAGTCTAGGCTTTGATCGTTCCCTGGAAGACCAGTTGTAGTTTCCGATGCACATCTGGAGGCATTCTGTAATCTGTGGACTATCAGAGTGTTTATGAAAGACAGTAATTGCATCGGGATTGAATACAACAGTCACCGTGCGCACTTCCCTCCACAGGGGTATGTCTCAAACAGTCTATGTTTTCGACGTTCCCTGGAAGACCAGAAGTAGTTTCCGATGCACATCTGGCGGCATTCTGTAATCTGTGGAATATCAGAGTGTTAATGAAACACAGAAATTGCATCGGGATTGAATACAACAGTTACCATGCGCACTTTCCTCCATGGGAGTATTGTCAAATAGAGTCTACGCTTTGATCGTTCCCTGGAAGACCAGTAGTAGTTTCCGATGCACATCAGGAGGCATTTTGTAATCTGTGGGCTATCAGAGTGTTGATGAAACACAGAAATTGCATCGGGATTGAATACAACAGTCACCATGCGCACTTTCCTCCATGGGAGTAATGTCTCAAAGAGTCTACGCTTTGATCGTTCCCTTGAAGACCAGTAGTAGTTTCCGATGCACATCTGGAGGCATTCTGTAATCTGTGGACTATCAGACTGTTGATGAGACACAGAAATTGCATCGGGATTGAATACAACAGTCACCATGCGCACTTTCCTCCATGGGAGTAATGTCTCAAACAGTCTACGATTTGATCGTTCCCTGGAAGACAAGTAGTAGTTTCCTATCAACATATGGAGGCATTCTGTAATCTGTGGACTATCAGAGAGTTGATGAAACACTGAAATTGCATCGGGATTGAATACAACATTCACCATGCGCACTTTCCTCCATGGGAGTAATGTCACAAACAGTCTACGCTTTGATCGTTCCCTCGAAGACCAGTAGTAGTTTCCGATGCACATCAGGAGGCATTCTGTAATCTGTGGACTATCAGAGTGTTGATGAAACACAGAAATTGCATCGGGATTGAATACAACAGTCACCATGCGCACTTTCCTCCACGGGAGTAATGTCTCAAAGAGTCTACGCTTTGATCGTTCCCTGGAAGACCAGTAGCAGTTTCCGATGCACATCTAGTGGCATTCTGTAATCTGTGGAGTATCAGAGTGTTGATTAAACACAGAAATTGCATCGGGATAGAATACAACAGTCACCATGCGCACTTTCCTCCACGGGAGTAATGTCTCAAACAGTCTACGCTTTGATCGTTCCTGGAAGACCAGTAGTAGTTTCCGATGCACGTCTGGTGGCATTCTGTAATCTGTGGACTATCAGAGTGTTGATGAAGCACAGAAATTGCCTCGGGATTGAATACAACAGTCACAATGCGCACATTCCTTCATTGGAATAATGTCTCAAACAGGCTACGCTTTGATCGTTCCCTGGAAAACCAGTAGTAGTTTCCGATGCACATCTGGAGGCATTCTGTAATCTGTGGACTATCAGAGTGTTGATGAAACACAGGAATGAACCTAGATTGAATACAACAGTCACCATGCGCACTTTCCTCCACTGGAGGTATATCTCAAACAGTCTACGCTTTGATCGTTCTCTGGAAGACCAGTAGTAGTTTCCGATTCACATCTGGTAGCATTCTGTAATCTGTGGACTATCAGAGTGTTGATGAAACATAGAAATTGCATCGGGATTGAATGCAACAGTCACCATGCGCACTTTCCTCCACGGCAGTAATGTCTCAAACTGTCTACGCTTTGATCGTTCCCTGGAAGACCTGTAGTAGTTTCCGATGCACATGTGGTGGCATTCTGTAATCTGTGGACTATCAGAGTGTTGATGAAACACATAAATTGCATTGGGATTGAAGACAACAGTCACCAAGCTCACTTTCCTCCATGGGAGTAATGTCTCAAACAGTCTAGGCTTTGATCGTTCCCTGGAAGACCAGTAGCAGTTTCCGATGCACATCTGGAGGCATTCTGTTATCTGTGGACTATCAGAGTGGTGATGAAACACCGAAATTGCATCGGGATTGAGTACCACAGTCACCATGCGCTCTTTCCTCCATGGGAGCAATGTCTCAAATAGTCTAGGCCTTGATCGTTCCCTGGAAGACCAGTTGTAGTTTCCGATGCACATCTGGAGGCATTCTGTAATCTGTGGACTATCAGAGTGTTGATGAAACACAGAAATTGCATCGGGATTGAATACAACAGTCACCGTGCGCACTTTCCTCCACAGGGGTATGTCTCAAACAGTCTATGCTTTCGTCGTTCCCTGGAAGTCCAGAAGTAGTTTCCGATGCACATCTGGCGGCATTCTGTAATCTGTGGAATATCCGAGTGTTGATGAAACACAGAAATTGCATCGGGATTGTATACAACAGTCACCATGCGCACTTTCCCCCATGGCAGTAATGTCACAAACAGTCTACGCTTTGACCGTTCCCTGGAGGACCAGTAGTAGTTTCCGATGCACATCAGGAGGCATTCTGTAATCTGTGGACTATCAGAGTGTTGATGAAACACAGAAATTGCATCGGGATTGAATACAACAGTCACCATGCGCACTTTCCTCCATGGGAGTAATGTCTCAAAGAGTCTACGCTTTGATCGTTCCCTTGGAGACCAGTAGTAATATCCGATGCACATCTGGAGGCATTCTGTAATCTGTGGACTATCAGACTGTTAATGAGACACAGAAATTGCATTGGGATTGAATACAACAGTCACCATGCGCACTTTCCTAGATGGGAGTAATGTCTCAAACAGTCTACGATTTGATCGTTCCCTGGAAGACCAGTAGTAGTTTCCGATGCACATATGGAGGCATTCTGTAATCTGTGGACTATCAGAGTGTGGATGAAACACAGAAATTGCATTGGGATTGAATACAACAGTCACCATGCGCACTTTCCTCCATGGGAGCCATGTCTCAAACTGTCTACTCTTTGATCGTTCCCTGGAAGACCAGTAGTAGTTTCCGATGCACATATGGAGGCATTCTGTAATCTGTGGACTATCAGAGTGTTGATGAAACAAAGGAATTGAATCGGGATTGAATACAACAGTCACCATGCGCACTTTCCTCCATGGGAGTATTCCTCAAACAGTCTTCGCTTTAATCGTTCCGTGGAAGACCGGTAGTAGTTTTCGATGCACATCTGGAGGCTTTCTGTAATCTGTGGACCTTCAAAGTGTTGATGAAACACAGTAATTGCCTCGGAATTGAATACAACAGCCACCATGCGCACTTTCCTCCATGTGAGTAAAGTCTCAAACAGTCTACGATTTGATCGTTCCCTGGAAGACCAGTAGTAGTTTCAGATGCACATCTGGAGGTATTCTGTAATCTGTGGACTATCAGAGTGTTGATGAAACACAGAATTTGCGTCGGGATTGAATACAACAGTCACCATGCTCACTTTCCTCCATGGGAGTAATGTCTCAAACAGTCTACGCTTTGATAGTTCCCTGAAAGACGAGTAGTAGTTTACGATGCACATCTCGTGGCATTCTGTAATGTGTGAACTATCAGAGTGTTGATGAAACACAGAAATTGCATGGGGATTGAATACAACAGTCACCATGCGCACTTTCCTCCATGGGAGTAATGTCTGAAACAGTCTACGCTTTGATAGTTCCCTGAAAGACGAGTAGTAGTTTACGATGCACATCTCGTGGCATTCTGTAATGTGTGGACTATCAGAGTGTTGATGAAACACAGAAATTGCATGGGGATTGAATACAACAGTCACCATGCGCACTTTCCTCCACGGGAGTTATGTTTCAAACAGTCTACGCATTGATCGTTCCCTGGATGACCAGTAGTAGTTTCCGATAGACATCTGGGGGCATTCTGTAACCTGTGGACTATCAGAGTGTTAATGAAACACAGAAATTGCATCGTGAATGAATACAAGAGTCATCATGCACACTTTCCTCCACGGGAGTAATGTCTCAAACAGTCTACGCTTTGATCGTTCCCTGGAAGACCAGAAGTAGTTTCCGATGCACATCTGGTGGCATTCTGTAAACTGTGGACTATCAGAGTGTTGATGAAACACAGAAATTGCATCGGGATTGAATACAACAGTCACCGTGCGCACTTTCCTCCCCGGGAGTAAAGTCTCAAACAGTCTACGCTTTGATCGATCCCTGGAAGACCAGAGGTAGTTTCCGGTGCACATCTGGTGTCATTCTGTAATCTGTGGACTATTAGAGTGTTGATGAAACACAGAAATTGCATCGGGATTGAATACAACAGTCACCATGCCCACTTTCCTCCATGGGAGTAATGTCTCAAACAGTCTAGGTTTGATAGTTCCCTTGAAGACTATTAGTAGTTTCCGATGCACGTCTGGTGGCATTCTGTAACCTGTGGACTATCAGAGTGTTGATGAAACACAGAAATTTCATCGGGATTGAATACAACAGTCACCATGCACACTTTTCTCCATGGGAGTGATGTCTGAAAGAGTCAACGCTTTGACAGTTCCCTGGAAGACCAGTAGTAATTTCCGATGCACATCTCGTGGCATTCTGTAATGTGTGGACTATCAGAGTGTTGATGAAACACAGAAATTGCATCGGGATTGAATTCAACAGTCACCATGCGCACGTTCCTCCACGGGAGTTATGTCTCAAACAGTCTACGTTTTGATCGTTCCCTGGAAGACCGGTAGTAGTTTCCGATGTACATCTGGTGGCATTCTGTAATCTGTGGACTATCAGAGTGTTGATGAAATACAGAAATTGCATCGGGATTGAATACAACAGTCACCATGCCCACTTTCCTCCACAGGAGTAATGCCTCAAAGAGTTTACGCTTTGATCGTTCCCTGGAAGACCAGTAGCAGTTTCCAATTCACATCTGCAGGAATTCTCTAATCTGGGGACCTTTAGAGTGTTGATGAAACACAGAAATAGCATTGGGATTGAATACAAAAGTCAGCATGCGCACTTTCCTGCATGGGAGTAGTGTCTCAAACATTCTACGCCTTGATCGTTCCCTGGAAGACCAGTAGTAGTTTCCGATGCACATCAGGAGGCATTCTGTAATCTGTGGACTATCAGAGTGTTGATGAAATACAGAAATTGCATCGGGATTGAAAACAACAGTCACCATGCTCACTTTCCTCCATGGGAGTAATGTCTCAAACAGTCTACGCTTTGAACGTTCCCTGGAAGACCAGTAGCAGTTTCCGATGCACATCTGGATTCATTCTGTTATCTGTGGACCATCAGAGTGGTGATGTAACACAGAAATTGCATCGGGATTGAGTAACACAGTCACCATGCGCACTGTCATCCATGGGAGCAATGTCTCAAACAGTCTAGGCTTTGATCGTTCCCTGGAAGACCAGTTGTAGTTTCCGATGCACATATGGAGGCATTCTGTAATCTGTGGACTATCAGAGTGTTGATGAAACACAGAAATTGCATCGGGATTGAATACAACAGTCACCGTGCCTACTTTCCTCCACGGGGGTATGTCTGAAACAGTCTGTGCTTTCGTTGTTCCCTGGAAGACCAGTAGTAGTTTCCAATGCACAGCTGGTGGCATTCTGCAATCTGTGGAATATCAGAGTGTTGATGAAACACAGAAATTGCAGTGGGATTGAATACAAAAGTCACCATGCTCACTTTCCTCCATGGGAGTAATGTCTCAAATAGTCTCCGCTTTGATCGTTCCCTGGAAGACCGGTAGTCGTTTCCGATGCACTTCTGGAGGCATTCTGTTATCTGTGGACTATCAGAGTGGTGATGAAACGCAGAAATTGCATCGGGATTGAGTACCACAGTCACCATGCCCACTTTCCTCCATGGGAGCAATGTCTCAAACAGTCTAGGCTTTGATCGTTCCCTGGAAGACCAGTTGTAGTTTCCGATGCACATCTGGAGGCATTCTGTAATCTGTGGACTATCAGAGTGTTTATGAAAGACAGAAATTGCATCGGGATTGAATACAACAGTCACCGTGTGCACTTCCCTTCACAGGGGTATGTCTCAAACAGTCTATGTTTTCGACGTTACCTGGAAGACCAGTAGTAGTTTCCGATGCACATCAGGAGGCATTCTGTAATCTGTGGGCTATCAGAGTGTTGATGAAACACAGAAATTGCATCGGGATTGAATACAACAGTCACCATGCGCACTTTCCTTCATGGGAGTAATGTCTCAAAGAGTCTACGCTTTGATCGTTCCCTTGAAGACCAGTAGTAGTTTCCGATGCACATCTGGAGGCATTCTGTAATCTGTGGACTATCAGACTGTTGATGAGACACAGAAATTGCATCGGGATTGAATACAACAGTCACCATGCGCACTTTCCTCCACGGGAGTAATGTCTCAAAGAGTCTACGCTTTGATCGTTCCCTGGAAGACCAGTAGTAGTTTCCGATGCACATCTAGTGGCATTCTGTAATCTGTGGAGTATCAGAGTGTTGATTAAACACAGAAATTGCATCGGGATAGAATACAACAGTCACCATGCGCACTTTCCTCCACGGGATTAATGTCTCAAACAGTCTACGCTTTGATCGTTCCTGGAAGACCAGTAGTAGTTTCCGATGTACGTCTGGTGGCATTCTGTAATCTGTGGACTATCAGAGTGTTGATGAAGCACAGAAATTGCCTCGGGATTGAATACAACAGTAACAATGCGCACATTCCTTCATTGGAATAATGTCTCAAACAGTCTACGCTTTGATCGCTCCCAGGAAGACCAGTAGTAGTTTCCGATGCACATCTGAAAGCATTCTGTAATCTGTGGACTATAAGAGTGCTGATGAAACACAGAAATTGCATCGGGATTGAATACAACAGTCACCATGCGCACTTCCCTCCATGGGAATCATGTCTCAAAGAGTTTACGCTTTGATCGTTCCCTGGAAGACCAGTAGTAGTTTCCGATGCACATCTGGAGGCCTTCTGTAATCTGTTGACTATCAGAGTGTTGATGAAACACAGAAATTGCATCGGGATTGAATACAACATTCACCATGCGCGCTTTCCTCCATGGGAGCCATGTCTCAAACTGTCTACTTTTTGATCGTTCCCTGGAAGACCAGTAGTAGTTTCCGATGCACATATGGAGGCATTCTGTAATCTGTGGACTATCAGAGTGTTGATGAAACAAAGGAATTGGATCGGGATTGAATACAACAGTCACCATGCGCACTTTCCACCATGGGAGTAATCCTCAAACAGTCTACGCTTTAATCGTTCCGTGGAAGACCGGTAGTAGTTTTCGATGCACATCTCGAGGCTTTCTGTAATCTGTGGACCTTCAAAGTGTTGATGAAACACAGTAATTGCCTCGGAATTGAATACAACAGCCACCATGCGCACATTCCTCCATGGGAGTAATGTCTCAAACAGTCTACGATTTGATCGTTCCCTGGAAGACCAGTAGTAGTTTCAGATGCACATCTGGAGGCATTCTGTAATCTGTGGACTATCAGAGTGTTGATGAAAAACAGAAATTGCGTCGGGATTGAATACAACAGTCACCATGCTCACTTTCCTCCATGGGAGTAATGTCTCAAACAGTCTACGCTTTGATCGTTCCCTGGATGACGAGTAGTAGTTTCTGATGCCCGTCTGGAGGCATTCTGTAATCTGTGGACTATCAGAGTGTTGACGAAACACGTAAATTGCATCGGGATTGAATACAACAGTGACCATCCGCACTTTCCTCCATGGGAGTAATGTCTGAAACAGGCTATTCTTTGATCGTTCCCTGGTAGTCCAGTAGTTGTTTCGGATGCACATCTGGTGGCATTCTGTATTCTGTGGACTATCAGAGTGTTGATGAAACACAGAAATTGCATCGGGATTGAATACAACAGTCACCATGCGCACTTTTCTCCATGGGAGTAATGTCTGAAACAGTCTACGCTTTGATAGTTCCCTGGAAGACCAGTAGCAGTTTCCTATGCACATCTGGAGGCATTCTCTAATCTGTGGACTTTTAGGGTGTTGATGAAACACAGAAATTGCAATGGGATTGAATACAATATTCACCATGCGCACTTTCCTCCATGTAAGTAATGTCTCAAACAGTCTACGACTTGATCGTTCCCTGGAAGACCAGTAGTAGTTTCCGATGCACATCTGGAGGCATTCTGTAATCTGTGGACTATCAGAGTGTTGATGAAACACAGAAATTGCATCGGGATTGAATACAGCAGTCTTCATGCTCACTTTCCTCCATGGGAGTAATGTCTCAAACAGTCTACGCTTTGATCGTTCCCTGGAAGACCAGTAGCAGTTTCCGATGCACATCTGGAGGCATTCTGTTATCTGTGGACTATCAGAGTGTTGATGAAACACAGAAATTGCATCGGGATAGAGTACCACAGTCACCATGTGCACTTTCCTATATGGGAGCAATGTCTCAAACAGTCTAGGCTTTGATCGTTCCCTGTAAGACCTGTTGTAGTTTCCGATGCACATCTGGTGGCATTCTGTAATCTGTGGACTATCAGAGTGTTTATGAAAGACAGAAATTGCATCGGGATTGAATACAACAGTCACCGTGCGCACTTCCCTTCACAGGGGTATGTCTCAAACAGTCTATGTTTTCGACGTTACCTGGAAGACCAGTAGTAGTTTCCGATGCACATCAGGAGGCATTCTGTAATCTGTGGGCTATCAGAGTGTTGATGAAACACAGAAATTGCATCGGGATTGAATACAACAGTCACCATGCGCACTTTCCTTCATGGGAGTAATGTCTCAAAGAGTCTACGCTTTGATCGTTCCCTTGAAGACCAGTAGTAGTTTCCGATGCACATCTGGAGGCATTCTGTAATCTGTGGACTATCAGACTGTTGATGAGACACAGAAATTGCATCGGGATTGAATACAACAGTCACCATGCGCACTTTCCTCCACGGGAGTAATGTCTCAAAGAGTCTACGCTTTGATCGTTCCCTGGAAGACCAGTAGTAGTTTCCGATGCACATCTAGTGGCATTCTGTAATCTGTGGAATATCAGAGTGTTGATTAAACACAGAAATTGCATCGGGATAGAATACAACAGTCACCATGCGCACTTTCCTCCACGGGATTAATGTCTCAAACAGTCTACGCTTTGATCGTTCCTGGAAGACCAGTAGTAGTTTCCGATGCACGTCTGGTGGCATTCTGTAATCTGTGGACTATCAGAGTGTTGATGAAGCACAGAAATTGCCTCGGGATTGAATACAACAGTCACAATGCTCACATTCCTTCATTGGAATAATGTCTCAAACAGTCTACGCTTTGATCGCTCCCAGGAAGACCAGTAGTAGTTTCCGTTGCACATCTGAAAGCATTCTGTAATCTGTGGACTATAAGAGTGCTGATGAAACACAGAAATTGCATCGGGATTGAATACAACAGTCACCATGCGCACTTCCCTCCATGGGAATCATGTCTCAAAGAGTTTACGCTTTGATCGTTCCCTGGAAGACCAGTAGTAGTTTCCGATGCACATCTGGAGGCCTTCTGTAATCTGTTGACTATCAGAGTGTTGATGAAACACAGAAATTGCATCGGGATTGAATACAACATTCACCATGCGCGCTTTCCTCCATGGGAGCCATGTCTCAAACTGTCTACTCTTTGATCGTTCCCTGGAAGACCAGTAGTAGTTTCCGATGCACATATGGAGGCATTCTGTAATCTGTGGACTATCAGAGTGTTGATGAAACAAAGGAATTGGATCGGGATTGAATACAACAGTCACCATGCGCACTTTCCACCATGGGAGTAATCCTCAAACAGTCTACGCTTTAATCGTTCCGTGGAAGACCGGTAGTAGTTTTCGATGCACATCTCGAGGCTTTCTGTAATCTGTGGACCTTCAAAGTGTTGATGAAACACAGTAATTGCCTCGGAATTGAATACAACAGCCACCATGCGCACATTCCTCCATGGGAGTAATGTCTCAAACAGTCTACGATTTGATCGTTCCCTGGAAGACCAGTAGTAGTTTCAGATGCACATCTGGAGGCATTCTGTAATCTGTGGACTATCAGAGTGTTGATGAAAAAGAGAAATTGCGTCGGGATTGAATACAACAGTCACCATGCTCACTTTCCTCCATGGGAGTAATGTCTCAAACAGTCTACGCTTTGATCGTTCCCTGGATGACGAGTAGTAGTTTCTGATGCCCGTCTGGAGGCATTCTGTAATCTGTGGACTATCAGAGTGTTGACGAAACACGTAAATTGCATCGGGATTGAATACAACAGTGACCATCCGCACTTTCCTCCATGGGAGTAATGTCTGAAACAGGCTATTCTTTGATCGTTCCCTGGTAGTCCAGTAGTTGTTTCGGATGCACATCTGGTGGCATTCTGTATTCTGTGGACTATCAGAGTGTTGATGAAACACAGAAATTGCATCGGGATTGAATACAACAGTCACCATGCGCACTTTTCTCCATGGGAGTAATGTCTGAAACAGTCTACGCTTTGATAGTTCCCTGGAAGACCAGTAGCAGTTTCCTATGCACATCTGGAGGCATTCTCTAATCTGTGGCTTTTAGGGTGTTGATGAAACACAGAAATTGCAATGGGATTGAATACAATATTCACCATGCGCACTTTCCTCCATGTAAGTAATGTCTCAAACAGTCTACGACTTGATCGTTCCCTGGAAGACCAGTAGTAGTTTCCGATGCACATCTGGAGGCATTCTGTAATCTGTGGACTATCAGAGTGTTGATGAAACACAGAAATTGCATCGGGATTGAATACAGCAGTCTTCATGCTCACTTTCCTCCATGGGAGTAATGTCTCAAACAGTCTACGCTTTGATCGTTCCCTGGAAGACCAGTAGCAGTTTCCGATGCACATCTGGAGGCATTCTGTTATCTGTGGACTATCAGAGTGTTGATGAAACACAGAAATTGCATCGGGATAGAGTACCACAGTCACCATGTGCACTTTCCTATATGGGAGCAATGTCTCAAACAGTCTACGCTTTGATCGATCCCTGGAATACCAGAGGTAGTTTCCGGTGCACATCTGGTGTCATTCTGTAATCTGTGGACTATCAGAGTGTTGATGAAACACAGAAATTGCATCGGGATTGAATACAACAGTCACCATGCCCACTTTCCTCCATGGGAGTAATGTCTCAAACAGTCTACGATTTGATCGTTCCCTTGAAGACTATTAGTAGTTTCCGATGCACGTCTGGTGGCATTCTGTAACCTGTGGACTATCAGAGTGTTGATGAAACACAGAAATTGCATCGGGATTGAATACAACATTCACCATCCACACTTTCCTCCATGGGAGTAATGTCTGATACAGTCTACACTTTGATCGTTCCCTGGTAGACCAGTAGTAGTTACCGATGCACATCAGGAGGCATTCTGTAATCTGTTGACTATAAGAGTGTTGATGAAACACAGAAATTGTATCGGGATTGGATACAACAGCCCCCAGGCGCACTTTCCTCAACAGGAGTAATGTCTCTAACAGTCTACGCTTTGATCGTTCCCTGGAAGACCAGTAGTAGTTTCCGAAGCACGTCTGGTGACATTCTGTATTCAGTGGACTATCAGAGTGTTGATGAAACACAGAAATTGCATCTTGATTAAATAAAACAGTCACCATGCGCACTTTCCTCAATGGGAGTAATTCTGAAACAGTCTACGCTTTGATCGTTCCCTGGAAAACCAGTAGTAGTTTCCGATGCACATCCGGAGGCATTCTGTAATCTGTGGACCTACAAAGTGTGGATTGAGACACAGAAATTTGCCTCTGGATTGAACACATCAGTCACCATGCACACTTTCCTCCATGGGAGGAATGTCTCAAAAAGGCTACGCATTGATCGTTCCCTGGAAGACCAGTAGTAGTTTCCGATGCACATCTCGTGGCATTCTGTAATGTGTGGACTATCAGAGTGTTGATGAGACACAGAAATTGCATCGGGATTGAATACAACAGTCACCATGCGCACTTTCCTTCATGGGAGTAATGTCTCAAAGAGTCTACGCTTTGATCGTTCCCTTGAAGACCAGTAGTAGTTTCCGATGCACATCTGGAGGCATTCTGTAATCTGTGGACTATCAGACTGTTGATGGGACACAGAAATTGCATCGGGATTGAATACAACAGTCACCATGCGCACTTTCCTCCACGGGAGTAATGTCTCAAAGAGTCTACGCTTTGATCGTTCCCTGGAAGACCAGTAGTAGTTTCCGATGCACATCTAGTGGCATTCTGTAATCTGTGGAGTATCAGAGTGTTGATTAAACACAGAAATTGCATCGGGATAGAATACAACAGTCACCATGCGCACTTTCCTCCACGGGATTAATGTCTCAAACAGTCTACGCTTTGATCGTTCCTGGAAGACCAGTAGTAGTTTCCGATGTACGTCTGGTGGCATTCTGTAATCTGTGGACTATCAGAGTGTTGATGAAGCACAGAAATTGCCTCGGGATTGAATACAACAGTAACAATGCGCACATTCCTTCATTGGAATAATGTCTCAAACAGTCTACGCTTTGATCGCTCCCAGGAAGACCAGTAGTAGTTTCCGATGCACATCTGAAAGCATTCTGTAATCTGTGGACTATAAGAGTGCTGATGAAACACAGAAATTGCATCGGGATTGAATACAACAGTCACCATGCGCACTTCCCTCCATGGGAATCATGTCTCAAAGAGTTTACGCTTTGATCGTTCCCTGGAAGACCAGTAGTAGTTTCCGATGCACATCTGGAGGCCTTCTGTAATCTGTTGACTATCAGAGTGTTGATGAAACACAGAAATTGCATCGGGATTGAATACAACATTCACCATGCGCGCTTTCCTCCATGGGAGCCATGTCTCAAACTGTCTACTTTTTGATCGTTCCCTGGAAGACCAGTAGTAGTTTCCGATGCACATATGGAGGCATTCTGTAATCTGTGGACTATCAGAGTGTTGATGAAACAAAGGAATTGGATCGGGATTGAATACAACAGTCACCATGCGCACTTTCCACCATGGGAGTAATCCTCAAACAGTCTACGCTTTAATCGTTCCGTGGAAGACCGGTAGTAGTTTTCGATGCACATCTCGAGGCTTTCTGTAATCTGTGGACCTTCAAAGTGTTGATGAAACACAGTAATTGCCTCGGAATTGAATACAACAGCCACCATGCGCACATTCCTCCATGGGAGTAATGTCTCAAACAGTCTACGATTTGATCGTTCCCTGGAAGACCAGTAGTAGTTTCAGATGCACATCTGGAGGCATTCTGTAATCTGTGGACTATCAGAGTGTTGATGAAAAACAGAAATTGCGTCGGGATTGAATACAACAGTCACCATGCTCACTTTCCTCCATGGGAGTAATGTCTCAAACAGTCTACGCTTTGATCGTTCCCTGGATGACGAGTAGTAGTTTCTGATGCCCGTCTGGAGGCATTCTGTAATCTGTGGACTATCAGAGTGTTGACGAAACACGTAAATTGCATCGGGATTGAATACAACAGTGACCATCCGCACTTTCCTCCATGGGAGTAATGTCTGAAACAGGCTATTCTTTGATCGTTCCCTGGTAGTCCAGTAGTTGTTTCGGATGCACATCTGGTGGCATTCTGTATTCTGTGGACTATCAGAGTGTTGATGAAACACAGAAATTGCATCGGGATTGAATACAACAGTCACCATGCGCACTTTTCTCCATGGGAGTAATGTCTGAAACAGTCTACGCTTTGATAGTTCCCTGGAAGACCAGTAGCAGTTTCCTATGCACATCTGGAGGCATTCTCTAATCTGTGGACTTTTAGGGTGTTGATGAAACACAGAAATTGCAATGGGATTGAATACAATATTCACCATGCGCACTTTCCTCCATGTAAGTAATGTCTCAAACAGTCTACGACTTGATCGTTCCCTGGAAGACCAGTAGTAGTTTCCGATGCACATCTGGAGGCATTCTGTAATCTGTGGACTATCAGAGTGTTGATGAAACACAGAAATTGCATCGGGATTGAATACAGCAGTCTTCATGCTCACTTTCCTCCATGGGAGTAATGTCTCAAACAGTCTACGCTTTGATCGTTCCCTGGAAGACCAGTAGCAGTTTCCGATGCACATCTGGAGGCATTCTGTTATCTGTGGACTATCAGAGTGTTGATGAAACACAGAAATTGCATCGGGATAGAGTACCACAGTCACCATGTGCACTTTCCTATATGGGAGCAATGTCTCAAACAGTCTAGGCTTTGATCGTTCCCTGTAAGACCTGTTGTAGTTTCCGATGCACATCTGGTGGCATTCTGTAATCTGTGGACTATCAGAGTGTTTATGAAAGACAGAAATTGCATCGGGATTGAATACAACAGTCACCGTGCGCACTTCCCTTCACAGGGGTATGTCTCAAACAGTCTATGTTTTCGACGTTACCTGGAAGACCAGTAGTAGTTTCCGATGCACATCAGGAGGCATTCTGTAATCTGTGGGCTATCAGAGTGTTGATGAAACACAGAAATTGCATCGGGATTGAATACAACAGTCACCATGCGCACTTTCCTTCATGGGAGTAATGTCTCAAAGAGTCTACGCTTTGATCGTTCCCTTGAAGACCAGTAGTAGTTTCCGATGCACATCTGGAGGCATTCTGTAATCTGTGGACTATCAGACTGTTGATGAGACACAGAAATTGCATCGGGATTGAATACAACAGTCACCATGCGCACTTTCCTCCACGGGAGTAATGTCTCAAAGAGTCTACGCTTTGATCGTTCCCTGGAAGACCAGTAGTAGTTTCCGATGCACATCTAGTGGCATTCTGTAATCTGTGGAGTATCAGAGTGTTGATTAAACACAGAAATTGCATCGGGATAGAATACAACAGTCACCATGCGCACTTTCCTCCACGGGATTAATGTCTCAAACAGTCTACGCTTTGATCGTTCCTGGAAGACCAGTAGTAGTTTCCGATGCACGTCTGGTGGCATTCTGTAATCTGTGGACTATCAGAGTGTTGATGAAGCACAGAAATTGCCTCGGGATTGAATACAACAGTCACAATGCTCACATTCCTTCATTGGAATAATGTCTCAAACAGTCTACGCTTTGATCGCTCCCAGGAAGACCAGTAGTAGTTTCCGTTGCACATCTGAAAGCATTCTGTAATCTGTGGACTATAAGAGTGCTGATGAAACACAGAAATTGCATCGGGATTGAATACAACAGTCACCATGCGCACTTCCCTCCATGGGAATCATGTCTCAAAGAGTTTACGCTTTGATCGTTCCCTGGAAGACCAGTAGTAGTTTCCGATGCACATCTGGAGGCCTTCTGTAATCTGTTGACTATCAGAGTGTTGATGAAACACAGAAATTGCATCGGGATTGAATACAACATTCACCATGCGCGCTTTCCTCCATGGGAGCCATGTCTCAAACTGTCTACTCTTTGATCGTTCCCTGGAAGACCAGTAGTAGTTTCCGATGCACATATGGAGGCATTCTGTAATCTGTGGACTATCAGAGTGTTGATGAAACAAAGGAATTGGATCGGGATTGAATACAACAGTCACCATGCGCACTTTCCACCATGGGAGTAATCCTCAAACAGTCTACGCTTTAATCGTTCCGTGGAAGACCGGTAGTAGTTTTCGATGCACATCTCGAGGCTTTCTGTAATCTGTGGACCTTCAAAGTGTTGATGAAACACAGTAATTGCCTCGGAATTGAATACAACAGCCACCATGCGCACATTCCTCCATGGGAGTAATGTCTCAAACAGTCTACGATTTGATCGTTCCCTGGAAGACCAGTAGTAGTTTCAGATGCACATCTGGAGGCATTCTGTAATCTGTGGACTATCAGAGTGTTGATGAAAAAGAGAAATTGCGTCGGGATTGAATACAACAGTCACCATGCTCACTTTCCTCCATGGGAGTAATGTCTCAAACAGTCTACGCTTTGATCGTTCCCTGGATGACGAGTAGTAGTTTCTGATGCCCGTCTGGAGGCATTCTGTAATCTGTGGACTATCAGAGTGTTGACGAAACACGTAAATTGCATCGGGATTGAATACAACAGTGACCATCCGCACTTTCCTCCATGGGAGTAATGTCTGAAACAGGCTATTCTTTGATCGTTCCCTGGTAGTCCAGTAGTTGTTTCGGATGCACATCTGGTGGCATTCTGTATTCTGTGGACTATCAGAGTGTTGATGAAACACAGGAATTGCATCGGGATTGAATACAACAGTCACCATGCGCACTTTTCTCCATGGGAGTAATGTCTGAAACAGTCTACGCTTTGATAGTTCCCTGGAAGACCAGTAGCAGTTTCCTATGCACATCTGGAGGCATTCTCTAATCTGTGGCTTTTAGGGTGTTGATGAAACACAGAAATTGCAATGGGATTGAATACAATATTCACCATGCGCACTTTCCTCCATGTAAGTAATGTCTCAAACAGTCTACGACTTGATCGTTCCCTGGAAGACCAGTAGTAGTTTCCGATGCACATCTGGAGGCATTCTGTAATCTGTGGACTATCAGAGTGTTGATGAAACACAGAAATTGCATCGGGATTGAATACAGCAGTCTTCATGCTCACTTTCCTCCATGGGAGTAATGTCTCAAACAGTCTACGCTTTGATCGTTCCCTGGAAGACCAGTAGCAGTTTCCGATGCACATCTGGAGGCATTCTGTTATCTGTGGACTATCAGAGTGTTGATGAAACACAGAAATTGCATCGGGATAGAGTACCACAGTCACCATGTGCACTTTCCTATATGGGAGCAATGTCTCAAACAGTCTACGCTTTGATCGATCCCTGGAATACCAGAGGTAGTTTCCGGTGCACATCTGGTGTCATTCTGTAATCTGTGGACTATCAGAGTGTTGATGAAACACAGAAATTGCATCGGGATTGAATACAACAGTCACCATGCCCACTTTCCTCCATGGGAGTAATGTCTCAAACAGTCTACGATTTGATCGTTCCCTTGAAGACTATTAGTAGTTTCCGATGCACGTCTGGTGGCATTCTGTAACCTGTGGACTATCAGAGTGTTGATGAAACACAGAAATTGCATCGGGATTGAATACAACATTCACCATCCACACTTTCCTCCATGGGAGTAATGTCTGATACAGTCTACACTTTGATCGTTCCCTGGTAGACCAGTAGTAGTTACCGATGCACATCAGGAGGCATTCTGTAATCTGTTGACTATAAGAGTGTTGATGAAACACAGAAATTGTATCGGGATTGGATACAACAGCCCCCAGGCGCACTTTCCTCAACAGGAGTAATGTCTCTAACAGTCTACGCTTTGATCGTTCCCTGGAAGACCAGTAGTAGTTTCCGATGCACGTCTGGTGACATTCTGTATTCAGTGGACTATCAGAGTGTTGATGAAACACAGAAATTGCATCTTGATTAAATAAAACAGTCACCATGCGCACTTTCCTCAATGGGAGTAATTCTGAAACAGTCTACGCTTTGATCGTTCCCTGGAAAACCAGTAGTAGTTTCCGATGCACATCTGGAGGCATTCTGTAATCTGTGGACCTACAAAGTGTGGATTGAGACACAGAAATTTGCCTCTGGATTGAATACATCAGTCACCATGCACACTTTCCTCCATGGGAGGAATGTCTCAAAAAGGCTACGCATTGATCGTTCCCTGGAAGACCAGTAGTAGTTTCCGATGCACATCTCGTGGCATTCTGTAATGTGTGGACTATCAGAGTGTTGATGAAACACAGAAATTGCATCGGGATTGAATACAACAGTCACCATGCCCACTTTCCTCCATGGGAGTAATGTCTGATACAGTCTACTCTTTAATCGTTCCCTGGTAGACCAGTAGTTGTTTCGGATGCACATCTGGTGGCATTCTGTATTCTGTGGACTATCAGAGTGTTGATGAAACACAGAAATTGCATCGGGATTGAATACAACAGTCACCATGCGCACTTTTCTCCATGGGAGTAGTGTCTGAAACATTATACGCTTTGATAGTTCCCTGGAAGACCAGTAGTAGTTTCCGATGCACATCTCGTGGCATTCTGTAATGTGTGGACTATCAGAGTGTTGATGAAACACAGAAATTGCATGGGGATTGAATACAACAGTCACCATGCGCACTTTCCTCCACAGGAGTAATGTCTCAAACTGTCAACGCATTGATCGTTCCATGGAAGACCAGTAGTAGTTTCCGATAGACATCTGGTGGCATTCTGTAATCTGTGGACTATCAGAGTGTTGATGAAACACAGATATTGCATCGGGATTGAATAAAACAGTCACCATGCGCACTTTCCTCCATGGGAGTAATCCTGAAATAGTCTACGCTTTAATCGTTCCCTGGAAGACCAGTAGTAGTTTCCGATGCACATCTGGAGTCATTCTGTAATCTGTGGACTATCAGAGTGTTGATGAAACACAGAAAATGCATCGGGATTTAATACAACAGTCACCATGCGAACTTTCCTCATTGGGAGTAATGTCCCAAAGAGTTTACGCTTTGATCGTTCCCTGGAAGACCAGTAGCAGTTTCCTATGCACATCTGGAGGCATTCTCTAATCTGTGGACTTTTAGAGTGTTGATGAAACACAGAAATTACAATGGGATTGAATACAATATTCACCATGCGCACTTTCCTCCATGTAAGTAATGTCTCAAACAGTCTACGCCTTGATCGTTCCCTGGAAGACCAGTAGTAGTTTCCGATGCACATCTGGAGGCATTCTGTAATCTGTGGACTATCAGAGTGTGGATGAAACACAGAAATTGCATCGGGATTGAATACAACAGTCACCATGCTCACTTTCCTCCATGGGAGTAATGTCTCAGACAGTCTACGATTTGATCGTTCCCTGGAGGACCAGTAGCAGTTTCCGATGCACATCTGGAGGCATTCTGTTATCTGTGGACTATCAGACTGTTGATGAAACACAGAAATTGCATCGGGATAGAGTACCACAGTCACCATGCGCACTTTCCTATATGGGAGCAATGTCTCAAACAGTCTAGGCTTTGATCGTTCCCTGGAAGACCAGTTGTAGTTTCCGATGCACATCTGGAGGCATTCTGTAATCTGTGGACTATCAGAGTGTTGATGAAATACAGAAATTGCATCGGGATTGAATACAACAGTCACCATGCCCACTTTCCTCCATGGGAGTAATGTCTCAAACAGTCTAGGGTTTGATAGTTCCCTTGAAGACTATTAGTAGTTTCCGATGCACGTCTGGTGGCATTCTGTAACCTGTGGACTATCAGAGTGTTGATGAAACACAGAAATTGCATCGGGATTGAATACAACAGTCACCATGCGCACTTTCCTCCATGGGAGTAATGTCTCAAACAGTCTACGATTTGATCGTTCCCTGGAAGACCAGTAGTAGTTTCAGATGCACATCTGGAGGCATTCTGTAATCTGTGGACTATCAGAGTGTTGATGAAACACAGAAATTGCGTCGGGATTGATTACAACAGTCACCATGCTCACTTTCCTCCATGGGAGTAATGTCTCAAACAGTCTACGCTTTGATCGTTCCCTGGATGACGAGTAGTAGTTTCTGATGCCCGTCTGGAGGCATTCTGTAATCTGTGGACTATCAGAGTGTTGACGAAACACGTAAATTGCATCGGGATTGAATACAACAGTGACCATCCGCACTTTCCTCCATGGGAGTAATGTCTGAAACAGTCTACTCTTTGATCGTTCCCTGGTAGACCAGTAGTTGTTTCGGATGAACATCTGGTGGCATTCTGTATTCTGTGGACTATCAGAGTGTTGATGAAACACAGAAATTGCATCGGGATTGAAAACAACAGTCACCATGCGCACTTTTCTCCATGGAAGTAGTGTCTGAAACATTCTACGCTTTGATAGTTCCCTGGAAGACCAGTAGTAGTTTCCGATGCACATCTCGTGGCATTCTGTAATGTGTGGACTATCAGAGTGTTGATGAAACACAGAAATTGCATGGGGATTGAATACAACAGTCACCATGCGCACTTTCCTCCACAGGATTAATGTCTCAAACAGTCTACGCATTGATCGTTCCATGGAAGACCAGTAGTAGTTTCCGATAGACATCTGGTGGCATTCTGTAATCTGTGGACTATCAGAGTGTTGATGAAACACAGAAATTGCATCGGGATTGAATAAAACAGTCACCATGCCCACTTTCCTCCATGGAAGTAATCCTGAAATAGTCTACGCTTTAATCGTTCCCTGGAAGACCAGTAGTAGTTTCCGATGCACATCTGGAGTCATTCTGTAATCTGTGGACTATCAGAGTGTTGATGAAACACAGAAAATGCATCGGGATTGAATACAACAGTCACCATGCGCACTTTCCTCATTGGGAGTAATGTCCCAAAGAGTTTACGCTTTGATCGTTCCCTGGAAGACCAGTAGCAGTTTCCTATGCACATCTGGAGGCATTCTCTAATCTGTGGACTTTTAGAGTGTTGATGAAACACAGAAATTGCAATGGGATTGAATACAATATTCACCATGCGCACTTTCCTCCATGTAAGTAATGTCTCAAACAGTCTACGCCTTGATCGTTCCCTGGAAGACCAGTAGTAGTTTCCGATGCACATCTGGAGGCATTCTGTAAGCAGTGGACTATCAGAGTGTGGATGAAACACAGAAATTGCATCGGGATTGAATACAACAGTCACCATGCTCACTTTCCTCCATGGGAGTAATGTCTCAAACAGTCTACGATTTGATCGTTCCCTGGAAGACCAGTAGCAGTTTCCGATGCACATCTGGAGGCATTCTCTTATCTGTGGACTATCAGACTGTTGATGAAACACAGAAATTGCATCGGGATAGAGTACCACAGTCACCATGCGCACTTTCCTATATGGGAGCAATGTCTCAAACAGTCTAGGCTTTGATCGTTCCCTGGAAGACCAGTTGTAGTTTCCGATGCACATCTGGAGGCATTCTGTAATCTGTGGACTATCAGAGTGTTGATGAAATACAGAAATTGCATCGGGATTGAATACAACAGTCACCATGCCCACTTTCCTCCATGGGAGTAATGTCTCAAACAGTCCAGGGTTTGATAGTTCCGTTGAAGACCAGTAGTAGTTTCTGATGCACGTCTGGTGGCATTCTGTAACCTGTGGACTATCAGAGTGTTGATGAAACACAGAAATTGCATCGGGATTGAATACAACAATCACCATGCCCACTTTCCTCCAGTGGAGTAATGTCTCAAACAGTCTAGGGTTTGATAGTTCCCTTGAAGACCAGTAGTAGTTTCCGATGCACGTCTTGTGGCATTCTGCAATCTGTGGACTATCAGAGTGTTGATGAAACACAGAAATTTCATCGGGATTGAATACAACAGTCACCATGCGCACTTTCCTCCACAGGAGGTATGTCTCAAACAGTCTACGCTTTAATCGTTCCCTGGAAGACCAGTAGTAGTTTCCGATGCACATCTGATGTCATTCTGTAATCTGTGGACTATCAGAGTGTTGATGAAACACAGAAATTGCATCGGAATTGAATACAACATTCACCATGCGCACTTTCCTCCATGGGAGTAATGTCTAAAACATTCTACACTTTGATCGTAACCTGGAAGACCAGTAGCAGTTTCCGATGCACATCTTGTGGCATTCTGTAAACTGTGGACATTCAGAGTGTTGATGAAACACAGATATTGCATCGGGATTGAATACTACAGTCACCATCAGGACTTTCCTTAATGGGAGTAATGTCTGAAACAGTCTACGCTTTGATCGTTCCGTGGAAGACCAGTAGTAGTTTCCGATGCACATCTGGTGGAATTCAGTAATCGGTGGACTATCAGAGTGTTGAAGAAACACAGAAATTGAATCGGAATTGAATACAACATTCACCATGCGTACTTTCCCCCATGGGAGTAATGTCTAAAACATTCTACACTTTGATCGTAACCTGGAAGACCAGTAGCAGTTTCCGATGCACATCTGGTGGCATTCTGTAATCTGTGGACTATCAGAGTGTTGATGAAACACAGAAATTGCATCGCGATTGAATACAACAGTCACCATCCGCAATCTTCTCCATGGGAGTAATGTCTGAAACAGTCTACGCTTTGATCGTTCCTTGGAAGACCAGTAGTAGTCTCCGATGCACACCTGGAGGCATTATGTAATCAGTGGACTATCAGAGTGTTAATGAAATGCAGAAATTGAATCGGGATTGATTACAACAGTCACCATGCGCACTTTCCTCCACAGGAGGTATGTCTCAAACAGTCTACGCTTTAATCGTTCCCTGGGAGACCAGTAGTAGTTTCCGATGCACATCTGGTGGCATTCTGTAATCGGTGGACTATCAGAGTGTTGATGAAACACAGAAATCGCATCGTGATTGAATACAACAGTCACCATGCGCACTTTCCTCTATGGAGTAATTCTCCAACAGTCTACGCTTTGATAGTTCCCTGGAAGACCAGAAGTATTTTCCGATGCACATCTGGATTCCTTCTGTAATCTGTGGACCTTCAAAGTGTGGATTGAAACACAGAAATTGCCTCGGGATTGAATACAACAGTCACCATGCGCACTTTCCTCCATGGGAGTAATGTCTCAAACAGTCTACGCTTTGATCGTTCCCAGGAAGACCAGTAGCAGTTACCGATGCACATCTTGTGGCATTCTGTAAACTGTGGACTATCAGGGTGTTGATGAAACACAGATATTGCATCGGGATTGAATACAACAGTCACCATCCGCACTTTCCTCCATAGGAGTAATGTCTGAAACAGTCTACGCTTTGATCGTTCCCTGGATACTACTAGCAGTTTCCGATGCACGTCTGGTGGCATTCTGTAACCTGAGACTATCAGAGTGTTGATGAAACACAGACATTGAATCAGAATTGAATGCAACATTCACCATGCGCACTTTCCTCCGCGGGAGTAATGTCTCAAACAGTCTACACTTTGAACGTTCCCTCTAAGACCAGTAGCAGTTTCCGATGCACATCTGGTTGCATTCTGTAATCTGTGGACCATCAGAGTGTTGATGAAACACAGAAATTGCTTCGGGATTGAATACAACAGTCACCATCCGCAATTTTCTCCATGGGAGTAATGTCTGAAAAAGTCTACGCTTTGATCGTTCCCAGGAAGACCAGTAGTAGTTTCCGATGCACATCTCGTGGCATTCTGTAATGTGTGGACTATCAGAGTGTTGATGAAACAAAGAAATTGCATAGGGATTGAATACAACAGTCACCATGCGCACTTTCCTCCATAGGAGTAATGTCTGAAACAGTGTACGATTTGATCGTTCCCTGGAAGACTACTAGCAGTTTCCGATGCACATCTGGTGGCATTCTGTAACCTGGGACTATCAGAGTGTTGATGAAACACAGAAATTGAATCGGAATTGAATGCAACATTCACCATTCGCACTTTCCTCTGCGGGAGTAATGTCTCAAACAGTCTACACTTTGATCGTTTCTTGGAAGACCAGTAGCAGTTTCCCATGCACATCTGGTGGCATTCTGTAATCTGTGGACTATCAGAGTGTCGATGAAACACAGAAATTGCATCGGGATTGAATACAACAGTCACCATGCGCACTTTCCTTCATGGGAGTAATCCTGAAACAGTCTACGCTTTAATTGTTCCCTGGATGGCCAGTTGTAGTTAACAACAGTTAACATGCGCATTTTCCTCCATGGGAGTAATGTCCGTAACAGTCTACGCTTTGATCGTTCCCTGGAAGACCGGTAGTAGTTTCCGATTCACATCTGGATTCCTTCTGTAATCTGTGGACCTTCAAAGTGTGGATTAAAACACAGAAATTGCCTCGGGATTGAATACAACAGTCACCATGCGCACTTTCCTCCATGGGAGCAATGTCTCAAACTGTCTACGCTTTGATAGTCCCCTGGAAGACAAGTAGCAGTTAAAGATGCACATCTGGAGGCATTCTGTAATCTGTGGACTATCAGAGTGTTGATGAAACACAAAAGTTGCATCGGGATTGAATATAACAGTCACCATGCACACTTTCCTATAAGGGAGTAATGTCTCAAACAGGCTACGCTTTGATCGTTCCCTGGAAGACCAGTTAGTTTCCGATGCACATCTGGAGGCATTCTGTAATCTGTGGACTATCAGAGTGTTGACGAAACACAGAAATTGTACCGGGATTGAATACAACAGTCACCATGCGCACTTTCCTCCATGGGAGTAATGTCACTAACAGTCTGCGCCTTTGATCGTTCCCTCGAAGACCAGTAGTAGTTACCGATGCACATCAGGAGGCATTCTGTAATCTGTGGACTATCAGAGTGTTAATGAATCACAGAAATTGCATCGGGATTGAATACATCAGATACAATGCGCACTTTCCTCCATGGGAATAATGTCTCTAAGAGTCTACGTTTCGATCATTCCCTGGAAGACCAGTAGTAGTTTCCGATGCACATCTGGTGCCATTCTGTGATCTGTGGACTATCAGAGTGTTGATGAAACACAGAAATTGAATCGGGATTGATTACAACAGTCACCATGCGCAATTTCCTCCAAGGGAGTAATGTCTGGAACAGTCTACGCTTTGATCGTTCCCTGGAAGGCCAGTAGTAGTTTCCGATGCACATCTGGTGGCATTCTGTAATCGGTGGACTATCAGAGTGTTGATGAAAAACAGAAATTGAATCGGAATTGAATACAACATTCACCATGCGCACTGTCCTCCACGTTAGTATTGTCTCAAACAGTCTACACTTTGATCGTTCCCTCTAAAACCAGTAGCAGTTTCCGATGCACATCCGGTTGCATTCTGTAATCTGTGGACCATCAGAGTGTTGATGAAACACAGAAATTGCTTCGGGATTGAATACAACAGTCACCATCCGCAATTTTCTCCATGGGAGTAATGTCTGAAAAAGTCTACGCTTTGATCGTTCCCAGGAAGACCAGTAGTAGTTTCCGATGCACATCTCGTGGCATTCTGTAATGTGTGGACTATCAGAGTGTTGATGAAACAAAGAAATTGCATAGGGATTGAATACAACAGTCACCATGCGCACTTTCCTCCACAGGAATAATGACTCAAACAGTCTACGCTTTGATCGTTCCCTGGAAGACCAGTAGTAGTTTCCGATGCACGCCTGGTGGCATTCTGTAATCGGTGGACTATCAGAGTGTTGATGAAACAGAGAAATTGCATCGGGATTGAATACAACAGTCACCATGCGCACTTTCCTCCATGGGAGCAATGTCTCAAACTGTCTACGCTTTGATCGTCCCCTGGAAGACAAGTAGCAGTTAAAGATGCACATCTGGAGGCATTCTGTAATCTGTGGTCTATCAGAGTGTTGATGAAACACAAAAATTGCATCTGGATTGAATATAACAGTCACCATGCACACTTTCCTATAAGGGAGTAATGTCTCAAACAGGCTACGCTTTGATCGTTCCCTGGAAGACCAGTTAGTTTCCGATGCACATCTGGAGGCATTCTGTAATCTGTGGACTATCAGAGTGTTGATGAAACACAGAAATTTCATCAGGATTGAATACAACAGTCACAATGCGCAGTTTCCTCCATGGGAGTAATTCTCAAACAGACTACGCTTTGATCGTTCCCAGGAAGACCAGTAGTAATTTCCGATGCACATCTGGATTCCTTCTTTAATCTATGGACCTTCAAAGTGTGGATTAAAACACAGAAATTGCCTCGGGATTGAATACAACAGTCACCATGCGCACTTTCCTCCATGGGAGCAATGTCTCAAACTGTCTACGCTTTGATCGTCCCCTGGAAGACAAGTAGCAGTTAAAGATGCACATCTGGAGGCATTCTGTAATCTGTGGTCTATCAGAGTGTTGATGAAACACAAAAATTGCATCTGGATTGAATATAACAGTCACCATGCACACTTTACTATAAGGGAGTAATGTCTCAAACAGGCTACGCTTTGATCGTTCCCTGGAAGACCAGTTAGTTTCCGATGCACATCTGGAAACATTCTGTAATCTGTGGACTATCAGAGTGTTGATGAAACACAGAAATTTCATCAGGATTGAATACAACAGTCACAATGCGCAGTTTCCTCCATGGGAGTAATTCTCAAACAGACTACGCTTTGATCGTTCCCTGGAAGACCAGTAGTAGTTTCCGATGTACATCTGGATTCCTTCTTTAATCTATGGACCTTCAAAGTGTGGATTGAGACACAGACATTGCCTCTGGATTCAATACAACAGTCACCATGCGCACATTCATCCATGGGAGTAATGTCTCAAACAGTCTACGCTTTGATCGTTCCCTGGAAGACCAGTAGTAGTTTCCGATGCACATCTGGTGGCATTCTGTACTCTGTGGACTATCAGAGTGTTGATGAAACATAGAAAGTGCATCGGGGTTGAATACAACAGTCACCATGCGCACTTTCCTCCATGGGAGTAATGTCTCAAAGGGTTTACGATTTGATCGTTCCCTGGAAGACCAGTAGTAGCTTCCGATGCACATCTGGAAACATTCTGTAATCTGTGGACTATCAGAGTGTTGATGAATTACAGAAATTGAATCGGGATTGAATACAACAGTCACCATGCGCACTTTCCTCCATGGAGTAATTCTCAAACAGTCTACGCTTTGATCGTTCCCTGGAAGACCAGTAGTAGTTTCCGATGCACATCTGGATTCCTTCTGTAATCTGTGGACCTTCAAAGTGTGGATTAAAACACAGAAATTGCCTCGGGATTGAATACAACAGTCACCATGCGCACTTTTCTCCATGGGAGTAATGTCTCAAACAGGCTATGCGTTGATCGTTCCCTGGAAGACCAGTAGTAGTTACCGATGCACATCTGGAGACATTCTGTAATCTGTGGACTATCAGAGTGTTGATGAAACACAGAAATTGAATCGTAATTGAATGGAACATTCACCATGCGTAATTTCCTCCACGGGAGTAATGTCTCAAACAGTCTACACTTTGATCGTTCCTTGGAAGACCAGTAGCAGTTTCCCATGCACATATGGTGGCATTCTGTAATCTGTGGTCTATCAGAGTGTCGATGAAACACAGAAATTGCATCGGGATTGAATACATCACATACAATGCGTACTTTCCTCCCTGGGAGTAATGTCTCTAAGAGTCTACGCTTCGATCATTCCCTGGAAGACCAGTAGTAGTTTCCGATGCACATCTCGTGCCATTCTGTAATCTGTGGACTATCAGAGTGTTGATGAAACACAGAAAATGCATCGTTATTGATTACAACAGTTATCATGCGCACTTTCCTCCATGGGAGTAATGTCTCAAGGAGTTTAGGTTTTGATCGTTCCCTGGGAGACCAGTAGCGGTTTCCGATGCACATCTGGAGGCATTCTGTAATCTGTGGACTATCAGAGTGTTGATGAAACTCAAAAATTGCATCTGGATTGAAAACAACAGTCACCATGCACACTTTCCTCCAAGGGAGTAATGTCCCAAACAGGCTACGCTTTGATCGTTCCCTGGAAGACCAGTTAGTTTCCGATGCACATCTGGAGGCATTCTGTAATCTGTGGACTATCAGAGTGTTGATGAAACACAGAAATTGCATCGGGATTGAATACAACATTCACCATGCGCACTTTCCTCCGTGGGAGTTATTCTCAACCAGTCTACGCTTTGATCGTTCCCTGCAAGACCAGTAGTAGTTTCCGATGCACATCTGGATTCCTTCTGCAACCTGTGGACCTTAAAAGTGTGGACTGAAACACAGAAATTGCCTCGGGATTGAATATAACAGTCACCATGCGCACTTTCCTCCATGGGAGTAATGTCTCAAACAGTCTATGCGTTGATCGTTCCCTGGAAGACCAGTATTAGTTACCGATGCACATCAGGAGGCATTCTGTAAACTGTGGACTATCAGAGTGTTGATGAAACAGAGAAATTGCATAGGGATTGAATACAACAGTCACCATCCGCAATTTTCTGTATGGGTGTAATCTCTGAAACAGTCTACGCTTTGATCGTTCCCAGGAAGACCAGTAGTAGTTTCCGATGCATATCTCGTGGCATTCTGTAATATGTGGACTATTAGAGTGTTGATGAAACAAAGAAATTGCATCGGGATTGAATACAACAGTCACCTTGCGCACTTTGCTCCACGGGAGTAATATCTCAAACAGTCTACGCTTTGATCGTTCCCTTCAAGACCAGTAGTAGTTTCCGATGCACATCTGGATTCCTTCTGTAATCTGTGGACCTTCAAAGTGTGGATTAAAATACAGAAATTGCCTCGGGATTGAATACAACGGTCACCATGCGCACTTTCCTCCATGGGAGTAATGTCTCAAACAGTCTTCGCTTTGATCGTTCCCTGGAAGACCAGTAGCAGTTACCGATGCACATCTGGAGGCATTCTGTAATCTGTGGACTATCAGAGTGTTGATGAAACACAGAAATTGTACCGGGATTGAATACAACAGTCACCATGCGCACTTTCCTCCATGGGAGTAATGTCACTAACAGTCTACGCTTTGATCGTTCCCTGGAAGACCAGTAGTAGTTACCGATGCACATCTGGAAGCATTCTGTAATCTGTGGACTGTCAGAGTGTTGATGAAACACAGAAAATGCATCGGGATTGAATACAATATTCACCATGCGCACTTTCCCCCATGGGAGTAAGGTCTCAAAGAGTTTACGCCTTGTTTGTTCCCTGGAAGAAGAGTAGCAGTTTCCGAGGCACATCTGGAGGCGTTCTGTAATCTGTGGACTATCAGAGTGTTGAAGAAACACAGAAATTGCATCGGGATTAAATACAACAGTCACCATGCGCACTTTCCTCCATGGGAGTAATGTCTCTAAGAGTCTACGTTTCGATCATTCCCTGGAAGACCAGTAGTAGTTTCCGATGCACATCTGGTGCCATTCTGTGATCTGTGGACTATCAGAGTGTTGATGAAACACAGAAATGGAATCGGGATTGATTACAACAGTCACCATGCGCAATTTCCCCCACGGGAGGTATGTCTCAAACTGTCTACGCTTTGATCGTTCCCTGGATGACCAGTAGTAGCTTCCGATGCACATCTGGTGCCTTTCTCTAATCTGTGGACTATCAGAGTGTTGATGAAACACAGATAATGCAACGGGATTGAATACAACAGTCACCATGCGCACTTTCCTCCGTGGGAGTTATTCTCAACCAGTCTACGCTTTGATCGTTCCATGCAAGACCAGTAGTAGTTTCCGATGCACATCTGGATTCCTTCTGTAATCTGTGGACCTTCAAAGTGTGGATTGAAACACAGAAATTGCCTCGGGATTGAATATAACAGTCACCATGCGCACTTTCCTCCATGGGAGTAATGTCTCAAACAGTCTATGCGTTGATCGTTACCTGGAAGACCAGTAGTAGTTACAAATGCACATATGGAGGCATTCTGTAATCTGTGGACTATCAGAGTGTTGATGAAACACAGAAATTGAATCGGAATTGAATGGAACATTCACCATGCGCAATTTCCTCCACGGGAGTAATGTCTCAAACAGTCTACACTTTGATCGTTCCTTGGAAGACCAGTAGCAGTTTCCCATGCACATATGGTGGCATTCTGTAAACTGTGGACTATCAGAGTGTCGATGAAACACAGAAATTGCATCGGGATTGAATACATCAGATACAATGCGTACTTTCCTCCATGGGAGTAATGTCTCTAAGAGTCTACGCTTCGATCATTCCCTGGAAGACCAGTAATAGTTTCCGATGCACATCTGGTGCCATTCTGTAATCTGTGGACTATCAGAGTGTTGATGAAACACAGAAAATGCATCGTTATTGAATACAACAGTTACCATGCGCACTTTCCTCCATTGGAGTAAAGTCTCAAGGAGTTTACGTATTGATCGTTCCCTGGAAGACCAGTAGCGGTTTCCGATGCACATCTGGAGGCATTCTGTAATCTGTGGACTATTAGAGTGTTGATGAAACACAAAAGTTGCATCGGGATTGAATACAACAGTCACCATGCACACTTTCCTCCAAGGGAGTAATGTCTCAAACAGGCTACGCTTTGATCGTTCCCTGGAAGACCAGTTAGTTTCCGATGCACATCTGGAGGCATTCTGTAATCTGTGGACTATCAGAGTGTTGATGAAACACAGAAAATGCATCGGGATTGAATACAACAGTTAACATGCGCATTTTCCTCCATGGGAGTAATGTCCGTAACAGTCTACGCTTTGATCGTTCCCTGGAAGACCGGTAGTAGTTTCCGATTCACATCTGGATTCCTTCTGTAATCTGTGGACCTTCAAAGTGTGGATTAAAAAACAGAAATTGCCTCGGGATTGAATACAACAGTCACCATGCGCACTTTCCTCCATGGGAGCAATGTCTCAAACTGTCTACGCTTTGATAGTCCCCTGGAAGACAAGTAGCAGTTAAAGATGCACATCTGGAGGCATTCTGTAATCTGTGGACCATCAGAGTGTTGATGAAACACAAAAATTGCATCGGGATTGAATATAACAGTCACCATGCACACTTTCCTATAAGGGAGTAATGTCTCAAACAGGCTACGCTTTGATCGTTCCCTGGAAGACCAGTTAGTTTCCGATGCACATCTGGAGGCATTCTGTAATCTGTGGACTATCAGAGTGTTGACGAAACACAGAAATTGTACCGGGATTGAATACAACAGTCACCATGCGCACTTTCCTCCATGGGAGTAATGTCACTAACAGTCTGCGCTTTTGATCGTTCCCTCGAAGACCAGTAGTAGTTACCGATGCACATCAGGAGGCATTCTGTAATCTGTGGACTATCAGAGTGTTAATGAATCACAGAAATTGCATCGGGATTGAATACATCAGATACAATGCGCACTTTCCTCCATGGGAATAATGTCTCTAAGAGTCTACGTTTCGATCATTCCCTGGAAGACATGTAGTAGTTTCCGATGCACATCTGGTGCCATTCTGTGATCTGTGGACTATCAGAGTGTTGATGAAACACAGAAATTGAATCGGGATTGATTACAACAGTCACCATGCGCAATTTCCTCCAAGGGAGTAATGTCTGGAACAGTCTACGCTTTGATCGTTCCCTGGAAGGCCAGTAGTAGTTTCCGATGCACATCTGGTGGCATTCTGTAATCGGTGGACTATCAGAGTGTTGATGAAAAACAGAAATTGAATCGGAATTGAATACAACATTCACCATGCGCACTGTCCTCCACGTTAGTATTGTCTCAAACAGTCTACACTTTGATCGTTCCCTCTAAAACCAGTAGCAGTTTCCGATGCACATCCGGTTGCATTCTGTAATCTGTGGACCATCAGAGTGTTGATGAAACACAGAAATTGCTTCGGGATTGAATACAACAGTCACCATCCGCAATTTTCTCCATGGGAGTAATGTCTGAAAAAGTCTACGCTTTGATCGTTCCCAGGAAGACCAGTAGTAGTTTCCGATGCACATCTCGTGGCATTCTGTAATGTGTGGACTATCAGAGTGTTGATGAAACAAAGAAATTGCATAGGGATTGAATACAACAGTCACCATGCGCACTTTCCTCCACAGGAATAATGACTCAAACAGTCTACGCTTTGATCGTTCCCTGGAAGACCAGTAGTAGTTTCCGATGCACGCCTGGTGGCATTCTGTAATCGGTGGACTATCAGAGTGTTGATGAAACAGAGAAATTGCATCGGGATTGAATACAACAGTCACCATGCGCACTTTCCTCCATGGGAGCAATGTCTCAAACTGTCTACGCTTTGATCGTCCCCTGGAAGACAAGTAGCAGTTAAAGATGCACATCTGGAGGCATTCTGTAATCTGTGGTCTATCAGAGTGTTGATGAAACACAAAAATTGCATCTGGATTGAATATAACAGTCACCATGCACACTTTCCTATAAGGGAGTAATGTCTCAAACAGGCTACGCTTTGATCGTTCCCTGGAAGACCAGTTAGTTTCCGATGCACATCTGGAGGCATTCTGTAATCTGTGGACTATCAGAGTGTTGATGAAACACAGAAATTTCATCAGGATTGAATACAACAGTCACAATGCGCAGTTTCCTCCATGGGAGTAATTCTCAAACAGACTACGCTTTGATCGTTCCCAGGAAGACCAGTAGTAATTTCCGATGCACATCTGGATTCCTTCTTTAATCTATGGACCTTCAAAGTGTGGATTAAAACACAGAAATTGCCTCGGGATTGAATACAACAGTCACCATGCGCACTTTCCTCCATGGGAGCAATGTCTCAAACTGTCTACGCTTTGATCGTCCCCTGGAAGACAAGTAGCAGTTAAAGATGCACATCTGGAGGCATTCTGTAATCTGTGGTCTATCAGAGTGTTGATGAAACACAAAAATTGCATCTGGATTGAATATAACAGTCACCATGCACACTTTACTATAAGGGAGTAATGTCTCAAACAGGCTACGCTTTGATCGTTCCCTGGAAGACCAGTTAGTTTCCGATGCACATCTGGAGGCATTCTGTAATCTGTGGACTATCAGAGTGTTGATGAAACACAGAAATTTCATCAGGATTGAATACAACAGTCACAATGCGCAGTTTCCTCCATGGGAGTAATTCTCAAACAGACTACGCTTTGATCGTTCCCTGGAAGACCAGTAGTAGTTTCCGATGTACATCTGGATTCCTTCTTTAATCTATGGACCTTCAAAGTGTGGATTGAGACACAGACATTGCCTCTGGATTCAATACAACAGTCACCATGCGCACATTCATCCATGGGAGTAATGTCTCAAACAGTCTACGCTTTGATCGTTCCCTGGAAGACCAGTAGTAGTTTCCGATGCACATCTGGTGGCATTCTGTACTCTGTGGACTATCAGAGTGTTGATGAAACATAGAAAGTGCATCGGGGTTGAATACAACAGTCACCATGCGCACTTTCCTCCATGGGAGTAATGTCTCAAAGGGTTTACGATTTGATCGTTCCCTGGAAGACCAGTAGTAGCTTCCGATGCACATCTGGAAACATTCTGTAATCTGTGGACTATCAGAGTGTTGATGAATTACAGAAATTGAATCGGGATTGAATACAACAGTCACCATGCGCACTTTCCTCCATGGAGTAATTCTCAAACAGTCTACGCTTTGATCGTTCCCTGGAAGACCAGTAGTAGTTTCCGATGCACATCTGGATTCCTTCTGTAATCTGTGGACCTTCAAAGTGTGGATTAAAACACAGAAATTGCCTCGGGATTGAATACAACAGTCACCATGCGCACTTTTCTCCATGGGAGTAATGTCTCAAACAGGCTATCCGTTGATCGTTCCCTGGAAGACCAGTAGTAGTTACCGATGCACATCTGGAGACATTCTGTAATCTGTGGACTATCAGAGTGTTGATGAAACACAGAAATTGAATCGTAATTGAATGGAACATTCACCATGCGTAATTTCCTCCACGGGAGTAATGTCTCAAACAGTCTACACTTTGATCGTTCCTTATAAGACCAGTAGCAGTTTCCCATGCACATATGGTGGCATTCTGTAATCTGTGGTCTATCAGAGTGTCGATGAAACACAGAAATTGCATCGGGATTGAATACATCAGATACAATGCGTACTTTCCTCCCTGGGAGTAATGTCTCTAAGAGTCTACGCTTCGATCATTCCCTGGAAGACCAGTAGTAGTTTCCGATGCACATCTCGTGCCATTCTGTAATCTGTGGACTATCAGAGTGTTGATGAAACACAGAAAATGCATCGTTATTGATTACAACAGTTATCATGCGCACTTTCCTCCATGGGAGTAATGTCTCAAGGAGTTTAGGTTTTGATCGTTCCCTGGGAGACCAGTAGCGGTTTCCGATGCACATCTGGAGGCATTCTGTAATCTGTGGACTATCAGAGTGTTGATGAAACACAAAAATTGCATCTGGATTGAAAACAACAGTCACCATGCACACTTTCCTCCAAGGGAGTAATGTCCCAAACAGGCTACGCTTTGATCGTTCCCTGGAAGACCAGTTAGTTTCCGATGCACATCTGGAGGCATTCTGTAATCTGTGGACTATCAGAGTGTTGATGAAACACAGAAATTGCATCGGGATTGAATACAACAGTCACCATGCGCACTTTCCTCCGTGGGAGTTATTCTCAACCAGTCTACGCTTTGATCGTTCCCTGCAAGACCAGTAGTAGTTTCCGATGCACATCTGGATTCCTTCTGCAACCTGTGGACCTTAAAAGTGTGGACTGAAACACAGAAATTGCCTCGGGATTGAATATAACAGTCACCATGCGCACTTTCCTCCATGGGAGTAATGTCTCAAACAGTCTATGCGTTGATCGTTCCCTGGAAGACCAGTATTAGTTACCGATGCACATCAGGAGGCATTCTGTAAACTGTGGACTATCAGAGTGTTGATGAAACAGAGAAATTGCATAGGGATTGAATACAACAGTCACCATCCGCAATTTTCTGTATGGGTGTAATCTCTGAAACAGTCTACGCTTTGATCGTTCCCAGGAAGACCAGTAGTAGTTTCCGATGCATATCTCGTGGCATTCTGTAATATGTGGACTATTAGAGTGTTGATGAAACAAAGAAATTGCATCGGGATTGAATACAACAGTCACCTTGCGCACTTTGCTCCACGGGAGTAATATCTCAAACAGTCTACGCTTTGATCGTTCCCTGGAAGACCAGTAGTAGTTTCCGATGCACATCTGGATTCCTTCTGTAATCTGTGGACCTTCAAAGTGTGGATTAAAATACAGAAATTGCCTCGGGATTGAATACAACGGTCACCATGCGCACTTTCCTCCATGGGAGTAATGTCTCAAACAGTCTTCGCTTTGATCGTTCCCTGGAAGACCAGTAGCAGTTACCGATGCACATCTGGAGGCATTCTGTAATCTGTGGACTATCAGAGTGTTGATGAAACACAGAAATTGTACCGGGATTGAATACAACAGTCACCATGCGCACTTTCCTCCATGGGAGTAATGTCACTAACAGTCTACGCTTTGATCGTTCCCTGGAAGACCAGTAGTAGTTACCGATGCACATCTGGAAGCATTCTGTAATCTGTGGACTGTCAGAGTGTTGATGAAACACAGAAAATGCATCGGGATTGAATACAATATTCACCATGCGCACTTTCCCCCATGGGAGTAAGGTCTCAAAGAGTTTACGCCTTGTTTGTTCCCTGGAAGAAGAGTAGCAGTTTCCGAGGCACATCTGGAGGCGTTCTGTAATCTGTGGACTATCAGAGTGTTGAAGAAACACAGAAATTGCATCGGGATTAAATACAACAGTCACCATGCGCACTTTCCTCCATGGGAGTAATGTCTCTAAGAGTCTACGTTTCGATCATTCCCTGGAAGACCAGTAGTAGTTTCCGATGCACATCTGGTGCCATTCTGTGATCTGTGGACTATCAGAGTGTTGATGAAACACAGAAATGGAATCGGGATTGATTACAACAGTCACCATGCGCAATTTCCCCCACGGGAGGTATGTCTCAAACTGTCTACGCTTTGATCGTTCCCTGGATGACCAGTAGTAGCTTCCGATGCACATCTGGTGCCTTTCTCTAATCTGTGGACTATCAGAGTGTTGATGAAACACAGAAAATGCAACGGGATTGAATACAACAGTCACCATGCGCACTTTCCTCCGTGGGAGTTATTCTCAACCAGTCTACGCTTTGATCGTTCCATGCAAGACCAGTAGTACTTTCCGATGCACATCTGGATTCCTTCTGTAATCTGTGGACCTTCAAAGTGTGGATTGAAACACAGAAATTGCCTCGGGATTGAATATAACAGTCACCATGCGCACTTTCCTCCATGGGAGTAATGTCTCAAACAGTCTATGCGTTGATCGTTACCTGGAAGACCAGTAGTAGTTACAAATGCACATATGGAGGCATTCTGTAATCTGTGGACTATCAGAGTGTTGATGAAACACAGAAATTGAATCGGAATTGAATGGAACATTCACCATGCGCAATTTCCTCCACGGGAGTAATGTCTCAAACAGTCTACACTTTGATCGTTCCTTGGAAGACCAGTAGCAGTTTCCCATGCACATATGGTGGCATTCTGTAATCTGTGGACTATCAGAGTGTCGATGAAACACAGAAATTGCATCGGGATTGAATACATCAGATACAATGCGTACTTTCCTCCCTGGGAGTAATGTCTCTAAGAGTCAACGCTTCGATCATTCCCTGGAAGACCAGTAGTAGTTTCCGATGCACATCTGGTGCCATTCTGTAATCTGTGGACTATCAGAGTGTTGATGAAACACAGAAAATGCATCGTTATTGAATACAACAGTAATCATGCGCACTTTCCTCCATGGGAGTAATGTCTCAAGGAGTTTACGTTTTGATCGTTCCCTGGAAGACCAGTAGCGGTTTCCGATGCACATCTGGAGGCATTCTGTAATCTGTGGATTATCAGAGTGTTGATGAAACACAGATAATGCGACGGAATTGAATACAACAGTCACCATGCGCACTTTCCTCCGTGGAAGTTATTCTCAACCAGTCTACGCTTTGATCGTTCACTGCAAGACCAGTAGTAGTTTCCGATGCACAACTGGATTCCTTCTGTAATCTGTGGACCTTCAAAGTGTGGATTGAAACACAGAAAATGCCTCGGGATTGAATATAACAGTCACCATGCGCACATTCCTCCATGGGAGTAATGTCTCAAACAGTCCATGCGTTGATCGTTCCCTGGAAGACCAGTAGTAGTTACCGATGCACATCTGGATGCATTCTGTAATCTGTGGACTATAAGAGTGTTGATGAAACACAGAAATTGAATCGGAATTGAATGCAACATTCACCATGCGCACTTTCTTCCACGGGAGTAATGTCTCAAACAGTCTACACTTTGATCGTTCCTTGGAAGACCAGTAGCAGTTTCCCATGCACATATGGTGGCATTCTGTAAACTGTGGACTATCAGAGTGTCGATGAAACACAGAAATTGCATCGGGATTGAATACATCAGATACAATGCGTACTTTCCTCCATGGGAGTAATGTCTCTAAGAGTCTACGCTTCGATCATTCCCTGGAAGACCAGTAATAGTTTCCGATGCACATCTGGTGCCATTCTGTAATCTGTGGACTATCAGAGTGTTGATGAAACACAGAAAATGCATCGTTATTGAATACAACAGTTACCATGCGCACTTTCCTCCATTGGAGTAAAGTCTCAAGGAGTTTACGTATTGATCGTTCCCTGGAAGACCAGTAGCGGTTTCCGATGCACATCTGGAGGCATTCTGTAATCTGTGGACTATTAGAGTGTTGATGAAACACAAAAGTTGCATCGGGATTGAATACAACAGTCACCATGCACACTTTCCTCCAAGGGAGTAATGTCTCAAACAGGCTACGCTTTGATCGTTCCCTGGAAGACCAGTTAGTTTCCGATGCACATCTGGAGGCATTCTGTAATCTGTGGACTATCAGAGTGTTGATGAAACACAGAAATTGCGTCGGGATTGAATACAACAGTCACCATGCGCAGTTTCCTCCATGGGTGTAATTCTCAAACAGACAACGCTTTGATCGTTCCCTGGAAGACCAGTAGTAGTTTCCGATGCACATCTGGATTCCTTCTGTAATCTGTGGACCTTCAAAGTGTGGATTGAGACACAGAAATTGCCTCTGGATTCAATACAACAGTCACCATGCGCACTTTCCTCCATGGGAGTAATGTCTCAAACAGTCTACGCTTTGATCGTTCCCGGGAAGACCAGTAGTAGTTACCGATGCACATCAGGAGGCATTCTGTAATCTGTGGACTATCAGAGTGTTGATGAAACACAGAAATTGCATCGGGATTGAATACAACAATCACGATCCGCAATTTTCTGTATGGGAGTAATGTTTGAAACAGTCTACGCTTTGATCGTTCCCAGGAAGTCCAGTAGTTGTTTCCGATGCATATCTCGTGGCATTCCGTAATATGTGGACTATCAGAGTGTTGATGAAACAAAGAAATTGCATCGGGATTGAATACAACAGTCACCTTGCGCACTTTCCTCCACGGGAGTAATATCTCAAACAGTCTACGCTTTGATCGTTCCCTGAAGACTAGTAGTAGTTTCCGATGCACATCTGGTGGCATTCTGTAATCTGTGGACTATCAGAGTGTTGATGATACAAAGAATATGCATCGGGATTGAATACAACAGTCAACATGCGCACTTTCCTCCATGGGAGTAATGTCTCAAAGGGTTTACGATTTGATCGTTCCCTGGAAGACCAGTAGTAGTTTCCGATGCTCATCTGGAGGCATTCTGTAATCTGTGGAGTATCAGAGTGTTGATGAAACACAGAAATTGAATCGGGATTGAATACAACAGTCACCATGCGCACTTTACTCCGTGGGAGTTATTCTCAACCAGTCTACGCTTTGATCGTTCCCTGCAAGACCAGTAGTAGTTTCCGATGCACATCTTTATTCCTTCTGTAATCTGTGGACCTTAAAAGTGTGGATTGAAACACAGAAATTGCCTCGGTATTGAATATAACAGTCGCCATGCGCACTTCCCTCCATGGGAGTAATGTCTTAAACAGTCTATGCGTTGATCGTTCCCTGGAAGACCAGTAGTAGTTACCGATGCACATCAGGAGGCATTCTGTAATCTGTGGACTATCAGAGTGTTAATGAAACACAGAAATTGCATAGGGATTGAATACAACAGTCACCATCCTCAATTTTCAGTATGGGAGAAATGTCTGAAACAGTCTACGCTTTGATCGTTCCCAGGAAGACCAGTAGTAGTTTCCGATGCATATCTCGTGGCATTCTGTAATATGTGGACTATCAGAGTGTTGATGAAACAAAGAAATTGCATCGGGATTGAATACAACAGTCACATTGCGCACTTTCCTCCACGGGAGTAATATCTCAAACAGTCTACGCTTTGATCGTTCCCTGGAAGACCAGTAGTAGTTTGCGATGCACATCTGGTGGCATTCTGTAATCTGTGGACTATCAGAGTGTTGATGAAACACAGAAGATGCATCGTTATTGAATACAACAGTTACCATGCGCACTTTCCTCCATGGGAGTAATGTCTCAAGGAGTTTACGTATTGATCGTTCCCTGGAAGACCAGTAGCGGTTTCCGATGCACATCTGGAGGCATTAAGTAATCTGTGGACTATCAGAGTGTTGATGAAACACAGATAATGCGACGGAATTGAATACAACAGTCACCATGCGCACTTTCCTCCGTGGGAGCTATTCTCAACCAGTCTACGCTTTGATCGTTCCCTGCAAGACCAGTAGTAGTTTCCGATGCACATCTGGATTCCTTCTGTAATCTGTGGACCTTCAAAGTGTGGATTGAAACACAGAAATTGCCTCGGGATTGAATATAACAGTCACCATGCGCACATTCCTCCATGGGAGTAATGTCTCAAACAGTCCATGCGTTGATCGTTCCTTGGAAGACCAGTAGTAGTTACCGATGCACATCTGGAGGCATTCTGTAATCTGTGGACTATAAGAGTGTTGATGAAACACAGAAATTGAATCGGAATTGAATGCAACATTCACCATGCGCACTTTCTTCCACGGGAGTAATGTCTCAAACAGTCTACACTTTGATCGTTCCTTGGAAGACCAGTAGCAGTTTCCCATGCACATATGGTGGCATTCTGTAAACTGTGGACTATCAGAGTGTCGATGAAACACAGAAATTGCATCGGGATTGAATACATCAGATACAATGCGTACTTTCCTCCATGGGAGTAATGTCTCTAAGAGTCTACGCTTCGATCATTCCCTGGAAGACCAGTTGTAGTTTCCGATGCACATCTGGTGCCATTCTGTAATCTGTGGACTATCAGAGTGTTGATGAAACACAGAAAATGCATCGTTATTGGATACAACAGTTACCATGCGCACTTTCCTCCATTGGAGTAATGTCTCAAACAGTCTACGCTTTGATCGTTCCCTGGAAGACCAGTAGTAGTTACCGATGCACATCAGGAGGCATTCTGTAATCTGTGGACTATCAGAGTGTTGATGAAACACAGAAATTGCATCGGGATTGAATACAACAATCACGATACGCAATTTTCTGTATGGGAGTAATGTTTGAAACAGTCTACGCTTTGATCGTTCCCAGGAAGTCCAGTAGTTGTTTCCGATGCATATCTCGTGGCATTCCGTAATATGTGGACTATCAGAGTGTTGATGAAACAAAGAAATTGCATCGGGATTGAATACAACAGTCACCTTGCGCACTTTCCTCCACGGGAGTAATATCTCAAACAGTCTACGCTTTGATCGTTCCCTGAAGACTAGTAGTAGTTTCCGATGCACATCTGGTGGCATTCTGTAATCTGTGGACTATCAGAGTGTTGATGATACAAAGAATATGCATCGGGATTGAATACAACAGTCAACATGCGCACTTTCCTCCATGGGAGTAATGTCTCAAAGGGTTTACGATTTGATCGTTCCCTGGAAGACCAGTAGTAGTTTCCGATGCTCATCTGGAGGCATTCTGTAATCTGTGGAGTATCAGAGTGTTGATGAAACACAGAAATTGAATCGGGATTGAATACAACAGTCACCATGCGCACTTTCCTCCGTGGGAGTTATTCTCAACCAGTCTACGCTTTGATCGTTCCCTGCAAGACCAGTAGTAGTTTCCGATGCACATCTTTATTCCTTCTGTAATCTGTGGACCTTAAAAGTGTGGATTGAAACACAGAAATTGCCTCGGGATTGAATATAACAGTCGCCATGCGCACTTCCCTCCATGGGAGTAATGTCTTAAACAGTCTATGCGTTGATCGTTCCCTGGAAGACCAGTAGTAGTTACCGATGCACATCAGGAGGCATTCTGTAATCTGTGGGCTATCAGAGTGTTGATGAAACACAGAAATTGCATAGGGATTGAATACAACAGTCACCATCCTCAATTTTCAGTATGGGAGAAATGTCTGAAACAGTCTACGCTTTGATCGTTCCCAGGAAGACCAGTAGTAGTTTCCGATGCATATCTCGTGGCATTCTGTAATATGTGGACTATCAGAGTGTTGATGAAACAAAGAAATTGCATCGGGATTGAATACAACAGTCACATTGCGCACTTTCCTCCACGGGAGTAATATCTCAAACAGTCTACGCTTTGATCGTTCCCTGGAAGACCAGTAGTAGTTTGCGATGCACATCTGGTGGCATTCTGTAATCTGTGGACTATCAGAGTGTTGATGAAACACAGAAGATTCATCGTTATTGAATACAACAGTTACCATGCGCACTTTCCTCCATGGGAGTAATGTCTCAAGGAGTTTACGTATTGATCGTTCCCTGGAAGACCAGTAGCGGTTTCCGATGCACATCTGGAGGCATTAAGTAATCTGTGGACTATCAGAGTGTTGATGAAACACAGATAATGCGACGGAATTGAATACAACAGTCACCATGCGCACTTTCCTCCGTGGGAGTTATTCTCAACCAGTCTACGCTTTGATCGTTCCCTGCAAGACCAGTAGTAGTTTCCGATGCACATCTGGATTCCTTCTGTAATCTGTGGACCTTCAAAGTGTGGATTGAAACACAGAAATTGCCTCGGGATTGAATATAACAGTCACCATGCGCACATTCCTCCATGGGAGTAATGTCTCAAACAGTCCATGCGTTGATCGTTCCTTGGAAGACCAGTAGTAGTTACCGATGCACAACTGGAGGCATTCTGTAATCTGTGGACTATAAGAGTGTTGATGAAACACAGAAATTGAATCGGAATTGAATGCAACATTCACCATGCGCACTTTCTTCCACGGGAGTAATGTCTCAAACAGTCTACACTTTGATCGTTCCTTGGAAGACCAGTAGCAGTTTCCCATGCACATATGGTGGCATTCTGTAAACTGTGGACTATCAGAGTGTCGATGAAACACAGAAATTGCATCAGGATTGAATACATCAGATACAATGCGTACTTTCCTCCATGGGAGTAATGTCTCTAAGAGTCTACGCTTCGATCATTCCCTGGAAGACCAGTTGTAGTTTCCGATGCACATCTGGTGCCATTCTGTAATCTGTGGACTATCAGAGTGTTGATGAAACACAGAAAATGCATCGTTATTGGATACAACAGTTACCATGCGCACTTTCCTCCATTGGAGTAATGTCTCAAGGAGTTTACGTATTGATCGTTCCCTGGAAGACCAGTAGCGGTTTCCGATGCACATCTGGAGGCATTCTGTAATCTGTGGACTATTAGAGTGTTGATGAAACACAAAAGTTGCATCGGGATTGAATACAACAGTCACCATGCACACTTTCCTCCAAGGGAGTAATGTCTCAAACAGGCTACGCTTTGATCGTTCCCTGGAAGACCAGTTAGTTTCCGATGCACATCTGGAGGCATTCTGTAATCTGTGGACTATCAGAGTGTTGATGAAACACAGAAATTGCGTCGGGATTGAATACAACAGTCACCATGCGCAGTTTCCTCCATGGGTGTAATTCTCAAACAGACAACGCTTTGATCGTTCCCTGGAAGACCAGTAGTAGTTTCCGATGCACATCTGGATTCCTTCTGTAATCTGTGGACCTTCAAAGTGTGGATTGAGACACAGAAATTGCCTCTGGATTCAATACAACAGTCACCATGCGCACTTTCCTCCATGGGAGTAATGTCTCAAACAGTCTACGCTTTGATCGTTCCCTGGAAGACCAGTAGTAGTTACCGATGCACATCAGGAGGCATTCTGTAATCTGTGGACTATCAGAGTGTTGATGAAACACAGAAATTGCATCGGGATTGAATACAACAATCACGATCCGCAATTTTCTGTATGGGAGTAATGTTTGAAACAGTCTACGCTTTGATCGTTCCCAGGAAGTCCAGTAGTTGTTTCCGATGCATATCTCGTGGCATTCCGTAATATGTGGACTATCAGAGTGTTGATGAAACAAAGAAATTGCATCGGGATTGAATACAACAGTCACCTTGCGCACTTTCCTCCACGGGAGTAATATCTCAAACAGTCTACGCTTTGATCGTTCCCTGAAGACTAGTAGTAGTTTCCGATGCACATCTGGTGGCATTCTGTAATCTGTGGACTATCAGAGTGTTGATGATACAAAGAATATGCATCGGGATTGAATACAACAGTCAACATGCGCACTTTCCTCCATGGGAGTAATGTCTCAAAGGGTTTACGATTTGATCGTTCCCTGGAAGACCAGTAGTAGTTTCCGATGCTCATCTGGAGGCATTCTGTAATCTGTGGAGTATCAGAGTGTTGATGAAACACAGAAATTGAATCGGGATTGAATACAACAGTCACCATGCGCACTTTCCTCCGTGGGAGTTATTCTCAACCAGTCTACGCTTTGATCGTTCCCTGCAAGACCAGTAGTAGTTTCCGATGCACATCTTTATTCCTTCTGTAATCTGTGGACCTTAAAAGTGTGGATTGAAACACAGAAATTGCCTCGGTATTGAATATAACAGTCGCCATGCGCACTTCCCTCCATGGGAGTAATGTCTTAAACAGTCTATGCGTTGATCGTTCCCTGGAAGACCAGTAGTAGTTACCGATGCACATCAGGAGGCATTCTGTAATCTGTGGACTATCAGAGTGTTGATGAAACACAGAAATTGCATAGGGATTGAATACAACAGTCACCATCCTCAATTTTCAGTATGGGAGAAATGTCTGAAACAGTCTACGCTTTGATCGTTCCCAGGAAGACCAGTAGTAGTTTCCGATGCATATCTCGTGGCATTCTGTAATATGTGGACTATCAGAGTGTTGATGAAACAAAGAAATTGCATCGGGATTGAATACAACAGTCACATTGCGCACTTTCCTCCACGGGAGTAATATCTCAAACAGTCTACGCTTTGATCGTTCCCTGGAAGACCAGTAGTAGTTTGCGATGCACATCTGGTGGCATTCTGTAATCTGTGGACTATCAGAGTGTTGATGAAACACAGAAGATGCATCGTTATTGAATACAACAGTTACCATGCGCACTTTCCTCCATGGGAGTAATGTCTCAAGGAGTTTACGTATTGATCGTTCCCTGGAAGACCAGTAGCGGTTTCCGATGCACATCTGGAGGCATTAAGTAATCTGTGGACTATCAGAGTGTTGATGAAACACAGATAATGCGACGGAATTGAATACAACAGTCACCATGCGCACTTTCCTCCGTGGGAGTTATTCTCAACCAGTCTACGCTTTGATCGTTCCCTGCAAGACCAGTAGTAGTTTCCGATGCACATCTGGATTCCTTCTGTAATCTGTGGACCTTCAAAGTGTGGATTGAAACACAGAAATTGCCTCGGGATTGAATATAACAGTCACCATGCGCACATTCCTCCATGGGAGTAATGTCTCAAACAGTCCATGCGTTGATCGTTCCTTGGAAGACCAGTAGTAGTTACCGATGCACATCTGGAGGCATTCTGTAATCTGTGGACTATAAGAGTGTTGATGAAACACAGAAATTGAATCGGAATTGAATGCAACATTCACCATGCGCACTTTCTTCCACGGGAGTAATGTCTCAAACTGTCTACACTTTGATCGTTCCTTGGAAGACCAGTAGCAGTTTCCCATGCACATATGGTGGCATTCTGTAAACTGTGGACTATCAGAGTGTCGATGAAACACAGAAATTGCATCGGGATTGAATACATCAGATACAATGCGTACTTTCCTCCATGGGAGTAATGTCTCTAAGAGTCTACGCTTCGATCATTCCCTGGAAGACCAGTTGTAGTTTCCGATGCACATCTGGTGCCATTCTGTAATCTGTGGACTATCAGAGTGTTGATGAAACACAGAAAATGCATCGTTATTGGATACAACAGTTACCATGCGCACTTTCCTCAATTGGAGTAATGTCTCAAGGAGTTTACGTATTGATCGTTCCCTGGAAGACCAGTAGCGGTTTCCGATGCACATCTGGAGGCATTCTGTAATCTGTGGACTATTAGAGTGTTGATGAAACACAGAAATTGCATCGGGATTGAATACAACAGTCACTATGCGCAGTTTCCTCCATGGGTGTAATTCTCAAACAGACTACGCTTTGATCGTTCCCTTGAAGACCAGTGAGTTTCCGATGCACATCTGGAGGCATTCTGTAATCTGTGGACTATCAGAGTGTTGTGAAACACAGAAATTGCATCGGGATTGAATACAACAGTCACCATGCGCAGTTTCCTCCATGGGTGTAATTCTCAAACAGACTACGCTTTGATCGTTCCCTGGAAGACCAGTAGTAGTTTCCGATGCACATCTGGATTCCTTCTGTAATCTGTGGACCTTCAAAGTGTGGATTGAGACACAGAAATTGCCTCTGGATTCAATACAACAGTCACCATGCGCACTTTCCTCCATGGGAGTAATGTCTCAAACAGTCTACGCTTTGATCGTTCCCTGGAAGACCAGTAGTAGTTACCGATGCACATCAGGAGGCATTCTGTAATCTGTGGACTATCAGAGTGTTGATGAAACACAGAAATTGCATCGGTATTGAATACAACAATCACGATCCGCAATTTTCTGTATGGGAGTAATGTTTGAAACAGTCTACGCTTTGATCGTTCCCAGGAAGACCAGTAGTTGTTTCCGATGCATATCTCGTGGCATTCCGTAATATGTGGACTATCAGAGTGTTGATGAAACAAAGAAATTGCATCGGGATTGAATACAACAGTCACCTTGCGCACTTTCCTCCACGGGAGTAATATCTCAAACAGTCTACGCTTTGATCGTTCCCTGAAGACTAGTAGTAGTTTCCGATGCACATCTGGTGGCATTCTGTAATCTGTGGACTATCAGAGTGTTGATGAAACAAAGAAAATGCATCGGGATTGAATACAACAGTCACCATGCGCACTTTCCTCCATGGGAGTAATGTCTCAAAGGGTTTACGATTTGATCGTTCCCTGGAAGACCAGTAGAAGTTTCCGATGCTCATCTGGAGGCATTCTGTAATCTGTGGAGTATCAGAGTGTTGATGAAACACAGAAATTGAATCGGGATTGAATACAACAGTCACCATGCGCACTTTCCTCCGTGGGAGTTATTCTCAACCAGTCTACGCTTTGATCGTTCCCTGCAAGACCAGTAGTAGTTTCCGATGCACATCTTTATTCCTTCTGTAATCTGTGGACCTTAAAAGTGTGGATTGAAACACAGAAATTGCCTCGGGATTGAATATAACAGTCGCCATGCGCACTTCCCTCCATGGGAGTAATGTCTTAATCAGTCTATGCGTTGATCGTTCCCTGGAAGACCAGTAGTAGTTACCGATGCACATCAGGAGGCATTCTGTAATCTGTGGACTATCAGAGTGTTGATGAAACACAGAAATTGCATTAGGATTGAATACAACAGTCACCATCCGCAATTTTCTGTATGGGAGAAATGTCTGAAACAGTCTACGCTTTGATCGTTCCCAGGAAGACCAGTAGTAGTTTCCGATGCATATCTCGTGGCATTCTGTAATATGTGGACTATCAGAGTGTTGATGAAACAAAGAAATTGCATCGGGATTGAATACAACAGTCACCTTGCGCACTTTCCTCCACGGGAGTAATATCTCAAACAGTCTACGCTTTGATCGTTCCCTGGAAGACCAGTAGTAGTTTGCGATGCACATCTGGTGGCATTCTGTAATCTGTGGACTATCAGAGTGTTGATGAAACACAGAAGATGCATCGTTATTGAATACAACAGTCACCATGCGCACTTTCCTCCATGGGAGTAATGTCTCAAGGAGTTTACGTATTGATCGTTCCCTGGAAGACCAGTAGCGGTTTCCGATGCAAACCTGGAGGCATTCTGTAATCTGTGGACTATCAGAGTGTTGATGAAACACAGAAATTGAATCGGAATTTAATGCAACATTCACCATGCGCACTTTCGTCCACGGGAGTAATGTCTCAAACAGTCTACATTTTGATCGTTCCTTGGAAGACCAGTAGCAGTTTCCCATGCACATATGGTGGCATTCTGTAATCTGTGGACTATCAGAGTGTCGATGAAACACAGAAATTGCATCGGGATTGAATACATCAGATACAATGCGTACTTTCCTCCATGGGATTAATGTCTCTAAGAGTCTACGCTTCGATCATTCCCTGGAAGACCAGTAGCGGTTTCCGATGCACATCTGGAGGCATTCTGTAATCTGTGGACTATCAGAGCGTTGATGAAACACAAAAATTGCATCGGGATTCAATACAACAGTCACCAAGCACACTTTCCACCAAGGGAGTAATGTCTCAAACAGGCTACGCTTTGATCGTTCCCTGGATGACCAGTTAGTTTCCGATGCACATCTGGAGTCATTCTGTAATCTGTGGACTATCAGAGTGTTGATGAAACACAGAAATTGCATCGGGATTGAATACAACAGTCACCATCCGCACTTTCCTCCATGGGAGTAATGTCTGAAACAGTCTACGCTTTTGATCGTTCCCTGGAAGACCAGTAGTAGTTTCCGATGCACATCTGGTGGCATTCTGTAATCGGTGGACTATCAGAGTGTTGATGAAACACAGAAATTGCATCGGGATTGAATACAACAGTCACCATCCGCAATTTTCTCCATGGGAGTAATGTCTGAAACAGTCTACGCTTTGATCGTTCCCAGGAAGACCAGTAGTAGTTTCCGATGCACATCCCGTGGCATTCTGTAATATGTGGACTATCAGAGTGTTGATAAAACAAAGAAATTGCATCGGGATTGGATACAACAGTCACCATGCGCACTTTCCTCCACGGGAATAAAGACTCATACAGTCTACGCTTTGATCGTTCCCTGGAAGACCAGTAGTAGTTTCCGATGCACATCTGGTGGCATTCTGTAATCGGTGGACTATCAGAGTGTTGATGAAACACAGAAATTGCATCGGGATTGAATACAACAGTCACCATGCGCACTTTCCTCCATGGTTGTAATTCTCAAACAGACTACGCTTTGATCGTTCCCTGGAAGACCAGTAGTAGTTACCGATGCACATCAGAAGGCATTCTGTAAACGGTGGACTATCAGAGTGTTGATGAAACACAGAAATTGCATCGGGATTGAATACCACAGTCACCATCCGCAATTTTCTGTATGGGAGTAATGTCTGAAACAGTCTACGCTTTGATCGTTCCCAGGAAGACCAGTAGTAGTTTCCGATGCATATCTCGTGGCATTCTGTAATATGTGGACTATCAGAGTGTTGATGAAACAAAGAAATTGCATCGGGATTGAATACAACAGTCACCTTGCGCACTTTCCTCCACTGGAGTAATATCTCAAACAGTCTACGCTTTGATCGTTCCCTGGAAGACCAGTAGTAGTTTCCGATGCACATCTGGTGGCATTCCGTAATCTGTGGACTATCAGAGTGTTGATGAAACAAAGAAAATGCATCGGGATTGAATACAACAGTCACCATGCGCACTTTCCTAAATGGGAGTAATGTCTCAAAGGGTTTACGATTTGATCGTTCCCTGGATGACCAGTAGTAGTTTCCGATGCACATCTGGAGGCATTCTGTAATCTGTGGACTATCAGAGTGTTGATGAAATACAGAAATTGAATCGGGATTGATTACAACAGTCACCATGCGCACTTTCCTCCACGGGAGGTATGTCTAGAGCAGTCTACGATTTGTACGTTCCCTGGAAGACCAGTAGTAGTTTCCAATGCACATCTGGTGGCATTCTGTAATCTGTGGACTATCAGAGTGTTGATGAAACACAGAAATTGCATCGGGATTGAATACAACAGTCACCATCCGCACTTTCCTCCATGGGAGTAATGTCTGAAACAGTCTACGCTTTTGATCGTTCCCTGGAAGACCAGTAGTAGTTTCCGATGCACATCTGGTGGCATTCTGTAATCGGTGGACTATCAGAGTGTTGATGAAACACAGAAATTGCATCGGGATTGAATACAACAGTCACCATCCGCAATTTTCTCCATGGGAGTAATGTCTGAAACAGTCTACGCTTTGATCGTTCCCAGGAAGACCAGTAGTAGTTTCCGATGCACATCTCGTGGCATTCTGTAATGTGTGGACTATCAGAGTGTTGATAAAACAAAGAAATTGCATCGGGATTGGATACATCAGTCACCATGCGCACTTTCCTCCACGGGAATAAAGACTCATACAGTCTACGCTTTGATCGTTCCCTGGAAGACCAGTAGTAGTTTCCGATGCACATCTGGTGGCATTCTGTAATCGGTGGACTATCAGAGTGTTGATGAAACACAGAAATTGCATCGGGATTGAATACAACAGTCACCATGCGCACTTTCCTCCATGGAGTAATTCTCAAACAGTCTACGCTTTGATCGTACCCTGGAAGACCAGTAATAGTTTCCGATGCACATCTGGATTCCTTCTGTAATCTGTGGACCTTCAAAGTGTGGATTAAAACACAGAAATTGCCTCGGGATTAAATACAACAGTCACCATGCGCACTTTCCTCCATGGGAGCAATGTCTCAAACAGTCTACGCTTTGATCGTTCCCTGGAAGACCAGTAGCAGTTACCGATGCACATCTGGAGGCGTTCTGTAATCTGTGGACTATCAGAGTGTTGATGAAACACAGAAATTGCATCGGGATTGAATACATCAGATACAATGCGCACTTTCCTCCATGGGAGTAATGTCTCTAAGAGTCTACGCTTCGATCATTCCCTGGAAGACCAGTAGTAGTTTCCGATGCACATCTGGTGCCATTCTGTAATCTGTGGACTATCAGAGTGTTGATGAAGCACAAAAATTGCATCGGGATTGAATACAACAGTCACCATGAACACTTTCCTCCAAGGGAGTAATGTCTCAAACAGGCTACGCTCTGATCATTCCCTGGAAGACCAGTTAGTTTCCGATGCACATCTGGAGGCATTCTGTAATCTGTGGACTATCAGAGTGTTGATGAAACACAGAAATTGCATCGGGATTGAATACAACAGTTACCATGCGCAGTTTCCTCCATGGGTGTAATTCTCAAACAGACTACGCTTTGATCGTTTCCTGGAAGACCAGTAGTAGTTTCCGATGCACATCTGGATTCCTTCTGTAATCTGTGGACCTTCAAAGTGTGGATTGAGACACAGAAATTGCCTCTGGATTCAATACAACAGTCACCATGCGCACTTTCCTCCATGGGAGTAATGTCTCAAACAGTCTACGCTTTGATCGTTCCCTGGAAGACCAGTAGTAGTTACCGATGCACATCAGGAGACATTCTGTAATCTGTGGACTATCAGAGTGTTGATGAAACACAGAAATTGCATCGGGATTGAATACAACAATCACGATCCGCAATTTTCTGTATGGGAGTAATGTTTGAAAAAGTCTACGCTTTGATCTTTCCCAGGAAGACCAGTAGTAGTTTCCGATGCATATCTCGTGGCATTCCGTAATATGTGGACTATCAGAGTGTTGATGAAACAAAGAAATTGCATCGGGATTGAATAGAACAGTCACCTTGCGCACTTTCCTCCACGGGAGTAATATCTCAAACAGTCTACGCTTTGATCGTTCCCTGGAAGACTAGTAGTAGTTTCCGATGCACATCTGGTGGCATTCTGTAATCTGTGGACTATCAGAGTGTTGATGAAACACAGAAATTGCATAGGGATTGAATACAACAGTCACCATCCGCAATTTTCTGTATGGGAGAAATGTCTGAAACAGTCTACCCTTTGATCGTTCCCAGGAAGACCAGTAGTAGTTTCCGATGCATATCTCGTGGCATTCTGTAATATGTGGACTTTCAGAGTATTGATGAAACAAAGAAATTGCATCGGGATTGAATACAACAGTCACCTTGTGCACTTTCCTCATCGGGAGTAATATCTCAAACAGTCTACGTTTTGATCGTTCCCTGGAAGACCAGTAGTAGTTTGCGATGCACATCTGGTGCCATTCTGTATTCTGTGGACTATCAGAGTGTTGATGAAACACAGAAAATGCATCGTTATTGAATACAACAGTTACCATGCGCACTTTCCTCCATGGGAGTAATGTCTCCAGGAGTTTACGTATTGATTGTTCCCTGGAAGACCAGTAGCGGTTTCCGATTCACATCTGGAGGCATTCTGTAATCTGTGGACTATGAGAGTGTTGATGAAACACAGAAATTGAATCGGAATTTAATGCAACATTCACCATGCGCACTTTCGTCCACGGGAGTAATGTCTCAAACAGTCTACACTTTGATCGTTCCTTGGAAGACCAGTAGCAGTTTCCCATGCACATATGGTGGCATTCTGTAATCTGTGGACTATCAGAGTGTCGATGAAACACAGAAATTGCATCGGGATTGAATACATCAGATACAATGCGTACTTTCCTTCATGCGAGTAATGTCTCTAAGAGTCTACGCTTCGATCATTGCCTGGAAGACCAGTAGTAGTTTCCGATGCACATCTGGTGCCTATCTGTAATCTGTGGACTATCAGAGTGTTGATGAAACACAGAAATTGCATCGGGATTCAATACAACAGTCACCAAGCACACTTTCCTCCAAGGGAGTAATGTCTCAAACAGGCTACGCTTTGATCGTTCCCTGGATGACCAGTTAGTTTCCGATGCACAACTGGAGTCATTCTGTAATCTGTGGACTATCAGAGTGTTGATGAAACACAGAAATTGCATCGGGATTGTATACAACAGTCACCATGCGCAGTTTCCTCCATGGTTGTAATTCTGAAACAGACTACGCTTTGATCGTTCCCTGGAAGACCAGTAGTAGTTTCCGATGCACAACTGGATTCCTTCTGTAATCTGTGGACCTTCAAAGTGTGGATTGAGACACAGAAATTGCCTCTGGATTCAATACAACAGTCACCATGCGCACTTTCCTCCATGGGAGTAATGTCTCAAACAGTCTACGCTTTGATCGTTCCCTGGAAGACCAGTAGTAGTTACCGATGCACATCAGAAGTCATTCTGTAAACGGTGGACTATCAGAGTGTTGATGAAACACAGAAATTGCGTCGGGATTGAATACAACAGTCACCTTGCGCACTTTCCTCCACTGGAGTAATATCTCAAACAGTCTACGCTTTGATCGTTCCCAGGAAGACCAGTAGTAGTTTCCGATGCATATCTCGTGGCATTCTGTAATATGTGGACTATCAGAGTGTTGATGAAACAAAGAAATTGCATCGGGATTGAATACAACAGTCACCTTGCGCACTTTCCTCCACTGGAGTAATATCTCAAACAGTCTACGCTTTGATCGTTCCCTGGAAGACCGGTAGTAGTTTCCGATGCACATCTGGTGGCATTCTGTAATCTGTGGACTATCAGAGTGTTGATGAAACAAAGAAAATGCATCGGGATTGAATACAACAGTCACCATGCGCACTTTCCTCCATGGAAGTAATGTCTCAAAGGGTTTACGATTTGATCGTTCCCTGGATGACCAGTAGTAGTTTCCGATGCACATCTGGAGGCATTCTGTAATCTGTGGACTATCAGAGTGTTGATGAAACACAGAAATTGTATCGGGATTGATTACAACAGTCACCATGCGCACTTTCCTCCACGGGAGGTATGTCTCAAGCAGTCTACGATTTGTACGTTTCCTGGAAGACCAGTAGTAGTTTCCAATGCACATCTGGTGGCATTCTGTAATCTGTGGACTATCAGAGTGTTGATGAAACACAGAAATTGCATCGGGATTGAATACAACAGTCACCATCCGCACTTTCCTCCATGGGAGTAATGTCTGAAACAGTCTACGCTTTTGATCGTTCCCTGGAAGACCAGTAGTAGTTTCCGATGCACATCTGGAGGCATTCTGTAATCGGTGGACTATCAGAGTGTTGATGAAACACAGAAATTGCATCGGGATTGAATACAACAGTCACCATCCGCAATTTTCTCCATGGGAGTAATGTCTGAAACAGTCTACGCTTTGATCGTTCCCAGGAAGACCAGTAGTAGTTTCCGATGCACATCTGGAGGCATTCTGTAATGTGTGGACTATCAGAGTGTTGATGAAATACAGAAATTGAATCGGGATCGGATACAACAGTCACCATGCGCACTTTCCTCCACGAGAATAAAGACTCATACAGTCTACGCTTTGATCGTTCCCTGGAAGACCAGTAGTAGTTTCCGATGCACATCTGGTGGCATTCTGTAATCGGTGGACTATCAGAGTGTTGATGAAACACAGAAATTGCATCGGGATTGAATACAACAGTCACCATGCGCACTTTCCTCCATGGAGTAATTCTCAAACAGTCTACGCTTTGATCCTACCCTGGAAGACCGGTAGTAGTTTCCGATGCACATCTGGATTCCTTCTGTAATCTGTGGACCTTCAAAGTGTGGATTAAAACACAGAAATTGCCTCGGGATTAAATACAACAGTCACCATGCGCACTTTCCTCCATGGGAGCAATGTCTGAAACAGTCTACGCTTTGATCGTTCCCTGGAAGACCAGTAGCAGTTACCGATGCACATCTGGAGGCATTCTGTAATCTGTGGACTATCAGAGTGTTGATGAAACACAGAAATTGTACCGGGAGTGAATACAACAGTCACCATGCGCACTTTCCTCCATGGGAATAAAGACTCATACCGTCTACGCTTTGATCGTTCCCTGGATGACCAGTTAGTTTCCGATGCACATCTGGAGTCATTCTGTAATCTGTGGACTATCAGAGTGTTGATGAAACACAGAAATTGCCTCGGGATTGTATACAACAGTCACCATGCGCAATTTCCTCCATGGTTGTAATTCTGAAACAGACTACGCTTTGATCGTTCCCTGGAAGACCAGTAGTAGTTTCCGATGCACATCTGGATTCCTTCTGTAATCTGTGGACCTTCAAAGTGTGGATTGAGACACAGAATTTGCCTCTGGATTCAATACAACAGTCACCATGCGCACTTTCCTCCATGGGAGTAATGTCTCAAACAGTCTTCGCTATTGATCGTTCCCTCGAAGACCAGTAGTAGTTACCGATGCATATCTCAGGCATTCTGTAATCTGTGGACTATGAGAGTGTTGATGAAACACAGAAATTGCATCGGGATTGAATACATCAGATACAATGCGCACTTTCCTCCATATGAATAATTTCTCAAACAGTCTACTCTTTGATCGTTCACTGGAAGACCAGTAGTACTTTCCGATGCACATCTGGAGGCTTTTCGTAATCTGTTGACTATCAGAGTGTTGATGAAACACAGAAATTGCATCGGGATTGAATACAACGGTCACCATGCGCATTTTCATCCATGGGAGTAATGTCTCAAACAGTCTACGCTTCGATCGTTCCCTGGAGGACCAGTAGTGGTTTCCGATACACATCTGGAGGCATTCTGTAATCTGTGGACTATCAGAGTGTTGATGAAACACAGAAATTGCATCGGGATTGAATACAACAGTCACCATGCTCACTTTCCTTCATGAAAGTAATGTCTCAAACACTCTACGCTTTGATCGTTCCCTGGATGACCAGTAGTAGTTTCTGATGCACATCTGGAGGCATTCTGTAATCTGTGGACTATCAGAGTGTTGATGAAACACGGAAATTGCATCCGGATTGAATACAACAGTCACCACGCGCACTTTCTTCCATGGGAGTAATGTCTCAAACAGTCTACTATTTGATCGTTCCCTAGATGACCAGTAGTAGTTTCGATGCACATTTGGCGGCATTCTGTAATCTGTGGAGTATCAGAGTGTTGATGAAACACAGAAATTGCATCGGGATTGATTACAACAGTCACCATGTGCACTTTCCTCCATGGGAGTAATGTCTCAAACAGTCTATGTTTTGATCGTTCCCTGGAAGACCAGTTGTAGTTACTGATGGACATCTGGAGGCATTCTGTAATCTGTGGACTATCAGAGTGTTGATGAAACACAGAAATTGTATCGGGATTGAATACAACAGTCACCATGCGCACCTTCCTCCATGGGAGTAATGACTCTAACAATCTACGCTTTGATCATAACCTGGAAGACCAGTAGTAGTTACCGATGAACATCTGGAGGCATTCTGTAATCTGTGGACTATCAGAGTGTTGATGAAACACAGAAATTGCATCGGGATTGAATACATCAGTCACCATGCGCACTTTCCTCCATAGGAGTAATGTCTCTAACAGTGTACGCTTTGATCATTCCCTGGAAGACCAGTAGTAGTTTCCGATGCACATCTGGTGCCATTGTGTAATCTGTGGACCATCAGACTGTTCATGAAACACAGAAATTGCATCGGGATTGAATACAATTGTCACCATGCGCATTTTCGTCCATGGTTGTAATGTCTCAAACAGACTACACTTTGATCGTTAACTGGAAGACCAGTAGTGGTTTCCGATGCACATCTGGAGGCATTCTGTAATCTGTATACTGTCAGAGTGTTGATGAAACACAGAAATTGCATCGGGATTAAAATACAACAGTCACCATGCTCACTTTCCTTCATGGAAGTAATGTCTCAAACACTCTACGCTTTGATCGTTCCCTGGAAGACCAGTAGTAGTTTCCAATGCACATCTCGAGGCTTTTTGTAATATGTGGACTATCAGCGAATTGATGAAACACAGAAATTGCATCCGGATTGAATACAACAGTCACCATGCGCACTTTCTTCCATGGGAGTAATGTCTCAAACAGTCTACGATTTGATCGTTCCCTGGAAGACCAGTAGTAGTTTCCGATGCACATCTGCAGGCATTCTATAATCTGGGGAGTATCAGAGTGTTGATGAAACACAGAAATTGCATCGGGATTCATTACAACAGTCTCCATGCGCACTTACCTCCACGGGAGTAATGTCTCAAACAGTCTCCGAATTTATCGTTCCCTGGAAGACCAGTAGTAGTTTCCGATGCACATCTGGTGGCATTCTGTAATCTGTGCTCTATCAGAGTGTTGATGAAACACAGAAATTGCATCGGGATTGAATACAACAGTCACCATGCGCACTTACCTCCACGGGAGTAATGTCTCAAACCGTCTACGCTTTGATCGTTCCCCGGAAGACCAGTAGTATTTTCCGATGCACATCTGGTGGCATTCTGTAATCTGTGGACTATCAGAGTGATTATGAAACACAGAAATTGCATCGGGATTGAATACAACAGTCACCTTGCGCACTTTCCTCTATGGGAGTAATGTCTCTAACAGTCTACGCTTTGATCGTTCCCTGGAAGACCAGTAGTAGTTTCCGATGCACATCTGGAGGCTTTCCGTAATTTGTGGACTATCAGAGTGATGATGAAACACAGAAATTGCACCGGGATTGAATACAACAGTCACCATGCGCACTTTCCTCCACGGAAGTAATGTCTCAAACAGTCTACGCTTTGATCGTTCCCTGGAAGACCAGTAGCAGTTTCCGATGAACATCTGGAGGCATTCTGTAATCTGTGGACTATCAGAGTGTTGATGAAACACAGAAATTGCATCGGGATTGAATACAACTGTCACCATGCGCACTTTCCTCCACGGGAGTAATGTCTCAAAGAGTCTACGCTTTAATCGTTTCCTGGAAGACCAGTAGTAGTTTCCGATGCACATCTGGTGGCATTCTGTAATCTGTAGACTATCAGAGTGTTGATGAAACACAGAAATTGCATCGGGATTGAATACAACAGTCTCCATGCGCAGTTTCCTCCATGGGAGCAATGTCTCAAACAGTCTACGCTTTGATCGTTCCCTAGAAGACCAGTAGTAGTTTCCGATGCACATCTGGTGGCATTGTGTAATCTGTAGACTATCAGAGTCTTGATGAAACACAGATATTGCATCGGGATATAATACAACAGTCACCATGCGCATTTTCCTCCATGGGAGTAATGACTCTACAGCCTACGCTTTGATAGTTACCTGGAAGACCAGTAGTAGTTACCGATGCACATCTGGATGCTTTCTGTAATCTGTGGACTATCAGACTGTTCATGAAACACAGATATTGCATCGGGATTGTATACAACAGTCTCCATTAGCAGATTCCTCCATGGGGGTAAAGTCTCAAACATCCTACGCTTTGATCGTTCCCTGGAAGACCAGTAGTATTTTCCGATGCACATCCGGTGGCATTCTGTAATCTGTAGACTATCAGAGTGATTATGAAACACAGAAATTGCATCGGGATTGAATACAACAGTCACCTTGCGCACTTTCCTCCATGGGAGTAATGTCTCTAACAGTCTACGCTTTGATCCTTCCCTGGAAGACCAGTAGTAGTTTCCGATGCACATCTGGAGGCTTTCCGTAATTTGTGGACTATCAGAGTGATGATGAAACACAGAAATTGCACCGGGATTGAATACAACAGTCACCATGCGCACTTTCCTCCACGGGAGTAATGTCTCAAACAGTCTACGCTTTGATCGTTCCCTGGAAGACCAGTAGCAGTTTCCGATGAACATCTGGAGGCATTCTGTAATCTGTGGACTATCAGAGTGTTGATGAAACACAGAAATTGCATCGGGATTGAATACAACAGTCACCATGCGCACTTTCTTCCATGGGAGTAATGTCTTTAAGACTCTACGCTTTGATCGTTCCCTGGAAGACCAGTAGTAGTTTCCGATGCACATCTGGATGCTTTCTGTAATCTGTGGACTATCAGATTGTTGATGAAACACAGAAATTGCATTGGGATTGAATACAACAGTCTCCATGCGCAGTTTCCTCCATGGGAGCAATGTCTCAAACAGCCTACGCTTTGATAGTTACCTGGAAGACCAGTAGTAGTTACCGATGCACATGTGGATGCTTTCTGTAATCTGTGGACTATCAGACTGTTCATGAAACACAGATATTGCATCGGGATTGTATACAACAGTCTCCATTAGCAGATTCCTCCATGGGGGTAAAGTCTCAAACATCCTACGCTTTGATCGTTCCCTGGAAGACCAGTAGTAGTTTCCGATGCACATCCGGTGGCATTCTGTAATCTGTGGACTATCAGAATGTTGATGAAACACAGAAATTGCATCGGGATTGAATACAACCGTCACCATGCGCACTTTCCTCCATGGGAGCAATGTCTCAAACAGTCTACGCTTTGATCGTTCCCTGGAAGACCAGTAGCAGTTACCGATGCACATCTGGAGGCGTTCTGTAATCTGTGGACTATCAGAGTGTTGATGAAACACAGAAATTGCATCGGGATTGAATACATCAGATACAATGCGCACTTTCCTCCATGGGAGTAATGTCTCTAAGAGTCTACGCTTCGATCATTCCCTGGAAGACCAGTAGTAGTTTCCGATGCACATCTGGTGCCATTCTGTAATCTGTGGACTATCAGAGTGTTGATGAAGCACAAAAATTGCATCGGGATTGAATACAACAGTCACCATGAACACTTTCCTCCAAGGGAGTAATGTCTCAAACAGGCTACGCTCTGATCATTCCCTGGAAGACCAGTTAGTTTCCGATGCACATCTGGAGGCATTCTGTAATCTGTGGACTATCAGAGTGTTGATGAAACACAGAAATTGCATCGGGATTGAATACAACAGTTACCATGCGCAGTTTCCTCCATGGGTGTAATTCTCAAACAGACTACGCTTTGATCGTTTCCTGGAAGACCAGTAGTAGTTTCCGATGCACATCTGGATTCCTTCTGTAATCTGTGGACCTTCAAAGTGTGGATTGAGACACAGAAATTGCCTCTGGATTCAATACAACAGTCACCATGCGCACTTTCCTCCATGGGAGTAATGTCTCAAACAGTCTACGCTTTGATCGTTCCCTGGAAGACCAGTAGTAGTTACCGATGCACATCAGGAGACATTCTGTAATCTGTGGACTATCAGAGTGTTGATGAAACACAGAAATTGCATCGGGATTGAATACAACAATCACGATCCGCAATTTTCTGTATGGGAGTAATGTTTGAAACAGTCTACGCTTTGATCTTTCCCAGGAAGACCAGTAGTAGTTTCCGATGCATATCTCGTGGCATTCCGTAATATGTGGACTATCAGAGTGTTGATGAAACAAAGAAATTGCATCGGGATTGAATAGAACAGTCACCTTGCGCACTTTCCTCCACGGGAGTAATATCTCAAACAGTCTACGCTTTGATCGTTCCCTGGAAGACTAGTAGTAGTTTCCGATGCACATCTGGTGGCATTCTGTAATCTGTGGACTATCAGAGTGTTGATGAAACACAGAAATTGCATAGGGATTGAATACAACAGTCACCATCCGCAATTTTCTGTATGGGAGAAATGTCTGAAACAGTCTACCCTTTGATCGTTCCCAGGAAGACCAGTAGTAGTTTCCGATGCATATCTCGTGGCATTCTGTAATATGTGGACTTTCAGAGTATTGATGAAACAAAGAAATTGCATCGGGATTGAATACAACAGTCACCTTGTGCACTTTCCTCATCGGGAGTAATATCTCAAACAGTCTACGTTTTGATCGTTCCCTGGAAGACCAGTAGTAGTTTGCGATGCACATCTGGTGCCATTCTGTATTCTGTGGACTATCAGAGTGTTGATGAAACACAGAAAATGCATCGTTATTGAATACAACAGTTACCATGCGCACTTTCCTCCATGGGAGTAATGTCTCCAGGAGTTTACGTATTGATTGTTCCCTGGAAGACCAGTAGCGGTTTCCGATTCACATCTGGAGGCATTCTGTAATCTGTGGACTATGAGAGTGTTGATGAAACACAGAAATTGAATCGGAATTTAATGCAACATTCACCATGCGCACTTTCGTCCACGGGAGTAATGTTTTAAACAGTCTACACTTTGATCGTTCCTTGGAAGACCAGTAGCAGTTTCCCATGCACATATGGTGGCATTCTGTAATCTGTGGACTATCAGAGTGTCGATGAAACACAGAAATTGCATCGGGATTGAATACATCAGATACAATGCGTACTTTCCTTCATGCGAGTAATGTCTCTAAGAGTCTACGCTTCGATCATTGCCTGGAAGACCAGTAGTAGTTTCCGATGCACATCTGGTGCCTATCTGTAATCTGTGGACTATCAGAGTGTTGATGAAACACAGAAATTGCATCGGGATTCAATACAACAGTCACCAAGCACACTTTCCTCCAAGGGAGTAATGTCTCAAACAGGCTACGCTTTGATCGTTCCCTGGATGACCAGTTAGTTTCCGATGCACATCTGGAGTCATTCTGTAATCTGTGGACTATCAGAGTGTTGATGAAACACAGAAATTGCATCGGGATTGTATACAACAGTCACCATGCGCAGTTTCCTCCATGGTTGTAATTCTGAAACAGACTACGCTTTGATCGTTCCCTGGAAGACCAGTAGTAGTTTCCGATGCACAACTGGATTCCTTCTGTAATCTGTGGACCTTCAAAGTGTGGATTGAGACACAGAAATTGCCTCTGGATTCAATACAACAGTCACCATGCGCACTTTCCTCCATGGGAGTAATGTCTCAAACAGTCTACGCTTTGATCGTTCCCTGGAAGACCAGTAGTAGTTACCGATGCACATCAGAAGTCATTCTGTAAACGGTGGACTATCAGAGTGTTGATGAAACACAGAAATTGCGTCGGGATTGAATACAACAGTCACCTTGCGCACTTTCCTCCACTGGAGTAATATCTCAAACAGTCTACGCTTTGATCGTTCCCAGGAAGACCAGTAGTAGTTTCCGATGCATATCTCGTGGCATTCTGTAATATGTGGACTATCAGAGTGTTGATGAAACAAAGAAATTGCATCGGGATTGAATACAACAGTCACCTTGCGCACTTTCCTCCACTGGAGTAATATCTCAAACAGTCTACGCTTTGATCGTTCCCTGGAAGACCGGTAGTAGTTTCCGATGCACATCTGGTGGCATTCTGTAATCTGTGGACTATCAGAGTGTTGATGAAACAAAGAAAATGCATCGGGATTGAATACAACAGTCACCATGCGCACTTTCCTCCATGGAAGTAATGTCTCAAAGGGTTTACGATTTGATCGTTCCCTGGATGACCAGTAGTAGTTTCCGATGCACATCTGGAGGCATTCTGTAATCTGTGGACTATCAGAGTGTTGATGAAATACAGAAATTGTATCGGGATTGATTACAACAGTCACCATGCGCACTTTCCTCCACGGGAGGTATGTCTCAAGCAGTCTACGATTTGTACGTTTCCTGGAAGACCAGTAGTAGTTTCCAATGCACATCTGGTGGCATTCTGTAATCTGTGGACTATCAGAGTGTTGATGAAACACAGAAATTGCATCGGGATTGAATACAACAGTCACCATCCGCACTTTCCTCCATGGGAGTAATGTCTGAAACAGTCTACGCTTTTGATCGTTCCCTGGAAGACCAGTAGTAGTTTCCGATGCACATCTGGAGGCATTCTGTAATCGGTGGACTATCAGAGTGTTGATGAAACACAGAAATTGCATCGGGATTGAATACAACAGTCACCATCCGCAATTTTCTCCATGGGAGTAATGTCTGAAACAGTCTACGCTTTGATCGTTCCCAGGAAGACCAGTAGTAGTTTCCGATGCACATCTCGTGGCATTCTGTAATGTGTGGACTATCAGAGTGTTGATGAAATACAGAAATTGAATCGGGATCGGATACAACAGTCACCATGCGCACTTTCCTCCACGAGAATAAAGACTCATACAGTCTACGCTTTGATCGTTCCCTGGAAGACCAGTAGTAGTTTCCGATGCACATCTGGTGGCATTCTGTAATCGGTGGACTATCAGAGTGTTGATGAAACACAGAAATTGCATCGGGATTGAATACAACAGTCACCATGCGCACTTTCCTCCATGGAGTAATTCTCAAACAGTCTACGCTTTGATCCTACCCTGGAAGACCGGTAGTAGTTTCCGATGCACATCTGGATTCCTTCTGTAATCTGTGGACCTTCAAAGTGTGGATTAAAACACAGAAATTGCCTCGGGATTAAATACAACAGTCACCATGCGCACTTTCCTCCATGGGAGCAATGTCTGAAACAGTCTACGCTTTGATCGTTCCCTGGAAGACCAGTAGCAGTTACCGATGCACATCTGGAGGCATTCTGTAATCTGTGGACTATCAGAGTGTTGATGAAACACAGAAATTGTACCGGGAGTGAATACAACAGTCACCATGCGCACTTTCCTCCATGGGAATAAAGACTCATACCGTCTACGCTTTGATCGTTCCCTGGATGACCAGTTAGTTTCCGATGCACATCTGGAGTCATTCTGTAATCTGTGGACTATCAGAGTGTTGATGAAACACAGAAATTGCCTCGGGATTGTATACAACAGTCACCATGCGCAATTTCCTCCATGGTTGTAATTCTGAAACAGACTACGCTTTGATCGTTCCCTGGAAGACCAGTAGTAGTTTCCGATGCACATCTGGATTCCTTCTGTAATCTGTGGACCTTCAAAGTGTGGATTGAGACACAGAATTTGCCTCTGGATTCAATACAACAGTCACCATGCGCACTTTCCTCCATGGGAGTAATGTCTCAAACAGTCTTCGCTTTTGATCGTTCCCTCGAAGACCAGTAGTAGTTACCGATGCATATCTCAGGCATTCTGTAATCTGTGGACTATCAGAGTGTTGATGAAACACGGAAATTGCATCCGGATTGAATACAACAGTCACCACGCGCACTTTCTTCCATGGGAGTAATGTCTCAAACAGTCTACTATTTGATCGTTCCCTAGATGACCAGTAGTAGTTTCGATGCACATTTGGCGGCATTCTGTAATCTGTGGAGTATCAGAGTGTTGATGAAACACAGAAATTGCATCGGGATTGATTACAACAGTCACCATGTGCACTTTCCTCCATGGGAGTAATGTCTCAAACAGTCTATGTTTTGATCGTTCCCTGGAAGACCAGTTGTAGTTACTGATGGACATCTGGAGGCATTCTGTAATCTGTGGACTATCAGAGTGTTGATGAAACACAGAAATTGTATCGGGATTGAATACAACAGTCACCATGCGCACCTTCCTCCATGGGAGTAATGACTCTAACAATCTACGCTTTGATCATAACCTGGAAGACCAGTAGTAGTTACCGATGAACATCTGGAGGCATTCTGTAATCTGTGGACTATCAGAGTGTTGATGAAACACAGAAATTGCATCGGGATTGAATACATCAGTCACCATGCGCACTTTCCTCCATAGGAGTAATGTCTCTAACAGTGTACGCTTTGATCATTCCCTGGAAGACCAGTAGTAGTTTCCGATGCACATCTGGTGCCATTGTGTAATCTGTGGACCATCAGACTGTTCATGAAACACAGAAATTGCATCGGGATTGAATACAATTGTCACCATGCGCATTTTCGTCCATGGTTGTAATGTCTCAAACAGACTACACTTTGATCGTTAACTGGAAGACCAGTAGTGGTTTCCGATGCACATCTGGAGGCATTCTGTAATCTGTATACTGTCAGAGTGTTGATGAAACACAGAAATTGCATCGGGATTAAAATACAACAGTCACCATGCTCACTTTCCTTCATGGAAGTAATGTCTCAAACACTCTACGCTTTGATCGTTCCCTGGAAGACCAGTAGTAGTTTCCAATGCACATCTCGAGGCTTTTTGTAATATGTGGACTATCAGCGAATTGATGAAACACAGAAATTGCATCCGGATTGAATACAACAGTCACCATGCGCACTTTCTTCCATGGGAGTAATGTCTCAAACAGTCTACGATTTGATCGTTCCCTGGAAGACCAGTAGTAGTTTCCGATGCACATCTGCAGGCATTCTATAATCTGGGGAGTATCAGAGTGTTGATGAAACACAGAAATTGCATCGGGATTCATTACAACAGTCTCCATGCGCACTTACCTCCACGGGAGTAATGTCTCAAACAGTCTCCGAATTTATCGTTCCCTGGAAGACCAGTAGTAGTTTCCGATGCACATCTGGTGGCATTCTGTAATCTGTGCTCTATCAGAGTGTTGATGAAACACAGAAATTGCATCGGGATTGAATACAACAGTCACCATGCGCACTTACCTCCACGGGAGTAATGTCTCAAACCGTCTACGCTTTGATCGTTCCCCGGAAGACCAGTAGTATTTTCCGATGCACATCTGGTGGCATTCTGTAATCTGTGGACTATCAGAGTGATTATGAAACACAGAAATTGCATCGGGATTGAATACAACAGTCACCTTGCGCACTTTCCTCTATGGGAGTAATGTCTCTAACAGTCTACGCTTTGATCGTTCCCTGGAAGACAAGTAGTAGTTTCCGATGCACATCTGGAGGCTTTCCGTAATTTGTGGACTATCAGAGTGATGATGAAACACAGAAATTGCACCGGGATTGAATACAACAGTCACCATGCGCACTTTCCTCCACGGAAGTAATGTCTCAAACAGTCTACGCTTTGATCGTTCCCTGGAAGACCAGTAGCAGTTTCCGATGAACATCTGGAGGCATTCTGTAATCTGTGGACTATCAGAGTGTTGATGAAACACAGAAATTGCATCGGGATTGAATACAACTGTCACCATGCGCACTTTCCTCCACGGGAGTAATGTCTCAAAGAGTCTACGCTTTAATCGTTTCCTGGAAGACCAGTAGTAGTTTCCGATGCACATCTGGTGGCATTCTGTAATCTGTAGACTATCAGAGTGTTGATGAAACACAGAAATAGCATCGGGATTGAATACAACAGTCTCCATGCGCAGTTTCCTCCATGGGAGCAATGTCTCAAACAGTCTACGCTTTGATCGTTCCCTAGAAGACCAGTAGTAGTTTCCGATGCACATCTGGTGGCATTGTGTAATCTGTAGACTATCAGAGTCTTGATGAAACACAGATATTGCATCGGGATATAATACAACAGTCACCATGCGCATTTTCCTCCATGGGAGTAATGACTCTACAGCCTACGCTTTGATAGTTACCTGGAAGACCAGTAGTAGTTACCGATGCACATCTGGATGCTTTCTGTAATCTGTGGACTATCAGACTGTTCATGAAACACAGATATTGCATCGGGATTGTATACAACAGTCTCCATTAGCAGATTCCTCCATGGGGGTAAAGTCTCAAACATCCTACGCTTTGATCGTTCCCTGGAAGACCAGTAGTATTTTCCGATGCACATCCGGTGGCATTCTGTAATCTGTAGACTATCAGAGTGATTATGAAACACAGAAATTGCATCGGGATTGAATACAACAGTCACCTTGCGCACTTTCCTCCATGGGAGTAATGTCTCTAACAGTCTACGCTTTGATCGTTCCCTGGAAGACCAGTAGTAGTTTCCGATGCACATCTGGAGGCTTTCCGTAATTTGTGGACTATCAGAGTGATGATGAAACACAGAAATTGCACCGGGATTGAATACAACAGTCACCATGCGCACTTTCCTCCACGGGAGTAATGTCTCAAACAGTCTACGCTTTGATCGTTCCCTGGAAGACCAGTAGCAGTTTCCGATGAACATCTGGAGGCATTCTGTAATCTGTGGACTATCAGAGTGTTGATGAAACACAGAAATTGCATCGGGATTGAATACAACAGTCACCATGCGCACTTTCTTCCATGGGAGTAATGTCTTTAAGACTCTACGCTTTGATCGTTCCCTGGAAGACCAGTAGTAGTTTCCGATGCACATCTGGATGCTTTCTGTAATCTGTGGACTATCAGATTGTTGATGAAACACAGAAATTGCATTGGGATTGAATACAACAGTCTCCATGCGCAGTTTCCTCCATGGGAGCAATGTCTCAAACAGCCTACGCTTTGATAGTTACCTGGAAGACCAGTAGTAGTTACCGATGCACATGTGGATGCTTTCTGTAATCTGTGGACTATCAGACTGTTCATGAAACACAGATATTGCATCGGGATTGTATACAACAGTCTCCATTAGCAGATTCCTCCATGGGGGTAAAGTCTCAAACATCCTACGCTTTGATCGTTCCCTGGAAGACCAGTAGTAGTTTCCGATGCACATCCGGTGGCATTCTGTAATCTGTGGACTATCAGAATGTTGATGAAACACAGAAATTGCATCGGGATTGAATACAACCGTCACCATGCGCACTTTCCTCCATGGGAGTAATGTCTGAAACAGTCTACGCTTTGATCGTTCCCTGGAAGACCAGTAGTAGTTTCCGATGCACGTCTGGTGGCATTCTGTAATCTGTGGACTATCAGAGTGTTGATGAAGCATAGAAATTGCCTCGGTATTGAATACAACAGTCACAATGCGCACATTCCTTCATGGGAATAATGTCTCAAACAGTCTACGCTTTGATCGTTCCCAGGGAGACCAGTAGTAGTTTCCGATGCACATCTGAAAGCATTCTGTAATCTGTGGACTATGAGAGTGCTGATGAAACACGTAAATTGCATTGGGATTGAATACAACAGTCACCATGCGCACTACCCTCCATGGGAGTAATGTCTCAAAGTGTTTACGCCTTGATCGTTCCCTGGAAGACCAGTAGTAGTTTCCGATGCACATCTGGAGGCATTCTGTAATCTGTGGACAATCAGAGAGTTGATGAAACACAGAAATTGAATCGGAATTGAATACAACAGTCACCATGCGCACTTTAGTCCAGGAGAGTAATGTCTCAAACAGTCTACGCTTTGATCGTTCCCTGGAAGACCAGTAGTAGTTTCCGATGCACATCAGGTGGCATTATGTAATCTGTGGAGTATCAGAGTGTTGATTAAACACAGAAATTTCATCGGGATTGAATACAACAGTCACCATGCGCACTTTCCTCCACGGGAGTAATGTCTCAAACAGTCTACGCTTTGATCGTTCCTGGAAGACCAGTAGTAGTTTCCGATGCACGTCTGGTGGCATTCTGTAATCTGTGGACTATCAGAGTGTTGATGAAGCACAGAAATTAGCTCGGGATTGAATACAACAGTCACCATGCCCACTTCCCTTCATAGGAGTAATGTCTCAAACACTCTACGCTTTGATCGTTCCCTGGAAGACCAGTAGTAGTTTCTGATGCACATCTGGTGGCATTCTGTAGTCTGTGGACTATCAGAGTGTTGATGAAACACAGAAATTGCATCGGGATTGAATACAACAATCACCATGCGCTCTTTCCTCCACGGGAGTAATGTTTAAAACAGTCTACGCTTTGATAGTTCCCCGGAAGACAAGTAGCAGTTTCCGATGAACATCTGGAGGCATTCTGTAATCTGTGGACTATCAGAGTGTTGATGAAACACAGAAATTGCATCGGGATTGAATACAACAGTCACCATGCGCAGTTTCCTCCACGGGAGAAATGTCTCAATCTACGCTTTGATCGTTTCCTGGAAGACCAGTAGTAGTTTCCGATGCACATCTGGTGGCATTCTGTAATCTGTAGACTATCAGAGTGTAGATGAAACACAGAAATTGCATCGGGATTGAATACAACAGTCACCATGAGCACTTTCCTCCATGGGAGTAATGTCTCTAAGAGTCTACGCTTTGATCGTTCCCTGGAAGACCAGTAGTAGTTTCCGATGCACATCTGGATGCTTTCTGTAATCTGTGGACTATCAGATTGTTGATGAAACACAGAAATTGCATTGGGATTGAATACAACAGTCTCCATGCGCAGTTTCCTCCATGGGAGCAATGTCTCAAACAGTCTACACTTTGATCGTTCCGTAGAAGACCAGTAGTAGTTTCCGATGCACATCTGGTGGCATTGTGTAATCTGTAGACTATCAGAGTCTTGATGAAACACAGATATTGCATCGGGATATAATACAACAGTCACCATGCGCATTTTCCTCCATGGGAGTAATGTCTCTAAGAGTCTACGCTTTGATCGTTCCCTGGAAGGCCAGTAGTAGTTACCGATGCACATCTGGATGCTTTCTGTAATCTGTGGACTATCAGACTGTTCATGAAACACAGATATTGCATCGGGATTGAATACAACAGTCACCATGAGGAGATTCCTCCATGGGGGTAAAGTCTCAAACATCCTACGCTTTGATCGTTCCCTGGAAGACCAGTAGTAGTTTCCGATGCACATCCGGTGGCATTCTGTAATCTGTGGACTATCAGAATGTTGATGAAACACAGAAATTGCTTCGGGATTGAATACAACCGTCACCATGCGCACTTTCCTCCATGGGAGTAATGTCTGAAACAGTCTACGCTTTGATCGTTCCCTGGAAGACCAGTAGTAGTTTCCGATGCACGTCTGGTGGCATTCTGCAATCTGTGGACTATCAGAGTGTTGATGAAGCGCAGATATTGCCTCGGGATTGAATACAACAGTCACAATGCGCACATTTCTTCATGGGAATAATGTCTCAAACTGTCTACGCTTTGATCGTTCCCAGGGAGACCAGTAGTAGTTTCCGATGCACATCTGAAAGCATTCTGTAATCTGTGGACTATCAGAGTGTTGATGAAACACAGAAATTAGCTCGGGATTGAATACAACAGTCACCATGCCCACTTCCCTTCATAGGAGTAATGTCTCAAACACTCTACGCTTTGATCGTTCCCTGGAAGACCAGTAGTAGTTTCTGATGCACATCTGGTGGCATTCTGTAGTCTGTGGACTATCAGAGTGTTGATGAAACACAGAAATTGCATCGGGATTGAATACAACAATCACCATGCGCTCTTTCCTCCACGGGAGTAATGTTTAAAACAGTCTACGCTTTGATAGTTCCCCGGAAGACAAGTAGCAGTTTCCGATGAACATCTGGAGGCATTCTGTAATCTGTGGACTATCAGAGTGTTGATGAAACACAGAAATTGCATCGGGATTGAATACAACAGTCACCTTGCGCACTTTCCTCCATGGGAGTAATGTCTCTAACAGTCTACGCTTTGATCTTTCCCTGGAAGACCAGTAGTAGTTTCCGATGCACATCTGGAGGCTTTCCGTAATTTGTGGACTATCAGGGTGATGATAAAACACAGAAATTGCACCGGGATTGAATACAACAGTCACCATGCGCACTTTCCTCCACGGGAGTAATGTCTCAAACAGTCTACGCTTTGATCGTTCCCTGGAAGACCAGTAGCAGTTTCCGATGAACATCTGGAGGCATTCTGTAATCTGTGGACTATCAGAGTGTTGATGAAACACGGAAATTGCATCCGGATTGAATACAACAGTCACCATGCGCAGTTTCCTCCATGGTTGTAATTCTGAAACAGACTACGCTTTGATCGTTCCCTGGAAGACCAGTAGTAGTTTCCGATGCACATCTGGATTCCTTCTGTAATCTGTGGACCTTCAAAGTGTGGATTGAGACACAGAAATTGCCTCTGGATTCAATACAACAGTCACCATGCGCACTTTCCTCCATGGGAGTAATGTCTCAAACAGTCTACGCTTTGATCGTTCCCTGGAAGACCAGTAGTAGTTACCGATGCACATCAGAAGTCATTCTGTAAACGGTGGACTATCAGAGTGTTGATGAAACACAGAAATTGCATCGGGATTGAATACAACAGTCACCATCCGCAATTTTCTGTATGGGAGTAATGTCTGAAACAGTCTACGCTTTGATCGTTCCCAGGAAGACCAGTAGTAGTTTCCGATGCATATCTCGTGGCATTCTGTAATATGTGGACTATCAGAGTGTTGATGAAACAAAGAAATTGCATCGGGATTGAATACAACAGTCACCTTGCGCACTTTCCTCCACTGGAGTAATATCTCAAACAGTCTACGCTTTGATCGTTCCCTGGAAGACCGGTAGTAGTTTCCGATGCACATCTGGTGGCATTCTGTAATCTGTGGACTATCAGAGTGTTGATGAAACGAAGAAAATGCATCGGGATTGAATACAACAGTCACCATGCGCACTTTCCTCCATGGAAGTAATGTCTCAAAGGGTTTACGATTTGATCGTTCCCTGGATGACCAGTAGTAGTTTCCGATGCACATCTGGAGGCATTCTGTAATCTGTGGACTATCAGAGTGTTGATGAAATACAGAAATTGAATCGGGATTGATTACAACAGTCACCATGCGCACTTTCCTCCACGGGAGGTATGTCTCAAGCAGTCTACGATTTGTACGTTCCCTGGAAGACCAGTAGTAGTTTCCAATGCACATCTGGTGGCATTCTGTAATCTGTGGACTATCAGAGTGTTGATGAAACACAGAAATTGCATCGGGATTGAATACAACAGTCACCATCCGCACTTTCCTCCATGGGAGTAATGTCTGAAACAGTCTACGCTTTTGATCGTTCCCTGGAAGACCAGTAGTAGTTTCCGATGCACATCTGGAGGCATTCTGTAATCGGTGGACTATCAGAGTGTTGATGAAACACAGAAATTGCATCGGGATTGAATACAACAGTCACCATCCGCAATTTTCTCCATGGGAGTAATGTCTGAAACAGTCTACGCTTTGATCGTTCCCAGGAAGACCAGTAGTAGTTTCCGATGCACATCTCGTGGCATTCTGTAATGTGTGGACTATCAGAGTGTTGATGAAATACAGAAATTGAATCGGGATTGGATACAACAGTCACCATGCGCACTTTCCTCCACGAGAATAAAGACTCATACAGTCTACGCTTTGATCGTTCCCTGGAAGACCAGTAGTAGTTTCCAATGCACATCTGGTGGCATTCTGTAATCGGTGGACTATCAGAGTGTTGATGAAACACAGAAATTGCATCGGGATTGAATACAACAGTCACTATGCGCACTTTCCTCCATGGAGTAATTCTCAAACAGTCTACGCTTTGATCCTACCCTGGAAGACCGGTAGTAGTTTCCGATGCACATCTGGATTCCTTCTGTAATCTGTGGACCTTCAAAGTGTGGATTAAAACACAGAAATTGCCTCGGGAATAAATACAACAGTCACCATGCGCACTTTCCTCCATGGGAGCAATGTCTGAAACAGTCTACGCTTTGATCGTTCCCTGGAAGACCAGTAGCAGTTACCGATGCACATCTGGAGGCATTCTGTAATCTGTGGACTATCAGAGTGTTGATGAAACACAGAAATTGTACCGGGAGTGAATACAACAGTCACCATGCGCACTTTCCTCCATGGGAATAAAGACTCATACCGTCTACGCTTTGATCGTTCCCTGGATGACCAGTTAGTTTCCGATGCACATCTGGAGTCATTCTGTAATCTGTGGACTATCAGAGTGTTGATGAAACACAGAAATTGCATCGGGATTGTATACAACAGTCACCATGCGCAATTTCCTCCATGGTTGTAATTCTGAAACAGACTACGCTTTGATCGTTCCCTGGAAGACCAGTAGTAGTTTCCGATGCACATCTGGATTCCTTCTGTAATCTGTGGACCTTCAAAGTGTGGATTGAGACACAGAATTTGCCTCTGGATTCAATACAACAGTCACCATGCGCACTTTCCTCCATGGGAGTAATGTCTCAAACAGTCTACGCTTTTGATCGTTCCCTCGAAGACCAGTAGTAGTTACCGATGCATATCTCAGGCATTCTGTAATCTGTAAACTATCAGAGTGTTGATGAAACACAGAAATTGCATCGGGATTGAATACATCAGATACAATGCGCACTTTCCTCCATATGAATAATTTCTCAAACAGTCTACTCTTTGATCGTTCACTGGAAGACCAGTAGTACTTTCCGATGCACATCTGGAGGCTTCTCGTAATCTGTTGACTATCAGAGTGTTGATGAAACACAGAAATTGCATCGGGATTGAATACAACGGTCACCATGCGCATTTTCATCCATGGGAGTAATGTCTCAAACAGTCTACGCTTCGATCGTTCCCTGGAGGACCAGTAGTGGTTTCCGATGCACATCTGGAGGCATTCTGTAATCTGTGGACTATCAGAGTGTTGATGAAACACAGAAATTGCATCGGGATTGAATATAACAGTCACCATGCTCACTTTCCTTCATGAAAGTAATGTCTCAAACACTCTACGCTTTGATCGTTCCCTGGATGACCAGTAGTAGTTTCTGATGCACATCTGGAGGCATTCTGTAATCTGTGGACTATCAGAGTGTTGATGAAACACGGAAATTGCATCCGGATTGAATACAACAGTCACCATGCGCACTTTCTTCCATGGGAGTAATGTCTCAAACAGTCTACTATTTGATCGTTCCCTAGATGACCAGTAGTAGTTTCGATGCACATTTGGCGGCATTCTGTAATCTGTGGAGTATCAGAGTGTTGATGAAACACAGAAATTGCATCGGGATTGATTACAACAGTCACCATGTGCACTTTCCTCCATGGGAGTAATGTCTCAAACAGTCTATGTTTTGATCGTTCCCTGGAAGACCAGTTGTAGTTACCGATGCACATCTGGAGGCATTCTGTAATCTGTGGACTATCAGAGTGTTGATGAAACACAGAAATTGTATCGGGATTGAATACAACAGTCACCATGCGCACCTTTCTCCATGGGAGTAATGTCTCTAACAATCTACGCTTTGATCATAACCTGGAAGACCAGTAGTAGTTACCGATGAACATCTGGAGGCATTCTGTAATCTGTGGACTATCAGAGTGTTGATGAAACACAGAAATTGCATCGGGATTGAATACATCAGTCACCATACGCACTTTCCTCCATAGGAGTAATGTCTCTAACAGTGTACGCTTTGATCATTCCCTGGAAGACCAGTAGTAGTTTCTGATGCACATCTGGTGCCATTGTGTAATCTGTGGACCATCAGACTGTTCATGAAACACAGAAATTGCATCGGGATTGAATACAATTGTCACCATGCGCATTTTCGTCCATGGTTGTAATGTCTCAAACAGACTACACTTTGATCGTTAACTGGAAGACCAGTAGTGGTTTCCGATGCACATCTGGAGGCATTCTGTAATCTGTATACTGTCAGAGTGTTGATGAAACACAGAAATTGCATCGGGATTAAAATACAACGGTCACCATGCTCACTTTCCTTCATGGAAGTAATGTCTCAAACACTCTACGCTTTGATCGTTCCCTGGAAGACCAGTAGTAGTTTCCAATGCACATCTCGAGGCATTCTGTAATATGTGGACTATCAGCGTATTGATGAAACACAGAAATTGCATCCGGATTGAATACAACAGTCACCATGCGCACTTTCTTCCATGGGAGTAATGTCTCAAACAGTCTACGATTTAATCGTTCCCTGGAAGACCAGTAGTAGTTTCCGATGCACATCTGCAGGCATTCTATAATCTGGGGAGTATCAGAGTGTTGATGAAACACAGAAATTGCATCGGGATTCATTACAACAGTCTCCATGCGCACTTACCTCCACGGGAGTAATGTCTCAAACAGTCTCCGAATTTATCGTTCCCTGGAAGACCAGTAGTAGTTTCCGATGCACATCTGGTGGCATTCTGTAATCTGTGCTCTATCAGAGTGTTGATGGAACACAGAAATTGCATCGGGATTGAATACAACAGTCACCATGCGCACTTACCTCCACGGGAGTAATGTCTCAAACCGTCTACGCTTTGATCGTTCCCCGGAAGACCAGTAGTATTTTCCGATGCACATCTGGTGGCATTCTGTAATCTGTGGACTATCAGAGTGATTATGAAACACAGAAATTGCATCGGGATTGAATACAACAGTCACCTTGCGCACTTTCCTCCATGGGAGTAATGTCTCTAACAGTCTACGCTTTGATCGTTCCCTGGAAGACCAGTAGTAGTTTCCGATGCACATCTGGAGGCTTTCCGTAATTTGTGGACTATCAGAGTGATGATGAAACACAGAAATTGCACCGGGATTGAATACAACAGTCACCATGCGCACTTTCCTCCACGGGAGTAATGTCTCAAACAGTCTACGCTTTGATCGTTCCCTGGAAGAGCAGTAGCAGTTTCCGATGAACATCTGGAGGCATTCTGTAATCTGTGGACTATCAGAGTGTTGATGAAACACAGAAATTGCATCGGGATTGAATACAACTGTCACCATGCACAGTTTCCTCCATGGGAGCAATGTCTCAAACAGTCTACGCTTTGATCGTTCCCTAGAAGACCAGTAGTAGTTTCCGATGCACATCTGGTGGCATTGTGTAATCTGTAGACTATCAGAGTCTTGATGAAACACAGATATTGCATCGGGATATAATACAACAGTCACCATGCGCATTTTCCTCCATGGGAGTAATGACTCTACAGCCTACGCTTTGATAGTTACCTGGAAGACCAGTAGTAGTTACCGATGCACATCTGGATGCTTTCTGTAATCTGTGGACTATCAGACTGTTCATGAAACACAGATATTGCATCGGGATTGTATACAACAGTCTCCATTAGCAGATTCCTCCATGGGGGTAAAGTCTCAAACATCCTACGCTTTGATCGTTCCCTGGAAGACCAGTAGTAGTTTCCGATGCACATCCGGTGGCATTCTGTAATCTGTAGACTATCAGAGTGATTATGAAACACAGAAATTGCATCGGGATTGAATACAAAAGTCACCTTGCGCACTTTCCTCCATGGGAGTAATGTCTCTAACAGTCTACGCTTTGATCGTTCCCTGGAAGAACAGTAGTAGTTTCCGATGCACATCTGGAGGCTTTCCGTAATTTGTGGACTATCAGAGTGATGATGAAACACAGAAATTGCACCGGGATTGAATAAAACAGTCACCATGCGCACTTTCCTCCACGGGAGTAATGTCTCAAACAGTCTACGCTTTGATCGTTCCCTGGAAGACCAGTAGCAGTTTCCGATGAACATCTGGAGGCATTCTGTAATCTGTGGGCTATCAGAGTGTTGATGAAACACAGAAATTGCATCGGGATTGAATACAACAGTCACCATGCGCACTTTCTTCCATGGGAGTAATGTCTCTAAGACTCTACGCTTTGATCGTTCCCTGGAAGACCAGTAGTAGTTTCCGATGCACATCTGGATGCTTTCTGTAATCTGTGGACTATCAGATTGTTGATGAAACACAGTAATTGCATTGGGATTGAATACAACAGTCTCCATGCGCAGTTTCCTCCATGGGAGCAATGTCTCAAACAGCCTACGCTTTGATAGTTACCTGGAAGACCAGTAGTAGTTACCGATGCACATCTGGATGCTTTCTGTAATCTGTGGACTATCAGACTGTTCTTGAAACACAGATATTGCATCGGGATTGTATACAACAGTCTCCATTAGCAGATTCCTCCATGGGGGTAAAGTCTCAAACATCCTACGCTTTGATCGTTCCCTGGAAGACCAGTAGTAGTTTCCGATGCACATCCGGTGGCATTCTGTAATCTGTGGACTATCCGAATGTTGATGAAACACAGAAATTGCATCGGGATTGAATACAACCGTCACCATGCGCACTTTCCTCCATGGGAGTAATGTCTGAAACAGTCTACGCTGTGATCGTTCCCTGGAAGACCAGTAGTAGTTTCCGATGCACGTCTGGTGGCATTCTGTAATCTGTGGACTATCAGAGTGTTGATGAAGCATAGAAATTGCCTCGGTATTGAATACAACAGTCACAATGCGCACATTCCTTCATGGGAATAATGTCTCAAACAGTCTACGCTTTGATCGTTCCCAGGGAGACCAGTAGTAGTTTCCGATGCACATCTGAAAGCATTCTGTAATCTGTGGACTATGAGAGTGCTGATGAAACACGTAAATTGCATTGGGATTGAATACAACAGTCACCATGCGCACTACCCTCCATGGGAGTAATGTCTCAAAGTGTTTACGCCTTGATCGTTCCCTGGAAGACCAGTAGTAGTTTCCGATGCACATCTGGAGGCATTCTGTAATCTGTGGACAATCAGAGAGTTGATGAAACACAGAAATTGAATCGGAATTGAATACAACAGTCACCATGCGCACTTTAGTCCAGGAGAGTAATGTCTCAAACAGTCTACGCTTTGATCGTTCCCTGGAAGACCAGTAGTAGTTTCCGATGCACATCAGGTGGCATTATGTAATCTGTGGAGTATCAGAGTGTTGATTAAACACAGAAATTTCATCGGGATTGAATACAACAGTCACCATGCGCACTTTCCTCCACGGGAGTAATGTCTCAAACATTCTACGCTTTGATCGTTCCTGGAAGACCAGTAGTAGTTTCCGATGCACGTCTGGTGGCATTCTGTAATCTGTGGACTATCAGAGTGTTGATGATGCACAGAAATTAGCTCGGGATTGAATACAACAGTCACCATGCCCACTTCCCTTCATAGGAGTAATGTCTCAAACACTCTACGCTCTGATTGATCCCTGGAAGACCAGTAGTAGTTTCGGGTGCACATCTGGAGGCATTCTGTAATCTGTGGACTATCAGAGTGTTGATGAAACACAGAAATTGCATCGGGATTGAATACAACAGTCACCATGCGCACTTTCTTCCATGGGAGTAATGTCTTAAACAGTCTACGCTTTGATCGTTCCCTGGAAGACCAGTAGTAGTTTCCGATGCACATCTGGTGGCATTCTGTAATCTGTGGAGTATCAGATTGTTGATGAAACACAGAAATTGCATCGGGATTGAATCCAACTGTCACCATGCGAACTTTCCTCCATGGGAGTAATTCTCAAACAGTCTACGCTTTGATCGTTCCCTGGAAGACCAGTAGTAGTTTCTGATGCACATCTGGTGGCATTCTGTAGTCTGTGGACTATCAGAGTGTTGATGAAACACAGAAATTGCATCGGGATTGAATACAACAATCACCATGCGCTCTTTCCTCCACGGGAGTAATGTTTAAAACAGTCTACGCTTTGATAGTTCCCCGGAAGACAAGTAGCAGTTTCCGATGAACATCTGGAGGCATTCTGTAATCTGTGGACTATCAGAGTGTTGATGAAACACAGAAATTGCATCGGGATTGAATACAACAGTCACCATGCGCACTTTCCTCCACGGGAGAAATGTCTCAATCTACGCTTTGATCGTTCCCTGGAAGACCAGTAGTAGTTTCCGATGCACATCTGGTGGCATTCTGTAATCTGTAGACTATCAGAGTGTTGATGAAACACAGAAATTGCATCGGGATTGAATACAACAGTCACCATGAGCACTTTCCTCCATGGGAGTAATGTCTCTAAGAGTCTACGCTTTGATCGTTCCCTGGAAGACCAGTAGTAGTTTCCGATGCACATCTGGATGCTTTCTGTAATCTGTGGACTATCAGATTGTTGATGAAACACAGAAATTGCATTGGGATTGAATACAACAGCCTCCATGCGCAGTTTCCTCCATGGGAGCAATGTCTCAAACAGTCTACACTTTGATCGTTCCGTAGAAGACCAGTAGTAGTTTCCGATGCACATCTGGTGGCATTGTGTAATCTGTAGACTATCAGAGTCTTGATGAAACACAGATATTGCATCGGGATATAATACAACAGTCACCATGCGCATTTTCCTCCATGGGAGTAATGTCTCTAAGAGTCTACGCTTTGATCGTTCCCTGGAAGACCGGTAGTAGTTACCGATGCACATCTGGATGCTTTCTGTAATCTGTGGACTATCAGACTGTTCATGAAACACAGATATTGCATCGGGATTGAATACAACAGTCACCATGAGGAGATTCCTCCATGGGGGTAAAGTCTCAAACATCCTACGCTTTGATCGTTCCCTGGAAGACCAGTAGTAGTTTCCGATGCACATCCGGTGGCATTCTGTAATCTGTGGACTATCAGAATGTTGATGAAACACAGAAATTGCATCGGGATTGAATACAACCGTCACCATGCGCACTTTCCTCCATGGGAGTAATGTCTGAAACAGTCTACGCTTTGATCGTTCCCTGGAAGACCAGTAGTAGTTTCCGATGCACGTCTGGTGGCATTCTGCAATCTGTGGACTATCAGAGTGTTGATGAAGCGCAGATATTGCCTCGGGATTGAATACAACAGTCACAATGCGCACATTCCTTCATTTGAATAATGTCTCAAACTGTCTACGCTTTGATCGTTCCCAGGGAGACCAGTAGTAGTTTCCGATGCACATCTGAAAGCATTCTGTAATCTGTGGACTATCAGAGTGTTGATGAAACACAGAAATTGTATCGGGATTGAATACAACAGTCACCATGCGCACCTTCCTCCATGGGAGTAATGTCTCTAACAATCTACGCTTTGATCATAACCTGGAAGACCAGTAGTAGTTACCGATGAACATCTGGAGGCATTCTGTAATCTGTGGACTATCAGAGTGTTGATGAAACACAGAAATTGCATCGGGATTGAATACATCAGTCACCATGCGCACTTTCCTCCATAGGAGTAATGTCTCTAACAGTGTACGCTTTGATCATTCCCTGGAAGACCAGTAGTAGTTTCCGATGCACATCTGGTGCCATTGTGTAATCTGTGGACCATCAGACTGTTCATGAAACACAGAAATTGCATCGGGATTGAATACAACGGTCACCATGCGCATTTTCATCCATGGGAGTAATGTCTCAACCAGTCTACTCTTTGATCGTTTCCTGGAATACCAGTAGTACTTTCCGATGCACATCTGGAGGCTTTCCGTAATCTGTTGACTATCAGAGTGTTGATGAAACACAGAAATTGCATCGGGATTGAATACAATTGTCACCATGCGCATTTTCGTCCATGGTTGTAATGTCTCAAACAGACTACACTTTGATCGTTAACTGGAAGACCAGTAGTGGTTTCCGATGCACATCGGGAGGCATTCTGTAATCTGTATACTGTCAGAGTGTTGATGAAACACAGAAATTGCATCGGGATTAAAATACAACAGTCACCATGCTCACTTTCCTTCATGGAAGTAATGTCTCAAACACTCTACGCTTTGATCGTTCCCTGGAAGACCAGTAGTAGTTTCCAATGCACATCTCGAGGCATTCTGTAATATGTGGACTATCAGCGTATTGATGAAACACAGAAATTGCATCCGGATTGAATACAACAGTCACCATGCGCACTTTCTTCCATGGGAGTAATGTCTCAAACAGTCTACGATTTGATCGTTCCCTGGAAGACCAGTAGTAGTTTCCGATGCACATCTGCAGGCATTCTATAATCTGTGGAGTATCAGAGTGTTGATGAAACACAGAAATTGCATCGGGATTCATTACAACAGTCACCATACGCACTTACCTCCACGGGAGTAATGTCTCAAACAGTCTCCGAATTTATCGTTCCCTGGAAGACCAGTAGTAGTTTCCGATGCACATCTGGTGGCATTCTGTAATCTGTGCTCTATCAGAGTGTTGATGAAACACAGAAATTGCATCGGGATTGAATACAACAGCCACCTTGCGCACTTTCCTCCATGGGAGTAATGTCTCTAACAGTCTACGCTTTGATCGTTCCCTGGAAGACCAGTAGTAGTTTCCGATGCACATCTGGAGGCTTTCCGTAATTTGTGGACTATCAGGGTGATGATGAAACACAGAAATTGCACCGGGATTGAATACAACAGTCACCACGCGCACTTTCCTCCACGGGAGTAATGTCTCAAACAGTCTACGCTTTGATCTTTTCCTGGAAGACCAGTAGTAGTTTCCGATGCACATCTGGTGGCATTCTGTAATCTGTAGACTATCAGAGTGTTGATGAAACACAGAAATTGCATCGGGATTGAATACAACAGTCTCCATGAACAGTTTCCTCCATGGGAGCAATGTCTCAAACTGTCTACGCTTTGATCGTTCCCTAGAAGAACTGTAGTAGTTTCCGATGCACATCTGGTGGCACTGTGTAATCTGTAGACTATCAGAGTCTTGATGAAACACAGATATTGCATCGGGATATAATACAACAGTCACCATGCGCATTTTCCTCCATGGGAGTAATGACTCTACAGCCTACGCTTTGATAGTTACCTGGAAGACCAGTAGTAGTTACCGATGCACATCTGGATGCTTTCTGTAATCTGTGGACTATCAGACTGTTCATGAAACACAGATATTGCATCGGGATTGTATACAACAGTCTCCATTAGCAGATTCCTCCATGGGGGTAAAGTCTCAAACATCCTACGCTTTGATCGTTCCCTGGAAGACCAGTAGTAGTTTCCGATGCACGTCCGGTGGCATTCTGTAATCTGTAGACTATCAGAGTGATTATGAAACACAGAAATTGCATCGGGATTGAATACAACAGTCACCTTGCGCACTTTCCTCCATGGGAGTAATGTCTCTAACAGTCTACGCTTTGATAGTTACCTGGAATACCAGTAGTAGTTTCCGATGCACATCTGGTGGCTTTCCGTAATTTGTGTACTATCAGAGTGATGATGAAACACAGAAATTGCACCGGGATTGAATACAACAGTCACCATGCGCACTTTCCTCCACGGGAGTAATGTCTCAAACAGTCTACGCTTTGATCGTTCCCTGGAAGACCAGTAGCAGTTTCCGATGAACATCTGGAGGCATTCTGGAATCTGTGGACTATCAGAGTGTTGATGAAACACAGAAATTGCATCGGGATTGAATACAACAGTCACCATGCGCACTTTCTTCCATGGGAGTAATGTCTCTAAGACTCTACGCTTTGATCGTTCCCTGGAAGACCAGTAGTAGTTTCCGATGCACATCTGGATGCTTTCTGTAATCTGTGGACTATCAGATTGTTGATGAAACACAGAAATTGCATTGGGATTGAATGCAACAGTCTCCATGCGCAGTTTCCTCCATGGGAGCAATGTCCCAAACAGCCTACGCTTTGATAGTTACCTGGAAGACCAGTAGTAGTTACCGATGCACATCTGGATGCTTTCTGTAATCTGTATACTATCAGACTGTTCATGAAACACAGATATTGCATCGGGATTGTATACAACAGTCTCCATTAGCAGATTCCTCCATGGGGGTAAAGTCTCAAACATCCTACGCTTTGATCGTTCCCTGGAAGACCAGTAGTAGTTTCCGATGCACATCCGGTGGCATTCTGTAATCTGTGGACTATCAGAATGTTGATGAAACACAGAAATTGAATCGGGATTGAATACAACCGTCACCATGCGCACTTTCCTCCATGGGAGCAATGTCTGAAACAGTCTACGCTTTGATCGTTCCCTGGAAGACCGGTAGTAGTTTCCGATGCACGTCTGGTGGCATTCTGTAATCTGTGGACTATCAGAGTGTTGATGAAGCATAGAAATTGCCTCGGTATTGAATACAACAGTCACAATGCGCACATTCCTTCATGGGAATAATGTCTCAAACAGTCTACGCTTTGATCGTTCCCAGGGAGACCAGTAGTAGTTTCCGATGCACATCTGAAAGCATTCTGTAATCTGTGGACTATGAGAGTGCTGATGAAACACGTAAATTGCATTGGGATTGAATACAACAGTCACCATGCGCACTTTAGTCCAGGAGAGTAATGTCTCAAACAGTCTACGCTTTGATCGTTCCCTGGAAGACCAGTAGTAGTTTCCGATGCACATCTGGAGGCATTCTGTAATCTGTGGACAATCAGAGAGTTGATGAAACACAGAAATTGAATCGGAATTGAATACAACAGTCACCATGCGCACTTTAGTCCAGGAGAGTAATGTCTCAAACAGTCTACGCTTTGATCGTTCCCTGGAAGACCAGTCGTAGTTTCCGATGCACATCAGGTGGCATTATGTAATCTGTGGAGTATCAGAGTGTTGATTAAACACAGAAATTTCATCGGGATTGAATACAACAGTCACCATGCGCACTTTCCTCCACGGGAGTAATGTCTCAAACAGTCTACGCTTTGATCGTTCCTGGAAGACCAGTAGTAGCTTCCGATGCACGTCTGGTGGCATTCTGTAATCTGTGGACAATCAGAGTGTTCATGAAGCACAGAAATTAGCTCGGGATTGAATACAACAGTCACCATGCCCACTTCCCTTCATAGGAGTAATGTCTCAAACACTCTACGCTCTGATTGATCCCTGGAAGACCAGTAGTAGTTTCGGGTGCACATCTGGAGGCATTCTGTAATCTGTGGACAATCAGAGTGTTGATGAAACACAGAAATTGCATCGGGATTGAATACAACAGTCACCATGCGCACTTTCTTCCATGGGAGTAATGTCTTAAACAGTCTACGCTTTGATCGTTCCCTGGAAGACCAGTAGTAGTTTCCGATGCACATCTGGTGGCATTCTGTAATCTGTGGAGTATCAGATTGTTCATGAAACACAGAAATTGCATCGGGATTGAATCCAACTGTCACCATGCGAACTTTCCTCCATGGGAGTAATTCTCAAACAGTCTACGCTTTGATCGTTCCCTGGAAGACCAGTAGTAGTTTCTGATGCACATCTGGTGGCATTCTGTAGTCTGTGGACTATCAGAGTGTTGATGAAACACAGAAATTGCATCGGGATTGAATACAACAATCACCATGCGCTCTTTCCTCCACGGGAGTAATGTTTCAAACAGTCTACGCTTTGATAGCTCCCCGGAAGACAAGTAGCAGTTTCCGATGAACATCTGGAGGCATTCTGTAATCTGTGGACTATCAGAGTGTTGATGAAACACAGAAATTGCATCGGGATTGAATACAACAGTCACCATGCGCACTTTCCTCCACGGGAGAAATGTCTCAATCTACGCTTTGATCGTTTTCTGGAAGACCAGTAGTAGTTTCCGATGCACATCTGGTGGCATTCTGTAATCTGTAGACTATCAGAGTGTTGATGAAACACAGATATTGCATCGGGATTGAATACAACAGTCACCATGAGCACTTTCCTCCATGGGAGTAATGTCTCTAAGAGTCTACGCTTTGATCGTTCCCTGGAAGACCAGTAGTAGTTTCCGATGCACATCTGGATGCTTTCTGTAATCTGTGGACTATCAGATTGTTGATGAAACACAGAAATTGCATTGGGATTGAATACAACAGTCTCCATGCGCAGTTTCCGCCATGGGAGCAATGTCTCAAACAGTCTACACTTTGATCGTTCCCTAGAAGACCAGTAGTAGTTTCCGATGCACATCTGGTGGCATTGTGTAATCTGTAGACTATCAGAGTCTTGATGAAACACAGATATTGCATCGGGATATAATACAACAGTCACCATGCGCACTTTCCTAGATGGGAGTAATGTCTCAAACAGTCTACGATTTGATCGTTCCCTGGAAGACCAGTAGTAGTTTCCGATGCACATATGGAGGCATTCTGTAATCTGTGGACTATCAGACTGTTCATGAAACACAGATATTGCATCGGGATTGAATACAACAGTCTCCATGAGGAGATTCCTCCATGGGGGTAAAGTTTCAAACATCCAACGCTTTGATCGTTCCCTGGAAGACCAGTAGTAGTTTCCGATGCACATCCGGTGGCATTCTGTAATCTGTGGACTATCAGAATGTTGATGAAACACAGAAATTGCATCGGGATTGAATACAACCGTCACCATGCGCACTTTCCTCCATGGGAGTAATGTCTGAAACAGTCTACGCTTTGATCGTTCCCTGGAAGACCAGTAGTAGTTTCCGATGCACGTCTGGTGGCATTCTGTAATCTGTGGACTATCAGAGTGTTGATGAAGCGCAGATATTGCCTCGGGATTGAATACAACAGTCACAATGCGCACATTCCTTCATGGGAATAATGTCTCAAACAGTCTACGCTTTGATCGTTCCCAGGGAGACCAGTAGTAGTTTCCGATGCACATCTGAAAGCATTCTGTAATCTGTGGACTATGAGAGTGCTGATGAAACACGTAAATTGCATCGGGATTGAATACAACAGTCACCATGCGCACTACCCTCCACGGGAGTAATGTCTCAAAGTGTTTACGCCTTGATCGTTCCCTGGAAGACCAGTAGTAGTTTCCGATGCACATCTGGAGGCATTCTGTAATCTGTGGACAATCAGAGAGTTGATGAAACACAGAAATTAAATCGGAATTGAATACAACAGTCACCATGCGCACTTTGGTCCAGGGGAGTAATGTCTCAAACAGTCTACGCTTTGATCGTTCCCAGGAAGACCAGTAGTAGTTTCTGATGCATATCTGGTGGCATTCTGTAATCTGTGGAGTATCAGAGTGTTGATTAAACACAGAAATTGCATCAGGATTGAATACAACTGTCACCAAGCGCACTTTCCTAGACGGGAGTAATGTCTCAAACAGTCTACGCTTTGATCGTTCCTGGAAGACCAGTAGTAGTTTCCGATGCACGTTTGGTGGCATTCCGTAATCTGTGGACTATCAGAGTGTTGATGAAGCACAGAAATTAGCTCGGGATTGAATACAACAGTCACCATGCCCACTTCCCTTCAGAGGAGTAATGTCTCAAACACTCTACGCTCTGATTGATCCCTGGAAGTCCAGTAGTAGTTTCGGGTGCACATCTGTGGGCATTCTGTAATCTGTGGACTATCAGAGTGTTGATGAAACACAGAAATTGCATCGGGATTGAATACAACAGTCACCATGCGGACTTTCTTCCATGGGAGTAATTCTCAAACAGTCTCCGCTTTGATCGTTCCCTGGAAGACCAGTAGTAGTTTCCGATGCACATCTGGTGGCATTCTGTAATCTGTGAAGTATCATATTGTTCATGAAACACAGAAATTGAATCGGGATTGAATCCAACAGTCACCATGCGAACTTTCCTCCATGGGAGTAATTCTCAAACAGTCTCCGCTTTGATCGTTCCCTGGAAGACCAGTAGTAGTTTCCGTTGCACATCCGGAGGCTTTCCGTAATTTGTGGAGTATCAGAGTGATGATGAAACACAGAAATTACATCGGGATTGAATACAACAGTCACCATGCGCACTTTCCTCCACGGGAGTAATGTCTCAAACTGTCTACGCTTTGATCGTTCCCTGGAAGACCAGTAGTAGTTTCCGATGAACATTTGGAGGCATTCTGTAATCTGTGGACTATCAGAGTGTTGATGAAACACAGAAATTGCATCGGGATTGAATACAACAGTCACCATGCGCACTTTCCTCCACGGGAGTAATGTCTCAAACAGGCTACGCTTTGATCGTTCCCCAGAAGACCTGTAGTAGTTTCCGATGCACATCTGGAGGCATTCTGTAATCTGTGGACTATCAGAGTGTTGATGAAACACAGAAATTGCATCGGGATTAAATACAACTGTCACCATGCGCACTTTCCTCCATGAGAGTAATGTCTCAAACAATCTACGTTTTGATCGTTCCCTGGAAGACCAGTAGTAGTTTCCGATGCACATCTGGTGGCATTCTGTAATATGTAGACTATCGGAGTGTTGATGACACAAAGATATTGCATCGGGATTGAATACAACAGTCAACATGCGCACTTTAAACCATGGGAGTAATGTCTCTAACAGCCTACACTTTGATCGTTCCCTGGAAGACCAGTAGTAGCTTCTGATGCACATCTGGATGCTTTCTGTAATCTGTGGACTATCAGAGTGTTGATGAAACACAGAAATTGCATCGGGATTGAAAACAACAGTCACCATGAGCACTTACCTCCATGGGACTAATGACTCTACAGCCTACGCTTTGATAGTTACCTGGAAAACCAGTAGTAGTTACCGATGCACATCTGGATGCTTTCTGTAATCTGTGGACTCTCAGACTGTTCATGAAACACAGATATTGCATCGGGATTGAATACAACAGTCTCCATGAGCAGTTTCCTCCATGGGGGTAAAGTCTCAAACAGCCTACGCTTTGATCGTTCCCTGGAAGACCAGTAGTAGTTTCAGATGCACATCTGGTGGCATTCTGTAATCTGTGGACTATCAGAGTGTTGATGAAACACAGAAAATGCATCGGGATTGAATACAACAGTCACCATTCACACTTTCCTCCACGGGAGTAATGTCTCAAACAGTCTACGCTTTGATCGTTCCCTGGAAGACCAGTAGTAGTTTCCGATGCATATCTGGTGGCATTCTGTAATCTGTGGAGTATCAGAGTGTTGATTAAACACAGAAATTGCATCGGGATTGAATACAACAGTCACCATGCGCACTTTCCTCCACGGGAGTAATGTCTCAATCAGTCTACGCTTTGATCGTTCCTGGAAGACCAGTAGTAGCTTCCGATGCACGTCTGGTGGCATTCTGTAATCTGTGGACTATCAGAGTGTTGATGAAACACAGAAATTGCCTCGGGATTGAATACAACAGTCACAATGCGCACATTCCTTCATGGGAATAATGTCTCAAACAGTCTACGCTTTGATCGTTCCCAGGAAGACCAGTAGTAGTTTCCGATGCTCATCTGGAGGCTTTCCGTAAACTGTGGACTATCAGAGTGTCGATGAAGCACAGAAATTGCATTGGGAATGAATACAACAGTCACCATGCGCAATTTCCTCCATGGGAGTAATGTCTCAAACAGTCTACTCTTTGATCGTTCCCTGGAAGACCAGTAGTAGTTTCCGATGCACATCTGGAGGCTTTCCGTAATTTGTGGACTATCAGAGTGTTGATGAAACACAGAAATTGCATCGGAATTGAATACAACTGTCACCATGCGCATTTTCGTCCATGGGAGTAATGTCTCAAACAGTCTACGCTTTGATCGTTCTCTGGAAGAACAGTAGTGGTTCCTGATGTACATCTGGAGGCATTCTGTAATCTGTGGACTATCAGAGTGTTGATGAAACACAGAAATGGCATCGTGATTGAATACAACAGTCACCATGCTCACTTCCCTACATGGGAGTAATGTCTCAAACACTCTACGCTCTAATTGATCCCTGGAAGACCAGTAGTAGTTTCCGGTGCACATCTGGAGGCATTCTGTAAGCTGTGGACTATCAGAGTGTTGATGAAACACAGAAATTGCATCGGGATTGAATACAACTGTCACCATGCGCACTTTCCTCCATGAGAGTAATGTCTCAAACAATCTACGCTTTGATCGTTCCCTGGAAGACCAGTAGTAGTTTCCGATGCACATCTTGTGGCATTCTGTATTATGTAGACTATCGGAGTGTTGATGACACAAAGATATTGCATCGGGATTGAATACAACAGTCAACATGCGCACTTTCATCCATGGGAGAAATGTCTCTAACAGCCTACGATTTGATCGTTCCCTGGAAGACCAGTAGTAGCTTCTGATGCACATCTGGATGCTTTCTGTAATCTGTGGACTATCAGAGTGTTGATGAAACACAGAAATTGCATCGGGATTGAATATAACAGTCACCATGCGCACTTTCCTCCACGGGAGTAATATCTCAAACTGTCTACGCTTTGATCGTTCCCTGGAAGACCAGTAGTAGTTTCCGATGAACATTTGGAGGCATTCTGTAATCTGTGGACTATCAGAGTGTTGATGAAACACAGAAATTGCATCGGGATTGAATACAACAGTCACCATGCGCACTTTCTTCCATGGGGGTAATGTCTCAAACAGTCTACGATTTGATCGTTCCCTGGAAGACCAGTAGTAGTTTCCGATGCACATCTGGATGCTTTCTGTAATATGTGGACTATCAGATTGTTGATGAAATACAGAAATTGCATCGGGATTGTATACAACAGTCACCATGCGCACTTTCCTCCATGGGAGTAATGTCTCACGCAGTCTACGCTATGATCGTTCCCTGGAAGACCAGTAGTAGCTTCCGATGCACATCTGGTGGCATTCTGTAATCTGTGGACTGTCAGAGTGTTGATGAAACACAGAAATTGCATCGGGATTGAATACAACAGTCACCATGCGCACTTTCATCCATGGGAGTAATGTCTGTAACAGTCTTCGCTTTGATCGTTCCCTGGAAGACCAGTAGTAGTTTCCGATGCACATCTGGAGGCTTTCCGTAATTTGTGGACTATCAGAGTGTTGATGAAACACAGAAATTGCATCGGGATTGAATACAACTGTCACCATGCGCACTTTCGTCCATGGGAGTAATGTCTCAAACAGTCTACGCTTTGATCGTTCCCTGGAAGAACAGTAGTGGTTCCTGATGTACATCTGGAGGCATTCTGTAATCTGTGGCTATCAGAGTGTTAATGAAACACAGAAATTGCATCGGGATTAAATACAACAGTCACCATGCTCACTTCCCTTCATGGGAGTAATGTCTCAAACACTCTACGCTCTAATTGATCCCTGGAAGACCAGTAGTAGTTTCCGGTGCACATCTGGAGGCATTCTGTAAGCTGTGGACTATCAGAGTGTTGATGAAACACAGAACTTGCATCCGGATTCATTACAACAGTCACCATGCGAACTTTCCTCCATGGGAGTAATTCTCAAACAGTCTCCGCTTTGATCGATCCCTGGAAGACCAGTAGTAGTTTACGATGCAGGTCTGATGGCATTCTGTAATCTGTGGTCTATCAGAGTGTTGATGAAACACAGATATTGCATCGGGATTGAATACAACAGTCACCATGCGCACTTACCTCCACGGGAGTAATGTCTCAAACCGTCTACGCTTTGATCGTTCCCCGGAAGACCTGTAGTAGTTTCCGATGCACATCTGGTGGCATTCTGTAATCTGTAGAGTATCAGAGTGTTGATGAAACACAGAAATTGCATCGGGATTGAATACAACAGTCACCTTGCGCACTTTCCTCCATGGGAGTAATGTCTCTAAAAGTCTAATCTTTGATCGTTCCCTGGAAGACCAGTAGTAGTTTCCGTTGCACATCTGGAGGCTTTCCGTAATTTGTGGACTATCAGAGTGATGATGAAACACAGAAATTACATCGGGATTGAATACAAAAGTCACCATGCGCACTTTCCTCCACGGGAGTAATGTCTCAAACTGTCTACGCTTTGATCGTTCCCTGGAAGACCAGTAGTAGTTTCCGATGAACATTTGGAGGCATTCTGTAATCTGTGGACTATCAGAGTGTTGATGAAACACAGAAATTGCATCGGGATTGAATACAACAGTCACCATGCGCATTTTCTTCCATGGGAGTAATGTCTTAAACAGTCTACGATTTGATCGTTCCCTGGAAGACCAGTAGTAGTTTCCGATGCACATCTGGATGCTTTCTGTAATTTGTGGACTATCAGATTGTTGATGAAATACAGAAATTGCATCGGGATTGTATACAACAGTCACCATGCGCACTTTCCTCCATGGGAGTAATGTCTCACGCAGTCTACGCTATAATCGTTCCCTGGAAAACCAGTAGTAGCTTCCGATGCACATCTGGTGGCATTCTGTAATCTGTGGACTATCAGAGTGTTGATGAAACACAGAAATTGCATCGGGATTGAATACAACAGTCACCATGCGCACTTTCATCCATGGGAGTAATGTCTGTAACAGTCTACGCTTTGATCGTTCCCTGGAAGACCAGTAGTAGTTTCCGATGCACATCTGGAGGCTTTCCGTAATTTGTGGACTATCAGAGTGTTGATGAAACACAGAAATTGCATCGGGATTGAATACAACAGTCACCATGCTCTCTTCCCTTCATGGGAGTAATGTTTCAAACACTCTACGCTCTGATTGATCCCTGGAAGACCAGTAGTAGTTTCCGGTGCACATCTGGAGGCATTCTGTAATCTGTGGACTATCAGAGTGTTGATGAAACACAGAAATTGCATCCGGATTGAATACAACAGTCACCATGCGCACTTTCTTCCATGGGAGTAATGTCTCAAACAGTCTACGAATTGATCGTTCCCTGGAAGACCAGTAGTAGTTTCCGATGCACATCTGGAGGCATTCTGTAATCTGTGGAGTATCAGAGTGTTGATGAAACACAGAAATTGCATCGGGATTCATTACAGCAGTCACCATGCGAACTTTCCTCCATGGGAGTAATTCTCAAACAGTCTCCGCTTTGATCGTTCCCTGGAAGACCAGTAGTAGTTTCCGATGCAGGTCTGATGGCATTCTGTAATCTGTGGTCTATCAGAGTGTTGATGAAACACAGGAATTGCATCGGGATTGAATACAACAGTCACCATGCGCACTTACCTCCACGGGAGTAATGTCTGAAACCGTCTACGCTTTGATCGTTCCCCGGAAGACCTGTAGTAGTTTCCGGTGCACATCTGATGGCATTCTGTAATCTGTAGACTATCAGAGTGTTGATGAAACACAGAAATTGCATCGGGATTGAATACAACTGTCACCATGAGCACTTTCCTCCATGAGAGTAATGTCTCAAACAATCTACGCTTTGATCGTTCCCTGGAAGACCAGTAGTGGTTTCCAATGCACATCTGGAGGCATTCTGTAATCTGTTGACTATCAGAGTGCTGATGAAACACAGAAATTTCATAGGGACTGAATACAACAGTCACCATGCGCACTTTCCTTCATGGGAGTAATGTCTCAAACAGTCTACGCTTTGATCGTTCCCTGGAAGTCCAGTAGTAGTTTCCGATGCACATCTGGTGGCATTCTGTAAAATGTAGACTATCGGAGTGTTGATGACACAGAGATACTGCATCGGGATTGAATACAACAGTCACCATGCGCACTTTCAACCATGTGAGTAATGTCTCTAACAGCCTACGATTTGATCGTTCCCTGGAAGACCAGTAGTAGCTTCTGATGCACATCTGGATGCTTTCTGTAATCTGTGGACTATCAGAGTGTTGATGAAACACAGAAATTGCATCGGGATTGAATACAACAGTCACCATGCGCACTTTCCTCCACGGGAGTATTGTCTCAAACAGTCTACGCTTTGATCGTTCCCTGGAAGACCAGTAGTAGTTTCCGATGAACATCTGGAGGCATTCTGTAATCTGTAGACTATCAGAATGTTGATGAAACACAGAAATTGCATCGGGATTGAATACAACAGTCACGATAAGCACTTTCCTCCACGGGAGTAATGTCTCGAACAGTCTACGCTTTGATCGTTCCCTGGAAGACCAGTAGTAGTTTCCGATGCACATCTAGTGGCATTCTGTAATCTGTAGACTATCAGATTGTTGATGAAACACAGAAATTGCATCGGGATTGAATACAACAGTCACCATGAGCACTTACCTCCATGGGAGTAATGACTCTACAGCCTACGCTTTGATAGTTACCTGGAATACCAGTAGTAGTTACCGATGCACTTCTGGATGCTTTCTGTAATCTGTGGCCTCTCATACTGTTCATGAAACACAGATATTGCATCGGGATAGAATACAACAGTCTTCATGAGCAGTTTCCTCCATGGGGGTAAAGTCTCAAACAGCCTACGCTTTGATCGTTGCCTGGAAGACCAGTTGTAGTTTCCGATGCACATCTGGTGGCATTCTGTAATCTGTGGACTATCAGAGTGTTAATGAAATAAAGAAAATGCATCGGGATTGAATACAACAGTCACCATGCGCACTTTCCTCCACGGGAGTAATGTCTCAAACAGTCTACGCCTTTATCGTTCCCTGGAAGACCAGTAGTATTTTCCGATGCACATCTGGTGGCATTCTGTAATCTGTGGAGTATCAGAGTGTTGATTAAACACAGAAATTGCATCGGGATTGAATACAACAGTCACCATGCGCACTTTCCTCCACGGGAGTAATGTCTCAATCAGTCTACGCTTTGATCGTTCCTGGAATACCAGTAGTAGTTTCCGATGCACGTCTGGTGGCATTCTGTAATCTGTGGACTATCAGAGTGTTGATGAAACACAGAAATTGCCTCGGGATTGAATACAACAGTCACAATGCGCACATTCCTTCATGATAATAATGTCTCAAACAGTCTACGCTTTGATCGTCCCCAGGAAGACCAGTAGTAGTTTCCGATGCACATCTGAAAGCATTCTGTAATCTGTGGACTATAAGAGTGCTGACGAAACACGTAAATTGCATCGGGATTGAAAACAACAGTCACCATGCGCACTTCCCTCCATGGGAGTAATGTCTCAAAGAGTTTACGCTTTGATCGTTCCCTGGAAGACCAGTAGTAGTTTCCGATGCACATCTGGAGGCATTCTGTAATCTGTGGAGTATCAGAGTTTTGATGAAACACAGAAATTGCATCGGGATTCATTACAACAGTCACCATGCGAACTTTTCTCCATGGGAGTATTTCTCAAACAGTCTCCGCTTTGATCGTTCCCTGGAAGACCATTAGTAGTTTCCGATGCAGGTCTGATGGCGTTCTGTAATCTGTGGTCTATCAGAGTGTTGATGAAACACAGAAATTACATCGGGATTGAATACAACAGTACAATGCGCACTTTCCTCCACGGGAGTAATGTCTCAAACTGTCTACGCTTTGATCGTTCCCTGGAAGACCAGTAGTAGTTTCCGATGAACATCTGGAGGCATTCTGTAATCTGTGGCTATCAGAGTGTTGATGAAACACAGAAATTGCATCGAGATTGAATACAACAGTCACCATGCGCACTTTCCTCCACGGGAGTAATGTCTCAAACAGTCTACGCTTTGATCGTTCCCCGGAAGACCTGTAGTAGTTTCCGATGCACATCTGGTGGCATTCTGTAATCTGTAGACTATCAGAGTGTTGATGAAACACAGAAATTGCATCGGGATTGAATACAGCAATCACCATGGGCACTTCCCTCCATGGGAGTAATGTCTCTAAGAGTCTACGCTTTGATCGTTCCCTGGAAGATCAGTAGTACTTTCCGATGCTCATCTGGAGACTTTCCGTAAACTGTGGACTATCAGAGTGTTGATGAAGCACAAAAATTGCATCGGGATTGAATACAACAGTCACCATACGCACTTTCCGCCATGGGAGTAATGTCTCAAACAGTCTACGCTTTGATCGTTCCCTGGAAGACCAAAAGTAGTTTCCGATGCACATCTGGTTTCATTCTGTAATCTGTGGACTATCAGAGTGTTGATGAAACACAGAAATTGCATCGGGATATAATACAAGAGTCACCATGTGCACTTTCCTCCACGGGAGTAATGTCTCAAACAGTCTACGCCTTGATCGGTCCCCGGAAGAGCAGTAGTAGTTTCCGATGCACATCTGGTGACATTCTGTAATCTGTGGAGTATCAGAGTTTTGATTAAAGACAGAAATTGCATCGGGATTGAATACAACAGTCACCATGCGCACATTCCTTCATGGGAATAATGTCTCAAACAGTCTACGCTTTGATCGTTCACAGGAAGACCAGTAGTAGTTTCCGATGCACATCTGAAAACATTCTGCAATCTGTGGACTATAAGAGTGCTGATGAAACACGTAAATTGCATCGGGATTGAATACAACAGTCACCATGCGCACTTTCCTCCATGGGAGTAAAGTCTCCAAGAGTCTACTCTTTGATCGTTCCTGGAAGACCAGTAGTAGTTTCCGATGCACATCTGGAGGCATTCTGTAATCTGTTGACTATCAGAGTGTTGATGAAACACAGAAATTGCATAGGGATTATATACAACAGTCACCATGCGCACTCTCCAATATGGGAGTAATGTCTCAAACAATCTACGTTTTGATCGTTCCCAGGAAGACCAGTAGTAGTTTCCGATGCACATCTGGTGGCATTCTGTAATCTATGGACTATCAGAGTGTTGATGAAACACAGAAATTACATCGGGATTGAATACAACAGTCACTATGCGCACTTACCTCCACGGGAGTAATGACTCAAACCGTCTACGCTTTGATCGTTCCCCGGAAGACCTGTAGTAGTTTCCGATGCACATCTGATGGCATTCTGTAATCTGTAGACTATCAGAGTGTTGATGAAACACAGAAATTGCATCGGGATTGAATACAACAGTCACCATGCGCATGTTCCTCCACGGGAGTAATGTCTCAAATTGTCTACGCTTTGATCGTTCCCTGGAAGACCAGTAGTAGTTTCCGATGATCATCTGGAGGCATTCTGTAATCTGTGGACTATCAGAGTGTTGATGAAACACAGAAATTGCATCGGGATTGAATACAACAGTCACCATGCGCACTTTCCTCCACGGGAGTAATGTCTCAAACTGTCTACGCTTTGATCGATACCTGGAAGACCAGTAGTAGTTTCCGATGAACATCTGGAGGCATTCTGTAATCTGTGGACTATCAGAGTGTTGATGAAACACAGAAATTGCATCGGGATTGAATACAACAGTCACCATGCCCACTTTCTTCCATGGGAGTTATGTCTTAAACAGTCTACGATTTGATCGTTCCCTGGAAGACCAGTAGTAGTTTCCGATGTACATCTGGTAGCATTCTGTAATCTGTGGAGTATTAGATTGTTCATGAAACACAGAAATTGCATCGAGATTGAATCCAACAGTCACCTTGCGAACTTTCCTCCATGGGGGTAATTCTCAAACAGTCTATGTTTTGATCGTTCCCTGGAAGACCAGTAGTACTTTCCGATGCACATCTGGTGGCATTCTGTAATCTGTGGACTATCAGAGTGTTGATGAAACACAGAAATTGCATCGGGATTGAATACAACAATCACCATGCGCTCTTTCCTCCACGGGTGTAATGTCTCAAACAGTCTACGCTTTGATCGTTCCCCAGAAGACCAGTAGAAGTTTCAGATGCACATCTGGTGGCATTCTGTAATCTGTGGACTATCAGAGTGTTGGTCAAACACAGATATTGCATCGGGATTGAATACAACAGTCACCATGCGCACTTTCCTCCATGGGAGTAATGTCTCAAACAGTCTACTCTTTGATCGTTCCCTGGAAGACCAGTAGTAGTTTCCGATGCACATCTGGAGGCATTCTGTAATCTGTTGACTATCAGAGTGTTGATGAAACACAGAAATTCCATCGGGATTGTATACAACAGTCACCATGCGCACTTTCCTCCATGGGAGTAATGTCTCAAACAGTCTACGCTTTGATCGTTCCCTGGAAGACGAGTAGTAGTTTCCGATGCACATCTGGTGGCATTCTGTAATCTGTGGACTATCAGAGTGTTGATGAAACACAGAAATTGCATCGGGATTGTATACAACAGTCACCATGCGCACTTTCCTATATGGGAGTAATGTCTCAAACAAACTACGCTTTGATCGTTCCCAGGAAGACCAGTAGTAGTTTCCGATGCACATCTGGTGGCATTCTGTAATCTATGGACTATCAGAGTGTTGATGAAACACAGAAATTACATCCGGATTGAATACAACAGTCACTATGCGCACTTACCTCCACGGGAGTAATGTCTCAAACCGTCTACGCTTTGATCGTTCCCAGGAAGACCTGTAGTAGTTTCCGATGCACATCTGATGGCATTCTGTAATCTGTAGACTATCAGAGTGTTGATGAAACACAGAAATTGCATCGGGATTGAATACAACAGTCACCATGCGCACGTTCCTCCACGGGAGTAATGTCTCAAATTGTCTACGCTTTGATCGTTCCCTGGAACACCAGTAGTAGTTTCCGATGATCATCTGGAGGCATTCTGTAATCTGTGGACTATCAGAGTGTTGATGAAACACAGAAATTGCATCGGGATTGAATACAAGAGTCACCATGCGCACATTCCTCCACGGGAGTAATGTCTCAAACTGTCTACGCTTTGATCGTTACCTGGAAGACCAGTAGTAGTTTCCGATGAACATCTGGAGGCATTCTGTAATCTGTGGACTATCAGAGTGTTGATGAAACACAGAAATTGCATCGGGATTGAATACACCAGTCACCATGCCCACTTTCTTCCATGGGAGTAATGTCTTAAACAATCTACGATTTGATCGTTCCCTGGAAGACCAGTAGTAGTTTCCGATGTACATCTGGTGGCATTCTGTAATCTGTGGAGTATTAGATTGTTCATGAAACACAGAAATTGCATCGAGATTGAATCCAACAGTCACCATGCGAACTTTCCTCCAAGGGAGTAATTCTCAAACAGTCTATGTTTTGATCGTTCCCTGGAAGACCAGTAGTAGTTTCCGATGCACATCTGGTGGCATTCTGTAATCTGTGGACTATCAGAGTGTTGATGAAACACAGAAATTGCATCGGGATTGAATACAACAATCACCATGCGCTCTTTCCTCCACGGGTGTTATGTCTCAAACAGTCTACGCTTTGATCGTTCCCCAGAAGACCAGTAGAAGTTTCAGATGCACATCTGGTGGCATTCTGTAATCTGTGGACTATCAGAGTGTTGATGAAACACAGTTATTGCATCGGGATTGAATACAACAGTCACCATGCGCACTTTCCTCCATGGGAGTAATGTCTCAAACAGTCTACTCTTTGATCGTTCCCTGGAAGACCAGTAGTAGTTTCCGATGCACATCTGGAGGCATTCTGTAATCTGTTGACTATCAGAGTGTTGATGAAACACAGAAATTGCATCGGGATTGTATACAACAGTCACCATGCGCACTTTCCTCCATGGGAGTAATGTCTCAAACAGTCTACGCTTTGATCGTTCCCTGGAAGACGAGTAGTAGTTTCCGATGCACATCTGGTGGCATTCTGTAATCTGTGGACTATCAGAGTGTTGATGAAACACAGAAATTGCATCGGGATTGAATACAACAGTCACCATGCGCACTTTCCTCCATGGGAGTAATGTCTCTAACAGTCTCCGCTTTGATCGTTCCCTGGAAGACCAGTAGTAGTTTCCGATGCACATCTGGTGGCATTCTGTAATCTGTGGAGTATCAGATTGTTCATGAAACACAGAAATTGCATCGGGATTGAATCCAACATTCACCATGCGAACTTTCCTCCATGGGAGTAATTCTCAAACAGTCTACGCTTTGATCGTTCCCTGTAAGACCAGTAGTAGTTTCCGATGCACATCTGGTGGCATTCTGTAATCTGTGGACTATCAGAGTGTTGATGAAACACAGAAATTGCATCGGGATTGAATACAACAATCACCGTGCGCTCTTTCCTCCACGGGAGTAATGTCTCAAACAGTCTACGCTTTGATCGTTGCCTGGAAGACCAGTAGTAGTTTCCGATGCACATCTGGAGGCTTTCCGTAATTTGTGGACTAGCAGAGTGTTGATGAAACACAGAAATTGCATCGGGATTGAATACAACAATCACCATGCGAACTTTCCTCCATGAGAGTAATGTCTCAAACAATCTACGCTTTGATCGTTCCCTGGAAGACCAGTAGTGGTTTCCGATGCACATCTGGAGGCATTCTGAAATCTGTGGACTATCAGAGTGTTGATGAAACACAGAAATTGCATCGGGATTGAATACAACAGTCACCATGCGCACTTTCCTCCATGGGAGTAATGTCTCAAGCAGTCTACGCTTTGATCGTTCCCTGGAAGACCAGTAGTAGTTTCCCATGCACATCTGGTGGCATTCTGTAATCTGTAGACTATCAGAGTGTTGATGAAACAAAGAAATTGCATCGGGATTGAATACAACAGTCACCCTGAGCACTTACCTCCATGGGAGTAATGTCTCTAAGAGTCTACGCTTTGACCGTTCCCTGGAAGGCCAGTAGTAGTTTCCGATGCGCATCTGGATGCTTTCTGTAATCTGTGGACTATCCGATTGTTGATGAAACACAGAAATTGCATTGGGATTGAATACAACAGTCTCCATGCGCAATTTCCTCCATGGGAGCAATGTCTCAAACAGTCTACGCTTTGATCGTTCCCTTGCAGACCATTAGTAGTTTCCGATGCACATCTGGTATCATTCTGTAATCTGTAGACTATCAGAGTCTTGATGAAACACAGATATTGCATAGGGATTGAATACAACAGTCACCATGCGCACTTTCCTCCATGGGAGTAATGACTGTACAGCCTACGCTTTGATAGTTACCTGGAAGACCAGTAGTAGTTACCGATGCACATCTGGATGCTTTCTGTAATCTGTGGACTATCAGACTTTTCATGAAACACAGATATTGCATCGGGATTGAATACAACAGTTTCCATGAGCAGTTTCCTCCATGGGGGTAAAGTCTCAAACAGCCTACGCTTTGATCGTTCCCTGGAAGACAAGTAGTTGTTTCCGATGCACATCTGGTGGCATTCTGTAATCTGTGGACTATCAGAGTGTTGATGAAACACAGAATTGAATCGGAATTTAATACAACAGTCACCATGCGCACTTTCTTCCATGGGTGTACTGTCTCAAACACTCTACGCTTTGATCGTTCCCTGGAAGACCAGTAGTAGTTTTCGATGCACATCTGGTGGCATTCTGTAACCTGTGGACTATCAGAGTGTTGATGAAACACAGAAATTGCATCGGGATTGAATACAACAGTCACCATGCGCACTTTCCTCCACAGGAGTAATGTCTCAAACAGTCTACGCTTTGATCGGTCCCTGGAAGACCAGTAGTAGTTTCCGATGCACATCTAGAGGCATTCTGTAATCTGTGGACAATCAGAGAGTTGATGAAACACAGAAATTGAATCGGAATTGAATACAACAGTCACCATGCTCACTTTAGTCCAGGGGAGTAATGTCTCAAACAGTCTACGCTTTGATCGTTCCTGGAAGACCAGTAGTAGTTTCCGATGCACGTCTGGTGGCATTCTGTAATCTGTAGACTATCAGAGTGTTGATAAAACACAGAAATTGCCTCGGGAATGAATACAACAATCACAATGCGCAAATTCCTTCATGGGTATAATGTCTCAAACAGTCTACGCTTTGATCGTTCCCAGGAAGACCAGTAGTAGTTTCCGATGCACATCTGAAAGCATTCTGTATTCTGTGGACTATAAGAGTGCTGACGAAACACGTAAATTGCATCGGGATTGAATACAACAGTCACCATGCGCACTTCCCTCCATGGGAGTAATGTCTCAAAGAGTTTACGCTTTGATCGTTCCCTGGAAGACCAGTAGTAGTTTCCGATGCACATCTGGAGGCATTCTGTAATCTGTGGACTATAAGAGTGTTGATGAAACACAGAAATGCATCGGGATTGAATACAACAGTCACCATGCGCACTTTCCTCCATGGGAGTAATGTCTCTAACCGTCTACGCCTTGATCGTTCCCTGGAAGACCAGTAGTACTTTCCGATGCTCATCTGGAGGCTTTCCGTAAACTGTGGACTATCAGAGTGTTGATGAAACACAGAAATTGCATCGGGATTGAATACAACAGTCACTATGCGCACTTACCTCCACGGGAGTAATGTCTCAAACCGTCTACGCTTTGATCGTTCCCCGGAAGAAGTGTAGTAGTTTCCGATGCACATCTGATGGCATTCTGTAATCTGTAGACTATCAGAGTGTTGATGAAACACAGAAATTGCATCGGGATTGAATACAACAGTCACCATGCGCACGTTCCTCCACGGGAGTAATGTCTCAAATTGTCTACGCTTTGATCGTTCCCTGGAAGACCAGTAGTAGTTTCCGATGATCATCTGGAGGCATTCTGTAATCTGTGGACTATCAGAGTGTTGATGAAACACAGAAATTGCATCGGGATTGAATACAACAGTCACCATGCGCACTTTCCTCCACGGGAGTAATGTCTCAAACTGTCTACGCTTTGATCGTTACTTGGAAGACCAGTAGTAGTTTCCGATGAACTTCTGGAGGCATTCTGTAATCTGTGGACTATCAGAGTGTTGATGAAACACAGAAATTGCATCGGGATTGAATACAACAGTCACCATGCCCACTTACTTCCATGGGAGTAATGTCTTAAACAGTCTACGATTTGATCGTTCCCTGGAAGACCAGTAGTAGTTTCCGATGTACATCTGGTGGCATTCTGTAATCTGTGGAGTATTAGATTGTTCATGAAACACAGAAATTGCATCGAGATTGAATCCAACAGTCACCATGCGAACTTTCCTACATGGGAGTAATTCTCAAACAGTCTATGTTTTGATCGTTCCCTGGAAGACCAGTAGTAGTTTCCGATGCACATCTGGTGGCATTCTGTAATCTGTGGACTATCAGAGTGTTGATGAAACACAGAAATTGCATCGGGATTGAATACAACAATCACCATGCGCTCTTACCTCCACGGGTGTAATGTCTCAAACAGTCTACGCTTTCATCGTTCCCCAGAAGACCAGTAGAAGTTTCAGATGCACATCTGGTGGCATTCTGTAATCTGTGGACTATCAGAGTGTTGATGAAACACAGATATTGCATCGGGATTGAATACAACAGTCACCATGCGCACTTTCCTCCATGGGAGTAATGTCTCAAACAGTCTACTCTTTGATCGTTCCCTGGAAGACCAGTAGTAGTTTCCGATGCACATCTGGAGGCATTCTGTAATCTGTTGACTATCAGAGTGTTGATGAAACACAGAAATTGCATCGGGATTGTATACAACAGTCACCATGCGCACTTTCCTCCATGGGAGTAATGTCTCAAACAGTCTACGCTTTGATCGTTCCCTGGAAGACGAGTAGTAGTTTCCGATGCACATCTGGTGGCATTCTGTAATCTGTGGACTATCAGAGTGTTGATGAAACACAGAAATTGCATCGGGATTGAATACAACAGTCACCATGCGCACTTTCCTCCATGGGAGTAATGTCTCTAACAGTCTCCGATTTGATCGTTCCCTGGAAGACCAGTAGTAGTTTCCGATGCACATCTGGTGGCATTCTGTAATCTGTGGAGTATCAGATTGTTCATGAAACACAGAAATTGCATCGGGATTGAATCCAACTTTCACCATGCGAACTTTCCTCCATGGGAGTAATTCTCAAACAGTCTACGCTTTGATCGTTGCCTGGAAGACCAGTAGTAGTTTCCGATGCACATCTGGAGGCTTTCCGTAATTTGTGGACTAGCAGAGTGTTGATGAAACACAGAAATTGCATCGGGATTGAATACAACAGTCACCATGCGAACTTTCCTCCATGAGAGTAATGTCTCAAACAATCTACGCTTTGATCGTTCCCTGGAAGACCAGTAGTGGTTTCCGATGCACATCTGGAGGCATTCTGAAATCTGTGGACTATCAGAGTGTTGATGAAACACAGAAATTGCATCGGGATTGAATACAACAGTCACCATGCGCACTTTCCTCCATGGGAGTAATGACTGTACAGCCTACGCTTTGATAGTTACCTGGAAGACCAGTAGTAGTTACCGATGCACATCTGGATGCTTTCTGTAATCTGTGGACTATCAGACTTCTCATGAAACACAGATATTGCATCGGGATTGAATACAACAGTTTCCAAGAGCAGTTTCCTCCATGGGGGTAAAGTCTCAAACAGCCTACGCTTTGATCGTTCCCTGGAAGACAAGTAGTTGTTCCCGATGCACATCTGGTGGCATTCTGTAATCTGTGGACTATCAGAGTGTTGATGAAACACAGAATTGAATCGGAATTTAATACAACAGTCACCATGCGCACTTTCCTCCATGGGTGTACTGTCTCAAACACTCTACGCTTTGATCGTTCCCTGGAAGACCAGTAGTAGTTTTCGATGCACATCTGGTGGCATTCTGTAATCTGTGGACTATCAGAGTGTTGATGAAACACAGAAATTGCATCGGGATTGAATACAACAGTCACCATGCGCACTTTCCTCCACAGGAGTAATGTCTCAAACAGTCTACGCTTTGATCGGTCCCTGGAAGACCAGTAGTAGTTTCCGATGCACATCTAGAGGCATTCTGTAATCTGTGGACTATCAGAGTGTTGATGAAACACAGAAATTGCATCGGGATTGAATACAACAGTCACCATGCGCACTTTCCTCCATGGGAGTAATGACTGTACAGCCTACGCTTTGATAGTTACCTGGAAGACCAGTAGTAGTTACCGATGCACATCTGGATGCTTTCTGTAATCTGTGGACTATCAGACTTCTCATGAAACACAGATATTGCATCGGGATTGAATACAACAGTTTCCAAGAGCAGTTTCCTCCATGGGGGTAAAGTCCCAAACAGCCTACGCTTTGATCGTTCCCTGGAAGACAAGTAGTTGTTTCCGATGCACATCTGGTGGCATTCTGTAATCTGTGGACTATCAGAGTGTTGATGAAACACAGAATTGAATCGGAATTTAATACAACAGTCACCATGCGCACTTTCCTCCATGGGTGTACTGTCTCAAACACTCTACGCTTTGATCGTTCCCTGGAAGACCAGTAGTAGTTTTCGATGCACATCTGGTGGCATTCTGTAATCTGTGGACTATCAGAGTGTTGATGAAACACAGAAATTGCATCGGGATTGAATACAACAGTCACCATGCGAACTTTCCTCCATGAGAGTAATGTCTCAAACAATCTACGCTTTGATCGTTCCCTGGAAGACCAGTAGTGGTTTCCGATGCACATCTGGAGGCATTCTGAAATCTGTGGACTATCAGAGTGTTGATGAAACACAGAAATTGCATCGGGATTGAATACAACAGTCACCATGCCCACTTACTTCCATGGGAGTAATGTCTTAAACAGTCTACGATTTGATCGTTCCCTGGAAGACCAGTAGTAGTTTCCGATGTACATCTGGTGGCATTCTGTAATCTGTGGAGTATTAGATTGTTCATGAAACACAGAAATTGCATCGAGATTGAATCCAACAGTCACCATGCGAACTTTCCTACATGGGAGTAATTCTCAAACAGTCTATGTTTTGATCGTTCCCTGGAAGACCAGTAGTAGTTTCCGATGCACATCTGGAGGCATTCTGTAATCTGTGGACTATCAGAGTGTTGATGAAACACAGAAATTGCATCGGGATTGAATACAACAGTCACCATGCGCACTTTCCTCCATGGGAGTAATGTCTCTAACCGTCTACGCCTTGATCGTTCATTGGAAGACCAGTAGTACTTTACGATGCTCATCTGGAGGCTTTCCGTAAACTGTGGACTATCAGAGTGTTGATGAAGCACAGAAATTGCATCGGGATTGACTACAACAGTCACCATGCGCAATTTCCTCCATGGGAGTAATGTCTCAAACAGTCTACTCTTTGATCGTTCACTGGAAGACCAGTAGTAGTTTCCGATGCACATCTGGAGGCATTCTGTAATTTGTTGACTATCAGAGTGTTGATGAAACACAGAAATTGCATCGGTATTGTATGCAACAGACACCATGCGGACTTCCCTCCATGTTAGTAATGTCTCAAACGGTCTACGCTTTGATCGTTCCCTGGAAGACCAGTAGTAGTTTCCGATGCACATCTGGTGGCATTCTGTAATCTGTGGACTATCAGAGAGCTGATGAAACACAGAAATTGCATCGGGATTGAATACAACAGTCACCATGCGCACTTTCCTCCATGTGAGTAATGTCTGTAACAGTCTACGCTTTGATAGTTCCCTGGAAGACCAGTAGTAGTTTCCGATGCAGGTCTGGAGGCTTTCCCTAATTTGTGGACTATCAGAGTGTTGATGAAACACAGAAATTGAATCGGGATTGAATACAACAGTCACCATGCGCACTTCCCTCCATGGGAGTAATGTCTCAAAGAGTTTACGCTTTGATCGTTCCCTGGAAGACCAGTAGTAGTTTCCGATGCAATCTGGAGGCATTCTGTAATTTGTTGACTATCTGAGTGTTGATGAAACACAGAAATTCCATCGGGATTGTATACAACAGTCACCATGCGGACTTCCCTCCATGGGAGTAATGTCTCAAACAGTCTACGCTTTGATCGTTCCCTGGAAGACCAGTAGTAGTTTCCGATGCACATCTGGTGGCATTCTGTAATCTGTGGACTATCAGAGTGTTGATGAAACACAGAAATTGCATCGGGATTGAATACAACAGTCACCATGCGCACTTTCCTCCATGGGAGTAATGTCTCAAACAGTCTACGCTTTGATCGTTACCTGGAAGACCAGTAGTAGTTTCCGATGCACATCTGGAGGCTTTCCGTAATTTGTGGACTATCAGAGTGTTGATGAAACACAGAAATTGCATCGGGATTGAATACACCAGTCACCCTGAGCACTTACCTCCATGGGAGTAATGTCTCTAAGAGTCTATGATTCGATCGGTCCCTGGAAGACCAGTAGTAGTTTCCGATGCACATCTAGAGGCATTCTGTAATCTGTGGACAATCAGAGAGTTGATGAAACACCAAAATTGAATCGGAATTGAATACAACAGTCACCATGCGCACTTTAGTCCAGGGGAGTAATGTCTCAAACAGTCTACGCTTTGATCGTTCCCAGGAAGACCAGTAGTAGTTTCCGATGCACATCTGAAAGCATTCTGTAATCTGTGGTTATAAGAGTGCTGACGAAACACGTAAATTGCATCGGGATTGAATACAACAGTCACCATGCTCACTTCCCCTCATGGGAGTAATGTCTCAAACACTCTACGCTCTGATTGATCCCTGGAAGACAAGTAGTAGTTTCCGATGCACATCTGGAGGCATTCTGTAATCTGTGGACTATCAGAGTGTTGATGAAACACAGAAATTGCATCGGGCTTGAATAGAACAGTCACCCTGAGCACTTACCTCCATGGGAGTAATGTCTCAAAGAGTTTACGCTTTGATCGTTCCCTGGAAGACCAGTAGTAGTTTCCGATGCACATCTGGAGGCATTCTGTAATCTGTGGACTATCAGAGTGTTGATGAAACACAGAAATTGCATCGGGATTGAATACAACAGTCACCATGCGCACTTTCCTCCATGGGAGTAATGTCTGTAACAGTCTACGCTTTGATCGTTCCCTGGAAGACCAGTAGTAGTTTCCGATGCAGATCTGGAGGCTTTCCGTAATTTGTGGACTATCAGAGTGTTGATGAAACACGGAAATTGAATCGGGATTGAATAGAACAGTCACCATGCGCACTTCCCTCCATGGGAGTAATGTCTCAAAGAGTTTACGCTTTGATCGTTCCCTGGAAGACCAGTAGTAGTTTCCGATGCACATCTGGAGGCATTCGGTAATCTGTGGACTATCAGAGTGTTGATGAAACACAGAAATTGCATCGGGATTGAATACAACTGTCACCATGCGCACTTTCCTCCATGGGAGTAATGTCTGTAACAGTCTACGCTTTGATCGTTCCCTGGAAGACCAGTAGTAGTTTCCGATGCACATCTGGAGGCATTCAGTAATTTGTTGACTATCAGAGTGTTGATGAAACACAGAAATTTTATCGGGATTGTATAGAACAGTCACCATGCGGACTTCCCTCCATGGGAGTAATGTCTCAAACACTCTACGCTTTGATCGTTCCCCGGAAGACCAGTAGTAGTTTTCGATGCACATCTGGTGGCATTCTGTAATCTGTGGACTATCAGAGTGTTGATGAAACACAGAAATTGCATCGGGATTGAATACAACAGTCACCATGCGCACTTTCCTCCACAGGAGTAATGTCTCAAACAGTCTACGCTTTGATCGGTCCCTGGAAGACCAGTAGTAGTTTCCGATGCACATCTAGAGGCATTCTGTAATCTGTGGACAATCAGAGAGTTGATGAAACACAGAAATTGAATCGGAATTGAATACAACAGTCACCATGCTCTATTTAGTCCAGGGGAGTAATGTCTCAAACAGTCTACGCTTTGATCGTTCCTGGAAGACCAGTAGTAGTTTCCGATTTACGTCTGGTGGCATTCTGTAATCTGTAGACTATCAGAGTGTTGATAAAACACAGAAATTGCCTCGGGATTTAATACAACAGTCACAATGCGCAAATTCCTTCATGGGTATAATGTCTCAAACAGTCTACGCTTTGATCGTTCCCAGGAAGACCAGTAGTAGTTTCCGATGCACATCTGAAAGCCTTCTGTATTCTGTGGACTATAAGAGTGCTGACGAAACACGTAAATTGGATCGGGATTGAATACAACAGTCACCATGCGCACTTCCCTCCATGGGAGTAATGTCTCAAAGAGTTTACGCTTTGATCGTTCCCTGGAAGACCAGTAGTAGTTTCCGATGCACATCTGGAGGCATTCTGTAATCTGTGGACTATCAGAGTGCTGATGAAACACAGAAATTGCATCGGGATTGAATACAACAGTCACCATGCGCACTTTCCTCCATGGGAGTAATGTCTCTAACCGTCTACGCCTTGATCGTTCCCTGGTAGACCAGTAGTACTTTCCGATGCTCATCTGGAGGCTTTCCGTAAACTGTGGACTATCAGAGTGTTGATGAAGCACAGAAATTGCATCGGGATTGACTACAACAGTCACCATGCGCAATTTCCTCCATGGGAGTAATGTCTCAAACAGTCTACTCTTTGATCGTTCACTGGAAGACCAGTAGTAGTTTCCGATGCACATCTGGAGGCATTCTGTAATTTGTTGACTATCAGAGTGTTGATGAAACACAGAAATTGCATCGGTATTGTATACAACAGTCACCATGCGGACTTCCCTCCATAGGAGTAATGTCTCAAACGGTCTACGCTTTGATCGTTCCCTGGAAGACCAGTAGTAGTTTCCGATGCACATCTGGTGGCATTCTGTAATCTGTGGACTATCAGAGTGTTGATGAAACACAGATATTGCATCGGGATTGAATACAACAGTCACCATGCGCACTTTCCTCCATGGGAGTAATGTCTGTAACAGTCTACGATTTGATCGTTCCCTGGAAGACCAGTAGTAGTTTCCGATGCAGATCTGGAGGCTTTCCGTAATTTGTGGACTATCAGAGTGTTGATGAAACACAGAAATTTAATCGGGATTGAATACAACAGTCACCATGCGCACTTCCCTCCATGGGAGTAATGTCTCAAAGAGTTTACGCTTTGATCGTTCCCTGGAAGACCAGTAGTAGTTTCCGATGCAATCTGGAGGCATTCTGTAATTTGTTGACTATCTGAGTGTTGATGAAACACAGAAATTCCATCGAGATTGTATACAACAGTCACCATGCGGACTTCCCTCCATGGGAGTAATGTCTCAAACAGTCTACGCTTTGATCGTTCCCTGGGAGTCCAGTAGTAGTTTCCGATGCACATCTGGTGGCATTCTGTAATCTGTGGACTATCAGAGTGTTGATGAAACACAGAAATTGCATCGGGATTGAATACACCAGTCACCCTGAGCACTTACCTCCATGGGAGTAATGTCTCTAAGAGTCTACGCTTTGATCGGTCCCTGGAAGACCAGTAGTAGTTTCCGATGCACATCTAGAGGCATTCTGTAATCTGTGGACAATCAGAGAGTTGATGAAACACCAAAATTGAATCGGAATTGAATACAACAGTCACCATGCGCACTTTAGTCCAGGGGAGTAATGTCTCAAACAGTCTATGCTTTGATCGTTCCCAGGAAGACCAGTAGCAGTTTCCGATGCACATCTGAAAGCATTCTGTAATCTGTGGACTATAAGAGTGCTGACGAAACACGTAAATTGCATCGGGATTGAATACAACAGTCACCATGCTCACTTCCCTTCATGGGAGTAATGTCTCAAACACTCTACGCTTTGATTTATCCCTGGAAGACCAGTAGTAGTTTCCGATGCACATCTGGAGGCATACTGTAATCTGTGGACTATCAGAGTGTTGATGAAACACAGAAATTGCATCGGGTTTGAATACAACAGTCACCATGCGCACTTTCCTCCACGGGAGTAATGTCTCAAACAGTCTACGCTTTGATCGTTCCCTGGAAGACCAGTAGTAGTTTCCGATGCACATCTGGTGGCATTTTGTAATCTGTAGACTATCAGAGTGTTGATGAAACACAGAAATTGCATCGGGATTGAATACAACAGTCACCCTGAGCACTTACCTCCATGGGAGTAATGTCTCAAAGAGTTTACGCTTTGATCGTTCCCTGGAAGACCTGTAGTAGTTACCGATGCACATCTGGAGGCATTCTGTAATCTGTGGACTATCAGAGTGTTGATGAAACACAGAAATTGCATCGGGATTGAATACAACTGTCACCATGCGCACTTTCGTCCATGGGAGTAATGTCTCAAACAGTCTACTCTTTGATCGTTCCCTGGAAGACCAGTAGTAGTTTCCGATGCACATCTGGAGGCATTCTGTAATCTGTTGACTATCAGAGTGTTGATGAAACACAGAAATTGCATCGGGATTGAATACAACAATCACCCTGAGCACTTACCTCCATGGGAGTAATGTCTCTAAGAGTCTACGCTTTGATCATTCCCTAGAAGACCAGTAGTACTTTCCGATGCGCATCAGGATGCTTTCTGTAATCTGTGGACTATCAGATTGTTGATGAAACACAGAAATTGCATTGGGATTGAATGCAACAGTCTCCATACGCAGTTTCCTCCATGGGAGCAATGTCTCAAACAGTCTACGCTTTGATCGTTCCCTGGAAGACCAGTAGTAGTTCCCGATGCACATCTAATGGCATTCTGTAATCTGTAGACTATCAGCGTCTTGATGAAACACAGATATTGCATCGGGAGTGAATACAACAGTCACCATGCGCACTTTCCCCTATGGGAGTAATGTCTGTAACAGTCTACGCTTTGATCGTTCCCTGGAAGACCAGTAGTAGTTTCCGATGCAGATGTGGAGGCTTTCCGTAATTTGTGGACTATCAGAGTGTTGATGAAACACGGAAATTGAATCGGGATTGAATACAACAGTCACCATGCGCACTTCCCTCCATGGGAGTAATGTCTCAAAGAGTTTACGCTTTGATCGTTCCCTGGAAGACCAGTAGTAGTTTCCGATGCACATCTGGAGGCATTCAGTAATTTTTTGACTATCAGAGTGTTGATGAAACACAGAATTTCCATCGGGATTGTATACAACAGTCACCATGCGGACTTCCCTCCATGGGAGTAATGTCTCAAACAGTCTACGCTTTGATCGTTCCCTGGAAGACCAATAGTAGTTTCCGATGCACATATGGAGGCTTTCCGTAATTTGTGGACTATCAGAGTGTTGATGAAACACAGATATTGCATCGGGATTGAATACAACTGTCACCCTGAGCACTTACCTCCATGGGAGTAATGTCTCTAAGAGTCTACGCTTTGATCGGTCCCTGGAAGACCAGTAGTAGTTTCCGATGCACATCTAGAGTCATTCTGTAATCTGTGGACAATCAGAGAGTTGATGAAACACAGAAATTGAATCGGAATTGAATACAACAGTCACCATGCGCACTTTCGTCCATGGGAGTAATGTCTCAAACAGTCTACGCTTTGATCGTTCCCAGTAAGACCAGTAGTAGTTTCCGATGCACATCTGAAAGCATTCTGTAATCTGTGGACTATAAGAGTGCTGACGAAACACGTAAACTGCATCGGGATTGAATACAACAGTCACCATGCTCACTTCCCTTCATGGGTGTAATGTCTCAAACACTCTACGCTCTGATTGATCCCTGGAAGACCAGTAGTAGTTTCCGATGCACATCTGGAGGCATACTGTAATCTGTGGACTATCAGAGTGTTTATGAAACACTGAAATTGCATCGGGTTTGAATACAACAGTCACCATGCGCACTTTCCTCCACGGGAGTAATGTCTCAAACAGTCTACGCTTTGATCGTTCCCTGGAAGACCAGTAGTAGTTTCCGATGCACATCTGGTGGCATTCTGTAATCTGTAGACTCTCAGAGTGTTGATGAAACACAGAAATTGCATCGGGATTGAATACAACAGTCACCCTGAGCACTTACCTCCAAGGGAGTAATGTCTCAAAGAGTTTACGCTTTGATCGTTCCCTGGAAGACCAGTAGTAGTTTCCGATGCACATCTGGAGGCATTCTGTAATCTGTGGACTATCAGAGTGTTGATGAAACAATGAAATTGCATCGGGATTGAATACAACTGTCACCATGCGCACTTTCGTCCATGGGAGTAATGTCTCAAACAGTCTACTCTTTGATCGTTCCCTGGAAGACCAGTATGGGTTCCTGATGCACATCTGGAGGCATTCTGTAATCTGTGGACTATCAGAGTGTTGATGAAACACAGAAAATGCTTCGGGATTGAATACAACATTCACCATGCTCACTTACCTTCATGGGAATAATGTCTCAAACACTCTACGCTCTGATTGATCCCTGGAAGACCAGTAGTAGTTTCGGATGCACATCTGGAGGCATTCTGTAATCTGTGGACTATCAGTGTGTTGATGAAACACAGAAATTGCATCGGGATTGAATACAACAGTCACCATGCACACTTTCCTCCACGGGAGTAATGTCTCAAACAGTCTACGCTTTGATCGTTCCCTGGAAGACCAGTAGTAGTTTCCGATGCACATCTGGTGGCATTCTGTAAACTGTAGACTATCAGAGTGTTGATGAAACACAGAAATTGCACCGGGATTGAATACAACAGTCACTCTGAGCACTTACCTCCATGGGAGTAATGTCTCAAAGAGTTTACGCTTTGATCGTTCCCTGGAAGACCAGTAGTAGTTTCCGATGCACATCTGGAGGCATTCTGTAATCTGTGGACTATCAGAGTGTTGATGAAACACAGAAATTGCATCGGGATTGAATACAACTGTCACCATGCTCACTTTCGTCCCTGGGAGTAATGTCTCAAACAGTCTACTCTTTGATCGTTCCCTGGAAGACCAGTAGTAGTTTGCGATGCACATCTGGAGACATTCTGTAATCTGTTGACTATCAGAGTGTTGATGAAACACAGAAATTGCATCGGGATTGAATACAACAATCACCCTGAGCACTTACCTCCATGGGAGTAATGTCTCTAAGAGTCTACGCTTTGATCATTCCCTGGAAGACCAGTAGTAGTTTCCGATGCGCATCTGAATGCTTTCTGTAATCTGTGGACTACCATATTGTTGATGAAAGACAGAAATTGCATTGGGATTGAATACAACAGTCTCCATGTGCAGTTTCCTCCATGGGAGCAATGTCTCAAACAGTCTACGCTTTGATCGTTCCCTGGAAGACCAGTAGTAGTTCCCGATGCACATCTAATGGCATTCTGTAATCTGTAGACTATCAGAGTCTTGATGAAACACAGATATTGCATCGGGAGTGAATACAACAGTCACCATGCGCACTTTCCCCCATGGGAGTAATGACTCTACAGCCTACGCTTTGATAGTTAGGTGGAAGACCAGTAGTAGTTACCGATGCACATCTGGATGCTTTCTGTAATCTGTGGCCTATCAGACTGTTCATGAAACACAGATATTGCATCGGGATTGAATACAACAGTCTCCATGAGCAGTTTCCTCCATGGGGGTAAAGTCTCAAACAGCCTACGCTTTGATCGTTCCCTGGAAGACCAGTAGTAGTTTCCGATGCACATCTGGTGGCATTCTGTAATCTGCGGACTATCAGAATGTTGATGAAACACAGAAATTGCACCGGGATTGAATACAACAGTCACCATCTGCACTTTCCTCCATGGGAGTAATGTCTGAAACAGGCTACGCTTTGATCGTTCCCTGGAAGACCAGTAGTAGTTTCCGATACACATCTGATGTCATTCTATAATCTGTGGTCTATCAGAGTGTTGATGAAACACAGAATTGAATCGGAATTGAATACAACAGTCACCATGCGCACTTTCCTCCATGGGAGTAATGTCTCAAACACTCTACGCTTTGATCGTTCCCTGGAAGACCAGTAGTAGTTTCCGATGCACATCTGGTGGCATTCTGTAATCTGTGGACTATCAGAGTGTTGATGAAACACAGAAATTGCATCAGGATTGAATACAACAGTCACCATGCGCACTTTCCTCCACGGGAGTAATGTCTCAAACAGTCTACGCTTTGATCGGTCCCTGGAAGACCAGTAGTAGTTTCCGATGCACATCTAGAGCATTCTGTAATCTGTGGACAATCAGAGAGTTGATGAAACACAGAAATTGAATCGGAATTGAATACAACAGTCACCATGCGCACTTTAGTCCAGGGAGTAATGTCTCAAACAGTCTACGCTTTGATCGTTCCCAGGATGACCAGTAGTAGTTTCCGATGCACATCTGAGAGCATTCTGTAATCTGTGGACTATAAGAGAGCTGACGAAACACGTAAAATGCATCGGGATTGAATACAACAGTCACCATGCGCACTTCCCTCCATGGAGTAATGTCTCAAAGAGTTTAAGCTTTGATCGTTCCCTCGAAGACCAGTAGTTCTTTCCGATGCTCATCTGGAGGCTTTCCGTAAACTGTGGACTATCAGAGTGTTGATGAAGCACAGAAATTGCATCGGGATTGACTACAACAGTCACCATGCGCAATTTCCTCCATGGGAGTAATGTCTCAAACAGTCTACTCTTTGATCGTTCACTGGAAGACCAGTAGTAGTTTCCGATGCACATCTGGAGGCATTCTGTAATTTGTTGACTATCAGAGTGTTGATGAAACACAGAAATTGCATCGGTATTGTATACAACAGTCACCATGCGGACTTCCCTCCATAGGAGTAATGTCTCAAACGGTCTACGCTTTGATCGTTCCCTGGAAGACCAGTAGTAGTTTCCGATGCACATCTGGTGGCATTCTGTAATCTGTGGACTATCAGAGTGTTGATGAAACACAGATATTGCATCGGGATTGAATACAACAGTCACCATGCGCACTTTCCTCCATGGGAGTAATGTCTGTAACAGTCTACGATTTGATCGTTCCCTGGAAGACCAGTAGTAGTTTCCGATGCAGATCTGGAGGCTTTCCGTAATTTGTGGACTATCAGAGTGTTGATGAAACACAGAAATTGAATCGGGATTGAATACAACAGTCACCATGCGCACTTCCCTCCATGGGAGTAATGTCTCAAAGAGTTTACGCTTTGATCGTTCCCTGGAAGACCAGTAGTAGTTTCCGATGCAATCTGGAGGCATTCTGTAATTTGTTGACTATCTGAGTGTTGATGAAACACAGAAATTCCATCGGGATTGTATACAACAGTCACCATGCGGACTTCCCTCCATGGGAGTAATGTCTCAAACAGTCTACGCTTTGATCGTTCCCTGGAAGTCCAGTAGTAGTTTCCGATGCACATCTGGTGGCATTCTGTAATCTGTGGACTATCAGAGTGTTGATGAAACACAGAAATTGCATCGGGATTGAATACAACAGTCACCATGTGCACTTTCCTCCATGGGAGTAATGTCTCAAACAGTCTACGCTTTGATCGTTCCCTGGAAGACCAGTAGTAGTTTCCGATGCACATCTGGAGGCTTTCCGTAATTTGTGTACTATCAGAGTGTTGATGAAACACAGAAATTGCATCGGGATTGAATACACCAGTCACCCTGAGCACTTACCTCCATGGGAGTAATGTCTCTAAGAGTCTACGCTTTGATCGGTCCCTGGAAGACCAGTAGTAGTTTCCGATGCACATCTAGAGGCATTCTGTAATCTGTGGACAATCAGAGAGTTGATGAAACACCAAAATTGAATCGGAATTGAATACAACAGTCACCATGCGCACTTTAGTCCAGGGGAGTAATGTCTCAAACAGTCTATGCTTTGATCGTTCCCAGGAAGACCAGTAGCAGTTTCCGATGCACATCTGAAAGCATTCTGTAATCTGTGGACTATAAGAGTGCTGACGAAACACGTAAATTGCATCGGGATTGAATACAACAGTCACCATGCTCACTTCCCTTCATGGGAGTAATGTCTCAAACACTCTACGCTTTGATTTATCCCTGGAAGACCAGTAGTAGTTTCCGATGCACATCTGGAGGCATACTGTAATCTGTGGACTATCAGAGTGTTGATGAAACACAGAAATTGCATCGGGTTCGAATACAACAGTCACCATGCGCACTTTCCTCCACGGGACTAATGTCTCAAACAGTCTACGCTTTGATCGTTCCCTGGAAGACCAGTAGTAGTTTCCGATGCACATCTGGTGGCATTCTGTAATCTGTAGACTATCAGAGTGTTGATGAAACACAGAAATTGCATCGGGATTGAATACAACAGTCACCCTGAGCACTTACCTCCATGGGAGTAATGTCTCAAAGAGTTTACGCTTTGATCGTTCCCTGGAAGACCTGTAGTAGTTTCCGATGCACATCTGGAGGCATTCTGTAATCTGTGGACTATCAGAGTGTTGATGAAACACAGAAATTTCACCGGGATTGAATACAACTGTCACCATGCGCACTTTCGTCCATGGGAGTAATGTCTCAAACAGTCTACTCTTTGATCGTTCCCTGGAAGACCAGTAGTGGTTTCCGATGCACATCTGGAGGCATTCTGTAATCTGTTGACTATCAGAGTGTTGATGAAACACAGAAATTGCATCGGGATTGAATACAACAATCACCCTGAGCACTTACCTCCATGGGAGTAATGTCTCTAAGAGTCTACGCTTTGATCATTCCCTAGAAGACCAGTAGTACTTTCCGATGCGCATCAGGATGCTTTCTGTAATCTGTGGACTATCAGATTGTTGATGAAACACAGAAATTGCATTGGGATTGAATGCAACAGTCTCCATGCGCAGTTTCCTCCATGGGAGCAATGTCTCAAACAGTCTACGCTTTGATCGTTCCCTGGAAGACCAGTAGTAGTTCCCGATGCACATCTAATGGCATTCTGTAATCTGTAGACTATCAGCGTCTTGATGAAACACAGATATTGCATCGGGAGTGAATACAACAGTCACCATGCGCACTTTCCCCTATGAGAGTAATGTCTGTAACAGTCTACGCTTTGATCGTTCCCTGGAAGACCAGTAGTAGTTTCCGATGCAGATGTGGAGGCTTTCCGTAATTTGTGGACTATCAGAGTGTTGATGAAACACGGAAAATGAATCGGGATTGAATACAACAGTCACCATGCGCACTTCCCTCCATGGGAGTAATGTCTCAAAGAGTTTACGCTTTGATCGTTCCCTGGAAGACCAGTAGTAGTTTCCGATGCACATCTGGAGGCATTCAGTAATTTTTTGACTATCAGAGTGTTGATGAAACACAGAATTTCCATCGGGATTCTATACAACAGTCGCCATGCGGACTTCCCTCCATGGGAGTAATGTCTCAAACAGTCTACGCTTTGATCGTTCCCTGGAAGACCAATAGTAGTTCCCGATGCACATCTGGTGGCATTCTGTAATCTGTGGACTATCAGAGTGTTGATGAAACACAGAAATTGCATCGGGATTGAATACAACAGTCACCATGCGCACTTTCCTCCATGGGAGTAATGTCTCAAACAGTCTACGCTTTGATCGTTCCCTGGAAGACCAGTAGTAGTTTCCGATGCACATATGGAGGCTTTCCGTAATTTGTGGACTATCAGAGTGTTGATGAAACACAGAAATTACATCGGGATTGAATACAACAGTCACCATGCGCACTTTCCTCCACGGGAGTAATGTCTCAAACAGTCTACGCTTTGATCGTTCCCTGGAAGACCAGTAGTAGTTTCCGATGCACATCTGGTGGCATTCTGTAATCTGTAGACTCTCAGAGTGTTGATGAAACACAGAAATTGCATAGGGATTGAATACAACAGTCACCCTGAGCACTTACCTCCAAGGGAGTAATGTCTCAAAGAGTTTACGCTTTGATCGTTCCCTGGAAGACCAGTAGTAGTTTCCGATGCACATCTGGAGGCATTCTGTAATCTGTGGACTATCAGTGTGTTGATGAAACACAGAAATTGCATCGGGATTGAATACAACAGTCACCATGCGCACTTTCCTCCACGGGAGTAATGTCTCAAACAGTCTACGCTTTGATCGTTCCCTGGAAGACCAGTAGTAGTTTCCGATGCACATCTGGTGGCATTCTGTAATCTGTAGACTATCAGAGTGTTGATGAAACACAGAAATTGCATCGGGATTGAATACAACAGTCACCCTGAGCACTTACCTCCATGGGAGTAATGTCTCAAAGAGTTTACGCTTTGATCGTTCCCTGGAAGACCTGTAGTAGTTTCCGATGCACATCTGGAGGCATTCTGTAATCTGTGGACTATCAGAGTGTTGATGAAACACAGAAATTGCATCGGGATTGAATACAACTGTCACCATGCGCACTTTCGTCCATGGGAGTAATGTCTCAAACAGTCTACTCTTTGATCGTTCCCTGGAAGACCAGTAGTAGTTTCCGATGCACATCTGGAGGCATTCTGTAATCTGTTGACTATCAGAGTGTTGATGAAACACAGAAATTGCATCGGGATTGAATACAACAATCACCCTGAGCACTTACCTCTATGGGAGTAATGTCTCTAAGAGTCTACGCTTTGATCATTCCCTAGAAGACCAGTAGTACTTTCCGATGCGCATCAGGATGCTTTCTGTAATCTGTGGACTCTCAGAGTGTTGATGAAACACAGAAATTGCATAGGGATTGAATACAACAGTCACCCTGAGCACTTACCTCCAAGGGAGTAATGTCACAAAGAGTTTACGCTTTGATCGTTCCCTGGAAGACCAGTAGTAGTTTCCGATGCACATCTGGAGGCATTCTGTAATCTGTGGACTATCAGAGTGTTGATGAAACAATGAAATTGCATCGGGATTGAATACAACTGTCACCATGCGCACTTTCGTCCATGGGAGTAATGTCTCAAGCAGTCTACTCTTTGATCGTTCCCTGGAAGACCAGTAGGGGTTCCTGATGCACATCTGGAGGCATTCTGTAATCTGTGGACTATCAGAGTGTTGATGAAACACAGAAAATGCTTCGGGATTGAATACAACATTCACCATGCTCACTTCCCTTCATGGGAATAATGTCTCAAACACTCTACGCTCTGATTGATCCCTGGAAGACCAGTAGTAGTTTCCGATGCACATCTGGAGGCATTCTGTAATCTGTGGACTATCAGTGTGTTGATGAAACACAGAAATTGCATCGGGATTGAATACAACAGTCACCATGCGCACTTTCCTCCACGGGAGTAATGTCTCAAACAGTCTACGCTTTGATCGTTCCCTGGAAGACCAGTAGTAGTTTCCGATGCACATCTGGTGGCATTCTGTAAACTGTAGACTATCAGAGTGTTGATGAAACACAGAAATTGCATCGGGATTGAATACAACAGTCACTCTGAGCACTTACCTCCATGGGAGTAATGTCTCAAAGAGTTTACGCTTTGATCGTTCCCTGGAAGACCAGTAGTAGTTTCCGATGCACATCTGGAGGCATTCTGTAATCTGTGGACTATCAGAGTGTTGATGAAACACAGAAATTGCATCGGGATTGAATACAACTGTCACCCTGCGCACTTTCGTCCATGGGAGTAATGTCTCAAGCAGTCTACTCTTTGATCGTTCCCTGGAAGACCAGTAGTAGTTTGCGATGCACATCTGGAGGCATTCTGTAATCTGTTGACTATCAGAGTGTTGATGAAACACAGAAATTGCATCGGGATTGAATACAACAATCACCCTGAGCACTTACCTCCATGGGAGTAAAGTCTCTAAGAGTCTACGCTTTGATCATTCCCTGGAAGACCAGTAGTAGTTTCCGATGCGCATCTGGATGCTTTCTGTAATCTGTGGACTATCATATTGTTGATGAAACACAGAAATTGCATTGGGATTGAATACAAGAGTCTCCATGTGCAGTTTCCTCCATGGGAGCAATGTCTCAAACAGTCTACGCTTTGATCGTTCCCTGGAAGACCAGTAGTAGTTCCCGATGCACATCTAATGGCATTCTGTAATCTGTAGACTATCAGAGTCTTGATGAAACACAGATATTGCATCGGGAGTGAATACAACAGTCACCATGCGCACTTTCCCCCATGGGAGTAATGACTCTACAGCCGACGCTTTGATAGTTACGTGGAAGACCAGTAGTAGTTACCGATGCACATCTGGATGCTTTCTGTAATCTGTGGACTATCAGACTGTTCATGAAACACAGATATTGCATCGGGATTGAATACAACAGTCTCCATGAGCAGTTTCCTCCATGGGAGTAATGTCTGAAACAGTCTACGCTTTGATCGTTCCCTGGAAGACCAGTAGTAGTTTCCGATACACATCTGATGTCATTCTATAATCTTTGGTCTATCAGAGTGTTGATGAAACACAGAATTGAATCGGAATTGAATACAACAGTCACCATGCGCACTTTCCTCCATGGGAGTAATGTCTCAAACACTCTACGCTTTGATCGTTCCCTGGAAGACCAGTAGTAGTTTCCGATGCACATCTGGTGGCATTCTGTAATCTGTGGACTATCAGAGTGTTGATGAAACACAGAAATTGCATCGGGATTGAATACAACAGTCACCATGCGCACTTTCCTCCACGGGAGTAATGTCTCAAACAGTCTACGCTTTGATCGGTCCCTGGAAGACCAGTAGTAGTTTCCGATGCACATCTAGAGCATTCTGTAATCTGTGGACAATCAGAGAGTTGATGAAACACAGAAATTGAATCGGAATTGAATACAACAGTCACCATGCGCACTTTAGTCCAGGGAGTAATGTCTCAAACAGTCTACGCTTTGATCGTTCCCAGGATGACCAGTAGTAGTTTCCGATGCACATCTGAAAGCATTCTGTAATCTGTGGACTATAAGAGAGCTGACGAAACACGTAAATTGCATCGGGATTGAATACAACAGTCACCATGCGCACTTCCCTCCATGGAGTAATGTCTCAAAGAGTTTACGCTTTGATCGTTCCCTCGAAGACCAGTAGTACTTTCCGATGCTCATCTGGAGGCTTTCCGTAAACTGTGAACTATCAGAGTGTTGATGAAACACAGAAATTGCATCGGGATTGAATACAAACGTCACCATGCGCACTTTCCTCCATGGGAGTAATGTCTCAAACAGTCTACGCTTTGATCGTTCCCTGGAAGACCAGTAGTAGTTTCCGATGCACATCTGGAGGCTTTCCGTAATTTGTGGACTATCAGAGTGTTGATGAAACACAGAAATTGCATCGGGATTGAATACAACAGTCACCCTGAGCACTTACCTCCATGGGAGTAATGTCTCCAAGAGTGTACGATTTGATCGGTCCCTGGATGACCAGTAGTAGTTTCCGATGCACATCTAGAGGCATTCTGTAATCTGTGGACAATCAGAGAGTTGATGAAATACAGAAATTGAAGCGGAATTGAATACATCAGTCACCATGCGCACTTTAGTCCAGGGGAGTAATGTCTCAAACAGTCTACGCTTTGATCGTTCCCAGGAAGACCAGTTGTAGTTTCCGATGCACATCTGAAAGCATTCTGTAATCTGTGGACTATAAGAGTGCTGACGAAACACGTAAATAGCATCGGGATTGAATACAACAGTCACCATGCTCACTTCCCTTCATGGGAGTAATGTCTCAAACACTCTACGCTCTGATTGATCCCTGAAAGACCAGTAGTAGTTTCCGATGCACATCTGGTGGCATTCTGTAAACTGTAGACTATCAGAGTGTTGATGAAACACAGAAATTGCATCGGGATTGAATACAACTGTCACCATGCGCACTTTCGTCCATGGGAGTAATGTCTCAAACAGTCTACGCTTTGATCGTTCCCTGGAAGACCAGTAGTAGTTTCCGATGCACATCTGGAGGCATTCTGTAATCTGTTGACTATCAGAGTGTTGATGAAACACAGAAATTGCATCGGGATTGAATACAACAGTCACCATGCGCACTTTCCTCCACGGGAGTAATGTCTCAAACAGTCTACGCTTTGATCGTTCCCTGGAAGACCAGTAGTAGTTTCCGATGCACATCTGGTGGCATTCTGTAATCTGTAGACTATCAGAGTGTTGATGAAACACAGAAATTGCATCGGGATTGAATACAACAGTCACCCTGAGCACTTACCTCCAAGGGAGTAATGTCTCAAAGAGTTTACGCTTTGATCGTTCCCTGGAAGACCAGTAGTAGTTTCCGATGCACATCTGGAGGCATTCTGTAATCTGTGGACTATCAGAGTGTTGATGAAACAATGAAATTGCATCGGGAATGAATACAACTGTCACCATGCGCACTTTCGTCCATGGGAGTAATGTCTCAAACAGTCTACCCTTTGATCGTTCCCTGGAAGACCAGTAGTGGTTCCTGATGCACATCTGGAGGCATTCTGTAATCTGTGGACTATCAGAGTGTTGATGAAACACAGAAAATGCTTCGGGATTGAATACAACATTCACCATTCTCACTTCCCTTCATGGGAATAATGTCTCAAACACTCTAAGTTCTGATTGATCCCTGGAAGACAAGTAGTAGTTTCCGATGCACATCTGGAGGCATTCTGTAATCTGTGGACTATCAGAGTGTTGATGAAACACAGAAATTGCATCGGGATTGAATACAACAGTCACCATGCGCACTTTCCTCCACGAGAGTAATGTCTCAAACAGTCTACGCTTTGATCGTTCCCTGGAAGACCAGTAGTAGTTTCCGATGCACATCTGGTGGCATTCTGTAATCTGTAGACTATCAGAGTGTTGATGAAACACAGATATTGCATCGGGATTGAATACAACAGTCTCCATGAGTAGTTTCCTCCATGGGGGTAATGTCTCAAACAGCCTACGCTTTGATCGTTCCCTGGAAGACCAGTAGTAGTTTCCGATGCACATCTGGTGGCAGTCTGTAATCTGTGGACTATCAGAATGTTGATGAAACACAGAAATTGCACCGGGATTGAATACAACAGTCACCGTCCGCACTTTCCTCCATGGGAGTAATGTCTGAAACAGTCTACGCTTTGATCGTTTCCTGGAAGACCAGTAGTAGTTTCCGATACACATCTGATGTCATTCTGTAATCTGTGGTCTATCAGAGTGTTGATGAAACACAGAATTGAATCGGAATTGAATACAACAGTCACCATGCGCACTTACCTACATGGGAGTAATGTCTGAAACACTCTACGCTTTGTTGGTTCCCTGGAAGACCAGTAGTAGTTTCCGATGCACATCTGTTGGCTTTCTGTAATCTGTGGACTATCAGAGTGTTGATGCAACACAGAAATTGCATCGGGATTGAATACAACAGTCACCATGCGCATTTTCCTCCACGGGAGTAATGTCTCAAACAGTCTACGTTTTGATCGGTCCCTGGAAGACCAGTAGTAGTATCCGATGCACATCTAGAGGCATTCTGTAATCTGTGGACAATCAGAGAGTTGATGAAACACAGAAATTGAATCGGAATTGAATACAACAGTCACCATGCGCACTTTAGTCCAGGGAGTAATGTCTCAAACAGTCTACGCTTTGATCGTTCCCAGGATGACTAGTAGTAGTTTCCGATGCACATCTGAAAGCATTCTGTAATCTGTGGACTATAAGAGAGCTGACGAAACACGTAAATTGCATCGGGATTGAATACAACAGTCACCATGCGCACTTCCCTCCATGGAGTAATGTCTCAAAGAGTTTACGCTTTGATCGTTCCCTGGAAGACCAGTAGTACTTTCCGATGCTCATCTGGAGGCTTTCCGTAAACTGTGAACTATCAGAGTGTTGATGAAACACAGAAATTGCATCGGGATTGAATACAAACGTCACCATGCGCACTTTCCTCCATGGGAGTAATGTCTCAAACAGTCTACGCTTTGATCGTTCCCTGGAAGACCAGTAGTAGTTTCCGATGCACATCTGGAGGCTTTCCGTAATTTGTGGACTATCAGAGTGTTGATGAAACACAGAAATTGCATCGGGATTGAATACAACAGTCACCCTGAGCACTTACCTCCATGGGAGTAATGTCTCTAAGAGTCTACGCTTTGATCGGTCCCTGGAAGACCAGTAGTAGTTTCCGATGCACATCTAGAGGCATTCTGTAATCTGTGGACAATCAGAGAGTTGATGAAATACAGAAATTGAATCGGAATTGAATACATCAGTCACCATGCGCACTTTAGTCCAGGGGAGTAATGTCTCAAACAGTCTACGCTTTGATCGTTCCCAGGAAGACCAAGAGTAGTTTCCGATGCACATCTGAAAGCATTCTGTAATCTGTGAACTATAAGAGTGCTGACGAAACACGTAAATAGCATCGGGATTGAATACAACAGTCACCATGCTCACTTCCCTTCATGGGAGTAACGTCTCAAACACTCTACGCTCTGATTGATCCCTGAAAGACCAGTAGTAGTTTCCGATGTACATCTGGAGGCATTCTGTAATCTGTGGACTATCAGAATGTTGATGAAACACAGATATTGCATCGGGGTTGAATACAACAGTCACCATGCGCACTTTCCTAAACGGGAGTAATGTCTCAAACAGTCTACGCTTTGATCGTTCCCTGGAAGACCAGTAGTAGTTTCCGATGCACATCTGGTGGCATTCTGTAATCTGTAGACTATCAGAGTGTTGATGAAACAGAGAAATTGCATCGGGATTGAATACAACAGTCACCCTGAGCACTTACCTCCATGGGAGTAATGTCTCAAAGAGTTTACGCTTTGATCGTTCCCTGGAAGACCAGTAATAGTTTCCGATGCACATCTGGAGGCATTCTGTAATCTGTGGACTATCAGAGTGTTGATGAAACACAGAAATTGCATCGGGATTGAATACAACTGTCACCATGCACACTTTCGTCCATGGGAGTAATGTCTCAAACAGTCTACTCTTTGATCGTTCCCTGGAAGACCAGTAGTGGTTCCTGATGCACATCTGGAGGCATTCTGTAATCTGTGGACTATCAGAGTGTTGATGAAACACAGAAATGTCATCGGGATTGAATACAACATTCACCATGCTCACTTCCCTTCATGGGAGTAATGTCTCAAACACTCTACGCTCTGATTGATCCCTGGAAGACCAGTAGTAGTTTCCGATGCACATCTGGAGGCATTCTGTAATCTGTGGACTATCAGAGTGTTGATGAAACACAGAAATTGCATCGGGATTGAATACAACAGTCACCATGCGCACTTTCCTCCAGGGAAGTAATGTCTCAAACAGTCTACGCTTTGATCGTTCCCTGGAAGACCAGTAGTAGTTTCCGATGCACATCTGGTGGCATTCTGTAATCTGTAGACTATCAGAGTGTTGATGAAATACAGAAATTGCATTGGGATTGAATACAACAGTCTCCCTGAAGACTTACCTCCATGGGAGTAATGTCTCAAAGAGTTTACGCTTTGATCGTTCCCTGGAAGACCAGTAGTAGTTTCCGATACACATCTGGAGGCATTCTGTAATCTGTGGACTATCTGAGTGTTGATGAAACACAGAAATTGCATCGGGATTGAATACAACTGTCACCATGCGCACTTTCGTCCATGGGAGTAATGTCTCAAACACTCTACGCTTTGATCGTTCCCTGGAAGACCAGTAGTAGTTTCCGATGCACATCTGGAGGCATTCTGTAATCTGTTGACTATCAGAGTGTTGATGAAACACAGAAATTGCATCGGGATTGAAAACAACAGTCACCCTGAGCACTTACCTCCATGGGAGTAATGTCTCTAACAGTCTACTCTTTGATCGTTCCCTGGAAGACCAGTAGTAGTTTCCGATGCGCATCTGGATGCTTTCTGTAATCTGTGGACTATCAGATTGTTGATGAAACACAGAAATTGCATTGGGATTGAATACAACAGTCTCCATGCGCAGTTTCCTCCATGGGAGCAATGTCTCAAACAGTCTACGCTTTGATCGTTCCCTGGAAGACCAGTAGTAGTTCCCGATGCACATCTAATGGCATTCTGTAATCTGTAGACTATCAGAGTCTTGATGAAACACAGATATTGCATCGGGATTGAATACAACAGTCACCATCAACACTTTCCACCATGGGAGTAATGACTCTACAGCCTACGCTTTGATAGTTACCTGAAAGACCAGTAGTAGTTACCGATGCACATCTGGATGCTATCTCTAATCTGTGGACTATCACACTGTTCATGAAACACAGATATTGCATCGGGATTGAATACAACAGTCTCCATGAGCAGTTTCCTCCATGGGGGTAAAGCCTCAAACAGCCTACGCTTTGATCGTTCCCTGGAAGACCAGTAGTAGTTTCCGCTGCACATCTGGTGGCATTCTGTAATCTGTGGACTATCAGAATGTTGATGAAACACAGAAATTACACCGGGATTGAATACAACAGTCACCATCCGCACTGTCCTCCATGGGAGTAATGTCGGAAACAGTATACGCTTTGATCGTTCCCTGGAAGACCAGTAGTATTTTCCGATACACATCTGATGTGATTCTGTAATCTGTGGTCTATCAGAGTGTTGATGAAAAACAGAAATTGAATCGGAATTGAATACAACAGTCACCATGCGCACTTTCCTCCATGGGAGTAATGTCTCAAACACTCTACGCTTTGATCGTTCCCTGGAAGACCAGTAGTAGTTTCCGATGCACATCTAGAGGCATTCTGTAATCTGTGGAAAATCAGAGAGTTGGTGAAACACAGAAATTGAATCGGAATTGAATATAACAGTCACCATGCGCACTTTAGTCCAGGGGAGTAATGTCTCAAACAGTCTACGCTTTGATCGTTCCCAGGAAGACCAGTAGTAATTTCCGATGCACATCTGAAAGCATTCTGTAATCTGTGGACTATAAGAGTGCTGACGAAACACGTAAATTGCATCGGGATTGAATACAACAGTCACCATGCGCACTTCCCTCCATGGGAGTAATGTCTCAAAGAGTTTACGCTTTGATCGTTCCCTGGGAGACCAGTAGTACTTTCCGATGCTCATCTGGAGGCTTTCCGTAAACTGTGGACTATCAGAGTGTTGATGAAGCACAGAAATTGCATCGGGATTGAATACAACAGTCACCATGCGCAATTTCCTCCATGGGTGTAATTTCTTAAACAGTCTACTCTTTGATCGTTCCCTGGAAGACCAGTAGTAGTTTCCGATGCACATTTGGAGGCAATATGTAATCTGTTGACTATCAGAGTGTTGATGAAACACAGAAATTGCATCGGGATTGTATACAACAGTCACCATGCGCACTTTCCTACACGGGAGTAATGTCTCAAACAGTCTACGCTTTGATCGTTCCCTGTAAGACCACTAGTAGTTTCCGATGCACATCTGGTGGCATTCTGTAATCTGTGGATTATCAGAGAGTTGATGAAACACAGAAATTGCATCAGGATTGAATACAACATTCACCATGCGCACTTTCCTCCAAGGGAGTAATGTCTGTAACAGTCTACCATTTGATCGTTCCCTGGAAGACCAGTAGTAGTTTCCGATGCACATCTGGAGGCTTTCCGTAATTTGTGGACTATCAGAGTGTTGATGAAACACAGAAATTGCATCGGGATTGAATCCAACAGTCACCATGCGAACTTTCCTCCATGGGAGTAATTCTCAAACAGCCTACGCTTTGATCGTTCCCTGGAAGACCAGTAGTAGTTTCCGATGCACATCTGGTGGCATTCTGTAATCTGTGGATTATCAGAGTGTTGATGAAACACAGATATTGCAAAGGGATTGAATACAACAGTCCCCATGCGCACTTTCCTCCACGGGAGTAATGTCTCAAACAGTCTACGATTTGATCGTTCCCCAGAAGACCAGTAGTAGTTTCGGATGCACATCTGGTGGCATTCTGTAATCTGTGGACTATCACAGTGTTGATGAAACACAGAAATTGCATCGGGATTGAATACAACAATCACCATGCGCTCTTTCCTCCACGGGAGTAATGTCTCCAACAGTCTACGCTTTGATCGTTCCCTGGAAGACCAGTAGTAGTTTCCGATGCACATCTGGTGGCATTCTGTAATCTGTGGACTATCAGAGTGTTGATGAAACACAGAAATTGCATCGGGATTGAATACAACAATCACCATGCGCACTTTCGTCCATGGGAGTAATGTCTCAAACAGTCTACGCTTTGATCGTTCCCTGGAAGACCAGTAGTGGTTTCCGATGCACATCTGGAGGCATTCTGTAATCTGTGGATTATCAGAGTGTTGATGAAACACAGAAATTGCATCAGGATTGAATACAACATTCACCATGCGCACTTTCCTCCAAGGGAGTAATGTCTGTAACAGTCTACGCTTTGATCGTTCCCTGGAAGACCAGTAGTAGTTTCCGATGCACACCTGGAGGCTTTCCGTAATTTGTGGACTATCAGAGTGTTGATGAAACACAGAAATTGCATCGGGATTGAATACAACTGTCACTATGCGCACTTTCGTCCATGGGAGTAATGTCTCAAACAGTCTACGCTTTGATCGTTCCCTCGAAGACCAGTAGTGGTTCCTGATGCACATCTGGAGGCATTCTGTAATCTGTGGACTATCAGAGTGTTGTTGAAACACAGTAATTGCATCGGGATTGAATACAACAGGCACCATGCTCACTTCCCTTCATGGGAGTAATGTCTCAAACACTCTACGCTCTGATTGATCCCTGGAAGACCAGTAGTAGTTTCCGGAGCACATATGGAGGCAATCTGTAATCTGTGGACTATCAGATTGTTGATGAAACACAGAAATTGCATCGGGATTGAATCCAACAGTCACCATGCGAACTTTCCTCCATGGGAGTAATTCTCAAACAGCCTACGCTTTGATCGTTCCCTGGAAGACCAGTAGTAGTTTCCGATGCACATCTGGTGGCATGCTGTAATCTGTGGACTATCAGAGTGTTGATGAAACACAGAAATTGCATCGGGATTGAATACAACAATCACCATGCGCCCTTTCCTCCACGCGAGTAATGTCTCAAACAGTCTACTCTTTGATCGTTCCCTGGAAGACCAGTAGTAGTTTCCGATGCACATCTGGAGGCATTCTGTAATCTGTTGACTATCAGAGTGTTGATGAAACACAGAAATGTGATCGGGATTGAATACAACATTCACCATGCTCACTTCCCTTCATGGGAGTAATGTCTCAAACACTCTACGCTCTGATTGATCCCTGGAAGACCAGTAGTAGTTTCCGATGCACATTTGGAGGCATTCTGTAATCTGTGGACTATCAGAGTGTTGATGAAACACAGAAATTGCATCGGGATTGAATACAACAGTCACCATGCGCACTTTCCTCCACGGGAGTAATGTCTCAAACAGTCTACGCTTTGATCGTTCCCTGGAAGGCCAGTAGTAGTTTCCGATGCACATCTGGTGACATTCTGTAATCTGTAGACTATCAGAGTGTTGATGAAACACAGAAATTGCATCGGGATTGAATACAACAGTCTCCCTGTGCACTTACCTCCATGGGGGTAATGTCTCAAAGAATTTACGCTTTGATCGTTCCCTGGAAGACCAGTAGTAGTTTCCGATGCACATCTGGAGGCATTCTGTAATCTGTGGACTATCAGAGTGTTGATGAAACACAGAAATTGCATCGGGATTGAATACAACTGTCACCATGTGCACTTTCGTCCATGGGAGTAATGTCTCAAACAGTCTACTCTTTGATCGCTCCCTGGAAGACCAGTAGTAGTTTCCGATGCACATCTGGAGGCATTCTGTAATCTGTTGACTATCAGAGTGTTGATGAAACACAGAAATTGCATCCGGATTGAATACAAAAGTCACCCTGAGCACTTACCTCCATGGGAGTAATGTCTCTAAGAGTCTACGTTTTGATCGTTGATAGTTCCCTGGAAGACCAGTAGTAGTTGCCGATGCGCAACTGGATGCTTTCTGTAATCTGTGGACTATAGGATTGTTGATGAAACACAGAAATTGCATTGGGATTGAATACAACAGTCTCCATGCGCAGTTTCCTCCATGGGAGCAATGTCTCAAACAGTCTACGGTTTTGATCGTTCCCTGGAAGACCAGTAGTAGTTCCCGATGCACATCTAATGGCATTCTGTAATCTGTAGACTATCAGAGTCATGATGAAACACAGATATTGCATCGGGATTGAATACAACAGTCACCATGCGCACTTTCGTCCATGGGAGTAATGACTCTACAGGCTACGCTTTAATAGTTACCTGGAAGACCAGTAGTAGTTACCGATGCACATCTCTATGCTTTCTGTAATCTGTGGACTATCAGACTGTTCATGAAACACAGATATTGCATCGGGATTGAATACATCAGTCTCCATGAGCAGTTTCCTCCATGGGGGTAAAGTCTCAAACAGCCTACGCTTTGATCGTTCCCTGGAAGACCAGTAGTAGTTTCAACTGCACATCTGGTGGCATTCTGTAATCTGTGGACTATCAGAATGTTGATGAAACACAGATATTGCACCGGGATTGAATACAACAGTCACCATCCGCACTTTCCTCCATGGGAGTAATGTCTCTAACAGTCTACGGTTTGATCGGTCCCTGGAAGACCACTAGTAGTTTCCGATGCACATCTGGTGGCATTCTGTAATCTGTGGATTATCAGAGTGTTGATGAAACACAGAAATTGCATCAGGATTGAATACAACATTCACCATGCGCACTTTTCTCCAAGGGAAGTAATGTCTGTAACAGTCTACGCTTTGATCGTTCCCTGGAAGGCCAGTAGTAGTTTCCGATGCACATCTGGTGACATTCTGTAATCTGTAGACTATCGGAGTGTTGATGAAACACAGAAATTGCATCGGGATTGAATACAACAGTCTCCCTGTGCACTTACCTCCATGGGGGTAATGTCTCAAAGAATTTACGCTTTGATCGTTCCCTGGAAGACCAGTAGTAGTTTCCCATGCACATCTGGAGGCATTCTGTAATCTGTGGACTATCAGAGTGTTGATGAAACACAGAAATTGCATCGGGATTGAATACAACTGTCACCATGTGCACTTTCGTCCATGGGAGTAATGTCTCAAACAGTCTACTCTTTGATCGCTCTCTGGAAGACCAGTAGTAGTTTCCGATGCACATCTGGAGGCATTCTGTAATCTGTTGACTATCAGAGTGTTGATGAAACACAGAAATTGCATCCGGATTGAATACAAAAGTCACCCTGAGCACTTACCTCCATGGGAGTAATGTCTCTAAGAGTCTACGCTTTGATCGTTGATAGTTCCCTGGAAGACCAGTAGTAGTTGCCGATGCGCATCTGGATGCTTTCTGTAATCTGTGGACTATCAGATTGTTGATGAAACACAGAAATTGCATTGGGATTGAATACAACAGTCTCCATGCGCAGTTTCCTCCATGGGAGCAATGTCTCAAACAGTCTACGGTTTTGATCGTTCCCTGGAAGACCAGTAGTAGTTCCCGATGCACATCTAATGGCATTCTGTAATCTGTAGACTATCAGAGTCATGATGAAACACAGATATTGCATCGGGATTGAATACAACAGTCACCATGCGCACTTTCGTCCATGGGAGTAATGACTCTACAGGCTACGCTTTAATAGTTACCTGGAAGACCAGTAGTAGTTACCGATGCACATCTCTATGCTTTCTGTAATCTGTGGACTATCAGACTGTTCATGAAACACAGATATTGCATCGGGATTGAATACATCAGTCTCCATGAGCAGTTTCCTCCATGGGGGTAAAGTCTCAAACAGCCTACGCTTTGATCGTTCCCTGGAAGACCAGTAGTAGTTTCCGCTGCACATCTGGTGGCATTCTGTAATCTGTGGACTATCAGAATGTTGATGAAACACAGAAATTGCACCGGGATTGAATACAACAGTCACCATCCGCACTTTCCTCCATGGGAGTAATGTCTCTAACAGTCTACGGTTTGATCGTTCCCTGGAAGACCACTAGTAGTTTCCGATGCACATCTGGTGGCATTCTGTAATCTGTGGATTATCAGAGTGTTGATGAAACACAGAAATTGCATCAGGATTGAATACAACATTCACCATGCGCACTTTTCTCCAAGGGAAGTAATGTCTGTAACAGTCTACGCTTTGATCGTTCCCTGGAAGACCAGTAGTAGTTTCCGATGCACATCTGGAGGCTTTCCGTAATTTGTGGACTATCAGAGTGTTGATGAAACACAGAAATTGCATCGGGATTGAATCCAACAGTCACCATGCGAACTTTCCTCCATGGGAGTAATTCTCAAACAGCCTACGCTTTGATCGTTCCCTGGAGGACCAGTAGTAGTTTCCGATGCACATCTGGTGGCATTCTGTAATCTGTGGACTATCAGAGTGTTGATGAAACACAGAAATTTCATCGGGATTAAATACAACAATCACCATGCGCTCTTTCCTCCACGGGAGTAATGTCTCAAACAGTCTACGCTTTGATCGTTCCCCAGAAGACCAGTAGTAGTTTCCGATGCACATCTGGTGGCATTCTGTAATCTGTGGACTATCAGAGTGTTGATGAAATACATAAATTGCATCAGGATTGAATACAACAGTCACCATGCGCACTTTCATCCGTGGGAGTAATGTCTCAAACAGTCTACTCTTTGATCGTTCCCTGGAAGACCAGTAGTAGTTTCCGATGCACATCTGGAGGCATTCTGTAATCTGTTGACTATCAGAGTGTTGATGAAACACAGAAATTCCATGGGGATTGTATACAACAGTCACCATGCGCACTTTCCTCCATGGGAGTAATGTCCCAAACAGTCTACGCTTTGATCGTTCCCTGGAAGACCAGTAGTAGTTTCCGATGCACATCTGGTGGCATTCTGTAATCTGTGGACTATCAGAGTGTTGATGAAACACAGAAATTGCATCGGGATTGAATACAACAGTCACCATACGCACTTTCGTCCATGGGAGTAATGTCTCAAAGAGTCTACGCTTTGATCGTTCCCTGGAAGACCAGTAGTGGTTTCCGATGCACATCTGGAGGCATTCTGTAATCTGTGGATTATCAGAGTGTTGATGAAACACAGAAATTGCATCAGGATTGAATACAACATTCACCATGCGCACTTTCCTCCAAGGGAGTAATGTCTGTAACAGTCTACGCTTTGATCGTTCCCTGGAAGACCAGTAGTAGTTTCCGATGCACATCTGGAGGCTTTCCGTAATTTGTGGACTATCAGAGTGTTGATGAAACACAGAAATTGCATCGGGATTGAATACAACTGTCACTATGCGCACTTTCGACCATGGGAGCAATGTCTCAAACAGTCTACGCTTTGATCGTTCCCTCGAAGACCAGTAGTGGTTCCTGATGCACATCTGGAGGCATTCTGTAATCTGTGGACTATCAGAGTGTTGATGAAACACAGTAATTGCATCGTGATTGAATACAACAGGCACCATGCTCACTTCCCTTCCTGGGAGTAATGTCTCAAACACTCTACGCTCTGATTGATCCCTGGAAGACCAGTAGTAGTTTCCGGTGCACATATGGAGGCAATCTGTAATCTGTGGACTATCAGATTGTTGATGAAACACAGAAATTGCATCGGGATTGAATCCAACAGTCACCATGCGAACTTTCCTCCATGGGAGTAATTCTCAAACAGCCTACGCTTTGATCGTTCCCTGGAAGACCAGTAGTAGTTTCCGATGCACATCTGGTGGCATGCTGTAATCTGTGGACTATCAGAGTGTTGATGAAACACAGAAATTGCATCAGGATTGAATACAACAATCACCATGCGCTCTTTCCTCCACGGGAGTAATGTCTCAAACAGTCTACGCTTTGATCGTTCCCCAGAAGACCAGTAGTAGTTTCCGATGCACATCTGGTGGCATTCTGTAATCTGTGGACTATCAGAGTGTTGATGAAACACAGAAATGTCATCGGGTTTGAATACAACATTCACCATGCTCACTTCCCTTCATGGGAGTAATGTCTCAAACACTCTACGCTCTGATTGATCCCTGGAAGACCAGTAGTAGTTTCCGATGCACATCTGGAGGCATTCTGTAATCTGTGGACTATCAGAGTGTTGATGAAACACAGAAATTGCATCGGGATTGAATACAACTGTCACTATGCGCACTTTCGTCCATGGGAGCAATGTCTCAAACAGTCTACGCTTTGATCGTTCCCTCGAAGACCAGTAGTGGTTCCTGATGCACATCTGGAGGCATTCTGTAATCTGTGGACTATCAGAGTGTTGATGAAACACAGAAATTGCATCGTGATTGAATACAACAGGCACCATGCTCACTTCCCTTCCTGGGAGTAATGTCTCAAACACTCTACGCTCTGATTGATCCCTGGAAGACCAGTAGTAGTTTCCGGTGCACATATGGAGGCAATCTGTAATCTGTGGACTATCAGATTGTTGATGAAACACAGAAATTGCATCGGGATTGAATCCAACAGTCACCATGCGCACTTTCCTCCACGGGAGTAATGTCTCAAACAGTCTACGCTTTGATTGTTCCCTGGAAGACCAGTAGTAGTTTCCGATGCACATCTGGTGACATTCTGTAATCTGTAGACTATCAGAGTGTTGATGAAACACAGAAATTGCATCGGGATTGAATAAAACAGTCTCCCTGTGCACTTACCTCCATGGGGGTAATGTCTCAAAGAGTTTATGCTTTGATCGTTCCCTAGAAGACCAGTAGTAGTTTCCGATGCACATCTGGAGGCATTCTGTAATCTGTGGACTATCAGAGTGTTGATGAAACACAGTAATTGCATCGTGATTGAATACAACAGGCACCATGCTCACTTCCCTTCATGGGAGTAATGTCTCAAACACTCTACGCTCTGATTGATCCCTGGAAGACCAGTAGTAGTTTCCGGTGCACATATGGAGGCAATCTGTAATCTGTGGACTATCAGATTGTTGATGAAACACAGAAATTGCATCGGGATTGAATCCAACAGTCACCATGCGAACTTTCCACCATGGGAGTAATTCTCAAACAGCCTACGCTTTGATCGTTCCCTGGAAGACCTGTAGTAGTTTCCGATGCACATCTGGTGGCATGCTGTAATCTGTGGACTATCAGAGTGTTGATGAAACACAGAAATTGCATCGGGATTGAATACAACAATCACCATGCGCTCTTTCCTCCACGGGAGTAATGTCTCAAACAGTCTACGATTTGATCGTTCCCCAGAAGACCAGTAGTAGTTTCCGATGCACATCTGGTGGCATTCTGTAATCTGTGGACTATCAGAGTGTTGATGAAACACATAAATTGCATCGGGATTGAATACAACAGTCACCATGCGCACTTTCCTCCGTGGGAGTAATGTCTCAAACAGTCTACTATTTGATCGTTCCCTGGAAGACCAGTAGTAGTTTCCGATGCACATCTCTATGCTTTCTGTAATCTGTTGACTATCAGAGTGTTGATGAAACACAGAAATGTCATCGGGATTGAATACAACATTCACCATGCTCACTTCCCTTCATGGGAGTAATGTCTCAAACACTCTACGCTCTGATTGATCCCTGGAAGACCAGTAGTAGTTTCCGATGCACATCTGGAGGCATTCTGTAATCTGTGGACTATCAGAGTGTTGATGAAACACAGAAATTGCATCGGGATTGAATACAACAGTCACCATGCGCACTTTCCTCCACGGGAGTAATGTCTCAAACAGTCTACGCTTTGATTGTTCCCTGGAAGACCAGTAGTAGTTTCCGATGCACATCTGGTGACATTCTGTAATCTGTAGACTATCAGAGTGTTGATGAAACACAGAAATTGCATCGGGATTGAATACAACAGTCTCCCTGTGCACTTACCTCCATGGGGGTAATGTCTCAAAGTGTTTACGCTTTGATCGTTCCCTGGAAGACCAGTAGTAGTTTCCGATGCACATCTGGAGGCATTCTGTAATCTGTGGACTATCACAGTGTTGATGAAACACAGAAGTTGCATCGGGATTGAATACAACTGTCACCATGCGCACTTTCGTCCATGGGAGTAATGTCTCAAACAGTCTACTCTTTGATCGCTCCCTGGAAGACCAGTAGTAGTTTCCGATGCACATCTGGAGGCATTCTGTAATCTGTTGACTATCAGAGTGTTGATGAAACACAGAAATTGCATCCGGATTGAATACAAAAGTCACCCTGAGCACTTACCTCCATGGGAGTAATGTCTCTAAGAGTCTACGCTTTGATCGTTGATAGTTCCCTGGAAGACCAGTAGTAGTTGCCGATGCGCATCTGGATGCTTTCTGTAATCTGTGGACTATCAGATTGTTGATGAAACACAGAAATTGCATTGGGATTGAATACAACAGTCTCCATGCCCAGTTTCCTCCATGGGAGCAATGTCTCAAACAGTCTACGCTTTGATCGTTCCCTGGAAGACCAGTAGTAGTTCCCGATGCACATCTAATGGCATTCTGTAATCTGTAGACTATCAGAGTGTTGATGAAACACAGTTATTGCATCGGGATTGAATACAACAGTCACCATGCGCACTTTCGTCCATGGGAGTATTGACTCTACAGGCTACGCTTTGATAGTTACCTGGAATACCAGTAGTATTTTCCGATACACATCTGATGTCATTCTGTAATCTGTATTCTATCAGAGTGTTGATGAAACACAGAATTGAATCGGAATTGAATACAACAGTCACCATGCGCACTTTAGTCCAGGGGAGTAATGTCTCAAACAGTCTACGCTTTGATCGTTCCCAGGAAGACCAGTAGTAGTTTCCGATGCACATCTGAAAGCATTCTGTAATCTGTGGACTATAAGAGTGCTGACGAAACACTTAAATTGCATCGGGATTGAATACAACAGTCACCATGCGCACTTCCCTCCATGGGAGTAATGTCTCAAAGAGTTTACGCTTTGATCGTTCCCTGGAAGACCAGTAGTACTTTCCGATGCTCATCTGGAGGCTTTCCGTAAACTGTGGACTATCAGAGTGTTGAGGAAGCACAGAAATTGCATCGGGATTGAATACAACAGTCACCATGCGCAATTTCCTCCATGTTAGTAATTTCTTAAACAGTCTACTCTTTGATCGTTCCCTGGAAAACCAGTAGTAGTTTCCGATGCACATCTGGAGGCATTCTGTAATCTGTTGACTATCAGAGTGTTGATGAAACACAGAAATTGCATCGGGATTGTATACAACAGTCACCATGCGCACTTTCCTCCATGGGAGTAATGTCTCAAACAGTCTACGCTTTGATCGTTCCCTGGAAGACCACTGGTAGTTTCCGATGCACATCTGGTGGCATTCTGTAATCTGTGGATTATCAGAGTGTTGATGAAACACAGAAATTGCATCAGGATTGAATACAACATTCACCATGCGCACTTTCCTCCAAGGGAGTAATGTCTGTAACAGTCTACGCTTTGATCGTTCCCTGGAAGACCAGTAGTAGTTTCCGATGCACATCTGGAGGCTTTCCGTAATTTGTGGACTATCAGAGTGTTGATGAAACACAGAAATTGCATCGGGATTCAATACAACTGTCACTATGCGCACTTTCGTCCATGGGAGTAATGTCTCAAACAGTCTACGCTTTGATCGTTCCCTCGAAGACCAGTAGTGGTTCCTGATGCACATCTGGAGGCATTCTGTAACCTGTGGACTATCAGAGTGTTGATGAAACATAGTAATTGCATCGGGATTGAATTCAACAGTCACCATGCTCACTTCCCTTCATGGGAGTAATGTCTCAAACACTCTACGCTCTGATTGATCCCTGGAAGACCAGTAGTAGTTTCCGGTGCCCATATGGAGGCAATCTGTAATCTGTGGACTATCAGATTGTTGATGAAACACAGAAATTGCATCGGGATTGAATCCAACAGTCACCATGCGAACTTTCCTCCATGGGAGTAATTCTCAAACAGCCTACGCTTTGATCGTTCCCTGGAAGACCAGTAGTAGTTTCCGATGCACATCTGGTGGCATTCTGTAATCTGTGGACTATCAGAGTGTTGATGAAACACAGAAATTGCATCGGGATTGAATACAACAATCACCATGCGCTCTTACCACCACGGGGGTAATGTCTCAAACAGTCTACGCTTTGATCGTTCCCCAGAAGACCAGTAGTAGTTTCCGATGCACATCTGGTGGCATTCTGTAATCTGTGGACTATCAGAGTGTTGATGAAACACATAAATTGCATCGGGATTGAATACAACAGTCACCATGCGCACTTCCCTCCGTGGGAGTAATGTCTCAAACAGTCTACTCTTTGATCGTTCCCTGGAAGACCAGTAGTAGTTTCCGGTGCCCATATGGAGGCAATCTGTAATCTGTGGACTATCAGATTGTTGATGAAACACAGAAATTGCATCGGGATTGAATACAACAGTCACCATGCGAACTTTCCTCCATGGGAGTAATTCTCAAACAGCCTACGCTTTGATCGTTCCCTGGAAGACCAGTAGTAGTTTCCGATGCACATCTGGTGGCATTCTGTAATCTGTGGACTATCAGAGTGTTAATGAAACACAGAAATTGCATCGGGATTGAATACAACAATCACCATGCGCTCTTTCCACCACGGGGGTAATGTCTCAAACAGTCTACGCTTTGATCGTTCCCCAGAAGACCAGTAGTAGTTTCCGATGCACATCTGGTGGCATTCTGTAATCTGTGGACTATCAGAGTGTTGATGAAACACAGAAATTGCATCGGGATTGAATACAACAGTCACCATGCGCACTTCCCTCCGTGGGAGTAATGTCTCAAACAGTCTACTCTTTGATCGTTCCCTGGAAGACCAGTAGTAGTTTCCGGTGCCCATATGGAGGCAATATGTAATCTGTGGACTATCAGATTGTTGATGAAACACAGAAATTGCATCGGGATTGAATCCAACAGTCACCATGCGCACTTTCCTCCGTGGGAGTAATGTCTCAAACAGTCTACTCTTTGATCGTTCCCTGGAAGACCAGTAGTAGTTTCCGGTGCACATCTGCAGGCATTCTGTAATCTGTGGACTATCAGAGTGTTGATGAAACACAGAAATTGCATCGGGATTGAATACAACAGTCACCATGCGCACTTTCTTCCATGGGAGTAATGTCTTAAACAGTCTACGCTTTGATCGTTCCCCAGGAGATCTGTGGTAGTTTCCGATGCACATCTGGTGGCATTCTGTAATCTGTGGACTATCAGAGTGTTGATGAAACACATAAATTGCATCAGGATTGAATACAACAGTCACCATGCGCACTTTCATCCGTGGGAGTAATGTCTCAAACAGTCTTCTCTTTGATCGTTCCCTGGAAGACCAGTAGTAGTTTCCGATGCACATCTGGAGGCATTCTGTAATCTGTTGACTATCAGAGTGTTGATGAAACACAGAAATTCCATCGGGATTGTATACAACAGTCACCATGCGCACTTTCCTCCATGGGAGTAATGTCTCAAACAGTCTACGCTTTGATCGTTCCCTGGAAGACCAGTAGTAGTTTCCGATGCACATCTGGTGGCATTCTGTAATCTGTGGACTATCAGAGTGTTGATGAAACACAGAAATTGCATCGGGATTGAATACAACAGTCACCATGCGCACTTTCGTCCATGGGAGTAATGTCTCAAACAGTCTACGCTTTGATCGTTCCCTGGAAGACCAGTAGTGGTTTCCGATGCACATCTGGAGGCATTCTGTAATCTGTGGATTATCAGAGTGTTGATGAAACACAGAAATTGCATCAGGATTGAATACAACATTCACCATGCGCACTTTCCTCCAAGGGAGTAATGTCTGTAACAGTCTACGCTTTGTTCGTTCCCTGGAAGACCAGTAGTAGTTTCCGATGCACATCTGGAGGCTTTCCGTAATTTGTGGACTATCAGAGTGTTGATGAAACACAGAAATTGCATCGGGATTGAATACAACTGTCACTATGCGCACTTTCGTCCATGGGAGCAATGTCTCAAACAGTCTACGCTTTGATCGTTCCCTCGAAGACCAGTAGTGGTTCCTGATGCACATCTGGAGGCATTCTGTAATCTGTGGACTATCAGAGTGTTGATGAAACACAGTAATTGCATCGTGATTGAATACAACAGGCACCATGCTCACTTCCCTTCCTGGGAGTAATGTCTCAAACACTCTACGCTCTGATTGATCCCTGGAAGACCAGTAGTAGTTTCCGGTGCACATATGGAGGCAATCTGTAATCTGTGGACTATCAGATTGTTGATGAAACACAGAAATTGCATCGGGATTGAATCCAACAGTCACCATGCGAACTTTCCACCATGGGAGTAATTCTCAAACAGCCTACGCTTTGATCGTTCCCTGGAAGACCTGTAGTAGTTTCCGATGCACATCTGGTGGCATGCTGTAATCTGTGGACTATCAGAGTGTTGATGAAACACAGAAATTGCATCGGGATTGAATACAACAATCACCATGCGCTCTTTCCTCCACGGGAGTAATGTCTCAAACAGTCTACGATTTGATCGTTCCCCAGAAGACCAGTAGTAGTTTCCGATGCACATCTGGTGGCATTCTGTAATCTGTGGACTATCAGAGTGTTGATGAAACACATAAATTGCATCGGGATTGAATACAACAGTCACCATGCGCACTTTCCTCCGTGGGAGTAATGTCTCAAACAGTCTACTATTTGATCGTTCCCTGGAAGACCAGTAGTAGTTTCCGATGCACATCTGGAGGCATTCTGTAATCTGTTGACTATCAGAGTGTTGATGAAACACAGAAATGTCATCGGGATTGAATACAACATTCACCATGCTCACTTCCCTTCATGGGAGTAATGTCTCAAACACTCTACGCTCTGATTGATCCCTGGAAGACCAGTAGTAGTTTCCGATGCACATCTGGAGGCATTTTGTAATCTGTGGACTATCAGAGTGTTGATGAAACACAGAAATTGCATCGGGATTGAATACAACAGTCACCATGCGCACTTTCCTCCACGGGAGTAATGTCTCAAACAGTCTACGCTTTGATTGTTCCCTGGAAGACCAGTAGTAGTTTCCGATGCACATCTGGTGACATTCTGTAATCTGTAGACTATCAGAGTGTTGATGAAACACAGAAATTGCATCGGGATTGAATACAACAGTCTCCCTGTGCACTTACCTCCATGGGGGTAATGTCTCAAAGTGTTTACGCTTTGATCGTTCCCTGGAAGACCAGTAGTAGTTTCCGATGCACATCTGGAGGCATTCTGTAATCTGTGGACTATCACAGTGTTGATGAAACACAGAAGTTGCATCGGGATTGAATACAACTGTCACCATGCGCACTTTCGTCCATGGGAGTAATGTCTCAAACAGTCTACTCTTTGATCGCTCCCTGGAAGACCAGTAGTAGTTTCCGATGCACATCTGGAGGCATTCTGTAATCTGTTGACTATCAGAGTGTTGATGAAACACAGAAATTGCATCGGGATTGAATACAAAAGTCACCCTGAGCACTTACCTCCATGGGAGTAATGTCTCTAAGAGTCTACGCTTTGATCGTTGATAGTTCCCTGGAAGACCAGTAGTAGTTGCCGATGCGCATCTGGATGCTTTCTGTAATCTGTGGACTATCAGATTGTTGATGAAACACAGAAATTGCATTGGGATTGAATACAACAGTCTCCATGCCCAGTTTCCTCCATGGGAGCAATGTCTCAAACAGTCTACCCTTTTATCGTTCCCTGGAAGACCAGTAGTAGTTCCCGATGCACATCTAATGGCATTCTGTAATCTGTAGACTATCAGAGTGTTGATGAAACACAGATATTGCATCGGGATTGAATACAACAGTCACCATGCGCACTTTCGTCCATGGGAGTATTGACTCTACAGGCTACGCTTTGATAGTTACCTGGAATACCAGTAGTATTTTCCGATACACATCTGATGTCATTCTGTAATCTGTATTCTATCAGAGTGTTGATGAAACACAGAATTGAATCGGAATTGAATACAAAAGTCACCATGCGCACTTTCCTCCATGGGAGTAATGTCTCAAACACTCTACGCTTTGATCGTTCCCTGGAAGATCAGTAGTAGTTTCCGATGCACATCTGGAGGCATTTTGTAATCTGTGGACTACCAGAGTGTTGATGAAACACAGAAATTGCATCGGGATTGAATACAACAGTCACCATGCGCACTTTCCTACACGGGAGTAATGTCTCAAACAGTCTACGCTTTGATCGGTCCCTGGAAGACCAGTAGTAGTTTCCGATGCACATCTAGAGGCATTCTGTAATCTGTGGACAATCAGAGAGTTGGTGAAACACAGAAATTGAATCGGAATTGAATACAACAGTCACCATGCGCACTTTAGTCCAGGGGAGTAATGTCTCAAACAGTCTACGCTTTGATCGTTCCCAGGAAGACCAGTAGTAGTTTCCGATGCACATCTGAAAGCATTCTGTAATCTGTGGACTATAAGAGTGCTGACGAAACACTTAAATTGCATCGGGATTGAATACAACAGTCACCATGCGCACTTCCCTCCATGGGAGTAATGTCTCAAAGAGTTTACGCTTTGATCGTTCCCTGGAAGACCAGTAGTACTTTCCGATGCTCATCTGGAGGCTTTCCGTAAACTGTGGACTATCAGAGTGTTGATGAAGCACAGAAATTGCATCGGGATTGAATACAACAGTCACCATGCGCAATTTCCTCCATGTTAGTAATTTCTTAAACAGTCTACTCTTTGATCGTTCCCTGGAAAACCAGTAGTAGTTTCCGATGCACATCTGGAGGCATTCTGTAATCTGTTGACTATCAGAGTGTTGATGAAACACAGAAATTGCATCGGGATTGTATACAACAGTCACCATGCGCACTTTCCTCCATGGGAGTAATGTCTCAAACAGTCTACGCTTTGATCGTTCCCTGGAAGACCACTGGTAGTTTCCGATGCACATCTGGTGGCATTCTGTAATCTGTGGATTATCTGAGTGTTGATGAAACACAGAAATTGCATCAGGATTGAATACAACATTCACCATGCGCACTTTCCTCCAAGGGAGTAATGTCTGTAACAGTCTACGCTTTGATCGTTCCCTGGAAGACCAGTAGTAGTTTCCGATGCACATCTGGAGGCTTTCCGTAATTTGTGGACTATCAGAGTGTTGATGAAACACAGAAATTGCATCGGGATTCAATACAACTGTCACTATGCGCACTTTCGTCCATGGGAGTAATGTCTCAAACAGTCTACGCTTTGATCGTTCCCTCGAAGACCAGTAGTGGTTCCTGATGCACATCTGGAGGCATTCTGTAACCTGTGGACTATCAGAGTGTTGATGAAACACAGTAATTGCATCGGGATTGAATTCAACAGTCACCATGCTCACTTCCCTTCATGGGAGTAATGTCTCAAACACTCTACGCTCTGATTGATCCCTGGAAGACCAATAGTAGTTTCCGGTGCCCATATGGAGGCAATCTGTAATCTGTGGACTATCAGATTGTTGATGAAACACAGAAATTGCATCGGGATTGAATCCAACAGTCACCATGCGAACTTTCCTCCATGGGAGTAATTCTCAAACAGCCTACGCTTTGATCGTTCCCTGGAAGACCAGTAGTAGTTTCCGATGCACATCTGGTGGCATTCTGTAATCTGTGGACTATCAGAGTGTTGATGAAACACAGAAATTGCATCGGGATTGAATACAACAATCACCATGCGCTCTTTCCACCACGGGGGTAATGTCTCAAACAGTCTACGCTTTGATCGTTCCCCAGAAGACCAGTAGCAGTTTCCGATGCACATCTGGTGGCATTCTGTAATCTGTGGACTATCAGAGTGTTGATGAAACACATAAATTGCATCGGGATTGAATACAACAGTCACCATGCGCACTTCCCTCCGTGGGAGTAATGTCTCAAACAGTCTACTCTTTGATCGTTCCCTGGAAGACCAGTAGTAGTTTCCGGTGCCCATATGGAGGCAATCTGTAATCTGTGGACTATCAGAGTGTTGATGAAACACAGAAATTGCATCGGGATTGTATACAACAGTCACCATGCGCACTTTCCTCCATGGGAGTAATGTCTCAAACAGTCTACGCTTTGATCGTTCCCTGGAAGACCACTAGTAGTTTCCAATGCACATCTGGTGGCATTCTGTAATCTGTGGATTATCAGAGTGTTGATGAAACACAGAAATTGCATCAGGATTGAATACAACATTCACCATGCGCACTTTCCTCCAAGGGAGTAATGTCTGTAACAGTCTACGCTTTGATCGTTCCCTGGAAGACCAGTAGTAGTTTCCGATGCACATCTGGTGGCATGCTGTAATCTGTGGACTATCAGAGTGTTGATGAAACACAGAAATTGCATCAGGATTGAATACAACAATCACCATGCGCTCTTTCCTCCACGGGAGTAATGTCTCAAACAGTCTACGCTTTGATCGTTCCCCAGAAGACCAGTAGTAGTTTCCGATGCACATCTGGTGGCATTCTGTAATCTGTGGACTATCAGAGTGTTGATGAAACACAGAAATGTCATCGGGTTTGAATACAACATTCACCATGCTCACTTCCCTTCATGGGAGTAATGTCTCAAACACTCTACGCTCTGATTGATCCCTGGAAGACCAGTAGTAGTTTCCGATGCACATCTGGAGGCATTCTGTAATCTGTGGACTATCAGAGTGTTGATGAAACACAGAAATTGCATCGGGATTGAATACAACAGTCACCATGCGCACTTTCCTCCACGGGAGTAATGTCTCAAACAGTCTACGCTTTGATTGTTCCCTGGAAGACCAGTAGTAGTTTCCGATGCACATCTGGTGACATTCTGTAATCTGTAGACTATCAGAGTGTTGATGAAACACAGAAATTGCATCGGGATTGAATACAACAGTCTCCCTGTGCACTTACCTCCATGGGGGTAATGTCTCAAAGTGTTTACGCTTTGATCGTTCCCTGGAAGACCAGTAGTAGTTTCCGATGCACATCTGGAGGCATTCTGTAATCTGTGGACTATCACAGTGTTGATGAAACACAGAAGTTGCATCGGGATTGAATACAACTGTCACCATGCGCACTTTCGTCCATGGGAGTAATGTCTCAAACAGTCTACTCTTTGATCGCTCCCTGGAAGACCAGTAGTAGTTTCCGATGCACATCTGGAGGCATTCTGTAATCTGTTGACTATCAGAGTGTTGATGAAACACAGAAATTGCATCGGGATTGAATACAAAAGTCACCCTGAGCACTTACCTCCATGGGAGTAATGTCTCTAAGAGTCTACGCTTTGATCGTTGATAGTTCCCTGGAAGACCAGTAGTAGTTGCCGATGCGCATCTGGATGCTTTCTGTAATCTGTGGACTATCAGATTGTTGATGAAACACAGAAATTGCATTGGGATTGAATACAACAGTCTCCATGCCCAGTTTCCTCCATGGGAGCAATGTCTCAAACAGTCTACGCTTTGATCGTTCCCTGGAAGACCAGTAGTAGTTCCCGATGCACATCTAATGGCATTCTGTAATCTGTAGACTATCAGAGTGTTGATGAAACACAGATATTGCATCGGGATTGAATACAACAGTCACCATGCGCACTTTCGTCCATGGGAGTATTGACTCTACAGGCTACGCTTTGATAGTTACCTGGAATACCAGTAGTATTTTCCGATACACATCTGATGTCATTCTGTAATCTGTATTCTATCAGAGTGTTGATGAAACACAGAATTGAATCGGAATTGAATACAACAGTCACCATGCGCACTTTCCTCCATGGGAGTAATGTCTCAAACACTCTACGCTTTGATCGTTCCCTGGAAGATCAGTAGTAGTTTCCGATGCACATCTGGAGGCATTTTGTAATCTGTGGACTACCAGAGTGTTGATGAAACACAGAAATTGCATCGGGATTGAATACAACAGTCACCATGCGCACTTTCCTACACGGGAGTAATGTCTCAAACAGTCTACGCTTTGATCGGTCCCTGGAAGACCAGTAGTAGTTTCCGATGCACATCTAGAGGCATTCTGTAATCTGTGGACAATCAGAGAGTTGGTGAAACACAGAAATTGAATCGGAATTGAATACAACAGTCACCATGCGCACTTTAGTCCAGGGGAGTAATGTCTCAAACAGTCTACGCTTTGATCGTTCCCAGGAAGACCAGTAGTAGTTTCCGATGCACATCTGAAAGCATTCTGTAATCTGTGGACTATAAGAGTGCTGACGAAACACTTAAATTGCATCGGGATTGAATACAACAGTCACCATGCGCACTTCCCTCCATGGGAGTAATGTCTCAAAGAGTTTACGCTTTGATCGTTCCCTGGAAGACCAGTAGTACTTTCCGATGCTCATCTGGAGGCTTTCCGTAAACTGTGGACTATCAGAGTGTTGATGAAGCACAGAAATTGCATCGGGATTGAATCCAACAGTCACCATGCGAACTTTCCTCCATGGGAGTAATTCTCAAACAGCCTACGCTTTGATCGTTCCCTGGAAGACCAGTAGTAGTTTCCGATGCACATCTGGTGGCATTCTGTAATCTGTGGACTATCAGAGTGTTGATGAAACACAGAAATTGCATCGGGCTTGAATACAACAATCACCATGCGCTCTTTCCACCACGGGGGTAATGTCTCAAACAGTCTACGCTTTGATCGTTCCCCAGAAGACCAGTAGCAGTTTCCGATGCACATCTGGTGGCATTCTGTAATCTGTGGACTATCAAAATGTTGATGAAACACATAAATTGCATCGGGATTGAATACAACAGTCACCATGCGCACTTCCCTCCGTGGGAGTAATGTCTCAAACAGTCTACTCTTTGATCGTTCCCTGGAAGACCAGTAGTAGTTTCCGGTGCCCATATGGAGGCAATCTGTAATCTGTGGACTATCAGAGTGTTGATGAAACACAGAAATTGCATCGGGATTGTATACAACAGTCACCATGCGCACTTTCCTCCATGGGAGTAATGTCTCAAACAGTCTACGCTTTGATCGTTCCCTGGAAGACCACTAGTAGTTTCCAATGCACATCTGGTGGCATTCTGTAATCTGTGGATTATCAGAGTGTTGATGAAACACAGAAATTGCATCAGGATTGAATACAACATTCACCATGCGCACTTTCCTCCAAGGGAGTAATGTCTGTAACAGTCTACGCTTTGATCGTTCCCTGGAAGACCAGTAGTAGTTTCCGATGCACATCTGGTGGCATGCTGTAATCTGTGGACTATCAGAGTGTTGATGAAACACAGAAATTGCATCAGGATTGAATACAACAATCACCATGCGCTCTTTCCTCCACGGGAGTAATGTCTCAAACAGTCTACGCTTTGATCGTTCCCCAGAAGACCAGTAGTAGTTTCCGATGCACATCTGGTGGCATTCTGTAATCTGTGGACTATCAGAGTGTTGATGAAACACAGAAATGTCATCGGGTTTGAATACAACATTCACCATGCTCACTTCCCTTCATGGGAGTAATGTCTCAAACACTCTACGCTCTGATTGATCCCTGGAAGACCAGTAGTAGTTTCCGATGCACATCTGGAGGCATTCTGTAATCTGTGGACTATCAGAGTGTTGATGAAACACAGAAATTGCATCGGGATTGAATACAACAGTCACCATGCGCACTTTCCTCCACGGGAGTAATGTCTCAAACAGTCTACGCTTTGATTGTTCCCTGGAAGACCAGTAGTAGTTTCCGATGCACATCTGGTGACATTCTGTAATCTGTAGACTATCAGAGTGTTGATGAAACACAGAAATTGCATCGGGATTGAATAAAACAGTCTCCCTGTGCACTTACCTCCATGGGGGTAATGTCTCAAAGAGTTTATGCTTTGATCGTTCCCTAGAAGACCAGTAGTAGTTTCCGATGCACATCTGGAGGCAATCTGTAATCTGTGGACTATCAGAGTGTTGATGAAACACAGTAATTGCATCGTGATTGAATACAACAGGCACCATGCTCACTTCCCTTCATGGGAGTAATGTCTCAAACACTCTACGCTCTGATTGATCCCTGGAAGACCAGTAGTAGTTTCCGGTGCACATATGGAGGCAATCTGTAATCTGTGGACTATCAGATTGTTGATGAAACACAGAAATTGCATCGGGATTGAATCCAACAGTCACCATGCGAACTTTCCACCATGGGAGTAATTCTCAAACAGCCTACGCTTTGATCGTTCCCTGGAAGACCTGTAGTAGTTTCCGATGCACATCTGGTGGCATGCTGTAATCTGTGGACTATCAGAGTGTTGATGAAACACAGAAATTGCATCGGGATTGAATACAACAATCACCATGCGCTCTTTCCTCCACGGGAGTAATGTCTCAAACAGTCTACGATTTGATCGTTCCCCAGAAGACCAGTAGTAGTTTCCGATGCACATCTGGTGGCATTCTGTAATCTGTGGACTATCAGAGTGTTGATGAAACACATAAATTGCATCGGGATTGAATACAACAGTCACCATGCGCACTTTCCTCCGTGGGAGTAATGTCTCAAACAGTCTACTATTTGATCGTTCCCTGGAAGACCAGTAGTAGTTTCCGATGCACATCTGGAGGCATTCTGTAATCTGTTGACTATCAGAGTGTTGATGAAACACAGAAATGTCATCGGGATTGAATACAACATTCACCATGCTCACTTCCCTTCATGGGAGTAATGTCTCAAACACTCTACGCTCTGATTGATCCCTGGAAGACCAGTAGTAGTTTCCGATGCACATCTGGAGGCATTCTGTAATCTGTGGACTATCAGAGTGTTGATGAAACACAGAAATTGCATCGGGATTGAATACAACAGTCACCATGCGCACTTTCCTCCACGGGAGTAATGTCTCAAACAGTCTACGCTTTGATTGTTCCCTGGAAGACCAGTAGTAGTTTCCGATGCACATCTGGTGACATTCTGTAATCTGTAGACTATCAGAGTGTTGATGAAACACAGAAATTGCATCGGGATTGAATACAACAGTCTCCCTGTGCACTTACCTCCATGGGGGTAATGTCTCAAAGTGTTTACGCTTTGATCGTTCCCTGGAAGACCAGTAGTAGTTTCCGATGCACATCTGGAGGCATTCTGTAATCTGTGGACTATCACAGTGTTGATGAAACACAGAAGTTGCATCGGGATTGAATACAACTGTCACCATGCGCACTTTCGTCCATGGGAGTAATGTCTCAAACAGTCTACTCTTTGATCGCTCCCTGGAAGACCAGTAGTAGTTTCCGATGCACATCTGGAGGCATTCTGTAATCTGTTGACTATCAGAGTGTTGATGAAACACAGAAATTGCATCGGGATTGAATACAAAAGTCACCCTGAGCACTTACCTCCATGGGAGTAATGTCTCTAAGAGTCTACGCTTTGATCGTTGATAGTTCCCTGGAAGACCAGTAGTAGTTGCCGATGCGCATCTGGATGCTTTCTGTAATCTGTGGACTATCAGATTGTTGATGAAACACAGAAATTGCATTTGGATTGAATACAACAGTCTCCATGCCCAGTTTCCTCCATGGGAGCAATGTCTCAAACAGTCTACGCTTTGATCGTTCCCTGGAAGACCAGTAGTAGTTCCCGATGCACATCTAATGGCATTCTGTAATCTGTAGACTGTCAGAGTGTTGATGAAACACAGATATTGCATCGGGATTGAATACAACAGTCACCATGCGCACTTTCGTCCATGGGAGTATTGACTCTACAGGCTACGCTTTGATAGTTACCTGGAATACCAGTAGTATTTTCCGATACACATCTGATGTCATTCTGTAATCTGTATTCTATCAGAGTGTTGATGAAACACAGAATTGAATCGGAATTGAATACAACAGTCACCATGCGCACTTTCCTCCATGGGAGTAATGTCTCAAACACTCTACGCTTTGATCGTTCCCTGGAAGATCAGTAGTAGTTTCCGATGCACATCTGGAGGCATTTTGTAATCTGTGGACTACCAGAGTGTTGATGAAACACAGAAATTGCATCGGGATTGAATACAACAGTCACCATGCGCACTTACCTACACGGGAGTAATGTCTCAAACAGTCTACGCTTTGATCGGTCCCTGGAAGACCAGTAGTAGTTTCCGATGCACATCTAGAGGCATTCTGTAATCTGTGGACAATCAGAGAGTTGGTGAAACACAGAAATTGAATGGGAATTGAATACAACAGTCACCATGCGCACTTTAGTCCAGGGAGTAATGTCTCAAACAGTCTACGCTTTGATCGTTCCCAGGAAGACCAGTAGTAGTTTCCGATGCACATCTGAAAGCATTCTGTAATCTGTGGACTATAAGAGTGGTGAACGAAACACTTAAATTGCATCGGGATTGAATACAACAGTCACCATGCGCACATCCCTCCATGGGAGTAATGTCTCAAAGAGTGTACGCTTTGATCGTTCCCTGGAAGACCAGTAGTACTTTCCGATGCTCATCTGGAGGCTTTCCGTAAACTGTGGACTATCAGAGTGTTGATGAAGCACAGAAATTGCATCGGGATTGAATACAACAGTCACCATGCGCAATTTCCTCCATGTTAGTAATTTCTTAAACAGTCTACTCTTTGATCGTTCCCTGGAAAACCAGTAGTAGTTTCCGATGCACATCTGGAGGCATTCTGTAATCTGTTGACTATCAGAGTGTTGATGAAACACAGAAATTGCATCGGGATTGTATACAACAGTCACCATGCGCACTTTCCTCCATGGGAGTAATGTCTCAAACAGTCTACGCTTTGATCGTTCCCTGGAAGACCACTGGTAGTTTCCGATGCACATCTGGTGGCATTCTGTAATCTGTGGATTATCAGAGTGTTGATGAAATACAGAAATTGCATCAGGATTGAATACAACATTCACCATGCGCACTTTCCTCCAAGGGAGTAATGTCTGTAACAGTCTACGCTTTGATCGTTCCCTGGAAGACCAGTAGTAGTTTCCGATGCACATCTGGAGGCTTTCCGTAATTTGTGGACTATCAGAGTGTTGATGAAACACAGAAATTGCATCGGGATTCAATACAACTGTCACTATGCGCACTTTCGTCCATGGGAGTAATGTCTCAAACAGTCTACGCTTTGATCGTTCCCTCGAAGACCAGTAGTGGTTCCTGATGCACATCTGGAGGCATTCTGTAACCTGTGGACTATCAGAGTGTTGATGAAACACAGTAATTGCATCGGGATTGAATTCAACAGTCACCATGCTCACTTCCCTTCATGGGAGTAATGTCTCAAACACTCTACGCTCTGATTGATCCCTGGAAGACCAGTAGTAGTTTCCGGTGCCCATATGGAGGCAATCTGTAATCTGTGGACTATCAGATTGTTGATGAAACACAGAAATTGCATCGGGATTGAATCCAACAGTCACCATGCGAACTTTCCTCCATGGGAGTAATTCTCAAACAGCCTACGCTTTGATCGTTCCCTGGAAGACCAGTAGTAGTTTCCGATGCCCATCTGGTGGCATGCTGTAATCTGTGGACTATCAGAGTGTTGATGAAACACAGAAATTGCATCAGGATTGAATACAACAATCACCATGCGCTCTTTCCTCCACGGGAGTAATGTCTCAAACAGTCTACGATTTGATCGTTCCCCAGAAGACCAGTAGTAGTTTCCGATGCACATCTGGTGGCATTCTGTAATCTGTGGACTATCAGAGTGTTGATGAAACACAGAAATGTCATCGGGTTTGAATACAACATTCACCATGCTCACTTCCCTTCATGGGAGTAATGTCTCAAACACTCTACGCTCTGATTGATCCCTGGAAGACCAGTAGTAGTTTCCGATGCACATCTGGAGGCATTCTGTAATCTGTGGACTATCAGAGTGTTGATGAAACACAGAAATTGCATCGGGATTGAATACAACAGTCACCATGCGCACTTTCCTCCACGGGAGTAATGTCTCAAACAGTCTACGCTTTGATTGTTCCCTGGAAGACCAGTAGTAGTTTCCGATGCACATCTGGTGACATTCTGTAATCTGTAGACTATCAGAGTGTTGATGAAACACAGAAATTGCATCGGGATTGAATCCAACAGTCACCATGCGAACTTTCCACCATGGGAGTAATTCTCAAACAGCCTACGCTTTGATCGTTCCCTGGAAGACCTGTAGTAGTTTCCGATGCACATCTGGTGGCATGCTGTAATCTGTGGACTATCAGAGTGTTGATGAAACACAGAAATTGCATCGGGATTGAATACAACAACCACCATGCGCTCTTTCCTCCACGGGAGTAATGTCTCCAACAGTCTACGATTTGATCGTTCCCCAGAAGACCAGTAGTAGTTTCCGATGCACATCTGGTGGCATTCTGTAATCTGTGGACTATCAGGGTGTTGATGAAACACATAAATTGCATCGGGATTGAATACAACAGTCACCATGCGCACTTTCCTCCGTGGGAGTAATGTCTCAAACAGTCTACTATTTGATCGTTCCCTGGAAGACCAGTAGTAGTTTCCGATGCACATCTGGAGGCATTCTGTAATCTGTTGACTATCAGAGTGTTGATGAAACACAGAAATGTCATCGGGATTGAATACAACATTCACCATGCTCACTTCCCTTCATGGGAGTAATGTCTCAAACACTCTACGCTCTGATTGATCCCTGGAAGACCAGTAGTAGTTTCCGATGCACATCTGGAGGCATTCTGTAATCTGTGGACTATCAGAGTGTTGATGAAACACAGAAATTGCATCGGGATTGAATACAACAGTCACCATGCGCACTTTCCTCCACGGGAGTAATGTCTCAAACAGTCTACGCTTTGATTGTTCCCTGGAAGACCAGTAGTAGTTTCCGATGCACATCTGGTGACATTCTGTAATCTGTAGACTATCAGAGTGTTGATGAAACACAGAAATTGCATCGGGATTGAATACAACAGTCTCCCTGTGCACTTACCTCCATGGGGGTAATGTCTCAAAGTGTTTACGCTTTGATCGTTCCCTGGAAGACCAGTAGTAGTTTCCGATGCACATCTGGAGGCATTCTGTAATCTGTGGACTATCACAGTGTTGATGAAACACAGAAGTTGCATCGGGATTGAATACAACTGTCACCATGCGCACTTTCGTCCGTGGGAGTAATGTCTCAAACAGTCTACTCTTTGATCGCTCCCTGGAAGACCAGTAGTAGTTTCCGATGCACATCTGGAGGCATTCTGTAATCTGTTGACTATCAGAGTGTTGATGAAACACAGAAATTGCATCGGGATTGAATACAAAAGTCACCCTGAGCACTTACCTCCATGGGAGTAATGTCTCTAAGAGTCTACGCTTTGATCGTTGATAGTTCCCTGGAAGACCAGTAGTAGTTGCCGATGCGCATCTGGATGCTTTCTGTAATCTGTGGACTATCAGATTGTTGATGAAACACAGAAATTGCATTGGGATTGAATACAACAGTCTCCATGCCCAGTTTCCTCCATGGGAGCAATGTCTCAAACAGTCTACGCTTTGATCGTTCCCTGGAAGACCAGTAGTAGTTCCCGATGCACATCTAATGGCATTCTGTAATCTGTAGACTATCAGAGTGTTGATGAAACACAGATATTGCATCGGGATTGAATACAACAGTCACCATGCGCACTTTCGTCCATGGGAGTATTGACTCTACAGGCTACGCTTTGATAGTTACCTGGAATACCAGTAGTATTTTCCGATACACATCTGATGTCATTCTGTAATCTGTATTCTATCAGAGTGTTGATGAAACACAGAATTGAATCGGAATTGAATACAACAGTCACCATGCGCACTTTCCTCCATGGGAGTAATGTCTCAAACACTCTACGCTTTGATCGTTCCCTGGAAGACCATTGGTAGTTTCCGATGCACATCTGGTGGCATTCTGTAATCTGTGGATTATCAGAGTGTTGATGAAACACAGAAATTGCATCAGGATTGAATACAACATTCACCATGCGCACTTTCCTCCAAGGGAGTAATGTCTGTAACAGTCTACGCTTTGATCGTTCCCTGGAAGACCAGTAGTAGTTTCCGATGCACATCTGGAGGCTTTCCGTAATTTGTGGACTATCAGAGTGTTGATGAAACACAGAAATTGCATCGGGATTCAATACAACTGTCACTATGCGCACTTTCGTCCATGGGAGTAATGTCTCAAACAGTCTACGCTTTGATCGTTCCCAGGAAGACCAGTAGTAGTTTCCGATGCACATCTGAAAGCATTCTGTAATCTGTGGACTATAAGAGTGCTGACGAAACACTTAAATTGCATCGGGATTGAATACAACAGTCACCATGCGCACTTCCCTCCATGGGAGTAATGTCTCAAAGAGTTTACGCTTTGATCGTTCCCTGGAAGACCAGTAGTACTTTCCGATGCTCATCTGGAGGCTTTCCGTAAACTGTGGACTATCAGAGTGTTGATGAAGCACAGAAATTGCATCGGGATTGAATACAACAGCCACCATGCGCAATTTCCTCCATGTTAGTAATTTCTTAAACAGTCTACTCTTTGATCGTTCCCTGGAAAACCAGTAGTAGTTTCCGATGCACATCTGGAGGCATTCTGTAATCTGTTGACTATCAGAGTGTTGATGAAACACAGAAATTGCATCGGGATTGTATTCAACAGTCACCATGCGCACTTTCCTCCATGGGAGTAATGTCTCAAACAGTCTACGCTTTGATCGTTCCCTGGAAGACCACTGGTAGTTTCCGATGCACATCTGGTGGCATTCTGTAATCTGTGGATTATCAGAGTGTTGATGAAACACAGAAATTGCATCAGGATTGAATACAACATTCACCATGCGCACTTTCCTCCAAGGGAGTAATGTCTGTAACAGTCTACGCTTTGATCGTTCCCTGGAAGACCAGTAGTAGTTTCCGATGCACATCTGGAGGCTTTCCGTAATTTGTGGACTATCAGAGTGTTGATGAAACACAGAAATTGCATCGGGATTCAATACAACTGTCACTATGCGCACTTTCGTCCATGGGAGTAATGTCTCAAACAGTCTACGCTTTGATCGTTCCCTCGAAGACCAGTAGTGGTTCCTGATGCACATCTGGAGGCATTCTGTAACCTGTGGACTATCAGAGTGTTGATGAAACACAGTAATTGCATCGGGATTGAATTCAACAGTCACCATGCTCACTTCCCTTCATGGGAGTAATGTCTCAAACACTCTACGCTCTGATTGATCCCTGGAAGACCAGTAGTAGTTTCCGGTGCCCATATGGAGGCAATCTGTAATCTGTGGACTATCAGATTGTTGATGAAACACAGAAATTGCATCGGGATTGAATCCAACAGTCACCATGCGAACTTTCCTCCATGGGAGTAATTCTCAAACAGCCTACGCTTTGATCGTTCCCTGGAAGACCAGTAGTAGTTTCCGATGCACATCTGGTGGCATTCTGTAATCTGTGGACTATCAGAGTGTTGATGAAACACAGAAATTGCATCGGGATTGAATACAACAATCACCATGCGCTCTTTCCACCACTTGGGTAATGTCTCAAACAGTCTACGCTTTGATCGTTCCCCAGAAGACCAGTAGTAGTTTCCGATGCACATCTGGTGGCATTCTGCAATCTGTGGACTATCAGAGTGTTGATGAAACACATAAATTGCATCGGGATTGAATACAACAGTCACCATGCTTACTTCCCTCCGTGGGAGTAATGTCTCAAACAGTCTACTCTTTGATCGTTCCCTGGAAGACCAGTAGTAGTTTCCGGTGCCCATATGGAGGCAATCTGTAATCTGTGGACTATCAGAGTGTTCATGAAACACAGAAATTGCATCGGGATTGTATACAACAGTCACCATGCGCACTTTCCTCCATGGGAGTAATGTCTCAAACAGTCTACGCTTTGATCGTTCCCTGGAAGACCACTAGTAGTTTCCGATGCACATCTGGTGGCATTCTGTAATCTGTGGATTATCAGAGTGTTGATGAAACACAGAAATTGCATCAGGATTGAATACAACATTCACCATGCGCACTTTCCTCCAAGGGAGTAATGTCTGTAACAGTCTACGCTTTGATCGTTCCCTGGAAGACCAGTAGTAGTTTCCGATGCACATCTGGAGGCTTTCCGTAATTTGTGGACTATCAGAGTGTTGATGAAACACAGAAATTGCATCGGGATTGAATACAACTGTCACTATGCGCACTTTCGTCCATGGGAGTAATGTCTCAAACAGTCTACGCTTTGATCGTTCCCTCGAAGACCAGTAGTGGTTCCTGATGCACATCTGGAGGCATTCTGTAATCTGTGGACTATCAGAGTGTTGATGAAACACAGTAATTGCATCGGGATTGAATACAACAGTCACCATGCTCACTTCCCTTCATGGGAGTAATGTCTCAAACACTCTACGCTCTGATTGATCCCTGGAAGACCAGTAGTAGTTTCCGGTGCCCATATGGAGGCAATCTGTAATCTGTGGACTATCAGATTGTTGATGAAACACAGAAATTGCATCGGGATTGAATACAACAGTCACCATGCGAACTTTCCTCCATGGGAGTAATTCTCAAACAGCCTACGCTTTGATCGTTCCCTGGAAGACCAGTAGTAGTTTCCGATGCACATCTGGTGGCATTCTGTAATCTGTGGACTATCAGAGTGTTAATGAAACACAGAAATTGCATCGGGATTGAATACAACAATCACCATGCGCTCTTTCCACCACGGGGGTAATGTCTCAAACAGTCTACGCTTTGATCGTTCCCCAGAAGACCAGTAGTAGTTTCCGATGCACATCTGGTGGCATTCTGTAATCTGTGGACTATCAGAGTGTTGATGAAACACATAAATTGCATCGGGATTGAATACAACAGTCACCATGCGCACTTCCCTCCGTGGGAGTAATGTCTCAAACAGTCAATTCTTTGATCGTTCCCTGGAAGACCAGTAGTAGTTTCCGGTGCCCATATGGAGGCAATCTGTAATCTGTGGACTATCAGATTGTTGATGAAACACAGAAATTGCATCGGGATTGAATCCAACAGTCACCATGCGCACTTTCCTCCGTGGGAGTAATGTCTCAAACAGTCTACTCTTTGATCGTTCCCTGGAAGACCAGTAGTAGTTTGCGGTGCACATCTGCAGGCATTCTGTAATCTGTGGACTATCAGAGTGTTGATGAAACACAGAAATTGCATCGGGATTGAATACAACAGTCACCATGCGCACTTTCTTCCATGGGAGTAATGTCTTAAACAGTCTACGCTTTGATCGTTCCCCAGGAGATCTGTGGTAGTTTCCGATGCACATCTGGTGGCATTCTGTAATCTGTGGACTATCAGAGTGTTGATGAAACACATAAATTGCATCAGGATTGAATACAACAGTCACCATGCGCACTTTCATCCGTGGGAGTGATGTCTCAAACAGTCTTCTCTTTGATCGTTCCCTGGAAGACCAGTAGTAGTTTCCGATGCACATCTGGAGGCATTCTGTAATCTGTTGACTATCAGAGTGTTGATGAAACACAGAAATTCCATCGGGATTGTATACAACAGTCACCATGCGCACTTTCCTCCATGGGAGTAATGTCTCAAACAGTCTACGCTTTGATCGTTCCCTGGAAGACCAGTAGTAGTTTCCGATGCACATCTGGTGGCATTCTGTAATCTGTGGACTATCAGAGTGTTGATGAAACACAGAAATTGCATCGGGATTGAATACAACAGTCACCATGCGCACTTTCGTCCATGGGAGTAATGTCTCAAACAGTCTACGCTTTGATCGTTCCCTGGAAGACCAGTAGTGGTTTCCGATGCACATCTGGAGGCATTCTGTAATCTGTGGATTATCAGAGTGTTGATGAAACACAGAAATTGCATCAGGATTGAATACAACATTCACCATGCGCACTTTCCTCCAAGGGAGTAATGTCTGTAACAGTCTACGCTTTGTTCGTTCCCTGGAAGACCAGTAGTAGTTTCCGATGCACATCTGGAGGCTTTCCGTAATTTGTGGACTATCAGAGTGTTGATGAAACACAGAAATTGCATCGGGATTGAATACAACTGTCACTATGCGCACTTTCGTCCATGGGAGCAATGTCTCAAACAGTCTACGCTTTGATCGTTCCCTCGAAGACCAGTAGTGGTTCCTGATGCACATCTGGAGGCATTCTGTAATCTGTGGACTATCAGAGTGTTGATGAAACACAGTAATTGCATCGTGATTGAATACAACAGGCACCATGCTCACTTCCCTTCCTGGGAGTAATGTCTCAAACACTCTACGCTCTGATTGATCCCTGGAAGACCAGTAGTAGTTTCCGGTGCACATATGGAGGCAATCTGTAATCTGTGGACTATCAGATTGTTGATGAAACACAGAAATTGCATCGGGATTGAATCCAACAGTCACCATGCAAACTTTCCTCCATGGGAGTAATTCTCAAACAGCCTACGCTTTGATCGTTCCCTGGAAGACCAGTAGTAGTTTCCGATGCACATCTGGTGGCATGCTGTAATCTGTGGACTATCAGAGAGTTGATGAAACACAGAAATTGCATCGGGATTGAATACAACAATCACCATGCGCTCTTTCCTCCACGGGAGTAATGTCTCAAACAGTCTACGCTTTGATCGTTCCCCAGAAGACCAGTAGTAGTTTCCGATGCACATCTGGTGGCATTCTGTAATCTGTAGACTATCAGAGTGTTGATGAAACACATAAATTGCATCGGGATTGAATACAACAGTCACCATGCGCACTTTCCTCCGTGGGAGTAATGTCTCAAACAGTCTACTATTTGATCGTTCCCTGGAAGACCACTAGTAGTTTCCGATGCACATCTGGAGGCATTCTGTAATCTGTTGACTATCAGAGTGTCGATGAAACACAGAAATGTCATCGGGATTGAATACAACATTCACCATGCTCACTTCCCTTCATGGGAGTAATGTCTCAAACACTCTACGCTCTGATTGATCCCCGGAAGACCAGTAGTAGTTTCCGATGCACATCTGGAGGCATTCTGTAATCTGTGGACTATCAGAGTGTTGATGAAACACAGAAATTGCATCGGGATTGAATACAACAGTCACCATGCGCACTTTCCTCCACGGGAGTAATGTCTCAAACAGTCTACGCTTTGATTGTTCCCTGGAAGACCAGTAGTAGTTTCCGATGCACATCTGGTGACATTCTGTGATCTGTAGACTATCAGAGTGTTGATGAAACACAGAAATTGCATCGGGATTGAATACAACAGTCTCCCTGTGCACTTACCTCCATGGGGGTAATGTCTCAAAGAGTTTACGCTTTGATCGTTCCCTGAAAGACCAGTAGTAGTTTCCGATGCACATCTGGAGGCATTCTGTAATCTGTTGACTATCAGAGTGTTGATGAAACACAGAAATTCCATCGGGATTGTATACAACAGTCACCATGCGCACTTTCCTCCATGGGAGTAATGTCTCAAACAGTCTACGCTTTGATCGTTCCCTGGAAGACCAGTAGTAGTTTCCGATGCACATCTGGTGGCATTCTGTAATCTGTGGACTATCAGAGTGTTGATGAAACACAGAAATTGCATCGGGATTGAATACAACAGTCACCATGCGCACTTTCGTCCATGGGAGTAATGTCTCAAACAGTCTACGCTTTGATCGTTCCCTGGAAGACCAGTAGTGGTTTCCGATGCACATCTGGAGGCATTCTGTAATCTGTGGATTATCAGAGTGTTGATGAAACACAGAAATTGCATCAGGATTGAATACAACATTCACCATGCGCACTTTCCTCCAAGGGAGTAATGTCTGTAACAGTCTACGCTTTGTTCGTTCCCTGGAAGACCAGTAGTAGTTTCCGATGCACATCTGGAGGCTTTCCGTAATTTGTGGACTATCAGAGTGTTGATGAAACACAGAAATTGCATCGGGATTGAATACAACTGTCACTATGCGCACTTTCGTCCATGGGAGCAATGTCTCAAACAGTCTACGCTTTGATCGTTCCCTCGAAGACCAGTAGTGGTTCCTGATGCACATCTGGAGGCATTCTGTAATCTGTGGACTATCAGAGTGTTGATGAAACACATTAATTGCATCAGATTGAATACAACAGGCACCATGCTCACTTCCCTTCCTGGGAGTAATGTCTCAAACACTCTACGCTCTGATTGATCCCTGGAAGACCAGTAGTAGTTTCCGGTGCACATATGGAGGCAATCTGTAATCTGTGGAGTATCAGATTGTTCATGAAACACAGAAATTGCATCGGGATTGAATCCAACAGTCACCATGCAAACTTTCCTCCATGGGAGTAATTCTCAAACAGCCTACGCTTTGATCGTTCCCTGGAAGACCAGTAGTAGTTTCCGATGCACATCTGGTGGCATGCTGTAATCTGTGGACTATCAGAGAGTTGATGAAACACAGAAATTGCATCGGGATTGAATACAACAATCACCATGCGCTCTTTCCTCCACGGGAGTAATGTCTCAAACAGTCTACGCTTTGATCGTTCCCCAGAAGACCAGTAGTAGTTTCCGATGCACATCTGGTGGCATTCTGTAATCTGTGGACTATCAGAGTGTTGATGAAACACATAAATTGCATCGGGATTGAATACAACAGTCACCATGCGCACTTTCCTCCGTGGGAGTAATGTCTCAAACAGTCTACTATTTGATCGTTCCCTGGAAGACCACTAGTAGTTTCCGATGCACATCTGGAGGCATTCTGTAATCTGTTGACTATCAGAGTGTTGATGAAACACAGAAATGTCATCGGGATTGAATACAACATTCACCATGCTCACTTCCCTTCATGGGAGTAATGTCTCAAACACTCTACGATCTGATTGATCGCCGGAAGACCAGTAGTAGTTTCCGATGCACATCTGGAGGCATTCTGTAATCTGTGGACTATCAGAGTGTTGATGAAACACAGAAATTGCATCGGGATTGAATACAACAGTCACCATGCGCACTTTCCTCCACGGGAGTAATGTCTCAAACAGTCTACGCTTTGATTGTTCCCTGGAAGACCAGTAGTAGTTTCCGATGCACATCTGGTGACATTCTGTGATCTGTAGACTATCAGAGTGTTGATGAAACACAGAAATTGCATCGGGATTGAATACAACAGTCTCCCTGTGCACTTTCCTCCGTGGGAGTAATGTCTCAAACAGTCTACTATTTGATCGTTCCCTGGAAGACCAGTAGTAGTTTCCGGTGCACATCTGCAGGCATTCTGTAATCTGTGGACTATCAGAGTGTTGATGAAACACAGAAATTGCATCGGGATTGAATACAACAGTCACCATGCGCACTTTCTTCCATGGGAGTAATGTCTTAAACAGTCTACGCTTTGATCGTTCCCCAGGAGATCTGTGGTAGTTTCCGATGCACATCTGGTGGCATTCTGTAATCTGTGGACTATCAGAGTGTTGATGAAACACATAAATTGCATCAGGATTGAATACAACAGTCACCATGCGCACTCTCATCCGTGGGAGTAATGTCTCAAACAGTCTTCTCTTTGATCGTTCCCTGGAAGACCAGTAGTAGTTTCCGATGCACATCTGGAGGCATTCTGTAATCTGTTGACTATCAGAGTGTTGATGAAACACAGAAATTCCATCGGGATTGTATACAACAGTCACCAGGCGCACTTTCCTCCATGGGAGTAATGTCTTAAACAGTCTACGCTTTGATCGTTCCCTGGAAGACCAGTAGTAGTTTCCGATGCACATCTGGTGGCATTCTGTAATCTGTGGACTATCAGAGTGTTGATGAAACACAGAAATTGCATCGGGATTGAATACAACAGTCACCATGCGCACTTTCGTCCATGGGAGTAATGTCTCAAACAGTCTACGCTTTGATCGTTCCCTGGAAGACCAGTAGTGGTTTCCGATGCACATCTGGAGGCATTCTGTAATCTGTGGATTATCAGAGTGTTGATGAAACACAGAAATTGCATCAGGATTGAATACAACATTCACCATGCGCACTTTCCTCCAAGGGAGTAATTTCTGTAACAGTCTACGCTTTGCTCGTTCCCTGGAAGACCAGTAGTAGTTTCCGATGCACATCTGGAGGCTTTCCGTAATTTGTGGACTATCAGAGTGTTGATGAAACACAGAAATTGCATCGGGATTGAATACAACTGTCACTATGCGCACTTTCGTCCATGGGAGCAAAGTCTCAAAGAGTTTGCGCTTTGATCGTTCCCTGGAAGACCAGTAGTGGTTCCTGATGCACATCTGGAGGCATTCTGTAATCTGTGGACTATCAGAGTGTTGATGAAACACAGTAATTGCATCGTGATTGAATACAACAGGCACCATGCTCACTTCCCTTCCTGGGAGTAATGTCTCAAACACTCTACGCTCTGATTGATCCCTGGAAGACCAGTAGTAGTTTCCGGTGCACATATGGAGGCAATCTGTAATCTGTGGACTATCAGATTGTTGATGAAACACAGAAATTGCATCGGGATTGAATCCAACAGTCACCATGCAAACTTTCCTCCATGGGAGTAATTCTCAAACAGCCTACGCTTTGATCGTTCCCTGGAAGACCAGTAGTAGTTTCCGATGCACATCTGGTGGCATGCTGTAATCTGTGGACTATCAGAGAGTTGATGAAACACAGAAATTGCATCGGGATTGAATACAACAATCACCATGCGCTCTTTCCTCCACGGGAGTAATGTCTCAAACAGTCTACGCTTTGATCGTTCCCCAGAAGACCAGTAGTAGTTTCCGATGCACATCTGGTGGCATTCTGTAATCTGTGGACTATCAGAGTGTTGATGAAACACATAAATTGCATCGGGATTGAATACAACAGTCACCATGCGCACTTTCCTCCGTGGGAGTAATGTCTCAAACAGTCTACTATTTGATCGTTACCTGGAAGACCACTAGTAGTTTCCGATGCACATCTGGAGGCATTCTGTAATCTGTTGACTATCAGAGTGTTGATGAAACACAGAAATGTCATCGGGATTGAATACAACATTCACCATGCTCACTTCCCTTCATGGGAGTAATGTCTCAAACACTCTACGCTCTGATTGATCCCCGGAAGACCAGTAGTAGTTTCCGATGCACATCTGGAGGCATTCTGTAATCTGTGGACTATCAGAGTGTTGATGAAACACAGAAATTGCATCGGGATTGAATACAACAGTCACCATGCGCACTTTCCTCCACGGGAGTAATGTCTCAAACAGTCTACGCTTTGATTGTTCCCTGGAAGACCAGTAGTAGTTTCCGATGCACATCTGGTGACATTCTGTGATCTGTAGACTATCAGAGTGTTGATGAAACACAGAAATTGCATCGGGATTGAATACAACAGTCTCCCTGTGCACTTACCTCCATGGGGGTAATGTCTCAAAGAGTTTACGCTTTGATCGTTCCCTGGAAGACCAGTAGTAGTTTCCGATGCACATCTGGAGGCATTCTGTAATCTGTGGACTATCAGAGTGTTGATGAAACACAGTAATTGCATCGTGATTGAATACAACAGGCACCATGCTCACTTCCCTTCATGGGAGTAATGTCTCAAACACTCTACGCTCTGATTGATCCCTGGAAGACCAGTAGTAGTTTCCGGTGCACATATGGAGGCAATCTGTAATCTGTGGACTATCGGATTGTTGATGAAACACAGAAATGCATCGGGATTGAATCCAACAGTCACCATGCGAACTTTCCTCCATGGGAGTAATTCTCAAACAGCCTACGCTTTGATCGTTCCCTGGAAGACCAGTAGTAGTTTCCGATGCACATCTCGTGGCATGCTGTAATCTGTGGACTATCAGAGTGTTGATGAAACACAGAAATTGCATCGGGATTGAATACAACAATCACCATGCGCTCTTTCCTCCACGGGAGTAATGTCTCAAACAGTCTACGATTTGATCGTTCCCCAGAAGACCAGTAGTAGTTTCCGATGCACATCTGGTGGCATTCTGTAATCTGTGGACTATCAGAGTGTTGATGAAACACATAAATTGCATCGGGATAGAATACAACAGTCACCATGCGCACTTTCCTCCGTGGGAGTAATGTCTCAAACAGTCTACTATTTGATCGTTCCCTGGAAGACCAGTAGTAGTTTCCGATGCACATCTGGAGGCATTCTGTAATCTGTTGACTATCAGAGTGTTGATGAAACACAGAAATGTCATCGGGATTGAATACAACATTCACCATGCTCACTTCCCTTCATGGGAGTAATGTCTCAAACACTCTACGCTCTGATTGATCCCTGGAAGACCAGTAGTAGTTTCCGATGCACATCTGGAGGCATTCTGTAATCTGTGGACTATCAGAGTGTTGATGAAACACAGAAATTGCATCGGGATTGAATACAACAGTCACCATGCGCACTTTCGTCCATGGGAGTAATGTCTTAAACAGTCTACGCTTTGATCGTTCCCTGGAAGACCAGTAGTGGTTTCCGATGCACATCTGGAGGCATTCTGTAATCTGTGGATTATCAGAGTGTTGATGAAACACAGAAATTGCATCAGGATTGAATACAACATTCACCATGCGCACTTTCCTCCAAGGGAGTAATGTCTGTAACAGTCTACGCTTTGTTCGTTCCCTGGAAGACCAGTAGTAGTTTCCGATGCACATCTGGAGGCTTTCCGTAATTTGTGGACTATCAGAGTGTTGATGAAACACAGAAATTGCATCGGGATTGAATACAACTGTCACTATGCGCACTTTCGTCCATGGGAGCAATGTCTCAAACAGTCTACGCTTTGATCGTTCCCTCGAAGACCAGTAGTGGTTCCTGATGCACATCTGGAGGCATTCTGTAATCTGTGGACTATCAGAGTGTTGATGAAACACAGTAATTGCATCGTGATTGAATACAACAGGCACCATGCTCACTTCCCTTCCTGGGAGTAATGTCTCAAACACTCTACGCTCTGATTGATCCCTGGAAGACCAGTAGTAGTTTCCGGTGCACATATGGAGGCAATCTGTAATCTGTGGACTATCAGATTGTTGATGAAACACAGAAATTGCATCGGGATTGAATCCAACAGTCACCATGCGAACTTTCCTCCATGGGAGTAATTCTCAAACAGCCTACGCTTTGATCGTTCCCTGGAAGACCAGTAGTAGTTTCCGATGCACATCTGGTGGCATGCTGTAATCTGTGGACTATCAGAGTGTTGATGAAACACAGAAATTGCATCGGGATTGAATACAACAATCACCATGCGCTCTTTCCTCCACGGGAGTAATGTCTCAAACAGTCTACGCTTTGATCGTTCCCCAGAAGACCAGTAGTAGTTTCCGATGCACATCTGGTGGCATTCTGTAATCTGTGTACTATCAGAGTGTTGATGAAACACATAAATTGCATCGGGATTGAATACAACAGTCACCATGAGCACTTTCCTCCGTGGGAGTAATGTCTCAAACAGTCTACTATTTGATCGTTCCCTGGAAGACCAGTAGTAGTTTCCGATGCACATCTGGAGGCATTCTGTAATCTGTTGACTATCAGAGTGTTGATGAAACACAGAAATGTCATCGGGATTGAATACAACATTCACCATGCTCACTTCCCTTCATGGGAGTAATGTCTCAAACACTCTACGCTCTGATTGATCCCTGGAAGACCTGTAGTAGTTTCCGATGCACATCTGGAGGCATTCTGTAATCTGTGGACTATCAGAGTGTTGATGAAACACAGAAATTGCATCGGGATTGAATACAACAATCACCATGCGCACTTTCCTCCACGGGAGTAATGTCTCAAACAGTCTACGCTTTGATTGTTCCCTGGAAGACCAGTAGTAGTTTCCGATGCACATCTGGTGACATTCTGTAATCTGTAGGCTATCAGAGTGTTGATGAAACACAGAAATTGCATCGGGATTGAATACAACAGTCTCCCTGTGCACTTACCTCCATGGGGGTAATGTCTCAAAGAGTTTGCGCTTTGATCGTTCCCTGGAAGACCAGTAGTAGTTTCCGATGCACATCTGGAGGCATTCTGTAATCTGTGGACTATCAGAGTGTTGATGAAACACAGTAATTGCATCGTGATTGAATACAACAGGCACCATGCTCACTTCCCTTCATGGGAGTAATGTCTCAAACACTCTACGCTCTGATTGATCCCTGGAAGACCAGTAGTAGTTTCCGGTGCCCATATGGAGGCAATCTGTAATCTGTGGACTATCAGATTGTTGATGAAACACAGAAATTGCATCGGGATTGAATCCAACAGTCACCATGCGAACTTTCCTCCATGGGTGTAATTCTCAAACAGCCTACGCTTTGATCGTTCCCTGGAAGACCAGTAGTAGTTTCCGATGCACATCTGGTGGCATGCTGTAATCTGTGGACTATCAGAGTGTTGATGAAACACAGAAATTGCATCGGGATTGAATACAACAATCACCATGCGCTCTTTCCTCCACGGGAGTAATGTCTCAAACAGTCTACGATTTGATCGTTCCCCAGAAGACCAGTAGTAGTTTCCGATGCACATCTGGTGGCATTCTGTAATCTGTGGACTATCAGAGTGTTGATGAAACACATAAATTGCATCGGGATTGAATACAACAGTCACCATGCGCACTTTCCTCCGTGGGAGTAATGTCTCAAACAGTCTACCATTTGATCGTTCCCTGGAAGACCAGTAGTAGTTTCCGATGCACATCTGGAGGCATTCTGTAATCTGTTGACTATCAGAGTGTTGATGAAACACAGAAATGTCATCGGGATTGAATACAACATTCACCATGCTCACTTCCCTTCATGGGAGTAATGTCTCAAACACTCTACGCTCTGATTAATCCCTGGAAGACCAGTAGTAGTTTCCGATGCACATCTGGAGGCATTCTGTAATCTGTGGACTATCAGAGTGTTGATGAAACACAGAAATTGCATCGGGATTGAATACAACAGTCACCATGCGCACTTTCCTCCACGGGAGTAATGTCTCAAACAGTCTACGCTTTGATTGTTCCCTGGAAGACCAGTAGTAGTTTCCGATGCACATCTGGTGACATTCTGTAATCTGTAGACTATCAGAGTGTTGATGAAACACAGAAATTGCATCGGGATTGAATACAACAGTCTCCCTGTGCACTTACCTCCATGGGGGTAATGTCTCAAAGAGTTTACGTTTTGATCGTTCCCTGGAAGACCAGTAGTAGTTTCCGATGCACATCTGGAGGCATTCTGTAATCTGTGGACTATCAGAGTGTTGATGAAACACAGAAATTGCATCGGGATTGAATACAACTGTCACCATGCGCACTTTCGTCCATGGGAGTAATGTCTCAAACAGTCTACTCTTTGATCGCTCCCTGGAAGACCAGTAGTAGTTTCCGATGCACATCTGGAGGCATTCTGTAATCTGTTGACTATCAGAGTGTTGATGAAACACAGAAATTGCATCGGGATTGAATACAAAAGTCACCCTGAGCACTTACCTCCATGGGAGTAATGTCTCTAAGAGTCTACGCTTTGATCGTTGATAGTTCCCTGGAAGACCAGTAGTAGTTGCCGATGCGCATCTGGATGCTTTCTGTAATCTGTGGACTATCAGATTGTTGATGAAACACAGAAATTGCATTGGGATTGAATACAACAGTCTCCATGCGCAGTTTCCTCCATGGGAGCAAAGTCTCAAACAGTCTACGCTTTGATCGTTCCCTGGAAGACCAGTAGTAGTTCCCGATGCACATCTAATGGCATTCTGTAATCTGTAGACTATCAGAGTGTTGATGAAACACAGATATTGCATCGGGATTGAATACAACAGTCACCATGCGCACTTTCGTCCATGGGAGTAATGACTCTACAGGCTACGCTTTGATAGTTACCTGGAAGACCAGTAATAGTTACCGATGCACATCTCTATGCTTTCTGTAATCTGTGGACTATCAGACTGTTCATGAAACACAGATATTGCATCGGGATTGAATACATCAGTCTCCATGAGCAGTTTCCTCCATGGGGGTAAAGTCTCAAACAGCCTACGCTTTGATCGTTCCCTGGAAGACCAGTAGTAGTTTCCGCTGCACACCTTGTGGCATTCTGTAATCTGTGGACTATCGGAATGTTGATGAAACACAGAAATTGCACCGGGATTGAATACAACAGTCACCATCCGCACTTTCCTCCATGGGAGTAATGTCTGAAACAGTCTACGCTTTGATCGTTCCCTGGAATACCAGTAGTATTTTCCGATACACATCTGATGTCATTCTGTAATCTGTATTCTATCAGAGTGTTGATGAAACACAGAATTGAATCGGAATTGAATACAACAGTCACCATGCGCACTTTCCTCCATGGGAGTAATGTCTCAAACACTCTACGCTTTGATCGTTCCCTGGAAGACCAGTAGTAGTTTCCGATGCACATCTGGAGGCATTCTGTAATCTGTGGACCATCAGAGTGTTGATGAAACACAGAAATTGCATCGGGATTGAATACAACAGTCACCATGCGCACTTTCCTCCACGGGAGTAATGTCTCAAACAGTCTACGCTTTGATCGTTCCCTGGAAGACCAGTAGTAGTTCCCGATGCACATCTAATGGCATTCTGTAATCTGTAGACTATCAGAGTGTTGATGAAACACAGATATTGCATCGGGATTGAATACAACAGTCACCATGCGCACTTTCGTCCATGGGAGTAATGACTCTACAGGCTACGCTTTGATAGTTACCTGGAAGACCAGTAATAGTTACCGATGCACATCTCTATGCTTTCTGTAATCTGTGGACTATCAGACTGTTCATGAAACACAGATATTGCATCGGGATTGAATACATCAGTCTCCATGAGCAGTTTCCTCCATGGGGGTAAAGTCTCAAACAGCCTACGCTTTGATCGTTCCCTGGAAGACCAGTAGTAGTTTCCGCTGCACACCTTGTGGCATTCTGTAATCTGTGGACTATCAGAATGTTGATGAAACACAGAAATTGCACCGGGATTGAATACAACAGTCACCATCCGCACTTTCCTCCATGGGAGTAATGTCTGAAACAGTCTACGCTTTGATCGTTCCCTGGAATACCAGTAGTATTTTCCGATACACATCTGATGTCATTCTGTAATCTGTGGACTATCAGAGTGTTGATGAAACACAGAAATTGCATCGGGATTGAATACAACAGTCACCATGCGCACTTTCCTCCATGGGAGTAATGTCTCAAACAGTCTACGCTTTGATCGTTCCCTGGAAGACCACTAGTAGTTTCCGATGCACATCTGGTGGCATTCTGTAATCTGTGGATTATCAGAGTGTTGATGAAACACAGAAATAGCATCAGGATTGAATACAACATTCACCATGCGCACTTTCCTCCAAGGGAGTAATGTCTGTAACAGTCTACGCTTTGATCGTTCCCTGGAAGACCAGTAGTAGTTTCCGATGCACATCTGGAGGCTTTCCGTAATTTGTGGACTATCAGAGTGTTGATGAAACACAGAAATTGCATCGGGATTGAATACAACTGTCACTATGCGCACTTTCGTCCATGGGAGTAATGTCTCAAACAGTCTACGCTTTGATCGTTCCCTCGAAGACCAGTAGTGGTTCCTGATGCACATCTGGAGGCATTCTGTAATCTGTGGACTATCAGAGTTTTGATGAAACACAGTAATTGCATCGGGATTGAATACAACAGTCACCATGCTCACTTCCCTTCATGGGAGTAATGTCTCAAACACTCTACGCTCTGATTGATCCCTGGAAGACCAGTAGTAGTTTCCGGTGCCCATATGGAGGCAATCTGTAATCTGTGGACTATCAGATTGTTGATGAAACACAGAAATTGAATCGGGATTGAATCCAACAGTCACCATGCGAACTTTCCTCCATGGGAGTAATTCTCAAACAGCCTACGCTTTGATCGTTCCCTGGAAGACCAGTAGTAGTTTCCGATGCACATCTGGTGGCATTCTGTAATCTGTGGACTATCAGAGTGTTGATGAAACATAGAAATTGCATCGGGATTGAATACAACAATCACCATGCGCTCTTTTCACCACGGGGGTAATGTCTCAAACAGTCTACGCTTTGATCGTTCCCCAGAAGACCAGTAGTAGTTTCCGATGCACATCTGGTGGCATTCTGTAATCTGTGGACTATCAGAGTGTTGATGAAACACATAAATTGCATCGGGATTGAATACAACAGTCACCATGCGCACTTCCCTCCGTGGGAGTAATGTCTCAAACAGTCTACTCTTTGATCGTTCCCTGGAAGACCAGTAGTAGTTTCCGGTGCCCATATGGAGGCAATCTGTAATCTTTGGACTATCAGATTGTTGATGAAACACAGAAATTGCATCGGGATTGAATCCAACAGTCACCATGCGCACTTTCCTCCGTGGGAGTAATGTCTCAAACAGTCTACTCTTTGATCGTTCCCTGGAAGACCAGTAGTAGTTTCCGGTGCACATCTGCAGGCATTCTGTAATCTGTGGACTATCAGAGTGTTGATGAAACACAGAAATTGCATCGTGATTGAATACAACAGTCACCATGCGCACTTTCTTCCATGGGAGTAATGTCTTAAACAGTCTACGCTTTGATCGTTCCCCAGGAGATCTGTGGTAGTTTCCGATGCACATCTGGTGGCATTCTGTAATCTGTGGACTATCAGAGTGTTGATGAAACACAGAAATTGCATCGGGATTGAATACAACAGTCACCATGCGTACTTTCATCCATGGGAGTAATGTCTCTAACAGTCTACGCTTTGATCGTTGCCTGGAAGACCAGTAGTAGTTTCCGATGCACATCTGGAGGCTTTCCGTAATTTGTGGACTATCAGAGTGTTGATGAAACACAGTAATTACATCGGGATTGAATACAACAGTCACCATGCTCACTTCCCTTCATGGGAGTAATGTCTCAGACACTCTACGCTCTGATTGATCCCTGGAAGACCAGTAGTAGTTTCCGGTGCACATCTGGAGGCATTCTGTTATCTGTGGACTATCAGAGTGTTTATGAAACACAGAAATTGCATCGGGATTGAATACAACAGTCACCATGCGCACTTTCTTCCATGGGACTAATGTCTTAAACAGTCTACGATTTGATCGTTCCCTGGAAGACCAGTAGTAGTTTCCGATGCACATCTGGTGGCATTCTGTAATCTGTGGAGTATCAGATTGTTCTTGAAACACAGAAATTGCATCGGGACTGAATCCAACAGTCAGCATGCGAACTTTCCTCCATGGGAGTAATTCTCAAACAGTCTACGCTTTGATCGTTCCCTGGAAGACCAGTAGTAGTTTCCGATGCCCATCTGCTGGCTTTCTGTAATCTGTGGACTATCAGAGTGTTGATGAAACACAGAAATTGCATCGGGATTGAATACAACAATCACCATGCGCTCTTTCCTCCATGGGAGTAATGTCTCAAACAGTCAACTCTTTGATCGTTCCCTGGAAGGTGTGGGATCCTTACCTGGTGGGATTGACGGAGGACATCGAGTGGGTGCAAAGAAGGGCAGCTCGTTTTGTATTATCGCGTTATAGGGGAGAGAGTGTGGCAGATATGATACACGAGTTGGGATGGAAGTCATTACAGCATAGACGTTTTTCGTCGCGGCGAGAGCTTTTACGAAATTTCAGTCACCAACTTTCTCTTCCGAATGCAAAAATATTTTGTTGAGCCCAACCTACATAGGTAGGAATGATCATCAAAATAAAATAAGAGAAATCAGAGCTCGAACAGAAAGTTTTAGGTGTTCGTTTTGTCCCGCTCGCTGTTCGGGAGTGGAATAATAGAGAGATAGTATGATTGTGGTTCGATGAACCCTCTGCCAAGCACTTAAATGTGAATTGCAGAGTAGTCATGTAGATGTAGATGTAGATGTAGATGAAGACAAGTAGTAGTTTCCGATGCACATCTGGAGGCATTCTGTAATCTGTTGACTATCAGAGTTTTGATGAAAGACAGAAATTGCATCGGGATTGTATACAACAGTCACCATGCGCACTTTCCTCCATTGGAGTAATGTCTCAAACAGTCTACGCTTTGATCGTTCCCTGGAAGACCAGTAGTATTTTCCGATGCACATCTGGTGGCATTCTTTAATCTGTGGACTATCAGAGTGTTGATGAAACACAGAAATTGCATCGGGATTGAATACAACAGTCACCACGCGCACTTTCCTCCATGGGAGTAATGTCTCTAACAGTCTACGCTTTGATCGTTCCCTGGAAGACCAGTAGTAGTTTCCGATGCACATCTGGAGGCTTTCCGTAATTTGTGGACTATCAGAGTGTTGATGAAACACAAAAATTGCATCGGGATTGAATACAACTGTCACCATGCTCAGTTCCCTTCATGGGAGTAATGTCTCAGACACTCTACGCTCTGATTGATCCCTGGAAGACCAGTGGTAGTTTCCGGTGCACATCTGGTGGCATTCTTTAATTTGTGGACTATCAGAGTGTTGATGAAACACAGAAATTGCATCGGGATTGAATACAACAGTCACCACGCGCACTTTCGTCCATGGGAGTAATGTCTCAAACAGTCTACGCTTTGATCGTTCCCTGGAAGACCAGTAGTGGTTTCCGATGCACATCAGTAGGCATTCTGCAATCTGTTGACTATCAGAGTGTTGATGAAACACAGAAATTGCATCGGGATTGAATACAACAGTCACCATGCGCACTTTCCTCCATGGGAGTAATGTCTCAAACAGTCTACACTTAGATCGTTCCCTGGAAGACCAGTAGTAGCTTCCGATGCACATCTGGAGGCATTCTTTAATCTGTGGACTATCAGAGTGTTGATGAAACACAGAAATTGCATCGGGATTGAATACAACAGTCACCATGCGCACTTTCCTCCACGGGAGTAATGTCTCAAACAGTCTACTCTTTGATCGTTCCCTGGAAGACCAGTAGTAGTTTCCGGTGCCCATATGGAGGCAATCTGTAATCTTTGGACTATCAGATTGTTGATGAAACACAGAAATTGCATCGGGATTGAATCCAACAGTCACCATGCGCTCTTTCCACCACGGGGGTAATGTCTCAAACAGTCTACGCTTTGATCGTTCCCCAGAAGACCAGTAGTAGTTTCCGATGCACATCTGGTGGCATTCTGTAATCTGTGGACTATCAGAGTGTTGATGAAACACATAAATTGCATCGGGATTGAATACAACAGTCACCATGCGCACTTCCCTCCGTGGGAGTAATGTCTCAAACAGTCTACTCTTTGATCGTTCCCTGGAAGACCAGTAGTAGTTTCCGGTGCCCATATGGAGGCAATCTGTAATCTTTGGACTATCAGATTGTTGATGAAACACAGAAATTGCATCGGGATTGAATCCAACAGTCACCATGCGCACTTTCCTCCGTGGGAGTAATGTCTCAAACAGTCTACTCTTTGATCGTTCCCTGGAAGACCAGTAGTAGTTTCCGGTGCACATCTGCAGGCATTCTGTAATCTGTGGACTATCAGAGTGTTGATGAAACACAGAAATTGCATCGGGATTGAATACAACAGTCACCATGCGCACTTTCTTCCATGGGAGTAATGTCTTAAACAGTCTACGCTTTGATCGTTCCCCAGGAGATCTGTGGTAGTTTCCGATGCACATCTGGTGGCATTCTGTAATCTGTGGACTATCAGAGTGTTGATGAAACACAGAAATTGCATCGGGATTGAATACAACAGTCACCATGCGTACTTTCATCCATGGGAGTAATGTCTCTAACAGTCTACGCTTTGATCGTTGCCTGGAAGACCAGTAGTAGTTTCCGATGCACATCTGGAGGCTTTCCGTAATTTGTGGACTATCAGAGTGTTGATGAAACACAGTAATTACATCGGGATTGAATACAACAGTCACCATGCTCACTTCCCTTCATGGGAGTAATGTCTCAGACACTCTACGCTCTGATTGATCCCTGGAAGACCAGTAGTAGTTTCCGGTGCACATCTGGAGGCATTCTGTTATCTGTGGACTATCAGAGTGTTTATGAAACACAGAAATTGCATCGGGATTGAATACAACAGTCACCATGCGCACTTTCTTCCATGGGACTAATGTCTTAAACAGTCTACGATTTGATCGTTCCCTGGAAGACCAGTAGTAGTTTCCGATGCACATCTGGTGGCATTCTGTAATCTGTGGAGTATCAGATTGTTCATGAAACACAGAAATTGCATCGGGACTGAATCCAACAGTCAGCATGCGAACTTTCCTCCATGGGAGTAATTCTCAAACAGTCTACGCTTTGATCGTTCCCTGGAAGACCAGTAGTAGTTTCCGATGCCCATCTGCTGGCTTTCTGTAATCTGTGGACTATCAGAGTGTTGATGAAACACATAAATTGCATCGGGATTGAATACAACAGTCACCACGCGCACTTTCCTCCATGGGAGTAATGTCTCTAACAGTCTACGCTTTGATCGTTCCCTGGAAGACCAGTAGTAGTTTCCGATGCACATCTGGAGGCTTTCCGTAATTTGTGGACTATCAGAGTGTTGATGAAACACAAAAATTGCATCGGGATTGAATACAACTGTCACCATGCTCAGTTCCCTTCATGGGAGTAATGTCTCAGACACTCTACGCTCTGATTGATCCCTGGAAGACCAGTGGTAGTTTCCGGTGCACATCTGGTGGCATTCTTTAATCTGTGGACTATCAGAGTGTTGGTGAAACACAGAAATTGCATCGGGATTGAATACAACAGTCACCACACGCACTTTCGTCCATGGGAGTAATGTCTCAAACAGTCTACGCTTTGATCGTTCCCTGGAAGACCAGTAGTGGTTTCCGATGCACATCAGTAGGCATTCTGCAATCTGTTGACTATCAGAGTGTTGATGAAACACAGAAATTGCATCGGGATTGTTTACAACAGTCACCATGCGCACTTTCCTCCATGGGAGTAATGTCTCAAACAGTCTACACTTAGATCGTTCCCTGGAAGACCAGTAGTAGCTTCCGATGCACATCTGGAGGCATTCTTTAATCTGTGGACTATCAGAGTGTTGATGAAACACAGATATTGCATCGGGATTGAATACAACAGTCACCATGCGCACTTACCTCCATGGGAGTAATGTCACTAACAGTCTACGCTTTGATCGTTCCCTGGAAGACCAGTAGTAGTTTCCGATTCACATCTGGAGGCTTTCCGTAATTTGTGGACTATCAGAGTGTTGATGAAAAACAGAAATTGCATCGGGATTGAATACAACTGTCACCATGCGCACTTTCGTCCATGGGAGTAATGTCTCAAACAGTCTACGCTTTGATCGTTCTTGGAAGACCAGTAGTGGTTTCCGATGCACATCTGGAGGCATTCTGTAAGCTGTGGACTGTCAGAGTGTTGATGAAACACAGAAATTGCATCGGGATTGAATACAACAGTCACCACGCTCACTTCCCTTCATGGGAGTAATGTCTCAAACACTCTACGCTCTGATTGATCCCTGGAAGACCAGTGGTAGTTTCCGGTGCACATCTGGAGGCATTCTGTAATCTGTGGAGTATCAGAGTGTTGATGAAACACAGAAATTGCATCGGGATTGAATACAACAGTCGCCATGCGCACTTTCTTCCATGGGAGTAATGTCTTAATCAGTCTACGATTTGATCGTTCCCTGGAAGACCAGTAGTAGTTTCCGATGTACATTTGGTGGCATTCTGTAATCTGTGGAGTATCAGATTGTTCAAGAAACACAGAAGTTGCATCGGGATTCAATCCAACAGTCACCATGCGAACTTTCCTCCATGGGTGTAATTCTCAAACAGTCTACGCTTTGATCGTTCCCTGGAAGACCAGTAGTAGTTTCCGATGCACATCTGGTGGCATTCTGTAATCTGTGGACTATCAGAGCGTTGATGAAACACAGAAATTGCATCGGGATTGAATACAACAATGACCATGCGCTGTTTCCTCCACGGGAGTAATGTCTCAATCAGTCTACGATTTGATCGTTCCCTGTAAGACCAGTAGTAGTTTCCGATGCACATCTGGAGGCATTCTGTAATCTGTGGACTATCAGGGTGTTGATTAAACACAGAAATTGCATCGGGATTGAATACAACAGTCACCATGTGCACTTTCCTTCATGGGAGTAATGTCTCAAACAGTCTACGCTTTGATCGTTCCCTGGAAGACCAGTAGTAGTTTCCGATGAACATCTGGAGGCATTCTGTAATTTGTGGACTATAAGAGTGTTGATGAAACACAGAAATTGCATCGGGATTAAATACAACAGTCACCATGCGCACTTTCAACCATAGGAGTAATGTCACTAACAGCCTACGATTTGATCGTTCCCTGGAACACCAGTAGTAGTTTCGGATGCACATCTGGATGCTTTCTGTAATCTGTGGACTATCAGAGTGTTGATGAAACACAGAAATTGCATCGGTTTGAATACAACAGTCTCCATGAGCAGTTTCCTCCATGGGAGTAATGTCTCAAACAGTCTACGCTTTGATCGTTCCCTGGAAGACCAGTAGTAGTTTCCGATGCACATCTGGAGGCATTCTGTAATCTGTGGACTATCAGAGTGTTGGTGAAACACAGAAATTGCATCGGGATTGAATACCAATGTCACCATGCGCATTTTCCTCCATGGGAGTAATGTGTAAAACAGTCTACGCTTTGATCGTTCCCTGGAAGACCAGTAGTAGTTTCCGATGCACATCTGGTGGCATGCTGTAATCTGTGGACTATCAGAGTGTTGATGAATCACAGAAATTGCATCGGGATTGAATACAACAATAACCATGCGCTCTTTCCTCCACGGGAGTAATGTCTCAAACAGTCTACGCTTTGATCGTTCCCCAGAAGACCAGTAGTAGTTTCCGATGCACATCTGGTGGCATTCTGTAATCTGTGGACTATCAGAATGTTGATGAAACACATAAATTGCATCGGGATTGAATACAACAGTCACCATGCGCACTTTCCTCCATGGGAGTCATGTCTCAAACAGTCTAGTCTTTGATCGTTCCCTGGAAGACGAGTAGTAGTTTCCGATGCACATCTGGAGGCATTCTGTAATCTGTTGACTGTCAGAGTGTTGATGAAACACAGAAATGTCATCGGGATTGAATACAACATTCACCATGCTCACTTCCCTTCATGGGAGTAATTTCTCAAACACTCTACGCTCTGATTGATCCCTGGAAGACCAGTAGTAGTTTCCGATGCACATCTGGAGGCATTCTGTAATCTGTGGACTATCAGAGTGTTGATGAAACACAGAAATTGCATCGGGATTGAATACAACAGTCTCCCTGAGCACTTACCTCCATGGGAGTAATGTCTCAAAGAGTTTACGATTTGGTCGTTCCCTGGAAGTCCAGTAGTAGTTTCCGATGCACATCTGGAGGCATTCTGTAATCTGTGGACTATCAGAGTGTTGATGAAACACAGAAATTGCATCAGGATTGAATACAACATTCACCATGCGCACTTTCCTCCAAGGGAGTAATGTCTGTAACAGTCTACGCTTTGATCGTTCCCTGGAAGACCAGTAGTAGTTTCCGATGCACATCTGGAGGCTTTCCGTAATTTGTGGACTATCAGAGTGTTGATGAAACGCAGATATTGCATCGGGATTGAATACAACTGTCACTATGCGCACTTTCGTCCATGGGAGTAATGTCTCAAACAGTCTACGCTTTGATCGTTCCCTCGAAGACCAGTAGTGGCTCCTGATGCACATCTGGAGGCATTCTGTAATCTGTGGAGTATCAGAGTGTTGATGAAACACAGTAATTGCATCGGGATTGAATAAAACAGTCACCATGCTCACTTCCCTTCATGGGAGTAATGTCTCAAACACTCTACGCTCTGATTGATCCCTGGAAGACCAGTAGTAGTTTCCCGTGCACATATGGAGGCAATCTGTAATCTGTGGAATATCAGATTGTTGATGAAACACAGAAATTGCATCGGGATTGAATCCAACAGTCACCATGCGAACTTTCATCCATGGGAGTAATTCTCAAACAGCCTACGCTTAGATCGTTCCCCAGAAGACCAGTAGTAGTTTCCGATGCACATCTGGTATCATTCTGTAATCTGTGGACTATCAGAGTGTTGATGAAACACAGAAATTGCATCGGGATTGAATACAACAGTCTCCCTGAGCACTTACCTCCATGGGAGTAATGTCTCAAAGAGTTTACGATTTGGTCGTTCCCTGGAAGTCCAGTAGTAGTTTCCGATGCACATCTGGAGGCATTCTGTAATCTGTGGACTATCAGAGTGTTGATGAAACACAGAAATTGCATCAGGATTGAATACAACATTCACCATGCGCACTTTCCTCCAAGGGAGTAATGTCTGTAACAGTCTACGCTTTGATCGTTCCCTGGAAGACCAGTAGTAGTTTCCGATGCACATCTGGAGGCTTTCCGTAATTTGTGGACTATCAGAGTGTTGATGAAACGCAGATATTGCATCGGGATTGAATACAACTGTCACTATGCGCACTTTCGTCCATGGGAGTAATGTCTCAAACAGTCTACGCTTTGATCGTTCCCTCGAAGACCAGTAGTGGCTCCTGATGCACATCTGGAGGCATTCTGTAATCTGTGGAGTATCAGAGTGTTGATGAAACACATAAATTGCATCGGGATTGAATTCAACAGTCACCATGCGCACTTTCCTCCGTGGGAGTAATGTCCCAAACAGTCTACGATTTGATCGTTCCCCAGAAGACCAGTAGTAGTTTCCGATGCACATCTGGTATCATTCTGTAATCTGTGGACTATCAGAGTGTTGATGAAACACAGAAATTGCATCGGGATTGAATCCAACAGTCACCATGCGCACTTTCCTCCGTGGGAGTAATGTCTCAAACAGTCTACTCTTTGATCGTTCCCTGGAAGACCAGTAGTAGATTCCGGTGCACATCTGCAGGCATTCTGTAATCTGTGGACTATCAGAGTGTTGATGAAACACAGAAATTGCATCGGGATTGAATACAACAGTCACCATGCGTACTTTCAACCATGGGAGTAATGTCTCTAACAGTCTACGCTTTGATCGTTGCCTGGAAGACCAGTAGTAGTTTCCGATGCACATCTGGAGGCTTTCCGTAATTTGTGGACTATCAGAGTGTTGATGAAACACAGTAATTACATCGGGATTGAATACAACAGTCACCATGCTCACTTCCCTTCATGGGAGTAATGTCTCAGACACTCTACGCTCTGATTGATCCCTGGAAGACCAGTAGTAGTTTCCGGTGCACATTTGGAGGCATTCTGTAATCTGTGGACTATCAGAGTGTTGATGAAACACAGAAATTGCATCGGGATTGAATACAACAGTCACCATGCGCACTTTCTTCCATGGGACTAATGTCTTAAACAGTCTACGATTTGATCGTTCCCTTGAAGACCAGTAGTAGTTTCCGATGCACATCTGGTGGCATTCTGTAACCTGTGGAGTATCAGATTGTTCATGAAACACAGAAATTGCATCGGGACTGAATCCAACAGTCAGCATGCGAACTTTCCTCCATGGGAGTAATTCTCAAACAGTCTACGCTTTGATCGTTCCCTGGAAGACCAGTAGTAGTTTCCGGTGCCCATCTGCTGGCATTCTGTAATCTGTGGACTATCAGAGTGTTGATGAAACACAGAAATTGCATCGGGATTGAATACAACAATCACCATGCGCTCTTTCCTCCATGGGAGTAATGTCTCAAACAGTCAACTCTTTGATCGTTCCCTGGAAGGTGTGGGATCCTTACCAGGTGGGATTGACGGAGGACATCGAGAGGGTGCAAAGAAGGGCAGCTCGTTTTGTATTATCGCGTTATAGGGGAGAGAGTGTGGCAGATATGATACACGAGTTGGGATGGAAGTCATTACAGCATAGACGTTTTTCGTCGCGGAGAGAGCTTTTTACGAAATTTCAGTCACCAACTTTCTCCTCCGAATGCGAAAATATTTTGTTGAGCCCAACCTACATAGGTAGGAATGATCATAAAAATAAAATAAGAGAAATCTGAGCTCGAACAGAAAGGTTTAGGTGTTCGTTTTTCCCGCTCGCTGTTCGGGAGTGGAATAGTAGAGAGATAGTATGATTGTGGTTCGATGAACCCTCTGCCAAGCACTTAAATGTGAATTGCAGAGTAGTCATGTAGATGTAGATGTAGATGTAGATGAAGACAAGTAGTAGTTTCCGATGCACATCTGGAGGCATTCTGTAATCTGTTGACTATCAGAGTTTTGATGAAAGACAGAAATTGCATCGGGATTGTATACAACAGTCACCATGCGCACTTTCCTCCATTGGAGTAATGTCTCAAACAGTCTACGCTTTGATCGTTCCCTGGAAGACCAGTAGTAGTTTCCGATGCTCATCTGGTGGCATTCTTTAATCTGTGGACTATCAGAGTGTTGATGAAACACAGAAATTGCATCGGGATTGAATACAACAGTCACCACGCGCACTTTCCTTCATGGGAGTAATGTCTCTAACAGTCTACGCTTTGATCGTTCCCTGGAAGACCAGTAGTAGTTTCCGATGCACATCTGGAGGCTTTCCGTAATTTGTGGACTATCAGAGTGTTGATGAAACACAGAAATTGCATCGGGATTGAATACAACTGTCACCATGCTCACTTCCCTTCATGGGAGTAATGTCTCAGACACTCTACGCTCTGATTGATCCCTGGAAGACCAGTGGTAGTTTCCGGTGCACATCTGGTGGCATTCTTTAATCTGTGGTCTATCAGAGTGTTGATGAAACACAGAAATTGCATCGGGATTGAATACAACAGTCACCACGCGCACTTTCGTCCATGGGAGTAATGTCTCAAACAGTCTACGATTTGACCGTTCCCTGGAAGACCAGTAGTGGTTCCCGATGCACATCTGGAGGCATTCTGTAATCTATGGACTATCAGAGTGTTGATGAAACACAGAAATTGCATCGGGATTGAATACAACAGTCACCATGCGCACTTTCTTCCATGGGAGTAATGTCTTAAACAGTCTACGCTTTGATCGTTCCCCGGAAGACCTGTAGTAGTTTCCGATGCACATCTGGTGGCATTCTGTTATCTGTGGACTATCAGAGTGTTAATGAAACACAGATATCGCATCGGGATTGAATACAACAGTCACCATGCTCACTTCCCTTCATGGGAGTAATGTCTCAGAAACTCTACGCTCTGATTGATCCCTGGAGTACCAGTAGTAGTTTCCGGTGCACATCTGGAGGCATTCTGTAATCTGTGGACCATCAGAGTGTTGATGAAACACAGAAAATGCATCGGGATTGAATACAAAAGTCACCATGCGCACTATCCTCCATGGGAGTAATGTCTCAAACAGTCTACGCTTTATCCGTTCCCTGGAAGACCAGTAGTAGTTTCCGATGCACATCTGGCGGCATTCTGTAATCTGTGGACTATCAGAATGTTGATGAAAGACGGAAATTGCATCGTCATTGAATACAACAGTCACCATGCGCAATTTCCTCCATGGGAGTAATGTCTCAAAGAATTTACGTTTTGATCTTTCCCTGGATGACCAGTAGTAGTTTCCGATGCACATCTGGAGGCATTCTGTTATTTGTGGACTATCAGAGTGTTGATGAAACACAGAAATTGCATCGGGATTGAATACAACAGTCACCATGCGCACTCTCCTCCACGGGAGTAATGTCTCAAACCATCTATGCTTTGATCGTTCCCTGGAAGACCAGTAGTAGTTTCCGATGCACATCTGGTCGCATTCTGTAATCTGTGGACTATTAGAATGTTGATGAAACACAGAAATTGCATCGGGATTGAATACAACAGTCACCACGCGCACTTTCCTCCATGGGAGTAATGTCTAAAAGAGTTTACGCTTTGATCGTTCCCTGGAAGAACAGTAGTAGTTTCCGATAAACACCTCGTGGCATTCTGTAATCTGTGGACAGTCAGAGTGTTGATGAAACACAGAAAATGCATCGGGATTGAATACAACAGTCACCATGCGCACTTTCCTCCATGGGAGTAATGTCTCAAAGAGTTTACGCTTTGATCGTCCTTTGGAAGACCAGTAGTAGTTTCCGATGCACATCTGGAGGCATTCTGTAATCTGTGGACCATCAGAGTGTTGATGAAACACAGAAAATGCATCGGGATTGAATACAACAGTCACCATGCGCACTATCCTCCATGGGAGTAATGTCTCAAACAGTCTACGCTTTATCCGTTCCCTGGAAGACCAGTAGTAGTTTCCGATGCACATCTGGAGGCATTCTGTAATCTGTGGACTATCAGAATGTTGATGAAACACAGAAATTGCATCGGGATTGAATACAACAGTCACCATGCGCACTTTCCTCCGTGGGAGTAATGTCTCAAAGAGTTTACGCTTTGATCGTTCCCTGGAAGACCAGTAGTAGTTTCCGATGCACATCTGGAGGCATTCTGTTATCTGTGGACTATCAGAGTGTTGATGAAACACAGAAATTGCATCGGGATTGAATTCAGCAGTTCACCATGCTCACTTTCCTTCATGAAAGTAATGTCTCAAACACTCTACGCTTTGATCGTTCCCTGGAAGACCAGTAGTAGTTTCCGATGCACATCTGGTCGCATTCTGTAATGTGTAGACTATCAGAGTGTTGATGAAACACAGAAATTGCATCGGGATTGAATACAACAGTCACCATGCGCCCTTTCCTCCATGGGAGTAATGTCTCAAACAGTCTACGCTTTATCCGTTCCCTGGAAGACTAGTAGTAGTTTCCGATGCACATCTGGTCGCATTCTGTAATCTGTGGACTATTAGAATGTTGATGAAACACAGAAATTGCATCGGGATTGAATACAACAGTCACCACGCGCACTTTCCTCCATGGGAGTAATGTCTAAAAGAGTTTACGCTTTGATCGTTCCCTGGAAGACCAGTAGTAGTTTCCGATAAACACCTCGTGGCATTCTGTAATCTGTGGACAGTCAGAGTGTTGATGAAACACAGAAAATGCATCGGGATTGAATACAACAGTCACCATGCGCACTTTCCTCCATGGGAGTAATGTCTCAAAGAGTTTACGCTTTGATCGTTCCCTGGAAGACCAGTAGTAGTTTCCGATGCTCATCTGGAGGCATTCTGTTATCTGTGGACTATCGGAGTGTTGATGAAACACAGAAATTGCATTGGAATTGAATACAACAGTCACCATGCTCACTTTCCTTCATGAAAGTAATGTCTCAAACACTCTACGCTTTGATCGTTCCCTGGAAGACCAATAGTAGTTTCCGATGCACAACTGGAGGCATTCATTAATCTGTGGACTATCAGAGTGTTGATGAAACACAGAAATTGCATCGGGATTGGTTACAACAGTCACCATGCGCACTTTCCTCCATGGGAGTAATGTCTCAAATAGACTACGATTTGATCGTTCCCAGGAAGACCAGTAGTAGTTTCCGATGCACATCTGGAGGCATTCTGTTATCTGTGGACTATCAGAGTGTTGATGAAACACAGAAATTGCATCGGGATTGAATACAACAGTCACCATGCGCACTTTCCTTCATGAAAGTAATGTCTCAAACACTCTACGCTCTGATCGTTCCTTGGAAGACCATTAGTAGTTTCCGATGCACATCTGGAGGAATTCTGTAATCTGTGGTCTATCAGAGTGTTGATGAAACACGGAAATTGCATCCGGATTGAATACAACAGTCACGATGCGCACTTTCCTCCATGGGAGTAATGTCTCAAAGAGTTTACGCTTTGATCGTTCTTTGGAAGACCAGTAGTAGTTTCCGATGCACATCTGGAGGCATTCTGTAATCTGTGGACCATCAGAGTGTTGATGAAACACAGAAATTGCATTGGAATTGAATACAACAGTCACCATGCTCACTTTCCTTCATGAAAGTAATGTCTCAAACACTCTACGCTTTGATCGTTCCCTGGAAGACCAATAGTAGTTTCCGATGCACAACTGGAGGCATTCATTAATCTGTGGACTATCAGAGTGTTGATGAAACACAGAAATTGCATCGGGATTGAATACAACAGTCACCACGCGCACTTTCCTCCATGGGAGTAAATTCTAAAAGAGTTTACGCTTTGATCGTTCCCTGGAAGACCAGTAGTAGTTTCCGATAAACACCTCGTGGCATTCTGTAATCTGTGGACAGTCAGAGTGTTGATGAAACACAGAAAATGCATCGGGATTAAATACAACAGTCACCATGCGCACTTTCCTCCATGGCAGTAATGTCTCAAAGAGTTTACGCTTTGATCGTCCTTTGGAAGACCAGTAGTAGTTTCCGATGCACATCTGGAGGCATTCTGTAATCTGTGGACCATCAGAGTGTTGATGAAACACAGAAAATGCATCGGGATTGAATACAACTGTCACCATGCGCACTATCCTCCATGGGAGTAATGTCTCAAACAGTCTACGCTTTATCCGTTCCCTGGAAGAAAAGTAGTAGTTTCCGATGCACATCTGGAGGCATTCTGTAATCTGTGGACTATCAGAATGTTGATGAAACACAGAAATTGCATCGGGATTGAATACAACAGTCACCATGCGCCCTTTCCTCCATGGGAGTAATGTCTCAAACAGTCTACGCTTTATCCGTTCCCTGGAAGACCAGTAGTAGTTTCCGATGCACATCTGGTCGCATTCTGTAATCTGTGGACTATTAGAATGTTGATGAAACACAGAAATTGCATCGGGATTGAATACAACAGTCACCACGCGCACTTTCCTCCATGGGAGTAATGTCTAAAAGAGTTTACGCTTTGATCGTTCCCTGGAAGACCAGTAGTAGTTTCCGATAAACACCTCGTGGCATTCTGTAATCTGTGGACAGTCAGAGTGTTGATGAAACACAGAAATTGCATCGGGATTGAATACAACAGTCACCATGCGCACTTTCCTCCATGGGAGTAATGTCTCAAAGAGTTTACGCTTTGATCGTCCTTTGGAAGACCAGTAGTAGTTTCCGATGCACATCTGGAGGCATTCTGTAATCTGTGGACCATCAGAGTGTTGATGAAACACAGAAAATGCATCGGGGTTGAATACAACAGTCACCATGCGCACTTTCCTCCGTGGGAGTAATGTCTCAAAGAGTTTACGCTTCGATCGTTTCCTGGAAGACCAGTAGTAGTTTCCGATGCACATCTGGAGGCATTCTGTTATCTGTGGACTATCAGAGTGTTGATGAAACACAGAAATTGCATCGGGATTGAATTCAGCAGTCACCATGCTCACTTTCCTTCATGAAAGTAATGTCTCAAACACTCTACGCTTTGATCGTTCCCTGGAAGACCAGTAGTAGTTTCCGATGCACATCTGGTCGCATTCTGTAATGTGTAGACTATCAGAGTGTTGATGAAACACAGAAATTGCATCGGGATTGAATACAACAGTCACCATGCGCCCTTTCCTCCATGGGAGTAATGTCTCAAACAGTCTACGCTTTATCCGTTCCCTGGAAGACCAGTAGTAGTTTCCGATGCACATCTGGTCGCATTCTGTAATCTGTGGACTATTAGAATGTTGATGAAACACAGAAATTGCATCGGGATTGAATACAATAGTTACCACGCGCACTTTCCTCCATGGGAGTAATGTCTAAAAGAGTTTACGCTTTGATCGTTCCCTGGAAGACCAGTAGTAGTTTCCGATAAACACCTCGTGGCATTCTGTAATCTGTGGACAGTCAGAGTGTTGATGAAACACAGAAAATGCATCGGGATTGAATACAACAGTCACCATGCGCACTTTCCTCCATGGGAGTAATGTCTCAAAGAGTTTACGCTTTGATCGTCCTTTGGAAGACCAGTAGTAGTTTCCGATGCACATCTGGAGGCATTCTGTAATCTGTGGACCATCAGAGTGTTGATGAAACACAGAAAATGCATCGGGATTGAATACAACAGTCACCATGCGCACTTTCCTCCATGGGAGTAATGTCTCAAACAGTTTACGCTTTATCCGTTCCCTGGAAGACCAGTAGTAGTTTCCGATGCACATCTGGAGGCATTCTGTAATCTGTGGACTATCAGAATGTTGATGAAACACAGAAATTGCATCGGGATTGAATACAACAGTCACCATGCGCACTTTCCTCCGTGGGAGTAATGTATCAAAGAGTTTACGCTTTGATCGTTCCCTGGAAGACCAGTAGTAGTTTCCGATGCACATCTGGAGGCATTCTGTTATCTGTGGACTATCAGAGTGTTGATGAAACACAGAAATTGCATCGGGATTGAATTCAACAGTCACCATGCTCACTTTCCTTCATGAAAGTAATGTCTCAAACACTCTACGCTTTGATCGTTCCCTGGAAGACCAGTAGTAGTTTCCGATGCACATCTGGAGGCATTCTGTAATCTGTGGACTATCAGAGTGTTGATGAAACACAGAAATTGCATCCGGATTGAATACAACAGTCACCATGCGCACTTTCTTAAATGGGAGTAATGTCTCAAACAGTCTACGATTTGATCGTTCCCTGGATGACCAGTAGTAGTTTCCGATACACATCTGGAGGCATTCTGTAATCTGTGGACAGTCAGAGTGTTGATGAAACACAGAAAATGCATCGGGATTGAATACAACAGTCACCATGCGTACTTTCCTCCATGGGAGTAATGTCTCAAACAGTCTACGCTTTATCCGTTCCCTGGAAGACCAGTAGTAGTTTCCGATGCACATCTGGAGTCATTCTGAAATCTGTGGACTATCAGAATGTTGATGAAACACAGAAATTGCATCGGAATTGAATACAACAGTCACCATGCGCACTTTCCTCCATGGGAGAAATGTCTCGAAGAGTTTACGCTTTGATCGTTCCCTGGAAGACCAGTAGTAGTTTCCGATGCTCATCTGGAGGCATTCTGTTATCTGTGGACTATCGGAGTGTTGATGAAACACAGAAATTGCATCGGAATTGAATACAACAGTCACCATGCTCACTTTCCTTCATGAAAGTATTGTCTCAAACACTCTACGCTTTGCTCGTTCCCTGGAAGACCAATAGTAGTTTCCGATGCACAACTGGAGGCATTCATTAATCTGTGGACTATCAGAGTGTTGATGAAACACAGAAATTGCATCGGGATTGGTTACAACAGTCACCATGCGCACTTTCCTCCATGGGAGTAATGTCTCAAATAGTCTACGATTTGATCGTTCCCAGGAAGACCAGTAGTAGTTTCCGATGCACATCTGGAGGCATTCTGTTATCTGTGGACTATCAGAGTGTTGATGAAACACAGAAATTGCATCGGGATTGAATACAACAGTCACCATGCGCACTTTCCTTCATGAAAGTAATGTCTCAAACACTCTACGCTCTGATCGTTCCTTGGAAGACCATTAGTAGTTTCCGATGCACATCTGGAGGAATTCTGTAATCTGTGGTCTATCAGAGTGTTGATGAAACACGGAAATTGCATCCGGATTGAATACAACAGTCACGATGCGCACTTTCCTCCATGGGAGTAATGTCTCAAAGAGTTTACGCTTTGATCGTCCTTTGGAAGACCAGTAGTAGTTTCCGATGCACATCTGGAGACATTCTGTAATCTGTGGACCATCAGAGTGTTGATGAAACACAGAAAATGCATCGGGATTGAATACAAAAGTCACCATGCGCACTATCCTCCATGGGAGTAATGTCTCAAACAGTCTACGCTTTATCCGTTCCCTGGAAGACCAGTAGTAGTTTCCGATGCACATCTGGCGGCATTCTGTAATCTGTGGACTATCAGAATGTTGATGAAAGACGGAAATTGCATCGTCATTGAATACAACAGTCACCATGCGCAATTTCCTCCATGGGAGTAATGTCTCAAAGAATTTACGTTTTGATCTTTCCCTGGATGACCAGTAGTAGTTTCCGATGCACATCTGGAGGCATTCTGTTATTTGTGGACTATCAGAGTGTTGATGAAACACAGAAATTGCATCGGGATTGAATACAACAGTCACCATGCGCACTCTCCTCCACGGGAGTAATGTCTCAAACCATCTATGCTTTGATCGTTCCCTGGAAGACCAGTAGTAGTTTCCGATGCACATCTGGTCGCATTCTGTAATGTGTAGACTATCAGAGTGTTGATGAAACACAGAAATTGCATCGGGATTGAATACAACAGTCACCATGCGCCCTTTCCTCCATGGGAGTAATGTCTCAAACAGTCTACGCTTTATCCGTTCCTGGAAGACCAGTAGTAGTTTCCGATGCACATCTGGTCGCATTCTGTAATCTGTGGACTATTAGAATGTTGATGAAACACAGAAATTGCATCGGGATTGAATACAACAGTCACCACGCGCACTTTCCTCCATGGGAGTAATGTCTAAAAGAGTTTACGCTTTGATCGTTCCCTGGAAGACCAGTAGTAGTTTCCGATAAACACCTCGTGGCATTCTGTAATCTGTGGACAGTCAGAGTGTTGATGAAACACAGAAAATGCATCGGGATTGAATACAACAGTCACCATGCGCACTTTCCTCCATGGGAGTAATGTCTCAAAGAGTTTACGCTTTGATCGTCCTTTGGAAGACCAGTAGTAGTTTCCGATGCACATCTGGAGGCATTCTGTAATCTGTGGACCATCAGAGTGTTGATGAAACACAGAAAATGCATCGGGATTGAATACAACAGTCACCATGCGCACTATCCTCCATGGGAGTAATGTCTCAAACAGTCTACGCTTTATCCGTTCCCTGGAAGACCAGTAGTAGTTTCCGATGCACATCTGGAGGCATTCTGTAATCTGTGGACTATCAGAATGTTGATGAAACACAGAAATTGCATCGGGATTGAATACAACAGTCACCATGCGCACTTTCCTCCGTGGGAGTAATGTCTCAAAGAGTTTACGCTTTGATCGTTCCCTGGAAGACCAGTAGTAGTTTCCGATGCACATCTGGAGGCATTCTATTATCTGTGGACTATCAGAGTGTTGATGAAACACAGAAATTGCATCGGGATTGAATTCAGCAGTTCACCATGCTCACTTTCCTTCATGAAAGTAATGTCTCAAACACTCTACGCTTTGATCGTTCCCTGGAAGACCAGTAGTAGTTTCCGATGCACATCTGGTCGCATTCTGTAATGTGTAGACTATCAGAGTGTTGATGAAACACAGAAATTGCATCGGGATTGAATACAACAGTCACCATGCGCCCTTTCCTCCATGGGAGTAATGTCTCAAACAGTGTACGCTTTATCCGTTCCCTGGAAGACCAGTAGTAGTTTCCGATGCACATCTGGTCGCATTCTGTAATCTGTGGACTATTAGAATGTTGATGAAACACAGAAATTGCATCGGGATTGAATACAACAGTCACCACGCGCACTTTCCTCCATGGGAGTAATGTCTAAAAGAGTTTACGCTTTGATCGTTCCCTGGAAGACCAGTAGTAGTTTCCGATAAACACCTCGTGGCATTCTGTAATCTGTGGACAGTCAGAGTGTTGATGAAACACAGAAAATGCATCGGGATTGAATACAACAGTCACCATGCGCACTTTCCTCCATGGGAGTAATGTCTCAAAGAGTTTACGCTTTGATCGTTCCCTGGAAGACCAGTAGTAGTTTCCGATGCTCATCTGGAGGCATTCTGTTATCTGTGGACTATCGGAGTGTTGATGAAACACAGAAATTGCATTGGAATTGAATACAACAGTCACCATGCTCACTTTCCTTCATGAAAGTAATGTCTCAAACACTCTACGCTTTGATCGTTCCCTGGAAGACCAATAGTAGTTTCCGATGCACAACTGGAGGCATTCATTAATCTGTGGACTATCAGAGTGTTGATGAAACACAGAAATTGCATCGGGATTGGTTACAACAGTCACCATGCGCACTTTCCTCCATGGGAGTAATGTCTCAAATAGTCTACGATTTGATCGTTCCCAGGAAGACCAGTAGTAGTTTCCGATGCACATCTGGAGGCATTCTCTTATCTGTGGACTATCAGAGTGTTGATGAAACACAGAAATTGCATCGGGATTGAATACAACAGTCACCATGCGCACTTTCCTTCATGAAAGTAATGTCTCAAACACTCTACGCTCTGATCGTTCCTTGGAAGACCATTAGTAGTTTCCGATGCACATCTGGAGGAATTCTGTAATCTGTGGTCTATCAGAGTGTTGATGAAACACGGAAATTGCATCCGGATTGAATACAACAGTCACGATGCGCACTTTCCTCCATGGGAGTAATGTCTCAAAGAGTTTACGCTTTGATCGTCCTTTGGAAGACCAGTAGTAGTTTCCGATGCACATCTGGAGGCATTCTGTAATCTGTGGACCATCAGAGTGTTGATGAAACACAGAAAATGCATCGGGATTGAATACAAAAGTCACCATGCGCACTATCCTCCATGGGAGTAATGTCTCAAACAGTCTACGCTTTATCCGTTCCCTGGAAGACCAGTAGTAGTTTCCGATGCACATCTGGCGGCATTCTGTAATCTGTGGACTATCAGAATGTTGATGAAAGACGGAAATTGCATCGTCATTGAATACAACAGTCACCATGCGCAATTTCCTCCATGGGAGTAATGTCTCAAAGAATTTACGTTTTGATCTTTCCCTGGATGACCAGTAGTAGTTTCCTATGCACATCTGGAGGCATTCTGTTATTTGTGGACTATCAGAGTGTTCATGAAACACAGAAATTGCATCGGGATTGAATACAACAGTCACCATGCGCACTCTCCTCCACGGGAGTAATGTCTCAAACCATCTATGCTTTGATCGTTCCCTGGAAGACCAGTAGTAGTTTCCGATGCACATCTGGTCGCATTCTGTAATGTGTAGACTATCAGAGTGTTGATGAAACACAGAAATTGCATCGGGATTGAATACAACAGTCACCATGCGCCCTTTCCTCCATGGGAGTAATGTCTCAAAGAGTTTACGCTTTGATCGTCCTTTGGAAGACCAGTAGTAGTTTCCGATGCACATCTGGAGGCATTCTGTAATCTGTGGACCATCAGAGTGTTGATGAAACACAGAAAATGCATTGGGATTGAATACAACAGTCACCATGCGCACTTTCCTCCGTGGGAGTAATGTCTCAAAGAGTTTACGATTTGATCGTTCCCTGGAAGACCAGTAGTAGTTTCCGATGCACATCTGGAGGCATTCTGTTATCTGTGGACTATCAGAGTGTTGATGAAACACAGAAATTGCATCGGGATTGAATTCAGCAGTCACCATGCTCACTTTCCTTCATGAAAGTAATGTCTCAAACACTCTACGCTTTGATCGTTCCCTGGAAGACCAGTAGTAGTTTCCGATGCACATCTGGTCGCATTCTGTAATGTGTAGACTATCAGAGTGTTGATGAAACACAGAAATTGCATCGGGATTGAATACAACAGTCACCATGCGCCCTTTCCTCCATGGGAGTAATGTCTCAAACAGTCTACGCTTTATCCGTTCCCTGGAAGACCAGTAGTAGTTTCCGATGCACATCTGGTCGCATTCTGTAATCTGTGGACTATTAGAATGTTGATGAAACACAGATATTGCATCGGGATTGAATACAACAGTCACCACGCGCACTTTCCTCCATGGGAGTAATGTCTAAAAGAGTTTACGCTTTGATCGTTCCCTGGAAGACCAGTAGTAGTTTCCGATAAGCACCTCGTGGCATTCTGTAATCTGTGGACAGTCAGAGTGTTGATGAAACACAGAAAATGCATCGGGATTGAATACAACAGTCACCATGCGCACTTTCCTCCATGGGAGTAATGTCTCAAAGAGTTTACGCTTTGATCGTCCTTTGGAAGACCAGTAGTAGTTTCCGATGCACATCTGGAGGCATTCTGTAATCTGTGGACCATCAGAGTGTTGATGAAACACAGAAAATGCATCGGGATTGAATACAACAGTCACCATGCGCACTTTCCTCCATGGGAGTAATGTCTCAAACAGTCTACGCTTTATCCGTTCCCTGGAAGACCAGTAGTAGTTTCCGATGCAAATCTGGAGGCATTCTGTAATCTGTGGACTATCAGAATGTTGATGAAACACAGAAATTGCATCGGGATTGAATACAACAGTCACCATGCGCACTTTCCTCCGTGGGAGTAATGTCTCAAAGAGTTTACGCTTTGATCGTTCCCTGGAAGACCAGTAGTAGTTTCCGATGCACATCTGGAGGCATTCTGTTATCTGTGGACTATCAGAGTGTTGATGAAACACAGAAATTGCATCGGGATTGAATTCAACAGTCACCATGCTCACTTTCCTTCATGAAAGTAATGTCTCAAACACTCTACGCTTTGATCGTTCCCTGGAAGACCAGTAGTAGTTTCCGATGCACATCTGGAGGCATTCTGTAATCTGTGGACTATCAGAGTGTTGATGACACACAGAAATTGCATCCGGATTGAATACAACAGTCACCATGCGCACTTTCTTAAATGGGAGTAATGTCTCAAACAGTCTACGATTTGATGGTTCCCTGGATGACCAGTAGTAGTTTCCGATACACATCTGGAGGCATTCTGTAATCTGTGGACCATCAGAGTGTTGATGAAGCACAGAAAATGCATCGGGATTGAATACAACAGTCACCATGCGTACTTTCCTCCATGGGAGTAATGTCTCAAACAGTCTACGCTTTATCCGTTCCCTGGAAGACCAGTAGTAGTTTCCGATGCACATCTGGAGTCATTCTGAAATCTGTGGACTATCAGAATGTTGATGAAACACAGAAATTGCATCGGAATTGAATACAACAGTCACCATGCGCACTTTCCTCCATGGGAGAAATGTCTCGGAGAGTTTACGCTTTGATCGTTCCCTGGAAGACCAGTAGTAGTTTCCGATGCTCATCTGGAGGCATTCTGTTATCTGTGGACTATCGGAGTGTTGATGAAACACAGAAATTGCATCGGAATTGAATACAACAGTCACCATGCTCACTTTCCTTCATGAAAGTAATGTCTCAAACACTCTACGCTTTGATCGTTCCCTGGAAGACCAATAGTAGTTTCCGATGCACAACTGGAGGCATTCATTAATCTGTGGACTATCAGAGTGTTGATGAAACACAGAAATTGCATCGGGATTGGTTACAACAGTCACCATGCGCACTTTCCTCCATGGGAGTAATGTCTCAAACAGTCTACGATTTGATCGTTCCCAGGAAGACCAGTAGTAGTTTCCGATGCACATCTGGAGGCATTCTGTTATCTGTGGACTATCAGAGTGTTGATGAAACACAGAAATTGCATCGGGATTGAATACAACAGTCACCATGCGCACTTTCCTTCATGAAAGTAATGTCTCAAACACTCTACGCTCTGATCGTTCCTTGGAAGACAATTAGTAGTTTCCGATGCACATCTGTAGGAATTCTGTAATCTGTGGTCTATCAGAGTGTTGATGAAACACGGAAATTGCATCCTGATTGAATACAACTGTCACGATGCGCACTTTCCTCCATGGGAGTAATGTCTCAAGGAGTTTACGCTTTGATCGTCGTTTGGAAGACCAGTAGTAGTTTCCGATGCACATCTGGAGGCATTCTGTAATCTGTGGACCATCAGAGTGTTGATGAAACACAGAAAATGCATCGGGATTGAATACAACAGTCACCATGCGCACTCTCCTCCATGGGAGTAATGTCTCAAACAGTCTACGCTTTATCCGTTCCCTGGAAGACCAGTAGTAGTTTCCGATGCACATCTGGCGGCATTCTGTAATCTGTGGACTATCAGAATGTTGATGAAAGACGGAAATTGCATCGTCATTGAATACAACAGTCACCATGCGCAATTACCTCCATGGGAGTAATGTCTCAAAGAATTTACGTTTTGATCTTTCCCTGGATGACCAGTAGTAGTTTCCGATGCACATCTGGAGGCATTCTGTTATTTGTGGACTATCAGAGTGTTGATGAAACACAGAAATTGCATCGGGATTGAATACAACAGTCACCATGCGCACTCTCCTCCATGGGAGTAATGTCTCAAACAGTCTACGCTTTATCCGTTTCCTGGAAGACCAGTAGTAGTTTCCGATGCACATCTGGAGGCATTCTGTAATCTGTGGACTATCAGAATGTTGATGAAACGCAGAAATTGCATCGGGATTGAATACAACAGTCACCACGCGCACTTTCCTCCATGGGAGTAATGTCTAAAAGAGTTTACGCTTTGATCGTTCCCTGGAAGACCAGTAGTAGTTTCCGATAAACACCTCGTGGCATTCTGTAATCTGTGGACAGTCAGAGTGTTGATGAAACACAGAAAATGCATCGGGATTGAATACAACAGTCACCATGCGCACTTTCCTCCATGGGAGTAATGTCTCAAAGAGTTTACGCTTTGATCGTCCTTTGGAAGACCAGTAGTAGTTTCCGATGCACATCTGGAGGCATTCTGTAATCTGTGGACCATCAGAGTGTTGATGAAACACAGAAAATGCATCGGGATTGAATACAACAGTCACCATGCGCACTATCCTCCATGGGAGTAATGTCTCAAACAGTCTACGCTTTATCCGTTCCCTGGAAGACCAGTAGTAGTTTCCGATGCACATCTGGAGGCATTCTGTAATCTGTGGACTATCAGAATGTTGATGAAACACAGAAATTGCATCGGGATTGAATACAACAGTCACCATGCGCACTTTCCTCCGTGTTAGTAATGTCTCAAAGAGTTTACGCTTTGATCGTTCCCTGGAAGACCAGTAGTAGTTTCCGATGCACATCTGGAGGCATTCTGTTATCTGTGGACTATCAGAGTGTTGATGAAACACAGAAATTGCATCGGGATTGAATTCAGCAGTTCACCATGCTCACTTTCCTTCATGAAAGTAATGTCTCAAACACTCTACGCTTTGATCGTTCCCTGGAAGACCAGTAGTAGTTTCCGATGCACATCTGGTCGCATTCTGTAATGTGTAGACTATCAGAGTGTTGATGAAACACAGAAATTGCATCGGGATTGAATACAACAGTCACCATGCGCCCTTTCCTCCATGGGAGTAATGTCTCAAACAGTCTACGCTTTATCCGTTCCCTGGAAGACCAGTAGTAGTTTCCGATGCACATCTGGTCGCATTCTGTAATCTGTGGACTATTAGAATGTTGATGAAACACAGAAATTGCATCGGGATTGAATACAACAGTCACCACGCGCACTTTCCTCCATGGGAGTAATGTCTAAAAGAGTTTACGCTTTGATCGTTCCCTGGAAGACCAGTAGTAGTTTCCGATAAACACCTCGTGGCATTCTGTAATCTGTGGACAGTCAGAGTGTTGATGAAACACAGAAAATGCATCGGGATTGAATACAACAGTCACCATGCGCACTTTCCTCCATGGGAGTAATGTCTCAAAGAATTTACGCTTTGATCGTCCTTTGGTAGACGAGTAGTAGTTTCCGATGCACATCTGGAGGCATTCTGTAATCTGTGGACCATCAGAGTGTTGATGAAACACAGAAAATGCATTGGGATTGAATACAACAGTCACCATGCGCACTTTCCTCCGTGGGAGTAATGTCTCAAAGAGTTTACGCTTTGATCGTTCCCTGGAAGACCAGTAGTAGTTTCCGATGCACATCTGGAGGCATTCTGTAATCTGTGGACTATCAGAATGTTGATGAAACACAGAAATTGCATCGGGATTGAATACAACAGTCACCATGCGCACTTTCCTCCGTGGGAGTAATGTCTCAAAGAGTTTACGCTTTGATCGTTCCCTGGAAGACCAGTAGTAGTTTCCGATGCACATCTGGAGGCATTCTGTTATCTGTGGACTATCAGAGTGTTGATGAAACACAGAAATTGCATCGGGATTGAATTCAACAGTCACCATGCTCACTTTCCTTCATGAAAGTAATGTCTCAAACATTCTACGCTCTGATCGTTCCTTGGAAGACCATTAGTAGTTTCCGATGCACATCTGGAGGAATTCTGTAATCTGTGGTCTATCAGAGTGTTGATGAAACACGGAAATTGCATCCGGATTGAATACAACAGTCACGATGCGCACTTTCCTCCATGGGAGTAATGTCTCAAAGAGTTTACGCTTTGATCGTCCTTTGGAAGACCAGTAGTAGTTTCCGATGCACATCTGGAGGCATTCTGTAATCTGTGGACCATCAGAGTGTTGATGAAACACAGAAAATGCATCGGGATTGAATACAACAGTCACCATGCGCCCTATCCTCCATGGGAGTAATGTCTCAAACAGTCTACGCTTTATCCGTTCCCTGGAAGACCAGTAGTAGTTTCCGATGCACATCTGGTCGCATTCTGTAATCTGTGGACTATTAGAATGTTGATGAAACACAGAAATTGCATCGGGATTGAATACAACAGTCACCACGCGCACTTTCCTCCATGGGAGTAATGTCTAAAAGAGTTTACGCTTTGATCGTTCCCTGGAAGACCAGTAGTAGTTTCCGATAAACACCTCGTGGCATTCTGTAATCTGTGGACAGTCAGAGTGTTGATGAAACACAGAAAATGCATCGGGATTGAATACAACAGTCACCATGCGCACTTTCCTCCATGGGAGTAATGTCTCAAAGAGTTTACGCTTTGATCGTCCTTTGGAAGACCAGTAGTAGTTTCCGATGCACATCTGGAGGCATTCTGTAATCTGTGGACCATCAGAGTGTTGATGAAACACAGAAAATGCATCGGGATTGAATACAACAGTCACCATGCGCACTATCCTCCATGGGAGTAATGTCTCAAACAGTCTACGCTTTATCCGTTCCCTGGAAGACCAGTAGTAGTTTCCGATGCACATCTGGAGGCATTCTGTAATCTGTGGACTATCAGAATGTTGATGAAACACAGAAATTGCATCGGGATTGAATACAACAGTCACCATGCGCACTTTCCTCCGTGGGAGTAATGTCTCAAAGAGTTTACGCTTTGATCGTTCCCTGGAAGACCAGTAGTAGTTTCCGATGCACATCTGGAGGCATTCTGTTATCTGTGGACTATCAGAGTGTTGATGAAACACAGAAATTGCATCGGGATTGAATTCAGCAGTCACCATGCTCACTTTCCTTCATGAAAGTAATGTCTCAAACACTCTACGCTTTGATCGTTCCCTGGAAGACCAGTAGTAGTTTCCGATGCACATCTGGTCGCATTCTGTAATGTGTAGACTATCAGAGTGTTGATGAAACACAGAAATTGCATCGGGATTGAATACAACAATCACCATGAGCCCTTTCCTCCATGGGAGTAATGTCTCAAACAGTCTACGCTTTATCCGTTCCCTGGAAGACCAGTAGTACTTTCCGATGCAGATCTGGTCGCATTCTGTAATCTGTGGACTATTAGAATGTTGATGAAACACAGAAATTGCATCGGGATTGAATACAACAATTACCACGCGCACTTTCCTCCATGGGAGTAATGTCTAAAAGAGTTTACGCTTTGATCGTTCCCTGGAAGACCAGTAGTAGTTTCCGATAAACACCTCGTATCATTCTGTAATCTGTGGACAGTCAGAGTGTTGATGCAACACAGAAAATGCATCGGGATTGAATACAACAGTCACCATGCGCACTTTCCTCCATGGGAGTAATGTCTCAAAGAGTTTACGCTTTGATCGTCCTTTGGAAGACCAGTAGTAGTTTCCGATGCACATCTGGAGGCATTCTGTAATCTGTGGACCATCAGAGTGTTGATGAAACACAGAAAATGCATCGGGATTGAATACAACAGTCACCATGCGCACTTTCCTCCGTGGGAGTAATGTCTCAAAGAGTTTACGCTTTGATCGTTCCCTGGAAGACCAGTAGTAGTTTCCGATGCACATCTGGAGGCATTCTGTTATCTGTGGACTATCAGAGTGTTCATGAAACACAGAAATTGCATCGGGATTGAATTCAGCAGTCACCATGCTCACTTTCCTTCATGAAAGTAATGTCTCAAACACTCTACGCTTTGATCGTTCCCTGGAAGACCAGTAGTAGTTTCCGATGCACATCTGGTCGCATTCTGTAATGTGTAGACTATCAGAGTGTTGATGAAACACAGAAATTGCATCGGGATTGAATACAACAGTCACCATGCGCCCTTTCCTCCATGGGAGTAATGTCTCAAACAGTCTACGCTTTATCCGTTCCCTGGAAGACCAGTAGTAGTTTCCGATAAACACCTCGTGGCATTCTGTAATCTGTGGACAGTCAGAGTGTTGATGAAACACAGAAAATGCATCGGGATTGAATACAACAGTCACCATGCGCACTTTCCTCCATGGGAGTAATGTCTCAAATAGTTTACGCTTTGATCGTCCTTTGGAAGACCAGTAGTAGTTTCCGATGCACATCTGGAGGCATTCTGTAATCTGTGGACCATCAGAGTGTTGATGAAACACAGAAAATGCATCGGGATTGAATACAACAGTCACCATGCGCACTTTCCTCCGTGGGAGTAATGTCTCAAAGAGTTTACGCTTTGATCGTTCCCTGGAAGACCAGTAGTAGTTTCCGATTCACATCTGGAGGCATTCTGTTATCTGTGGACTATCAGAGTGTTGATGAAACACAGAAATTGCATCGGGATTGAATTCAGCAGTCACCATGCTCACTTTCCTTCATGAAAGTAATGTCTCAAACACTCTACGCTTTGATCGTTCCCTGGAAGACCAGTAGTAGTTTCCGATGCACATCTGGAGGCATTCTGTATTCTGTGGACTATCAGAGTGTTGATGAAACACAGAAATTGCATCGGGATTGAATACAACAGTCACCATGCGCACTTTCCTCCATGGGAGTAATGTCTCAAACAGTTTACGCTTTATCCGTTCCCTGGAAGACCAGTAGTAGTTTCCGATGCACATCTGGAGGCATTCTGTAATCTGTGGACTATCAGAATGTTGATGAAACACAGAAATTGCATCGGGATTGAATACAACAGTCACCATGCGCACTTTCCTCCGTGGGAGTAATGTATCAAAGAGTTTACGCTTTGATCGTTCCCTGGAAGACCAGTAGTAGTTTCCGATGCACATCTGGAGGCATTCTGTTATCTGTGGACTATCAGAGTGTTGATGAAACACAGAAATTGCATCGGGATTGAATTCAACAGTCACCATGCTCACTTTCCTTCATGAAAGTAATGTCTCAAACACTCTACGCTTTGATCGTTCCCTGGAAGACCAGTAGTAGTTTCCGATGCACATCTGGAGGCATTCTGTAATCTGTGGACTATCAGAGTGTTGATGAAACACAGAAATTGCATCCGGATTGAATACAACAGTCACCATGCGCACTTTCTTAAATGGGAGTAATGTCTCAAACAGTCTACGATTTGATCGTTCCCTGGATGACCAGTAGTAGTTTCCGATACACATCTGGAGGCATTCTGTAATCTGTGGACCATCAGAGTGTTGATGAAACACAGAAAATGCATCGGGATTGAATACAACAGTCACCATGCGTACTTTCCTCCATGGGAGTAATGTCTCAAACAGTCTACGCTTTATCCGTTCCCTGGAAGACCAGTAGTAGTTTCCGATGCACATCTGGAGTCATTCTGAAATCTGTGGACTATCAGAATGTTGATGAAACACAGAAATTGCATCGGAATTGAATACAACAGTCACCATGCGCACTTTCCTCCATGGGAGAAATGTCTCGAAGAGTTTACGCTTTGATCGTTCCCTGGAAGACCAGTAGTAGTTTCCGATGCTCATCTGGAGGCATTCTGTTATCTGTGGACTATCGGAGTGTTGATGAAACACAGAAATTGCATCGGAATTGAATACAACAGTCACCATGCTCACTTTCCTTCATGAAAGTAATGTCTCAAACACTCTACGCTTTGATCGTTCCCTGGAAGACCAATAGTAGTTTCCGATGCACAACTGGAGGCATTCATTAATCTGTGGACTATCAGAGTGTTGATGAAACACAGAAATTGCATCGGGATTGGTTACAACAGTCACCATGCGCACTTTCCTCCATGGGAGTAATGTCTCAAACTGTCTACGATTTGATGGTTCCCAGGAAGACCAGTAGTAGTTTCCGATGCACATTTGGAGGCATTCTCTTATCTGTGGACTATCAGAGTGTTGATGAAACACAGAAATTGCATCGGGATTGAATACAACAGTCACCATGCGCACTTTCCTTCATGAAAGTAATGTCTCAAACACTCTACGCTCTGATCGTTCCTTGGAAGACCATTAGTAGTTTCCGATGCACATCTGGAGGAATTCTGTAATCTGTGGTCTATCAGAGTGTTCATGAAACACGGAAATTGCATCCGGATTGAATACAACAGTCACCATGCGCACTTTCCTCCATGGGAGTAATGTCTCAAAGAGTTTACGCTTTGATCGTCCTTTGGAAGACCAGTAGTAGTTTCCGATGCACATCTGGAGGCATTCTGTAATCTGTGGACCATCAGAGTGTTGATGAAACACAGAAAATGCATCGGGAATGAATACAACAGTCACCATGCGCACTATCCTCCATGGGAGTAATGTCTCAAACAGTCTACGCTTTATCCGTTCCCTGGAAGACCAGTAGTAGTTTCCGATGCACATCTGGCGGCATTCTGTAATCTGTGGACTATCAGAATGTTGATGAAAGACGGAAATTGCATCGTCATTGAATACAACAGTCACCATGCGCAATTTCCTCCATGGGAGTAATGTCTCAAAGAATTTACGTTTTGATCTTTCCCTGGATGACCAGTAGTAGTTTCCGATGCACATCTGGAGGCATTCTGTTATTTGTGGACTATCAGAGTGTTGATGAAACACAGAAATTGCATCGGGATTGAATACAACAGTCACCATGCGCCCTTTCCTCCATGGGAGTAATGTCTCAAACAGTCTACGCTTTATCCGTTCCCTGGAAGACCAGTAGTAGTTTCCGATGCACATCTGGTCGCATTCTGTAATCTGTGGACTATTAGAATGTTGATGAAACACAGAAATTGCATCGGGATTGAATACAACAGTCACCACTCGCACTCTCCTCTATGGGAGTAATGTCTAAAAGAGTTTACGCTTTGATCGTTCCCTGGAAGACCAGTAGTAGTTTCCGATAAACACCTCGTGGCATTCTGTAATCTGTGGACAGTCAGAGTGTTAATGAAACACAGAAAATGCATCGGGATCGAATACAACAGTCACCATGCGCACTTTCCTCCATGGGAGTAATGTCTCAAAGAGTTTACGCTTTGATCGTCCTTTGGAAGACCAGTAGTAGTTTCCGATGCACATCTGGAGGCGTTCTGTAATCTGTGGACCATCAGAGTGTTGATGAAACACAGAAAATGCATCGGGATTGAATACAACAGTCACCATGCGCACTATCCTCCATGGGAGTAATGTCTCAAACAGTCTACGCTTTATCCGTTCCCTGGAAGACCAGTAGTAGTTTCCGATGCACATCTGGAGGCATTCTGTAATCTGTGGACTATCAGAATGTTGATGAAACACAGAAATTGCATCGGGATTGAATACAACAGTCACCATGCGCACTTTCCTCCGTGGGAGTAATGTCTCAAAGAGTTTACGCTTTGATCGTTCCCTCTAAGACCAGTAGTAGTTTCCGATGCACATCTGGAGGCATTCTGTTATCTGTGGACTATCAGAGTGTTGATGAAACACAGAAATTGCATCGGGATTGAATTCAGCAGTCACCATGCTCACTTTCCTTCATGAAAGTAATGTCTCAAACACTCTACGCTTTGATCGTTCCCTGGAAGACCAGTAGTAGTTTCCGATGCACATCTGGTCGCATTCTGTAATGTGTAGACTATCAGAGTGTTGATGAAACACAGAAATTGCATCGGGATTGAATACAACAGTCACCATGCGCCCTTTCCTCCATGGGAGTAATGTCTCAAACAGTCTACGCTTTATCCGTTCCCTGGAAGACCAGTAGTAGTTTCCGATGCACATCTGGTCGCATTCTGTAATCTGTGGACTATTAGAATGTTGATGAAACACAGAAATTGCATCGGGATTGAAAACAACAGTCACCACGCGCACTTTCCTCCATGGGAGTAATGTCTAAAAGAGTTTACGCTTTGATCGTTCCCTGGAAGACCAGTAGTAGTTTCCGATAAACACCTCGTGGCATTCTGTAATCTGTGGACAGTCAGAGTGTTGATGAAACACAGAAAATGCATCGGGATTGAATACAACAGTCACCATGCGCACTTTCCTCCATGGGAGTAATGTCTCAAAGAGTTTACGCTTTGATCGTCCTTTGGAAGACCAGTAGTAGTTTCCGATGCACATCTGGAGGCATTCTGTAATCTGTGGACCATCAGAGTGTTGATGAAACACAGAAAATGCATCGGGATTGAATACAACAGTCACCATGCGCACTTTCCTCCGTGGGAGTAATGTCTCAAAGAGTTTACGCTTTGATCGTTCCCTGGAAGACCAGTAGTAGTTTCCGATGCACATCTGGAGGCATTCTGTTATCTGTGGACTATCAGAGTGTTGATGAAACACAGAAATTGCATCGGGATTGAATTCAGCAGTCACCATGCTCACTTTCCTTCATGAAAGTAATGTCTCAAACACTCTACGCTTTGATCGTTCCCTGGAAGACCAGTAGTAGTTTCCGATGCACATCTGGTCGCATTCTGTAATGTGTAGACTATCAGAGTGTTGATGAAACACAGAAATTGCATCGGGATTGAATACAACAGTCACCATGCGCCCTTTCCTCCATGGGAGTAATGTCTCAAACAGTCTACGCTTTATCCGTTCCCTGGAAGACCAGTAGTAGTTTCCGATGCACATCTTTTCGCATTCTGTAATCTGTGGACTATTAGAATGTTGATGAAACACAGAAATTGCATCGGGATTGAATACAACAGTCACCACGCGCACTTTCCTCCATGGGAGTAATGTCTAAAAGAGTTTACGCTTTGATCGTTCCCTGGAAGACCAGTAGTAGTTTCCGATAAACACCTCGTGGCATTCTGTAATCTGTGGACAGTCAGAGTGTTGATGAAACACAGAAAATGCATCGGGATTGAATACAACAGTCACCATGCGCACTTTCCTCCATGGGAGTAATGTCTCAAAGAGTTTACGCTTTGATCGTCCTTTGGAAGACCAGTAGTAGTTTCCGATGCACATCTGGAGGCATTCTGTAATCTGTGGACCATCAGAGTGTTGATGAAACACAGAAAATGCATCGGGATTGAATACAACAGTCACCATGCGCACTTTCCTCCATGGGAGTAATGTCTCAAACAGTCTACGCTTTATCCGTTCCCTGGAAGACCAGTAGTAGTTTCCGATGCACATCTGGAGGCATTCTGTAATCTGTGGACTATCAGAATGTTGATGAAACACAGAAATTGCATCGGGATTGAATACAACAGTCACCATGCGCACTTTCCTCCGTGGGAGTAATGTCTCAAAGAGTTTACGCTTTGATCGTTCCCTGGAAGACCAGTAGTAGTTTCCGATGCACATCTGGAGGCATTCTGTTATCTGTGGACTATCAGAGTGTTGATGAAACACAGAAATTGCATCGGGATTGAATTCAACAGTCACCATGCTCACTTTCCTTCATGAAAGTAATGTCTCAAACACTCTACGCTTTGATCGTTCCCTGGAAGACCAGTAGTAGTTTCCGATGCACATCTGGAGGCATTCTGTAATCTGTGGACTATCAGAGTGTTGATGAAACACAGAAATTGCATCCGGATTGGATACAACAGTCACCATGCGCACTTTCTTAAATGGGAGTAATGTCTCAAACAGTCTACGATTTGATCGTTCCCTGGATGACCAGTAGTAGTTTCCGATTCACATCTGGAGGCATTCTGTAATCTGTGGACCATCAGAGTGTTGATGAAACACAGAAAATGCATCGGGATTGAATACAACAGTCACCATGCGTACTTTCCTCCATGGGAGTAATGTCTCAAACAGTCTACGCTTAATCCGTTCCCTGGAAGACCAGTAGTAGTTTCCGATGCACATCTGGAGTCATTCTGTAATCTGTGGACTATCAGAATGTTGATGAAACACAGAAATTGCATCGGAATTGAATACAACAGTCACCATGCGCACTTTCCTCCATGGGAGAAATGTCTCGAAGAGTTTACGCTTTGATCGTTCCCTGGAAGACCAGTAGTAGTTTCCGATGCTCATCTGGAGGCATTCTGTTATCTGTGGACTATCGGAGTGTTGATGAAACACAGAAATTGCATCGGAATTGAATACAACAGTCACCATGCTCACTTTCCTTCATGAAAGTAATGTCTCAAACACTCTACGCTTTGATCGTTCCCTGGAAGACCAATAGTAGTTTCCGATGCACAACTGGAGGCATTCTGTAATCTGTGGACTATCAGAGTGTTGATGAAACACAGAAATTGCATCGGGATTGGTTACAACAGTCACCATGCGCACTTTCCCCCATGGGAGTAATGTCTCAAACAGTCTACGATTTGATCGTTCCCAGGAAGACCAGTAGTAGTTTCCGATGCACATCTGGAGGCATTCTGTTATCTGTGGACTATCAGAGTGTTGATGAAACACAGAAATTGCATCGGGATTGAATACAACAGTCACCATGCGCACTTTCCTTCATGAAAGTAATGTCTCAAACACTCTACGCTCTGATCGTTCCTTGGAAGACCATTAGTAGTTTCCGATGCACATCTGGAGGAATTCTGTAATCTGTGGTCTATCAGAGTGTTGATGAAACACGGAAATTGCATCCGGATTGAATACAACAGTCACGATGCGCACTTTCCTCCATGGGAGTAATGTCTCAAAGAGTTTACGCTTTGATCGTCCTTTGGAAGACCAGTAGTAGTTTCCGATGCACATCTGGAGGCATTCTGTAATCTGTGGACCATCAGAGTGTTGATGAAACACAGAAAATGCATCGGGATTGAATACAACAGTCACCATGCGCCCTTTCCTCCATGGGAGTAATGTCTCAAACAGTCTACGCTTTATCCGTTCCCTGGAAGACCAGTAGTAGTTTCCGATGCACATCTGGTCGCATTCTGTAATCTGTGGACTATTAGAATGTTGATGAAACACAGAAATTGCATCGGGATTGAATACAACAGTCACCACGCGCACTTTCCTCCATGGGAGTAATGTCTAAAAGAGTTTACGCTTTGATCGTTCCCTGGAAGACCAGTAGTAGTTTCCGATAAACACCTCGTGGCATTCTGTAATCTGTGGACAGTCAGAGTGTTGATGAAACACAGACAATGCATCGGGATTGAATACAACAGTCACCATGCGCACTTTCCTCCATGGGAGTAATGTCTCAAAGAGTTTACGCTTTGATCGTCCTTTGGAAGACCAGTAGTAGTTTCCGATGCACATCTGGAGGCATTCTGTAATCTGTGGACCATCAGAGTGTTGATGAAACACAGAAAATGCATCGGGATTGAATACAACAGTCACCATGCGCACTATCCTCCATGGGAGTAATGTCTCAAACAGTCTACGCTTTATCCGTTCCCTGGAAGACCAGTAGTAGTTTCCGATGCACATCTGGAGGCATTCTGTAATCTGTGGACTATCAGAATGTTGATGAAACACAGAAATTGCATCGGGATTGAATACAACAGTCACCATGCGCACTTTCCTCCGTGGGAGTAATGTCTCAAAGAGTTTACGCTTTGATCGTTCCCTGGAAGACCAGTAGTAGTTTCCGATGCACATCTGGAGGCATTCTGTTATCTGTGGACTATCAGAGTGTTGATGAAACACAGAAATTGCATCGGGATTGAATTCAGCAGTCACCATGCTCACTTTCCTTCATGAAAGTAATGTCTCAAACACTCTACGCTTTGATCGTTCCCTGGAAGACCAGTAGTAGTTTCCGATGCACATCTGGTCGCATTCTGTAATGTGTAGACTATCAGAGTGTTGATGAAACACAGAAATTGCATCGGGATTGAATACAACAGTCACCATGCGCACTTTCCTCCATGGGAGTAATGTCTCAAAGAGTTTACGCTTTGATCGTTCCCTGGAAGACCAGTAGTAGTTTCCGATGCACATCTGGAGGCATTCTGTTATCTGTGGACTATCAGAGTGTTGATGAAACACAGAAATTGCATCGGGATTGAATTCAGCAGTCACCATGCTCACTTTCCCTCATGAAAGTAATGTCTCAAACACTCTACGCTTTGATCGTTCCCTGGAAGACCAGTAGTAGTTTCCGATGCACATCTGGTCGCATTCTGTAATGTGTAGACTATCAGAGTGTTGATGAAACACAGAAATTGTATCGGGATTGAATACAACAGTCACCATGCGCACTTTCCTCCGTGGGAGTAATGTCTCAAAGAGTTTACGCTTTGATCGTTCCCTGGAAGACCAGTAGTAGTTTCCGATGCACATCTGGAGGCATTCTGTTATCTGTGGACTATCAGAGTGTTGATGAAACACAGAAATTGCATCGGGATTGAATTCAGCAGTCACCATGCTCACTTTCCTTCATGAAAGTAATGTCTCAAACACTCTAAGCTTTGATCGTTCCCTGGAAGACCAGTAGTAGTTTCCGATAAACACCTCGTGGCATTCTGTAATCTGTGGACAGTCAGAGTGTTGGTGAAACACAGAAAATGCATCGGGATTGAATACAACAGTCACCATGCGCACTTTCCTCCATGGGAGTAATGTCTCAAAGAGTTTACGCTTTGATCGTCCTTTGGAAGACCAGTAGTAGTTTCCGATGCACATCTGGAGGCATTCTGTAATCTGTGGACCATCAGAGTGTTGATGAAACACAGAAAATGCATCGGGATTGAATACAACAGTCACCATGCGCACTTTCCTCCATGGGAGTAATGTCTCAAACAGTCTACGCTTTATCCGTTCCCTGGAAGACCAGTAGTAGTTTCCGATGCACATCTGGAGGCATTCTGTAATCTGTGGACTATCAGAATGTTGATGAAACACAGAAATTGCATCGGGATTGAATACAACAGTCACCATGCGCACTTTCCTCCGTGGGAGTAATGTCTCAAAGAGTTTACGATTTGATCGTTTCCTGGAAGACCAGTAGTAGTTTCCGATGCACATCTGGAGGCATTCTGTTATCTGTGGACTATCAGAGTGTTGATGAAACACAGAAATCGCATCGGGATTGAATTCAACAGTCACCATGCTCACTTTCCTTCATGAAAGTAATGTCTCAAACACTCTACGCTTTGATCGTTCCCTGGAAGACCAGTAGTAGTTTCCGATGCACATCTGGAGGCATTCTGTAATCTGTGGACTATCAGAGTGTTGATGAAACACAGAAATTGCATCCGGATTGAATACAACAGTCACCATGCGCACTTTCTTAAATGGGAGGAATGTCTCAAACAGTCTACGATTTGATCGTTCCCTGGATGACCAGTAGTAGTTTCCGATTCACATCTGGAGGCATTCTGTAATCTGTGGACCATCAGAGTGTTGATGAAACACAGAAATTGCATCGGGATTGAATTCAGCAGTCACCATGCTCACTTTCCTTCATGAAAGTAATGTCTCAAACACTCTACGCTTTGATCGTTCCCTGGAAGACCAGTAGTAGTTTCCGATGCACATCTGGAGGCATTCTGTAATCTGTGGACTATCAGAGTGTTGATGAAACACAGAAATTGCATCGGGATTGAATTCAACAGTCACCATGCTCACTTTCCTTCATGAAAGTAATGTCTCAAACACTCTACGCTTTGATCGTTCCCTGGAAGACCAGTAGTAGTTTCCGATGCACATCTGGAGGCATTCTGTAATCTGTGGACTATCAGAGTGTTGATGAAACACAGAAATTGCATCCGGATTGAATACAACAGTCACCATGCGCACTTTCTTAAATGGGAGTAATGTCTCAAACAGTCTACGATTTGATCGTTCCCTGGATGACCAGTGGTAGTTTCCGATTCACATCTGGAGGCATTCTGTAATCTGTGGACCATCAGAGTGTTGATGAAACACAGAAAATGCATCGGGATTGAATACAACAGTCACCATGCGTACTTTCCTCCATGGGAGTAATGTCTCAAACAGTCTACGCTTAATCCGTTCCCTGGAAGACCAGTAGTAGTTTCCGATGCACATCTGGAGTCATTCTGTAATCTGTGGACTATCAGAATGTTGATGAAACACAGAAATTGCATCGGAATTGAATACAACAGTCACCATGCGCACTTTCCTCCATGGGAGAAATGTCTCGAAGAGTTTACGCTTTGATCGTTCCCTGGAAGACCAGTAGTAGTTTCCGATGCTCATCTGGAGGCATTCTGTTATCTGTGGACTATCGGAGTGTTGATGAAACACAGAAATTGCATCGGAATTGAATACAACAGTCACCATGCTCACTTTCCTTCATGAAAGTAATGTCTCAAACACTCTACGCTTTGATCGTTCCCTGGAAGACCAATAGTAGTTTCCGATGCACAACTGGAGGCATTCTGTAATCTGTGGACTATCAGAGTGTTGATGAAACACAGAAATTGCATCGGGATTGGTTACAACAGTCACCATGCGCACTTTCCTCCATGGGAGTAATGTCTCAAACAGTCTACGATTTGATCGTTCCCAGGAAGACCAGTAGTAGTTTCCGATGCACATCTGGAGGCATTCTGTTATCTGTGGACTATCAGAGTGTTGATGAAACACAGAAATTGCATCGGGATTGAATACAACAGTCACCATGCGCACTTTCCTTCATGAAAGTAATGTCTCAAACACTCTACGCTCTGATCGTTCCTTGGAAGACCATTAGTAGTTTCCGATGCACATCTGGAGGAATTCTGTAATCTGTGGTCTATCAGAGTGTTGATGAAACACGGAAATTGCATCCGGATTGAATACAACAGTCACCACGCGCACTTTCCTCCATGGGAGTAATGTCTAAAAGAGTTTACGCTTTGATCGTTCCCTGGAAGACCAGTAGTAGTTTCCGATAAACACCTCGTGGCATTCTGTAATCTGTGGACAGTCAGAGTGTTGATGAAACACAGAAAATGCATCGGGATTGAATACAACAGTCACCATGCGCACTTTCCTCCATGGGAGTAATGTCTCAAAATGTTTACGCTTTGATCGTCCTTTGGAAGACCAGTAGTAGTTTCCGATGCACATCTGGAGGCATTCTGTAATCTGTGGACCATCAGAGTGTTGATGAAACACAGAAAATGCATCGGGATTGAATACAACAGTCACCATGCGCACTTTCCTCCGTGGGAGTAATGTCTCAAAGAGTTTACGCTTTGATCGTTCCCTGGAAGACCAGTAGTAGTTTCCGATGCACATCTGGAGGCATTCTGTTATCTGTGGACTATCAGAGTGTTGATGAAACACAGAAATTGCATCGGGATTGAATTCAGCAGTCACCATGCTCACTTTCCTTCATGAAAGTAATGTCTCAAACACTCTACGCTTTGATCGTTCCCTGGAAGACCAGTAGTAGTTTCCGATGCACATCTGGTCGCATTCTGTAATGTGTAGACTATCAGAGTGTTGATGAAACACAGAAATTGCATCGGGATTGAATACAACAGTCACCATGCGCCCTTTCCTCCATGGGAGTAATGTCTCAAACAGTCTACGCTTTATCCGTTCCCTGGAAGACCAGTAGTAGTTTCCGATAAACACCTCGTGGCATTCTGTAATCTGTGGACAGTCAGAGTGTTGATGAAAAACAGAAAATGCATCGGGATTGAATACAACAGTCACCATGCGCACTTTCCTCCATGGGAGTAATGTCTCAAAGAGTTTACGCTTTGATCGTCCTTTGGAAGACCAGTAGTAGTTTCCGATGCACATCTGGAGGCATTCTGTAATCTGTGGACCATCAGAGTGTTGATGAAACACAGAAAATGCATCGGGATTGAATACAACAGTCACCATGCGCACTTTCCTCCATGGGAGTAATGTCTCAAACAGTCTACGCTTTATCCGTTCCCTGGAAGACCAGTAGTAGTTTCCGATGCACATCTGGTCGCATTCTGTAATCTGTGGACTATTAGAATGTTGATGAAACACAGATATTGCATCGGGATTGAATACAACAGTCACCACGCGCACTTTCCTCCATGGGAGTAATGTCTAAAAGAGTTTACGCTTTGATCGTTCCCTGGAAGACCAGTAGTAGTTTCCGATAAACACCTCGTGGCATTCTGTAATCTGTGGACAGTCAGAGTGTTGATGAAACACAGAAAATGCATCGGGATTGAATACAACAGTCACCATGCGCACTTTCCTCCATGGGAGTAATGTCTCAAAGAGTTTACGCTTTGATCGTCCTTTGGAAGACCAGTAGTAGTTTCCGATGCACATCTGGAGGCATTCTGTAATCTGTGGACCATCAGAGTGTTGATGAAACACAGAAAATGCATCGGGATTGAATACAACAGTCACCATGCGCACTTTCCTCCATGGGAGTAATGTCTCAAACAGCCTACGCTTTATCCGTTCCCTGGAAGACCAGTAGTAGTTTCCGATGCACATCTGGAGGCATTCTGTAATCTGTGGACTATCAGAATGTTGATGAAACACAGAAATTGCATCGGGATTGAATACAACAGTCACCATGCGCACTTTCCTCCGTGGGAGTAATGTCTCAAAGAGTTTACGCTTTGATCGTTCCCTGGAAGACCAGTAGTAGTTTCCGATGCACATCTGGAGGCATTCTGTTATCTGTGGATTATCAGAGTGTTGATGAAACACAGAAATTGCATCGGGATTGAATTCAGCAGTCACCATGCTCACTTTCCTTCATGAAAGTAATGTCTCAAACACTCTACGCTTTGATCGTTCCCTGGAAGACCAGTAGTAGTTTCCGATGCACATCTGGTCGCATTCTGTAATGTGTAGACTATCAGAGTATTGATGAAACACAGAAATTGCATCGGGATTGAATACAACAGTCACCATGCGCCCTTTCCTCCATGGGAGTAATGTCTCAAACAGTCTACGCTTTATCCGTTCCCTGGAAGACCAGTAGTAGTTTCCGATAAACACCTCGTGGCATTCTGTAATCTGTGGACAGTCAGAGTGTTGATGAAACACAGAAAATGCATCGGGATTGAATACAACAGTCACCATGCGCACTTTCCTCCATGGGAGTAATGTCTCAAAGAGTTTACGCTTTGATCGTCCTTTGGAAGACCAGTAGTAGTTTCCGATGCACATCTGGAGGCATTCTGTAATCTGTGGACCATCAGAGTGTTGATGAAACACAGAAAATGCATCGGGATTGAATACAACAGTCACCATGCGCACTTTCCTCCATGGGAGTAATGTCTCAAACAGTCTACGCTTTATCCGTTCCCTGGAAGACCAGTAGTAGTTTCCGATGCACATCTGGTCGCATTCTGTAATCTGTGGACTATTAGAATGTTGATGAAACACAGATATTGCATCGGGATTGAATACAACAGTCACCACGCGCACTTTCCTCCATGGGAGTAATGTCTAAAAGAGTTTACGCTTTGATCGTTCCCTGGAAGACCAGTAGTAGTTTCCGATAAACACCTCGTGGCATTCTGTAATCTGTGGACAGTCAGAGTGTTGATGAAACACAGAAAATGCATTGGGATTGAATACAACAGTCACCATGCGCACTTTCTTAAATGGGAGGAATGTCTCAAACAGTCTACGATTTGATCGTTCCCTGGATGACCAGTAGTAGTTTCCGATTCACATCTGGAGGCATTCTGTAATCTGTGGACCATCAGAGTGTTGATGAAACACAGAAATTGCATCGGGATTGAATTCAGCAGTCACCATGCTCACTTTCCTTCATGAAAGTAATGTCTCAAACACTCTACGCTTTGATCGTTCCCTGGAAGACCAGTAGTAGTTTCCGATGCACATCTGGTCGCATTCTGTAATCTGTGGACTATTAGAATGTTGATGAAACACAGAAATTGCATCGGGATTGAATACAACAGTCACCACGCGCACTTTCCTCCATGGGAGTAATGTCTAAGAGAGTTTACGCTTTGATCGTTCCCTGGAAGACCAGTAGTAGTTTCCGATAAACACCTCGTGGCATTCTGTAATCTGTGGACAGTCAGAGTGTTGATGAAACACAGAAAATGCATCGGGATTGAATACAACAGTCACCATGCGCACTTTCCTCCATGGGAGTAATGTCTCAAAGAGTTTACGCTTTGATCGTCCTTTGGAAGACCAGTAGTAGTTTCCGATGCACATCTGGAGGCATTCTGTAATCTGTGGACCATCAGAGTGTTGATGAAACACAGAAAATGCATCGGGATTGAATACAACAGTCACCATGCGCACTTTCCTCCATGGGAGTAATGTCTCAAACAGTCTACGCTTTATCCGTTCCCTGGAAGACCAGTAGTAGTTTCCGATGCACATCTGGAGGCATTCTGTAATCTGTGGACTATCAGAATGTTGATGAAACACAGAAATTGCATCGGGATTGAATACAACAGTCACCATGCGCACTTTCCTCCGTGGGAGTAATGTCTCAAACAGTCTACGCTTTATCCGTTCCCTGGAAGACCAGTAGTAGTTTCCGATGCACATCTGGAGGCATTCTGTAATCTGTGGACTATCAGAGTGTTGATGAAACACAGAAATTGCATCCGGATTGAATACAACAGTCACCATGCGCACTTTCTTAAATGGGAGTAATGTCTCAAACAGTCTACGATTTGATCGTTCCCTGGATGACCAGTGGTAGTTTCCGATTCACATCTGGAGGCATTCTGTAATCTGTGGACCATCAGAGTGTTGATGAAACACAGAAAATGCATCGGGATTGAATACAACAGTCACCATGCGTACTTTCCTCCATGGGAGTAATGTCTCAAACAGTCTACGCTTAATCCGTTCCCTGGAAGACCAGTAGTAGTTTCCGATGCACATCTGGAGTCATTCTGTAATCTGTGGACTATCAGAATGTTGATGAAACACAGAAATTGCATCGGAATTGAATACAACAGTCACCATGCGCACTTTCCTCCATGGGAGAAATGTCTCGAAGAGTTTACGCTTTGATCGTTCCCTGGAAGACCAGTAGTAGTTTCCGATGCTCATCTGGAGGCATTCTGTTATCTGTGGACTATCGGAGTGTTGATGAAACACAGAAATTGCATCGGAATTGAATACAACAGTCACCATGCTCACTTTCCTTCATGAAAGTAATGTCTCAAACAGTCTACGTTTTGATCGTTCCCTGGAAGACCAATAGTAGATTCCGATGCACAACTGGAGGCATTCTGTAATCTGTGGACTATCAGAGTGTTGATGAAACACAGAAATTGCATCGGGATTGGTTACAACAGTCACCATGCGCACTTTCCTCCATGGGAGTAATGTCTCAAACAGTCTACGATTTGATCGTTCCCAGGAAGACCAGTAGTAGTTTCCGATGCACATCTGGAGGCATTCTGTTATCTGTGGACTATCAGAGTGTTGATGAAACACAGAAATTGCATCGGGATTGAATACAACAGTCACCATGCGCACTTTCCTTCATGAAAGTAATGTCTCAAACACTCTACGCTCTGATCGTTCCTTGGAAGACCATTAGTAGTTTCCGATGCACATCTGGAGGAATTCTGTAATCTGTGGTCTATCAGAGTGTTGATGAAACACGGAAATTGCATCCGGATTGAATACAACAGTCACGATGCGCACTTTCCTCCATGGGAGTAATGTCTCAAAGAGTTTACGCTTTGATCGTCCTTTGGAAGACCAGTAGTAGTTTCCGATGCACATCTGGAGGCATTCTGTAATCTGTGGACCATCAGAGTGTTGATGAAACACAGAAATTGCATCGGGATTGAATACAACAGTCACCATGCGCCCTTTCCTCCATGGGAGTAATGTCTCAAACAGTCTACGCTTTATCCGTTCCCTGGAAGACCAGTAGTAGTTTCCGATGCACATCTGGAGGCATTCTGTAATCTGTGGACTATCAGAATGTTGATGAAACACAGATATTGCATCGGGATTGAATACAACAGTCACCATGCGCACTTTCCTCCGTGGGAGTAATGTCTCAAAGAGTTTACGCTTTGATCGTTCCCTGGAAGACCAGTAGTAGTTTCCGATGCACATCTGGAGGCATTCTGTTATCTGTGGACTATCAGAGTGTTGATGAAACACAGAAATTGCATCGGGATTGAATTCAGCAGTCACCATGCTCACTTTCCTTCATGAAAGTAATGTCTCAAACACTCTACGCTTTGATCGTTCCCTGGAAGACCAGTAGTAGTTTCCGATGCACATCTGGTCGCATTCTGTAATGTGTAGACTATCAGAGTGTTGATGAAACACAGAAATTGCATCGGGATTGAATACAACAGTCACCATGAGCCCTTTCCTCCATGGGAGTAATGTCTCAAACAGTCTACGCTTTATCCGTTCCCTGGAAGACCAGTAGTAGTTTCCGATGCACATCTGGTCGCATTCTGTAATCTGTGGACTATTAGAATGTTGATGAAACACAGAAATTGCATCGGGATTGAATACAACAGTCACCACGCGCACTTTCCTCCATGGGAGTAATGTCTAAAAGAGTTTACGCTTTGATCGTTCCCTGGAAGACCAGTAGTAGTTTCCGATAAACACCTCGTGGCATTCTGTAATCTGTGGACAGTCAGAGTGTTGATGAAACACAGAAAATGCATCGGGATTGAATACAACAGTCACCATGCGCACTTTCCTCCATGGGAGTAATGTCTCAAAATGTTTACGCTTTGATCGTCCTTTGGAAGACCAGTAGTAGTTTCCGATGCACATCTGGAGGCATTCTGTAATCTGTGGACCATCAGAGTGTTGATGAAACACAGAAAATGCATCGGGATTGAATACAACAGTCACCATGCGCACTTTCCTCCGTGGGAGTAATGTCTCAAAGAGTTTACGCTTTGATCGTTCCCTGGAAGACCAGTAGTAGTTTCCGATGCACATCTGGAGGCATTCTGTTATCTGTGGACTATCAGAGTGTTGATGAAACACAGAAATTGCATCGGGATTGAATTCAGCAGTCACCATGCTCACTTTCCTTCATGAAAGTAATGTCTCAAACACTCTACGCTTTGATCGTTCCCTGGAAGACCAGTAGTAGTTTCCGATGCACATCTGGTCGCATTCTGTAATGTGTAGACTATCAGAGTGTTGATGAAACACAGAAATTGCATCGGGATTGAATACAACAGTCACCATGCGCCCTTTCCTCCATGGGAGTAATGTCTCAAACAGTCTACGCTTTATCCGTTCCCTGGAAGACCAGTAGTAGTTTCCGATGCACATCTGGTCGCATTCTGTAATCTGTGGACTATTAGAATGTTGATGAAACACAGATATTGCATCGGGATTGAATACAACAGTCACCACGCGCACTTTCCTCCATGGGAGTAATGTCTAAAAGAGTTTACGCTTTGATCGTTCCCTGGAAGACCAGTAGTAGTTTCCGATAAACACCTCGTGGCATTCTGTAATCTGTGGACAGTCAGAGTGTTGATGAAACACAGAAAATGCATCGGGATTGAATACAGCAGTCACCATGCGCACTTTCCTCCATGGGAGTAATGTCTCAAAGAGTTTACGCTTTGATCGTCCTTTGGAAGACCAGTAGTAGTTTCCGATGCACATCTGGAGGCATTCTGTAATCTGTGGACCAACAGAGTGTTGATGAAACACAGAAAATGCATCGGGATTGAATACAACAGTCACCATGCGCACTTTCCTCCATGGGAGTAATGTCTCAAACAGTCTACGCTTTATCCGTTCCCTGGAAGACCAGTAGTAGTTTCCGATGCACATCTGGAGGCATTCTGTAATCTGTGGACTATCAGAATGTTGATGAAACACAGAAATTGCATCGGGATTGAATACAACAGTCACCATGCGCACTTTCCTCCGTGGGAGTAATGTCTCAAAGAGTTTACGCTTTGATCGTTCCCTGGAAGACCAGTAGTAGTTTCCGATGCACATCTGGAGGCATTCTGTTATCTGTGGACTATCAGAGTGTTGATGAAACACAGAAATCGCATCGGGATTGAATTCAACAGTCACCATGCTCACTTTCCTTCATGAAAGTAATGTCTCAAACACTCTACGCTTTGATCGTTCCCTGGAAGACCAGTAGTAGTTTCCGATGCACATCTGGAGGCATTCTGTAATCTGTGGACTATCAGAGTGTTGATGAAACACAGAAATTGCATCCGGATTGAATACAACAGTCACCATGCGCACTTTCTTAAATGGGAGGAATGTCTCAAACAGTCTACGATTTGATCGTTCCCTGGATGACCAGTAGTAGTTTCCGATTCACATCTGGAGGCATTCTGTAATCTGTGGACCATCAGAGTGTTGATGAAACACAGAAAATGCATCGGGATTGAATACAATAGTCACCATGCGTACTTTCCTCCATGGGAGTAATGTCTCAAACAGTCTACGCTTTATCCATTCCCTGGAAGACCAGTAGTAGTTTCCGATGCACATCTGGAGTCATTCTGTAATCTGTGGACTATCAGAATGTTGATGAAACACAGAAATTGCATCGGAATTGAATACAACAGTCACCATGCGCACTTTCCTCCATGGGAGAAGTGTCTCGAAGAGTTTACGCTTTGATCGTTCCCTGGAAGACCAGTAGTAGTTTCCGATGCTCATCTGGAGGCATTCTGTTATCTGTGGACTATCGGAGTGTTGATGAAACACAGAAATTGCATCGGAATTGAATACAACAGTCACCATGCTCACTTTCCTTCATGAAAGTAATGTCTCAAACACTCTACGCTTTGATCGTTCCCTGGAAGACCAATAGTAGTTTCCGATGCACAACTGGAGGCATTCTGTAATCTGTGGACTATCAGAGTGTTGATGAAACACAGAAATTGCATCGGGATTGGTTACAACAGTCACCATGCGCACTTTCCTCCATGGGAGTAATGTCTCAAACAGTCTACGATTTGATCGTTCCCAGGAAGACCAGTAGTAGTTTCCGATGCACATCTGGAGGCATTCTGTAATCTGTGGACGATCAGAATGTTGATGAAACACAGAAATTGCATCGGGATTGAATACAACAGTCACCATGCGCACTTTCCTCCGTGGGAGTAATGTCTCAAAGAGTTTAAGCTTTGATCGTTCCCTGGAAGACCAGTAGTAGTTTCCGATGCACATCTGGAGGCATTCTGTTATCTGTGGACTATCAGAGTGTTGATGAAACACAGAAATTGCATCGGGATTGAATTCAACAGTCACTATTCTCACTTTACTTCATGAAAGTAATGTCTCAAACACTCTACGCTTTGATCGTTCCCTGGAAGACCAGTAGTAGTTTCCGATGCACATCTGGAGGCATTCTGTAATCTGTGGACTATCAGAATGTTGATGAAACACAGAAATTGCATCGGGATTGAATACAACAGTCACCATGCGCACTTTCCTCCGTGGGAGTAATGTCTCAAAGAGTTTACGCTTTGATCGTTCCCTGGAAGACCAGTAGTAGTTTCCGATGCACATCTGGAGGCATTCTGTTATCTGTGGACTATCAGAGTGTTGATGAAACACAGAAATCGCATCGGGATTGAATTCAACAGTCACCATGCTCACTTTCCTTCATGAAAGTAATGTCTCAAACACTCTACGCTTTGATCGTTCCCTGGAAGACCAGTAGTAGTTTCCGATGCACATCTGGAGGCATTCTGTAATCTGTGGACTATCAGAGTGTTGATGAAACACAGAAATTGCATCCGGATTGAATACAACAGTCACCATGCGCACTTTCTTAAATGGGAGGAATGTCTCAAACAGTCTACGATTTGATCGTTCCCTGGATGACCAGTACTAGTTTCCGATTCACATCTGGAGGCATTCTGTAATCTGTGGACAGTCAGAGTGTTGATGAAACACAGAAAATGCATCGGGATTGAATACAATAGTCACCATGCGTACTTTCCTCCATGGGAGTAATGTCTCAAACAGTCTACGCTTTATCCGTTCCCTGGAAGACCAGTAGTAGTTTCCGATGCACATCTGGAGTCATTCTGTAATCTGTGGACTATCAGAATGTTGATGAAACACAGAAATTGCATCGGAATTGAATACAACAGTCACCATGCGCACTTTCCTCCATGGGAGAAGTGTCTCGAAGAGTTTACGCTTTGATCGTTCCCTGGAAGACCAGTAGTAGTTTCCGATGCTCATCTGGAGGCATTCTGTTATCTGTGGACTATCGGAGTGTTGATGAAACACAGAAATTGCATCGGAATTGAATACAACAGTCACCATGCTCACTTTCCTTCATGAAAGTAATGTCTCAAACACTCTACGCTTTGATCGTTCCCTGGAAGACCAATAGTAGTTTCCGATGCACAACTGGAGGCATTCTGTAATCTGTGGACTATCAGAGTGTTGATGAAACACAGAAATTGCATCGGGATTGGTTACAACAGTCACCATGCGCACTTTCCTCCATGGGAGTAATGTCTCAAACAGTCTACGATTTGATCGTTCCCAGGAAGACCAGTAGTAGTTTCCGATGCACATCTGGAGGCATTCTGTAATCTGTGGACTATCAGAATGTTGATGAAACACAGAAATTGCATCGGGATTGAATACAACAGTCACCATGCGCACTTTCCTCCGTGGGAGTAATGTCTCAAAGAGTTTAAGCTTTGATCGTTCCCTGGAAGACCAGTAGTAGTTTCCGATGCACATCTGGAGGCATTCTGTTATCTGTGGACTATCAGAGTGTTGATGAAACACAGAAATTGCATCGGGATTGAATTCAACAGTCACCATGCTCACTTTCCTTCATGAAAGTAATGTCTCAAACACTCTACGCTTTGATCGTTCCCTGGAAGACCAGTAGTAGTTTCCGATGCACATCTGGAGGCATTCTGTAATCTGTGGACTATCAGAGTGTTGATGAAACACAGAAATTGCATCCGGATTGAATGCAACAGTCACCATGCGCACTTTCCTCCGTGGGAGTAATGTCTCAAAGAGTTTACGCTTTGATCGTTCCCTGGAAGACCAGTAGTAGTTTCCGATGCACATCTGGAGGCATTCTGTTATCTGTGGACTATCAGAGTGTTGATGAAACACAGAAATTGCATCGGGATTGAATTCCACAGTCACCATGCTCACTTTCCTTCATGAAAGTAATGTCTCAAACACTCTACGCTTTGATCGTTCCCTAGAAGACCAGTAGTAGTTTCCGATGCACATCTGGAGGCATTCTGCAATCTGTGGGCTAACAGAATGTTGATAAAACACAGAAATTGCATCGGGATTGGATACAACAGTCACCATGCGCACTTTCCTCCGTGGGAGTAATGTCTCAAAGAGTTTACGCTTTGATCGTTCCCTGGAAGACCAGTAGTAGTTTCCGATGCACATCTGGAGGCATTCTGTTATCTGTGGACTATCAGAGTGTTGATGAAACACAGAAATTGCATCGGGATTGAATTCAACAGTCACCATGCTCACTTTCCTTCATGAAAGTAATGTCTCAAACACTCTACGCTTTGATAGTTCCCTGGAAGACCATTAGTAGTTTCCGATGCACATCTGGATGCATTCTGTAATGTGTGGACTATCAGAGTGTTGATGAAACACAGAAATTGCATCCGGATTGAATACAACAGTCACCATGCGCACTTTCTTAAATGGGAGAAATGTCTCAAACAGTCTACGATTTGATCGTTCCCTGGATGACCAGTAGTAGTTTCCGATTCACATCTGGAGGCATTCTGTAATCTGTGGACCATCAGAGTGTTGATGAAACACAGAAAATGCATCGGGATTGAATACAACAGTCACCATGCGTACTTTCCTCCATGGGAGTAATGTCTCACACAGTCTACGCTTTATCCGTTCCCTGGAAGACCAGTAGTAGTTTCCGATGCACATCTGGAGGCATTCTGTAATCTGTGGACTATCAGAATGTTGATGAAACACAGAAATTGCATCGGAATTGAATACAACAGTCACCATGCGCACTTTCCTCCATGGGAGAAATGTCTCGAAGTGTTTACGCTTTGATCGTTCCCTGGAAGACCAGTAGTAGTTTCCGATGCTCATCTGGAGGCATTCTGTTATCTGTGGACTATCAGGGTGTTGATGAAACACAGAAATTGCATCGGAATTGAATACAACAGTCACCATGCTCACTTTCCTTCATGAAAGTAATGTCTCAAACACTCTACGCTTTGATCGTTCCCTGGAAGACCAATAGTAGTTTCCGATGCACAACTGGAGGCATTCTGTAATCTGTGGACTATCAGAGTGTTGCTGAAACACAGAAATTGCATCGGGATTGATTACAACAGTCACCATGCGCACTTTCCTCCATGGGAGTAATGTCTCAATGAGTTTACGATTTGATCGTCGCTTGGAAGACCAGTAGTAGTTTCCGATGCACATCTGGAGGCATTCTGTAATCTGTGGACCATCAGAGTGTTGATGAAACACAGAAAATACATCGGGATTGAATACAACAGTCACCATGCGCACTTTCCTCCATGGGAGTAATGTCTCAAACAGTCTACGCTTTATCCGTTCCCTGGAAGACCAGTAATAGTTTCCGATGCACATCTGGAGGCATTCTGTAATCTGTGGACTATCAGAGTGTTGATGAAACACAGAAATTGCATCCGGATTGAATACAACAGTCACCATGCGCACTTTCTTAAATGGGAGGAATGTCTCAAACAGTCTACGATTTGATCGTTCCCTGGATGACCAGTAGTAGTTTCCGATTCACATCTGGAGGCATTCTGTAATCTGTGGACAGTCAGAGTGTTGATGAAACACAGAAAATGCATCGGGATTGAATACAATAGTCACCATGCGTACTTTCCTCCATGGGAGTAATGTCTCAAACAGTCTACGCTTTATCCGTTCCCTGGAAGACCAGTAGTAGTTTCCGATGCACATCTGGAGTCATTCTGTAATCTGTGGACTATCAGAATGTTGATGAAACACAGAAATTGCATCGGAATTGAATACAACAGTCACCATGCGCACTTTCCTCCATGGGAGAAGTGTCTCGAAGAGTTTACGCTTTGATCGTTCCCTGGAAGACCAGTAGTAGTTTCCGATGCTCATCTGGAGGCATTCTGTTATCTGTGGACTATCGGAGTGTTGATGAAACACAGAAATTGCATCGGAATTGAATACAACAGTCACCATGCTCACTTTCCTTCATGAAAGTAATGTCTCAAACACTCTACGCTTTGATCGTTCCCTGGAAGACCAATAGTAGTTTCCGATGCACAACTGGAGGCATTCTGTAATCTGTGGACTATCAGAGTGTTGATGAAACACAGAAATTGCATCGGGATTGGTTACAACAGTCACCATGCGCACTTTCCTCCATGGGAGTAATGTCTCAAACAGTCTACGATTTGATCGTTCCCAGGAAGACCAGTAGTAGTTTCCGATGCACATCTGGAGGCATTCTGTAATCTGTGGACTATCAGAATGTTGATGAAACACAGAAATTGCATCGGGATTGAATACAACAGTCACCATGCGCACTTTCCTCCGTGGGAGTAATGTCTCAAAGAGTTTAAGCTTTGATCGTTCCCTGGAAGACCAGTAGTAGTTTCCGATGCACATCTGGAGGCATTCTGTTATCTGTGGACTATCAGAGTGTTGATGAAACACAGAAATTGCATCGGGATTGAATTCAACAGTCACCATGCTCACTTTCCTTCATGAAAGTAATGTCTCAAACACTCTACGCTTTGATCGTTCCCTGGAAGACCAGTAGTAGTTTCCGATGCACATCTGGAGGCATTCTGTAATCTGTGGACTATCAGAGTGTTGATGAAACACAGAAATTGCATCCGGATTGAATGCAACAGTCACCATGCGCACTTTCCTCCGTGGGAGTAATGTCTCAAAGAGTTTACGCTTTGATCGTTCCCTGGAAGACCAGTAGTAGTTTCCGATGCACATCTGGAGGCATTCTGTTATCTGTGGACTATCAGAGTGTTGATGAAACACAGAAATTGCATCGGGATTGAATTCCACAGTCACCATGCTCACTTTCCTTCATGAAAGTAATGTCTCAAACACTCTACGCTTTGATCGTTCCCTAGAAGACCAGTAGTAGTTTCCGATGCACATCTGGAGGCATTCTGTAATCTGTGGGCTAACAGAATGTTGATAAAACACAGAAATTGCATCGGGATTGGATACAACAGTCACCATGCGCACTTTCCTCCGTGGGAGTAATGTCTCAAAGAGTTTACGCTTTGATCGTTCCCTGGAAGACCAGTAGTAGTTTCCGATGCACATCTGGAGGCATTCTGTTATCTGTGGACTATCAGAGTGTTGATGAAACACAGAAATTGCATCGGGATTGAATTCAACAGTCACCATGCTCACTTTCCTTCATGAAAGTAATGTCTCAAACACTCTACGCTTTGATCGTTCCCTGGAAGACCATTAGTAGTTTCCGATGCACATCTGGATGCATTCTGTAATGTGTGGACTATCAGAGTGTTGATGAAACACAGAAATTGCATCCGGATTGAATACAACAGTCACCATGCGCACTTTCTTAAATGGGAGAAATGTCTCAAACAGTCTACGATTTGATCGTTCCCTGGATGACCAGTAGTAGTTTCCGATTCACATCTGGAGGCATTCTGTAATCTGTGGACCATCAGAGTGTTGATGAAACACAGAAAATGCATCGGGATTGAATACAACAGTCACCATGCGTACTTTCCTCCATGGGAGTAATGTCTCACACAGTCTACGCTTTATCCGTTCCCTGGAAGACCAGTAGTAGTTTCCGATGCACATCTGGAGGCATTCTGTAATCTGTGGACTATCAGAATGTTGATGAAACACAGAAATTGCATCGGAATTGAATACAACAGTCACCATGCGCACTTTCCTCCATGGGAGAAATGTCTCGAAGTGTTTACGCTTTGATCGTTCCCTGGAAGACCAGTAGTAGTTTCCGATGCTCATCTGGAGGCATTCTGTTATCTGTGGACTATCAGGGTGTTGATGAAACACAGAAATTGCATCGGAATTGAATACAACAGTCACCATGCTCACTTTCCTTCATGAAAGTAATGTCTCAAACACTCTACGCTTTGATCGTTCCCTGGAAGACCAATAGTAGTTTCCGATGCACAACTAGAGGCATTCTGTAATCTGTGGACTATCAGAGTGTTGCTGAAACACAGAAATTGCATCGGGATTGATTACAACAGTCACCATGCGCACTTTCCTCCATGAGAGTAATGTCTCAAACAGTCTACGATTTGATCGTTCCCAGGAAGACCAGTAGTAGTTTCCGATGCACATCTGGAGGCATTCTGTTATCTGTGGACTATCAGAGTGTTGGTGAAACACAGAAATTGCATCGGGATTGAATACAACAGTCACCATGCGCACTTTCCTTCATGACAGTAATGTCTCAAACACTCTACGCTCTGATCGTTCCTTGGAAGACCATTAGTAGTTTCCGATGCACATCTGGAGGAATTCTGTAATCTGTGGTCTATCAGAGTGTTGATGAAACACGGAAATTGCATCCGGATTGAATACAACAGTCACGATGCGCACTTTCCTCCATGGGAGTAATGTCTCAAAGAGTTTACGATTTGATCGTCGCTTGGAAGACCAGTAGTAGTTTCCGATGCACATCTGGAGGCATTCTGTAATCTGTGGACCATCAGAGTGTTGATGAAACACAGAAAATACATCGGGATTGAATACAACAGTCACCATGCGCACTTTCCTCCATGGGAGTAATGTCTCAAACAGTCTACGCTTTATCCGTTCCCTGGAAGACCAGTAATAGTTTCCGATGCACATCTGGAGGCATTCTGTAATCTGTGGACTATCAGAATGTTGATGAAACACAGAAATTGCATCGGGATTGAATACAACAGTCACCATGCGCACTTTCCTCCATGGGAGTAATGTCTCAAAGAGTTTACGCTTTGATCGTTCCCTGGAAGACCAGTAGTAGTTTCTGATGAACATCTGGAGGCATTCTGTTATCTGTGGACTATCAGAGTGTTGATGAAACACAGAAATTGCATCGGGATTGAATTCAACAGTCACCATGCTCACTTTCCTTCATGAAAGTAATGTCTCAAACACTCTACGCTTTGATCGTTCCCTGGAAGACCAGTAGTAGTTTCCGATGCACATCTGGAGGCATTCTGTAATCTGTGGACTATCAGAGTGTTGATGAAACACGGAAATTGCATCCGGATTGAATACAACAGTCACCATGTGCACTTTCTTAAATGGGAGTAATGTCTCAAACAGTCTACGATTTGATCGTTCCCTGGATGACCAGTAGTAGTTTCCGATTCACATCTGGAGGCATTCTGTAATCTGTGGACTATCAGAGTGTTGATGAAACACAGATATTGTATCGGGATTGAATACAACAGTCACCATGCGCACTTTCCTCCATGGGAGTAATGTCTCAAAGAGTTTACGCTTTGATCGTTCCCTGGAAGACCAGTAGTAGTTTCCGATGAACATCTGGAGGCATTCTGTAATTTGTGGACTATCAGAGTGCTGATGAAACACAGAAAATGCATCGGGATTGAATACAACAGTCACCATTCACACTTTCCTCCATGGGTGTAATGTCTCAAACAGTCTACGCTTTATCCGTTCCCTGGAAGACCAGTAGTAGTTTCCGATGCACATCTGGAGGCATTATGTAATCTGTGGACTATCAGAATGTTGATGAAACACAGAAATTGCATCGGGATTGAATACAACAGTCACCATGCGCCCTTTCCTCCGTGGGAGTAATGTCTCAAAGAGTTTACGCTTTGATCGTTCCCTGGAAGACCAGTAGTAGTTTCCGATGCACATCTGGAGGCATTCTGTTATCTGTGGACTATCAGAGTGTTGATGAAACACAGTAATCGCATCGGGATTGAATTCAACAGTCACCATGCTCACTTTCCTTCATGAAAGTAATGTCTCAAACACTCTACGCTTTGATCGTTCCCTGGAAGACCAGTAGTAGTTTCCGATGCACATCTGGAGGCATTCTGTAATCTGTGGACTATCAGAGTGTTGATGAAACACAGAAATTGCATCCGGATTGAATACAACAGTCACCATGCGCACTTTCTTAAATGGGAGGAATGTCTCAAACAGTCTACGATTTGATCGTTCCCTGGATGACCAGTAGTAGTTTCCGATTCACATCTGGAGGCATTCTGTAATCTGTGGACCATCAGAGTGTTGATGAAACACAGAAAATGCATCGGGATTGAATACAACAGTCACCATGCGTACTTTCCTCCATGGGAGTAATGTCTCAAACAGTCTACGCTTTATCCGTTCCCTGGAAGACCAGTAGTAGTTTCCGATGCACATCTGGTGTCATTCTGTAATCTGTGGACTATCAGAATGTTGATGAAACACAGAAATTGCATCGGAATTGAATACAACAGTCACCATGCGCACTTTCCTCCATGGGAGAAATGTCTCGAAGAGTTTACGCTTTGATCGTTCCCTGGAAGACCAGTAGTAGTTTCCGATGCTCATCTGGAGGCATTCTGTTATCTGTGGACTATCGGAGTGTTGATGAAACACAGAAATTGCATCGGAATTGAATACAACAGTCACCATGCTCACTTTCCTTCATGAAAGTAATGTCTCAAACACTCTACGCTTTGATCGTTCCCTGGAAGACCAGTAGTAGTTTCCGATGCACATCTGGAGGCATTCTGTTATCTGTGGACTATCAGAGTGTTGATGAAACACAGAAATTGCATCGGGATTGAATTCAACAGTCACCATGCTCACTTTCCTTCATGAAAGTAATGTCTCAAACACTCTACGCTTTGATCGTTCCCTGGAAGACCAGTAGTAGTTTCCGATGCACATCTGGAGGCATTCTGTAATCTGTGGACTATCAGAGTGTTGATGAAACACGGAAATTGCATCCGGATTGAATACAACAGTCACCATGTGCACTTTCTTAAATGGGAGTAATGTCTCAAACAGTCTACGATTTGATCGTTCCCTGGATGACCAGTAGTAGTTTCCGATTCACATCTGGAGGCATTCTGTAATCTGTGGACTATCAGAGTGTTGATGAAACACAGATATTGTATCGGGATTGAATACAACAGTCACCATGCGCACTTTCCTCCATGGGAGTAATGTCTCAAAGAGTTTACGCTTTGATCGTTCCCTGGAAGACCAGTAGTAGTTTCCGATGAACATCTGGAGGCATTCTGTAATTTGTGGACTATCAGAGTGCTGATGAAACACAGAAAATGCATCGGGATTGAATACAACAGTCACCATTCACACTTTCCTCCATGGGTGTAATGTCTCAAACAGTCTACGCTTTATCCGTTCCCTGGAAGACCAGTAGTAGTTTCCGATGCACATCTGGAGGCATTATGTAATCTGTGGACTATCAGAATGTTGATGAAACACAGAAATTGCATCGGGATTGAATACAACAGTCACCATGCGCCCTTTCCTCCGTGGGAGTAATGTCTCAAAGAGTTTACGCTTTGATCGTTCCCTGGAAGACCAGTAGTAGTTTCCGATGCACATCTGGAGGCATTCTGTTATCTGTGGACTATCAGAGTGTTGATGAAACACAGTAATCGCATCGGGATTGAATTCAACAGTCACCATGCTCACTTTCCTTCATGAAAGTAATGTCTCAAACACTCTACGCTTTGATCGTTCCCTGGAAGACCAGTAGTAGTTTCCGATGCACATCTGGAGGCATTCTGTAATCTGTGGACTATCAGAGTGTTGATGAAACACAGAAATTGCATCCGGATTGAATACAACAGTCACCATGCGCACTTTCTTAAATGGGAGGAATGTCTCAAACAGTCTACGATTTGATCGTTCCCTGGATGACCAGTAGTAGTTTCCGATTCACATCTGGAGGCATTCTGTAATCTGTGGACCATCAGAGTGTTGATGAAACACAGAAAATGCATCGGGATTGAATACAACAGTCACCATGCGTACTTTCCTCCATGGGAGTAATGTCTCAAACAGTCTACGCTTTATCCGTTCCCTGGAAGACCAGTAGTAGTTTCCGATGCACATCTGGTGTCATTCTGTAATCTGTGGACTATCAGAATGTTGATGAAACACAGAAATTGCATCGGAATTGAATACAACAGTCACCATGCGCACTTTCCTCCATGGGAGAAATGTCTCGAAGAGTTTACGCTTTGATCGTTCCCTGGAAGACCAGTAGTAGTTTCCGATGCTCATCTGGAGGCATTCTGTTATCTGTGGACTATCGGAGTGTTGATGAAACACAGAAATTGCATCGGAATTGAATACAACAGTCACCATGCTCACTTTCCTTCATGAAAGTAATGTCTCAAACACTCTACGCTTTGATCGTTCCCTGGAAGACCAGTAGTAGTTTCCGATGCACATCTGGAGGCATTCTGTTATCTGTGGACTATCAGAGTGTTGATGAAACACAGAAATTGCATCGGGATTGAATTCAACAGTCACCATGCTCACTTTCCTTCATGAAAGTAATGTCTCAAACACTCTACGCTTTGATCGTTCCCTGGAAGACCAGTAGTAGTTTCCGATGCACATCTGGAGGCATTCTGTAATCTGTGGACTATCAGAGTGTTGATGAAACACAGAAATTGCATCCGGATTGAATGCAATAGTCACCATGCGCACTTTCCTCCGTGGGAGTAATGTCTCAAAGAGTTTACGCTTTGATCGTTCCCTGGAAGACCAGTAGTAGTTTCCGATGCACATCTGGAGGCATTCTGTTATCTGTGGACTATCAGAGTGTTGATGAAACACAGAAATTGCATCGGGATTGAATTCCACAGTCACCATGCTCACTTTCCTTCATGAAAGTAATGTCTCAAACACTCTACGCTTTGATCGTTCCCTAGAAGACCAGTAGTAGTTTCCGATGCACATCTGGAGGCATTCTGTAATCTGTGGGCTATCAGAATGTTGATAAAACACAGAAATTGCATCGGGATTGGATACAACAGTCACCATGCGCACTTTCCTCCGTGGGAGTAATGTCTCAAAGAGTTTACGCTTTGATCGTTCCCTGGAAGACCAGTAGTAGTTTCCGATGCACATCTGGAGGCATTCTGTTATCTGTGGACTATCAGAGTGTTGATGAAACACAGAAATTGCATCGGGATTGAATTCAACAGTCACCATGATCACTTTCCTTCATGAAAGTAATGTCTCAAACACTCTACGCTTTCATCGTTCCCTGGAAGACCATTAGTAGTTTCCGATGCACATCTGGAGGCATTCTTTAATCTGTGGACTATCAGAGTGTTGATGAAACACAGAAATTGCATCCGGATTGAATACAACAGTCACCATGCGCACTTTCTTAAATGGGAGAAATGTCTCAAACAGTCTACGATTTGATCGTTCCCTGGATGACCAGTAGTAGTTTCCGATTCACATCTGGAGGCATTCTGTAATCTGTGGACCATCAGAGTGTTGATGAAACACAGAAAATGCATCGGGATTGAATACAACAGTCACCATGCGTACTTTCCTCCATGGGAGTAATGTCTCACACAGTCTACGCTTTATCCGTTCCCTGGAAGACCAGTAGTAGTTTCCGATGCACATCTGGAGGCATTCTGTAATCTGTGGACTATCAGAATGTTGATGAAACACAGAAATTGCATCGGAATTGAATACAACAGTCACCATGCGCACTTTCCTCCATGGGAGAAATGTCTCGAAGAGTTTACGCTTTGATCGTTCCCTGGAAGACCAGTAGTAGTTTCCGATGCTCATCTGGAGGCATTCTGTTATCTGTGGACTATCAGAGTGTTGATGAAACACAGAAATTGCATCGGAATTGAATACAACAGTCACCATGCTCACTTTCCTTCATGAAAGTAATGTCTCAAACACTCTACGCTTTGATCGTTCCCTGGAAGACCAATAGTAGTTTCCGATGCACAACTGGAGGCATTCTGTAATCTGTGGACTATCAGAGTGTTGATGAAACACAGAAATTGCATCGGGATTGATTACAACAGTCACCATGCGCACTTTCCTCCATGAGAGTAATGTCTCAAACAGTCTACGATTTGATCGTTCCCAGGAAGACCAGTAGTAGTTTCCGATGCACATCTGGAGGCATTCTGTTATCTGTGGACTATCAGAGTGTTGGTGAAACACAGAAATTGCATCGGGATTGAATACAACAGTCACCATGCGCACTTTCCTTCATGAAAGTAATGTCTCAAACACTCTACGCTCTGATCGTTCCTTGGAAGACCATTAGTAGTTTCCGATGCACATCTGGAGGAATTCTGTAATCTGTGGTCTATCAGAGTGTTGATGAAACACGGAAATTGCATCCGGATTGAATACAACAGTCACGATGCGCACTTTCCTCCATGGGAGTAATGTCTCAAAGAGTTTACGCTTTGATCGTCGCTTGGAAGACCAGTAGTAGTTTCCGATGCACATCTGGAGGCATTCTGTAATCTGTGGACCATCAGAGTGTTGATGAAACACAGAAAATACATCGGGATTGAATACAACAGTCACCATGCGCACTTTCCTCCATGGGAGTAATGTCTCAAACAGTCTACGCTTTATCCGTTCCCTGGAAGACCAGTAATAGTTTCCGATGCACATCTGGAGGCATTCTGTAATCTGTGGACTATCAGAATGTTGATGAAACACAGAAATTGCATCGGGATTGAATACAACAGTCACCATGCGCACTTTCCTCCATGGGAGTAATGTCTCAAAGAGTTTACGCTTTGATCGTTCCCTGGAAGACCAGTAGTAGTTTCTGATGAACATCTGGAGGCATTCTGTTATCTGTGGACTATCAGAGTGTTGATGAAACACAGAAATTGCATCGGGATTGAATTCAACAGTCACCATGCTCACTTTCCTTCATGAAAGTAATGTCTCAAACACTCTACGCTTTGATCGTTCCCTGGAAGACCAGTAGTAGTTTCCGATGCACATCTGGAGGCATTCTGTAATCTGTGGACTATCAGAGTGTTGATGAAACACGGAAATTGCATCCGGATTGAATACAACAGTCACCATGTGCACTTTCTTAAATGGGAGTAATGTCTCAAACAGTCTACGATTTGATCGTTCCCTGGATGACCAGTAGTAGTTTCCGATTCACATCTGGAGGCATTCTGTAATCTGTGGACTATCAGAGTGTTGATGAAACACAGATATTGTATCGGGATTGAATACAACAGTCACCATGCGCACTTTCCTCCATGGGAGTAATGTCTCAAAGAGTTTACGCTTTGATCGTTCCCTGGAAGACCAGTAGTAGTTTCCGATGAACATCTGGAGGCATTCTGTAATTTGTGGACTATCAGAGTGCTGATGAAACACAGAAAATGCATCGGGATTGAATACAACAGTCACCATTCACACTTTCCTCCATGGGTGTAATTTCTCTAACAGTCTACGCTTTGATCGTTCCCTGGAAGACCAGTAGTAGTTTCCGATGCACATCTGGCGGCATTCTGTAATCTGTGGACTATCAGAATGTTGATGAAAGACAGAAATTGCATCGTCATTGAATACAACGGTCACCATGCGCAATTTCCTCCATGGGAGTAATGTCTCAAAGAGTTTACGTTTTGATCTTTCCCTGGATGACAAGTAGTAGTTTCCGATGCACATCTGGAGGCATTCTGTTATCTGTGGACTATCAGAGTGTTGATGAAACACAGAAATTGCATCGGGATTGAATACAACAGTCACCATGCGCACTTTCCTTCATGTAAGTAATGTCTCAAACACTCTACGCTCTGATCGTTCCTTGGAAGACCATTAGTAGTTTCCGATGCACATCTGGAGGAATTCTGTAATCTGTGGTCTATCAGAGTGTTGATGAAACACGGAAATTGCATCCGGATTGAATACAACAGTCACCATGCGCACTTTCTTCCATGGGGTAATGTCTCAAACAGTATACGATTTGATCGTCCCAGGAAGACCAGTAGTACTTTCCGATGCACATCTGGAGGCATTCTGTTATCTGTGGACTATCAGAGTGTTGATGAAACACAGAAATTGCATCGGGATTGAATACAACAGTCACCATGCGCACTCTCCTCCACGGGAGTAATGTCTCAAACCATCTATGCTTTGATCGTTCCCTGGAAGACCAGTAGTAGTTTCCGATGCACATCTGGTCGCATTCTGTAATGTGTAGACTATCAGAGTGTTGATGAAACACAGAAATTGCATCGGGATTGAATAAAACAGTCACCATGCGCACTTTCCTCCATGGGAGTAATGTCTCAAACAGTCTACGCTTTATCCGTTCCCCGGAAGACCAGTAGTAGTTTCCGATGCACATCTGGTCGCATTCTGTAATCTGTGGACTATTAGAATGTTGATGAAACACAGAAATTGCATCGGGATTGAATACAACAGTCACCACGCGCACTTTCCTCCATGGGAGTAATGTCTAAAAGAGTTTACGCTTTGATCGTTCCCTGGAAGACCAGTAGTAGTTTCCGATAAACACCTCGTGGCATTCTGTAATCTGTGGACAGTCAGAGTGTTGATGAAACACAGAAAATGCATCGGGATTGAATACAACCGTCACCATGCGCACTTTCCTCCATGGGAGTAATGTCTCAAAGAGTTTACGCTTTGATCGTCCTTTGGAAGACCAGTAGTAGTTTCCGATGCACATCTGGAGGCATTCTGTAATCTGTGGACCATCAGAGTGTTGATGAAACCCAGAAAATGCATCGGGATTGAATACAACAGTCACCATGCGCACTTTCCTCCATGGGAGTAATGTCTCAAACAGTCTACGCTTTATCCGTTCCCTGGAAGACCAGTAGTAGTTTCCGATGCACATCTGGAGGCATTCTGTAATCTGTGGACTATCAGAATGTTGATGAAACACAGAAATTGCATCGGGATTGAATACAACAGTCACCATGCGCACTTTCCTCCGTGGGAGTAATGTCTCAAAGAGTTTACGCTTTGATCGTTCCCTGGAAGACCAGTAGTAGTTTCCGATGCACATCTGGAGGCATTCTGTTATCTGTGGACTATCAGAGTGTTGATGAAACACAGAAATTGCATCGGGATTGAATTCAACAGTCACCATGCTCACTTTCCTTCATGAAAGTAATGTCTCAAACACTCTACGCTTTGATCGTTCCCTGGAAGACCAGTAGTAGTTTCCGATGCACATCTGGAGGCATTCTGTAATCTGTGGACTATCAGAGTGTTGATGAAACACAGAAATTGCATCCGGATTGAATACAACAGTCACCATGCGCACTTTCTTAAATGGGAGTAATGTCTCAAACAGTCTACGATTTGATCGTTCCCTGGATGACCAGTAGTAGTTTCCGATTCACATCTGGAGGCATTCTGTTATCTGTGGACTATCAGAGTGTTGATGAAACACAGAAATTGCATCGGGATTGAATTCAACAGTCACCATGCTCACTTTCCTTCATGAAAGTAATGTCTCAAACACTCTACGCTTTGATCGTTCCCTGGAAGACCATTAGTAGTTTCCGATGCACATCTGGAGGCATTCTGTAATCTGTGGACTATCAGAGTGTTGATGAAACACAGAAATTGCATCCGGATTGAATACAACAGTCACCATGCGCACTTTCTTAAATGGGAGAAATGTCTCAAACAGTCTACGATTTGATCGTTCCCTGGATGACCAGTAGTAGTTTCCGATTCACATCTGGATTCATTCTGTAATCTGTGGACCATCAGAGTGTTGATGAAACACAGAAAATGCATCGGGATTGAATACAACAGTCACCATGCGTACTTTCCTCCATGGGAGTAATGTCTCACACAGTCTACGCTTTATCCGTTCCCTGGAAGACCAGTAGTAGTTTCCGATGCACATCTGGAGGCATTCTGTAATCTGTGGACTATCAGAATGTTGATGAAACACAGAAATTGCATCGGAATTGAATACAACAGTCACCATGCGCACTTTCCTCCATGGGAGAAATGTCTCGAAGAGTTTACGCTTTGATCGTTCCCTGGAAGACCAGTAGTAGTTTCCGATGCTCATCTGGAGGCATTCTGTTATCTGTGGACTATCAGAGTGTTGATGAAACACAGAAATTGCATCGGAATTAAATACAACAGTCACCATGCTCACTTTCCTTCATGAAAGTAATGTCTCAAACACTCTACGCTTTGATCGTTCCCTGGAAGACCAATAGTAGTTTCCGATGCACAACAGGAGGCATTCTGTAATCTGTGGACTATCAGAGTGTTGATGAAACACAGAAATTGCATCGGGATTGATTACAACAGTCACCATGCGCACTTTCCTCCATGAGAATAATGTCTCAAACAGTCTACGATTTGATCGTTCCCAGGAAGACCAGTAGTAGTTTCCGATGCACATCTGGAGGCATTCTGTTATCTGTGGACTGTCAGAGTGTTGGTGAAACACAGAAATTGCATCGGGATTGAATACAACAGTCACCATGCGCACTTTCCTTCATGAAAGTAATGTCTCAAACACTCTACGCTCTGATCGTTCCTTGGAAGACCATTAGTAGTTTCCGATGCACATCTGGAGGAATTCTGTAATCTGTGGTCTATCAGAGTGTTGATGAAACACGGAAATTGCATCCGGATTGAATACAACAGTCACGATGCGCACTTTCCTCCATGGGAGTAATGTCTCAAAGAGTTTACGCTTTGATCGTCGCTTGGAAGACCAGTAGTAGTTTCCGATGCACATCTGGAGGCATTCTGTAATCTGTGGACCATCAGAGTGTTGATGAAACACAGAAAATACATCGGGATTGAATACAACAGTCACCATGCGCACTTTCCTCCATGGGAGTAATGTCTCAAACAGTCTACGCTTTATCCGTTCCCTGGAAGACCAGTAATAGTTTCCGATGCACATCTGGAGGCATTCTGTAATCTGTGGACTATCAGAATGTTGATGAAACACAGAAATTGCATCGGGATTGAATACAACAGTCACCATGCGCACTTTCCTCCATGGGAGTAATGTCTCAAAGAGTTTACGCTTTGATCGTTCCCTGGAAGACCAGTAGTAGTTTCTGATGAACATCTGGAGGCATTCTGTAATCTGTAGACTATCAGAGTGTTGATGAAACACGGAAATTGCATCCGGATTGAATACAACTGTCACCATGTGCACTTTCTTAAATGGGAGTAATGTCTCAAACAGTCTACGATTTGATCGTTCCCTGGATGACCAGTAGTAGTTTCCGATTCACATCTGGAGGCATTCTGTAATCTGTGGACTATCAGAGTGTTGATGAAACACAGATATTGTATCGGGATTGAATACAACAGTCACCATGCGCACTTTCCTCCATGGGAGTAATGTCTCAAAGAGTTTACGCTTTGATCGTTCCCTGGAAGACCAGTAGTAGTTTCCGATGAACATCTGGAGGCATTCTGTAATTTGTCGACTATCAGAGTGCTGATGAAACACAGAAAATGCATCGGGATTGAATACAACAGTCACCATTCACACTTTCCTCCATGGGTGTAATTTCTCTAACAGTCTACGCTTTGATCGTTCCCTGGAAGACCAGTAGTAGTTTCCGATGCACATCTGGCGGCATTCTGTAATCTGTGGACTATCAGAATGTTGATGAAAGACAGAAATTGCATCGTCATTGAATACAACGGTCACCATGCGCAATTTCCTCCATGGGAGTAATGTCTCAAAGAGTTTACGATTTGATCTTTCCCTGGATGACAAGTAGTAGTTTCCGATGCACATCTGGAGGCATTCTGTTATCTGTGGACTATCAGAGTGTTGATGAAACACAGAAATTGCATCGGGATTGAATACAACAGTCACCATGCGCACTTTCCTTCATGTAAGTAATGTCTCAAACACTCTACGCTCTGATCGTTCCTTGGAAGACCATTAGTAGTTTCCGATGCACATCTGGAGGAATTCTGTAATCTGTGGTCTATCAGAGTGTTGATGAAACACGGAAATTGCATCCGGATTGAATACAACAGTCACCATGCGCACTTTCTTCCATGGGGTAATGTCTCAAACAGTATACGATTTGATCGTCCCAGGAAGACCAGTAGTACTTTCCGATGCACATCTGGAGGCATTCTGTTATCTGTGGACTATCAGAGTGTTGGTGAAACACAAAAATTGCATCGGGATTGAATACAACAGTCACCATGCGCACTTTCCTTCATGAAAGTAATGTCTCAAACACTCTACGCTCTGATCGTTCCTTGGAAGACCATTAGTAGTTTCCGATGCACATCTGGAGGAATTCTGTAATCTGTGGTCTATCAGAGTGTTGATGAAACACGGAAATTGCATCCGGATTGAATACAACAGTCACGATGCGCACTTTCCTCCATGGGAGTAATGTCTCAAAGAGTTTACGCTTTGATCGTCGCTTGGAAGACCAGTAGTAGTTTCCGATGCACATCTGGAGGCATTCTGTAATCTGTGGACCATCAGAGTGTTGATGAAACACAGAAAATACATCGGGATTGAATACAACAGTCACCATGCGCACTTTCCTCCATGGGAGTAATGTCTCAAACAGTCTACGCTTTATCCGTTCCCTGGAAGACCAGTAATAGTTTCCGATGCACATCTGGAGGCATTCTGTAATCTGTGGACTATCAGAATGTTGATGAAACACATAAATTGCATCGGGATTGAATACAACAGTCACCATGCGCACTTTCCTCCATGGGAGTAATGTCTCAAAGAGTTTAGGCTTTGATCGTTCCCTGGAAGACCAGTAGTAGTTTCTGATGAACATCTGGAGGCATTCTGTTATCTGTGGACTATCAGAGTGTTGATGAAACACAGAAATTGCATCGGGATTGAATTCAACAGTCACCATGCTCACTTTCCTTCATGAAAGTAATGTCTCAAACACTCTACGCTTTGATCGTTCCCTGGAAGACCAGTAGTAGTTTCCGATGCACATCTGGAGGCATTCTGTAATCTGTGGACTATCAGAGTGTTGATGAAACACGGAAATTGCATCCGGATTGAATACAACAGTCACCATGTGCACTTTCTTAAATGGGAGTAATGTCTCAAACAGTCTACGATTTGATCGTTCCCTGGATGACCAGTAGTAGTTTCCGATTCACATCTGGAGGCATTCTGTAATCTGTGGACTATCAGAGTGTTGATGAAACACAGATATTGTATCGGGATTGAATACAACAGTCACCATGCGCACTTTCCTCCATGGGAGTAATGTCTCAAAGAGTTTACGCTTTGATCGTTCCCTGGAAGACCAGTAGTAGTTTCCGATGAACATCTGGAGGCATTCTGTAATTTGTGGACTATCAGAGTGCTGATGAAACACAGAAAATGCATCGGGATTGAATACAACAGTCACCATTCACACTTTCCTCCATGGGTGTAATTTCTCTAACAGTCAACGCTTTGATCGTTCCCTGGAAGACCAGTAGTAGTTTCCGATGCACATCTGGAGGCATTCTGTAATCTGTGGACTATCAGAATGTTGATGAAAGACAGAAATTGCATCGTCATTGAATACAACGGTCACCATGCGCAATTTCCTCCATGGGAGTAATGTCTTAAAGAGTTTACGTTTTGATCTTTCCCTGGATGACAAGTAGTAGTTTCCGATGCACATCTGGAGGCATTCTGTTACCTGTGGACTATCAGAGTGTTGATGAAACACAGAAATTGCATCGGGATTGAATACAACAGTCACCATGCGCACTTTCCTTCATGTAAGTAATGTCTCAAACACTCTACGCTCTGATCGTTCCTTGGAAGACCATTAGTAGTTTCCGATGCACATCTGGAGGAATTCTGTAATCTGTGGTCTATCAGAGTGTTGATGAAACACGGAAATTGCATCCGGATTGAATACAACAGTCACCATGCGCACTTTCTTCCATGGGGTAATGTCTCAAACAGTATACGATTTGATCGTCCCAGGAAGACCAGTAGTACTTTCCGATGCACATCTGGAGGCATTCTGTTATCCGTGGACTATCAGAGTGTTGATGAAACACAGAAATTGCATCGGGATTGAATACAACAGTCACCATGCGCACTCTCCTCCACGGGAGTAATGTCTCAAACCATCTATGCTTTGATCGTTCCCTGGAAGACCAGTAGTAGTTTCCGATGCACATCTGGTCGCATTCTGTAATGTGTAGACTATCAGAGTGTTGATGAAACACAGAAATTGCATCGGGATTGAATAAAACAGTCACCATGCGCACTTTCCTCCATGGGAGTAATGTCTCAAACAGTCTACGCTTTATCCGTTCCCCGGAAGACCAGTAGTAGTTTCCGATGCACATCTGGTCGCATTCTGTAATCTGTGGACTATTAGAATGTTGATGAAACACAGAAATTGCATCGGGATTGAATACAACAGTCACCACGCGCACTTTCCTCCATGGGAGTAATGTCTAAAAGAGTTTACGCTTTGATCGTTCCCTGGAAGACCAGTAGTAGTTTCCGATAAACACCTCGTGGCATTCTGTAATCTGTGGACAGTCAGAGTGTTGATGAAACACAGAAAATGCATCGGGATTGAATACAACAGTCACCATGCGCACTTTCCTCCATGGGAGTAATGTCTCAAAGAGTTTACGCTTTGATCGTCCTTTGGAAGACCAGTAGTAGTTTCCGATGCACATCTGGGGGCATTCTGTAATCTGTGGACCATCAGAGTGTTGATGAAACCCAGAAAATGCATCGGGATTGAATACAACAGTCACCATGCGCACTTTCCTCCATGGGAGTAATGTCTCAAACAGTCTACGCTTTATCCGTTCCCTGGAAGACCAGTAGTAGTTTCCGATGCACATCTGGAGGCATTCTGTAATCTGTGGACTATCAGAATGTTGATGAAACACAGATATTGCATCGGGATTGAATACAACAGTCACCATGCGCACTTTCCTCCGTGGGAGTAATGTCTCTAAGAGTTTACGCTTTGATCGTTCCCTGAAAGACCAGTAGTAGTTTCCGATGCACATCTGGAGGCATTCTGTTATCTGTGGACTATCAGAGTGTTGATGAAACACAGAAATTGCATCGGGATTGAATTCAACAGTCACCATGCTCACTTTCCTTCATGAAAGTAATGTCTCAAACACTCTACGCTTTGATCGTTCCCTGGAAGACCAGTAGTAGTTTCCGATGCACATCTGGAGGCATTCTGTAATCTGTGGACTATCAGAGTGTTGATGAAACACAGAAATTGCATCCGGATTGAATACAACAGTCACCATGCGCTCTTTCTTAAATGGGAGTAATGTCTCAAACAGTCTACGATTTGATCGTTCCCTGGATGACCAGTAGTAGTTTCCGATTCACATCTGGAGGCATTCTGTTATCTGTGGACTATCAGAGTGTTGATGAAACACAGAAATTGCATCGGGATTGAATTCAACAGTCACCATGCTCACTTTCCTTCATGAAAGTAATGTCTCAAAGACTCTACGCTTTGATCGTTCCCTGGAAGACCATTAGTAGTTTCCGATGCACATCTGGAGGCATTCTGTAATCTGTGGACTATCAGAGTGTTGATGAAACACAGAAATTGCATCCGGATTGAATACAACAGTCACCATGCGCACTTTCTTAAATGGGAGAAATGTCTCAAACAGTCTACGATTTGATCGTTCCCTGGATGACCAGTAGTAGTTTCCGATTCACATCTGGAGGCATTCTGTAATCTGTGGACCATCAGAGTGTTGATGAAACACAGAAAATGCATCGGGATTGAATACAACAGTCACCATGCGTACTTTCCTCCATGGGAGTAATGTCTCACACAGTCTACGCTTTATCCGTTCCCTGGAAGACCAGTAGTAGTTTCCGATGCACATCTGGAGGCATTCTGTAATCTGTGGACTATCAGAATGTTGATGAAACACAGAAATTGCATCGGAATTGAATACAACAGTCACCATGCGCACTTTCCTCCATTGGAGAAATGTCTCGAAGAGTTTACGCTTTGATCGTTCCCTGGAAGACCAGTAGTAGTTTCCGATGCTCATCTGGAGGCATTCTGTTATCTGTGGACTATCAGAGTGTTGATGAAACACAGAAATTGCATCGGAATTGAATACAACAGTCACCATGCTCACTTTCCTTCATGAAAGTAATGTCTCAAACACTCTACGCTTTGATCGTTCCCTGGAAGACCAATAGTAGTTTCCGATGCACAACTGGAGGCATTCTGTAATCTGTGGACTATCAGAGTGTTGATGAAACACAGAAATTGCATCGGGATTGATTACAACAGTCACCATGCGCACTTTCCTCCATGAGAGTAATGTCTCAAACAGTCTACGATTTGATCGTTCCCAAGAAGACCAGTAGTAGTTTCCGATGCACATCTGGAGGCATTCTGTTATCTGTGGACTATCAGAGTGTTGGTGAAAAACAGAAATTGCATCGGGATTGAATACAACAGTCACCATGCGCACTTTCCTTCATGAAAGTAATGTCTCAAACACTCTACGCTCTGATCGTTCCTTGGAAGACCATTAGTAGTTTCCGATGCACATCTGGAGGAATTCTGTAATCTGTGGTCTATCAGAGTGTTGATGAAACACGGACATTGCATCCGGATTGAATACAACAGTCACGATGCGCACTTTCCTCCATGGGAGTAATGTCTCAAAGAGTTTACGCTTTGATCGTCGCTTGGAAGACCAGTAGTAGTTTCCGATGCACATCTGGAGGCATTCTGTAATCTGTGGACCATCAGAGTGTTGATGAAACACAGAAAATACATCGGGATTGAATACAACAGTCACCATGCGCACTTTCCTCCATGGGAGTAATGTCTCAAACAGTCTACGCTTTATCCGTTCCCTGGAAGACCAGTAATAGTTTCCGATGCACATCTGGAGGCATTCTGTAATCTGTGGACTATCAGAATGTTGATGAAACACAGAAATTGCATCGGGATTGAATACAACAGTCACCATGCGCACTTTCCTCCATGGGAGTAATGTCTCAAAGAGTTTACGCTTTGATCGTTCCCTGGAAGACCAGTAGTAGTTTCTGATGAACATCTGGAGGCATTCTGTTATCTGTGGACTATCAGAGTGTTGATGAAACACAGAAATTGCATCGGGATTGAATTCAACAGTCACCATGCTCACTTTCCTTCATGAAAGTAATGTCTCAAACACTCTACGCTTTGATCGTTCCCTGGAAGACCAGTAGTAGTTTCCGATGCACATCTGGAGGCATTCTGTAATCTGTGGACTATCAGAGTGTTGATGAAACACGGAAATTGCATCCGGATTGAATACAACAGTCACCATGTGCACTTTCTTAAATGGGAGTAATGTCTCAAACAGTCTACGATTTGATCGTTCCCTGGATGACCAGTAGTAGTTTCCGATTCACATCTGGAGGCATTCTGTAATCTGTGGACTATCAGAGTGTTGATGAAACACAGATATTGTATCGGGATTGAATACAACAGTCACCATGCGCACTTTCCTCCATGGGAGTAATGTCTCAAAGAGTTTACGCTTTGATCGTTCCCTGGAAGACCAGTAGTAGTTTCCGATGAACATCTGGAGGCATTCTGTAATTTGTGGACTATCAGAGTGCTGATGAAACACAGAAAATGCATCGGGATTGAATACAACAGTCACCATTCACACTTTCCTCCATGGGTGTAATTTCTCTAACAGTCTACGCTTTGATCGTTCCCTGGAAGACCAGTAGTAGTTTCTGATGCACATCTGGCGGCATTCTGTAATCTGTGGACTATCAGAATGTTGATGAAAGACAGAAATTGCATCGTCATTGAATACAACGGTCACCATGCGCAATTTCCTCCATGGGAGTAATGTCTCAAAGAGTTTACGTTTTGATCTTTCCCTGGATGACAAGTAGTAGTTTCCGATGCACATCTGGAGGCATTCTGCTATCTGTGGACTATCAGAGTGTTGATTAAACACAGAAATTGCATCGGGATTGAATACAACAGTCACCATGCGCACTTTCCTTCATGTAAGTAATGTCTCAAACACTCTACGCTCTGATCGTTCCTTGGAAGACCATTAGTAGTTTCCGATGCACATCTGGAGGAATTCTGTAATCTGTGGTCTATCAGAGTGTTGATGAAACACAGAAATTGGATCGGGATTGATTACAACAGTCACCATGCGCACTTTCCTCCATGGGAGTAATGTCTCAAACAGTCTACGATTTGATCGTTCCCTGGATGACCAGTAGTAGTTTCCGATTCACATCTGGAGGCATTCTGTAATCTGTGGACTATCAGAGTGTTGATGAAACACAGATATTGTATCGGGATTGAATAAAACAGTCACCATGCGCACTTTCCTCCATGGGAGTAATGTCTCAAACAGTCTACGCTTTATCCGTTCCCCGGAAGACCAGTAGTAGTTTCCGATGCACATCTGGTCGCATTCTGTAATCTGTGGACTATTAGAATGTTGATGAAACACAGAAATTGCATCGGGATTGAATACAACAGTCACCACGCGCACTTTCCTCCATGGGAGTAATGTCTAAAAGAGTTTACGTTTTGATCGTTCCCTGGAAGACCAGTAGTAGTTTCCGATAAACACCTCGTGGCATTCTGTAATCTGTGGACAGTCAGAGTGTTGATGAAACACAGAAAATGCATCGGGATTGAATACAACAGTCACCATGCGCACTTTCCTCCATGGGAGTAATGTCTCAAAGAGTTTACGCTTTGATCGTCCTTTGGAAGACCAGTAGTAGTTTCCGATGCACATCTGGAGGCATTCTGTAATCTGTGGACCATCAGTGTGTTGATGAAACCCAGAAAATGCATCGGGATTGAATACAACAGTCACCATGCGCACTTTCCTCCATGGGAGTAATGTCTCAAACACTCTACGCTTTGATCGTTCCCTGGAAGACCAGTAGTAGTTTCCGATGCACATCTGGAGGCATTCTGTAATCTGTGGACTATCAGAGTGTTGATGAAACACAGAAATTGCATCCGGATTGAATACAACAGTCACCATGCGCACTTTCTTAAATGGGAGTAATGTCTCAAACAGTCTACGATTTGATCGTTCCCTGGATGACCAGTAGTAGTTTCCGATTCACATCTGGAGGCATTCTGTAATCTGTGGACTATCAGAATGTTGATGAAACACAGAAATTGCATCGGGATTGATTACAACAGTCACCATGCGCACTTTCCTCCATGGGAGTAATGTCTCAAACAGTCTATGCTTTGATCGTTCCCTGGAAGACCAGTAGTAGTTACCGATGCACATCTGGAGGCATTCTGTAATCTGTGGACTATCAGAGTGTTGATGAAACACAGAAATTGCATCGGGATTGAATTCAACAGTCACCATGCTCACTTTCCTTCATGAAAGTAATGTCTCAAACACTCTACGCTTTGATCGTTCCCTGGAAGACCAGTAGTAGTTTCCGATGCACATCTGGAGGCATTCTGTAATCTGTGGACTATCAGAGTGTTGATGAAACACAGAAATTGCATCCGGATTGAATACAACAGTCACCATGCGCACTTTCTTAAATGGGAGTAATGTCTCAAACAGTCTACGATTTGATCGTTCCCTGGATGACCAGTAGTAGTTTCCGATTCACATCTGGAGGCATTCTGTAATCTGTGGACTATCAGAATGTTGATGAAACACAGAAATTGCATCGGGATTGATTACAACAGTCACCATGCGCACTTTCCTCCATGGGAGTAATGTCTCAAACAGTCTATGCTTTGATCGTTCCCTGGAAGACCAGTAGTAGTTACCGATGCACATCTGGAGGCATTCTGTAATCTGTGGACTATCAGAGTGTTCATGAAACACAGAAATTGCATCGGGATTGAATACAACAGTCACCATGCGCACATTCCTCCATAAAAGTAATGTCTCAAACAGTCTACGCTTTGATCGTTTCCTGGAAGACTGGTAGTAGTTTCCGATGCACATCTGGTGGCATTCTGTAATGTGAAGACCATCAAAGTGTTGATGAAACACAGTAATAGCATCGGGATTGAATAAAACAGTCACCATTCGCACTTTCCTCCATGGGTGTAATTTCTCTAACAGTCTACGCTTTGATCGTTCCCTGGAAGACCAGTAGTAGTTTCCGATGCACATCTGGAGGCATTCAGTAATCTGTGGACCATCAGAATGTTGATGAAAGACAGAGATTGCATCGTCATTGAATACATCAATCACCATGCGCAATTTCCTCCATGTGAGTAATGTCTCAAAGAGTTTACGCTTTGATCCTTCCCTGGATGACAAGTAGTAGTTTCCGATGCACATCTGGAGGCATTCTGTTATCTGTGGACTATCAGAGTGTTGATGAAACACAGAAATTGCATCGGAATTGAATACAACAATCACCATGCGCACATTCCGCCATAAAAGTAATGTCTCAAACAGTCTACTCTTTGATCGTTCCCTGGAAGACCAGTAGTAGTTTCCGATGCACTTCTGGAGGCATTCTGTAATCTGTGGTCTATCAGAAAGTTGATGAAACACAGAATTTGCATCGGGATTGAATACAACAGTCACCATGCGCACTTTCCTCCATGGGAGTAATGTCTCAAAGAGTTTACGCTTTGATCGTTCCCTGGAAGACCAGTAGTAGTTTCCGATGCACATCTGGAGGCATTCTGTTATCTGTGGACCATCAGAATGTTGATGAAAGACAGAAATAGCATCGTCATTGAATACAACATTCACCATGCGCAATTTCCTCCATGGGAGTAATGTCTCAAAGAGTTTACGTTTTGATCTTTCCCTGGATGACAAGTAGTAGTTTCCGATGCACATCTGGAGGCATTCTGCTATCTGTGGACTATCAGAGTGTTGATTAAACACAGAAATTGCATCGGGATTGAATACAACAGTCACCATGCGCACTTTCCTTCATGTAAGTAATGTCTCAAACACTCTACGCTCTGATCGTTCCTTGGAAGACCATTAGTAGTTTCCGATGCACATCTGGAGGAATTCTGTAATCTGTGGTCTATCAGAGTGTTGATGAAACACAGAAATTGGATCGGGATTGATTACAACAGTCACCATGCGCACTTTCCTCCATGGGAGTAATGTCTCAAACAGTCTACGATTTGATCGTTCCCTGGATGACCAGTAGTAGTTTCCGATTCACATCTGGAGGCATTCTGTAATCTGTGGACTATCAGAGTGTTGATGAAACACAGATATTGTATCGGGATTGAATAAAACAGTCACCATGCGCACTTTCCTCCATGGGAGTAATGTCTCAAACAGTCTACGCTTTATCCGTTCCCCGGAAGACCAGTAGTAGTTTCCGATGCACATCTGGTCGCATTCTGTAATCTGTGGACTATTAGAATGTTGATGAAACACAGAAATTGCATCGGGATTGAATACAACAGTCACCACGCGCACTTTCCTCCATGGGAGTAATGTCTAAAAGAGTTTACGTTTTGATCGTTCCCTGGAAGACCAGTAGTAGTTTCCGATAAACACCTCGTGGCATTCTGTAATCTGTGGACAGTCAGAGTGTTGATGAAACACAGAAAATGCATCGGGATTGAATACAACAGTCACCATGCGCACTTTCCTCCATGGGAGTAATGTCTCAAAGAGTTTACGCTTTGATCGTCCTTTGGAAGACCAGTAGTAGTTTCCGATGCACATCTGGAGGCATTCTGTAATCTGTGGACCATCAGTGTGTTGATGAAACCCAGAAAATGCATCGGGATTGAATACAACAGTCACCATGCGCACTTTCCTCCATGGGAGTAATGTCTCAAACACTCTACGCTTTGATCGTTCCCTGGAAGACCAGTAGTAGTTTCCGATGCACATCTGGAGGCATTCTGTAATCTGTGGACTATCAGAGTGTTGATGAAACACAGAAATTGCATCCGGATTGAATACAACAGTCACCATGCGCACTTTCTTAAATGGGAGTAATGTCTCAAACAGTCTACGATTTGATCGTTCCCTGGATGACCAGTAGTAGTTTCCGATTCACATCTGGAGGCATTCTGTAATCTGTGGACTATCAGAATGTTGATGAAACACAGAAATTGCATCGGGATTGATTACAACAGTCACCATGCGCACTTTCCTCCATGGGAGTAATGTCTCAAACAGTCTATGCTTTGATCGTTCCCTGGAAGACCAGTAGTAGTTACCGATGCACATCTGGAGGCATTCTGTAATCTGTGGACTATCAGAGTGTTGATGAAACACAGAAATTGCATCGGGATTGAATTCAACAGTCACCATGCTCACTTTCCTTCATGAAAGTAATGTCTCAAACACTCTACGCTTTGATCGTTCCCTGGAAGACCAGTAGTAGTTTCCGATGCACATCTGGAGGCATTCTGTAATCTGTGGACTATCAGAGTGTTGATGAAACACAGAAATTGCATCCGGATTGAATACAACAGTCACCATGCGCACTTTCTTAAATGGGAGTAATGTCTCAAACAGTCTACGATTTGATCGTTCCCTGGATGACCAGTAGTAGTTTCCGATTCACATCTGGAGGCATTCTGTAATCTGTGGACTATCAGAATGTTGATGAAACACAGAAATTGCATCGGGATTGATTACAACAGTCACCATGCGCACTTTCCTCCATGGGAGTAATGTCTCAAACAGTCTATGCTTTGATCGTTCCCTGGAAGACCAGTAGTAGTTACCGATGCACATCTGGAGGCATTCTGTAATCTGTGGACTATCAGAGTGTTCATGAAACACAGAAATTGCATCGGGATTGAATACAACAGTCACCATGCGCACATTCCTCCATAAAAGTAATGTCTCAAACAGTCTACGCTTTGATCGTTTCCTGGAAGACTGGTAGTAGTTTCCGATGCACATCTGGTGGCATTCTGTAATGTGAAGACCATCAAAGTGTTGATGAAACACAGTAATAGCATCGGGATTGAATAAAACAGTCACCATTCGCACTTTCCTCCATGGGTGTAATTTCTCTAACAGTCTACGCTTTGATCGTTCCCTGGAAGACCAGTAGTAGTTTCCGATGCACATCTGGAGGCATTCAGTAATCTGTGGACCATCAGAATGTTGATGAAAGACAGAGATTGCATCGTCATTGAATACATCAATCACCATGCGCAATTTCCTCCATGTGAGTAATGTCTCAAAGAGTTTACGCTTTGATCCTTCCCTGGATGACAAGTAGTAGTTTCCGATGCACATCTGGAGGCATTCTGTTATCTGTGGACTATCAGAGTGTTGATGAAACACAGAAATTGCATCGGAATTGAATACAACAATCACCATGCGCACATTCCGCCATAAAAGTAATGTCTCAAACAGTCTACTCTTTGATCGTTCCCTGGAAGACCAGTAGTAGTTTCCGATGCACTTCTGGAGGCATTCTGTAATCTGTGGTCTATCAGAAAGTTGATGAAACACAGAATTTGCATCGGGATTGAATACAACAGTCACCATGCGCACTTTCCTCCATGGGAGTAATGTCTCAAAGAGTTTACGCTTTGATCGTTCCCTGGAAGACCAGTAGTAGTTTCCGATGCACATCTGGAGGCATTCTGTTATCTGTGGACAATCAGAGTGTTGATGAAACACAGAAATTGCATCGGGATTGAATACAACAGTCACCATGCGCACTCTGCTCCACAGGAGTAATGTCTCAAACCATCTATGCTTTGATCGTTCCCTGGAAGACCAGTAGTAGTTTCCGATGCACATCTGGTCGCATTCTGTAATGTGTAGACTATCAGAGTGTTGATGAAACACAGAAATTGCATCGGGATTGAATACAACAGTCACCATGCGCACTTTCCTCCATGGGAGTAATGTCTCAAACAATCTACACTTTATCCGTTCCCTGGAAGACCAGTAGTAGTTTCCGATGCACATCTGGAGGCATTCTGTAATCTGTGGACTATCAGAATGTTGATGAAACACAGAAATTGCATCGGGATTGAATACAACAGTCACCATGCGCACTTTCCTCCGTGGGAGTAATGTCTCAAAGAGTTTACGCTTTGATCGTCCCTTGGAAGACCAGTAGTATTTTCCGATGCACATCTGGGGGCATTCTGTAATCTGTGGACTATCAGAGTGTTGATGGAACACAGAAATTGCATTGGGATTGAATACAACAGTCACCATCCCCACTATTCTCCATGTTAGTAATGTCTGAAACAGTCTACGCTTTCATCGTTCCCTTGTAGCCCAGTAGTAGTTTCCGATAAACACCTCGTGGCATTCTGTAATCTGTGGACTGTCAGAGTGTTGATGAAACACAGAAAATGCATCGGGATTGAATACAACAGTCACCATGCGCACTTTCCTCCATGGGAGTAATGTCTCAAAGAGTTTACGCTTTGATTGTCCTTTGGAAGACCAGTAGTAGTTTCCGACGCACATCTGGAGGCATTCTGTAATCTGTGGACCATCAGAGTGTTGATGAAACCCAGAAAATGCATCGGGATTGAATACAACAGTCACCATGCGCACTTTCCGCCATGGGAGTAATGCCTCAAACAGTCTACGCTTTATCCGTTCCCTGGAAGACCAGTAGTAGTTTCCGATGCACATCTGGAGGCATTCTGTAATCTGTGGACTATCAGAATGTTGATGAAACACAGAAATTGCATCGGGATTGAATACAACAGTCACCATGCGCACTTTCCTCCGTGGGAGTAATGTCTCAAAGAGTTTACACTTTAATCGTTCCCTGGAAGACCAGTAGTAGTTTCCGATGCACATCTGGAGGCATTCTGTTATCTGTGGACTATCAGAGTGTTGATGAAACACAGAAATTGCATCGGGATTGAATTCAACAGTCACCATGCTCACTTTCCTTCATGAAAGTAATGTCTCAAACACTCTACGCTTTGATCGTTCCCTGGAAGACCAGTAGTAGTTTCCGATGCACATCTGGAGGCATTCTGTAATCTGTGGACTATCAGAGTGTTGATGAAACACAGAAATTGCATCCGGATTGAATACAACAGTCACCATGCGCACTTTCTTAAATGAGAGTATTGTCTCAAACAGTCTACGATTTGATCGTTCCCTGGATGACCAGTAGTAGTTTCCGATTCACATCTGGAGGCATTCTGTAATCTGTGGACCATCAGAGTGTTGATGAAACACAGAAAATGCATCGGGATTGAATACAACAGTCACCATGCGCACATTCCTCCATAAAAGTAATGTCTCAAACAGTCTACGCTTTGATCGTTTCCTGGAAGACTGGTAGTAGTTTCCGATGCACATCTGGTGGCATTCTGTAATGTGAAGACCATCAAAGTGTTGATGAAACACAGTAATTGCATCGGGATTGAATAAAACAGTCACCATTCGCACTTTCCTCCATGGGTGTAATTTCTCTAACAGTCTACGCTTTGATCGTTCCCTGGAAGACCAGTAGTAGTTTCAGATGCACATCTGGAGGCATTCTGTAATCTGTGGACCATCAGAATGTTGATGAAAGACAGAAATAGCATCGTCATTGAATACAACATTCACCATGCGCAATTTCCTCCATGGGAGTAATGTCTCAAAGAGTTTACGTTTTGATCTTTCCCTGGATGACAAGTAGTAGCTTCCGATGCACATCTGGATGCATTCTGTTATCTGTGGACTATCAGAGTGTTGATGAAACACAGAAATTGCATCGGGATTGAATACAACAATCACCATGCGCTCATTCCGCCATAAAAGTAATGTCTCAAACACTCTACGCTTTGATTGTTCCCTGGAAGACCAGTAGTAGTTTCCGATGCACTTCTGTAGGCATTCTGTAATGTGTAGACTATCAGAGTGTTGATGAAACACAGAAATTGCATCGGGATTGAATACAACAGTCACCATGCGCACTTTCCTCCATGGGAGTAATGTCTCAAACAATCTACACTTTATCCGTTCCCTCGAAGACCAGTAGAAGTTTCCAATGCACATCTGGAGGCATTCTGTAATCTGTGTACTATTAGAATGTTGATGAAACACAGAAATTGCATCGGGATTGAATACAACAGTCACCACGCGCACTTTCCTCCACGGGAGTTATGTCTCAAACAGTCTACGCTTTGATCGTCCCTTGGAAGACCAGTAGTAGTTTCCGATGCACATCTGGGGGCATTCTGTAATCTGTGGACTATCAGAGTGTTGATGAAACACAGAAATTGCATTGGGATTGAATACAACAGTCACCATCCCCACTATTCTCCATGTTAGTAATGTCTGAAGCAGTCTACGCTTTCATCGTTCCCTTGTAGACCAGTAGTAGTTTCCGATAAACACCTCGTGGCATTCTGTAATCTGTGGACTGTCAGAGTGTTGATGAAACACAGAAAATGCATCGGGATTGAATACAACAGTCACCATGCGCACTTTCCTCCATGGGAGAAATGTCTCAAAGAATTTACGCTTTGATCGTCCCTTGGAAGACCAGTAGTAGTTTCCGATGCACATCTGGAGGCATTCTGTTATCTGTGGACTATCAGATTGTTGATGAAACACAAGAAATTGCATCGGGATTGAATACAACAGTCACCATGCTCACTTTCCTTCATGAAAGTAATGTCTCAACCACTCTACGCTTTGATCGTTCCCTGGAAGACCAGTAGTAGTTTCCAATGCACATCTGGAGGCATTCTGTAATCTGTGGACTATCAGAGTGTTGATGAAACCCAGAAATTGCATCGGGATTGATTACAACATTCACCATGCGCACTTTCCTCCATCTGAGTAATGTCTCTAACAGTCTACGATTTGATCGTTCCCAGGAAGACCAGCAGTAGTTTCCGATGCACATTTGGAGGCATTCTGTAATCTGTGGAGTATCAGAGTGTTGATGAAACAAAGAAATTGCATCGGGATTGATTACAACAGTCACCATGCGCACTTTCCTCCATGGGAGTAATGTCTCAAACAGTCTATGCTTTGATCGTTCCCTGGAAGACCAGTAGTAGTTACCGATGCACATCTGGAGGCATTCTGTAATCTGTGGACTATCAGAGTGTTGATGAAACACAGAAATTGTATCGGGATTGAATACAACAGTCACCATGCGCACTTTCCTCCATGGGAGTAATGTCTCTAACCGTCTACGCTTTGATCATAACCTGGAAGACCAGTAGTAGTTACCGATGCACATCTGGAGGCATTCTGTAATCTGTGGACTATCAGAGTGTTGATGAAACACAGAAATTGTATCGGGATTGAATACAACAGTCACCATGCGCACATTCCTCCATAAAAGTAATGTCTCAAACAGTCTACGGTTTGATCGTTTCCAGCAAGACCGGTAGTAGTTTCCGATGAACATCTTCAGGCATTCTGTAATTTGTGGACTATCAGAGTGCTGATGAAACACAGAAAATGAATCGGGATTCATTACAACAGTCACCATGCGCACTTTCTTAAATGAGAGTATTGTCTCAAACAGTCTACGATTTGATCGTTCCCTGGATGACCAGTAGTAGTTTCCGATTCACATCTGGAGGCATTCTGTAATCTGTGGACCATCAGAGTGTTGATGAAACACAGAAAATGCATCGGGATTGAATACAACAGTCACCATGCGCACATTCCTCCATAAAAGTAATGTCTCAAACAGTCTACGCTTTGATCGTTTCCTGGAAGTCTGGTAGTAGTTTCCGATGCACATCTGGTGGCATTCTGTAATGTGAAGACCATCAAAGTGTTGATGAAACACAGTAATTGCATCGGGATTGAATAAAACAGTCACCATTCGCACTTTCCTCCATGGGTGTAATTTCTCTAACAGTCTACGCTTTGATCGTTCCCTGGAAGACAAGTAGTAGTTTCAGATGCACATCTGGAGGCATTCTGTAATCTGTGGACCATCAGAATGTTGATGAAAGACAGAAATAGCATCGTCATTGAATACAACATTCACCATGCGCAATTTCCTCCATGGGAGTAATGTCTCAAAGAGTTTACGTTTTGATCTTTCCCTGGATGACAAGTAGTAGTTTCCGATGCACATCTGGAGGCATTCTGTTATCTGTGGACTATCAGAGTGTTGATGAAACACAGAAATTGCATCGGGATTGAATACAACAATCACCATGCGCTCATTCCGCCATAAAAGTAATGTCTCAAACACTCTACGCTTTGATCGTTCCCTGGAAGACCAGTAGTAGTTTCCGATGCACTTCTGTAGGCATTCTGTAATCTGTGGTCTATCAGAAAGTTGATGAAACACAGAAATTGCATCGGGATTGAATACAACAGTCACCATGCGCACTTTCCTTCATGGGAGTAATGTCTCAAAGAGTTTACGCTTTGATCGTTCCCTGGAAGACCAGTAGTAGTTTCCGATGCACATCTGGAAGCATTCTGTTATCTGTGGACAATCAGAGTGTTGATGAAACACAGAAATTGCATCGGGATTGAATACAACAGTCACCATGCGCACTCTGCTCCACGGGAGTAATGTCTCAAACCATCTATGCTTTGATCGTTCCCTGGAAGACCAGTAGTAGTTTCCGATGCACATCTGGTCGCATTCTGTAATGTGTAGACTATCAGAGTGTTGATGAAACACAGAAATTGCATCGGGATTGAATACAACAGTCACCATGCGCACTTTCCTCCATGGGAGTAATGTCTCAAACAATCTACACTTTATCCGTTCCCTCGAAGACCAGTAGAAGTTTCCAATGCACATCTGGAGGCATTCTGTAATCTGTGTACTATTAGAATGTTGATGAAACACAGAAATTACATCGGGATTGAATACAACAGTCACCACGCGCACTTTCCTCCACGGGAGTTATGTCTCAAACAGTCTACGCTTTGATCGTCCCTTGGAAGACCAGTAGTAGTTTCCGATGCACATCTGGGGGCATTCTGTAATCTGTGGACTATCAGAGTGTTGATGAAACACAGAAATTGCATTGGGATTGAATACAACAGTCACCATCCCCACTATTCTCCATGTTAGTAATGTCTGAAACAGTCTACGCTTTCATCGTTCCCTTGTAGACCAGTAGTAGTTTCCGATAAACACCTCGTGGCATTCTGTAATCTGTGGACTGTCAGAGTGTTGATGAAACACAGAAAATGCATCGGGATTGAATACAACAGTCACCATGCGCACTTTCCTCCATGGGAGAAATGTCTCAAAGAATTTACGCTTTGATCGTCCCTTGGAAGACCAGTAGTAGTTTCCGATGCACATCTGGAGGCATTCTGTAATCTTTGGACTATCAGAATGTTGATGAAACACAGAAATTGCATCGGTATTGAATACAACAGTCACCATGCGCACTTTCCTCCATGGGAGAAATGTCTCGAAGAGTTTACGCTTTGACCGATCCCTGGAAGACCAGTAGTAGTTTCCGATGCACATCTGGAGTCATTCTGTTATCTGTGGACTATCAGATTGTTGATGAAACACAAGAAATTGCATCGGGATTGAATACAACAGTCACCATGCTCACTATCCTTCATGAAAGTAATGTCTCAACCACTCTACGCTTTCATCGTTCCCTGGAAGACCAGTAGTAGTTTCCAATGCACATCTGGAGGCATTCTGTAATCTGTGGACTATCAGAGTGTTGATGAAACCCAGAAATTGCATCGGGATTGATTACAACAGTCACCATGCGCACTTTCCTCCATCTGAGTAATGTCTCTAACAGTCTACGATTTGATCGTTCCCAGGAAGACCAGCAGTAGTTTCCGATGCACATTTGGAGGCATTCTGTAATCTGTGGAGTATCAGAGTGTTGATGAAACAAAGAAATTGCATCGGGATTGATTACAACAGTCACCATGCGCACTTTCCTCCATGGGAGTAATGTCTCAAACAGTCTATGCTTTGATCGTTCCCTGGAAGACCAGTAGTAGTTACCGATGCACATCTGGAGGCATTCTGTAATCTGTGGACTATCAGAGTGTTGATGAAACACAGAAATTGTATCGGGATTGAATACAACAGTCACCATGCGCACTTTCCTCCATGGGAGTAATGTCTCTAACCGTCTACGCTTTGATCATAACCTGGAAGACCAGTAGTAGTTACCGATGCACATCTGGAGGCATTCTGTAATCTGTGGACTATCAGAGTGTTGATGAAACACAGATATTGTATCGGGATTGAATACAACAGTCACCATGCGCACATTCCTCCATAAAAGTAATGTCTCAAACAGTCTACGGTTTGATCGTTTCCAGCAAGACCGGTAGTAGTTTCCGATGAACATCTTCAGGCATTCTGTAATTTGTGGACTATCAGAGTGCTGATGAAACACAGAAAATGTATCGGGATTCATTACAACAGTCACCATGCGCACTTTCCTCCACGGGAGTTATGTCTCAAACAATCTACGATTTGATCGTTCCCAGGAAGACCAGTAGTAGTTTCCGATGCACATCTGGTGGCATTCTGTAATGTGTAGACAATCAAAGTGTTGATGAAACACAGTAATTGCATCGGGATTGAATACAACAGTCACCATGCGCACTTTCCTCCACGGGAGTAATGTGTCAAACCATCTATGCTTTGATCGTTCCCTGGAAGACCAGTAGTAGTTTCTGATAAACACCTCGTGGCATTCTGTAATCTGTGGACTGTCAGAGTGTTGATGAAACACAGAAAATGCATCGGGATTGAATACAACAGTCACCATGCGCACTTTCCTCCATGGGAGTAATGTCTCAAAGAGTTTACGCTCTGATCGTCCCTTGGAAGACCAGTAGTAGTTTCCGATGCACATCTGGAGGCATTCTGTAATCTGTGGACCATCAGAGTGTTGATGAAACACAGAAAATGCATCGGGAATGAATACAACAGTCACCATGCGCACTTTCCTCCATGGGAGTAATGTCTCAAACAGTCTACGATTTGATCGTTCCCAGGAAGACCAGTAGCAGTTTCCGATGCACATTTGGAGGCATTCTGTAATCTGTGGAGTATCAGAGTGTTGATGAAACACAGAAAATGCATCGGGATTGAATACAACAGTCACCATGCGCACTTTCCTCCATGGGAGTAATGTCTCAAAGAGTTTACGCTTTAATCGTTCCCTGGAAGACCAGTAGTAGTTTCCGATGCACATCTGGAGGCATTCTGTTATCTGTGGACTATCAGAGTGTTGATGAAACACAGAAATTGCATCGGGATTGAATACAACAGTCACCATGCTCACTTTCCTTCATGAAAGTAATGTCTCAAACACTCTACGGTTTGATCGTTCCCTGGAAGACCAGTAGTAGTTTCCGATGCACATTTGGAGGCATTCTGTAATGTGTGGAGTATCAGAGTGTTGATGAAACACAGAAAATGCATTGGGATTGATTACAACAGTCACCATGCGCACTTTCCTCCATGGGAGTAATGTCTCAAACGGTCTATGCTTTGATCGTTCCCTGGAAGACCAGTATTAGTTACCGATGCACATCTGGTGGCATTCTGTAATCTGTGGACTATCAGAGTGTTGATGAAACACAGAAATTGTATCGGGATTGAATACAACAGTCACCATGCGCACTCTCCTCCATGGGAGTAATGTCTCTAACCGTCTACGGTTTGATCATTACCTGGAAGACCAGTAGTAGTTACCGATGCACATCTGGAGGCATTCTGTAATCTGTGGACTATCAGAGTGTTGATGAAACACAGAAAATGCATCGGGATTGAATACAACAATCACCATGCGCACATTCCTCCATAAAAGTAATGTCTCAAACAGTCTACGCTTTGATCGTTTCCTGGAAGACCAGTAGTAGTTTCCGATGAACATCTGGAGGAATTCTGTAATTTGTGGACTATCAGAGTGCTGATGAAACACAGAAAATGCATCGGGATTGAATACAACAGTCACCATGCGCACTTTCCTCCACGGGAGTCATGTCTCAAACAATCTTCGATTTGATCGTTCCCTGGAAGACCAGTAGTAGTTTCCGATGTACATCTGGTGGCATTCTGTAATGTGTAGACTATCAAAGTGTTGATGAAACACAGTAAATGCATCGGGATTGAATACAACAGTCACCATTCGCACTTTCCTCCATGGGTGTAATGTCTCTAACAGTCTACGCTTTGATCGTTCCCTGGAAGACCAGTAGTAGTTTCCTATGCACATCTGGATGCATTCTGTAATCTGTGGAATATCAGAATGTTGATGAAAGACAGAAATTGCATCGGGATTGAATACAACAGTCACCATGCGCACTTTCCTCCATGGGAGTAATGTCTCAAAGAGTTTACGTTTTGATCTTTCCCTGGATGACAAGTATTACTTTCCGATGCACATCTGGAGGCATTCTCTTATCTGTGGACTATCAGAGTGTTGATCAAACACAGAAATTGCATCGGGATTGAATACAACAATCACCATGCGCACATTCCTCCATAAAAGTTTTGTCTCAAACAGTCTACGCTTTGATTGTTCCCTGGAAGACCAGTAGTAGTTTCCGATGCACATCTGGAGTCATTATTTAATCTGTGGACTATCAGAGTATTGATGAAACACAGAAATTGCATCGGGATTGAATACAACAGTCACCATGCGCACTTTCCTCCATGGCAGTAATGTCTTAAAGAGTCTACGCTTTGACCGTTCCCTGGAAGACCAGTAGTAGTTTCCGATGCACATCTGGAGGCATCCTGCAATCTGTGGAGTATCATAGTGTTGATGAAACACAGAAATTGCATCGGGATTGAATACAACAGTCACCATGCGCACTTTCCTCCATGGGAGTAATGTCTCAAACAGTCTAAGCTTTGATCGTTCTTTAGAAGACCAGTAGTAGTTTCCGATGCACGTCTGGTGGTATTCTGATATCTGTGGACTATCAAAGTGTTGATGAAATAAAGAAATTGCATCGGGATTGAATACAACAGTCACCATGCGCACTTTCCTCCATGGGAGTAATGTCTGAAACAGTCTACGCTTTGATCGTTCCCTGGATGACCAGTAGTAGTTTCCGATGCACATCTGAATGCATTCTGTTATCAGTGGACTATCAGAGTGTTGATGAAACACAGAAATTGCATCGGGATTGAATACAACAATCACCATGCGCACTTTCCTCCATGGGAATAATGTCTCAAACAGTCTACGCTTTGATCGTTCCCAGGAAGACCAGTAGTAGGTTCCGATGCACATCTGGAGGCATTCTGTAACCTGTGGACTATGAAAGTGTTGATAAAAGACAGAAAATGCATCGGGATTGAATACAACAGTCACGATGCCCAATTTCCTCCATGGGAGTAATGTCTCAAAGAGTTTACGTTTTGATCGTTCCCTGGAAGACCAGTAGTAGTTTCCGATGCCCATCTGGAGGTATTCTGTAATCTGTGGTCTATCAGAGTGTTGATGAAACACAGAAATTGCATCGGGATTGAATACAACAATCACCATACGCACTTTCCTCCATGGGAGTAGTGTCTCAAACAGTCTACGCTTTGATCTATCCCTGGAAGACAAGTAGTAGTTTCCGATGCACATCTGGAGGCATTCTGTAATCTGTGGAGTATCAGAGTTTTGATGAAACACTGAAATTACATCGGGATTGAATACAAGAGTCACCATGCGCACTTTCCTCCATGGGGGTAATTCTCAAACAGTCTACGCTTTAATCGTTCCCTGGCATACCAGTAGTAGTTTCCGATGCACATCTGGTCGCATTCTATAATGTGTAGACTATCAGTGTGTTGATGAATCACAGTAATTGCATCGGGATTGAATACAACAGTCAACATGCGCACATTCCTCCATAAAAGTAATGTCTCAAACAGTCTACGCCTTGATCATTTCCTGGAAGACCAGTAGAAGTTTCCGATGAACATCTGGAGGCATTCTGTTATCTGTGGACTATCAGAATGTTGATGAAAGACAGAAATTGCATCGGGATTGAATACAACAGTCACCATGCGCACTTTCCTCCATGGGAGTAATATCGCAAAGAGCTTACGCTTTGATCGTTCCCTGGATGACCAGTAGTAGTTTCCGATGCATATCTGGAGGCATTCTGTAATCTGTGGAGTATCAGAGTGTTGATGAAACACAGAAATTGCATCGGGATTGAATACAACAATCACCATGCGCACATTCCTCCATAAAAGTAATGTCTCAAACAGTCCACGCTTTGATCGTTCCCTGGAAGACCAGATGTATTTTCCGATGCACATCTGGAGGCATTCTGTAATTTGTGGACTATCAGAGTGTTGATGAAACACAGAAATTGCATCGGGATTGAATACAACAGCCACCATGCGCACTTTCCTTCACGGGAGTTATGTCTCATACAATGTACGATTTGATCGTTACCTGGAAGACCAGTAGTACTTTCCGATGCCCATCTGGTCGCATTCTGTAATGTGTAGACTATCAGAGTGTTGATGAAACACAGAAATTACATCGGGATTGAATACAACAATCACCATGCCCACTTACCTTCACAGGAGTTATGTCTGAAACAATCTACGATTGGTCGTTCCCTGGAAGACCAGTAGTAGTTTCCGATGCACATCTGGTGGCATTTTGTAATGTGTAGGTTATCAAAGTGTTGATGAAACACAGTAATTGCATCGGGATTGAATACAACAGTCACCATGCGCACTTTCCTCCATGGGTGTAATGTCTCTAACAGTCTACGCTTTGATCGTTCCCTGGAAGACCAGTAGTAGTTTCCGATGCACATCTGGAGGCATTCTGTAATCTGTGGAGTATCGGAGTGTTGATGAAACACAGAAATTGCATCTGGATTGAATACAACAGTCACCATGTGCACTTTCCACAATGGGAGTAATGTCTAAAACCGTCTACGTTTTTGATTGTTCCCTGGAAGACCAGTAGTAGATTCCGATGCACATCTGGAGGCATTCTGTTATCTGTCTACTATCAGAATGTTGATGAAAGACAGAAATTGCATCGGGATTGAATACACCAGCCACCATGAGAACTTTCATCCATGGGAGTAATGTCGCAAAGAGCTTACGCTTTGATCGTTCCCTGGATGACCAGTAGTAGTTTCCGATGCACATCTGGAGGCATTCTGTTATCTGTGGACTATCAGATTGTTGATGAAACACAGAAATTGCATCGGGATTGAATACAACAGTCAACATGCGCACATTCCTCCATAAAAGTAATGTCTCAAACAGTCTACGCCTTGATCATTTCCTGGAAGACCAGTAGTAGTTTCCGATGAACATCTGGAGGCATTCTGTAATTTGTGGACTATCAGAGTGTTGATGAAACACAGAAATTGCACCGGGATTGAATACAACAGGCACCATGCGCACTTTCCTTCACGGGAGTTATGTCTCAAACAATGTACGATTTGATCGTTCCCTGGAAGACCAGTAGTAGTTTCCGATGCCCATCTGGTCGCATTCTGTAATGTGTAGACTATCAGAGTGTTGATGAAACACAGAAATTGCATCGGGATTGAATACAACAGTCACCATGCGCACTTTCCTTCACGGGAGTTATGTCTGAAACAATCTACGATTGGTCGTTCCCTGGAAGACCAGTTGTAGTTTCCGATGCACATCTGGTGGCATTTTGTAATGTGCAGACTATCAAAGTGTTGATGAAACACAGTAATTGCATCGGGATTGAATACAACAGTCACCATGCGCACTTTCCTCCATGGGTGTAATGTCTCTAACAGTCTACGCTTTGATCGTTCCCTGGAAGACCAGTAGTAGTTTCCGATGCACATCTGGAGGCATTCTGTAATCTGTGGAGTATCGGAGTGTTGATGAAACACAGAAATTGCATCAGGATTGAATACAACAGTCACCAAGCGCACTTTCCTCCATGGGAGTAATGTCTAAAACAGTCTACGCTTTGATCGTTCCCTGGAAGACCAGTAGTAGTTTCCGATGCACATCTGGAGGCATTCTGTTATCTGTGGACTATCAGAATGTTGATGAAAGACAGAAATTGCATCGGGATTGAATACAACAGTCACCATGCGCACTTTCCTCCATGGGAGTAATGTCGCAAAGAGCTTACGCTTTGATCGTTCCCTGGATGACCAGTAGTAGTTTCCGATGCATATCTGGAGGCATTCTGTTATCTGTGGACTATCAGAGTGTTGATGAAACACAGAAATTGCATCGGGATTGAATACAACAATCACCATGCGCACATTCCTCCGTAAAAGTAATGTCTCAAACAGTCCACGCTTTGATCGTTCCCTGGAAGACCAGATGTAGTTTCCGATGCACATCTGGAGGCATTCTGTAATTTGTGGACTATCAGAGTGATGATGAAACACAGAAATTGCATCGGGATTGAATACAACAATCACCATGCGCACTTTCCTCCATGGGAGTAATGTCTCAAACAGTCTACGCTTTGATCTTTCCCTGGAAGACAAGTAGTAGTTTCCGATGCACATCTGGAGGCATTCTGTAATTTGTGGACTGTCAGAGTGTTGATGAAACACAGAAATTGCATCGGGATTGAATACAACAGTCACCATGCGCACTTTCCTTCACGGGAGTTATGTCTCAAACAATGTACGATTTGATCGTTCCCTGGAAGACCAGTAGTAGTTTCCGATGCACATCTGGTGGCATTCTGTAATGTGTAGACTATCGAAGTGTTGATGAAACACATGAATTGAATCAGGATTAAATACAACAGTCACCATGCGCACTTTCTTCCATGGGTGTAATGTCTCTAACAGTCTACGCTTTGATCGTTCCCTGGAAGACCAGTAGTAGTTTCAGATGCACATCTGGAGGCATTCTGTAATCTGTGGAGTATCAGAGTGTTTATGAAACACAGATATTGCATCTGGATTGAATACAACTGTCACCATGCGCACTTTCCTCCATGGGAGTAATGTCTCAAACAGTCTACGCTTTGATCGTTCCCTGGAAGACCAGTAGTAGTTTCCGATGCACATCTGGAGGCAGTCTGTAATCTGTGGACTATCAGAATGTTGATGAAAGACAGAAATTGCATCGGGATTGAATACAACAGTCACCATACGCACTTCCCTCCATGGGAGTAATGTCTCAATAAGTTTACGCTTTGATCGTTCCCTGGATGACCAGTAGTAGTTTCCGATGCACATCTGGAGGCATTCTGTTATCTGTGGACTATCAGAGTGTTGATGAAACACAGAAATTGCATCGGGATTGAATACAACAATCACCATGCGCACATTCCTCCATAAGTAATGTCTCAAACAGTCTACGCTTTGATCGTTCCCAGGAAGACCAGTAGTAGTTTCCGATGCACATCTAGAGGCATTCTGTAATCTGTGGATTATCAGAGTGTTGATGAAAAACAGAAATTGCATCGGGATTGAATACAACAGTCACCATGCTCAGTTTCCTCCATGGGAGTAATGTCTCAAGCAGTCTAAACTTTGATCGTTCTTTGGAAGACCAGTAGTAGTTTCCGATGCACGTCTGGTGGTATTCTGTAATCTGTGGACTATCAAAGTGTGGATGAAACACAGAAATTGCATCGGGATTGAATACAACAGTCACTATGCGCACTTTCCTCCATGGGAATAATGTCTCAAACAGTCTACGTTTTGATCGTTCCCATGGAGACCAGTAGTAGGTTCCGATGCACATCTGGAGGCATTCTGTTATCTGTGGACTATCAGAGTGTTGATGAAAGACAGAAAATGCATCGGGATTGAATACAACAGTCACCATGCGCAAATTCCTCCATGGGAGTAATGTCTCAAAGAGTTTACGTTATGATCGTTCCCTGGAAGACCAGTAGTAGTTTCCGATGCATATCTGGAGACATTCTGTAATCTGCGGACTATCAGAGTGTTGATGACACACAGAAATTGCATCAGGATTGAATACAACAATCACCATGCGCACTTTCATCCATGGGAGTAATGTCCCAAACATTCTACGCTTTGATCGTTCCCTGGAAGACCAGTATTAGTTTCCGATGCACATCTGGAGGCATTCTGTAATCTGTGGACTATCAGAGTGTTGATGAAACACAGAAATTGCATCGCGACTGAATACAACAATCACGATGCGCACTTTCCTCCATGGGAGTAATGTCTCAAACAGTCTACGCTTTGATCGTTCCCTGGAAGACAAGTAGTAGTTTCCGATGCACATCTGGAGGCATTCTGTAATCTGTGGAGTATCAGAGTGTTGATGAAACACTGAAATTACATCGGGATTGAATACAACAGTCACCATGCGCACTTTCCTCCATGGGAGTAATTCTCAAACAGTCTACGCTTTGATCGTTCCCTGGAAGACCAGTAGTAGTTTCCGATGCACATCTGACGGCATTCTGTAATCTGTGGACTATCAGAGTGTTGATGAAACACAGAAATTGCATCGGGATTGAATACAACGGTCACCATGCGCACTTTCTTCCACGGGAGATATGTCTCAAACAGTCTACGCTTTTGATCGTCCCCTGGAAGATCAGTAGTAGTTTCCGATGCACATCTGGTGTCATTATGTAATCTGTGGACTATCAGAGTGTTGATGAAACACAGAAATTGCATCGGTATTGAATACAACAGTCACCATCCACACTTTCCTCCATGGGAGTAATGTCTGAAAGAGTCTACGCTTTGATCGTTCCCTGGAAGACCAGTAGTAGTTTCCGATGATCATCTCGTGGCATTCTGTAATCTGTGGAGTATCAAAGTGTTGATGAGACACAGAAATTGCATCGGTATTGAATACAACAGTCACAATCCGCACTTTCCTCCACGGTAGTAATGTCTCAAACAGTCTACGCTTTGATCGTTCCCTGGAAGACCATTAGAAGTTTCCGATGAACATCTGGCTGCATTCTGTAATCTGTGGACTATCAGAGTGTTGATGAAACACAGAAATTGCATCGGGATCGAATACAACAGTCACCATGCGCACATTCCTCCATAAAAGTAATGTCTCAAACAGTCTACGCTTTGATCCTTCCCTGGAAGACCAGTAGTAGTTTCCGATGCACATCTGGTGGCATTCTGTAATGTGTTGACCATCAAAGTGTTGTTGAAACACAGTAATTGCATCGGGATTGAATACAAATGTCACCATGCGCACCTTCCTCCATGGGTGTAATGTCTCTAACGGTCTAAGCTTTGATCGTTCTTTGGAAGACCAGTAGTAGTTTCCGATGCACTTCTGGTGGTATTCTGATATCTGTGGACTATCAAACTGTTGATGAAACACTGAAATTGCATCGGAATTGAATACAACAGTCACCATGCGCACTTTCCTCGGTGGGAATAATGTCTCAAACAGTTTACGCTTTGATCGTTCCCACGAAGACCAGTAGTAGGTTCCGATGCACATCTGGAGTCATTCTGTAACTTGTGGACTATCAGAGTGTTGATGAAAGACAGAAAATGCATCTGGATTGAATACAACAGTCACGATGCGCAATTTCCTCCATGGGAGTAATATCTCAAAGAGTTTACGTTTTGATCGTTCCCTGGAAGACCAGTAGTAGTTTCCGATGCACATCTGGAGGCATTCTGTAATCTGTGGACTATCAGAGTGTTGATTAAACACTGAAATTACATCGGGATTGTATACAACAGTCACCATGCGCACTTTCCTCCATGGGAGTAATTCTCAAACAGTCTACGCCGCGATCGTTCCCTGGAAGACCAGTAGTAGTTTCCGATGCACATCTGATGGCATTCTGTAAACTGTTGACTATCAGAGTGTTGATGAAACACAGAAATTGCATCGGGATTGAATACAACAGTCACCATGCGTACTTTCTTAAACGGGAGGTATGTCTCAAACAGTCTACGCTTTGATCGTTCCCTGGAAGACCAGTTGTAGTTTCCGATGCATATCTCGTGGCATTCTGTAATCTGTGGACCATCAGAGTGTTGATAAAACACAGAAATTGCATCGGTATTGAATACAACAGTCACCTTTCGCACTCTCCTCCATGGAGGTAATGTCTGAAAGAGTCTACGCTTTGATCGTACCCTGGAAGACCAGTAGTAGTTTCCGATGCACATCTGATGGCATTCTGTAAACTGTTGACTATCAGAGTGTTGATGAAACACAGAAATTGCATCGGGATTGAATACAACAGTCACCATGCGCACTTTCCTCCATGGGAGTAAAGTCTCAAACAGTCCACGCTTCATCCGTTCACTGGAAGACCAGTAGTAGTTTCCGATGCACATCTGGAGGCATTCTGTAATCTGTGGTCTATTAGAATGTTGATGAATCACAGAAATTTCATCGGGATTGAATACATCAGTCACCATGCGCACTTTCCTCCATGGGAGTAATGTCTCAAAGAGTTTACGCTTTGATCGTTCCCTGGAAGACCAGTAGTAGTTTCCGATGCACATCTGCAGGCATTCTGTAATCTGTGGAGTATCAGAGTGTTGATGAAACACAGAAATTGCATCTGGATTGAATACAACAGTCACCATGCGCACTTTCCTCCATGGGAGTAATGTCTCAAACAGTCTACGCTTTGATCGTTCCCTGGATGACCAGTAGTAGTTTCCGATGCACATCTGGATGCATTCTGTTATCTGTGGACTATCAGAGTGTTGATGAAACACAGATATTGCATCGGGATTGAATACAACAATCACCATGCGCACTTTCCTCCATGGGAATAATGTCTCAAACAGTCTACGCTTTGATCGTTCCCAGGAAGACCAGTAGTAGGTTCCGATGCACATCTGGAGGCATTCTGTAACCTGTGGACAATGAGAGTGTTGATGAAAGACAGAAAATGCATCTGGATTGAATACAACAGTCACGATGCGCAATTTCCTCCATGGGAGTAATGTCTCAAAGAGTTTACGTTTTGATCGTTCCCTGGAAGACCAGTAGTAGTTTCCGATGCACATCTGGAGGCATTCTGTAATCTGTGGAGTATCGGAGTGTTGATGAAACACAGAAATTGCATCTGGATTGAATACAACAGTCACCATGCGCACTTTCCTCCATGGGAGTAATGTCTAAAACCGTCTACGTTTTTGATCGTTCCCTGGAAGACCAGTAGTAGATTCCGATGCACATCTGGAGGCATTCTGTTATCTGTGGACTATCAGAATGTTGATGAAAGACAGAAATTGCATCGGGATTGAATACAACAGCCACCATGAGCACTTTCCTCCATGGGAGTAATGTCGCAAAGAGCTTACGCTTTGATCGTTCCCTGGATGACCAGTAGTAGTTCCCGATGTACATCTGGAGGCATTCGCTAATCTGTGGACTATCAGAGTGTTGATGAAACACAGAAATTGCATCGGGATTGAATACAACAGTCATCATGCGCACTTTCCTCCATGGGGGTAATGTCTCAAAGAGTCTACGCTTCATCCGTTCTCTGGAAGACCAGTAGTTGTTTCCGATGCACATCTGGAGGCATTCTGTAATCTGTGGACTATCAGAGTGTTGATGAAACACAGAAATTGCATCGGTATTGAATACAACAGTCACCATCCACACTTTCCTCCATGGGAGTAATGTCTGAAAGAGTCTACGCTTTGATCGTTAACTGGAAGACCAGTAGTAGTTTCCGATGATCATCTCGTGGCATTCTGTAATCTGTGGAGTATCAAAGTGTTGATGAGACACAGAAATTGCATCGGTATTGAATACAACAGTCACAATCCGCACTTTCCTCCACGGTAGTAATGTCTCAAACAGTCTACGCTTTGATCGTTCCCTGGAAGACCATTAGAAGTTTCCGATGAACATCTGGCTGCATTCTGTAATCTGTGGACTATCAGAGTGTTGATGAAACACAGAAATTGCATCGGGATTGAATATAACTGTCACCATGCGCACCTTCCTACACGGGAGGTATATCTCAAACAGTCTACGTTTTGATCGTTCACTGGAAGACCAGTAGTGGTTTCCGATGCACATCTGGTGGCATTCTGTAATCTGAGGACTATCAGAGTGTTGATGAAACACAGAAATTGCATCGGGATCGAATACAACAGTCACCATGCGCACATTCCTCCATAAAAGTAATGTCTCAAACAGTCTACGCTTTGATCGTTCCCTGGAAGACCAGTAGTAGTTTCCGATGCACATCTGGTGGCATTCTGTAATGTGTTGACCATCAAAGTGTTGTTGAAACACAGTAATTGCATCGGGATTGAATACAAATGTCACCATGCGCACCTTCCTCCATGGGTGTAATGTCTCTAACGGTCTAAGCTTTGATCGTTCTTTGGAAGACCAGTAGTAGTTTCCGATGCACTTCTGGTGGTATTCTGATATCTGTGGACTATCAAACTGTTGATGAAACACAGAAATTGCATCGGGATTGAATACAACAGTCACCATGCGCACTTTCCTCGGTGGGAATAATGTCTCAAACAGTTTACGCTTTGATCGTTCCCACGAAGACCAGTAGTAGGTTTCGATGCACATCTGGAGTCATTCTGTAACTTGTGGACTATCAGAGTGTTGATGAAAGACAGAAAATGCATCTGGATTGAATACAACAGTCACGATGCGCAATTTCCTCCATGGGAGTAATATCTCAAAGAGTTTACGTTTTGATCGTTCCCTGGAAGACCAGTAGTAGTTTCCGATGCACATCTGGAGGCATTCTGTAATCTGTAGACTATCAGAGTGTTGATTAAACACTGAAATTACATCGGGATTGTATACAACAGTCACCATGCGCACTTTCCTCCATGGGAGTAATTCTCAAACAGTCTACGCCGCGATCGTTCCCTGGAAGACCAGTAGTAGTTTCCGATGCACATCTGATGGCATTCTGTAAACTGTTGACTATCAGAGTGTTGATGAAACACAGAAATTGCATCGGGATTGAATACAACAGTCACCATGCGCACTTTCTTAAACGGGAGGTATGTCTCAAACAGTCTACGCTTTGATCGTTCCCTGGAAGACCAGTTGTAGTTTCCGATGCATATCTCGTGGCATTCTGTAATCTGTGGACCATCAGAGTGTTGATAAAACACAGAAATTGCATCGGTATTGATTACAACAGTCACCTTTCGCACTCTCCTCCATGGAGGTAATGTCTGAAAGAGTCTACGCTTTGATCGTACCCTGGAAGACCAGTAGTAGTTTCCGATGCACATCTGATGGCATTCTGTAAACTGTTGACTATCAGAGTGTTGATGAAACACAGAAATTGCATCGGGATTGAATACAACAGTCACCATGCGCACTTTCCTCCATGGGAGTAAAGTCTCAAACAGTCAACGCTTTGATCGTTCCCTGGATGACCAGTAGTAGTTTCCGATGCGCATCTGGATGCATTCTCTTATCTGTGGACTATCAGAGTGTTGATGAAACACAGAAATTGCATCGGTATTGAATACAACAGTCACCATGCGCACTTTCCTCCATGGGGGTAATGTCTCAAACAGTCCACGCTTCATCCGTTCACTGGAAGACCAGTAGTAGTTTCCGATGCACATCTGGAGGCATTCTGTAATCTGTGGACTGTCAGAGTGTTGATGAAACACAGAAATTGCATCGGCATTGAGTACAACAGTCACCATGCGCACTTTCCTCCATGGTGGTAATGTCTCAAACAGTCTACGCTTCATCCGTTCACTGGAAGACCAGTAGTAGTTTCCGATGCACATCTGGAGGCATTCTGTAATCTGTGGACTATTAGAATGTTGATGAATCACAGAAATTTCATCGAGATTGAATACAACAGTCACCATGCGCACTTTCCTCCATGGGAGTAATGTCTCAAAGAGTTTACGCTTTGATCGTTCCCTGAAAGACCAGTAGTAGTTTCCGATGCACATCTGCAGGCATTCTGTAATCTGTGGAGTATCAGAGTGTTGATGAAACACAGAAATTGCATCTGGATTGAATACAACAGTCACCATGCGCACTTTCCTCCATGGGAGTAATGTCTCAAACAGTCTACGCTTTGATCGTTCCCTGGATGACCAGTAGTAGTTTCCGATGCACATCTGGATGCATTCTGTTATCTGTGGACTATCAGAGTGTTGATGAAACACAGATATTGCATCGGGATTGAATACAACAATCACCATGCGCACTTTCCTCCATGGAATAATGTCTCAAACAGTCTACGCTTTGATCGTTCCCAGGAAGACCAGTAGTAGGTTCCGATGCACATCTGGAGGCATTCTGTTATCTGTGGACTATTAGAATGTTGATGAAAGACAGAAATTGCATCGGGATTGAATACAACAGCCACCATGAGCACTTTCCTCCATGGGAGTAATGTCGCAAAGAGCTTACGCTTTGATCGTTCCCTGGATGACCAGTAGTAGTTCCCGATGTACATCTGGAGGCATTCGCTAATCTGTGGACTATCAGAGTGTTGATGAAACACAGAAATTGCATCGGGATTGAATACAACAGTCATCATGCGCACTTTCCTCCATGGGGGTAATGTCTCAAAGAGTCTACGCTTCATCCGTTCTCTGGAAGACCAGTAGTTGTTTCCGATGCACATCTGGAGGCATTCTGTAATCTGTGGACTATTAGAATGTTTATGAAACACAGAAATTGCATTGGGATTGAATACAACAGTCACCATGCGCACTTTCCTCCATGGGAGTAATGTCTCAAAGAGTTTACGCTTTGATCGTTCCATGGAAGACCAGTAGTAGTTTCCGATGCACATCTGGAGGCATTCTGTAATCTGTGGAGTATCTGAGTGTTGATGAAACACAGAAATTGCATCTGGATTGAATACAACAGTCACCATGCGCACTTTCCTCCATGGCAGTAATGTCTCAAACAGTCTACGCTTTGATCGTTCCCTGGATAACCAGTAGTAGTTTCCGATCCACATCTGGATGCATTCTGTTATCTGTGGACTATCAGAGTGATGATGAAACACAGAAATTGCATCGGGATTGAATACAACAATCACCATGCGCACTTTCCTCCATGGGAGTAATGTCTCAAACAGTCTACGCTTTGATCTTTCCCTGGAAGACAAGTAGTAGTTTCCGATGCACATCTGGAGGCATTCTGTAATTTGTGGACTATCAGAGTCTTGATGAAACACAGAAATTGCATCGGGATTGAATACAACAGTCACCATGCGCACTTTCCTTCACGGGAGTTATGTCTCAAACAATGTACGATTTGATCGTTCCCTGGAAGACCAGTAGTAGTTTCCGATGCACATCTGGTGGCATTCTGTAATGTGTAGACTATCAAAGTGTTGATGAAACACATGAATTGAATCAGGATTAAATACAACAGTCACCATGCGCACTTTCCTCCATGGGTGTAATGTCTCTAACAGTCTACGCTTTGATCGTTCCCTGGAAGACCAGTAGTAGTTTCAGATGCACATCTGGAGGCATTCTGTAATCTGTGGAGTATCAGAGTGTTTATGAAACACAGATATTGCATCTGGATTGAATACAACAGTCACCATGCGCACTTTCCTCCATGGGAGTAATGTCTCAAACAGTCTACGCTTTGATCGTTCCCTGGAAGACCAGTAGTAGTTTCCGATGCACATCTGGAGGCATTCTGTAATCTGTGGACTATCAGAATGTTGATGAAAGACAGAAATTGCATCGGGATTGAATACAACAGTCACCATACGCACTTCCCTCCATGGGAGTAATGTCTCAATAAGTTTACGCTTTGATCGTTCCCTGGATGACCAGTAGTAGTTTCCGATGCACATCTGGAGGCATTCTGTTATCTGTGGACTATCAGAGTGTTGATGAAACACAGAAATTGCATCGGGATTGAATACAACAATCACCATGCGCACATTCCTCCATAAGTAATGTCTCAAACAGTCTACGCTTTGATCGTTCCCAGGAAGACCAGTAGTAGTTTCCGATGCACATCTCGAGGCATTCTGTAATCTGTGGATTATCAGAGTGTTGATGAAAAACAGAAATTGCATCGGGATTGAATACAACAGTCACCATGCGCAGTTTCCTCCATGGGAGTAATGTCTCAAGCAGTCTAAACTTTGATCGTTCTTTGGAAGACCAGTAGTAGTTTCCGATGCACGTCTGGTGGTATTCTGTAATCTGTGGACTATCAAAGTGTGGATGAAACACAGAAATTGCATCGGGATTGAATACAACAGTCACTATGCGCACTTTCCTCCATGGGAATAATGTCTCAAACAGTCTACGTTTTGATCGTTCCCAGGGAGACCAGTAGTAGGTTCCGATGCACATCTGGAGGCATTCTGTAACCTGTGGACTATCAGAGTGTTGATGAAAGACAGAAAATGCATCGGGATTGAATACAACAGTCACCATGCGCAAATTCCTCCATGGGAGTAATGTCTCAAAGAGTTTACGTTATGATCGTTCCCTGGAAGACCAGTAGTAGTTTCCGATGCATATCTGGAGACATTCTGTAATCTGCGGACTATCAGAGTGTTGATGACACACAGAAATTGCATCAGGATTGAATACAACAATCACCATGCGCACTTTCATCCATGGGAGTAATGTCCCAAACATTCTACGCTTTGATCGTTCCCTGGAAGACCAGTATTAGTTTCCGATGCACATCTGGAGGCATTCTGTAATCTGTGGACTATCAGAGTGTTGATGAAACACAGAAATTGCATCGCGACTGAATACAACAATCACGATGCGCACTTTCCTCCATGGGAGTAATGTCTCAAACAGTCTACGCTTTGATCGTTCCCTGGAAGACAAGTAGTAGTTTCCGATGCACATCTGGAGGCATTCTGTAATCTGTGGAGTATCAGAGTGTTGATGAAACACTGAAATTACATCGGGATTGAATACAACAGTCACCATGCGCACTTTCTTAAACGGGAGGTATGTCTCAAACAGTCTACGCTTTGATCGTTCCCTGGAAGACCAGTTGTAGTTTCCGATGCATATCTCGTGGCATTCTGTAATCTGTGGACCATCAGAGTGTTGATAAAACACAGAAATTGCATCGGTATTGATTACAACAGTCACCTTTCGCACTCTCCTCCATGGAGGTAATGTCTGAAAGAGTCTACGCTTTGATCGTACCCTGGAAGACCAGTAGTAGTTTCCGATGCACATCTGATGGCATTCTGTAAACTGTTGACTATCAGAGTGTTGATGAAACACAGAAATTGCATCGGGATTGAATACAACAGTCACCATGCGCACTTTCCTCCATGGGAGTAAAGTCTCAAACAGTCAACGCTTTGATCGTTCCCTGGATGACCAGTAGTAGTTTCCGATGCGCATCTGGATGCATTCTCTTATCTGTGGACTATCAGAGTGTTGATGAAACACAGAAATTGCATCGGTATTGAATACAACAGTCACCATGCGCACTTTCCTCCATGGGGGTAATGTCTCAAACAGTCCACGCTTCATCCGTTCACTGGAAGACCAGTAGTAGTTTCCGATGCACATCTGGAGGCATTCTGTAATCTGTGGACTGTCAGAGTGTTGATGAAACACAGAAATTGCATCGGCATTGAGTACAACAGTCACCATGCGCACTTTCCTCCATGGGGGTAATGTCTCAAACAGTCTACGCTTCATCCGTTCACTGGAAGACCAGTAGTAGTTTCCGATGCACATCTGGAGGCATTCTGTAATCTGTGGACTATTAGAATGTTGATGAATCACAGAAATTTCATCGAGATTGAATACAACAGTCACCATGCGCACTTTCCTCCATGGGAGTAATGTCTCAAAGAGTTTACGCTTTGATCGTTCCCTGAAAGACCAGTAGTAGTTTCCGATGCACATCTGCAGGCATTCTGTAATCTGTGGAGTATCAGAGTGTTGATGAAACACAGAAATTGCATCTGGATTGAATACAACAGTCACCATGCGCACTTTCCTCCATGGGAGTAATGTCTCAAACAGTCTACGCTTTGATCGTTCCCTGGATGACCAGTAGTAGTTTCCGATGCACATCTGGATGCATTCTGTTATCTGTGGACTATCAGAGTGTTGATGAAACACAGATATTGCATCGGGATTGAATACAACAATCACCATGCGCACTTTCCTCCATGGAATAATGTCTCAAACAGTCTACGCTTTGATCGTTCCCAGGAAGACCAGTAGTAGGTTCCGATGCACATCTGGAGGCATTCTGTTATCTGTGGACTATCAGAATGTTGATGAAAGACAGAAATTGCATCGGGATTGAATACAACAGCCACCATGAGCACTTTCCTCCATGGGAGTAATGTCGCAAAGAGCTTACGCTTTGATCGTTCCCTGGATGACCAGTAGTAGTTCCCGATGTACATCTGGAGGCATTCGCTAATCTGTGGACTATCAGAGTGTTGATGAAACACAGAAATTGCATCGGGATTGAATACAACAGTCATCATGCGCACTTTCCTCCATGGGGGTAATGTCTCAAAGAGTCTACGCTTCATCCGTTCTCTGGAAGACCAGTAGTTGTTTCCGATGCACATCTGGAGGCATTCTGTAATCTGTGGACTATTAGAATGTTTATGAAACACAGAAATTGCATTGGGATTGAATACAACAGTCACCATGCGCACTTTCCTCCATGGGAGTAATGTCTCAAAGAGTTTACGCTTTGATCGTTCCATGGAAGACCAGTAGTAGTTTCCGATGCACATCTGGAGGCATTCTGTAATCTGTGGAGTATCTGAGTGTTGATGAAACACAGAAATTGCATCTGGATTGAATACAACAGTCACCATGCGCACTTTCCTCCATGGCAGTAATGTCTCAAACAGTCTACGCTTTGATCGTTCCCTGGATAACCAGTAGTAGTTTCCGATCCACATCTGGATGCATTCTGTTATCTGTGGACTATCAGAGTGATGATGAAACACAGAAATTGCATCGGGATTGAATACAACAATCACCATGCGCACTTTCCTCCATGGGAGTAATGTCTCAAACAGTCTACGCTTTGATCTTTCCCTGGAAGACAAGTAGTAGTTTCCGATGCACATCTGGAGGCATTCTGTAATTTGTGGACTATCAGAGTCTTGATGAAACACAGAAATTGCATCGGGATTGAATACAACAGTCACCATGCGCACTTTCCTTCACGGGAGTTATGTCTCAAACAATGTACGATTTGATCGTTCCCTGGAAGACCAGTAGTAGTTTCCGATGCACATCTGGTGGCATTCTGTAATGTGTAGACTATCAAAGTGTTGATGAAACACATGAATTGAATCAGGATTAAATACAACAGTCACCATGCGCACTTTCCTCCATGGGTGTAATGTCTCTAACAGTCTACGCTTTGATCGTTCCCTGGAAGACCAGTAGTAGTTTCAGATGCACATCTGGAGGCATTCTGTAATCTGTGGAGTATCAGAGTGTTTATGAAACACAGATATTGCATCTGGATTGAATACAACAGTCACCATGCGCACTTTCCTCCATGGGAGTAATGTCTCAAACAGTCTACGCTTTGATCGTTCCCTGGAAGACCAGTAGTAGTTTCCGATGCACATCTGGAGGCATTCTGTAATCTGTGGACTATCAGAATGTTGATGAAAGACAGAAATTGCATCGGGATTGAATACAACAGTCACCATACGCACTTCCCTCCATGGGAGTAATGTCTCAATAAGTTTACGCTTTGATCGTTCCCTGGATGACCAGTAGTAGTTTCCGATGCACATCTGGAGGCATTCTGTTATCTGTGGACTATCAGAGTGTTGATGAAACACAGAAATTGCATCGGGATTGAATACAACAATCACCATGCGCACATTCCTCCATAAGTAATGTCTCAAACAGTCTACGCTTTGATCGTTCCCAGGAAGACCAGTAGTAGTTTCCGATGCACATCTCGAGGCATTCTGTAATCTGTGGATTATCAGAGTGTTGATGAAAAACAGAAATTGCATCGGGATTGAATACAACAGTCACCATGCGCAGTTTCCTCCATGGGAGTAATGTCTCAAGCAGTCTAAACTTTGATCGTTCTTTGGAAGACCAGTAGTAGTTTCCGATGCACGTCTGGTGGTATTCTGTAATCTGTGGACTATCAAAGTGTGGATGAAACACAGAAATTGCATCGGGATTGAATACAACAGTCACTATGCGCACTTTCCTCCATGGGAATAATGTCTCAAACAGTCTACGTTTTGATCGTTCCCAGGGAGACCAGTAGTAGGTTCCGATGCACATCTGGAGGCATTCTGTAACCTGTGGACTATCAGAGTGTTGATGAAAGACAGAAAATGCATCGGGATTGAATACAACAGTCACCATGCGCAAATTCCTCCATGGGAGTAATGTCTCAAAGAGTTTACGTTATGATCGTTCCCTGGAAGACCAGTAGTAGTTTCCGATGCATATCTGGAGACATTCTGTAATCTGCGGACTATCAGAGTGTTGATGACACACAGAAATTGCATCAGGATTGAATACAACAATCACCATGCGCACTTTCATCCATGGGAGTAATGTCCCAAACATTCTACGCTTTGATCGTTCCCTGGAAGACCAGTATTAGTTTCCGATGCACATCTGGAGGCATTCTGTAATCTGTGGACTATCAGAGTGTTGATGAAACACAGAAATTGCATCGCGACTGAATACAACAATCACGATGCGCACTTTCCTCCATGGGAGTAATGTCTCAAACAGTCTACGCTTTGATCGTTCCCTGGAAGACAAGTAGTAGTTTCCGATGCACATCTGGAGGCATTCTGTAATCTGTGGAGTATCAGAGTGTTGATGAAACACTGAAATTACATCGGGATTGAATACAACAGTCACCATGCGCACTTTCCTCCATGGGAGTAATTCTCAAACAGTCTACGCTTTGATCGTTCCCTGGAAGACCAGTAGTAGTTTCCGATGCACATCTGACGGCATTCTGTAATCTGTGGACTATCAGAGTGTTGATGAAACACAGAAATTGCATCGGGATTGAATACAACGGTCACCATGCGCACTTTCTTCCACGGGAGATATGTCTCAAACAGTCTACGCTTTTGATCGTCCCCTGGAAGACCAGTAGTAGTTTCCGATGCACATCTGGTGTCATTATGTAATCTGTGGACTATCAGAGTGTTGATGAAACACAGAAATTGCATCGGTATTGAATACAACAGTCACCATCCACACTTTCCTCCATGGGAGTAATGTCTGAAAGAGTCTACGCTTTGATCGTTCCCTGGAAGACCAGTAGTAGTTTCCGATGATCATCTCGTGGCATTCTGTAATCTGTGGAGTATCAAAGTGTTGATGAGACACAGAAATTGCATCGGGATTGAATATAACTGTCACCATGCGCACTTTCCTACACGGGAGGTATATCTCAAACAGTCTACGTTTTGATCGTTCACTGGAAGACCAGTAGTGGTTTCCGATGCACATCTGGTGGCATTCTGTAATCTGAGGACTATCAGAGTGTTGATGAAACATAGAAATTGCATCGGGATCGAATACAACAGTCACCATGCGCACATTCCCCCATTAAAGTAATGTCTCAAACAGTCTACGCTTTGATCGTTCCCTGGAAGACCAGTAGTAGTTTCCGATGCACATCTGGTGGCATTCTGTAATGTGTTGACCATCAAAGTGTTGTTGAAACACAGTAATTGCATCGGGATTGAATACAAATGTCACCATGCGCACTTTCCTCCATGGGTGTAATGTCTCTAACAGTCTAAGCTTTGATCGTTCTTTGGAATACCAGTAGTAGTTTCCGATGCACTTCTGGTGGTATTCTGATATCTGTGGACTATCAAACTGTTGATGAAACACAGAAATTGCATCGGGATTGAATACAACAGTCACCATGCGCACTTTCCTCGGTGGGAATAATGTCTCAAACAGTTTACGCTTTGATCGTTCCCACGAAGACCAGTAGTAGGTTCTGATGCACATCTGGAGTCATTCTGTACCTTGTGGACTATCAGAGTGTTGATGAAAGACAGAAAATGCATCTGGATTGAATACAACAGTCACGATGCGCAATTTCCTCCATGGGAGTAATATTTCAAAGAGTTTACGTTTTGATCGTTCCCTGGAAGACCAGTAGTAGTTTCCGATGCACATCTGGAGGCATTCTGTAATCTGTGGACTATCAGAGTGTTGATTAAACACTGAAATTACATCGGGATTGTATACAACAGTCACCATGCGCACTTTCCTCCATGGGAGTAATTCTCAAACAGTCTACGCCGCGATCGTTCCCTGGAAGACCAGTAGTAGTTTCCGATGCACATCTGATGGCATTCTGTAAACTGTTGACTATCAGAGTGTTGATGAAACACAGAAATTGCATCGGGATTGAATACAACAGTCACCATGCGCACTTTCTTCCACGGGAGGTATGTCTCAAACAGTCTACGCTTTGATCGTTCCCTGGAAGACCAGTAGTAGTTTCCGATGCATATCTGGTGGCATTCTGTAATTTGTGGACTATGAGAGTGTATGATGAAACACAGAAATTGCATCGGGATTGAATACGACAGTCACCAGGCGCATTTTTCTCCATGGGAGTAATATCTCAAACATTCTACGCTTTGATCGTTCCCTGGAAGACCACTAGTAGTTTCTGATGCACATCTGGTGGCATTCTGTAATGTGAAGACTATCAGAGTGTTGATGAAACACAGTAATTCAATCGGGATTAAATACAACAGTCACCATGCGCACTTTCCTCCATGGGAGTAATGTCTCTAACAGTCTACGCTTTGTTCGTTCCCTGGAAGACCAGTAGTAGTTTCCGATGCACATCTGCAGGCTTTCTGTTCTCTGTGGACTATCAGAGTGTTGATGAAACACAGAAATTGCATCGGGATTGAATACAACTGTCACCATGCGCACTTTCCTCCATGGGAGTAATGTCTCAAACAGTCAACGCTTTGATCGTTCCCTAGAAGACCAGTAGTAGTTTGTGATGCACATCTGAAGGCATTCTGTAATCTGTGGACTATCAGAGTGTTGATGAAACACAGAAATTGCATCGGGATTGAATACAACAGTTACCATGCGCACTATCCTCCATGCGAGTAATATCTAAAACAGCCTACGCTTTGATCGTCCCCTGGAGGACCTGTAGTAGTTATTGATGCATATCTGAAGAAATTCTGTAATCTGTGGACTATCAGAGTGTTGATGAAACACAGTAATTGCATCGGCATTGAATACAACAGTCACCATGCGCACTTTCCTCCATGGGAGTAATGTTTCTAACAGTCTACGCTTTGATCGTTCCCTGGAAGACCAGTAGTAGTTTTCGATGCACATCTGGAGGCTTTCTGTACTCTGTGGACTATCAGAGTGTTGATGAAACACAGAAATTGCATCTTGATTGAATACAACAGTCTCCATGCGCAGTTTCCTCCATGGGAGTAATGTCTCAAACAGTCTACGCTTTGATCGTTCGCTGGTAGACCAGTAGTAGTTTCAATTGCATATCTGGAGGCATTCTGTAATCTGTGGACTACCAGAGTGTTGATTAAACACAGAAATTGCATCGGGATTGAATACAACAGTCACCATGCGCACTTTACTAAATGGGAATAATGTCTCTAACAGTCTACGCTTTGATCGTTCCCTGGAAGACCAGTAGTAGTTTCCGATGCACATATGGAGGCTTTCCGTAATCTGTGGACAATCAGAGTGTTGATGAAACACAGAAATTGCATCGGGATTGAATACAACAGTCAACATGCGCACTTTCCTCCATGGGAGTAATGTTTCAAAGAGTTTACGCTTTGATCGTTCCCTGGAAGACCAGTAGCAGTTTCCGATGCACATGTGGTGGCATTCTGTAATCTGTGGAGTATCAGAGTGTTGATGAAACACAGAAATTGCATCGGGATTGAATACAACAGTCACCATGCGCACTTTCCTCCATGGGAGTAATTCTCAAACAGTCTATGCTTTGATCGTTCCCTGTAAGACCAGTAGTAGTTTCCGATGCACATCTGGTGGCATTCTGTAATCTGTGGACTATCAGAGTGTTGATGAAACACAGAAATTGCATCGGGAATGAATACAACAGACACCATGTGCAGTTTCCTCCATGGGAGTGATGTCTCAAACAGTCTACGCTTTGATCGTTCCCTGGAAGACCAGTAGTAGTTTCAGATGCACATCTGGGGGCTTTCTGTAATCTGTGGAGTATCAGAGTGTTGATGAAACACAGAAATTGCATCGGGATTGAATACAAGAGTCTCCATGTGCAGTTTCCTCCATGGGAGTAATGTCTCAAACAGTCTACGTTTTGATGGTTCCCTGGAAGACCAGTAGAGGTTTACGATGAACATCTGGATGCATTCTGTAATCTGTGGACTATCAGAATGTTGATGAAACACAGAAATTGCATCGGGATTGAATACAACAGTCACCATGCGCACTTTCCTCCATGGGAGTAATTCTCAAACAGTCAATGCTTTGATCGTTCCCTGTAAGACCAGTAGTAGTTTCCGATGCACATCTGGTGGCATTCTGTAATCTGTGGACTATCAGAGTGTTGATGAAACACAGAAATTGCTTCGGGAATGAATACAACAGACACCATGCGCAGTTTCCTCCATGGGAGTGATGTCTCAAACAGTCTACGCTTTGATCGTTCCCTGGAAGGCCTGTAGTAGTTTCAGATGCACATCTGGGGGCTTTCTGTAATCTGTGGACTATCAGAGTGTTGATGAAACACAGAAATTTTCCTCGGGATAGAATACAGCAGTCACCATGCGCACTTTCCTCCATGGGAGTAATTCTCAAACACTCTATGCTTTGATCGTTCCCTGTAAGACCAGTAGTAGTTTCCGATGCACATCTCGAGGCATTCTGTACTCTGTGGACTATCAGAGTGTTGATGAAACACAGAAATTGCATCGGGATTGAATACAACAGTCACCATGCGCACTTTCCGCCATGGGAGTAATGTCTCAGGCAGTCTACGCTTTGATCTTTCCCTGGAAGAGCAGTAGTAGTTTCCGATGCACATCTGGAGGCATTCTGTAATCTGTGGAGTATCAGAGTGTTGATAAAACACAGAAATTGCATCGGGATTGAATACAAGAGTCTCCATGCGCAGTTTCCTCCATGGGAGTAATGTCTCAAACAGTCTACGTTTTGATGGTTCCCTGGAAGACCAGTAGTAGTTTCCGATGCACATCTGAAGGCATTCTGTAATCTGTGGACTATCAGAGTGTTGATAAAATACAGAAATTGCATCGGGATTGTATACAATAATCACTATGCGCACTTTCCGCCATGGGAGTAATGTCTCAGACAGTCTACGCTTTGATCTTTCCCTGGAAGACCACTAGTAGTTTCTGATGCACATCTGGTGGCATTCTGTAATGTGTAGACTATCAGAGTGTTGATGAAACACAGTAATTCAATCGGGATTAAATACAACAGTCACCATGCGCACTTTCCTCCATGGGAGTAATGTCTCTAACAGTCTACGCTTTGCTCGTTCCCTGGAAGACCAGTAGTAGTTTCCGATGCACATCTGGAGGCTTTCTGTTCTCTGTGGACTATCAGAGTGTTGATGAAACACAGAAATTGCATCGGGATTGAATACAACTGTCACCATGCGCACTTTCCTCCATGGGAGTAATGTCTCAAACAGTCTACGCTTTAATCGTTCCCTATAAGACCAGTAGTAGTTTACGATGCACATCTGGATGCATTCTGTAATCTGTGGACTATCAGAGTGTTGATGAAACACAGAAATTGCATCGGTATTGAATACAACAGTCACCATGCGCACTATCCTCCATGCGAGTAATATCTAAAACAGCCTACGCTTTGATCGTTCCCTGGAAGACCTGTAGTAGTTATTGATGCATATCTGAAGAAATTCTGAAATCTGTGGACTATCAGAATGTTGATGAAACACAGTAATTGCATCGGGATTGAATACAACAGTCACCATGCGCACTTTCCTCCATGGGAGTAATGTTTCTAACAGTCTACGCTTTGATCGTTCCCTGGAAGACCAGTAGTAGTTTCCGATGCACATCTGGAGGCTTTCTGTACTCTGTGGACTATCAGAGTGTTGATGAAACTCAGAAATTGCATCCTGATTGAATACAACAGTCTCCATGCGCAGTATCCTCCATGGGAGTAATGTCTCAAACAGTCTACGCTTTGATCGTTCCCTGGTAGACCAGTAGTAGTTTCAATTGCACATCTGGAGGCATCCTGTAATCTGTGGACTACCAGAGTGTTGATTAAACACAGAAATTGCATCGGGATTGAATACAACAGTCACCATGCGCACTTTACTAAATAGGAATAATGTCTCTAACAGTCTACGCTTTGATCGTTCCCTGGAATACCAGTAGTAGTTTCCGATGCACATCTGGAGGCTTTCTGTACTCTGTGGACTATCAGAGTGTTGATGAAACACAGAAATTGCATCCTGATTGAATACAACAGTCTCCATGCGCAGTATCCTCCATGGGAGTAATGTCTCAAACAGTCTACGCTTTGATCGTTCCCTGGTAGACCAGTAGTAGTTTCAATTGCACATCTGGAGGCATTCTGTAATCTGTGGACTACCAGAGTGTTGATTAAACACAGAAATTGCATCGGGATTGAATACAACAGTCACCATGCGCACTTTACTAAATAGGAATAATGTCTCTAACAGTCTACGCTTTGATCGTTCCCTGCAAGACCAGTAGTAGTTTCCGATGCACATATGGAGGCTTTCCGTAATCTGTGGACTATCAGAGTGTTGATGAAACACAGAAATTGCATCGGGATTGAATACAACAGTCAACATGCGCACTTTCCTCCATGGGAGTAATGTTTCAAAGAGATTACGCTTTGATCGTTCCCTGGAAGACCAGTAGCACTTTCCGATGCACATGTGGAGGCATTCTGTAATCTATGGAGTATCAGAGTGTTGATGAAACACAGAAATTGCATCGGGATTGAATACAACAGTCACCATGCGCACTTTCCTCCATGGGAGTAATTCTCAAACAGTCTATGCTTTGATCGTTCCCTGTAAGACCAGTAGTAGTTTCCGATGCACATCTGGTGGCATTCTGTAATCTGTGGACTATCAGAGTGTTGACGAAACACAGAAATTGCATCGGGAATGAATACAACAGACACCATGCGCAGTTTCCTCCATGGGACTGATGTCTCAAACAGTCTACGCTTTGATCGTTCCCTGGAAGACCAGTAGTAGTTTCAGATGCACATCTGGGGGCTTTCTGTAATCTGTGGAGTATCAGAGTGTTGATGAAACACAGAAATTGCATCGGGATTGAATACAAGAGTCTCCATGTGCAGTTTCCTCCATGGGAGTAATGTCTCAAACAGTCTACGTTTTGATGGTTCCCTGGAAGACCAGTAGAGGTTTACGATGAACATCTGGAGGCATTCTGTAATCTGTGGACTATCAGAATGTTGATGAAACACAGAAATTGCATCGGGATTGAATACAAAAGTCACCATACGCACTTTCCTCCATGGGACTGATGTCTCAAACAGTATACGCTTTGATCGTTCCCTGGAAGACCAGTAGTGGTTTCCGATGCACATCTGGAGGCTTTCTGTACTCTGTAGACTATCAGAGTGTTGATGAAACACAGTAATTGCATCGGGATTGAATACAACAGTCACCATGTTCACTTTCCTCCATGGGAGTATTTCTCAAACCGTCTATTCTTTGACCGTTCCCTGTAAGACCAGTAGTAGAGTCCGATGCTCATCTGGAGGCATACTGTTGATTATTAGAGTGTTGATGAAACACTGAAATTGCATCGGGATTGAATACAATAGTCACTATGCGCACTTTCCGCCATGGGAGTAATGTCTCAGACAGTCTACGCTTTGATCTTTCCCTGGAAGACCAGTAGTAGTTTCCGATGCACACCTGGAGGCATTCTGTAATCTTTGGAGTATCAGAGTGTTGATGAAACACAGAAATTGCATCGGGATTGAATACAACAGTCACCAGGCGCACTTTCCTCCATAGGAGTAATGTCTCAAACAGTCTACTCTTTGATCGTTCCCTGGAAGACCAGTAGTAGTTTCCGATGCACACCTGGAGGCATTCTGTAATCTTTGGAGTATCAGAGTGTTGATGAAACACAGAAATTGCATCGGGATTGAATACAACAGTCACCATGCCCACTTGTCTTCCTTGGGAGTAATGTTTCAAAGAGTTTACGCTTTGATCGTTACCTGGAAGACCAGTAGCAGTTTCCGATGCACATCTGGAGGCATTCTGTAATCTTTGGAGTATCAGAGTGTTGATGAAACACAGAAATTGCATCGGGATTGAATACAACAGTCACCAGGCGCACTTTCCTCCATAGGAGTAATGTCTCAAACAGTCTACTCTTTGATCGTTCCCTGGAAGACCACTAGTAGTTTCTGATGCACATCTGGTGGCATGCTGTAATGTGTAGACTATCAGAGTGTTGATGAAACACAGTAATTCCATCGGGATTAAATACAACAGTCACCATGCGCACTTTCCTCCATGGGAGTAATGTCTCTACCAGTCTACGCTTTGATCGTTCCCTGGAAGACCAGTAGTAGTTTCCGATGCACATCTGGAGGCTTTCTGTTCTCTGTGGACTATCAGAGTGTTGATGAAACACAGAAATTGCATCGGGATTGAATACAACAGTCTCCATGCGCAGTTTCCGCCATGGGAGTAATGTCTCCAACAGTCTACGCTTTGATCGTTCCCTGGAAGATCAGTAGTAGCTTCCGATTCACATCTGGAGGCATTCTGTAATCTGTGGACTATCAGAGTGGTGATGAAACACAGAAACTCCATCGGGATTGAATACAACAGTCACCATGCGCACTATCCTCCATGCGATTAATATCTAAAACAGCCTACGCTTTGATCGTTCCCTGGAAGACCAGTAGTAGTTATTGATGCACATCTGAAGAAATTCTGTAATCTGTGGACTATCAGAGTGTTGATGAAACACAGTAATTGCATCGGGATTGAATACAACAGTCACCATGCGCACTTTCCTCCATGGGAGTAATGTCTCTAACAGTCTACGATTTGATCGTTCCCTGGAAGACCAGTAGTAGTTTCCGATGCACATCTGGAGGCGTTCTGTACTCTGTGGACTATCAGAGTGTTGATGAAACACAGAAATTGCATCGGGATTGAATACAACGGTCTCCATGCGCAGTTTCCTTCATGGTAGTAATGTCTCAAACAGTCTACGCTTTGATGGTTCCCTGGTAGACCAGTAGTAGTTTCAATTGCACATCTGGAGGCATTCTGTAATCTGTGGACTACCAGAGTGTTGATGAAACACAGAAATTGCATCGGGATTGAATACAACAGTCACCATGCGCACTTTACTCCATGGGAGTAATTTCTCTAACAGTCTACGCTTTGATCGTTCCCTGGAAGAGAAGTAGTAGTTTCCGATGCACATCTGGAGGCATTCTGTAATCTGTGGAATATCAGAGTGTTGATGAAACATAGAAATTGCATCGGGATTGAGTACAACAGTGACCATGCGCACTTGCCTCCATGGGAGTAATGTATCAAACAGTCTACGCTTTGATCGTTCCCTGGAAGACCAGTAGTAGTTTCCGATGCACTTCTGGAGCCATTCTGTAATCTGTGGAGTATCAGAGTGTTGATGAAACACAGAAATTGCATCGGGATTGAATACAACAGTCACCATGCGCACTTTCCTCCATGGGAGTAATTCTCAAACAGTCTATGCTTTGATCGTTCCCTGTTAGACCACTAGTAGTTTCTGATGCACATCTGGTGGCATGCTGTATTGTGTAGACTATCAGAGTGTTGATGAAACACAGTAATTCCATCGGGGTTAAATACAACAGTCACCATGCGCACTTTCCTCCATGGGAGTAATGTCTCTAACAGTCTACGCTTTGATCGTTCCCTGGAAGACCAGTAGTAGTTTCCGATGCACATCTGGAGGCTTTCTGATCTCTGTGGACTATCAGAGTGTTGATGAAACACAGAAATTGCATCTGGATTGAATACAACAGTCTCCATGCGCAGTTTCCGCCATGGGAGTAATGTCTCCAACAGTCTACGCTTTGATCGTTCCCTGGAAGACCAGTAGTAGCTTCCGATGCACATCTGGAGGCATTCTGTAATCTGTGGACTATCAGAGTGTTAATGAAACAAAGAAACTGCATCGGGATTGAATACAACAGTCACCATACGCACTATCCTCAATGCGATTAATATCTAAAACAGCCTACGCTTTGATCGTTCCCTGGAAGACCAGTAGTAGTTATTGATGCACATCTGAAGAAATTCTGTAATCTGTGGACTATCAGCGTGTTGATGAAACAGAGTAATTGCATCGGGATTGAATACAACAGTCACCATGCGCACTTTCCTCCATGGGAGTAATGTCTCTAACAGTCTACGATTTGATCGTTCCCGGGAAGACCAGTAGTAGTTTCCGATGCACATCTGGAGGCTTTCTGTACTCTGTTGAATATCAGATTGTTGATGAAACACAGAAATTGCATCGGGATTGAATACAACAGTCTCCATGCGCAGTTTCCTTCATGGTAGTAATGTCTCAAACAGTCTACGCTTTGATCGTTCCCTGGTAGACCAGTAGTAGTTTCAATTGCACATCTGGAGGCATTCTGTAATCTGTGGACTACCAGAGTGTTGATGAAACACAGAAATTGCATCGGGATTGAATACAACAATCACCATGCGCACTTTACTCCATGGGAGTAATTTCTCTAACAGTCTACGGTTTGATCGTTCCCTGGAAGAGAAGTAGTAGTTTCCGATGCACATATGGAGGCTTTCCGTAATTTGTGGACTATCAGAGTGTTGATGAAACTCACAAATTGCATCGGGATTGAATACAACAGTCACCATGCGCACTTTCCTCCATGGGAGTAATGTTTCAAAGAGTTTACTCTTTGATCGTTCCCTGGAAGACCAGTAGCAGTTTCCGATGCACATATGGAGCATTCTGTAATCTGTGGAGTATCAGAGTGTTGATGAAACACAGAAATTGCATCGGGATTGAATACAACAGTCACCATGCGCACATTCCTCCATAAAAGTAATGTCTCAACAGTCTACGCTTTGATCGTTCCCTGGAAGCCCAGTAGTAGTTTCCGATGCACATTTGGAGGCATTCTGTAATCTGTGGAATATCAGGGTGTTGATGAAACACAGAAATTGCATCGGGATTGAATACAACAGTCACCATGAGCACTTGCCTCCATGGGAGTAATGTAACAAACAGTCTACTCTTTGATCGTTCCCTGGAAGACCAGTAGTAGTTTCCGATGCACTTCTGGAGGCATTCTGTAATCTGTGGAGTATCAGAGTGTTGATGAAACACAGAAATTGCATCGGGATTGAATACAACAGTCACCATGCGCAGTTTTCTCCATGGGAGTGATGTCTCAAACAGTCTATGCTTTGATCGTTCCCTGGGAGACCAGTAGTAGCTTCCGATTCACATCTGGAGGCATTCTGTAATCTGTGGACTATCAGAGTGGTGATGAAACACAGAAACTCCATCGGGATTGAATACAACAGTCACCATGCGCACTATCCTCCATGCGATTAATATCTAAAACAGCCTACGCTTTGATCGTTCCCTGGAAGACCAGTAGTAGTTATTGATGCACATCTGAAGAAATTCTGTAATCTGTGGACTATCAGAGTGTTGATGAAACACAGTAATTGCATCGGGATTGAATACAACAGTCACCATGCGCACTTTCCTCCATGGGAGTAATGTCTCTAACAGTCTACGATTTGATCGTTTCCTGGAAGACCAGTAGTAGTTTCCGATGCACATCTGGAGGCGTTCTGTACTCTGTGGACTATCAGAGTGTTGATGAAACACAGAAATTGCATCGGGATTGAATACAACGGTCTCCATGCGCAGTTTCCTTCATGGTAGTAATGTCTCAAACAGTCTACGCTTTGATGGTTCCCTGGTAGACCAGTAGTAGTTTCAATTGCACATCTGGAGGCATTCTGTAATCTGTGGACTACCAGAGTGTTGATGAAACACAGAAATTGCATCGGGATTGAATACAACAGTCACCATGCGCACTTTACTCCATGGGAGTAATTTCTCTAACAGTCTACGCTTTGATCGTTCCCTGGAAGAGAAGTAGTAGTTTCCGATGCACATCTGGAGGCATTCTGTAATCTGTGGAATATCAGAGTGTTGATGAAACATAGAAATTGCATCGGGATTGAGTACAACAGTGACCATGCGCACTTGCCTCCATGGGAGTAATGTATCAAACAGTCTACGCTTTGATCGTTCCCTGGAAGACCAGTAGTAGTTTCCGATGCACTTCTGGAGCCATTCTGTAATCTGTGGAGTATCAGAGTGTTGATGAAACACAGAAATTGCATCGGGATTGAATACAACAGTCACCATGCCCACTTTCCTCCATGGGAGTAATTCTCAAACAGTCTATGCTTTGATCGTTCCCTGTTAGACCACTAGTAGTTTCTGATGCACATCTGGTGGCATGCTGTATTGTGTAGACTATCAGAGTGTTGATGAAACACAGTAATTCCATCGGGGTTAAATACAACAGTCACCATGCGCACTTTCCTCCATGGGAGTAATGTCTCTAACAGTCTACGCTTTGATCGTTCCCTGGAAGACCAGTAGTAGTTTCCGATGCACATCTGGAGGCTTTCTGATCTCTGTGGACTATCAGAGTGTTGATGAAACACAGAAATTGCATCTGGATTGAATACAACAGTCTCCATGCGCAGTTTCCGCCATGGGAGTAATGTCTCCAACAGTCTACGCTTTGATCGTTCCCTGGAAGACCAGTAGTAGCTTCCGATGCACATCTGGAGGCATTCTGTAATCTGTGGACTATCAGAGTGTTAATGAAACAAAGAAACTGCATCGGGATTGAATACAACAGTCACCATACGCACTATCCTCAATGCGATTAATATCTAAAACAGCCTACGCTTTGATCGTTCCCTGGAAGACCAGTAGTAGTTATTGATGCACATCTGAAGAAATTCTGTAATCTGTGGACTATCAGCGTGTTGATGAAACAGAGTAATTGCATCGGGATTGAATACAACAGTCACCATGCGCACTTTCCTCCATGGGATTAATGTCTCTAACAGTCTACGATTTGATCGTTCCCGGGAAGACCAGTAGTAGTTTCCGATGCACATCTGGAGGCTTTCTGTACTCTGTTGAATATCAGATTGTTGATGAAACACAGAAATTGCATCGGGATTGAATACAACAGTCTCCATGCGCAGTTTCCTTCATGGTAGTAATGTCTCAAACAGTCTACGCTTTGATCGTTCCCTGGTAGACCAGTAGTAGTTTCAATTGCACATCTGGAGGCATTCTGTAATCTGTGGACTACCAGAGTGTTGATGAAACACAGAAATTGCATCGGGATTGAATACAACAGTCACCATGCGCACTTTACTCCATGGGAGTAATTTCTCTAACAGTCTACGGTTTGATCGTTCCCTGGAAGAGAAGTAGTAGTTTCCGATGCACATATGGAGGCTTTCCGTAATTTGTGGACTATCAGAGTGTTGATGAAACTCACAAATTGCATCGGGATTGAATACAACAGTCACCATGCGCACTTTCCTCCATGGGAGTAATGTTTCAAAGAGTTTACTCTTTGATCGTTCCCTGGAAGACCAGTAGCAGTTTCCGATGCACATATGGAGCATTCTGTAATCTGTGGAGTATCAGAGTGTTGATGAAACACAGAAATTGCATCGGGATTGAATACAACAGTCACCATGCGCACATTCCTCCATAAAAGTAATGTCTCAACAGTCTACGCTTTGATCGTTCCCTGGAAGCCCAGTAGTAGTTTCCGATGCACATCTGGAGGCATTCTGTAATCTGTGGAATATCAGGGTGTTGATGAAACACAGAAATTGCTTCGGGATTGAATACAACAGTCACCATGAGCACTTGCCTCCATGGGAGTAATGTAACAAACAGTCTACTCTTTGATCGTTCCCTGGAAGACCAGTAGTAGTTTCCGATGCACTTCTGGAGGCATTCTGTAATCTGTGGAGTATCAGAGTGTTGATGAAACACAGAAATTGCATCGGGATTGAATACAACAGTCACCATGCGCAGTTTTCTCCATGGGAGTGATGTCTCAAACAGTCTATGCTTTGATCGTTCCCTGGGAGACCAGTAGTAGTTTCAGATGCACATCTGGGGGCTTTCTGTAATCTGTGGACTATCAGGGTGTTGATGAAACACAGAAATTGCCCCGGGATAGAATACAGCAGTCACCATGCGCACTTTCCTCCATGGGAGTAATTCTCAAACAGTCTATGCTTTGATCGTTCCCTGTACGACCAGTAGTAGTTTCCGATGCACATCTCGAGGCATTCTGTACTCTGTGGACTATCAGAGTGTTGATGAAACACAGAAATTGCATCGGGATTGAATACAACAGTCACCATGCGCTCTTTCCTTCATGGGAGTAATGTATCAAGAGTCTACGCTTTGCTCGTTCCCTGGAAGACCAGTAGTAGTTTCTGATGCACATCTGGAGGCTTTCTGTACTCTGTGGACTATCAGAGTGTTGATGAAACACAGTAATTGCATCGGGATTGAATACAACAGTGACCATGCGCACTTTCCTCCGTGGGAGTAATGCTCAAACAGTCTATTCTTCGATCGTTCCCTGTAAGACCAGTAGTAGTTTCCGATGCACATCTGGATGCATTCTGTTGACTATTAGAGTGTTGATGAAACACAGAAATTGCATCGGGATTGTGTACAATAGTCACTATGCGCATTTTCCGCCATGGGAGCAATGTCACAGACAGTCTACGCTTTGATATTTCCCTGGAAGACCAGTAGTAGTTTCCGTTGCACATCTGGAGGCATTCTGTAATTTGTGGACTATCAGAGTGTTGATGGAACACAGATATTGCATCGGGATTGAATACAACAGTCACCAGGCGCACTTTCCTCCATGGAAGTAATATCTCAAACAGTCTACGCTTAGATCGTTCACTGGAAGACCACTAGTAGTTTCTGATGCACATCTGGTGGCATTATGTAATGTGTAGACTATCGGAGTGTTGATGAAACACAGTAATTCCATCGGGATTAAATACAACAGTCACCATGCGCACTTTCCTCCATGGGAGTAATGTCTCTAACAGTCTACGATTTGATCGTTCCCTGGAAGACCAGTAGTAGTTTCCGATGCACATCTGGAGGCTTTCTGTACTCTGTGGACTATCAGAGTGTTGATGAAACACAGAAATTGCATCGGGATTGAATACAACAGTCTCCATGCGCAGTTTCCTTCATGGTAGTAATGTCTCAAACAGTCTACGCTTTGATGGTTCCCTGGTAGACCAGTAGTAGTTTCAATTGCACATCTGGAGGCATTCTGTAATCTGTGGACTACCAGAGTGTTGATGAAACACAGAAATTGCATCGGGATTGAATACAACAGTCACCATGCGCACTTTACTCCATGGGAGTAATTTCTCTAACAGTCTACGCTTTGATCGTTCCCTGGAAGAGAAGTAGTAGTGTCCGATGCACATCTGGAGGCATTCTGTAATCTGTGGAATATCAGAGTGTTGATGAAACATAGAAATTGCATCGGGATTGAGTACAACAGTGACCATGCGCACTTGCCTCCATGGGAGTAATGTATCAAACAGTCTACGCTTTGATCGTTCCCTGGAAGACCAGTAGTAGTTTCCGATGCACTTCTGGAGGCATTCTGTAATCTGTGGAGTATCAGAGTGTTGATGAAACACAGAAATTGCATCTGGATTGAATACAACAGTCACCATGCGCACTTTCCTCCATGGGAGTAATGTCTCTAACAGTCTACGATTTGATCGTTCCCGGGAAGACCAGTAGTAGTTTCCGATGCACATCTGGAGGCTTTCTGTACTCTGTTGAATATCAGATTGTTGATGAAACACAGAAATTGCATCGGGATTGAATACAACAGTCTCCATGCGCAGTTTCCTTCATGGTAGTAATGTCTCAAACAGTCTACGCTGTGATCGTTCCCTGGTAGACCAGTAGTAGTTTCAATTGCACATCTGGAGGCATTCTGTAATCTGTGGACTACCAGAGTGTTGATGAAACACAGAAGTTGCATCGGGATTGAATACAACAGTCACCATGCGCACTTTACTCCATGGGAGTAATTTCTCTAACAGTCTACGGTTTGATCGTTCCCTGGAAGAGAAGTAGTAGTTTCCGATGCACATATGGAGGCTTTCCGTAATTTGTGGACTATCAGAGTGTTGATGAAACTCAAAAATTGCATCGGGATTGAATACAACAGTCACCATGCGCACTTTCCTCCATGGGAGTAATTCTCAAACAGTCTACGCTTTGATCGTTCCCTGGAAGACCAGTAGTAGTTTCAGATGCACATCTGGGGGCTTTCTGTAATCTGTGGACTATCAGAGTGTTGATGAAACACAGAAATTGCCTCGGGATAGAATACAGCAGTCACCATGCGCACTTTTCTCCATGGGAGTAATTCTCAAACGGTCTATGCTTTGATCGTTCCCTGTAAGACCAGTAGTAGTTTCCGATGCACATCTCGAGGCATTCTGTACTCTGTGGACTATCAGAGTGTTGACGAAACACAGAAATTGCATCGGGATTGAATAAAACAGTCACCATGCGCTCTTTCCTCCATGGGAGTAATGTCTCTAACAGTCTACGATTTGATCGTTCCCTGGAAGACCAGTAGTGGTTTCCGATGCACATCTGGAGGCTTTCTGTACTCTGTAGACTATCAGAGTGTTGATGAAACACAGTAATTGCATCGGGATTGAATACAACAGTCACCATGTTCACTTTCCTCCATGGGAGTATTTCTCAAACCGTCTATTCTTTGACCGTTCCCTGTAAGACCAGTAGTAGAGTCCGATGCTCATCTGGAGGCATTCTGTTGATTATTAGAGTGTTGATGAAACACAGAAATTGCATCGGGATTGAATACAATAGTCACTATGCGCACTTTCCGCCATGGGAGTAATGTCTCAGACAGTCTACGCTTTGATCTTTCCCTGGAAGACCAGTAGTGGTTTCCGATGCACACCTGGAGGCATTCTGTAATTTGTGGACTATCAGAGTGTTGATGAAACACAGAAATTGCATCGGGATTGAATACAACAGTCACCAGGCGCACTTTCCTCCATAGGAGTAATGTCTCAAACAGTCTACGCTTTGATCGTTCCCTGGAAGACCAGTAGTAGCTTCCGATGCACATCTGGAGGCTTTCTGTTCTCTGTGGACTATCAGAGTGTTGATGAAACACAGAAATTGCATCTGGATTGAATACAACAGTCTCCATGCGCAGTTTCCGCCATGGGAGTAATGTCTCCAAAAGTCTACGCTTTGATCGTTCCCTGGAAGACCAGTAGTAGCTTCCGATGCACATCTGGAGGCATTCTGTAATCTGTGGACTATCAGAGTGTTAATGAAACAAAGAAACTGCATCGGGATTGAATACAACAGTCACCATACGCACTATCCTCCATGCGATTAATATCTAAAACAGCCTACGCTTTGATCGTTTCCTGGAAGACCAGTAGTAGTTATTGATGCACATCTGAAGAAATTCTGTAATCTGTGGACTATCAGAGTGTTGATGAAACACAGTAATTGCATCGGGATTGAATACAACAGTCACCATGCGCACTTTCCTCCATGGGAGTAATGTCTCTAACAGTCTACGATTTGATCGTTCCCTGGAAGACCAGTAGTAGTTTCCGATGCACATCTGGAGGCTTTCTGTACTCTGTGGACTATCAGAGTGTTGATGAAACACAGAAATTGCATCGGGATTGAATACAACAGTCTCCATGCGCAGTTTCCTTCATGGTAGTAATGTCTCAAACAGTCTACGCTTTGATGGTTCCCTGGTAGACCAGTAGTAGTTTCAATTGCACATCTGGAGGCATTCTGTAATCTGTGGACTACCAGAGTGTTGATGAAACACAGAAATTGCATCGGGATTGAATACAACAGTCACCATGCGCACTTTACTCCATGGGAGTAATTTCTCTAACAGTCTACGCTTTGATCGTTCCCTGGAAGAGAAGTAGTAGTTTCCGATGCACATCTGGAGGCATTCTGTAATCTGTGGAATATCAGAGTGTTGATGAAACATAGAAATTGCATCGGGATTGAGTACAACAGTGACCATGCGCACTTGCCTCCATGGGAGTAATGTATCAAACAGTCTACGCTTTGATCGCTCCCTGGAAGACCAGTAGTAGTTTCCGATGCACTTCTGGAGGCATTCTGTAATCTGTGGAGTATCAGAGTGTTGATGAAACACAGAAATTGCATCGGGATTGAATACAACAGTCACCATGCGCACTTTCCTCCATGGGAGTAATTCTCAAACAGTCTATGCTTTGATCGTTCCCTGTTAGACCACTAGTAGTTTCTGATGCACATCTGGTGGCATGGTGTATTGTGTAGACTATCAGAGTGTTGATGAAACACAGTAATTCCATCGGGGTTAAATACAACAGTCACCATGCGCACTTTCCTCCATGGGAGTAATGTCTCTAACAGTCTACGCTTTGATCGTTCCCTGGAAGACCAGTAGTAGATTCCGATGCACATCTGGAAGCTTTCTGTTCTCTGTGGACTATCAGAGTGTTGATGAAACACAGAAATTGCATCTGGATTGAATACAACAGTCTCCATGCGCAGTTTCCGCCATGGGAGTAATGTCTCCAACAGTCTACGCTTTGATCGTTCCCTGGAAGACCAGTAGTAGCTTCCGATGCACATCTGGAGGCATTCTGTAATCTGTGGACTATCAGAGTGTTAATGAAACAAAGAAACTGCATCGGGATTGAATACAACAGTCACCATACGCACTATCCTCCATGCGATTAATATCTAAAACAGCCTACGCTTTGATCGTTCCCTGGAAGACCAGTAGTAGTTATTGATGCACATCTGAAGAAATTCTGTAATCTGTGGACTATCAGCGTGTTGATGAAACAGAGTAATTGCATCGGGATTGAATACAACAGTCACCATGCGCACTTTCCTCCATGGGAGTAATGTCTCTAACAGTCTACGATTTGATCGTTCCCGGGAAGACCAGTAGTAGTTTCCGATGCACATCTGGAGGCTTTCTGTACTCTGTTGAATATCAGATTGTTGATGAAACACAGAAATTGCATCGGGATTGAATACAACAGTCTCCATGCGCAGTTTCCTTCATGGTAGTAATGTCTCAAACAGTCTACGCTTTGATCGTTCCCTGGTAGACCAGTAGTAGTTTCAATTGCACATCTGGAGGCATTCTGTAATCTGTGGACTACCAGAGTGTTGATGAAACACAGAAATTGCATCGGGATTGAATACAACAGTCACCATGCGCACTTTACTCCATGGGAGTAATTTCTCTAACAGTCTACGGTTTGATCGTTCCCTGGAAGAGAAGTAGTAGTTTCCGATGCACATATGGAGGCTTTCCGTAATTTGTGGACTATCAGAGTGTTGATGAAACTCACAAATTGCATCGGGATTGAATACAACAGTCACCATGCGCACTTTCCTCCATGGGAGTAATGTTTCAAAGAGTTTACTCTTTGATCGTTCCCTGGAAGACCAGTAGCAGTTTCCGATGCACATATGGAGCATTCTGTAATCTGTGGAGTATCAGAGTGTTGATGAAACACAGAAATTGCATCGGGATTGAATACAACAGTCACCATGCGCACATTCCTCCATAAAAGTAATGTCTCAACAGTCTACGCTTTGATCGTTCCCTGGAAGACCAGTAGTAGTTTCAATTGCACATCTGGAGGCATTCTGTAATCTGTGGAATATCAGAGTGTTGATGAAACACAGAAATTGCATCGGGATTGAATACAACAGTCACCATGAGCACTTGCCTCCATGGGAGTAATGTAACAAACAGTCTACTCTTTGATCGTTCCCTGGAAGACAAGTAGTAGTTTCCGATGCACTTCTGGAGGCATTCTGTAATCTGTGGAGTATCAGAGTGTTGATGAAACACAGAAATTGCATCGGGATTGAATACAACAGTCACCATGCGCAGTTTTCTCCATGGGAGTGATGTCTCAAACAGTCTACGCTTTGATCGTTCCCTGGGAGACCAGTAGTAGTTTCAGATGCACATCTGGGGGCTTTCTGTAATCTGTGGACTATCAGAGTGTTGATGAAACACAGAAATTGCCCCGGGATAGAATACAGCAGTCACCATGCGCATTTTCCGCCATGGGAGCAATGTCTCAGACAGTCTACGCTTTGATATTTCCCTGGAAGACCAGTAGTAGTTTCCGTTGCACATCTGGAGGCATTCTGTAATTTGTGGACTATCAGAGTGTTGATGAAACACAGATATTGCATCGGGATTGAATACAACAGTCACCAGGCGCACTTTCCTCCATGGGAGTAATATTTCAAACAGTCTACGCTTTGATCGTTCCCTGGAAGACCACTAGTGGTTTCTGATGCACATCTGGTGGCATTATGTAATGTGTAGACTATCAGAGTGTTGATGAAACACAGTAATTCCATCGGGATTAAATACAACAGTCACCATGCGCACTTTCCTCCATGGGAGTAATGTCTCTAACAGTCTACGATTTGATCGTTCCCTGGAAGACCAGTAGTAGTTTCCGATGCACATCTGGAGGCTTTCTGTACTCTGTGGACTATCAGAGTGTTGATGAAACACAGAAATTGCATCGGGATTGAATACAACAGTCTCCATGCGCAGTTTCCTTCATGGTAGTAATGTCTCAAACAGTCTACGCTTTGATGGTTCCCTGGTAGACCAGTAGTAGTTTCAATTGCACATCTGGAGGCATTCTGTAATCTGTGGACTACCAGAGTGTTGATGAAACACAGAAATTGCATCGGGATTGAATACAACAGTCAACATGCGCACTTTACTCCATGGGAGTAATTTCTCTAACAGTCTACGCTTTGATCGTTCCCTGGAAGAGAAGTAGTAGTTTCCGATGCACATCTGGAGGCATTCTGTAATCTGTGGAATATCAGAGTGTTGATGATACATAGAAATTGCATCGGGATTGAGTACAACAGTGACCATGCGCACTTGCCTCCATGGGAGTAATGTATCAAACAGTCTACGCTTTGATCGTTCCCTGGAAGACCAGTAGTAGTTTCCGATGCACTTCTGGAGGCATTCTGTAATCTGTGGAGTATCAGAGTGTTGATGAAACACAGAAATTGCATCGGGATTGAATACAACAGTCACCATGCGCACTTTCCTCCATGGGAGTAATTCTCAAACAGTCTATGCTTTGATCGTTCCCTGTTAGACCACTAGTAGTTCCTGATGCACATCTGGTGGCATGCTGTATTGTGTAGCCTATCAGAGTGTTGATGAAACACAGTAATTCCATCGGGGTTAAATACAACAGTCACCATGCGCACTTTCCTCCATGGGAGTAATGTCTCTAACAGTCTACGCTTTGATCGTTCCCTGGAAGACCAGTAGTAGTTTCCGATGCACATCTGGAGGCTTTCTGTTCTCTGTGGACTATCAGAGTGTTGATGAAACACAGAAATTGCATCTGGATTGAATACAACAGTCTCCATGCGCAGTTTCCGCCATGGGAGTAATGTCTCCAACAGTCTACGCTTTGATCGTTCCCTGGAAGACCAGTAGTAGCTTCCGATGCACATCTGGAGGCATTCTGTAATCTGTGGACTATCAGAGTGTTAATGAAACAAAGAAACTGCATGGGATTGAATACAACAGTCACCATACGCACTATCCTCCATGCGATTAATATCTAATACAGCCTACGCTTTGATCGTTCCCTGGAAGACCAGTAGTAGTTATTGATGCACATCTGAAGAAATTCTGTAATCTGTGGACTATCAGCGTGTTGATGAAACAGAGTAATTGCATCGGGATTGAATACAACAGTCACCATGCGCACTTTCCTCCATGGGAGTAATGTCTCTAACAGTCTACGATTTGATCGTTCCCGGGAAGACCAGTAGTAGTTTCCGATGCACATCTGGAGGCTTTCTGTACTCTGTTGAATATCAGATTGTTGATGAAACACAGAAATTGCATCGGGATTGAATACAACAGTCTCCATGCGCAGTTTCCTTCATGGTAGTAATGTCTCAAACAGTCTACGCTTTGATCGTTCCCTGGTAGACCAGTAGTAGTTTCAATTGCACATCTGGAGGCATTCTGTAATCTGTGGACTACCAGAGTGTTGATGAAACACAGAAATTGCATCGGGATTGAATACAACAGTCACCATGCGCACTTTACTCCATGGGAGTAATTTCTCTAACAGTCTACGGTTTGATCGTTCCCTGGAAGAGAAGTAGTAGTTTCCGATGCACATATGGAGGCTTTCCGTAATTTGTAGACTATCAGAGTGTTGATGAAACTCACAAATTGCATCGGGATTGAATACAACAGTCACCATGCGCACTTTCCTCCATGGGAGTAATGTTTCAAAAAGTTTACTCTTTGATCGTTCCCTGGAAGACCAGTAGCAGTTTCCTATGCACATATGGAGCATTCTGTAATCTGTGGAGTATCAGAGTGTTGATGAAACACAGAAATTGCATCGGGATTGAATACAACAGTCACCATGCGCACTTTCCTCCATGGGAGTAATTCTCAAACAGTCTATGCTTTGATCGTTCCCTGTTAGACCACTAGTAGTTCCTGATGCACATCTGGTGGCATGCTGTATTGTGTAGCCTATCAGAGTGTTGATGAAACACAGTAATTCCATCGGGGTTAAATACAACAGTCACCATGCGCACTTTCCTCCATGGGAGTAATGTCTCTAACAGTCTACGCTTTGATCGTTCCCTGGAAGACCAGTAGTAGTTTCCGATGCACATCTGGACACTTTCTGTTCTCTGTGGACTATCAGAGTGTTGATGAAACACAGAAATTGCATCTGGATTGAATACAACAGTCTCCATGCGCAGTTTCCGCCATGGGAGTAATGTCTCCAACAGTCTACGCTTTGATCGTTCCCTGGAAGACCAGTAGTAGCTTCCGATGCACATCTGGAGGCATTCTGTAATCTGTGGACTATCAGAGTGTTAATGAAACAAAGAAACTGCATGGGATTGAATACAACAGTCACCATACGCACTATCCTCCATGCGATTAATATCTAATACAGCCTACGCTTTGATCGTTCCCTGGAAGACCAGTAGTAGTTATTGATGCACATCTGAAGAAATTCTGTAATCTGTGGACTATCAGCGTGTTGATGAAACAGAGTAATTGCATCGGGATTGAATACAACAGTCACCATGCGCACTTTCCTCCATGGGAGTAATGTCTCTAACAGTCTACGATTTGATCGTTCCCGGGAAGACCAGTAGTAGTTTCCGATGCACATCTGGAGGCTTTCTGTACTCTGTTGAATATCAGATTGTTGATGAAACACAGAAATTGCATCGGGATTGAATACAACAGTCTCCATGCGCAGTTTCCTTCATGGTAGTAATGTCTCAAACAGTCTACGCTTTGATCGTTCCCTGGTAGACCAGTAGTAGTTTCAATTGCACATCTGGAGGCATTCTGTAATCTGTGGACTACCAGAGTGTTGATGAAACACAGAAATTGCATCGGGATTGAATACAACAGTCACCATGCGCACTTTACTCCATGGGAGTAATTTCTCTAACAGTCTACGGTTTGATCGTTCCCTGGAAGAGAAGTAGTAGTTTCCGATGCACATATGGAGGCTTTCCGTAATTTGTAGACTATCAGAGTGTTGATGAAACTCACAAATTGCATCGGGATTGAATACAACAGTCACCATGCGCACTTTCCTCCATGGGAGTAATGTTTCAAAGAGTTTACTCTTTGATCGTTCCCTGGAAGACCAGTAGCAGTTTCCTATGCACATATGGAGCATTCTGTAATCTGTGGAGTATCAGAGTGTTGATGAAACACAGAAATTGCATCGGGATTGAATACAACAGTCACCATGCGCACATTCCTCCATAAAAGTAATGTCTCAACAGTCTACGCTTTGATCGTTCCCTGGAAGCCCAGTAGTAGTTTCCGATGCACATCTGGAGGCATTCTGTAATCTGTGGAATATCAGAGTGTTGATGAAACACAGAAATTGCATCGGGATTGAATACAACAGTCACCATGAGCACTTGCCTCCATGGGAGTAATGTAACAAACAGTCTACACTTTGATCGTTCCCTGGAAGACCAGTAGTAGTTTCCGATGCACTTCTGGAGGCATTCTGTAATCTGTGGAGTATCAGAGTGTTGATGAAGCACAGAAATTGCATCGGGATTGAATACAACAGTCACCATGCGCAGTTTCCTCCATGGGAGTGATGTCTCAAACAGTCTACGCTTTGATCGTTCCCTGGGAGACCAGTAGTAGTTTCAGATGCACATCTGGGGGCTTTCTGTAATCTGTGGACTATCAGAGTGTTTATGAAACACAGAAATTGCCCCGGGATAGAATACAGCAGTCACCATGCGCACTTTCCTCCATGGGAGTAATTCTCAAACAGTCTATGCTTTGATCGTTCCCTGTACGACCAGTAGTAGTTTCCGATGCACATCTCGAGGCATTCTATACTCTGTGGACTATCAGAGTGTTGATGAAACACAGAAATTGCATCGGGATTGAATACAACAGTCACCATGCGCTCTTTCCTTCATGGGAGTTATGTATCAAGAGTCTACGCTTTGCTCGTTCCCTGGAAGACCAGTAGTAGTTTCTGATGCACATCTGGAGGCTTTCTGTACTCTGTGGACTATCAGAGTGTTGATGAAATACAGTAATTGCATCGGGATTGAATACAACAGTGACCATGCGCACTTTCCTCCGTGGGAGTAATGCTCAAACAGTCTATTCTTCGATCGTTCCCTGTAAGACCAGTAGTAGTTTCCGATGCACATCTGGAGGCATTCTGTTGACTATTAGAGTGTTGATGAAACACAGAAATTGCATCGGGATTGTATACAATAGTCACTATGCGCATTTTCCGCCATGGGAGCAATGTCTCAGACAGTCTACGCTTTGATATTTCCCTGGAAGACCAGTAGTAGTTTCCGTTGCACATCTGGAGGCATTCTGTAATTTGTGGACTATCAGAGTGTTGATGAAACACAGATATTGCATCGGGATTGAATACAACAGTCACCAGGCGCACTTTCCTCCATGGGAGTAATATCTCAAACAGTCTACGCTTTGATCGTTCCCTGGAAGACCACTAGTAGTTTCTGATGCACATCTGGTGGCATTATGAAATGTGTAGACTATCAGAGTGTTGATGAAACACAGTAATTCCATCGTGATTAAATACAACAGTCACCATGCGCACTTTCCTCCATGGGAGTAATGTCTCTAACAGTCTACGTTTGATCGTTCCCTGGAAGACCAGTAGTAGTTTCCGATGCACATCTGAAGGCATTCTGTAATCTGTGGACTATCAGAGTGTTGATGAAACACAGAAATTGCATCGGGATTGAATACAATAGTCACCATGCGCACTTTCCGCCATGGGAGTTATGTCTCCAACGGCCTACGCTTTGATCGTTCCCTGGTAGGCCAGCAGTAGTTATTGATGCACATCTGAAGAAATTCTGTAATCTGTGGACTATCAGAGTGTTGATGAAACACAGTAATTGCATCGGGATTGAATACAACAGTAACCATGCGCACTTTCCTCCATGGGACTAATGTCTCTAACAGTCTACGTTTTGATCTTTCCCTGGAAGACCAGTAGTAGTTTCCGATGCACATCTGGAGGCTTTCTGTACTCTGTGGACTATCAGAGTGTTGATGAAACACAGAAATTGCATCGGGATTGAATACAACAATCACCATGCGCACTTTCCTCCACGGGAGTAATGTTTCAAAGAATTTACGCTTTGATCGTTCCCTGGAAGACCAGTAGCAGTTTCCGATGCACATGTGGAGGCATTCTGTAATCTGTGGAGTATCAGAGTGTTGATGAAACACAGAAATTGCATCGGGATTGAATACAACAGTCACCATGCGCACATTCCTCCATAAAAGTAATGTCTCAACAGTCTACGTTTTGATCGTTCCCTGGAATACCAGTAGTAGTTTCCGATGCACATCTCGAGGCATTCTATAATCTGTGGAATATCAGAGTGTTGATGAAACACAGAAATTGCATCGGGATTGAATACCACAGTCACCAGGCGCACTTTCCTCCATGGGAGTAATGTCTCAAACAGTCTACGCTTTGATCGTTCCCTGGAAGACCACTAGTAGTTTCTGATGCACATCTGGTGGCATTATGTAATGTGTAGACTATCAGAGTGTTGATGAAACACAGTAATTCCATCGGGATTAAATACAACAGTCACCATGCGCACTTTCCTCCATGGGAGTAATGTCTCTAACAGTCTACGTTTGATCGTTCCCTGGAAGACCAGTAGTAGTTTCCGATGCACATCAGGAGGCTTTCTGTTCTTTGTGGACTATCAGAGTGTTGATGAAACACAGAAATCGCATCGGGATTGAATACAACAGTCACCATGTGCACTTTCCCCCATGGGAGTAATGTCTCAAACATTCAACGCTTTGATATTTCCCTGGAAGACCAGTAGTAGTTTCTGATGCACATCTGAAGGCATTCTGTAATCTGTGGACTATCAGAGTGTTGATGAAACACAGAAATTGCATCGGGATTGAATACAATAGTCACCATGCGCACTTTCCGCCATGGGAGTTATGTCTCCCACAGTCTACGCTTTGATCGTTCCCTGGAAGACCAATAGTAGTTTCCGGTGCACATGTGAACGCATTCTGTAATCTGTGGACTATCAGAGTGTTGATGAAACACAGAAACTGCATCGGGATTGAATACAACAGTCACCATGCGCACTATCCTCCACGTGAGTAATATCTAAAACAACCTACGCTTTGATCGTTCCCTGGAAGACCAGTAGTAGTTATTGATGCACATCTGAAGAAATTCTGTAATCTGTGGAGTATCAGAGTGTTGATGAAACACAGTAAATGCATCGGGATTGAATACAACAGTCACCATGCACACTTTCCTCCATGGGACTAATGTCTCTAACAGTCTACGCTTTGATCGTTCCCTGGAAGACCAGTAGTAGTTTCCGATGCACATCTGGAGGCTTTCTGTACTCTGTGGACTATCAGAGTGTTGATGAAACACAGAAATTGCATCGGGATTGAATACAACAGTCTCCATGCGCAGTTTCCTCCATGGGAGTAATGTCTCAAACAGTCTACGCTTTGATCGTTCCCTGGAAGACCACTAGTAGTTTCTGATGCACATCTGGTGGCATTATGTAATGTGTAGACTATCAGAGTGTTGATGAAACACAGTAATTCCATCGGGATTAAATACAACAGTCACCATGCGCGCTTTCCTCCATGGGAGTAATGTCTCTAACAGTCTACGTTTGATCGTTCCCTGGAAGACCAGTAGTAGCTTCCGATGCACATCTGGAGGCTTTCTGTTCTTTGTGGACTATCAGACTGTTGATGAAACACAGCAATTGCATCGGGATTGAATACAACAGTGACCATGCGCACTTTCCTCCGTGGGAGTAATTCTCAAACAGTCTATTCTTTGATCGTTCCCTGTAAGGCCAGTAGTAGTTTCCGATGCCCATCTGGAGGCATTCTGTTGACTATTAGAGTGTTGATGAATCACAGAAATTGCATCGGGATTGAATACAATAGTCACTATGCGCATTTTCCGATATGGGAGCAATGTCTGAGACAGTCTACGCTTTGATCTTTCATTGGAAGACCAGTAGTAGTTTCCGATGCACATCTGGAGGCATTCTGTAATTTGTGGACTATCAGAGTGTTGATGAAACACAGAAATTGCATCGGGATTGAATACAACAGTCACCAGGCGCACTTTCCTCCATGGGAGTAATGTCTCAAACAGTCTACGCTTTGATCGTTCCCTGGAAGACCACTAGTAGTTACTGATGCACATCTGGTGGCATTATGTAATGTGTAGACTATCAGAGTGTTGATGAAACACAGTAATTCCATCGGGATTAAATACAACAGTCACCATGCGCACTTTCCTCCATGGGAGTAATGTCTCTAACAGTCTATGTTTGATCGTTCCCTGGAAGACCAGTAGTAGTTTCCGATGCACATCTGGAGGCATTCTGTAATCTGTGGACTACCAGAGTGTTGATGAAACACAGAAATTGCATCGGGATTGAATACAATAGTCACCATGCGCACTTTTCTCCATGGGAGTAATGTCTCTAACAGTCTACGCTTTGATCGTTCCCTGGAAGACCAGTAGTAGTTTCCGATGCACATATGGAGTGTTTCCGTAATCTGTGGACTATCATAGTGTTGATGAAACACAGAAATTGGATCGGGATTGAATACAACAATCACCATGCGCACTTTCCTCCATGGGAGTAATGTTTCAAAGAGTTTACGCTTTGATCGTTCCCTGGAAGACCAGTAGCAGTTTCCGATGCACATGTGGAGGCATTCTGTAATCTGTGGACTATCAGAGTGTTGATGAAACACAGAAATTGCATCGGGATTGAATACAACAGTCTCCATGCGCAGTTTCCTCCATGGGAGTAATGTCTCAAACAGTCTACGCTTTGATCGTTCCCTGGAAGACCACTAGTAGTTTCTGTTGCACATCTGGTGGCATTATGTAATGTGTAGACTATCAGAGTGTTGATGAAACACAGTAATTCCATCGGGATTAAATACAACAGTCACCATGCGCACTTTCCTCCATGGGAGTAATGTCTCTAACAGTCTACGTTTGATCGTTCCCTGGAAGACCAGTAGTAGCTTCCGATGCACATCTGGAGGCTTTCTGTTCTTTGTGGACTATCAGAGGGTTGATGAAACACAGAAATTGCATCGGGATTGAATACAACAGTCACCATGCGCACATTCCTCCATGGGAGTAATGTCTCAAACAGTCAACGCTTTGATCGTTCCCTGGAAGACCAGTAGTAGTTTCCGATGCACATCTGAAGGCATTCTGTAATCTGTGGACTATCAGAGTGTTGATGAAACACAGACATTGCATCGGGATTGAATACAATAGTCACCATGCGCACTTTCCGCCATGGGAGTTATGTCTCCAACAGTCTACGCTTTGATCGTTCCCTGGAAGACCAGTAGTATTTTCCGGTGCACATCTGGACGCATTCTGTAATCTGTGGACTATCAGAGTGTTGATGAAACACAGAAACTGCATCGGGATTGAATACAACAGTCACCATGCACACTATCCTCCATGCGAGTAATATCTAAAACAGCCTACGCTTTGATCGTTCCCTGGAAGACCAGTAGTAGTTATTGATGCACATCTGAAGAAATTCTGTAATCTGTGGACTATCAGAGTGTTGATGAAACACAGTAATTGCATCGGGATTGAATACAACAGCCACCATGCGCACTTTGCTCCATGGGACTAATGTCTCTAACAGTCTACGCTTTGATCGTTCCCTGGAAAACCAGTAGTAGTTTCCGATGCACATCTGGAGGCTTTCTGTACTCTGTGGACTATCAGAGTGTTGATGAAACACAGAAATTGCATCGGGATTGAATACAACAGTCTCCATGCGCAGTTTCCTCCATGGGAGTAATGTCTCAAACAGTCTACGTTTTGATCGTTCCCTGGTAGACCAGTAGTAGTTTCAATTGCACATCTGGAGGCATTCTGTAATCTGTGGACTACCAGAGTGTTGATGAAACACAGAAATTGCATCGGGATTGAATACAATAGTCACCATGCGCACTTTTCTCCATGGGAGTAATGTCTCTAACAGTCTACGCTTTGATCGTTCCCTGGAAGACCAGTAGTAGTTTCCGATGCACATATGGAGTGTTTCCGTAATCTGTGGACTATCATAGTGTTGATGAAACACAGAAATTGGATCGGGATTGAATACAACAATCACCATGCGCACTTTCCTCCATGGGACTAATGTCTCTAACAGTCTACGCTTTGATCGTTCCCTGGAAGACCAGTAGCAGTTTCCGATGCACATGTGGAGGCATTCTGTAATCTGTGGACTATCAGAGTGTTGATGAAACACAGAAATTGCATCGGGATTGAATACAACAGTCTCCATGCGCAGTTTCCTCCATGGGAGTAATGTCTCAAACAGTCTACGCTTTGATCGTTCCCTGGAAGACTACTAGTAGTTTCTGATGCACATCTGGTGGCATTATGTAATGTGTAGACTATCAGAGTGTTGATGAAACACAGTAATTCCATCGGGATTAAATACAACAGTCACCATGCGCACTTTCCTCCATGGGAGTAATGTCTCTAACAGTCTACGTTTGATCGTTCCCTAGAAGACCAGTAGTAGCTTCCGATGCACATCTGGAGGCTTTCTGTTCTTTGTGGACTATCAGACTGTTGATGAAACACAGCAATTGCATCGGGATTGAATACAACAGTGACCATGCGCACTTTCCTCCGTGGGAGTAATTCTCAAACAGTCTATTCTTTGATCGTTCCCTGTAAGGCCAGTAGTAGTTTCCGATGCCCATCTGGAGGCATTCTGTTGACTATTAGAGTGTTGATGAAACACAGAAATTGCATCGGGATTGAATACAATAGTCACTATGCGCATTTTCCGATATGGGAGCAATGTCTGAGACAGTCTACGCTTTGATCTTTCATTGGAAGACCAGTAGTAGTTTCCGATGCACATCTGGAGGCATTCTGTAATTTGTGGACTATCAGAGTGTTGATGAAACACAGAAATTGCATCGGGATTGAATACAACAGTCACCAGGCGCACTTTCCTCCATGGGAGTAATGTCTCAAACAGTCTACGCTTTGATCGTTCCCTGGAAGACCACTAGTAGTTACTGATGCACATCTGGTGGCATTATGTAATGTGTAGACTATCAGAGTGTTGATGAAACACAGTAATTCCATCGGGATTAAATACAACAGTCACCATGCGCACTTTCCTCCATGGGAGTAATGTCTCTAACAGTCTATGTTTGATCGTTCCCTGGAAGACCAGTAGTAGTTTCCGATGCACATCTGGAGGCTTTCTGTTCTTTGTGGACTATCAGAGTGTTGATGAAACACAGAAATTGCATCGGGATTGAATACAACAGTCACCATGCGCAGTTTCCTCCATGGGAGTAATGTCTCAAACAGTCAACGCTTTGATCGTTCCCTGGAAGACCAGTAGTAGTTTCCGATGCACATCTGAAGGCATTCTGTAATCTGTGGACTATCAGAGTGTTGATGAAACACAGACATTGCATCGGGATTGAATACAATAGTCACCATGCGCACTTTCCGCCATGGGAGTTATGTCTCCAACAGTCTACGCTTTGATCGTTCCCTGGAAGACCAGTAGTAGTTTCCGGTGCACATCTGGACGCATTCTGTAATCTGTGGACTATCAGAGTGTTGATGAAACACAGAAACTGCATCGGGATTGAATACAACAGTCACCATGCGCACTATCCTCCATGCGAGTAATATCTAAAACAGCCTACGCTTTGATCGTTCCCTGGAAGACCAGTAGTAGTTATTGATGCACATCTGAAGAAATTCTGTAATCTGTGGACTATCAGAGTGTTGATGAAACACAGTAATTGCATCGGGATTGAATACAACAGCCACCATGCGCACTTTGCTCCATGGGACTAATGTCTCAAACAGTCTACGCTTTGATCGTTCCCTGGAAGACCAGTAGTAGTTTCCGATGCACATCTGGAGGCTTTCTGTACTCTGTGGACTATCAGAGTGTTGATGAAACACAGAAATTGCATCGGGATTGAATACAACAGTCTCCATGCGCAGTTTCCTCCATGGGAGTAATGTCTCAAACAGTCTACGCTTTGATCGTTCCCTGGTAGACCAGTAGTAGTTTCCGATGCACATATGGAGTGTTTCCGTAATCTGTGGACTATCATAGTGTTGATGAAACACAGAAATTGGATCGGGATTGAATACAACAATCACCATGCGCACTTTCCTCCATGGGAGTAATGTTTCAAAGAGTTTACGCTTTGATCGTTCCCTGGAAGACCAGTAGCAGTTTCCGATGCACATGTGGAGGCATTCTGTAATCTGTGGAGTATCAGAGTGTTGATGAAACACAGAAATTGCATCGGGATTGAATACAACAGTCACCATGCGCACATTCCTCCATAAAAGTAATGTCTCAACAGTCTACGCTTTGATCGTTCCCTGGAAGGCCAGTAGTAGTTTCAATTGCACATCTGGAGGCATTCTGTAATCTGTGGACTACCAGAGTGTTGATGAAACACAGAAATTGCATCGGGATTGAATACAACAGTCACCATGCGCCTTTTTTTCTCCATGGGAGTAATGTCTCTAACAGTCTACGCTTTGATCGTTCCCTGGAAGACCAGTAGTAGTTTCCGATGCACATATGGAGTGTTTCCGTAATCTGTGGAATATCAGAGTGTTGATGAAACACAGAAATTGCAACGGGATTGAATACAACAGTCACCATGCGCACTTTCCTCCATGGGAGTAATTTATCAAACAGTCTACGCTTTGATCGTTCCCTGGAAGACCAGTAGTAGTTTCCGATGCACATCTGGAGGCATTCTGTAATCTGTGGAGTATCAGAGTGTTCATGAAACACTGAAATTGCATCGGGATTGAATACAACAGTCTCCATGCGCACTTTCCTACACGGGAGTAATGTCTCAAACAGTCTACGATTTGATCGTTCGCTGGAAGTCCAGTAGTAGTTTCCGATGCACATGTGTAGGCTTTCCGTAATCTGTGGACTATCAGAGTGTTGATGAAACACAGAAATTGCATCGGGATTGAATACAACAGTCACCATGCGCACTTTCCTCCATGGGAGTAATGTTTCGAATAGTTTACGCTTTGATCGTTCCCTGGAAGACCAGTAGCAGTTTCAGATGCACATGTGGAGGCATTCTGTAATCTGTGGAGTATCAGAGTGTTGATGAAACACAGAAATTGCTACGGGATTGAATACAACAGTCACCATGCGCAATTTCCGCCATGGGAGTTATGTCTCCCACAGTCTACGGTTTGATCGTTCCCTGGAAGACCAGTAGTAGTTTCCGGTGCACATCTGGACGCATTCTGTAATCTGTGGACTATCAGAGTGTTGATGAAACACAGAAACTGCATCGGGATTGAATACAACAGTCACTATGCGCACTATCTTCCATGCGATAAATATCTAAAACAGCCTACGCTTTGATCGTTCCCTGGAAGACCAGTAGTAGTTATTGATGCACATCTGAAGAAATTCTGTAATCTGTGGACTATCAGAGTGTTGATGAAACACAGTAATTGCATCGGGATTGAATACAACAGTCACCATGCGCACTTTCCTCCATGGGAGTAATGTCTCTAACAGTCTACGATTTGATCGTTCCCTGGAAGACCAGTAGTAGTTTCCGATGCACATCTGGAGGCTTTCTGTTCTCTGTGGACTATCAGATTGTTGATGAAACACAGAAATTGCATCGGGATTGAATACAACAGTCTCCATGCGCAGTTTCCGCCATGGGAGTAATGTCTCCAACAGTCTACGCTTTGATCGTTCCCTGGAAGACCAGTAGTTGTTACCTCCGATGCACATCTGGAGGCATTCTGTAATCTGTGGACTATCATAGTGTTGAAGAAACACAGAAACTGCATCGGGATTGAATACAACAGTCACCATGCGCACTATCCTCCATGCGATTAATATCTAAAACAGCCTACGCTCTGATCGTTCCCTGGAAGACCAGTAGTAGTTATTGATGCACATCTGAAGAAATTCTGTAATCTGTGGACTATCAGAGTGTTGATGAAACACAGTAATTGCATCGGGATTGAATATAACAGTCACCATGCGCACTTTCCTCCATGGGAGTAATGTCTCTAACAGTCTACGATTTGACCGTTCCCTGGAAGACCAGTAGTAGTTTCCGATGCACATCTGGAGGCTTTCTGTACTCTGTGGACTATCAGATTGTTGATGAAACACAGAAATTGCATCGGGATTGAATACAACAGTCTCCATGCGCAGTTTCCTTCATGGTAGTAATGTCTCAAACAGTCTACGCTTTGATCGTTCCCTGGTAGACCAGTAGTAGTTTCAATTGCACATCTGGAGGCATTCTGTAATCTGTGGACTACCAGAGTGTTGATGAAACACAGAAATTGCATCTAGGATTGAATACAACAGTCACCATGCGCACTTTACTCCATGGGAGTAATTTCTATAACAGTCTACGCTTTGATCGTTCCCTGGAAGAGAAGTAGTTGTTTCCGATGCACATATGGAGGCTTTCCGTAATTTGTGGACTATCAGAGTGTTGATGAAACTCACAAATTGCATCGGGATTGAATACAACAGTCACCATGCGCACTTTCCTCCATGGGAGTAATGTTTCAAAGAGTTTACGCTTTGATCGTTCCCTGGAAGACCAGTAGCAGTTTCCGATGCACATATGTAGCACTCTGTAATATGTGGAGTATCAGAGTGTTGATGAAACACAGTAATTGCATCGGGATTGAATACAACAGTCACCATGCGCACATTCCTCCATAAAAGTAATGTCTCAACAGTCTACGCTTTGATCGTTCCCTGGAAGACCAGTAGTAGTTTCCGATGCACATCTGGAGGCATTCTGTAATCTGTGGAATATCAGAGTGTTGATGAGACACAGAAATTGCATCGGGATTGAATACAACGGTCACCATGCGCACTTGCCTCCATGGGAGTAATGTAACAAACAGTCTACGCTTTGATCGTTCCCTGGAAGACCAGTAGTAGTTTCCGATGCACTTCTGGAGGCATTTTGTAATCTGTGGAGTATCTGAGTGTTGATGAAACACAGAAATTGCATCGGGATTGAATACAACAGTCACCATGCGTAGTTTCCTCCATGGGAGTGATGTCTCAAACAGTCTACGCTTTGATCGTTCCCTGGAAGACCAGTAGTAGTTTCAGATGCACATCTGGGGGCTTTCTGTAATCTGTGGACTATCAGAGTGTTGATGAAACACAGAAATTGCCTCGGGATAGAATACAGCAGTCACCATGCGCACTATCCTCCATGCGAGTAATATCTAAAACAGCCTACGCTTTGATCGTTCCCTGGAAGACCAGTAGTAGTTATTGATGCACATCTGAAGAAATTCTGTAATCTGTGGACTATCAGAGTGTTGATGAAACACAGTAATTGCATCGGGATTGAATACAACAGCCACCATGCGCACTTTGCTCCATGGGACTAATGTCTCAAACAGTCTACGCTTTGATCGTTCCCTGGAAGACCAGTAGTAGTTTCCGATGCACATCTGGAGGCTTTCTGTACTCTGTGGACTATCAGAGTGTTGATGAAACACAGAAATTGCATCGGGATTGAATACAACAGTCTCCATGCGCAGTTTCCTCCATGGGAGTAATGTCTCAAACAGTCTACGCTTTGATCGTTCCCTGGTAGACCAGTAGTAGTTTCCGATGCACATATGGAGTGTTTCCGTAATCTGTGGACTATCATAGTGTTGATGAAACACAGAAATTGGATCGGGATTGAATACAACAATCACCATGCGCACTTTCCTCCATGGGAGTAATGTTTCAAAGAGTTTACGCTTTGATCGTTCCCTGGAAGACCAGTAGCAGTTTCCGATGCACATGTGGAGGCATTCTGTAATCTGTGGAGTATCAGAGTGTTGATGAAACACAGAAATTGCATCGGGATTGAATACAACAGTCACCATGCGCACATTCCTCCATAAAAGTAATGTCTCAACAGTCTACGCTTTGATCGTTCCCTGGAAGGCCAGTAGTAGTTTCAATTGCACATCTGGAGGCATTCTGTAATCTGTGGACTACCAGAGTGTTGATGAAACACAGAAATTGCATCGGGATTGAATACAACAGTCACCATGCGCTTTTTTCTCCATGGGAGTAATGTCTCTAACAGTCTACGCTTTGATCGTTCCCTGGAAGACCAGTAGTAGTTTCCGATGCACATATGGAGTGTTTCCGTAATCTGTGGAATATCAGAGTGTTGATGAAACACAGAAATTGCAACGGGATTGAATACAACAGTCACCATGCGCACTTTCCTCCATGGGAGTAATTTATCAAACAGTCTACGCTTTGATCGTTCCCTGGAAGACCAGTAGTAGTTTCCGATGCACATCTGGAGGCATTCTGTAATCTGTGGAGTATCAGAGTGTTCATGAAACACTGAAATTGCATCGGGATTGAATACAACAGTCTCCATGCGCACTTTCCTACACGGGAGTAATGTCTCAAACAGTCTACGATTTGATCGTTCGCTGGAAGTCCAGTAGTAGTTTCCGATGCACATGTGTAGGCTTTCCGTAATCTGTGGACTATCAGAGTGTTGATGAAACACAGAAATTGCATCGGGATTGAATACAACAGTCACCATGCGCACTTTCCTCCATGGGAGTAATGTTTCGAATAGTTTACGCTTTGATCGTTCCCTGGAAGACCAGTAGCAGTTTCAGATGCACATGTGGAGGCATTCTGTAATCTGTGGAGTATCAGAGTGTTGATGAAACACAGAAATTGCTACGGGATTGAATACAACAGTCACCATGCGCAATTTCCGCCATGGGAGTTATGTCTCCCACAGTCTACGGTTTGATCGTTCCCTGGAAGACCAGTAGTAGTTTCCGGTGCACATCTGGACGCATTCTGTAATCTGTGGACTATCAGAGTGTTGATGAAACACAGAAACTGCATCGGGATTGAATACAACAGTCACTATGCGCACTATCTTCCATGCGATAAATATCTAAAACAGCCTACGCTTTGATCGTTCCCTGGAAGACCAGTAGTAGTTATTGATGCACATCTGAAGAAATTCTGTAATCTGTGGACTATCAGAGTGTTGATGAAACACAGTAATTGCATCGGGATTGAATACAACAGTCACCATGCGCACTTTCCTCCATGGGAGTAATGTCTCTAACAGTCTACGATTTGATCGTTCCCTGGAAGACCAGTAGTAGTTTCCGATGCACATCTGGAGGCTTTCTGTTCTCTGTGGACTATCAGATTGTTGATGAAACACAGAAATTGCATCGGGATTGAATACAACAGTCTCCATGCGCAGTTTCCGCCATGGGAGTAATGTCTCCAACAGTCTACGCTTTGATCGTTCCCTGGAAGACCAGTAGTTGTTACCTCCGATGCACATCTGGAGGCATTCTGTAATCTGTGGACTATCATAGTGTTGAAGAAACACAGAAACTGCATCGGGATTGAATACAACAGTCACCATGCGCACTATCCTCCATGCGATTAATATCTAAAACAGCCTACGCTCTGATCGTTCCCTGGAAGACCAGTAGTAGTTATTGATGCACATCTGAAGAAATTCTGTAATCTGTGGACTATCAGAGTGTTGATGAAACACAGTAATTGCATCGGGATTGAATATAACAGTCACCATGCGCACTTTCCTCCATGGGAGTAATGTCTCTAACAGTCTACGATTTGACCGTTCCCTGGAAGACCAGTAGTAGTTTCCGATGCACATCTGGAGGCTTTCTGTACTCTGTGGACTATCAGATTGTTGATGAAACACAGAAATTGCATCGGGATTGAATACAACAGTCTCCATGCGCAGTTTCCTTCATGGTAGTAATGTCTCAAACAGTCTACGCTTTGATCGTTCCCTGGTAGACCAGTAGTAGTTTCAATTGCACATCTGGAGGCATTCTGTAATCTGTGGACTACCAGAGTGTTGATGAAACACAGAAATTGCATCTAGGATTGAATACAACAGTCACCATGCGCACTTTACTCCATGGGAGTAATTTCTATAACAGTCTACGCTTTGATCGTTCCCTGGAAGAGAAGTAGTTGTTTCCGATGCACATATGGAGGCTTTCCGTAATTTGTGGACTATCAGAGTGTTGATGAAACTCACAAATTGCATCGGGATTGAATACAACAGTCACCATGCGCACTTTACTCCATGGGAGTAATGTTTCAAAGAGTTTACGCTTTGATCGTTCCCTGGAAGACCAGTAGCAGTTTCCGATGCACATATGTAGCACTCTGTAATATGTGGAGTTTCAGAGTGTTGATGAAACACAGTAATTGCATCGGGATTGAATACAACAGTCACCATGCGCACATTCCTCCATAAAAGTAATGTCTCAACAGTCTACGCTTTGATCGTTCCCTGGAAGACCAGTAGTAGTTTCCGATGCACATCTGGAGGCATTCTGTAATCTGTGGAATATCAGAGTGTTGATGAGACACAGAAATTGCATCGGGATTGAATACAACGGTCACCATGCGCACTTGCCTCCATGGGAGTAATGTAACAAACAGTCTACGCTTTGATCGTTCCCTGGAAGACCAGTAGTAGTTTCCGATGCACTTCTGGAGGCATTTTGTAATCTGTGGAGTATCTGAGTGTTGATGAAACACAGAAATTGCATCGGGATTGAATACAACAGTCACCATGCGTAGTTTCCTCCATGGGAGTGATGTCTCAAACAGTCTACGCTTTGATCGTTCCCTGGAAGACCAGTAGTAGTTTCAGATGCACATCTGGGGGCTTTCTGTAATCTGTGGACTATCAGAGTGTTGATGAAACACAGAAATTGCCTCGGGATAGAATACAGCAGTCACCATGCGCACTTTCCTCCATGGGAGTAATTCTCAAACAGTCAATGCTTTGATCGTTCCCTGTACGACCAGTAGTAGTTTCCGATGCACATCTCGAGGCATTCTGTACTCTGTGGACTATCAGAGTGTTGATGAAACACAGAAATTGCATCGGGATTGAATACAATAGTCACTATGCGCATTTTCCGCCATGGGAGCAATGTCTCAGACAGTCTACGCTTTGATCTTTCCCTGGAAGACCAGTAGTAGTTTCCGATGCACATCTGGAGGCATTCTGTAATTTGTGGACTATCAGAGTGTTGATGAAACACAGATATTGCATCGGGATGAATACAACAGTCACCAGGCGCACTTTCCTCCATGGGAGTAATGTCTCAAACAGTCTACGCTTTGATCGTTCCCTGGAAGACCACTAGTAGTTTCTGATGCACATCTGGTGGCATTATGTAATGTGTAGACTATCAGAGTGTTGATGAAACACAGTAATTCCATCGCGGTTAAATACAACAGTCACCATGCGCACTTTCCTCCATGGGAGTAATGTCTCTAACAGTCTACGTTTGATCGTTCCCTGGAAGACCAGTATTAGTTTCCGATGCACATCTGGAGGCTTTCTGTTCTTTGTGGGCTATCAGAGTGTTGATGAAACACAGAAATTGCATCGGGATTGAGTACAACAGTCACCACTCGCACTTTCCTCCATGGGAGTAATGTCTCAAACAGTCAACGCTTTGATCGTTCCCTGGAAGACCAGTAGTAGTTTCCGATGCACATCTGAAGATATTCTGTAATCTGTGGACTATCAGAGTGTTGATGAAACACAGAAATTGCATCGGGATTGAATACAATAGTCACCATGCGCACTTTCCGCCATGGGAGTTATGTCTCCAACAGCCTACGCTTTGATCGTTCCCTGGAAGACCAGTAGTAGTTATTGATGCACATCTGAAGAAATTCTGTAATCTGTGGACTATCAGAGTGTTGATGAAACACAGTAATTGCATCGGGATTGAATACAACAGTAACCATGCGCACTTTCCTCCATGGGACTAATGTCTCTAACAGTCTACGCTTTGGTCTTTCCCTGGAAGACCAGTAGTAGTTTCCGATGCACATCTGGAGGCTTTCTGTACTCTGTGGACTATCAGAGTGTTGATGAAACACAGAAATTGCATCGGGATTGAATACAACAGTCTCCATGCGCAGTTTCCTCCATGGGAGTAATGTCTCAAACAGTTTACGCTTTGATCATCCCCTGGTAGACCAGTAGTAGTTTCAATTGCACATCTGGAGGCATTCTGTAATCTGTGGACTACCAGAGTGTTGATGAAACACAGAAATTGCATCGGGATTGAATACAACAGTCACCATGCGCACTTTTCTCCATGGGAGTAATGTCTCTAACAGTCTACGCTTTGATCGTTCCCTGGAAGACCAGTAGTAGTTTCCGATGCACATATGGAGGGTTTCCGTAATCTGTGGACTATCATAGTGTTGATGAAACACAGAAATTGCATCGGGATTGAATACAACAATCACCATGCGCACTTTCCTCCACGGGAGTAATGTTTCAAAGAGTTTACGCTTTGATCGTTCCCTGGAATTCCAGTAGTAGTTTCCGATGCACATCTGGAGGCATTCTGTAATCTGTGGAATATCAGAGTGTTGATGAAACACAGAAATTGCAACGGGATTGAATACAACAGTCACCATGCGCACTTTCCTCCATGGGAGTAATGTATCAAACAGTCTACGCTTTGATCGTTCCCTGGAAGACCAGTAGTAGTTTCCGATGCACATCTGGAGGCATTCTGTAATCTGTGGAGTATCAGAGTGTTGATGAAACACTGAAATTGCGTCGGGATTGAATACAACAGTCACCATGCGCACTTTCCTACACGGGAGTAGTGTCTCAAACAGTCTACGTTTTGATCGTTCCCTTGATGACCAGTAGTAGTTTCCGATGCACATCTGGAGGCATTCTGTAATTTGTGGACTATCAGAGTGTTGATGAAACACAGAAATTGCATCGGTATTGAATACAACAGTCACCAGGCGCACTTTCCTCCATGGGAGTAATGTCTCAAACAGTCTACGCTTTGATCGTTCCCTGGAAGACCACTAGTAGTTTCTGATGCACATCTGGTTGCATTATGTAATGTGTAGACTATCAGAGTGTTGATGAAACACAGTAAATTCATCGGGATTAAATACAACAGTCACCATGCGCACTTTCCTCCATGGGAGTAATGTCTCTAACAGTCTACGTTTGATCGTTCCCTGGAAGACCAGTAGTAGTTTCCGATGCACATCTGGAGGCTTTCTGTTCTTTGTGGACTATCAGAGTGTTGATGAAACACAGAAATTGCATCGGGATTGAATACAACAGTCACGATGCGCACTTTCCTCCATGGGAGTAATGTCTCAAACAGTCAACGCTTTGATCGTTCCCTGGAAGACCAGTAGTAGTTTCCGATGCACATCTGAAGGCATTCTGTAATCTGTGGACTATCAGAGTGTTGATGAAACACAGAAATTGCATCGGGATTAAATACAATAGTCACCATGCGCACTTTCCGCCATGGGAGTTATGTCTCCAACTGTCTACGCTTTGATCGTTCCCTGGAAGACCAGTAGTAGTTTCAGATGCACATCTAAGGGCTTTCTGTAATCTGTGGACTATCAGAGTGTTGATGAAAGACAGAAATTGCATTGGGGTTGAATACAAGAGTCTCCATTTGCAGTTTCCTCCATGGGAGTAAGGTCTCAAACAGTCTACGCTTTGATCGTTCCCCGGTAAACCTGTAGTAGTTTACGATGAACATCTGGAGGCATTCTGTAATCTGTGGACTACCAGAGTGTTGATGAAACACAGAAATTGCATCTAGGATTGAATACAACAGTCACCATGCGCACTTTACTCCATGGGAGTAATTTCTATAACAGTCTACGCTTTGATCGTTCCCTGGAAGAGAAGTAGTTGTTTCCGATGCACATATGGAGGCTTTCCGTAATTTGTGGACTATCAGAGTGTTGATGAAACTCACAAATTGCATCGGGATTGAATACAACAGTCACCATGCGCACTTTCCTCCATGGGAGTAATGTTTCAAAGAGTTTACGCTTTGATCGTTCCCTGGAAGACCAGTAGCAGTTTCCGATGCACATATGTAGCACTCTGTAATATGTGGAGTATCAGAGTGTTGATGAAACACAGTAATTGCATCGGGATTGAATACAACAGTCACCATGCGCACATTCCTCCATAAAAGTAATGTCTCAACAGTCTACGCTTTGATCGTTCCCTGGAAGACCAGTAGTAGTTTCCGATGCACATCTGGAGGCATTCTGTAATCTGTGGAATATCAGAGTGTTGATGAGACACAGAAATTGCATCGGGATTGAATACAACGGTCACCATGCGCACTTGCCTCCATGGGAGTAATGTAACAAACAGTCTACGCTTTGATCGTTCCCTGGAAGACCAGTAGTAGTTTCCGATGCACTTCTGGAGGCATTTTGTAATCTGTGGAGTATCTGAGTGTTGATGAAACACAGAAATTGCATCGGGATTGAATACAACAGTCACCATGCGTAGTTTCCTCCATGGGAGTGATGTCTCAAACAGTCTACGCTTTGATCGTTCCCTGGAAGACCAGTAGTAGTTTCAGATGCACATCTGGGGGCTTTCTGTAATCTGTGGACTATCAGAGTGTTGATGAAACACAGAAATTGCCTCGGGATAGAATACAGCAGTCACCATGCGCACTTTCCTCCATGGGAGTAATTCTCAAACAGTCTATGCTTTGATCGTTCCCTGTACGACCAGTAGTAGTTTCCGATGCACATCTCGAGGCATTCTGTACTCTGTGGACTATCAGAGTGTTGATGAAACACAGAAATTGCATCGGGATTGAATACAACAGTCACCATGCGCACTTTCCTCCATGGGAGTAATGTATCAAGAGTCTACGCTTTGATCGTTCCCTGGAAGACCAGTAGTAGTTTCTGATGCACATCTGGAGGCTTTCTGTACTCTGTGGACTATCACAGTGTTGATGAAACACAGTAATTGCATCGGGATTGAATACAACAGTGACCATGCGCACTTTCCTCCGTGGGAGTAATGCTCAAACAGTCTATTCTTCGATCGTTCCCTGTAAGACCAGTAGTAGTTACCGATGCACATCTGGAGGCATTCTGTTGACTATTAGAGTGTTGATGAAACCCAGAAATTGCATCGGGATTGAATACAATAGTCACTATGCGCATTTTCCGCCATGGGAGCAATGTCTCAGACAGTCTACGCTTTGATCTTTCCCTGGAAGACCAGTAGTAGTTTCCGATGCACATCTGGAGGCATTCTGTAATTTGTGGACTATCAGAGTGTTGATGAAACACAGATATTGCATCGGGATGAATACAACAGTCACCAGGCGCACTTTCCTCCATGGGAGTAATGTCTCAAACAGTCTACGCTTTGATCGTTCCCTGGAAGACCACTAGTAGTTTCTGATGCACATCTGGTGGCATTATGTAATGTGTAGACTATCAGAGTGTTGATGAAACACAGTAATTCCATCGCGGTTAAATACAACAGTCACCATGCGCACTTTCCTCCATGGGAGTAATGTCTCTAACAGTCTACGTTTGATCGTTCCCTGGAAGACCAGTATTAGTTTCCGATGCACATCTGGAGGCTTTCTGTCCTTTGTGGGCTATCAGAGTGTTGATGAAACACAGAAATTGCATCGGGATTGAGTACAACAGTCACCACTCGCACTTTCCTCCATGGGAGTAATGTCTCAAACAGTCAACGCTTTGATCGTTCCCTGGAAGACCAGTAGTAGTTTCCGATGCACATCTGAAGATATTCTGTAATCTGTGGACTATCAGAGTGTTGATGAAACACAGAAATTGCATCGGGATTGAATACAATAGTCACCATGCGCACTTTCCGCCATGGGAGTTATGTCTCCAACAGCCTACGCTTTGATCGTTCCCTGGAAGACCAGTAGTAGTTATTGATGCACATCTGAAGAAATTCTGTAATCTGTGGACTATCAGAGTGTTGATGAAACACAGTAATTGCATCGGGATTGAATACAACAGTAACCATGCGCACTTTCCTCCATGGGACTAATGTCTCTAACAGTCTACGCTTTGGTCTTTCCCTGGAAGACCAGTAGTAGTTTCCGATGCACATCTGGAGGCTTTCTGTACTCTGTGGACTATCAGAGTGTTGATGAAACACAGAAATTGCATCGGGATTGAATACAACAGTCTCCATGCGCAGTTTCCTCCATGGGAGTAATGTCTCAAACAGTTTACGCTTTGATCATCCCCTGGTAGACCAGTAGTAGTTTCAATTGCACATCTGGAGGCATTCTGTAATCTGTGGACTACCAGAGTGTTGATGAAACACAGAAATTGCATCGGGATTGAATACAACAGTCACCATGCGCACTTTTCTCCATGGGAGTAATGTCTCTAACAGTCTACGCTTTGATCGTTCCCTGGAAGACCAGTAGTAGTTTCCGATGCACATATGGAGGGTTTCCGTAATCTGTGGACTATCATAGTGTTGATGAAACACAGAAATTGCATCGGGATTGAATACAACAATCACCATGCGCACTTTCCTCCACGGGAGTAATGTTTCAAAGAGTTTACGCTTTGATCGTTCCCTGGAATTCCAGTAGTAGTTTCCGATGCACATCTGGAGGCATTCTGTAATCTGTGGAATATCAGAGTGTTGATGAAACACAGAAATTGCAACGGGATTGAATACAACAGTCACCATGCGCACTTTCCTCCATGGGAGTAATGTATCAAACAGTCTACGCTTTGATCGTTCCCTGGAAGACCAGTAGTAGTTTCCGATGCACATCTGGAGGCATTCTGTAATCTGTGGAGTATCAGAGTGTTGATGAAACACTGAAATTGCGTCGGGATTGAATACAACAGTCACCATGCGCACTTTCCTACACGGGAGTAGTGTCTCAAACAGTCTACGTTTTGATCGTTCCCTTGATGACCAGTAGTAGTTTCCAATGCACATCTGGAGGCATTCTGTAATTTGTGGACTATCAGAGTGTTGATGAAACACAGAAATTGCATCGGTATTGAATACAACAGTCACCAGGCGCACTTTCCTCCATGGGAGTAATGTCTCAAACAGTCTACGCTTTGATCGTTCCCTGGAAGACCACTAGTAGTTTCTGATGCACATCTGGTGGCATTATGTAATGTGTAGACTATCAGAGTGTTGATGAAACACAGTAAATTCATCGGGATTAAATACAACAGTCACCATGCGCACTTTCCTCCATGGGAGTAATGTCTCTAACAGTCTACGTTTGATCGTTCCCTGGAAGACCAGTAGTAGTTTCCGATGCACATCTGGAGGCTTTCTGTTCTTTGTGGACTATCAGAGTGTTGATGAAACACAGAAATTGCATCGGGATTGAATACAACAGTCACGATGCGCACTTTCCTCCATGGGAGTAATGTCTCAAACAGTCAACGCTTTGATCGTTCCCTGGAAGACCAGTAGTAGTTTCCGATGCACATCTGAAGGCATTCTGTAATCTGTGGACTATCAGAGTGTTGATGAAACACAGAAATTGCATCGGGATTAAATACAATAGTCACCATGCGCACTTTCCGCCATGGGAGTTATGTCTCCAACTGTCTACGCTTTGATCGTTCCCTGGAAGACCAGTAGTAGTTTCAGATGCACATCTAAGGGCTTTCTGTAATCTGTGGACTATCAGAGTGTTGATGAAAGACAGAAATTGCATTGGGGTTGAATACAAGAGTCTCCATTTGCAGTTTCCTCCATGGGAGTAAGGTCTCAAACAGTCTACGCTTTGATCGTTCCCCGGTAAACCAGTAGTAGTTTACGATGAACATCTGGAGGCATTCTGTAATCTGTGGACTATCAGAATGTTGATGAAACACAGAAATTGCATCGGGATTGAATACAACAGTCACCATGCGCACTTTCCTCCATGGGAGTAATTCTCAAAGAGTCTATGCTTTGATAGTTCCCTGTAAGACCAGTAGTAGTTTCCGATGCACATCTGGAGGCATTCTGTACTCTGTGGTCTATCGGAGTGTTGATGAAACGCAGAAATTGCATCGGGATTGAATACAACAGTCACCATGAGCACTTTTCTCCATGGGAGTAATGTCTCTAACAGTCTACGCTTTGATCGTTCCCTGTAAGACCAGTAGTAGTTTCCGATGCACATCTGGAGGCATTCTGTACCCTGTGGACTATCAGAGTGTTGATGAAACACAGTAATTGCATCGGGATTGAATACAACAGTCACCATGCGCACTTTCCTCCACGGGAGGTATGTCTCAAACAGTCTACGCTTTGATCGTTCCCTGGAAGACCAGTAGTAGTTTCCTATTCACATCTGGCGGCATTCTGTAATCTGTGGACTATCAGAGTGTTGATGGAACACAGAAATTGCATCGGGATTGAATACAACAGTCTCCATGCGCAGTTTCCTCCATGGGAGTAATGTCTCAAACAGTCTACGCTTTGATCGTTCCCTTGTAGACCAGTAGTAGTTTCCGATGCACATCTGGTGGCATTCTGTAATCTCTGGCCTATCAGAGTGTTGATGAAACACAGAAATTGCATCGGGATTGAATACAACAGTCACCATGCGGACTTTCCTCCATGTGAGTAATGTCTCTTACAGTCTACGATTTGATCGTTCCCCAGAAGACCAGTAGTAGTTTCCTATGCACATCTGGAGGCTTTCTGTACACTGTGGAATATCAGAGTGTTGAAACACAGAAATTGCATCGGGGTTGAATACAACAGTCTCCATGCGCTGTTTCCTCCATGGGACTAATGTCTCAAACAGTCTACGCTTTCATCGTTCCCTAGAAGACCAGTAATAGTTTACGATGAACATCTGGAGGCATTCTGTAATCTGTGGTCTATCAGAATGTTGATGAAATACAGAAATTGCATCGGGGTTGAATACAACAGTCTCCGTGTGCAGTTTCCTCCATGGGAGTAATGTCTCAAACAGTGTACGCTTTCATCGTTCCCTGGAAGACCAGTAATTGATTACGATGAACATCTGGAGGCATTCTGTAATCTGTGGACTTTCAGAATGTTGATGAAACACAGAAATTGCATCGGGATTGAATACAACAGTCACCATGCGCACTTTCCTCCATGGGAGTAATGTCTCTAACAGTCTACGCTTTGATCTTTCCCCAGAAGACCAGTAGTAGTTTCCTATGCACATCAGGTGGCATTCTGCAATCTGTGGCCTATCAGAGTGTTGATGAAACACAGAAATTGCATCGGGATTGAATACAACTGTCACCATGCGGACTTTCCTCCATGTGAGTAATGTCTCTAAAAGTCTACGCATTGATCGTTCCCCAGAAGACCAGTAGTAGTTTCCTATGCACATCTGGAGGCTTTCTGTACACTGTGGACTATCAGAGTGTTGATGAAACACAGAAATTGCATCGGGGTTGAATACAACAGTCTCCATGCGCAGTTTCCTCCATGGGAGTAATGTCTCAAACAGTCTACGCATTCATCGTTCCCTGGAAGACCAGTAATTGTTTACGATGAACATCTGGAGGCATTCTGTAATCTGTGGACTATCAGACTGTTAGTGAAATACAAAAATTGCATGGGGGTTGAATACAACAGTCTCCATGCGCAGTTTCCTCAAAGGGAGTAATGTCTCAAACAGTCTTCGTTTTCATCGTTCCCTGGAAGACCAGTAATAGTTTACGATGAACATCTGGAGGCATTCTGTAATCTGTGGACTATCAGAGTGTTGATGAAACACAGAAAATGCATCGGGATTGAATACAACAGTCGCCATGAGCACTTTCCTCCATGGGAGTAATGTCTCAAACAGTCTATTCTTTGATCGTTCCCTGTAAGACCAGTAGTAGTTTCCGATGCACATCTGGAGGCATTCTGTTTACTATTAGAGTGTTGATGAAACACAGAAATTGCGTCGGGATTGAATACAACAGTCACCATGCGCACTTTCCTCCACGAGAGTACTGTCTCAAACAATCTACGATTTGATCGTTCCCTCGACGACCAGTAGTAGTTTCCGATGCACATCTGGTGGCATTCTGTAATGTGTAGACTATCAGAGTGTTGATGAAACACAGTAATTGGATCGGGATTGAATACAACAGTCACCATGCGCAGTTTCCTCCATGGGAGTAATGTCTCGAACAGTCTACGCTTTTAACGTTCCCTGGAAGACCAGTAGTAGTTTCCTATGCACATCTGGAGGCTTTCTGTAAACTGTGGACTATCACAGTGTTGATGAAAGACAGAAATTGCATCGGGGTGTAATAGAAGAGTCTCCATGCGCAGTTTCCTCCATGGGAGTAAAGTTCTAACAGTTTACGCTTTGACCGTTCCCAGGAAGACCAGTAGTAGTTACCGATGCACATCTGGAGGCTTTCTGTTCTCTGTGGACTATCAGAGTGTTGATGAAACACAGAAATTGCATCGGGATTGAATACAACAGTCACCATGCGCACTTTACTCCATCGGAGTAATGTTTCAAAGAGTTTACGCATTGATCGTTCCCTGGAAGACCAGTAGCAGTTTCCGATGCACATCTGGAGGCATTCTGTAATCTGTGGAGTATCAGAGTATTAATGAAACACAGAAATTGTATCGGGATTCACTACAACAGTCACCATGCGCTCATTCCTCCATAAAAGTAATGTCTCAACAGTCTACGCTTTGATCGTTCCCTGGAAGACCAGTAGTAGTTTCTGATGCACATCTGGAGGCATTCTGTAATCTGTGGAATATCAGAGTGTTGATGAAACACAGAAATTGCATCGGGATTGAATACAACAGTCACCATGCGCACTTTCCTATATGGGAGTAATGTCTCAAACAGTCTACGCTTTGATCGTTCCCTGGAAGACCAGTAGTAGTTTCCGATGCACATCTGGAGGCTTTCTGTTCTCTGTGGACTATCAGAGTGTTGATGAAACACAGAATTTGCATCGGGATTGAATACAACAGTCACCATGCGCACTTTTCTCCATTGGAGTAATTCTCAAACAGTCTATGCTTTGATCGTTCCCTGGAAGACCAGTAGCAGTTTCCGATGCACATCTGGGGGCTTTCTGTAATCTGTGGACCTTCAGAGTGTTGATGAAACACAGAAACTTCCTCGGGATTAAATACAACAGTCACCATGGGCAGTTTCCTCCATGGGAGTAATGTCTCAAACAGTCTACGCTTTGATCGTTCCTGGAAGACCAGAAGTTGTTTCCGATGCACATCTGGAGGCATTCTGTAGTCTGTGGACTATCAGAGTGTTGATGAAACACAGAAATTGCGTCGGGATTGAATACAACAGTCATCATGCGCACCTTACTCCATGGGAGTAATGTCTCTAACAGTCTACGCTTTGATCGTTCCCTGGAAGACCAGTAGTAGTTTCAATTGCACATCTGGAGGCATTCTGTAATCTGTGGACTAAAAGAGTGTTGATGAAACACAGAAATTGCATCGGGATTGAATACAACAGTCACCATGCGCACTTTACTCCATCGGAGTAATGTTTCAAAGAGTTTACGCTTTGATCGTTCCCTGGAAGACCAGTAGCAGTTTCCGATGCACATCTGGAGGCATTCTGTAATCTTTGGAGTATCAGAGTATTGATGAAACACAGAAATTGCATCGGGATTGAATACAAAAGTCACCATGCGCTCATTCCTCCATAAAAGTAATGTCTCAACAGTCTACGCTTTGATCGTTCCCTGGAACACCAGTGGTAGTTTCCGATGCACATCTGGAGGCATTCTGTAATCTGTGGAATATCAGAGTGTTGATGAAACACAGAAATTGCATCTGGATTGAATACAACAGTCACCATGCGCACTTTCCTCCATGGGAGTAAAGTCTCAAACAGTCTACGCTTTGATCGTTCCCCGGAAGACCAGAAGTAGTTATTGATGCACATCTGAAGAAATTCTGTAATCTGTGGACTATCAGAGTGTTGATGAAACACAGTAATTGCATCTGGATTGAATACAAGTCACCATGCGCACTTTCCTCCATGGGAGTAATGTCTCAAACAGTCTACGCATTGATCGTTCACTGGAAGACCAGTAGTAGTTACCGATGCACATCTGGAGGCTTTCTGTTCTCTGTGGACTATCAGAGTGTTGATGAAACACAGAAATTGCATCGGGATTGAATACAACAGTCAACATTTGAACTTTCCTCCATGGGAGTAATTCTCAAACAGTCTATGCTTTGATCGTTCCCTGTAAGACCAGTAGTAGTTTCCGATGCACATCTGGTGGCATTCTGTAATCTGTGGATCAGAGTGTTGATGAAACACAAAAATTGCCTCGGGATTGAATACAACAGTCACCATGCGCACTTTCCTCCATGGGAGTAATGTCTCTAACAGTTTACGCTTTTATCGTTCCCCAGAAGACCAGTAGTAGTTTCCTATGCACATCTGGAGGCTTTCTGTACACTGTGGACTATCAGAGTGTTGATGAAACACAGAAATTGCATCGGGATTCAATACAACAGTCACCATGCGCACTTTCCTCCTTGGGAGTAATTCTCAAACAGTCTACGCTTTGATCGTTCCCTGGAAGACCAGTAGTAGTTTCCGATGCACATCTGGAGGCTTTCTGTACACTGTGGACTATCAGAGTGTTGATGAAAGACAGAAATTGCATGGGGGTGTAATACAAGAGCCTCCATGCGCAGTTTCCTCCATGGGAGTAAAGTTCTAACAGTTTTTGCTTTGACCGTTCCCAGGAAGACCAGTAGTAGTTACCGATGCACATCTGGAGGCTTTCTGTTCTCTGTGGACTATCAGAGTGTTGATGAAACACAGAAATTGCATCGGGATTGAATACAACAGTCACCATGCGCACTTTCCTCCATGGGAGTAATTCTCAAACAGTCTATGCTTTGATCGTTCCCTGTAAGAATCAGTAGTAGTTTCCGATGCACATCTCGAGGCATTCTGTACTCTGTGGACTATCAGAGTGTTGATGAAACAGAGAAATTGCATCGGGATTGAATACAACAGTCACCATGCGCACTTTCCTCCATGGGAGTAATTCTCAAACAGTCTACGCTTTCATCGGTCCCTGGAAGACCAGTAGTAGTTTCCGATGCACATCTGGGGGCTTTCTGTAATCTGTGGACTATCAGAGGGTTGATGAAGCACAGAAATAGCCTCGGGATTGAATACAACAGTCAACATGCCCACTTTCCTCCATGGGAGTAATTCTCAAACAGTCTATGCTTTGATCGTTCCCTGTAAGACCATTAGTAGTTTCCGATGCACATCTCGAAGCATTCTGTACCCTGTGGACTATCAGAGTGTTGATGAAACACAGAAACTGCATCGGGATTAAATACAACAGTCACCATGCGCACTTTCCTCCATGGGAGTAAATTCTCAAACAGTCTACGCTTTGATCGTTTCCAGGAAGACCAGTAGTAGTTTCCGATGAACATCTGGAGGCATTCTGTAATCAGTGGACTATCAGAGTGTTGATGAAACACAGAAATTGCATCGGGATTGAATACAACAGTCACCATGCGCACTTTCCCCCATGGGAGTAATTCTCAAACAGTCTACGCTTTGATCGTTCCCTGTAAGACCAGTAGTAGTTTCCGATGCACATCTGGAGGCATTCTGTAGCCTGTGGACTATCAGAGTGCTGATGAAACACAGTAATTGCTTCGGGATTGAATACAACAGTCACCATGCGCACTTCCCTCCACGGGAGTAATGTCTCTAACAATCTACGCTTTGATCGTTCCCTAGAAGACCAGTAGTAGTTTCCGATGCACATCTGGAGGCTTTCTGTTCTCTGTGGACTATCAGAGTGTTGATGAAACACAGAAATTGCATCGGGATTGAATACAACAGTCACCATGCGCACTTTCCTCCATGGGAGTAATTCTCAAACAGTCTATGCTTTGATCGTTCCCTGTAAGACCAGTAGTAGTCTCCGATGCACATCTGGTTTGCATTCTGTAATCTGTGGACTATCAGAGTGTTGATGAAACAGAGAAATTGCATCGGGATTGAATACAACAGTCACCATGCGCACATTCCTCCGTGGGAGTAAAGTCTCAAACAGTCAACGCTTTGATCGTTCCCTGGAAGACCAGTAGTAGTTTCCGATGAACATCTGGAGGCATTCTGTAATCTGTGGACTATCAGAGTGTTGATGAAACACAGAAATTGCATCGGGATTGAATACAACAGTCTCCATGCGCAGTTTCCTCCATGGAAGTAATGTCTCAAACAGTCTACGATTTGATCGATCCCTGGAAGACCAGTAGTAGTTTCCGATGCACATCTGGGGGCTTTCTGTAATCTGTGGACTATCAGAGTGTTGATGAAACACAGAAATTGCCTCGGGATTGAATACAACAGTCAACATTCGAACTTTCCTCCATGGGAGTAATTCTCAAACAGTCTATGCTTTGATCGTTCCCTGTAAGACCAGTAGTAGTTTCCGATGCACATCTGGTGGCATTCTGTAATCTGTGGATCAGAGTGTTGATGAAACACAAAAATTGCCTCGGGATTGAATACAACAGTCACCATGCGCACTGTCCTCCATGGGAGTAATGTCTCTAACAGTCTACGCTTTTATCGTTCCCCAGAAGACCAGTAGTAGTTTCCTATGCACATCTAGAGGCTTTCTGTACACTGTGGACTATCAGAGTGTTGATGAAAGACAGAAATTGCATCGTTGTGTAATACAAGAGTCTCCATGCGCAGTTTCCTCCATGCGAGTAAAGTCTCTAACAGTTTACGCTTTGACCGTACCCAGGAAGACCAGTAGTAATTTCCGATGCACATCTGGAGGCTTTCTTTTCTCTGTATACTATCAGAGTGTTGATGAAACACAGAAAGTGCATCGGGATTGAATACAACAGTCACCATGCGCACTTTGCTCCATGGGAGTAATTCTCAAACAGTCTATGCTTTGATCGTTCCCTGTAAGACCAGTAGTAGCTTCCGATGCACATCTCGAGGCATTCTGTACTCTGTGGTCTATCAGAGTGTTGATGAAACACAGAAATTGCAACGGGATTGAATACAACAGTCACTATGCGCACTTACCTCCATGGGAGTAATGTGTCTAACAGTCTACGCTTTGATCGTTCCCGGAAGACCAGAAGTTGTTTCCGATGCTCATCTGGAGGCATTCTGTTGACTATTAGAGTGTTGATGAAACACAGAAATTGCGTCGGGATTGAATACAACAGTCACCATGCGCACTTTCCTCCACGGGAGTACTGTCTCAAACAATCTACGCTTTGATCGTTCCCTCGACGACCAGTAGTAGTTTCCGATGCACATCTGGTGGCATTCTGTAATGTGTAGACTATCAGAGTGTTGATGAAACACAGTAATTGGATCGGGATTGAATACAACTGTCACCATGGGCAGTTTCCTCCATGGGAGTAACTCTCAAACAGACTATTCTTTGATCGTTCCCTGTAAGACCAGTAGTAGTTTCCGATGCACATCTGGAGGCATTCTGTTGTCTATTAGAGTGTTGATGAAACACAGAAATTGCGTCGGGATTGAATACAACAGTCACCATGCGCACTTTCCTCCACGGGAGTACTGTCTCAAACAATCTACGCTTTGATCGTTCCCTCGACGACCAGTAGTAGTTTCCGATGCACATCTGGTGGCATTCTGTAATGTGTAGACTATCAGAGTGTTGATGAAACACAGTAATTGCATCGGGGTGTAATACAAGAGTCTCCATGCGCAGTTTCCTCCATGGGAGTAAAGTTCTAACAGTTTACGCTTTGACCGTTCCCAGGAAGACCAGTAGTAGTTACCGATGCACATCTGGAGGCTTTCTGTTCTCTGTGGAATATCAGAGTGTTGATGAAACACAGAAATTGCATCGGGATTGAATACAACAGTCACCATGCGCACTTTGCTCCATGGGAGTAATTCTCAAACAGTCTATGCTTTGATCGATCCCTGTAAGACCAGTAGTTGTTTCCGATGCACATCTCGAGGCCTTCTGTACTCTGTGGACTATTAGAGTGTTGATGAAACACAGAAATTGCATTGGGATTGAATACAACAGTCACTATGCGCACTTTCCTCCATGGGAGTAATGTCTCTAACAGTCTATGCTTTGATCGTTCCTGGAAGACCAGAAGTTGTTTCCGATGCACATCTGGAGGCCTTCTGTACTCTGTGGACTATTAGAGTGTTGATGAAACACAGAAATTGCATTGGGATTGAATACAACAGTCACTATGCGCACTTTCCTCCATGGGAGTAATGTCTCTAACAGTCTATGCTTTGATCGTTCCTGGAAGACCAGTAGCAGTTTCCGATGCACAGGTGGAGGCATTCTGTAATCTGTGGAGTATCAGAGTATTGATGAAACACAGAAATTGCATCGGGATTGAATACAACAGTCACCATGCGCTCATTCCTCCATAAAAATAATGTCTCAACAGTCTACGCTTTCATCGTTCCCTGGAAGACCAGTAGTAGTTTCCGATGCACATCTGGAGGCATTCTGTAATCTGTGGAATATCAGAGTGTTGATGAAACACAGAAATTGCATCGGGATTGAATACAACAGTCACCATGCGCACATTCCTCCATAAAAGTAATGTCTCAACAGTCTACGCTTTGATCGTTCCCTGGAAGGCCAGTAGTAGTTTCAATTGCACATCTGGAGGCATTCTGTAATCTGTGGACTACCAGAGTGTTGATGAAACACAGAAATTGCATCGGGATTGAATACAACAGTCACCATGCGCTTTTTTCTCCATGGGAGTAATGTCTCTAACAGTCTACGCTTTGATCGTTCCCTGGAAGACCAGTAGTAGTTTCCGATGCACATATGGAGTGTTTCCGTAATCTGTGGAATATCAGAGTGTTGATGAAACACAGAAATTGCAACGGGATTGAATACAACAGTCACCATGCGCACTTTCCTCCATGGGAGTAATTTATCAAACAGTCTACGCTTTGATCGTTCCCTGGAAGACCAGTAGTAGTTTCCGAAGCACATCTGGAGGCATTCTGTAATCTGTGGAGTATCAGAGTGTTCATGAAACACTGAAATTGCATCGGGATTGAATACAACAGTCTCCATGCGCACTTTCCTACACGGGAGTAATGTCTCAAACAGTCTACGATTTGATCGTTCGCTGGAAGTCCAGTAGTAGTTTCCGATGCACATGTGTAGGCTTTCCGTAATCTGTGGACTATCAGAGTGTTGATGAAACACAGAAATTGCATCGGGATTGAATACAACAGTCACCATGCGCACTTTCCTCCATGGGAGTAATGTTTCGAATAGTTTACGCTTTGATCGTTCCCTGGAAGACCAGTAGCAGTTTCAGATGCACATGTGGAGGCATTCTGTAATCTGTGGAGTATCAGAGTGTTGATGAAACACAGAAATTGCTACGGGATTGAATACAACAGTCACCATGCGCAATTTCCGCCATGGGAGTTATGTCTCCCACAGTCTACGGTTTGATCGTTCCCTGGAAGACCAGTAGTAGTTTCCGGTGCACATCTGGACGCATTCTGTAATCTGTGGACTATCAGAGTGTTGATGAAACACAGAAACTGCATCGGGATTGAATACAACAGTCACTATGCGCACTATCTTCCATGCGATAAATATCTAAAACAGCCTACGCTTTGATCGTTCCCTGGAAGACCAGTAGTAGTTATTGATGCACATCTGAAGAAATTCTGTAATCTGTGGACTATCAGAGTGTTGATGAAACACAGTAATTGCATCGGGATTGAATACAACAGTCACCATGCGCACTTTCCTCCATGGGAGTAATGTCTCTAACAGTCTACGATTTGATCGTTCCCTGGAAGACCAGTAGTAGTTTCCGATGCACATCTGGAGGCTTTCTGTTCTCTGTGGACTATCAGATTGTTGATGAAACACAGAAATTGCATCGGGATTGAATACAACAGTCTCCATGCGCAGTTTCCGCCATGGGAGTAATGTCTCCAACAGTCTACGCTTTGATCGTTCCCTGGAAGACCAGTAGTTGTTACCTCCGATGCACATCTGGAGGCATTCTGTAATCTGTGGACTATCATACTGTTGAAGAAACACAGAAACTGCATCGGGATTGAATACAACAGTCACCATGCGCACTATCCTCCATGCGATTAATATCTAAAACAGCCTACGCTCTGATCGTTCCCTGGAAGACCAGTAGTAGTTATTGATGCACATCTGAAGAAATTCTGTAATCTGTGGACTATCAGAGTGTTGATGAAACACAGTAATTGCATCGGGATTGAATATAACAGTCACCATGCGCACTTTCCTCCATGGGAGTAATGTCTCTAACAGTCTACGATTTGACCGTTCCCTGGAAGACCAGTAGTAGTTTCCGATGCACATCTGGAGGCTTTCTGTACTCTGTGGACTATCAGATTGTTGATGAAACACAGAAATTGCATCGGGATTGAATACAACAGTCTCCATGCGCAGTTTCCTTCATGGTAGTAATGTCTCAAACAGTCTACGCTTTGATCGTTCCCTGGTAGACCAGTAGTAGTTTCAATTGCACATCTGGAGGCATTCTGTAATCTGTGGACTACCAGAGTGTTGATGAAACACAGAAATTGCATCTAGGATTGAATACAACAGTCACCATGCGCACTTTACTCCATGGGAGTAATTTCTATAACAGTCTACGCTTTGATCGTTCCCTGGAAGAGAAGTAGTTGTTTCCGATGCACATATGGAGGCTTTCCGTAATTTGTGGACTATCAGAGTGTTGATGAAACTCACAAATTGCATCGGGATTGAATACAACAGTCACCATGCGCTCTTTCCTCCATGGGAGTAATGTTTCAAAGAGTTTACGCTTTGATCGTTCCCTGGAAGACCAGTAGCAGTTTCCGATGCACATATGTAGCACTCTGTAATATGTGGAGTATCAGAGTGTTGATGAAACACAGTAATTGCATCGGGATTGAATACAACAGTCACCATGCGCACATTCCTCCATAAAAGTAATGTCTCAACAGTCTACGCTTTGATCGTTCCCTGGAAGACCAGTAGTAGTTTCCGATGCACATCTGGAGGCATTTTGTAATCTGTGGAATATCAGAGTGTTGATGAGACACAGAAATTGCATCGGGATTGAATACAACGGTCACCATGCGCACTTGCCTCCATGGGAGTAATGTAACAAACAGTCTACGCTTTGATCGTTCCCTGGAAGACCAGTAGTAGTTTCCGATGCACTTCTGGAGGCATTTTGTAATCTGTGGAGTATCTGAGTGTTGATGAAACACAGAAATTGCATCGGGATTGAATACAACAGTCACCATGCGTAGTTTCCTCCATGGGAGTGATGTCTCAAACAGTCTACGCTTTGATCGTTCCCTGGAAGACCAGTAGTAGTTTCAGATGCAAATCTGGGGGCTTTCTGTAATCTGTGGACTATCAGAGTGTTGATGAAACACAGAAATTGCCTCGGGATAGAATACAGCAGTCACCATGCGCACTTTCCTCCATGGGAGTAATTCTCAAACAGTCTATGCTTTGATCGTTCCCTGTACGACCAGTAGTAGTTTCCGATGCACATCTCGAGGCATTCTGTACTCTGTGGACTATCAGAGTGTTGATGAAACACAGAAATTGCATCGGGATTGAATACAACAGTCACCATGCGCACTTTCCTCCATGGGAGTAATGTATCAAGAGTCTACGCTTTGATCGTTCCCTGGAAGACCAGTAGTAGTTTCTGATGCACATCTGGAGGCTTTCTGTACTCTGTGGACTATCACAGTGTTGATGAAACACAGTAATTGCATCGGGATTGAATACAACAGTGACCATGCGCACTTTCCTCCGTGGGAGTAATGCTCAAACAGTCTATTCTTCGATCGTTCCCTGTAAGACCAGTAGTAGTTACCGATGCACATCTGGAGGCATTCTGTTGACTATTAGAGTGTTGATGAAACCCAGAAATTGCATCGGGATTGAATACAATAGTCACTATGCGCATTTTCCGCCATGGGAGCAATGTCTCAGACAGTCTACGCTTTGATCTTTCCCTGGAAGACCAGTAGTAGTTTCCGATGCACATCTGGAGGCATTCTGTAATTTGTGGACTATCAGAGTGTTGATGAAACACAGATATTGCATCGGGATGAATACAACAGTCACCAGGCGCACTTTCCTCCATGGGAGTAATGTCTCAAACAGTCTACGCTTTGATCGTTCCCTGGAAGACCACTAGTAGTTTCTGATGCACATCTGGTGGCATTATGTAATGTGTAGACTATCAGAGTGTTGATGAAACACAGTAATTCCATCGCGGTTAAATACAACAGTCACCATGCGCACTTTCCTCCATGGGAGTAATGTCTCTAACAGTCTACGTTTGATCGTTCCCTGGAAGACCAGTATTAGTTTCCGATGCACATCTGGAGGCTTTCTGTTCTTTGTGGGCTATCAGAGTGTTGATGAAACACAGAAATTGCATCGGGATTGAGTACAACAGTCACCACTCGCACTTTCCTCCATGGGAGTAATGTCTCAAACAGTCAACGCTTTGATCGTTCCCTGGAAGACCAGTAGTAGTTTCCGATGCACATCTGAAGATATTCTGTAATCTGTGGACTATCAGAGTGTTGATGAAACACAGAAATTGCATCGGGATTGAATACAATAGTCACCATGCGCACTTTCCGCCATGGGAGTTATGTCTCCAACAGCCTACGCTTTGATCGTTCCCTGGAAGACCAGTAGTAGTTATTGATGCACATCTGAAGAAATTCTGTAATCTGTGGACTATCAGAGTGTTGATGAAACACAGTAATTGCATCGGGATTGAATACAACAGTAACCATGCGCACTTTCCTCCATGGGACTAATGTCTCTAACAGTCTACGCTTTGGTCTTTCCCTGGAAGACCAGTAGTAGTTTCCGATGCACATCTGGAGGCTTTCTGTACTCTGTGGACTATCAGAGTGTTGATGAAACACAGAAATTGCATCGGGATTGAATACAACAGTCTCCATGCGCAGTTTCCTCCATGGGAGTAATGTCTCAAACAGTTTACGCTTTGATCATCCCCTGGTAGACCAGTAGTAGTTTCAATTGCACATCTGGAGGCATTCTGTAATCTGTGGACTACCAGAGTGTTGATGAAACACAGAAATTGCATCGGGATTGAATACAACAGTCACCATGCGCACTTTTCTCCATGGGAGTAATGTCTCTAACAGTCTACGCTTTGATCGTTCCCTGGAAGACCAGTAGTAGTTTCCGATGCACATATGGAGGGTTTCCGTAATCTGTGGACTATCATAGTGTTGATGAAACACAGAAATTGCATCGGGATTGAATACAACAATCACCATGCGCACTTTCCTCCACGGGAGTAATGTTTCAAAGAGTTTACGCTTTGATCGTTGCCTGGAATTCCAGTAGTAGTTTCCGATGCACATCTGGAGGCATTCTGTAATCTGTGGAATATCAGAGTGTTGATGAAACACAGAAATTGCAACGGGATTGAATACAACAGTCACCATGCGCACTTTCCTCCATGGGAGTAATGTATCAAACAGTCTACGCTTTGATCGTTCCCTGGAAGAACAGTAGTAGTTTCCGATGCACATCTGGAGGCATTCTGTAATCTGTGGAGTATCAGAGTGTTGATGAAACACTGAAATTGCGTCGGGATTGAATACAACAGTCACCATGCGCACTTTCCTACACGGGAGTAGTGTCTCAAACAGTCTACGTTTTGATCGTTCCCTTGATGACCAGTAGTAGTTTCCGATGCACATCTGGAGGCATTCTGTAATTTGTGGACTATCAGAGTGTTGATGAAACACAGAAATTGCATCGGTATTGAATACAACAGTCACCAGGCGCACTTTCCTCCATGGGAGTAATGTCTCAAACAGTCTACGCTTTGATCGTTCCCTGGAAGACCACTAGTAGTTTCTGATGCACATCTGGTGGCATTATGTAATGTGTAGACTATCAGAGTGTTGATGAAACACAGTAAATTCATCGGGATTAAATACAACAGTCACCATGCGCACTTTCCTCCATGGGAGTAATGTCTCTAACAGTCTACGTTTGATCGTTCCCTGGAAGACCAGTAGTAGTTTCCGATGCACATCTGGAGGCTTTCTGTTCTTTGTGGACTATCAGAGTGTTGATGAAACACAGAAATTGCATCGGGATTGAATACAACAGTCACGATGCGCACTTTCCTCCATGGGAGTAATGTCTCAAACAGTCAACGCTTTGATCGTTCCCTGGAAGACCAGTAGTAGTTTCCGATGCACATCTGAAGGCATTCTGTAATCTGTGGACTATCAGAGTGTTGATGAAACACAGAAATTGCATCGGGATTAAATACAATAGTCACCATGCGCACTTTCCGCCATGGGAGTTATGTCTCCAACTGTCTACGCTTTGATCGTTCCCTGGAAGACCAGTAGTAGTTTCAGATGCACATCTAAGGGCTTTCTGTAATCTGTGGACTATCAGAGTGTTGATGAAAGACAGAAATTGCATTGGGGTTGAATACAAGAGTCTCCATTTGCAGTTTCCTCCATGGGAGTAAGGTCTCAAACAGTCTACGCTTTGATCGTTCCCCGGTAAACCAGTAGTAGTTTACGATGAACATCTGGAGGCATTCTGTAATCTGTGGACTATCAGAATGTTGATGAAACACAGAAATTGCATCGGGATTGAATACAACAGTCACCATGCGCACTTTCCTCCATGGGAGTAATTCTCAAAGAGTCTATGCTTTGATCGTTCCCTGTAAGACCAGTAGTAGTTTCCGATGCACATCTGGAGGCATTCTGTACTCTGTGGTCTATCGGAGTGTTGATGAAACGCAGAAATTGCTTCGGGATTGAATACAACAGTCACCATGAGCACTTTCCTCCATGGGAGTAATGTCTCTAACAGTCTACGCTTTGATCGTTCCCTGTAAGACCAGTAGTAGTTTCCGATGCACATCTGGAGGCATTCTGTACCCTGTGGACTATCAGAGTGTTGATGAAACACAGTAATTGCATCGGGATTGAATACAACAGTCACCATGCGCACTTTCCTCCACGGGAGGTATGTCTCAAACAGTCTACGCTTTGATCGTTCCCTGGAAGACCAGTTGTAGTTTCCTATTCACATCTGGCGGCATTCTGTAATCTGTGGACTATCAGAGTGTTGATGGAACACAGAAATTGCATCGGGATTGAATACAACAGTCTCCATGCGCAGTTTCCTCCATGGGAGTAATGTCTCAAACAGTCTACGCTTTGATCGTTCCCTTGTAGACCAGTAGTAGTTTCCGATGCACATCTGGTGGCATTCTGTAATCTCTGGCCTATCAGAGTGTTGATGAAACACAGAAATTGCATCGGGATTGAATACAACAGTCACCATGCGGACTTTCCTCCATGTGAGTAATGTCTCTTACAGTCTACGATTTGATCGTTCCCCAGAAGACCAGTAATAGTTTCCTATGCACATCTGGAGGCTTTCTGTACACTGTGGAATATCAGAGTGTTGAAACACAGAAATTGCATCGGGGTTGAATACAACAGTCTCCATGCGCTGTTTCCTCCATGGGACTAATGTCTCAAACAGTCTACGCTTTCATCGTTCCCTAGAAGACCAGTAATAGTTTACGATGAACATCTGGAGGCATTCTGTAATCTGTGGTCTATCAGAATGTTGATGAAATACAGAAATTGCATCGGGGTTGAATACAACAGTCTCCGTGTGCAGTTTCCTCCATGGGAGTAATGTCTCAAACAGTGTACGCTTTCATCGTTCCCTGGAAGACCAGTAATTGATTACGATGAACATCTGGAGGCATTCTGTAATCTGTGGACTTTCAGAATGTTGATGAAACACAGAAATTGCATCGGGATTGAATACAACAGTCACCATGCGCACTTTCCTCCATGGGAGTAATGTCTCTAACAGTCTACGCTTTGATCTTTCCCCAGAAGACCAGTAGTAGTTTCCTATGCACATCAGGTGGCATTCTGCAATCTGTGGCCTATCAGAGTGTTGATGAAACACAGAAATTGCATCGGGATTGAATACAACTGTCACCATGCGGACTTTCCTCCATGTGAGTAATGTCTCTAAAAGTCTACGCATTGATCGTTCCCCAGAAGACCAGTAGTAGTTTCCTATGCACATCTGGAGGCTTTCTGTACACTGTGGACTATCAGAGTGTTGATGAAACACAGAAATTGCATCGGGGTTGAATACAACAGTCTCCATGCGCAGTTTCCTCCATGGGAGTAATGTCTCAAACAGTCTACGCATTCATCGTTCCCTGGAAGACCAGTAATTGTTTACGATGAACATCTGGAGGCATTCTGTAATCTGTGGACTATCAGACTGTTAGTGAAATACAAAAATTGCATGGGGGTTGAATACAACAGTCTCCATGCGCAGTTTCCTCAAAGGGAGTAATGTCTCAAACAGTCTTCGTTTTCATCGTTCCCTGGAAGACCAGTAATAGTTTACGATGAACATCTGGAGGCATTCTGTAATCTGTGGACTATCAGAGTGTTGATGAAACACAGAAAATGCATCGGGATTGAATACAACAGTCGCCATGAGCACTTTCCTTCATGGGAGTAATGTCTCAAACAGTCTATTCTTTGATCGTTCCCTGTAAGACCAGTAGTAGTTTCCGATGCACATCTGGAGGCATTCTGTTTACTATTAGAGTGTTGATGAAACACAGAAATTGCGTCGGGATTGAATACAACAGTCACCATGCGCACTTTCCTCCACGAGAGTACTGTCTCAAACAATCTACGATTTGATCGTTCCCTCGACGACCAGTAGTAGTTTCCGATGCACATCTGGTGGCATTCTGTAATGTGTAGACTATCAGAGTGTTGATGAAACACAGTAATTGGATCGGGATTGAATACAACAGTCACCATGCGCAGTTTCCTCCATGGGAGTAATGTCTCGAACAGTCTACGCTTTTAACGTTCCCTGGAAGACCAGTAGTAGTTTCCTATGCACATCTGGAGGCTTTCTGTAAACTGTGGACTATCAGAGTGTTGATGAAAGACAGAAATTGCATCGGGGTGTAATAGAAGAGTCTCCATGCGCAGTTTCCTCCATGGGAGTAAAGTTCTAACAGTTTACGCTTTGACCGTTCCCAGGAAGACCAGTAGTAGTTACCGATGCACATCTGGAGGCTTTCTGTTCTCTGTGGACTATCAGAGTGTTGATGAAACACAGAAATTGCATCGGGATTGAATACAACAGTCACCATGCGCACTTTACTCCATCGGAGTAATGTTTCAAAGAGTTTACGCATTGATCGTTCCCTGGAAGACCAGTAGCAGTTTCCGATGCACATCTGGAGGCATTCTGTAATCTGTGGAGTATCAGAGTATTAATGAAACACAGAAATTGTATCGGGATTCACTACAACAGTCACCATGCGCTCATTCCTCCATAAAAGTAATGTCTCAACAGTCTACGCTTTGATCGTTCCCTGGAAGACCAGTAGTAGTTTCTGATGCACATCTGGAGGCATTCTGTAATCTGTGGAATATCAGAGTGTTGATGAAACACAGAAATTGCATCGGGATTGAATACAACAGTCACCATGCGCACTTTCCTATATGGGAGTAATGTCTCAAACAGTCTACGCTTTGATCGTTCCCTGGAAGACCAGTAGTAGTTTCCGATGCACATCTGGAGGCTTTCTGTTCTCTGTGGACTATCAGAGTGTTGATGAAACACAGAAATTGCATCGGGATTGAATACAACAGTCACCATGCGCACTTTTCTCCATTGGAGTAATTCTCAAACAGTCTATGCTTTGATCGTTCCCTGTAAGACCAGTAGTAGTCTCCGATGCACATCTGGTTTGCATTCTGTAATCTGTGGACTATCAGAGTGTTGATGAAACACAGAAATTGCATCGGGAATGAATACAACAGTCACCATGCGCAGTTTCCTCCATGGGAGTAATGTCTCAAACAGTCTACGCTTTGATCGTTCCCTGGAAGACCAGTAGGAGTTTCCGATGCACATCTGGGGGCTTTCTGTAATCTGTGGACCTTCAGAGTGTTGATGAAACACAGAAACTTCCTCGGGATTAAATACAACTGTCACCATGGGCAGTTTCCTCCATGGGAGTAATGTCTCAAACAGTCTACGCTTTGATCGTTCCTGGAAGACCAGAAGTTGTTTCCGATGCACATCTGGAGGCATTCTGTAGTCTGTGGACTATCAGAGTGTTGATGAAACACAGAAATTGCGTCGGGATTGAATACAACAGTCATCATGCGCACCTTACTCCATGGGAGTAATGTCTCTAACAGTCTACGCTTTGATCGTTCCCTGGAAGACCAGTAGTAGTTTCAATTGCACATCTGGAGGCATTCTGTAATCTGTGGACTAAAAGAGTGTTGATGAAACACAGAAATTGCATCGGGATTGAATACAACAGTCACCATGCGCACTTTACTCCATCGGAGTAATGTTTCAAAGAGTTTACGCTTTGATCGTTCCCTGGAAGACCAGTAGCAGTTTCCGATGCACATCTGGAGGCATTCTGTAATCTTTGGAGTATCAGAGTATTGATGAAACACAGAAATTGCATCGGGATTGAATACAACAGTCACCATGCGCTCATTCCTCCATAAAAGTAATGTCTCAACAGTCTACGCTTTGATCGTTCCCTGGAACACCAGTGGTAGTTTCCGATGCACATCTGGAGGCATTCTGTAATCTGTGGAATATCAGAGTGTTGATGAAACACAGAAATTGCATCTGGATTGAATACAACAGTCACCATGCGCACTTTCCTCCATGGGAGTAAAGTCTCAAACAGTCTACGCTTTGATCGTTCCCCGGAAGACCAGAAGTAGTTATTGATGCACATCTGAAGAAATTCTGTAATCTGTGGACTATCAGAGTGTTGATGAAACACAGTAATTGCATCTGGATTGAATACAAGTCACCATGCGCACTTTCCTCCATGGGAGTAATGTCTCAAACAGTCTACGCATTGATCGTTCACTGGAAGACCAGTAGTAGTTACCGATGCACATCTGGAGGCTTTCTGTTCTCTGTGGACTATCAGAGTGTTGATGAAACACAGAAATTGCATCGGGATTGAATACAACAGTCAACATTTGAACTTTCCTCCATGGGAGTAATTCTCAAACAGTCTATGCTTTGATCGTTCCCTGTAAGACCAGTAGTAGTTTCCGATGCACATCTGGTGGCATTCTGTAATCTGTGGATCAGAGTGTTGATGAAACACAAAAATTGCATCGGGATTGAATACAACAGTCACCATGCGCACTTTCCTCCATGGGAGTAATGTCTCTAACAGTTTACGCTTTTATCGTTCCCCAGAAGACCAGTAGTAGTTTCCTATGCACATCTGGAGGCTTTCTGTACACTGTGGACTATCAGAGTGTTGATGAAACACAGAAATTGCATCGGGATTCAATACAACAGTCACCATGCGCACTTTCCTCCGTGGGAGTAATTCTCAAACAGTCTACGCTTTGATCGTTCCCTGGAAGACCAGTAGTAGTTTCCGATGCACATCTGGAGGCTTTCTGTACACTGTGGACTATCAGAGTGTTGATGAAAGACAGAAATTGCATGGGGGTGTAATACAAGAGCCTCCATGCGCAGTTTCCTCCATGGGAGTAAAGTTCTAACAGTTTTTGCTTTGACCGTTCCCAGGAAGACCAGTAGTAGTTACCGATGCACATCTGGAGGCTTTCTGTTCTCTGTGGACTATCAGAGTGTTGATGAAACACAGAAATTGCATCGGGATTGAATACAACAGTCACCATGCGCACTTTCCTCCATGGGAGTAATTCTCAAACAGTCTATGCTTTGATCGTTCCCTGTAAGAATCAGTAGTAGTTTCCGATGCACATCTCGAGGCATTCTGTACTCTGTGGACTATCAGAGTGTTGATGAAACAGAGAAATTGCATCGGGATTGAATACAACAGTCACCATGCGCACTTTCCTCCATGGGAGTAATTCTCAAACAGTCTACGCTTTCATCGGTCCCTGGAAGACCAGTAGTAGTTTCCGATGCACATCTGGGGGCTTTCTGTAATCTGTGGACTATCAGAGGGTTGATGAAGCACAGAAATAGCCTCGGGATTGAATACAACAGTCAACATGCCCACTTTCCTCCATGGGAGTAATTCTCAAACAGTCTATGCTTTGATCGTTCCCTGTAAGACCATTAGTAGTTTCCGATGCACATCTCGAAGCATTCTGTACCCTGTGGACTCTCAGAGTGTTGATGAAACACAGAAACTGCATCGGGATTAAATACAACAGTCACCATGCGCACTTTCCTCCATGGGAGTAAATTCTCAAACAGTCTACGCTTTGATCGTTTCCAGGAAGACCAGTAGTAGTTTCCGATGAACATCTGGAGGCATTCTGTAATCAGTGGACTATCAGAGTGTTGATGAAACACAGAAATTGCATCGGGATTGAATACAACAGTCACCATGCGCACTTTCCCCCATGGGAGTAATTCTCAAACAGTCTACGCTTTGATCGTTCCCTGTAAGACCAGTAGTAGTTTCCGATGCACATCTGGAGGCATTCTGTAGCCTGTGGACTATCAGAGTGCTGATGAAACACAGTAATTGCTTCGGGATTGAATACAACAGTCAACATGCGCACTTCCCTCCACGGGAGTAATGTCTCTAACAATCTACGCTTTGATCGTTCCCTAGAAGACCAGTAGTAGTTTCCGATGCACATCTGGAGGCTTTCTGTTCTCTGTGGACTATCAGAGTGTTGATGAAACACAGAAATTGCATCGGGATTGAATACAACAGTCACCATGCGCACTTTCCTCCATGGGAGTAATTCTCAAACAGTCTATGCTTTGATCGTTCCCTGTAAGAATCAGTAGTAGTTTCCGATGCACATCTCGAGGCATTCTGTACTCTGTGGACTATCAGAGTGTTGATGAAACAGAGAAATTGCATCGGGATTGAATACAACAGTCACCATGCGCACATTCCTCCGTGGGAGTAAAGTCTCAAACAGTCAACGCTTTGATCGTTCCCTGGAAGACCAGTAGTAGTTTCCGATGAACATCTGGAGGCATTCTGTAATCTGTGGACTATCAGAGTGTTGATGAAACACAGAAATTGCATCGGGATTGAATACAACAGTCTCCATGCGCAGTTTCCTCCATGGAAGTAATGTCTCAAACAGTCTACGATTTGATCGATCCCTGGAAGACCAGTAGTAGTTTCCGATGCACATCTGGGGGCTTTCTGTAATCTGTGGACTATCAGAGTGTTGATGAAACACAGAAATTGCCTCGGGATTGAATACAACAGTCAACATTCGAACTTTCCTCCATGGGAGTAATTCTCAAACAGTCTATGCTTTGATCGTTCCCTGTAAGACCAGTAGTAGTTTCCGATGCACATCTGGTGGCATTCTGTAATCTGTGGATCAGAGTGTTGATGAAACACAAAAATTGCCTCGGGATTGAATACAACAGTCACCATGCGCACTTTCCTCCATGGGAGTAATGTCTCTAACAGTCTACGCTTTTATCGTTCCCCAGAAGACCAGTAGTAGTTTCCTATGCACATCTAGAGGCTTTCTGTACACTGTGGACTATCAGAGTGTTGATGAAAGACAGAAATTGCATCGTTGTGTAATACAAGAGTCTCCATGCGCAGTTTCCTCCATGCGAGTAAAGTCTCTAACAGTTTACGCTTTGACCGTACCCAGGAAGACCAGTAGTAATTTCCGATGCACATCTGGAGGCTTTCTTTTCTCTGTATACTATCAGAGTGTTGATGAAACACAGAAAGTGCATCGGGATTGAATACAACAGTCACCATGCGCACTTTGCTCCATGGGAGTAATTCTCAAACAGTCTATGCTTTGATCGTTCCCTGTAAGACCAGTAGTAGCTTCCGATGCACATCTCGAGGCATTCTGTACTCTGTGGTCTATCAGAGTGTTGATGAAACACAGAAATTGCAACGGGATTGAATACAACAGTCACTATGCGCACTTACCTCCATGGGAGTAATGTGTCTAACAGTCTACGCTTTGATCGTTCCCGGAAGACCAGAAGTTGTTTCCGATGCTCATCTGGAGGCATTCTGTTGACTATTAGAGTGTTGATGAAACACAGAAATTGCGTCGGGATTGAATACAACAGTCACCATGCGCACTTTCCTCCACGGGAGTACTGTCTCAAACAATCTACGCTTTGATCGTTCCCTCGACGACCAGTAGTAGTTTCCGATGCACATCTGGTGGCATTCTGTAATGTGTAGACTATCAGAGTGTTGATGAAACACAGTAATTGGATCGGGATTGAATACAACTGTCACCATGGGCAGTTTCCTCCATGGGAGTAACTCTCAAACAGACTATTCTTTGATCGTTCCCTGTAAGACCAGTAGTAGTTTCCGATGCACATCTGGAGGCATTCTGTTGTCTATTAGAGTGTTGATGAAACACAGAAATTGCGTCGGGATTGAATACAACAGTCACCATGCGCACTTTCCTCCACGGGAGTACTGTCTCAAACAATCTACGCTTTGATCGTTCCCTCGACGACCAGTAGTAGTTTCCGATGCACATCTGGTGGCATTCTGTAATGTGTAGACTATCAGAGTGTTGATGAAACACAGTAATTGCATCGGGGTGTAATACAAGAGTCTCCATGCGCAGTTTCCTCCATGGGAGTAAAGTTCTAACAGTTTACGCTTTGACCGTTCCCAGGAAGACCAGTAGTAGTTACCGATGCACATCTGGAGTCTTTCTGTTCTCTGTGGAATATCAGAGTGTTGATGAAACACAGAAATTGCATCGGGATTGAATACAACAGTCACCATGCGCACTTTGCTCCATGGGAGTAATTCTCAAACAGTCTATGCTTTGATCGTTCCCTGTAAGACCAGTAGTTGTTTCCGATGCACATCTCGAGGCCTTCTGTACTCTGTGGACTATTAGAGTGTTGATGAAACACAGAAATTGCATTGGGATTGAATACAACAGTCACTATGCGCACTTTCCTCCATGGAAGTAATGTCTCTAACAGTCTATGCTTTGATCGTTCCTGGAAGACCAGAAGTTGTTTCCGATGCACATCTGGAGGCCTTCTGTACTCTGTGGACTATTAGAGTGTTGATGAAACACAGAAATTGCATTGGGATTGAATACAACAGTCACTATGCGCACTTTCCTCCATGGGAGTAATGTCTCTAACAGTCTATGCTTTGATCGTTCCTGGAAGACCAGTAGCAGTTTCCGATGCACAGGTGGAGGCATTCTGTAATCTGTGGAGTATCAGAGTATTGATGAAACACAGATATTGCATCGGGATTGAATACAACAGTCACCATGCGCTCATTCCTCCATAAAAGTAATGTCTCAACAGTCTACGCTTTCATCGTTCCCTGGAAGACCAGTAGTAGTTTCCGATGCACATCTGGAGGCATTCTGTAATCTGTGGAATATCAGAGTGTTGATGAAACACAGAAATTGCATCGGGATTGAATACAAAAGTCACCATGCGCTCATTCCTCCATAAAAGTAATGTCTCAACAGTCTACGCTTTGATCGTTCCCTGGAAGACCAGTAGTAGTTTCCGATGCACATCTGGAGGCATTCTGTAATCTGTGGAATATCAGAGTGTTGATGAAACACAGAAATTGCATCGGGATTGAATACAACAGTCACCATGCGCACTTTCCTCCATGGGAGTAAAGTCTCAAACAGTCTATGCTTTGATCGTTCCCTGTAAGACCAGTAGTAGTTTCCGATGCACATCTGGTGGCATTCTGTAATCTGTGGATCAGAGTGTTGATGAAACACAAAAATTGCCAAGGGATTGAATACAACAGTCACCATGCGCACTTTCCTCCATGGGAGTAATGCCTCTAACAGTCTACGCTTTTATCGTTCCCCAGAAGACCAGTAGTAGTTTCCTATGCACATCTGGAAGCTTTCTGTACACTGTGGACTATCAGAGTGATGATGAAACACAGAAATTGCATCGGGATTGAATACAACAGTCACCATGCGCACTTTCCTTCGTGGGAGTAATTCTCAAACAGTCTACGCTTTGATCGTTCCCTGGAAGCCCAGTAGTAGTTTCCGATGCACATTTGGAGGCTTTCTGTACACTGTGGACTATCAGAGTGTTGATGAAAGACAGAAATTGCATCGGGGTGTAATACAAGAGTCTCCATGCGCAGTTTCCTCCATGGGAGTAAAGTTCTAACAGTTTATGGTTTGACCGTTCCCAGGAAGACCAGTAGTAGTTACCGATGAACATCTGGAGGCTTTCTGTTCTCTGTGGACTATCAGAGTGTTGATGAAACACAGAAATTGCATCGGGACTGAATAGAACAGTCACCATGCGCACTTTGCTCCATGGGAGTAATTCTCAAACAGTCTATGCTTTGATCGTTCCCTGGAAGACCAGTAGTAGTTTCAATTGCACATCTGGAGGCATTCTGTAATCTGTGGACTAAAAGAGTGATGATGAATCACAGAAATTGCATCAGGATTGAATACAGCGGTCACCATGCGCACTTTACTCCATCGGAGTAATGTTTCAAAGAGTTTACGCTTTGATCGTTCCCTGGAAGACCAGTAGCAGTTTCCGATGCACATCTGGAGGCATTCTGTAATCTGTGGAGTATCAGAGTATTGATGAAACACAGAAATTGCATCGGGATTCAATACAACAGTCACCATGCGCTAATTCCTCCATAAAAGTAATGTCTCAACAGTCTAAGCTTTGATCGTTCCCTGGAAGACCAGTAGTAGTTTCCGATGCACATCTGGAGGCATTCTGTAATCTGTGGAATATGAGAGTGTTGATGAAACACAGAAATTGCGTCGGGATTGAATACAACAGTCACCATGCGCACTTTCCTCCATGGGAGTAATGTCTCAAACAGTCTACGCTTTGATCGTTCCCTGGAAGACCAGTAGTAGTTTCTGATGCACATCTGGAGGCTTTCTGTTCTCTGTGGACTATCAGAGTGTTGATGAAACACAGAAATTGCATCGGGATTGAATACAACAGTCACCATGCGCACTTTCCTCCATGGGAGTAATTCTCAAACAGTCTACGCTTTGATCGTTCCCTGGAAGACCAGTAGTAGTTTCCGATGCACATCTGGGGGCTTTCAGTAATCTGTGGACTATCAGAGTGTTGATGAAACACAGAAATAGCCTCGGGATTGAATACAACAGTCAACATGCCCACTTTCCTCCATGGGAGTAATTCTCAAACAGTCTATGCTTTGATCGTTCCCTGTAAGACCAGTAGTAGTTTCCGATGCACATCTGGTTTGCATTCTGTAATCTGTGGACTATCAGAGTGTTGATGAAACACAGAAATTGCATCGGGAATGAATACAACATTCACCATGCGCAGTTTCCTCCATGGGAGTAATGTCTCAAACAGTCTACGTTTTGATCGTTCCCTGGAAGACCAGTAGTAGTTTCCGATGCACATCTGGGGGTTTTCTGTAATCTGTGGACTACCAGAGTGTTGATGAAACACAGAAATTGCCTCGGGATTGAATACAACAGTCACCATGCGCAGTTTCCTCCAAGGGAGTAATGTCTCAAACAGTCTACGCTTTGATCGTTCCCTGGAAGACCAGTAGTAGTTTCCGATGCACATCTGGAGGCATTATGTAATCTGTGGACTAAAAGAGTGTTGATGAAACACAGAAATTGCATCGGGATTGAATACAACAGCCACCATGCGCACTTTACTCCATGGGAGTAATGTCTCTAACAGTCTACGCTTTGATCGTTCCCTGGAAGACCAGTAGTAGTTTCAATAGCACATCTGGAGGCATTCTGTAATCTGTGGACTAAAAGAGTGTTGATGAAACACAGAAATTGCATCGGGATTGAATACAACAGTCACCATGCGCACTTTACTCCATCGGAGTAATGTTTCAAAGAGTTTACGCTTTGATCGTTCCCTGGAAGACCAGTAGCAGATTCCGATGCACATCTGGAGGCATTCTGTAATCTGTGGAGTATCAGAGTATTGATGAAACACAGAAATTGCATCGGGATTGAATACAACAGTCACGATGCGCACATTCCTCCATAAAAGTAATGTCTCACTAGTCTACGCTTTGATCATTCCCTGGAAGACCAGTAGTAGTTTCCGATGCACATCTGGAGGCATTCTGTAATCTGTGGAATATCAGAGTGTTGATGAAACACAGAAATTGCATCGGGATTGAATACAACAGTCACTATGTGCACTTTCCTCCATGGGAGTAATGTGTTTAACAGTCTACGCATTGATCGTTCCCGGAAGACCAGAAGTTGTTTCCGATGCACATCTGGAGGCATTCTGTTGACTATTAGAGTGTTGATGAAACACAGAAATTGCGTCGGGATTAAATACAACAGTCACCATGCGCACTTTCCCCCACGGGAGTACTGTCTCAAACAATCTACGCTTTGATAGTTCCCTCGACGACCAGTAGTAGTTTCCGATGCACATCTGGTGGCTTTCTGTAATGTGTAGACTATCAGAGTGTTGATGAAACGCAGTAATTGGATCGGGATTGAATACAACAGTCACCATGGGCAGTTTAATCCATGGGAGTATTTCTCAAACAGTCTATTCTGTGATCGTTCCCTGTAAGACCAGTAGTAGGTTCCGATGCACATCTGGAGGCATTCTGTTGACTATTAGACTGTTGATGAAACACAGAAATTGCGTCGGGATTGAATACAACAGTCACCATGCGCACTTTCCTCCACGGGAGTACTGTCTCAAACAATCTACGCCTTCATCGTTCCCTCGACGACCAGTAGTAGTTTCCGATGCACATCTGGAGGCATTCTGTAATGTGTAGACTATCAGAGTGTTGATGAAACACAGTAATTGCATCGGGGTGTAATACAAGAGTCTCCATGCGCAGTTTCCTCCATGGGAGTAAAGTTCTAACAGTTTACGCTTCGACCGTTCCCAGGATGACCAGTGGTAGTTACCGATGCACATCTGGAGGCTTTCTGTTCTCTGTGGACTATCAGAGTGTTGATGAAACACAGAAATTGCATCGGGATTGAATACAACAGTCACCATGCGCACTTTGCCCCATGGGAGTAATTCTCAAACAGTCTATGCTTTGATCGTTCCCTGTAAGACCAGTAGTTGTTTCCGATGCACATCTCGAGGCATTCTGTACTCTGTGGACTATTAGAGTGTTGATGAAACACAGAAATTGCTTTGGGATTGAATACAACAGTCACGATGCGCACTTTCCTCCATGGGAGTAATGTCTCTAACAGTCTACGTTTTGATCGTTCCTGGAAGACCAGAAGTTGTTTCCGATGCACATCTGGAGACATTCTGTAGTCTGTGGACTATCAGAGTGTTGATGAAACACAGAAATTGCGTCCGGATTGAATACAACAGTCACCATGCGCACTTTACTCCATCGGAGTAATGTTTCAAAGAGTTTACGCTTTGATCGTTCCCTGGAAGACCAGTAGCAGTTTCCGATGCACATCTGGAGGCATTCTGTAATCAGTGGACTATCAGAGTGTTGATGAAACACAGAAATTGCATCGGGATTGAATACAACAGTCACCATGCGCACTTTCCCCCATGGGAGTAATTCTCAAACAGTCTACGCTTTGATCGTTCCCTGTAAGACCAGTAGTAGTTTCCGATGCACATCTGGAGGCATTCTGTAGCCTGTGGACTATCAGAGTGCTGATGAAACACAGTAATTGCTTCGGGATTGAATACAACAGTCAACATGCGCACTTCCCTCCACGGGAGTAATGTCTCTAACAATCTACGCTTTGATCGTTCCCTAGAAGACCAGTAGTAGTTTCCGATGCACATCTGGAGGCTTTCTGTTCTCTGTGGACTATCAGAGTGTTGATGAAACACAGAAATTGCATCGGGATTGAATACAACAGTCACCATGCGCACTTTCCTCCATGGGAGTAATTCTCAAACAGTCTATGCTTTGATCGTTCCCTGTAAGAATCAGTAGTAGTTTCCGATGCACATCTCGAGGCATTCTGTACTCTGTGGACTATCAGAGTGTTGATGAAACAGAGAAATTGCATCGGGATTGAATACAACAGTCACCATGCGCACATTCCTCCGTGGGAGTAAAGTCTCAAACAGTCAACGCTTTGATCGTTCCCTGGAAGACCAGTAGTAGTTTCCGATGAACATCTGGAGGCATTCTGTAATCTGTGGACTATCAGAGTGTTGATGAAACACAGAAATTGCATCGGGATTGAATACAACAGTCTCCATGCGCAGTTTCCTCCATGGAAGTAATGTCTCAAACAGTCTACGATTTGATCGATCCCTGGAAGACCAGTAGTAGTTTCCGATGCACATCTGGGGGCTTTCTGTAATCTGTGGACTATCAGAGTGTTGATGAAACACAGAAATTGCCTCGGGATTGAATACAACAGTCAACATTCGAACTTTCCTCCATGGGAGTAATTCTCAAACAGTCTATGCTTTGATCGTTCCCTGTAAGACCAGTAGTAGTTTCCGATGCACATCTGGTGGCATTCTGTAATCTGTGGATCAGAGTGTTGATGAAACACAAAAATTGCCTCGGGATTGAATACAACAGTCACCATGCGCACTTTCCTCCATGGGAGTAATGTCTCTAACAGTCTACGCTTTTATCGTTCCCCAGAAGACCAGTAGTAGTTTCCTATGCACATCTAGAGGCTTTCTGTACACTGTGGACTATCAGAGTGTTGATGAAAGACAGAAATTGCATCGTTGTGTAATACAAGAGTCTCCATGCGCAGTTTCCTCCATGCGAGTAAAGTCTCTAACAGTTTACGCTTTGACCGTACCCAGGAAGACCAGTAGTAATTTCCGATGCACATCTGGAGGCTTTCTTTTCTCTGTATACTATCAGAGTGTTGATGAAACACAGAAAGTGCATCGGGATTGAATACAACAGTCACCATGCGCACTTTGCTCCATGGGAGTAATTCTCAAACAGTCTATGCTTTGATCGTTCCCTGTAAGACCAGTAGTAGCTTCCGATGCACATCTCGAGGCATTCTGTACTCTGTGGTCTATCAGAGTGTTGATGAAACACAGAAATTGCAACGGGATTGAATACAACAGTCACTATGCGCACTTACCTCCATGGGAGTAATGTGTCTAACAGTCTACGCTTTGATCGTTCCCGGAAGACCAGAAGTTGTTTCCGATGCTCATCTGGAGGCATTCTGTTGACTATTAGAGTGTTGATGAAACACAGAAATTGCGTCGGGATTGAATACAACAGTCACCATGCGCACTTTCCTCCACGGGAGTACTGTCTCAAACAATCTACGCTTTGATCGTTCCCTCGACGACCAGTAGTAGTTTCCGATGCACATCTGGTGGCATTCTGTAATGTGTAGACTATCAGAGTGTTGATGAAACACAGTAATTGGATCGGGATTGAATACAACTGTCACCATGGGCAGTTTCCTCCATGGGAGTAACTCTCAAACAGACTATTCTTTGATCGTTCCCTGTAAGACCAGTAGTAGTTTCCGATGCACATCTGGAGGCATTCTGTTGTCTATTAGAGTGTTGATGAAACACAGAAATTGCGTCGGGATTGAATACAACAGTCACCATGCGCACTTTCCTCCACGGGAGTACTGTCTCAAACAATCTACGCTTTGATCGTTCCCTCGACGACCAGTAGTAGTTTCCGATGCACATCTGGTGGCATTCTGTAATGTGTAGACTATCAGAGTGTTGATGAAACACAGTAATTGCATCGGGGTGTAATACAAGAGTCTCCATGCGCAGTTTCCTCCATGGGAGTAAAGTTCTAACAGTTTACGCTTTGACCGTTCCCAGGAAGACCAGTAGTAGTTACCGATGCACATCTGGAGGCTTTCTGTTCTCTGTGGAATATCAGAGTGTTGATGAAACACAGAAATTGCATCGGGATTGAATACAACAGTCACCATGCGCACTTTGCTCCATGGGAGTAATTCTCAAACAGTCTATGCTTTGATCGTTCCCTGTAAGACCAGTAGTTGTTTCCGATGCACATCTCGAGGCCTTCTGTACTCTGTGGACTATTAGAGTGTTGATGAAACACAGAAATTGCATTGGGATTGAATACAACAGTCACTATGCGCACTTTCCTCCATGGGAGTAATGTCTCTAACAGTCTATGCTTTGATCGTTCCTGGAAGACCAGAAGTTGTTTCCGATGCACATCTGGAGGCCTTCTGTACTCTGTGGACTATTAGAGTGTTGATGAAACACAGAAATTGCATTGGGATTGAATACAACAGTCACTATGCGCACTTTCCTCCATGGGAGTAATGTCTCTAACAGTCTATGCTTTGATCGTTCCTGGAAGACCAGTAGCAGTTTCCGATGCACAGGTGGAGGCATTCTGTAATCTGTGGAGTATCAGAGTATTGATGAAACACAGATATTGCATCGGGATTGAATACAACAGTCACCATGCGCTCATTCCTCCATAAAAGTAATGTCTCAACAGTCTACGCTTTCATCGTTCCCTGGAAGACCAGTAGTAGTTTCCGATGCACATCTGGAGGCATTCTGTAATCTGTGGAATATCAGAGTGTTGATGAAACACAGAAATTGCATCGGGATTGAATACAAAAGTCACCATGCGCTCATTCCTCCATAAAAGTAATGTCTCAACAGTCTACGCTTTGATCGTTCCCTGGAAGACCAGTAGTAGTTTCCGATGCACATCTGGAGGCATTCTGTAATCTGTGGAATATCAGAGTGTTGATGAAACACAGAAATTGCATCGGGATTGAATACAACAGTCACCATGCGCACTTTCCTCCATGGGAGTAAAGTCTCAAACAGTCTATGCTTTGATCGTTCCCTGTAAGACCAGTAGTAGTTTCCGATGCACATCTGGTGGCATTCTGTAATCTGTGGATCAGAGTGTTGATGAAACACAAAAATTGCCAAGGGATTGAATACAACAGTCACCATTCGCACTTTCCTCCATGGGAGTAATGCCTCTAACAGTCTACGCTTTTATCGTTCCCCAGAAGACCAGTAGTAGTTTCCTATGCACATCTGGAAGCTTTCTGTACACTGTGGACTATCAGAGTGATGATGAAACACAGAAATTGCATCGGGATTGAATACAACAGTCACCATGCGCACTTTCCTTCGTGGGAGTAATTCTCAAACAGTCTACGCTTTGATCGTTCCCTGGAAGCCCAGTAGTAGTTTCCGATGCACATTTGGAGGCTTTCTGTACACTGTGGACTATCAGAGTGTTGATGAAAGACAGAAATTGCATCGGGGTGTAATACAAGAGTCTCCATGCGCAGTTTCCTCCATGGGAGTAAAGTTCTAACAGTTTATGGTTTGACCGTTCCCAGGAAGACCAGTAGTAGTTACCGATGAACATCTGGAGGCTTTCTGTTCTCTGTGGACTATCAGAGTGTTGATGAAACACAGAAATTGCATCGGGACTGAATAGAACAGTCACCATGCGCACTTTGCTCCATGGGAGTAATTCTCAAACAGTCTATGCTTTGATCGTTCCCTGGAAGACCAGTAGTAGTTTCAATTGCACATCTGGAGGCATTCTGTAATCTGTGGACTAAAAGAGTGATGATGAATCACAGAAATTGCATCAGGATTGAATACAGCGGTCACCATGCGCACTTTACTCCATCGGAGTAATGTTTCAAAGAGTTTACGCTTTGATCGTTCCCTGGAAGACCAGTAGCAGTTTCCGATGCACATCTGGAGGCATTCTGTAATCTGTGGAGTATCAGAGTATTGATGAAACACAGAAATTGCATCGGGATTCAATACAACAGTCACCATGCGCTAATTCCTCCATAAAAGTAATGTCTCAACAGTCTAAGCTTTGATCGTTCCCTGGAAGACCAGTAGTAGTTTCCGATGCACATCTGGAGGCATTCTGTAATCTGTGGAATATGAGAGTGTTGATGAAACACAGAAATTGCGTCGGGATTGAATACAACAGTCACCATGCGCACTTTCCTCCATGGGAGTAATGTCTCAAACAGTCTACGCTTTGATCGTTCCCTGGAAGACCAGTAGTAGTTTCTGATGCACATCTGGAGGCTTTCTGTTCTCTGTGGACTATCAGAGTGTTGATGAAACACAGAAATTGCATCGGGATTGAATACAACAGTCACCATGCGCACTTTCCTCCATGGGAGTAATTCTCAAACAGTCTACGCTTTGATCGTTCCCTGGAAGACCAGTAGTAGTTTCCGATGCACATCTGGGGGCTTTCAGTAATCTGTGGACTATCAGAGTGTTGATGAAACACAGAAATAGCCTCGGGATTGAATACAACAGTCAACATGCCCACTTTCCTCCATGGGAGTAATTCTCAAACAGTCTATGCTTTGATCGTTCCCTGTAAGAACAGTAGTAGTTTCCGATGCACATCTGGTTTGCATTCTGTAATCTGTGGACTATCAGAGTGTTGATGAAACACAGAAATTGCATCGGGAATGAATACAACATTCACCATGCGCAGTTTCCTCCATGGGAGTAATGTCTCAAACAGTCTACGTTTTGATCGTTCCCTGGAAGACCAGTAGTAGTTTCCGATGCACATCTGGGGGTTTTCTGTAATCTGTGGACTATCAGAGTGTTGATGAAACACAGAAATTGCCTCGGGATTGAATACAACAGTCACCATGCGCAGTTTCCTCCAAGGGAGTAATGTCTCAAACAGTCTACGCTTTGATCGTTCCCTGGAAGACCAGTAGTAGTTTCCGATGCACATCTGGAGGCATTATGTAATCTGTGGACTAAAAGAGTGTTGATGAAACACAGAAATTGCATCGGGATTGAATACAACAGCCACCATGCGCACTTTACTCCATGGGAGTAATGTCTCTAACAGTCTACGCTTTGATCGTTCCCTGGAAGACCAGTAGTAGTTTCAATAGCACATCTGGATGCATTCTGTAATCTGTGGACTAAAAGAGTGTTGATGAAACACAGAAATTGCATCGGGATTGAATACAACAGTCACCATGCGCACTTTACTCCATCGGAGTAATGTTTCAAAGAGTTTACGCTTTGATCGTTCCCTGGAAGACCAGTAGCAGATTCCGATGCACATCTGGAGGCATTCTGTAATCTGTGGAGTATCAGAGTATTGATGAAACACAGAAATTGCATCGGGATTGAATACAACAGTCACGATGCGCACATTCCTCCATAAAAGTAATGTCTCACTAGTCTACGCTTTGATCATTCCCTGGAAGACCAGTAGTAGTTTCCGATGCACATCTGGAGGCATTCTGTAATCTGTGGAATATCAGAGTGTTGATGAAACACAGAAATTGCATCGGGATTGAATACAACAGTCACTATGTGCACTTTCCTCCATGGGAGTAATGTGTCTAACAGTCTACGCATTGATCGTTCCCGGAAGACCAGAAGTTGTTTCCGATGCACATCTGGAGGCATTCTGTTGACTATTAGAGTGTTGATGAAACACAGAAATTGCGTCGGGATTAAATACAACAGTCACCATGCGCACTTTCCCCCACGGGAGTACTGTCTCAAACAATCTACGCTTTGATAGTTCCCTCGACGACCAGTAGTAGTTTCCGATGCACATCTGGTGGCTTTCTGTAATGTGTAGACTATCAGAGTGTTGATGAAACGCAGTAATTGGATCGGGATTGAATACAACAGTCACCATGGGCAGTTTAATCCATGGGAGTATTTCTCAAACAGTCTATTCTGTGATCGTTCCCTGTAAGACCAGTAGTAGGTTCCGATGCACATCTGGAGGCATTCTGTTGACTATTAGACTGTTGATGAAACACAGAAATTGCGTCGGGATTGAATACAACAGTCACCATGCGCACTTTCCTCCACGGGAGTACTGTCTCAAACAATCTACGCCTTCATCGTTCCCTCGACGACCAGTAGTAGTTTCCGATGCACATCTGGAGGCATTCTGTAATGTGTAGACTATCAGAGTGTTGATGAAACACAGTAATTGCATCGGGGTGTAATACAAGAGTCTCCATGCGCAGTTTCCTCCATGGGAGTAAAGTTCTAACAGTTTACGCTTCGACCGTTCCCAGGATGACCAGTGGTAGTTACCGATGCACATCTGGAGGCTTTCTGTTCTCTGTGGACTATCAGAGTGTTGATGAAACACAGAAATTGCATCGGGATTGAATACAACAGTCACCATGCGCACTTTGCCCCATGGGAGTAATTCTCAAACAGTCTATGCTTTGATCGTTCCCTGTAAGACCAGTAGTTGTTTCCGATGCACATCTCGAGGCATTCTGTACTCTGTGGACTATTAGAGTGTTGATGAAACACAGAAATTGCTTTGGGATTGAATACAACAGTCACGATGCGCACTTTCCTCCATGGGAGTAATGTCTCTAACAGTCTACGTTTTGATCGTTCCTGGAAGACCAGAAGTTGTTTCCGATGCACATCTGGAGACATTCTGTTGTCTGTGGACTATCAGAGTGTTGATGAAACACAGAAATTGCGTCCGGATTGAATACAACAGTCACCATGCGCACTTTACTCCATCGGAGTAATGTTTCAAAGAGTTTACGCTTTGATCGTTCCCTGGAAGACCAGTAGCAGTTTCCGATGCACATCTGGAGGCATTCTGTAATCTGTGGAGTATCAGAGTATTGATGAAACACAGAAATTGCATCGGGATTGAATACAACAGTCACCATGCGCACATTCCTCCATAAAATTAATGTCTCAACAGTCTACGCTTTGATCGTTCCCTGGAAGACCAGTAGTAGTTTCCGATGCACATCTGGAGGCATTCTGTAATCTGTGGATCAGAGTGTTGATGAAACACAAATATTGCATCGCGATTCAATACAACAGTCACCATGCGCACTTTCCTCCACGGGAGTACTGTCTCAATTAATCTACGCTTTGATCGTTCCCTGGAAGACCAGTAGTAGTTTCCGATGCACATCTGGTGGCATTCTGTAATGTGTAGACTATCAGAGTGTTGATGAAACACAGTAATTGCATCGGGATTGAATACAACAGTCACCATGCCCACTTCCATCCATGGGAGTAATGTCCTAACAGTCTACGCTTTGATCGTTCCCTAGAAGACCAGTAGTAGTTTCCGATGCACATCTGGAGGCTTTCTGTACTCTGTGGACTATCAGAATGTTGATGAAACATAGAAATTGCATCGGGATTGAATACAACAGTCTCCATGCGCAGATTCCTCCATGGGAATAATGTCTCAAACAGTCTACGCTTTGATCGTTCCCTGGAAGACCAGTAGTAGTTTCAATTGCACATCTGGAGGCATTCTGTAGTCTGTGGGCTAAAAGAGTGTTGATGAAACACAGAAATTGCATTGGGATTGAATACAACAGTCACCATGCGCTTTTCACTCCATGGGAGTAATGTCTCTAACAGTCTACGCTTTGATCGTTCCCTGGAAGACCAGTAGTAGTTTCCGATTCACATATGGAGGCTTTTCGTAATCTGTGGACTATCAGAGTGTTGATGAAACACAGAAATTGCATCGGGATTGAATACAACAGTCACCATGCGCACTCTCCTCCATCGGAGTAATGTTTCAATGAGTTCACGCTTTGATCGTTCTCTGGAAGACCAGTAGCAGTTTCCGATGCACATCTGGAGGCATTCTGTAATCTGTGGAGTATCAGAGTATTGATGAAATACAGAAATTGCATCGGGATTGAATACAACAGTCACCATGCGCACTTTCCTCCACGGGAGTACTGTCTCAAACAATCTACGCTTTGATCGTTCACTGGAAGACCAGTAGTAGTTTCCGATGCACATCTGGTGGCATTCTGTAATGTGTAGACTATCAGAGTGTTGATGAAACACTGAAATTGCATCGGGACTGAATACAACAGTCACCATGCGCACTTTGCTCCATGGGAGTAATTCTCAAACAGTCTATGCTTTGATCGTTCCCTGTAAGACCAGTAGTTGTTTCCGATGCACATCTTGAGGCATTCTGTACTCTGTGGACTATTAGAGTGTTGATGAAACACAGAAATTGCTTTGGGATTGAATACAACAGTCACTATGCGCACTTTCCTCCATGGGAGTAATGTCTCTAACAGTCTACGCTTTGATCGTTCCTGGAAGACCAGAAGTTGTTTCCGATGCACATCTAGAGGCATTCTGTAGTCTGTGGACTATCAGAGTGTTGATGAAACACAGAAATTGCGTCGGGATTGAATACAACAGTCACCATGCGCACTTCACTCCATCGGAGTAATGTTTCAAAGATTTTACGCTTTGATCGTTACCTGAAAGACCAGTAGCAGTTTCCGATGCACATCTGGAGGCATTCTGTAATTTGTGGAGTATCAGAGTATTGATGAAACACAGAAATTGCATCGGGATTGAATACAACAGTCACCATGCGCTCATTCCTCCATAAAAGTAATGTCTCAACAGACTACGCTTTGATCGTTCGCTGGAAGACCAGTAGTAGTTTCCGATGCACATCTGGAGGCATTCAGTAATCTGTGGAATATCAGAGTGTTGATGAAACACAGAAATTGCATCGGGATTGAATACAACAGTCACCATGCGCACTTTCCTCCATGGGAGTAATGTCTCAAACAGTCTACGCTTTGATCGTTCCCTGGAAGACCAGTAGTAGTTTCCGATGCACATCTGGAGGCTTTCTGTTCTCTGTGGACTATCAGAGTGTTGATGAAACACAGAAATTGAATCGGGATTGAATACAACAGTCACCATGCGCACTTTTCTCCATTGGAGTAATTCTCAAACACTGTATGCTTTGATCGTTCCCTGTAAGACCAGTAGTAGTTTCCGATGCACATCTCGAGGCATTCTGTACCCTGTGGACTATCAGAGTGTTGATGAAACACAGAAATTGCATCGGGATTGAATACCATGCGCACTTTCCTCCATGGGAGTAATTCTCAAACAGTCTACGCTTTGATCGTTCCCTGGAAGACCAGTAGTAGGTTCCGATGCACATCTGGGCGCTTTCTGTAATCTGTGGACTATCAGAGTGTTGATGAAACACAGAAATAGCCTCGGGATTGAATACAACAGTCAACATGCCCACTTTCCTCCATGGGAGTAATTCTCAAACAGTCTATGCTTTGATCGTTCCCTGTAAGACCAGTAGTAGTTTCCGATGCACATCTGGTTTGCATTCTGTAATCTGTGGACTATCAGAGTGTTGATGAAACAAAGAAATTGCATCGGGAATGAATACAACAGTCACCATGCGCAGTTTCCTCCATGGGAGTAATGTGTCAAACAGTCTACGCTTTGATCGTTCCCTGGAAGACCAGTTGTAGTTTCCGATGCACATCTGGGGGCTTTCTGTAATCTGTGGACTATCAGAGTGTTGATGAAACACAGAAATTGCCTCGGGATTGAATACAACAGTCACCATGCGCAGTTTCCTCCATGGGAGTAATGTCTCAAACAGTCTACGCTTTCATCGTTCCCTGGAAGACCAGTAGTTGTTTCCGATGCACATCTGGAGGCATTCTGTAATCTGTGGACTAAAAGAGTGTTGATGAAACACAGAAATTGCATCGCGATTCAATACAACAGTCACCATGCGCACTTTCCTCCACGGGAGTACTGTCTCAATTAATCTACGCTTTGATCGTTCCCTGGAAGACCAGTAGTAGTTTCCGATGCACATCTGGTGGCATTCTGTAATGTGTAGACTATCAGAGTGTTGATGAAACACAGTAATTGCATCGGGATTGAATACCACAGTCACCATGCGCACTTCCATCCATGGGAGTAATGTCCTAACAGTCTACGCTTTGATCGTTCCCTAGAAGACCAGTAGTAGTTTCCGATGCACATCTGGAGGCTTTCTGTACTCTGCGGACTATCAGAGTGTTGATGAAACACAGAAATTGCATCGGGATTGAATACAACAGTCTCCATGCGCAGTTTCCTCCATGGGAATAATGTCTCAAACAGTCTACGGTTTGATCACTCCCTGGAAGACCAGTAGTAGTTTCAATTGCACATCTGGAGGCATTCTGTAACCTGTGGGCTAAAAGAATGTTGATGAAACACAGAAATTGCATCGGGATTGAATACAACAGTCACCATGCGCTTTTCACTCCATGGGAGTAATAACTCTAACAGTCTACGCTTTGATCGTTCCCTGGAAGACCAGTAGTAGTTTCCGATTCACATATGGAGGCTTTTCGTAATCTGTGGACTATCAGAGTGTTGATGAAACACAGAAATTGCATCGGGATTGAATACAACAGTCACCATGCGCACTTTCCTCCATCGGAGTAATGTTTCAATGAGTTCACGCTTTGATCGTTCTCTGGAAGACCAGTAGCAGTTTCCGATGCACATCTGGAGGCATTCTGTAATCTGTGGAGTATCAGAGTATTGATGAAATACAGAAATTGCATCGGGATTGAATACAACAGTCTCCATGCGCACATTCCTCCATAAAAGTAACGTCTCAACAGTCTACGCTTTGATCGTTCCCTGGAAGACCAGTAGTAGTTTCCGATGCACATCTGGAGGCATTCTGTAATCTGTGGGATATCAGAGTGTTGATGAAACACAGAAATTGCATCGGGATTGAATAGAAGAGTCACCATGCGCACTTTCCTCCATTGGAGTAATGTCTCAAACAGTCTACGCTTTGATCGTTCCCTGGAAGACCAGTAGTAGTTTCAATTGCACATCTGGATTCATTCTGTAATCTGTGGACTAAAAGAGTGTTGATGAAACACAGAAATTGCATCGGGATTGAATACAACAGTCACCATGCGCACTTTCCTCCACGGGAGTACTGTCTCAAACAATCTACGCTTTGATCATTCCCTGGAAGACCAGTAGTAGTTTCCGATGCACATCTGGTGGCATTCTGTAATGTGTAGATTATCAGAGTGTTGATGAAACACAGTAATTGCATCGGGATTGAATACAACAGTCACCATGCGCACTTCCCTCCATGGGAGTAATGTCCTAACAATCTACGCATTGATCGTTCACTAGAAGACTAGTAGTAGTTTCCGATGCACATCTGGAGGCTTTCTGTACTCTGTGGACTATCAGAGTGTTGATGAAACACAGGAATTGCATCGGGATTGAATACAATAGTCTCCATGCGCAGTTTCATCCATGGGAATAATGTCTCAAACAGTCTACACTTTGATCGTTCCCTGGAAGACCAGTAGTAGTTTCAATTGCACATCTGGAGGCATTCTGTAATCTGTGGGCTAAAAGAGTGTTGATGAAACACAGAAATTGCATCGGGATTGAATACAACAGTCACCATGCGCTTTTCACTCCATGGGAGTAAGGTCTCTAACAGTCTACGCTTTGATCGTTCCCTGGAAGACCAGTAGTAGTTTCCGATTCACATATGGAGGCTTTTCGTAATCTGTGGACTATCAGAGTGTTGATGAAACACAGAAATTGCATCGGGATTGAATACAACAGTCACCATGCGCACTTTCCTCCATCGGAGTAATGTTTCAATGAGTTCACGCTTTGATCGTTATCTGGAAGACCAGTAGCAGTTTCCGATGCACATCTGGAGGCATTCTGTAATCTGTGGAGTATCAGAGTATTGATGAAATACAGAAATTGCATCGGGATTGAATACAACAGTCACCATGCGCACATTCCTCCATAAAAGTAATGTCTCAACAGTCTACGCTTTGATCGTTCCCTGGAAGACCAGTAGTAGTTTCCGATGCACATCTGGAGGCATTCTGTAATCTGTGGAATATCAGAGTGTTGATGAAACACAGAAATTGCATCGGGATTGAATACAAGGGTCACCATGCGCACTTTCCTCCATTGGAGTAATGTCTCAAACAGTCTACGCTTTGATCGTTCCCTGGAAGACCAGTAGTAGTTTCAATTGCACATCTGGAGGCATTCTGTAATCTGTGGACTAAAAGAGTGTTGATGAAACACAGAAATTGCATCGGGATTGAATACAACAATCACCATGCGCACTTTCCTCCACGGGAGTACTGTCTCAAACAATCTACGCTTTGATCGTTCCCTGGAAGACCAGTAGTAGTTTCCGATGCACATCTGGAGGCTTTCTGTTCTCTGTGGACTATCAGAGTGTTGATGAAACACAGAAATTGAATCGGGATTGAATACAACAGTCACCATGCGCACTTTTCTCCATTGGAGTAATTCTCAAACACTGTATGCTTTGATCGTTCCCTGTAAGACCAGTAGTAGTTTCCGATGCACATCTCGAGGCATTCTGTACCCTGTGGACTATCAGAGTGTTGATGAAACACAGAAATTGCATCGGGATTGAATACCATGCGCACTTTCCTCCATGGGAGTAATTCTCAAACAGTCTACGCTTTGATCGTTCCCTGGAAGACCAGTAGTAGGTTCCGATGCACATCTGGGCGCTTTCTGTAATCTGTGGACTATCAGAGTGTTGATGAAACACAGAAATAGCCTCGGGATTGAATACAACAGTCAACATGCCCACTTTCCTCCATGGGAGTAATTCTCAAACAGTCTATGCTTTGATCGTTCCCTGTAAGACCAGTAGTAGTTTCCGATGCACATCTGGTTTGCATTCTGTAATCTGTGGACTATCAGAGTGTTGATGAAACAAAGAAATTGCATCGGGAATGAATACAACAGTCACCATGCGCAGTTTCCTCCATGGGAGTAATGTGTCAAACAGTCTACGCTTTGATCGTTCCCTGGAAGACCAGTTGTAGTTTCCGATGCACATCTGGGGGCTTTCTGTAATCTGTGGACTATCAGAGTGTTGATGAAACACAGAAATTGCCTCGGGATTGAATACAACAGTCACCATGCGCAGTTTCCTCCATGGGAGTAATGTCTCAAACAGTCTACGCTTTCATCGTTCCCTGGAAGACCAGTAGTTGTTTCCGATGCACATCTGGAGGCATTCTGTAATCTGTGGACTAAAAGAGTGTTGATGAAACACAGAAATTGCATCGCGATTCAATACAACAGTCACCATGCGCACTTTCCTCCACGGGAGTACTGTCTCAATTAATCTACGCTTTGATCGTTCCCTGGAAGACCAGTAGTAGTTTCCGATGCACATCTGGTGGCATTCTGTAATGTGTAGACTATCAGAGTGTTGATGAAACACAGTAATTGCATCGGGATTGAATACCACAGTCACCATGCGCACTTCCATCCATGGGAGTAATGTCCTAACAGTCTACGCTTTGATCGTTCCCTAGAAGACCAGTAGTAGTTTCCGATGCACATCTGGAGGCTTTCTGTACTCTGCGGACTATCAGAGTGTTGATGAAACACAGAAATTGCATCGGGATTGAATACAACAGTCTCCATGCGCAGTTTCCTCCATGGGAATAATGTCTCAAACAGTCTACGGTTTGATCACTCCCTGGAAGACCAGTAGTAGTTTCAATTGCACATCTGGAGGCATTCTGTAACCTGTGGGCTAAAAGAATGTTGATGAAACACAGAAATTGCATCGGGATTGAATACAACAGTCACCATGCGCTTTTCACTCCATGGGAGTAATAACTCTAACAGTCTACGCTTTGATCGTTCCCTGGAAGACCAGTAGTAGTTTCCGATTCACATATGGAGGCTTTTCGTAATCTGTGGACTATCAGAGTGTTGATGAAACACAGAAATTGCATCGGGATTGAATACAACAGTCACCATGCGCACTTTCCTCCATCGGAGTAATGTTTCAATGAGTTCACGCTTTGATCGTTCTCTGGAAGACCAGTAGCAGTTTCCGATGCACATCTGGAGGCATTCTGTAATCTGTGGAGTATCAGAGTATTGATGAAATACAGAAATTGCATCGGGATTGAATACAACAGTCTCCATGCGCACATTCCTCCATAAAAGTAACGTCTCAACAGTCTACGCTTTGATCGTTCCCTGGAAGACCAGTAGTAGTTTCCGATGCACATCTGGAGGCATTCTGTAATCTGTGGGATATCAGAGTGTTGATGAAACACAGAAATTGCATCGGGATTGAATAGAAGAGTCACCATGCGCACTTTCCTCCATTGGAGTAATGTCTCAAACAGTCTACGCTTTGATCGTTCCCTGGAAGACCAGTAGTAGTTTCAATTGCACATCTGGATTCATTCTGTAATCTGTGGACTAAAAGAGTGTTGATGAAACACAGAAATTGCATCGGGATTGAATACAACAGTCACCATGCGCACTTTCCTCCACGGGAGTACTGTCTCAAACAATCTACGCTTTGATCATTCCCTGGAAGACCAGTAGTAGTTTCCGATGCACATCTGGTGGCATTCTGTAATGTGTAGATTATCAGAGTGTTGATGAAACACAGTAATTGCATCGGGATTGAATACAACAGTCACCATGCGCACTTCCCTCCATGGGAGTAATGTCCTAACAATCTACGCATTGATCGTTCACTAGAAGACTAGTAGTAGTTTCCGATGCACATCTGGAGGCTTTCTGTACTCTGTGGACTATCAGAGTGTTGATGAAACACAGGAATTGCATCGGGATTGAATACAATAGTCTCCATGCGCAGTTTCATCCATGGGAATAATGTCTCAAACAGTCTACACTTTGATCGTTCCCTGGAAGACCAGTAGTAGTTTCAATTGCACATCTGGAGGCATTCTGTAATCTGTGGGCTAAAAGAGTGTTGATGAAACACAGAAATTGCATCGGGATTGAATACAACAGTCACCATGCGCTTTTCACTCCATGGGAGTAAGGTCTCTAACAGTCTACGCTTTGATCGTTCCCTGGAAGACCAGTAGTAGTTTCCGATTCACATATGGAGGCTTTTCGTAATCTGTGGACTATCAGAGTGTTGATGAAACACAGAAATTGCATCGGGATTGAATACAACAGTCACCATGCGCACTTTCCTCCATCGGAGTAATGTTTCAATGAGTTCACGCTTTGATCGTTATCTGGAAGACCAGTAGCAGTTTCCGATGCACATCTGGAGGCATTCTGTAATCTGTGGAGTATCAGAGTATTGATGAAATACAGAAATTGCATCGGGATTGAATACAACAGTCACCATGCGCACATTCCTCCATAAAAGTAATGTCTCAACAGTCTACGCTTTGATCGTTCCCTGGAAGACCAGTAGTAGTTTCCGATGCACATCTGGAGGCATTCTGTAATCTGTGGAATATCAGAGTGTTGATGAAACACAGAAATTGCATCGGGATTGAATACAAGGGTCACCATGCGCACTTTCCTCCATTGGAGTAATGTCTCAAACAGTCTACGCTTTGATCGTTCCCTGGAAGACCAGTAGTAGTTTCAATTGCACATCTGGAGGCATTCTGTAATCTGTGGACTAAAAGAGTGTTGATGAAACACAGAAATTGCATCGGGATTGAATACAACAATCACCATGCGCACTTTCCTCCACGGGAGTACTGTCTCAAACAATCTACGCTTTGATCGTTCCCTGGAAGACCAGTAGTAGTTTCCGATGCACATCTGGTGGCATTCTGTAATGTGTAGACTATCAGAGTGTTGATGAAACACAGTAATTGCATCGGGATTGAATACAACAGTCACCATGCGCACTTACCTCCATGGGAATAATGTCCTAACAATCTACGCATTGATCGTTCACTAGAAGACTAGTAGTAGTTTCCGATGCACATCTGGAGGCTTTCTGTACTCTGTGGACTATCAGAGTGTTGATGAAACACAGAAATTGCATCGGGATTGAATACAACAGTCTCCATGCGCAGTTTCCTCCATGGGAGTAATGTCTCAAATAGTCTACACTTTGATCGTTCCCTGGAAGACCAATAGTTGTTTCAATTGCACATCTGGAGGCATTCTGTAATCTGTGGACTAAAAGAGTGTTGATAAAACACAGAAATTGCATCGGGATTGAATACAACAGTCACCATGCGCACTTTACTCCATGGGAGTAATGTCTCCAACAGTCTACGCTTTGATCGTTCCCTGGAAGACCAGTAGTAGTTTCCGATGCACATATGGAGGTTTTCCGTAATCTGTGGACTACCAGAGTGTTGATGAAACACAGAAATTGCATCGGGATTGAATACAACAGTTACCATGCGCACTTTCCTCCATCGGAGTAATGTTTCAAAGAGTTTACGCTTTGATCGTTCCCTGGAAGACCAGTAGCAGTTTCCGATGCACATCTGGAGGCACAATGTAATCTGTGGAGTATCAGAGTATTCATGAAACACTGAAATTGCATCGGGATTGAATACAACAGTCACCATGCGCACATACCTACATAAATGTAATGTCTCAACAGTCTACGCTTTGATCGTTCCCTAGAAGACCAGTAGTAGTTTCCGATGCACATCTGGAGGCATTCTGTAATCTGTGGAATATCAGAGTGTTGATGAAACACAGAAATTGCATCGGGATTGAATACAACAGACATCATGCGCACTTTCCTCCATGGGAGTAATTCTCAAACAGTCAATGCTTTGATAGTTATCTGTAAGACCAGTAGTAGTTTCCGATGCACATCTCGGGGCATTCTGTACCCTGTGGACTATCAGAGTGTTGATGAAACACAGAAACTGCATCGGGATTGAATACAACAGTCACCATGCGCACTTTCCTCCATGGGAGTAAAGTCTCAAACAGTCTACCCCTTGATCGTTCCCTGGAAGACCAGTAGTAGTTTCCGATGAACAACTGGAGGCATTCTGTAATCTGTGGACTATCAGAGTGTTGATGAAACACAGAAATTGCATCGGGATTGAATACAACAGTCTCCATGCGCAGTTTCCTCCATGGGAGTAATGTCTCAAACAGTCTACGATTTGATCGTTCCCTGGAAGACCAGTAGTAGTTCCCGATGCACATCTGGGGGCTTTCTGTAATCTGTGGACTATGAGAGTGTTGATGAAACACAGAAATAGCCTCGGGATTGAATACAACAGTCAACATGCCCACTTTCCTCCATGGGAGTAATTCTCAAACAGTCTATGCTTTGATCGTTCCCTGTAAGATAAGTAGTAGTTTCCGATGCACATCTGGTGGCATTCTGTAATCTGTGGACTATCAGAGTGTTGATGAAACACAGAAATTGCATCGGGAATGAATACAACAGTCACCATGCGCAGTTTCCTAGATGGGAGTAATGTCTCAAACAGTCTACGCTTTGATCGTTCCCTGGAAGACCAGTAGTAGTTTCCGATGCACATCTGGAGGCATTCTGTAATCTGTGGAATATCAGAGTGTTGATGAAACACAGAAATTGCATCGGGATTGAATACAAGAGTCACCATGCGCACTTTCCTCCATGGGAGTAATGTCTCAAACAGTCTACGCTTTGATCGTTCCCTGGAAGACCAGTAGTAGTTTCAATTGCACATGGAAGCATTCTGTAATCTGTGGACTAAAAGAGTGTTGATGAAACACAGAAATTGCATCGGGATTGAATACAACAGTCACCATGCGCACTTTCCTCCACGGGAGTACTGTCTCAAACAATCTACGCTTTGATCGTTCCCTGGAAGACCAGTAGTAGTTTCCGATGCACATCTGGTGGCATTCTGTAATGTGTAGACTATCAGAGTGTTGATGAAACACAGTAATTGCATCGGGATTGAATACAACAGTCACCATGCGCAGTTCCCTCCATGGGAGTAATGTCCTAACAATCTACGCATTGATCGTTCACTAGAAGACCAGTAGTAGTTTCCGATGCACATCTGGAGGCTTTCTGTACTCTGTGGACTATCAGAGTGTTGATGAAACACAGAAATTGCATCGGGATTGAATAGAAGAGTCACCATGCGCACTTTCCTCCATCGGAGTAATGTTTCAATGAGTTCACGCTTTGATCGTTCTCTGGAAGACCAGTAGCAGTTTCCGATGCACATCTGGAGGCATTCTGTAATCTGTGGAGTATCAGAGTATTGATGAAATACAGAAATTGCATCGGGATTGAATACAACTGTCACCATGCGCACATTCCTCCATAAAAGTAATGTCTCAACAGTCTACGCTTTGATCGTTCCCTGGAAGACCAATAGTAGTTTCCGATGCACATCTGGTGGCATTCTGTAATGTGTAGACTATCAGAGTGTTGATGAAACACAGTAATTGCATCGGGATTGAATACAACAGTCACCATGCGCACTTCCCTCCATGGGAGTAATGTCCTAACAATCTACTTATTGATCGTTCACTAGAAGACTAGTAGTAGTTTCCGATGCACATCTGGAGGCATTCTGTAATCTGTGGGCTAAAAGAGTGTTGATGAAACACAGAAATTGCATCGGGATTGAATACAACAGTCACCATGCGCATTTCACTCCATGGGAGTAAGGTCTCTAACAGTCTACGCTTTGATCGTTCCCTGGAAGACCAGTAGTAGTTTCCGATTCACATATGGAGGCTTTTCGTAATCTGTGGACTATCAGAGTGTTGATGAAACACAGAAATAGCATCGGGATTGAATACAACAGTCACCATGCGCACTTTCCTCCATCGGAGTAATGTTTCAATGAGTTCACGCTTTGATCGTTCTCTGCAAGACCAGTAGCAGTTTCCGATGCACATCTGGAGGCATTCTGTAATCTGTGGAGTATCAGGGTATTGATGAAATACAGAAATTGCATCGGGATTGAATACAACAGTCACCATGCGCACATTCGTCCATAAAAGTAATGTCTCAACAGTCTACGCTTTGATCGTTCCCTGGAAGACCAGTAGTAGTTTCCGATGCACATCTGGAGGCATTCTGTAATCTGTGGAATATCAGAGTGTTGATGAAACACAGAAATTGCATCGGGATTAAATACAAGAGTCACCATGCGCACTTTCCTCCATTGGAGTAATGTCTCAAACAGACTACGCTTTGATCGTTCCCTGGAAGACCAGTAGTAGTTTCAATTGCACATCTGGAGGCATTCTGTAATCTGTGGACTAAAAGAGTGTTGATAAAACACAAAAATTGCATCGGGATTGAATACAACAGTCACCATGCGCACTTTCCTCCACAGGAGTACTGTCTCAAACAATCTACGCTTTGATCGTTCCCTGGAAGACCAGTAGTAGTTTCCGATGCACATCTGGTGGCATTCTGTAATGTGTAGACTAACAGAGTGTTGATGAAACACAGTAATTGCATCGGGATTGAATACAACAGTCACCATGCGCACTTCCCTCCATGGGAATAATGTCCTAACAATCTACGCATTGATCGTTCACTAGAAGACTAGTAGTAGTTTCCGATGCACATCTGGAGGCTTTCTGTACTCTGTGGACTATCAGAGTGTTGATGAAACACAGAAATTGCATCGGGATTGAATACAACAGTCTCCATGCGCAGTTTCCTCCATGGGAGTAATGTCTCAAACAGTCTACGATTTGATCGTTCCCTGGAAGACCAGTAGTAGTTCCCGATGCACATCTGGGGGCTTTCTGTAATCTGTGGACTATGAGAGTGTTGATGAAACACAGAAATAGCCTCGGGATTGAATACAACAGTCAACATGCCCACTTTCCTCCATGGGAGTAATTCTCAAACAGGCTATGCTTTGATCGTTCCCTGTAAGATAAGTAGTAGTTTCCGATGCACATCTGGTGGCATTCTGTAATCTGTGGACTATCAGAGTGTTGATGAAACACAGAAATTGCATCGGGAATGAATACAACAGTCACCATGCGCAGTTTCCTCCATGGGAGTAATGTCTCAAACAGTCTACGCTTTGATCGTTCCCAGGAAGACCAGTAGTAGTTTCCGATGCACATCTGGAGGCATTCTGTAATCTGTGGAATATCAGAGTGTTGATGAAACACAGAAATTGCATCGGGATTGAATACAAGAGTCACCATGCGCACTTTCCTCCACGGGAGTAATGTCTCAAACAGTCTACGCTTTGATCGTTCCCTGGAAGACCAGTAGTAGTTTCAATTGCACATCTGGAAGCATTCTGTAATCTGTGGACTAAAAGAGTGTTGATGAAACACAGAAATTGCATCGGGATTGAATACAACAGTCACCATGCGCACTTTCCTCCACGGGAGTACTGTCTCAAACAATCTACGCTTTGATCGTTCCCTGGAAGACCAGTAGTAGTTTCCGATGCACATCTGGTGGCATTCTGTAATGTGTAGACTATCAGAGTGTTGATGAAACACAGTAATTGCATCGGGATTGAATACAACAGTCACCATGCGCAGTTCCCTCCATGGGAGTAATGTCCTAACAATCTACGCATTGATCGTTCACTAGAAGACCAGTAGTAGTTTCCGATGCACATCTGGAGGCTTTCTGTACTCTGTGGACTATCAGAGTGTTGATGAAACACAGAAATTGCATCGGGATTGAATACAACAGTCTCCATGCGCAGTTTCCTCCTTGGGAGTAATGTCTCAAATAGTCTACGCTTTGATCGTTCCCTGGAAGACCAATAGTTGTTTCAATTGCACATCTGGAGGCATTCTGTAATCTGTGGACTAAAAGAGTGTTGATAAAACACAGAAATTGCATCGGGATTAAATACAACAGTCACCATGCGCACTTTACTCCATAAAAGTAATGTCTCAACAGTCTACGCTTTGATCGTTCCCTGGAAGACCAGTAGTAGTTTCCGATGCACATCTGGAGGCATTCTGTAATCTGTGGAATATCAGAGTGTTGATGAAACACAGAAATTGCATCGGGATTGAATAGAAGAGTCACCATGCGCACTTTCCTCCATCGGAGTAATGTTTCAATGAGTTCACGCTTTGATCGTTCTCTGGAAGACCAGTAGCAGTTTCCGATGCACATCTGGAGGCATTCTGTAATCTGTGGAGTATCAGAGTATTGATGAAATACAGAAATTGCATCGGGATTGAATACAACAGTCACCATGCGCACATTCCTCCATAAAAGTAATGTCTCAACAGTCTACGCTTTGATCGTTCCCTGGAAGACCAATAGTAGTTTCCGATGCACATCTGGTGGCATTCTGTAATGTGTAGACTATCAGAGTGTTGATGAAACACAGTAATTGCATCGGGATTGAATACAACAGTCACCATGCGCACTTCCCTCCATGGGAGTAATTTCCTAACAATCTACTTATTGATCGTTCACTAGAAGACTAGTAGTAGTTTCCGATGCACATCTGGAGGCATTCTGTAATCTGTGGGCTAAAAGAGTGTTGATGAAACACAGAAATTGCATCGGGATTGAATACAACAGTCACCATGCGCATTTCACTCCATGGGAGTAAGGTCTCTAACAGTCCACGCTTTGATCGTTCCCTGGAAGACCAGTAGTAGTTTCCGATTCACATATGGAGGCTTTTCGTAATCTGTGGACTATCAGAGTGTTGATGAAACACAGAAATAGCATCGGGATTGAATACAACAGTCACCATGCGCACTTTCCTCCATCGGAGTAATGTTTCAATGAGTTCACGCTTTGATCGTTCTCTGCAAGACCAGTAACAGTTTCCGATGCACATCTGGAGGCATTCTGTAATCTGTGGAGTATCAGAGTATTGATGAAATACAGAAATTGCATCGGGATTGAATACAACAGTCACCATGCGCACATTCGTCCATAAAAGTAATGTCTCAACAGTCTACGCTTTGATCGTTCCCTGGAAGACCAGTAGTAGTTTCCGATGCACATCTGGAGGCATTCTGTAATCTGTGGAATATCAGAGTGTTGATGAAACACAGAAATTGCATCGGGATTAAATACAAGAGTCACCATGCGCACTTTCCTCCATTGGAGTAATGTCTCAAACAGACTACGCTTTGATCGTTCCCTGGAAGACCAGTAGTAGTTTCAATTGCACATCTGGAGGCATTCTGTAATCTGTGGACTAAAAGAGTGTTGATAAAACACAGAAATTGCATCGGGATTAAATACAACAGTCACCATGCGCACTTTACTCCATAAAAGTAATGTCTCAACAGTCTACGCTTTGATCGTTCCCTGGAAGACCAGTAGTAGTTTCCGATGCACATCTGGAGGCATTCTGTAATCTGTGGAATATCAGAGTGTTGATGAAACACAGAAATTGCATCGGGATTGAATAGAAGAGTCACCATGCGCACTTTCCTCCATCGGAGTAATGTTTCAATGAGTTCACGCTTTGATCGTTCTCTGGAAGACCAGTAGCAGTTTCCGATGCACATCTGGAGGCATTCTGTAATCTGTGGAGTATCAGAGTATTGATGAAATACAGAAATTGCATCGGGATTGAATACAACAGTCACCATGCGCACATTCCTCCATAAAAGTAATGTCTCAACAGTCTACGCTTTGATCGTTCCCTGGAAGACCAATAGTAGTTTCCGATGCACATCTGGTGGCATTCTGTAATGTGTAGACTATCAGAGTGTTGATGAAACACAGTAATTGCATCGGGATTGAATACAACAGTCACCATGCGCACTTCCCTCCATGGGAGTAATTTCCTAACAATCTACTTATTGATCGTTCACTAGAAGACTAGTAGTAGTTTCCGATGCACATCTGGAGGCATTCTGTAATCTGTGGGCTAAAAGAGTGTTGATGAAACACAGAAATTGCATCGGGATTGAATACAACAGTCACCATGCGCATTTCACTCCATGGGAGTAAGGTCTCTAACAGTCCACGCTTTGATCGTTCCCTGGAAGACCAGTAGTAGTTTCCGATTCACATATGGAGGCTTTTCGTAATCTGTGGACTATCAGAGTGTTGATGAAACACAGAAATAGCATCGGGATTGAATACAACAGTCACCATGCGCACTTTCCTCCATCGGAGTAATGTTTCAATGAGTTCACGCTTTGATCGTTCTCTGCAAGACCAGTAACAGTTTCCGATGCACATCTGGAGGCATTCTGTAATCTGTGGAGTATCAGAGTATTGATGAAATACAGAAATTGCATCGGGATTGAATACAACAGTCACCATGCGCACATTCGTCCATAAAAGTAATGTCTCAACAGTCTACGCTTTGATCGTTCCCTGGAAGACCAGTAGTAGTTTCCGATGCACATCTGGAGGCATTCTGTAATCTGTGGAATATCAGAGTGTTGATGAAACACAGAAATTGCATCGGGATTAAATACAAGAGTCACCATGCGCACTTTCCTCCATTGGAGTAATGTCTCAAACAGACTACGCTTTGATCGTTCCCTGGAAGACCAGTAGTAGTTTCAATTGCACATCTGGAGGCATTCTGTAATCTGTGGACTAAAAGAGTGTTGATAAAACACAAAAATTGCATCGGGATTGAATACAACAGTCACCATGCGCACTTTCCTCCACAGGAGTACTGTCTCAAACAATCTACGCTTTGATCGTTCCCTGGAAGACCAGTAGTAGTTTCCGATGCACATCTGGTGGCATTCTGTAATGTGTAGACTAACAGAGTGTTGATGAAACACAGTAATTGCATCGGGATTGAATACAACAGTCACCATGCGCACTTCCCTCCATGGGAATAATGTCCTAACAATCTACGCATTGATCGTTCACTAGAAGACTAGTAGTAGTTTCCGATGCACATCTGGAGGCTTTCTGTACTCTGTGGACTATCAGAGTGTTGATGAAACACAGAAATTGCATCGGGATTGAATACAACAGTCTCCATGCGCAGTTTCCTCCATGGGAGTAATGTCTCAAACAGTCTACGATTTGATCGTTCCCTGGAAGACCAGTAGTAGTTCCCGATGCACATCTGGGGGCTTTCTGTAATCTGTGGACTATGAGAGTGTTGATGAAACACAGAAATAGCCTCGGGATTGAATACAACAGTCAACATGCCCACTTTCCTCCATGGGAGTAATTCTCAAACAGTCTATGCTTTGATCGTTCCCTGTAAGATAAGTAGTAGTTTCCGATGCACATCTGGTGGCATTCTGTAATCTGTGGACTATCAGAGTGTTGATGAAACACAGAAATTGCATCGGGAATGAATACAACAGTCACCATGCGCAGTTTCCTCCATGGGAGTAATGTCTCAAACAGTCTACGCTTTGATCGTTCCCAGGAAGACCAGTAGTAGTTTCCGATGCACATCTGGAGGCATTCTGTAATCTGTGGAATATCAGAGTGTTGATGAAACACAGAAATTGCATCGGGATTGAATACAAGAGTCACCATGCGCACTTTCCTCCACGGGAGTAATGTCTCAAACAGTCTACGCTTTGATCGTTCCCTGGAAGACCAGTAGTAGTTTCAATTGCACATCTGGAAGCATTCTGTAATCTGTGGACTAAAAGAGTGTTGATGAAACACAGAAATTGCATCGGGATTGAATACAACAGTCACCATGCGCACTTTCCTCCACGGGAGTACTGTCTCAAACAATCTACGCTTTGATCGTTCCCTGGAAGACCAGTAGTAGTTTCCGATGCACATCTGGTGGCATTCTGTAATGTGTAGACTATCAGAGTGTTGATGAAACACAGTAATTGCATCGGGATTGAATACAACAGTCACCATGCGCAGTTCCCTCCATGGGAGTAATGTCCTAACAATCTACGCATTGATCGTTCACTAGGAGACCAGTAGTAGTTTCCGATGCACATCTGGAGGCTTTCTGTACTCTGTGGACTATCAGAGTGTTGATGAAACACAGAAATTGCATCGGGATTGAATACAACAGTCTCCATGCGCAGTTTCCTCCTTGGGAGTAATGTCTCAAATAGGCTACGCTTTGATCGTTCCCTGGAAGACCAATAGTTGTTTCAATTGCACATCTGGAGGCATTCTGTAATCTGTGGACTAAAAGAGTGTTGATAAAACACAGAAATTGCATCGGGATTGAATACAACAGTCACCATGCGCACTTTACTCCATAAAAGTAATGTCTCAACAGTCTACGCTTTGATCGTTCCCTGGAAGACCAGTAGTAGTTTCCGATGCACATCTGGAGGCATTCTGTAATCTGTGGAATATCAGAGTGTTGATGAAACACAGAAATTGCATCGGGATTGAATAGAAGAGTCACCATGCGCACTTTCCTCCATCGGAGTAATGTTTCAATGAGTTCACGCTTTGATCGTTCTCTGGAAGACCAGTAGCAGTTTCCGATGCACATCTGGAGGCATTCTGTAATCTGTGGAGTGTCAGAGTATTGATGAAATACAGAAATTGCATCGGGATTGAATACAACAGTCACCATGCGCACATTCCTCCATAAAAGTAATGTCTCAACAGTCTACGCTTTGATCGTTCCCTGGAAGACCAATAGTAGTTTCCGATGCACATCTGGTGGCATTCTGTAATGTGTAGACTATTAGAGTGTTGATGAAACACAGTAATTGCATCGGGATTGAATACAACAGTCACCATGCGCACTTCCTTCCATGGGAGTATTGTCCTAACAATCTACTTATTGATCGTTCACTAGAAGACTAGTAGTAGTTTCCGATGCACATCTGGAGGCTTTCTGTACTCTGTGGACTATCAGAGTGTTGATGAAACACAGAAATTGCATCGGGATTGAATACAACAGTCTCCATGCGCAGTTTCATCCATGGGAATAATGTCTCAAACAGTCTACGCTTTGATCGTTCCCTGGAAGACCAGTAGTAGTTTCAATTGCACATCTGGAGGCATTCTGTAATCTGTGGGCTAAAAGAGTGTTGATGAAACACAGAAATTGCATCGGGATTGAATACAACAGTCACCATGCGCTTTTCACTCCATGGGAGTAAGGTCTCTAACAGTCTACGCTTTGATCGTTCCCTGGAAGACCAGTAGTAGTTTCCGATTCACATATGGAGGCTTTTCGTAATCTGTGGACTATCAGAGTGTTGATGAAACACAGAAATAGCATCGGGATTGAATACAACAGTCACCATGCGCACTTTCCTCCATCGGAGTAATGTTTCAATGAGTTCACGCTTTGATCGTTCTCTGGAAGACCAGTAGCAGTTTCCGATACACATCTGGAGGCATTCTGTAATATGTGGAGTATCAGAGTATTGATGAAATACAGAAATTGCATCGGGATTGAATATAACAGTCACCATGCGCACATTCCTCCATAAAAGTAATGTCTCAACAGTCTACGCTTTGATCGTTCCCTGGAAGACCAGTAGTAGTTTCCGATGCACATCTGGAGGCATTCTGTAATCTGTGGAATATCAGAGTGTTGATGAAACACAGAAATTGCATCGGGATTAAATACAAGAGTCACCATGCGCACTTTCCTCCATTGGAGTAATGTCTCAAACAGTCTACGCTTTGATCGTTCCCTGGAAGACCAGTAGTAGTTTCAATTGCACATCTGGAGGCATTCTGTAATCTGTGGACTAAAAGAGTGTTGATAAAACACAAAAATTGCATCGGGATTGAATACAACAGTCACCATGCGCACTTTCCTCCACGGGAGTACTGTCTCAAACAATCTACGCTTTGATCGTTCCCTGGAAGACCAGTAGTAGTTTCCGATGCACATCTGGTGGCATTCTGTAATGTGTAGACTAACAGAGTGTTGATGAAACACAGTAGTTGCATCGGGATTGAATACAACAGTCACCATGCGCACTTCCCTCCATGGGAATAATGTCCTAACAATCTACGCATTGATCGTTCACTAGAAGACTAGTAGTAGTTTCCGATGCACATCTGGAGGCTTTCTGTACTCTGTGGACTATCAGAGTGTTGATGAAACACAGAAATTGCATCGGGATTGAATACAACAGTCTCCATGCGCAATTTCCTCCATGGGAGTAATGTCTCAAACAGTCTACGATTTGATCGTTCCCTGGAAGACCAGTAGTAGTTCCCGATGCACATCTGGGGGCTTTCTGTAATCTGTGGACTATGAGAGTGTTGATGAAACACAGAAATAGCCTCGGGATTGAATACAACAGTCAACATGCCCACTTTCCTCCATGGGAGTAATTCTCAAACAGTCTATGCTTTGATCGTTCCCTGTAAGATAAGTAGTAGTTTCCGATGCACATCTGGTGGCATTCTGTAATCTGTGGACTATCAGAGTGTTGATGAAACACAGAAATTGCATCGGGAATGAATACAACAGTCACCATGCGCAGTTTCCTCCATGGGAGTAATGTCTCAAACAGTCTACGCTTTGATCGTTCCCTGGAAGACCAGTAGTAGTTTCCGATGCACATCTGGTGGCATTCTGTAATGTGTAGACTATCAGAGTGTTGATGAAACACAGTAATTGCATCGGGATTGAATACAACAGTCACCATGCGCAGTTCCCTCCATGGGAGTAATGTCCTAACAATCTACGCATTGATCGTTCACTAGAAGACCAGTAGCAGTTTCCGATGCAAATCTGGAGGCTTTCTGTACTCTGTGGACTATCAGAGTGTTGATGAAACACAGAAATTGCATCGGGATTGAATACAACAGTCTCCATGCGCAGTTTCCTCCTTGGGAGTAATGTCTCAAATAGTCTACGCTTTGATCGTTCCCTGGAAGACCAATAGTTGTTTCAATTGCACATCTGGAGGCATTCTGTAATCTGTGGACTAAAAGAGTGTTGATAAAACACAGAAATTGCATCGGGATTGAATACAACAGTCACCATGCGCACTTTACTCCATAAAAGTAATGTCTCAACAGTCTACGCTTTGATCGTTCCCTGGAAGACCAGTAGTAGTTTCCGATGCACATCTGGAGGCATTCTGTAATCTGTGGAATATCAGAGTGTTGATGAAACACAGAAATTGCATCGGGATTGAATAGAAGAGTCACCATGCGCACTTTCCTCCATCGGAGTAATGTTTCAATGAGTTCACGCTTTGATCGTTCTCTGGAAGACCAGTAGCAGTTTCCGATGCACATCTGGAGGCATTCTGTAATCTGTGGAGTATCAGAGTATTGATGAAATACAAAAATTGCATCGGGATTGAATACAACAGTCACCATGCGCACATTCCTCCATAAAAGTAATGTCTCAACAGTCTACGCTTTGATCGTTCCCTGGAAGACCAATAGTAGTTTCCGATGCACATCTGGTGGCATTCTGTAATGTGTAGACTATCAGAGTGTTGATGAAACACAGTAATTGCATCGGGATTGAATACAACAGTCACCATGCGCACTTCCCTCCATGGGAGTAATGTCCTAACAATCTACTTATTGATCGTTCACTAGAAGACTAGTAGTAGTTTCCGATGCACATCTGGAGGCATTCTGTAATCTGTGGGCTAAAAGAGTGTTGATGAAACACAGAAATTGCATCGGGATTGAATACAACAGTCACCATGCGCATTTCACTCCATGGGAGTAAGGTCTCTAACAGTCTACGCTTTGATCGTTCCCTGGAAGACCAGTAGTAGTTTCCGATTCACATATGGAGGCTTTTCGTAATCTGTGGACTATCAGAGTGTTGATGAAACACAGAAATAGCATCGGGATTGAATACAACAGTCACCATGCGCACTTTCCTCCATCGGAGTAATGTTTCAATGAGTTCACGCTTTGATCGTTCTCTGGAAGACCAGTAGCAGTTTCCGATGCACATCTGGTGGCATTCTGTAATCTGTGGAGTATCAGAGTATTGATGAAATACAGAAATTGCATCGGGATTGAATACAACAGTCACCATGCGCACATTCGTCCATAAAAGTAATGTCTCAACAGTCTACGCTTTGATCGTTCCCTGGAAGACCAGTAGTAGTTTCCGATGCACATCTGGAGGCATTCTGTAATCTGTGGAATATCAGAGTGTTGATGAAACACAGAAATTGCATCGGGATTAAATACAAGAGTCACCATGCGCACTTTCCTCCATTGGAGTAATGTCTCAAACAGACTACGCTTTGATCGTTCCCTGGAAGACCAGTAGTAGTTTCAATTGCACATCTGGAGGCATTCTGTAATCTGTGGACTAAAAGAGTGTTGATAAAACACAAAAATTGCATCGGGATTGAATACAACAGTCACCATGCGCACTTTCCTCCACGGGAGTACTGTCTCAAACAATCTACGCTTTGATCGTTCCCTGGAAGACCAGTAGTAGTTTCCGATGCACATCTGGTGGCATTCTGTAATGTGTAGACTAACAGAGTGTTGATGAAACACAGTAATTGCATCGGGATTGAATACAACAGTCACCATGCGCACTTCCCTCCATGGGAATAATGTCCTAACAATCTACGCATTGATCGTTCACTAGAAGACTAGTAGTAGTTTCCGATGCACATCTGGAGGCTTTCTGTACTCTGTGGACTATCAGAGTGTTGATGAAACACAGAAATTGCATCGGGATTGAATACAACAGTCTCCATGCGCAGTTTCCTCCATGGGAGTAATGTCTCAAACAGTCTACGATTTGATCGTTCCCTGGAAGACCAGTAGTAGTTCCCGATGCACATCTGGGGGCTTTCTGTAATCTGTGGACTATGAGAGTGTTGATGAAACACAGAAATAGCCTCGGGATTGAATACAACAGTCAACATGCCCACTTTCCTCCATGGGAGTAATTCTCAAACAGTCTATGCTTTGATCGTTCCCTGTAAGATAAGTAGTAGTTTCCGATGCACATCTGGTGGCATTCTGTAATCTGTGGACTATCAGAGTGTTGATGAAACACAGAAATTGCATCGGGAATGAATACAACAGTCACCATGCGCAGTTTCCTCCATGGGAGTAATGTCTCAAACAGTCTACGCTTTGATCGTTCCCTGGAAGACCAGTAGCAGTTTCCGATGCACATCTGGAGGCATTCTGTAATCTGTGGAATATCAGAGTGTTGATGAAACACAGAAATTGCATCGGGATTGAATACAAGAGTCACCATGCGCACTTTCCTCCACGGGAGTAATGTCTCAAACAGTCTACGCTTTGATCGTTCCCTGGAAGACCAGTAGTAGTTTCAATTGCACATCTGGAAGCATTCTGTAATCTGTGGACTAAAAGAGTGTTGATGAAACACAGAAATTGCATCGGGATTGAATACAACAGTCACCATGCGCACTTTCCTCCACGGGAGTACTGTCTCAAACAATCTACGCTTTGATCGTTCCCTGGAAGACCAGTAGTAGTTTCCGATGCACATCTGGTGGCATTCTGTAATGTGTAGACTATCAGAGTGTTGATGAAACACAGTAATTGCATCGGGATTGAATACAACAGTCACCATGCGCAGTTCCCTCCATGGGAGTAATGTCCTAACAATCTACGCATTGATCGTTCACTAGGAGACCAGTAGTAGTTTCCGATGCACATCTGGAGGCTTTCTGTACTCTGTGGACTATCAGAGTGTTGATGAAACACAGAAATTGCATCGGGATTGAATACAACAGTCTCCAAGCGCAGTTTCCTCCTTGGGAGTAATGTCTCAAATAGGCTACGCTTTGATCGTTCCCTGGAAGACCAATAGTTGTTTCAATTGCACATCTGGAGGCATTCTGTAATCTGTGGACTAAAAGAGTGTTGATAAAACACAGAAATTGCATCGGGATTGAATACAACAGTCACCATGCGCACTTTACTCCATAAAAGTAATGTCTCAACAGTCTACGCTTTGATCGTTCCCTGGAAGACCAGTAGTAGTTTCCGATGCACATCTGGAGGCATTCTGTAATCTGTGGAATATCAGAGTGTTGATGAAACACAGAAATTGCATCGGGATTGAATAGAAGAGTCACCATGCGCACTTTCCTCCATCGGAGTAATGTTTCAATGAGTTCACGCTTTGATCGTTCTCTGGAAGACCAGTAGCAGTTTCCGATGCACATCTGGAGGCATTCTGTAATCTGTGGAGTGTCAGAGTATTGATGAAATACAGAAATTGCATCGGGATTGAATACAACAGTCACCATGCGCACATTCCTAAATAAAATTAATGTCTCAACAGTCTACGCTTTGATCGTTCCCTGGAAGACCAATAGTAGTTTCCGATGCACATCTGGTGGCATTCTGTAATGTGTAGACTATCAGAGTGTTGATGAAACACAGTAATTGCATCGGGATTGAATACAACAGTCACCATGCGCACTTCCCTCCATGGGAGTATTGTCCTAACAATCTACTTATTGATCGTTCACTAGAAGACTAGTAGTAGTTTCCGATGCACATCTGGAGGCTTTCTGTAATCTGTGGACTAAAAGAGTGTTGATAAAACACAAAAATTGCATCGGGATTGAATACAACAGTCACCATGCGCACTTTCCTCCACGGGAGTACTGTCTCAAACAATCTACGCTTTGATCGTTCCCTGGAAGACCAGTAGTAGTTTCCGATGCACATCTGGTGGCATTCTGTAATGTGTAGACTAACAGAGTGTTGATGAAACACAGTAGTTGCATCGGGATTGAATACAACAGTCACCATGCGCACTTCCCTCCATGGGAATAATGTCCTAACAATCTACGCATTGATCGTTCACTAGAAGACTAGTAGTAGTTTCCGATGCACATCTGGAGGCTTTCTGTACTCTGTGGACTATCAGAGTGTTGATGAAACACAGAAATTGCATCGGGATTGAATACAACAGTCTCCATGCGCAATTTCCTCCATGGGAGTAATGTCTCAAACAGTCTACGATTTGATCGTTCCCTGGAAGACCAGTAGTAGTTCCCGATGCACATCTGGGGGCTTTCTGTAATCTGTGGACTATGAGAGTGTTGATGAAACACAGATATAGCCTCGGGATTGAATACAACAGTCAACATGCCCACTTTCCTCCATGGGAGTAATTCTCAAACAGTCTATGCTTTGATCGTTCCCTGTAAGATAAGTAGTAGTTTCCGATGCACATCTGGTGGCATTCTGTAATCTGTGGACTATCAGAGTGTTGATGAAACACAGAAATTGCATCGGGAATGAATACAACAGTCACCATGCGCAGTTTCCTCCATGGGAGTAATGTCTCAAACAGTCTACGCTTTGATCGTTCCCTGGAAGACCAGTAGTAGTTTCCGATGCACATCTGGTGGCATTCTGTAATGTGTAGACTATCAGAGTGTTGATGAAACACAGTAATTGCATCGGGATTGAATACAACAGTCACCATGCGCAGTTCCCTCCATGGGAGTAATGTCCTAACAATCTACGCATTGATCGTTCACTAGAAGACCAGTAGCAGTTTCCGATGCACATCTGGAGGCTTTCTGTACTCTGTGGACTATCAGAGTGTTGATGAAACACAGAAATTGCATCGGGATTGAATACAACAGTCTCCATGCGCAGTTTCCTCCTTGGGAGTAATGTCTCAAATAGTCTACGCTTTGATCGTTCCCTGGAAGACCAATAGTTGTTTCAATTGCACATCTGGAGGCATTCTGTAATCTGTGGACTAAAAGAGTGTTGATAAAACACAGAAATTGCATCGGGATTGAATACAACAGTCACCATGCGCACTTTACTCCATAAAAGTAATGTCTCAACAGTCTACGCTTTGATCGTTCCCTGGAAGACCAGTAGTAGTTTCCGATGCACATCTGGAGGCATTCTGTAATCTGTGGAATATCAGAGTGTTGATGAAACACAGAAATTGCATCGGGATTGAATAGAAGAGTCACCATGCGCACTTTCCTCCATCGGAGTAATGTTTCAATGAGTTCACGCTTTGATCGTTCTCTGGAAGACCAGTAGCAGTTTCCGATGCACATCTGGAGGCATTCTGTAATCTGTGGAGTATCAGAGTATTGATGAAATACAGAAATTGCATCGGGATTGAATACAACAGTCACCATGCGCACATTCCTCCATAAAAGTAATGTCTCAACAGTCTACGCTTTGATCGTTCCCTGGAAGACCAATAGTAGTTTCCGATGCACATCTGGTGGCATTCTGTAATGTGTAGACTATCAGAGTGTTGATGAAACACAGTAATTGCATCGGGATTGAATACAACAGTCACCATGCGCACTTCCCTCCATGGGAGTAATGTCCTAACAATCTACTTATTGATCGTTCACTAGAAGACTAGTAGTAGTTTCCGATGCACATCTGGAGGCTTTCTGTACTCTGTGGACTATCAGAGTGTTGATGAAACACAGAAATTGCATCGGGATTGAATACAACAGTCTCCATGCGCAGTTTCATCCATGGGAATAATGTCTCAAACAGTCTACGCTTTGATCGTTCCCTGGAAGACTAGTAGTAGTTTCAATTGCACATCTGGAGGCATTCTGTAATCTGTGGGCTAAAAGAGTGTTGATGAAACACAGAAATTGCATCGGGATTGAATACAACAGTCACCATGCGCTTTTCACTCCATGGGAGTAAGGTCTCTAACAGTCTACGCTTTGATCGTTCCCTGGAAGACCAGTAGTAGTTTCCGATTCACATATGGAGGCTTTTCGTAATCTGTGGACTATCAGAGTGTTGATGAAACACAGAAATAGCATCGGGATTGAATACAACAGTCACCATGCGCACTTTCCTCCATCGGAGTAATGTTTCAATGAGTTCACGCTTTGATCGTTCTCTGGAAGACCAGTGGCAGTTTCCGATGCACATCTGGAGGCATTCTGTAATCTGTGGAGTATCAGAGTATTGATGAAATACAGAAATTGCATCGGGATTGAATACAACAGTCACCATGCGCACATTCCTCCATAAAAGTAATGTCTCAACAGTCTACGCTTTGATCGTTCCCTGGAAGACCAGTAGTAGTTTCCGATGCACATCTGGAGGCATTCTGTAATCTGTGGAATATCAGAGTGTTGATGAAACACAGAAATTGCATCGGGATTAAATACAACAGTCACCATGCGCACTTTCCTCCATTGGAGTAATGTCTCAAACAGTCTACGCTTTGATCGTTCCCTGGAAGACCAGTAGTAGTTTCAATTGCACATCTGGAGGCATTCTGTAATCTGTGGACTAAAAGAGTGCTGATAAAACACAAAAATTGCATCGGGATTGAATACAACAGACACCATGCGCACTTTCCTCCACGGGAGTACTGTCTCAAACAATCTACGCTTTGATCGTTCCCTGGAAGACCAGTAGTAGTTTCCGTTGCACATCTGGTGGCATTCTGTAATGTGTAGACTAACAGAGTGTTGATGAAACACAGTAATTGCATCGGGATTGAATACAACAGTCACCATGCGCACTTCCCTCCATGGGAATAATGTCCTAACAATCTACGCATTGATCGTTCACTAGAAGACTAGTAGTAGTTTCCGATGCACATCTGGAGGCTTTCTGTACTCTGTGGACTATCAGAGTGTTGATGAAACACAGAAATTGCATCGGGATTGAATACAACAGTCTCCATGCGCAGTTTCCTCCATGGGAGTAATGTCTCAAATAGTCTACACTTTGATCGTTCCCTGGAAGACCAATAGTTGTTTCAATTGCACATCTGGAGGCATTCTGTAATCTGTGGACTAAAAGAGTGTTGATAAAACACAGAAATTGCATCGGGATTGAATACAACAGTCACCATGCGCACTTTACTCCATGGGAGTAATGTCTACAACAGTCTACGCTTTGATCGTTCCCTGGAAGACCAGTAGTAGTTTCCGATGCACATATGGATGTTTTCCGTAATCTGTGGACTACCAGAGTGTTGATGAAACACAGAAATTGCATCGGGATTGAATACAACAGTTACCATGCGCACTTTCCTCCATCGGAGTAATGTTTCAAAGAGTTTACGCTTTGATCGTTCCCTGGAAGACCAGTAGCAGTTTCCGATGCACATCTGGAGGCATTATGTAATCTGTGGAGTATCAGAGTATTCATGAAACACTGAAATTGCATCGGGATTGAATACAACAGTCACCATGCGCACATACCTACATAAAAGTAATGTCTCAACAGTCTACGCTTTGATCGTTCCCTAGAAGACCAGCAGTAGTTTCCGATGCACATCTGGAGGCATTCTGTAATCTGTGGAATACCAGAGTGTTGATGAAACACAGAAATTGCATCGGGATTGAATACAACAGACATCATGCGCACTTTCCTCCATGGGAGTATTTCTCATACAGTCAATGCTTTGATCGTTCCCTGTAAGACCAGTAGTAGTTTCCGATGTACATCTCGGGGCATTCTGTACCCTGTGGACTATCAGAGTGTTGATGAAACACAGAAACTGCATCGGGATTGAATACAACAGTCACCATGCGCACTTTCCTATCTGGGAGTAAAGTCTCAAACAGTCTACCACTTGATCGTTCCCTGGAAGACCAGTAGTAGTTTCCGATGAACATCTGGAGGCATTCTGTAATCTGTGGACTATCAGAGTGTTGATGAAACACAGAAATTGCATCGGGATTGAATACAACAGTCTCCATGCGCAGTTTCCTCCATGGGAGTAATGTCTCAAACAGTCTACGATTTGATCGTTCCCTGGAAGACCAGTAGTAGTTCCCGATGCACATCTGGGGGCTTTCTGTAATCTGTGGACTATGAGAGTGTTGATGAAACACAGAAATAGCCTCGGGATTGAATACAACAGTCAACATGCCCACTTTCCTCCATGGGAGTAATTCTCAAACAGTCTATGCTTTGATCGTTCCCTGTAAGATAAGTAGTAGTTTCCGATGCACATCTGGTGGCATTCTGTAATCTGTGGACTATCAGAGTGTTGATGAAACACAGAAATTGCATCGGGAATGAATACAACAGTCACCATGCGCAGTTTCCTCCATGGGAGTAATGTCTCAAACAGTTTACGCTTTGATCGTTCCCTGGAAGACCAGTAGTAGTTTCCGATGCACATCTGGAGGCATTCTGTAATCTGTGGAATATCAGAGTGTTGATGAAACACAGAAATTGCATCGGGATTGAATACAAGAGCCACCATGCGCACTTTCCTCCATGGGAGTAATGTCTCAAACAGTCTACGCTTTGATCGTTCCCTGGAAGACCAGTAGTAGTTTCAATTGCACTTCTGGAAGCATTCTGTAATCTGTGGACTAAAAGAGTGTTGATGAAACACAGAAATTGCATCGGGATTGAATACAACAGTCACAATGCGCACTTTCCTCCACGGGAGTACTGTCTCAAACAATCTACGCTTTGATCGTTCCCTGGAAGACCAGTAGTAGTTTCCGATGCACATCTGGTGGCATTCTGTAATGTGTAGACTATCAGAGTGTTGATGAAACACAGTAATTGCATCGGGATTGAATACAACAGTCACCATGCGCAGTTCCCTCCATGGGAGTAATGTCCTAACAATCTACGCATTGATCGTTCACTAGAAGACCAGTAGTAGTTTCCGATGCACATCTGGAGGCTTTCTGTACTCTGTGGACTATCAGCAGAGTGTTGATGAAACACAGAAATTGCATCGGGATTGAATACAACAGTCTCCATGCGCAGTTTCCTCCATGGGAGTAATGTCTCAAATAGTCTACGCTTTGATCGTTCCCTGGAAGACCAATAGTTGTTTCAATTGCACATCTGGAGGCATTCTGTAATCTGTGGACTAAAAGAGTGTTGATAAAACACAGAAATTGCATCGGGATTGAATACAACAGTCACCATGCGCACTTTACTCCATGGGAGTAATGTCTCGAACTGTCTACGCTTTGATCGATACCTGGAAGACCAGTAGTAGTTTCCGATGCACATCTGGTGGCATTCTGTAATGTGTAGACTAACAGAGTGTTGATGAAACACAGTAATTGCATCGGGATTGAATACAACAGTCACCATGCGCAGTTTCCTCCATGGGAGTAATGTCTCAAACAGTTTACGCTTTGATCGTTCCCTGGAAGACCAGTAGTAGTTTCCGATGCACATCTGGAGGCATTCTGTAATCTGTGGAATATCAGAGTGTTGATGAAACACAGAAATTGCATCGGGATTGAATACAAGAGTCACCATGCGCACTTTCCTCCATGGGAGTAATGTCTCAAACAGTCTACGCTTTGATCGTTCCCTGGAAGACCAGTAGTAGTTTCAATTGCACATCTGGAAGCATTCTGTAATCTGTGGACTAAAAGAGTGTTGATGAAACACAGAAATTGCATCGGGATTGAATACAACAGTCACAATGCGCACTTTCCTCCACGGGAGTACTGTCTCAAACAATCTACGCTTTGATCGTTCCCTGGAAGACCAGTAGTAGTTTCCGATGCACATCTGGTGGCATTCTGTAATGTGTAGACTATCAGAGTGTTGATGAAACACAGTAATTGCATCGGGATTGAATACAACAGTCACCATGCGCAGTTCCCTCCATGGGAGTAATGTCCTAACAATCTACGCATTGATCGTTCACTAGAAGACCAGTAGTAGTTTCCGATGCACATCTGGAGGCTTTCTGTACTCTGTGGACTATCAGCAGTGTTGATGAAACACAGAAATTGCATCGGGATTGAATACAACAGTCACCATGCGCAGTTTCCTCCATGGGAGTAATGACTCAAATAGTCTACGCTTTGATCGTTCCCTGGAAGACCAATAGTTGTTTCAATTGCACATCTGGAGGCATTCTGAAATCTGTGGACTAAAAGAGTGTTGATAAAACACAGAAATTGCATCGGGATTGAATACAACAGTCACCATGCGCACTTTACTCCATGGGAGTAATGTCTCGAACTGTCTACGCTTTGATCGATCCCTGTAAGACCAGTAGTAGTTTCCGATGCACATCTGGAGGCATTCAGTAGTCTGTGGACTATCAGAGTGTTGATGAAACACAGAAATTGCGTCGGGACTGAATACAACAGTCACTAAGCGCACTTTACTCCATGGGAGTAATGTCTCGAACTGTCTACGCTTTGATCGATCCCTGTAAGACCAGTAGTAGTTTCCGATGCACATCTGGAGGCATTCAGTAGTCTGTGGACTATCAGAGTGTTGATGAAACACAGAAATTGCATCGGGAATGAATACAACAGTCACCATGCACAGTTTCCTCCATGGGAGTAATGTCTCAAACAGTCTACGCTTTGATCGTTCCCTGGAAGACCAGTAGCAGTTTCCGATGCACATCTGGAGGCATTCTGTAATCTGTGGAGTATCAGAGTCCAGAATGAGATTTTCACTCTGCAGCGGAGTGTGCGCTGATATGAAACTTCCTGGCAGATTAAAACTGTGTGCCCGACCGAGGCTCGAACTCGGGACCTTTGCCTTTCGCGGGCAAGTGCTCTACCAACTGAGCTACCGAAGCACGACTCACGTCCGGTACTCACAGCTTTACTTCTGCCAGTATCCGTCTCCTACCTTCCAAACTTTACAGAAGCTCTTCTGCGAACCTTGCAGAACTAGCACTCCTGAAAGACAGGATATTGCGGAGACATGGCTTAGCCACAGCCTGGGGGATGTTTCCAGAATGAGATTTTCACTCTGCAGCGGAGTGTGCGCTGATATGAAACTTCCTGGCAGATTAAAACTGTGTGCCCGACCGAGACTCGAACTCGGGACCTTTGCCTTTCGCGGGCAAGTGCTCTACCAACTGAGGTACCGAAGCACGACTCACGTCCGGTACTCACAGCTTTACTTCTGCCAGTATCCGTCTCCTACCTTCCAAACTTTACAGAAGCTCTTCTGCGAACCTTGCAGAACTAGCACTCCTGAAAGACAGGATATTGCGGAGACATGGCTTAGCCACAGCCTGGGGGATGTTTCCAGAATGAGATTTTCACTCTGCAGCGGAGTGTGCGCTGATATGAAACTTCCTGGCAGATTAAAACTGTGTGCCCGACCGAGACTCGAACTCGGGACCTTTGCCTTTCGCGGGCAAGTGCTCTACCAACTGAGCTACGGAAGCACGACTCACGTCCGGTACTCACAGCTTTACTTCTGCCAGTATCCGTCTCCTACCTTCCAAACTTTACAGAAGCTCTTCTGCGAACCTTGCAGAACTAGCACTCCTGAAAGACAGGATATTGCGGAGACATGGCTTAGCCACAGCCTGGGGGATGTTTCCAGAATGAGATTTTCACTCGGCAGCGGAGTGTGCGCTGATATGAAGCTTCCTGGCAGATTAAAACTGTGTGCCCGACCGAGACTCGAAATCGGGACCTTTGCCTTTCGCGGGCAAGTGCTCTACCAACTGAGCTACCGAAGCACGACACACGCCTGGTACTCACAGCTTTACTTCTGCCAGTATCCGTCTCCTACCTTCCAAACTTTACAGAAGCTCTTCTGCGAACCTTGCAGAACTAGCACTCCTGAGAGACAGGATATTGCGGAGACATGGCTTAGCCACAGCCTGGGGGATGTTTCCAGAATGAGATTTTCACTCTGCAGCGGAGTGTGCGCTGATATGAAACTTCCTGGCAGATTAAAACTGTGTGCCCGACCGAGACTCGAACTCGGGACCTTTGCCTTTCGCGGGCAAGTGCTCTACCAACTGAGCTACCGAAGCACGACTCACGTCCGGTACTCACAGCTTTACTTCTGCCAGTATCCGTCTCCTACCTTCCATATTTTAAAGAAGCTCTTCTGCGAACCTTGCAGAACTAGCACTCCTGAAAGACGGATTGAATACAACAGTCACCATGCGCACATACCTACATAAAAGTAATGTCTCAACAGTCTACGATTTGATCGTTCCCTGGAAGACCAGTAGTAGTTTCCGATGCACATCTGGAGGCATTCTGTAATCTGTGGAATATCAGAGTGTTGATGAAACACAGAAATTGCATCGGGATTGAATACAACAGTCACCATGCGCATTTTCCTCCATGGGAGTAATGTCTCAAACAGTCTACGCTTTGATCGTTCCCTGGAAGACCAGTAGTAGTTTCCGATGCACATCTGGAGGCTTTCTGTTCTCTGTGGACTACCAGAGTGTTGATGAAACACAGAAATTGCATCGGGATTGAATACAACAGTCGTCATGCGCACTTTCCTCCATGGGAGTAATTCTCAAACAGTCAATGCTTTGATCGTTCCCTGTAAGACCAGTAGTAGTTTCCGATGCACATCTCGGGGCATTCTGTACCCTGTGGACTATCAGAGTGTTGATGAAACACAGAAACTGCATCGGGATTGAATACAACAGTCACCATGCGCAGTTTCCTCCATGGGAGTAATGTCTCAAACAGTCTACGCTTTGATCGTTCCCTGGAAGACCAGTAGTAGTTCCCGATGCACATCTGGGGGCTTTCTGTAATCTGTGGACTATCAGAGTGTTGATGAAACACAGAAATAGCCTCGGGATTGTATACAACAGTCAACATGCCCACTTTCCTCCATGGGAGTAATTCTCAAACAGTCTATGCTTTGATCGTTCCCTGTAAGACCAGTAGTAGTTTCCGATGCACATCTGGTGGCATTCTGTAATCTGTGGACTATCAGAGTGTTGATGAAACACAGAAATTGCATCGGGATTGTATACAACAGTCACCATGCGCAGTTTCCTCCATGGGAGTAATGTCTCAAACAGTCTACGCTTTGATCGTTCCCTGGAAGACCAGTAGTAGTTTCCGTTGCACATCTGGGGGCTTTCTGTAATCTATGGACTATCAGAGTGTTGATGAAACACAGAAATTGGCTCGGGATTGAATACAACAGTCACCATGCGCACTTTCCTCCATGGGAGTAATGTCTCTAACAGTCTACGCTGTGATCGTTCCCCAGAAGACCAGTAGTAGTTTCCTATGCACATCTGGAGGCTTTCTGTACACTGTGGACTATCAGAGTGTTGATGAAACACAGAAATTGTATCGGGGTGTAATACGAAAGTCTCCATGCGCAGTTTCCTCCGTGGGAGTAATGTCTCTAACAGTTTACGCTTTGATCGTTCCCAGGAAGACCAGTAGTAGTTTAGGATGACATCTGGAGGCTTTCTGTTCTCTGTGGACTATCAGAGTGTTGATGAAACACAGAAATTGCATCGGGATTGAATACAACAGTCACCATACGCACTTTCCTCCATGGGAGTAATTCTCAAACAGTCTATGCTTTGATCGTTCCCTGTAAGACCAGTAGTAGTTTCCGATGCACATCTCGAGGCATTCTGTACTCTGTGGACTATCTGAGTGTTGATGAAACACACAAATTGCATCGGGATTGAATACACCAGTCACCATGCGCACTTTCCTCCATGGGAGTAATGTCTCGAACTGTCTACGCTTTGATCGATCCCTGGAAGACCAGTAGTAGTTTCCCATGCACATCTGGAGGCATTCAGTAGTCTGTGGACTATCAGAGTGTTGATGAAACACAGAAATTGCGTCGGGATTGAATACAACAGTCACCATGCGCACTTTCCTCCACGGGGGTACTGTCTCAAACAATCTACGCTTTGATCGTTCACTGGAAGACCAGTAGTAGTTTCCGATGAACATCTGGAGGCATTCTGTAATCTGTGGACTATCAGAGTGTTGATGAAACACAGAAATTGCATCGGGACTGAATACAACAGTCACCATGCGCACTTTCCTCCATGGGAGTAATGTCTCTAACAGTCTACGCTTTGATCGTTCCCTAGAAGACCAGTAGTAGTTTCCGATGCACATCTGGAGGCTTTCAGTACTCTGTGGACTATCAGAGTGTTGGTGAAACAGAGAAATTGCATCGGGATTGAATACAACAGTCTCCATGCGCAGTTTCCTCCATGGGGGTAATTCTCAAACAGTCTTCGCTTTGATAGTTCCCTGGAAGACCAGTAGTAGTTTCAATTGCACATCTGGAGGCATTTTGTAATCTGTGGACTACCAGAGTGTTGATGAAACACAGAAATTGCATCGGGATTGAATACAACAGTCACCATGCGCACTTTACTCCATGGGAGTAATGTCGCTAACAGTCTACGCTTTGATCGTTCCCTGGAAGACCAGTAGTAGTTTCCGATGCACATATGGAGGCTTTCCGTAATCTGTGGACTATCAGAATGTTGATGAAACACAGAAATTGCATCGGGATTGAATACAACAGTCACCATGCCCACTTGTCTTCCTTGGGAGTAATGTTTCAAAGAGTTTACGCTCTGATCGTTACCTGGAAGACCAGTAGCAGTTTCCATTGCACATCTGGAGGCATTCTGTAATCTGTGGAGTATCAGAGTATTGATGAAATACAGAAATTGCATCGGGATTGAATAAAACAGTCACCATGCGCACATTCCTCCATAAAAGTAATGTCTCAACAGTCTACGCTTTGATCGTTCCCTAAAAGACCAATAGTAGTTTCCGATGCACATCTGGTGGCATTCTGTAATGTGTAGACTATCAGAGTGTTGATGAAACACAGTAATTGCATCGGGATTGAATACAACAGTCACCATGCGCACTTCCCTCCATGGGAGTAATGTCCTAACAATCTACTTATTGATCGTTCACTAGAAGACTAGTAGTAGTTTCCGATGCACATCTGGAGGCTTTCTGTACTCTGTGGACTATCAGAGTGTTGATGAAACACAGAAATTGCATCGGGATTGAATACAACAGTCTCCATGCGCAGTTTCATCCATGGGAATAATGTCTCAAACAGTCTACGCTTTGATCGTTCCCTGGAAGACCAGTAGTAGTTTCAATTGCACATCTGGAGGCATTCTGTAATCTGTGGGCTAAAAGAGTGTTGATGAAACACAGAAATTGCATCGGGATTGAATACAACAGTCACCATGCGCTTTTCACTCCATGGGAGTAAGGTCTCTAACAGTCTACGCTTTGATCGTTCCCTGGAAGACCAGTAGTAGTTTCCGATTCACATATGGAGGCTTTTCGTAATCTGTGGACTATCAGAGTGTTGATGAAACACAGAAATAGCATCGGGATTGAATACAACAGTCACCATGCGCACTTTCCTCCATCGGAGTAATGTTTCAATGAGTTCACGCTTTGATCGTTCTCTGGAAGACCAGTAGCAGTTTCCGATGCACATCTGGAGGCATTCTGTAATCTGTGGAGTATCAGAGTATTGATGAAATACAGAAATTGCATCGGGATTGAATACAACAGTCACCATGCGCACATTCCTCCATAAAAGTAATGTCTCAACAGTCTACGCTTTGATCGTTCGCTGGAAGACCAGTAGTAGTTTCCGATGCACATCTGGAGGCATTCTGTAATCTGTGGAATATCAGAGTGTTGATGAAACACAGAAATTGCATCGGGATTAAATACAACAGTCACCATGCGCACTTTCCTCCATTGGAGTAATGTCTCAAACAGTCTACGCTTTGATCGTTCCCTGGAAGACCAGTAGTAGTTTCAATTGCACATCTGGAGGCATTCTGTAATCTGTGGACTAAAAGAGTGTTGATAAAACACAAAAATTGCATCGGGATTGAATACAATAGTCACCATGCGCACTTTCCTCCACGGGAGTACTGTCTCAAACAATCTACGCTTTGATCGTTCCCTGGAAGACCAGTAGTAGTTTCCGATGCACATCTGGTGGCATTCTGTAATGTGTAGACTAACAGAGTGTTGATGAAACACAGTAATTGCATCGGGATTGAATACAACAGTCACCATGCGCACTTCCCTCCATGGGAATAATGTCCTAACAATCTACGCATTGATCGTTCACTAGAAGACTAGTAGTAGTTTCCGATGCACATCTGGAGGCTTTCTGTACTCTGTGGACTATCAGAGTGTTGATGAAACACAGAAATTGCATCGGGATTGAATACAACAGTCTCCATGCGCAGTTTCCTCCATGGGAGTAATGTCTCAAACAGTCTACGATTTGATCGTTCCCTGGAAGACCAGTAGTAGTTCCCGATGCACATCTGGGGGCTTTCTGTAATCTGTGGACTATGAGAGTGTTGATGAAACACAGAAATAGCCTCGGGATTGAATACAACAGTCAACATGCCCACTTTCCTCCATGGGAGTAATTCTCAAACAGTCTATGCTTTGATCGTTCCCTGTAAGATAAGTAGTAGTTTCCGATGCACATCTGGTGGCATTCTGTAATCTGTGGACTATCAGACTGTTGATGAAACACAGAAATTGCATCGGGAATGAATACAACAGTCACCATGCGCAGTTTCCTCCATGGGAGTAATGTCTCAAACAGTTTACGCTTTGATCGTTCCCTGGAAGACCAGTAGTAGTTTCCGATGCACATCTGGAGGCATTCTGTAATCTGTGGAATATCAGAGTGTTGATGAAACACCGAAATTGCATCGGGATTGAATACAAGAGTCACCATGCGCACTTTCCTCCATGGGAGTAATGTCTCAAACAGTCTACGCTTTGATCGTTCCCTGGAAGACCAGTAGTAGTTTCAATTGCACATCTGGAAGCATTCTGTAATCTGTGGACTAAAAGAGTGTTGATGAAACACAGAAATTGCATCGGGATTGAATACAACAGTCACAATGCGCACTTTCCTCCACGGGAGTACTGTCTCAAACAATCTACGCTTTGATCGTTCCCTGGAAGACCAGTAGTAGTTTCCGATGCACATCTGGTGGCATTCTGTAATGTGTAGACTAACAGAGTGTTGATGAAACACAGTAATTGCATCGGGATTGAATACAACAGTCACCATGCGCACTTCCCTCCATGGGAATAATGTCCTAACAATCTACGCATTGATCGTTCACTAGAAGACTAGTAGTAGTTTCCGATGCACATCTGGAGGCTTTCTGTACTCTGTGGACTATCAGAGTGTTGATGAAACACAGAAATTGCATCGGGATTGAATACAACAGTCTCCATGCGCAGTTTCCTCCATGGGAGTAATGTCTCAAATAGTCTACACTTTGATCGTTCCCTGGAAGACCAATAGTTGTTTCAATTGCACATCTGGAGGCATTCTGTAATCTGTGGACTAAAAGAGTGTTGATAAAACACAGAAACTGCATCGGGATTGAATACAACAGTCACCATGCGCACTTTCCTATCTGGGAGTAAAGTCTCAAACAGTCTACCCCTTGATCGTTCCCTGGAAGACCAGTAGTAGTTTCCGATGAACATCTGGAGGCATTCTGTAATCTGTGGACTATCAGAGTGTTGATGAAACACAGAAATTGCATCGGGATTGAATACAACAGTCTCCATGCGCAGTTTCCTCCATGGGAGTAATGTCTCAAACAGTCTACGATTTGATCGTTCCCTGGAAGACCAGTAGTAGTTCCCGATGCACATCTGGGGGCTTTCTGTAATCTGTGGACTATGAGAGTGTTGATGAAACACAGAAATAGCCTCGGGATTGAATACAACAGTCAACATGCCCACTTTCCTCCATGGGAGTAATTCTCAAACAGTCTATGCTTTGATCGTTCCCTGTAAGATAAGTAGTAGTTTCCGATGCACATCTGGTGGCATTCTGTAATCTGTGGACTATCAGACTGTTGATGAAACACAGAAATTGCATCGGGAATGAATACAACAGTCACCATGCGCAGTTTCCTCCATGGGAGTAATGTCTCAAACAGTTTACGCTTTGATCGTTCCCTGGAAGACCAGTAGTAGTTTCCGATGCACATCTGGAGGCATTCTGTAATCTGTGGAATATCAGAGTGTTGATGAAACACAGAAATTGCATCGGGATTGAATACAAGAGTCACCATGCGCACTTTCCTCCATGGGAGTAATGTCTCAAACAGTCTACGCTTTGATCGTTCCCTGGAAGACCAGTAGTAGTTTCAATTGCACATCTGGAAGCATTCTGTAATCTGTGGACTAAAAGAGTGTTGATGAAACACAGAAATTGCATCGGGATTGAATACAACAGTCACAATGCGCACTTTCCTCCACGGGAGTACTGTCTCAAACAATCTACGCTTTGATCGTTCCCTGGAAGACCAGTAGTAGTTTCCGATGCACATCTGGTGGCATTCTGTAATGTGTAGACTAACAGAGTGTTGATGAAACACAGTAATTGCATCGGGATTGAATACAACAGTCACCATGCGCACTTCCCTCCATGGGAATAATGTCCTAACAATCTACGCATTGATCGTTCACTAGAAGACTAGTAGTAGTTTCCGATGCACATCTGGAGGCTTTCTGTACTCTGTGGACTATCAGAGTGTTGATGAAACACAGAAATTGCATCGGGATTGAATACAACAGTCTCCATGCGCAGTTTCCTCCATGGGAGTAATGTCTCAAATAGTCTACACTTTGATCGTTCCCTGGAAGACCAATAGTTGTTTCAATTGCACATCTGGAGGCATTCTGTAATCTGTGGACTAAAAGAGTGTTGATAAAACACAGAAACTGCATCGGGATTGAATACAACAGTCACCATGCGCACTTTCCTATCTGGGAGTAAAGTCTCAAACAGTCTACCCCTTGATCGTTCCCTGGAAGACCAGTAGTAGTTTCCGATGAACATCTGGAGGCATTCTGTAATCTGTGGACTATCAGAGTGTTGATGAAACACAGAAATTGCATCGGGATTGAATACAACAGTCTCCATGCGCAGTTTCCTCCATGGGAGTAATGTCTCAAACAGTCTACGATTTGATCGTTCCCTGGAAGACCAGTAGTAGTTCCCGATGCACATCTGGGGGCTTTCTGTAATCTGTGGACTATGAGAGTGTTGATGAAACACAGAAATAGCCTCGGGATTGAATACAACAGTCAACATGCCCACTTTCCTCCATGGGAGTAATTCTCAAACAGTCTATGCTTTGATCGTTCCCTGTAAGATAAGTAGTAGTTTCCGATGCACATCTGGTGGCATTCTGTAATCTGTGGACTATCAGAGTGTTGATGAAACACAGAAATTGCATCGGGAATGAATACAACAGTCACCATGCGCAGTTTCCTCCATGGGAGTAATGTCTCAAACAGTTTACGCTTTGATCGTTCCCTGGAAGACCAGTAGTAGTTTCCGATGCACATCTGGAGGCATTCTGTAATCTGTGGAATATCAGAGTGTTGATGAAACACAGAAATTGCATCGGGATTGAATACAAGAGTCACCATGCGCACTTTCCTCCATGGGAGTAATGTCTCAAACAGTCTACGCTTTGATCGTTCCCTGGAAGACCAGTAGTAGTTTCAATTGCACATCTGGAAGCATTCTGTAATCTGTGGACTAAAAGAGTGTTGATGAAACACAGAAATTGCATCGGGATTGAATACAACAGTCACAATGCGCACTTTCCTCCACGGGAGTACTGTCTCAAACAATCTACGCTTTGATCGTTCCCTGGAAGACCAGTAGTAGTTTCCGATGCACATCTGGTGGCATTCTGTAATGTGTAGACTATCAGAGTGTTGATGAAACACAGTAATTGCATCGGGATTGAATACAACAGTCTCCATGCGCAGTTTCCTCCATGGGAGTAATGTCTCAAATAGTCTACGCTTTGATCGTTCCCTGGAAGACCAATAGTTGTTTCAATTGCACATCTGGAGGCATTCTGTAATCTGTGGACTAAAAGAGTGTTGATAAAACACAGAAATTGCATCGGGATTGAATACAACAGTCACCATGCGCACTTTACTCCATGGGAGTAATGTCTCGAACTGTCTACGCTTTGATCGATCCCTGTAAGACCAGTAGTAGTTTCCGATGCACATCTGGAGGCATTCAGTAGTCTGTGGACTATCAGAGTGTTGATGAAACACAGAAATTGCGTCGGGACTGAATACAACAGTCACTAAGCGCACTTTACTCCATGGGAGTAATGTCTCGAACTGTCTACGCTTTGATCGATCCCTGTAAGACCAGTAGTAGTTTCCGATGCACATCTGGAGGCATTCAGTAGTCTGTGGACTATCAGAGTGTTGATGAAACACAGAAATTGCATCGGGAATGAATACAACAGTCACCATGCACAGTTTCCTCCATGGGAGTAATGTCTCAAACAGTCTACGCTTTGATCGTTCCCTGGAAGGCCAGTAGCAGTTTCCGATGCACATCTGGAGGCATTCTGTAATCTGTGGAGTATCAGAGTCCAGAATGAGATTTTCACTCTGCAGCGGACTGTGCGCTGATATGAAACTTCCTGGCAGATTAAAACTGTGTGCCCGACCGAGACTCGAACTCGGGACCTTTGCCTTTCGCGGGCAAGTGCTCTACCAACTGAGCTACCGAAGCACGACTCACGTCCGGTACTCACAGCTTTACTTCTGCCAGTATCCTTCTCCTACCTTCCAAACTTTACAGAAGCTCTTCTGCGAACCTTGCAGAACTAGCACTCCTGAAAGACAGGATATTGCGGAGACATGGCTTAGCCACAGCCTGGGGGATGTTTCCAGAATGAGATTTTCACTCTGCAGCGGATTGTGCGCTGATATGAAACTTCCTGGCAGATTAAAACTGTGTGCCCGACCGAGACTCGAACTCGGGACCTTTGCCTTTCGCGGGCAAGTGCTCTACCAACTGAGCTACGGAAGCACGACTCACGTCCGGTACTCACAGCTTTACTTCTGCCAGTATCCGTCTCCTACCTTCCAAACTTTACAGAAGCTCTTCTGCGAACCTTGCAGAACTAGCACTCCTGAAAGACAGGATATTGCGGAGACATGGCTTAGCCACAGCCTGGGGGATGTTTCCAGAATGAGATTTTCACTCGGCAGCGGAGTGTGCGCTGATATGAAGCTTCCTGGCAGATTAAAACTGTGTGCCCGACCGAGACTCGAAATCGGGACCTTTGCCTTTCGCGGGCAAGTGCTCTACCAACTGAGCTACCGAAGCACGACTCACGCCTGGTACTCACAGCTTTACTTCTGCCAGTATCCGTCTCCTACCTTCCAAACTTTACAGAAGCTCTTCTGCGAACCTTGCAGAACTAGCACTCCTGAAAGACAGGATATTGCGGAGACATGGCTTAGCCACAGCCTGGGGGATGTTTCCAGAATGAGATTTTCACTCTGCAGCGGAGTGTGCGCTGATATGAAACTTCCTGGCAGATTAAAACTGTGTGCCCGACCGAGACTCGAACTCGGGACCTTTGCCTTTCGCGGGCAAGTGCTCTACCAACTGAGCTACCGAAGCACGACTCACGTCCGGTACTCACAGCTTTACTTCTGCCAGTATCCGTCTCCTACCTTCCATACTTTACAGAAGCTCTTCTGCGAACCTTGCAGAACTAGCACTCCTGAAAGACGGATTGAATACAACAGTCACCATGCGCACATACCTACATAAAAGTAATGTCTCAACAGTCTACGATTTGATCGTTCCCTGGAAGACAAGTAGTAGTTTCCGATGCACATCTGGAGGCATTCTGTAATCTGTGGAATATCAGAGTGTTGATGAAACACAGAAATTGCATCGGGATTGAATACAACAGTCACCATGCGCATTTTCCTCCATGGGAGTAATGTCTCAAACAGTCTACGCTTTGATCGTTCCCTGGAAGACCAGTAGTAGTTTCCGATGCACATCTGGAGGTTTTCTGTTCTCTGTGGACTACCAGAGTGTTGATGAAACACAGAAATTGCATCGGGATTGAATACAACAGTCGTCATGCGCACTTTCCTCCATGGGAGTAATTCTCAAACAGTCAATGCTTTGATCGTTCCCTGTAAGACCAGTAGTAGTTTCCGATGCACATCTCGGGGCATTCTGTACCCTGTGGACTATCAGAGTGTTGATGAAACACAGAAACTGCATCGGGATTGAATACAACAGTCACCATGCGCAGTTTCCTCCATGGGAGTAATGTCTCAAACAGTCTACGCTTTGATCGTTCCCTGGAAGACCAGTAGTAGTTTCCGATGCACATCTGGTGGCATTCTGTAATCTGTGGACTATCAGAGTGTTGATGAAACACAGAAATTGCATCGGGATTGTATACAACAGTCACCATGCGCAGTTTCCTCCATGGGAGTAATGTCTCAAACAGTCTACGCTTTGATCGTTCCCTGGAAGACCAGTAGTAGCTTCCGTTGCACATCTGGGGGCTTTCTGTAATCTATGGACTATCAGAGTGTTGATGAAACACAGAAATTGGCTCGGGATTGAATACAACAGTCACCATGCGCACTTTCCTCCATGGGAGTAATGTCTCTAACAGTCTACGCTGTGATCGTTCCCCAGAAGACCAGTAGTAGTTTCCTATGCACATCTGGAGGCTTTCTGTACACTGTGGACTATCAGAGTGTTGATGAAACACAGAAATTGTATCGGGGTGTAATACGAAAGTCTCCATGCGCAGTTTCCTCCGTGGGAGTAATGTCTCTAACAGTCTATGCTTTGATCGTTCCCTGTAAGATAAGTAGTAGTTTCCGATGCACATCTGGTGGCATTCTGTAATCTGTGGACTATCAGACTGTTGATGAAACACAGAAATTGCATCGGGATTGAATACAACAGTCACAATGCGCACTTTCCTCCACGGGAGTACTGTCTCAAACAATCTACGCTTTGATCGTTCCCTGGAAGACCAGTAGTAGTTTCCGATGCACATCTGGTGGCATTCTGTAATGTGTAGACTATCAGAGTGTTGATGAAACACAGTAATTGCATCGGGATTGAATACAACAGTCACCATGCGCAGTTCCCTCCATGGGAGTAATGTCCTAACAATCTACGCATTGATCGTTCACTAGAAGACCAGTAGTAGTTTCCGATGCACATCTGGAGGCTTTCTGTACTCTGTGGACTATCAGAGTGTTGATGAAACACAGAAATTGCATCGGGATTGAATACAACAGTCTCCATGCGCAGTTTCCTCCATGGGAGTAATGTCTCAAATAGTCTACGCTTTGATCGTTCCCTGGAAGACCAATAGTTGTTTCAATTGCACATCTGGAGGCATTCTGTAATCTGTGGACTAAAAGAGTGTTGATAAAACACAGAAATTGCATCGGGATTGAATACAACAGTCACCATGCGCACTTTACTCCATGGGAGTAATGTCTCGAACTGTCTACGCTTTGATCGATCCCTGTAAGACCAGTAGTAGTTTCCGATGCACATCTGGAGGCATTCAGTAGTCTGTGGACTATCAGAGTGTTGATGAAACACAGAAATTGCGTCGGGACTGAATACAACAGTCACTAAGCGCACTTTACTCCATGGGAGTAATGTCTCGAACTGTCTACGCTTTGATCGATCCCTGTAAGACCAGTAGTAGTTTCCGATGCACATCTGGAGGCATTCAGTAGTCTGTGGACTATCAGAGTGTTGATGAAACACAGAAATTGCATCGGGAATGAATACAACAGTCACCATGCACAGTTTCCTCCATGGGAGTAATGTCTCAAACAGTCTACGCTTTGATCGTTCCCTGGAAGACCAGTAGCAGTTTCCGATGCACATCTGGAGGCATTCTGTAATCTGTGGAGTATCAGAGTCCAGAATGAGATTTTCACTCTGCAGCGGAGTGTGCGCTGATATGAAACTTCCTGGCAGATTAAAACTGTGTGCCCGACCGAGACTCGAACTCGGCACCTTTGCCTTTCGCGGGCAAGTGCTCTACCAACTGAGCTACCGAAGCACGACTCACGTCCGGTACTAACAGCTCTACTTCTGCCAGTATCCGTCTCCTACCTTCCATACTTTACAGAAGCTCTTCTGCGAACCTTGCAGAACTAGCACTCCTGAAAGACGGATTGAATACAACAGTCACCATGCGCACATACCTACATAAAAGTAATGTCTCAACAGTCTACGATTTGATCGTTCCCTGGAAGACAAGTAGTAGTTTCCGATGCACATCTGGAGGCATTCTGTAATCTGTGGAATATCAGAGTGTTGATGAAACACAGAAATTGCATCGGGATTGAATACAACAGTCACCATGCGCATTTTCCTCCATGGGAGTAATGTCTCAAACAGTCTACGCTTTGATCGTTCCCTGGAAGACCAGTAGTAGTTTCCGATGCACATCTGGAGGTTTTCTGTTCTCTGTGGAGTACCAGAGTGTTGATGAAACACAGAAATTGCATCGGGATTGAATACAACAGTCGTCATGCGCACTTTCCTCCATGGGAGTAATTCTCAAACAGTCAATGCTTTGATCGTTCCCTGTAAGACCAGTAGTAGTTTCCGATGCACATCTCGGGGCATTCTGTACCCTGTGGACTATCAGAGTGTTGATGAAACACAGAAACTGCATCGGGATTGAATACAACAGTCACCATGCACAGTTTCCTCCATGGGAGTAATGTCTCAAACAGTCTACGCTTTGATCGTTCCCTGGAAGACCAGTAGTAGTTCCCGATGCACATCTGGGGGCTTTCTGTAATCTGTGGACTATCAGAGTGTTGATGAAACACAGAAATAGCCTCGGGATTGTATACAACAGTCAACATGCCCACTTTCCTTCATGGGAGTAATTCTCAAACAGTCTATGCTTTGATCGTTCCCTGTAAGACCAGTAGTAGTTTCCGATGCACATCTGGTGGCATTCAGTAATCTGTGGACTATCAGAGTGTTGATGAAACACAGAAATTGTATCGGGGTGTAATACGAAAGTCTCCATGCGCAGTTTCCTCCGTGGGAGTAATGTCTCTAACAGTTTACGCTTTGATCGTTCCCAGGAAGACCAGTACTAGTTTAGGATGACATCTGGAGGCTTTCTGTTCTCTGTGGACTATCAGAGTGTTGATGAAACACACAAATTGCATCGGGATTGAATACAACAGTCACCATACGCACTTTCCTCCATGGGAGTAATTCTCAAACAGTCTATGCTTTGATCGCTCCCTGTAAGACCAGTAGTAGTTTCCGATGCACATCTCGAGGCATTCTGTACTCTGTGGACTATCTGAGTGTTGATGAAACACACAAATTGCATCGGGATTGAATACACCAGTCACCATGCGCACTTTCCTCCATGGGAGTAATGTCTCGAACTGTCTACGCTTTGATCGATCCCTGGAAGACCAGTAGTAGTTTCCCATGCACATCTGGAGGCATTCAGTAGTCTGTGGACTATCAGAGTGTTGATGAAACACAGAAATTGCGTCGGGATTGAATACAACAGTCACCATGCGCACTTTCCTCCACGGGAGTACTGTCTCAAACAATCTACGCTTTGATCGTTCACTGGAAGACCAGTAGTAGTTTCCGATGAACATCTGGAGGCATTCTGTAATCTGTGGACTATCAGAGTGTTGATGAAACACAGAAATTGCATCGGGACTGAATACAACAGTCACCATGCGCACTTTCCTCCATGGGAGTAATGTCTCTAACAGTCTACGCTTTGATCGTTCCCTAGAAGACCAGTAGTAGTTTCCGATGCACATCTGGAGGCTTTCAGTACTCTGTGGACTATCAGAGTGTTGGTGAAACAGAGAAATTGCATCGGGATTGAATACAACAGTCTCCATGCGCAGTTTCCTCCATGGGGGTAATTCTCAAACAGTCTTCGCTTTGATAGTTCCCTGGAAGACCAGTACTAGTTTCAATTGCACATCTGGAGGCATTTTGTAATCTGTGGACTACCAAAGTGTTGATGAAACACAGAAATTGCATCGGGATTGAATACAACAGTCACCATGCGCACTTTACTCCATGGGAGTAATGTCTCTAACAGTCTACGCTTTGATCGTTCCCTGGAAGACCAGTAGTAGTTTCCGATGCACATATGGAGGCTTTCCGTAATCTGTGGACTATCAGAGTGTTGATGAAACACAGAAATTGCATCGGGATTGAATACAACAGTCACCATGCCCACTTGTCTTCCTTGGGAGTAATGTTTCAAAGAGTTTACGCTCTGATCGTTACCTGGAAGACCAGTAGCAGTTTCCGATGCACATCTGGAGGCACTCTGTAATCTTTGGAGTATCAGAGTGTTGATGAAACACAGAAATTGCATCGGAATTGAATACAACAGTCACCATGCGCACATACCTCTATAAAAGTAATGTCTCAACAGTCTACGCATTGATCGTTCCCTGGAAGACCAGTAGTAGTTTCCGATGCACATCTGGAGGCATTCTGTAATCTGTGGAATATCAGAGTGTTGATGAAACACAGAAATTGCATCGGGATTGAATACAACAGTCTCCATGCGCAGTTTCCTCCATGGGAGTATTGTCTCAAATAGTCTACGCTTTGATCGTTCCCTGGAAGACCAATAGTTGTTTCAATTGCACATCTGGAGGCATTCTGTAATCTGTGGACTAAAAGAGTGTTGATAAAACACAGAAATTGCATCGGGATTGAATACATCAGTCACCATGCGCACTTTACTCCATTTGAGTAATGTCTCCAACAGTCTACGCTTTGATCGTTCCCTGGAAGACCAGTAGTAGTTTCCGATGCACATATGGAGGTTTTCCGTAATCTGTGGACTATCAGAGTGTTGATGAAACACAGAAATTGCATCGGGACTGAATACAACAGTTACCATGCGCACTTTCCTCCATCGCAGTAATGTTTCAAAGAGTTTACGCTTTGATCGTTCCCTGGAAGACCAGTAGCAGTTTCCGATGCACATCTGGAGGCATTCTGTAATCTGTGGATTCTCAGAGTATTCTTGAAACACAGAAATTCCATCGGGATTGAATACAACAGTCACCATGCGCACATACCTACATAAAAGTAATGTCTCAACAGTCTACGATTTGATCGTTCCCTGGAAGACCAGTAGTAGTTTCCGATGCACATCTGGAGGCATTCTGTAATCTGTGGAATATCAGAGTGTTGATGAAACACAGAAATTGCATCGGGATTGAATACAACAGTCACCATGCGCACTTTCCTCCATGGGAGTAATGTCTCAAACAGTCTACGCTTTGATCGTTCCCTGGAAGACCAGTAGTAGTTTCCCATGCACATCTGGAGGCTTTCTGTTCTCTGTGGGCTATCAGAGTGTTGATGAAACACAGAAATAGCCTCGGGATTGAATACAACAGTCAACATGCCCACTTTCCTCCATGGGTGTAATTCTCAAACAGTCTATGTTTTGATCGTTCCCTGTAAGACCAGTAGTAGTTTCCGATGCACATCTGGTGGCATTCTGTAATCTGTGGACTATCAGAGTGTTGATGAAACACAGAAATTGCATCGGGAATGAATACAACAGTCACCATGCGCAGTTTCCTCCATGGGAGTAATGTCTCAAACAGTCTACGCTTTGATCGTTCTCTGGAAGACCAGTAGTAGTTTCCGTTGCACATCTGGGGGCTTTCTGTAATCTATGGACTATCAGAGTGTTGATGAAACACAGAAATTGCCTCGGGATTGAATACAACAGTAACCATGCGCACTTTCCTCCATGGGAGTAATGTCTCTAACAGTCTACGCTGTGATCGTTCCCCAGAAGACCAGTAGTAGTTTCCTATGCACATCTGGAGGCTTTCTGTGCACTGTGGACTATCAGAGTGTTGATGAAACACAGAAAGTGTATCGGGGTGTAATACAAAAGTCTCCATGCGCAGTTTCCTCCGTGGGAGTAATGTCTCTAACAGTTTACGCTTTGATCGTTCCCAGGAAGACCAGTAGTAGTTTAGGATGCACATCTGGAGGCTTTCTGTTCTCTGTGGACTATCAGACTGTTGATGAAACACAGAAATTGCATCGGGATTGAATACAACAGTCACCATACGCACTTTCCTCCATGGGAGTAATTCTCAAACAGTCTATGCTTTGATCGTTCCCTGTAAGACCAGTAGTAGTTTCCGATGCACATCTCGAGGCATTCTGTACTCTGTGGACTATCTGAGTGTTGATGAAACACAGAAATTGCATCGGGATTGAATACACCACTCACCATGCGCACTTTCCTCCATGGGAGTAATGTCTCGAACTGTCTACGCTTTGATCGATCCCTGGAAGACCAGTAGTAGTTTCCCATGCACATCTGGAGGCATTCAGTAGTCTGTGGACTATCAGAGTGTTGATGAAACACAGAAATTGCGTCGGGATTGAATACAACAGTCACCATGCGCACTTTCCTCCACGGGAGTACTGTCTCAAACAATCTACGCTTTGATCGTTCCCTGGAAGACCAGTGGTAGTTTCCGATAAACATCTGGAGGCATTCTGTAATCTGTGGACTATCAGAGTGTTGATGAAACACAGAAATTGCATCGGGATTGAATACAACAGTCACCATGCGCACTTTCCTCCATGGGAGTAATGTCTCTAACAGTCTATGCTTTGATCGTTCTCAAGAAGACCAGTAGTAGTTTCCGATGCACATCTGGAGGCTTTCTGTACTCTGTGGACTATCAGAGTGTTGGTGAAACAGAGAAATTGCATCGGGATTGAATACAACAGTCTCCATGCGCAGTTTCCTCCATGGGGGTAATTCTCAAACAGTCTTCGCTTTTGATAGTTCCCTGGAAGACCAGTAGTAGTTTCAATTGCACATCTGGAGGCATTCTGTAATCTGTGGACGACCAGAGTGTTGATGAAACACAGAAATTGCATCGGGATTGAATACAACAGTCACCATGCGCACTTTATTCCATGGGAGTAATGTCTCTAACAGTCTACGCTTTGATCGTTCCCTGGAAGACCAGTAGTAGTTTCCGATGCACATATGGAGGCTTTCCGTAATCTGTGGACTATCAGAGTGTTGATGAAACACAGAAATTGCATCGGGATTGAATACAACAGTCACCATGCCCACTTGTCTTCCTTGGGAGTAATGTTTCAAAGAGTTTACGCTTTGATCGTTACCTGGAAGACCAGTAGCAGTTTCCGATGCACATCTGGAGGCATTCTGTAATCTTTGGAGTATCAGAGTGTTGATGAAACACAGAAATTGCATCAGGATTGAATACAACAGTCACCATGCGCACATTCCTCTATAAAAGTAATGTCTCAACAGTCTATGCTTTTATCGTTCCCTGGAAGACCAGTAGTAGTTTCCGATGCACATCTGGAGGCATTCTGTAATCTGTGGAATATCAGAGTGTTGATGAAACACAGAAATTGCATCGGGATTGAATACAAGAGTCACCATGCGCACTTTCCTCCATGGGAGTAATGTCTCAAACAGTCTACGCTTTGATCGTTCCCTGGAAGACCAGTAGTAGTTTCAATTGCACATCTGGAAGCATTCTGTAATCTGTGGACTAAAAGAGTGTTGATGAAACACAGAAATTGCATCGAGATTGAATACAACAGTCTCCATGCGCAGTTTCCTCCATGGGGGTAATTCTCAAACAGTCTTCGCTTTGATAGTTCCCTGGAAGACCAGTAGTAGTTTCAATTGCACACCTGGAGGCATTCTGTAATCTGTGGACTACCAGAGTGTTGATGAAACACAAAAATTGCATCGGGATTGAATACAACAGTCACCATGCGCACTTTACTCCATGGGAGCAATGTCTCTAACAGTCTACGCTTTGATCGTTCCCTGGAAGACCAGTAGTAGTTTCCGATGCACATGTGGAGGCTTTCCGTAATCTGTGGACTATCAGACTGTTGATGAAACACAGAAATTGCATCGGGATTGAATACAACAGTCACCATGCCCACTTGTCTTCCTTGGGAGTAATGTTTCAAAGAGTTTACGCTTTGATCGTTACCTGGAAGACCAGTAGCAGTTTCCGATGCACATCTGGAGGCATTCTGTACTCTTTGGAGTATCAGAGTGTTGATGTAACACAGAAATTGCATCGGGATTGAATACAACAGTCACCATGCGCACATTCCTCTATAAAAGTAATGTCTCAACAGTCTACGCTTTGATCGTTCCCTGGAAGACCAGTAGTAGTTTCCGATGCACATCTGGAGGCATTCTGTAATCTGTGGAATATCAGAGTGTTGATGAAACACAGAAATTGCATCGGGATTGAATACAAGAGTCACCATGCGCACTTTCCTCCATGGGAGTAATGTCTCAAACAGTCTACGCTTTGATCGTTCCCTGGAAGACCAGTAGTAGTTTCAATTGCACATCTGGAAGCATTCTGTAATCTGTGGACTAAAAGAGTGTTGATGAAACACAGAAATTGCATCGGGATTTAATACAACAGTCACCATGCGCACTTCCCTCCATGGGAGTAATGTCCTAACAATCTACGCATTGATCGTTCACTAGAAGACCTGTAGTAGTTTCCGATGCACATCTGGAGGCTTTCTGTACTCTGTGGACTATCAGAGTGTTGATGAAACACAGAAATTGCATCGGGATTGAATACAACAGTCTCCATGCGCAGTTTCCTCCATGGGAGTAATGTCTCAAATAGTCTACGCTTTGATCGTTCCCTGGAAGACCAATAGTTGTTTCAGTTGCACATCTGGAGGCATTCTGTAATCTGTGGACCAAAAGAGTGTTGATAAAACACAGAAATTGCATCGGGATTGAATACAACAGTCACCATACGCACTTTACTCCATGGGAGTAATGTCTCCAACAGTATACGCTTTGATCGTTCCCTGGAAGACCAGTAGTAGTTTTCGATGCACATATGGAGGTTTACCGTAAATTGTGGACTATCAGAGTGTTGATGAAACACAGAAATTGCATCGGGATTGAATACAACTGTTACCATGCGCACTTTCCTCCATCGGAGTAACGTTTCAAAGGGTTTACGCTTTGATCGTTCCCTGGAAGACCAGTAGCAGTTTCCGATGCACATCTGGAGGCATTTTGTAATCTGTGGAGTATCAGAGTATTCATGAAACACAGAAATTGCATCGGGATTGAATACAACAGTCACCATGCCCACTTGTGTTCCTTGGGAGTAATGTTTCAAAGAGTTTACGCTTTGATCGTTACCTGGAAGACCAGTAGCAGTTTCCGATGCACATCTGGAGGCATTCTGTAATCTTTGGAGTATCAGAGTGTTGATGAAACACAGAAATTGCATCGGGATTGAATACAACAGTCACCATGCGCACATACCTACATAAAAGTAATGTCTCAACAGTCTACGCTTTGATCGTTCCCTGGAAGACCAGTAGTAGTTTCCGATGCACATCTGGAGGCTTTCTGTTCTCTGTGGACTACCAAAGTGTTGATGAAACACAGAAATTGCATCGGGATTGAATACAACAGTCGTCATGCGCACTTTCCTCTATGGGAGTATTTCTCAAACAGTCAATGCTTTGATCGTTCCCTGTAAGACCAGTAGTAATTTCCGAATTACATCTCGGGGCATTCTGTACCCTGTGGACTATCAGAGTGTTGATGAAACACAGAAACTGCATCGGGATTGAATACAACAGTCACCATGCGCAGTTTCCTCCATGGGAGTAATGTCTCAAACAGTCTTTGCTTTGATCGTTCCCTGGAAGACCAGTAGTAGTTCCCGATGCACATATGGGGGCATTCTGTAATCTGTGGACTATCAGAGTGTTGATGAAACACAGAAATAGCCTCGGGATTGAATACAACAGTCAACATGCCCACTTTCCTCCATGGGAGTAATTCTCAAACAGTCTATGCTTTGATCGTTCCCTGTAAGACCAGTAGTAGTTTCCGATGCACATCTGGTGGCATTCTGTAATCTGTGGACTATCAGAGTGTTGATGAAACACAGAAATTGCATCGGGAATGAATACAACAGTCACCATGCGCAGTTTCCTCCATGGGAGTAATGTCTCAAACAGTCTACGCTTTGATCGTTCCCTGGAAGACCAGTAGTAGTTTCCGATGCACATTTTGGGCCTTTCTGTAATCTATGGACTATCAGAGTGTTGATGTAACACAAAAATTGCCTCAGGATTGAATACAACAGTCACCATGCGCACTTTCCTCCATGGGAGTAATGTCTCTAACAGTCTACGCTGTGATCTTTCCCCAGAAGACCAGTAGTAGTTTCCTATGCACATCTGGAGGCTTTCTGTACACTGTATACTATCAGAGTGTTGATGAAACACAGAAATTGCATCGGGGTGTAATACAATAGTCTCCATGCGCAGTTTCCACCGTGGGAGTAATGTCTCTAACAGTTTACGCTTTGATCGTTCCCAGGAAGACCAGTACTAGTTTAGGATGACATCTGGAGGCTTTCTGTTCTCTGTGGACTATCAGAGTGTTGATGAAACACACAAATTGCATCGGGATTGAATACAACAGTCACCATACGCACTTTCCTCCATGGGAGTAATTCTCAAACAGTCTATGCTTTGATCGCTCCCTGTAAGACCAGTAGTAGTTTCCGATGCACATCTCGAGGCATTCTGTACTCTGTGGACTATCTGAGTGTTGATGAAACACACAAATTGCATCGGGATTGAATACACCAGTCACCATGCGCACTTTCCTCCATGGGAGTAATGTCTCGAACTGTCTACGCTTTGATCGATCCCTGGAAGACCAGTAGTAGTTTCCCATGCACATCTGGAGGCATTCAGTAGTCTGTGGACTATCAGAGTGTTGATGAAACACAGAAATTGCTTCGGGATTGAATACAACAGTCACCATGCGCACTTTCCTCCACGGGAGTACTGTCTCAAACAATCTACGCTTTGATCGTTCACTGGAAGACCAGTAGTAGTTTCCGATGAACATCTGGAGGCATTCTGTAATCTGTGGACTATCAGAGTGTTGATGAAACACAGAAATTGCATCGGGACTGAATACAACAGTCACCATGCGCACTTTCCTCCATGGGAGTAATGTCTCTAACAGTCTACGCTTTGATCGTTCCCTAGAAGACCAGTAGTAGTTTCCGTGCACATCTGGAGGCTTTCAGTACTCTGTGGACTATCAGAGTGTTGGTGAAACAGAGAAATTGCATCGGGATTGAATACAACAGTCTCCATGCGCAGTTTCCTCCATGGGGGTAATTCTCAAACAGTCTTCGCTTTGATAGTTCCCTGGAAGACCAGTACTAGTTTCAATTGCACATCTGGAGGCATTTTGTAATCTGTGGACTACCAAAGTGTTGATGAAACACAGAAATTGCATCGGGATTGAATACAACAGTCACCATGCGCACTTTACTCCATGGGAGTAATGTCTCTAACAGTCTACGCTTTGATCGTTCCCTGGAAGACCAGTAGTAGTTTCCGATGCACATATGGAGGCTTTCCGTAATCTGTGGACTATCAGAGTGTTGATGAAACACAGAAATTGCGTCGGGATTGAATACAACAGTCACCATGCGCACTTTCCTCCACGGGAGTACTGTCTCTAACAGTCTACGCTTTGATCGTTCCCTGGAAGACCAGTAGCAGTTTCCGATGCACATCTGGAGGCACTCTGTAATCTTTGGAGTATCAGAGTGTTGATGAAACACAGAAATTGCATCGGAATTGAATACAACAGTCACCATGCGCACATACCTCTATAAAAGTAATGTCTCAACAGTCTACGCATTGATCGTTCCCTGGAAGACCAGTAGTAGTTTCCGATGCACATCTGGAGGCATTCTGTAATCTGTGGAATATCAGAGTGTTGATGAAACACAGAAATTGCATCGGGATTGAATACAACAGTCTCCATGCGCAGTTTCCTCCATGGGAGTATTGTCTCAAATAGTCTACGCTTTGATCGTTCCCTGGAAGACCAATAGTTGTTTCAATTGCACATCTGGAGGCATTCTGTAATCTGTGGACTAAAAGAGTGTTGATAAAACACAGAAATTGCATCGGGATTGAATACATCAGTCACCATGCGCACTTTACTCCATTTGAGTAATGTCTCCAACAGTCTACGCTTTGATCGTTCCCTGGAAGACCAGTAGTAGTTTCCGATGCACATATGGAGGTTTTCCGTAAACTGTGGACTATCAGAGTGTTGATGAAACACAGAAATTGCATCGGGACTGAATACAACAATTACCATGCGCACTTTCCTCCATCGCAGTAATGTTTCAAAGAGTTTACGCTTTGATCGTTCCCTGGAAGACCAGTAGCAGTTTCCGATGCACATCTGGAGGCATTCTGTAATCTGTGGAGTCTCAGAGTATTCTTGAAACACAGAAATTCCATCGGGATTGAATACAACAGTCACCATGCGCACATACCTACATAAAAGTAATGTCTCAACAGTCTACGATTTGATCGTTCCCTGGAAGACCAGTAGTAGTTTCCGATGCACATCTGGAGGCATTCTGTAATCTGTGGAATATCAGAGTGTTGATGAAACACAGAAATTGCATCGGGATTGAATACAACAGTCACCATGCGCACTTTCCTCCATGGGAGTAATGTCTCAAACAGTCTACGCTTTGATCGTTCCCTGGAAGACCAGTAGTAGTTTCCCATGCACATCTGGAGGCTTTCTGTTCTCTGTGGGCTATCAGAGTGTTGATGAAACACAGAAATAGCCTCGGGATTGAATACAACAGTCAACATGCCCACTTTCCTCCATGGGTGTAATTCTCAAACAGTCTATGTTTTGATCGTTCCCTGTAAGACCAGTAGTAGTTTCCGATGCACATCTGGTGGCATTCTGTAATCTGTGGACTATCAGAGTGTTGATGAAACACAGAAATTGCATCGGGAATGAATACAACAGTCACCATGCGCAGTTTCCTCCATGGGAGTAATGTCTCAAACAGTCTACGCTTTGATCGTTCTCTGGAAGACCAGTAGTAGTTTCCGTTGCACATCTGGGGGCTTTCTGTAATCTATGGACTATCAGAGTGTTGATGAAACACAGAAATTGCCTCGGGATTGAATACAACAGTCACCATGCGCACTTTCCTCCATGGGAGTAATGTCTCTAACAGTCTACGCTGTGATCGTTCCCCAGAAGACCAGTAGTAGTTTCCTATGCACATCTGGAGGCTTTCTGTGCACTGTGGACTATCAGAGTGTTGATGAAACACAGAAATTGTATCGGGGTGTAATACAAAAGTCTCCATGCGCAGTTTCCTCCGTGGGAGTAATGTCTCTAACAGTTTACGCTTTGATCGTTCCCAGGAAGACCAGTAGTAGTTTAGGATGCACATCTGGAGGCTTTCTGTTCTCTGTGGACTATCGGACTGTTGATGAAACACAGAAATTGCATCGGGATTGAATACAACAGTCACCATACGCACTTTCCTCCATGGGAGTAATTCTCAAACAGTCTATGCTTTGATCGTTCCCTGTAAGACCAGTAGTAGTTTCCGATGCACATCTCGAGGCATTCTGTACTCTGTGGACTATCTGAGTGTTGATGAAACACAGAAATTGCATCGGGATTGAATACACCAGTCACCATGCGCACTTTCCTCCATGGGAGTAATGTCTCGAACTGTCTACGCTTTGATCGATCCCTGGAAGACCAGTAGTAGTTTCCCATGCACATCTGGAGGCATTCAGTAGTCTGTGGACTATCAGAGTGTTGATGAAACACAGAAATTGCGTCGGGATTGAATACAACAGTCACCATGCGCACTTTCCTCCACGGGAGTACTGTCTCAAACAATCTACGCTTTGATCGTTCCCTGGAAGACCAGTGGTAGTTTCCGATAAACATCTGGAGGCATTCTGTAATCTGTGGACTATCAGAGTGTTGATGAAACACAGAAATTGCTTTGGGATTGAATACAACAGTCACCATGCGCACTTTCCTCCATGGGAGTAATGTCTCTAACAGTCTATGCTTTGATCGTTCTCAAGAAGACCAGTAGTAGTTTCCGATGCACATCTGGAGGCTTTCTGTACTCTGTGGACTATCAGAGTGTTGGTGAAACAGAGAAATTGCATCGGGATTGAATACAACAGTCTCCATGCGCAGTTTCCTCCATGGGGGTAATTCTCAAACAGTCTTCGCTTTTGATAGTTCCCTGGAAGACCAGTAGTAGTTTCAATTGCACATCTGGAGGCATTCTGTAATCTGTGGACGACCAGAGTGTTGATGAAACACAGAAATTGCATCGGGATTGAATACAACAGTCACCATGCGCACTTTATTCCATGGGAGTAATGTCTCTAACAGTCTACGCTTTGATCGTTCCCTGGAAGACCAGTAGTAGTTTCCGATGCACATATGGAGGCTTTCCGTAATCTGTGGACTATCAGAGTGTTGATGAAACACAGAAATTGCATCGGGATTGAATACAACAGTCACCATGCCCACTTGTCTTCCTTGGGAGTAATGTTTCAAAGAGTTTACGCTTTGATCGTTACCTGGAAGACCAGTAGCAGTTTCCGATGCACATCTGGAGGCATTCTGTAATCTTTGGAGTATCAGAGTGTTGATGAAACACAGAAATTGCATCAGGATTGAATACAACAGTCACCATGCGCACATTCCTCTATAAAAGTAATGTCTCAACAGTCTATGCTTTTATCGTTCCCTGGAAGACCAGTAGTAGTTTCCGATGCACATCTGGAGGCATTCTGTAATCTGTGGAATATCAGAGTGTTGATGAAACACAGAAATTGCATCGGGATTGAATACAAGAGTCACCATGCGCACTTTCCTCCATGGGAGTAATGTCTCAAACAGTCTACGCTTTGATCGTTCCCTGGAAGACCAGTAGTAGTTTCAATTGCACATCTGGAAGCATTCTGTTATCTGTGGACTAAAAGAGTGTTGATGAAACACAGAAATTGCATCGAGATTGAATACAACAGTCTCCATGCGCAGTTTCCTCCATGGGGGTAATTCTCAAACAGTCTTCGCTTTGATAGTTCCCTGGAAGACCAGTAGTAGTTTCAATTGCACACCTGGAGGCATTCTGTAATCTGTGGACTACCAGAGTGTTGATGAAACACAGAAATTGCATCGGGATTGAATACAACAGTCACCATGCGCACTTTACTCCATGGGAGCAATGTCTCTAACAGTCTACGCTTTGATCGTTCCCTGGAAGACCAGTAGTAGTTTCCGATGCACATGTGGAGGCTTTCCGTAATCTGTGGACTATCAGAGTGTTGATGAAACACAGAAATTGCATCGGGATTGAATACAACAGTCACCATGCCCACTTGTCTTCCTTGGGAGTAATGTTTCAAAGAGTTTACGCTTTGATCGTTACCTGGAAGACCAGTAGCAGTTTCCGATGCACATCTGGAGGCATTCTGTAATCTTTGGAGTATCAGAGTGTTGATGTAACACAGAAATTGCATCGTGATTGAATACAACAGTCACCATGCGCACATTCCTCTATAAAACTAATGTCTCAACAGTCTACGCTTTGATCGTTCCCTGGAAGACCAGTAGTAGTTTCCGATGCACATCTGGAGGCATTCTGTAATCTGTGGAATATCAGAGTGTTGATGAAACACAGAAATTGCATCGGGATTGAATACAAGAGTCACCATGCGCACTTTCCTCCATGGGAGTAATGTCTCAAACAGTCTACGCTTTGATCGTTCCCTGGAAGACCAGTAGTAGTTTCAATTGCACATCTGGAAGCATTCTGTAATCTGTGGACTAAAAGAGTGTTGATGAAACACAGAAATTGCATCGGGATTTAATACAACAGTCACCATGCGCACTTCCCTCCATGGGAGTAATGTCTCAAATAGTCTACGCTTTGATCGTTCCCTGGAAGACCAATAGTTGTTTCAGTTGCACATCTGGAGGCATTCTGTAATCTGTGGACCAAAAGAGTGTTGATAAAACACAGAAATTGCATCGGGATTGAATACAACAGTCACCATACGCACTTTACTCCATGGGAGTAATGTCTCCAACAGTATACGCTTTGATCGTTCCCTGGAAGACCAGTAGTAGTTTTCGATGCACATATGGAGGTTTACCGTAAATTGTGGACTATCAGAGTGTTGATGAAACACAGAAATTGCATCGGGATTGAATACAACTGTTACCATGCGCACTTTCCTCCATCGGAGTAACGTTTCAAAGGGTTTACGCTTTGATCGTTCCCTGGAAGACCAGTAGCAGTTTCCGATGCACATCTGGAGGCATTTTGTAATCTGTGGAGTATCAGAGTATTCATGAAACACAGAAATTGCATCGGGATTGAATACAACAGTCACCATGCCCACTTGTGTTCCTTGGGAGTAATGTTTCAAAGAGTTTACGCTTTGATCGTTACCTGGAAGACCAGTAGCAGTTTCCGATGCACATCTGGAGGCATTCTGTAATCTTTGGAGTATCAGAGTGTTGATGAAACACAGAAATTGCATCGGGATTGAATACAACAGTCACCATGCGCACATACCTACATAAAAGTAATGTCTCAACAGTCTACGCTTTGATCGTTCCCTGGAAGACCAGTAGTAGTTTCCGATGCACATCTGGAGGCTTTCTGTTCTCTGTGGACTACCAGAGTGTTGATGAAACACAGAAATTGCATCGGGATTGAATACAACAGTCGTCATGCGCACTTTCCTCTATGGGAGTATTTCTCAAACAGTCAATGCTTTGATCGTTCCCTGTAAGACCAGTAGTAATTTCCGAATTACATCTCGGGGCATTCTGTACCCTGTGGACTATCAGAGTGTTGATGAAACACAGAAACTGCATCGGGATTGAATACAACAGTCACCATGCGCAGTTTCCTCCATGGGAGTAATGTCTCAAACAGTCTTTGCTTTGATCGTTCCCTGGAAGACCAGTAGTAGTTCCCGATGCACATATGGGGGCATTCTGTAATCTGTGGACTATCAGAGTGTTGATGAAACACAGAAATAGCCTCGGGATTGAATACAACAGTCAACATGCCCACTTTCCTCCATGGGAGTAATTCTCAAACAGTCTATGCTTTGATCGTTCCCTGTAAGACCAGTAGTAGTTTCCGATGCACATCTGGTGGCATTCTGTAATCTGTGGACTATCAGAGTGTTGATGAAACACAGAAATTGCATCGGGAATGAATACAACAGTCACCATGCGCAGTTTCCTCCATGGGAGTAATGTCTCAAACAGTCTACGCTTTGATCGTTCCCTGGAAGACCAGTAGTAGTTTCCGATGCACATTTTGGGCCTTTCTGTAATCTATGGACTATCAGAGTGTTGATGTAACACAAAAATTGCCTCAGGATTGAATACAACAGTCACCATGCGAACTTTCCTCCATGGGAGTAATGTCTCTAACAGTCTACGCTGTGATCTTTCCCCAGAAGACCAGTAGTAGTTTCCTATGCACATCTGGAGGCTTTCTGTACACTGTATACTATCAGAGTGTTGATGAAACACAGAAATTGCATCGGGGTGTAATACAATAGTCTCCATGCGCAGTTTCCACCGTGGGAGTAATGTCTCTAACAGTTTACGCTTTGATCGTTCCCAGGAAGACCAGTAGTAGTTTAGGATGCACATCTGGAGGCTTTCTGTTCTCTGTGGACTATCAGAGTGTTGATGAAACACAGAAATTGCATCGGGATTGAATACAACAGTCTCCATACGCACTTTCCTCCATTGGAGTAATTCTCAAACAGTCTATGCTTTGATCGTTCCCTGTAAGACCAGTAGTAGTTTCCGATGCACATCTCGAGGCATTCTGTACTCTGTGGACTATCTGAGTGTTGATGAAACACAGAAATTGCATCGGGATTGAATACACCAGTCACCATGCGCACTTTCCTCCATGGGAGTAATGTCTCGAACTGTCTACGCTTTGATCGATCCCTGGAAGACCAGTAGTAGTTTCCGATGCACATCTGGAGGCATTCAGTAGTCTGTGGACTGTCAGAGTGTTGATGAAACACAGAAATTGCATCGGGATTGAATACAACAGTCACCATGCGCACTTTCCTCCACGGGAGTACTGTCTCAAACAATCTACGCTTTGATCGTTCCCTGGAAGACCAGTAGTAGTTTCCGATGAACATCTGGAGGCATTCTGTAATCTGTGGACTATCAGAGTGTTGATGAAACATAGAAATTGCATCGGGATTGAATACAACAGTCACCATGCGCACTTTCCTCCATGGGAGTAATGTCTCTAACAGTCTACGCTTTGATCGTTCCCTAGAAGACCAGTAGTAGTTTCCGATGCACATCTGGAGGCATTCTGTACTCTGTGGACTATCAGAGTGTTGGTGAAACAGAGAAATTGCATCGGGATTGAATACAACAGTCTCCATGCGCAGTTTCCTCCATAGGGGTAATTCTCAAACAGTCTTCGCTTTGTTAGTTCCCTGGAAGACCAGTAGTAGTTTCCGATGCACATATGGAGGCTTTCCGTAATCTGTGGACTATCAGAGTGTTGATGAAACACAGAAATTGCATCGGGATTGAATACACCAGTCACCATGCCCACTTGTCTTCCTTGGGAGTAATGTTTCAAAGAGTTTACGCTTTGATCGTTACCTGGAAGACCAGTAGCAGTTTCCGATGCACATCTGGAGGCATTCTGTAATCTTTGGAGTATCAGAGTGTTGATGAAACACAGAATTTGCATCGGGATTGAATACAACAGTCACCATGCGCACATTCCTCTATAAAAGTAATGTCTCAACAGTCTACGCTTTGATCGTTCCCTGGAAGACCAGTAGTAGTTTCCGATGCACATCTGGAGGCATTCTGTAATCTGTGGAATATCAGAGTGTCGATGAAACACAGAAATTGCATCGAGATTGAATACAACAGTCACCACTCCCACTTTCCTCCATGGGAGTAATGTCTCAAACAGTCTACGCTTTGATCGTTCCCTGGAAGAGCAGTAGTAGTTTCCGATGCACATCTGGAGGCTTTCTGTTCTCTGTGGACTATCAGAGTGTTGATGAAACACAGAAATTGCATCGGGATTGAATACTACAGTCACCATGCCCACTTGTCTTCCTTGGGAGTAATGTTTCAAAGATTTTACACTTTGATCGTTACCTGGAAGACCAGTAGCAGTTTCCGATGCACATCTGGAGGCTTTCTGTAATCTGTGGACTATCAGAGTGTTGATGAAACACAGAAATTGCCTCGGGATTGAATACAACAGTCACCATGCGAGCTTTCCTCCATGGGAGTAATGTCTCTAACAGTCTACGCTGTGATCGTTCCCCAGAAGACCAGTAGTAGTTTCCTATGCACATCTGGAGGCTTTCTGTACACTGTGGACTATCAGAGTGTGGATGAAACACAGAAAATGCATCGGGGTGTTATACAATAGTCTCCATGCGCAGTTTCCTCCGTGGGAGTAATGTCTCTAACAGTTTACGCTTTGATCGTTCCCAGGAAGACCAGTAGTAGTTTAGGATGCACATCTGGAGGCTTTCTGTTCTCTGTGGACTATCAGAGTGTTGATGAAACACAGAAATTGCATCGGGATTGAATACAACAGTCACCATGCGCACTTTCCTCCATGGGAGTAATTCTCAAACAGTCTATGCTTTGATCGTTCCGTGTAAGACCAGTAGTAGTTTCCGATGCACATCTCGAGGCATTCTGTACTCTGTGGACTATCTGAGTGTTGATGAAACACAGAAATTGGGTCGGGATTGAATACAACAGTCACCATGCGCACTTTCCTCCATGGGAGTAATGTCTCTAACAGTCTACGCTTTGATCGTTCCCTAGAAGACCTGTAGTAGTTTCCGATGCACATCTGGAGGCTTTCTGTACTCTGTGGACTATCAGAGTGTTGGTGAAACAGAGAAATTGCATCGGGATTGAATACAACAGTCTCCATGCGCAGCTTCCTTCATGGGGGTAATTCTCAAACAGTCTACGGTTTGATAGTTCCCTGGAAGACCAGTAGTAGTTTCAATTGCACATCTGGAGGCATTATGTAATCTGTGGACTACCAGAGTGTTGATGAAACACAGAAATTGCATCGGGATTGAATACAACAGTCACCATGCGCACTTTACTCCATGGGAGTAATGTCTCTAACAGTCTACGCTTTGATCGTTCCCTGGAAGATCAGTAGTAGTTTCCGATACACATATGGAGGCTTTCAGTAATCTGTGGACTATCAGAGTGTTGGTGAAACAGAGAAATTGCATCGGGATTGAATACAACAGTCTCCATGCGCAGTTTCCTCCATAGGGGTAATTCTCAAACAGTCTTCGCTTTGTTAGTTCCCTGGAAGACCAGTAGTAGTTTCCGATGCACATATGGAGGCTTTCCGTAATCTGTGGACTATCAGAGTGTTGATGAAACACAGAAATTGCATCGGGATTGAATACAACAGTCACCGTGCGCACTTTACTCCATGGGAGTAATGTCTCTAACAGTCTACGCTTTGATCGTTACCTGGAAGACCAGTAGCAGTTTCCGATGCACATCTGGAGGCATTCTGTAATCTGTGGAGTATCAGCGTGTTGATGAAACACAGAAATTGCATCGCGATTGAATACAACAGTCACCATGCGCACTTTCCTCCATGGGAGTAATGTCTCAAATAGTCTACGCTTTGATCGTTCCCTGGAAGACCAGTAGTAGTTTTCGATGCACATCTGGAGGCATTCTGTAAAATGTGGACTATCATAGTGTTGATGAAACACAGAAATTGCATCCGGATTGAATACAACAGTCACCATGCGCACTTTCCTCCACGGGAGTACTGTCTCAAACAATCTACGCTTTGATCGTTCCCTGGAAGACCAGTAGTAGTTTCCGATGCACATCTGGTGGCATTCTGTAATGTGTAGACTATCAGAGTGTTGATGAAACACAGTAATTGCATCGGGATTGAATACAACAGTCACCTTGCGCACTTTCCTCCATGGGAGTAATGTCTCTAACAGTCTACGCTTTGATCGTTCCCTAGAAGACCAGTAGTAGTTTCCGATGCACATCTGGAGGCTTTCAGTACTCTGTGGACTATCAGAGTGTTGTTGAAACACAGAAATTGCATCGGGATTGAATACAACAGTCTCCAAGCACAGTTTCCTCCATGGGTGTAATGTCTCAAACAGTCTACGCTTTGATCGTTCCCTGGAAGACCAGTAGTAGTTTTAATTGCACATCTGGAGGCATTCTGTAATCTGTGGACTACCAGAGTGTAGATGAAACACAGAAATTGCATCGGGATTGAATACAACAGTCACCATGCGCACTTCACTCCATGGGAGTAATGTCTCAAATAGTCTACGCTTTGATCGTTCCCTGGAAGACCAGTAGTAGTTTTCGATGCACATCTGGAGGCATTCTGTAAAATGTGGACTATCATAGTGTTGATGAAACACAGAAATTGCATCCGGATTGAATACAACAGTCACCATACGCACTTTCCTCCATTGGAGTAATTCTCAAACAGTCTATGCTTTGATCGTTCCCTGTAAGACCAGTAGTAGTTTCCGATGCACATCTCGAGGCATTCTGTACTCTGTGGACTATCTGAGTGTTGATGAAACACAGAAATTGCATCGGGATTGAATACACCAGTCACCATGCGCACTTTCCTCCATGGGAGTAATGTCTCGAACTGTCTACGCTTTGATCGATCCCTGGAAGACCAGTAGTAGTTTCCGATGCACATCTGGAGGCATTCAGTAGTCTGTGGACTATCAGAGTGTTGATGAAACACAGAAATTGCGTCGGGATTGAATACAACAGTCACCATGCGCACTTTCCTCCTCGGGAGTACTGTCTCAAACAATCTACGTTTTGATCGTTCCCTGGAAGACCAGTAGTAGATTCCGATGAACATCTGGAGGTATTCTGTAATCTGTGGACTATCAGAGTCTTGATGAAACACAGAAATTGCATCGGGATTGAATACAACAGTCACCATGCGCACTTTCCTCCATGGGAGTAATGTCTCTAACAGTCTACGCTTTGATCGTTCCCTAGAAGACCAGTAGTAGTTTCCGATGCACATCTGGAGGCATTCTGTACTCTGTGGACTATCAGTGTGTTGGTGAAACAGAGAAATTGCATCGAGATTGAATACAACAGTCTCCATGCGCAGTCTCCTCCATGGGGGTAATTCTCAAACAGTCTTCGCTTTGTTAGTTCCCTGGAAGACCAGTAGTAGTTTCGATTGCACATCTGGGGGCATTCTGTAATCTGTGGACTACCAGAGTGTTGATGAAACACAGAAATTGCATCGGGATTGAATACAACAGTCACCATGCGCACTTTACTCCATGGGAGTAATGTCTCTAACAGTCTACGCTTTGATCGTTCCCTGGAAGACCAGTAGTAGTTTCCGATGCACATATGGAGGCTTTCCGTAATCTGTGGACTATCAGAGTGTTGATGAAACACAGAAATTGCATCGGGATTGAATACACCAGTCACCATGCCCACTTGTCTTCCTTGGGAGTATTGTTTCAAAGAGTTTACGTTTTGATCGTTACCTGGAAGACCAGTAGCAGTTTCCGATGCACATCTGGAGGCATTCTGTAATCTTTGGAGTATCAGAGTGTTGATGAAACACAGAATTTGCATCGGGATTGAATACAACAGTCACCATGCGCACATTCCTCTATAAAAGTAATGTCTCAACAGTCTACGCTTTGATCGTTCCCTGGAAGACCAGTAGTAGTTCCCGATGCACATCTGGAGGCATTCTGTAATCTGTGGAATATCAGAGTGTCGATGAAACACAGAAATTGCATCGGGATTGAATACAACAGTCACCATTCCCACTTTCCTCCATGGGAGTAATGTCTCAAACAGTCTACGCTTTGATCGTTCCCTGGAAGAGCAGTAGTAGTTTCCGATGCACATCTGGAGGCTTTCTGTTCTCTGTGGACTATCAGAGTGTTGATGAAACACAGAAATTGCATCGGGATTGAATACTACAGTCACCATGCCCACTTGTCTTCCTTGGGAGTAATGTTTCAAAGAGTTTACGCTTTGATCGTTACCTGGAAGACCAGTAGCAGTTTCCGATGCACATCTGGAGGCATTCCGTAATCTGTGGACTATCAGAGTGTTGATGAAACTCAGAAATTGCATCGGGAATGAATACAACAGTCACCATGCGCAGTTTCCTCCATGGGAGTAATGTCTCAAACAGTCTACGATTTGATCGTTCCCTGGAAGACCAGTAGTAGTTTCCGATACACATCTGGGGGCTTTCTGTAATCTGTGGACTATCAGAGTGTTGATGAAACACAGAAATTGCCTCGGGATTGAATACAACAGTCACCATGCGCGCTTTCCTCCATGGGAGTAATGTCTCTAACAGTCTACGCTGTGATCGTTGCCCAGAAGACCAGTAGTAGTTTCCTATGCACATCTGGAGGCTTTCTGTACACTGTGGACTATCAGAGTGTTGATGAAACACAGAAATTGCATCGGGGTGTAATACAATAGTCTCCATGCGCAGTTTCCTCCGTGGGAGTAATGTCTCTAACAGTTTACGCTTTGATCGTTCCCAGGAAGACCAGTAGTAGTTTAGGATGCACATCTGGAGGCTTTCCGTTCTCTGTGGACTATCAGAGTGTTGATGAAACACAGAAATTGCATCGGGATTGAATACAACAGTCACCATGCGCACTTTCCTCCATGGGAGTAATTCTCAAACAGTCTATGCTTTGATCGTTCCCTGTAAGACCAGTAGTAGTTTCCGCTGCACATCTGGAGGCATTCAGTTGTCTGTGGACTATCAGAGTGTTGATGAAACACAGAAATTGCGTCGGGATTGAATACAACAGTCACCATGCGCACTTTCCTCCATGGGAGTAATGTCTCAAACAGTCTACGCTTTGATCGTTCCCTAGAAGACCTGTAGTAGTTTCCGATGCACATATGGAGGCTTTCCGTAATCTGTGGACTATCAGAGTGTTGGTGAAACAGAGAAATTGCATCGGGATTGAATACAACAGACTCCATGCGCAGCTTCCTCCATGGGGGTAATTCTCAAACAGTCTACGCTTTGATAGTTCCCTGGAAGACCAGTAGTAGTTTCAATTGCACATCTGGAGGCATTCTGTAATCTGTGGACTACCAGAGTGTTGATGAAACACAGAAATTGCATCGGGATTGAATACAACAGTCACCATGCGCACTTTACTCCATGGGAGTAATGTCTCTAACAGTCTACGCTTTGATCGTTACCTGGAAGACCAGTAGCAGTTTCCGATGCACATCTGGAGGCATTCTGTAATCTGTGGAGTATCAAAGTGTTGATGAAACACAGAAATTGCATCGCGATTGAATACAACAGTCACCATGCGCACTTTCCTCCATGGGAGTAATGTCTCAAATAGTCTACGCTTTGATCGTTCCCTGGAAGACCAGTAGTAGTTTTCGATGCACATCTGGAGGCATTCTGTAAAATGTGGACTATCATAGTGTTGATGAAACACAGAAATTGCATCCGGATTGAATACAACAGTCACCATGCGCACTTTCCTCCACGGGAGTACTGTCTCAAACAATCTACGCTTTGATCGTTCCCTGGAAGACCAGTAGTAGTTTCCGATGCACATCTGGTGGCATTCTGTAATGTGTAGACTATCAGAGTGTTGATGAAACACAGTAATTGCATCGGGATTGAATACAACAGTCACCATGCGCACTTTCCTCCATGGGAGTAATGTCTCTAACAGTCTACGCTTTGATCGTTCCCTAGAAGACCAGTAGTAGTTTCCGATGCACATCTGGAGGCTTTCAGTACTCTGTGGACTATCAGAGTGTTGTTGAAACACAGAAATTGCATCGGGATTGAATACAACAGTCTCCAAGCACAGTTTCCTCCATGGGTGTAATGTCTCAAACAGTCTACGCTTTGATCGTTCCCTGGAAGACCAGTAGTAGTTTCAATTGCACATCTGGAGGCATTCTGTAATCTGTGGACTACCAGAGTGTTGATGAAACACAGAAATTGCATCGGGATTGAATACAACAGTCACCATGCGCACTTCACTCCATGGGAGTAATGTCTCTAACAGTCTACGCTTTGATCGTTCCCTAGAAGACCAGTAGTAGTTTCCGATGCACATCTGGAGGCTTTCAGTACTCTGTGGACTATCAGAGTGTTGTTGAAACACAGAAATTGCATCGGGATTGAATACAACAGTCTCCAAGCACAGTTTCCTCCATGGGTGTAATGTCTCAAACAGTCTACGCTTTGATCGTTCCCTGGAAGACCAGTAGTAGTTTCAATTGCACATCTGGAGGCATTCTGTAATCTGTGGACTACAAGAGTGTTGATGAAACACAGAAATTGCATCGGGATTGAATACAACAGTCACCATGCGCACTTCACTCCATGGGAGTAATGTCTCTAACAGTCTACGCTTTGATCGTTCCCTAGAAGACCAGTAGTAGTTTCCGATGCACATCTGGAGGCTTTCAGTACTCTGTGGACTATCAGAGTGTTGTTGAAACACAGAAATTGCATCGGGATTGAATACAACAGTCTCCAAGCACAGTTTCCTCCATGGGTGTAGTGTCTCAAACAGTCTACGCTTTGATCGTTCCCTGGAAGACCAATAGTAGTTTCAATTGCACATCTGGAGGCATTCTGTAATCTGTGGACTATCAGTGTGTTGATGAAACACAGAAATTGCATCGGGATTGAATACAAAAGTCACCATGCGCACTTTCCTCCATGGGAGTAATGTTTCAAAGAGTTTACGCTTTGATCGTTACCTGGAAGACCAGTAGCAGTTTCCGATGCACATCTGGAGGCATTCTGTAATCTATGGACTATCAAAGTGTTGATGAAACACAGAAATTGCATCGGGATTGAATACAACAGTCACAATGCGCACTTTCCTCCATTGGACTAATGTCTCAAACAGTCTACGCTTTCATCGTTCCCTGGAAGACCAGTAGTAGTTTTCGATGCACATCTGGAGGCATTCTGTAAAATGTGGACTATCATAGTGTTGATGAAACACAGAAATTGCATCCGGATTGAATACAACAGTCACCATGCGCACTTTCCTCCACGGGAGTACTGTCTCAAACAATCTACGCTTTGATCGTTCCCTGGAAGACCAGTAGTAGTTTCCGATGCACATCTGGTGGCATTCTGTAATGTGTAGACTATCAGAGTGTTGATGAAACACAGTAATTGCATCGGGATTGAATACAACAGTCACCATGCGCACATTACTCCATCGGAGTAATGTTTCAAAGAGTTTACGCTTTGATCGTTCCCTGGAAGACCAGTAGCAGTTTCCGATGCACATCTGAAGCCATTCTGTAATCTGTGGAGTATCAGAGTATTCATGAAACACAGAAATTGCATCGGGATTGAATACAACAGTCACCATGCGCACATACCTACATAAAAGTAATGTCTCAACAGTCTACGTTTTGATCGTTCCCTAGAAGACCAGTAGTAGTTTCCGATGCACATCTGGAGGCTTTCAGTACTCTGTGGAATATCAGAGTGTTGATGAAACACAGAAATTGCATCGGGATTGAATACAACAGTCACCATGCGCACTTTCCTCCATGGGAGTAATGTCTCAAACAGTCTACGCTTTGATCGTTCCCTGGAAGACCAGTAGTAGTTTCCGATGCACATTTGGAGTCTTTCTGTTCTCTGTGGACTACCAGAGTGTTGATGAAACACAGAAATTGCATCGGGATTGTATACAACAGTCACCATGCGCGCTTTCCTCCATGGGAGTAAAGTCTCAAACAGTCTACCCCTTGATCGTTCCTTGGAAGACCAGTAGAGGTTTCCGATGAACATCTGGAGGCATTCTGTAATCTGTGGACTATCAGAGTGTTGATGAAACACAGTAATTGCATCGGGATTGAATACAACAGTCTCCATGCGCAGTTTCCTCCATGGGAGTAATGTCTCAAATAGTCTACGCTTTGATCGTTCCCTGGAAGACCAGTAGTAGTTTCAGATGCACATTTGGAGTCTTTCTGTTCTCTGTGGACTACCAAAGTGTTGATGAAACACAGAAATTGCATCGGGATTGTATACAACAGTCACCATGCGCGCTTTCCTCCATGGGAGTAAAGTCTCAAACAGTCTACCCCTTGATCGTTCCTTGGAAGACCAGTAGAGGTTTCCGATGAACATCTGGAGGCATTCTGTAATCTGTGGACTATCAGAGTGTTGATGAAACACAGAAATTGCATCGGGATTGAATACAACAGTCTCCATGCGCAGTTTCCTCCATGGGAGTAATGTCTCAAACAGTCTACGCTTTGATCGTTCCCTGGAAGACCAGTAGTAGTTCCCGATGCACATCTGGGGGCTTTCTGTAATCTGTGGACTATCAGAGTGTTGATGAAACACAGAAATTGCATCTGGAATGAATACAACAGTCGCCATGCGCAGTTTCCTCCATGGGAGTAATGTCTCAAACAGTCTACGCTTTGATCGTTACCTGGAAGACCAGTAGTAGTTTCCGATGCACATCTGGGGGCTTTCTGTAATCTGTGGACTATCAGAGTGTTGATGAAACACAGAAATTGCCTCGGGATTAAATACAACAGTCACCATGCGCACTTTCCTCCATGGGAGTAATGTCTCTAACAGTCTACGCTGTGATCGTTCCCCAGAAGACCAGTAGTTGTTTCCTATGCACATCTGGAGGCTTTCTGTACACTGTGGACTATCAGAGTGTTGATGAAACACAGAAATTGCATCGGGGTGTAATACAATAGTCTCCATGCGCAGTTTCCTCCGTGGGAGTAATGTCTCTAACAGTTTACGCTTCGATCGTTCCCAGGAAGACCAGTAGTAGTTTAGGATGCACATCTGGAGGCTTTCTCTTCTCTGTGGACTATCAGAGTGTTGATGCAACACAGAAATTGCATCGGGATTGAATACAACAGTCACCATGCGCACTTTCCTCCATGGGAGAAATTCTCAAACAGTCTATGCTTTGATCGTTCCCTGTAAGACCAGTAGTGGTTTCCGATGCACATATCGAGGCATTCTGTACTCTGTGGACTATCTGAGTGTTGATGAAACACAGAAATTGCATCGGGATTGAATACACCAGTCACCATGCGCACTTTCCTCCATGGGAGTAATGTCTCGAACTGTCTACGCTTTGATCGATCCCTAGAAGACCAGTAGTAGTTTCCGATGCACATCTGGAGGCTTTCAGTACTCTGTGGACTATCAGAGTGTTGTTGAAACACAGAAATTGCATCGGGATTGAATACAACAGTCTCCAAGCACAGTTTCCTCCATGGGTGTAATGTCTCAAACAGTCTACGCTTTGATCGTTCCCTGGAAGACCAATAGTAGTTTCAATTGCACATCTGGAGGCATTCTGTAATCTGTGGACTATCAGTGTGTTGATGAAACACAGAAATTGCATCGGGATTGAATACAAAAGTCACCATGCGCACTTTCCTCCATGGGAGTAATGTTTCAAAGAGTTTACGCTTTGATCGTTACCTGGAAGACCAGTAGCAGTTTCCGATGCACATCTGGAGGCATTCTGTAATCTATGGACTATCAAAGTGTTGATGAAACACAGAAATTGCATCGGGATTGAATACACCAGTCACCATGCGCACTTTCCTCCATGGGAGTAATGTCTCGAACTGTCTACGCTTTGATCGATCCCTGGAAGACCAGTAGTAGTTTCCGATGCACACCTGGAGGCATTCAGTAGTCTGTGGACTATCAGAGTGTTGATGAAACACAGAAATTGCGTCGGGATTGAATACAACAGTCACTATGCGCACTTTCCTCCACGGGAGTACTGTCTCAAACAATCTACGCTTTGATCGTTCCCTGTAAGACCAGTAGTAGTTTCCGATGCACATCTGGTGGCATTCTGTAATCTGTGGACTATCAGAGTGTTGATGAAACACAGAAATTGCATCGGGAATGAATACAACAGTCACCATGCAGAGTTTCCTCCATGGGAGTAATGTCTCAAACAGTCTACGTTTGATCGTTCCCTGGAAGACCAGTAGTAGTTTCCGATGCACATATGGAGGCTTTCCGTAATCTGTGGAATATCAGAGTGTTGATGAAACACGGAAATTGCATCGGGATTGAATACAACAGTCACCATGCCCACTTGTCTTCCTTGGGAGTAATGTTTCAAAGAGTTTACGCTTTGATCGTTACCTGGATGACCAGTAGCAGTTGCCGATGCACATCTGGAGGCATTCTTTAATCTGTGAAGTATCAGAGTGTTGATGAAACACAGAAATTGCATCGGGATTGAATACAACAGTCACCATGCTCACATTCCTCTATAAAAGTAATGTCTCAACAGTCTACGCTTTGATCGTTCCCAGGAAGACCAGTAGTAGTTTAGGATGCACATCTGGAGGCTTTCTGTTCTCTGTGGACTATCAGAGTGTTGATGAAACACAGAAATTGCATCGGGATTGAATACAACAGTCTCCATGCGCAGTTTCCTCCATGGTGGTAATTCTCAAACAGTCTACGCTTTGATAGTTCCCTGGAAGACCACTAGTAGTTTCAATTGCACATCTGGAGTCATTCTGTAATCTGTGGACTACCAGAGTGTTGATGAAACACAGAAATTGCATCGGGATTGAATACAACAGTCACCATGCGCACTGTACTCCATGGGAGTAATGTCTCTAACAGTCTACGTTTGATTGTTCCCTGGAAGACCAGTAGAGGTTTCCGATGAACATCTGGAGGCATTCTGTAATCTGTGGACTATCAGAGTGTTGATGAAACACAGAAATTGCATCGGGATTGAATACAACAGTCTCCATGCGCAGTTTCCTCCATGGGAGTAATGTCTCAAACAGTCTACGCTTTGATCGTTCCCTGGAAGACCAGTAGTAGTTCCCGATGCACATCTGGGGGCTTTCTGTAATCTGTGGACTATCAGTGTGTTGATGAAACACAGAAATAGCCTCGGGATTGAATACAACAGTCAACATGCCCACTTTCCTCAATGGGAGTAATTCTCAAACAGTCTATGCTTTGATCGTTACCTGTAAGACCAGTAGTAGTTTCCGATGCACATCTGGTGGCATTCTGTAATCTGTGGACTATCAGAGTGTTGATGAAACACAGAAATTGCATCGAGGTGTAATACAATAGTCTCCATGCGCAGTTTCCTCCGTGGGAGTAATGTCTCTAACAGTTTACGCTCTGATCGTTCCCTGGAAGACCAGTAGTAGTTTCAATTGCACATCTGGAGTCATTCTGTAATCTGTGGACTACCAGAGTGTTGATGAAACACAGAAATTGCATCGGGATTGAATACAACAGTCACCATGCGCACTTTCCTCCTAGGGAGAAATTCTCAAACAGTCTATGCTTTGATCGTTCCCTGTAAGACCAGTAGTAGTTTCCGATGCACATCTCGAGGCATTCTGTACTCTGTGGACTGTCTGAGTGTTGATGAAACACAGAGATTGCATCGGGATTGAATACACCAGTCACCATGCTCACTTTCCTCCATGGGAGTAATGTCTCGAACTGTCTACGCTTTGATCGATCCCTGGAAGACCAGTAGTAGTTTCCGATGCACATCTTGGAGGCATTCAGTAGCCTGTGGACTATCAGAGTGTTGATGAAACACAGAAATTGCGTCTGGATTGAATACAACAGTCACTATGCGCACTTTCCTCCACGGGAGTACTGTCTCAAACAATCTACGCTTTGATCGTTCCCTGTAAGACCAGTAGTAGTTTCCGATGCACATCTGGTGGCATTCTGTAATCTGTGGACTATCAGAGTGTTGATGAAACACAGAAATTGCATCGGGAATGAATACAACAGTCACCATGCAGAGTTTCCTCCATGGGAGTAATGTCTCAAACAGTCTACGCTTTGATCGTTCCCTGGATACCAGTAGTAGTTTCCGATGCACATCTGGGGGCTTTCTGAAATCTGTGGACTATCAGAGTGTTGATGAAACACAGAAATTGCCTCGGGATTGAATACAACAGTCACCATGAGCACTTTCCTCCATGGGAGTAATGTCTCTAACAGTCTACGCTGTGATCGTTCCCCAGAAGACCAGTAGTAGTTTCCTATGCACATCTGGAGTCTTTCTGTACACTGAGGACTATCAGAGTGTTGATGAAACACAGAAATTGCATCGGGGTGTAATACAATAGTCTCCATGCGCAGTTTCCTCCGTGGGAGTAATGTCTCTAACAGTTTACGCTTTGATCGTTCCCAGGAAGACCAGTAGTAGTTTAGGATGCACATCTGGAGGCTTTCTGTTCTCTGTGGACTATCAGAGTGTTGATGAAACACAGAAATTGCATCGGGATTGAATACAACAGTCTCCATGCGCAGTTTCCTCCATGGGGGTAATTCTCAAACAGTCTACGCTTTGATAGTTCCCTGGAAGACCAGTAGTAGTTTCAATTGCACATCTGGAGTCATTCTGTAATCTGTGGACTACCAGAGTGTTGATGAAACACAGAAATTGCATCGGGATTGAATACAACAGTCATCATGCTCACATTCCTCTATAAAAGTAATATCTCAACAGTCTACGCTTTGATCGTTACTTGGAAGACAAGTAGTAGTTTCCGATGCACATATGGAGGCTTTCCGTAATCTGTGGAATATCAGAGTGTTCATGAAACACGGAAATTGCATCGGGATTGAATACAACAGTCCCCATGCCCACTTGTCTTCCTTGGGAGTAATGTGTCAAAGAGTTTACGCTTTGATCGTTACCTGGAAGACCAGTAGTAGTTTAGGATGCACATCTGGAGGCTTTCTGTTCTCTGTGGACTATCAGAGTGTTGATGAAACACAGAAATTGCATCGGGATTGAATACAACAGTCTCCATGTGCAGTTTCCTCCATGGGGGTAATTCTCAAACAGTCTACGCTTTGATAGTTCCCTGGAAGACCAGTAGTAGTTTCAATTGCACATCTGGAGTCATTATGTAATCTGTGGACTACCAGAGTGTTGATGAAACACAGAAATTGCATCGGGATTGAATACAACAGTCACCATGCGCACATTCCTCCATGGGAGTAAAGTCTCAAACAGTCTACGCTTTGATCGTTCCCTGGAAGACATGTAGTACTTTCCGATGAACATCTGGAGGCATTCTGTAATCTGTGGACTATCAGAGTGTTGATGAAACACAGAAATTGCATCGGGATTGAATACAACAGTCTCCATGCGCAGTTACGTCCATGGGAGTAATGTCTCAAACAGTCTACGCTTTGATCGTTCCCTGGAAGACCAGTAGTAGTTTACGATGCACATCTGGGGGCTTTCTGTAATCTGTGGACTATCGGAGTGCTGATGAAACACAGAAATTGCCTCGGGATTGAATACAACAGTCTCCATGCGCAGTTACCTCCATGGGAGTAATGTCTCAAACAGTCTACGCTTTGATCGTTCCCTGTAAGGCCAGTAGTAGTTTCCGATGCACATCTGGTGGCGTTCTTTAATCTGTGGAGTATCAGAGTGTTGATGAAACACAGAAATTGCATCGGGATTGAATACAACAGTCACCATGCTCACATTCCTCTATAAAAGTAATGTCTCAACAGTCTACGCTTTGATCGTTCCCAGGAAGACCAGTAGTAGTTTAGGATGCACATCTGGAGGCTTTCTGTTCTCTGTGGACTATCAGAGTGTTGATGAAACACAGAAATTGCATCGGGATTGAATACAACAGTCTCCATGCGCAGTTTCCTCCATGGGGGTAATTCTCAAACAGTCTACGCTTTGATAGTTCCCTGGAAGACCAGTAGTAGTTTCAATTGCACATCTGGAGTCATTCTGTAATCTGTGGACTACCAGAGTGTTGATGAAACTCAGAAATTGCATCGCGATTGAATACAACAGTCACCATGCGCACTTTACTCCATGGGAGTAATGTCTCTAACAGTCTACGTTTGATCCTTCCCTGGAAGACCAGTAGTAGTTTCCGATGCACATCTGGAGGCATTCTGTAATCTGTGGAATATCAGAGTGTTGATGAAACACAGAAATTGCATCGGGATTGAATACAACAGTCACCGTGCGCACTTTCCTCCATGCGAGTAATGTCTCAAACAGTCTACGCTTTGATCGTTCCCTGGAAGACCAGTAGTAGTTTCCGATGCACATCTGGAGTCTTTCTGTTCTCTGTGGACTACCAGAGTGTTGATGAAACACAGAAATTGCATCGGGATTGAATACAACAGTCACCATGCGCGCTTTCCTCCATGGGAGTAAAGTCTCAAACAGTCTACCCCTTGATCGTTCCTTGGAAGACCAGTAGAGGTTTCCGATGAACATCTGGAGGCATTCTGTAATCTGTGGACTATCAGAGTGTTGATGAAACACAGAAATTGCATCGGGATTGAATGCAACAGTCACCATGCGCAGTTTCCTCCATGGGAGTAATGTCTCAAACAATCTACGCTTTGATCGTTCCCTGGAAGACCAGTAGTAGTTCCCGATGCACATCTGGGGGCTTTCTGTAATCTGTGGACTATCAGAGTGTTGATGAAACACAGAAATTGCCTCGGGATTGAATACAACAGTCACTATGCGCACTTTCCTCCACGGGAGTACTGTCTCAAACAATCTACGCTTTGATCGTTCCCTGTAAGACCAGTAGTAGTTTCCGATGCACATCTGGTGGCATTCTGTAATCTGTGGACTATCAGAGTGTTGATGAAACACAGAAATTGCATCGGGAATGAATACAACAGTCAAAATGCACAGTTTCCTCCATGGGAGTAATGTCTCAAACAGTCTACGCTTTGATCGTTCCCTGGAAGACCAGTAGTAGTTTCCGATGCAGATCTGGGGGCTTTCTGTAATCTGTGGACTATCAGAGTGTTGATGAAACACAGAAATTGCCTCGGGATTCAATACAACAGTCACCATGCGCACTTTCCTCCATGGGAGTAATGTCTCTAACAGTCTACGCGGCGATCGTTCAACAGAAGACCAGTAGTAGTTTCCTATGCACATCTGGAGGCTTTCTGTACACTGAGGACTATCAGAGTGTTGATGAAACACAGAAATTGCATCGGGGTGTAATACAATAGTCTCCATGTGCAGTTTCCACCGTGGGAGTAATGTCTCTAACAGTTTACGCTTTGATCGTTCCCAGGAAGACCTGTAGTAGTTTAGGATGCACATCTGGAGGCTTTCTGTTCTCTGTAAACTATCAGAGTGTTGATGAAACACAGAAATTGCATCGGGATTGAATACAACAGTCTTCATGCGCAGTTTCCTCCATGGGGGTAATTCTCAAACAGTCTACGCTTTGATAGTTCCCTGGAAGACCAGTAGTAGTTTCAATTGCACATCTGGAGTCATACTGTAATCTGTGGACTACCAGAGTGTTGATGAAACACAGAAATTGCATCGGGATTGAATACACCAGTCACCATGCGCACTTTCCTCCATGGGAGTAATGTCTCGAACTGTCTACGCTTTGATCGATCCCTGGAAGACCAGTAGTAGTTTCCGATGCACATCTGGAGGCATTCAGTAGTCTGTGGACTATCAGAGTGTTGATGAAACACAGAAATTGCGTCGGGATTGAATACAACAGTCACTATGCGCACTTTCCTCCACGGGAGTACTGTCTCAAACAATCTACGCTTTGATCGTTCCCTGTAAGACCAGTAGTAGTTTCTGATGCACATCTGGTGGCATTCTGTAATCTGTGGACTATCAGAGTGTTGATGAAACACATAAATTGCATCGGGAATGAATACAACAGTCAAAATGCACAGTTTCCTCCATGGGAGTAATGTCTCAAGCAGTCTACGCTTTGATCGTTCCCTGGAAGACCAGTAGTAGTTTCCGATGCAGATCTGGGGGCTTTCTGTAATCTGTGGACTATCAGAGTGTTGATGAAACACAGAAATTGCCTCGGGATTCAATACAACAGTCACCATGCGCACTTTCCTCCATGGGAGTAATGTCTCTAACAGTCTACGCGGCGATCGTTCAACAGAAGACCAGTAGTAGTTTCCTATGCACATCTGGAGGCTTTCTGTACACTGAGGACTATCAGAGTGTTGATGAAACACAGAAATTGCATCGGGGTGTAATACAATAGTCTCCATGTGCAGTTTCCTCCGTGGGAGTGATGTCACTAACAGTTTACGCTTTGATCGTTCCCAGGAAGACCAGTAGTAGTTTAGGAAGCACATCTGGAGGCTTTCTGTTCTCTGTGGACTATCAGAGTGTTGATGAAACACAGAAATTGCATCGGGATTGAATAAAACAGTCTCCATGCGCAGTTTCCTCCATGGCGGTAATTCTCAAACAGTCTACGCTTTGATAGTTCCCTGGAAGACCAGTAGTAGTTTCAATTGCACATCTGGAGTCATTCTGTAATCTGTGGACTACCAGAGTGTTGATGAAACACAGAAATTGCATCGGGATTGAATACAACAGTCACCATGCGCACTTTACTCCATGGGAGTAATGTCTCTAACAGTCTACGTTTGATCGTTCCCTGGAAGACCAGTAGTAGTTTCCGATGCACATATGGAGGCTTTCCGTAATCTGTGGAATATCAGAGTGTTGATGAAACAAGGAAATTGCATCGGGATTGAATACAACAGTCACCATGCCCACTTGTCTTCCTTGGGAGTAATGTTTCAAAGAGTTTACGCTTTGATCGTTACCTGGAAGACCAGTAGCAGTTGCCGATGCACATCTGTAGGCATTCTTTAATCTGTGGAGTATCAGAGTGTTGATGAAACACAGGAATTGATCGGGATTGAATACAACAGTCACCATGCTCACATTCCTCTATAAAAGTAATGTCTCCACAGTCTACGCTTTGATCGTTCCCTGGAAGACCAGTAGTAGTTTCCGATGCACATATGGAGGCATTCTGTAATCTGTGGAATATCAGAGTGTTGATGAAACACAGAAATTGTATCGGGATTGAATACAACAGTCACCATTCCCACTTTCCTCCATGGGAGTAATGTCTCAAACAGTCTAAACTTTGATCGTTCCCTGGAAGAGCAGTAGTAGTATCCGATGCACATCTTGGGGCTTTCTGTTCTCTGTGGACTATCAGAGTGTTGATGTAACACAGAAATTGCATCAGGATTGAATACAACAGTCACCATGCGCACTTTCCTCCATAGGAGTAATTCTCAAAGAGTCTATGATATGATCGTTCCCTGTAAGACCAGTAGTAGTTTCCCATACACATCTCAAGGCGTTGTGTACTGTGTGGACTATCTGTGTGTTGATGAAACACAGAAATTGCATCGGGATTGAATACAACAGTCACCATGCGCACTTTCCTCCATGGGAGTAGTGTCTCTAACATTCTACGCTTTCATCGTTCCCTGGAAGACCAGTAGTAGTTTCCGATGCACATCTGGAGGTTTTCTGTACTCTGTGGACTATCAGAGTGCTGATGAAACACAGAAATTGCATCACGATTGAATACAACAGTCACTATGCGCACTTTCCTCAACGGGAGTAATGTCTCTAACAGTCTACGCTTTGACCGTTCCCTAGAAGACCAGTAGTAGTTTCCGATGCACATGTGGAGAAATTCTGTACTCTGTGGAATATCAGAGTTTTGATGAAACACAGAAATTGCATCGGGATTGAATAAAACAGTCTCCAAGCGCAGTTTCCTCCATGGGTGTAATGTCTCAAACAGTCTACGCTTTGATCGTTCCCTGGAAGACCAGTAGTAGTTTCAATTGCACATCTGGAGGCATTCTGTAATCTATGGACTACCAGAGTGTTGATGAAACACAGAAATTGCATCGGGATTGAATACAACAGTCACCATGCGCACTTCCCTCCATGGGAGTAATGTTTCAAAGAGTTTACGCTTTGATCGTTCATTGGAAGACCAGTAGCAGTTTCCGATGCACATCTGGAGGCATTCTGTAATCTATGGACTATCAGAGTGTTGATGAAACACAGAAATTGCATCGGGATTGAATACAACAGTCACAATGCCCACTTTCCTCCATTGGACTAATGTCTCAAACAGTCTACGCTTTCATCGTTCCCTGGAAGACCAGTAGTAGTTTTCGATGCACATCTGGAGGCATTCTGTAAAATGTGGACTATCAGAGTGTTGATGAAACAAAGAAATTGCATCCGGATTGAATAGAACAGTCACCATGCGCACTTTCCTCCACGGGAGCAATGTCTCAAACAATCTACGATTTGATCGTTCCCTGGAAGACCAGTAGTAGTTTCCGATGCACATCTGGTGGCATTTTGTAATGTGTAGACTATCAGGGTGTTGGTGAAACACAGTAATTGCATCGGGATTGAATACAACAGTCACCATGCGCACTTTCCTCCATGGGAGAAATGTCTCTAACAGTCTACCCTTTGATCGTTCCCCAGAAGACCAGTAGTAGTTTCCTATGCACATCTGGAGGCTTTCTGTACACTGTGGACTATCAGAGTGTTGATGAAACACAGGAAATGCATCGGGGTTGAATACAACAGTCAACATGCGCACTTTCCTCCATTTGAGTGATTCTCAAACAGTCTATGCTTTGATCGTTCCCTGTTAGACCTGTGGTAGTTTCCGATGCACATCTGGTGGCTTTCTGTAATCTGGGGACAATCAGAGTGTTGATGAAACTCAGAAATTGCATCGGGATTGAATACAACAGTCACCATGCGCACTTTCCTCCATGGGAGTAGTGTCTCAAACTCTTTGATCGTTCCCTGGAAGACCAGTAGCAGGTTCCGATGCACATTTGGTTGCATTCTATAATCTGTGGCCTATCAGCGTGTTGATGAAACACAGAAATTGCATCGGGATTGAATATAACAGTCAGCATGCGCACTTTCCTCCATGGGAGTAATTCTCAAACAGTCTATGATTTGATCGTTCCCTGTAAGACCAGTAGTAGTTTCCGATGCACATCTGGAGGCATTCTGTAATCTGTGGACTATTAGAGTGTTGATGAAACACAGAAATTGCATCGGGATTGAATACAACAGTCACCATGCTCGAATTCCCCCATAAAAGTAATGTCTCAAACAGTATACGATTTGATCGTTCCCAGGAAGACCAGTAGTAGTTTCCGAAGAACATCTGGAATCATTCTGTAATCTGTGGACTATCAGAGTGTTGATGAAACACAGAAATTGCATCGGGATTGAATACAACAGTCACCATGCGCACTTTCCTCCATTGGAGTAATGTCTCAAACATTCTACGCTTTCATCGTTCCCTGGAAGACCAGTAGTAGTTTCCGATGCACATCTGGAGGCATTCTGTAAAATGTGGACTATCAGAGGGTTGATGAAACACAGAAATTGCTTCCGGATTGAATACAACAGTCACCATGCGCACTTTCCTCCATTGGAGTAATGTCTCAAACAATCTACGATTTGATCGTTCCCTGGAAGACCAGTAGTAGTTTCCGATGCACATCTGGTGGCATTCTGTAATGTGTAGACTATCACGGTGTTGATGAAACACAGTAATTGCATCGGGATTGAATACAACAGTCACCATGCGCACTATCCTCCATGGGAGTAATGTCTCTAACAGTCTACGCTTTGATTGTTCCTCTTAAGACCAGTAGTAGTTTCCTATGCACATCTGGAGGTTTTCTGTACACTGTGGACTATCAGAGTGTTGATGGAAGACAGAAATTGCGTCGGGATTGAATACAACAGTCACCATGCGCACTTTCCTCCATAAAAATAATGTCTCAATTAGTCTACGCTTTGATCGTTCCCTGGAAGACCAGTAGTAGTTTCCGATGAACATCTGGCGGCATTCTGTAATCTGTGGACTATCAGAGTGTTGATGAAACACTGAAATTGCATCGGGATTGAATACATCAGTCACCATGCGCACATTAATCCATGGGAGTAAAGTCTCAAACAGTCTACACTTTGATCGTTGCCTGGAAGACCAGTAGTAGTTTCCGATGAACATCTGGAGGCATTCAGTAATCTGTGGACTACTAGAGTGTTGATGAAACACAGAAATTGCATCGGGATTGGATACAACAGTCTCCATGCGCAGTTTCCTCCATTGGAGTAATTCTCAAACAGTCTATGCTTTGATCGTTCCCTGTAAGACCAGTAGTAATTTCCGATGCACATCTGGTTTCATTCTTAATCTGTGGACTATCACAGTGTTGATGAAACACAGAAATTGCATCGGGAATGAATACAACTGTAGCCATGCGCAGTTTCCTCCATGGGAGTAATGTCTCAAACAGTCTACGCTTTGATCGTTCCCTGGAAGACCAGTAGTAGCTTCCGATGCACATCTGGAGGCATTCTGTAATCTGTGGACTATCAGAGTGTTGATAAAACACAGAAATTGCATTCGGATTGAATGCAACAGTGACCATGCACACTTTCTTCCATGGCAGTAATGTCTCAACCAATCTACGCTTTGGTCGTTCCCTGTAAGACCAGTAGTAGTTTCCGATGCTCATCTGGTGGCATTCTGTAATGTGTAGACTATCAGGGTGTTGATGAAATACAGTAATTGCATCGGGATTGAATACAACAGTCACCATGCGCACATTCCTCCTTAAAAGTAATGTCTCAAACAGTCTACGCTTTGATCGTTCCCTGGAAGACCACTAGTAGTTTCCGATGAACATCTGGAGGCATTCTGTAATCTGTGGACTATCAGAGTGTTGATGAAACACAGAAATTGCATCGGGATTCAATACAACAGTCACCATGCGCACGATCCTCCATGGGAGTAATGTCTATACAGTCTACGCTTTGATCGTTCCCTGGAAGACCAGTAGTAGTTTCCGATGCACATCTGGAGGCATTCTGTATAATGTGTAGTATTAGAGTGTTGATGAAACACAGAAATTGCGTCCGGATTGAGTACAACAGTCACCATGCGCACTTTCCTCCACGGGAGTAATGTCTCAAACAAACTACGATTTGATCGTTCCCTGGAAGACCAGTAGTAGTTTCCGATGCACATCTGGTGGCATTCTGTAATGTGTAGTCTATCAGGGTGTTAATGAAACACAGTAATTGCATCGGGATTGAATACAACAGTCACCATGCGCACTTTCCTCCATGGGAGTAATCTCTCTAACAGTCTACGCTTTGATCGTTCCCCAGAAGACCAGTAGTAGTTTCCTATGCACATCTGGAGGCTTCTGTACACTGTGGACTATCAGAGTGTTGATGAAACACAGAAATTGCATCGGGGTTCAATACAACAGTCTCCTTGCGCAGTTTCCTCCATGGCAGTAATGTCTCAAACAGTCTACGCTTTGATCGTTCCCTGGTAGACCAGTAGTAGCTTACGATGAACATCTGGAGGCATTCTGTAATCTGTGGACTATCAGAATGTTGATGAAACACAAAAATTGCATCGGGATTGAATACAAAAGTCACAATGCGCACTTTCCTCCATTTTAGTAATGTCTCTAAGAGTCCACGCTTTGATCGTTCCCTGGAAGACCAGTAGTAGTTTCCGATGCACATCTGGAGGCTTTCTGTACTCTGTGGACTATCAGAGTGTTGATAAAACACATAAATTGCATCGGGATTGAATACAAAAGTCACAATGCGCACTTTCCTCCATTTTAGTAATGTCTCTAAGAGTCCACGCTTTGATCGTTCCCTGGAAGACCAGTAGTAGTTTCCGATGAACATCTGGAGGCATTCTGTAATCTGTGGACTATCAGAGTGTTCATGAATCACAGAAATTGCATCGGGATTGAATACAACAGTCACCATGCGCTCTTTCCTCCATGGGAGTAATGTCTCTAACAGTCTACGCTTTGATCGTTTCCCAGAAGACCAGTAGTAGTTTCCTATGCACATCTAGAGGCTTTCCGTACACTGTGGACTATCAGAGTGTTGATGAAAGACAGAAATTGCATCGGGGTTGAATACAAGAGTCTCCATGCGCAGTGTCCTCCATGGGAGTAATGTCTCAAACAGTCTACGCTTTGATCGTTCCCTGGAAGACCAGTCGTAGTTTCCGATGCACATCTGGAGGCATTCTGTAATCTGTGGACTATCAGAGTGTTGATGAAACACAGAAATTGCATCGGGATTGAATACAACAGTCACCATGCGCACTTTCCTCCATGTTAGTAATGTCTCAAAGAGTCTACGCTTTGATCGTTCCCTGGAAGACCAGTAGTAGTTTCCGATGCACATCTGGAGGCATTCTGTAATCTGTGGACTATCAGAGTGTTGATGAAACACAGAAATTGCAACGGGATTGAATACAACAGTCACCATGCGCACTTTCCTCCACGCTAGTAATGTCTCAAACAGTCTACGCTTTGATCGTTCCCTGGAAGACCAGTAGTAGTTTCCGATGAACATCTGGCGGCATTCTGTAATCTGTGGACTATCAGAGTGTTGATGAAACACAGAAATTGCATCGGGATTGAATACAACAGTCACCATGCGCATTTTCCTCCAGGGGAGTAATGTCTCTAACAGTCTACGTTTTGATCGTTCCCTGGAAGACCAGTAGTAGTTTCCGATTAACATCTGGAGGCATTCTGTATTCTGTGGAGTATCAGAGTGTTGATGAAACACAGAAATTGCATCGGGATTGAATACAGCTGTCACCATGCGCACTTTCCTCCATGGGAGTAATGTCTCTAACAGTCTACGCTTTGATCGTTCCCCAGAAGACCAGTAGTAGTTTCCTATGCAAATCTAGAGGCTTTCTGTACACTGTGGACTGTCAGAGTGTTGATGAAAGACAGAAATTGCATCGGGGTTGAATACAAGAGTCTGCATGCGCAGTGTCCTCCATGGGAGTAATGTCTGAAACAGTCTACGCTTTGATCGTTCCCTGGAAGACCAGTAGTAGATTCCGATTAACATCTGGAGGCATTCTGTATTCTGTGGAGTATCAGAGTGTTGATGAAACACAGAAATTGCTTCGGGATTGAATACAGCTGTCACCATGCGCACTTTCCTCCATGGGAGTAATGTCTCTAACAGTCTACGCTTTGATCGTTCCCCAGAAGACCAGTAGTAGTTTCCTATGCAAATCTAGAGGCTTTCTGTACACTGTGGACTGTCAGAGTGTTGATGAAAGACAGAAATTGCATCGGGGTTGAATACAAGAGTCTGCATGCGCAGTGTCCTCCATGGGAGTAATGTCTGAAACAGTCTACGCTTTGATCGTTCCCTGGAAGACCAGTAGCAGTTTACGATGAACATCTGGAGGCATTCTGTAATCTGTGGACTATCAGAATGTTGATGAAACACAGAAATTGCATCGGGATTGAATACAACAGTCACCATGCGCACTTTCCTCCATGGGAGTAATGTCTCAAATAGTCTACGCTTTGATCGTTCCCTGGAAGACCAGTAGTAGTTTCCGATGCACATCTGGAGGCATTCTGTAATCTGTGGACTATCAGAGTGTTGATGAAACACAGAAATTGCATCGGGATTGAATACAAAAGTCACCATTCGCACTTTCCTCCACGGTAGTAATGTCTCAAACAGTCTACGCTTTGATCGTTCCCTGGAAGACCAGTAGTAGTTTCCGATGAACATCTGGCGGCATTCTGTAATCTGTGGACTATCAGAGTGTTGATGAAACACAGAAATTGCATCGGGATTGAATACAACTGTCACCATGCGCACTTTCCTCCACGGGAGTAATGTCTCTAACAGTCTACGCTTTGATCGTTCCCCAGAAGACCAGTAGTAGTTTCCTATGCACATCCAGAGGCTTTCTGTACACTGTGGACTATCAGAGTGTTGATGAAACACAGAAATTGCATCGGGGATGAATACAACAGTCTCAATGCGCAGTTTCCTTCATGGGAGTAATGTCTCAAACAGGCTACGTTTTGATCGTTCCCTGGAAGACCAGTAGTAGTTTCCGATGCACATCTGGTGGCATTCTGTAATCCGTGGACTATCAGAGTGTTAAAGAAACACAGAAATTGCATCGGGAATGAATACAACAGTCACCATGCGCACTTTCCTCCACGGGAGGTATGTCTCGAACAGTCTACGCTTTGATCGTTCCCTGGAAGACCAGTAGTAGTTTCCGATGAACATCTGGAGGCTTTCTGTAATCTATGGACTATCAGAGTGTTGATGAATCACAGAAGGTGCATCGGGATTGAATACAACAGTCACCATGCGCACTTTCCTCCATTGGAGTAATGTCTCAAACAGTCTACGCTTTCATAGTTCCCTGGAAGACCAGTAGTAGTTTTCGATGCACATCTGGAGGCATTCTGTAAAATGTGTAGTATCAGAGTGTTGATAAAACACAGAAATTGCATCCGGATTGAATACAACAGTCACCATGCGCACTTTCCTCCACGGGAGTAATGTCTCAAACAAACTACGATTTGATCGTTCCCTGGAAGACCAGTAGTAGTTTCCGATGCACATCTGGTGGCATTCTGTAATGTGTAGACTATCAGGGTGTTAATGAAACACAGTAATTGCATCGGGATTGAATACAACAGTCACCATGCGCACTTTCCTCCATGGGAGTAATCTCTCTAACAGTCTACGCTTTGATCGTTCCCCAGAAGACCAGTAGTAGTTTCCTATGCACATCTGGAGGCTTTCTGTACACTGTGGACTATCAGAGTGTTGATGAAACACAGAAATTGCATCGGGGTTGAATACAACAGTCTCCTTGCGCAGTTTCCTCCATGGCAGTAATGTCTCAAACAGTCTACGCTTTGATCGTTCCCTGGTAGACCAGTAGTAGTTTACGATGAACATCTGGAGGCATTCTGTAATCTGTGGACTATCAGAATGTTGATGAAACACAAAAATTGCATCGGGATTGAATACAAAAGTCACAATGCGCACTTTCCTCCATTTTAGTAATGTCTCTAAGAGTCCACGCTTTGATCGTTCCCTGGAAGACCAGTAGTAGTTTCCGATGCACATCTGGAGGCTTTCTGTACTCTGTGGACTATCAGAGTGTTGATAAAACACAAAAATTGCATCGGGATTGAATACAAAAGTCACAATGCGCACTTTCCTCCATTTTAGTAATGTCTCTAAGAGTCCACGCTTTGATCGTTCCCTGGAAGACCAGTAGTAGTTTCCGATGAACATCTGGAGGCATTCTGTAATCTGTGGACTATCAGAGTGTTAATGAATCACAGAAATTGCATCGGGATTGAATACAACAGTCACCATGCGCTCTTTCCTCCATGGGAGTAATGTCTCTAACAGTCTACGCTTTGATCGTTCCCCAGGAGACCAGTAGTAGTTTCCTATGCACATGTAGAGGCTTTCTGTACACTGTGGACTATCAGAGTGTTGATGAAAGACAGAAATTGCATCGGGGTTGAATACAAGAGTCTCCATGCGCAGTGTCCTCCATGGGAGTAATGTCTCAAACAGTCTACGATTTGATCGTTCCCTGGAAGACCAGTCGTAGTTTCCGATGCACATCTGGAGGCATTCTGTAATCTGTGGACTATCAGAGTGTTGATGAAACACAGAAATTGCATCGGGATTGAATACAACAGTCACCATGCGCACTTTCCTCCATGTTAGTAATGTCTCAAAGAGTCTACGCTTTGATCGTTCCCTGGAAGACCAGTAGTAGTTTCCGATGCACATCTGGAGGCATTCTGTAATCTGTGGACTATCAGAGTGTTGATGAAACACAGAAATTGCAACGGGATTGAATACAACAGTCACCATGCGCACTTTCCTCCACGCTAGTAATGTCTCAAACAGTCTACGCTTTGATCGTTCCCTGGAAGACCAGTAGTAGTTTCCGATGAACATCTGGCGGCATTCTGTAATCTGTGGACTATCAGAGTGTTGATGAAACACAGAAATTGCATCGGGATTGAATACAACAGTCACCATGCGCACTTTCCTGCAGGGGAGTAATGTCTCTAACAGTCTACGTTTTGATCGTACCCTGGAAGACCAGTAGTAGTTTCCGATTAACATCTGGAGGCATTCTGTATTCTGTGGAGTATCAGAGTGTTGATGAAACACAGAAATTGCATCGGGATTGAAGACAGCTGTCACCATGCGCACTTTCCTCCATGGGAGTAATGTCTCTAACAGTCTACGCTTTGATCGTTCCCCAGAAGACCAGTAGTAGTTTCCTATGCAAATCTAGAGGCTTTCTGTACACTGTGGACTGTCAGAGTGTTGATGAAAGACAGAAATTGCATCGGGGTTGAATACAGCTGTCACCATGCGCACTTTCCTCCAGGGGAGTAATGTCTCTAACAGTCTACGCTTTGATCGTTCCCCAGGAGACCAGTAGTAGTTTCCTATGCACATCTAGAGGCTTTCTGTACACTGTGGACTATCAGAGTGTTGATGAAAGACAGAAATTGCATCGGGGTTGAATACAAGAGTCTCCATGCGCAGTGTCCTCCATGGGAGTAATGTCTCAAAGAGTCTACGCTTTGATCGTTCCCTGGAAGACCAGTAGTAGTTTCCGATGCACATCTGGAGGCATTCTGTAATCTGTGGACTATCAGAGTGTTGATGAAACACAGAAATTGCAACGGGATTGAATACAACAGTCACCATGCGCACTTTCCTCCACGCTAGTAATGTCTCAAACAGTCTACGCTTTGATCGTTCCCTGGAAGACCAGTAGTAGTTTCCGATGAACATCTGGCGGCATTCTGTAATCTGTGGACTATCAGAGTGTTGATGAAACACAGACATTGCATCGGGATTGAATACAACAGTCACCATGCGCACTTTCCTCCATGGGAGTAATGTCTCTAACAGTCTACGCTTTGATCGTTCCCCAGAAGACCAGTAGTAGTTTCCTATGCACATCTGGAGGCTTTCTGTACACTGTGGACTATCAGGGTGTTGATGAAACACAGAAATTGCATCGGGGTTCAATACAACAGTCTCCTTGCGCAGTTTCCTCCATGGCAGTAATGTCTCAAACAGTCTACGCTTTGATTGTTCCCTGGTAGACCAGTAGTAGTTTACGATGAACATCTGGAGGCATTCTGTAATCTGTGGACTATCAGAATGTTGATGAAACACAAAAATTGCATCGGGATTGAATACAAAAGTCACAATGCGCACTTTCCTCCATTTTAGTAATGTCTCTAAGAGTCCACGCTTTGATCGTTCCCTGGAAGACCAGTAGTAGTTTCCGATGCACATCTGGAGGCTTTCTGTACTCTGTGGACTATCGGAGTGTTGATAAAACACAAAAATTGCATCGGGATTGAATACAAAAGTCACAATGCGCACTTTCCTCCATTTTAGTAATTTCTCTAAGAGTCCACGCTTTGATCGTTCCCTGGAAGACCAGTAGTAGTTTCCGATGAACATCTGGAGGCATTCTGTAACCTGTGGACTATCAGAGTGTTAATGAATCACAGAAATTGCATCGGGATTGAATACAACAGTCACCATGCGCTCTTTCCTCCATGGGAGTAATGTCTCTAACAGTCTACGCTTTGATCGTTCCCCAGGAGACCAGTAGTAGTTTCCTATGCACATCTAGAGGCTTTCTGTACACTGTGGACTATCAGAGTGTTGATGAAAGACAGAAATTGCATCGGGGTTGAATACAAGAGTCTCCATGCGCAGTGTCCTCCATGGGAGTAATGTCTCAAACAGTCTACGCTTTGATCGTTCCCTGGAAGACCAGTCGTAGTTTCCGATGCACATCTGGAGGCATTCTGTAATCTGTGGACTATCAGAGTGTTGATGAAACACAGAAATTGCATCGGGATTGAATACAACAGTCACCATGCGCACTTTCCTCCATGTTAGTAATGTCTCAAAGAGTCTACGCTTTGATCGTTCCCTGGAAGACCAGTAGTAGTTTCCGATGCACATCTGGAGGCATTCTGTAATCTGTGGACTATCAGAGTGTTGATGAAACACAGAAATTGCAACGGGATTGAATACAACAGTCACCATGCGCACTTTCCTCCACGCTAGTAATGTCTCAAACAGTCTACGCTTTGATCGTTCCCTGGAAGACCAGTAGTAGTTTCCGATGAACATCTGGCGGCATTCTGTAATCTGTGGACTATCAGAGTGTTGATGAAACACAGAAATTGCATCGGGATTGAATACAACAGTCACCATGCGCACTTTCCTCCAGGGGAGTAATGTCTCTAACAGTCTACGTTTTGATCGTTCCCTGGAAGACCAGTAGTAGTTTCCGATTAACATCTGGAGGCATTCTGTATTCTGTGGAGTATCAGAGTGTTGATGAAACACAGAAATTGCATCGGGATTGAATACAGCTGTCACCATGCGCACTTTCCTCCATGGGAGTAATGTCTCTAACAGTCTACGCTTTGATCGTTCCCCAGAAGACCAGTAGTAGTTTCCTATGCAAATCAAGAGGCTTTCTGTACACTGTGGACTGTCAGAGTGTTGATGAAAGACAGAAATTGCATCGGGGTTGAATACAAGAGTCTGCATGCGCAGTGTCCTCCATGGGAGTAATGTCTGAAACAGTCTACGCTTTGATCGTTCCCTGGAAGACCAGGAGTAGTTTCCGATTAACATCTGGAGGCATTCTGTATTCTGTGGAGTATCAGAGTGTTGATGAAACACAGAAATTGCTTCGGGATTGAATACAGCTGTCACCATGCGCACTTTCCTCCATGGGAGTAATGTCTCTAACAGTCTACGCTTTGATCGTTCCCCAGAAGACCAGTAGTAGTTTCCTATGCAAATCTAGAGGCTTTCTGTACACTGTGGACTGTCAGAGTGTTGATGAAAGACAGAAATTGCAATGGGGTTGAATACAAGAGTCTGCATGCGCAGTGTCCTCCATGGGAGTAATGTCTGAAACAGTCTACGCTTTGATCGTTCCCTGGAAGACCAGTAGCAGTTTACGATGAACATCTGGAGGCATTCTGTAATCTGTGGACTATCAGAATGTTGATGAAACACAGAAATTGCATCGGGATTGAATACAACAGTCACCATGCGCACTTTCCTCCATGGGAGTAATGTCTCAAATAGTCTACGCTTTGATCGTTCCCTGGAAGACCAGTAGTAGTTTCCGGTGCACATCTGGAGGCATTCTGTAATCTGTGGACTATCAGAGTGTTGACGAAACACAGAAATTGCATCGGGATTGAATACAACAGTCACCATGCGCACTTTCCTCCACGGTAGTAATGTCTCAAACAGTCTACGCTTTGATCGTTCCCTGGAAGACCAGTAGTAGTTTCCGATGAACATCTGGCGGCATTCTGTAATCTGTGGACTATCAGAGTGTTGATGAAACACAGAAATTGCATCGGGATTGAATACAACTGTCACCATGCGCACTTTCCTCCACGGGAGTAATGTCTCTAACAGTCTACGCTTTGATCGTTCCCCAGAAGACCAGTAGTAGTTTCCTATGCACATCCAGAGGCTTTCTGTACACTGTGGACTATCAGAGTGTTGATGAAACACAGAATTTGCATCGGGGATGAATACAACAGTCTCCATGCGCAGTTTCCTTCATGGGAGTAATGTCTCAAACAGTCTACGTTTTGATCGTTCCCTGGAAGACCAGTAGTAGTTTCCGATGCACATCTGGTGGCATTCTGTAATCCGTGGACTATCAGAGTGTTAAAGAAACACAGAAATTGCATCGGGAATGAATACAACAGTCACCATGCGCACTTTCCTCCACGGGAGGTATGTCTCGAACAGTCTACGCTTTGATCGTTCCCTGGAAGACCAGTAGTAGTTTCCGATGAACATCTGGAGGCTTTCTGTAATCTATGGACTATCAGAGTGTTGATGAATCACAGAAGGTGCATCGGGATTGAATACAACAGTCACCATGCGCACTTTCCTCCATTGGAGTAATGTCTCAAACAGTCTACGCTTTCATAGTTCCCTGGAAGACCAGTAGTAGTTTTCGATGCACATCTGGAGGCATTCTGTAAAATGTGTAGTATCAGAGTGTTGATGAAACACAGAAATTGCATCCGGATTGAATACAACAGTCACCATGCGCACTTTCCTCCACGGGAGTAATGTCTCAAACAAACTACGATTTGATCGTTCCCTGGAAGACCAGTAGTAGTTTCCGATTCACATCTGGTGGCATTCTGTAATGTGTAGACTATCAGGGTGTTAATGAAACACAGTAATTGCATCGGGATTGAATACAACAGTCACCATGCGCACTTTCCTCCATGGGAGTAATCTCTCTAACAGTCTACGCTTTGATCGTTCCCCAGAAGACCAGTAGTAGTTTCCTATGCACATCTGGAGGCTTTCTGTACACTGTGGACTATCAGAGTGTTGATGAAACACAGAAATTGCATCGGGGTTGAATACAACAGTCTCCTTGCGCAGTTTCCTCCATGGGAGTAATGTCTCAAACAGTCTACGCTTTGATCGTTCCCTGGAAGACCAGTAGTAGTTTACGATGAACATCTGGATTCATTCTGTAATCTGTGGACTATCAGAATGTTGATGAAACACAGAAATTGCATCGGGATTGAATACAAAAGTCACCATGCGCACTTTCCTCCATTTTAGTAATGTCTCTAAGAGTCCACGCTTTGATCGTTCCCTGGAAGACCAGTAGTAGTTTCCGATGCACATCTGGAGGCTTTCTGTACTCTGTGGACTATCAGAGTGTTGATGAAACACAGAAATTGCAAACGCGATTCAATACAACAGTCACCATGCGCACTTTCCTCCACGGGAAGTATGTCTCGAACAAACTACGATTTGATCGTTCCCTGGAAGACCAGTAGCAGTTTCCGATGCACATCTGGTGGCATTCTGTAATGTGTAGACTATCAGGGAGTTAATGAAACACAGTAATTGCATCGGGATTGAATACAACAGTCACCATGCGCAGTTTCCTCCACGGGAGTAGTGTCTCAAACAGTCTGTTCTTTGATCGTTCCCTGGAAGACCAGTAGTAGTTTCCGATGCACATCTGGTGACATTCTGTAATCTGTGGACTATCAGAGTGTTAAAGAAACACAGAAATTGCATCGGGGTTGAATACAACACTCACCATGCGCACTTTCCTCCACGGGAAGTATGTCTCGAACAAACTACGATTTGATCGTTCCCTGGAAGACCAGTAGCAGTTTCCGATGCACATCTGGTGGCATTCTGTAATGTGTAGACTATCAGGGAGTTAATGAAACACAGTAATTGCATCGGGATTGAATACAACAGTCACCATGCGCACTTTCCTCCATGGGAGTAATCTCTCTAACAGTCTACGCTTTGATCGTTATCCAGAAGACCAGTAGTAGTTTCCTATGCACATCTGGAGGCTTTCTGTACACTGTGGACTATCAGAGTGTTGATGAAACACAGAAATTGCATCGGGATTGAATACAACAGTCACCATGCGCACTTTCCTCCATGGGAGTAATGTCTCAACCAGTTTACGCTTTGATCGTTCCCTGGAAGACCAGTAGTTGTTTGCGATGAACATCTGGAGGTATTCTGTAATCTGTGGACTATCAGAGTGTTGATGAAACACAGAAATTGCATCGGGATTGAATACAACAGTCACCATGCGCACTTCCCTCCATGGGAGTAATGTCTCTAACAGTCTACGCTTTGATCGTTCCCTGGAATACCAGTCGTAGTTTCCGATGCACATCTGGAGGCATTCTGTAATGTGTGGACTATCAGAGTGTTGATGAAACACAGAAATTGCATCGGGATTGAATACAACAGTCACCATGCGCACTTTCCTCCAAGTTAGTAATGACTCAAAGAGTCTACGCTTTGATCGTTCCCTGGAAGACCAGTAGTAGTTTCCGATTAACATCTGGAGGCATTCTGTATTCTGTGGAGTATCAGAGTGTTGATGAAACACAGAAATTGCATCGGGATTGAATACAACAGTCGCCATGCGTACATTCCCCCATAAAAGTAATGTCTCAAACAGTCTACGATTTGATCGTTCCCTGGAAGACCAGTAGTAGTTTCCGATGAACATCTGGAGGCTTTCTGTAATCTATGGACTATCAGGGTGTTGATGAATCACAGAAAGTGCATCGGGATTGAATACAACAGTCACCATGCGCACTTTCCTCCATTGGAGTAATGTCTCAAACAGTCTACGCTTTCATAGTTCCCTGGAAGACCAGTAGTAGTTTTCGATGCACATCTGGAGGCATTCTGTAAAATGTGTAGTATCAGAGTGTTGATGAAACACAGAAATTGCATCCGGATTGAATACAACAGTCACCATGCGCACTTTCCTCCACGGGAGTAATGTCTCAAACAAACTACGATTTCATCGTTCCCTGGAAGACCAGTAGTAGTTTCCGATGCACATCTGGTGGCATTCTGTAATGTGTAGACTATCAGGGTGTTAATGAAACACAGTAATTGCATCGGGATTGAATACAACAGTCACCATGCGCACTTTCCTCCATGGGAGTAATCTCTCTAACAGTCTACGCTTTGATCGTTCCCCAGAAGACCAGTAGTAGTTTCCTATGCACATCTGGAGGCTTTCTGTACACTGTGGACTATCAGAGTGTTGATGAAACACAGAAATTGCATCGGGGTTGAATACAACAGTCTCCTTGCGCAGTTTCCTCCATGGGAGTAATGTCTCAAACAGTCTACGCTTTGATCGTTCCCTGGAAGACCAGTAGTAGTTTACGATGAACATCTGGAGGCATTCTGTAATCTGTGGACTATCAGAATGTTGATGAAACACAGAAATTGCATCGGGATTGAATACAAAAGTCACCATGCGCACTTTCCTCCATTTTAGTAATGTCTCTAAGAGTCCACGCTTTGATCGTTCCCTGGAAGACCAGTAGTAGTTTCCGATGCACATCTGGAGGCTTTCTGTACTCTGTGGACTATCAGAGTGTTGATGAAACACAGAAATTGCAACGCGATTCAATACAACAGTCACCATGCGCACTTTCTTCCATGGGAGTATTGTCTCAAATAGTCTACACTTTGATCGTTCCCTGGAAGACCAGTAGTAGTTTCCGATGCACATCTGGAGGCATTCTGTAATCTGTGGAGTATCAGAGTGTTGATGAAACACAGAAATTGCATCGGGATTGAATACAACAGTCACCATGCGCAGTTTCCTCCACGGGAGTAGTGTCTCCAACAGTCTGTTCTTTGATCGTTCCCTGGAAGACCAGTAGTAGTTTCCGATGCACATCTGGTGACATTCTGTAATCTGTGGACTATCAGAGTGTTAAAGAAACACAGAAATTGCATCGGGAATGAATACAACAGTCACCATGCGCACTTTCCTCCACGGGAAGTATGTCTCGAACAAACTACGATTTGATCGTTCCCTGGAAGACCAGTAGCAGTTTCCGATGCACATCTGGTGGCATTCTGTATTGTGTAGACTATCAGGGAGTTAATGAAACACAGTAATTGCATCGGGATTGAATACAACAGTCACCATGCGCACTTTCCTCCATGGGAGTAATCTCTCTAACAGTCTACGCTTTGATCGTTATCCAGAAGACCAGTAGTAGTTTCCTATGCACATCTGGAGGCTTTCTGTACACTGTGGACTATCAGAGTGTTGATGAAACACAGAAATTGCATCGGGGTAGAATACAACAGTCTCCTTGCGCAGTTTCCTCCATGGGGAGTGATGTCTCAAACAGTCTACGCTTTGATCGTTCCCTGGAAGAACAGTAGTAGTTTCCGATGCACATCTGGGGCTTTCTGTAATCTGTGGACTATCAGAGTGCTGATGAAACACAGAAATTGCATCGGGATTGAATACAACAGTCACCATGCGCACTTTCCTCCATGGGAGTAATGTCTCAACCAGTTTACGCTTTGATCGTTCCCTGGAAGACCAGTAGTTGTTTCCGATGCACATCTGGAGGCATTCTGTAATGTGTGGACTATCAGAGTGTTGATGAAACACATAAATTGCATCGGGATTGAATACAACAGTCACCATGCGCACTTTCCTCCAAGTTAGTAATGTCTCAAAGAGTCTACGCTTTGATCGTTCCCTGGAAGACCAGTAGTAGTTTCCGATTAACATCTGGAGGCATTCTGTATTCTGTGGAGTATCAGAGTTTTGATAAAACACAGAAATTGCATCGGGATTGAATACAACAGTCACCATGCGCACTATCCTCCATGGGAGTAATGTCTAAACAGTCTACGCTTTGATCGTTCCCTGGAAGACCAGTAGTAGTTTCCGATGCACATCTGGAGGCATTCTGTAAATGTGGGCTATCAGAGTGTTGATGAAACACAGAAATTGCATCCGGATTGAATACAACAGTCACCATGCGCACTTACCTCCATGGGAGTAATGTCTCAAACAGTTTACACTTTGATCGTTCCCTGTAAGACCAGTAGTAGTTTCCGATGAACATCTGGAGGCATTCTGTAATCTGTGGACTATCAGAGTGTTGATGAAACACAGAAATTGCATCGGGATTGAATACAACAGTCACCATGCTCACTTTGCTCCATGGGAGTAATGTCTCTAACAGTCTACGCTTTGATCGTTCCCTGGAAGACCAGTAGCAGTTTACGATGAACATCTGGAGGCATTCTGTAATCTGTGGACTATCAGAATATTGATGAAACACAGAAATTGCATCGGGATTGAATACAACAGTCACCATGCGCACTTTCCTCCGTGGGAGTAATGTCTCAAACAGTCTACGCTTTGATCGTTCCCTGGAAGACCAGTAGTAGTTTCCGATGCACATCTGGAGATATTCTGTAATCTGTGGACTATCAGAGTGTTGATGAAACACAGAAATTGCAATGGGATTGAATACAACAGTCACCATGCGCACTTTCCTCCACGGTAGTAATGTCTCAAACAGTCTACGCTTTGATCGTTCCCTGGAAGACCAGTAGAAGTTTCCGATGAACATCTGGCGGCATTCTGTAACTTGTGGACTATCAGAGTGTTGATGAAACACAGAAATTGCATCGGGATTGAATACAACAGTCACCATGCGCACTTTCCTCCATGTTAGTAATGTCTCAAAGAGTCTACGCTTTGATCGTTCCCTGGAAGACCAGTAGTAGTTTCCGATTAACATCTGGAGGCATTCTGTATTCTGCGGAGTATCAGAGTGTTGATGAAACACAGAAATTGCATCGGGATTGAATACAACAATCACCATGCGCACTTTCCTCCACGGGTGTAATGTCTCTAACAGTCTACGCTTTGATCGTTCCCCAGAAGACCAGTAGTAGTTTCCTATGCACACCCAGAGGCTTTCTGTACACTGTGGACTATCAGAGTGTTGATGAAACACAGAAATTGCATCGGGGATGAATACAACAGTCTCCATGCGCAGTTGCCTCCATGTTAGTAATGTCTCAAACAGTCTACGCTTTGATCGTTCCCTGGAAGACCAGTAGTAGTTTCCGTTGCACATCTGGAGGCTTTCTGTACACTGTGGACTATCAGAGTGTTGATGAAACACAGAAATTGCATCGGGATTGAATACAACAGTCACCATGCGCACTTTCCTCCATTTTAGTAATGTCTCTAAGAGTCCACGCTTTGATCGTTCCCTGGAAGACCAGTAGTAGTTTCCGATGCACATCTGGAGGCTTTCTGTACTCTGTGGACTATCAGAGTGTTGATGAAACACAGAAATTGCAACGCGATTCAATACAACAGTCACCATGCGCACTTTCTTCCATGGGAGTATTGTCTCAAATAGTCTACACTTTGATCGTTCCCTGGAAGACCAGTAGTAGTTTCCGATGCACATCTGGAGGCATTCTGTAATCTGTGGAGTAGCAGAGTGTTGATGAAACACAGAAATTGCATCGGGATTGAATACAACAGTCACCATGCGCAGTTTCCTCCACGGGAGTAGTGTCTCAAACAGTCTGTTCTTTGATCGTTCCCTGGAAGACCAGTAGTAGTTTCCGATGCACATCTGGTGACATTCTGTAATCTGTGGACTATCAGAGTGTTAAAGAAACACAGAAATTGCATCGGGGTTGAATACAACACTCACCATGCGCACTTTCCTCCACGGGAAGTATGTCTCGAACAAACTACGATTTGATCGTTCCCTTAAAGACCAGTAGCAGTTTCCGATGCACATCTGGTGGCATTCTGTAATGTGTAGACTATCAGGGAGTTAATGAAACACAGTAATTGCATCGGGATTGAATACAACAGTCACCATGCGCACTTTCCTCCATGGGAGTAATCTCTCTAACAGTCTACGCTTTGATCGTTATCCAGAAGACCAGTAGTAGTTTCCTATGCACATCTGGAGGCTTTCTGTACACTGTGGACTATCAGAGTGTTGATGAAACACAGAAATTGCATCGGGATTGAATACAACAGTCACCATGCGCACTTTCCTCCATGGGAGTAATGTCTCAACCAGTTTACGCTTTGATCGTTCCCTGGAAGACCAGTAGTTGTTTGCGATGAACATCTGGAGGTATTCTGTAATCTGTGGACTATCAGAGTGTTGATGAAACACAGAAATTGCATCGGGATTGAATACAACAGTCACCATGCGCACTTCCCTCCATGGGAGTAATGTCTCTAACAGTCTACGCTTTGATCGTTCCCTGGAATACCAGTCGTAGTTTCCGATGCACATCTGGAGGCATTCTGTAATGTGTGGACTATCAGAGTGTTGATGAAACACAGAAATTGCATCGGGATTGAATACAACAGTCACCATGCGCACTTTCCTCCAAGTTAGTAATGACTCAAAGAGTCTACGCTTTGATCGTTCCCTGGAAGACCAGTAGTAGTTTCCGATTAACATCTGGAGGCATTCTGTATTCTGTGGAGTATCAGAGTGTTGATGAAACACAGAAATTGCATCGGGATTGAATACAACAGTCGCCATGCGTACATTCCCCCATAAAAGTAATGTCTCAAACAGTCTACGATTTGATCGTTCCCTGGAAGACCAGTAGTAGTTTCCGATGAACATCTGGAGGCTTTCTGTAATCTATGGACTATCAGGGTGTTGATGAATCACAGAAAGTGCATCGGGATTGAATACAACAGTCACCATGCGCACTTTCCTCCATTGGAGTAATGTCTCAAACAGTCTACGCTTTCATAGTTCCCTGGAAGACCAGTAGTAGTTTTCGATGCACATCTGGAGGCATTCTGTAAAATGTGTAGTATCAGAGTGTTGATGAAACACAGAAATTGCATCCGGATTGAATACAACAGTCACCATGCGCACTTTCCTCCACGGGAGTAATGTCTCAAACAAACTACGATTTCATCGTTCCCTGGAAGACCAGTAGTAGTTTCCGATGCACATCTGGTGGCATTCTGTAATGTGTAGACTATCAGGGTGTTAATGAAACACAGTAATTGCATCGGAATTGAATACAACAGTCACCATGCGCACTTTCCTCCATGGGAGTAATCTCTCTAACAGTCTACGCTTTGATCGTTCCCCAGAAGACCAGTAGTAGTTTCCTATGCACATCTGGAGGCTTTCTGTACACTGTGGACTATCAGAGTGTTGATGAAACACAGAAATTGCATCGGGGTTGAATACAACAGTCTCCTTGCGCAGTTTCCTCCATGGGAGTAATGTCTCAAACAGTCTACGCTTTGATCGTTCCCTGGAAGACCAGTAGTAGTTTACGATGAACATCTGGAGGCATTCTGTAATCTGTGGACTATCAGAATGTTGATGAAACACAGAAATTGCATCGGGATTGAATACAAAAGTCACCATGCGCACTTTCCTCCATTTTAGTAATGTCTCTAAGAGTCCACGCTTTGATCGTTCCCTGGAAGACCAGTAGTAGTTTCCGATGCACATCTGGAGGCTTTCTGTACTCTGTGGACTATCAGAGTGTTGATGAAACACAGAAATTGCAACGCGATTCAATACAACAGTCACCATGCGCACTTTCTTCCATGGGAGTATTGTCTCAAATAGTCTACACTTTGATCGTTCCCTGGAAGACCAGTAGTAGTTTCCGATGCACATCTGGAGGCATTCTGTAATCTGTGGAGTATCAGAGTGTTGATGAAACACAGAAATTGCATCGGGATTGAATACAACAGTCACCATGCGCAGTTTCCTCCACGGGAGTAGTGTCTCCAACAGTCTGTTCTTTGATCGTTCCCTGGAAGACCAGTAGTAGTTTCCGATGCACATCTGGTGACATTCTGTAATCTGTGGACTATCAGAGTGTTAAAGAAACACAGAAATTGCATCGGGAATGAATACAACAGTCACCATGCGCACTTTCCTCCACGGGAAGTATGTCTCGAACAAACTACGATTTGATCGTTCCCTGGAAGACCAGTAGCAGTTTCCGATGCACATCTGGTGGCATTCTGTAATGTGTAGACTATCAGGGAGTTAATGAAACACAGTAATTGCATCGGGATTGAATACAACAGTCACCATGCGCACTTTCCTCCATGGGAGTAATCTCTCTAACAGTCTACGCTTTGATCGTTATCCAGAAGACCAGTAGTAGTTTCCTATGCACATCTGGAGGCTTTCTGTACACTGTGGACTATCAGAGTGTTGATGAAACACAGAAATTGCATCGGGGTAGAATACAACAGTCTCCTTGCGCAGTTTCCTCCATGGGGAGTGATGTCTCAAACAGTCTACGCTTTGATCGTTCCCTGGAAGAACAGTAGTAGTTTCCGATGCACATCTGGGGCTTTCTGTAATCTGTGGACTATCAGAGTGCTGATGAAACACAGAAATTGCATCGGGATTGAATACAACAGTCACCATGCGCACTTTCCTCCATGGGAGTAATGTCTCAACCAGTTTACGCTTTGATCGTTCCCTGGAAGACCAGTAGTTGTTTCCGATGCACATCTGGAGGCATTCTGTAATGTGTGGACTATCAGAGTGTTGATGAAACACATAAATTGCATCGGGATTGAATACAACAGTCACCATGCGCACTTTCCTCCAAGTTAGTAATGTCTCAAAGAGTCTACGCTTTGATCGTTCCCTGGAAGACCAGTAGTAGTTTCCGATTAACATCTGGAGGCATTCTGTATTCTGTGGAGTATCAGAGTTTTGATAAAACACAGAAATTGCATCGGGATTGAATACAACAGTCACCATGCGCACTATCCTCCATGGGAGTAATGTCTAAACAGTCTACGCTTTGATCGTTCCCTGGAAGACCAGTAGTAGTTTCCGATGCACATCTGGAGGCATTCTGTAAATGTGGGCTATCAGAGTGTTGATGAAACACAGAAATTGCATCCGGATTGAATACAACAGTCACCATGCGCACTTACCTCCATGGGAGTAATGTCTCAAACAGTTTACACTTTGATCGTTCCCTGTAAGACCAGTAGTAGTTTCCGATGAACATCTGGAGGCATTCTGTAATCTGTGGACTATCAGAGTGTTGATGAAACACAGAAATTGCATCGGGATTGAATACAACAGTCACCATGCTCACTTTGCTCCATGGGAGTAATGTCTCTAACAGTCTACGCTTTGATCGTTCCCTGGAAGACCAGTAGCAGTTTACGATGAACATCTGGAGGCATTCTGTAATCTGTGGACTATCAGAATATTGATGAAACACAGAAATTGCATCGGGATTGAATACAACAGTCACCATGCGCACTTTCCTCCGTGGGAGTAATGTCTCAAACAGTCTACGCTTTGATCGTTCCCTGGAAGACCAGTAGTAGTTTCCGATGCACATCTGGAGATATTCTGTAATCTGTGGACTATCAGAGTGTTGATGAAACACAGAAATTGCAATGGGATTGAATACAACAGTCACCATGCGCACTTTCCTCCACGGTAGTAATGTCTCAAACAGTCTACGCTTTGATCGTTCCCTGGAAGACCAGTAGAAGTTTCCGATGAACATCTGGCGGCATTCTGTAACTTGTGGACTATCAGAGTGTTGATGAAACACAGAAATTGCATCGGGATTGAATACAACAGTCACCATGCGCACTTTCCTCCATGTTAGTAATGTCTCAAAGAGTCTACGCTTTGATCGTTCCCTGGAAGACCAGTAGTAGTTTCCGATTAACATCTGGAGGCATTCTGTATTCTGCGGAGTATCAGAGTGTTGATGAAACACAGAAATTGCATCGGGATTGAATACAACAATCACCATGCGCACTTTCCTCCACGGGTGTAATGTCTCTAACAGTCTACGTTTTGATCGTTCCCCAGAAGACCAGTAGTAGTTTCCTATGCACACCCAGAGGCTTTCTGTACACTGTGGACTATCAGAGTGTTGATGAAACACAGAAATTGCATCGGGGATGAATACAACAGTCTCCATGCGCAGTTGCCTCCATGTTAGTAATGTCTCAAACAGTCTACGCTTTGATCGTTCCCTGGAAGACCAGTAGTAGTTTCCGATGCACATCTGGTGGCATTCTGTAATCTGTGGACTATCAGAGTGTTAAAGAAACACAGAAATTGCATCGGGAATGAATACAACAGTCACCATGCGCACTTTCCTCCACGGGAGGTATATCTCGAACAGTCTACGCTTTGATCGTTCCCTGGAAGACCAGTAGTAGTTTCCGATTCACATCTGGTGGCATTCTGTAATCTGTGGCCTATCAGAGTGTTGATGAAACACAGAAATTGCATCGGGATTGAATATAACAATCACCATGCGCACTTTCCTCCATGGGAGTAATTCTCGAACAGTCTCTGCTTTGATCGTTCACTGTAAGACCATTAGTACTTTCCGATGCACATCTGGAGAATTTCTGTAATCTGTGGACTATTAGAGTGTTGATGAAACACAGAAATTGCATCGCGATTGAATACAACAATCGCCATGCGCACATTCCCCCATAAAAGTAATGTCTCAAACAGTCTACGATTTGATCGTTCCCTGGAAGACCAATAGTAGTTTCCGATGAACATCTGGAGGCATTCTGTTATCTATGTACTATCAGAGTGTTGATGAAACACAGAAATTGCATCGGGATTGAATACAACAGTCACCATGCGCACTTTCCTCCATTGGAGTAATGTCTCAAACAGTCTACGCTTTCATAGTTCCCTGGAGGACCAGTAGTAGTTTTCGATGCACATCTGGATGCATTCTGTAAAATGTGTAGTATCAGAGTGTTGATGAAACACAGAAATTGCATCCGGATTGAATACAACAGTCACCATGCGCACTTTCCTCCACGGGAGTAATGTCTCAAACAAACAACGATTTGATCGTTCCCTGGAAGACCAGTAGTAGTTTCCGATGCACATCTGGTGGCATTCTGTAATGTGTACACTATCAGGGTGTTAATGAAACACAGTAATTGCATCGGGATTGAATACAACAGTCACCATGCGCACTTTCCTCCATGGGAGTAATCTCTCTAACAGTCTACGCTTTGATCGTTCCCCAGAAGACCAGTAGTAGTTTCCCATGCACATCTGGAGGCTTTCTGTACACTGTGGACTATCAGAGTGTTGATGAAACACAGAAATTGCATCGGGAATAAATACAACAGTCACTATGCGCAGTTTCCTCCATGGGAGTAATGTCTCAAACAGTCTACGCTTTGATCGTTCCCTGGAAGACCAGTAGTAGTTTACGATGAACATCTGGAGGCATTCTGTAATCTGTGGACTATCAGAATGTTGATGAAACACAGATATTGCATCGGGATTGAATACAAAAGTCACCATGCGCACTTTCCTCCATTTTAGTAATGTCTCTAAGAGTCCACGCTTTGATCGTTCCCTGGAAGACCAGTAGTACTTTCCGATGAACATCTGGCGGCATTCTGTAATCTGTGGACTATCAGAGTGTTGATGAAACACAGAAATTGCATCGGGATTGAATACAACAGTCACCATGCGCACTTTCTTCCATGTTAGTAATGTCTCAAACAGTCTACGCTTTGATCGTTCCCTGGAAGACCAGTAGTAGTTTCCGATTAACATCTGGAGGCATTCTGTATTCTGTGGAGTATCAGAGTGTTGATGAAACACAGAAATTGCATCGGGATTGAATACAACAGTCACCATGCGCACTCTCCTCTAGGGGAGTAATGTCTCTAACAGTCTACGCTTTGATCGTTCCCCAGAAGACCAGTAGTAGTTTCCTATGCACATCCAGAGGCTTTCTGTACACTGTGGACTATTAGAGTGTTGATGAAACACAGAAATTGCATCGGGGATGAATACAACTGTCTCCATGCGCAGTTTCCTCCATGGGAGTAATGTCTCAAACAGTCTACGCTTTGATCGTTCCCTGGAACACCAGTAGTAGTTCCCGATGCACATCTGGTGGCATTCTGTAATCTGTGGACTATCAGAGTGTTAAAGAAACACAGAAATTGCATCGGGAATGAATACAACAGTCACCATGCGCACTTTCCTCCACGGGAGGTATGTCTCGAACAGTCTACGCTTTGATCGTTCCCTGGAAGACCAGTAGTAGTTTCCGATGCACATCTGGTGGCATTCTGTAATCTGTGGCCTATTAGAGTGTTGATGAAACACAGATATTGCATCGGGATTGAATACAACAATCACCATGCGCACTTTCCTCCATGGGAGTAATTCTCAAACAGTCTATGCTTTGATCGTTCACTGTAAGACCAGTAGTACTTTCCGATGCACATCTGGAGAATTTCTGTAATCTGTGGACTATTAGAGTGTTGATGAAACACAGAAATTGCATCGGGATTGAATACAACAGTCGCCATGCGCACATTCCCGCATAAAAGTAATGTCTCAAACAGTCTAAGATTTGATCGTTCCCTGGAAGACCAGTAGTAGTTTCCGATGAACATCTGGAGGCATTCTGTAATCTATGGACTATCAGAGTGTTGATGAAACACAGAAATTGCTTCGGGATTGAATACAACAGTCACCATGCGCACTTTCCTCCATTGGAGTAATGTCTCAAACAGTCTACGCTTTCATAGTTCCCTGGAAGACCAGTAGTAGTTTTCGATGCACATCTGGAGGCATTCTGTAAAATGTATAGAATCAGAGTGTTGATGAAACACAGAAATTGCATCCGGATTGAATACAACAGTCACCATGCGAACTTTCCTCCACGGGAGTAATGTCTCAAACAAACTACGATTTGATCGTTCCCTGGAAGACCAGTAGTAGTTTACGATGAACATCTGGAGGCATTCTGTAATCTGTGGACTATCAGATTGTTGATATAACACAGAAATTGCATCGGGATTGTATACAAAAGTCACCATGCGCACTTTCCTCCATTTTAGTAATGTCTCTAAGAGTCCACGCTTTGATCGTTCCCTGGAAGACCAGTAGTAGTTTCCGATGCACATCTGGAGGCTTTCTGTACTCTGTGGACTATCAGAGTGTTGATGAAACACAGAAATTGCAACGCGATTGAATACAACAGTCACCATGCGCACTTTCTTCAATGGGAGTAATGTCTCAAATAGTCTACACTTTGATCGTTCCCTGGAAGACCAGTAGTAGTTTCCGATGCACATCTTTAGGCATTCTGTAATCTGTGGAGTATCAGAGTGTTGATGAAACACAGAAATTGCATCGGGATTGAATACAACAGTCACCATGCGCAGTTTCCTCCACGGGAGTAGTGTCTCAAACAGTCTGTTCTTTGATCGTTCCCTGGAAGACAAGTAGTAGTTTCCGATGCACATCTGGTGACATTCTGTAATCTGTGGACTATCAGAGTGTTAAAGAAACACAGAAATTGCATCGGGAATGAATACAACTGTCACCATGCGCACTTTCCTCCACGGCCGGTATGTCTCGTACAAACTACGATTTGATCGTTCCCTGGAAGACCAGTAGCAGTTTCCGATGCACATCTGGTGGCATTCTGTAATGTGTAGACTATCAGGGTGTTAATGAAACACAGTAATTTCATCGGGATTGAATACAACAGTCACCATGCGCACTTTCCTCCATGGGAGTAATCTCTCTAACAGTCTACGCTTTGATCGTTATCCAGAAGACAAGTAGTAGTTTACTATGCACATCTGGAGGCTTTCTGTACACTGTGGACTATCAGAGTGTTGATGAAACACAGAAATTTTATCGGGGTTGAATACAACAGTCTCCTTGCGCAGTTTCCTCCATGGGAGTGATGTCCCAAACAGTCTACGCTTTGATCGTTCCCTGGAAGAACAGTAGTAGTTTCCGATGCACATCTGGGGCTTTCTGTAATCTGTGGACTATCAGAGTGTTGATGAAACACAGAAATTGCATCGGGATTGAATACAACAGTCACCATGCGCACTTTCCTCCAAGTTAGTAATGTCTCAAAGAGTCTACGCTTTGATCGTTCCCTGGAGGACCAGTAGTAGTTTCCGATTAACATCTGGAGGCATTCTGTATTCTGTGGAGTATCGGAGTGTTGATGAAACACAGAAATTGCATCGAGATTGAATACAACAGTCACCATGCGCACTATCCTCCATGGCAGTAATGTCTTAACAGTCTACGCTTTGATCGTTCCCTGGAAGACCAGTAGTAGTTTCCGATGAACATCTGGAGGCATACTGTAATCTGTGGACTATCAGAGTGTTGATGAAACACAGATATTGCATCGGGATTGAATACAACAGTCACCTTGTGCACTTTCCTCCACGGGAGTAATGTCTCTAACAGTCTACGCTTTGATCGTTCCCCAGAAGACCAGTAGTAGTTTCCTATGCACATCTAGAGGCTTTCTGTACACTGTGGACTATCAGAGTGTTGATGAAACACAGAAATTGCATCGGGGATGAATACAACAGTCTCCATGCGCAGTTTCCTCCATGGGAGTAATGTCTCAAACAGTCTACGCTTTGATCGTTCCCTGGATGACCAGTAGTAGTTTCCGATGCACATCTGGAGGCTTTCTGTACTCTGTGTACTATCAGAGTGTTGATGAAACGCAGAAATTGCATCGCGACTGAATACAACAGTCACCATGCGCACTTTCCTCCATGGGAGTAATGTCTCAAATAGTCTACACTTTGATCGTTCCCTGGAAGACCAGTAGCAGTTTCCGATGCACATCTGGAGGCATTCTGTAATCTGTGGAGTATCGGAGTGTTGATGAAACACAGAAATTGCATCGGGATTGAATACAACAGTCACCATGCCCACTTGTCTTCCTTGGGAGTAATGTTTCAAAGAGTTTACGCTTTGATCTTTACCTGGAAGACCAGTAAAAGTTTCCCATGCACATCTGGAGGCATTCTGTAATCTGTGGACTATCAGAGTGATGATGAAACCCAGAAATTGCATCCCGATTGAATACAACACTCACCATGCGCACTATCCTCCATAAAAGTAATGTTTCAAACAATCAACGCTTTGATCGTTCCCTGGAAGACCAGTATTATTTTCCGATGCACATTTAGTGGCATTCTGTAATCTGTGGACTATCAGAGAGTTGATGAAACACAGAAATTGCGTCGGGAATGAATACAACAGTCCCCATGCGCAGTTTCCTCCATGGGAGTAATGTCTCAAAGATTCTACGCTTTGATCGTTCCCTGGAAGACCAGTAGTAGTTTCCGATACACATCTGGGGGCTTTCTGTAATCTGTGGACTATCAGAGTGTTGATGAGACACAGAAATTGCATCGGGATTGAATACAAAAGTCACCATGCGCACTTTCCTCCATTTTAGTAATGTCTCTAAGAGTCCACGCTTTGATCGTTCCCTGGAAGACCAGTAGTAGTTTCCGATGCACATCTGGAGGCTTTCTGTACACTGTGGACTATCAGAGTGTTGATGAAAGACAGAAATTGCATCGGGATTGAATACAACAGTCACCATGCGCACTATCCTCCATGCGAGTAATATCTAAAACAGCCTACGCTTTGATCGTTCCCTGGAAGACCAGTAGTAATTATTGATGCATATCTGAAGAAATTTTGTAATCTGTGGACTATCAGAATGTTGATGAAACACAGAAATTGCATCGGGATTGAATACAACAGTCACCATGCGCACTTTCCTCCATGGGAGTAATGTCTCAAATAGTCTACGCTTTGATCGTTCCCTGGAAGACCAGTAGTAGTTTCCGATGCACATCTGGAGGCATTCTGTAATCTGTGGACTATCAGAGTGTTGATGAAACACAGAAATTACAACGGGATTGAATACAACAGTCACCATGCGCACTTTCCTCCACGGTAGTAATGTCTCAAACAGTCTACGCTTTGATCGTTCCCTGGAAGACCAGTAGTAGTTTCCGATGAACATCTGGCGGCATTCTGTAATCTGTGGACTATCAGAGTGTTGATGAAACACAGAATTTGCATCGGGATTGAATACAACAGTCACCATGCCCACATTCCTCCATGGGAGTAAAGTCTCAAACAGTCTACGCTTGGATCGTTCCCTGGAAGACCAGTAGTAGTTTCCGATGAACATCTGGAGGCATTCTGTAATCTGAGGACTATCAGAGTGTTGATGAAACACAGAAATTGCATCGGGATTGAATACAACAGTCTCCATGCGCAGTTTCCTCCATGGGAGTAATTCTCAAACAGTCTATGCTTTGATCGTTCCCTGTAAGACAAGTAGTAATTTCCGATGCACGTCTGGTGGCATTCTGTAATCTGTGGACTATCAGAGTGTTGATGAAACACAGAAATTGCATCGGGAATGAATACAACAGTCACCATGCGCAGTTTCCTCCAGGGAGTAATGTCTCAAACAGTCTACGCTTTGATCGTTCCCTGGAAGACCAGTAGTAGTTTCCGATGAACATCTGATGGCATTCTGTAATCTGTGGACTATCAGAGTGTTGATGAAACACAGAAATTGCATTGGGATTGAATACAACAGTGACCATGCGCACTTCCTTCCATGGGAGTAATGTCTCAAACAATGTACGCTTTGATCGTTCCCTGGAAGACCAGAAGTAGTTTCCTATGCACATCTAGAGGCTTTCTGTACACTCTGGACTATCAGAGTGTTGATGAAAGACAGAAATTGCATCGGGGTTGAATACAAGAGTCACCATGCGCAGTGTCCTCCATGGGAGTAATGTCTCAAACAGTCTACGTTTTGATCGTTCCCTGGAAGACCAGTAGTAGTTTACGATGAACATCTGGAGGCATACTGTAATCTGTGGACTATCAGAATGTTGATGAATCACAGAAATTGCATCGGGATTGAACACAACAGTCACCATGCGCACTTTCCTCCATTTTAGTAATGTCTCTAACAGTCCACGTTTTGATCGTTCCCTGGAAGACCAGTAGTAGTTTCCGAAGCACATCTGGAGGCATTCTGCATCTGTGGAGTATCAGAGTGTTGATGAAACACAGAAATTGCGTCGGGATTGAATACAACAGTCACCATGCGCACTTTCCTCCAAGGGAGTAGTGTCCCAAACAGTCTATTCTTTGATCGTTCCCTGGAAGACCAGTAGTAGTTTCCGATGAACATCTGGAGGCATTCTGTAATCTGTCCACTATCAGAGTGTTGATGAAACACAGAAATTGCATCGGGATTGAATACAACAGTCACCATGCGCACTTTCCTCCAGGGGAGTAATGTCTCTAACAGTCTACGTTTTGATCGTTCCCCAGAAGACCAGTAGTAGTTTCCTATGATCATCCAAAGGCTTTCTGTACACTGTGGACTATTTGAGTGTTGATGAAACACAGAAATTGCATCGGGGATGAATACAACAGTCCCCATGCGCAGTTTCCTCCATGGGAGTAATGTCTCAAACAGTCTACGCTTTGATCGTTCCCTGGAACACCAGTAGTAGTTCCCGATGCACATCTGGTGGCATTCTGTAATCTGTGAACTATCAGAGTGTTAAAGAAACACAGAAATTGCATCGGGAATGAATACAACAGTCACCATGCGCACTTTCCTCCACGGGAGGTATGTCTCGAACAGTCTACGCTTTGATCGTTCCCTGGAAGACCAGTAGTAGTTTCCGATGCACATCTGGTGGCATTCTGTAATCTGTGGCCTATTAGAGTGTTGATGAAACACAGAAATTGCATCGGGATTGAACACAACAATCACCATGCGCACTCTCCTCCATGGGAGTAATTCTCAAACAGTCTATGCTTTGATCGTTGACTGTAAGACCAGTAGTAGTTTTTGATGCACATCTGGAGAATTTCTGTAATCTGTGGACTATTAGAGTGTTGATGAAACACAGAAATTGCATCGGGATTGAATACAACAGTCGCCATGCGCACATTCCCCCATAAAAGTAATGTCTCAAACAGTCTACGATTTGATCGTTCCCTGGAAGACCAGTAGTAGTTTCCGATGAACATCTGGTGACATTCTGTAATGTGTAGACAATCAGGGTGTTAATGAAACACAGCAATTGCATCGGGATTGAATACAACAGTCACCATGCGCACTTTCCTCCACGGGAGTAATGTCTCAAACAAACTACAATTTGATCGTTCCCTGGAAGACCAGTAGTAGTTTCCGATGCACATCTGGTGGCATTCTGTAATGTGTAGACTATCAGGGTGTTAATGAAACACAGTAATTGCATCGGGATTGAATACAACAGTCACCATGCGCACTTTCCTCCATGGGAGTAATCTCTCTAACAGTCTACGCTTTGATCGTTATCCAGAAGACCAGTAGTAGTTTCCTATGCACATCTGGATGCTTTCTGTACACTGTGGACTATCAGAGTGTTGATGAAACACAGAAATTTTATCGGGGTTGAATACAACAGTCTCCTTGCGCAGTTTCCTCCATGGGAGTGATGTCTCAAACAGTCTACGCTTTGATCGTTCCCTGGAAGAACAGTAGTAGTTTCCGATGCACATCTGGGGCTTTCTGTAATCTGTGGACTATCAGAGTGTTGATGAAACACAGAAATTGCATCGGGATTGAATACAACAGTCACCATGCGCACTTTCCTCCAAGTTAGTAATGTCTCAAAGAGTCTACGCTTTGATCGTTCCCTGGAAGACCAGTAGTAGTTTCCGATTAACATCTGGAGGCATTCTGTATTCTGTGGAGTATCAGAGTGTTGATGAAACACAGAAATTGCATCGGGATTGAATACAACAGTCACCATGCGCACTATCCTCCATGGGAGTAATGTCTAAACAGTCTACGCTTTGATCGTTCCCTGGAAGACCAGTAGTAGTTTCCGATGCACATCTGGAGGCATTCTGTAAATGTGGGCTATCAGAGTGTTGATGAAACACAGAAATTGCATCCGGATTGAATACAACAGTCACCATGCGCACTTTCCTCCATGGGAGTAATATCTCACACAGTTTACGCTTTGATCGTTCCCTGGAAGACCAGTATTAGTTTCCGATGAACATCTGGAGGCGTTCTGTAATCTGTGGACTATCAGAGTGTTGATGAAACACAGAAATTGCATCGGGATTGAATACAACAGTCACCTTGCGCACTTTCCTAGACGGGAGTAATGTCTCTAACAGTCTACGCTTCGATCGTTCCCCAGAAGACCAGTAGTAGTTTCCTATGCACATCAAGAGGCTTTCTGTACACTGTGGACTATCAGAGTGTTGATGAAACACAGAAATTGCATCGGGATTGAATACAACAGTCACCATGCGCACTTTCCTACACGGGAGTAATGTCTCAAACAAACTACGATTTGATCGTTCCCTGGAAGACCAGTAGTAGTTTCCGATGCACATCTGGTTGCATTCTGTAATGTGTAGACTATCAGGGTGTTAATGAAACACAGTAATTGCATCGGGATTGAATACAACAGTCACCATGCGCACTTTCCTCCATGGGAGTAATCTCTCTAACAGTCTACGCTTTGATCCTTAACCAGAAGACCAGTAGTAGTTTCCTATGCACATCTGGAGGCTTTCTGTACACTGTGGACTATCAGAGTGTTGATGAAACACAGAAATTGCATCGGGGTTGAATACAACAGTCTCCTTGCGCAGTTTCCTTCATGGGAGTAATGTCTCAAACAGTCTACGCTTTGATCGTTCCCTGGAAGACCAGTAGTAGTTTCCGATGCACATCTGAAGGCATTCTGTAAATGTGGGCTATCAGAGTGTTGATGAAACACAGAAATTGCATCCGGATTGAATACAAGAGTCACCATGCGCACTTTCCTCCATGGGAGTAATGTCTCTAACAGTCTACGCTTTCATCGTTCCCCAGAAGACCAGTAGTAGTTTCCTATGCACATCTAGAGGCTTTCTGTACACTGTAGGCTATCAGAGTGTTGATGAAAGACAGAAATTGCATCGGGGTTGAATACAAGAGTCACCATGCGCAGTGTCCTCCACGGGAGTAATGTCTCAAACAGTCTACGTTTTGATTGTTCCCTGGAAGACCAGTAGTAGTTTACGATGAACATCTGGAGGCATTCTGTAATCTGTGGACTATCAGAATGTTGATGAATCACAGAAATTGCATCGGGATTGAACACAACAGTCACCATGCACACTTTCCTCCATTTTAGTAATGTCTCTAACAGTCCACGTTTTGATCGTTCCCTGGAAGACCAGTAGTAGTTTCCGAAGCACATCTGGAGGCATTCTGTAATCTGTGGAGTATCAGAGTGTTGATGAAGCACAGAAATTGCGTCGGGATTGAATACAACAGTCACCATGCACACTTTCCTCCAAGGGAGTAGTGTCTCAAACAGTCTATTCTTTGATCGTTCCCTGGAAGACCAGTAGTAGTTTCAGATGAACATCTGGAGGCATTCTGTAATCTGTGGACTTTCAGAGTGTTGATGAAACACAGAAATTGCATCGGGATTGAATACAACAGTCTCCATGCGCAGTTTCCCCCATGGGAGTAATTCTCAAACAGTCCATGCTTTGATCGTTCCCTGTAAGACCGGTAGTAATTTCCGATGCACATCTGGTGGCATTCTGTAATCTGTGGACTATCAGAGTGTTGATGAAACACAGAAATTGCATCGGGAATGAATACAAAAGTCACCATGCCTACTTTCCTCCATGGGAGTAATGTCTCAAATAGTCTACACTTTGATCGTTCCCTGGAAGACCAGTAGTAGTTTCCGATGCACATCTGGAGGCATTCTGTAATCTGTGGAGTATCAGAGTGTTGATGAAACACAGAAATTGCGTCGGCATTGAATACAACAGTCACCATGCGCACTTTCCTCCAAGGGAGTAGTTTCTCAAACAGTCTATTCTTTGATCGTTCCCTGGAAGACCAGTAGTAGTTTCCGATGAACATCTGGAGGCATTCTGTAATCTGTGGACTATCAGAGTGTTGATGAAACACAGAAATTGCATTGGGATTGAATACAACAGTCACCATGCGCACTTTCCTCCACGGGAGTAATGTCTCAAACAAACTACGATTTGAACGTTCCCTGGAAGACCAGTGGGAGTTTCCGATGCACATCTGGTGGCATTCTGTAATGTGTAGACTATCAGGGTGTTAATGAAACACAGTAATTGCATCGGGATTGAATACAACAGTCACCATGCGCACTTTCCTCCACGGGAGTAATCTCTCTAACAGTCTACGCTTTGATCGATCCCCAGAAGACCAGTAGTAGTTTCCTATGCACATCTGGAGGCTTTCTATACACTGTGGACTATCAGAGTGTTGATGAAACACAGAAATTGCATCGGGGTTGAATACAACAGTCTCCTTGCGCAGTTTCCTCCATGGGAGTAATGTCTCAAAAAGTCTACGCTTTGATCGTTGCCTGGAAGAACAGCAGTAGTTTCCGATGCACATCTGGGGCTTTCTGTAATCTGTGGACTATCAGAGTGTTGATGAAACACAGAAATTGCAATGGGATTGAATACAACAGTCAACATGCGCACTTTCCTCCATAAAAGTAATGTCTCAAACAGTCTACGTTTTGATCGTTCCCTGGAAGACCAGTAGTAGTTTCCGATGCACATCTGGAGGAATTCTGTAATCTGTGGACTATCAGAGTGATGATGAAACCCAGAAATTGCATCCCGATTGAATACAACACTCACCATGCGCACTTTCCTCCATGGGAGTAATGTCCCAAACAGTCAACGCTTTGATCGTTCCCTGGAAGACCAGTAGTATTTTCCGATGCACATTTGGTGGCATTCTGTAATCTGTGGACTATCAGAGAGTTGATGAAACACAGAAATTGCGTCGGGAGTGAATACAACAGTCGCCATGCGCAGTTTCCTCCATGGAAGTAATGTCTCAAAGAGTCTACGCTTTGATCGTTCCCTGGAAGACCAGTAGTAGTTTCCGATACACATCTGGGGGCTTTCTGTAATCTGTGGACGATCAGAGTGTTGATGAGACACAGAAATTGTCTCGGTATTGAATACAACAGTCACCATGCGCACTTTCCTCCATGGGAGTAATGTCTCTAACAGTCTACGCTTTGATCGTCCCCCAGAAGACCAGTAGTAGTTTATTATGCAAATCTAGAGACTTTCTGTACACTGTGGACTATCAGAGTGTTGATGAAAGACAGAAATTGCATCGGGGTTGAATACAACAGTCTGCATGCACCGTGTCCTCCATGGGAGTAATGTCTCAAACAGTCTACGCTTTGATCGTTCCCTGGAAGACCAGTAGCAGTTTACGATGAACATCTGGAGGCATTCTGTAATCTGTGGACTATCAGAGTGTTGATGAAACACAGAAATTGCATCGGGATTGTACACAACAGTCACCATGCGCACTTTCCTCCATTTTAGTAATGTCTCTAACAGTCGACGCTTTGATCGTTCCCTGGAAGACCAGTAGTAGTTTCCGAAGCACATCTGGAGGCTCTCTGTACTCTGTGGACTATCAGAGTGTTGATGAAACACAGAAATTGCATCGCGATTGAATACAACAGTCACCATGCGCACTTTCCTCCATGGGAGTAATGTCTCAAATAGGCTAAACTTTGTTCGTTCCCTGGAAGACCAGTAGTAGTTTCCGGTGCACATCTGGAGGCATTCTGTAATCTGTGGAGTATCAGAGTGTTGATGAAACACAGAAATTGCGTCGGGATTGAATACAACAGTCACCATGCGCACTTTCCTCCAAGTAAGTAGTGTCTCAAACAGTCTATTCTTTGATCGTTCCCTGGAAGACCAGTAGTAGTTTCCGATGCTCATCTGGTGGCATTCTGTAATGTGTAGACTATCAGGGAGTTAATGAAACACAGTAATTGCATCGGGATTGAATACAACAGTCACCATGCGCACTTTCCTCCATGGGAGTAATCTCTCTAACAGTCTACGCTTTGATCGTTATCCAGAAGACCAGTAGTAGTAGTTTCCTATGCACATCTGGATGCTTTCTGTACACTGTGGACTATCAGAGTGTTGATGAAACACAGAAATTTTATCGGGGTTGAATACAACAGTCTCCTTGCGCAGTTTCCTCTATGGGAGTGATGTCTCAAACAGTCTACGCTTTGATCGTTCCCTGGAAGAACAGTAGTAGTTTCCGATGCACATCTGGGGCTTTCTGTAATCTGTGGACTATCAGAGTGTTGATGAAACACAGAAATTGCATCGGGATTGAATACTACAGTCACCATGCGCACTTTCCTCCAAGTTAGTAATGTCTCAAAGAGTCTACGCTTTGATCGTTCCCTGGAAGACCAGTAGTAGTTTCCGATTAACATCTGGAGGCATTCTGTATTCTGTGGAGTATCAGAGTGTTGATGAAACACAGAAATTGCATCGGGATTGAATACAACAGTCACCATGCGCACTATCCTCCATGGGAGTAATATCTAAACAGTCTACGCTTTGATCGTTCCCTGGAAGACCAGTAGTAGTTTCCGATGCACATCTGGAGGCATTCTGTAAATGTGGGCTATCAGAGTGTTGATGAAACACAGATATTGCATCCGGATTGAATACAACAGTCACCATGCGCACTTTCCTCCATGGGAGTAATATCTCACACAGTTTACGCTTTGGTCGTTCCCTGGAAGACCAGTAGTAGTTTCCGATGAACATCTGGTGGCGTTCTGTAATCTGTGGACTATCAGAGTGTTGATGAAACACAGAAATTGCATCGGGATTGAATACAACAGTCACCATGCGCACTTTCCTAGACGGGAGTAATGTCTCTAACAGTCTACGCTTTGATCGTTCCCCAGAAGACCAGTAGTAGTTTCCTATGCACATCTAGAGGCTTTCTGTACACTGTGGACTATCAGAGTGTTGATGAAACACAGAAATTGCATCGGGATTGAATACAACAGTCACCATGCGCACTTTCCTACACGGGAGTAATGTCTCAAACAAACTACGATTTGATCGTTCCCTGGAAGACCAGTAGTAGTTTCCGATGCACATCTGGTGGCATTCTGTAATGTGTAGACTATCAGGGTGTTAATGAAACACAGTAATTGCATCGGGATTGAATACAACAGTCACCATGCGCACTTTCCTCCATGGGAGTAATCTCTCTAACAGTCTACGCTTTGATCGTTAACCAGAAGACCAGTAGTAGTTTCCTATGCACATCTGGAGGCTTTCTGTACACTGTGGACTATCAGAGTGTTGATGAAACACAGAAATTGCATCGGGGTTGAATACAACAGTCTCCTTGCGCAGTTTCCTTCATGGGAGTAATGTCTCAACAGTCTACGCTTTGATCGTTCCCTGGAAGACCAGTAGTAGTTTCCGATGCACATCTGAAGGCATTCTGTAAATGTGGGCTATCAGAGTGTTGATGAAACACAGAAATTGCATCCGGATTGAATACAAGAGTCACCATGCGCACTTTCCTCCATGGGAGTAATGTCTCTAACAGTCTACGCTTTCATCGTTCCCCAGAAGACCAGTAGTAGTTTCCTATGCACATCTAGAGGCTTTCTGTACACTGTAGACTATCAGAGTGTTGATTAAAGACAGAAATTGCATCGGGGTTGAATACAAGAGTCACCATGCGCAGTGTCCTCCACGGGAGTAATGTCTCAAACAGTCTACGTTTTGATCGTTCCCTGGAAGACCAGTAGTAGTTTACGATGAACATCTGGAGGCATTCTGTAATCTGTGGACTATCAGAATGTTGATGAATCACAGAAATTGCATCGGGATTGAACACAACAGTCACCATGCACACTTTCCTCCATTTTAGTAATGTCTCTAACAGTCCACGTTTTGATCGTTCCCTGGAAGACCAGTAGTAGTTTCCGAAGCACATCTGGAGGCATTCTGTAATCTGTGGAGTATCAGAGTGTTGATGAAGCACAGAAATTGCGTCGGGATTGAATACAACAGTCACCATGCGCACTTTCCTCCAAGGGAGTAGTGTCTCAAACAGTCTATTCTTTGATCGTTCCCTGGAAGACCAGTAGTAGTTTCAGATGAACATCTGGAGGCATTCTGTAATCTGTGGACTTTCAGAGTGTTGATGAAACACAGAAATTGCATCGGGATTGAATACAACAGTCTCCATGCGCAGTTTCCCCCATGGGAGTAATTCTCAAACAGTCCATGCTTTGATCGTTCCCTGTAAGACCGGTAGTAATTTCCGATGCACATCTGGTGGCATTCTGTAATCTGTGGACTATCAGAGTGTTGATGAAACACAGAAATTGCATCGGGAATGAATACAACAGTCAACATGCGCACTTTCCTCCATGGGAGTAATGTCTCAAATAGTCTACACTTTGATCGTTCCCTGGAAGACCAGTAGTAGTTTCCGATGCACATCTGGAGGCATTCTGTAATCTGTGGAGTATCAGAGTGTTGATAAAACACAAAAATTGCGTCGGCATTGAATACAACAGTCACCATGCGCACTTTCCTCCAAGGGAGTAGTTTCTCAAACAGTCTATTTTTTGATCGTTCCCTGGAAGACCAGTAGTAGTTTCCGATGAACATCTGGAGGCATTCTGTAATCTGTGGACTATCAGAGTGTTGATGAAACACAGAAATTGCATTGGGATTGAATACAACAGTCACCATGCGCACTTTCCTCCACGGGAGTAATGTCTCAAACAAACTACGATTTGAACGTTCCCTGGAAGACCAGTGGGAGTTTCCGATGCACATCTGGTGGCATTCTGTAATGTGTAGACTATCAGGGTGTTAATGAAACACAGTAATTGCATCGGGATTGAATACAACAGTCACCATGCGCACATTCCTCCACGGGAGTAATCTCTCTAACAGTCTACGCTTTGATCGATCCCCAGAAGACCAGTAGTAGTTTCCTATGCACATCTGGAGGCTTTCTATACACTGTGGACTATCAGAGTGTTGATGAAACACAGAAATTGCATCGGGGTTGAATACAACAGTCTCCTTGCGCAGTTTCCTCCATGGGAGTAATGTCCCAAACAGTCTACGCTTTGATCGTTGCCTGGAAGAACAGCAGTAGTTTCCGATGCACATCTGGGGCTTTCTGTAATCTGTGGACTATCAGAGTGTTGATGAAACACAAAAATTGCATCGGGATTGAATACAACAGTCAACATGCGCACTTTCCTCCATAAAAGTAATGTCTCAAACAGTCTACGTTTTGATCGTTCCCTGGAAGACCAGTAGTAGTTTCCGATGCACATCTGGAGGAATTCTGTAATCTGTGGACTATCAGAGTGATGATGAAACCCAGAAATTGCATCCCGATTGAATACAACACTCACCATGCGCACTTTCCTCCATGGGAATAATGTCCCAAACAGTCAACGCTTTGATCGTTCCCTGGAAGACCAGTAGTATTTTCCGATGCACATTTGGTGGCATTCTGTAATCTTTGGACTATCAGAGAGTTGATGAAACACTGAAATTGCGTCGGGAGTGAATACAACAGTCGCCATGCGCAGTTTCCTCCATGGAAGTAATGTCTCAAAGAGTCTACGCTTTGATCGTTCCCTGGAAGACCAGTAGTAGTTTCCGATACACATCTGGGGGCTTTCTGTAATCTGTGGACTATCAGAGTGTTGATGAGACACAGAAATTGTCTCGGTATTGAATACAACAGTCACCATGCGCACTTTCCTCCATGGGAGTAATGTCTCTAACAGTCTACGCTTTGATCGTCCCCCAGAAGACCAGTAGTAGTTTCCTATGCAAATCTAGAGACTTTCTGTACACTGTGGACTATCAGAGTGTTGATGAAAGACAGAAATTGCATCGGGGTTGAATACAACAGTCTGCATGCACCGTGTCCTCCATGCGAGTAATGTCTCAAACAGTCTACGCTTTGATCGTTCCCTGGAAGACCAGTAGCAGTTTACGATGAACATCTGGAGGCATTCTGTAATCTGTGGACTATCAGAGTGTTGATGAAACACAGAAATTGCATCGGGATTGTACACAACAGTCACCATGCGCACTTTCCTCCATTTTAGTAATGTCTCTAACAGTCGACGCTTTGATCGTTCCCTGGAACACCAGTAGTAGTTTCCGATGCACATCTGGAATCATTCTGTAATCTGTGGAGTATCAGAGTGTTGATGAAACACAGAAATTGCGTCGGGATTGAATACAACAGTCACCATGCGCACTTTCCTCCAAGGGAGTAGTGTCTCAAACAGTCTATTCTTTGATCGTTCCCTGGAAGACCAGTAGTAGTTTCCGATGCTCATCTGGTGGCATTATGTAATGTGTAGACTATCGGGGTGTTGATGAAACACAGTAATTGCATCGGGATTGAATACAACAGTCACCATGCGCATATTCCTCCTTAAAAATAGTGTCTCAAACAGTCTACGCTTTGATCGTTCCCTGGAAGACCAGTAGTAGTTTCCGATGCACATCTGGAGGCATTCTGTAAATGTGGGCTATCAAAGTGTTGATGAAACACAGAAATTGCATCCGGATTGAATACAACAGTCACCATGCGCACTTTCCTCCATGGGAGTAATGTCTCTAACAGTCTACGCTTTGATCGTTCCCCAGAAGACCAGTAGTAGTTTCCTATGCACATCTAGAGGCTTTCTGTACACTGTGGACTATCAGAGTGTTGATGAAAGACAGAAATTGCATCTTGGTTGAATACAAGAGTCACCATGCGCAGTGTCCTCCATGGCAGTAATGTCTCAAACAGTCTACGCTTGGATCGTTCCCTGGAAGACCAGTAGCAGTTTACGATGAACATCTGGAGGCATTCTGTAATCTGTGGACTATCAGAATGTTGATGAAACACAGAAATTGCATCGGGATTGAACACAACAGTCACCATGCGCACTTTCCTCCATGGGAGTAAGGTCTCAAATAGTCTATACTTTGATCGTTCCTGGAAGACCAGTAGTAGTTTCCGATGAACATCTGGAGGCATTCTGTAATGTGTAGACTATCGGGGTGTTGATGAAACACAGTAATTGCATCGGGATTGAATACAACAGTCACCATACGCATATTCCTCCTTAAAAGTAATGTCTCAAACAGTCTACGCTTTGATCGTTCCCTGGAAGACCAGTAGTAGTTTCCGATGCACATCTGGAGGCATTCTGAAATCTGTGGACTATCAGAGTGTTGATGAGACACAGAAATTGTCTCGGGATTGAATACAACAGTCACCATGCGCACTTTCCTCCATGGGAGTAATGTCTCTAACAGTCTACGCTTTGATCGTTCCCCAGAAAACCAGTAGTAGTTTCCTATGCACATCTAGATGCTTTCTGTACACTGTGGACTATCAGAGTGTTGATGAAAGACAGAAATTTCATCGGGGTTGAATACAAGAGTCACCATGCGTAGTGTCCTCCATGGGAGTAATGTCTCAAACAGTCTACGCTTTGATCGTTCCCTGGAAGACCAGTAGTAGTTTACGATGAACATCTGGAGGCATTCTGTAATCTGTGGACTATCAGAATGTTGATGAAACACAGAAATTGCATCGGGATTGAACACAACAGTCACCATGCGCACTTTCCTCCATTTTAGTAATGTCTCTAACAGTCCACGCTTTGATCGTTCCCTGGAAGACCAGTAGTAGTTTCCGAAGCACATCTGGAGGCTTTCTTTACTCTGTGGACTATCAGAGTGTTGATGAAACACAGAAATCGCATCGCGATTGAATACAACAGTCACTATGCGCACTTTCCTCCATGGGAGTAATGTCTCAAATAGTCTACACTTTGATCGTTCCCTGGAAGACCAGTAGTAGTTTCCGATGCACATCTGGAGGCATTCTGTAATCTGTGGAGTATCAGAGTGTTGATGAAACACAAAAATTGCGTCGGGATTGAATACAACAGTCACCATGCGCACTTTCCTCCAAGGGACTTGTGTCTCAAACAGTCTATTCTTTGATCGTTCCCTATAAGACCAGTAGTAGTTTCCGATGCTCATCTGGTGGCATTCTGTAATGTGTAGACTATCGGGGTGTTGATGAAACACAGTAATTGCATCGGGATTGAATACAACAGTCACCATGCGCATATTCCTCCTTAAAAGTAATGTCTCAAACAGTCTACGCTTTGATCGTTCCCTGGAAGACCAGTAGTAGTTTCCGATGCACATCTGGAGGCATTCTGTAAATGTGGGCTATCAGAGTGTTGATGAAACACAGAAATTGCATCCGGATTGAATACAACAGTCACCATGCGCACTTTCCTCCATGGGAGTAATGTCTCTAACAGTCTACGCTATGATCGTTCCCCAGAAGACCAGTAGTAGTTTCCTGTGCACATCTAGATGCTTTCTGTACACTGTGGACTATCAGAGTGTTGATGAAAGACAGAAATTGCATCGGGATTGAACAAAACAGTCACCATGCTCACTTTCCTCCATTCTAGTAATGTCTCTAAGAGTCCAGGCTTTGATCGTTCCCTGGAAGACCAGTAGTAGTTTCTGAAGCACATCTGGAGACTTTCTGTACTCTGTGGACTATCAGAGTGTTGATGAAACACAGAAATTGCATCGCGATTGAATACAACAGTCACCATGCGCACCTTCCTAGATGGGAGTAATGTCTCAAATAGTCTACACTTTCATCGTTCCCTGGAAGACCAGTAGTAGTTTCCGATGCACATCTGGAGGCATTCTGTAATCTGTGGAGTATCAGAGTGTTGATGAAACACAGAAATTGCGTCGGGATTGAATACAACAGTCACCATGCGCACTTTCCTCCATTCTAGTAATGTCTCTAACAGTCCACGCTTTGATCGTTCCCTGGAAGACCAGTAGTAGTTTCCGAAGCACATCTGGAGGCTTTCTGTACTCTGTGGACTATCAGAGTGTTGATGAAACACAGAAATTGCATCGCGATTGAATACAACAGTCACCATGCGCACTTTCCTAGATGGGAGTAATGTCTCAAATAGTCTACGCTTTGATCGTTCCCTGGAAGACCAGTAGTAGTTTCCCATGCACATATGGAGGCATCCTGTAATCTGTGGACTATTAGAGTGTTGATGAAACACAGAAATTGCATCGGGATTGAATACAACAGTCGCCATGCGCACAATCCCCCATAAAAGTAATGTCTCAAACAGTCTACGATTTGATCGTTCCCTGGAAGACCAGTAGTAGTTTCCGATGAACATCTGGAGGCATTCTGTAATCTATGGACTATCAGAGTGTTGATGAAACACAGAAATTGCATCGGGATTGAATACAACAGTCACCATGCGCACTTTCCTCCATTGGAGTAATGTCTCATACAGTCTACGCTTTCATTGTTCCCTGGAAGACCAGTAGTAGTTTTCGATGCACATCTGGAGGCATTCTGTAAAATGTGGACTATCAGAGTGTTGATGAAACACAGAAATTGCATCGGGATTGAATACAACAGTCAACATGCGCACTTTCCTCCATAAAAGTAATGTCTCAAACAGTCTACGCTTTGATCGTTCCCTGGAAGACTAGTAGTAGTTTCCGATGCACATCTGGAGGCATTCTGTAATCTGTGGACTATCAGAGTGTTGATGAAACACAGAAATTGCATCTCGATTGAACACAACACTCACCATGGGCACTTTCCTCCATGGGAGTAATGTCAAAAACAGTCAACGCTTTGATCGTTCCCTGGAAGACCAGTAGTAGTTTCCGATGCACATCTGGTGGCATTCTGTAATCTGTGGACTATCAGAGAGTTGATGAAACACAGAAATTGCGTCGGGAATGAAAACAACAGTCACCATACGCAGTTTCCTCCATGGGAGTAATGTCTCAAATAGGCTACGCTTTGATCGTTCCCCAGAAGACTAGTAGTAGTTTCATATGCACATCTGGAGGCTTTCTGTACACTGTGGACTATCAGAGTGTTGATGAAACTCAGAAATTGCATCGGGGTTGAATATAACAGTCTCCATGCCCAGTTTCCTCCATGGGAGTAATGTCTCAAACAGTCTACGCTTTGATCGTTCCCTGGAAGACCAGTAGTAGTTTACGATGTACATCTGGAGGCATTCTGTAATCTGTGGACTATCAGAGCGTTGATGAAACACAGAAATTGCAACGGAATTGAATACAACACTCACCATGCGCACTTTCCTCCATGGTAGTGATGTCTCAAGCAGGCTACGCTTTGATCGTTCCCTGGAAGACCAGTAGTAGTTTCCGATGAACATCTGGCGGCATTCTGTAACCTGTGGACTATCAGAGTGTTGATGAAACACAGAAATTGCATCGGGATTGAATACAACAGTCTCCATGCGCAGTTACCTCCATTGGAGTAATGTCTCAAACATTCTACGCTTTGATCGTTCCCTAGAAGAACAGTAGTAGTTTCCGATGAACATCTGGAGGCATTCTGTAATCTGTGGACTATTAGAGTGTTGATGAAACACAGAAATGGCGTCGGGATTGAATACAACAGTCGCCATGCGCACATTCCCCCATAAAAGTAATGTCTCAAACAGTCTACGCTTTGATCGTTCCCTGGAAGACCAGTAGTAGATTCCGATGCATATCTGGAAGCTATCTTTAATCTGTGGACTATCAGAGTGTTGATGAAACACAGAAATTGCATCGGGATTGAATACAACAGTCACCATGCACACTTTCCTCCATTTTAGTAATGTCTCTAACAGTCCACGCTTTGATCGTTCCCTGGAAGACTAGTAGTAGTTTCCGGTACACATCTGGAGGCTTTCTGTACTCTGTGGACCATCAGAGTGTTGATGAAACACAGAAATTGCATCGCGATTGAATACAACAGTCACCATGCGCAAGTTCCTCCACGGGAGTAGTGTCTCAAACAGTCTATATTTTGATCGTTCCCTGGAAGACCATTAGTAGTTTCCGATGCACATCTGGTGGCATTCTGTAATCTGTGGACTATCAGAGTGTTAAAGAAACACAGAAATTGCATTGGGAATGAATACAAAAGTCACCATGCACACTTTCCTCCACGGGAGGTATGTCCCGAACAGTCTACGCTTTGATCGTTCCCTGGAAGACCTGTAGTAGTTTCCGATGCACATCTGGTGGCATTCTGTAATCTGTAGCCTATCAGAGTGTTGATGAAACACAGAAATTGCATCGGGATTGAATACAACAGTCACCATTCGCACTTTCCTCCATGGGAGTAATTCTCTAACAGTCTATGCTTTGATCGTTCCCTGGAAGACCTGTAGTAGTTTCCGATGCACATCTGGTGGCATTCTGTAATCTGTGGCCTATTAGAGTGTTGATGAAACACAGAAAATGCATCGGGATTGAATACAAAAGTCGCCATGCGCACATTCCCAAATAAAAGTAATGTCTCAAACAGTCTACGATTTGATCGTTCCCTGGAAGACCAGTAGTAGTTTCCGATGAACATCTGGAGGCATACTGTTATCTATGGACTATCAGAGTGTTGATGAAACACAGAATTTGCATCGGGATTGAATACAACAGTCACCATGCGCACTTTCCTCCATTGGAGTAATGTCTCAAACATTCTACGTTTCATTGTTCCCTGGAAGACCAGTATTAGTTTTCGATGCACATCTGGAGGCATTCTGTAAAATGTGGACTATCAGAGTGTTGATGAAACACAGAAATTGCATCCGGATTGAATACAACATTCACCATGCGCACTTTCCTCCACGGGATTAATGTCTCAAACAAACTACGATTTGATCGTTCCCTGGAAGACCAGTAGTAGTTTCCGATGCACATCTGGTGGCATTCTGTAATGTGTAGACTATCAGGGTGTTGATGAAACACAGTAATTGCATCGGGATTGAATACAACGGTCACCATGCGCACTTTCCACCATGGGAATAATGTCTCTAACAGTCTACGCTTTGATCGTTCCCCAGAAGACCAGTAGTAGTTTCCTATGCACATCTCTAGGCTTTCCGTACACTGTGGACTATCAGAGTGTTTATGAAACTCAGAAATTGCATCGGGGTTGAATACAACAGTCTCCATGCGCAGTTTCCTCCATGGGAGTAATGTCTCAAACATTCTACGCTTTGATCGTTCTCTGGAAGACCAGTAGTAGTTTACGATGTACATCTGGAGGCATTCTGTAATCTGTGGACTATCAGAGCGTTGATGAAACACAGAAATTGCAACGGGATTGAATACAACACTCACCATGCGCACTTGCCTCCATGGTAGTAATGTGTCAAACAGTCTACGCTTTGATCGTTCCCTGGAAGACCAGTAGTGGTTTCCGATGAACATCTGGAGGCATTCTGTAATGTGTAGACTATCGGGGTGTTGATGAAACACAGTAATTGCATCGGGATTGAATACAACAGTCACCATGCGCATATTCCTCCTTAAAAGTAATGTCTCAAACAGTCTACTCTTTGATCGTTCCCTGGAAGACCAGTAGTAGTTTCCGATGCACATCTGGAGGCATTCTGAAATCTGTGGACTATCAGAGTGTTGATGAGACACAGAAATTGTATCGGGATTGAATACAACAGTCACCATGCGCACTTTCCTCCATGGGAGTAATGTCTCTAACAGTCTACGCTTTGATCGTTCCCCAGAAGACCAGTAGTAGTTTCCTATGCACATCTAGAGGCTTTCTGTACACTGTGGACTATCAGAGTGTTGATGAAAGACAGAAATTGCATCGGGGTTGAATACAAGAGTCACCATGTGCAGTGTCCTCCATGGGAGTAATGTCTCAAACAGTCTACGCTTTGATCGTTCCCTGGAAGACCAGTAGTAGTTTCCGAAGCACATCTGGAGGCTTTCTTTACTCTGTGGACTATCAGAGTGTTGATGAAACACAGAAATTGCATCGCGATTGTATACAACAGTCACCATGCGCACTTTCCTCCATGGTAGTAATGTCACAAATAGTCTACACTTTGATCGTTCCCTGGAAGACCAGTAGTAGCTTCCGATGCACATCTGGAGGCATTCTGTAACCTGTGGAGTATCAGAGTGTTGATGAAACACAGAAATTGCGTCGGGATTGAATACAACAGCCACCATGCGCACTTTCCTCCAAGGGAGTAGTATCTCAAACAGTCTATTCTTTGATCGTTCCCTGGAAGACCAGTAGTGGTTTCCGATGAACATCTGGAGGCATTCTGTAATGTGCAGACTATCGGGGTGTTGATGAAACACAGTAATTGCATCGGGATTGAATACAACAGTCACCATGCGCATATTCCTCCTTAAAAGTAATGTCTCAAACAGTCTACGCTTTGATCGTTCCCTGGAAGACCAGTAGTAGTTTCCGATGCTCATCTGGTGGCATTCTGTAATGTGTAGACTATCGGGGTGTTGATGAAACACAGTAATTGCATCGGGATTGAGTACAACAGTCACCATGCGCATATTCCTCCTTAAAAGTAATGTCTCAAACAGTCTACGCTTTGATCGTTCCCTGGAAGACCAATAGTAGTAGTTTCCGATGCACATCTGGAGGCATTCTGAAATCTGTGGACTATCAGAGTGTTGATGAAACACAGAAATTGCATCGGGTTTGAATACAACAGTCACCATGCGCACTATCCTCCATGGGTGTAATATCTAATCAGTCTACGCTTTGATCGTTCCCTGGAAGACCAGTAGTAGTTTCCGATGCACATCTGGAGGCATTCTGTAATCTGTGGACTATCAGAGTGTTGATGAAGCACAGAAATTGCATCGCGATTGAACAAAACAGTCACCATGCGCACTTTCCTCCATTCTAGTAATGTCTCTAACAGTCCACGCTTTGATCGTTCCCTGGAAGACCAGTAGTAGTTTCCGAAGCACATCTGGAGGCTTTCTGTACTCTGTGGACTATCAGAGTGTTGATGAAACACAGAAATTGCATCGCGATTGAATACAACAGTCACCATGCGCACTTTCCTAGATGGGAGTAATGTCTCAAATAGTCTACATTTTGATCGTTCCCTGGAAGACCAGTAGTAGTTTCCGATGCACATCTGGGGGCATTCTGTAATCTGTGGAGTATCAGAGTGTTAAAGAAACACAGAAATTGCATCGGGAATGAATACAACAGTCACCATGCGCACTTTCCTCCACGGGAGGTATGTCTCGTACAGTCTACGCTTTGATCGTTCCCTGGAAGACCAGTAGTAGTTTCCGATGCACATCTGGTAGCATTCTGTAATCTGTGGCCAATCAGAGTGTTGATGAATACAACAGTCACCATGCGCACTTTCCTCCATGGGAGTAATTCTCAAACAGTCTACGCTTTGATCGTTCTCTGTAAGACCAGTAGTAGTTTCCCATGCACATATGGAGGCATTCTGTAATCTGTGGACTATTAGAGTGTTGATGAAACACAGAAATTGCATCGGGATTGAATACAACAGTCGCCATGCGCACAATCCCCCATAAAAGTAATGTCTCAAACAGTCTACGATTTGATCGTTCCCTGGAAGACCAGTAGTAGTTTCCGATGAACATCTGGAGGCATTCTGTTATCTATGGACTATCAGAGTGTTGATGAAACACAGAAATTGCATCGGGATTGAATACAACAGTCACCATGCGCACTTTCCTCCATTGGAGTAATGTCTCATACAGTCTACGCTTTCATAGTTCCCTGGAAGACCAGTAGTAGTTTTCGATGCACATCTGGAGGCATTCTGTAAAATGTGGACTATCAGAGTGTTGATGAAACACAGAAATTGCATCGGGATTGAATACAACAGTCAACATGCGCACTTTCCTCCATAAAAGTAATGTCTCAAACAGTCTACGCTTTGATCGTTCCCTGGAAGACCAGTAGTAGTTTCCTATGCACATCTAGAGGCTTTCTGTACACTGTGGATTATCAGAGTGTTGATGAAAGACAGAAATTGCATCGGGGTTGAATACAAGAGTCACCATGCGCAGTGTCCTCCATGGGAGTAATGTCTCAAACAGTCTACGCTTGGATCGTTCCCTGGAAGACCAGTAGTAGTTTCCGATGAACATCTGGAGGCATTCTGTAATCTGTGGACTATCAGAATGTTGATGAAACACAGAAATTGCATCGGGATTGAACACAACAGTCACCATGCGCACTTTCCTCCATTTTAGTAATGTCTCTAACAGTCCACGCTTTGATCGTTTCCTGGAAGACCAGTAGTAGTTTCCTAAGCACATCTGGATGCTTTCTGTAATCTGTGGACTATCAGAGTGTTGATGAAACACAGAAATTGCGTCGGGATTGAATACAACAGCCACCATGCGCACTTTCCTCCAAGGGAGTAGTGTCTCAAACAGTCTATTCTTTGACCGATCCCTGGAAGACCAGTAGTAGTTTCCGATGCTCATCTGGTGGCAATCTGTAATGTGTAGACTATCGGGGTGTTGATGAAACACAGTAATTGCATCGGGATTGAGTACAACAGTCACCATGCGCATATTCCTCCTTAAATGTAATGTCTTAATAAGTCTACGCTTTGATCGTTCCCTGGAAGACCAGTAGTAGTTTCCGATACACATCTGGAGGCATTCTGAAATCTGTGGGCTATCAGAGTGTTGATGAAACACAGAAATTGCATCGGGATTGAATACAACAGTCACCATGCGCACTATCCTCCATGGGTGTAATGTCTAATCAGTCTACGCTTTGATCGTTCCCTGGAAGACCAGTAGTAGTTTCCGATGCACATCTGGAGGCATTCTGTAAATGTGGGCTATCAGAGTGTTGATGAAACACAGAAATTGCATCCGGATTGAATACAACAGTCACCATGCGCACTTTCCTCCATGGGAGTAATGTCTCTAACAGTCTACGCTATGATCGTTCCCCAGAAGACCAGTAGTAGTTTCCTATGCACATCTAGAGGCTTTCTGTACACTGTGGACTATCAGAGTGTTGATGAAAGACAGAAATTGCATCGGGGTTGAATACAAGAGTCACCATGCGCAGTGTCCTCCATGGGAGCAATGTCTCAAACAGTCTACGCTTTGATCGTTCCCTGGAAGACCAGTAGTAGTTTACGATGAACATCTGGAGACATTCTGTAATCTGTGGACTATCAGAATGTTGATGAAACACAGAAATTGCATCGGGATTGAACAAAACAGTCACCATGCGCACTTTCCTCCATTCTAGTAATGTCTCTAACAGTCGACGCTTTGATCGTTCCCTGGAAGACCAGTAGTAGTTTCCGAAGCACATCTGGAGGCTTTCTGTACTCTGTGGACTATCAGAGTGTTGATGAAACACAGAAATTGCATCGCGATTGAATACAACAGTCACCATGCGCACATTCCTAGATGGGAGTAATGTCTCAAATAGTCTACACTTTGATCGTTCCCTGGAAGACCAGTAGTAGTTTCCGATGCACATCTGGAGGCATTCTGTAATCTGTGGAGTATCAGAGTGTTGATGAAACACAGAAATTGCGTCGGGATTGAATACAACAGTCACCATGCGCACTTTCCTCCAAGGGAGTAGTGTCTCAAACAGTCTATCCTTTGATAGTTCCCTGGAAGACCAGTAGTAGTTTCCGATGCACATCTGGTGGCATTCTGTAATCTGTGGACTATCAGAGTGTTAAAGAAACACAGAAATTGCATCGGGAATGAATACAACAGTCACCATGCGCACTTTCCTCCACGGGAGGTATGTCTCGTACAGTCTACGCTTTGATCGTTCCCTGGAAGACCAGTAGTAGTTTCCGATGCACATCTGGTAGCATTCTGTAATCTGTGGCCTATCAGAGTGTTGATGAATACAACAGTCACCATGCGCACTTTCCTCCATGGGAGTAATTCTCAAACAGTCTACGCTTTGATCGTTCCCTGTAAGACCAGTAGTAGTTTCCCATGCACAAATGGAGGCATTCTGTAATCTGTGGACTATTAGAGTGTTGATGAAACACAGAAATTGCATCGGGATTGAATACAACAGTCACCATGCGCACTTTCCTCCATAAAAGTAATATCTCATACAGTCTACGCTTTCATAGTTCCCTGGAAGACCAGTAGTAGTTTTCGATGCACATCTAGAGGCATTCTGTACACTGTGGACTATCAGAGTGTTGATGAAAGACAGAAATTGCATCGGGGTTGAATACAAGAGTCACCATGCGCAGTGTCCTCCATGGGAGTAATGTCTCAAACAGTCTACGCTTGGATCGTTCCCTGGAAGACCAGTAGTAGTTTACGATGAACATCTGGAGGCATTCTGTAATCTGTATACTATCAGAATGTTGATGAAACACAGAAATTGCATCGGGATTGAACACAACAGTCACCATGCGCACTTTCCTCCATTTTAGTAATGTCTCTAACAGTCCACGCTTTGATCGTTTCCTGGAAGACCAGTAGTAGTTTCCGAAGCACATCTGGAGACTTTCTGTAATCTGTGGACTATCAGAGTGTTGATGAAACACAGGAATTTCTTCGGGATTGAATACAACAGCCACGATGCGCACTTTCCTCCAAGGGAGTAGTGTCTCAAACAGTCTATTCTTTGACCGTTCCCTGGAAGACCAGTAGTAGTTTCCGATGCTCATCTGGTGGTATTCTGTAATGTGTAGACTATCGGGGTGTTGATGAAACACAGCAATTGCATCGGGATTGAGTACAACAGTCACCATGCGCATATTCCTCCTTAAAAGTAATGTCTCAAACAGTCTACGCTATGATCGTTCCCTGGAAGACCAGTAGTAGTTTCCGATGCACATCTGGAGGCATTCTGTAATCTGTATACTATCAGAACGTTGATGAAACACAGAAATTGCATCGGGATTGAACACAATAGTCACCATGCGCACTTTCCTCCATTTTAGTAATGTCTCTAACAGTCCACGCTTTGATCGTTTCCTGGAAGACCAGTAGTAGTTTCCGAAGCACATCTGGATGCTTTCTGTAATCTGTGGACTATCAGAGTGTTGATGAAACACAGAAATTTCGTCGGGATTGAATACAACAGCCACCATGCGCACTTTCCTCCAAGGGAGTAGTGTCTCAAACAGTCTATTCTTTGACCGTTCCCTGGAAGACCAGTAGTAGTTTCCGATGCTCATCTGGTGGCATTCTGTAATGTGTAGACTATCGGGGTGTTGATGAAACACAGCAATTGCATCGGGATTGAGTACAACAGTCACCATGCGCATATTCCTCCTTAAAAGTAATGTCTCAATCAGTCTACGCTTTGATCGTTATCTGCAAGAACAGTAGTAGTTTCCGATGCACATCTGGAGGCATTCTGTAAATGTGGGCTATCAGAGTGTTGATGAAACACAGATATTGCATCCGGATTGAATACAACAGTCACCATGCGCACTTTCCTCCATGGGAGTAATGTCTCAAATAGTCTACATTTTGATCGTTCCCTGGAAGACCAGTAGTAGTTTCCGATGCACATCTGGAGGCTTTCTGTAATCTGTGGAGTATCAGAGTGTTGATGAAACACAGAAATTGCGTCGGGATTGAATACAACAGTCACCATGCGCACTTTCCTCCAAGGGAGTAGTGTCTCAAAAAGTCTATTCTTTGATAGTTCCCTGGAAGACCAGTAGTAGTTTCCGATGCACATCTGGTGGCATTCTGTAATCTGTGGACTATCAGAGTGTTAAAGAAACACAGAAATTGCATCGGAAATGAATACAACAGTCACCATGCGCACTTTCCTCCACGGGAGGTATGTCTCGTACAGTCTACGCTTTGATCGTTCCCTGGAAGACCAGTAGTAGTTTCCGATGCACATCTGGTAGCATTCTGTAATCTGTGGCCTATCAGAGTGTTGATGAATACAACAGTCACCATGTGCACTTTCCTCCATGGGAGTAATTCTCAAACAGTCTACGCTTTGATCGTTCCCTGTAAGACCAGTAGTAGTTTCCCATGCACATTTGGAGGCATTCTGTAATCTGTGGACTATTAGAGTGTTGATGAAACACAGAAATTGCATCGGGATTGAATACAACAGTCGCCATGCGCACAATCCCACATAAAAGTAATGTCTCAAACAGTCTACGATTTGATCGTTCCCTGGAAGACCAGTAGTAGTTTCCAATGAACATCTGGAGGCATTCTGTAATCTATGGACTATCAGAGTGTTGATGAAACACAGAAATTGCATCGGGATTGAATACAACAGTCACCATGCGCACTTTCCTCCATTGGTGTAATGTCTCATACAGTCTACGCTTTCATAGTTCCCTAGAAGACCAGTAGTAGTTTTCGATGCACATCTGGAGGCATTCAGTAAAATGTGGACTATCAGAGTGTTGATGAAACACAGAAATTGCATCGGGATTGAATACAACAGTCAACATGCGTACTTTCCTCCATAAAAGTAATGTCTCAAACAGTCTACGCTTTGATCGTTCCCTGGAAGACCAGTAGTAGTTTCCTATGCACATCTAGAGGCTTTCCGTACACTGTGGACTATCAGAGTGTTGATGAAAGACAGAAATTGCATCGGGGTTGAATACAAGAGTCACCATGCGCAGTTTCCTCCATGGGAGTAATGTGTCAAACAGTCTACGCTTGGATCGTTCCCTGGAAGACCAGTAGTAGTTTACGATGAACATCTGGAGGCATTCTGTAATCTGTGGACTATCAGAATGTTGATGAAACACAGAAATTGCATCGGGATTGAACACAACTGTCACCATGCGCACTTTCCTCCATTTTAGTAATGTCTCTAACAGTCCACGCTTTGATCGTTTCCTGGAAGACCAGTAGTAGTTTCCGAAGCACATCTGGATGCTTTCTGTAATCTGTGGACTATAAGAGTGTTGATGAAACACAGAAATTGCGTCGGGATTGAATACAATAGTCACCATGCGCACTTTCCTCCAAGGGAGTAGTGTCTCAAACAGTCTATTCTTTGATCGTTCCCTGGAAGACCAGTAGTAGTTTCCGATGCTCATCTGGTGGCAATCTGTAATGTGTAGACTATCGGGGTGTTGATGAAACACAGTAATTGCATCGGGATTGAGTACAACAGTCACCATGCGCATATTCCTCCTTAAAAGTAATGTCTCAAACAGTCTACGCTTTGATCGTTCCCTGGAAGACCAGTAGTAGTTTCCGATGCACATCTGGAGGCATTCTGAAATCTGTGGACTATCAGAGTGTTGATGAAACACAGAAATTGCATCGGGATTGAATACAACAGTCACCATGCACACTATCCTCAATGGGTGTAATGTCTAATCAGTCTACGATTTGATCGTTCCCTGGAAGACCAGTAGTAGTTTCCGATGCACATCTGGAGGCATTCTGTAAATGTGGGTTATCAGAGTGTTGATGAAACACAGAAATTGCATCCTGATTGAATACAACAGTCACCATGCGCACTTTCCTCCATGGGAGTAATGTCTCTAACAGTCTACGCTATGATCGTTACCCAGAAGACCAGTAGTAGTTTCCTATGCACATCTAGAGGCTTTCTGTACACTGTGGACTATCAGAGTGTTGGTGAAAGACAGAAATTGCATCGGGGTTGAATACAAGAGTCACCATGCGCAGTGTCTTCCATGGGAGTAATGTCTCAAACAGTCTACGCTTGGATCGTTCCCTGGAAGACCAGTAGTAGTTTACGATGAACATCTGGAGGCATTCTGTAATCTGTGGACTATCAGAATGTTGATGAAACACAGAAATTGCATCGGGATTGAACACAACAGTCACCATGCGCACTTTCCTCCATTTTAGTAATGTCTCTAACAGGCCACGCTTTGATCGTTTCCTGGAAGACCAGTAGTAGTTTCCGAAGCACATCTGGATGCTTTCTGTAATCTGTGGACTATCAGAGTGTTGATGAAACACAGAAATTGCGTCGGGATTGAATACAACAGTCACCATGCGCACTTTCCTCCAAGGGAGTAGTGTCTCAAACAGTCTATTCTTTGATCGTTCCCTGGAAGACCAGTAGTAGTTTCCGATGCTCTTCTGGTGGCATTCTGTAATGTGTAGACTATCGGGGTGTTGATGAAACACAGTAATGGCATCGGGATTGAATACAACACTCACCATGCGCACTATCCTCCATGGGTGTAATGTCTAATCAGTCTACGCTTTGATCGTTCCCTGGAAGACCAGTAGTAGTTTCCGATGCACATCTGGAGGCATTCTGTAATCTGTGGACTATCAGAATGTTGATGAAACACAGAAATTGCATCGGGATTGAACACAACAGTCACCATGCGCACTTTCCTCCATTTTAGTAATGTCTCTAACAGTCCACGCTTTGATCGTTTCCTGGAAGACCAGTAGTAGTTTCCGAAGCACATCTGGATTCTTTCTGTAATCTGTGGACTATCAGAGTGTTGATGAAACACAGAAATTGCGTCGGGATTGAATACAACAGTCACCATGCGCACTTTCCTCCAAGGGAGTAGTGCCTCAAAAAGTCTATTCTTTGATCGTTCCCTGGAAGACCAGTAGTAGTTTCCGATGCTCTTCTGGTGGCATTCTGTAATGTGTAGACTATCGGGGTGTTGATGAAACACAGTAATTGCATCGGGATTGAGTACAACAGTCACCATGCGCATATTCCTCCTTAAAAGTAATGTCTCAAACAGTCTACGTTTTGATCGTTCCCTGGAATACCGGTAGTAGTTTCCGATGCACATCTGGAGGCATTCTGAAATCTGTGGACTATCAGAGTGTTGATGAAACACAGAAATTGCATCGGGATTGAATACAACAGTCACTATGCGCACTATCCTCCATGGGTGTAATGTCTAATCAGTCTACGCTTTGATCGTTCCCTGGAAGACCAGTAGTAGTATCCGATGCACATCTGGAGGCATTCTGCAAATGTGGGCTATCACAGTGTTGATGAAACACAGAAATTGCATCCGGATTGAATACAACAGTCACCATGCGCACTTTCCTCCATGGGAGTAATGTCTCTAACAGTCTACGCTATGATCGTTCCCCAGAAGACCAGTAGTAGTTTCCTATGCAAATCTAGAGGCTTTCTGTACACTGTGGACTATCAGACTGTTGATGAAAGACAGAAATTGCATCGGGGTTGAATACAAGAGTCACCATGCGCAGTGTCCTCCATGGGAGTAATGTCTCAAACAGTCTGCGCTTTGATCGTTCCCTGGAAGACCAGTAGTAGTTTACGATGAACATCTGGAGGCATTCTGTAATCTGTGGACTATCAGAATGTTGATGAAACACAGAAATTGCATCGGGATTGAACAAAACAGTCACCATGCGCACTTTCCTCCATTCTAGTAATGTCTCTAACAGTCCACGCTTTGATCGTTCCCTGGAAGACCAGTAGTAGTTTCCGAAGCACATCTGGAGGCTTTCTGTACTCTGTGGACTATCAGAGTGTTGATGAAACACAGAAATTGCATCGCGATTGAATACAACAGTCACCATGCGCACTTTCCTAGATGGGAGTAATGTATCAAATAGTCTACACTTTGATCGTTCCCTGGTAGATCAGTAGTAGTTTCCGATGCACATCTGGAGGCATTCAGTAATCTGTGGAGTATCAGAGTGTTGATGAAACGCAGAAATTGCGTCGGGATTGAATACAACAGTCACCATGCGCACTTTCCTCCAAGGGAGTAGTGTCTCAAAAAGTCTATTCTTTGATCGCTCCCTGGAAGACCAGTAGTAGTTTCCGCTGCACATCTGGTGGCAATCTGTAATCTGTGGACTATTAGAGTGTTGATGAAACACAGAAATTGCATCGGGATTGAATACAACTGTCGCCATGCGCACAATCCCCCATAAAAGTAATGTCTCAAACAGTCTACGATTTGATCGTTCCCTGCAAGACCAGTAGTTGTTTCCGATGAACATCTGGAGGCATTCTGTAATCTATGGACTATCAGAGTGTTGATGAAACACAGAAATTGCATCGGGAATGAATACAACAGTCACCATGCGCACTTTCCTCCACGGAGGTATGTCTCGTACAGTCTACGCTTTGATCGTTCCCTGGAAGACCAGTAGTACTTTCCGATGCACATCTGGTAGCATTCTGTAATCTGTGGTCTATCAGAGTGTTGATGAATACAACAGTCACCATGCGCACTTCCCTCCATGGGAGTAATGTCTGAAACCGTCCTCGCTTTGACCGTTCCCTGGAAGACCAGTAGTACTTTCCGATGCACATCTGGTAGCATTCTGAAATCTGTGGACTATCAGAGTGTTGATGAAACACAGAAATTGCATCGGGATTGAATAAAACAGTCACCATGCGCACTTTCCTCCATTGGAGTAATGTCTCATACAGTCTACGCTTTCATAGTTCCCTGGAAGACCAGTAGTAGTTTTCGATGCACATCTGGAATCATTCTGTAAAATGTGGACTATCAGAGTGTTGATGAAACACAGAAATTGCATCGGGATTGAATACAACAGTCAACATGCGCACTTTCCTCCATAAAAGTTATGTCTCAAACAGTCTACGCTTTGATCGTTCCCTGGAAGACCAGTAGTAGTTTCCTATGCACATCTAGAGGCTTTCTGTACACTGTGGATTATCAGAGTGTTGATGAAAGACAGAAATTGCATCGGAGTTGAATACAAGAGTCACCATGCGCAGTGTCCTCCATGGGAGTAATGTCTCAAACAGTCTACGCTTGGATCGTTCCCTGGAAGACCAGTAGTAGTTTACGATGAACATCTGGAGGCATTCTGTAATCTGTGGACTATCAGAATGTTGATGAAACACAGAAATTGCATCGGGATTGAACACAACAGTCACCATGCGCACTTTCCTCCATTTTAGTAATGTCTCTAACAGTCCACGCTTTGATCGTTTCCTGGAAGACCAGTAGTAGTTTCCGAAGCACATCTGGATGCTTTCTGTAATCTGTGGACTATCAGAGTGTTGATGAAACACAGAAATTGCGTCGGGATTGAATACAACAGTCACCATGCGCACTTTCCTCCAAGGGAGTAGTGTCTCAAACAGTCTATTCTTTGATCGTTCCCTGGAAGACCAGTAGTAGTTTCCGATGCTCATCTGGTGGCATTCTGTAATGTGTGGACTATCGGGGTGTTGATGGAACACAGTAATTGCATCGGGATTGAGTACAACAGTCACCATGCGCATATTCCTCCTTAAAAGTAATGTCTCAAACAGTCTACGCTTTCATAGTTCCATGGAAGACCAGTAGTAGTTTTCGATGCATATCTGGAGGCATTCTGTAAAATGTGGACTATCAGAGTGTTGATGAAACACAGGAATTGCATCGGGATTGAACACAACAGTCACCATGCGCACTTTCCTCCATTTTAGTAATGTCTCTAACAGTCCACGCTTTGATCGTTTCCTGGAAGACCAGTAGTAGTTTCCGAAGCACATCTGGAGGCTTTCTGTACTCTGTGGACTATCAGAGTGTTGATGAAACACAGAAATTGCTTCGCGATTGAATACAACAGTCACCATGCGCACTTTCCTCCATGGGAGTAATGTCTCAAATAGTCTACACTTTGATCGTTCCCTGGAAGACCAGTAGTAGTTTCCGATGAACATCTGGAGGCATTCTGTAATGTGTAGACTATCGGGGTGTTGATGAAACACAGTAATTGCATCGGGATTGAATACAACAGTCACCATGCGCATATTCCTCCTTAAAAGTTATGTCTCAAACAGTCTACGCTTTGATCGTTCCCTGGAAGACCAGTAGTAGTTTCCGATGCACATCTGGAGGCATTCTGAAATCTGTGGACTATCAGAGTGTTGATGAGACACAGAAATTGTCTCTTGATTGAATACAACTGTCACCATGCGCACTTTCCTCCATGGGAGTAATGTCTCTAACGGTCTACGCTTTGATCGTTCCCCAGAAGACCAGTAGTAGTTTCCTATGCACATCTAAAGGCTTTCTGTACACTGTGGACTATCAGAGTGTTGATGAAAGACAGAAATTGCATCGGGGTTGAATACAAGAGTCACCATGCGCAGTGTCCTCCATGGGAGTAATGTCTCAAACAGTCTACGCTTTGATCGTTCCCTGGAAGACCAGTAGTAGTTTACGATCAACATCTGGAGGCATTCTGTAACCTGTGGACTATCAGATTGTTGATGAAACACAGAAATTGCATCGGGATTGAACACAACAGTCACCATGCGCACTTTCCTCCATTTTAGTAATGTCTCTAACAGTCCACGCTTTGATCGTTCCCTGGAAGACCAGTAGTAGTTTCCGAAGCACATCTGGAGGCTTTCATTACTCTGTGGACTATCAGAGTGTTGATGAAACACAGAAATTGCATCGCGATTGAATACAACAGTCACCATGCGCACTTTCCTCCATGGGAGTAATGTCTCAAATAGTCTACACTTTGATCGTTCCCTGGAAGACCAGTAGTAGTTTCCGATGCACATCTGTAGGCATTCTGTAATCTGTGGAGTATCAGAGTGTTGATGAAACACAGAAATTGCGTCGGGATTGAATACAACAGTCACCATGCGCACTTTCCTCCAAGGGAGTAGTGTCTCAAACAGTCTATTCTTTGATCGTTCCCTGGAAGACCAGTAGTAGTTTCCGATGCTCATCTGGTGGCATTCTGTAATGTGTAGACTATCGGGGTTTGATGAAACACAGTAATTGCATCGGGATTGAATACAACAGTCACCATGCGCATATTCCTCATTAAAAGTAATGTCTCAAACAGTCTACGCTTTGATCGTTCCCTGGAAGACCAGTAGTAGTTTCCGATGCACAATTGGAGGCATTCTGAAATCTGTGGACTATCAGAGTGTTGATGAAACACAGAAATTGCATCCGGATTGAATACAACAGTCACCATGCGCACATTCCTCCATGGGAGTAAAGTCTCTAACAGTCTACGCTATGATCGTTCCCCAGAAGACCAGTAGTAGTTTCCTATGCACATCTAGAGGCTTTCTGTACACTGTGGACTATCAGAGTGTTGATGAAAGACAGAAATTGCATCGGGGTTGAATACAAGAGTCACCATGCGCAGTGTCCTCCATGGGAGTAATGTCTCAAACAGTCTACGCTTTGATCGTTCCCTGGAAGACCAGTAGTAGTTTACAATGAACATCTGGAGGCATTCTGTAATCTGTGGACTATCAGAATGTTGATGAAACACAGAAATTGCATCGGGATTGAACAAAACAGTCACCATGCGCACTTTCCTCCATTCTAGTAATGTCTCTAACAGTCCACGCTTTGATCGTTCCCTGGAAGACCAGTAGTAGTTTCCGAAGCACATCTGGAGGCTTTCTGTACTCTGTGGACTATCAGAGTGTTGATGAAACACAGAAATTGCATCGCGATTGAATACAACAGTCACCATGCGCACTTTCCAAGATGGGAGTAATGTCTCAAATAGTCTACACTTTGGTCGTTCCCTGGAAGACCAGTAGTAGTTTCCGATGCACATCTGGAGGCATTCTGTAATCTGTGGAGTATCAGAGTGTTGATGAAACACAGAAATTGCGTCGGGATTGAATACAACAGTCACCATTCGCACTTTCCTCCAAGGGAGTGGTGTCTCAAACAGTCTATTCTTTGATCGTTCCCTGGAAGACCAGTAGTAGTTTCCGATGCACATCTGGTGGCATTCTGTAATCTGTGGACTATCAGAGTGTTAAAGAAACACAGAAATTGCATCGGGAATGAATACAACAGTCACCATGCGCACTTTCCGCCACGGGAGGTATGTCTCGTACAGTCTACGCTTTGATCGTTCCCTGGAAGACCAGTAGTAGTTTCCGATGCACATCTGGTAGCATTCTGTAATCTGTGGCCTATCAGAGTGTTGATGAAACACAGAAATTGCATCGGGATTGAATACAACAGTCACCATGCGCACTTTCCTCCATAAAAGTAATGTCTCAAACAGTCTACGCTTTGATCGTTCCCTGGAAGACCAGTAGTGGTTTCTGATGCACATCTGGAGGCATTCTGTAATCTGTGGACTATCAGAGTGTTGATGAAACACAGAAATTGCATCTCGATTGAATACAACACTCACCATGCGCACTTTCCTCCATGGGAGTAAAGTCCCAGACAGTCAACGCTTTGATCGTTCCCTGGAAGACCAGTAGTAGTTTCCGATGCACATCTGGTGGCATTCTGTAATCTGTGGACTATTAGAGTGTTGATGAAACACAGAAATTGCATCGGGATTGAATACAACAGTCCCCATGCGCACAATCCCCCATAAAAGTAATGTCTCAAACAGTCTACGATTTGATCGTTCCCTGGAAGACCAGTAGTAGTTTCCGATGAACATCTGGAGGCATTCTGTAATCTATGGACTATCAGAGTGTTGGTGAAACACAGAAATTGCATCGGGATTGAATACAACAGTCACCATGCGCACTTTCCTCCATTGGAGTAATGTCTCATACAGTCTACGCTTTCATAGTTCCCTGGAAGACCAGTAGTAGTTTTCGATGCACATCTGGAGGCATTCTGTAAAATGTGGACTATCAGAGTGTTGATGAAACACAGAAATTGCATCGGGATTGAATACAACAGTCAACATGCGCACTTTCCTCCATAAAAGTAATGTCTCAAACAGTCTACGCTTTGATCGTTCCCTGGAAGACCAGTAGTGGTTTCCGATGCACATCTGGAGGCATTCTGTAATCTGTGGACTATCAGAGTGTTGATGAAACACAGAAATTGCATCTCGATTGAATACAACACTCATCATGCGCACTTTCCTCCATGGGAGTAATGTCCGAAACAGTCAATGCTTTGATCGTTCCCTGGAAGACCAGTAGTAGTTTCCGATGCACATCTGGTGGCATTCTGTAATCTGTGGACTATCAGAGAGTTGATGAAACACAGAAATTGCGTCGGGAATGAATACAACAGTCGCCATGCGCACATTCCCCCATAAAAGTAATGTCTCAAACAGTCTACGCTTTGTTCGTTCCCTGGAAGACCAGTAGTAGTTTCCGATGCACATCTGGAAGCTATCTTTAATCTGTGGTCTATCAGAGTGTTGATGAAACACAGAAATTGCATCGGGATTGAATACAACAGTCACCATGCGCACTTTCCTCCATTTTAGTAATGTCTCTAACAGTCCACGCTTTGATCGTTCCCTGGAAGACTAGTAGTAGTTTGCGGTACACATCTGGAGGCTTTCTGTACTCTGTGGACTATCAGAGTGTTGATGAAACACAGAAATTGCATCGGGATTGAATACAACAGTCACCATTCGCACTTTCCTCCATGGGAGTAATTCTCAAATAGTCTATGCATTGATTGTTCTCTGTAAGACTAGTAGTAGTTTCCGATGCACATCTGGAGGCATTCTGTAATCTGTGGACTATTAGAGTGTTGGTGAAACACAGAAATTGCATCGGGATTGAATACAACAGTCACCATGCGCATATTCCTCCTTAAAAGTAATGTCTCAAACAGTCTACGCTTTGATCGTTCCCTGGAAGACCAGTAGTAGTTTCCGATGCACATCTGGAGGCATTCTGAAATCTGTGGACTATCAGAGTGTTGATGAGACACAGAAATTGTCTCTTGATTGAATACAACTGTCACCATGCGCACTTTCCTCCATGGGAGTAATGTCTCTAACGGTCTACGCTTTGATCGTTCCCCAGAAGACCAGTAGTAGTTTCCTATGCACATCTAAAGGCTTTCTGTACACTGTGGACTATCAGAGTGTTGATGAAAGACAGAAATTGCATCGGGGTTGAATACAAGAGTCACCATGCGCAGTGTCCTCCATGGGAGTAATGTCTCAAACAGTCTACGCTTTGATCGTTCCCTGGAAGACCAGTAGTAGTTTACGATCAACATCTGGAGGCATTCTGTAACCTGTGGACTATCAGAATGTTGATGAAACACAGAAATTGCATCGGGATTGAACACAACAGTCACCATGCGCACTTTCCTCCATTTTAGTAATGTCTCTAACAGTCCACGCTTTGATCGTTCCCTGGAAGACCAGTAGTAGTTTCCGAAGCACATCTGGAGGCTTTCATTACTCTGTGGACTATCAGAGTGTTGATGAAACACAGAAATTGCATCGCGATTGAATACAACAGTCACCATGCGCACTTTCCTCAATGGGAGTAATGTCTCAAATAGTCTACACTTTGATCGTTCCCTGGAAGACCAGTAGTAGTTTCCGATGCACATCTGTAGGCATTCTGTAATCTGTGGAGTATCAGAGTGTTGATGAAACACAGAAATTGCGTCGGGATTGAATACAATAGTCACCATGTGCACTTTCCTCCAAGGGAGTAGTGTCTCAAACAGTCTATTCTTTGATCGTTCCCTGGAAGACCAGTAATAGTTTCCGATGCTCATCTGGTGGCATTCTGTAATGTGTAGACTATCGGGGTGTTGATGAAACACAGTAATTGCATCGGGATTGAATACAACAGTCACCATGCGCATATTCCTCATTAAAAGTAATGTCTCAAACAGTCTACGCTTTGATCGTTCCCTGGAAGACCAGTAGTAGTTTCCGATGCACAATTGGAGGCATTCTGAAATCTGTGGACTATCAGAGTGTTGATGAAACACAGAAATTGCATCGCGATTGAATACAACAGTCACCATGCGCACTTTCCAAGATGGGAGTAATGTCTCAAATAGTCTACACTTTGGTCGTTCCCTGGAAGACCAGTAGTAGTTTCCGATGCACATCTGGAGGCATTCTGTAATCTGTGGAGTATCAGAGTGTTGATGAAACACAGAAATTGCGTCGGGATTGAATACAACAGTCACCATTCGCACTTTCCTCCAAGGGAGTGGTGTCTCAAACAGTCTATTCTTTGATCGTTCCCTGGAAGACCAGTAGTAGTTTCCGATGCACATCTGGTGGCATTCTGTAATCTGTGGACTATCAGAGTGTTAAAGAAACACAGAAATTGCATCGGGAATGAATACAACAGTCACCATGCGCACTTTCCGCCACGGGAGGTATGTCTCGTACAGTCTACGCTTTGATCGTTCCCTGGAAGACCAGTAGTAGTTTCCGATGCACATCTGGTAGCATTCTGTAATCTGTGGCCTATCAGAGTGTTGATGAAACACAGAAATTGCATCGGGATTGAATACAACAGTCACCATGCGCACTTTCCTCCATAAAAGTAATGTCTCAAACAGTCTACGCTTTGATCGTTCCCTGGAAGACCAGTAGTGGTTTCTGATGCACATCTGGAGGCATTCTGTAATCTGTGGACTATCAGAGTGTTGATGAAACACAGAAATTGCATCTCGATTGAATACAACACTCACCATGCGCACTTTCCTCCATGGGAGTAAAGTCCCAGACAGTCAACGCTTTGATCGTTCCCTGGAAGACCAGTAGTAGTTTCCGATGCACATCTGGTGGCATTCTGTAATCTGTGGACTATTAGAGTGTTGATGAAACACAGAAATTGCATCGGGATTGAATACAACAGTCGCCATGCGCACAATCCCCCATAAAAGTAATGTCTCAAACAGTCTACGATTTGATCGTTCCCTGGAAGACCAGTAGTAGTTTCCGATGAACATCTGGAGGCATTCTGTAATCTATGGACTATCAGAGTGTTGGTGAAACACAGAAATTGCATCGGGATTGAATACAACAGTCACCATGCGCACTTTCCTCCATTGGAGTAATGTCTCATACAGTCTACGCTTTCATAGTTCCCTGGAAGACCAGTAGTAGTTTTCGATGCACATCTGGAGGCATTCTGTAACATGTGGACTATCAGAGTGTTGATGAAACACAGAAATTGCATCGGGATTGAATACAACAGTCAACATGCGCACTTTCCTCCATAAAAGTAATGTCTCAAACAGTCTACGCTTTGATCGTTCCCTGGAAGACCAGTAGTGGTTTCCGATGCACATCTGGAGGCATTCTGTAATCTGTGGACTATCAGAGTGTTGATGAAACACAGAAATTGCATCTCGATTGAATACAACACTCATCATGCGCACTTTCCTCCATGGGAGTAATGTCCGAAACAGTCAATGCTTTGATCGTTCCCTGGAAGACCAGTAGTAGTTTCCGATGCACATCTGGTGGCATTCTGTAATCTGTGGACTATCAGAGAGTTGATGAAACACAGAAATTGCTACGGGAATGAATACAACAGTCGCCATGCGCACATTCCCCCATAAAAGTAATGTCTCAAACAGTCTACGCTTTGTTCGTTCCCTGGAAGACCAGTAGTAGTTTCCGATGCACATCTGGAAGCTATCTTTAATCTGTGGTCTATCAGAGTGTTGATGAAACACAGAAATTGCATCGGGATTGAATACAACAGTCACCATGCGCACTTTCCTCCATTTTAGTAATGTCTCTAACAGTCCACGCTTTGATCGTTCCCTGGAAGACTAGTAGTAGTTTGCGGTACACATCTGGAGGCTTTCTGTACTCTGTGGACTATCAGAGTGTTGATGAAACACAGAAATTGCATCGGGATTGAATACAACAGTCACCATTCGCACTTTCCTCCATGGGAGTAATTCTCAAATAGTCTATGCATTGATTGTTCTCTGTAAGACTAGTAGTAGTTTCCGATGCACATCTGGAGGCATTCTGTAATCTGTGGACTATTAGAGTGTTGGTGAAACACAGAAATTGCATCGGGATTGAATACAACAGTCGCCATGCGCACATTCCCCATAAAAGTAATGTCTCAAACAGTCTACGGTTTGATCGTTCCCTGGAAGACCAGTAGTAGTTTCCGACGAACATCTGGAGGCATACTGTTATCTATGGACTATCAGAGTGTTGATGAAACAGAGAGATTGCATCGGGATTTAATACAACAGTCACCATGCGCACTTTCCTCCATTGGAGTAATGTCTCAAACAGTCTACGTTTCATTGTTCCCTGGAAGACCAGTAGTAGTTTTCGAAGCACATCTGGAGGCATTCTGTAAAATGTGGACTATCAGAGTGTTGATGAAACACAGAAATTGCATCCGGATTGAATACAACACTCACCATGCGCACTTTCCTCCACGGGAGTAATGTCTCAAACAAACTTCGATTTGATCGTTCCCTGGAAGACCAGTAGTAGTTTCCGATGCACATCTGGTGGCATTCTGTAATGTGTAGACTATCAGGGTGTTGATGAAACACAGTAATTGCATTGGGATTGAATACAACGGTCACCATGCGCACTTTCCTCCATGGGAGTAATGTCTCTAACAGTCTACGCTATGATCGTTCCCCAGAAGACCAGTAGTAGTTTCCTATGCACATCTGGAGGCTTTCTGTACACTGTGGACTATCAGAGCTTTGATGAAACACAGAAATTGCAACGGGATTGAATAATACACTCACCATGCGCACTTTCCTCCATGGTAGTAATGTCTCAAACAGTCTACGCTTTGATCGTTCCCTGGAAGACCAGTAGTAGTTTCCGATGAACATCGGGCAGCAATCTGTAACCTGTGGACTATCAGAGTGTTGATGAATCACAGAAATTGCATCGGGATTAAATACAACAGTCTCCCTGCGCAGTTACCTCCATTGGAGTAACGTCTCAAACATTCTACGCTTTGATCGTTCCCTGGAAGACCAGTAGTAGTTTCCGATGAAATTCTGGGGCTTTCTGTAATCTGTGGACTATCAGAGTGTTGATGAAACACAGAAATTGCATCGGGATTGAATACAACAGTCAACATGCGCACTTTCCTCCATGGGAGTAATTCTCAAACAGTCTATGCTTTGATCGTTCCCTGTAAGACCAGTAGTAGTTTCCGATGCATATCTGGTGGCATTCTGTAATCTGTGGACTATCAGAGTGTTGAAGAAACACAGATATTGCATCGGGATTGAATACAAAAGACACCATGCGCACTTTCTTCCACGGGAGGTATGTCTCAAACAATCTACGCTTTGATCGTTCCCTGGAAGACCAGTAGTAGTTTCCGATGCACATCTGGTGGCATTCTGTAATCTGTGGACTATCAGAGTGTTGATGAAACACAGAAAATGCATCGGGATTGAATACGCCAGTCACCATGCGCACTTTCCTCCATGGGAGTAATGTCTGAAAGAGTCTACGCTTTGATCGTTCCCTGGAAGACCAGTAGTAGTTTCCGATGCACATCTCGTGGCATTCTGTAGTATGTGGACTATCAGAGTGTTGATGAAACACAGAAATTGCATCCGGATTAAATACAACGGTCACCATGCGCACTTTCTTCCATGGGAGTAATGTCTCAAACAATTTACGCTTTGATCGTTCCCTGGAAGACCAGTAGTAGTTTCAGATGCACATCTGGTGGCATTCTGTAATGTGTATACTATCAGGGTGTTGATGAAACACAGTAATTGCATCGGGATTGAATGCAACAGTCACCATGCGCACTTTCCTCAATGGGAGTAATGTCTCTAACAGTCTACGCTTTGATCGTTCCCCAGAAGACCAGTAGTAGTTTCCTATGCACATCTGGAGGCTTTCTGTACACTGTGGACTATCAGAGTGTTGATGAAAGACAGAAATTGCATCGGGGTTGAATACAACAGTCTCCATGCGCAGTTTCCTCCATGGGAGTAATGTTTCAAAGCGTTTACGCTTTGATCGTTCCCTGGAATACCAGTAGCAGTTTCCGATGCACATCTGGAGGCATTCTGTAATCTGTGGAGTATCAGAGTGTTGATGAAACACAGAAATTGCATCGGGATTGAATACAACAGTAACCATGCGCACATTCCTCCATAAAAGTAATGTCTCAAGAGTCTACGCTTTGATCGTTCCCTGGAAGACCAGTTGTAATTTCCGATGCACATCTGGAGGCATTCTGTAATCTGTGGAATATCAGAGTGTTGATGAAACACAGACATTGCATCGGGATTGAATACAACAGTCACCATGCGCACTTTCCTCCATGGGAGTAATGTCTCAAACAGAATAGGATTTGATCGTTCCCTGGAAGACCAGTAGTAGTTTCCGATGCACATCTGGAGGCTTTCTGTTCTCTGTGGACTATCAGAGTGTTGATGTAACACAGAAATTGCATCGGGATTGAATACAAGAGTCACCATGCGCACTTTCCTCCATGGGATCAATTCTCAAACAGTCTATGCTTTGATCGTTCCCTGTAAGACCAGTAGTAGTTTCCGATGCAAATCTCGAGGCATTCTGTACTCTGTGGACTATCAGAGTGTTGATGAAACACAGAAATTACATCGGGATTGAATACAACAGTCACATCTACATCTACATCTACATGACTACTCTGCAATTCACATTTAAGTGCTTGGCAGAGGGTTCATCGAACCACAATCATACTATCTCTCTACTATTCCATTCCCGAACAGCGAGCGGGAAAAACGAACACCTAAACCTTTCTGTTCGAGCTCTGATATCTCTTATTTTATTTTGATGATCATTCCTACCTATGTAGGTTGGGCTCAACAAAATATTTTCGCATTCGGAAGAGAAAGTTGGTGACTGAAATTTCGTAAAAAGCTCTCGCCGCGACGAAAAACGTCTATGCTGTAATGACTTCCATCCCAACTCGTGTATCACATCTGCCACACTCTCTCCTCTATAACGCGATAATACAAAACGAGCTGCCCTTCTTTGCACCCTCTCGATGTCCTCCGTCAATCCCACCTGGTAAGGATCCCACACCGCGCAGCAATATTCTAACAGAGGACGAACGAGTGTAGTGTAAGCTGTCTCTTTAGTGGACTTGTTGCATCTTCTAAGTGTCCTGCCAATGAAACGCAACCTTTGGCTCGCCATCCCGACAATATTATCTATGTGGTCCTTCCAACTGAAGTTGTTCGTAATTTTAACACCCAGGTACTTAGTTGAATTGACAGCCTTGAGAATTGTACTATTTATCGAGTAATCGAATTCCAACGGAGTTCTTTTGGAACTCATGTGGATCATCTCACACTTTTCGTTATTTAGCGTCAACTGCCACCTGACACACCATACAGCAATCTTTTCTAAATCGCTTTGCAGCTGATACTGGTCTTCGGATGACCTTACTAGACGGTAAATTACAGCATCATCTGCGAACAGTCTAAGAGAACTGCTCAAATTGTCACCCAGGTCATTTATATAGATCAGGAACAGTAGAGGTCCCAGGACGCTTCCCTGGGGAACACCTGATATCACTTCAGTTTTACTCGATGATTTGCCGTCTATTACTACGAACTGCGACCTTCCTGACAGGAAAGCACGAATCCAGTCGCACAACTGAGACGATACCCCATAGCTCCGCAGCTTGATTAGAAGTCGCTTGTGAGGAACGGTGTCAAAAGCTTTCCGGAAATCTAGAAATACGGAATCAACTTGAGATCCCCTGTCGATAGCGGCCATTACTTCGTGCGTTGCACAAGAGCGATGTTTTCTGAAGCCATGCTGATTACGTGTCAATAGATCGTTCTCTTCGAGGTGATTCATAATGTTTGAATACAGTATATGCTCCAAAACCCTACTGCTAACCGACGTCAATGATATAGGTCTGTAGTTAAATGGATTACTCCTACTACCCTTCTTGAACACTGGTGCGACCTGCGCAATTTTCCAATCTGTAGGTACAGATCTATCGGTGAGCGAGAGGTTTATATGAGTGCTAAGTAGGGAGCTATAGTATCAGCGTAATCTGAAAGGAACCTAATCGGTATACAATCTGGACCTGAAGACTTGCCCGTATCAAGCGATTTGAGTTGCTTCGCAACCCCTAAGGTATCTACTTCTAAGAAACTCATGCTAGCAGATGTTCGTGTTTCAAATTCTGGAATATTCCATTCGTCTTCCCTGGTGAAGGAATTTCGGAAAACTGCGTTCAATAACTCCGCTTTAGGGGCACAGTCGTCGATAACAGTACCATCGGCACTGCGCAGCGAAGGTATTGACTGCGTCTTGCCGCTTGTGTACTTTACATACGACCAGAATTTCTTCGGATTTTCTACCAAATTTCGAGACAATGTTTCGTAGTGGAACCTATTAAAGGCATCTCGCATTGAAGTACGTGCCAAATTTCGCGCGTCTGTAAATTTTAGCCCATCTTCAGGATTTCGCGTTCTTATGAACTTCGCATGCTTTTTCCGTTGCCTCTGCAACAGCGTTCGGACCTTTTTTGTGTACCACGGGGGATCCGTTCCATCTCTTACCAATTTATGAGGTATGAATATCTCAATTGCTGTTGCTACTATATCTTTGAATTTGAGCCACATCTCGTCTACATTCGCATAGTCAGTTCGGAAGGAATGGAAATTGTCTTTTAGGAAGGCTTCTAGTGGCGCTTTATCCGCTTTTTTAAATAAAATTATTTTGTGTTTGTTTCTGATGGATTTGGAAGAAATGGTATTGAGCCTAGCTACAATGACCTTGTGATCACTAATCCCTGTATCAGTCATGATGCTCTCTATCAGCTCTGGATTGTTTGTGGCCAAGAGGTCAAGTGTGTTTTCGCAACCATTTCCAATTCTCGTGGGTTCGTGGACTAACTGCTCGAAATAATTTTCGGAGAATGCATTTAGGACAATCTCGGAAGACGTTTTCTGCCTACCACCGGTTTTGAACAACTATTTTTGCCAACATACCGAGGGTAGGTTGAAGTCCCCACCAACTATAACCGTATGAGTGGGGTATTTATTTGTTACGAGACTCAAACTTTCTCTGAACTGTTCCGCAACTGTATCATCGGAGTCTGGGGGTCGGTAGAAGGAGCCAATTATTAACTTAATTCGGCTGTTAAGTATAACCTCCACCCACACCAATTCGCACGGAGTATCTACTTCGACTTCACTACAAGATAAACAACTACTGACAGACACCAACACTCCACCACCAATTCTGCCTAATCTATCTTTCCTGAACACCGTCTGAGACTTCGTAAAAATTTCTACAGAACTTATTTCAGGCTTTAGCCAGCTTTCTGTACCTATAACGATATCAGCTTCTGTGCTTTCTATTAGCGCTTGAAGCTCAGGGACTTTTCCAGCGCAACTACAACAGTTTACAACTATAATTCCGACTGTTCCTTGATCCAAGCACGTCCTGTAATTGCCAAGCACCCTTTGACATTGCAGCCCATCCCGCACTTTCCCGAGGCCTTCTAACCTAAAAAACTGCCCAGTCCATGCCACACAGCCTCCGCTACCCGTGTAGCCGCCAGCTGAGTGTAGTGAACTCCTGACCTATTCAGCGGAACCCGAAACCCCACCACCCTATGGCGCAAGTCAAGGAATCTGCAGCCAATACGGTCGCAAAACCGTCTGAGCCTCTGATTCAGACCCTCCACCCGGCTCTGCACCAAAGGTCCGCAGTCGGTTCTGTCAACGATGCTGCAGATGGTCTGCTCTGCCTTCATCTCGTAAGCAAGACCGGCAGCCTTCACCAAAACAGATAGCCGCTGGAATCCAGAGAGAATTTCCTCAGATCCAAAGCGACACACGTCATTAGTGCCGACATGTGCCACCACCTGCAGCTGGCGGCACCCTGTGCTCTTCATGGCATCCGGAAGGACCCTTTCCACATCAGGAATGACTCCTCCCGGAATGCACACGGAGTGCACACTGGATTTCTTCCCCTCCTTAGCCGCCATATCCCTAAGGGGCCCCATTACGCGCCTAACATTGGAGCTCCCAACTACCAGTAAGCCCACCCTCTGCGATTGCCCGGACCTTGAAGGCTGAGAATGATCCTCTGAAACAGGGCAGGCGGCTGCATCTGGCTCAGCCAGAGACAGTGCCTGAAACCGGTTTGTCAGACGCACCGGAGAGGCTTTCTGATCAGCCTCCGGGGACGCCTATCGCTGCCTGCCACGCCTTGGAACGACCTCCCAATCAAACACAGGCGAGGGCTCAGCCCCACTGCGGGCAGCAACCGGGGCAACCACAGCGGCATACCCGATCTGGGAACAGACGGGATGAGGTCGACATCCCCGTGATACCCGAGTCCGGCTCCCCACAGTGGTGCCCATTGGCAACAGCCTCAAGCTGCGCGACCGAAGTCAGCGCCGATTGCAGCTGTGAGCAAAGGGATGCCAAGTCAGCCCTCATCCGAACACAGAAATCGCAGTCGCTGTCCATTCTAAATGATGTTTAACAACAGTTACTGAAACACGAGTCCATGCCTAGATAACGCAAGCGGAACACACAAAGAATGTATCAACTAACCTGTACAAATGCCTAACGACTGCGCTAATATCTGCTGAATTTACGATTACAGTAACTAAAACTAGAAATTGCACCTCCTATACGAAACTCACACGCAATTTAAATAAGAATCTACGAAGTAAACACTAAAGCGCGATGCTACAACTGTCAAATACTATAATACGCCTGAAATATATGCGCACTTTCCTCCATGGGTGTAATGTCTCTAACAGTCTACGCTTTGATCGTTCCCTGGAAGACCAGTAGTAGCTTCCGATGCATATCTGGAGGCTTTCTGTACTCTGTGGACTATCAGAGTGTTGATGAAACACAGAAATTGCATCGGGATTGAATACAACAGTCACCATGCGCACTTTCCTCCATGGGAGTAATGTCTCAAATAATCTACGCTTTGATCGTTAACTGGAAGACCAGTAGTAGTTTCCGATACACATCTGGAGGCATTCTGTAGTCTCTTTACTATCAGAGTGTTGATGAAACACAGAAATTGCATCGGGATTGAATACAACAGTCACCATGCGCACTTTCCTCCATGGGAGTAAAGTCTCTAACAGTCTACGCTTTGATCGATCCCTAGAAGACCAGTAGTAGTTTCCGATGCACATCTGGAGGCTTTCTGTACTCTGTAGCCTATCAGAGTGTTGATGAAACACAGAAATTGCATCGGGATTGAATACAACAGTCACCATGCGCACTTTCCTCCATGGGAGTAATTCTCAAACAGTCTATGATTTGATCGTTCCCTGTAAGACAAGTAGTAGTTTCCGATGCACATCTGGAGGCATTCTGTAATCTGTGGACTATTAGAGTGTTGATGAAACACAGAAATTGCATCGGGATTGAATACAACAGTCAACATGCGCAGTTTCCTCCATTGGAGTAATGTCTCAAACAGTCTACGATTTCATAGTTCCCTGGAAGACCAGTAGTAGTTTCCGATGCACATCTGGAGGCATTCTGTAATATGTGGACTATCAGAGTGTTGATGAAACACAGAAATTGCATCCGGATTGAATATAACAGTCACCATGCGCACTTTCTTCCATGGGAGTAATGTCTCAAACAATCTACGCTTTGAACGTTTCCTGGAAGACCAGTAGTAGTTTCCGATGAACATCTGGAGGCATTCTGTAATCTGTGGGCTATCAGAGTGCTGATGAAACACAGAAATTGCATCCGGATTGAATACAACAGTCACCATGCGCACTTTCCTCCATGGGAGTAATGTCTCTAACAGTCTACGCTTTGATCGTTCCCCAGTAGACCAGTAGTAGTTTCCAATGCACATCTGGAGGCATTCTGTAAGCTGTGGAGTATCAGAGTGTTGATGAAACACAGAAATTGCTTCTGGATTGAATACAACAGTCACCATGCTCACTTTCCTACATGGGAGTAATGTCTCAAACAGTCTACGCTTTGATCCTTCACTGGAAGACCCGTAGTAGTTTCCGATGCACATCTGGTGGCATTCTGTAATCTGTGGACTATCAGAGTGTTGATGAAACACAGAAATTGCATCGGGATTGAATACAACAGTCACCATCCGCACTCTCCTCCATGGGAGTAATGTCTCTAAAAGTCTACGCATTGATCGTTCCCCAGAAGACCAGTAGTAGTTTCCTATGCACATCTGGAGGCTTTCTGTACACTGTGGACTATCAGAGTGTTGATGAAACACAGAAATTGCATCGGGGTTGAATACAACAGTCTCCATGCGCAGTTTCCTCCATGGGAGTAATGTCTCTAAAAGTCTACGCATTGATCGTTCCCCAGAAGACCAGTAGTAGTTTCCGATGCACATCTGGTGGCATTCTGTAATCTGTGGACTATCAGAGTGTTGATGAAACACAGAAATTACCTCGGGATTGAATACAACAGTCACCATGCGCACCTTCCTCCATGGGAGTTATTCTCAAACAGTCTATTCTTTGATCGTTCCCTGTAAGACCAGTAGTAGTTACCGATGCACATCTGGAGGCATTCTGTAATCTGTGGACTATTAGAGTGTTGATGAAACACAGCAATTGCATCGGGATTGAATACAACAGTCACCATGCGAGAATTCCCCCATAAAAGTAATGTCTCAAACAGTATACGATTTGATCGTTCCCAGGAAGACCAGTAGTAGTTTCCGATGAACATCTCGAGGCATTCTGTAATCTGTGGACTATCAGAGTGTTGATGAAACACAGAAATTGCATCGGGATTGAATACAACCGTCACTATGCGCACTTTCCTCCATTGGAGTAATGTCTCAAACAGTCTACGCCTTCATCGTTCCCTGGAAGAACAGTAGTAGTTTCCGATGCACATCTGGTGGCATTCTGTAATGTGTAGACTATCAGGGTGTTGATGAAACATAGTAATTGCATCGGGATTGAATACAACAGTCACCATGCGCACTTTCCTCCATAGGAGTAATGTCTCTAACAGTCTACGCTTTGATTGTTCCCCAGATGACCAGTAGTAGTTTCCTATGCACATCTGGAGGCTTTCTGTACACTCTGGACTATCAGAGTGTTGATGAAACACAGAAATTGCGTCGGGATTGAATACAACAGTCACCATGCGCACTTTCCTCCATAAAAGTAATGTCTCAAACAGTCTACGCTTTGATCGTTCCCTGGAAGACCAGTAGTAGTTTCCGATGAACCTCTAGCGGCATTCCGTAATCTGTGGACTATCAGAGTGTTGATGAAACACAGAAATTGCATCGGGATTGAATACAACAGTCACCATGCGCACATTAATCCATGGGAGTAAAGTCTCAAACAGTCTACACTTTGATCGTTGCCTGGATGACCAGTAGTAGTTTCCGATGAACATCTGGAGGCATTCTGTAATCTGTGGACTATCAGAGTGTTGATGAAACACATAAATTGCATCCGGATTGAATACAACAGTCTCCATGCGCAGTTTCCTCCATGGGAGTAATTCTCAAACAGTCTATGATTTGATCGTTCCCAGTAAGACCAGTAGTAATTTCCGATGCACATCTGGTGGCATTCTGTAATCTGTGGACTATCAGAGTGTTGATGAAACACAGAAATTGCATCGGGAATGAATACAACAGTCACCATGCGCAGTTTCCTCCATGGGAGTAATGTCTCAAACAGGCTACGCTTTGATCGTTCCCTGGAAGACAAGTAGTAGTTTCCGATGAACATCTGGAGGCATTCTGCAATCTGTGGACTATCAGAGTGTTGATGAAACACAGAAATTTAATTCGGATTGAATACAACAGTGACCATGCGCACTTTCTTCCATGGGAGTAATGTCTCAAATAATCTACGCTTTGATCGTTAACTGGAAGACCAGTAGTAGTTTCCGATACACATCTGGAGGCATTCTGTAGTCTCTTTACTATCAGAGTGTTGATGAAACACAGAAATTGCATCGGGATTGAATACAACAGTCACCATGCGCACTTTCCTCCATGGGAGTAAAGTCTCTAACAGTCTACGCTTTGATCGATCCCTAGAAGACCAGTAGTAGTTTCCGATGCACATCTGGAGGCTTTCTGTACTCTGTAGCCTATCAGAGTGTTGATGAAACACAGAAATTGCATCGGGATTGAATACAACAGTCACCATGCGCACTTTCCTCCATGGGAGTAATTCTCAAACAGTCTATGATTTGATCGTTCCCTGTAAGACAAGTAGTAGTTTCCGATGCACATCTGGAGGCATTCTGTAATCTGTGGACTATTAGAGTGTTGATGAAACACAGAAATTGCATCGGGATTGAATACAACAGTCGCAATGCGCACATTCCCCCATAAAAGAAATGTCTCAAACAGTCTACGATTTCATCGTTCCCTGGAAGACCAGTAGTAGTTTCCGATGAACATCTGGAGGCATTCTGTAATCTATGGACTATAAGAGTGTTGATGAAACACAGAAATTGCATCGGGATTGAATACAACAGTCAACATGCGCAGTTTCCTCCATTGGAGTAATGTCTCAAACAGTCTACGATTTCATAGTTCCCTGGAAGACCAGTAGTAGTTTCCGATGCACATCTGGAGGCATTCTGTAATATGTGGACTATCAGAGTGTTGATGAAACACAGAAATTGCATCCGGATTGAATATAACAGTCACCATGCGCACTTTCTTCCATGGGAGTAATGTCTCAAACAATCTACGCTTTGAACGTTTCCTGGAAGACCAGTAGTAGTTTCCGATGAACATCTGGAGGCATTCTGTAATCTGTGGGCTATCAGAGTGCTGATGAAACACAGAAATTGCATCCGGATTGAATACAACAGTCACCATGCGCACTTTCCTCCATGGGAGTAATGTCTCTAACAGTCTACGCTTTGATCGTTCCCCAGTAGACCAGTAGTAGTTTCCAATGCACATCTGGAGGCATTCTGTAAGCTGTGGAGTATCAGAGTGTTGATGAAACACAGAAATTGCTTCTGGATTGAATACAACAGTCACCATGCTCACTTTCCTACATGGGAGTAATGTCTCAAACAGTCTACGCTTTGATCCTTCACTGGAAGACCCGTAGTAGTTTCCGATGCACATCTGGTGGCATTCTGTAATCTGTGGACTATCAGAGTGTTGATGAAACACAGAAATTGCATCGGGATTGAATACAACAGTCACCATCCGCACTCTCCTCCATGGGAGTAATGTCTCTAAAAGTCTACGCATTGATCGTTCCCCAGAAGACCAGTAGTAGTTTCCTATGCACATCTGGAGGCTTTCTGTACACTGTGGACTATCAGAGTGTTGATGAAACACAGAAATTGCATCGGGGTTGAATACAACAGTCTCCATGCGCAGTTTCCTCCATGGGAGTAATGTCTCTAAAAGTCTACGCATTGATCGTTCCCCAGAAGACCAGTAGTAGTTTCCGATGCACATCTGGTGGCATTCTGTAATCTGTGGACTATCAGAGTGTTGATGAAACACAGAAATTACCTCGGGATTGAATACAACAGTCACCATGCGCACCTTCCTCCATGGGAGTTATTCTCAAACAGTCTATTCTTTGATCGTTCCCTGTAAGACCAGTAGTAGTTACCGATGCACATCTGGAGGCATTCTGTAATCTGTGGACTATTAGAGTGTTGATGAAACACAGCAATTGCATCGGGATTGAATACAACAGTCACCATGCGAGAATTCCCCCATAAAAGTAATGTCTCAAACAGTATACGATTTGATCGTTCCCAGGAAGACCAGTAGTAGTTTCCGATGAACATCTCGAGGCATTCTGTAATCTGTGGACTATCAGAGTGTTGATGAAACACAGAAATTGCATCGGGATTGAATACAACCGTCACTATGCGCACTTTCCTCCATTGGAGTAATGTCTCAAACAGTCTACGCCTTCATCGTTCCCTGGAAGAACAGTAGTAGTTTCCGATGCACATCTGGTGGCATTCTGTAATGTGTAGACTATCAGGGTGTTGATGAAACATAGTAATTGCATCGGGATTGAATACAACAGTCACCATGCGCACTTTCCTCCATAGGAGTAATGTCTCTAACAGTCTACGCTTTGATTGTTCCCCAGATGACCAGTAGTAGTTTCCTATGCACATCTGGAGGCTTTCTGTACACTCTGGACTATCAGAGTGTTGATGAAACACAGAAATTGCGTCGGGATTGAATACAACAGTCACCATGCGCACTTTCCTCCATAAAAGTAATGTCTCAAACAGTCTACGCTTTGATCGTTCCCTGGAAGACCAGTAGTAGTTTCCGATGAACCTCTAGCGGCATTCCGTAATCTGTGGACTATCAGAGTGTTGATGAAACACAGAAATTGCATCGGGATTGAATACAACAGTCACCATGCGCACATTAATCCATGGGAGTAAAGTCTCAAACAGTCTACACTTTGATCGTTGCCTGGATGACCAGTAGTAGTTTCCGATGAACATCTGGAGGCATTCTGTAATCTGTGGACTATCAGAGTGTTGATGAAACACATAAATTGCATCCGGATTGAATACAACAGTCTCCATGCGCAGTTTCCTCCATGGGAGTAATTCTCAAACAGTCTATGATTTGATCGTTCCCAGTAAGACCAGTAGTAATTTCCGATGCACATCTGGTGGCATTCTGTAATCTGTGGACTATCAGAGTGTTGATGAAACACAGAAATTGCATCGGGAATGAATACAACAGTCACCATGCGCAGTTTCCTCCATGGGAGTAATGTCTCAAACAGGCTACGCTTTGATCGTTCCCTGGAAGACAAGTAGTAGTTTCCGATGAACATCTGGAGGCATTCTGCAATCTGTGGACTATCAGAGTGTTGATGAAACACAGAAATTTAATTCGGATTGAATACAACAGTGACCATGCGCACTTTCTTCCATGGGAGTAATGTCTCAAATAATCTACGCTTTGATCGTTAACTGGAAGACCAGTAGTAGTTTCCGATACACATCTGGAGGCATTCTGTAGTCTCTTTACTATCAGAGTGTTGATGAAACACAGAAATTGCATCGGGATTGAATACAACAGTCACCATGCGCACTTTCCTCCATGGGAGTAAAGTCTCTAACAGTCTACGCTTTGATCGATCCCTAGAAGACCAGTAGTAGTTTCCGATGCACATCTGGAGGCTTTCTGTACTCTGTAGCCTATCAGAGTGTTGATGAAACACAGAAATTGCATCGGGATTGAATACAACAGTCACCATGCGCACTTTCCTCCATGGGAGTAATTCTCAAACAGTCTATGATTTGATCGTTCCCTGTAAGACAAGTAGTAGTTTCCGATGCACATCTGGAGGCATTCTGTAATCTGTGGACTATTAGAGTGTTGATGAAACACAGAAATTGCATCGGGATTGAATACAACAGTCGCAATGCGCACATTCCCCCATAAAAGAAATGTCTCAAACAGTCTACGATTTCATCGTTCCCTGGAAGACCAGTAGTAGTTTCCGATGAACATCTGGAGGCATTCTGTAATCTATGGACTATAAGAGTGTTGATGAAACACAGAAATTGCATCGGGATTGAATACAACAGTCAACATGCGCAGTTTCCTCCATTGGAGTAATGTCTCAAACAGTCTACGATTTCATAGTTCCCTGGAAGACCAGTAGTAGTTTCCGATGCACATCTGGAGGCATTCTGTAATATGTGGACTATCAGAGTGTTGATGAAACACAGAAATTGCATCCGGATTGAATATAACAGTCACCATGCGCACTTTCTTCCATGGGAGTAATGTCTCAAACAATCTACGCTTTGAACGTTTCCTGGAAGACCAGTAGTAGTTTCCGATGAACATCTGGAGGCATTCTGTAATCTGTGGGCTATCAGAGTGCTGATGAAACACAGAAATTGCATCCGGATTGAATACAACAGTCACCATGCGCACTTTCCTCCATGGGAGTAATGTCTCTAACAGTCTACGCTTTGATCGTTCCCCAGTAGACCAGTAGTAGTTTCCAATGCACATCTGGAGGCATTCTGTAAGCTGTGGAGTATCAGAGTGTTGATGAAACACAGAAATTGCTTCTGGATTGAATACAACAGTCACCATGCTCACTTTCCTACATGGGAGTAATGTCTCAAACAGTCTACGCTTTGATCCTTCACTGGAAGACCCGTAGTAGTTTCCGATGCACATCTGGTGGCATTCTGTAATCTGTGGACTATCAGAGTGTTGATGAAACACAGAAATTGCATCGGGATTGAATACAACAGTCACCATCCGCACTCTCCTCCATGGGAGTAATGTCTCTAAAAGTCTACGCATTGATCGTTCCCCAGAAGACCAGTAGTAGTTTCCTATGCACATCTGGAGGCTTTCTGTACACTGTGGACTATCAGAGTGTTGATGAAACACAGAAATTGCATCGGGGTTGAATACAACAGTCTCCATGCGCAGTTTCCTCCATGGGAGTAATGTCTCTAAAAGTCTACGCATTGATCGTTCCCCAGAAGACCAGTAGTAGTTTCCGATGCACATCTGGTGGCATTCTGTAATCTGTGGACTATCAGAGTGTTGATGAAACACAGAAATTACCTCGGGATTGAATACAACAGTCACCATGCGCACCTTCCTCCATGGGAGTTATTCTCAAACAGTCTATTCTTTGATCGTTCCCTGTAAGACCAGTAGTAGTTACCGATGCACATCTGGAGGCATTCTGTAATCTGTGGACTATTAGAGTGTTGATGAAACACAGCAATTGCATCGGGATTGAATACAACAGTCACCATGCGAGAATTCCCCCATAAAAGTAATGTCTCAAACAGTATACGATTTGATCGTTCCCAGGAAGACCAGTAGTAGTTTCCGATGAACATCTCGAGGCATTCTGTAATCTGTGGACTATCAGAGTGTTGATGAAACACAGAAATTGCATCGGGATTGAATACAACCGTCACTATGCGCACTTTCCTCCATTGGAGTAATGTCTCAAACAGTCTACGCCTTCATCGTTCCCTGGAAGAACAGTAGTAGTTTCCGATGCACATCTGGTGGCATTCTGTAATGTGTAGACTATCAGGGTGTTGATGAAACATAGTAATTGCATCGGGATTGAATACAACAGTCACCATGCGCACTTTCCTCCATAGGAGTAATGTCTCTAACAGTCTACGCTTTGATTGTTCCCCAGATGACCAGTAGTAGTTTCCTATGCACATCTGGAGGCTTTCTGTACACTCTGGACTATCAGAGTGTTGATGAAACACAGAAATTGCGTCGGGATTGAATACAACTGTCACCATGCGCACTTTCCTCCATAAAAGTAATGTCTCAAACAGTCTACGCTTTGATCGTTCCCTGGAAGACCAGTAGTAGTTTCCGATGAACCTCTAGCGGCATTCCGTAATCTGTGGACTATCAGAGTGTTGATGAAACACAGAAATTGCATCGGGATTGAATACAACAGTCACCATGCGCACATTAATCCATGGGAGTAAAGTCTCAAACAGTCTACACTTTGATCGTTGCCTGGATGACCAGTAGTAGTTTCCGATGAACATCTGGAGGCATTCTGTAATCTGTGGACTATCAGAGTGTTGATGAAACACATAAATTGCATCCGGATTGAATACAACAGTCTCCATGCGCAGTTTCCTCCATGGGAGTAATTCTCAAACAGTCTATGATTTGATCGTTCCCAGTAAGACCAGTAGTAATTTCCGATGCACATCTGGTGGCATTCTGTAATCTGTGGACTATCAGAGTGTTGATGAAACACAGAAATTGCATCGGGAATGAATACAACAGTCACCATGCGCAGTTTCCTCCATGGGAGTAATGTCTCAAACAGGCTACGCTTTGATCGTTCCCTGGAAGACAAGTAGTAGTTTCCGATGAACATCTGGAGGCATTCTGCAATCTGTGGACTATCAGAGTGTTGATGAAACACAGAAATTTAATTCGGATTGAATACAACAGTGACCATGCGCACTTTCTTCCATGGGAGTAATGTCTCAAACAATCTACGCTTTGATCGTTCCCTGGAAGACCAGTAGTAGTTTCCGATGCTCATCGGGTGGCATTCTGTAATGTGTACACTATCAGGGTGTTGATGAAACACAGTAATTGCATCGGGATTGAATACAACCGTCACCATGCGCATATTCCTCCATGGGAGTAATGTCCCAAAAAGTCAACGCTTTGATCGTTCCCTGGAAGACCAGTAGTAGATTGCGATGCACATCTGGAGAAATTCTGTAATCTGTTTACTATTAGGGTGTCGATGAAACACATAAATTGCATCGGGATTGAATACAACAGTCACCATGCGCACTTTCCTCCATGGGAGTAATGTCTAAACAGTCTACGCTTTGATCGTTCCCTCTAAGACCAGTAGTAGTTTCCTATGCACATCTGGAGGCTTTCTGTACACTGTGGACTATCAGAGTGTTGATAAAACACAGTAATTGCGTCGGGATTGAATACAACAGTCACCATGCACACTTTTCTCCATGGGAGTAATGTCTCTAACAGTCTACGCTTTGATCGTTCCCTGGAAGACCAGTAGTAGTTTCCGATGCACATATGGAGGGTTTCCGTAATGTGTGGACTATCATAGTGTTGATAAAACACAGAAATTGCTTCGGGATTGAATACAACAATCACAATGCGCACTTTCCACCATGGGAGTAATGTTTCAAAGAGATTACGCTTTGATCGTTCCCTGTAAGACCAGTAGTAGTTTCCGATGCACATCTGGAGGCATTCTGTAATCTGTGGACTATTAGAGTGTTGATGAAACACAGAAATTGCATCCGGATTGAATACAACAGTCACCATTCGCACTTTCCTCCACGGGAGTAATGTCTCAAACAAACTACGATTTGATCGTTCCCTGGAAGACCAGTAGTAGTTTCCGATGCACATCTGGTGGCAATGTGTAATGTGTAGACTATCAGGGTGTTAATGAATCACAGTAATTGCATCGGGATTGAATACAACAGTCACCATGCGCACTTTCCTCCATGGGAGTAATCTCTCTAACAGTCTACTTTTTGATCGTTCCCCAGAAGACCAGTAGTAGTTTCCTATGCACATCTGGAGGCTTTCTGTACACTGTGGACTATCAGAGTGTTGATGAAACACAGAAATTGCATCGGGGTTGAATACAACAGTCTCCATGCGCAGTTTCCTCCATGGGAGTAATGTCTCAAACAGTCTACGCTTTGATCGTTCCCTGGAAGACCAGTAGTAGTTTACGATGTACATCTGGAAGCATTCTGTAATCTGTGGACTATCAGAGTGTTGATGAAACACAGAAATTGCAACGGGATTGAATACAACAGTCACCATGAGCACTTTCCTCAACGGTAGTAATGTCTCAAACAGTCTACGCTTTGATCGTTCCCTGGAAGACCAGTAGTAGTTTCCGATGAACATCTGGCGGCATTCTGTAATCTGTGGACTATCAGAGTGTTGATGAAACACAGAAATTGCATCGGGATTGAATACAACAGTCACCATGCGCTCATTCCTCCATGGGAGTAAAGTCTCAAACAGTCTACGCTTTGATCGTTCCCTGGAAGACCAGTAGTAGTGTCCGATGCACATCGGTGGCTTTCTGTAATCTGTGGACTATCAGAGTGTTGATGAGACACAGAAATTGTCTCGGGATTGAATACAACAGTCACCATGCGCACTTTCCTTCATGGGATTAATGTCTCTAAATGTCTACGCTTTGATCGTTCCCCAGAAGACCAGTTGTAGTTTCCTATGCACATCTAGAGGCTTTCTGTACACTGTGGACTATCAGAGTGTTGATGAAAGACAGAAATTGCATCGGGGTTGAATACATGAGTCTCCATGCGCAGTGTCCTCGATGGGAGTAATGTCTCAAACAGTCTACGGTTTGATCGTTCCCTGGAAGACCAGTAGTAGTTTCCGATGCAAATCTGGTGGCATTCTGTAACGTGTAGACAATCAGGGTGTTGATGGAACACAGTAATTGCATCGGGATTGAATACAACAGTCACCATGCGCACTTTCCTCCATGGGAGTAATGTCTCTAACAGTCTACGCTTTGATCGTTCCCCAGAAGACCAGTAGTAGTTTCCTATGCACATCTGGAGGCTTTCTGTACACTGTGGACTAACAGAGTGATGATGAAACTCAGAAATTGCATCAGGGTTGAATACAACAGTCTCCATGCGTAGTTTCCTCCATGGGAGTAATGTCTCAAACAGTCTACGCTTTGATCGTTCCCTGGAAGACCAGTAGTAGTTTACGATGTACATCTGGAGGCATTCTGTAATCTGCGGACTATCAGAGTGTTGATGAAACACAGAAATTGCATCGTGATTGAATACAACAGTCACCATACGCACATCCCTCCATAGGAATAAAGTCTCAAACAGTCTACGCTTGGATCGTTCCCTGGAAGAACAGTTGTAGTTTCCGATGAACATCTTTGGCTTTCTGTAATCTGTGGACTATCAGAGTGTTGATGAAACACAGAAATTGCATCGGGATTGAATACAACAGTCAACATGCGCACATTCCCCCATAAAAGTAATGTATCAAACAGTCTACGATTTGATCGTTCCCTGGAAGATCAGTACTAGTTTCCGATGAACATCTGGAGGCATTCTGTAATCTATGGACTATAAGAGTGTTGACGAAACACAGAAATTGCATCGGGACTGAATACAACAGTCACCATGCGCACTTTCCTCCACGGGAGTAATGTCTCAAACAATCTACGATTTGATCGTTCCCTGGAAGACCAGTAGTAGTTTCCGATGAACATCTGGAGGCATACTGTAATCTATGGACTATCAGAGTGTTGATGAAACACAGAAATTGCATCGGGATTGAATACAACTGTCACCATGCGCCCTTTCCTCCATTGGAGTAATGTCTCAAACGGTCTACGCTTTTATCGTTCCCTGAAAGACCAGTAGTAGTTTACGATGCACATCTGGAGGCATTCTGTAAAATGTGGACTATCAGAGTTTTGATGAAACACAGAAATTGCATCCGGATTGAATACAACATTCACCATGCGCATTTTCCTCCACGGGAGTAATGTCTCAAACAATTTACGATTTAATCGTTCCCTGGAAGACCAGTAGTAGTTTCCGATGCACATCTGGTGGCATTCTGTAATGTGTAGACTATCAGGGTGTTGATGAAACACAGTAATTTCATCGGGATTGAATACAACAGTCACCATGCGCACTTTCCTCCATGGGAGTAATGTCTCTAACAGTCTACGCTTTGATCGTTCCCCAGAAGACCAGTAGTAGTTTCCTATGCACATCTGGAGGCTTTCTGTACACTGTGGACTAACAGAGTGATGATGAAACTCAGTAATTGCATCGGGGTTGAATACAACAGTCTCCGTGCGTAGTTTCCTCCATGGGAGTAATGTCTCAAAAATTCTACGCTTGGATCGTTCCCTGGAAGAGCAGTATTAGTTTCCGATGAACATCTGGAGGCATTCTGTAATCTGTGGACTATCAGAGTGTTGATGAAATACAGAAATTACATCGGGATTGAATACAACAGTCTCCTTGCGCAGTTACCTCCATTGGAGTAATGTCTCAAACATTCTACGCTTTGATCGTTCCCTGGAAGAACAGTAGTAGTTTCCGATGAACATCTTTGGCTTTCTGTAATCTGTGGACTATCAGAGTGTTGATGAAACACAGAAATTGCATCGGGATTGAATACAACAGTCAACATGCGCACTTTCCTCCATGGGAGTAATTCTCAAACAGTCTATGCTTTGATCGTTCCCTGTAAGACCAGTAGTAGTTTCCGATGCACATCTGGAGGCATTCTGTAATCTGTGGACTATTAGAGTGTTGATGAAACACAGAAATTGCATCGGGATTGAATACAACAGTGGCCATGCGCACATTCCCCCATAAAAGTAATGTCGCAAACAGTCTACGATTTGATCGTTCCCTGGAAGACCAGTACTGGATTCCGATGAACATCTGGAGGCATACTGTAATCTATGGACTATCTGAGTGTTGATGAAACACAGAAATTGTATCGGGATTGAATACAACAGTCTCCATTCGCACTTTCCTCCATAAAAGTAATGTCTCAAACAGTCTACGCTTTCATAGTTCCCTGGAAGACCAGTAGTAGTTTTCGATGCACATCTGGAGGCATTCTGTAAAATGTGGACTATCAGAGTGTTGATGAAACACAGAAATTGCATCCGGATTGAATACAACATTCACAATGCGCACTTTCCTCCATGGGAGTAATGTCTCAAACAAACTACGATTTGATCGTTCCCTGGATGACCAGTAGTAGTTTCCGATGCACATCTGGTGGCATTCTGTAACGTGTAGACTATCAGGGTGTTGATGAAACACAGTAATTGCATCGGGATTGAATACAACAGTCACCATGCGCACTTTCCTCCATGGGATAAATTCTCAAACAGTCTATGCTTTGATCGTTCCCTGTAAGACCAGTAGTAGTTTCCGATGCAAATCTCGAGGCATTCTGTTCTCTGTGGACTATCAGAGTGTTATTGAAACACAGAAATTGCATCGGGATTGAATACAACAGTCACCATGCGCACTTTCCTCCATGGGAGTAATGTCTCAAACAGTCTACCCTTTGATCGTTCCGTGGAAGACCAGTAGTAGTTTCCGATGCACATCTGGAGGCTTTCTGTACTCTGTGGACTATCAGAGTGTTGATGAAACACAGAAATTGCATCGGGATTGAATACAACAGTCACCATGCGCACTTTCCTCCATGGGAGTAATGTCCCAAATAGTCTACGCTTTGATCGTTCCCTGGAAGACCAGTAGTAGTTTCGATGCACATCTGGTGTCATTCTGTAGTCTGTGGACTATCAGAGTGTTGATGAAACACAGAAATTGCATCGGGATTGAATACAACAGTCACCATGCGCACTTTCCTCCATGGGAGTAAAGTCTCTAACATTCTACGTTTTGATCGTTCCCTAGAACTCCAGAAGTAGTTTCCGATGCACATCTTGAGGCTTTCTGTACTCTGTGGCCTATCAGAGTGTTGATGAAACACAGAAATTGCATCGGGATTGAATACAACAGTCACCATGCGCATATTCCTTCATGGGAGTAATGTCCCAAAAAGTCAACGCTTTGATCGTTCCCTGGAAGACCAGTAGTAGATTGCGATGCACATCTGGAGAAATTCTGTAATCTGTTTACTATTAGGGTGTCGATGAAACACAGAAATTGCATCGGGATTGAATGCAACAGTCACCATGCGCACTTTCCTCCATGGGAGTAATGTCTAAACAGTCTACGCTTTGATCGTTCCCTCTAAGACCAGTAGTAGTTTCCTATGCACATCTGGAGGCTTTCTGTACACTGTGGACTATCAGAGTGTTGATGAAACACAGAAATTGCGTCGGGATTGAATACAACAGTCACCATGCGCACTTTCCTCCACGGGAGGTATGTCTTGAACAGTCTACGCTTTGATCGTTCCCTGGAAGACCAGTAGTAGTTTCCGATGCACATCTGGCGGCATTCTGTATTCTGTGGCCTATCAGAGTGTTGATGAAACACAGATATTGCATCGGGGTTGAAAACAACAGTCACCATGCGCACTTTCCTCCATGGGAGTAATTCTCAAACAGTCTATGCTTTGATCGTTACCTGTAAGACCAGTAGTAGTTTCCGATGCACATCTGGAGGCATTCTGTAATCTGTGGACTATAAGAGTGTTGATGAAACACAGAAATTGCATCGGGATTGAATACAACAGTCACCATGCGCACTTTCCTCCATTGGAGTAATGTCTCAAACAGTCTACGCTTTCATAGTTCCCTGGAAGACCAGTAGTAGTTTTCGATGCACATCTGGAGGCATTCTGTAAAATGTGGACTATCAGAGTGTTGATGAAACACAGAAATTGCATCCGGATTGAATACAACAGTCACCATTCGCACTTTCCTCCACGGGAGTAATGTCTCAAACAAACTACGATTTGATCGTTCCCTGGAAGACCAGTAGTAGTTTCCGATGCACATCTGGTGGCATTGTGTAATGTGTAGACTATCAGGGTGTTAATGAATCACAGTAATTGCATCGGGATTGAATACAACAGTCACCATGCGCACTTTCCTCCATGGGAGTAATCTCTCTAACAGTCTACTTTTTGATCGTTCCCCAGAAGACCAGTAGTAGTTTCCTATGCACATCTGGAGGCTTTCTGTACACTGTGGACTATCAGAGTGTTGATGAAACACAGAAATTGCATCGGGGTTGAATACAACAGTCTCCATGCGCAGTTTCCTCCATGGGAGTAATGTCTCAAACAGTCTACGCTTTGATCGTTCCCTGGAAGACCAGTAGTAGTTTACGATGTACATCTGGAAGCATTCTGTAATCTGTGGACTATCAGAGTGTTGATGAAACACAGAAATTGCAACGGGATTGAATACAACAGTCACCATGAGCACTTTCCTCAACGGTAGTAATGTCTCAAACAGTCTACGCTTTGATCGTTCCCTGGAAGACCAGTAGTAGTTTCCGATGAACATCTGGCGGCATTCTGTAATCTGTGGACTATCAGAGTGTTGATGAAACACAGAAATTGCATCGGGATTGAATACAACAGTCACCATGCGCTCATTCCTCCATGGGAGTAAAGTCTCAAACAGTCTACGCTTTGATCGTTCCCTGGAAGACCAGTAGTAGTGTCCGATGCACATCGGTGGCTTTCTGTAATCTGTGGACTATCAGAGTGTTGATGAGACACAGAAATTGTCTCGGGATTGAATACAACAGTCACCATGCGCACTTTCCTTCATGGGATTAATGTCTCTAAATGTCTACGCTTTGATCGTTCCCCAGAAGACCAGTTGTAGTTTCCTATGCACATCTAGAGGCTTTCTGTACACTGTGGACTATCAGAGTGTTGATGAAAGACAGAAATTGCATCGGGGTTGAATACATGAGTCTCCATGCGCAGTGTCCTCGATGGGAGTAATGTCTCAAACAGTCTACGGTTTGATCGTTCCCTGGAAGACCAGTAGTAGTTTCCGATGCAAATCTGGTGGCATTCTGTAACGTGTAGACAATCAGGGTGTTGATGGAACACAGTAATTGCATCGGGATTGAATACAACAGTCACCATGCGCACTTTCCTCCATGGGAGTAATGTCTCTAACAGTCTACGCTTTGATCGTTCCCCAGAAGACCAGTAGTAGTTTCCTATGCACATCTGGAGGCTTTCTGTACACTGTGGACTAACAGAGTGATGATGAAACTCAGAAATTGCATCAGGGTTGAATACAACAGTCTCCATGCGTAGTTTCCTCCATGGGAGTAATGTCTCAAACAGTCTACGCTTTGATCGTTCCCTGGAAGACCAGTAGTAGTTTACGATGTACATCTGGAGGCATTCTGTAATCTGCGGACTATCAGAGTGTTGATGAAACACAGAAATTGCATCGTGATTGAATACAACAGTCACCATACGCACATCCCTCCATAGGAATAAAGTCTCAAACAGTCTACGCTTGGATCGTTCCCTGGAAGAACAGTTGTAGTTTCCGATGAACATCTTTGGCTTTCTGTAATCTGTGGACTATCAGAGTGTTGATGAAACACAGAAATTGCATCGGGATTGAATACAACAGTCAACATGCGCACATTCCCCCATAAAAGTAATGTATCAAACAGTCTACGATTTGATCGTTCCCTGGAAGATCAGTACTAGTTTCCGATGAACATCTGGAGGCATTCTGTAATCTATGGACTATAAGAGTGTTGACGAAACACAGAAATTGCATCGGGACTGAATACAACAGTCACCATGCGCACTTTCCTCCACGGGAGTAATGTCTCAAACAATCTACGATTTGATCGTTCCCTGGAAGACCAGTAGTAGTTTCCGATGAACATCTGGAGGCATACTGTAATCTATGGACTATCAGAGTGTTGATGAAACACAGAAATTGCATCGGGATTGAATACAACTGTCACCATGCGCCCTTTCCTCCATTGGAGTAATGTCTCAAACGGTCTACGCTTTTATCGTTCCCTGAAAGACCAGTAGTAGTTTACGATGCACATCTGGAGGCATTCTGTAAAATGTGGACTATCAGAGTTTTGATGAAACACAGAAATTGCATCCGGATTGAATACAACATTCACCATGCGCATTTTCCTCCACGGGAGTAATGTCTCAAACAATTTACGATTTAATCGTTCCCTGGAAGACCAGTAGTAGTTTCCGATGCACATCTGGTGGCATTCTGTAATGTGTAGACTATCAGGGTGTTGATGAAACACAGTAATTTCATCGGGATTGAATACAACAGTCACCATGCGCACTTTCCTCCATGGGAGTAATGTCTCTAACAGTCTACGCTTTGATCGTTCCCCAGAAGACCAGTAGTAGTTTCCTATGCACATCTGGAGGCTTTCTGTACACTGTGGACTAACAGAGTGATGATGAAACTCAGTAATTGCATCGGGGTTGAATACAACAGTCTCCGTGCGTAGTTTCCTCCATGGGAGTAATGTCTCAAAAATTCTACGCTTGGATCGTTCCCTGGAAGAGCAGTATTAGTTTCCGATGAACATCTGGAGGCATTCTGTAATCTGTGGACTATCAGAGTGTTGATGAAATACAGAAATTACATCGGGATTGAATACAACAGTCTCCTTGCGCAGTTACCTCCATTGGAGTAATGTCTCAAACATTCTACGCTTTGATCGTTCCCTGGAAGAACAGTAGTAGTTTCCGATGAACATCTTTGGCTTTCTGTAATCTGTGGACTATCAGAGTGTTGATGAAACACAGAAATTGCATCGGGATTGAATACAACAGTCAACATGCGCACTTTCCTCCATGGGAGTAATTCTCAAACAGTCTATGCTTTGATCGTTCCCTGTAAGACCAGTAGTAGTTTCCGATGCACATCTGGAGGCATTCTGTAATCTGTGGACTATTAGAGTGTTGATGAAACACAGAAATTGCATCGGGATTGAATACAACAGTGGCCATGCGCACATTCCCCCATAAAAGTAATGTCGCAAACAGTCTACGATTTGATCGTTCCCTGGAAGACCAGTACTAGATTCCGATGAACATCTGGAGGCATACTGTAATCTATGGACTATCTGAGTGTTGATGAAACACAGAAATTGTATCGGGATTGAATACAACAGTCTCCATTCGCACTTTCCTCCATAAAAGTAATGTCTCAAACAGTCTACGCTTTCATAGTTCCCTGGAAGACCAGTAGTAGTTTTCGATGCACATCTGGAGGCATTCTGTAAAATGTGGACTATCAGAGTGTTGATGAAACACAGAAATTGCATCCGGATTGAATACAACATTCACAATGCGCACTTTCCTCCATGGGAGTAATGTCTCAAACAAACTACGATTTGATCGTTCCCTGGATGACCAGTAGCAGTTTCCGATGCACATCTGGTGGCATTCTGTAACGTGTAGACTATCAGGGTGTTGATGAAACACAGTAATTGCATCGGGATTGAATACAACAGTCACCATGCGCACTTTCCTCCATGGGATAAATTCTCAAACAGTCTATGCTTTGATCGTTCCCTGTAAGACCAGTAGTAGTTTCCGATGCAAATCTCGAGGCATTCTGTTCTCTGTGGACTATCAGAGTGTTATTGAAACACAGAAATTGCATCGGGATTGAATACAACAGTCACCATGCGCACTTTCCTCCATGGGAGTAATGTCTCAAACAGTCTACCCTTTGATCGTTCCGTGGAAGACCAGTAGTAGTTTCCGATGCACATCTGGAGGCTTTCTGTACTCTGTGGACTATCAGAGTGTTGATGAAACACAGAAATTGCATCGGGATTGAATACAACAGTCACCATGCGCACTTTCCTCCATGGGAGTAATGTCCCAAATAGTCTACGCTTTGATCGTTCCCTGGAAGACCAGTAGTAGTTTCGATGCACATCTGGTGTCATTCTGTAGTCTGTGGACTATCAGAGTGTTGATGAAACACAGAAATTGCATCGGGATTGAATACAACAGTCACCATGCGCACTTTCCTCCATGGGAGTAAAGTCTCTAACATTCTACGTTTTGATCGTTCCCTAGAACTCCAGAAGTAGTTTCCGATGCACATCTTGAGGCTTTCTGTACTCTGTGGCCTATCAGAGTGTTGATGAAACACAGAAATTGCATCGGGATTGAATACAACAGTCACCATGCGCATATTCCTTCATGGGAGTAATGTCCCAAAAAGTCAACGCTTTGATCGTTCCCTGGAAGACCAGTAGTAGATTGCGATGCACATCTGGAGAAATTCTGTAATCTGTTTACTATTAGGGTGTCGATGAAACACAGAAATTGCATCGGGATTGAATGCAACAGTCACCATGCGCACTTTCCTCCATGGGAGTAATGTCTAAACAGTCTACGCTTTGATCGTTCCCTCTAAGACCAGTAGTAGTTTCCTATGCACATCTGGAGGCTTTCTGTACACTGTGGACTATCAGAGTGTTGATGAAACACAGAAATTGCGTCGGGATTGAATACAACAGTCACCATGCGCACTTTCCTCCACGGGAGGTATGTCTTGAACAGTCTACGCTTTGATCGTTCCCTGGAAGACCAGTAGTAGTTTCCGATGCACATCTGGCGGCATTCTGTATTCTGTGGCCTATCAGAGTGTTGATGAAACACAGATATTGCATCGGGATTGAAAACAACAGTCACCATGCGCACTTTCCTCCATGGGAGTAATTCTCAAACAGTCTATGCTTTGATCGTTACCTGTAAGACCAGTAGTAGTTTCCGATGCACATCTGGAGGCATTCTGTAATCTGTGGACTATAAGAGTGTTGATGAAACACAGAAATTGCATCGGGATTGAATACAACAGTCACCATGCGCACTTTCCTCCATTGGAGTAATGTCTCAAACAGTCTACGCTTTCATAGTTCCCTGGAAGACCAGTAGTAGTTTTCGATGCACATCTGGAGGCATTCTGTAAAATGTGGACTATCAGAGTGTTGATGAAACACAGAAATTGCATCCGGATTGAATACAACAGTCACCATTCGCACTTTCCTCCACGGGAGTAATGTCTCAAACAAACTACGATTTGATCGTTCCCTGGAAGACCAGTAGTAGTTTCCGATGCACATCTGGTGGCATTGTGTAATGTGTAGACTATCAGGGTGTTAATGAATCACAGTAATTGCATCGGGATTGAATACAACAGTCACCATGCGCACTTTCCTCCATGGGAGTAATCTCTCTAACAGTCTACTTTTTGATCGTTCCCCAGAAGACCAGTAGTAGTTTCCTATGCACATCTGGAGGCTTTCTGTACACTGTGGACTATCAGAGTGTTGATGAAACACAGAAATTGCATCGGGGTTGAATACAACAGTCTCCATGCGCAGTTTCCTCCATGGGAGTAATGTCTCAAACAGTCTACGCTTTGATCGTTCCCTGGAAGACCAGTAGTAGTTTACGATGTACATCTGGAAGCATTCTGTAATCTGTGGACTATCAGAGTGTTGATGAAACACAGAAATTGCAACGGGATTGAATACAACAGTCACCATGAGCACTTTCCTCAACGGTAGTAATGTCTCAAACAGTCTACGCTTTGATCGTTCCCTGGAAGACCAGTAGTAGTTTCCGATGAACATCTGGCGGCATTCTGTAATCTGTGGACTATAAGAGTGTTGATGAAACACAGAAATTGCATCGGGATTGAATACAACAGTCACCATGCGCTCATTCCTCCATGGGAGTAAAGTCTCAAACAGTCTACGCTTTGATCGTTCCCTGGAAGACCAGTAGTAGTGTCCGATGCACATCGGGGGCTTTCTGTAATCTGTGGACTATCAGAGTGTTGATGAGACACAGAAATTGTCTCGGGATTGAATACAACAGTCACCATGCGCACTCTCCTTCATGGGATTAATGTCTCTAAATGTCTACGCTTTGATCGTTCCCCAGAAGACCAGTTGTAGTTTCCTATGCACATCTAGAGGCTTTCAGTACACTGTGGACTATCAGAGTGTTGATGAAAGACAGAAATTGCATCGGGGTTGAATACAAGAGTCTCCATGCGCAGTGTCCTCGATGGGAGTAATGTCTCAAACAGTCTACGGTTTGATCGTTCCCTGGAAGACCAGTAGTAGTTTACGATGAACGTCTGGAGGCATTCTGTAATCTGTGGACTATCAGAATGTTGATGAAAAACAGAAATTGCATCGGGATTGAATACAACAGTCACCATGCGCACTTTTCTCCATAAAAGTAATGTCTCAAACAGTCTACGCTTTCACAGTTCCCTGGAAGACCAGTAGTAGTTTACGATGCACATCTGGAGGCATTCTGTAAAATGTGGACTATCAGAGTGTTGATGAAACACAGAAATATCATCCGGATTGAATACAACATTCACCATGCGCATTTTCCTCCACAGGAGTAATGTCTCAAACAAACTACGATTTGATCGTTCCCTGGAAGACCAGTAGTAGTTTCCGATGCACATCTGGTGGCATTCTGTAACGTGTAGACTATCAGGGTGTTGATGAAACACAGTAATTGCATCGGGATTGAATACAACAGTCACCATGCGCACTTTCCTCCATGGGAGTAATGTCTCTAACAGTCTACGCTTTGATCGTTCCCCAGAAGACCAGTAGTAGTTTCCTATGCACATCTGGAGGCTTTCTGTACACTGTGGACTAACAGAGTGATGATGAAACTCAGAAATTGCATCGGGGTTGAATACAACAGTCTCCATGCGTAGTTTCCTCCATGGGAGTAATGTCTCAAACAGTCTACGCTTTGATCGTTCCCTGGAAGACCAGTAGTAGTTTACGATGTACATCTGGAGGCATTCTGTAATCTGCGGACTATCAGAGTGTTGATGAAACACAGAAATTGCATCGTGATTGAATACAACAGTCACCATACGCACATCCCTCCATGGGAATAAAGTCTCAAACAGTCTACGCTTGGATCGTTCCCTGGAAGACCAGTAGTAGTTTCCGATGAACTTCTGGAGGCATTCTGTAATCTGTGGACTATCAGAGTGTTGATGAAACACAGAAATTGCATCGGGATTGAATACAACAGTCACCATGCGCAGTTACCTCCATTGGAGTAATGTCTCAAACATTCTACGCTTTGATCGTTCCCTGGAAGAACAGTAGTAGTTTCCGATGAACATCTGGGGCTTTCTGTAATCTGTGGACTATCAGAGTGTTGATGAACGACAGAAATTGCATCGGGATTGAATACAACAGTCAACATGCGCACTTTCCTCCATGGGAGTAATTCTCAAACAGTCTATGCTTTGATCGTTCCCTGTAAGACCAGTAGTAGTTTCCGATGCACATCTGGAGGCATTCTGTAATCTGTGGACTATTAGAGTGTTGATGAAACACAGAAATTGCATCGGGATTGAATACAACAGTCGCCATGCGCACATTCCCCCATAAAAGTAATGTCTCAAACAGTCTACGATTTGATCGTTCCCTGGAAGACCAGTACTAGTTTCCGATGAACATCTGGAGGCATTCAGTAGTCTATGGACTATAAGAGTGTTGACGAAACACAGAAATTGCATCGGGATTGAATACAACTGTCACCATGCGCCCTTTCCTCCATTGGAGTAATGTCTCAAACAGTCTACGCTTTCATCGTTCCCTGGAAGACCAGTAGTAGTTTACGATGCACATCTGGAGGCATTCTGTAAAATGTGGACTATCAGAGTTTTGATGAAACACAGAAATTGCATCCGGATTGAATACAACATTCACCATGCGCATTTTCCTCCACGGGAGTAATGTCTCAAACAAACTACGATTTGATCGTTCCCTGGAAGACCAGTAGTAGTTTCCGATGCACATCTGGTGGCACTCTGTAATGTGTAGACTATCAGGGTGTTGATGAAACACAGTAATTGCATCGGGATTGAATACAACAGTCACCATGCGCACTTTCCACCATGGGAGTAATGTCTCTAAGAGTCTACGCTTTGATCGTTCCCCAGAAGACCAGTAGTAGTTTCCTATGCACATCTGGAGGCTTCCTGAACACTGTGGACTAACAGAGTGATGATGAAACACAGAAATTGCATCGGGATTGAATACAACAGTCTCCTTGCGCAGTTACCTCCATTGGAGTAATGTCTCAAACATTCTACGCTTTGATCGTTCCCTGGAAGAACAGTAGTAGTTTCCGATGAACATCTTTGGCTTTCTGTAATCTGTGGACTATCAGAGTGTTGATGAAACACAGAAATTGCATCGGGATTGAATACAACAGTCAACATGCGCACTTTCCTCCATGGGAGTAATTCTCAAACAGTCTATGCTTTGATCGTTCCCTGTAAGACCAGTAGTAGTTTCCGATGCACATCTGGAGGCATTCTGTAATCTGTGGACTATTAGAGTGTTGATGAAACACAGAAATTGCATCGGGATTGAATACAACAGTGGCCATGCGCACATTCCCCCATAAAAGTAATGTCTCAAACAGTCTACGATTTGATCGTTCCCTGGAAGACCAGTACTAGATTCCGATGAACATCTGGAGGCATACTGTAATCTATGGACTATCAGAGTGTTGATGAAACACAGAAATTGCATCGGGATTGAATACAACAGTCACCATGCGCACTTTCCTCCATAAAAGTAATGTCTCAAACAGTCTACGCTTTCATAGTTCCCTGGAAGACCAGTAGTAGTTTTCGATGCACATCTGGAGGCATTCTGTAAAATGTGGACTATCAGAGTGTTGATGAAACACAGAAATTGCATCCGGATTGAATACAACATTCACAATGCGCACTTTCCTCCATGGGAGTAATGTCTCAAACAAACTACGATTTGATCGTTCCCTGGATGACCAGTAGTAGTTTCCGATGCACATCTGGTGGCATTCTGTAATGTGTAGACTATCAGGGTGTTGATGAAACACAGTAATGGCATCGGGATTGAATACAACAGTCACCATGCGCACTTTCCTCCATGGGATAAATTCTCAAACAGTCTATGCTTTGATCGTTCCCTGTAAGACCAGTAGTAGTTTCCGATGCAAATCTCGAGGCATTCTGTACTCTGTGGACTATCAGAGTGTTGATGAAACCCAGAAATTGCATCGGGATTGAATACAACAGTCACCGTGCGCACTTTCCTCCATGGGAGTAATGTCTCTAACAGTCTACGCTTTGATCGTTCCGTGGAAGACCAGTAGTAGTTTCCGATGCACATCTGGAGGCATTCTGTACTCTGTGGACTATCAGAGTGTTGATGAAACACAGAAATTGCATCGGGATTGAATACAACAGTCACCATGCGCACTTTCCTCCATGGGAGTAATGTCTCAAATAGTCTACGCTTTGATCGTTCCCTGGAAGACCAGTAGTAGTTCCGATGCACATCTGGTGGCATTCTGTAGTCTGTGGACTATCAGAGTGTTGATGAAACACAGAAATTGCATCGGGATTGAATACAACAGTCACCATGCGCACTTTCCTCCATGGGAGTAAAGTCTCTAACATTCTACGTTTTGATCGTTCCCTAGAACTCCAGAAGTAGTTTCCGATGCACATCTTGAGGCTTTCTGTACTCTGTGGCCTATCAGAGTGTTGATGAAACACAGAAATTGCATCGGGATTGAATACAACTGTCACCATGCGCACTTTCCTCCATTGGAGTAATGTCTCAAACAGTCTACGCTTTCATCATTCCCTGGAAGACCAGTAGTAGTTTACGATGCACATCTGGAGGAATTCTGTAAAATGTGGACTATCAGAGTGTTGATGAAACACAGAAATTGCATCGGGATTGAATACAACAGTCACCATGCGCACTTTCCTCCATGGGAGTATTTCTCAAACAGTCCATGCTTTGATCGTTCCCTGTATGACAAGTAGTAGTTTCCGATGCACATCTGGAGGCATTCTGTAATCTGTGGACTATCAGAGTGTTGATGAAACACAGATATTGCATCGGGATTGAATACAACAGTCGCCATGCGCACATTCCCCCATAAAAGTAACGTCTCAAACAGTCTACGATTTGATCGTTCCCTGGAAGACCAGTAGTAGTTTCCGATGAACATCTGGAGGCATTCTGTAATCTATGGACTATAAGAGTGTTGACGAAACACAGAAATTGCATCGGGATTGAATACAACAGTCACCATGCGCACTTTCCTCCATTGGAGTAATGTCTCAAACAGTCTACGCTTTCATAGTTCCCTGGAAGACCAGTAGTAGTTTTCGATGCACATCTGGAGGCATTCTGTAAAATGTGGGCTATCAGAGTGTTGATGAAACACAGAAATTGCATCCGGATTGAATACAACAGTCAGTATGCGCACTTTCCTCCACGGGAGTAATGTCTCAAACAATCTACGATTTGATCGTTCCCTGGAAGACCAGTAGTAGTTTCCGATGAAGATCTGGAGGCATACTGTAATCTATGGACTATCAGAGTGTTGATGAAACACAGAAATTGCATCGGGATTGAATACAACTGTCACCATGCGCACCTTCCTCCATTGGAGTAATGTCTCAAACATTCTACGCTTTCATCATTCCCTGGAAGACCAGTAGTAGCTTACGATGCACATCTGGAGGCATTCTGTAAAATGTGGACTATCAGAGTGTTGATGAAACACAGAAATTGCATCGGGATTGAATACAACAGTCACCATGCGCACTTTCCTCCATGGGAGTAATGTCTCAAATAATCTACGCTTTGATCGTTAACTGGAAGACCAGTAGTAGTTTCCGATACACATCTGGAGGCATTCTGTAGTCTCTTTACTATCAGAGTGTTGATGAAACACAGAAATTGCATCGGGATTGAATACAACAGTCACCATGCGCACTTTCCTCCATGGGAGTAAAGTCTCTAACAGTCTACGCTTTGATCGATCCCTAGAAGACCAGTAGTAGTTTCCGATGCACATCTGGAGGCTTTCTGTACTCTGTAGCCTATCAGAGTGTTGATGAAACACAGAAATTGCATCGGGATTGAATACAACAGTCACCATGCGCAATTTCCTCCATGGGAGTAATTCTCAAACAGTCTATGATTTGATCGTTCCCTGTAAGACAAGTAGTAGTTTCCGATGCACATCTGGAGGCATTCTGTAATCTGTGGACTATTAGAGTGTTGATGAAACACAGAAATTGCATCGGGATTGAATACAACAGTCGCAATGCGCACATTCCCCCATAAAAGAAATGTCTCAAACAGTCTACGATTTCATCGTTCCCTGGAAGACCAGTAGTAGTTTCCGATGAACATCTGGAGGCATTCTGTAATCTATGGACTATAAGAGTGTTGATGAAACACAGAAATTGCATCGGGATTGAATACAACAGTCAACATGCGCAGTTTCCTCCATTGGAGTAATGTCTCAAACAGTCTACGATTTCATAGTTCCCTGGAAGACCAGTAGTAGTTTCCGATGCACATCTGGAGGCATTCTGTAATATGTGGACTATCAGAGTGTTGATGAAACACAGAAATTACATCCGGATTGAATATAACAGTCACCATGCGCACTTTCTTCCATGGGAGTAATGTCTCAAACAATCTACGCTTTGAACGTTTCCTGGAAGACCAGTAGTAGTTTCCGATGAACATCTGGAGGCATTCTGTAATCTGTGGGCTATCAGAGTGTTGATGAAACACAGAAATTGCATCCGGATTGAATACAACAGTCACCATGCGCACTTTCCTCCATGGGAGTAATGTCTCTAACAGTCTACGCTTTCATCGTTCCCCAGTAGACCAGTAGTAGTTTCCAATGCACATCTGGAGGCATTCTGTAAGCTGTGGAGTATCAGAGTGTTGATGAAACACAGAAATTGCTTCTGGATTGAATACAACAGTCACCATGCTCACTTTCCTACATGGGAGTAATGTCTCAAACAGTCTACGCTTTGATCCTTCACTGGAAGACCCGTAGTAGTTTCCGATGCACATCTGGTGGCATTCTGTAATCTGTGGACTATCAGAGTGTTGATGAAACACAGAAATTGCATCGGGATTGAATACAACAGTCACCATCCGCACTCTCCTCCATGGGAGTAATGTCTCTAAAAGTCTACGCATTGATCGTTCCCCAGAAGACCAGTAGTAGTTTCCTATGCACATCTGGAGGCTTTCTGTACACTGTGGACTATCAGAGTGTTGATGAAACACAGAAATTGCATCGGGGTTGAATACAACAGTCTCCATGCGCAGTTTCCTCCATGGGAGTAATGTCTCTAAAAGTCTACGCATTGATCGTTCCCCAGAAGACCAGTAGTAGTTTCCGATGCACATCTGGTGGCATTCTGTAATCTGTGGACTATCAGAGTGTTGATGAAACACAGAAATTACCTCGGGATTGAATACAACAGTCACCATGCGCACCTTCCTCCATGGGAGTTATTCTCAAACAGTCTATTCTTTGATCGTTCCCTGTAAGACCAGTAGTAGTTACCGATGCACATCTGGAGGCATTCTGTAATCTGTGGACTATTAGAGTGTTGATGAAACACAGCAATTGCATCGGGATTGAATACAACAGTCACCATGCGAGAATTCCCCCATAAAAGTAATGTCTCAAACAGTATACGATTTGATCGTTCCCAGGAAGACCAGTAGTAGTTTCCGATGAACATCTCGAGGCATTCTGTAATCTGTGGACTATCAGAGTGTTGATGAAACACAGAAATTGCATCGGGATTGAATACAACCGTCACTATGCGCACTTTCCTCCATTGGAGTAATGTCTCAAACAGTCTACGCCTTCATCGTTCCCTGGAAGAACAGTAGTAGTTTTCGATGCACATCTGGTGGCATTCTGTAATGTGTAGACTATCAGGGTGTTGATGAAACATAGTAATTGCATCGGGATTGAATACAACAGTCACCATGCGCACTTTCCTCCATAGGAGTAATGTCTCTAACGGTCTACGCTTTGATTGTTCCCCAGATGACCAGTAGTAGTTTCCTATGCACATCTGGAGGCTTTCTGTACACTCTGGACTATCAGAGTGTTGATGAAACACAGAAATTGCGTCGGGATTGAATACAACAGTCACCATGCGCACTTTCCTGCATAAAAGTAATGTCTCAAACAGTCTAAGCTTTGATCGTTCCCTGGAAGACCAGTAGTAGTTTCCGATGAACATCTAGCGGCATTCCGTAATCTGTGGACTATCAGAGTGTTGATGAAACACAGAAATTGCATCGGGATTGAATACAACAGTCACCATGCGCACATTAATCCATGGGAGTAAAGTCTCAAACAGTCTACACTTTGATCGTTGCCTGGATGACCAGTAGTAGTTTCCGATGAACATCTGGAGGCATTCTGTAATCTGTGGACTATCAGAGTGTTGATGAAACACATAAATTGCATCCGGATTGAATACAACAGTCTCCATGCGCAGTTTCCTCCATGGGAGTAATTCTCAAACAGTCTATGATTTGATCGTTCCCAGTAAGACCAGTAGTAATTTCCGATGCACATCTGGTGGCATTCTGTAATCTGTGGACTATCAGAGTGTTGATGAAACACAGAAATTGCATCGGGAATGAATACAACAGTCACCATGCGCAGTTTCCTCCATGGGAGTAATTTCTCAAACAGGCTACGCTTTGATCGTTCCCTGGAAGACAAGTAGTAGTTTCCGATGAACATCTGGAGGCATTCTGCAATCTGTGGACTATCAGAGTGTTGATGAAACACAGAAATTTAATTCGGATTGAATACAACAGTGACCATGCGCACTTTCTTCCATGGGAGTAATGTCTCAAACAATCTACGCTTTGATCGTTCCCTGGAAGACCAGTAGTAGTTTCCGATGCACATCTGGTGGCAATGTGTAATGTGTAGACTATCAGGGTGTTAATGAATCACAGTAATTGCATCGGGATTGAATACAACAGTCACCATGCGCACTTTCCTCCATGGGAGTAATCTCTCTAACAGTCTACTTTTTGATCGTTCCCCAGAAGACCAGTAGTAGTTTCCTATGCACATCTGGAGGCTTTCTGTACACTGTGGACTATCAGAGTGTTGATGAAACACAGAAATTGCATCGGGGTTGAATACAACAGTCTCCATGCGCAGTTTCCTCCATGGGAGTAATGTCTCAAACAGTCTACGCTTTGATCGTTCCCTGGAAGACCAGTAGTAGTTTACGATGTACATCTGGAAGCATTCTGTAATCTGTGGACTATCAGAGTGTTGATGAAACACAGAAATTGCAACGGGATTGAATACAACAGTCACCATGAGCACTTTCCTCAACGGTAGTAATGTCTCAAACAGTCTACGCTTTGATCGTTCCCTGGAAGACCAGTAGTAGTTTCCGATGAACATCTGGCGGCATTCTGTAATCTGTGGACTATCAGAGTGTTGATGAAACACAGAAATTGCATCGGGATTGAATACAACAGTCACCATGCGCTCATTCCTCCATGGGAGTAAAGTCTCAAACAGTCTACGCTTTGATCGTTCCCTGGAAGACCAGTAGTAGTGTCCGATGCACATCGGTGGCTTTCTGTAATCTGTGGACTAGCAGAGTGTTGATGAGACACAGAAATTGTCTCGGGATTGAATACAACAGTCACCATGCGCACTTTCCTTCATGGGATTAATGTCTCTAAATATCTACGCTTTGATCGTTCCCCAGAAGACCAGTTGTAGTTTCCTATGCACATCTAGAGGCTTTCTGTACACTGTGGACTATCAGAGTGTTGATGAAAGACAGAAATTGCATCGGGGTTGAATACATGAGTCTCCATGCGCAGTGTCCTCGATGGGCGTAATGTCTCAAACAGTCTACGGTTTGATCGTTCCCTGGAAGACCAGTAGTAGTTTCCGATGCACATCTGGTGGCATTCTGTAACGTGTAGACAATCAGGGTGTTGATGGAACACAGTAATTGCATCGGGATTGAATACAACAGTCACCATGCGCACTTTCCTCCATGGGAGTAATGTCTCTAACAGTCTACGCTTTGATCGTTCCCCAGAAGACCAGTAGTAGTTTCCTATGCACATCTGGAGGCTTTCTGTACACTGTGGACTAACAGAGTGATGATGAAACTCAGAAATTGCATCGGGGTTGAATACAACAGTCTCCATGCGTAGTTTCCTCCATGGGAGTAATGTCTCAAACAGTCTACGCTTTGATCGTTCCCTGGAAGACCAGTAGTAGTTTACGATGTACATCTGGAGGCATTCTGTAATCTGCGGACTATCAGAGTGTTGATGAAACACAGAAATTGCATCGTGATTGAATACAACAGTCACCATACGCACATCCCTCCATAGGAATAAAGTCTCAAACAGTCTACGCTTGGATCGTTCCCTGGAAGAACAGTTGTAGTTTCCGATGAACATCTGGGGCTTTCTGTAATCTGTGGACTATCAGAGTGTTGATGAACGACAGAAATTGCATCGGGATTGAATACAAAAGTCAACATGCGCACTTTCCTCCATGGGAGTAATTCTCAAACAGTCTATGCTTTGATCGTTCCCTGTAAGACCAGTAGTAGTTTCCGATGCACATCTGGAGGCATTCTGTAATCTGTGGACTATTAGAGTGTTGATGAAACACAGAAATTGCATCGGGATTGAATACAACAGTCGCCATGCGCACATTCCCCCATAAAAGTAATGTATCAAACAGTCTACGATTTGATCGTTCCCTGGAAGATCAGTACTAGTTTCCGATGAACATCTGGAGGCATTCTGTAATCTATGGACTATAAGAGTGTTGACGAAACACAGAAATTGCATCGGGACTGAATACAACAGTCACCATGCGCACTTTCCTCCACGGGAGTAATGTCTCAAACAATCTACGATTTGATCGTTCCCTGGAAGACCAGTAGTAGTTTCCGATGAACATCTGGAGGCATACTGTAATCTATGGACTATCAGAGTGTTGATGAAACACAGAAATTGCATCGGGATTGAATACAACTGTCACCATGCGCCCTTTCCTCCATTGGAGTAATGTCTCAAACAGTCTACGCTTTCATCGTTCCCTGAAAGACCAGTAGTAGTTTACGATGCACATCTGGAGGCATTCTGTAAAATGTGGACTATCAGAGTTTTGATGAAACACAGAAATTGCATCCGGATTGAATACAACATTCACCATGCGCATTTTCCTCCACGGGAGTAATGTCTCAAACAATTTACGATTTGATCGTTCCCTGGAAGACCAGTAGTAGTTTCCGATGCACATCTGGTGGCATTCTGTAATGTGTAGACTATCAGGGTGTTGATGAAACACAGTAATTGCATCGGGATTGAATACAACAGTCACCATGCGCACTTTCCTCCATGGGGGTAATGTCTCTAACAGTCTACGCTTTGATCGTTCCCCAGAAGACCAGTAGTAGTTTCCTATGCACATCTGGAGGCTTTCTGTACACTGTGGACTAACAGAGTGATGATGAAACTCAGTAATTGCATCGGGGTTGAATACAACAGTCTCCGTGCGTAGTTTCCTCCATGGGAGTAATGTCTCAAAAATTCTACGCTTGGATCGTTCCCTGGAAGAGCAGTATTAGTTTCCGATGAACATCTGGAGGCATTCTGTAATCTGTGGACTATCAGAGTGTTGATGAAATACAGAAATTACATCGGGATTGAATACAACAGTCTCCTTGCGCAGTTACCTCCATTGGAGTAATGTCTCAAACATTCTACGCTTTGATCGTTCCCTGGAAGAACAGTAGTAGTTTCCGATGAACATCTTTGGCTTTCTGTAATCTGTGGACTATCAGAGTGTTGATGAAACACAGAAATTGCATCGGGATTGAATACAACAGTCAACATGCGCACTTTCCTCCATGGGAGTAATTCTCAAACAGTCTATGCTTTGATCGTTCCCTGTAAGACCAGTATGAGTTTCCGATGCACATCTGGAGGCATTCTGTAATCTGTGGACTATTAGAGTGTTGATGAAACACAGAAATTGCATCGGGATTGAATACAACAGTGGCCATGCGCACATTCCCCCATAAAAGTAATGTCGCAAACAGTCTACGATTTGATCGTTCCCTGGAAGACCAGTACTAGATTCCGATGAACATCTGGAGGCATACTGTAATCTATGGACTATCTGAGTGTTGATGAAACACAGAAATTGCATTGGGATTGAATACAACAGTCACCATGCGCACTTTCCTCCACGGGAGTAATGTCTCAAACAAACTACGATTTGAACGTTCCCTGGAAGACCAGTGGGAGTTTCCGATGCACATCTGGTGGCATTCTGTAACGTGTAGACTATCAGGGTGTTGATGAAACACAGTAATTGCATCGGGATTGAATACAACAGTCACCATGCGCACTTTCCTCCATGGGATAAATTCTCAAACAGTCTATGCTTTGATCGTTCCCTGTAAGACCAGTAGTAGTTTCCGATGCAAATCTCGAGGCATTCTGTTCTCTGTGGACTATCAGAGTGTTATTGAAACACAGAAATTGCATCGTGATTGAATACAACAGTCACCATGCGCACTTTCCTCCATGGGAGTAATGTCTCAAACAGTCTACCCTTTGATCGTTCCGTGGAAGACCAGTAATAGTTTCCGATGCACATCTGGAGGCTTTCTGTACTCTGTGGACTATCAGAGTGTTGATGAAACACAGAAATTGCATCGGGATTGAATACAACAGTCACCATGCGCACTTTCCTCCATGGGAGTAATGTCCCAAATAGTCTACGCTTTGATCGTTCCCTGGAAGACCAGTAGTAGTTTCGATGCACATCTGGTGGCATTCTGTAGTCTGTGGACTATCAGAGTGTTGATGAAACACAGAAATTGCATCGGGATTGAATACAACAGTCACCATGCGCACTTTCCTCCATGGGAGTAAAGTCTCTAACATTCTACGTTTTGATCGTTCCCTAGAACTCCAGAAGTAGTTTCCGATGCACATCTTGAGGCTTTCTGTACTCTGTGGCCTATCAGAGTGTTGATGAAACACAGAAATTGCATCGGGATTGAATACAACAGTCACCATGCGCATATTCCTTCATGGGAGTAATGTCCCAAAAAGTCAACGCTTTGATCGTTCCCTGGAAGACCAGTAGTAGATTGCGATGCACATCTGGAGAAATTCTGTAATCTGTTTACTATTAGGGTGTCGATGAAACACAGAAATTGCATCGGGATTGAATGCAACAGTCACCATGCGCACTTTCCTCCATGGGAGTAATGTCTAAACAGTCTACGCTTTGATCGTTCCCTCTAAGACCAGTAGTAGTTTCCTATGCACATCTGGAGGCTTTCTGTACACTGTGGACTATCAGAGTGTTGATGAAACACAGAAATTGCGTCGGGATTGAATACAACAGTCACCATGCGCACTTTCCTCCACGGGAGGTATGTCTTGAACAGTCTACGCTTTGATCGTTCCCTGGAAGACCAGTAGTAGTTTCCGATGCACATCTGGCGGCATTCTGTATTCTGTGGCCTATCAGAGTGTTGATGAAACACAGATATTGCATCGGGATTGAAAACAACAGTCACCATGCGCACTTTCCTCCATGGGAGTAATTCTCAAACAGTCTATGCTTTGATCGTTCCCTGTAAGACCAGTAGTAGTTTCCGATGCACATCTGGAGGCATTCTGTAATCTGTGGACTATAAGAGTGTTGATGAAACACAGAAATTGCATCGGGATTGAATACAACAGTCACCATGCGCACTTTCCTCCATTGGAGTAATGTCTCAAACAGTCTACGCTTTCATAGTTCCCTGGAAGACCAGTAGTAGTTTTCGATGCACATCTGGAGGCATTCTGTAAAATGTGGACTATCAGAGTGTTGATGAAACACAGAAATTGCATCCGGATTGAATACAACAGTCACCATTCGCACTTTCCTCCACGGGAGTAATGTCTCAAACAAACTACGATTTGATCGTTCCCTGGAAGACCAGTAGTAGTTTCCGATGCACATCTGGTGGCATTGTGTAATGTGTAGACTATCAGGGTGTTAATGAATCACAGTAATTGCATCGGGATTGAATACAACAGTCACCATGCGCACTTTCCTCCATGGGAGTAATCTCTCTAACAGTCTACTTTTTGATCGTTCCCCAGAAGACCAGTAGTAGTTTCCTATGCACATCTGGAGGCTTTCTGTACACTGTGGAGTATCAGAGTGTTGATGAAACACAGAAATTGCATCGGGGTTGAATACAACAGTCTCCATGCGCAGTTTCCTCCATGGGAGTAATGTCTCAAACAGTCTACGCTTTGATCGTTCCCTGGAAGACCAGTAGTAGTTTACGATGTACATCTGGAAGCATTCTGTAATCTGTGGACTATCAGAGTGTTGATGAAACACAGAAATTGCAACGGGATTGAATACAACAGTCACCATGAGCACTTTCCTCAACGGTAGTAATGTCTCAAACAGTCTACGCTTTGATCGTTCCCTGGAAGACAAGTAGTAGTTTCCGATGAACATCTGGCGGCATTCTGTAATCTGTGGACTATCAGAGTGTTGATGAAACACAGAAATTGCATCGGGATTGAATACAACAGTCACCATGCGCTCATTCCTCCATGGGAGTAAAGTCTCAAACAGTCTACGCTTTGATCGTTCCCTGGAAGACCAGTAGTAGTGTCCGATGCACATCGGGGGCTTTCTGTAATCTGTGGACTATCAGAGTGTTGATGAGACACAGAAATTGTCTCGGGATTGAATACAACAGTCACCATGCGCACTTTCCTTCATGGGATTAATGTCTCTAAATGTCTACGCTTTGATCGTTCCCCAGAAGACCAGTTGTAGTTTCCTATGCACATCTAGAGGCTTTCTGTACACTGTGGACTATCAGAGTGTTGATGAAAGACAGAAATTGCATCGGGGTTGAATACAAGAGTCTCCATGCGCAGTGTCCTCGATGGGAGTAATGTCTCAAACAGTCTACGGTTTGATCGTTCCCTGGAAGACCAGTAGTAGTTTACGATGAACGTCTGGAGGCATTCTGTAATCTGTGGACTATCAGAATGTTGATGAAAAACAGAAATTGCATCGGGATTGAATACAACAGTCACCATGCGCACTTTTCTCCATAAAAGTAATGTCTCAAACAGTCTACGCTTTCACAGTTCCCTGGAAGACCAGTAGTAGTTTACGATGCACATCTGGAGGCATTCTGTAAAATGTGGACTATCAGAGTGTTGATGAAACACAGAAATATCATCCGGATTGAATACAACATTCACCATGCGCATTTTCCTCCACAGGAGTAATGTCTCAAACAAACTACGATTTGATCGTTCCCTGGAAGACCAGTAGTAGTTTCCGATGCACATCTGGTGGCATTCTGTAACGTGTAGACTATCAGGGTGTTGATGAAACACAGTAATTGCATCGGGATTGAATACAACAGTCACCATGCGCACTTTCCTCCATGGGAGTAATGTCTCTAACAGTCTACGCTTTGATCGTTCCCCAGAAGACCAGTAGAAGTTTCCTATGCACATCTGGAGGCTTTCTGTACACTGTGGACTAACAGAGTGATGATGAAACTCAGAAATTGCATCGGGGTTGAATACAACAGTCTCCATGCGTAGTTTCCTCCATGGGAGTAATGTCTCAAACAGTCTACGCTTTGATCGTTCCCTGGAAGACCAGTAGTAGTTTACGATGTACATCTGGAGGCATTCTGTAATCTGCGGACTATCAGAGTGTTGATGAAACACAGAAATTGCATCGTGATTGAATACAACAGTCACCATACGCACATCCCTCCATGGGAATAAAGTCTCAAACAGTCTACGCTTGGATCGTTCCCTGGAAGACCAGTAGTAGTTTCCGATGAACTTCTGGAGGCATTCTGTAATCTGTGGACTATCAGAGTGTTGATGAAACACAGAAATTGCATCGCGATTGAATACAACAGTCACCATGCGCAGTTACCTCCATTGGAGTAATGTCTCAAACATTCTACGCTTTGATCGTTCCCTGGAAGAACAGTAGTAGTTTCCGATGAACATCTGGGGCTTTCTGTAATCTGTGGACTATCAGAGTGTTGATGAACGACAGAAATTGCATCGGGATTGAATACAACAGTCAACATGCGCACTTTCCTCCATGGGAGTAATTCTCAAACAGTCTATGCTTTGATCGTTCCCTGTAAGACCAGTAGTAGTTTCCGATGCACATCTGGAGGCATTCTGTAATCTGTGGACTATTAGAGTGTTGATGAAACACAGAAATTGCATCGGGATTGAATACAACAGTCGCCATGCGCACATTCCCCCATAAAAGTAATGTCTCAAACAGTCTACGATTTGATCGTTCCCTGGAAGACCAGTACTAGTTTCCGATGAACATCTGGAGGCATTCAGTAGTCTATGGACTATAAGAGTGTTGACGAAACACAGAAATTGCATCGGGATTGAATACAACTGTCACCATGCGCCCTTTCCTCCATTGGAGTAATGTCTCAAACAGTCTACGCTTTCATCGTTCCCTGGAAGACCAGTAGTAGTTTACGATGCACATCTGGAGGCATTCTATAAAATGTGGACTATCAGAGTTTTGATGAAACACAGAAATTGCATCCGGATTGAATACAACATTCACCATGCGCATTTTCCTCCACGGGAGTAATGTCTCAAACAAACTACGATTTGATCGTTCCCTGGAAGACCAGTAGTAGTTTCCGATGCACATCTGGTGGCACTCTGTAATGTGTAGACTATCAGGGTGTTGATGAAACACAGTAATTGCATCGGGATTGAATACAACAGTCACCATGCGCACTTTCCACCATGGGAGTAATGTCTCTAAGAGTCTACGCTTTGATCGTTCCCCAGAAGACCAGTAGTAGTTTCCTATGCACATCTGGAGGCTTCCTGAACACTGTGGACTAGCAGAGTGATGATGAAACACAGAAATTGCATCGGGATTGAATACAACAGTCTCCTTGCGCAGTTACCTCCATTGGAGTAATGTCTCAAACATTCTACGCTTTGATCGTTCCCTGGAAGAACAGTAGTAGTTTCCGATGAACATCTTAGGCTTTCTGTAATCTGTGGACTATCAGAGTGTTGATGAAACACAGAAATTGCATCGGGATTGAATACAACAGTCAACATGCGCACTTTCCTCCATGGGAGTAATTCTCAAACAGTCTATGCTTTGATCGTTCCCTGTAAGACCAGTAGTAGTTTCCGATGCACATCTGGAGGCATTCTGTAATCTGTGGACTATTAGAGTGTTGATGAAACACAGAAATTGCATCGGGATTGAATACAACAGTGGCCAAGCGCACATTCCCCCATAAAAGTAATGTCTCAAACAGTCTACGATTTGATCGTTCCCTGGAAGACCAGTACTAGATTCCGATGAACATCTGGAGGCATACTGTAATCTATGGACTATCAGAGTGTTGATGAAACACAGAAATTGCATCCGGATTGAATACAACATTCACAATGCGCACTTTCCTCCATGGGAGTAATGTCTCAAACAAACTACGATTTGATCGTTCCCTGGATGACCAGTAGTAGTTTCCGATGCACATCTGGTGGCATTCTGTAATGTGTAGACTATCAGGGTGTTGATGAAACACAGTAATTGCATCGGGATTGAATACAACAGTCACCATGCGCACTTTCCTCCATGGGATAAATTCTCAAACAGTCTATGCTTTGATCGTTCCCTGTAAGACCAGTAGTAGTTTCCGATGCAAATCTCGAGGCATTCTGTACTCTGTGGACTATCAGAGTGTTGATGAAACCCAGAAATTGCATCGGGATTGAATACAACAGTCACCATGCGCACTTTCCTCCATGGGAGTAATGTCTCTAACAGTCTACGATTTGATCGTTCCGTGGAAGACCAGTAGTAGTTTCCGATGCACATCTGGAGGCATTCTGTACTCTGTGGACTATCAGAGTGTTGATGAAACACAGAAATTGCATCGGGATTGAATACAACAGTCACCATGCGCACTTTCCTCCATGGGAGTAATGTCTCAAATAGTCTACGCTTTGATCGTTCCCTGGAAGACCAGTAGTAGTTCCGATGCACATCTGGTGGCATTCTGTAGTCTGTGGACTATCAGAGTGTTGATGAAACACAGAAATTGCATCGGGATTGAATACAACAGTCACCATGCGCACTTTCCTCCATGGGAGTAAAGTCTCTAACATTCTACGTTTTGATCGTTCCCTAGAACTCCAGAAGTAGTTTCCGATGCACATCTTGAGGCTTTCTGTACTCTGTGGCCTATCAGAGTGTTGATGAAACACAGAAATTGCATCGGGATTGAATACAACTGTCACCATGCGCACTTTCCTCCATTGGAGTAATGTCTCAAACAGTCTACGCTTTCATCATTCCCTGGAAGACCAGTAGTAGTTTACGAAGCACATCTGGAGGAATTCTGTAAAATGTGGACTATCAGAGTGTTGATGAAACACAGAAATTGCATCGGGATTGAATACAACAGTCACCATGCGCACTTTCCTCCATGGGAGTATTTCTCAAACAGTCCATGCTTTGATCGTTCCATGTATGACAAGTAGTAGTTTCCGATGCACATCTGGAGGCATTCTGTAATCTGTGGACTATCAGAGTGTTGATGAAACACAGATATTGCATCGGGATTGAATACAACAGTCGCCATGCGCACATTCCCCCATAAAAGTAACGTCTCAAACAGTCTACGATTTGATCGTTCCCTGGAAGACCAGTAGTAGTTTCCGATGAACATCTGGAGGCATTCTGTAATCTATGGACTATAAGAGTGTTGACGAAACACAGAAATTGCATCGGGATTGAATACAACAGTCACCATGCGCACTTTCCTCCATTGGAGTAATGTCTCAAACAGTCTACGCTTTCATAGTTCCCTGGAAGACCAGTAGTAGTTTTCGATGCACATCTGGAGGCATTCTGTAAAATGTGGGCTATCAGAGTGTTGATGAAACACAGAAATTGCATCCGGATTGAATACAACAGTCAGTATGCGCACTTTCCTCCACGGGAGTAATGTCTCAAACAATCTACGATTTGATCGTTCCCTGGAAGACCAGTAGTAGTTTCCGATGAAGATCTGGAGGCATACTGTAATCTATGGACTATCAGAGTGTTGATGAAACACAGAAATTGCATCGGGATTGAATACAACTGTCACCATGCGCACCTTCCTCCATTGGAGTAATGTCTCAAACATTCTACGCTTTCATCATTCCCTGGAAGACCAGTAGTAGTTTACGATGCACATCTGGAGGCATTCTGTAAAATGTGGACTATCAGAGTGTTGATGAAACACAGAAATTGCATCCGGATTGAATACAACATCCGATGCACATCTGGTGGCATTCTGTAATGTGTAGACTATCAGGGTGTTGATGAAACACAGTAATTGCAACGGGAGTGAATACAACAGTCACCATGCGCACATTCCTCCATGGGAGTAAAGTCTCAAACAGTCTACGCTTGGATCGTTCCCTGGAAGACCAGTAGTAGTTTCCGATGAACATCTGGAGGCATTCTGTAATCTGTGGACTATCAGAGTGTTGATGAAACACAGAAATTGCATCGGGATTGAATACAACAGTCGCCATGCGCACATTCCCCCATAAAAGTAATGTCTCAAACAGTCTACGATTTGATCGTTCCCTGGAAGACCAGTGGTAGTTTCCGATGAACATCTGGAGGCATTCTGTAATCTATGGACTATAAGAGTGTTGACGAAACACAGAAACTGCATCGGGATTCAATACAACAGTCACCATGCGCACTTTCCTCCATTGGAGTAATGTGTCAAACAGTCTACGCTTTCATAGTTCCCTGTAAGACCAGTAGTAGTTTTCGATGCACATCTGGAGGCATTCCGTAAAATGTGGACTATCAGAGTGTTGATGAAACACAGAAATTGCATCCGCATTGAATACAACAGTCACCATGCGCACTTTCCTCCACGGGAGTAATGTATCAAACAATCTACGATTTGATCGTTCCCAGGAAGACCAGTAGTAGTTTCCGATGCACATCTGGTGGCATTCTGTAATGTGTAGACTATCAGGGTGTTGATGAAACACAGTAATTGCATAGGGATTGAATACAACAGTCACCATGCGCACTTTCCTCCATGGGAGTAATGTCTCTAAGAGTCCACACTTTGATCGTTCCCCAGAAGACCATTAGTAGTTTCCTGTGCACATCTGGAGGCTTTCTGTTCTCTGTGGACTATCAGAGTGTTGATGTAACACAGAAATTGCATAGGGATTGAATACAACAGTCACCATGCGCACATTCCTCCATAAAAGTAATGTCTCAAACAGTCTACTATTTGATCGTTCCCTGGAAGACCAGTAGTAGTTTCCGATGAACATCTGGAGGCATTCTGTAATCTGTGGACTATCAGAATGTTGATGAAACACAAGAAATTGCATCGGGATTGAATACAACAGTCACCACGCGCACTTTCCTCAATTGGAGTAATGTCTCAAACAGTCTACGCTCTGATCGTTCCCTGGAAGACCAGTAGTAGTTTCCGATGCACATCTGGTGGCATTCTGTAATGTGTAGACTATCAGGATGTTGATGAAACACAGTAATTGAACGGGATTAAATACAACAGTCACCATGCGCACTTTCCTCAATTGGAGTAATGTCTCATACAGTCTACGCTTTGATCGTTCCCTGGAAGACCAGTAGTAGTTTCCGACGCACATCTGAAGGCGTTCTGTAATCTGTGGACTATCAGAGTGTTGATGAAACACAGAAATTGCATCGGGATTGAATACAACAGTCACTATGCGCACTTTCCTACAAGTGAGTAACGTCTCAAACAAACTACGATTTGATCGTTCCCTGGAAGACCAGTAGTAGTTTCTGATGCACATCTGGTGGCATTCTGTAATGTGTAGACTATCAGGGTGTTGATGAAACACAGTAATTGCATCGGGATTGAATACAACAGTCACCATGCGCAATTTGCTCCATGGGAGTAATGTCTCTAACAGTCTACGCTTTGATCGTTCCCCACAAGACCAGTAGTAGTCTCCTATGCACATCTGGAGGATTTCTGTACACTGTGGACTATCAGAGTGTTGATGAAACTCAGAAATTGCATCGGGATTGAATACAACAGTCACCATGCGCACTTTCCTCCACTGCAGTATTGTCTCAAACAGTCTACGCTTTGATCGTTCCCTGGAAGACCAGTAGTAGTTTCCGATGAACATCTGGCGGCATTCTGTAATCTGTGGACTATCAGAGTGTTGATGAAACACAGAAATTGCATCGGGATTGAATACAACAGTCACCATGCGCACATTCGTCCATGGGAGTAAAGTCTCAAACAGTCTACGCTTGGATCGTTCCCTGGAAGACCAGTAGTAGTTTCCGATGAACATCTGGAGGCATTCTGTATCTGTGGACTATCAGAGTGTTGATGAAACACAGAAATTGCATCGGGATTGAATACAACAGTCTCCATGCGCAGTTACCTCCATTTGAGTAATGTCTCAAACATTCTACGCTCTGATCGTTCCATGGAAGAACAGTAGTAGTTTCCGATGAACATCCGGGGCTTTCTGTAATCTGTGGACTATCAGAGAGTTGATGAAACACAGAAATTGCATCGGGATTGAATACAACAGTCAATATGCGCACTTTCCTCCATGGGAGTAATTCTCAAACAGTCTATGCTTTGATAGATCCCTGTAAGACCAGTAGTAGTTTCCGATGCACATCTTGTGGCATTGTGTAATCTGTGGACTATCAGAGTGTTGAAGAAACACAGAAATTGCATCGGGAATGATTACAACAGTCAACATGCGCAGTTTCCTCCATGGGAGTAATGTCTCAAACAGTCTACGCTCTGATCGTTCCCTGGAAGACCAGTAGTAGTTTCCGATGAACATCTGGAGGCATTCTGTATCTGTGGACTATCAGAGTGTTGATGTAACACAGAAATTGCATCGGGATTGAATACAAGAGTCACCATGCGCACTTTCCGCCATGGGATCAATTCTCAAACAGTCTATGCTTTGATCGTTCCCTGTAAGACCAGTAGTAGTTTCCGATGCAAATCTCGAGGCATTCTGTACTCTGTGGACTATCAGAGTGTTGATGAAACACAGAAATTGCATCGGGATTGAATACAACAGTCACCATGCGCACTTTCCTCCATGGGAGTAATGTCTCTAACAGTCTACGCTTTGATCGTTCCCTGGAAGACCAGTAGTATTTTCCGATGCACATCTCGAGGCTTTCTGTACTCTGTGGACTATCAGAGTGTTGATGAAACACAGAAATTGCATCGGGATTGAATACAACAGTCACCATGCGCACTTTCCTCCATGGGAGTAATTCTCAAACATTCTATGCTTTTATCGTTCCCTGTAAGAAAAGTAGTAGTTTTCGATGCACATCTGGAGGCATTCTGTAATCTGTGGACTATTAGAGTGTTGATGAAACACAGAAATTGCATCCGGATTGAATACAACAGTCGCCATGCGCACATTCCCCCATAAAAGTAATGTCTCAAACAGTCTACGATTTGATCGTTCCCTGGAAGACCAGTAGTAGTTTCCGATGAACATCTGGAGGCATTCTGTAATCTATGGACTATAAGAGTTTTGACGAAACACAGAAATTGCATCGGGATTGAATACAACAGTCACCTTGCGCACATGCCTCCATAAGAGTAATGTCTCAACAGTCTACGCTTTGATCATTCCCTGGAAGACCAGTAGTAGTTTCCGATGCACATCTGGAGGCATTCTGTAATCTGTGGAATATCTGAGTGTTGATGAAACACAGAAATTGCATCGTTATTGAATACAACAGTCACCATGCGCACTTTCCGCCATGGGAGTAATGTCTCAAACAGTCTACGCTTTGATCTTTCCCTGGAAGACCAGTAGTAGTTTCCGATGCACATCTGGAGGCTTTCTGTTCTCTGTGGACTATCAGAGTGTTGATGTAACACAGAAATTGCATCGGGATTGAATACAACAGTCACCATGCGCACTTTCCTCCATGGGCGTAATTCTCAAACAATCTATGCTTTGATCGTTCCTGGAAGACCAGTAGTTGTTTCCGATGCACATCTCGAGGCTTTCTGTACTCTGTGGACTATCAGAGTGTTGATGAAACACAGAAATTGCATCGCGATTGAATACAACAGTCACCATGCGCACCTTCCTCCATGGGAGTAATGTCTCAAATAGTCTACGCTTTGATCGTTCCCTGGAAGACCAGCAGTAGTTTCCGGTGCACATCTGGAGGCATTCTGTAGTCTGTGGACTATCAGAGTGTTGATGAAAAAAAGAAATTGCATCGGGATTGAATACAACAGTCACCATGCGCACTTTCCTCCATGGGAGTAAAGTCTCTAACAGTCTACGATTTGATCGTTCCCTGGAAGACCAGTAGTAGTTTCCTATGCACATCTGGAGGCTTTCTGTACACTGTGGACTATCAGAGTGTTGATTAAACACAGAAATAGCATAGGGGTTGAATACATCAGTCTCCAAGCGCAGTTTCCTCCATCAGAGTAATGTCTCAAACAGTCTACGCTTTAATCGTTCCCTGGAAGACCAGTAGTATTTTCCGATGCACATCTGGAGGCATTCTGTAATCTGTGGACTATTAGAGTGTAGATGAAACACAGAAATTGCTTCGGGATTGAATACAACAGCCGCCATGCGCACATTCCCCCATAAGAGTAATGTCTCTAACAGTCTACGATTTGATCGTTCCCTGGAAGACCAGTAGTAGTTTCCGATGCACATCTGGGGGCATTCTGTAATGTGTAGACTATCAGGGTGTTGATGAAACACAGTAATTGCATCGGGATTGAATACAACAGTCACCATGCGCACTTTCCTCCACTGTAGTAATGTCTCAAACAATCTACGCTTTGATCTTTCCCTGGAAGATCAGTAGTAGTTTCCGATGAACATCTGGCGGCATTCTGGACTATCAGAGTGTTGATGAAACACAGAAATTGCATCGGGATTGAATACAACAGTCACCATGCGCACGTTCATCCATGGGAGTAAAGTCTCAAACAGTCTACGCTTGCATCGTTCCCTGGAAGACCAGTAGTAGTTTCCGATGCACATCTGGGGGATTTCCGTAACCTGTGGACTATCAGAGTGTTGATAAAACACTGAAATTGCCTTGGGATTGAATACAACAGTCAACATGCACACTTTCCTCCATGGGAGTAATTCTCAAACAGTCTATGCTTTGATCGTTCCCTGTAAGACCAGTAGTAGTTTTCGATGCACATCTGGTGGCATTCTGTAATCTGTGGACTATTAGTGTGTTGATTAAACACAGATATTGCATCGGGATTGAATACAACAGTCGCCATGCGCACATTCCCCCATAAAAGTAACGTCTCAAACAGTCTACGATTTGATCGTTCCCTGGAAGACCAGTAGTAGTTTCCGATGAACATCTGGAGGCATTCTGTAATCTATGGACTATAAGAGTGTTGACGAAACACAGAAATTGCATCGGGATTGAATACAACAGTCACCATGCGCACTTTCCTCCATTGGAGTAATGTCTCAAACAGTCTACGCTTTCATAGTTCCCTGGAAGACCAGTAGTAGTTTTCGATGCACATCTGGAGGCATTCTGTAAAATGTGGGCTATCAGAGTGTTGATGAAACACAGAAATTGCAACGGGAGTGAATACAACAGTCACCATGCGCACTTTCCTCCACGGTAGTAATGTCTCAAACAGTCTACGCTTTGATCGTTCCCTGGAAGACCAGTAGTAGTTTCCGATGAACATCTGAAGGCATTCTGTAATCTATGGACTATCAGAGTGTTGATGAAACACAGAAATTGCATCGGGATTGAATACAACAGTCACCATGCGCACATTCCTCCATGGGAGTAAAGTCTCAAACAGTCTAAGCTTGGATCGTTCCCTGGAAGACCAGTAGTAGTTTCCGATGAACATCTGGAGGCATTCTGTAATCTGTGGACTATCAGAGTGTTGATGAAACACAGAAATTGCATCGGGATTGAATACAACAGTCTCCATGCGCAATTACCTCCATTTGAGTAATGTCTCAAACATTCTACGCTCTGATCGTTCCCTGGAAGAACAATAGTACTTTCCGATGAACATCTGGGGCTTTCTGTAATCTGTGGACTATCAGAGTGTTGATGAAACACAGAAATTGCATCGGGATTGAATACAACAGTCAACATGCGCACTTTCCTCCATGGGAGTAATTCTCAAACAGTCTATGCTTTGATCGTTCCCTGTAAGACCAGTAGTAGTTCCCGATGCACATCTGGTGACATTGTGTAATCTGTGGACTATCAGAGTGTTGATGAAACACAGAAATTGCATCGGGAATGATTACAACAGTCAACATGCGCAGTTTCCCCCATGGGAGTAATGTCTCAAACAGTCTACGCTTTGATCGTTTCCTGGAAGACCGGTAGTAGTTTCAGATGCACATCTGGTGGCATTCTGTAATGTGTAGACTATCAGGGTGTTGATGAAACACAGTAATTGCATCGGGATTGAATACAACAGTCACCATGCGCACTTTCCTCCATGGGAGTAATGTCTCAAACAGAATACGCTTTGATCGTTCCCTGGAAGACCAGTAGTAGTTTCCGATGCACATCTGGAGGCTTTCTGTTCTCTGTGGACTATCAGAGTGTTGATGTAACACAGAAATTGCATCGGGATTGAATACAAGAGTCACCATGCGCACTTTCCTCCATGGGATCAATTCTCAAACAGTCTATGCTTTGATCGTTCCCTGTAAGACCAGTAGTAGTTTCCGATGCAAATATCGAGGCATTCTGTACTCTGTGGACTATCAGAGTGTTGATGAAACACAGAAATTGCATCGGGATTGAATACAACAGTCACCATGCGCACTTTCCTCCATGGGAGTAATGTCTCTAACAGTCTACGCTTTGATCGATCCCTGGAAGACCAGTAGTAGTTTCCGATGCACATCTGGAGGCTTTCTGTACTCTGTGGACTATCAGAGTGTTGATGAAACACAGAAATTGCATCGGGAATGAATACAACAGTCACCATGCGCACTTTCCTCCATGGGAGTAATTCTCAAACATTCAATGCTTTGATCGTTCCCTGTAAGAAAAGTAGTAGTTTCCGATGCACATCTGGAGGCATTCTGTAATCTGTGGACTATTAGAGTGTTGATGAAACACAGAAATTGCATCGGGATTGAATACAACAGTCGCCATGCGCACATTCCCCCATAAAAGTAATGTCTCAAACAGTCTACGATTTGATCGTTCCCTGTAAGAAAAGTAGTAGTTTCCGATGCACATCTGGAGGCATTCTGTAATCTGTGGACTATTAGAGTGTTGATGAAACACAGAAATTGCATCGGGATTGAATACAACAGTCACCATGCGCACTTTCCTCCACGGGAGTAATGTATCAAACAATCTACGATTTGATCGTTCCCAGGAAGACCAGTAGTAGTTTCCGATGCACATCTGGTGGCATTCTGTAATGTGTAGACTATCAGGGTGTTGATGAAACACAGTAATTGCATCGGGATTGAATACAACAGTCACCATGCGCACTTTCCTCCATGGGAGTAATGTCTCTAAGAGTCTACACTTTGATCGTTCCCCAGAAGACCAGTAGTAGTTTCCTGTGCACATCTGGAGGCTTTCTGTTCTCTGTGGACTATCAGAGTGTTGATGTAACACAGAAATTGCATAGGGATTGAATACAACAGTCACCATGCGCACATTCCTCCATAAAAGTAATGTCTCAAACAGTCTACTATTTGATCGTTCCCTGGAAGACCAGTAGTAGTTTCCGATGAACATCTGGAGGCATTCTGTAATCTGTGGACTATCAGAATGTTGATGAAACACAAGAAATTGCATCGGGATTGAATACAACAGTCACCACGCGCACTTTCCTCAATTGGAGTAATGTCTCAAACAGTCTACGCTTTGATCGTTCCCTGGAAGACCAGTAGTAGTTTCCGATGCACATCTGGTGGCATTCTGTAATGTGTAGACTATCAGGATGTTGATGAAACACAGTAATTGCAACGGGATTAAATACAACAGTCACCATGCGCACTTTCCTCAATTGGAGTAATGTCTCATACAGTCTACGCTTTGATCGTTCCCTGGAAGACCAGTAGTAGTTTCCGACGCACATCTGAAGGCGTTCTGTAATCTGTGGACTATCAGAGTGTTGATGAAACACAGAAATTGCATCGGGCTTGAATACAACAGTCACCATGCGCACTTTCCTACAAGTGAGTAACGTCTCAAACAAACTACGATTTGATCGTTCCCTGGAAGACCAGTAGTAGTTTCTGATGCACATCTGGTGGCATTCTGTAATGTGTAGACTATCAGGGTGTTGATGAAACACAGTAATTGCATCGGGATTGAATACAACAGTCACCATGCGCAATTTGCTCCATGGGAGTAATGTCTCTAACAGTCTACGCTTTGATCGTTCCCCACAAGACCAGTAGTAGTCTCCTATGCACATCTGGAGGATTTCTGTACACTGTGGACTATCAGAGTGTTGATGAAACTCAGAAATTGCATCGGGGTTGAATACAACAGTCTCCATGCGTAGTTTCCTCCATGGGAGTAATGTCTCAAACAGTCTACGCTTTGATCGTTCCCTGGAAGACCAGTAGTAGTTTACGATGTACATCTGGAGGCATTCTGTAATCTGTGGACTATCAGAGTGTTGATGAAACACAAAAATTGCAACGGGAGTGAATACAACAGTCACCATGCGCACTTTCCTCCACTGCAGTATTGTCTCAAACAGTCTACGCTTTGATCGTTCCCTGGAAGACCAGTAGTAGTTTCCGATGAACATCTGGCGGCATTCTGTAATCTGTGGACTATCAGAGTGTTGATGAAACACAGAAATTGCATCGGGATTGAATACAACAGTCACCATGCGCACATTCGTCCATGGGAGTAAAGTCTCAAACAGTCTACGCTTGGATCGTTCCCTGGAAGACCAGTAGTAGTTTCCGATGAACATCTGGAGGCATTCTGTATCTGTGGACTATCAGAGTGTTGATGAAACACAGAAATTGCATCGGGATTGAATACAACAGTCTCCATGCGCAGTTACCGCCATTTGAGTAATGTCTCAAACATTCTACGCTCTGATCGTTCCATGGAAGAACAGTAGTAGTTTCCGATGAACATCTGGGGCTTTCTGTAATCTGTGGACTATCAGAGAGTTGATGAAACACAGAAATTGCATCGGGATTGAATACAACACTCAATATGCGCACTTTCCTCCATGGGAGTAATTCTCAAACAGTCTATGCTTTGATAGATCCCTGTAAGACCAGTAGTAGTTTCCGATGCACATCTGGTGGCATTGTGTAATCTGTGGACTATCAGAGTGTTGAAGAAACACAGAAATTGCAGCGGGAATGATTACAACAGTCAACATGCGCAGTTTCCTCCATGGGAGTAATGTCTCAAACAGTCTACGCTTTGATCGTTCCCTGGAAGACCGGTAGTAGTTTCAGATGCACATCTGGTGGCATTCTGTAATGTGTAGACTATCAGGGTGTTGATGAAACACAGTAATAGCATCGGGATTGAATACAACAGTCACCATGCGCACTTTCCTCCATGGGAGTAATGTCTCCAACAGAATACGCTTTGATCGTTCCCTGGAAGACTAGTAGTAGTTTCCGATGCACATCTGGAGGCTTTCTGTTCTCTGTGGACTATCAGAGTGTTGATGTAACACAGAAATTGCATCGGGATTGAATACAAGAGTCACCATGCGCACTTTCCTCCATGGGATCTATTCTCAAACAGTCTATGCTTTGATCGTTCCCTGTAAGACCAGTAGTAGTTTCCGATGCAAATCTCGAGGCATTCTGTACTCTGTGGACTATCAGAGTGTTGATGAAACACAGAAATTGCATCGGGATTGAATACAACAGTCACCATGCGCACTTTCCTCCATGGGAGTAATGTCTCTAACAGTCTACGCTTTGATCGTTCCCTGGAAGACCAGTAGTATTTTCCGATGCACATCTCGAGGCTTTCTGTACTCTGTGGACTATCAGAGTGTTGATGAAACACAGAAATTGCATCGGGATTGAATACAACAGTCACCATGCGCACTTTCCTCCATGGGAGTAATTCTCAAACATTCTATGCTTTGATCGTTCCCTGTAAGAAAAGTAGTAGTTTTCGATGCACATCTGGAGGCATTCTGTAATCTGTGGACTATTAGAGTGTTGATGAAACACAGAAATTGCATCCGGATTGAATACAACAGTCGCCATGCGCACATTCCCCCATAAAAGTAATGTCTCAAACAGTCTACGATTTGATCGTTCCCTGGAAGACCAGTAGTAGTTTCCGATGAACATCTGGAGGCATTCTGTAATCTATGGACTATAAGAGTTTTGACGAAACACAGAAATTGCATCGGGATTGAATACAACAGTCACCTTGCGCACATGCCTCCATAAGAGTAATGTCTCAACAGTCTACGCTTTGATCATTCCCTGGAAGACCAGTAGTATTTTCCGATGCACATCTCGAGGCTTTCTGTACTCTGTGGACTATCAGAGTGTTGATGAAACACAGAAATTGCATCGCGATTGAATACAACAGTCACCATGCGCACCTTCCTCCATGGGAGTAATGTCTCAAATAGTCTACGCTTTGATCGTTCCCTGGAAGACCAGTAGTAGTTTCCGGTGCACATCTGGAAGCATTCTGTAGTCTGTGGACTATCAGAGTGTTGATGAAAAAAAGAAATTGCATCGGGATTGAATACAACAGTCACCATGCGCACTTTCCTCCATGGGAGTAAAGTCTCTAACAGTCTACGATTTGATCGTTCCCTGGAAGACCAGTAGTAGTTTCCTATGCACATCGGGAGGCTTTCTGTACACTGTGGACTATCAGAGTGTTGATGAAACACAGAAATAGCATAGGGGTTGAATACATCAGTCTCCAAGCGCAGTTTCCTCCATCGGAGTAATGTCTCAAACAGTCTACGCTTTGATCGTTCCCTGGAAGACCAGTAGTATTTTCCGATGCACATCTGGAGGCATTCTGTAATCTGTGGACTATTAGAGTGTAGATGAAACACAGAAATTGCTTCGGGATTGAATACAACAGCCGCCATGCGCACATTCCCCCATAAAAGTAATGTCTCAAACAGTCTACGATTTGATCGTTCCCTGGAAGACCAGTAGTAGTTTCCGATGAACATCTGGAGGCATTCTGTAATCTATGGACTATAAGAGTGTTGACGAAACACAGAAATTGCATCGGGATTGAATACAACAGTCACCATGCGCACTTTCCTCCATTGGAGTAATGTCTCAAACAGTCTACGCTTTCATAGTTCCCTGGAAGACCAGTAGTAGTTTTCGATGCACATCTGGAGGCATTCTGTAAAATGTGGGCTATCAGAGTGTTGATGAAACACAGAAATTGCATCCGGATTGAATACAACAGTCAGTATGCGCACTTTCCTCCACGGGAGTAATGTCTCAAACAATCTACGATTTGATCGTTCCCTGGAAGACCAGTAGTAGTTTCCGATGAAGATCTGGTGGCATACTGTAATCTATGGACTATCAGAGTGTTGATGAAACACAGAAATTGCATCGGGATTGAATACAACTGTCACCATGCGCACCTTCCTTCCATTGGAGTAATGTCTCAAACATTCTACGCTTTCATCATTCCCTGGAAGACCAGTAGTAGTTTACGATGCACATCTGGAGGCATTCTGTAAAATGTGGACTATCAGAGTGTTGATGAAACACAGAAATTGCATCCGGATTGAATACAACATCCGATGCACATCTGGTGGCATTCTGTAATGTGTAGACCATCAGGGTGTTGATGAAACACAGTAATTGCAACGGGAGTGAATACAACAGTCACCATGCGCACATTCCTCCATGGGAGTAAAGTCTCAAACAGTCTACGCTTGGATCGTTCCCTGGAAGACCAGTAGTAGTTTCCGATGAACATCTGGAGGCATCCTGTAATCTGTGGACTATCAGAGTGTTGATGAAACACAGAAATTGCATCGGGATTGAATACAACAGTCACCATGCTCACTTTGCTCCATGGGAGTAATGTCTCTAACAGTCTACGATTTGATCGTTCCCCAGAAGACCAGTAGTAGTTTCCTATGCACATCTGGAGGATTTCTGTACACTGTGGACTATCAGAGTGTTGATGAAACTCAGAATTTGCATCAGGGTTGAATACAACAGTCTCCATGCGTAGTTTCCTCCATGGGAGTAATGTCTCAAACAGTCTACGCTTTGATCGTTCCCTGGAAGACCAGTAGTAGTTTACGATGTACATCTGGAGGCATTCTGTAATCTGTGGACTATCAGAGTGTTGATGAAACACAGAAATTGCAACGGGAGTGAATACAACAGTCACCATGCGCACTTTCCTCCACGGTAGTAATGTCTCAAACAGTCTACGCTTTGATCGTTCCCTGGAAGACCAGTAGTAGTTTCCGATGAACATCTGAAGGCATTCTGTAATCTATGGACTATCAGAGTGTTGATGAAACACAGAAATTGCATCGGGATTGAATACAACAGTCACCATGCGCACATTCCTCCATGGGAGTAAAGTCTCAAACAGTCTAAGCTTGGATCGTTCCCTGGAAGACCAGTAGTAGTTTCCGATGAACATCTGGAGGCATTCTGTAATCTGTGGACTATCAGAGTGTTGATGAAACACAGAAATTGCATCGGGATTGAATACAACAGTCTCCATGCGCAATTACCTCCATTTGAGTAATGTCTCAAACATTCTACGCTCTGATCGTTCCCTGGAAGAACAGTAGTACTTTCCGATGAACATCTGGGGCTTTCTGTAATCTGTGGACTATCAGAGTGTTGATGAAACACAGAAATTGCATCGGGATTGAATACAACAGTCAACATGCGCACTTTCCTCCATGGGAGTAATTCTCAAACAGTCTATGCTTTGATCGTTCCCTGTAAGACCAGTAGTAGTTCCCGATGCACATCTGGTGACATTGTGTAATCTGTGGACTATCAGAGTGTTGATGAAACACAGAAATTGCATCGGGAATGATTACAACAGTCAACATGCGCAGTTTCCCCCATGGGAGTAATGTCTCAAACAGTCTACGCTTTGATCGTTTCCTGGAAGACCGGTAGTAGTTTCAGATGCACATCTGGTGGCATTCTGTAATGTGTAGACTTTCAGGGTGTTGATGAAACACAGTAATTGCATCGGGATTGAATACAACAGTCACCATGCGCACTTTCCTCCATGGGAGTAATGTCTCAAACAGAATACGCTTTGATCGTTCCCTGGAAGACCAGTAGTAGTTTCCGATGCACATCTGGAGGCTTTCTGTTCTCTGTGGACTATCAGAGTGTTGATGTAACACAGAAATTGCATCGGGATTGAATACAAGAGTCACCATGCGCACTTTCCTCCATGGGATCAATTCTCAAACAGTCTATGCTTTGATCGTTCCCTGTAAGACCAGTAGTAGTTTCCGATGCAAATATCGAGGCATTCTGTACTCTGTGGACTATCAGAGTGTTGATGAAACACAGAAATTGCATCGGGATTGAATACAACAGTCACCATGCGCACTTTCCTCCATGGGAGTAATGTCTCTAACAGTCTACGCTTTGATCGATCCCTGGAAGACCAGTAGTAGTTTCCGATGCACATCTGGAGGCTTTCTGTACTCTGTGGACTATCAGAGTGTTGATGAAACACAGAAATTGCATCGGGAATGAATACAACAGTCACCATGCGCACTTTCCTCCATGGGAGTAATTCTCAAACATTCAATGCTTTGATCGTTCCCTGTAAGAAAAGTAGTAGTTTCCGATGCACATCTGGAGGCATTCTGTAATCTGTGGACTATTAGAGTGTTGATGAAACACAGAAATTGCATCGGGATTGAATACAACAGTCGCCATGCGCACATTCCCCCATAAAAGTAATGTCTCAAACAGTCTACGATTTGATCGTTCCCTGTAAGAAAAGTAGTAGTTTCCGATGCACATCTGGAGGCATTCTGTAATCTGTGGACTATTAGAGTGTTGATGAAACACAGAAATTGCATCGGGATTGAATACAACAGTCACCATGCGCACTTTCCTCCACGGGAGTAATGTATCAAACAATCTACGATTTGATCGTTCCCAGGAAGACCAGTAGTAGTTTCCGATGCACATCTGGTGGCATTCTGTAATGTGTAGACTATCAGGGTGGTGATGAAACACAGTAATTGCATCGGGATTGAATACAACAGTCACCATGCGCACTTTCCTCCATGGGAGTAATGTCTCTAAGAGTCTACACTTTGATCGTTCCCCAGAAGACCAGTAGTAGTTTCCTGTGCACATCTGGAGGCTTTCTGTTCTCTGTGGACTATCAGAGTGTTGATGTAACACAGAAATTGCATAGGGATTGAATACAACAGTCACCATGCGCACATTCCTCCATAAAAGTAATGTCTCAAACAGTCTACTATTTGATCGTTCCCTGGAAGACCAGTAGTAGTTTCCGATGAACATCTGGAGGCATTCTGTAATCTGTGGACTATCAGAATGTTGATGAAACACAAGAAATTGCATCGGGATTGAATACAACAGTCACCACGCGCACTTTCCTCAATTGGAGTAATGTCTCAAACAGTCTACGCTTTGATCGTTCCCTGGAAGACCAGTAGTAGTTTCCGATGCACATCTGGTGGCATTCTGTAATGTGTAGACTATCAGGATGTTGATGAAACACAGTAATTGCAACGGGATTAAATACAACAGTCACCATGCGCACTTTCCTCAATTGGAGTAATGTCTCATACAGTCTACGCTTTGATCGTTCCCTGGAAGACCAGTAGTAGTTTCCGACGCACATCTGAAGGCGTTCTGTAATCTGTGGACTATCAGAGTGTTGATGAAACACAGAAATTGCATCGGGCTTGAATACAACAGTCACCATGCGCACTTTCCTACAAGTGAGTAACGTCTCAAACAAACTACGATTTGATCGTTCCCTGGAAGACCAGTAGTAGTTTCTGATGCACATCTGGTGGAATTCTGTAATGTGTAGACTATCAGGGTGTTGATGAAACACAGTAATTGCATCGGGATTGAATACAACAGTCACCATGCGCAATTTGCTCCATGGGAGTAATGTCTCTAACAGTCTACGCTTTGATCGTTCCCCACAAGACCAGTAGTAGTCTCCTATGCACATCTGGAGGATTTCTGTACACTGTGGACTATCAGAGTGTTGATGAAACTCAGAAATTGCATCGGGGTTGAATACAACAGTCTCCATGCGTAGTTTCCTCCATGGGAGTAATGTCTCAAACAGTCTACGCTTTGATCGTTCCCTGGAAGACCAGTAGTAGTTTACGATGTACATCTGGAGGCATTCTGTAATCTGTGGACTATCAGAGTGTTGATGAAACACAAAAATTGCAACGGGAGTGAATACAACAGTCACCATGCGCACTTTCCTCCACTGCAGTATTGTCTCAAACAGTCTACGCTTTGATCGTTCCCTGGAAGACCAGTAGTAGTTTCCGATGAACATCTGGCGGCATTCTGTAATCTGTGGACTATCAGAGTGTTGATGAAACACAGAAATTGCATCGGGATTGAATACAACAGTCACCATGCGCACATTCGTCCATGGGAGTAAAGTCTCAAACAGTCTACGCTTGGATCGTTCCCTGGAAGACCAGTAGTAGTTTCCGATGAACATCTGGAGGCATTCTGTATCTGTGGACTATCAGAGTGTTGATGAAACACAGAAATTGCATCGGGATTGAATACAACAGTCTCCATGCGCAGTTACCGCCATTTGAGTAATGTCTCAAACATTCTACGCTCTGATCGTTCCATGGAAGAACAGTAGTAGTTTCCGATGAACATCTGGGGCTTTCTGTAATCTGTGGACTATCAGAGAGTTGATGAAACACAGAAATTGCATCGGGATTGAATACAACAGTCAATATGCGCACTTTCCTCCATGGGAGTAATTCTCAAACAGTCTATGCTTTGATAGATCCCTGTAAGACCAGTAGTAGTTTCCGATGCACATCTGGTGGCATTGTGTAATCTGTGGACTATCAGAGTGTTGAAGAACCACAGAAATTGCAGCGGGAATGATTACAACAGTCAACATGCGCAGTTTCCTCCATGGGAGTAATGTCTCAAACAGTCTACGCTTTGATCGTTCCCTGGAAGACCGGTAGTAGTTTCAGATGCACATCTGGTGGCATTCTGTAATGTGTAGACTATCAGGGTGTTGATGAAACACAGTAATAGCATCGGGATTGAATACAACAGTCACCATGCGCACTTTCCTCCATGGGAGTAATGTCTCCAACAGAATACGCTTTGATCGTTCCCTGGAAGACTAGTAGTAGTTTCCGATGCACATCTGGAGGCTTTCTGTTCTCTGTGGACTATCAGAGTGTTGATGTAACACAGAAATTGCATCGGGATTGAATACAAGAGTCACCATGCGCACTTTCCTCCATGGGATCAATTCTCAAACAGTCTATGCTTTGATCGTTCCCTGTAAGACCAGTAGTAGTTTCCGATGCAAATCTCGAGGCACTCTGTACTCTGTGGACTATCAGAGTGTTGATGAAACACAGAAATTGCATCGGGATTGAATACAACAGTCACCATGCGCACTTTCCTCCATGGGAGTAATGTCTCTAACAGTCTACGCTTTGATCGTTCCCTGGAAGACCAGTAGAATTTTCCGATGCACATCTCGAGGCTTTCTGTACTCTGTGGACTATCAGAGTGTTGATGAAACACAGAAATTGCATCGGGATTGAATACAACAGTCACCATGCGCACTTTCCTCCATGGGAGTAATTCTCAAACATTCTATGCTTTGATCGTTCCCTGTAAGAAAAGTAGTAGTTTTCGATGCACGTCTGGAGGCATTCTGTAATCTGTGGACTATTAGAGTGTTGATGAAACACAGAAATTGCATCCGGATTGAATACAACAGTCGCCATGCGCACATTCCCCCATAAAAGTAATGTCTCAAACAGTCTACGATTTGATCGTTCCCTGGAAGACCAGTAGTAGTTTCCGATGAACATCTGGAGGCATTCTGTAATCTATGGACTATAAGAGTTTTGACGAAACACAGAAATTGCATCGGGATTGAATACAACAGTCACCTTGCGCACATGCCTCCATAAGAGTAATGTCTCAACAGTCTACGCTTTGATCATTCCCTGGAAGACCAGTAGTATTTTCCGATGCACATTTCGAGGCTTTCTGTACTCTGTGGACTATCAGAGTGTTGATGAAACACAGAAATTGCATCGCGATTGAATACAACAGTCACCATGCGCACCTTCCTCCATGGGAGTAATGTCTCAAATAGTCTACGCTTTGATCGTTCCCTGGAAGACCAGTAGTAGTTTCCGGTGCACATCTGGAAGCATTCTGTAGTCTGTGGACTATCAGAGTGTTGATGAAAAAAAGAAATTGCATCGGGATTGAATACAACAGTCACCATGCGCACTTTCCTCCATGGGAGTAAAGTCTCTAACAGTCTACGATTTGATCGTTCCCTGGAAGACCAGTAGTAGTTTCCTATGCACATCGGGAGGCTTTCTGTACACTGTGGACTATCAGAGTGTTGATGAAACACAGAAATAGCATAGGGGTTGAATACATCAGTCTCCAAGCGCAGTTTCCTCCATCAGAGTAATGTCTCAAACAGTCTACGCTTTGATCGTTCCCTGGAAGACCAGTAGTATTTTCCGATGCACATCTGGAGGCATTCTGTAATCTGTGGACTATTAGAGTGTAGATGAAACACAGAAATTGCTTCGGGATTGAATACAACAGCCGCCATGCGCACATTCCCCCATAAAAGTAATGTCTCAAACAGTCTACGATTTGATCGTTCCCTCGAAGACCAGTAGTAGTTTCCGATGAACATCTGGAGGCATTCTGTAATCTATGGACTATCAGAGTGTTGATGAAACACAGAAATTGCATCCGGATTGAATACAACAGTCAACATGCGCATTTTCCTCCACGGGAGTAATGTCTCAAACAATCTACGATTTCATCGATCCCTGGAAGACCAGTAGTAGTTTCCGATGCACATCTGGGGGCATTCTGTAATGTGTAGACTATCAGGGTGTTGATGAAACACAGTAATTGCATCGGGATTGAATACAACAGTCACCATGCGCACTTTCCTCCACGGTAGTAATGTCTCAAACAATCTACGCTTTGATCTTTCCCTGGAAGACCAGTAGTAGTTTCCGATGAACATCTGGCGGCATTCTGGACTATCAGAGTGTTGATGAAACACAGAAATTGCATCGGGATTGAATACAACAGTCACCATGCGCACGTTCATCCATGTGAGTAAAGTCTCAAACAGTCTACGCTTGCATCGTTCCCTGGAAGACCAGTAGTAGTTTCCGATGCACATCTGGGGGATTTCCGTAACCTGTGGACTATCAGAGTGTTGATAAAACACTGAAATTGCCTTGGGATTGAATACAACAGTCAACATGCACACTTTCCTCCATGGGAGTAATTCTCAAACAGTCTATGCTTTGATCGTTCCCTGTAAGACCAGTAGTAGTTTTCGATGCACATCTGGTGGCATTCTGTAATCTGTGGACTATTAGTGTGTTGATGAAACACAGAAATTGCATAGGGATTGAATACAACAGTCACCATGCGCACATTCCTCCATAAAAGTAATGTCTCAAACAGTCTACGATTTGATCGTTTCCTGGAAGACCAGTAGTAGTTTCCGATGAACATCTGGAGGCATTCTGTAATCTGTGGACTATCATAATGTTGATGAAACACAAGAAATTGCATCGGGATTGAATACAACAGTCACCATGCGCACATACCTCAATTGGAGTAATGTCTCAAACAGTCTACGCTTTGATCGTTCCCGGGAAGACCAGTAGTAGTTTCCGATGCACATCTGGAGGCATTCTGTAAAATGTGGACTATTAGAGTGTTGATGAAACACGGAAATAGCATCCGGATAGAATACAACAGTCACCATGCGCACTTTCCTCCACGGGAGAAATGTCTCAAACAATCTACGCTTTGATCGTTCCCTGGAAGACCAGTAGAAGTTTCCGATGCACATCTGGTGGCATTCTGTAATGTGTAGACTATCAGAGTGTTCATGAAACACAGAAATTGCATCGGGGTTGAATACAACAGTCTCCATGCGCAGTTTCCTCCATGGGAGTAATGTCTCAAACAGTTTACGCTTTGATCGTTCCCTGGAAGACCAGTAGTAGTTTCCGATGCACATCTGGTGGCATTCTGTAGTCTGTGGACTATCAGAGTGTTGATGAAACACAGAAATTGCATCGGGAATGAATACAACAGTCTTCATGCGCACTTTCCTCCACGGGAGGTATGTCTCAAACAGTGTACGCTTTAATCGTTCCCTGGAAGACCAGTAGTAGTTTCCGATGCACATCTGGTGGCATTCTGTAATCTGGGGACTATCAGAGTGTTGATGAAACTCAGAAATTGCATCGGGATTGAATACAACAGTCACCATGCGCACTTTCCTCCATGGGAGTAGTGTCTCAAACAGTCTACTATTTGATCGTTCCCTGGAAGACCAGTAGTAGTTTCCGATGCACATCTGGTGGCATTCTCTAATCTGTGGACTATCAGAGTGTTGATGAAACACAGAAATTGCCTCGGGATTGAATACAACAGTCACCATGCGCACTTTCCTCCATGGGAGTAATTCTCAAACAGTCTATTCTCTGATCGTTCCCTGTAAGACCAGTAGTAGCTTCCGATGCACATCTGGTGGCATTCTGTAATGTGTAGACTATCAGGGTGTTGGTGAAACACAGTAATTGCATCGGGATTGAATACAACAGTCACCATGCGCACTTTGCTCCATGGGAGTAATGTCTCTAACAGTCTACGCTTTGATCGTTCCCCACAAGACCAGTAGTAGTTTCCTATGCACATCTGGAGGATTTCTGTACACTGTGGACTATCAGAGTGTTGATGAAACTCAGAAATTGCATCGGGGTTGAATACAACAGTCTCCATGCGTAGTTTCCTCCATGGGAGTAATGTCTCAAACAGTCTACGCTTTGATCGTTCCCTGGAAGACCAATAGTAGTTTACGATGTACATCTGGAGGCATTCTGTAATCTGTGGACTATCAGATTGTTGATGAAACACAAAAATTGCAACGGGAGTGAATACAACAGTCACCATGCGCACTTTCCTCCACTGTAGTATTGTCTCAAACAGTCTACGCTTTGATCGTTCCCTGGAAGACCAGTAGTAGTTTCCGATGAACATCTGGAGGCATTCTGTAATCTGTGGACTATCAGAGTGTTGATGAAACACAGAAATTGCATCGGGATTGAATACAACAGTCTCCATGCGCAGTTACCTCCATTTGAGTAATGTCTCAAACATTCTACGCTCTGATCGTTCCCTGGAAGAACAGTAGTAGTTTCCGATGAACATCCGGTGCTTTCTGTAATCTGTGGACTATCAGAGAGTTGATGAAACACAGAAATTGCGTCGGGATTGAATACAACAGTCAACATGCGCACTTCCCTAAATGGGAGTAATTCTCAAACAGTCTATGCTTTGATAGTTCCCTGTAAGACCAGTAGTAGTTTCCGATGCACATCTGGTGGCATTGTGTAATCTTTGGACTATCAGAGTGTTGAAGAAACACAGAAATTGCATCGGGAATGATTACAACAGTCAACATGCGCAGTTTCCTCCATGGGAGTAATGTCTCAAACAGTCTACGCTTTGATCGTTCCCTGGAAGACCGGTAGTAGTTTCAGATGCACATCTGGTGGCATTCTGTAATGTGTAGACTATCAGGGTGTTGATGAAACACAGTAATAGCATCGGGATTGAATACAACAGTCACCATGCACACTTTCCTCCATGGGAGTAATGTCTCCAACAGAATAAACTTTGATCGTTCCCTGGAAGACCAGTAGTAGTTTCCGATGCACATCTGGAGGCTTTCTGTTCTCTGTGGACAGTCAGAGTGTTGATGTAACACAGAAATTGCATCGGGATTGAATACAAGAGTCACCATGCGCACTTTCCTCCATGGGATCAATTCTCAAACAGTCTATGCTTTGATCGTTCCCTGTAAGACCAGTAGTAGTTTCCGATGCAAATCTCGAGGCATTCTGTACTCTGTGGACTATCAGAGTGTTGATGAAACACAGAAATTGCATCGGGATTGAATACAACAGTCAGCATGCGCACTTTCCTCCATGGGAGTAATGTCTCTAACAGTCTACGCTTTGATCGTTCCCTGGAAGACCAGTAGTAGTTTCCGATGCACATCTGGAGGCTTTCTGTACTCTGTGGACTATCAGAGTGTTGATGAAACACAGAAATTGCATCGGGATTGAATACAACAGTCACCATGCGCACTTTCCTCCATGGGAGTAATTCTCAAACATTCTATGCTTTGATCGTTCCCTGTAAGAAAAGTAGTAGTTTCCGATGCACATCTGGAGGCATTCTGTAATCTGTGGACTATTAGAGTGTTGATGAAACACAGAAATTGCATCGGGACTGAATACAACTGTCGCCATGCGCACATTCCCCCATAAAACTAATGTCTTAAACAGTCTACGATTTGATCGTTCCCTGGAAGACCAGTAGTAGTTTCCGATGAACATCTGGAGGCATTCTGTAATCTATGGACTATAAGAGTTTTGACGAAACACAGAAATTGCATCGGGATTGAATACAACAGTCACCTTGCGCACATGCCTCCATAAGAGTAATGTCTGAACAGTCTACGCTTTGATCATTCCCTGGAAGACCAGTAGTAGTTTCCGATGCACATCTGGAGGCATTCTGTAATCTTTGGAATATCTGAGTGTTGATGAAACACAGAAATTGCATCGTTATTGAATACAACAGTCACCATGCGCACTTTCCGCCATGGGAGTAATGTCTCAAACAGTCTACGCTTTGATCGTTCCCTGGAAGACCAGTAGTAGTTTCCGATGCACATCTGGAGGCTTTCTGTTCTCTGTGGACTATCAGAGTGTTGATGTAACACAGAAATTGCATCGGGATTGAATACAACAGTCACCATGCGCACTTTCCTCCATGGGCGTAATTCTCAAACAATCTATGCTTTGATCGTTCCCTGGAAGACCAGTAGTAGTTTCCGTTGCAAATCTCGAGGCATTCTGTACTCTGTGGACTATCAGAGTGTTGATGAAACACAGAAATTGCATCGGGATTGAATACAACAGTCAGCATGCGCACTTTCCTCCATGGGAGTAATGTCTCTAACAGTCTACGCTTTGATCGTTCCCTGGAAGACCAGTAGTAGTTTCCGATGCACATCTGGAGGCTTTCTGTACTCTGTGGACTATCAGAGTGTTGATGAAAAACAGAAATTGCATCGGGATTGAATACAACAGTCACCATGCGCACTTTCCTCCATGAGAGTAAAGTCTCTAACAGTCTACGATTTGATCGTTCCCTGGAAGACCAGTAGTAGTTTCCTAATTACATCTGGAGGCTTTCTGTACACTGTGGACTATCAGAGTGTTGATGAAACACAGAAATAGCATCGGGGTTGAATACAACAGTCTCCAAGCGCAGTTTCCTCCATCAGAGTAATGTCTCAAACAGTCTACGCTTTGTACGTTCCCTGGAAGACCAGTAGTATTTTCCGATGCACATCTGGAGGCATTCTGTAATCTGTGGACTATTAGAGTGTAGATGAAACACAGAAATTGCTTCGGGATTGAATACAACAGCCGCCATGCACACATTCCCCCATAAAAGTAATGTCTCAAACAGTCTACGATTTGATGGTTCCCTGGAAGACCAGTAGTAGTTTCCGATGAACATCTGGAGGCATTCTGTAATCTATGGACTATCAGAGTGTTGATGAAACACAGAAATTGCATCCGGATTGAATACAACAGTCAACACGCGCACTTTCCTCCACGGGAGTAATGTCTCAAACAATCTACGATTTCATCGATCCCTGGAAGACCAGTAGTAGTTTCCGATGCACATCTGGTGGCATTCTGTAATGTGTAGACTATCAGGGTGTTGATGAAACACAGTAATTGCATCGGGATTGAATACAAGAGTCACCATGCGGACTTTCCTCCACGGTAGTAATGTCTCAAACAGTCTACGCTTTGATCGTTCCCTGGAAGACCAGTAGTAGTTTCCGATGAACATCTGGCGGCATTCTGTTGTCTGTGGACTATCAGAGTGTTGATGAAACACAGAAATTGCATCGGGATTGAATACAACAGTCACCATGCGCACGTTCCTCCATGGGAGTAAATTCTCAAACAGTCTACGCTTGCATCGTTCCCTGGAAGACCAGTAGTAGTTTCCGATGCACATCTGGGGGATTTCCGTAACCTGTGGACTATCAGGGTGTTGATGAAACACAGAAATTGCATAGGGATTGAATACAACAGTCACCATGCGCACATTCCTCCATAAAAGTAATGTCTCAAACAGTCTACGATTTGATCGTTCCCTGGAAGACCAGTAGTAGTTTCCGATGAACATCTGGAGGCATTCTGTAATCTGTGGACTATCATAATGTTGATGAAACACAAGAAATTGCATCGGGATTGAATACAACATTCACCATGCGCACTTTCCTCAATTGGAGTAATGTTTTAAACAGTCTACGCTTTGATCGTTCCCTGGAAGACCAGTAGTAGTTTCCGATGCACATCTGGAGGCATTCTGTAAAATGTGGACTATTAGAGTGTTGATGAAACACGGAAATAGCATCCGGATAGAATACAACAGTCAGCATGCGCACTTTCCTCCATGGGAGAAATGTCTCAAACAATCTACGCTTTGATCGTTCATTGGAAGACCAGTAGCAGTTTCCGATGCACATCTGGTGGCATTCTGTAATGTGTAGACTATCAGAGTGTTGATGAAACACAGAAATTGCATCGGGAATGAATACAACAGTCTTCATGCGCACTTTCCTCCACGGGAGGTATGTTCAAACAGTCTATTCTTTGATCGCTCCCTGGAAGACCAGTAGTAGTTTCCGATGAACATCTGGCGGCATTCTGTAGTCTGTGGACTATCAGAGTGTTGATGAAACACAGAAATTGCATCGGGATTGAATGCAACAGTCACCATGCACACATTCCTCCATGGGAGTAAAGTCTCAAACAGTCTACGCTTGCATCGTTCCCTGGAAGACCAGTAGTAGTTTCCGATGCACATCTGGTGGCATTCTTTAATCTGTGGACTATCAGAGTGTTGATGAAACACAGAAATTGCATCGGGAATGATTACAACAGTCACCATGCGCAGTTTCCTCCATGGGAGTAATGTCTCAAACAGTCTACGCTTTGATCGTTCCCTGGAAGACCAGTAGTAGTTTCCGATGCACATCTGGGGGCTTTCCGTAATCTGTGGACTATCAGAGTTTTGATGAAACACAGAAATTGCCTCGGGATTGAACACAACAGACAACATGCACACTTTCCTCCATGGGAGTAATGCTCAAACAGTCTATGTTTTGATCGTTGCCTGTAAGACCAGTAGTAGTTTCCGATGCACATCTGGTGGCATTCAGTAATCTGTGGACTATTAGAGTGTTGATGAAACACAGAAATTGCATCGGGATTGAATACAACAGTCACCATGCGCACTTTCCTACAAGTGAGTAAAGTCTCAAACAGTCTACGCTTTGATCCTTCACTGGAAGACCAGTAGTTGTTTTCGATGCACATCTGGAGGCATTTTGTAATCTGTGGACTATCAGACTGTTGATGAAACACAGAAATTGCATCGGGATTGAATACAACAGGCACCATCCGCACTCTCCTCCATGGTAGTAATGTCTGAAACAGTCTACGATTTGATCGTTCCCTGGAAGACCAGTAGTAGTTTCCGATGCACATCTGGTGGCATTCTGTAATCTGGGGACAATCAGAGTGTTGATGAAACACACAAATTGCATCGGGATTGAATACAACAGTCACCATGCGCACATTCCTCCACAAAAGTAATGTCTCAAACAGTCTACGCTTTGATCGTTCCATGGAAGACCAGTAGTAGTTTCCGATGCACATCTAAAGGCATTCTGTAATCTGTGGACTATCAGAGTGTTGATGAAACACAGAAATTGCATCCCGATTGAATACAACAGTCACCATGCGCACTTTCCTCCATGGGAGTAATGTCCCAAACAGTCAACGCTTTGTTCGTTCCCTGGAAGACCAGTAGTAGTTTCCGATGCACATCTGGTGGCATTCTGTAATCTGTGGACTATCAGAATGTTGATGAAACACAGATATTGCATCAGGAATGAATACAACAGTCACCATGCGCAGTTTCCTCCATGGGAGTATTGTCTCAAACAGTCTACGCTTTGATCGTTCCCTGGAAGAACAGTAGTAGCTTCCGATGCTTATCTGGGGCTTTCTGTAATCTGTGGACCATCAGAGTGTTGATGAAACACAGAAATTGCATCGGGATTGAATACAACAGTTACCATGCACACTTTCCTCCATGCGAGTTATGTCTCTAACAGTCTACGCTTTGATCGTTCCCCAGAAGACCAGTAGTAGTTTCCTATGCACATCTGGAGGCTTTCTGTACACTGTGGACTATCAGAGTGTTGGTGAAACACAGAAATTGCATCGGGGTTGAATACAACAGTCTCCATGCACAGTTACCTCCATGGGAGTAATGTCTCAAACAGTCTACGCTTTGATCGTTGTCTTGAAGACCAGTAGTAGTTTACAATGAACATCTGGAGGCATTCTGTAATCTGTGGACTATCAGAGTGTTGATGAAACACAGAAATTGCATCGGGATTGAATACAACGAACACCATGCGCACTTTCATACACGGTAGTAATGTCTCAAACTGTCTACGCTTTGATCGTTCCCTGGAAGACCAGTAGTAGTTGCCAATGAACATCTGGCGGCATTCTGTAATCTGTGGACTAACAGAGTGTTGATGAAACACAGAAATTGCATCGGGATTGAATACAACAGTCACCACCCGCACTCTCCTCCATGGGAGTAATGTCTGAAACAGTCTACGATTTGATCGTTCCCTGGAAGACCAGTAGTAGTTTCCGATGCACATCTGGAGGCATTCTGTAATCTGTGGACTATCAGAGTGTTCATGAAACACAGAAATTGCATCGGGATTGAATACAACAGTCACCATGCGCACTTTCATCCATTGGAGTAATATCTCAAACAGTCTACGATTTCGTCGTTCCCTGGAAGACCAGTAGTAGTTTCCGATGCACATCTGGAGGCATTCTGTAAAATGTGGACTATCAGAGTGTTGATGAAACACGGAAATTGCATCCGGATTGAATACAACAGCCACCATGCGCACTTTCCTCCACGGGAGTAATGTCTCAAACGATCTACGATTTGATCGTTCCCTGGAAGACCAGTAGTAGTTTCCGATGCACATCTGGTGACATTCTGCAATGTGTAGACTATCAGGTTGTTGATGAAACACAGTAATTGCATCGGGATTGAATACAACAGTCACCATGCGCACTTTCCTCCATGCGAGTAATGTCTCTAACAGTCTACGCTTTGATCGTTCCCCAGAAGACCAGTAGTAGTTTCCTATGCACATCTGGAGGCTTTCTGTACACTGTGGACTATCAGAGTGTTGGTGAAACACAGAAATTGCATCAGGGTTGAATACAACAGTCTCCATGCACAGTTACCTCCATGGGAGTAATGTCTCAAACAGTTTACGCTTTGATCGTTGTCTTGAAGACCAGTAGTAGTTTACAATGAACATCTGGAGGCATTCTGTAATCTGTGGACTATCAGAGTGTTGATGAAACACAGAAATTGCATCGGGATTGAATACAACAAACACCATGCGCACTTTCATACACGGTAGTAATGTCTCAAACTGTCTACGCTTTGATCGTTCCCTGGAAGACCAGTTGTAGTTGCCAATGAACATCTGGCGGCATTCTGTAATCTGTGGACTAACATAGTGTTGATGAAACACAGAAATTGCATCGGGATTTAATACAACAGTCACCATTCGCACATTCCTCCATGGGAGTAAAGTCTCAAACAGTCTACACTTTGATCGTAGCCTGGAAGACCAGTAGTAGTTTCCGATGAACATCTGGAGGCATTCTGTAATCTGTGGACTCTCAGAGTGTTGATGGAACACAGAAATTGCATCGGGATTGAATACAACAGTCACCATGCGGACTTTCCTCCACGGTAGTAATGTCTCAAACAGTCTACGCTTTGATCGTTCCCTGGAAGACCAGTAGTAGTTTCCGATGCACATCTGGTGGCATTCTGTAATGTGTAGACTATCAGGGTGTTGATGAAACACAGTAATTGCATCGGGATTGAATACAACAGTCACCATGCGGACTTTCCTCCACGGTAGTAATGTCTCAAACAGTCTACGCTTTGATCGTTCCCTGGAAGACCAGTAGTAGTTTCCGATGAACATCTGGCGGCATTCTGTTGTCTGTGGACTATCAGAGTGTTGATGAAACACAGAAATTGCATCGGGATTGAATACAACAGTCACCATGCGCACGTTCCTCCATGGGAGTAAATTCTCAAACAGTCTACGCTTGCATCGTTCCCTGGAAGACCAGTAGTAGTTTCCGATGCACATCTGGGGGATTTCCGTAACCTGTGGACTATCAGAGTGTTGATGAAACACAGAAATTGCATAGGGATTGAATACAACAGTCACCATGCGCACATTCCTCCATAAAAGTAATGTCTCAAACAGTCTACGATTTGATCGTTCCCTGGAAGACCAGTAGTAGTTTCCGATGAACATCTGGAGGCATTCTGTAATCTGTGGACTATCATAATGTTGATGAAACACAAGAAATTGCATCGGGATTGAATACAACATTCACCATGCGCACTTTCCTCAATTGGAGTAATGTTTTAAACAGTCTACGCTTTGATCGTTCCCTGGAAGACCAGTAGTAGTTTCCGATGCACATCTGGAGGCATTCTGTAAAATGTGGACTATTAGAGTGTTGATGAAACACGGAAATAGCATCCGGATAGAATACAACAGTCAGCATGCGCACTTTCCTCCACGGGAGAAATGTCTCAAACAATCTACGCTTTGATCGTTCATTGGAAGACCAGTAGCAGTTTCCGATGCACATCTGGTGGCATTCTGTAATGTGTAGACTATCAGAGTGTTGATGAAACACAGAAATTGCATCGGGAGTGAATACAACAGTCTTCATGCGCACTTTCCTCCACGGGAGGTATGTTCAAACAGTCTACGCTTTGATCGCTCCCTGGAAGACCAGTAGTAGTTTCCGATGAACATCTGGCGGCATTCTGTAGTCTGTGGACTATCAGAGTGTTGATGAAACACAGAAATTGCATCGGGATTGAATGCAACAGTCACCATGCACACATTCCTCCATGGGAGTAAAGTCTCAAACAGTCTACGCTTGCATCGTTCCCTGGAAGACCAGTAGTAGTTTCCGATGCACATCTGGTGGCATTCTGTAATCTGTGGACTATCAGAGTGTTGATGAAACACAGAAATTGCATCGGGAATGATTACAACAGTCACCATGCGCAGTTTCCTCCATGGGAGTAATGTCTCAAACAGTCTACGCTTTGATCGTTCCCTGGAAGACCAGTAGTAGTTTCCGATGCACATCTGGGGGCTTTCCGTAATCTGTGGACTATCAGAGTTTTGATGAAACACAGAAATTGCCTCGGGATTGAACACAACAGACAACATGCACACTTTCCTCCATGGGAGTAATGCTCAAACAGTCTATGTTTTGATCGTTGCCTGTAAGACCAGTAGTAGTTTCCGATGCACATCTGGTGGCATTCAGTAATCTGTGGACTATTAGAGTGTTGATGAAACACAGAAATTGCATCGGGATTGAATACAACAGTCACCATGCGCACTTTCCTACAAGTGAGTAAAGTCTCAAACAGTCTACGCTTTGATCCTTCACTGGAAGACCAGTAGTTGTTTTCGATGCACATCTGGAGGCATTCTGTAATCTGTGGACTATCAGACTGTTGATGAAACACAGAAATTGCATCGGGATTGAATACAACAGGCACCATCCGCACTCTCCTCCATGGTAGTAATGTCTGAAACAGTCTACGATTTGATCGTTCCCTGGAAGACCAGTAGTAGTTTCCGATGCACATCTGGTGGCATTCTGTAATCTGTGGACTATCAGAATGTTGATGAAACACAGATATTGCATCAGGAATGAATACAACAGTCACCATGCGCAGTTTCCTCCATGGGAGTATTGTCTCAAACAGTCTACGCTTTGATCGTTCCCTGGAAGAACAGTAGTAGTTTCCGATGCACATCTGGGGCTTTCTGTAATCTGTGGACCATCAGAGTGTTGATGAAACACAGAAATTGCATCGGGATTGAATACAACAGTTACCATGCGCACTTTCCTCCATGCGAGTAATGTCTCTAACAGTCTACGCTTTGATCGTTCCCCAGAAGACCAGTAGTAGTTTCCTATGCACATCTGGAGGCTTTCTGTACACTGTGGACTATCAGAATGTTGGTGAAACACAGAAATTGCATCGGGGTTGAATACAACAGTCTCCATGCACAGTTACCTCCATGGGAGTAATGTCTCAAACAGTCTACGCTTTGATCGTTGTCTTGAAGACCAGTAGTAGCTTACAATGAACATCTGGAGGCATTCTGTAATCTGTGGACTATCAGAGTGTTGATGAAACACAGAAATTGCATCGGGATTGAATACAACAAACACCATGCTTACTTTCATACACGGTAGTAATGTCTCAAACTGTCTACGCTTTGATCGTTCCCTGGAAGACCAGTAGTAGTTGCCAATGAACATCTGGCGGCATTCTGTAATCTGTGGACTAACAGAGTGTTGATGAAACACAGAAATTGCATCGGGATTGAATTCAACAGTCACCACCCGCACTCTCCTCCATTCGAGTAATGTCTGAAACAGTCTACGATTTGATCGTTCCCTGGAAGACCAGTAGTAGTTTCCGATGCACATCTGGTGACATTCTGCAATGTGTAGACTATCAGGTTGTTGATGAAACACAGTAATTGCATCGGGATTGAATACAACAGTCACCATGCGCACTTTCCTCCATGCGAGTAATGTCTCTAACAGTCTACGCTTTGATCGCTCCCCAGAAGACCAGTAGTAGTTTCCTATGCACATCTGGAGGCTTTCTGTACACTGTGGACTATCAGAGTGTTGGTGAAACACAGAAATTGCATCAGGGTTGAATACAACAGTCTCCATGCACAGTTACCTCCATGGGAGTAATGTCTCAAACAGTTTACGCTTTGATCGTTGTCTTGAAGACCAGTAGTAGTTTACAATGAACATCTGGAGGCATTCTGTAATCTGTGGACTATCAGAGTGTTGATGAAACACAGAAATTGCATCGGGATTGAATACAACAAACACCATGCGCACTTTCATACACGGTAGTAATGTCTCAAACTGTCTACGCTTTGATCGTTCCCTGGAAGACCAGTAGTAGTTGCCAATGAACATCTGGCGGCATTCTGTAATCTGTGGACTAACATAGTGTTGATGAAACACAGAAATTGCATCGGGATTTAATACAACAGTCACCATTCGCACATTCCTCCATGGGAGTAAAGTCTCAAACAGTCTACACTTTGATCGTAGCCTGGAAGACCAGTAGTAGTTTCCGATGAACATCTGGAGGCATTCTGTAATCTGTGGACTCTCAGAGTGTTGATGGAACACAGAAATTGCATCGGGATTGAATACAACAGTCTCCATGCACAGTTTCCTAAATCGGAGTAATGTCTCAAACAGTCTACGCTTTTATCGTTCCCTGGAAGACCAGTAGTAGTTTCCGATGCACACCTGGAGGCATTCTGTAATCTGTGGAATATCAGAGTGTTGATGAAACACTGAAATTGCATCGGGATTGAATACAACAGTCACCATGCGCACTTTCCTCCATGGGAGTAATTCTCAAACAGTCTATTCTCTGATCGTACCCTGTAAGACCAGTAGTAGCTTCCGATGCACATCTGGTGGCCTTCTGTAATCTGTGGACTATCAGAGTGTTAAAGAAACACAGAAATTGCATCGGGAATGAATATTTCAGTCACCATGCGCACTTTCCTCCACGGGTGGTATGTCTCGAACAGTCTACGCTTTGATCGTTCCCTGGAAGACCAGTAGTAGTTTCCTATGCACATCTGGAGGCTTTCTGTACACTGTGGACTATCAGAGTGTTGGTGAAACACAGAAATTGCATCGGGGTTGAATACAACAGTCTCCATGCACAGTTACCTCCATGGGAGTAACGTCTCAAACAGTCTACGCTTTGATCGTTGTCTTGAAGACCAGTAGTAGTTTACGATGAACATCTGGATTCATTCTGTAATCTGTGGACTATCAGAGTGTTGATGAAACACAGAAATTGCATCGGGATTGAATACAACAGTCACCATGCGCAGTTTCATACACGGTTGTAATGTCTCAAACTGTCTACGCTTTGATCGTTCCCTGGAAGACCAGTAGTAGTTGCCAATGAACATCTGGCGGCATTCTGTAATCTGTGGACTATCAGAGTGTTGATGAAACACAGAAATTGCATCGGGATTGAATACAACAGTCATCATTCGCACATTCCTCCATGGGAGTAAAGTCTCAAACAGTCTACACTTTGATCGTTGCCTGGAAGACCAGTAGTAGTTTCCGATGAACATCTGGAGGCATTCTGTAATCTGTGGACTATTAGAGTGTTGATGAGACACAGAAATTGCATAGGGATTGAATACAAGAGTCACCATGCGCACATTCCCCCATAAAAGTAATGTCTCAAACAGTCAACGATTTGATCGTTCCCCGGAAGACCAGTAGTAGTTTCCGATGAACATCTGGAGGCATTCTGTAATCTGTGGCCTTTCAGAGTGTTGATGAAACACAGATATTTCATCGGGATTGAATACAAAAGTCACCATGCGCACTTTCCTCCATGGGAGTAATTCTCAAACATTCTATGCTTCGATCGTTCACTGTAAGAATAGTAGTAGTTTCCGATGCACATCTGGAGGCATTCTGTAATCTGTGGAATATCAGAGTGTTGATGAAACACAGAAATTGCATCGGTATTGAATACAACAGTCACCATGCGCACTTTCCTCCATGGGAGTAATTCTCAAACAGTCTATTCTCTGATCGTTCCCTGTAAGACCAGTAGTAGCTTCCGATGCACATCTGGTGGCCTTCTGTAATCTGTGGACTATCAGAGTGTTAAAGAAACAAAGAAATTGCATCGGGAATGAATATAACAGTCACCATGCGCACTTTCCTCCACGGGAGGTATCTCTCGAACAGTCTACGCTTTGATCGTTCCCTGGAAGACCAGTAGTAGTTTCCTATGCACATCTGGAGGCTTTCTGTACACTGTGGACTATCAGAGTGTTGGTGAAACACAGAAATTGCATAGGGATTGAATACAACAGTCACCATGCGCATATTCCCCCATAAAAGTAATGTCTCAAACAGTCAACGATTTGATCGTTCCCTGGAAGACCAGTAGTAGTTTCCGATGAACATCTGGAGGCATTCTGTAATCTGTGGACTATCAGAGTGTTAATGAAACACAGAAATTGCATCGGGATTGAATACAACAGTCACCATGCGCACATTCCTCCATGGGAGTAAATCTCAAACAGTCTACGCTATCATCGTTCCCTGGAAGACCAGTAGTAGTTTCCGATGCACATCTGGAGGCATTCTGTAAAATGTGGACTATCAGAGTGTTGATGAAACACGGAAATTGCATCCGGATTGAATACAAGAGCCACCATGCGCACTTTCCTCCACGGGAGTAATGTCTCAGACGATCTACGATTTGATCGTTCCCTGGAAGACCAGTAGTAGTTTCCGATGCACATCTTGTGGCATTCTGTAATGTGTAGACTATCAGGTTGTTGATGAAACACAGTAATTGCATCGGGATTGAATACAACAGTCACCATGCGCTCTTTCCTCCATGGGAGTAATGTCTCTAACAGTCTACGCTTTGATCGTTCCCCAGAAAACCAGTAGTAGTTTCCTATGCACATCTGGAGGCTTTCTGTACACTGTGGACTACCAGAGTGTTGGTGAAACACAGAAATTGCATCGGGGTTGAATACAACAGTCTCCATGCGCAGTTACCTCCATGGGAGTAATGTCTCAAACAGTCTACGTTTGATCGTTGTCTTGAAGACCAGTAGTAGTTTACGATGAACATCTGGAGGCATTCTGTAATCTGTGGACTATCAGAGTGTTGATGAAACACAGAAATTGCATCGGGATTGAATACAACAGTCACCATGCGCACTTTCCTCCACGGTAGTAATGTCTCAAACTGTCTACGCTTTGATCGTTCCCTGGAAGACCAGTAGTAGATTACGATGAACATCTGGAGGAATTCTGTAATCTGTGGACTATCAGAGTGTTGATGAAACACAGAAATTGCATCGGGATTGAATACAACAGTCACCATGCGCACTTTCCTCCACGGTAGTAATGTCTCAAACTGTCTACGCTTTGATCGTTCCCTGGAAGACCAGCAATAGTTTCCGATGAACATCTGGTTGCATTCTGTAATCTGTGGACTATCAGAGTGTTGATGAAACACAAAAATTGCATCGGGATTGAATACAACAGTCACCATGCGCACTTTCCTCCATGGGAGTAATTCTCAAACAGTCTATGCTTTGATCGTTCCCTGTAAGACCAGTAGTAGTTTCCGATGCACATCTGGTGGCATTCTGTAATCTGTGGACTATCAGAGTGTTGATGAAACACAGAAATTGCATTGGGAATGATTACAACAGTCACCATGCGCAGTTTCCTCCATGGGAGTAATGTCTCAAACAGTCTACGCTTTGATCGTTCCCTGGAAGACCAGTAGTAGTTTCCGATGCACATCTGGGGGCTTTCCGTAATCTGTGGACTATCAGAGTGTTGATGAAACACAGAAATTGCCTCGGGATTGAATACAACAGACAACATGCACACTTTCCTCCATGGGAGTAATTCTCAAACAGTCTATGCTTTGATCGTTCCCTGGAAGCCCAGTAGTAGTTTCCGATGAACATCTGGAGGCATTCTCTAATCTGTGGAGTATCAGAGTGTTGATGAAACACAAGAAATTGCATCGGGATTGAATACAACAGTCACCATGCGCACTTTCCTCAATTGGAGTAATGTCTCAAACAGTCTACGCTTTGATCGTTCCCTGGAAGACCAGTAGTAGTTTCCGATGCACATCTGGAGGCGTTCTGTAATCTGTGGACTATCAGAGTGTTGATGAAACACAGAAATTGCATCGGGATTGAATACAACAGTCACCATGCGCACTTTCCTACACGTGAGTAATGTCTCAAACAATCTACGTTTGATCCTTCACTGGAAGACCAGTAGTTGTTTCCGATGCACATCTGGAGGCATTCTGTAATCTGTGGACTATCATACTGTTGATGAAACACAGAAATTGAATCGGGATTGAATACAACAGTCACCACCCGCACTCTCCTCCATGGGAGTAATGTCTGAAACAGTCTACGATTTGATCGTTCCCTGGAAGACCAGTAGTAGTTTCCGATGCATATCTGGAGGCATTCAGTAATCTGTGGACTATCAGAGTGTTGATGAAACACAGAAATTGAATCGGGATTGAATACAACAGTCACCATGCGCACTTTCATTCATTGGAGTAATATCTCAAACAGTCTACGATTTCGTCGTTCCCTGGAGGACCAGTAGTAGTTTCCGATGCACATCTGGAGGCATTCTGTAAAATGTGGACTATCAGAGTGTTGATGAAACACGGAAATTGCATCCGCATTGAATACAACAGCCACCATGCGCACTTTCCTCCACGGGAGTAATATCTCAAACGATCTACGATTTGATCGTTATCCGGAAGACCAGTAGTAGTTTCCTATGCACATCTGGAGGCTTTCTGTACACTGTGGACTATCAGAGTGTTGGTGAAACACAGAAATTGCATCGGGGTTGAATACAACAGTCTCCATGCACAGTTACCTCCATGGGAGTAATGTCTCAAACAGTCTACGCTTTGATCGTTGTCTTGAAGACCAGTAGTAGTTTACAATGAACATCTGGAGGCATTCTGTAATCTGTGGACTATCAGAGTGTTGATGAAACACAGAAATTGCATCGGGATTGAATACAACAGACACCATGCGCACTTTCATACACGGTAGTAATGTCTCAAACTGTCTACGCTTTGATCGTTCCCTGGAAGACCAGTAGTAGTTGCCAATGAACATCTGGCGGCATTCTGTAATCTGTGGACTAACAGAGTGTTGATGAAACACAGATATTGCATCGGGATTTAATACAACAGTCACCATTCGCACATTCCTCCATGGGAGTAAAGTCTCAAACAGTCTACGCTTTGATCGTTGCCTGGAAGACCAGTAGTAGTTTCCGATGAACATCTGGAGGCATTCTGTAATCTGTGGACTCTCAGAGTGTTGATGGAACACAGAAATAGCATCGGGATTGAATACAACAGTCTCCATGCACAGTTTCTTAAATCGGAGTAATGTTTCAAACAGTCTACGCTTTTATCGTTCCCTGGAAGACCAGTAGTAGTTTCCGATGCACACCTGGAGGCATTCTGTAATCTGTGGAATATCAGAGTGTTGATGAAACACAGAAATTGCATCGGGATTGAATACAACAGTCACCATGCGCACTTTCCTCCATGGGAGTAATTCTCAACAGTCTATTCTCTGATCGTACCCTGTAAGACCAGTAGTAGCTTCCGATGCACATCTGGTGGCCTTCTGTAATCTGTGGACTATCAGAGTGTTAAAGAAACACAGAAATTGCATCGGGAATGAATATAACAGTCACCATGCGCACTTTCCTCCACGGGAGGTATGTCTCGAACAGTCTACGCTTTGATCGTTCCCTGGAAGACCAGTAGTAGTTTCCAATGCACATCTGGAGGCTTTCTGTACACTGTGGACTATCAGAGTGTTGGTGAAACACAGAAATTGCATCGTGGTTGAATACAACAGTCTCCATGCACAGTTACCTCCATGGGAGTAATGTCTCAAACAGTCTACGCTTTGATCGTTGTCTTGAAGACCAGTAGCAGTTTACGATGAACATCTGGAGGCATTCTGTAATCTGTGGACTATCAGAGTGTTGATGAAACACAGAAATTGCATCGGGATTGAATACAACAGTCACCATGCGCAGTTTCATACACGGTAGTAATGTCTCAAACTGTCTACGCTTTGATCGTTCCCTGGAAGACCAGTAGTAGTTGCCAATGAACATCTGGCGGCATTCTGTAATCTGTGGACTATCAGAGTGTTGATGAAACACAGAAATTGCATCGGGATTGAATACAACAGTCATCATTCGCACATTCCTCCATGGGAGTAAAGTCTCAGACAGTCTACACTTTGATCGTTGCCTGGAAGACCAGTAGTAGTTTCCGATGAACGTCTGGAGGCATTCTGTAATCTGTGGACTATTAGAGTGTTGATGAGACACAGAAATTGCATAGGGATTGAATACAAGAGTCACCATGCGCACATTCCCCCATAAAAGTAATGTCTCAAACAGTCAACGATTTGATCGTTCCCTGGAAGACCAGTAGTAGTTTCCGATGAACATCTGGAGGCATTCTGTAATCTGTGGCCTATCAGAGTGTTGATGAAACACAGATATTTCATCGGGATTGAATACAAAAGTCACCATGCGCACTTTCCTCTATGGGAGTAATTCTCAAACATTCTATGCTTCGATCGTTCACTGTAAGAATAGTAGTAGTTTCCGATGTACATCTAGAGGCATTCTGTAATCTGTGGACTATTGGAGTGTTGATGAAACACAGAAACTGCATCGGGATTGAATACAACAGTCACCATGCGCCCATTCCTCCATAAAAGTAATGTCTCAACAGTCTACGCTTTGATCGTTCCCTGGAAGACCAGTAGTAGTTTCCGATGCACATCTGGAGGCATTCTGTAATTTGTGGAATATCAGAGTGTTGATGAAACACAGAAATTGCATCGGTATTGAATACAACAGTCACCATGCGCACTTTCCTCCATGGGAGTAATTCTCAAACAGTCTATTCTCTGATCGTTCCCTGTAAGACCAGTAGTAGCTTCCGATGCACATCTGGTGGCCTTCTGTAATCTGTGGACTATCAGAGTGTTAAAGAAACACAGAAATTGCATGGCGAATTAATATAACAGTCACCATGCGCACTTTCCTCCACGGGAGGTATGTCTCGAACAGTCTACGCTTTGATCGTTCCCTGGAAGACCAGTAGTAGTTTCCGATGCACATCTGGAGGCATTCTGTAATCTGTGGACTATTAGAATGTTGATGAGACACAGAAATTGCATAGGGATTGAATACGACAGTCACCATGCGCACATTCCCCCATAAAAGTAATGTCTCAAACAGTCAACGATTTGATCGTTCCCTGGAAGACCAGTAGTAGTTTCCGATGCACATCTGGAGGCATTCTGTAAAATGTGGACTATCAGAGTGTTGATGAATCACGGAAATTGCATCCGGATTGAATACAAGAGCCACCATGCGCACTTTCCTCCACGGGAGTAATGTCTCAAACGATCTACGATTTGATCGTTCCCTGGAAGACCAGTAGTAGTTTCCGATGCACATCTGGTGGCATTCTGTAATGTGTAGACTATCAGGTTGTTGATGAAACACAGTAATTGCATCGGGATTGAATACAACCGTCACCATGCGCTCTTTCCTCCATGGGAGTAATGTCTCTAACAGTCTACGCTTTGATCGTTCCCCAGAAGACCTGTAGTAGTTTCCTATGCACATCTGGAGGCTTTCTGTACACTGTGGACTACCAGAGTGTTGGTGAAACACAGAAATTGCATCGGGGTTGAATACAACAGTCTCCATGCGCAGTTACCTCCATCGGAGTAATGTCTCAAACAGTCTACGTTTGATCGTTGTCTTGAAGACCAGTAGTAGTTTACGATGAACATCTGGAGGCATTCTGTAATCTGTGGACTATCGGAGTGTTGATGAAACACAGAAATTGCATCGGGATTGAATACAACAGTCACCATGCGCACTTTCCTCCACGGTAGTAATGTCTCAAACTGTCTACGCTTTGATCGTTCCATGGAAGACCAGTAGTAGATTACGATGAACATCTGGAGGCATTCTGTAATCTGTGGACTATCAGAGTGTTGATGAAACACAGAAATTGCATCGGGATTGAATACAACTGTCACCATGCGCACTTTCCTCCACGGTAGTAATGTCTCAAACTGTCTACGCTTTGATCGTTCCCTGGAAGACCAGTAGTAGTTTCCGATGAACATCTGGAGGCATTCTGTAATCTGTGGACTATCAGACTGTTGATGAAACACAAAAATTGCATCGGGATTGAATACAACAGTCTCCATGCGCAGTTTCCTAAATGGGAGTAATGTCTCTAACAGTGTACGCTTTGATCTTTCCCTGGAAGACCAGTAGTAGTTTCCGATGCACTTTTGGGGGCTTTCTGTAATCTGTGGACTATCAGACTGGAGATGAAACACAGAAATTGCATCGGGATTGAATACAACAGTCACCATGCGCACTTTCCTCCATGGGAGTAATGTCTCAAACAGTCTACGCTTTGATCGTTCCCTGGAAGACCAGTAGTAGTTTCCGATGAACATCTGGAGGCATTCTGTAATCTGTGCACTATCAGAGAGTTGATGAAACAAGGAAATTGCACCTGGATTGCATACAACAGTCACCATGCCCACTTTCTTCCATGGGAGTAATATCTCAAACAATCTACGCTTTGATCGTTCCCTGGAAGACCACTAGTAGTTTCCGATGCACATCTGGTGGCATTCTGTAATGTGTAGAATATCAGAGTGATGATGAAACGCAGTAATTGCATCGGGATTGAATACAACAGTCACCATGCGCACATTCCTCCATAAAAGTAGTGTCTCAAACAGTCTACGCTCTGATCGTTCCCTGGAAGACCAGTAGTAGTTTCCGATGCACATCTGTAGGCATTCTGTAATCTGTGGAGTATCAGAGTGTTGATGAAACACAGAAATTGCATCGGGATTGAATACAACAGTCACCATGCGCACTTTCCTCCATGGGCGTAATGTCTCCAACAGTCTACGCTTTGATCGTTCCCTGGAAGACCAGTAGTAGTTTCCGATGAACTTCTGGAGGCATTCTGCAATCTGTGCACTATCAGAGTGTTGATAAGACACAGAAATTGCAACGGGATTGAATACAACAGTCACCATTCGCACTTTCCTCCATGGCAGTAATGTCTAAACAGTCTACGCTTTGATCGTTCCCTGGAAGACCAGTAGCAGTTTCCGATGCACATCTGGAGGCATTCTGTAAAATGTGGGCTATCAGAGTGTTGATGAAAGACAGAAATTGCATCGGGGTTGAATACAACAGTCTCCATGCGCAGTTTCCTCCATGGGAGTATTGTCTCAAACAGTCTACGCTTTGATCGTTCAGTGGAAGACCAGTAGTAGTTTCCGATGCACATCTGGGGGCATTCAGTAATCTGTGGACTATCAGAGTGTTGATGAAACACAGAAATTGCATCGGGATTGAATACAACAGTCACCATGCGCACTTTCATTCATTGGAGTAATATCTCAAACAGTCTACGATTTCGTCGTTCCCTGGAAGACCAGTAGTAGTTTCCGATGCACATCTGGAGGCATTCTGTAAAATGTGGACTATCAGAGTGTTGATGAAACACGGAAATTGCATCCGGATTGAATACAACAGCCACCATGCGCACTTTCCTCCACGGGAGTAATATCTCAAACGATCTACGATTTGATCGTTATCCGGAAGACCAGTAGTAGTTTCCGATGCACATCTAGTGACATTCTGCAATGTGTAGACTATCAGGTTGTTGATGAAACACAGTAATTGCATCGGGATTGAATACAACAGTCACCATGCGCACTTTCCTCCATGCGAGTAATGTCTCTAACAGTCTACGCTTTGATCGTTCCCCAGAAGACCAGTAGTAGTTTCCTATGCACATCTGGAGGCTTTCTGTACACTGTGGACTATCAGAGTGTTGGTGAAACACAGAAATTGCATCGGGGTTGAATACAACAGTCTCCATGCACAGTTACCTCCATGGGAGTAATGTCTCAAACAGTCTACGCTTTGATCGTTGTCTTGAAGACCAGTAGTAGTTTACAATGAACATCTGGAGGCATTCTGTAATCTGTGGACTATCAGAGTGTTGATGAAACACAGAAATTGCATCGGGATTGAATACAACAGACACCATGCGCACTTTCATACACGGTAGTAATGTCTCAAACTGTCTACGCTTTGATCGTTCCCTGGAAGACCAGTAGTAGTTGCCAATGAACATCTGGCGGCATTCTGTAATCTGTGGACTAACAGAGTGTTGATGAAACACAGATATTGCATCGGGATTTAATACAACAGTCACCATTCGCACATTCCTCCATGGGAGTAAAGTCTCAAACAGTCTACACTTTGATCGTTGCCTGGAAGACCAGTAGTAGTTTCCGATGAACATCTGGAGGCATTCTGTAATCTGTGGACTCTCAGAGTGTTGATGGAACACAGAAATAGCATCGGGATTGAATACAACAGTCTCCATGCACAGTTTCTTAAATCGGAGTAATGTTTCAAACAGTCTACGCTTTTATCGTTCCCTGGAAGACCAGTAGTAGTTTCCGATGCACACCTGGAGGCATTCTGTAATCTGTGGAATATCAGAGTGTTGATGAAACACAGAAATTGCATCGGGATTGAATACAACAGTCATCATTCGCACATTCCTCCATGGGAGTAAAGTCTCAGACAGTCTACACTTTGATCGTTGCCTGGAAGACCAGTAGTAGTTTCCGATGAACGTCTGGAGGCATTCTGTAATCTGTGGACTATTAGAGTGTTGATGAGACACAGAAATTGCATAGGGATTGAATACAAGAGTCACCATGCGCACATTCCCCCATAAAAGTAATGTCTCAAACAGTCAACGATTTGATCGTTCCCTGGAAGACCAGTAGTAGTTTCCGATGAACATCTGGAGGCATTCTGTAATCTGTGGCCTATCAGAGTGTTGATGAAACACAGATATTTCATCGGGATTGAATACAAAAGTCACCATGCGCACTTTCCTCCATGGGAGTAATTCTCAAACATTCTATGCTTCGATCGTTCACTGTAAGAATAGTAGTAGTTTCCGATGTACATCTGGAGGCATTCTGTAATCTGTGGACTATTGGAGTGTTGATGAAACACAGAAACTGCATCGGGATTGAATACAACAGTCACCATGCGCCCATTCCTCCATAAAAGTAATGTCTCAACAGTCTACGCTTTGATCGTTCCCTGGAAGACCAGTAGTAGTTTCCGATGCACATCTGGAGGCATTCTGTAATTTGTGGAATATCAGAGTGTTGATGAAACACAGAAATTGCATCGGTATTGAATACAACAATCACCATGCGCACTTTCCTCCATGGGAGTAATTCTCAAACAGTCTATTCTCTGATCGTTCCCTGTAAGACCAGTAGTAGCTTCCGATGCACATCTGGTGGCCTTCTGTAATCTGTGGACTATCAGAGTGTTAAAGAAACACAGAAATTGCATGGCGAATTAATATAACAGTCACCATGCGCACTTTCCTCCACGGGAGGTATGTCTCGAACAGTCTACGCTTTGATCGTTCCCTGGAAGACCAGTAGTAGTTTCCGATGCACATCTGGAGGCATTCTGTAATCTGTGGACTATTAGAATGTTGATGAGACACAGAAATTGCATAGGGATTGAATACGACAGTCACCATGCGCACATTCCCCCATAAAAGTAATGTCTCAAACAGTCAACGATTTGATCGTTCCCTGGAAGACCAGTAGTAGTTTCCGATGAACATCTGGAGGCATTCTGTGATCTGTGGACTATCAGAGTGTTGATGAAACACAGAAATTGCATCGGGATTGAATACAGCAGTCACCATGCGCACTTTCCTCCATGGGAGTAATTCTCAAACAGTCTACGCTATCATCGTTCCCTGGAAGACCAGTAGTAGTTTCCGATGCACATCTGGAGGCATTCTGTAAAATGTGGACTATCAGAGTGTTGATGAATCACGGAAATTGCATCCGGATTGAATACAAGAGCCACCATGCGCACTTTCCTCCATGGGAGTAATGTCTCAAACGATCTACGATTTGATCGTTCCCTGGAAGACCAGTAGTAGTTTCCGATGCACATCTGGTGGCATTCTGTAATGTGTAGACTATCAGGTTGTTGATGAAACACAGTAATTGCATCGGGATTGAATACAACCGTCACCATGCGCTCTTTCCTCCATGGGAGTAATGTCTCTAACAGTCTACGCTTTGATCGTTCCCCAGAAGACCTGTAGTAGTTTCCTATGCACATCTGGAGGCTTTCTGTACACTGTGGACTACCAGAGTGTTGGTGAAACACAGAAATTGCATCGGGGTTGAATACAACAGTCTCCATGCGCAGTTACCTCCATCGGAGTAATGTCTCAAACAGTCTACGTTTGATCGTTGTCTTTAAGACCAGTAGTAGTTTACGATGAACATCTGGAGGCATTCTGTAATCTGTGGACTATCGGAGTGTTGATGAAACACAGAAATTGCATCGGGATTGAATACAACAGTCACCATGCGCACTTTCCTCCACGGTAGTAATGTCTCAAACTGTCTACGCTTTGATCGTTCCATGGAAGACCAGTAGTAGATTACGATGCACATCTGGTGGCATTCTGTAATGTGTAGAATATCAGGGTGATGATGAAACGCAGTAATTGCATCGGGATTGAATACAACAGTCACCATGCGCACATTCCTCCATAAAAGTAGTGTCTCAAACAGTCTACGCTATGGTCGTTCCCTGGAAGACCAGTAGTAGTTTCCGATGCACATCTGTAGGCATTCTGTAATCTGTGGAGTATCAGAGTGTTGATGAAACACAGAAATTGCATCGGGATTGAATACAACAGTCACCATGCGCACTTTCCTCCATGGGCGTAATGTCTCCAACAGTCTACGCTTTGATCGTTCCCTGGAAGACCAGTAGTAGTTTCCGATGAACATCTGGAGGCATTCTGCAATCTGTGCACTATCAGAGTGTTGATAAGACACAGAAATTGCAACGGGATTGAATACAACAGTCACCATTCGCACTTTCCTCCATGGCAGTAATGTCTAAACAGTCTACGCTTTGATCGTTCCCTGGAAGACCAGTAGCAGTTTCCGATGCACATCTGGAGGCATTCTGTAAAATGTGGGCTATCAGAGTGTTGATGAAAGACAGAAATTGCATCGGGGTTGAATACAACAGTCTCCATGCGCAGTTTCCTCCATGGGAGTATTGTCTCAAACAGTCTACGCTTTGATCGTTCAGTGGAAGACCAGTAGTAGTTTCCGATGCACATTTGGGGGCTTTGCGTGATCTGTGGACTATCAGAGTGTTGATGAAACACAGAAATTGCCTCGGGATTTAATACAACAGACAACATGCACACTTTCCTCCATGGGAGTAATTCTCAAACAGTCTATGCTTTGATCGTTCCCTGGAAGACCAGTAGTAGTTTCCGATGAACATCTGGAGGCATTGTGTAATCTGTGGAGTATCAGAGTGTTGATGAAACACAAGAAATTGCATCGGGATTGAATACAACAGTCACCATGCGCACTTTCCTCCATGGCAGTAATGTCTAAACAGTCTACGCTTTGATCGTTCCCTGGAAGACCAGTAGCAGTTTCCGATGCACATCTTGAGGCATTCTGTAAAATGTGGGCTATCAGAGTGTTGATGAAACACAGAAATTGCATCGGGATTGAATACAACAGTCACCATGCGCACTTTCCTAAATTGGAGTAACGTCTCAAACAGTCTACGCTTTGATCGTTCCCTGGAAGACCAGTAGTAGTTTCCGATGCACATCTGGAGGCGTTCTGTAATCTGTGGACTATCAGAGTGTTGATGAAACACAGAAATTGCATCGGGATTGAATACAACAGTCACCATGCGCACTTTCCTACACGTGAGTAATGTCTCAAACAGTCTACGCTTTGATCCTTCACTGGAAGACCAGTAGTTGTTTCCGATGCACATCTGGAGGCATTCTGTAATCTGTGGACTATCATGCTGTTGATGAAACACAGAAATTGCATCGGGATTGAATACAACAGTCACCACCCGCACTCTCCTCCATGGGAGTAATGTCTGAAACAGTCTACGATTTGATCGTTCCCTGGAAGACCAGTAGTAGTTTCCGATGCACATCTGGTGGCATTCTGTAATCTGGGGACTATCAGAGTGTTGATGAAACTCAGAAATTGCATCGGGATTGAATACAACAGTCACCATGCGCACTTTCCTCCATGGGAGTAGTGTCTCAAACAGTCTACTATTTGATCGTTAACTGGAAGACCACTAGTAGTTTCCGATGCACATCTGGTGGCATTCTCTAATCTGTTGGCTATCAGAGTGTTGATGAAACACAGAAATTGCCTCGGGATTGAATACAACAGTCACCATGCGCACTTTCCTCCATTGGAGTAATTCTCAAACAGTCTATTCTCTGATCTTTCCCTGTAAGACCAGTAGTAGCTTCCGATGCACATCTGGTGGCCTTCTGTAATCTGTGGACTATCAGAGTCTTAAAGAAACACAGAAATTGCATCGGGAATGAATATAGCAGTCACCATGCGCACTTTCCTCCACGGGAGGTAAGTCTCGAACAGTCTACGCTTTGATCGTTCCCTGGAAGACCAGTAGTAGTTTCCGATGCACATCTGGTGGCATTTTGTAATCTGTGGCCTATCAGAGTGTTGATGAAACACAGAAATTTCATCGGGATTGAATAACACAGTCACCATGCGCACTTTCCTCCATGTTAGTAATTCTCAAACAGTCTGTGCTTTGATCGTTCCCTGTAAGACTAGTAGTAGTTTCCGATGCACATCTGGAGGCATTCTGTAATCTGTGGACTATTAGAGTGTTGATGAGACACAGAAATTGCATAGGGATTGAATACAACAGTCACCATGCGCACATTCCCCCATAAAAGTAATGTCTCAAACAGTCAACGATTTGATCGATCCCTGGAAGACCAGTAGTAGTTTCCGATGAACATCTGGAGGCATTCTGTAATCTGTGGACTATCAGAGTGTTGATGAAACACAGAAATTGCATCGGGATTGAATACAACAGTCACCATGCGCACTTTCATCCATTGGAGTAATATCTCAAACAGTCTACGATTTCATCGTTCCCTGGAAGACCAGTAGTAGTTTCCGATGCACATCTGGAGCCATTCTGTAAAATTTAGACTATCAGAGTGTTGATAAAACACGGAAATTGCATCCGGATTGAATACAACAGCCACCATGCGCACTTTCCTCCACGGGAGTAATGTCTCAAACGATCTACGATTTGATCGTTCCCTGGAAGACCAGTAGTAGTTTCCAATGCACTTCTGGTGACATTCTGTAATGTGTAGACTATCAGGTTGTTGATGAAACACAGTAGTTGCATCGGGATTGAATACAACAGTCAGCATGCGCACTTTCCTCCATGCGATTAATGTCTCTAACAGTCTACGCTTTGATCGTTCCCCAGGAGACCAGTAGTAGTTTCCTATGCACATCTGGAGGCTTTCTGTACACTGTGGACTATCAGAGTGTTGGTGAAACACAGAAATTGCATCGGGGTTGAATACAACAGTCTCCATGCACAGTTACCTCCATAGGAGTAATGTCTCAAACAGTCTACGCTTTGATCGTTGTCTTGAAGACCAGTAGTAGTTTACGATGAACATCTGGAGGCATTCTGTAATCTGTGGACTATCAGAGTGTTGATGAAACACAGAAATTGCATCGGGATTGAATACAACAGACACCATGCGCACTTTCATACACGGTGGTAATGTCTCAAACTGTCTACGCTTTGATCGTTCCCTGGAAGACCAGTAGTAGTTGAAAATGAACATCTGGCGGCATTCTGTAATCTGTGGACTATCAGAGTGTTGATGAAACACAGAAATTGCATCGCGATTGAATACAACAGTCACCATTCGCACATTCCTCCATGGGAGTAAAGTCTCAAACAGTCTGCACTTTGATCGTTGCCTGGAAGACCAGTAGTAGTTTCCGATGAACATCTGGAGGCATTCTGTAATCTGTGGACTCTCAGAGTGTTGATGGAACACAGAAATTGCATCGGGATTGAATACAACAGTCTCCATGCACAGTTTCCTTAATCGGAGTAATGTCTCAAACAGTCTACGCTTTGATCGTTCCCTGGAAGACCAGTAGTAGTTTCCGATGCACATCTGGAGGCATTCTGTAATCTGTGGAATATCAGAGTGTTGATGAAACACAGAAATTGCATCGGGATTGAATACAACAGTCACCATGCGCACTTTCCTCCATGGGAGTAATTCTCAAACAGTCTATTCTCTGATCGTTCCCTGTAAGACCAGTAGTAGCTTCCGATGCACATATGGTGGCCTTCTGTAATCTGTGGACTATCAGAGTGTTAAAGAAACACAGAAATTGCATCGGGAATGAATATAACAGTCACCATGCGCATTTTCCTCCACGGGAGGTATCTCTCGAACAGTCTACGCTTTGATCGTTCCCTGGAAGACCAGTAGTAGTTTCCTATGCACATCTGGAGGCTTTCTGTACACTGTGGACTATCAGAGTGTTGGTGAAACACAGAAATTGCATCGGGGTTGAATACAACAGTCTCCATGCACAGTTACCTCCATGGGAGTAATGTCTCAAACAGTCTACGCTTTGATCGTTGTCTTGAAGACCAGTAGTAGTTTACGATGAACATCTGGAGGCATTCTGTAATCTGTGGACTATCAGAGTGTTGATGAAACACAGATATTTCATCGGGATTGATTACAAAAGTCACCATGCGCACTTTCCTCCATGGGAGTAATTCTCAAACATTCTATGCTTTGATCGTTCCCTGTAAGAATAGTAGTAGTTTCCGATGCACATCTGGTGGCCTTCTGTAATCTGTGGACTATCAGAGTGTTAAAGAAACACAGAAATAGCATGGGGAATGAATATAACAGTCACCATGCGCACTTTCCTCCACGGGAGGTATGTCTCGAACAGTCTACGCTTTGATCGTTCCCTGGAAGACCAGTAGTAGTTTCCGATGCACATCTGGAGGCATTCTGTAATCTGTGGACTATTAGAATGTTGATGAGACACAGAAATTGCATAGGGATTGAATACAACAGTCACCATGCGCACATTCCCCCATAAAAGTAATGTCTCAAACAGTCAACGATTTGATCGTTCCCTGGAAGACCAGTAGTAGTTTCCGATGAACATCTGGAGGCATTCTGTAATCTGTGGACTATCAGAGTGTTGATGAAACACAGAAATTGCATCGGGATTGAATACAACAGTCACCATGCGCACTTTCCTCCACGGGAGAAATGTCTCAAACAATCTACGATTTGATCGTTCCCTGGAAGACCAGTAGTAGTTTCCGATGCACATCTGGTGGCATTCTGTAATGTGTAGACTGTCAGGGTGTTGATGAAACACAGTAATTGCATCGGGATTGAATACAACAGTCACCATGCGCATTTTCCTCCATGGGAGTAATGTCTCTAGCAGTCTACGATTTGATCGTTCCCCAGAAGACCAGTAGTAGTTTCCTATGCACATCTGTAGGCTTTCTGTACACTGTGGACTATCAGAGTGTTGATGAAACACAGAAATTGCATCGGGATTGAATACAACAGTCACCATGCCCACATTCCTCCATGGGAGTAAAGTCTCAAACAGTCTACGCTTTGATCGTTCCCTGGAAGACCAGTAGTACTTTCCGATGAACATCTGGAGGCATTCTGTAATCTGTGGACTATCAGAGTGTTGATGAAACACAGAAATTGCATCGGGATTGAATACAACAGTCACCATGCGCACTTTCCTCCATGGCAGTAATGTCTAAACAGTCTACGCTTTGATCGTTCCCTGGAAGACCAGTAGTAGTTTCCGATGCACATCTGGAGGCATTCTGTAAAATGTGGGCTATCAGAGTGTTGATGAAAGACAGAAATTGCATCGGGGTTGAATACAACAGTCTCCATGCGCAGTTTCCTCCATGGGAGTAATGTCTCAAACAGTGTACGCTTTGATCGTTCCCTGGAAGACCAGTAGTAGCTTACGATGAACATCTGCAGGCATTCTGTAATCTGTGGACTATCAGAATGTTGACGAAACAAAGAAATTGCATCGGGATTGAATACAGCAGTCACCATGCGCACATTCCTCCATAAAAGTAATGTCTCTAACAGTCTACGCTTTGATCGTTCCCCAGAAGACCAGTAGTAGTTTCCGATGCACATCTGGAGTTTTTCTGTTCTCTGTAGACTATCAGAGAGTTGATGAAACACAGAAATTGCATCGGGATTGAATACAACAGTCACCATGCGCACTTTCCTCCATGGGAGTAATTCTCAAACTGTCTATGCTTTGATCGTTCCCTGGAAGACCAGTAGTAGTTTCCGATGCACATCTCGAGGCATTCTGTACTCTGTGGACTATCAGAGTGTTGATGAAACACAGAAATTGCATCGGGATTGAATACAACAGTCACCATGCGCACTTTCCTCCATTTGAGTAATGTCTCTAACAGTCTAGGCTATGATCGTTCCCTGGAAGACCAGTAGTAGTTTCCGATTCACATCTGGAGGCTTTCTGTACTCTGTGGACTATGAGAGTGTTGATGAAACACAGAAATTACATCGGGATTGAATACAACAGTCTCCATGCGCAGTTTCCTCCATGGGAGTAATGTCTCAAACAGTCTACGCTTTGATCGTTTCCTGGAAGACCAGTAGTAGTTTCCGATGCACATCTGGGGGCTTTCTGTGATCTGTGGACTATCAGAGAGTTGATGAAACACAGAAATTGCATCGGGATTGAATACAACAGTCACCATGCGCACTTTCCTCCATGGGAGTAATTCTCAAACAGTCTATGCTTTGATCGTTCCCTGTAAGACCAGTAGTAGTTTCCGATGCACATCTCGAGGCATTCTGTACTCTGTGGACTATCAGAGTGTTGATGAAACACAGAAATTGCATCGGGATTGAATGCAACAGTCTCCATGCGCAGTTTCCTCCATGGGAGAAATGTCTCAAACATTCTACGCTTTGATCGTTCCCTGGAAGACCATTAGTAGTTTGATTTGCACCTCTGGAGGCATTCTGTAATCTGTGGACTACCAGAGTGTTGATGAAACACAGAAATTGCATCGGGATTGAATACAACAGTCAACATGCGCACTTTCCTCCGTGGGAGTAATTCTCAAACAGTCTTCTGTTTTGATCGTTCCCTGTAAGACCAGTAGTAGTTTCCGATGCACATCTGGTGTCATTCTGTAATCTGTAGACTATCAGCGTGTTGATGAAACACAGAAATTGCATCGGGAATGAATACAACAGACACTATGCGCAGTTTCCTCCATGGGAGTAATGTCTCAAACAGTCTACGCTTTGATCGTTTCCTGGAAGACCAGTAGTAGTTTCCGATGCACATCTGGGGGCTTTCCGTAATCTGTGGACTATCAGAGTGTTGATGAAACACAGAAATTGCATCGGGATTGAATACAACAGTCACCATGCGCACTTTCCTCCATGGGAGTAATTCTCAAACAGTCTATGCTTTGATCGTTCCCTGTAAGACTAGTACTAGTTTCCGATGCACATCTGGTGGCATTCTGTAATCTGTGGACTATCAGAGTGTTGATGAAACACAGAAATTGAATTGGGAATGAATACAACAGTCACCATGCGCAGTTTCCTCCATGGGAGTAATGTCTCAAACAGTCTACGCTTTGATCGTTCCCTGGAAGACCAGTAGTAGATTCCGATGCACATCTGGTGGCATTCTGTAATCTGTGGACTATCAGAGTGTTGATGAAACACAGAAATTGCATCGGGAATGAATACAACAGTCACTATGCGCAGTTTCCTCCATGGGAGTAATATCTCAAACAGTCTACGCTTTGATCGTTCCCTGGAAGACCAGTAGTAGTTTCCGTTTAACATCTGGAGGCATTCTGTATTCTGTGGAGTATCAGAGTGTCGATGAAACACAGAAATTGCATCGGGATTGAATACAACAGTCACCATGCTCACATTCCTCCATAAAAGTAAAGTCTCAAACAGTCTACGCTTTGATCGATCCATGGAAGACAAGTAGTAGTTTCCGATGCACATCTGGAGGCATTCTGTAATCTGTGGACTATCAGAGTGTTGATGAAACACAGAAATTGCATCCCGATTGAATACAACAGTCACCATGCGCACTTTCCTCCATGGGTGTAATGTCCCAAACAGTCAACGCTTTGTTCGTTCCCTGGAAGACCAGTAGTAGTTTCCGATGCACATCTGGTGGCATTCTGTAATCTGTGGACTATCAGAGTGTTGATGAAACACAGAAATTGCATCGGGAATGAATACAACAGTCACCATGCGCAGTTTCCTCCATGGGAGTAATGTCTCAAACAGTCTACGCTTTGATCGTTCCCTGGAAGACCAGTAGTAGATTCCGATGCACATCTGGGGGCTTTCTGTAATCTGTGGACTATCAGAGTGTTAATGAAACACAGAAATTGGCTCCTGATTGAATACAACAGTCACCATGCGCACTTTCCTCCATGGAAGTAATTCTCAAACAGTCTATTCTTTGATCGTTCCTGTAAGACCAGTAGTAGTTTCCCATGCACATCTGGTGGCCTTCTGTAATCTTTGGACTATCAGAGTGTTAAAGAAACACAGAAATTGCATCGGGAATGAATACAACAGTCACCATGCGCACTTTCCTCCACGGGAGGTATGTCTCGAACAGTCTACGCTTTGATCATTCCCTGGAAGACCAGTAGTAGTTTCCGATGCACATCTGGTGGCACTCTGTAATCTGTGACCTATCAGAGTGTTGATGAAACACAGGAATTGCATCGGGATTGAATACAAAAGTCACAATGCGCACTTTCCTCCATGGTAGTATTTCTCAAGCAGTCTATGCTTTGATCGTTCCCTGTAAGACCAGTAGTAGTTTCCGATGCACATCTGGAGGCATTCTGTAATCTGTTGACTATTAGAGTGTTGATGAAACACAGAAATTGCATCGGGATTGAATACAACAGTCACCATGCGCACATTCACCCATGAAAGTAATGTCTCAAACAGTCTACGATTCGATCGTTCCCTGGAATACTAGTAGTAGTTTCCGATGAACATCTGGAGGCATTCCTTAATCTGTGGACTATCAGAGTGTTGATGAAACACAGAAATTGCTTCGGGATTGAATACAACAGTCACCATGCGCACTTTCCTCCATTGGAGTAATGTCTCAAACAGTCAACGCTTTGATCGTTCCCTGGAAGACCAGTAGTAGTTTCCGATGAACATCTGGAGGCATTCTGTGATCTGTGGACTATCAGAGTGTTGATGAAACACAGAAATTGCATCGGGATTGAATACAACAGTCACCATGCGCACTTTCCTCCACGGGAGAAATGTCTCAAACAATCTACGATTTGATCGTTCCCTGGAAGACCAGTAGTAGTTTCCGATGCACATCTGGTGGCATTCTGTAATGTGTAGACTGTCAGGGTGTTGATGAAACACAGTAATTGCATCGGGATTGAATACAACAGTCACCATGCGCATTTTCCTCCATGGGAGTAATGTCTCTAGCAGTCTACGATTTGATCGTTCCCCAGAAGACCAGTAGTAGTTTCCTATGCACATCTGTAGGCTTTCTGTACACTGTGGACTATCAGAGTGTTGATGAAACACAGAAATTGCATCGGGATTGAATACAACAGTCACCATGCCCACATTCCTCCATGGGAGTAAAGTCTCAAACAGTCTACGCTTTGATCGTTCCCTGGAAGACCAGTAGTACTTTCCGATGAACATCTGGAGGCATTCTGTAATCTGTGGACTATCAGAGTGTTGATGAAACACAGAAATTGCATCGGGATTGAATACAACAGTCACCATGCGCACTTTCCTCCATGGCAGTAATGTCTAAACAGTCTACGCTTTGATCGTTCCCTGGAAGACCAGTAGTAGTTTCCGATGCACATCTGGAGGCATTCTGTAAAATGTGGGCTATCAGAGTGTTGATGAAAGACAGAAATTGCATCGGGGTTGAATACAACAGTCTCCATGCGCAGTTTCCTCCATGGGAGTAATGTCTCAAACAGTGTACGCTTTGATCGTTCCCTGGAAGACCAGTAGTAGCTTACGATGAACATCTGCAGGCATTCTGTAATCTGTGGACTATCAGAATGTTGACGAAACAAAGAAATTGCATCGGGATTGAATACAGCAGTCACCATGCGCACATTCCTCCATAAAAGTAATGTCTCTAACAGTCTACGCTTTGATCGTTCCCCAGAAGACCAGTAGTAGTTTCCGATGCACATCTGGAATTTTTCTGTTCTCTGTAGACTATCAGAGAGTTGATGAAACACAGAAATTGCATCGGGATTGAATACAACAGTCACCATGCGCACTTTCCTCCATGGGAGTAATTCTCAAACTGTCTATGCTTTGATCGTTCCCTGGAAGACCAGTAGTAGTTTCCGATGCACATCTCGAGGCATTCTGTACTCTGTGGACTATCAGAGTGTTGATGAAAAACAGAAATTGCATCGGGATTGAATACAACAGTCACCATGCGCACTTTCCTCCATTTGAGTAATGTCTCTAACAGTCTAGGCTATGATCGTTCCCTGGAAGACCAGTAGTAGTTTCCGATTCACATCTGGAGGCTTTCTGTACTCTGTGGACTATGAGAGTGTTGATGAAACACAGAAATTACATCGGGATTGAATACAACAGTCTCCATGCGCAGTTTCCTCCATGGGAGTAATGTCTCAAACAGTCTACGCTTTGATCGTTTCCTGGAAGACCAGTAGTAGTTTCCGATGCACATCTGGGGGCTTTCTGTGATCTGTGGACTATCAGAGAGTTGATGAAACACAGAAATTGCATCGGGATTGAATACAACAGTCACCATGCGCACTTTCCTCCATGGGAGTAATTCTCAAACAGTCTATGCTTTGATCGTTCCCTGTAAGACCAGTAGTAGTTTCCGATGCACATCTCGAGGCATTCTGTACTCTGTGGACTATCAGAGTGTTGATGAAACACAGAAATTGCATCAAAATTGAATGCAACAGTCTCCATGCGCAGTTTCCTCCATGGGAGAAATGTCTCAAACATTCTACGCTTTGATCGTTCCCTGGAAGACCATTAGTAGTTTGATTTGCACCTCTGGAGGCATTCTGTAATCTGTGGACTACCAGAGTGTTGATGAAACACAGAAATTGCATCGGGATTGAATACAACAGTCAACATGCGCACTTTCCTCCGTGGGAGTAATTCTCAAACAGTCTTCTGTTTTGATCGTTCCCTGTAAGACCAGTAGTAGTTTCCGATGCACATCTGGTGTCATTCTGTAATCTGTAGACTATCAGAGTGTTGATGAAACACAGAAATTGCATCGGGAATGAATACAACAGACACTATGCGCAGTTTCCTCCATGGGAGTAATGTCTCAAACAGTCTACGCTTTGATCGTTTCCTGGAAGACCAGTAGTAGTTTCCGATGCACATCTGGGGGCTTTCCGTAATCTGTGGACTATCAGAGTGTTGATGAAACACAGAAATTGCATCGGGATTGAATACAACAGTCACCATGCGCACTTTCCTCCATGGGAGTAATTCTCAAACAGTCTATGCTTTGATCGTTCCCTGTAAGACTAGTACTAGTTTCCGATGCACATCTGGTGGCATTCTGTAATCTGTGGACTATCAGAGTGTTGATGAAACACAGAAATTGAATTGGGAATGAATACAACAGTCACCATGCGCAGTTTCCTCCATGGGAGTAATGTCTCAAACAGTCTACGCTTTGATCGTTCCCTGGAAGACCAGTAGTAGATTCCGATGCACATCTGGTGGCATTCTGTAATCTGTGGACTATCAGAGTGTTGATGAAACACAGAAATTACATCGGGAATGAATACAACAGTCACTATGCGCAATTTCCTCCATGGGAGTAATATCTCAAACAGTCTACGCTTTGATCGTTCCCTGGAAGACCAGTAGTAGTTTCCGATTAACATCTGGAGGCATTCTGTATTCTGTGGAGTATCAGAGTGTCGATGAAACACAGAAATTGCATCGGGATTGAATACAACAGTCACCATGCTCACATTCCTCCATAAAAGTAAAGTCTCAAACAGTCTACGCTTTGATCGATCCATGGAAGACAAGTAGTAGTTTCCGATGCACATCTGGAGGCATTCTGTAATCTGTGGACTATCAGAGTGTTGATGAAACACAGAAATTGCATCCCGATTGAATACAACAGTCACCATGCGCACTTTCCTCCATGGGTGTAATGTCCCAAACAGTCAACGCTTTGTTCGTTCCCTGGAAGACCAGTAGTAGTTTCCGATGCACATCTGGTGGCATTCTGTAATCTGTGGACTATCAGAGTGTTGATGAAACACAGAAATTGCATCGGGAATGAATACAACAGTCACCATGCGCAGTTTCCTCCATGGGAGTAATGTCTCAAACAGTCTACGCTTTGATCGTTCCCTGGAAGACCAGTAGTAGATTCCGATGCACATCTGGGGGCTTTCTGTAATCTGTGGACTATCAGAGTGTTAATGAAACACAGAAATTGGCTCCTGATTGAATACAACAGTCACCATGCGCACTTTCCTCCATGGAAGTAATTCTCAAACAGTCTATTCTTTGATCGTTCCTGTAAGACCAGTAGTAGTTTCCCATGCACATCTGGTGGCCTTCTGTAATCTTTGGACTATCAGAGTGTTAAAGAAACACAGAAATTGCATCGGGAATGAATACAACAGTCACCATGCGCACTTTCCTCCACGGGAGGTATGTCTCGAACAGTCTACGCTTTGATCATTCCCTGGAAGACCAGTAGTAGTTTCCGATGCACATCTGGTGGCACTCTGTAATCTGTGACCTATCAGAGTGTTGATGAAACACAGGAATTGCATCGGGATTGAATACAAAAGTCACAATGCGCACTTTCCTCCATGGTAGTATTTCTCAAACAGTCTATGCTTTGATCGTTCCCTGTAAGACCAGGAGTAGTTTCCGATGCACATCTGGAGGCATTCTGTAATCTGTTGACTATTAGAGTGTTGATGAAACACAGAAATTGCATCGGGATTGAATACAACAGTCACCATGCGCACATTCACCCATGAAAGTAATGTCTCAAACAGTCTACGATTCGATCGTTCCCTGGAATACTAGTAGTAGTTTCCGATGAACATCTGGAGGCATTCCTTAATCTGTGGACTATCAGAGTGTTGATGAAACACAGAAATTGCTTCGGGATTGAATACAACAGTCACCATGCGCACTTTCCTCCATTGGAGTAATGTCTCAAACAGTCAACGCTTTGATCGTTCCCTGGAAGACCAGTAGTAGTTTCCGACGCACATCTAGAGGCATTCTGTAAAATGTGGACTATCAGAGTGTTGATGAAACACAGAAATTGCATACGGATTTAATACAACAGTCATCATGCGCACTTACCTCCATGGGAGTAATGTCTCAAACAATCTACGATTTGATCGTTCCCTGGAAGACCAGTAGTAGTTTCCGATGCAAATCTGGTGGCATTCTGTAATGTGTAGACTATCAGGGTGTTGATGAAACACAGTAATTGCATCGGGATTGAATACAACAGTCACCATGCGCATTTTCCTCCATGGGAGTAATGTCTCTATCAGTCTACGATTTGGTCGTTCCCCAGAAGACCAGTAGTAGTTTCCTATGCACATCTGTAGGCTTTCTGTACACTGTGGACTATCAGAGTGTTGATGAAACACAGAAATTGCATCGGGATTGAATACAACAGTCACCATGCGCGCATTCCTCCATGGGAGTAAAGTCTCAAACAGTCTACGCTTTGATCGTTCCCTGGAAGACCAGTAGTCCTTTCCGATGAACATCTGGAGGCATTCTGTAATCTGTGGACTATCAGAGTGTTGATGAAACACAGAAATTGCATCGGGATTGAATACAACAGTCACCATGCGCACTTTCCTCCATGGCAGTAATGTCTAAACAGTCTACGCTTTGATCGTTCCCTGGAAGACCAGTAGTAGTTTCCGATGCACATCTGGAGGCATTCTGTAAAATGTGGGCTATCAGAGTGTTGATGAAAGACAGAAATTGCATCGGGGTTGAATACAACAGTCTGTATGCGCAGTTTCCTCCATGGGTGTAATGTCTCAAACAGTGTACGCTTTGATCGTTCCCTGGAAGACCAGTAGTAGTTTACGATGAATATCTGGAGGCATTCTGTAATCTGTGGACTATCAGAATGTTGACGAAACACAGAAATTGCATCGGGATTGAATACAACAGTCACCATGCGCACATTCCTCCATAAAAGTAATGTCTCAAACAGTATACGCTTTGATCGTCCCATGGAAGACCAGTAGTAGTTTCCGATGCACATCTGCAGGCATTCTGTAATCTGTGGACTATCAGGGTGTTGATGAAACACAGAAATTGCATCCCGATCGAATACAACAGTCACCATGCGCACTTTCCTCCATGGGAGTACTGTCCCAAACAGTCTACGCTTTGATCGTTACCTGGAAGACCAGTAGTAGTTTCCGATGCACATCTGGGGGCTTTCCGTAATCTGTGGACTATCAGAGTGTTGATGAAACACAGAAATTGCATCGGGATTGAATACAACAGTCACCACGCGCACTTTCCTCCATGGGAGTAATTCTCAAACAGTCTATGCTTTGATCGTTCCCTGTAAGACTAGTACTAGTTTCCGATGCACATCTGGTGGCATTCTGTAATCTGTGGACTATCAGAGTGTTGATGAAACACAGAAATTGAACTGGGAATGAATACAACAGTCACCATGCGCAGTTTCCTCCATGGGAGTAATGTCTCAAACAGTCTACGCTTTGATCGTTCCCTGGAAGACCAGTAGTAGATTCCGATGCACATCTGGTGGCATTCTGTAATCTGTGGACTATCAGAGTGTTGATGAAACACAGAAATTGCATCGGGAATCAATACAACAGTCACTATGCGCAGTTTCCTCCATGGGAGTAATATCTCAAACAGTCTACGCTTTGATCGTTCCCTGGAAGACCAGTAGTAGTTTCCGATTAACATCTGGAGGCATTCTGTATTCTGTGGAGTATCAGAGTGTCGATGAAACACAGAAATTGCATCGGGATTGAATACAACAGTCACCATGCTCACATTCCTCCATAAAAGTAAAGTCTCAAACAGTCTACGCTTTGATCGATCCATGGAAGACAAGTAGTAGTTTCCGATGCACATCTGGAGGCATTCTGTAATCTGTGGACTATCAGAGTGTTGATGAAACACAGAAATTGCATCCCGATTGAATACAACAGTCACCATGCGCACTTTCCTCCATGGGTGTAATGTCCCAAACAGTCAACGATTTGTTCGTTCCCTGGAAGACCAGTAGTAGTTTCCGATGCACATCTGGTGGCATTCTGTAATCTGTGGACTATCAGAGTGTTGATGAAACACAGAAATTGCATCGGGAATGAATACAACAGTCACCATGCGCAGTTTCCTCCATGGGAGTAATGTCTCAAACAGTTTACGCTTTGATCGTTCCCTGGAAGACCAGTAGTAGATTCCGATGCACATCTGGGTGCTTTCTGTAATCTGTGGACTATCAGAGTGTTAATGAAACACAGAAATTGGCTCCTGATTGAATACAACAGTCACCATGCGCACTTTCCTCCATGGAAGTAATTCTCAAACAGTCTATTCTTTGATCGTTCCTGTAAGACCAGTAGTAGTTTCCCATGCACATCTGGTGGCCTTCTGTAATCTTTGGACTATCAGAGTGTTAAAGAAACACAGAAATTGCATCGGGAATGAATACAACAGTCACCATGCGCACTTTCCTCCACGGGAGGTATGTCTCGAACAGTCTACGCTTTGATCATTCCCTGGAAGACCAGTAGTAGTTTCCGATGCACATCTGGTGGCACTCTGTAATCTGTGACCTATCAGAGTGTTGATGAAACACAGGAATTGCATCGGGATTGAATACAAAAGTCACAATGCGCACTTTCCTCCATGGGAGTATTTCTCAAACAGTCTATGCTTTGATCGTTCCCTGTAAGACCAGTAGTAGTTTCCGATGCACATCTGGAGGCATTCTGTAATCTGTTGACTATTAGAGTGTTGATGAAACACAGAAATTGCATCGGGATTGAATACAACAGTCACCATGCGCACATTCACCCATGAAAGTAATGTCTCAAACAGTCTACGATTTGATCGTTCCCTGGAATACTAGTAGTAGTTTCCGATGAACATCTGGAGGCATTCCTTAATCTGTGGACTATCAGAGAGTTGATGAAACACAGAAATTGCTTCGGGATTGAATACAACAGTCACCATGCGCACTTTCCTCCATTGGAGTAATGTCTCAAACAGTCAACGCTTTGATCGTTCCCTGGAAGACCAGTAGTAGTTTCCGACGCACATCTGGAGGCATTCTGTAAAATGTGGACTATCAGAGTGTTGATGAAACACAGAAATTGCATACGGATTTAATACAACAGTCATCATGCGCACTTACCTCCATGGGAGTAATGTCTCAAACAATCTACGATTTGATCGTTCCCTGGAAGACCAGTAGTAGTTTCCGATGCACATCTGGTGGCATTCTGTAATGTGTAGACTATCAGGGTGTTGATGAAACACAGTAATTGCATCGGGATTGAATACAACAGTCACCATGCGCATTTTCCTCCATGGGAGTAATGTCTCTAACAGTCTACGATTTGGTCGTTCCCCAGAAGACCAGTAGTAGTTTCCTATGCACATCTGTAGGCTTTCTGTACACTGTGGACTATCAGAGTGTTGATGAAACACAGAAATTGCATCGGGATTGAATACAACAGTCACCATGCGCGCATTCCTCCATGGGAGTAAAGTCTCAAACAGTCTACGCTTTGATCGTTCCCTGGAAGACCAGTAGTCCTTTCCGATGAACATCTGGAGGCATTCTGTAATCTGTGGACTATCAGAGTGTTGATGAAACACAGAAATTGCATCGGGATTGAATACAACAGTCACCACGCGCACTTTCCTCCATGGGAGTAATTCTCAAACAGTCTATGCTTTGATCGTTCCCTGTAAGACTAGTACTAGTTTCCGATGCACATCTGGTGGCATTCTGTAATCTGTGGACTATCAGAGTGTTGATGAAACACAGAAATTGAATTGGGAATGAATACAACAGTCACCATGCGCAGTTTCCTCCATGGGAGTAATGTCTCAAACAGTCTACGCTTTGATCGTTCCCTGGAAGACCAGTAGTAGATTCCGATGCACATCTGGTGGCATTCTGTAATTTGTGGACTATCAGAGTGTTGATGAAACACAGAAATTGCATCGGGAATCAATACAACAGTCACTATGCGCAGTTTCCTCCATGGGAGTAATATCTCAAACAGTCTACGCTTTGATCGTTCCCTGGAAGACCAGTAGTAGTTTCCGATTAACATCTGGAGGCATTCTGTATTCTGTGGAGTATCAGAGTGTCGATGAAACACAGAAATTGCATCGGGATTGAATACAACAGTCACCATGCTCACATTCCTCCATAAAAGTAAAGTCTCAAACAGTCTACGCTTTGATCGATCCATGGAAGACAAGTAGTAGTTTCCGATGCACATCTGGAGGCATTCTGTAATCTGTGGACTATCAGAGTGTTGATGAAACACAGAAATTGCATCCCGATTGAATACAACAGTCACCATGCGCACTTTCCTCCATGGGTGTAATGTCCCAAACAGTCAACGCTTTGTTCGTTCCCTGGAAGACCAGTAGTAGTTTCCGATGCACATCTGGTGGCATTCTGTAATCTGTGGACTATCAGAGTGTTGATGAAACACAGAAATTGCATCGGGAATGAATACAACAGTCACCATGCGCAGTTTCCTCCATGGGAGTAATGTCTCAAACAGTTTACGCTTTGATCGTTCCCTGGAAGACCAGTAGTAGATTCCGATGCACATCTGGGGGCTTTCTGTAATCTGTGGACTATCAGAGTGTTAATGAAACACAGAAATTGGCTCCTGATTGAATACAACAGTCACCATGCGCACTTTCCTCCATGGAAGTAATTCTCAAACAGTCTATTCTTTGATCGTTCCTGTAAGACCAGTAGTAGTTTCCCATGCACATCTGGTGGCCTTCTGTAATCTTTGGACTATCAGAGTGTTAAAGAAACACAGAAATTGCATCGGGAATGAATACAACAGTCACCATGCGCACTTTCCTCCACGGGAGGTATGTCTCGAACAGTCTACGCTTTGATCATTCGCTGGAAGACCAGTAGTAGTTTCCGATGCACATCTGGTGGCACTCTGTAATCTGTGACCTATCAGAGTGTTGATGAAACACAGGAATTGCATCGGGATTGAATACAAAAGTCACAATGCGCACTTTCCTCCATGGGAGTATTTCTCAAACAGTCTATGCTTTGATCGTTCCCTGTAAGACCAGTAGTAGTTTCCGATGCACATCTGGAGGCATTCTGTAATCTGTTGACTATTAGAGTGTTGATGAAACACAGAAATTGCATCGGGATTGAATACAACAGTCACCATGCGCACATTCACCCATGAAAGTAATGTCTCAAACAGTCTACGATTTGATCGTTCCCTGGAATACTAGTAGTAGTTTCCGATGAACATCTGGAGGCATTCCTTAATCTGTGGACTATCAGAGTGTTGATGAAACACAGAAATTGCTTCGGGATTGAATACAACAGTCACCATGCGCACTTTCCTCCATTGGAGTAATGTCTCAAACAGTCAACGCTTTGATCGTTCCCTGGAAGACCAGTAGTAGTTTCCGACGCACATCTGGAGGCATTCTGTAAAATGTGGACTATCAGAGTGTTGATGAAACACAGAAATTGCATACGGATTTAATACAACAGTCATCATGCGCACTTACCTCCATGGGAGTAATGTCTCAAACAATCTACGATTTGATCGTTCCCTGGAAGACCAGTAGTAGTTTCCGATGCACATCTGGTGGCATTCTGTAATGTGTAGACTATCAGGGTGTTGATGAAACACAGTAATTGCATCGGGATTGAATACAACAGTCACCATGCGCATTTTCCTCCATGGGAGTAATGTCTCTAACAGTCTACGATTTGGTCGTTCCCCAGAAGACCAGTAGTAGTTTCCTATGCACATCTGTAGGCTTTCTGTACACTGTGGACTATCAGAGTGTTGATGAAACACAGAAATTGCATCGGGATTGAATACAACAGTCACCATGCTCGCATTCCTCCATGGGAGTAAAGTCTCAAACAGTCTACGCTTTGATCGTTCCCTGGAAGACCAGTAGTCCTTTCCGATGAACATCTGGAGGCATTCTGTAATCTGTGGACTATCAGAGTGTTGATGAAACACAGAAATTGCATCGGGATTGAATACAACAGTCACCATGCGCACTTTCCTCCATGGCAGTAATGTCTAAACAGTCTACGCTTTGATCGTTCCCTGGAAGACCAGTAGTAGTTTCCGATGCACATCTGGAGGCATTCTGTAAAATGTGGGCTATCAGAGTGTTGATGAAAGACAGAAATTGCATCGGGGTTGAATACAACAGTCTGTATGCGCAGTTTCCTCCATGGGTGTAATGTCTCAAACAGTGTACGCTTTGATCGTTCCCAGGAAGACCAGTAGTAGTTTACGATGAATATCTGGAGGCATTCTGTAATCTGTGGACTATCAGAATGTTGACGAAACACAGAAATTGCATCGGGATTGAATACAACAGTCACCATGCGCACATTCCTCCATAAAAGTAATGTCTCAAACAGTATACGCTTTGATCGTTCCATGGAAGACCAGTAGTAGTTTCCGATGCACATCTGGAGGCATTCTGTAATCTGTGGACTATCAGGGTGTTGATTAAACACAGAAATTGCATCCCGATCGAATACAACAGTCACCATGCGCACTTTCCTCCATGGGAGTAATGTCCCAAACAGTCAACGCTTTGTTCGTTCCCTGGAAGACCAGTAGTAGTTTCCTATGCTCATCTGGTGGCATTCTGTAATCTGTGGACTATCAGAGGGTTGATAAAACACAGAAATTGCATCGGGATTGAATACAACAGTCACCATGCGCACTTTCCACCATGGGAGTAATGTCTCTAACAGTCTATGCTTTGATCGTTCCCCAGAAGACCACTAGTAGTTTCCTATGCACATCTGGATGCTTTCTGTACACTGTGGACTATCAGAGTGTTGATGAAAGACAGAAATTGCATCGAGGTTGAATACAAGAGTCACCATGCGCACTTTCCTCCATGGGAGTAATTCTCAAACAGTCTATGCTTTGATCGTTCCCTGGAAGACCAGTAGTAGTTTCCGATGCACATCTCGAGGCATTCTGTACTCTGTGGACTATCAGAGTGTTGATGAAACACAGAAATTGCATCGGGATTGAATACAACAGTCACCATGCGCACTTTTGTCCATTTGAGTAATGTCTCTAACAGTCTAGGCTTTGATCGTTCCCTGGATGTAAAGTAGTAGTTTCCGATTCACACCTGGAGGCTTTCTGTATTCTGTGGAGTATCAGAGTGTCGATGAAACACAGAAATTGCATCGGGATTGAATACAATAGTCACCATACTCACATTCCTCCATAAAAGTAATGTCTCAAACAGTCTACGCTTTCTTCGTTCCCTGGAAGACCAGTAGTAGTTTCCGATGCACATCTGGTGGCATTCTGTAATCTGTGGACTATCAGAGTGTTGATGAAACACAGAAATTGCATCGGGAATGAATACAAAAGTCACCATGCGCAGTTTCCTCCATGGGAGTAATGTCCCAAACAGTCTACGCTTTGATCGTTCCCTGGAAGACCAGTAGTAGATACCGATGCACATCTGGGGCCTTTCTCTAATCTGTGGACTATCAGAGTGTTGATGAAACACAGGAATTGCATCGGGATTGAATACAAAAGTCACAATGCGCACTTTCCTCCATGGTAGTATTTCTCAAACAGTCTATGCTTTGATCGTTCCCTGTAAGACCAGTAGTAGTTTCCGATGCACATCTGGAGGCATTCTGTAATCTGTTGACTATTAGAGTGTTGATGAAACACAGAAATTGCATCGGGATTGAATTCAACAGTCACCATGCGCACATTCACCCATGAAAGTAATGTCTCAAACAGTCTACGATTCGATCGTTCCCTGGAATACTAGTAGTAGTTTCCGATGAACATCTGGAGGCATTCCTTAATCTGTGGACTATCAGAGTGTTGATGAAACACAGAAATTGCTTCGGGATTGAATACAACAGTCACCATGCGCACTTTCCTCCATTGGAGTAATGTCTCAAACAGTCAACGCTTTGATCGTTCCCTGGAAGACCAGTAGTAGTTTCCGACGCACATCTAGAGGCATTCTGTAAAATGTGGACTATCAGAGTGTTGATGAAACACAGAAATTGCATACGGATTTAATACAACAGTCATCATGCGCACTTACCTCCATGGGAGTAATGTCTCAAACAATCTACGATTTGATCGTTCCCTGGAAGACCAGTAGTAGTTTCCGATGCAAATCTGGTGGCATTCTGTAATGTGTAGACTATCAGGGTGTTGATGAAACACAGTAATTGCATCGGGATTGAATACAACAGTCACCATGCGCATTTTCCTCCATGGGAGTAATGTCTCTAACAGTCTACGATTTGGTCGTTCCCCAGAAGACCAGTAGTAGTTTCCTATGCACATCTGTAGGCTTTCTGTACACTGTGGACTATCAGAGTGTTGATGAAACACAGAAATTGCATCGGGATTGAATACAACAGTCACCATGCGCGCATTCCTCCATGGGAGTAAAGTCTCAAACAGTCTACGCTTTGATCGTTCCCTGGAAGACCAGTAGTCCTTTCCGATGAACATCTGGAGGCATTCTGTAATCTGTGGACTATCAGAGTGTTGATGAAACACAGAAATTGCATCGGGATTGAATACAACAGTCACCATGCGCACTTTCCTCCATGGCAGTAATGTCTAAACAGTCTACGCTTTGATCGTTCCCTGGAAGACCAGTAGTAGTTTCCGATGCACATCTGGAGGCATTCTGTAAAATGTGGGCTATCAGAGTGTTGATGAAAGACAGAAATTGCATCGGGGTTGAATACAACAGTCTGTATGCGCAGTTTCCTCCATGGGTGTAATGTCTCAAACAGTGTACGCTTTGATCGTTCCCTGGAAGACCAGTAGTAGTTTACGATGAATATCTGGAGGCATTCTGTAATCTGTGGACTATCAGAATGTTGACGAAACACAGAAATTGCATCGGGATTGAATACAACAGTCACCATGCGCACATTCCTCCATAAAAGTAATGTCTCAAACAGTATACGCTTTGATCGTCCCATGGAAGACCAGTAGTAGTTTCCGATGCACATCTGCAGGCATTCTGTAATCTGTGGACTATCAGGGTGTTGATGAAACACAGAAATTGCATCCCGATCGAATACAACAGTCACCATGCGCACTTTCCTCCATGGGAGTAATGTCCCAAACAGTCTACGCTTTGATCGTTACCTGGAAGACCAGTAGTAGTTTCCGATGCACATCTGGGGGCTTTCCGTAATCTGTGGACTATCAGAGTGTTGATGAACACAGAAATTGCATCGGGATTGAATACAACAGTCACCACGCGCACTTTCCTCCATGGGAGTAATTCTCAAACAGTCTATGCTTTGATCGTTCCCTGTAAGACTAGTACTAGTTTCCGATGCACATCTGGTGGCATTCTGTAATCTGTGGACTATCAGAGTGTTGATGAAACACAGAAATTGAATTGGGAATGAATACAACAGTCACCATGCGCAGTTTCCTCCATGGGAGTAATGTCTCAAACAGTCTACGCTTTGATCGTTCCCTGGAAGACCAGTAGTAGATTCCGATGCACATCTGGTGGCATTCTGTAATCTGTGGACTATCAGAGTGTTGATGAAACACAGAAATTGCATCGGGAATCAATACAACAGTCACTATGCGCAGTTTCCTCCATGGGAGTAATATCTCAAACAGTCTACGCTTTGATCGTTCCCTGGAAGACCAGTAGTAGTTTCCGATTAACATCTGGAGGCATTCTGTATTCTGTGGAGTATCAGAGTGTCGATGAAACACAGAAATTGCATCGGGATTGAATACAACAGTCACCATGCTCACATTCCTCCATAAAAGTAAAGTCTCAAACAGTCTACGCTTTGATCGATCCATGGAAGACAAGTAGTAGTTTCCGATGCACATCTGGAGGCATTCTGTAATCTGTGGACTATCAGAGTGTTGATGAAACATTGAAATTGCATCCCGATTGAATACAACAGTCACCATGCGCACTTTCCTCCATGGGTGTAATGTCCCAAACAGTCAACGCTTTGTTCGTTCCCTGGAAGACCAGTAGTAGTTTCCGATGCACATCTGGTGGCATTCTGTAATCTGTGGACTATCAGAGTGTTGACGAAACACAGAAATTGCATCGGGAATGAATACAACAGTCACCATGCGCAGTTTCCTCCATGGGAGTAATGTCTCAAACAGTTTACGCTTTGATCGTTCCCTGGAAGACCAGTAGTAGATTCCGATGCACATCTGGGGGCTTTCTGTAATCTGTGGACTATCAGAGTGTTAATGAAACACAGAAATTGGCTCCTGATTGAATACAACAGTCACCATGCGCTCTTTCCTCCATGGAAGTAATTCTCAAACAGTCTATTCTTTGATCGTTCCTGTAAGACCAGTAGTAGTTTCCCATGCACATCTGGTGGCCTTCTGTAATCTTTGGACTATCAGAGTGTTAAAGAAACACAGAAATTGCATCGGGAATGAATACAACAGTCACCATGCGCACTTTCCTCCACGGGAGGTATGTCTCGAACAGTCTACGCTTTGATCATTCCCTGGAAGACCAGTAGTAGTTTCCGATGCACATCTGGTGGCACTCTGTAATCTGTGACCTATCAGAGTGTTGATGAAACACAGGAATTGCATCGGGATTGAATACGAAAGTCACAATGCGCACTTTCCTCCATGGGAGTATTTCTCAAACAGTCTATGCTTTGATCGTTCCCTGTAAGACCAGTAGTAGTTTCCGATGCACATCTGGAGGCATTCTGTAATCTGTTGACTATTAGAGTGTTGATGAAACACAGAAATTGCATCGGGATTGAATACAACAGTCACCATGCGCACATTCACCCATGAAAGTAATGTCTCAAACAGTCTACGATTTGATCGTTCCCTGGAATACTAGTAGTAGTTTCCGATGAACATCTGGAGGCATTCCTTATTCTGTGGACTATCAGAGTGTTGATGAAACACAGAAATTGCTTCGGGATTGAATACAACAGTCACCATGCGCACTTTCCTCCATTGGAGTAATGTCTCAAACAGTCAACGCTTTGATCGTTCCCTGGAAGACCAGTAGTAGTTTCCGACGCACATCTGGAGGCATTCTGTAAAATGTGGACTATCAGAGTGTTGATGAAACACAGAAATTGCATACGGATTTAATACAACAGTCATCATGCGCACTTACCTCATTGGGAGTAATGTCTCAAACAATCTACGATTTGATCGTTCCCTGGAAGACCAGTAGTAGTTTCCGATGCACATCTGGTGGCATTCTGTAATGTGTAGACTATCAGGGTGTTGATGAAACACAGTAATTGCATCGGGATTGAATACAACAGTCACCATGCGCATTTTCCTCCATGGGAGTAATGTCTCTAACAGTCTACGATTTGGTCGTTCCCCAGAAGACCAGTAGTAGTTTCCTATGCACATCTGTAGGCTTTCTGTACACTGTGGACTATCAGAGTGTTGATGAAACACAGAAATTGCATCGGGATTGAATACAACAGTCACCATGCGCGCATTCCTCCATGGGAGTAAAGTCTCAAACAGTCTACGCTTTGATCGTTCCCTGGAAGACCAGTAGTCCTTTCCGATGAACATCTGGAGGCATTCTGTAATCTGTGGACTATCAGAGTGTTGATGAAACACAGAAATTGCATCGGGATTGAATACAACAGTCACCATGCGCACTTTCCTCCATGGCAGTAATGTCTAAACAGTCTACGCATTGATCGTTCCCTGGAAGACCAGTAGTAGTTTCCGATGCACATCTGGAGGCATTCTGTAAAATGTGGGCTATCAGAGTGTTGATGAAAGACAGAAATTGCATCGGGGTTGAATACAACAGTCTGTATGCGCAGTTTCCTCCATGGGTGTAATGTCTCAAACAGTGTACGCTTTGATCGTTCCCAGGAAGACCAGTAGTAGTTTACGATGAATATCTGGAGGCATTCTGTAATCTGTGGACTATCAGAATGTTGACGAAACACAGAAATTGCATCGGGATTGAATACAACAGTCACCATGCGCACATTCCTCCATAAAAGTAATGTCTCAAACAGTATACGCTTTGATCGTTCCATGGAAGACCAGTAGTAGTTTCCGATGCACATCTGGAGGCATTCTGTAATCTGTGGACTATCAGGGTGTTGATGAAACACAGAAATTGCATCCCGATCGAATACAACAGTCACCATGCGCACTTTCCTCCATGGGAGTAATGTCCCAAACAGTCAACGCTTTGTTCGTTCCCTGGAAGACCAGTAGTAGTTTCCTATGCTCATCTGGTGGCATTCTGTAATCTGTGGACTATCAGAGGGTTGATAAAACACAGAAATTGCATCGGGATTGAATACAACAGTCACCATGCGCACTTTCCATCATGGGAGTAATGTCTCTAACAGTCTATGCTTTGATCGTTCCCCAGAAGACCACTAGTAGTTTCCTATGCACATCTGGATGCTTTCTGTACACTGTGGACTATCAGAGTGTTGATGAAAGACAGAAATTGCATCGAGGTTGAATACAAGAGTCACCATGCGCACTTTCCTCCATGGGAGTAATTCTCAAACAGTCTATGCTTTGATCGTTCCCTGGAAGACCAGTAGTAGTTTCCGATGCACATCTCGAGGCATTCTGTACTCTGTGGACTATCAGAGTGTTGATGAAACACAGAAATTGCATCGGGATTGAATACAACAGTCACCATGCGCACTTTTGTCCATTTGAGTAATGTCTCTAACAGTCTAGGCTTTGATCGTTCCCTGGATGTAAAGTAGTAGTTTCCGATTCACACCTGGAGGCTTTCTGTATTCTGTGGAGTATCAGAGTGTCGATGAAACACAGAAATTGCATCGGGATTGAATACAATAGTCACCATACTCACATTCCTCCATAAAAGTAATGTCTCAAACAGTCTACGCTTTCTTCGTTCCCTGGAAGACCAGTAGTAGTTTCCGATGCACATCTGGTGGCATTCTGTAATCTGTGGACTATCAGAGTGTTGATGAAACACAGAAATTGCATCGGGAATGAATACAAAAGTCACCATGCGCAGTTTCCTCCATGGGAGTAATGTCCCAAACAGTCTACGCTTTGATCGTTCCCTGGAAGACCAGTAGTAGATACCGATGCACATCTGGGGCCTTTCTCTAATCTGTGGACTATCAGAGTGTTGATGAAACACAGAAATGGCCTCGGGATTGAATACAACAGTCACCATGCGCACTTTCCTCCATGGGAGTAATGTCTCTAACAGTTTACGCTTTGATCGTTCCCTGGAAGACCAGTAGTAGTTTCCGATGCACATCTATAGGCTTTCTGTTCTCTGTGGACTATCAGAGTGTTGTTGAAACACAGAAATTATATCGGGATTGAATACAACAGTCTCCATGCGCACTTTCCTCCATTTGAGTAATGTCTCTAACAGTCTAGGCTTTGATCGTTCCCTGGAAGACCAGTAGTAGTTTCCGATTCACATCTGGAGGCTTTCTGTACTCTGTGGACTATCAGAGTGTTGATGAAACACAGAAATTGCATCGGGATTGAATACAACAGTCACCATGCGCACTTTACTCCATGGGAGTAATTCTCAAACAGTCTATTCTTTGATCGTTCCCTGTAAGACCAGTAGTAGTTTCCGATGCACATCTGGTGGCCTTCTGTAATCTGTGGACTATCAGAGTGTTAAAGAAACACAGAAATTGCATCGGGAATGAATACAACAGTCACCATGCGCTCTTTCCTCCATGGGAGTAATGTCTCAAACAGTCTACACTTTGATCGTTCCCTAGAAGACCAGTAGTAGTTTCCTATGCACATCTGGAGGCTTTCTGAACTCTGTGGGCTATCAAAGTGTTGATGAAAGACAGAAATTGCATCGGGGATGAATACAAGAGTCTCCATGCGCAGTTTCCTCCATGGGAGTAATGTCTCAAACAGTCTACGATTTGATCGTTCCCCGGAAGACCAGTAGTAGTTTACGATGAACATCTGGAGGCATTCTGTAATCTGTGGACTATCGGAATGTTGATGAAACACAGAAATTGCATCGGGATTGAATACAACAGTCACCATGCGCACTTTCTTCCATTGGAGTAATGTCTCTAACAGTTTACGCTTTGATCGTTCCCTGCAAGACCAGTAATACTTTTCGATGCGCATATGGAGGCTTTCTGTTCTCTGTGGACTATCAGAGTGTTGATGAAACACAAAAATTGCATCGGGAATGAATACAACAGTCACCATGCGCACTTTCCTCCACGGGTGGTATGTCTCCAACAGTCTACGCTTTGATCATTCCCTGGAAGACCAGTAGTAGTTTCCGATGCACATCTGGTGGCATTCTGTAATCTGTGGGCTATCAGAGAGTTGATGAAACACAGAAATTGCATGGGGATTGAATGCAACAGTCACAATGCGCACTTTCCTCAATGGGAGTAATTCTCAAACAGTCTATGATTTGATCGTTCCCTGTAAGACCAGTAGTAGTTTCTGATGCACATCTGGAGGCATTCTGTAATCTGTGGACTATTAGAGTGTTGATGAAACACAGAAATTGCATCGGGATTGAATACAACATTCACCATGCGCACATTCCCCCGAAAAAGTAATGTCTGGAACAGTCTATGATTTGATCGTTCCTGGAAGACCAGTAGTAGTTTCCGAAGCACATCTGGAGGCATTATGTAATCTGTGGACCATCAGAGTGTTGATGAAACACAGAAATTGCATCGGGAATGAATACAACAGTCACCATGCGCAGTTTCCTCCATGGGAGTAATTCTCAAACAGTCTATGCGATGATCGTTCCCAGTAAGACCAGTAGTAGTTTCCGATGCACATCTGGTGGCATTCTGTAATCTGTGGACAATCAGAATGTGTTGATGAAACACAGAAATTGCCTCGGGATTGAATACAACAGTCAACATGCGCACTTTCCTCCATGGGAGTAATTCTCAAACAGTCTATGCGATGATCGTTCCCTGTAAGACCAGTAGTAGATTCCGATGCACATCTGGTGGCATTCTGTAATCTGTGGACAATCAGAATGTGTTGATGAAACACAGAAATTGCATCGGGAATGAATACAACAGTCACTATGCGCAGTTTCCTCCATGGGAGTAATGTCTCAAACAGTCTACGCTTTGATCGTTCCCTGGAAGGCCAGTAGTAGTTTCCGATGCACATCTGGGGGCTTTCCGTAATCTGTGGACTATCAGAGTGTTGATGAAACACAGAAATTGAATCGGGATTGAATACAACAGTCACCATGCGCACTTTCCTCCATGGGAGTAATGTTTCAAAGAGTTTACGCTTTGATCGTTCCCTGGAAGACCAGTAGCAGTTTTCGATGCACATCTCGAGGCATTCTGTAATCTGTGGCGTATCAGAGTGTTGATGAAACACATAAATTGCATCTGGATTGAATACAACAGTCACCATGCGCACATTCCTCCATAAAAGTAATGTCTAAAAAGTCTACGCTTTGATCGTTCCCTGGAAGACCAGTAGTAGTATCCGATGCACATCTGGAGGCATTCTGTAATCTGTGGAATATCAGAGTGTTGATGATACACAGAAATTGCATCGGGATTCAATACAACAGTCACCATGCGCACTTTCCTCCATGGGAGTAATTCTCAAACAGTCTATGCTTTGATCGTTCCCTGTAAGACCAGTAGTAGTTTCCGATGCACATCTGGAGGCATTCTGTAATCTGTGGACTATTAGAGTGTTGATGAAACACAGAAATTGCATCGGGATTGAATACAACAGTCACCTTGCGCACATTCCCCCATAAAAGTAATGTCTCAAACAGTCTACGATTTGATCGTTCCCTGGAAGACCAGTAGTAGTTTCCGATGAACATTTGGAGGCATTCTGTAATCTGTGGACTATCAGAGTGTTGATGAAACTCAGAAATTGCATCGGGAATGAATACAACAGTCACTATGAGCAGTTTCCTCCATGGGAGTAATGTCTCAAACAGTCTACGCTTTGATCGTTCCCTGGAAGACCAGTAGTAGTTTCCGATGCACATCTGGGGGCTTTCCGTAATCTGTGGACTATCAGAGTGTTGATGAAACACAGAAATTGCTTTGGGATTGAATACAACAGTCACTATGCGCACTTTCCTCCATGGGAGTAATGTCTCTAACAGTCTACGCTATACCTTCCCTGGAAGACCAGTAGTAGTTTCCGATGCACATACGGTGGCTTTCCGTAATCTGTGGACTATCAGAGTGTTGATGAACCACAGAAATTGCATCGGGATTGAATACAACAGTCACCATGCGCACTTTTCTCCATGGGAGTAATGTTTCAAAGAGTTTACGATTTGATCATTCCCTGGAAGACCAGTAATAGTTTCCGATGCACATCTGGAGGCATTCTGTAATCTGTGTAAAATCAGAGTGTTGATGATACACAGAAATTGCATCGGGATCGAATACAACAGCCACCATGCGCACTTTCCTCCATGGGAGTAATTCTCAAACAGCCTATGCTTTGATCGTTCCCTGTAAGACCAGTAGTAGTTTCCGATGCACATCCGGAGGCATTCTGTAATCTGTGGACTATCAGAGTGTTGATGAAACACAGAAATTGCATCGGGAATGAATACAACGGTCACTATGCGCAGTTTCCTCCATGGGAGTAATGTCTCAAACAGTCTACGCTTTGATCGTTCCCTGGAAGACCAGTAGTAGTTTCCGATGCACATCTGGGGGCTTTCTGTAATCTGTGGACTATCAGAGTGTTGGTGAAACACAGAAATTGCCTCGGGATTGAATACAACAGTCACCATGCGCACTTTCCTCCATGGGAGTAACGTCTCTAACAGTCTACGCTTTGATCGTTCCCCAGAAGACCAGTAGTTGTTTCCTATGCACATCTGGAGGCTTTCTGTACTCTGTGGACTGTCAGAGTGTTGATGAAACACAGAAATTGCATCGGGATCGAATACAACTGTCACCATGCGCACTTTACTCCATGGGAGTAATGTCTCTAACAGTCTTCGCTTTGATCGTTCCCTGGAAGACCAGTAGTAGTTTCCGATGCACATACGGAGGCTTTCCGTAATCTGTGGACTATCAGAGTGTTGATGAAACACAGAAATTGCATCGGGAATTAATACAACAGTCACCATGCGCAGTTTCCTCCATAGGAGTAAAGTCTCTAACAGTCTACGCTTTGATCGTTCCCTGGATGACCAGTAGTATATTCCGATGCACATCTGGGGGCTTTCTGTAATCTGTGGACTATCAGAGTGTTGATGAAACACAGAAATTGCCTCGGGATTGAATACAACAGTCACCATGCGCACATTCTTCCATCGGAGTAGAGTCTCAAAGAGTCTACGCTTTGATCGTTCCCTGGAAGACCAGTGGTACTTTCCGATGAACATCTGGAGAAATTCTGTAATCTGTGGACTATCAGAGTGTTGATGAAACACATAAATTGCATCGGGATTGAATACAACAGTCTCCATGCGCATTTTCCTCCATGGGAGTAATGTCTCAAACAGTCTACGCTTTGATCGTTCCCTGGAAGACCAGTAGGAGTTTCCGATGCACATCTTGGGGCTTTCTGTAATCTGTGGACTATCAGAGTGTTGATGAAACACAGCAATTGCCTCGGGATTGAATACAACAATCAACATGCGCACTTTCCTCCATGGGAGTAATTCTCAAGCAGTCTATGCTTTGATCGTTCACTGAAAGACCAGTAGTAGTATCCGATGCACATCTGGTGGCATTTTGTAATCTGTGGACTATCAGAGTGTTGATGAAACACAGAAATTGCACCGGGAATGAATACAACAGTCACTATGCTCAGTTTCCTCCATGGGAGTAATGTCTCAAACAGTCTACGCTTTGATCGTTCCCTGGAAGACCAGTAGTAGTTTCTGATGCACATCTGGGTGCTTTCCGTAATCTGTGGACTATCAGAGTGTTGATGAAACACAGAAATTGCCTCGGGATTGAATACAACAGTTACCATGCGCACTTTCCTCCATGGAAGTAATGTCTCTAACAGTCTACGCTTTGATCGTTCCCCAGAAGACCAGTAGTAGTTTAATATGCACATCTGGAGGCTTTCTGAAGACTGTGGACTATCATAGTGTTGATGAAAGACAGAAATTGCATCGGGGTTGAATACAAGAGTCTCCATGCGCAGTTTCCTCCATGGGAGTAATGTCTCAAACAGTCTACGCTTTGATCGTTCCCTGGAAGACCAGTAGTAGTTTACGATGAACATCTGGAGGCATTCTGTAATCTGTGGACTATCAGAATGTTGATGAAACACAGAAATTGCATCGGGATTGAATACAACAGTCACCATGCGCACTTTCCTCCATGGGAGTAATGTCTCTAACAGTTTAGTCTTTGATCGTTCGCTGGAAGACCAGTAGTAGTTTCCGATGCACAACTGGAGGCTTTCTGTTCTCTGTGGACTATCAGAGTGTTGGTGAAACACAGAAATTGCATCGGGATTGAATACAATAGTCACCATGCGCACTTTCCTCCATTTGAGTAATGTCTGTAACAGTCTACGCTTTGATCGTTCCCTGGAAGACCAGTAGTAGTTTCAATTGCACATCTGGAGGCATTCAGTATTCTGTGGACTACCAGAGTGTTGATGAAACACAGAAATTGCATCGGGATTGAATACAACAGTCACCATGCGCACTTTACTCCATGGGAGTAATGTCTCTAACAGTCTACGCTTTGATCGTAACCTGGAAGACCAGTAGTAGTTTCCGATGCACATACGGAGGCTTTCCGTAATCTGTGGCCTATCAGAGTGTTGATGAAACACAGAAATTGCATCGGGATTGAATAAAAACAGTCACCATGCGCACTTTCCTCCATGGGAGTAATGTTTCAAAGAGTTTACGCTTTGATCGTTCCTGGAAGACCAGTAGCAGTTTCCGATGCACATCTGGAGGCATTCTGTAATCTATGGGACTATCAGAATGTTGATGAAACACAGAAATTGCATCGGGATTGAAAACAACAGTCACCATGAGCACTTTTCTCCATGGTAGTAATGTCTCTAACAGTTTAGGCTTTCATCGTTCCCTGGAAGACCAGTAGTAGTTTCCGATGCACATCTGGAGGCTTTCTGTTCTCTGTGGACTATCAGAGTGTTGATGAAAGACAGAAATTGCATCGGGATTGAATACAACAGTCACCATGCGCACTTTCCTCCATGGGAGTAATTCTCAAACAGTCTATGCTTTGATCGTTCCCTGGAAGACCAGTAGTAGTTTCCGATGCACATCTCGAGGCATTCTGTACTCTGTGGTCAATCAGAGTGATGATGAATCACAGAAATTGCATCGGGATTGAATACAATAGTCACCATGCGCACTTTCCTCCATTTGAGTAATGTCTCTAACAGTCTACGCTCTGATCGTTCCCTGGAAGACCAGTAGTAGTTTCCGATGCACATCTGGAGGCTTTCTGTACTCTGTGGACCATCAGAGTGTTGATGAAACACAGAAATTGCGTCGGGATTGAATACAACGGCCTCCATGCGCAGTTTCCTCCATGGGAGTAATGTCTCAAACTGTCTACGCTTTGATCGTTCCCAGGAAGACCAGTAGTAGTTTCAATTGCACATCTGGAGGCATTCTGTATTCTGTGGACTACCAGAGTGTTGATGAAACACAGAAATTGCATCGGGATTGAATACAACATTCACCATGCGCACTTTCCTCAATGGGAGTAATGTCTCAAACGGTCTACGCTTTGATCGTTCCCTGGAAGACCAGTAGTAGATTCCGATGCATATCTGGGGTTTTTCTGTAATCTGTGGACTATCAGAGTGTTGATGCAACACAGAAATTGCAGCGGGATTGAATACAACAGTCTCCATGCGCAGTTTCCTCCATGGGAGTAATGTCTCTAACAGTCTACGATTTGATCGTTCCCTGGAAGACCAGTAGTAGTTTCAATTGCACATCTGGAGGCATTCTGTAATCTGTGGACAACCAGAGTGTTGATGAATCACAAAAAATTGCATCGGGAATGAATACAACAGTCACCATGCGCACTTTTCTCCATGGGAGTAATGTCTCTAACAGTCTACGATTTGATCGTTCCCTGGAAGACCAGTAGTAGTTTCCGATGCACACACGGAGGCTTTCCGTAATCTGTGGACTATCAGAGTGTTGATGAAACACAGAAATTGCATCGGGATTGAATACAACAGTCACCATGCGCACTTTCCTCCATGGGAGTAATGTTTCAAAGAGTTTACGCTTTGATCGTTCCCTGGAAGACCAGTAGCAGTTTTCAATGCACATCTCGAGGCATTCTGTAATCTGTGGCGTATCAGAGTGTTGATGAAACACAGAATTTGCATCGGGATTGAATACAACAGTCACCATGCGCACACTCCTCCATAAAAGTAATGTCTAAAAAGTCTACGCTTTGATCGTTCCCTGGAAGACCAGTAGTAGTTTCCGATGCACATCTGGAGGCATTCTGTAATCTGTGGAATACCAGAGTGTTGATGATACACAGAAATTGAATCGGGATTCAATACAACAGTCACCTTGCGCACATTCCCCCATAAAAGTAATGTCTCAAACAGTCTACGATTTGATCGTTCCCTGGAAGACCATTAGTAGTTTCCGATGAACATTTGGAGGCATTCTGTAATCTGTGGACTATCAGAGTGTTGATGAAACTCAGAAATTGCATCGGGAACGAATACAACAGTCACTATGAGCAGTTTCCTCCATGGGAGTAATGTCTCAAACAGTCTACGCTTTGATCGTTCCCTGGAAGACCAGTAGTAGTGTCCGATGCACATCTGGGGACTTTCCGTAATCTGTGGACTATCAGAGTGTTGATGAAACACAGAAATTGCATCGGGATTGAATACAACAGTCACTATGCGCACTTTCCTCCATGGGAGTAATGTCTCTAACAGTCTACGCTATACCTTCCCTGGAAGACCAGTAGTAGTTTCCGATGCACATACGGAGGCTTTCCGTAATCTGTGGACTGTCAGAGTGTTGATGAACCACAGAAATTGCATCGGGATTGAATACAACAGTCACCATGCGACTTTTCTCCAATGGAGTAATGTTTCAAAGAGTTTACGATTTGATCGTTCCCTTGAAGACCAGTAGCAGTTTCCGATGCACATCTGGAGGCATTCTGTAATCTGTGGAGTATCAGAGTGTTGATGAAACACAGAAATTGCATCGGGATTGAATACAACAGTCACCTTGCGCACATTCCTCCATAAAAGTAATGTCTCAAAAGTCTACGCTTTGATCATTCCCTGGAAGACCAGTAATAGTTTCCGATGCACATCTGGAGGCATTCTGTAATCTGTGTAAAATCAGAGTGTTGATGATACACAGAAATTGCATCGGGAATGAATACAACAGTCACCATGCGCAATTTCCTCCATGGGAGTAATTCTCAAACAGCCTATGCTTTGATCGTTCCCTGTAAGACCAGTAGTAGTTTCCGATGCACATCTGGAGGCATTCTGTAATCTGTGGACTATCAGAGTGTTGATGAAACACAGAAATTGCATCGGGAATGAATACAACAGTCACTATGCGCAGTTTCCTCCATGGGTGTAATGTCTCAAACAGTCTACGCTTTGATCGCTCCCTGGAAGACGAGTAGTAGTTTCCGATGCACATCTGGGGGCTTTCCGTAATCTGTGGAATATCAGAGTGTTGATGAAACACAGAAATTGTGTCGGGATTGAATACAACAGTCACCATGCGCAGTTTCCTCCATGGGAGTAATGTCTCAAACAGTCTACGCTTTGATCGTTCCCTGGAAGACCAGTAGTAGATTCCGAAGCATATCTGGGGGCTTTCTGTAATCTGTGGACTATCAGAGTGTTGATGAAACACAGAAATTGCCTCGGGATTGAATACAACAGTCACCATGTGCACTTTCCTCCATGGGAGTAACGTCTCTAACAGTCTACGCTTTGATCGTTCCCCAGAAGACCAGTAGTAGTTTCCTATGCACATCTGGAGGCTTTCTGTACACTGTGGACTATCTGAGTGTTGATGAAAGACAGAAATTGCATCGGGGTTGAATCCAAGAGTCTCCATGCGCCGTTTCCTCCATGGGAGTAACGTCTGAAACAGTCTATGCTCTAATCGTTCCCTGGAAGAGCAGTAGTAGTTTACGATGAACATCTGGAGGCATTATGTAATCTGTGGACTATCAGAGTGTTGATGAAACACAGAAATTGCCTCGGGATTGAATATAACAGTCTCCATGCGCAGTTTCCTCCATGGGAGTAATGTCTCAAACAGTCTACGCTTTGATCGTTCCCTGGAAGACCAGTAGTAGTTTCGATTGCACATCTGGAGGCATTCTGTAATCTGTGGACTACCAGAGTGTTGATGAAACACAGAAATTGCACCGGGAATGAATACAACAGTCACTATGCGCAGTTTCCTCCATAGGAGTAAAGTCTCAAACAGTCTACGCTTTGATCGTTCCCTGGATGACCAGTAGTAGATTCCGATGCACATCTGGGGGCTTTCTGTAATCTGTGGACTATCAGAGTGTTGATGAAACACAGAAATTGCCTCGGGATTGAATACAACAGTCACCATGCGCACATTCTTCCATTGGAGTAGAGTCTCAAACAGTCTACGCTTTGATCGTTCCCTGGAAGACCAGTGGTACTTTCCGATGAACATCTGGAGAAATTCTGTAATCTGTGGACTATCAGAGTGTTGATGAAACACAGAAATTGCATCGGGATTGAATACAACAGTCTCCATGCGCAGTTTCCTACATGGGAGTAATGTCTCAAACAGTCTACGCTTTGATCGTTCCCTGGAAGACCAGTAGGAGTTTCCGATGCACATCTTGGGGCTTTCTGTAATCTGTGGACTATCAGAGTGTTGATGAAACACAGCAATTGCCTCGGGATTGAATACAACAATCAACATGCGCACTTTCCTCCATGGGAGTAATTCTCAAGCAGTCTATGCTTTGATCGTTCACTGAAAGACCAGTAGTAGTATCCGATGCACATCTGGTGGCATTTTGTAATCTGTGGACTATCAGAGTGTTGATGAAACACAGAAATTGCACCGGGAATGAATACAACAGTCACTATGCGCAGTTTCCTCCATGGGAGTAATGTCTCAAACAGTCTACGCTTTGATCGTTCCCTGGAAGACCAGTAGTAGTTTCCGATGCACATCTGGTAGCATTCTGTAATCTGTGGACTATCAGAGTGTTGACAGAAATTGCCTCGGGATTGAATACAACAGTTACCATGCGCACTTTCCTCCATGGGAGTAATGTCTCTAACAGTCTACGCTTTGATCGTTCCCCAGAAGACCAGTAGTAGTTTAATATGCACATCTGGAGGCTTTCTGAAGACTGTGGACTATCATAGTGTTGATGAAAGACAGAAATTGCATCGGGGTTGAATACAAGAGTCTCCATGCGCAGTTTCCTCCATGGGAGTAATGTCTCAAACAGTCTACGCTTTGATCGTTCCCTGGAAGACCAGTAGTAGTTTACGATGAACATCTGGAGGCATTCAGTATTCTGTGGACTACCAGAGTGTTGATGAAACACAGAAATTGCATCGGGATTGAATACAACAGTCACCATGCGCACTTTACTCCATGGGAGTAATGTCTCTAACAGTCTACGCTTTGATCGTAACCTGGAAGACCAGTAGTAGTTTCCGATGCACATACGGAGGCTTTCCGTAATCTGTGGACTATCAGAGTGTTGATGAAACACAGAAATTGCATCGGGATTGAATACAACAGTCACCATGCGTACTTTCCTCCATGGGAGTAATGTTTCAAAGAGTTTTCGCTTTGATCGTTCCTGGAAGACCAGTAGCAGTTTCCGATGCACATCTGTAGGCATTCTGTAATCTGTGGACTATCAGAATGTTGATGAAACACAGAAATTGCATCGGGATTGAAAACAACAGTCACCATGCGCACTTTTCTCCATGGTAGTAATGTCTCTAACAGTTTAGGCTTTGATCGTTCCCTGGAAGACCAGTAGTAGTTTCCGATGCACATCTGGAGGCTTTCTGTTCTCTGTGGACTATCAGAGTGTTGATGAAACACAGAAATTGCTTCGGGATTGAATACAACAGTCACCATGCGCACTTTCCTCCTCGGGAGTAATTCTCAAACAGTCTATGCTTTGATCGTTCCCTGGAAGACCAGTAGTAGTTTCCGATGCACATCTCGAGGCATTCTGTACTCTGTGGTCAATCAGAGTGATGATGAATCACAGAAATTGCATCGGGATTGAATACAATAGTCACCATGCGCACTTTCCTCCATTTGAGTAATGTCTCTAACAGTCTACGCTCTGATCGTTCCCTGGAAGACCAGTAGTAGTTTCCGATGCACATCTGGAGGCTTTCTGTACTCTGTGGACCATCAGAGTGTTGATGAAACACAGAAATTGCATCGGGATTGAATACAACGGCCTCCATGCGCAGTTTCCTCCATGGGAGTAATGTCTCAAACAGTCTACGCTTTGATCGTTCCCAGGAAGACCAGTAGTAGTTTCAATTGCACATCTGGAGGCATTCTGTATTCTGTGGACTACCAGAGTGTTGATGAAACACAGAAATTGCATCGGGATTGAATACAACAGTCACCATGCGCACTTTCCTCAATGGGAGTAATGTCTCAAACAGTCTACGCTTTGATCGTTCCCTGGAAGACCAGTAGTAGATTCCGATTCATATCTGGGGTTTTTCTGTAATCTGTGGACTATCACAGTGTTGATGAAAGACAGAAATTGAATCGGGGTTGAATACAAGAGTCTCCATGCGCAGTTTCCTCCATGGGAGTAATGTCTCAAACAGTCTACGCTTTGATCGTTCCCTGGAAGACCAGTAGTAGTTTACGATGAACATCTGGAGGCATTCTGTAATCTGTGGACTATCAGAATGTTGATGAAACACAGAAATTGCATCGGGATTGAAAACAACAGTCACCATGCGCACTTTGATCCATGGGAGTAATGTCTCTAACAGTTTAGGCTTTGATCGTTCCCTGGAAGACCAGTAGTAGTTTCTGTTGCACATCTGGAGGCTTTCTGTTCTCTGTGGACTATCAGAGTGTTGATGAAACACAGAAATTGCATCGGGATTGAATACAACAGTCACCATGCGCACTTTCCTGCATGGGAGTAATTCTCAAACAGTCTATGCTTTGATCGTTCCCTGGAAGACCAGTAGTAGTTTCCGATGCACATCTCGAGGCATTCTGTACTCTGTGGTCAATCAGAGTGTTGATGAATCACAGAAATTGCATCGGGATTGAATACAATAGTCACCATGCGCACTTTCCTCCATTTGAGTAATGTCTCTAACAGTCTACGCTTTGATCGTACCCTGGAAGACCAGTAGTAGTTTCCGATGCAGATCTGGAGGCTTTCTGTACTCTGTGGACCATCAGAGGGTTGATGAAACACAGAAATTGCATCGGGATTGAATACAACGGTCTCCATGCGCAATTTCCTCCATGGGAGTAATGTATCAAACAGTCTACGCTTTGATCGTTCCCTGGAAGACCAGTAGTAGTTTCAATTGCACATCTGGATGCATTCTGTATTCTGTGGACTACCAGAGTGTTGATGAAACACAGATATTGCATCGGGATTGAATACAACAGTCACCATGCGCACTTTACTCCATGGGAGTAATGTCTCTAACAGTCTACGCTTTGATCGTTCCCTGGAAGGCCAGTAGTAGTTTCCGATGCACATACGGAGGCTTTCCGTAATCTGTGGACTATCAGAGTGTTGATGAAACACAGAAATTGCATCGGGATTGAATACAACAGTCACCATGCGCACACTCCTCCATGGGAGTAATGTTTCAAAGAGTTTACGCTTTAATCGTTCCTGGAAGACCAGTAGCAGTTTCCGATGCACATCTGGAGGCATTCTGTAATCTGTGGAGTATCAGAGTGTTGATGAAACACACAAAAATTCCATCGGGATTGAATACAACAGTCACCATGCGCACATTCCTCCATAAAAGTAATGTCTCAAAAGTCTACGCTTTGATCATTCCCTGGAAGACCAGTAATAGTTTCCGATGCACATCTGGAATCATTCTGTAATCTGTGGAATATCAGAGTGTTGATGATACACAGAAATTGCATTGGGATTGAATACAACAGTCACCATGCGCACTTTCCTCCATTGGAGTAATTCTGAAACAGTCCATGCTTAGATCGTTCCCTGTAAGACCAGTAGTAGTTTCCGATGCACATCTGGAGGCATTCTGTAATCTGTGGACTATTAGAGTTTTGATGAAACACAGAAATTGCATCTGGATTGAATACAACAGTCACCATGCGCACATTCCCCCATAAAAGTAATGTCTCAAACAGTCTACGATTTGATCGTTCCCTGGAAGACCAGTAGTAGTTTACGATGAACATCTGGAGGCATTCTGTAATCTGTGGACTATTAGAGTGTTGATGAAACACAGAAATTGGATCGGGAAGGAATACAACAGTCACCATGCGCAGTTTCCTCCATGGGAGTAATGTCCCAATCAGTCTACGCTTTGATCGTTCCCTGTAAGACCAGTAGTAGTTTACGATGAACATCAGGAGGCTTTCTGTTCTCTGTGGACTATCAGAGTGTTGATGAAACACAGAAATTGCATCGGGATTGAATACAACAGTCTCCATGCGCAGTTTCCTCCATGGGAGTAATGTCTCAAACAGTCTACGCTTTGATCGTTCCCTGGAAGACCAGTAGGAGTTTCCGATGCACATCTTGGGGCTTTCTGTAATCTGTGGACTATCAGAGTGTTGATGAAACACAGCAATTGCCTCGGGATTGAATACAACAATCAACATGCGCACTTTCCTCCATGGGAGTAATTCTCAAGCAGTCTATGCTTTGATCGTTCACTGAAAGACCAGTAGTAGTATCCGATGCACATCTGGTGGCATTTTGTAATCTGTGGACTATCAGAGTGTTGATGAAACACAGAAATTGCACCGGGAATGAATTCAACAGTCACTATGCGCAGTTTCCTCCATGGGAGTAATGTCTCAAACAGTCTACGCTTTGATCGTTCCCTGGAAGACCAGTAGTAGTTTCTGATGCACATCTGGAGGCTTTCCGTAATCTGTGGACTATCAGAGTGTTGATGAAACACAGAAATTGCCTCGGGATTGAATACAACAGTTACCATGCGCACTTTCCTCCATGGGAGTAATGTCTCTAACAGTCTACGCTTTGATCGTTCCCCAGAAAACCAGTAGTAGTTTAATATGCACATCTGGAGGCTTTCTGAAGACTGTGGACTATCATAGTGTTGATGAAAGACAGAAATTGCATCGGGGTTGAATACAAGAGTCTCCATGCGCAGTTTCCTCCATGGGAGTAATGTCTCAAACAGTCTACGCTTTGATCGTTCCCTGGAACACCAGTAGAAGTTTACGATGAACATCTGGAGGCATTCTGTAATCTGTGGACTATCAGAATGTTGATGAAACACAGAAATTGAATCGGGATTGAATACAACAGTCACCATGCGCACTTTCCTCCATGGGAGTAATGTCTCTAACAGTTTAGTCTTTGTTCGTTCGCTGGAAGACCAGTAGTAGTTTCCGATGCGCATCTGGAGGCTTTCTGTTCTCTGTGGACTATCAGAGTGTTGGTGAAACACAGAAATTGCATCGGGATTGAATACAATAGTCACCATGCGCACTTTCCTCCATTTGAGTAATGTCTCTAACAGTCTACGCTTTGATCGTAACCTGGAAGACCAGTAGTAGTTTCAATTGCACATCTGGAGGCATTCAGTATTCTGTGGACTACCAGAGTGTTGATGAAACACAGAAATTGCATCGGGATTGAATACAACAGTCACCATGCGCACTTTCCTCCATGGGAGTAATGTTTCAAAGAGTTTACGCTTTGATCGTTCCTGGAAGACCAGTAGCAGTTTCCGATGCTCATCTGGAGGCATTCTGTAATCTGTGGACTATCAGAATGTTGATGAAACACAGAAATTGCATCGGGATTGAAAACAACAGTCACCATGCGCACTTTTCTCCATGGTAGTAATGTCTCTAACAGTTTAGGCTTTGATCGTTCCCTGGAAGACCAGTAGTAGTTTCCGATGCACATCTGGAGGCTTTCTGTTCTCTGTGGACTATCAGAGTGTTGATGAAACACAGAAATTGCATCGGGATTGAATACAACAGTCACCATGCGCACTTTCCTCCACGGGAGAAATTCTCAAACAGTCTATGCTTTGATCGTTCCCTGGAAGACCAGTAGTAGTTTCCGATGCACATCTCGAGGCATTCTGTACTCTGTGGTCAATCAGAGTGATGATGAATCACAGAAATTGCAACGGGATTGAATACAATAGTCACCATGCGCACTTTCCTCCATTTGAGTAATGTCTCTAACAGTCTACGCTCTGATCGTTCCCTGGAAGACCAGTAGTAGTTTCCGATGCACATCTGGAGGCTTTCTGTACTCTGTGGACCATCAGAGTGTTGATGAAACACAGAAATTGCATCGGGATTGAATACAACGGCCTCCATGCGCAGTTTCCTCCATGGGAGTAATGTCTCAAACAGTCTACGCTTTGATCGTTCCCAGGAAGACCAGTAGTAGTTTCAATTGCACATCTGGAGGCATTCTGTATTCTGTGGACTACCAGAGTGTTGATGAAACACAGAAATTGCATCGGGATTGAATACAACAGTCACCATGCGCACTTTCCGCAATGGGAGTATTGTCTCAAACAGTCTACGCTTTGATCGTTCCCTGGAAGACCAGTAGTAGATTCCGATGCATATCTGGGGTTTTTCTGTAATCTGTGGACTATCAGAGTGTTGATGAAACACAGAAATTGCCTCGGGATTGAATACAACAGTCACCATGCGCACTTTCCTCCATGGGAGTAATGTCTCTAACAGTCTACGCTTTGATCGTTTCCTGGAAGACCAGTAGTAGTTTCCGATGCACATCTGGTGTCTTTCTGAACACTGTGGACTATCACAGTGTTGATGAAAGACAGAAATTGAATCGGGGTTGAATACAAGAGTCTCCATGCGCAGTTTCCTCCATGGGAGTAATGTCTCAAACAGTCTACGCTTTGATCGTTCCCTGGAAGACCAGTAGTAGTTTACGATGAACATCTGGAGGCATTCTGTAATCTGTGGACTATCAGAATGTTGATGAAACACAGAAATTGCATCGGGATTGAAAACAACAGTCACCATGCGCACTTTGATCCATGGGAGTAATGTCTCAAACAGTTTAGGCTTTGATCGTTCCCTGGAAGACCAGTAGTAGTTTCCGATGCACATCTGGAGGCTTTCTGTTTTCTGTGGACTATCAGAGTGTTGATGAAACACAGAAATTGCATCGGGATTGAATACAACAGTCACCATGCGCACTTTCCTGCATGGGAGTAATTCTCAAACAGTCTATGCTTTGATCGTTTCCTGGAAGACCAGTAGTAGTTTCCGATGCACATCTCGAGGCATTCTGTACTCTGTGGTCAATCAGAGTGTTGATGAATCACAGACATTGCATCGGGATTGAATACAATAGTCACCATGCGCACTTTCCTCCATTTGAGTAATGTCTCTAACAGTCTACGCTTTGATCGTACCCTGGAAGACCAGTAGTAGTTTCCGATGCAGATCTGGAGGCTTTCTGTACTCTGTGGACTATCAGAGTGTTGATGAAACACAGAAATTGCATCGGGATTGAATACAACGGTCTCCATGCGCAACTTCCTCCATGGGAGTAATGTATCAAACAGTCTACGCTTTGATCGTTCCCTGGAAGGCCAGTAGTAGTTTCCGATGCACATACGGAGGCTTTCCGTAATCTGTGGACTATCAGAGTGTTGATGAAATACAGAAATTGCATCGGGATTGAATACAACAGTCACCATGCCTACACTCCTCCATGGGAGTAATGTTTCAAAGAGTTTACGCTTTGATCGTTCCTGGAAGACCAGTAGCAGTTTCCAATGCACATCTGGAGGCATTCTGTAATTTGTGGAGTATCAGAGTGTTGATGAAACACACAAAAATTCCATCGGGATTGAATACAACAGTCACCATGCGCACATTCCTCCATAAAAGTAATGTCTCAAAAGTCTACGCTTTGATCATTCCCTGGAAGACCAGTAATAGTTTCCGATGCACATCTGGAATCATTCTGTAATCTGTGGAATATCAGAGTGTTGATGATACACTGAAATTGCATTGGGATTGAATACAACAGTCACCATGCGCACTTTCCTCCATTGGAGTAATTCTGAAACAGTCCATGCTTAGATCGTTCCCTGTAAGACCAGTAGTAGTTTCCGATGCACATCTGGAGGCATTCTGTAATCTGTGGACTATTAGAGTTTTGATGAAACACAGAAATTGCATCGGGATTGAATACAAGAGTCACCATGCGCACATTCCCCCATAAAAGTAATGTCTCTAACAGTCTACGATTTGATCGTTCCCTGGAAGACCAGTAGTAGTTTACGATGAACATCTGGAGGCATTCTGTAATCTGTGGACTATTAGAGTGTTGATGAAACACAGAAATTGGATCGGGAAGGAATACAACAGTCACCATGCGCAGTTTCCTCCATGGGAGTAATGTCTCAAACAGTCTACGCTTTGATCGTTCCCTGTAAGACCAGTAGTAGTTTACGATGAACATCTGGTGGCATTCTGTATCTGTGGACTATCAGAATGTTGATGAAACACAGAAATTGCATCGGGATTGAATACAACAGTCACCATGCGCACTTTCCTCAATGGGAGTAATGTCTCTAATAGTTTACGATTTGATCGTTCCCTGGAAGACCAGTAGTAGTTTCCGATGCACATCTGGAGGCTTTCTATTCTCTGTGGACTATCAGAGTGTTGATGAAACACAGAAATTGCATCGGGATTGAATACAACAGTCACCATGCGCACTTTCCTCCATGGGAGTAATTCTCAAACAGTCTATGCTTTGATCGTTCCCTGGAAGACCAGTAGCAGTTTCCGATGCACATCTGCGGGCTTTCTGTAATCTGTGGACTATCAGAGTGTTGATGAAACACAGCAATTGCCTCGGGATTGAATACAACAGTCAACATGCGCACTTTCCTCCATGGGAGTAATTCTCAAGCAGTCTATGCTTTGATAGTTCCCTGTAAGACCAGTAGTAGTTTCCGATGCAGATCTGGTGGCATTCTGTAATTTGTGGACTATCAGAGTGTTGATCAAACACAGAAATTGCATCGGGAATGAATACAACAGTCACTATGCGCAGTTCCCTCCATGGGAGTAATGTCTCAAACAGTCTACGCTTCGATCGTTCCCTGGAAGACCAGTAGTAGTTTCTGATGCACATCTGGGGGCTTTCCGTAATCTGTGGACTATCAGAGTGTTGATGAAACACAGATATTGCATCGCGGTTGAATACAAGAGTCTCCATGCGCAGTTTCCTCCATGGGAGTAATGTCTCAAACAGTCTACGCTTTGATCGTTCCCTGGAAGACCAGTAGTAGTTCAATTGCACATCTGGAGGCATTTTGTATTCTGTGGACTACCAGAGTGTTGATGAAACACAGAAATTAAATCGGGATTGAATACAACAGTCACCATGCGCACTTTACTCCATGGGAGTAATGTCTCTAACAGTCTACGCTTTGATCGTTCCCTGGAAGACCAGTAGTAGTTTCCGATGCACATACGGAGGCTTTCCGCAATCTGTGGACTATCACAGTGTTGATGAAACACAGAAATTGCATCGGGATTGAATACAACAGTCACCATGCGCACATTCCCCTATATAAGTAATGTCTCAAACAGTCTACGATTTGATCGTTCCCTGGAAGACCAGTAGTAGTTTAAGATGAACATCTGGAGGCATTCTGTAACCTGTGGACTATTAGAGTGTTGATGAAACACAGAAATTGCATTGGGATTGAATACAACAGTCACCATGCGCACTTTATTCAATTTGAGTAATGTCTCAAACAGTCTACGCTTTGATCGTTCCCTGGAAGACCAGTAGTAGATTCCGATGCACATCTGGGGTTTTTCCGTAATCTGTGGACTATCAGAGTGTTGATGAAACACAGAAAGTGCCTCGCGATTGAATAGAACAGTCACCATGCGCACATTCCTCCATGGGAGTAAAGTCTCAAACAGTCTACGCTTTGATCGTTCCCTGGAAGACAAGTAGTACTTTCCGATGAACATCTGGAGGCATTCTGTAATCTGTGGACTATCAGAGTGTTGATGAAACACAGAAATTGCATCGGGATTGAATACAACAGTCTCCATGCGCAGTTTCGTCCATGGGAGTAATGTCTCAAACAGTCTACGCTTTGATCGTTCCCTGGAAGACCAGTAGTAGTTTACGATGAACATCTGAGGGTATTCTGTAATCTGTGGACTATCAGAATGTTGATGAAACACAGAAATTGCATTGGGATTGAATACAACAGTCACCATGCGCACTTTCCTCAATGGGAGTAATGTCTCTAACAGTTTGGGCTTTGATCGTTCCCTGGAAGACCAGTAGTAGTTTCCGATGAACATCTTGTGGCTTTCTGTTCTCTGTGGACTATCAGAGTGTTGATGAAACACAGAAATTGCATCGGGATTGAATACAACAGTCACCATGCGCACTTTCCTCCATGTGAGTAATTCTCAAACAGTCTGTGCTTTGATCGTTCCATGGAAGACCAGTAGCAGTTTCCGATGCACATCTCGAGGCATTCTGTACTCTGTGGTCAATCAGAGTGTTGATGAAACACAGAAATTGCATCGGGATTGAATACAACAGTCACCATGCGCACATTCCTCCATGGGAGTAAAGTCTCAAACAGTCTACGCTTTGATCGTTCCCTGGAAAACAAGTAGTACTTTCCGTTGAACATCTGGAGGCATTCTGTAATCTGTGGACTATCAGAGTGTTGATGAAACACAGAAATTGCATTGGGATTGAATACAACAGTCTCCATGCGCAGTTTCGTCCATGGGAGTAATTCTCAAGCAGTCTATGCTTTGATCGTTCCCCTAAGACCAGTAGTAGTTTCCGATGCACATCTGGTGGCATTCTGTAATCTGTGGACTATCAGAGTGTTGATGAAACACAGAAATTGCATCGGGAATGAATACAACAGTCACAATGCGCAGTTTCCTCCATGGGAGTAATGTCTCAAACAGTCTACGCTTTGATCGTTCCCTGGAAGACCAGTAGTAGTTTCTGATGCACATCCGGGGGCTTTCCGTAATGTGTGGACTATCAGAGTGTTGATGAAACACAGAAATTCCATCGGGATTGAATACAACAGTCACCATGCGCACTTTCCTCCGTGGGGGTAATTCTCAAACAGTCTATGCTTTGATCGTTCCCTGTAAGACCAGTAGTAGTTACCGATACTCATCTGGAGAAATTCTGTAATCTGTGGACTATCAGAGTGTTGATGAAAAACAGAAATTGCATGGGGAATGAATACAACAGTCACCATGCGCAGTTTCCTCCATGGGAGTAATGTCTCAAACAGTCTACGCTTTGATCGTTCCCTGGAAGACCAGTAGTAGATTCCGATGCACATCTGGGGGCTTTCTATAATCTGTGGACGATCAGAGTGTTGATGAAACACAGAAATTGCCTCGGGATTGAATACAACAGTTACCATGCGCACTTTCCTCCATGGGAGTAATGTCTCTAACAGTGTACGCTTTGATCGTTCCCCAGAAGACCAGTAGTAGTTTAATATGCACCTCTGGAGGCTTTCTGAAGACTGTGGACTATGAGAATGTTGATGACACACAGAAATTGCATCGGGATTGAATACAACAGTCACCATGCGAACTTTCCTCCATGGGAGTAATGTCTCTAACAATTTAGGCTTTGATCGTCCCTGGAAGACCAGTAGTAGTTTCCCATGCACATCTGGAGGCTTTCTGTTCTCTGTGGACTATCAGAGTGTTGATGAAACACAGAAATTGCATCGGGATTGAATACAACAGTCACCATGCGCACTTTCCTCCATGGGATTAATTCTCAAACAGTCTATGCTTTGATCGTTCCCTGGAAGACCAGTAGCAGTTTCCGATGCACATCTCCAGGCATTCTGTAATCTGTGGACTACCAGAATGTTGATGAAACACAGAAATTGCATCGGGATTGAATACAACAGTCACCATGCGAACTTTCCTCCATGGGAGTAATGTCTCTAACAGTTTAGGCTTTGATCGTTCCCTGGAAGACCAGTAGTAGTTTCCGATGCACATCTGGAGGCTTTCTGTTCTCTGTGGACTATCAGAGTGTTGATGAAACACAGAAATTGCATCGGGATTGAATACAACAGTCACCATGCACACTTTCCTCCATGGGAGTAATTCTCAAACAGTCTATGCTTTGATCGTTCCCTGGAAGACCAGTAGCAGTTTCCGATGCACATCTGCGGGCTTTCTGTAATCTGTGGACTATCAGAGTGTTGATGAAACACAGCAATTGCCTCGGGATTGAATACAACAGTCAACATGCGCACTTTCCTCCATGGGAGTAATTCTCAAGCAGTCTATGCTTTGATCGTTCCCTGTAAGACCAGTAGTAGTTTCCGATGCAGATCTGGTGGCATTCTGTAATTTGTGGACTATCAGAGTGTTGATCAAACACAGAAATTGCATCGGGAATGAATACAACAGTCACTATGCGCAGTTCCCTCCATGGGAGTAATGTCTCAAACAGTCTACGCTTCGATCGTTCCCTGGAAGACCAGTAGTAGTTTCTGATGCACATCTGGGGGCTTTCCGTAATCTGTGGACTATCAGAGTGTTGATGAAACACAGATATTGCATCGCGGTTGAATACAAGAGTCTCCATGCGCAGTTTCCTCCATGGGAGTAATGTCTCAAACAGTCTACGCTTTGATCGTTCCCTGGAAGACCAGTAGTAGTTCAATTGCACATCTGGAGGCATTTTGTATTCTGTGGACTACCAGAGTGTTGATGAAACACAGAAATTAAATCGGGATTGAATACAACAGTCACCATGCGCACTTTACTCCATGGGAGTAATGTCTCTAACAGTCTACGCTTTGATCGTTCCCTGGAAGACCAGTAGTAGTTTCCGATGCACATACGGAGGCTTTCCGCAATCTGTGGACTATCACAGTGTTGATGAAACACAGAAATTGCATCGGGATTGAATACAACAGTCACCATGCGCACATTCCCCTATATAAGTAATGTCTCAAACAGTCTACGATTTGATCGTTCCCTGGAAGACCAGTAGTAGTTTAAGATGAACATCTGGAGGCATTCTGTAACCTGTGGACTATTAGAGTGTTGATGAAACACAGAAATTGCATTGGGATTGAATACAACAGTCACCATGCGCACTTTATTCAATGGGAGTAATGTCTCAAACAGTCTACGCTTTGATCGTTCCCTGGAAGACCAGTAGTAGATTCCGATGCATATCTGGGGTTTTTCCGTAATCTGTGGACTATCAGAGTGTTGATGAAACACAGAAAGTGCCTCGCGATTGAATAGAACAGTCACCATGCGCACATTCCTCCATGGGAGTAAAGTCTCAAACAGTCTACGCTTTGATCGTTCCCTGGAAGACAAGTAGTACTTTCCGATGAACATCTGGAGGCATTCTGTAATCTGTGGACTATCAGAGTGTTGATGAAACACAGAAATTGCATCGGGATTGAATACAACAGTCTCCATGCGCAGTTTCGTCCATGGGAGTAATGTCTCAAACAGTCTACGCTTTGATCGTTCGCTGGAAGACCAGTAGTAGTTTACGATGAACATCTGAGGGTATTCTGTAATCTGTGGACTATCAGAATGTTGATGAAACACAGAAATTGCATTGGGATTGAATACAACAGTCACCATGCGCACTTTCCTCAATGGGAGTAATGTCTCTAACAGTTTGGGCTTTGATCGTTCCCTGGAAGACCAGTAGTAGCTTCCGATGCACATCTGGAAGCTTTCTGTACTCTGTGGACCATCAGAGTGTTGATGAAACACAGAAATTGCATCGGGATTGAATACAACGGCCTCCATGCGCAGTTTCCTCCATGGGAGTAATGTCTCAAACAGTCTACGCTTTGATCGTTCCCAGGAAGACCAGTAGTAGTTTCAATTGCACATCTGGAGGCATTCTGTACTCTGTGGTCAATCAGAGTGTTGATGAAACACAGAAATTGCATGGGGATTGAATACAACAGTCACCATGCGCACATTCCTCCATGGGAGTAAAGTCTCAAACAGTCTACGCTTTGATCGTTCCCTGGAAAACAAGTAGTACTTTCCGTTGAACATCTGGAGGCATTCTGTAATCTGTGGACTATCAGAGTGTTGATGAAACACAGAAATTGCATTGGGATTGAATACAACAGTCTCCATGCGCAGTTTCGTCCATGGGAGTAATTCTCAAGCAGTCTATGCTTTGATCGTTCCCTGTGAGACCAGTAGTAGTTTCCGATGCACATCTGGTGGCATTCTGTAATCTGTGGACTATCAGAGTGTTGATGAAACACAGAAATTGCATCGGGAATGAATACAACAGTCACAATGCGCAGTTTCCTCCATGGGAGTAATGTCTCAAACAGTCTACGCTTTGATCGTTCCCTGGAAGACCAGTAGTAGTTTCTGATGCACATCCGGGGGCTTTCCGTAATGTGTGGACTATCAGAGTGTTGATGAAACACAGAAATTCCATCGGGATTGAATACAACAGTCGCCATGCGCACTTTCCTCCGTGGGGGTAATTCTCAAACAGTCTATGCTTTGATCGTTCCCTGTAAGACCAGTAGTAGTTACCGATACTCATCTGGAGAAATTCTGTAATCTGTGGACTATCAGAGTGTTGATGAAAAACAGAAATTGCATGGGGAATGAATACAACAGTCACCATGCGCAGTTTCCTCCATGGGAGTAATGTCTCAAACAGTCTACGCTTTGATCGTTCCCTGGAAGACCAGTAGTAGATTCCGATGCACATCTGGGGGCTTTCTATAATCTGTGGACTATCAGAGTGTTGATGAAACACAGAAATTGCCTCGGGATTGAATACAACAGTTACCATGCGCACTTTCCTCCATGGGAGTAATGTCTCTAACAGTGTACGCTTTGATCGTTCCCCAGAAGACCAGTAGTAGTTTAATATGCACCTCTGGAGGCTTTCTGAAGACTGTGGACTATGAGAATGTTGATGACACACAGAAATTGCATCGGGATTGAATACAACAGTCACCATGCGAACTTTCCTCCATGGGAGTAATGTCTCTAACAGTTTAGGCTTTGATCGTCCCTGGAAGACCAGTAGTAGTTTCCCATGCACATCTGGAGGCTTTCTGTTCTCTGTGGACTATCAGAGTGTTGATGAAACACAGAAATTGCATCGGGATTGAATACAACAGTCACCATGCGCACTTTCCTCCATGGGATTAATTCTCAAACAGTCTATGCTTTGATCGTTCCCTGGAAGACCAGTAGCAGTTTCCGATGCACATCTCCAGGCATTCTGTAATCTGTGGACTACCAGAATGTTGATGAAACACAGAAATTGCATCGGGATTGAATACAACAGTCACCATGCGAACTTTCCTCCATGGGAGTAATGTCTCTAACAGTTTAGGCTTTGATCGTTCCCTGGAAGACCAGTAGTAGTTTCCGATGCACATCTGGAGGCTTTCTGTTCTCTGTGGACTATCAGAGTGTTGATGAAACACAGAAATTGCATCGGGATTGAATACAACAGTCACCATGCACACTTTCCTCCATGGGAGTAATTCTCAAACAGTCTATGCTTTGATCGTTCCCTGGAAGACCAGTAGTAGATTCCGATGCACATCTGGGGGCTTTCTGTAATCTGTGGACTATCAGAGTGTTGATGAAACACAGAAATTGCCTCGGGATTGAATACAACAGTTACCATACGCACTTTCCTCCATGGGAGTAATGTCTCTAACAGTCTACGCTTTGATCGTTCCCCAGAAGACCGGTAGTAGTTTAATATGCACATCTTGAGGCTTTCTGAAGACTGTGGACTATGAGAATGTTGATGAAACACAGAAATTGCATCGGGACTGAATACAACAGTCACCATGCGAACTTTCCTCCATGGGCGTAATGTCTCTAACAGTTTAGGCTTTGATCGTTCCCTGGAAGATTAGTAGTAGTTTCCGATGCACATCTGGAGGCTTTCTGTTCTCTGTGGACTATCAGAGTGTTGATGAAACACAGAAATTGCATCGGGATTGAATACAACAGTCACCATGCGGACTTTCCTCCATGGGATTAATTCTCAAACAGTCTATGATTTGATCGTTCCCTGGAAGACCAGTAGCAGTTTCCGATGCACATCTCACGGCATTCTGTAATCTGTGGACTACCAGAATGTTGATGAAACACAGAAATTGCATCGGGATTGATTACAACAGTCACCATGCGAACTTTCCTCCATGGGAGTAATGTCTCTAACAGTTTAGGCTTTGATCGTTCCCTGGAAGACCAGTAGTAGTTTCCGATGCACATCTGGAGGCTTTCTGTTCTCTGTGGACTATCAAAATGTTGATGAAACACTGAAATTGCATCGGGATTGATTACAACAGTCACCATGCGCACTTTCCTCCACGGGAGAAATTCTCAAACAGTCTATGCTTTGATCGTTCCCTGGAAGACCAGTAGTAGTTTCCGATGCACATCTCGAGGCATTCTGTACTCTGTGGTCAATCAGAGTGATGATGAATCACAGAAATTGCATCGGGATTGAATACAATAGTCACCATGCGCACTTTCCTCCATTTGAGTAATGTCTCTAACAGTCTACGCTCTGATCGTTCCCTGGAAGACCAGTAGTAGTTTCCGATGCACATCTGGAGGCTTTCTGTACTCTGTGGACCATCAGAGTGTTGATGAAACACAGAAATTGCATCGGGATTGAATACAACGGCCTCCATGCGCAGTTTCCTCCATGGGAGTAATGTCTCAAACAGTCTACGCTTTGATCGTTCCCAGGAAGACCAGTAGTAGTTTCAATTGCACATCTGGAGGCATTCTGTATTCTGTGGACTACCAGAGTGTTGATGAAACACAGAAATTGCATCGGGATTGAATACAACAGTCACCATGCGCACTTTCCGCAATGGGAGTAATGTCTCAAACAGTCTACGCTTTGATCGTTCCCTGGAAGACCAGTAGTAGATTCCGATGCATATCTGGGGTTTTTCTGTAATCTGTGGACTATCAGAGTGTTGATGAAACACAGAAATTGCCTCGGGATTGAATACAACAGTCACCATGCGCACTTTCCTCCATGGGAGTAATGTCTCTAACAGTCTACGCTTTGATCGTTTCCTGGAAGACCAGTAGTAGTTTCCGATGCACATCTGGTGTCTTTCTGAACACTGTGGACTATCACAGTGTTGATGAAAGACAGAAATTGAATCGGGGTTGAATACAAGAGTCTCCATGCGCAGTTTCCTCCATGGGAGTAATGTCTCAAACAGTCTACGCTTTGATCGTTCCCTGGAAGACCAGTAGTAGTTTACGATGAACATCTGGAGGCATTCTGTAATCTGTGGACTATCAGAATGTTGATGAAACACAGAAATTGCATCGGGATTGAAAACAACAGTCACCATGCGCAAATTGATCCATGGGAGTAATGTCTCAAACAGTTTAGGCTTTGATCGTTCCCTGGAAGACCAGTAGTAGTTTCCGATGCACATCTGGAGGCTTTCTGTTCTCTGTGGACTATCAGAGTGTTGATGAAACACAGAAATTGCATCGGGATTGAATACAACAGTCACCATGCGCACTTTCCTGCATGGGAGTAATTCTCTAACAGTCTATGCTTTGATCGTTCCCTGGAAGACCAGTAGCAGTTTCCGATGCACATCTCGAGGCATTCTGTACTCTGTGGTCAATCAGAGTGTTGATGAATCACAGACATTGCATCGGGATTGAATACAATAGTCACCATGCGCACTTTCCTCCATTTGAGTAATGTCTCTAACAGTCTACGCTTTGATCGTACCCTGGAAGACCAGTAGTAGTTTCCGATGCAGATCTGGAGGCTTTCTGTACTCTGTGGACTATCAGAGTGTTGATGAAACACAGAAATTGCATCGGGATTGAATACAACGGTCTCCATGCGCAACTTCCTCCATGGGAGTAATGTATCAAACAGTCTACGCTTTGATCGTTCCCTGGAAGGCCAGTAGTAGTTTCCGATGCACATACGGAGGCTTTCCGTAATCTGTGGACTATCAGAGTGTTGATGAAATACAGAAATTGCATCGGGATTGAATACAACAGTCACCATGCCCACACTCCTCCAAGGGAGTAACGTTTCAAAGAGTTTACGCTTTGATCGTTCCTGGAAGACCAGTAGCAGTTTCCAATGCACATCTGGAGGCATTCTGTAATCTGTGGAGTATCAGAGTGTTGATGAAACACACAAAAATTCCATCGGGATTGAATACAACAGTCACCATGCGCACATTCCTCCATAAAAGTAATGTCTCAAAAGTCTACGCTTTGATCATTCCCTGGAAGACCAGTAATAGTTTCCGATGCACATCTGGAATCATTCTGTAATCTGTGGAATATCAGAGTGTTGATGATACACTGAAATTGCATTGGGATTGAATACAACAGTCACCATGCGCACTTTCCTCCATTGGAGTAATTCTGAAACAGTCCATGCTTAGATCGTTCTCTGTAAGACCAGTAGTAGTTTCCGATGCACATCTGGAGGCATTCTGTAATCTGTGGACTATTAGAGTTTTGATGAAACACAGAAATTGCATCGGGATTGAATACAACAGTCACCATGCGCACATTCCCCCATAAAAGTAATGTCTCTAACAGTCTACGATTTGATCGTTCCCTGGAAGACCAGTAGTAGTTTACGATGAACATCTGGAGGCATTCTGTAATCTGTGGACTATTAGAGTGTTGATGAAACACAGAAATTGGATCGGGAAGGAATACAACAGTCACCATGCGCAGTTTCCTCCATGGGAGTAATGTCTCAAACAGTCTACGCTTTGATCGTTCCCTGTAAGACCAGTAGTAGTTTACGATGAACATCTGGTGGCATTCTGTATCTGTGGACTATCAGAATGTTGATGAAACACAGAAATTGCATCGGGATTGAATACAACAGTCACCATGCGCACTTTCCTCAATGGGAGTAATGTCTCTAATAGTTTACGATTTGATCGTTCCCTGGAAGACCAGTAGTAGTTTCCGATGCACATCTGGAGGCTTTCTATTCTCTGTGGACTATCAGAGTGTTGATGAAACACAGAAATTGCATCGGGATTGAATACAACAGTCACCATGCGCACTTTCCTCCATGGGTGTAATTCTCAAACAGTCTATGCTTTGATCGTTCCCTGGAAGACCAGTAGCAGTTTCCGATGCACATCTGCGGGCTTTCTGTAATCTGTGGACTATCAGAGTGTTGATGAAACACAGCAATTGCCTCGGGATTGAATACAACAGTCAACATGCGCACTTTCCTCCATGGGAGTAATTCTCAAGCAGTCTATGCTTTGATCGTTCCCTGTAAGACCAGTAGTAGTTTCCGATGCAGATCTGGTGGCATTCTGTAATCTGTGGACTATCAGAGTGTTGATCAAACACAGAAATTGCATCAGGAATGAATACAACAGTCACTATGCGCAGTTCCCTCCATGGGAGTAATGTCTCAAACAGTCTACGCTTCGATCGTTCCCTGGAAGACCAGTAGTAGTTTCTGATGCACATCTGGGGGCTTTCCGTAATCTGTGGACTATCAGAGTGTTGATGAAACACAGAAATTGCATCGCGGTTGAATACAAGAGTCTCCATGCGCAGTTTCCTCCATGGGAGTAATGTCTCAAACAGTCTACGCTTTGATCGTTCCCTGGAAGACCAGTAGTAGTTCAATTGCACATCTGGAGGCATTTTGTATTCTGTGGACTACCAGAGTGTTGATGAAACACAGAAATTAAATCGGGATTGAATACAACAGTCACCATGCGCACTTTACTCCATGGGAGTAATGTCTCAAACAGTCTACGCTTTGATCGTTCCCTGTAAGACCAGTAGTAGTTTACGATGAACATCTGGTGGCATTCTGTATCTGTGGACTATCAGAATGTTGATGAAACACAGAAATTGCATCGGGATTGAATACAACAGTCACCATGCGCACTTTCCTCAATGGGAGTAATGTCTCTAATAGTTTACGATTTGATCGTTCCCTGGAAGACCAGTAGTAGTTTCCGATGCACATCTGGAGGCTTTCTATTCTCTGTGGACTATCAGAGTGTTGATGAAACACAGAAATTGCATCGGGATTGAATACAACAGTCACCATGCGCACTTTCCTCCATGGGTGTAATTCTCAAACAGTCTATGCTTTGATCGTTCCCTGGAAGACCAGTAGCAGTTTCCGATGCACATCTGCGGGCTTTCTGTAATCTGTGGACTATCAGAGTGTTGATGAAACACAGCAATTGCCTCGGGATTGAATACAACAGTCAACATGCGCACTTTCCTCCATGGGAGTAATTCTCAAGCAGTCTATGCTTTGATCGTTCCCTGTAAGACCAGTAGTAGTTTCCGATGCAGATCTGGTGGCATTCTGTAATCTGTGGACTATCAGAGTGTTGATCAAACACAGAAATTGCATCAGGAATGAATACAACAGTCACTATGCGCAGTTCCCTCCATGGGAGTAATGTCTCAAACAGTCTACGCTTCGATCGTTCCCTGGAAGACCAGTAGTAGTTTCTGATGCACATCTGGGGGCTTTCCGTAATCTGTGGACTATCAGAGTGTTGATGAAACACAGAAATTGCATCGCGGTTGAATACAAGAGTCTCCATGCGCAGTTTCCTCCATGGGAGTAATGTCTCAAAGTGTCTACGCTTTGATCGTTCCCTGGAAGACCAGTAGTAGTTCAATTGCACATCTGGAGGCATTTTGTATTCTGTGGACTACCAGAGTGTTGATGAAACACAGAAATTAAATCGGGATTGAATACAACAGTCACCATGCGCACTTTACTCCATGGGAGTAATGTCTCTAACAGTCTACGCTTTGATCGTTCCCTGGAAGACCAGTAGTAGTTTCCGATGCACATACGGAGGCTTTCCGCAATCTGTGGACTATCACAGTGTTGATGAAATACAGAAATTGCATCGGGATTGAATACAACAGTCACCATGCGCACATTCCCCCATATAAGTAATGTCTCAAATAGTCTACGATTTGATCGTTCCCTGGAAGACCAGTAGTAGTTTAAGATGAACATCTGGAGGCATTCTGTAACCTGTGGACTATTAGAGTGTTGATGAAACACAGAAATTGCATTGGGATTGAATACAACAGTCACCATGCGCACTTTATTCAATGGGAGTAATGTCTCAAACAGTCTACGCTTTGATCGTTCCCTGGAAGACCAGTAGTAGATTCCGATGCACATCTGGGGTTTTTCCGTAATCTGTGGACTATCAGAGTGTTGATGAAACACAGAAATTGCCTCGCGATTGAATAGAACAGTCACCATGCGCACATTCCTCCATGGGAGTAAAGTCTCAAACAGTCTACGCTTTGATCGTTCCCTGGAAGACAAGTAGTACTTTCCGATGAACATCTGGAGGCATTCTGTAATCTGTGGACTATCAGAGTGTTGATGAAACACAGAAATTGCATCGGGATTGAATACAACAGTCTCCATGCGCAGTTTCGTCCATGGGAGTATTGTCTCAAACAGTCTACGCTTTGATCGTTCCCTGGAAGACCAGTAGTAGTTTACGATGAACATGTGAGGGCATTCTGTAATCTGTGGACTATCAGAATGTTGATGAAACACAGAAATTGCATTGGGATTGAATACAACAGTCACCATGCGCACTTTCCTCAATGGGAGTAATGTCTCTAACAGTTTGGGCTTTGATCGTTCCCTGGAAGACCAGTAGTAGTTTCCGATGAACATCTGGTGGCTTTCTGTTCTCTGTGGACTATCAGAGTGTTGATGAAACACAGAAATTGCATCGGGATTGAATACAACAGTCACCATGCGCACTTTCCTCCATGTGAGTAATTCTCAAACAGTCTGTGCTTTGATCGTTCCATGGAAGACCAGTAGCAGTTTCCGATGCACATCTCGAGGCATTCTGTACTCTGTGGTCAATCAGAGTGTTGATGAAACACAGAAATTACATCGGGATTGAATACAACAGTCACCATGCGCACATTCCTCCATGGGAGTAAAGTCTCAAACAGTCTACGCTTTGATCGTTCCCTGGAAAACAAGTAGTACTTTCCGTTGAACATCTGGAGGCATTCTGTAATCTGTGGACTATCAGAGTGTTGATGAAACACAGAAATTGCATTGGGATTGAATACAACAGTCTCCATGCGCAGTTTCGTCCATGGGAGTAATTCTCAAGCAGTCTATGCTTTGATCGTTCCCTGTAAGACCAGTAGTAGTTTCCGATGCACATCTGGTGGCATTCTGTAATCTGTGGACTATCAGAGTGTTGATGAAACACAGAAATTGCATCGGGAATGAATACAACAGTCACAATGCGCAGTTTCCTCCATGGGAGTAATGTCTCAAACAGTCTACGCTTTGATCGTTCCCTGGAAGACCAGTAGTAGTTTCTGATGCACATCCGGGGGCTTTCCGTAATGTGTGGACTATCAGAGTGTTGATGAAACACAGAAATTCCATCGGGATTGAATACAACAGTCACCATGCGCACTTTCCTCCGTGGGGGTAATTCTCAAACAGTCTATGCTTTGATCGTTCCCTGTAAGACCAGTAGTAGTTACCGATACTCATCTGGAGAAATTCTGTTTTCTGTGGACTATCAGAGTGTTGATGAAAAACAGAAATTGCATGGGGAATGAATACAACAGTCACCATGCGCAGTTTCCTCCATGGGAGTAATGTCTCAAACAGTCTACGCTTTGATCGTTCCCTGGAAGACCAGTAGTAGATTCCGATGCACATCTGGGGGCTTTCTATAATCTGTGGACTATCAGAGTGTTGATGAAACACAGAAATTGCGTCGGGATTGAATACAACAGTTACCATGCGCACTTTCTTCCATGGGAGTAATGTCTCTAACAGTGTACGCTTTGATCGTTCCCCAGAAGACCAGTAGTAGTTTAATATGCACCTCTGGAGGCTTTCTGAAGACTGTGGACTATGAGAATGTTGATGACACACAGAAATTGCATCGGGATTGAATACAACAGTCACCATGCGAACTTTCCTCCATGGGAGTAATGTCTCTAACAGTTTAGGCTTTGATCGTCCCTGGAAGACCAGTAGTAGTTTCCCATGCACATCTGGAGGCTTTCTGTTCTCTGTGGACTATCAGAGTGTTGATGAAACACAGAAATTGCATCGGGATTGAATACAACAGTCACCATGCACACTTTCCTCCATGGGAGTAATTCTCAAACAGTCTATGCTTTGATCGTTCCCTGGAAGACCAGTAGTAGATTCCGATGCACATCTGGGGGCTTTCTGTAATCTGTGGACTATCAGAGTGTTGATGAAACACAGAAATTGCCTCGGGATGGAATACAACAGTTACCATGCGCACTTTCCTCCATGGGAGTAATGTCTCTAACAGTCTACGCTTTGATCGTTCCCCAGAAGACCGGTAGTAGTTTAATATGCATATCTTGAGGCTTTCTGAAGACTGTGGACTATGAGAATGTTGATGAAACACAGAAATTGCATCATGACTGATTACAACAGTCACCATGCGAACTTTCCTCCATGGGCGTAATGTCTCTAACAGTTTAGGCTTTGATCGTTCCCTGGAAGATTAGTAGTAGTTTCCGATGCACATCTGGAGGCTTTCTGTTCTCTGTGGACTATCAGAGTGTTGATGAAACACAGAAATTGCATCGGGATTGAATACAACAGTCACCATGCGGACTTTCCTCCATGGGATTAATTCTCAAACAGTCTATGATTTGATCGTTCCCTGGAAGACCAGTAGCAGTTTCCGATGCACATCTCACGGCATTCTGTAATCTGTGGACTACCAGAATGTTGATGAAACACAGAAATTGCATCGGGATTGATTACAACAGTCACCATGCGAACTTTCCTCCATGGGAGTAATGTCTCTAACAGTTTAGGCTTTGATCGTTCCCTGGAAGACCAGTAGTAGTTTCCGATGCACATCTGGAGGCTTTCTGTTCTCTGTGGACTATCAGAGTGTTGATGAAACACAGAAATTGCATCGGGATTGAATACCACGGTCTCCATGCGCAGTTTCCTCCATGGGAGTAATGTCTCAAACAGTCTACGCTTTGATCGTTCCCTGGAAGACCAGTAGTAGTTTCAATTGCACATCTGGAGGCATTCTGTATTCTGTGGACTACCAGAGTGTTGATGAAACACTGAAATTGCATCGGGATTGAATACAACAGTCACCATGCGCACTTTACTCCATATGAGTAATGTCTCTAACAGTCTCCGCTTTGATCGTTCCCTGGAAGACCAGTAGTAGTTTCCGATGCACATCTGGAGGCTTTCTGTACTCTGTGGACTATCAGAGTGTTGATGAAACACAGAAATTGGATCGGGAAGGAATACAACAGTCACCATGCGCAGTTCCCTCCATGGGAGTTATGTCTCAAACAGTCTACGCTTTGATCGTTCCCTGGAAGACCATTAATAGATTCCGATGCACATCTGGGGTTTTTCTGTAATCTGTGGACTATCAGAGTGTTGATGAAACACAGAAATTGCATCCGGATTGAATACAACAGTCACCATGCGCACATTCCTCCATGGGAGTAAAGTCTCAAACAGTCTACGCTTTGATAGTTCCCTGGAAAACAAGTAGTACTTTCCGTTGAACATCTGGAGGCATTCTGTAATCTGTGAACTATCAGAGTGTTGATGAAACACAGAAATTGCATCGGGAATGAATACAACAGTCACTATGCGCAGTTTCCTCCATGGGAGTAATGTCTCAAACAGTCTACGTTTTGATCGTTCCCTGGAAGACCAGTAGTAGTTTCTGATGCACATCTGGGTTCTTTCCGTAATGTGTGGACTATCAGAGTGTTGATGAAACACAGAAATTGCATCGGGATTCAATACAACAGTCACCATGCGCACTTTCCTCCGTGGGAGTAATTCTCAAACAGTCTATGCTTTGTTCGTTCCCTGAAAGACCAGTAGTAGTTTCCGATACGCATCTGGAGAAATTCTGTAATCTGTGGACTATCAGAGTGATGATGAAACACAGAAATTGCATGGGGAATGAATACAACAGTCACCATGCGCAGTTTCCTCCATGGGAGTAATGTCTCAAACAGTCTACGCTTTGATCGTTCCCTGGAAGACCAGTAGTAGATTCCGATGCACATCTGGGGGCTTTCTGTAATCTGTGGACTATCAGAGGGTTGATGAAACACAGAAATTGCATCGGGATTGAATACAACAGTCACCATGCGCACTTTCCTCCATGGGATTAATTCTCAAACAGTCTATGCTTTGATCGTTCCCTGGAAGACCAGTAGCAGTTTCCGATGCACATCTCACGGCATTCTGTAATCTGTGGACTACCAGAATGTTGATGAAACACAGAAATTGCATCGGGATTTAATACAACAGTCACTATGCGCACATTCCTCCATAAAAGTAATGTCTCAAAAGTCTACGCTTTGATCGTTCCCTGGAAGGCCAGTAATAGTTTCCGATGCACATCTGGAGGCATTCTGTAATCTGTGGACTATCAGAGTGTTGATGAAACACAGAAATTGCATCGGGATTGAATACAACAGTCACCATGCGAACTTTCCTCCATGGGAGTAATGTCTCTAACAGTTTAATATTTGATCGTTCCCTGGAAGACCAGTAGTAGTTTCCGATGCACATCTGGAGGCTTTCTGTACTCTGTGGACTATCAGAGTGTTGATGAAACACAGAAATTGCATCGGGATTGAATACAACAGTCACCATGCGCACTTTCCTCCATGGGAGTAATTCTCAAACCGTCTATGCTTTGATCGTTCCCTGGAAGACCAGTAGCAGTTTCCGATGCACATCTCGAGGCATTCTGTACTCTGTGGTCTATCAGAGTGTTGATGAAACACAGAAATTGCATCGGGATTGAATACAATAGTCACCATGCGCACTTTCCTCCATTTGAGTAATGTCTCTAACAGTCTACGCTTTGATCGTTCCCTGGAAGACCAGTAGTAGTTTCCGATGCACATCTGGAGGCATTCTGTATTCTGTGGATTACCAGAGTGTTGATGAAACACAGAAATTGCATCGGGATTGAATTCAACAGTCACCATGCGCACTTTACTCCATGGGAGTAATGTCTCTAACAGTCTACGCTTTGATCGTTCCCTGGTAGACCAGTAGTAGTTTCCGATGCACATACGGAGGCTTTCCGTAATCTGTGGACTATCAGAGTGTTGATGAAACACAGAAATTGCATCGGGATTGAATACAACAGTCACCATGCGCACTTTCCTCCATGGGAGTAATGTTTCAAAGAGTTTATGCTTTGATCGTTCCTGGAAGACCAGTAGCAGTTTCAGATGCACATCTGGAGGCATTCTGTAATCTGTGGAGTATCAGAGTGTTGATGAAACACAGAAATTGCATCGGGAATGAATACAACAGTCACTATGCGGAGTTTCCTCCATGGGAGCAATGTCTCAAACAGTCTACGCTTTGATCGTTCCCTGGAAGACCAGTAGTAGTTTCTGATGCACATCTGGGGGCTTTCCGTAATGTGTGGACTATCAGAGTGTTGATGAAACACAGAAATTGCATCGGGATTGAATACAACAGTCACCATGCGAACTTTCCTCCGTGGGAGTAATGTCTCTAACAGTTTAGGCTTTGATCGTTCCCTGGAAGACCAGTAGTAGTTTCCTATGCACATCTGGAGGCTTTCTGTTCTCTGTGGACTATCAGAGTGTTGATGAAACACAGAAATTGCATCGGGATTGAATACAACAGTCACCATGCGCACTTTCTTCCATGGGATTAATTCTCAAACAGTCTATGCTTTGATCGTTCCCTGGAAGACCATTAGCAGTTTCCGATGCACATCTCACGGCACTCTGTAATCTGTGGACTACCAGAATGTTGATGAAACACAGAAATTGCATCGGGATTGAATACAACAGTCACCATGCGAACTTTCCTCCATGGGAGTAATGTCTCTAACAATTTAGGCTTTGATCGTTCCCTGGAAGACCAGTAGTAGTTTCCGATGCACATCTGGAGGCTTTCTGTTCTCTGTGGACTATCAGAGTGTTGATGAAACACGGAAATTGCATCGGGATTGAATACAACAGTCACCATGCGCACTTTCCTCCATGGGAGTAATTCTCAAACAGTCTATGCTTTGATCGTTCCCTGGAAGACCAGTAGCAGTTTCCGATGCACATCTCGAGGCATTCTGTACTCTGTGGTCAATCAGAGTGTAGATGAAACACAGAAATTGCATCGGGATTGAATACAATAGTCACCATGCGCACTTTCCTCCATTTGAGTAATGTCTCTAACAGTCTACGCTTTGATCGTTCCCTGGAAGACCAGTAGTAGTTTCCGATGCACATCTGGAGGCTTTCTGTACCCTGTGGACTATCAGAGTGTTGATGAAACACAGAAATTGCATCGGGATTGAATACAACGGTCTCCATGCGCAGTTTCCTCCGTGAGAGTAATGTCTCAAACAGTCTACGCTTTGATCGTTCCCTGGAAGACCAGTAGCAGTTTCCGATGCACATCTGGAGGCATTCTGTAATCTGTGGAGTATCGGAGTGTTGATGAAACACAGAAATTGCATCGGGATTGAATACAACATTCACTATGGGCACATTCCTCCATAAAAGTAATGTCTCAAAAGTCTACGCTTTGATCGCTCCCTGGAAGGCCAGTAATAGTTTCCGATGCACATCTGGAGGCATTCTGTAATCTGTGGAATATCAGAGTGTTGATGATACACAGAAATTGCATCGGGATTGAATACAACAGTCACCATGCGCACTTTCCTCCATGGGAGTAATTCTCAAACAGTCTATGCTTTGATCGTTCCCTGTAAGACCAGTAGTAGTTTCCGATGCACATCTGGAGGCATTCTGTAATCTGTGGACTATTAGAGTGTTGATGAAACACAGAAATTGCATCGGGATTGAATACAACAGTCACCATGCGCACATTCCCCCATATAAGTAATGTCTCAAACAGTCTACGATTTGATCGTTCCCTGGAAGACCAGTAGTAGTTTCCGATGCACATCTGGTAGCATTCTGTAATCTGTGGACTATCAGAGTGTTGATGAAACACAGAAATTGCATCGGGAATGAATACAACAGTCACTATGCGCAGTTTCCTCCATGGGAGTAATATCTCAAACAGTCTACGCTTTGATCGTTCCCTGGAAGACCAGTAGTAGTTTATGATGCACATCTGGGGGCTTTCCGTAATGTGTGAACTATCAGAGTGTTGATGAAACACAGAAATTGCATCGGGATTGAATACAACAGTCACCATGCGCACTTTCCTCCATGGGAGTAATTCTCAAACAGTCTATGCTTTGATCGTTCCCTGGAAGACCAGTAGCAGTTTCCGATGCACATCTCGAGGCATTCTGTACTCTGTGGTCAATCAGAGTGTTGATGAAACACAGAAATTGCATCGGGATTGAATACAATAGTCACCATGCGCACTTTCCTCCATTTGAGTAATGTCTCTAACAGTCTACGCTTTGATCGTTCCCTAGAAGACCAGTAGTAGTTTCCGATGCACATCTGGAGGCTTTCTGTACTCTGTGGACTATCAGAGTGTTGATGAAACACAGAAATTGCATCGGGATTGAATACAACGGTCTCCATGCGCAGTTTCCTCCGTTCGAGTAATGTCTCAAACAGTCTACGCTTTGATCGTTCCCTGGAAGACCAGTAGTAGTTTCAATTGCACATCTGGAGGCATTCTGTATTCTGTGGACTACCAGAGTGTTGATGAAACGCAGAAATTGCATCGGGATTAAATACAACAGTCACCATGTGCACTTTACTCCATGGGAGTAATGTCTCTAACAGTCTACGCTTTGATCGTTCCCTGGAAGACCAGTAGTAGTTTCCGATGCACAAACGGAGGCTTTCCGTAATCTGTGGACTATCAGAATGTTGATGAAACACAGAAATTGCCTCGGGATTGAATACAACAGTCACCATGCGCACTTTCCTCCATGGGAGTAATGTTTCAAAGAGTTTACGCTTTGATCGTTCCTGGAAGACCAGTAGCAGTTTCCGATGCACATCTGGAGGTATTCTGTAAACTGTGGAGTATCAGAGTGTTGATGAAACACAGAAATTGCATCGGGATTGAATACAACAGTCACCATGCGCACATTCCTCCATAAAAGTAATGTCTCAAAAGTCTACGCTTTGATCGTTCCCTGGAAGACCAGTAATAGTTTCCGATGCACATCTGGAGGCATTCTTTAATCTGTGGAATATCAGAGTGTTGATGATACACAGAAATTTCATCGGGATTGAATACAACAGTCACCATGCGCACTTTCCTCCATGGGAGTAATTCTCAAACAGTCTATGCTTTGATCGTTCCCTGTAAGACCAGTAGTAGTTTCCGAAGCACATCTGGAGGCATTCTGTAATCTGTGGACTATTAGAGTGTTGATGAAACACAGAAATTGCATCGGGATTGAATACAACAGTCACCATGCGCACATTAACCCTTATAAGTAATGTCTCAAACAGTCTACGATTTGATCGTTCCCTGGAAGACCAGTAGTAGTTTACGATGAACATCTGGAGGCATTCTGTAATCTGTGGACTATTAGAGTGTTGATGAAACACAGAAATTGCATCGGGATTGAATACAACAGTCACCATGCGCACTTTCCTCCATGGGAGTAATTCTCAAACAGTCTATGCTTTGATCGTTCCCTGGAAGACCAGTAGCAGTTTCCGATGCACATCTCGAGGCATTCTGTACTCTGTGGTCAATCAGAGTGTTGATGAAACACAGAAATTGCATCGGGATTGAATACAATAGTCACCATGCGCACTTTCCTCCATTTGAGTAATGTCTCTAACAGTCTACGCTTTGATCGTTCCCTGGAAGACCAGTAGTAGTTTCCGATGCACATCTGGAGGCTTTCTGTACTCTGTGGACTATCAGAGTGTTGATGAAACACAGAAATTGCATCGGGATTGAATACAACGGTCTCCATGCGCAGTTTCCTCCGTTCGAGTAATGTCTCAAACAGTCTACGCTTTGATCGTTCCCTGGAAGACCAGTAGTAGTTTCAATTGCACATCTGGAGGCATTCTGTATTCTGTGGACTACCAGAGTGTTGATGAAACGCAGAAATTGCATCGGGATTAAATACAACAGTCACCATGCGCACTTTACTCCATGGGAGTAATGTCTCTAACAGTCTACGCTTTGATCGTTCCCTGAAAGACCAGTAGTAGTTTCCGATGCACAAACGGAGGCTTTCCGTAATCTGTGGACTATCAGAGTGTTGATGAAACACAGAAATTGCCTCGGGATTGAATACAACAGTCACCATGCGCACTTTCCTCCATGGGAGTAATGTTTCAAAGAGTTTACGCTTTGATCGTTCCTGGAAGACCAGTAGCAGTTTCCGATGCACATCTGGAGGTATTCTGTAAACTGTGGAGTATCAGAGTGTTGATGAAACACAGAAATTGCATCGGGATTGAATACAACAGTCACCATGCGCACATTCCTCCATAAAAGTAATGTCTCAAAAGTCTACGCTTTGATCGTTCCCTGGAAGACCAGTAATAGTTTCCGATGCACATCTGGAGGCATTCTGTAATCTGTGGAATATCAGAGTGTTGATGATACACAGAAATTTCATCGGGATTGAATACAACAGTCACCATGCGCACTTTCCTCCATGGGAGTAATTCTCAAACAGTCTATGCTTTGATCGTTCCCAGTAAGACCAGTAGTAGTTTCCGAAGCACATCTGGAGGCATTCTGTAATCTGTGGACTATTAGAGTGTTGATGAAACACAGAAATTGCATCGGGATTGAATACAACAGTCACCATGCGCACATTAACCCTTATAAGTAATGTCTCAAACAGTCTACGATTTGATCGTTCCCTGGAAGACCAGTAGTAGTTTACGATGAACATCTGGTGGCATTCTGTAATCTGTGGACTATCAGAGAATTGATAAAACAAAGAAATTGCATCGGGATTAAAAACAACAGTCACCATGCGCACTTTCCTCCACGGGAGGTATGTCTCAAACAGTCGACGATTTAATCGTTCCCTGGAAGACCAGTAGTAGTTTCCGATGCACATCTGGTGGCATTCTGTAATCTGTGGACTATCAGAGTGTTGATGAAACACAGAAATTGCATCGGGAATGAATACAACAGTCACTATGCGCAGTTTCCTCCATGGGAGTAATATCTCAAACAGTCTACGCTTTGATCGTTCCCTGGAAGACCAGTAGTAGTTTCTGATGCACATCTGGGGGCTTTCCGTAATGTGTGAACTATCAGAGTGTTGATGAAACACAGAAATTGCATCGGGATTGAATACAACAGTCACCATGCGCACTTTCCTCCATGGGAGTAATTCTCAAACAGTCTATGCTTTGATCGTTCCCTGGAAGACCAGTAGCAGTTTCCGATGCACATCTCGAGGCATTCTGTACTCTGTGGTCAATCAGAGTGTCGATGAAACACAGAAATTGCATCGGGATTGAATACAATAGTCACCATGCGCACTTTCCTCCATTTGAGTAATGTCTCTAACAGTCTACGCTTTGATCGTTCCCTGGAAGACCAGTAGTAGTTTCCGATGCACATCTGGAGGCTTTCTGTACTCTGTGGACTATCAGAGTGTTGATGAAACACAGAAATTGCATCGGGATTGAATACAACGGTCTCCATGCGCAGTTTCCTCCGTTCGAGTAATGTCTCAAACAGTCTACGCTTTGATCGTTCCCTGGAAGACCAGTAGTAGTTTCAATTGCACATCTGGAGGCATTCTGTATTCTGTGGACTACCAGAGTGTTGATGAAACGCAGAAATTGCATCGGGATTAAATACAACAGTCACCATGCGCACTTTACTCCATGGGAGTAATGTCTCTAACAGTCTACGTTTTGATCGTTCCCTGGAAGACCAGTAGTAGTTTCCGATGCACAAACGGAGGCTTTCCGTAATCTGTGGACTATCAGAGTGTTGATGAAACACAGAAATTGCCTCGGGATTGAATACAACAGTCACCATGCGCACTTTCCTCCATGGGAGTAATGTTTCAAAGAGTTTACGCTTTGATCGTTCCTGGAAGACCAGTAGCAGTTTCCGATGCACATCTGGAGGTATTCTGTAAACTGTGGAGTATCAGAGTGTTGATGAAACACAGAAATTGCATCGGGATTGAATACAACAGTCACCATGTGCACATTCCTCCATAAAAGTAATATCTCAAAAGTCTACGCTTTGATCGTTCCCTGGAAGACCAGTAATAGTTTCCGATGCACATCTGGTGGCATTCTGTAATCTGTGGAATATCAGAGTGTTGATGATACACAGAAATTTCATCGGGATTGAATACAACAGTCACCATGCGCACTTTCCTCCATGGGAGTAATTCTCAAACAGTCTATGCTTTGATCGTTCCCTGTAAGACCAGTAGTAGTTTCCGAAGCACATCTGGAGGCATTCTGTAATCTGTGGACTACTAGAGTGTTGATGAAACACAGAAATTGCATCGGGATTGAATACAACAGTCACCATGCGCACATTAACCCTTATAAGTAATGTCTCAAACAGTCTACGATTTGATCGTTCCCTGGAAGACCAGTAGTAGTTTACGATGAACATCTGGAGGCATTCTGTAATCTGTGGATTATTAGAGTGTTGATGAAACACAGAAATTGGATCGGGAAGATATACAACAGTCACCATGCGCTGTTTCGTCCATGGGAGTAATGTCTCAAACAGTCTACGCATTGATCGTTCCCTGGAAGACCAGTAGCAGTTTCCGATGCACATCTCGAGGCATTCTGTACTCTGTGGTCAATCAGAGTGTTGATGAAACACAGAAATTGCATCGGGATTGAATACAATAGTCACCATGCGCACTTTCCTCCATTTGAGTAATGTCTCTAACAGTCTACGCTTTGCTCGTTCCCTGGAAGACCAGTAGTAGTTTCTGATGCACATCTGGGGGCTTTCCGTGATCTGTGGACTATCAGAGTGTTAATGAAACACAGAAATTGCATCGGGATTGAAAACAACAGTCACCATGCGCACTTTCCTCCATGGGAGTAATTCTCAAACAGTCTATGCTTTGATCGTTCTCTGTAAGACCAGTAGTAGTTTCCGATACGCATCTGGAGAAATTCTGTAATCGGTTGACTATCAGAGTGTTGATGAAACACAGAAATTGCATGGGGAATGAATACAACAGTCACCATGCGCAGTTTCCTCCATGGGAGTAATGTTTCAAAGAGTTTACGCATTGATCGTTCCTGGAAGACCAGTAGCAGTTTCCGATGCACATCTGGAGGCATTCTGTAATCTGTGGAGTATCGGAGTGTTGATGAAACACAGAAATTGCATCGGGATTGAATACAACAGTCACTATGCGCACATTCCTCCATAAAAGTAATGTCTCAAAAGTCTACGCTTTGATCGTTCCCTGGAAGGCCAGTAATAGTTTCCGATGCACATCTGGAGGCATTCTGTAATCTGTGGAATATCAGAGTGTTGATGATACACAGAAATTGCATCGGGATTGAATACAACAGTCACCATGCGCACTTTCCTCCATGGGAGTAATTCTCAAACAGTCTATGCTTTGATCGTTCCCTGTAAGACCAGTAGTAGTTTCCGATGCACATTTGGAGGCATTCTGTAATCTGTGGACTATTAGAGTGTTGATGAAACACAGAAATTGCATCGGGATTGAATACAACAGTCACCATGCGCACATTCCCCCATATAAGTAATGTCTCAAACAGTCTACGATTTGATCGTTCCCTGGAAGACCAGTAGTAGTTTCCGATGCACATCTGGTGGCATTCTGTAATCTGTGGACTATCAGAGTGTTGATGAAACACAGAAATTGCATCGGGAATGAATACAACAGTCACTATGCGCAGTTTCCTCCATGGGAGTAATGTCTCAAACAGTCTACGCTTTGATCGTTCCCTGGAAGACCAGTAGTAGTTTCTGATGCACATCTGGGGGCTTTCCGTAATGTGTGAACTATCAGAGTGTTGATGAAACACAGAAATTGCATCGGGATTGAATACAACAGTCACCATGCGCACTTTCCTCCATGGGAGTAATTCTCAAACAGTCTATGCTTTGATAGTTCCCTGGAAGACCAGTAGCAGTTTCCGATGCACATCTCGAGGCATTCTGTACTCTGTGGTCAATCAGAGTGTTGATGAAACACAGAAATTGCATCGGGATTGAATACAATAGTCACCATGCGCACTTTCCTCCATTTGAGTAATGTCTCTAACAGTCTACGCTTTGATCGTTCCCTGGAAGACCAGTAGTAGTTTCCGATGCACATCTGGAGGCTTTCTGTACTCTGTGGACTATCAGAGTGTTGATGAAACACAGAAATTGCATCGGGATTGAATACAACGGTCTCCATGCGCAGTTTCCTCCGTTCGAGTAATGTCTCAAACAGTCTACGCTTTGATCGTTCCCTGGAAGACCAGTAGTAGTTTCAATTGCACATCTGAAGGCATTCTGTATTCTGTGGACTACCAGAGTGTTGATGAAACACAGAAATTGCATCGGGATTAAATACAACAGTCACCATGCGCACTTTACTCCATGGGAGTAATGTCTCTAACAGTTTACGCTTTGATCGTTCCCTGGAAGACCAGTAGTAGTTTCCGATGCACAAACGGAGGCTTTCCGTAATCTGTGGACTATCAGAGTGTTGATGAAACACAGAAATTGCATCGGGATTGAATACAACAGTCACCATGCGCACTTTCCTCCATGGGAGTAATGTTTCAAAGAGTTTACGCTTTGATCGTTCCTGGAAGACCAGTAGCAGTTTCCGATGCACATCTGGAGGTATTCTGTAAACTGTGGAGTATCAGAGTGTTGATGAAACACAGAAATTGCATCGGGATTGAATACAACAGTCACCATGCGCACATTCCTCCATAAAAGTAATGTCTCAAAAGTCTACGCTTTGATCGTTCCCTGGAAGACCAGTAATAGTTTCCGATGCACATCTGGAGGCATTCTGTAATCTGTGGAATATCAGAGTGTTGATGACACACAGAAATTTCATCGGGATTGAATACAACAGTCACCATGCGCACTTTCCTCCATGGGAGTAATTCTCAAACAGTCTATGCTTTGATCGTTCCCTGTAAGACCAGTAGTAGTTTCCGAAGCACATCTGGAGGCATTCTGTAATCTGTGGACTATTAGAGTGTTGATGAAACACAGAAATTGCATCGGGATTGAATACAACAGTCACCATGCGCACATTAACCCTTATAAGTAATGTCTCAAACATTCTACGATTTGATCGTTCCCTGGAAGTCCAGTAGTAGTTTACGATGAACATCTGGAGGCATTCTGTAATCTGTGGACTATTAGAGTGTTGATGAAACACAGAAATTGGATCGGGAAGGTATACAACAGTCACCATGCGCTGTTTCCTCCATGGGAGTAATGTCTCAAACAGTCTACGCTTTGATCGTTCCCTGGAAGACCAGTAGTAGATTCCGATGCACATCTGGGGTTCTTCTGTAATCTGTGGACTATCAGAGTGTTGATGAAACACAGAAATTGCCTCGCGATTGAATACAACAGTCACCATGCGCACATTCCTCCATGGGAGTAAAGTCTCAAACAGTCTACGCTTTGATCTTTCCCTGGAAGACAATTAGTACTTTCCGATGAACATCTGGAGGCATTCTGTAATCTGAGGACTATCAGAGTGTTGATGAAACACAGAAATTGCATCGGGATTGAATACAACAGTCTTCATGCGCAGTTTCGTCCATGGGAGTAATGTCTCAAACAGTCTACGCATTGATCGCTCCCTGGAAGACCAGTAGCAGTTTCCGATGCACATCTCGAGGCATTCTGTACTCTGTGGTCAATCAGAGTGTTGATGAAACACAGAAATTGCATCGGGATTGAATACAACAGTCACCATGCGCACTTTACTCCATGGGAGTAATGTCTCTAACAGTCTACGTTTTGATCGTTCCCTGGAAGACCAGTAGTAGTTTCCGATGCACATACGGAGGCTTTCCGTAATCTGTGGACTATCAGAGTGTTGATGAAACACAGAAATTGCATCGGGATTGAATACAACAGTCACCATACGCACTTTCCTCCATGGGAGTAATATTTCAAAGAGTTTACGCTTTGATCGTTCCTGGAAGACCAGTAGCAGTTTCCGATGCACATCTGGAGGCATTCTGTAATCTGTGGAGTATCGGATTGTTGATGAAACACAGAAATTGCATCGGGATTGAATACAACAGTCACTATGCGCACATTCCTCCATAAAAGTAATGTCTCAAAAGTCTACGCTTTGATCGTTCCCTGGAAGGCCAGTAATAGTTTCCGATGCACATCTGGAGGCATTCTGTAATCTGTGGAATATCAGAGTGCTGATGATACACAGAAATTGCATCGGGATTGAATACAACAGTCACCATGCGCAATTTCCTCCATGGGAGTAATTCTCAAACAGTCTATGCTTTGATCGTTCCCTGTAAGACCAGTAGTAGTTTCCGATGCACATCTGGAGGCATTCTGTAATCTGTGGACTATTAGAGTGTTGATGAAACACAGAAATTGCATAGGGGTGAATACAACAGTCACCATGCGCACATTCCCCCATATAAGTAATGTCTCAAACAGTCTACGATTTGATCGTTCCCTGGAAGACCAGTAGTAGTTATCGATGCACATCTGGTGGCATTCTGTAATCTGTGGACTATCAGAGTGTTGATGAAACACAGAAATTGCATCGGGAATGAATACAACAGTCACTATGCGCAGTTTCCTCCATGGGAGTAATGTCTCAAACAGTCTACGCTTTGATCGTTCCCTGGAAGACCAGTAGTAGTTTCTGATGCACATCTGGGGGCTTTCCGTAATGTGTGAACTATCAGAGTGTTGATGAAACACAGAAATTGCATCGGGATTGAATACAACAGTCACCATGCGCACTTTCCTCCATGGGAGTAATTCTCAAACAGTCTATGCTTTGATCGTTCCCTGGAAGACCAGTAGCAGTTTCCGATGCACATCTCGAGGCATTCTGTACTCTGTGGTTAATCAGAGTGTTGATGAAACACAGAAATTGCATCGGGATTGAATACAATAGTCACCATGCGCACTTTCCTCCATTTGAATAATGTCTCTAACAGTCTACGCTTTGATCGTTCCCTGGAAGACCAGTAGTAGTTTCCGATGCACATCTGGAGGCTTTCTGTACTCTGTGGACTATCAGAGTGTTGATGAAACACAGAAATTGCATCGGGATTGAATACAACGGTCACCATGCGCAGTTTCCTCCGTTCGAGTAATGTCTCAAACAGTCTACGCTTTGATCGTTCCCTGGAAGACCAGTAGTAGTTTCAATTGCACATCTGGAGGCATTCTGTATTCTGTGGACTACCAGAGTGTTGATGAAACACAGAAATTGCATCGGGATTGAATACAATAGTCACCATGCGCACTTTCCTCCATTTGAGTAATGTCTCTAACAGTCTACGCTTTGATCGTTCCCTGGAAGGCCAGTAATAGTTTCCGATGCACATCTGGAGGCATTCTGTAATCTGTGGAATATCAGAGTGTTGATGATACACAGAAATTGCATCGGGATTGAATACAACAGTCACCATGCGCAATTTCCTCCATGGGAGTAATTCTCAAACAGTCTATGCTTTGATCGTTCCCTGTAAGACCAGTAGTAGTTTCCGATGCACATCTGGAGGCATTCTGTAATCTGTGGACTATTAGAGTGTTGATGAAACACAGAAATTGCATCGGGGTGAATACAACAGTCACCATGCGCACATTCCCCCATATAAGTAATGTCTCAAACAGTCTACGATTTGATCGTTCCCTGGAAGACCAGTAGTAGTTTCCGATGCACATCTGGTGGCATTCTGTAATCTGTGGACTATCAGAGTGTTGATGAAACACAGAAATTGCATCGGGATTGAATACAACAGTCACCATGCGCACTTTCCTCCATGAGAGTAATGTTTCAAAGAGTCTACGCTTTGATCGTTCCCTGGAAGACCAGTAATAGTTTCCGATGCACATCTGGAGGCATTCTGTAATCTGTGGAATATCAGAGTGTTGATGATACACAGAAATTGCATCGGGATTGAATACAACAGTCACCATGCGCACTTTCCTCTATGGGAGTAATTCTCAAACAGTCTATGCTTTGATCGTTCCCTGTAAGACCAGTAGTAGTTTCCGATGCACATCTGGAGGCATTCTGTAATCTGTGGACTATCAGTGTGTTGATGAAACACAGAAATTGCATCGGGATTGAATACAACAGTCTCCATGCGCAGTTACGTCCATGAGAGTAATGTCTCAGACAGTCTACGCTTTGATCGTTCCCTGGAAGACCAGTAGTAGTTTCCGATGCACATCTGGGGGCTTTCTGTAATCTGTGGACTATCGGAGTGCTGATGAAACACAGAAATTGCCTCGGGATTGAATACAGCAGTCAACATGCGCACTTTCCTCCATAGGAGTAATTCTCAAACAGTCTATGCTTTGATCGTTCCCTGTAAGACCAGTAGTAGTTTCCGATGCACATCTGGGGGCTTTCCGTTATCTGTGGACTATCAGAGTGTTGATGAAACACAGAAATTGCATCCGGATTGAATACAACAGTCACCATGCGCACTTTCCTCCATGGGAGTAATTCTCAAACAGTCTATGTTTTGATGGTTCCCTGTAAGGCCAGTAGTAGTTTCCGATGCACATCAGGAGGCATTCTGTATCTCTGGACTATCAGAGTGTTGATGAAACACAGAAATTGCCTCTGGATTGAATACAACAGTCACCATGGGCACTTTCCTCCATGGGAGTAATGTCTCTAACAGTCTACGCTTTGATCGTTCCCTGGAAGACCAGTAGTAGTTTCCGATGCACATACGGAGGCTTTCTGTAATGTGTGGACTATCAGAGTGTTGATGAAACACAGAAATTGCATCGGGATTGAATACAACAGTCACCATGCGCACTTTCCTCCATGAGAGTAATGTTTCAAAGAGTTTACGCTTTGATCGTTCCTGGAAGACCAGTAGCAGTTTCCGATGCACATCTGGAGGCATTCTGTAATCTGTGGAGTATCAGAGTGTTGATGAAACACAGAAATTGCATCGGGATTGAATACAACAGTCACAATGCGCACATTCCTCCATAAAAGTAATGTCTCAAAAGTCTACGCTTTGATCGTTCCCTGGAAGACCAGTAATAGTTTCCGATGCACATCTGGAGGCATTCTGTAATCTGTGGAATATCAGAGTGTTGATGATACACAGAAATTGCATCGGGATTGAATACAACAGTCACCATGCGCACTTTCCTCCATGGGAGTAATTCTCAAACAGTCTATGCTTTGATCGTTCCCTGTAAGACCAGTAGCAGTTTCCGATGCACATCTGGAGGCATTCTGTAATCTGTGGAGTATCAGAGTGTTGATGAAACACAGAAATTGCATCGGGATTGAATACAACAGTCACTATGCCCAGTTGCCTCCATGGGAGTAATGTATCAAACAGTCTACGCTTTGATCGTTCCCTGGAAGACCAGTAGTAGTTTCCGATGCACATCTGGGGGCTTTCCGTTATCTGTGGACTATCAGAGTGTTGATGAAACACAGAAATTGCATCCGGATTGAATACAACAGTCACCATGCGCACTTTCCTCCATGGGAGTAATTCTCAAACAGTCTATGTTTTGATGGTTCCCTGTAAGGCCAGTAGTAGTTTCCGATGCACATCAGGAGGCATTCTGTATCTCTGGACTATCAGAGTGTTGATGAAACACAGAAATTGCCTCTGGATTGAATACAACAGTCACCATGGGCACTTTCCTCCATGGGAGTAATGTCTCTAACAGTCTACGCTTTGATCGTTCCCTGGAAGACCAGTAGTAGTTTCCGATGCACATACGGAGGCTTTCTGTAATCTGTGGACTATCAGAGTGTTGATGAAACACAGAAATTGCATCGGGATTGAATACAACAGTCACCATGCGCACTTTCCTCCATGAGAGTAATGTTTCAAAGAGTTTACGCTTTGATCGTTCCTGGAAGACCAGTAGCAGTTTCCGATGCACATCTGGAGGCATTCTGTAATCTGTGGAGTATCAGAGTGTTGATGAAACAAAGAAATTGCATCGGGATTGAATACAACAGTCACAATGCGCACATTCCTCCATAAAAGTAATGTCTCAAAAGTCTACGCTTTGATCGTTCCCTGGAAGACCAGTAATAGTTTCCGATGCACATCTGGAGGCATTCTGTAATCTGTGGAATATCAGAGTGTTGATGATACACAGAAATTGCATCGGGATTGAATACAACAGTCACCATGCGCACTTTCCTCCATGGGAGTAATTCTCAAACAGTCTATGCTTTGATCGTTCCCTGTAAGACCAGTAGTAGTTTCCGATGCACATCTGGAGGCATTCTGTAATGTGTATACTATTAGAGTGTTAATGAAACACAGAAATTGCATCGGGATTGTATACAACAATCACCATGCGCACATTCCTCCATATAACTAATGTGTCAAACAGTCTACGATTTGATCGTTCCCTGGAAGACCAGTAGTAGTTTACGATGAACATCTGGAGGCATTCTGTAATCTGTGGACTATTAGAGTGTTGATGAAACACAGAAATTGGATCGGGAAGGAATACAAAGTCACCATGCGCAGTTTCCTCCATGGGAGTAATGTCTGAAACAGTCTACGCTTTGATCGTTCCCTGGAAGACCAGTAGTAGATTCCGATGCACATCTTGGGTTTTTCTGTAATCTGTGGAATATCAGAGTGTTGATGAAACACAGAAATTGCCTCGCGATAGAATACAACAGTCACCATGCCCTTATTCCTCCATGGGAGTAAAGTCTCAAACAGTCTACGCTTTGATCCTTCCCTGGAAGACAAGTAGTACTTTCCGATGAACATCTGTAGGCATTCTGTAATCTGTGGACTATCAGAGTGTTGATGAAACACAGAAATTGCCTCGGGATTGAATACAACAGTCACCATGCGCACTTTCCTCCACGGGACTAATGTCTCAAACAGTCTACGCTTTGATCGTTCCCTGTAAGGCCAGTAGTAGTTTCTGATGCACATCTGGAGGCATTCTGTAATCTGTGGAATATCAGAGTGTTAATGAAACACAGAAATTGCATCGGGATAGAATACAACAGTCACCATGCGCACTTTCCTCCACGGGAGTAATTCTCAAACAATCTATTTTTTGATCCTTCCCTGGAAGACCAGTAGCAGTTTCCGATGCACATCTCGAGGCATTCTGTACTCTGCGGTCAATCAGAGTGTTGATGAAACACAGAAATTGCATCGGGATTGAATACAAAAGTCACCATGCGCACTTTCCACCATTTGAGTAATGTCTCTAACAGTCTACGCTTTGATCGTTCCCTGGAAGACCAGTAGTAGTTTCAATTGCACATCTGGAGGCATTCTGTATTCTGTGGACTACCAGAGTGTTGATGAAACACAGGAATTGCATCGGGATTGAATACAACAGTCACCATGCTCACTTTACTCCATGGGAGTAATGTCTCTAACAGTCTACGCTTTGATCGTTCCCTGGAAGACCAGTAGTAGTTTCCGATGCACGTCTGGAGGCATTCTGTAATGTGTATACTATTAGAGTGTTGATGAAACACAGAAATTGCATCGGGATTGTATACAACAATCACCATGCGCACATTCCCCCATATAAGTAATGTCTCAAACAGTCTACGATTTGATCGTTCCCTGGAAGACCAGTAGTAGTTTACGATGAACATCTGGAGGCATTCTGTAATCTGTGGACTATTAGAGTGTTGATGAAACACAGAAATTGGATCGGGAAGGAATACAACAGTCACATGCGCAGTTTCCTCCATGGGAGTAATGTCTCAAACAGTCTACGCTTTGATCGTTCCCTGGAAGACCAGTAGTAGATTCCGATGCACATCTTGGGTTTTTCTGTAATCTGTGGACTATCAGAGTGTTGATGAAACACAGAAATTGCCTCGCGATTGAATACAACATTCACCATGCCCACATTCCTCCATGGGAGTAAAGTCTCAAACGGTCTACGCTTTGATCGTTCCCTGGAAGACAAGTAGTACTTTCCGATGAACATCTGGAGGCATTCTGTAATCTGTGGACTATCAGAGTGTTGATGAAACACAGAAATTGCCTCGGGATTGAATACAACAGTCACCATGCGCACTTTCCTCCATAGGAGTAATGTCTCTAACAGTCTACGCTTTGATCGTTCCCTGGAAGACCAGTAGTAGTTTCCGATGCGCATCTGGAGGCTTTCTGTACTCTGTGGACTATCAGAGTGTTGATGAAACACAGAAATTGCATCGGGATTGAATACAACAGTCTCCATGCGCAGTTTCCTCCATGGGAGTAATGTCTCAAACAGTCTACGCTTTGATCGTTCCCTGGAAGACCAGTAGTAGTTTCCGATGCGCATCTGGAGGCTTTCTGTACTCTGTGGACTATCAGAGTGTTGATGAAACACAGAAATTGCATCGGGATAGAATACAACAGTCACCATGCGCACTTTCCTCCACGGGAGTAATTCTCAAACAATCTATTTTTTGATCCTTCCCTGGAAGACCAGTAGCAGTTTCCGATGCACATCTCGAGGCATTCTGTACTCTGCGGTCAATCAGAGTGTTGATGAAACACAGAAATTGCATCGGGATTGAATACAAAAGTCACCATGCGCACTTTCCACCATTTGAGTAATGTCTCTAACAGTCTACGCTTTGATCGTTCCCTGGAAGACCAGTAGTAGTTTCAATTGCACATCTGGAGGCATTCTGTATTCTGTGGACTACCAGAGTGTTGATGAAACACAGGAATTGCATCGGGATTGAATACAACGGTCACCATGCGCACTTTACTCCATGGGAGTAATGTCTCTAACAGTCTACGCTTTGATCGTTCCCTGGAAGACCAGTAGTAGTTTCCGATGCACATCTGGAGGCATTCTGTAATGTGTATACTATTAGAGTGTTGATGAAACACAGAAATTGCATCGGGATTGTATACAACAATCACCATGCGCACATTCCCCCATATAAGTAATGTCTCAAACAGTCTACGATTTGATCGTTCCCTGGGAGACCAGTAGTAGTTTACGATGAACATCTGGAGGCATTCTGTAATCTGTGGACTATTAGAGTGTTGATGAAACACAGAAATTGGATCGGGAAGGAATACAACAGTCACATGCGCAGTTTCCTCCATGGGAGTAATGTCTCAAACAGTCTACGCTTTGATCGTTCCCTGGAAGACCAGTAGTAGATTCCGATGCACATCTTGGGTTTTTCTGTAATCTGTGGACTATCAGAGTGTTGATGAAACACAGAAATTGCCTCGCGATTGAATACAACAGTCACCATGCCCACATTCCTCCATGGGAGTAAAGTCTCAAACGGTCTACGCTTTGATCGTTCCCTGGAAGACAAGTAGTACTTTCCGATGAACATCTGGAGGCATTCTGTAATCTGTGGACTATCAGAGTGTTGATGAAACACAGAAATTGCCTCGGGATTGAATACAACAGTCACCATGCGCACTTTCCTCCACGGGACTAATGTCTCAAACAGTCTACGCTTTGATCGTTCCCTGTAAGGCCAGTAGTAGTTTCCGATGCACATCTGGTGGCATTCTGTAATCTGTGGACTATCAGAGTGTTGATGAAACACTGAAATTGCATCGGGATTGAATACAACAGTCACCACGCGCACTTTTCTCCATGGGAGTAATGTCTCTAACAGTTTACGCTTTGATCGCTCCCTGAAAGACCAGTAGTAGTTTCCGATGAACATCTGGAGGGTTTCTGAAGACTGTGGACTATCAGAGTGCGGGTGAAACACAGAAATTGCATCGGGATTGAATACAACAGTCACCATGCGCACTTTCCTCCATGGGAGTAAATCTCAAGCAGTGTATGCTTTAATCGTTCCCTGGAAGACCAGTAGTAGTTTCCGATGCACATCTCGAGGCATTCTGTACTCTGTGGACTATCAGAGTGTTCATGAAACACAGAAATTGCATCGGGATTGATTACAACAGTCACCATGCGCACTTTCCTCCATAGGAGTAATGTCTCTAACAGTCTACGCTTTGATCGTTCCCTGGAAGACCAGTAGTAGTTTCCGATGCGCATCTGGAGGCTTTCTGTACTCTGTGGACTATCAGAGTGTTGATGAAACACAGAAATTGCATCGGGATTGAATACAACAGTCTCCTTGCGCAGTTTCCTCCATGGGAGTAATGTCTCAAACAGTCTACGCTTTGATCGTTCTCTGGAAGACCAGTAGTAGTTTCTGATGCACATCTGGAGGCATTCTGTAATCTGTGGAATATCAGAGTGTTGATGAAACACAGAAATTGCATCGGGATAGAATACAACAGTCACCATGCGCACTTTCCTCCACGTTAGTAATTCTCAAACAGTCTATGCTTTGATCCTTCCCTGGAAGACCAGTAGCAGTTTCCGATGCACATCTCGAGGCATTCTGTACTCTGTGGTCAATCAGAGTGTTGATGAAACACAGAAATTGCATCGGGATTGAATACAATAGTCACCATGCGCACTTTCCACCATTTGAGTAATGTCTCTAACAGTCTACGCTTTGATCGTTCCCTGGAAGACCAGTAGTAGTTTCAATTGCACATCTGGAAGCATTCTGTATTCTGTGGACTACCAGAGTGTTGATGAAACACAGGAATTGCATCGGGATTGAATACAACAGTCACCATGCGCACTTTACTCCATGGGAGTAATGTCTCTAACAGTCTACGCTTTGATCGTTCCCTGGAAGACCAGTAGTAGTTTCCGATGCACATCTGGAGGCATTCTGTAATGTGTATACTATTAGAGTGTTGATGAAACACAGAAATTGCATCGGGATTGTATACAACAATCACCATGCGCACATTCCCCCATATAAGTAATGTCTCAAACAGTCTACGATTTGATCGTTCCCTGGAAGACCAGTAGTAGTTTACGATGAACATCTGGAGGCATTCTGTAATCTGTGGACTATTAGAGTGTTGATGAAACACAGAAATTTGATCGGGAAGGAATACAACAGTCACATGCGCAGTTTCCTCCATGGGAGTAATGTCTCAAACAGTCTACGCTTTGATCGTTCCCTGGAAGACCCGTAGTAGATTCCGATGCACATCTGGGGTTTTTCTGTAATCTGTGGACTATCAGAGTGTTGATGAAACACAGAAATTGCCTCGCGATTGAATATGTCACCATGCGCACATTCCTCCATGGGAGTAAAGTCTCAAACAGTCTACGCTTTGATCGTTCCCTGGAAGACATGTAGTACTTTCCGATGAACATCTGGAGGCATTCTGTAATCTGTGGACTATCAGAGTGTTGATGAAACACAGAAATTGCATCGGGATTGAATACAACAGTCTCCATGCGCAGTTACGTCCATGGGAGTAATGTCTCTAACAGTCTACGCTTTGATCGTTCCCTGGAAGACCAGTAGTAGTTTCCGATGCACATACGGAGGCTTTCCGTAATCTGTGGACTATCAGAGTGTTGATGAAACACAGAAATTGCATCGGGATTGAATACAACAGTCACCATGCGCACTTTCCTCCATGGGAGTAATGTTTCAAAGAGTTTACGCTTTGATCGTTCCTGGAAGACCAGTAGCAGTTTCCGATGCACATCTGGAGGCATTCTGTAATCTGTGGAGTATCAGAGTGTTGATGAAACACAGAAATTGCATCGGGATTGAATACAACAGTCACAATGCGCACATTCCTCCATAAAAGTAATGTCTCAAAAGTCTACGCTTTGATCGTTCCCTGGAAGACCAGTAATAGTTTCCGATGCACATCTGGAGGCATTCTGTAATCTGTGGAATATCAGAGTGTTGATGATACACAGAAATTGCATCGGGATTGAATACAACAGTCACCATGCGCACTTTCCTCCATGGGAGTAATTCTCAAACAGTCTATGCTTTGATGGTTCCCTGTAAGACCAGTAGTAGTTTCCGATGCACATCTGGAGGCATTCTGTAATGTGTATACTATTAGAGTGTTGATGAAACACAGAAATTGCATCGGGATTGTATACAACAATCACCATGCGCACATTCCCCCATATAACTAATGTCTCAAACAGTCTACGATTTGATCGTTCCCTGGAAGACCAGTAGTAGTTTACGATGAACATCTGGAGGCATTCTGTAATCTGTGGAATATTAGAGTGTTGATGAAACACAGAAATTGGATCGGGAAGGAATACAACAGTCACCATGCGCAGTTTCCTCCATGGGAGTAATGTCTCAAACAGTCTACGCTTTGATCGTTCCCTGGAAGACCAGTAGTAGATTCCGATGCACATCTTGGGTTTTTCTGTAATCTTTGGACTATCAGAGTGTTGATGAAACACAGAAATTGCCTCGCGACTGAATACAACAGTCACCATGCCCACATTCCTCCATGGGAGTAAAGTCTCAAACAGTCTACGCTTTGATCGTTCCCTGGAAGACAAGTAGTACTTTCCGATGAACATCTGGTGGCATTCTGTAATCTGTGGACTATCAGAGTGTTGATGAAACACTGAAATTGCATCGGGATTGAATACAACAGTCACCATGCGCACTTTTCTCCATGGGAGTAATGTCTCTAACAGTTTACGCTTTGATCGCTCCCTGAAAGACCAGTAGTAGTTTCCGATGAACATCTGGAGGCTTTCTGAAGACTGTGGACTATCAGAGTGTTGGTGAAACACAGAAATTGCATCGGGATTGAATACAACAGTCACCATGCGCACTTTCCTCCATGGGAGTAAATCTCAAGCAGTGTATGCTTTAATCGTTCCCTGGAAGACCAGTAGTAGTTTCCGATGCACATCTCGAGGCATTCTGTACTCTGTGGACTATCAGAGTGTTCATGAAACACAGAAATTGCATCGGGATTGATTACAACAGTCACCATGCGCACTTTCCTCCATAGGAGTAATGTCTCTAACAGTCTACGCTTTGATCGTTCCCTGGAAGACCAGTAGTAGATTCCGATGCGCATCTGGAGGCTTTCTGTACTCTGTGGACTATCAGAGTGTTGATGAAACACAGAAATTGCATCGGGATTGAATACAACAGTCTCCTTGCGCAGTTTCCTCCATGGGAGTAATGTCTCAAACAGTCTACGCTTTGATCGTTCCCTGGAAGACCAGTAGTAGTTTCTGATGCACATCTGGAGGCATTCTGTAATCTGTGGAATATCAGAGTGTTGATGAAACACAGAAATTGCATCGGGATGGAATACAACAGTCACCATGTGCACTTTCCTCCACGGGAGTAATTCTCAAACAGTCTATGCTTTGATCCTTCCCTGGAAGACCAGTAGCAGTTTCCGATGCACATCTCGAGGCATTCTGTACTCTGTGGTCAATCAGAGTGTTGATGAAACACAGAAATTGCATCGGGATTGAATACAATAGTCACCATGCGCACTTTCCACCATTTGAGTAATGTCTCTAACAGTCTACGCTTTGATCGTTCAGTGGAAGACCAGTAGTAGTTTCAATTGCACATCTGGAAGCATTCTGTATTCTGTGGACTACCAGAGTGTTGATGAAACACAGGAATTGCATCGGGATTGAATACAACAGTCACCATGCGCACTTTACTCCATGGGAGTAATGTCTCTAACAGTCTACGCTTTGATCGTTCCCTGGAAGACCAGTAGTAGTTTCCGATGCACATCTGGAGATATTCTGTAATGTGTATACTATTAGAGTGTTGATGAAACACAGAAATTGCATCGGGATTGTATACAACAATCACCATGCGCACATTCCCCCATATAAGTAATGTCTCAAACAGTCTACGATTTGATCGTTCCCTGGAAGACCAGTAGTAGTTTACGATGAACATCTGGAGGCATTCTGTAATCTGTGGACTATTAGAGTGTTGATGAAACACAGAAATTGGATCGGGAAGGAATACAACAGTCACATGCGCAGTTTCCTCCATGGGAGTAATGTCTCAAACAGTCTACGCTTTGATCGTTCCCTGGAAGACCAGTAGTAGATTCCGATGCACATCTGGGGTTTTTCTGTATTTTGTGGACTATCAGAGTGTTGATGAAACACAGAAATTGCCTCGCGATTGAATATGTCACCATGCGCACATTCCTCCATGGGAGTAAAGTCTCAAACAGTCTACGCTTTGATCGTTCCCTGGAAGACATGTAGTACTTTCCGATGAACATCTGGAGGCATTCTGTAATCTGTGGACTATCAGTGTGTTGATGAAACACAGAAATTGCATCGGGATTGAATACAACAGTCTCCATGCGCAGTTACGTCCATGGGAGTAATGTCTCTAACAGTCTACGCTTTGATCGTTCCCTGGAAGACCAGTAGTAGTTTCCGATGCACATACGGAGGCTTTCCGTAATCTGTGGACTATCAGAGTGTTGATGAAACACAGAAATTGCATCGGGATTGAATACAACAGTCACCATGCGCACTTTCCTCCATGGGAGTAATGTTTCAAAGAGTTTACGCTTTGATCGTTCCTGGAAGACCAGTAGCAGTTTCCGATGCACATCTGGAGGCATTCTGTAATCTGTGGAGTATCAGAGTGTTGATGAAACACAGAAATTGCATCGGGATTGAATACAACGGTCACAATGCGCACATTCCTCCATAAAAGTAATGTCTCAAAAGTCTACGCTTTGATCGTTCCCTGGAAGACCAGTAATAGTTTCCGATGCACATCTGGAGGCATTCTGTAATCTGTGGAATATCAGAGTGTTGATGATACACAGAAATTGCATCGGGATTGAATACAACAGTCACCATGCGCACTTTCCTCCATGGGAGTAATTCTCAAACAGTCTATGCTTTGATGGTTCCCTGTAAGACCAGTAGTAGTTTCCGATGCACATCTGGAGGCATTCTGTAATGTGTATACTATTAGAGTGTTGATGAAACACAGAAATTGCATCGGGATTGTATACAACAATCACCATGCGCACATTCCCCCATATAACTAATGTCTCAAACAGTCTACGCTTTGATCGTTCCCTGGAAGACCAGTAGTAGATTCCGATGCACATCTTGGGTTTTTCTGTAATCTTTGGACTATCAGAGTGTTGATGAAACACAGAAATTGCCTCGCGATTGAATACAACAGTCACCATGCCCACATTCCTCCATGGGAGTAAAGTCTCAAACAGTCTACGCTTTGATCGTTTACTGGAAGACAAGTAGTACTTTCCGATGAACATCTGGAGGCATTCTGTAATCTGTGGACTATCAGAGTGTTGATGAAACACAGAAATTGCCTCGGGATTGAATACAACAGTCACCATGCGCACTTTCCTCCACGGGACTAATGTCTCAAAAAGTCTACGCTTTGATCGCTCCCTGAAAGACCAGTAGTAGTTTCCGATGAACATCTGGAGGCTTTCTGAAGACTGTGGACTATCAGAGTGTTGGTGAAACACAGAAATTGCATCGGGATTGAATACAACAGTCACCATGCGCACTTTCCTCCATGGGAGTAAATCTCAAGCAGTGTATGCTTTAATCGTTCCCTGGAAGACCAGTAGTAGTTTCCGATGCACATCTCGAGGCATTCTGTACTCTGTGGACTATCAGAGTGTTCATGAAACACAGAAATTGCATCGGGATTGATTACAACAGTCACCATGCGCACTTTCCTCCATAGGAGTAATGTCTCTAACAGTCTACGCTTTGATCGTTCCCTGGAAGACCAGTAGTAGTTTCCGATGCGCATCTGGAGGCTTTCTGTACTCTGTGGACTATCAGAGTGTTGATGAAACACAGAAATTGCATCGGGATTGAATACAACAGTCTCCTTGCGCAGTTTCCTCCATGGGAGTAATGTCTCAAACAGTCTACGCTTTGATCGTTCCCTGGAAGACCAGTAGTAGTTTCTGATGCACATCTGGAGGCATTCTGTAATCTGTGGAATATCAGAGTGTTGATGAAACACAGAAATTGCATCGGGATAGAATACAACAGTCACCATGTGCACTTTCCTCCACGGGAGTAATTCTCAAACAGTCTATGCTTTGATCCTTCCCTGGAAGACCAGTAGCAGTTTCCGATGCACATCTCGAGGCATTCTGTACTCTGTGGTCAATCAGAGTGTTGATGAAACACAGAAATTGCATCGGGATTGAATACAATAGTCACCATGCGCACTTTCCACCATTTGAGTAATGTCTCTAACAGTCTACGCTTTGATCGTTCCCTGGATGACCAGTAGTAGTTTCAATTGCACATCTGGAAGCATTCTGTATTCTGTGGACTACCAGAGTGTTGATGAAACACAGGAATTGCATCGGGATTGAATACAACAGTCACCATGCGCACTTTACTCCATGGGAGTAATGTCTCAAACAGTCTACGCTTTGATCGTTCCCTGGAAGACATGTAGTACTTTCCGATGAACATCTGGAGGCATTCTGTAATCTGTGGACTATCAGAGTGTTGATGAAACACAGAAATTGCATCGGGATTGAATACAACAGTCTCCATGCGCAGTTACGTCCATGGGAGTAATGTCTCAAACAGTCTACGCTTTGATCGTTCCCTGGAAGACCAGTAGTAGTTTACGATGCACATCTGGGGGCTTTCTGTAATCTGTGGACTATCGGAGTGCTGATGAAACACAGAAATTGCCTCGGGATTGAATACAGCAGTCAACATGCGCACTTTCCTCCATGGGAGTAATTCTCAAACAGTCTATGCTTTGATCGTTCCCTGTAAGGCCAGTAGTAGTTTCCGATGCACATCTGGTGGCATTCTGTAATCTGTGGACTATCAGAGTGTTGATGAAACACTGAAATTGCATCGGGAATGAATACAACAGTCACTATGCCCAGTTTCCTCCATGGGAGTAATGTATCAAACAGTCTACACTTTGATCGTTCCCTGGAAGACCAGTAGTAGTTTCCGATGCACATCTGGGGGCTTTCCGTAATCTGTGGACTATCAGAGTGTTGATGAAACACAGAAATTGCATCCGGATTGAATACAACAGTCACCATGCGCACTTTCCTCCATGGGAGTAATTCTCAAACAGTCTATGCTTTGATGGTTCCCTGTAAGGCCAGTAGTAGTTTCCGATGCACATCTGGAGGCATTCTGTATCTCTGGACTATCAGAGTGTTGATGAAACACAGAAATTGCCTCGGGATTGAATACAACAGTCACCATGCGCACTTTCCTCCATGGGAGTAACGTCTCTAACAGTCTACGCTTTGATCGTTCCCCAGAAGACCAGTAATAGTTTCCTTTGCACATATGGATGCTTTCTGTACACTGTGGACTATCTGAGTGTTGATGAAAGACAGAAATTGCATCGGGGTTGAATACAAGAGTCTCCATGCGCAGTTTCCTCCATGGGAGTAATGTCTCAAACAGCCTACGATTTGATCGTTCCCTGGAAGACCAGTAATAGTTTACGATGAACATCTGGAGGCATTCTGTAATCTGTGGACTATCAGAATGTTGATGAAACTCAGAAATTGCATCGGGATTGAATACAACAGTCACCATGCGAACTTTCCTCCATGGGAGTAATGTTTCTAACAGTTTACGCTTTGATCGTTCCCTGGAAGACCAGTAGTAGGTTCCGATGAACATCTGGAGGCTTTCTGAAGACTGTGGACTATCAGAGTGTTGATGAAACACAGAAATTGCATCGGGATTGAATACAACAGTCTCCTTGCGCAGTTTCCTCCATGGGAGTAATGTCTCAAACAGTCTACGCTTTGATCGTTCCCTGGAAGACCAGTAGTAGTTTCTGATGCACATCTGGAGGCATTCTGTAATCTGTGGAATATCAGAGTGTTGATGAAACACAGAAATTGCATCGGGATAGAATACAACAGTCACCATGCGCACTTTCCTCCACGGGAGTAATTCTCAAACAGTCTATGCTTTGATCCTTCCCTGGAAGACCAGTAGCAGTTTCCGATGCACATCTCGACGCATTCTGTACTCTGTGGTCAATCAGAGTGTTGATGAAACACAGAAATTGCCTCGCGATTGAATATGTCACCATGCGCACATTCCTCCATGGGAGTAAAGTCTGAAACAGTCTACGCTTTGTTCGTTCCCTGGAAGACATGTAGTACTTTCCGATGAACATCTGGAGGCATTCTGTAATCTGTGGACTATTAGAGTGTTGATGAAACACAGAAATTGGATCGGGAAGGAATACAACAGTCACATGCGCAGTTTCCTCCATGGGAGTAATGTCTAAAACAGTCTACGCTTTGATCGTTCCCTGGAAGACCAGTAGTAGATTCCGATGCACATGTGGGGTTTTCTTTAATCTGTGGACTATCAGAGTGTTGATGAAACACAGAAATTGCCTCGCGATTGAATATGTCACCATGCGCACATTCCTCCATGGGAGTAAAGTCTGAAACAGTCTACGCTTTGATCGTTCCCTGGAAGACATGTAGTACTTTCCGATGAACATCTGGAGGCATTCTGTAATCTGTGGACTATCAGAGTGTTGATGAAACACAGAAATTGCATCGGGATTGAATACAACAGTCTCCATGCGCAGTTACGTCCATGGGAGTAATGTCTCAAACAGTCTACGCTTTGATCGTTCCCTGGAAGACCAGTAGTAGTTTACGATGCACATCTGGGGGCTTTCTGTAATCTGTGGACTATCGGAGTGCTGATGAAACACAGAAATTGCCTCGGGATTGAATACAGCAGTCAACATGCGCACTTTCCTCCATGGGAGTAATTCTCAAACAGTCTATGCTTTGATCGTTCCCTGTAAGGCCAGTAGTAGTTTCCGATGCACATTTGGTGGCATTCTGTAATCTGTGGACTATCAGAGTGTTGATGAAACACTGAAATTGCATCAGGAATGAATACAAGAGTCACTATGCCCAGTTTCCTCCATGGGAGTAATGTATCAAAGAGTCTACGCTTTGATCGTTCCCTGGAAGACCAGTAGTAGTTTCCGATGCACATCTGGGGGCTTTCCGTAAACTGTGGACTATCAGAGTGTTGATGAAACACAGAAATTGCATCCGGATTGAATACAACAGTCACCATGCGCACTTTCCTCCATGGGAGTAATTCTCAAACAGTCTATGCTTTGATGGTTCCCTGTAAGGCCAGTAGTAGTTTCCGATGCACATCTGGAGGCATTCTGTATTTCTGGACTATCAGAGTGTTGATGAAACACAGAAATTGCCTCGGGATTGAATACAACAGTCACCATGCGCACTTTCCTCCATGGGAGTAACGTCTCTAACAGTCTACGCTTTGATCGTTCCCCAGAAGACCAGTAATAGTTTCCTTTGCACATCTGGATGCTTTCTGTACACTGTGGACTATCTGAGTGTTGATGAAAGACAGAAATAGCATCGGGGTTGAATACAAGAGTCTCCATGCGCAGTTTCCTCCATGGGAGTAATGTCTCAAACAGCCTACGATTTGATCGTTCCCTGGAAGACCAGTAGTAGTTTACGATGAACATCTGGAGGCATTCTGTAATCTGTGGACTATCAGAATGTTGATGAAACTCAGAAATTGCATCGGGATTGAATACAACAGTCACCATGCGAACTTTCCTCCATGGGAGTAATGTTTCTAACAGTTTACGCTTTGATCGTTCCCTGGAAGACCAGTAGTAGTTTCCGATGAACATCTGGAGGCTTTCTGAAGACTGTGGACTATCAGTGTGTTGATGAAACACAGAAATTGCATCGGGATTGAATACAACAGTCACCATGCGCACTTTCCTCCACGGGAGTAATTCTCAAACAGTCTATGCTTTGATCTTTCCCTGGAAGACCAGTAGGAGTTTCCGATGCACATGTGGAGGCATTCTGTAATGTGTATACTATTAGAGTGTTGATGAAACACAGAAATTGCATCGGGATTGTATACAACAATCACCATGCGCACATTCCCGGATATAAGTAATGTCTCAAACAGTCTACGATTTGATCGTTCCCTGGAAGACCAGTAGTAGTTTACGATGAAATCTGGAGGCATTCTGTAATCTGTGGACTATTAGAGTGTTGATGAAACACAGAAATTGGATCGGGAAGGAATACAACAGTCACATGCGCAGTTTCCTCCATGGGAGTAATGTCTCAAACAGTCTACGCTTTGATCGTTCCCTGGAAGACCAGTAGTAGATTCCGATGCACATCTGGGGTTTTTCTGTAATCTGTGGACTATCAGAGTGTTGATGAAACACAGAAATTGCCTCGCGATTGAATATGTCACCATGCGCACATTCCTCCATGGGAGTAAAGTCTCAAACAGTCTACGCTTTGATCGTTCGCTGGAAGACATGTAGTACTTTCCGATGAACATCTGGAGGCATTCTGTAATCTGTGGACTATCAGAGTGTTGACGAAACACAGAAATTGCATCGGGATTGAATACAACAGTCTCCATGCGCAGTTACGTCCATGGGAGTAATGTCTCAAACAGTCTACGCTTTGATCGTTCCCTGGAAGACCAGTAGTAGTTTATGATGCACATCTGGGGGCTTTCTGTAATCTGTGGACTATCGGAGTGCTGATGAAACAAAGAAATTGCCTCGGGATTGAATACAGCAGTCAACATGCGCACTTTCCTCCATGGGAGTAATTCTCAAACAGTCTATGCTTTGATCGTTCCCTGTAAGGCCAGTAGTAGTTTCCGATGCACATCTGGTGGCATTCTGTAATCTGTGGACTATCAGAGTGTTGATGAAACACTCAAATTGCATCGGGAATGAATGCAACAGTCACTATGCCCAGTTTCCTCCATGGGAGTAATGTATCAAACAGTCTACGCTTTGATCGTTCCCTGGAAGACCAGTAGTTGTTTCCGAAGCACATCGGGGGGCTTTCCGTAATCTGTGGACTATTAGAGTGTTGATGAAACACAGAAATTGCATCCGGATTGAATACAACAGTCACCATGCGCACTTTCCTCCATGGGAGTAATTCTCAAACAGTCTATGCTTTGATGGTTCACTGTAAGGCCAGTAGTAGTTTCCGATGCACATCTGGATTCATTCTGTATCTATGGACTATCAGAGTGTTGATGAAACACAGAAATTGCCTCGGGATTGAATACAACAGTCACCATGCGCACTTTCCTCCATGGGAGTAACGTCTCTAACAGTCTACGCTTTGATCGTTCCCCAGAAGACCAGTAATAGTTTCCTATGCACATCTGGATGCTTTCTGTACACTGTGGACTATCTGAGTGTTGATGAAAGACAGAAATTGCATCGGGGTTGAATACAAGAGTCTCCATGCGCAGTTTCCTCCATGGGAGTAATGTCTCAAACAGCCTACGCTTTGATCGTTCCCTGGAAGACCAGTAGTAGTTTACGATGAACATCTGGAGGCATTCTGTAATCTGTGGACTATCAGAATGTTGATGAAACTCAGACATTGCATCGGGATTGAATACAACAGTCACCATGCGATCTTTCCTCCATGGGAGTAATGTTTCTAACAGTTTACGCTTTGATCGTTCCCTGGAAGACCAGTAGTAGTTTCCGATGAACATCTGGAGGCTTTCTGAAGACTGTGGACTATCAGAGTGTTGATGAAACACAGAAATTGCATCGGGATTGAATACAACAGTCACCATGCGCACTTTCCGCCATGGGAGTAATTCTCAAACAGGCTATGCTTAGATCGTTCCCTGGTAGACCAGTAGTAGTTTGCGATACACATCTCGAGGCATTCTGTACTTTGTGGACTATCAGAGTGTTCATGAAACACAGAAATTGCATCGGGATTGATTACAACAGTCACCATGCGCACTTTATTCCATGGGAGTAATGTTTCAAAGAGTTTACGCTTTGATCGTTCCCTGGAATACCAGTAGCAGTTTCCGATGCACATCTGGAGGCATTCTGTAATCTGTGGACTATCAGAGTGTTGATGAAACACAGAAATTGCATCGGGATTGAATACAACAGTCACCATGCGCACTTTCCTCCATAAAAGTAATGTCAAGAAAGTCTACGCTTTGATCGTTCCCTGGAAGACCAGCAGTAGTTTCCGATGCACATCTGGAGGCATTGTGTAATCTGTGGAATATCAGAGTGTTGATGAAACACAGAAATTGCATCGGGATTGAATACAACAGTCACCATGCGCACTTTCCTCCGTGGGAGTAATGTCTCAAACAGTCTACGCTTTGATCGTTCCCTGGAGGACCAGTAGTAGCTTCCGATGCACACCTGGAGGCATTCTGTAATCTGTGGACTATCAGAGTGTTGATGAAACACAGAAATTGTATCGGGATTGAATACAACAGTCACCATGCGCACTTTCCTCCATGGGAGTAATGTTTCAATGAGTTTACGCTTTGATCGTTCCTGGAAGACCAGTAGCAGTTTCCGATGCACATCTGGAGGCATTCTGTATTCTGTGGAGTATCAGAGTGTTGATGAAACACAGAAATTGCATCGGGATTGAATACAATAGTCACAATGAGCACTTTCCTCCATTTGAGTAATGTCTCTAACAGTCTACGCTTTGATCGTTCCCTGGAAGACCAGTAGTAGTTTCCGATGCACATCTGGAGGCTTTCTGTACTCTGTGGACTATCGTAGTGTTGATGAAACACAGAAATTGCATCGGGATTGAATACAACGGTCTTCATGCGCAGTTTCCTCCATGGGAGTAATGTCTCAAACAGTCTACGCTTTGATCGTTCCCTGGAAGACCAGCAGTAGTTTCAATTGCACATCTGGAGGCATTCTGTATTCTGTGGACTACCAGAATGTTGATGAAACATAGAGATTCCATCGGGATTGAATACAACAGTCACCATGCGCACGTTACTCCATGGGAGTAATGTCTCTAACAGTCTATGCTTTTATCGTTCCCTGGAAGACCAGTAGTAGTTTCTGATCCACATACGGAGGCTTTCTGTAATCTGTGGACTATCAGAGTGTTGATGAAACACAGAAATTGTATTGGGATTGAATACAACAGTCACCATGCGCACTTTCCTCCATGGGAGTAATGTTTCAATGAGTTTACGCTTTGATCGTTCCTGGAAGACCAGTAGCAGTTTCCGATGCACATCTGGAGGCATTCTGTATTCTGTGGAGTATCAGAGTGTTGATGAAACACAGAAATTGCATCGGGATTGAATACAACAGTTACCATGTGCACATTCCTCCATAAAAGTAATGTCTCAAAAGTCTACGCTTTGATCGTTCCCTGGAAGACCAGTAATAGTTTCCGATGCACATCTGGAAGCATTCTGTAATCTGTGGAATATCAGAGTGTTGACGATACACAGAAATTGCATCGGGATTGAAAACAACAGTCACCATGCGCACTTTCCTCAATGGGAGTAATGTCTCTAACAGTTTACGCTTTGATCGTTCCCTGGAAGACCAGTAGTAGTTTCCGATGCACATCTGGAGGCTTTCTGTTCTCTGTGGACTATCAGAGTGTTGATGAAACACAGAAATTGCATCGGGATTGAATACAACAGTCAGCATGCGCACTTTCCTCCATGGGAGGTATGTCTCAAACAGTTACGCTTTGATCGTTCCCTGGAAGAGTAGTAGTAGTTTCCAATGCACATCTGGTGGGATTCTGTAATCTGTGGACTATCAGAGTGTTGATGAAACACAGAAATTGCATCGGGATTGAATACAACAGTCACCATCCGCACTTTCCTCCATGGGAGTAATGTCCCAAACAGACTTCGATTTGATCGTTCCCTTTAAGACCAGTAGTAGTTTCCGATGCACATCTCGTGGCATTCTGTAATCTGTGGACTATCAGAGTGTTGATGAAACACAGAAATTGCATCGGGATTGAATACAACAGTCACCATGCGCACATTCCCCCATAAAAGTAATGTCTCAAACAGTCTACGATTTGATCGTTCCCCAGAATACCAGTAGTAGTTTCCTATGCACATCTGGAGGCTTTCTGAACACTGTGGACTATCACAGTGTTGATGAAAGACAGAAATTGCATCGGGGTTGAATACAAGAGTCTCCATGCGCAGTTTCCTCCATGGGAGTAATGTATCAAACAGTCTACGCTTTGATCGTTCCCTGGAAGACCAGTAGTAGTTTACGATGAAATCTGGAGGCATTCTGTAATCTGTGGACTATTAGAGTGTTGATGAAACACAGAAATTGGATCGGGAAGGAATACAACAGTCACATGCGCAGTTTCCTCCATGGGAGTAATGTCTCAAACAGTCTACGCTTTGATCGTTCCCTGGAAGACCAGTAGTAGATTCCGATGCACATCTGGGGTTTTTCTGTAATCTGTGGACTATCAGAGTGTTGATGAAACACAGAAATTGCCTCGCGATTGAATATGTCACCATGCGCACATTCCTCCATGGGAGTAAAGTCTCAAACAGTCTACGCTTTGATCGTTCGCTGGAAGACATGTAGTACTTTCCGATGAACATCTGGAGGCATTCTGTAATCTGTGGACTATCAGAGTGTTGACGAAACACAGAAATTGCATCGGGATTGAATACAACAGTCTCCATGCGCAGTTACGTCCATGGGAGTAATGTCTCAAACAGTCTACGCTTTGATCGTTCCCTGGAAGACCAGTAGTAGTTTATGATGCACATCTGGGGGCTTTCTGTAATCTGTGGACTATCGGAGTGCTGATGAAACAAAGAAATTGCCTCGGGATTGAATACAGCAGTCAACATGCGCACTTTCCTCCATGGGAGTAATTCTCAAACAGTCTATGCTTTGATCGTTCCCTGTAAGGCCAGTAGTAGTTTCCGATGCACATCTGGTGGCATTCTGTAATCTGTGGACTATCAGAGTGTTGATGAAACACTGAAATTGCATCGGGAATGAATGCAACAGTCACTATGCCCAGTTTCCTCCATGGGAGTAATGTATCAAACAGTCTACGCTTTGATCGTTCCCTGGAAGACCAGTAGTAGTTTCCGAAGCACATCGGGGGGCTTTCCGTAATCTGTGGACTATTAGAGTGTTGATGAAACACAGAAATTGCATCCGGATTGAATACAACAGTCACCATGCGCACTTTCCTCCATGGGAGTAATTCTCAAACAGTCTATGCTTTGATGGTTCACTGTAAGGCCAGTAGTAGTTTCCGATGCACATCTGGATTCATTCTGTATCTATGGACTATCAGAGTGTTGATGAAACACAGAAATTGCCTCGGGATTGAATACAACAGTCACCATGCGCACTTTCCTCCATGGGAGTAACGTCTCTAACAGTCTACGCTTTGATCGTTCCCCAGAAGACCAGTAATAGTTTCCTATGCACATCTGGATGCTTTCTGTACACTGTGGACTATCTGAGTGTTGATGAAAGACAGAAATTGCATCGGGGTTGAATACAAGAGTCTCCATGCGCAGTTTCCTCCATGGGAGTAATGTCTCAAACAGCCTACGCTTTGATCGTTCCCTGGAAGACCAGTAGTAGTTTACGATGAACATCTGGAGGCATTCTGTAATCTGTGGACTATCAGAATGTTGATGAAACTCAGATATTGCATCGGGATTGAATACAACAGTCACCATGCGATCTTTCCTCCATGGGAGTAATGTTTCTAACAGTTTACGCTTTGATCGTTCCCTGGAAGACCAGTAGTAGTTTCCGATGAACATCTGGAGGCTTTCTGAAGACTGTGGACTATCAGAGTGTTGATGAAACACAGAAATTGCATCGGGATTGAATACAACAGTCACCATGCGCACTTTCCGCCATGGGAGTAATTCTCAAACAGGCTATGCTTAGATCGTTCCCTGGTAGACCAGTAGTAGTTTGCGATACACATCTCGAGGCATTCTGTACTTTGTGGACTATCAGAGTGTTCATGAAACACAGAAATTGCATCGGGATTGATTACAACAGTCACCATGCGCACTTTATTCCATGGGAGTAATGTTTCAAAGGGTTTACGCTTTGATCGTCCCTGGAATACCAGTAGCAGTTTCCGATGCACATCTGGAGGCATTCTGTAATCTGTGGACTATCAGAGTGTTGATGAAACACAGAAATTGCATCGGGATTGAATACAACAGTCACCATGCGCACTTTCCTCCATAAAAGTAATGTCAAGAAAGTCTACGCTTTGATCGTTCCCTGGAAGACCAGCAGTAGTTTCCGATGCACATCTGGAGGCATTGTGTAATCTGTGGAATATCAGAGTGTTGATGAAACACAGAAATTGCATCGGGATTGAATACAACAGTCACCATGCGCACTTTCCTCCGTGGGAGTAATGTCTCAATCAGTCTACGCTTTGATCGTTCCCTGGAGGACCAGTAGTAGCTTCCGATGCACACCTGGAGGCATTCTGTAATCTGTGGACTATCAGAGTGTTGATGAAACACAGAAATTGTATCGGGATTGAATACAACAGTCACCATGCGCACTTTCCTCCATGGGAGTAATGTTTCAATGAGTTTACGCTTTGATCGTTCCTGGAAGACCAGTAGCAGTTTCCGATGCACATCTGGAGGCATTCTGTATTCTGTGGAGTATCAGAGTGTTGATGAAACACAGAAATTGCATCGGGATTGAATACAATAGTCACAATGCGCACTTTCCTCCATTTGAGTAATGTCTCTAACAGTCTACGCTTTGATCGTTCCCTGGAAGACCAGTAGTAGTTTCCGATGCACATCTGGAGGCTTTCTGTACTCTGTGGACTATCGTAGTGTTGATGAAACACAGAAATTGCATCGGGATTGAATACAACGGTCTTCATGCGCAGTTTCCTCCATGGGAGTAATGTCTCAAACAGTCTACGCTTTGATCGTTCCCTGGAAGACCAGCAGTAGTTTCAATTGCACATCTGGAGGCATTCTGTATTCTGTGGACTACCAGAATGTTGATGAAACATAGAGATTCCATCGGGATTGAATACAACAGTCACCATGCGCACGTTACTCCATGGGAGTAATGTCTCTAACAGTCTATGCTTTTATCGTTCCCTGGAAGACCAGTAGTAGTTTCTGATCCACATACGGAGGCTTTCCGTAATCTGTGGACTATCAGAGTGTTGATGAAACACAGAAATTGTATCGGGATTGAATACAACAGTCACAATGCGCACTTTCCTCCATGGGAGAAATGTTTCAATGAGTTTACGCTTTGATCGTTCCTGGAAGACCAGTAGCAGTTTCCGATGCACATCTGGAGGCATTCTGTATTCTGTGGAGTATCAGAGTGTTGATGAAACACAGAAATTGCATCGGGATTGAATACAACAGTTACCATGTGCACATTCCTCCATAAAAGTAATGTCTCAAAAGTCTACGCTTTGATCGTTCCCTGGAAGACCAGTAATAGTTTCCGATGCACATCTGGAAGCATTCTGTAATCTGTGGAATATCAGAGTGTTGATGATACACAGAAATTGCATCGGGATTGAAAACAACAGTCACCATGCGCACTTTCCTCAATGGGAGTAATGTCTCTAACAGTTTACGCTTTGATCGTTCCCTGGAAGACCAGTAGTAGTTTCCGATGCACATCTGGAGGCTTTCTGTTCTCTGTGGACTATCAGAGTGTTGATGAAACACAGAAATTGCATCGGGATTGAATACAACAGTCAGCATGGGCACTTTCCTCCATGGGAGGTATGTCTCAAACAGTTACGCTTTGATCGTTCCCTGGAAGAGTAGTAGTAGTTTCCAATGCACATCTGGTGGGATTCTGTAATCTGTGGACTATCAGAGTGTTGATGAAACACAGAAATTGCATCGGGATTGAATACAACAGTCACCATCCGCACTTTCCTCCATGGGAGTAATGTCCCAAACAGACTTCGATTTGATCGTTCCCTTTAAGACCAGTAGTAGTTTCCGATGCACATCTCGTGGCATTCTGTAATCTGTGGACTATCAGAGTGTTGATGAAACACAGAAATTGCATCGGGATTGAATACAACAGTCACCATGCGCACATTCCCCCATAAAAGTAATGTCTCAAACAGTCTACGATTTGATCGTTCCCCAGAATACCAGTAGTAGTTTCCTATGCACATCTGGAGGCTTTCTGAACACTGTGGACTATCACAGTGTTGATGAAAGACAGAAATTGCATCGGGGTTGAATACAAGAGTCTCCATGCGCAGTTTCCTCCATGGGAGTAATGTATCAAACAGTCTACGCTTTGATCGTTCCCTGGAAGACCAGTAGTAGGTTACGATGAACATCTGAATGCATTCTGTAATCTGTGGACTATCAGAATGTTGATGAAACACAGAAATTGCATCGGGATTGAATACAACAGTTACCATGCGCACTTTCCTCCATGGGAGTAATTCTCAAACAGTCTATGCTTTGATCGTTCCCTGGAAGACCAGTAATAGTTTCCGATGCACATCTGGAGGCATTCTGTAATCTGTGGAATATCAGAGTGTTGATGATACACAGAAATTGCATCGGGATTGAAAACAACTGTCACCATGCGCACTTTCCTCCATGGGAGTAATTCTCAAACAGTCTATGCTTGGATCGTTCCCTGTAAGACCAGTAGTAGTTTACGATGAACATCTAAATGCATTCTGTAATCTGTGGACTATCAGAATGTTGATGAAACACAGAAATTGCATCGGGATTGAATACAACAGTCACCATGCGCACTTTCCTCAATGGGAGTATGTGTCTCTAACAGTCTACGCTTTGATCGTTCCCCAGAATACCAGTAGTAGTTTCCTATGCACATCTGGAGGCTTTCTGAACACTGTGGACTATCACAGTGTTGATGAAAGACAGAAATTGCATCGGGGTTGAATACAAGAGTCTCCATGCGCAGTTTCCTCCATGGGAGTAATGTATCAAACAGTCTACGCTTTGATCGTTCCCTGGAAGACCAGTAGAAGTTTACGATGAACATCTGAATGCATTCTGTAATCTGTGGACTATCAGAATGTTGATGAAACACAGAAATTGCATCGGGATTGAATACAACAGTCACCATTCGCACTTTCCTCAATGGGAGTAATGTCTCTAACAGTCTACGCTTTGATCGTTCCCCAGAATACCAGTAGTAGTTTCCTATGCACATCTGGAGGCTTTCTGAACACTGTGGACTATCACAGTGTTGATGAAAGACAGAAATTGCATCGGGGTTGAATACAAGAGTCTCCATGCACAGTTTCCTCCATGGGAGTAATTTATCAAACAGTCTACGCTTTGATCGTTCCCTGGAAGACCAGTAGTAATTTCCTATGCACATCTGGAAGCTTTCTGTACACTGTGGACTATCAGAGTGTTGATGAAACACAGAAATTGCATCGGGATTGAATACAACAGTTACCATGTGCACATTCCTCCATAAAAGTAATGTCTCAAAAGTCTACGCTTTGATCGTTCCCTGGAAGACCAGTAATAGTTTCCGATGCACATCTGGAGGCATTCTGTAATCTGTGGAATATCAGAGTGTTGATGATACACAGAAATTGCATCGGGATTGAAAACAACAGTCACCATGCGCACTTTCCTCCATGGGAGTAATTCTCAAACAGTCTATGCTTTGATCGTTCCCTGTAAGACCAGTAGTAGTTTACGATGATCATCTGAATGCATTCTGTAATCTGTGGACTATCAGAGTGTTGATGAAACACTGAAATTGCATCGGGAATAAATACAACAGTCACTGTGCGCAGTTTCCTCCATGGGAGTAATGTATCAAACAGTCTACGCTTTGATCGTTCCCTGGAAGATCAGTAGTAGTTTCCGATGCACATCTGGGGGCTTTCCGTAATCTGTATACTATCAGAGTGTTGATGAAACACAGAAATTGCATCCGGATTGAATACAACAGTCACCATGCGCACATTCCCCCATAAAAGTAATGTCTCAAACAGTCTACGATTTGATCGTTCCCCAGAATACCAGTAGTAGTTTCCTATGCACATCTGGAGGCTTTCTGAACACTGTGAACTATCACAGTGTTGATGAAAGACAGAAATTGCATCGGGGTTGAATACAAGAGTCTCCATGCGCAGTTTCCTCCATGGGAGTAATGTATCAAACAGTCTACGCTTTGATCGTTCCCTGGAAGACCAGTAGTAGTTTACGATGATCATCTGAATGCATTCTGTAATCTGTGGACTATCAGAATGTTGATGAAACACAGAAATTGCATCGGGATTGAATACAACAGTCACCATGCGCACTTTCCTCAATGGGAGTAATGTCTCTAACGGTTTACGCTTTGATCGTTCCCTGGAAGACCAGTAGTAGTTTCCGATGCACATCTGGAGGCTTTCTGTACACTGTGGACTATCAGAGTGTTGATGAAACACAGAAATTGCATCGGGATTGAATACAACAGTCACCATGCGCACTTTCCTCCATGGGAGGTATGTCTCAAACAGTTACGCTTTGATCGTTCCCTGGAAGAGTAGTAGTAGTTTCTGATGCACATCTGGTGGGATTCTGTAATCTGTGGACTATCAGAGTGTTGATGAAACACAGAAATTGCATCGGGATTGAATACAACAGTCACCTTCCGCACTTCCTCCATGGGAGTAATGTCCCAAACAGACTTCGATTTGATCGTTCCCTTTAAGACCAGTAGTAGTTTCCGATGCACATCTCGTGGCATTCTGTAATCTGTGGACTATCAGAGTGTTGATGAAACACAGAAATTGCATCGGGATTGAATACAACAGTCACCATGCGCACATTCCCCCATAAAAGTAATGTCTCAAACAGTCTACGATTTGATCGTTCCGCAGAATACCAGTAGTAGTTTCCTATGCACATCTGGAGGCTTTCTGAACACTGTGGACTATCACAGTGTTGATGAAAGACAGAAATTGCATCGGGATTGAATACAACAGTTACCATGTGCACATTCCTCCATAAAAGTAATGTCTCAAAAGTCTACGCTTTGATCGTTCCCTGGAAGACCAGTAATAGTTTCCGATGCACATCTGGAGGCATTCTGTAATCTGTGGAATATCAGAGTGTTGATGAAACACAGAAATTGCATCGGGATTGAAAACAACAGTCACCATGCGCACTTTCCTCCATGGGAGTAATTCTCAAACAATCTATGCTTTGATCGTTCCCTGTAAGACCAGTAGTAGTTTACGATGAACATCTGAATGCATTCTGTAATCTGTGGACTATCAGAATGTTGATGAAACACAGAAATTGCATCGGGATTGAATACAATAGTCACCATGCGCACTTTCCTCAATGGGAGCAATGTCTCTAACAGTCTACGCTTTGATCGTTCCCCAGAATACCAGTAGTAGTTTCCTATGCACATCTGGAGGCTTTCTGAACACTGTGGACTATCACAGTGTTGATGAAAGACAGAAATTGCATCGGGGTTGAATACAAGAGTCTCCATGCGCAGTTTCCTCCATGGGAGTAATGTATCAAACAGTCTACGCTTTGATCGTTCCCTGGAAGACCAGTAGTAGTTTACGAGGAACATCTGAATGCATTCTGTAATCTGTGGACTATCAGAATGTTGATGAAACACAGAAATTGCATCGGGATTGAATACAACTGTCACCATGCGCACTTTCCTCATTGGGAGTAATGTCTCTAACAGTCTACGCTTTGATCGTTCCCCAGAATACCAGTAGTAGTTTCCTATGTACATCTGGAGGCTTTCTGAACACTGTGGACTATCACAGTGTTGATGAAAGACAGAAATTGCATCGGGGTTGAATACAAGAGTCTCCATGCGCAGTTTCCTCCATGGGAGTAATGTATCAAACAGTCTACGCTTTGATCGTTCCCTGGAAGACCAGTAGTAATTTCCTATGCACATCTGGTGGCTTTCTGTACACTGTGGACTATCAGAGTGTTGATGAAACACAGAAATTGCATCGGGATTGAATACAACAGTCTCCATGCGCAGTTTCGTCCATGGGAGTAATGTCTCAAACAGTCTACCCTTTGATCGTTCCCTGGAAGACCAGTAGTAGTTTCCGATGCACATCTGGGGGCTTTCTGTAATCTGTGGACTATCAGAGTGCTGATGTAACACAGAAATTGCCTCGGGATCGAATATAACAGTCAACATGCGCACTTTCCTCCATGGGAGTAATTCTCAAACAGTCTATGCTTTGATCGTTCCCTGTAAGACCAGTAGTAGTTTCCGATGCACATCTGGTGGCATTCTGTAATCTGTGGACTATCAGAGTGTTGATGAAACACTGAAATTGCATCGGGAATAAATACAACAGTCACTGTGCGCAGTTTCCTCCATGGGAGTAATGTATCAAACAGTCTACGCTTTGATCGTTCCCTGGAAGATCAGTAGTAGTTTCCGATGCACATCTGGGGGCTTTCCGTAATCTGTATACTATCAGAGTTTCGATGAAACACAGAAATTGCATCCGGATTGAATACAACAGTCACCATGAGCACTTTCCTCCAAGGGAGTAATTCTCAAACTGTCTATGCTTTGATCGTTCCCTGTAAGACCAGTAGTATTTTCCGATGCACATCTGGAGGCTTTCTGTACACTGTGGACTATCAGAGTGTTGATGAAACACAGAAATTTGCATCGAGAATGAATACAACAGTCACCATGCGCAGTTTCCTCCATGGGAGTAATGTCTCAAACAGTCTGCGCTTTGATCGCTGCCTGGAAGACCAGTGGTAGATTCCGATGACCATCTGGGGCTTTCTGTAATCTGTGGACTATCAGAGTGTTGATGAAATACAGAAATTGCCACGGGATTGAATACAACAGTCACCATGCGCACTTTCCTCCATGGGAGTAACGTCTCTAACAGTCTACGCTTTGATCGTTCCCCAGAAGACCAGTAATAGTTTCCTATGCACATCTGGAGGCTTGCTGTACACTGTGGACTATCTGAGTGTTGATGAAAGACAGAAATTGCATCGGGGTTGAATACAAAAGTTTCCATGCGCAGTTTCCTCCATGGGAGTAATGTCTCAAACAGCCTACGCTTTGATCGTTCCCTGGAAGACCAGTAGTAGTTTGCGATGAACATCTGGAGGCATTCTGCAATCTGTGGAAAATCAGAATGTTGATGAAACACAGAAATTGCATCGGGATTGAATACAACAGCCACCATGCGCACTTTCCTCCATGGGAGTAATGTCTCTAACAGTTTACACTTTGATCGTTCCCTGGAAGACCAGTAGTAGTTTCCGATGCACATCTGGTGGGATTCTGTAATCTGTAGACTATCAGAGTGTTGATGAAACACAGAAATTGCATCGGGATTGAATACAACAGTCACCTTCCGCACATCCTCCATGGGAGTAATGTCCCAAACAGACTTCGATTTGATCGTTCCCTTTAAGACCAGTAGTAGTTTCCGATGCACATGTCGTGGCATTCTGTAATCTGTGGACTATCTGAGTGTTGATGAAACACAGAAATTGCATCGGGATTGAATACAACAGTCACCATGCGCACATTCCTCCATAAAAGTAATGTCTCAAACAGTCTACGATTTGATCGTTCCGCAGAATACCAGTAGTAGTTTCCTATGCACATCTGGAGGCTTTCTGAACACTGTGGACTATCACAGTGTTGATGAAAGACAGAAATTGCATCGGGGTTGAATACAAGAGTCTCCATGCGCAGTTTCCTCCATGGGAGTAATGTATCAAACAGTCTACGTTTTGATCGTTCCCTGGAAGACCAGTAGTAGTTTACGATGAACATCTGAATGCATTCTGTAATCTGTGGACTATCAGAATGTTGATGAAACACAGAAATTGCATCGGGATTGAATACAACAGTTACCATGTGCACATTCCTCCATAAAAGTAATGTCACAAAAGTCTACGCTTTGATCGTTCCCTGGAAGACCAGTAATAGTTTCCGATGCACATCTGGAGGCATTCTGTAATCTGTGGAATATCAGAGTGTTGATGAAACACAGAAATTGCATCGGGATTGAAAACAACAGTCACCATGCGCACTTTCCTCCATGGGAGTAATTCTCAAACAATCTATGCTTTGATCGTTCCCTGTAAGACCAGTAGTAGTTTACGATGAACATCTGAATGCATTCTGTAATCTGTGGACTATCAGAATGTTGATGAAACACAGAAATTGCATCGGGATTGAATACAATAGTCACCATGCGCACTTTCCTCAATGGGAGTAATGTCTCTAACAGTCTACGCTTTGATCGTTCCCCAGAATACCAGTAGTAGTTTCCTATGTACATCTGGAGGCTTTCTGAACACTGTGGACTATCACAGTGTTGATGAAAGACAGAAATTGCATCGGGGTTGAATACAAGAGTCTCCATGCGCAGTTTCCTCCATGGGAGTAATGTATCAAACAGTCTACGCTTTGATCGTTCCCTGGAAGACCAGTAGTAGTTTACGAGGAACATCTGAATGCATTCTGTAATCTGTGGACTATCAGAATGTTGATGAAACACAGAAATTGCATCGGGATTGAATACAACTGTCACCATGCGCACTTTCCTCAATGGGAGTAATGTCTCTAACAGTCTACGCTTTGATCGTTCCCCAGAATACCAGTAGTAGTTTCCTATGCACATCTGGAGGCTTTCTGAACACTGTGGACTATCACAGTGTTGATGAAAGACAGAAATTGCATCGGGGTTGAATACAAGAGTCTCCATGCGCAGTTTCCTCCATGGGAGTAATGTATCAAACAGTCTACGCTTTGATCGTTCCCTGGAAGACCAGTAGTAATTTCCTATGCACATCTGGAGGCTTTCTGTACACTGTGGACTATCAGAGTGTTGATGAAACACAGAAATTGCATCGGGATTGAATACAACAGTCTCCATGCGCAGTTTCGTCCATGGGAGAAACAGTCTACCCTTTGATCGTTCCCTGGAAGACCAGTAGTAGTTTCCGATGCACATCTGGGGGCTTTCTGTAATCTGTGGACTATCAGAGTGCTGATGTAACACAGAAATTGCCTCGGGATCGAATATAACAGTCAACATGCGCACTTTCCTCCATGGGAGTAATTCTCAAACAGTCTATGCTTTGATCGTTCCCTGTAAGACCAGTAGTAGTTTCCGATGCACATCTGGTGGCATTCTGTAATCTGTGGACTATCAGAGTGTTGATGAAATACTGAAATTGCATCGGGAATAAATACAACAGTCACTGTGCGCAGTTTCCTCCATGGGAGTAATGTATCAAACAGTCTACGCTTTGATCGTTCCCTGGAAGATCAGTAGTAGTTTCCGATGCACATCTGGGGGCTTTCCGTAATCTGTATACTATCAGAGTGTTGATGAAACACAGAAATTGCATCGGTATTGAATACAACAGTCACCATGCGTACTTTCCTCCATGATAGTAATGTCTCTAACAGTTTACGCTTTGATCGTTCCCTGGAAGACCAGTAGTAGTTTCCGATGAACATCTGGAGGCTTTCTGTTCTCTGTGGACTATCAGAGTGTTGATGAAACACAGAAATTGCATCGGGATTGAATACAACAGTCACCATGCGCACTTTCCTCCATGGCAGTAATTCTCAAACAGTCTATGCTTTGATCGTTCCCTGGAAGACCATTAATAGTTTCCTATGCACATCTGGAGGCTTGCTGTACACTGTGGACTATCTGAGTGTTGATGAAAGACAGAAATTGCATCGGGGTTGAATACAAGAGTTTCCATGCGCAGTTTCCTCCATGGGAGTAATGTCTCAAACAGCCTACGCTTTGATCGTTCCCTGGAAGACCAGTAGTAGTTTGCGATGAACATCTGGAGGCATTCTGCAATCTGTGGACAATCAGAATGTTGATGAAACACAGAAATTGCATCGGGATTGAATACAACAGTCTCCATACGCAGTTTCCTCCATGGGAGTAATGTCTCAAACAGTCTACGCTTTGATCTTTCCCTGGAAGACCAGTAGTAGTTTCAATTGCACATCTGGAGGCATTCTGTAATCTGTGGTCTACCAGAGTGTTGATGAAACACAGAAATTGCATCGGGATTGAATACAACAGTCACCATGCGCACTTTACTCCATGGGAGTAATGTCTCTAACAGTGTCCGCTTTGATCGTTCCCTGGAATACCAGTAGCAGTTACCGATGCACTTCTGGAGGCATTCCGTAATCGGTGGAGTATCAGAGTGTTGATGAAACACAGAAATTGCATCGGGATTGAATACAACAGTCTCCATACGCAGTTTCCTCCATGGGAGTAATGTCTCAAACAGCCTACGTTTTGATCGTTCCCTGGAAGACCAGTAGTAGTTTGCGATGAACATCTGGAGGCATTCTGCAATCTGTGGACAATCAGAATGTTGATGAAACACAGAAATTGCATCGGGATTGAATACAAAAGTCTCCATACGCAGTTTCCTCCATGGGAGTAATGTCTCAAACAGTCTACGCTTTGATCTTTCCCTGGAAGACCAGTAGTAGTTTCAATTGCACATCTGGAGGCATTCTGTAATCTGTGGACTACCAGAGTGTTGATGAAACACAGAAATTGCATCGGGATTGAATACAACAGTCACCATGCGCACTTTACTCCATGGGAGTAATGTCTCTAACAGTGTCCGCTTTGATCGTTCCCTGGAATACCAGTAGCAGTTTCCGATGCACTTCTGGAGGCATTCTGTAATCTGTGGAGTATCAGAGTGTTGATGAAACACAGAAATTGCATCGGGATTGAATACAACAGTCACCATGCGCACATTCCTCCATAAAAGTAATGTCTCGAAAGTCTACGCTTTGATTGTTCCCTGGAAGACCAGTAGTAGTTTCCGATGCACATCTGGAGGCATTCTGTAATCTGTGGAATATCAGAGTGTTGATGAAACACAGAAATTGCATCGGGATTGAATACAACAGTCACCATGCGCACTTTCCTCCATGGAAGTAATTCTCAAACTGTCTATTATTTGATCGTTCCCTGTAAGACCATTAGTAGTTTCCGATGCACATCTGGTGGCCTTCTGTAATCTGTGGACTATCAGAGTATAAAGAAACACAGAAATTGCATAAGGATTGAATACAACAGTCACCAAGCGCACTTTTCCGCACGGGAGGTATGTCCCGAACAGTCTACGCTTTGTGCGTTCCCTGGAAGACCAGTAGTAGTTTCCGATGCACATCTGGTGGCATTCTGTAATCTGTGGCCTATCAGAGTGTTGATGAAACACAGAAAATGCATCGGGATTGAATACAACAGTCACCATGCGCACATTCCTCCATGGGAGTAATGTCTCAAAGAGTCTACGCTTTGATCGTTCCCTGGAAGACCAGTAGTAGTTTCCGATGCACATCTGGAGGCATTCTGTAAAATGTGGACTATCAGAGTGTTGATGAAACACAGAAATTGGATCCGGATTGAATACAACAGTCACAATGCGCACTTTCCTCCACGGGAGTAATGTCTCAAACAATCTACGATTTGATCGTTCCCTGGAAGACCAGTAGTAGTTTCCGATGCACATCTGGTGGCATTCTGTAATGTGTAGGCTATCAGGGTGTTGATGAAACACAGTAATTGCATCGGGATGGAAAACAACAGTCACCATGCGCACTTTCCTCCATGGGAGTAAAGTCTCTAACAGTCTACGCTTTGATCGTTCCCTGGAAGACCAGTAGTAGTTTGCGATGAACATCTGGAGGCATTCTGCAATCTGTGGACAATCAGAATGTTGATGAAACACAGAAATTGCATCGGGATTGAATACAACAGTCTCCATACGCAGTTTCCTCCATGGGAGTAATGTCTCAAACAGTCTACGCTTTGATCTTTCCCTGGAAGACCAGTAGTAGTTTCAATTGCACATCTGGAGGCATTCTGTAATCTGTGGTCTACCAGAGTGTTGATGAAACACAGAAATTGCATCGGGATTGAATACAACAGTCACCATGCGCACTTTACTCCATGGGAGTAATGACTCTAACAGTGTCCGCTTTGATCGTTCCCTGGAATACCAGTAGCAGTTTCCGATGCACTTCTGGAGGCATTCCATAATCTGTGGAGTATCAGAGTGTTGATGAAACACAGAAATTGCATCGGGATTGAATACAACAGTCTCCATACGCAGTTTCCTCCATGGGAGTAATGTCTCAAACAGCCTACGTTTTGATCGTTCCCTGGAAGACCAGTAGTAGTTTGCGATGAACATCTGGAGGCATTCTGCAATCTGTGGACAATCAGAATGTTGATGAAACACAGAAATTGCATCGGGATTGAATACAAAAGTCTCCATACGCAGTTTCCTCCATGGGAGTAATGTCTCAAACAGTCTACGCTTTGATCTTTCCCTGGAAGACCAGTAGTAGTTTCAATTGCACATCTGGAGGCATTCTGTAATCTGTGGACTACCAGAGTGTTGATGAAACACAGAAATTGCATCGGGATTGAATACAACAGTCACCATGCGCACTTTACTCCATGGGAGTAATGTCTCTAACAGTGTCCGCTTTGATCGTTCCCTGGAATACCAGTAGCAGTTTCCGATGCACTTCTGGAGGCATTCTGTAATCTGTGGAGTATCAGAGTGTTGATGAAACACAGAAATTGCATCGGGATTGAATACAACAGTCACCATGCGCACATTCCTCCATAAAAGTAATGTCTCGAAAGTCTACGCTTTGATTGTTCCCTGGAAGACCAGTAGTAGTTTCCGATGCACATCTGGAGGCATTCTGTAATCTGTGGAATATCAGAGTGTTGATGAAACACAGAAATTGCATCGGGATTGAATACAACAGTCACCATGCGCACTTTCCTCCATGGAAGTAATTCTCAAACTGTCTATTATTTGATCGTTCCCTGTAAGACCATTAGTAGTTTCCGATGCACATCTGGTGGCCTTCTGTAATCTGTGGACTATCAGAGTATAAAGAAACACAGAAATTGCATAAGGATTGAATACAACAGTCACCAAGCGCACTTTTCCCCACGGGAGGTATGTCTCGAACAGTCTACGCTTTGTGCGTTCCCTGGAAGACCAGTAGTAGTTTCCGATGCACATCTGGTGGCATTCTGTAATCTGTGGCCTATCAGAGTGTTGATGAAACACAGAAAATGCATCGGGATGGAATACAACAGTCACCATGCGCACATTCCTCCATGGGAGTAATGTCTCAAAGAGTCTACGCTTTGATCGTTCCCTGGAAGACCAGTAGTAGTTTCCGATGCACATCTGGAGGCATTCTGTAAAATGTGGACTATCAGAGTGTTGATGAAACACAGAAATTGGATCCGGATTGAATACAACAGTCACAATGCGCACTTTCCTCCACGGAAGTAATGTCTCAAACAATCTACGATTTGATCGTTCCCTGGAAGACCAGTAGTAGTTTCCGATGCACATCTGGTGGCATTCTGTAATGTGTAGGCTATCAGGGTGTTGATGAAACACAGTAATTGCATCGGGATGGAAAACAACAGTCACCATGCGCACTTTCCTCCATGGGAGTAAAGTCTCTAACAGTCTACGCTTTGATCGTTCCCCAGAGGACCAGTAGTGGTTTCCTATGCACATCTGGAGGCTTTCTGTACACTGTGGACTATCAGAGTGTTGATAAAACACAGAAATTGCATCGGGATTGAATACAACAGTCACCATCCGCACTTTCCTCCATCGAAGTAATGTCTGAAACAGTCTACGCCTGGATCGTTCCCAGGAAGACCAGTAGTAGTTTCCGATGCACATCTCGTGGCATTCTGTAATCTGTGGACTATCAGAGTGTTGATGAAACACAGAAAATGCATTGGGATTGAATACAACAGTCAACATGCGTACTTTGCTCCATGGGAGAAATTCTCAAACAGTCTATGCTTTGATCGTTCCCTGTAAGACCAGTAGTAGTTTCCGATGCACATCTGGTGGCATTCTGTAATCTGTGGACTATCAGAGTGTTGATGAAACACAGAAATTGCATCGGGATTGAATACAACAGTCACCATGCGCCCTTTATTCCATGGGAGTAATGTTTCAAAGAGTTTACTCTTTGATCGTTCCCTGGAATACCAGTAGCAGTTTCCGATGCACATCTGGAGGCATTCTGTAATCTGTGGACTATCAGAGTGTTGATTAAACACAGAAATTGCATCGGGATTGAATACAACATTCACCATGCGCACTTTCCTCCATAAAAGTAATGTCTGGAAAGTCTACGCTTTGAACGTTCCCTGGAAGACCAGTAGTAGTTTCAGATGCACATCTGGAGGCATTCTGTAATCTGTGGAATATCAGAGTGTTGATGAAACACAGAAATTGCATCGGGATTGAATACAACAGTCACCATGCGCACTTTCCTCCGTGGGAGTAATGTCTCAAACAGTCTACGCTTTGATCGTTCCCTGGAAGACCAGTAGTAGCTTCCGATGCACACCTGGAGGCATTCTGTAATCTATAGACTATCAGAGTGTTGATGAAACACAGAAATTGCCTCGGGATTGAATACAACAGTCACCATGCGCACTTTCCTCCATGGAAGTAGTTCTCAAACAGTCTATTCTTTGATCGTTCCCTGTAAGACCAGTAGTAGTTTCCGATGCACATCTGGTTGCATTCTGTAATCTGTGGACTATCAGAGTGTTAAAGAAACACAGAAATTGCATAAGGATTGAATACAACAGTCACCATGCGCACTTTTCTCCACGGGAGGTATGTCTCGAATAGTCTACGCTTTGAACGTTCCCTGGAAGACCAGTAGTAGTTTCCGATGCACATATGGTGGCATTCTGTAATCTGTGGCCTATCAGAGTGTTGATGAAACACAGAAAATGCATCGGGATTGAATACAACAGTCACCATGCGCACTTTCCTCCATGGGAGTAATGTCTCAAAGAGTCTACGCTTTGATCGTTCCCTGGAAGACCAGTAGTAGTTTCCGATGCACATCTGGAGGCATTCTGTAAAATGTGGACAATAAGAGTGTTGATGAAACACAGAAATTGGATCCGGATCGAATACAACAGTCACCATGCGCACTTTCCTCCACGGGAGTAATGTCTCAAACATTCTACGATTTGATCGTTCCCTGGAAGACCAGTAGTAGTTTCCGATGCACATCTGGTGGCATTCTGTAATGAGTAGACTATCAGGGTGTTGATGAAACACAGTAATTGCATCAGGATTGAATACAACAGTCACCATGCGCACTTTCCTCCATGGGAGTATGTCTCTAACAGTCTACGCTTTAATCGATCCCCAGAGGACCAGTAGTGGTTTCCTATGCACACCTGGAGGATTTCTGTACACTGTGGACTATCAGAGTGTTGATGAAACACACAAATTGCATCGGGATTGAATACAACAGTCACCATGCGCACATTCCTCCATGGGAGTAAAGTCTCAAACAGTCTACGCTTTGATCGTCCCTTGGAAGACCAATAGTACTTTCCGATGAACATCTGGTGGCATTCTGTAATCTGTGGACTATCAGAGTGTTGAAACACGGAAATTGCATCGGGATTGAATACAACAGTCTCCATGCGCAGTATCCTCATTGGAGTAATATCTCAAACAGTCTACGCTTTGATCGTTCCCTGGAAGACCAGTAGTAGTTTCCGATGGACATCTGGGGGCTTTCTGTAATCTGTGGACTATCAGACTGTTGATGAAACACAGAAATTGCCTCGGGATTGAATAGAACAGTCCACATGCGCACTTTCCTCCACGGGAGTAATTCTCAAACAGACTATGCTTTGATCGTTCCCTGGAAGACCAGTAGTAGTTTCCGATGCACATCTCGAGGCATTCTGTACTCTGTGGTCAATCAGAGCGTTGATGAAACACAGAAATTGCATCGGGATTGAATACAATAGTCACCATGCGCACTTTCCTCCATTTGAGTAATGTCTCTAACAGTCTACGCTTTGATCGTTCCCTGGAAGACCAGTAGTAGTTTCCGATGCACATCTGGAGGCTTTCTGTACTCTGTGGACTATCGGAGTGTTGATGAAACACTGAAATTGCATCGGGATTGAATACAACGGTCTTCATGCGCAGTTTTCTCCATGGGAGTAATGTCTCAAACAGTCTACGCTTTGATCGTTCCCTGGAAGACCAGTAGTAGTTTCAATTGCACATCTGGAGGCATTCTGTATTCTGTGGACTACCAGAGTGTTGATGAAACACAGAAATTCCATCGGGATTGAATACAACAGTCACCATGCGCACGTTACTCCATGGGAGTAATGTCTCTAACAGTTTACGCTTTGATCGTTCCCTGGAAGACCAGTAGTAGTTTCCGATGCACATCTGGAGGCTTTCTGTTCTCTGTGGACTATCAGAGTGTTGATGAAACACAGAAATTGCATCGGGATTGAATACAACAGTCACCATGCGCACTCTCCTCCATGGGAGTAATGTCTCTAACAGTCTACGCCCTGATCGTTCCCCAGAAGACCAGTAGTAATTTCCTATGCAAATCTGGAGGCTTTCTGTACACTGTGGACTATCAGAGTGTTGATGAAACACAGAAATTGCATCGCGATTGAATACAACAGTCACCATGCGCACATTCCTCCATGGGAGTAAAGTCTCAAACAGTCTACGCTTTGATCGTTCCCTGGAAGACAAGTAGTACTTTCCGATGAACATCTGGAATCATTCTGTAATCTGTGGACTATCAGAGTGTTGATGAAACACAGAAATTGCATCGGGATTGAATACAACAGTCTCCATGCGCAGTTTCGTCCATGGGAGTAATGTCTCAAACAGTCTACGATTTGATCGTTCCCTGGAAGACCAGTAGTAGTTTCCGATGCACATCTGGGGGCTTTCTGTAATCTGTGGACTATCAGAGTGCTGATGAAACACAGAAAATGCATCGGGATTGAATACAACAGTCACCATGCGCACTTTCCTCCATGGGAGTAATGTCTCAAAGTGTCTACGCTTTGATCGTTCCCTGGAAGACCAGTAGTAGTTTCCGATGCACATCTGGTGGCATTCTGTAATCCGTGGACTATCAGAGTGTTGATGAAACACTGAAATTGCATCGGGAATGAATACAACAGTCACAATGCGCAGTTTCCTCCATGGGAGTAATGTATCAAACAGTCTACGCTTTGATCGTTCCCTGGAAGACCAGTAGTAGTTTCCGATGCACATCTGGGGGCTTTCCGTAATCTGTGGACTATCAGATTGTTGATGAAACACAGAAATTGCATCGGGATTGAATACAACAGTCACTATGCGCACTTTCCTCCATGGGAGTAATGTCTCTAACAGCTTACGCTTTGATCGTTCTCTGGAAGACCAGTAGTAGTTTCCGATGAACATCTGGAGGCTTTCTGTTCTCTGTGGACTATCAGAGTGTTGATGAAACACAGAAATTGCATCGGGATTAAATACAACAGTCACCATGCGCACTTTCCTCAATAGGAGTAATGTCTCTAACAGTCTACGCTTTGATCGTTCCCCAGAATACCAGTAGTAGTTTCCTATGCACATCTGGAGGCTTTCTGAACGCTGTGGACTATCAGAGTGTTGATGAAACACAGAAATTGCATCGGGATTGAATACAACAGTTACCATGTGCACATTCCTCCATAAAAGTAATGTCTCAAAAGTCTACGCTTTGATCGTTCCCTGGAAGACCAGTAATAGTTTCCGATGCACATCTGGAGGCATTCTGTAATCTGTGGAATATCAGAGTGTTGATGATACACAGAAATTGCATCGGGATTGAAAACAACAGTCACCATGCGCACTTTCCTCCATGGGAGTAATTCTCAAACAGTCTATGCTTTGATCGTTCCCTGTAAGACCAGTAGTAGTTTACGATGATCATCTGAATGCATTCTGTAATCTGTAGACTATCAGAGTGTTGATGAAACACTGAAATTGCATCGGGAATAAATACAACAGTCACTGTGCGCAGTTTCCTCCATGGGAGTAATGTATCAAACAGTCTACGCTTTGATCGTTCCCTGGAAGATCAGTAGTAGTTTCCGATGCACATCTGGGGGCTTTCCGTAATCTGTATACTATCAGAGTGTTGATGAAACACAGAAATTGCATCCGGATTGAATACAACAGTCACCATGCGCACATTCCCCCATAAAAGTAATGTCTCAAACAGTCTACGATTTGATCGTTCCCCAGAATACCAGTAGTAGTTTCCTATGCACATCTGGAGGCTTTCTGAACACTGTGAACTATCACAGTGTTGATGAAAGACAGAAATTGCATCGGGGTTGAATACAAGAGTCTCCATGCGCAGTTTCCTCCATGGGAGTAATGTATCAAACAGTCTACGCTTTGATCGTTCCCTGGAAGACCAGTAGTAGTTTACGATGATCATCTGAATGCATTCTGTAATCTGTGGACTATCAGAATGTTGATGAAACACAGAAATTGCATCGGGATTGAATACAACAGTCACCATGCGCACTTTCCTCAATGGGAGTAATGTCTCTAACGGTTTACGCTTTGATCGTTCCCTGGAAGACCAGTAGTAGTTTCCGATGCACATCTGGAGGCTTTCTGTACACTGTGGACTATCAGAGTGTTGATGAAACACAGAAATTGCATCGGGATTGAATACAACAGTCACCATGCGCACTTTCCTCCATGGGAGGTATGTCTCAAACAGTTACGCTTTGATCGTTCCCTGGAAGAGTAGTAGTAGTTTCCGATGCACATCTGGTGGGATTCTGTAATCTGTGGACTATCAGAGTGTTGATGAAACACAGAAATTGCATCGGGATTGAATACAACAGTCACCTTCCGCACTTTCCTCCATGGGAGTAATGTCCCAAACAGACTTCGATTTGATCGTTCCCTTTAAGACCAGTAGTAGTTTCCGATGCACATCTCGTGGCATTCTGTAATCTGTGGACTATCAGAGTGTTGATGAAACACAGAAATTGCATCGGGATTGAATACAACAGTCACCATGCGCACTTTCCTCCATGGGAGTAATGTCTCAAACAGTCTACGATTTGATCGTTCCGCAGAATACCAGTAGTAGTTTCCTATGCACATCTGGAGGCTTTCTGAACACTGTGGACTATCACAGTGTTGATGAAAGACAGAAATTGCATCGGGGTTGAATACAAGAGTCTCCATGCGCAGTTTCCACCATGGGAGTAATGTATCAAACAGTCTACGCTTTGATAGTTCCCTGGAAGACCAGTAGTAATTTCCTATGCACATCTGGAGGCTTTCTGTACACTGTGGACTATCAGAGTGTTGATGAAACACAGAAATTGCATCGGGATTGAATACAACAGTCTCCATGCGCAGTTTCGTCCATGGGAGTAATGTCTCAAACAGTCTACCCTTTGATCGTTCCCTGGAAGACCAGTAGTAGTTTCCGATGCACATCTGGGGGCTTTCTGTAATCTGTGGACTATCAGAGTGCTGATGTAACACAGAAATTGCCTCGGGATCGAATATAACAGTCAACATGCGCACTTTCCTCCATGGGAGTAATTCTCAAACAGTCTATGCTTTGATCATTCCCTGTAAGACCAGTAGTAGTTTCCGATGCACATCTGGTGGCATTCTGTAATCTGTGGACTATCAGAGTGTTGATGAAACACTGAAATTGCATCGGGAATAAATACAACAGTCACTGTGCGCAGTTTCCTCCATGGGAGTAATGTATCAAACAGTCTACGATTTGATCGTTCCCTGGAAGATCAGTAGTAGATTCCGATGCACATCTGGGGGCTTTCCGTAATCTGTATACTATCAGAGTGTTGATGAAACACAGAAATTGCATCCGGATTGAATACAACAGTCACCATGCGCACTTTCCTCCAAGGGAGTAATTCTCAAACTGTCTATGCTTTGATCGTTCCCTGTAAGACCAGTAGTATTTTCCGATGCACATCTGGAGGCATTCTGTAATCTGTGGACTATCAGAGTGTTGATGAAACACAGAAATTTGCATCGAGAATGAATACAACAGTCACCATGCGCAGTTTCCTCCATGGGAGTAATGTCTCAAACAGTCTACGATTTGATCGTTCCCTGGAAGACCAGTAGTAGTTTCCGATGCACGTCTGGTTTTATTCTGTAACCTGTGGACTATCAGAGTGTTGATGAAACACAGAAATTGCATCGGGATTGAATACAACAGTCACCATGCGCACTTTCCTCCATGGGAGTAATGTCACAAACAGTCTACGCTTTGATCGTTCCCTGGAATACCAGTAGTAGTTTCCGATGGACATCAGGAGGCATTCTGTAATCTGTGGACTATCAGAGTGTTGATGAAATACAGAAATTGCCACGGGATTGAATACAACAGTCATCATGCGCACTTTCCTCCATGGGAGTAACGTCTCTAACAGTCTACGCTTTGATCGTTCCCCAGAAGACCAGTAATAGTTTCCTATGCACATCTGGAGGCTTGCTGTACACTGTGGACTATCTGAGTGTTGATGAAAGACAGAAATTGCATCGCGGTTGAGTACAAGAGTTTCCATGCGCAGTTTCCTCCATGGGAGTAATGTCTCAAACAGTCTACGCTTTGATCTTTCCCTGGAAGACCAGTAGTAGTTTCAATTGCACATCTGGAGGCATTCTGTAATCTGTGGACTACCAGAGTGTTGATGAAACACAGAAATTGCATCGGGATTGAATACAACAGTCACCATGCGCACTTTACTCCATGGGGGTAATGTCTCTAACAGTGTCCGCTTTGATCGTTCCCTGGAATACCAGTAGCAGTTTCCGATGCACTTCTGGAGGCATTCCGTAATCTGTGGAGTATCAGAGTGTTGATGAAACACAGAAATTGCATCGGGATTGAATACAACAGTCTCCATACGCAGTTTCCTCCATGGGAGTAATGTCTCAAACAGCCTACGTTTTGATCGTTCCCTGGAAGACCAGTAGTAGTTTGCGATGAACATCTGGAGGCATTCTGCAATCTGTGGACAATCAGAATGTTGATGAAACACAGAAATTGCATCGGGATTGAATACAAAAGTCTCCATACGCAGTTTCCTCCATGGGAGTAATGTCTCAAACAGTCTACGCTTTGATCTTTCCCTGGAAGACCAGTAGTAGTTTCAATTGCACATCTGGAGGCATTCTGTAATCTGTGGACTACCAGAGTGTTGATGAAACACAGAAATTGCATCGGGATTGAATACAACAGTCACCATGCGCACTTTACTCCATGGGAGTAATGTCTCTAACAGTGTCCGCTTTGATCGTTCCCTGGAATACCAGTAGCAGTTTCCGATGCACTTCTGGAGGCATTCTGTAATCTGTGGAGTATCAGAGTGTTGATGAAACACAGAAATTGCATCTGGATTGAATACAACAGTCACCATGCGCACATTACTCCATAAAAGTAATGTCTCGAAAGTCTACGCTTTGATTGTTCCCTGGAAGACCAGTAGTAGTTTCCGATGCACATCTGGAGGCATTCTGTAATCTGTGGAATATCAGAGTGTTGATGAAACACAGAAATTGCATCGGGATTGAATACAACAGTCACCATGCGCACTTTCCTCTATGGAAGTAATTCTCAAACTGTCTATTATTTGATCGTTCCCTGTAAGACCATTAGTAGTTTCCGATGCACATCTGGTGGCCTTCTGTAATCTGTGGACTATCAGAGTATAAAGAAACACAGAAATTGCATAAGGATTGAATACAACAGTCACCAAGCGCACTTTTCCCCACGGGAGGTATGTCTCGAACAGTCTACGCTTTGTGCGTTCCCTGGAAGACCAGTAGTAGTTTCCGATGCACATCTGGTGGCATTCTGTAATCTGTGGACTATCAGAGTGTTAATGAAACACAGAAAATGCATCGGGATTGAATACAACAGTCACCATGCGCACATTCCTCCATGGGAGTAATGTCTCAAAGAGTCTACGCTTTGATCGTTCCCTGGAAGACCAGTAGTAGTTTCCGATGCACATCTGGAGGCATTCTGTAAAATGTGGACTATCAGAGTGTTGATGAAACACAGAAATTGGATCCGGATGGAATACAACAGTCACAATGCGCACTTTCCTCCACGGGAGTAATGTCTCAAACAATCTACGATTTGATCGTTCCCTGGAAGACCAGTAGTAGTTTCCGATGCACATCTGGTGGCATTCTGTAATGTGTAGGCTATCAGGGTGTTGATGAAACACAGTAATTGCATCGGGATGGAAAACAACAGTCACCATGCGCACTTTCCTCCATGGGAGTAAAGTCTCTAACAGTCTACGCTTTGATCGTTCCCCAGAGGACCAGTAGTAGTTTCCGATGCACATCTCGTGGCATTCTGTATTCTGTGGACTATCAGAGTGTTGATGAAACACAGAAAATGCATTGGGATTGAATACAACAGTCAACATGCGTACTTTGCTCCATGGGAGTAATTCTCAAACAGTCTATGCTTTGATCGTTCCCTGTAAGACCAGTAGTAGTTTCCGATGCACATCTGGTGGCATTCTGTAATCTGTGGACTATCAGAGTGTTGATGAAACACAGAAATTGCATCGGGATTGAATACAACAGTCACCATGCGCCCTTTATTCCATGGGAGTAATGTTTCAAAGAGTTTACTTTTTGATCGTTCCCTGGAATACCAGTAGCAGTTTCCGATGCACATCTGGAGGCATTCTGTAATCTGTGGACTATCAGAGTGTTGATTAAACACAGAAATTGCATCGGGATTGAATACAACAGTCACCATGCGCACTTTCCTCCATAAAAGTAATGTCTGGAAAGTCTACGCTTTGAACGTTCCCTGGAAGACCAGTAGTAGTTTCAGATGCACATCTGGAGGCATTCTGTAATCTGTGGAATATCAGAGTGTTGATGAAACACAGAAATTGCATCGGGATTGAATACAACAGTCACCATGCGCACTTTCCTCCGTGGGAGTAATGTCTCAAACAGTCTACGCTTTGATCGTTAACTGGAAGACCAGTAGTAGCTTCCGATGCACACCTGGAGGCATTCTGTAATCTATAGACTATCAGAGAGTTGATGAAACACAGAAATTGCCTCGGGATTGAATACAACAGTCACCATGCGCACTTTCCTCCATGGAAGTAGTTCTCAAACCGTCTATTCTTTGATCGTTCCCTGTAAGACCAGTAGTAGTTTCCGATGCACATCTGGTGGCATTCTGTAATCTGTGGACTATCAGAGTGTTAAAGAAACACAGAAATTGCATAAGGATTGAATACAACAGTCACCATGCGCACTTTTCTCCACGGGAGGTATGTCTCGAAAAGTCTACGCTTTGAACGTTCCCTGGAAGACCAGTAGTAGTTTCCGATGCACATCTGGTGGCATTCTGTAATCTGTGGCCTATCAGAGTGTTGATGAAACACAGAAAATGCATCGGGATTGAATACAACAGTAACCATGCGCACTTTCCTCCATGGGAGTAATGTCTCAAAGAGTCTACGCTTTGATCGTTCCCTGGAAGACCAGTAGTAGTTTCCGATGCACATCTGGAGGCATTCTGTAAAATGTGGACAATAAGAGTGTTGATGAAACACAGAAATTGGATCCGGATTGAATACAACAGTCACCATGCGCCCTTTCCTCCACGGGAGTAATGTCTCAAACAATCTACGATTTGATCGTTCCCTGGGAGACCAGTAGTAGTTTCCGATGCACATCTGGTGGCATTCTGTAATGTGTAGACTATCAGGGTGTTGATGAAACACAGTAATTGCATCAGGATTGAATACAACAGTCACCATGCGCACTTTCCTCCATGGGAGTATGTCTCTAACAGTCTACGCTTTAATCGATCCCCAGAGGACCAGTAGTGGTTTCCTATGCACACCTGGAGGATTTCTGTACACTGTGGACTATCAGAGTGTTGATGAAACACACAAATTGCATCGGGATTGAATACAACAGTCTCCATGCGCAGTATCCTCATGGGAGTAATATCTCAAACAGTCTACGCTTTGATCGTTACCTGGAAGACCAGTAGTAGTTTCCGATGGACATCTGGGGGCTTTCTGTAATCTGTGGACTATCAGACTGTTGATGAAACACAGAAATTGCCTCGGGATTGAATAGAACAGTCCACATGCGCACTTTCCTCCATGGGAGTAATTCTCAAACAGACTATGCTTTGATCGTTCCCTGGAAGACCAGTAGTAGTTTCCGATGCACATCTCGAGGCATTCTGTACTCTGTGGTCAATCAGAGCGTTGATGAAACACAGAAATTGCATCGGGATTGAATACAATAGTCACCATGCGCACTTTCCTCCATTTGAGTAATGTCTCTAACAGTCTACGCTTTGATCGTTCCCTGGAAGACCAGTAGTAGTTTCCGATGCACATCTGGAGGCTTTCTGTACTCTGTGGACTATCAGAGTGTTGATGAAACACTGAAATTGCATCGGGATTGAATACAACAGTCACCATGTTCACGTTACTCCATGGGAGTAATGTCTCTAACAGTCTACGCTTTGATCGTTCCCTGGAAGACCAGTAGTAGTTTCCGATCCACATACGGAGGCTTTCCGTAATCTGTGGACTATCAGAGTGTTGATGAAACACAGAAATTGTATCGGGATTGAATACAACAGTCACCATGCGCACTTTCCTCCATGGGAGTAATGTTTCAATGAGTTTACGCTTTGATCGTTCCTGGAAGACCAGTAGCAGTTTCCGATGCACATCTGGAGGCATTCTGCAATCTGTGGAGAATCAGAGTGTTGATGAAACACAGAAAGTGCATCGGGATTGAATACAACAGTTACCATGCGCACATTCCTCCATAAAAGTAATGTCTCAAAAGTCTACGCTTTGATCGTTCCCAGGAAGATAAGTAATAGTTTCCGATGCACATCTGGAGGCATTCTGTAATCTGTGGAATATCAGAGTGTTGATGATACACAGAAATTGCATCGGGATTGAATACAACAGTCACCATGCGCACTTTCCTCCATGGGAGTAGTTCTCAAACAGTCTATGCTTTGATCGTTCCCTGTAAGACCAGTAGTAGTTTCCGATGCACATCTGGAGGCATTCTGTAATCTGTGGACCATTAGAGTGTTGATGAAACACAGAAATTGCATCGGGATTGAATACAACAGTCACCATGCGCACATTCCCCCATAAAAGTAATGTCTCAAACAGTCTACGATTTGATCGTTCCCTGGAAGACCAGTAGTAGTTTACGATGAACATCTGGAGGCATTCTGTAATCTGTGGATTATTGGAGTGTTGATGAAACACAGAAATTGTATCGGGAAGGAATACAACAGTCACCATGCGCAGTTTCCTCCATGGGAGTAATGTCTCAAACAGTCTACGATTTGATCGTTCCCTGGATGACCAGTAGTAGATTCCGATGCACATCTGGGGTTTTTCTGTAATCTGTGGACTATCAGAGTGTTGATGAAACACAGAAGTTACCTCGGGATTGAATACAACAGTCACCATGCGAACTTTCCTCCATTGGAGTAATGTCTCAAACAGTCTACGTTTTGATCGTTCCCCAGAAGACCAGTAGTAGTTTCCTATGCACATCTGGAGGCTTTCTGAACACTGTGGACTATCTGTGTGTTGATGAAAGACAGAAATTGCATCGCGGTTGAATACAAGAGTTTCCATGCGCAGTTTCCTCCATGGGAGTAATGTCTCAAACAGCCTACGCTTTGATCGTTCCCTGGAAGACCAGTAGTAGTTTTCGATGAACATCTGAAGGCATTCTGCAATCTGTGGACAATCAGAATGTTGATGAAACACAGAAATTGCATCGGGATTGAATACAACAGTCTCCATACGCAGTTTCCTCCATGGGAGTAATGTCTCAAACAGTCTACGCTTTGATCTTTCCCTGGAAGACCAGTAGTAGTTTCAATTGCACATCTGGAGGCATTCTGTAATCTGTGGTCTACCAGAGTGTTGATGAAACACAGAAATTGCATCGGGATTGAATACAACAGTCACCATGCGCACTTTACTCCATGGGAGTAATGTCTCTAACAGTGTCCGCTTTGATCGTTCCCTGGAATACCAGTAGCAGTTTCCGATGCACTTCTGGAGGCATTCCGTAATCTGTGGAGTATCAGAGTGTTGATGAAACACAGAAATTGCATCGGGATTGAATACAACAGTCTCCATACGCAGTTTCCTCCATGGGAGTAATGTCTCAAACAGCCTACGTTTTGATCGTTCCCTGGAAGACCAGTAGTAGTTTGCGATGAACATCTGGAGGCATTCTGCAATCTGTGGACAATCAGAATGTTGATGAAACACAGAAATTGCATCGGGATTGAATACAAAAGTCTCCATACGCAGTTTCCTCCATGGGAGTAATGTCTCAAACAGTCTACGCTTTGATCTTTCCCTGGAAGACCAGTAGTAGTTTCAATTGCACATCTGGTGGCATTCTGTAATCTGTGGACTACCAGAGTGTTGATGAAACACAGAAATTGCATCGGGATTGAATACAACAGTCACCATGCGCACTTTACTCCATGGGAGTAATGTCTCTAACAGTGTCCGCTTTGATCGTTCCCTGGAATACCAGTAGCAGTTTCCGATGCACTTCTGGAGGCATTCTGTAATCTGTGGAGTATCAGAGTGTTGATGAAACACAGAAATTGCATCTGGATTGAATACAACAGTCACCATGCGCACATTACTCCATAAAAGTAATGTCTCGAAAGTCTACGCTTTGATTGTTCCCTGGAAGACCAGTAGTAGTTTCCGATGCACATCTGGAGGCATTCTGTAATCTGTGGAATATCAGAGTGTTGATGAAACACAGAAATTGCATCGGGATTGAATACAACAGTCACCATGCGCACTTTCCTCCATGGAAGTAATTCTCAAACTGTCTATTATTTGATCGTTCCCTGTAAGACCATTAGTAGTTTCCGATGCACATCTGGTGGCCTTCTGTAATCTGTGGACTATCAGAGTATAAAGAAACACAGAAATTGCATAAGGATTTAATACAACAGTCACCAAGCGCACTTTTCTCCACGGGAGGTATGTCTCGAACAGTCTACGCTTTGTGCGTTCCCTGGAAGACCAGTAGTAGTTTCCGATGCACATCTGGTGGCATTCTGTAATCTGTGGCCTATCAGAGTGTTGATGAAACACAGAAAATGCATCGGGATTGAATACAACAGTCACCATGCGCACATTCCTCCATGGGAGTAATGTCTCAAAGAGTCTACGCTTTGATCGTTCCCTGGAAGACCAGTAGTAGTTTCCGATGCACATCTGGAGGCATTCTGTAATCTGTGGAATATCAGAGTGTTGATGAAACACAGAAATTGGATCCGGATTGAATACAACAGTCACAATGCGCACTTTCCTCCACGGGAGTAATGTCTCAAACAATCTACGATTTGATCGTTCCCTGGAAGACCAGTAGTAGTTTCCGATGCACATCTGGTGGCATTCTGTAATGTGTAGGCTATCAGGGTGTTGATGAAACACAGTAATTGCATCGGGATGGAAAACAACAGTCACCATGCGCACTTTCCTCCATGGGAGTAAAGTCTCTAACAGTCTACGCTTTGATCGTTCCCCAGAGGACCAGTAGTGGTTTCCTATGCACATCTGGAGGCTTTCTGTACACTGTGGACTATCAGAGTGTTGATAAAACACAGAAATTGCATCGGGATTGAATACAACAGTCACCATCCGCACTTTCCTCCATCGAAGTAATGTCTGAAACAGTCTACGCCTGGATCGTTCCCAGGAAGACCAGTAGTAGTTTCCGATGCACATCTCGTGGCATTCTGTATTCTGTGGACTATCAGAGTGTTGATGAAACACAGAAAATGCATTGGGATTGAATACAACAGTCAACATGCGTACTTTGCTCCATGGGAGTAATTCTCAAACAGTCTATGCTTTGATCGTTCCCTGTAAGACCAGTAGTAGTTTCCGATGCACATCTGGTGGCATTCTGTAATCTGTGGACTATCGGAGTGTTAAAGAAACACAGAAATTGCATAAGGATTGTATACAACAGTCACCATGCGCACTTTTCTCCACGGGAGGTATGTCTCGAATAGTCTACGCTTTGAACGTTCCCTGGAAGACCAGTAGTAGTTTCCGATGCACATCTGGTGGCATTCTGTAATCTGTGGCCTATCAGAGTGTTGATGAAACACAGAAAATGCATCGGGATTGAATACAACAGTAACCATGCGCACTTTCCTCCATGGGAGTAATGTCTCAAAGAGTCTACGCTTTGATCGTTCCCTGGAAGACCAGTAGTAGTTTCCGATGCACATCTGGAGGCATTCTGTAAAATGTGGACAATAAGAGTGTTGATGAAACACAGAAATTGGATCCGGATTGAATACAACAGTCACCATGCGCACTTTCCTCCACGGGAGTAATGTCTCAAACAATCTACGATTTGATCGTTCCCTGGAAGACCAGTAGTAGTTTCCGATGCACATCTGGTGGCATTCTGTAATGTGTAGACTATCAGGGTGTTGATGAAACACAGTAATTGCATCAGGATTGAATACAACAGTCACCATGCGCACTTTCCTCCATGGGAGTATGTCTCTAACAGTCTACGCTTTAATCGATTTCCAGAGGACCAGTAGTGGTTTCCTATGCACACCTGGAGGATTTCTGTACACTGTGGACTATCAGAGTGTTGATGAAACACACAAATTGCATCGGGATTGAATACAACAGTCACCATGCGCACATTCCTCCATGGGAGTAAAGTCTCAAACAGTCTACGCTTTGATCGTCCCTTGGAAGACCAGTAGTACTTTCCGATGAACATCTGGTGGCATTCTGTAATCTGTGGACTATCAGAGTGTTGAAACACGGAAATTGCATCGGGATTGAATACAACAGTCTCCATGCGCAGTATCCTCATAGGAGTAATATCTCAAACAGTCTACGCTTTGATCGTTCCCTGGAAGACCAGTAGTAGTTTCCGATCGACATCTGGGGGCTTTCTGTAATCTGTGGACTATCAGACTGTTGATGAAACACAGAAATTGCCTCGGGATTGAATAGAACAGTCCACATGCGCACTTTCCTCCATGGGAGTAATTCTCAAACAGACTATGCTTTGATCGTTCCCTGGAAGACCAGTAGTAGTTTCCGATGCACATCTCGAGGCATTCTGTACTCTGTGGTCAATCAGAGCGTTGATGAAACACAGAAATTGCATCGGGATTGAATACAATAGTCACCATGCGCACTTTCCTCCATTTGAGTAATGTCTCTAACAGTCTACGCTTTGATCGTTCCCTGGAAGACCAGTAGTAGTTTCCGATGCACATCTGGAGGCTTTCTGTACTCTGTGGACTATCAGAGTGTTGATGAAACACTGAAATTGCATCGGGATTGAATACAACAGTCACCATGCGCACTTTACTCCATGGGAGTAATGTCTCTAACAGTCTACGCTTTGATCGTTCCCTGGAAGGCCAGTAGTAGTTTCCGATCCACATACGGAGGCTTTCCGTAATCTGTGGACTATCAGAGTGTTGATGAAACACAGAAATTGTATCGGGATTGAATACAACAGTCACCATGCGCACTTTCCTCCATGGGAGTAGTTCTCAAACAGTCTATGCTTTGATCGTTCCCTGTAAGACCAGTAGTAGTTTCCGATGCACATCTGGAGGCATTCTGTAATCTGTGGACCATTAGAGTGTTGATGAAACACAGAAATTGCATCGGGATTGAATACAACAGTCACCATGGGCACATTCCCCCAAAAAAGTAATGTCTCAAACAGTCTACGATTTGATCGTTCCCTGGAAGACCAGTAGTAGTTTACGATGAACATCTGGAGGCATTCTGTAATCTGTGGACTATTGGAGTGTTGATGAAACACAGAAATTGTATCGGGAAGGAATACAACAGTCACCATGCGCAGTTTCCTCCATGGGAGTAATGTCTCAAACAGTCTACAATTTGATCGTTCCCTGGATGACCAGTAGTAGATTCCGATGCACATCTGGGGTTTTTCTGTAATCTGTGGACTATCAGAGTGTTGATGAAACACAGAAATTGCCTCGGGATTGAATACAACAGTCACCATGCGAACTTTCCTCTATTGGAGTAATGTCTCAAACAGTCTACGTTTTGATCGTTCCCCAGAAGACCAGTAGTAGTTTCCTATGCACATCTGGAGGCTTTCTGAACACTGTGGACTATCACAGTGTTGGTGAAAGACAGAAATTGCATCGGGGTTGAATACAAGAGTCTCCATGCGCAGTTTAATCCATGGGAGTAATGTATCAAACAGTCTACGCTTTGATCGTTCCCTGGAAGACAAGTAGTAGTTTACGATGAACATCTGAGGGCATTCTGTAATCTGTGGACTATCAGAATGTTGATGAAACACAGAAATTGCATCGGGATTGAATACAACAGTCACCATGCGCACTTTCCTCAATGGGAGTAATGTCTCTAACAGTTTACGCTTTGATCGTTCCCTGGAAGACCAGTAGTAGTTTCCGATGCACATCTGGAGGCTTTCTGTTCTCTGTGGACTATCAGAGTGTTGATGAAACACAGAAATTGCATCGGGATTGAATACAACAGTCACCATGCGCACTTTCCTCCATGGGAGTAATGTCTCTAACAGTCTACGCCCTGATCGTTCCCCAGAAGACCAGTAGTAATTTCCTATGCACATCTGGAGGCTTTCTGTACACTGTGGACTATCAGAGTGTTGATGAAACACAGAAATTGCATCGCGATTGAATACAACAGTCACCATGCGCACATTCCTCCATGGGAGTAAAGTCTCAAACAGTCTACGCTTTGATCGTTCCCTGGAAGATAAGTAGTACTTTCCGATGAACATCTGGAGGCATTCTGTAATCTGTGGACTATCAGAGTGTTGATGAAACACAGAAATTGCATCGGGATTGAATACAACAGTCTCCATGCGCAGTTTCGTCCATGGGAGTAATGTCTCAAACAGTCTACGATTTGATCGTTCCCTGGAAAACCAGTAGTAGTTTCCGATGCACATCTGGGGGCTTTCTGTAATCTGTGGACTATCAGAGTGCTGATGAAACACAGAAAATGCATCGGGATTGAATACAACAGTCACCATGCGCACTTTCCTCCATGGGAGTAATGTCTCAAAGTGTCTACGCTTTGATCGTTCCCTGGAAGACCAGTAGTAGTTTCCGATGCACATCTGGTGGCATTCTGTAATCCGTGGACTATCAGAGTGTTGATGAAACACTGAAATTGCATCGGGAATGAATACAACAGTCACAATGCGCAGTTTCCTCCATGGGAGTAATGTATCAAACAGTCTACGCTTTGATCGTTCCCTGGAAGACCAGTGGTAGTTTCCGATGCACATCTGGGGGCTTTCCGTAATCTGTGGACTATCAGATTGTTGATGAAACACAGAAATTGCATCGGGATTGAATACAACAGTCACTATGCGCACTTTCCTCCATGGGAGTAATGTCTCTAACAGCTTACGCTTTGATCGTTCTCTGGAAGACCAGTAGTAGTTTCCGATGAACATCTGGAGGCTTTCTGTTCTCTGTGGACTATCAGAGTGTTGATGAAACACAGAAATTGCATCGGGATTAAATACAACAGTCACCATGCGCACTTTCCTCCATGGGAGTAATTCTCAAACAGTCTATGCTTTGATCGTTCCCTGGAAGACCAGTAGTAGATTCTGATGCACATCTCGAGGCATTCTGTACTCTGTGGACTATCAGAGTGTTGATGAAAGACAGAAATTGCATCGGGGTTGAATACAAGAGTTTCCATGCGCAGTTTCCTCCATGGGAGTAATGTCTCAAACAGCCTACGCTTTGATCGTTCCCTGGAAGACCAGTAGTAGTTTACAATGAACATCTGGAGGCATTCTGTAATCTGTGGACTATCAGAATGTTGATGAAACACAGTAATTGCATCGGGATTGAATACAACAGTCACTATGCGCACTTTCCTCCATGGGAGTAATGTCTCTAACAGTTTACGCTTTGATCGTTCTCTGGAAGACCAGTAGTAGTTTCCGATGAACATCTGGAGGCTTTTTGTTCTCTGTGGACTATCAAAGTGTTGATGAAACACAGAAATTGCATCGGGGTTGAATACAACAGTCACCATGCGCACTTTCCTCCATGGGAGTAATTCTCAAACAGTCTATGCTTTGATCGTTCCCTGGAAGACCAGTAGTAGATTCCGATGCACATCTCGAGGCATTCTGTACTCTGTGGACTATCAGAGTGTTGATGAAACACAGAAATTGCATCGGGATTGATTACAACAGTCACCATGCGCACTTTCCTCCATATGAGTAATGTCTCTAACGGTCTACGCTTTGATCGTTCCCTATAAGACCAGTAGTACTTTCCGATGAACATCTGGTGGCATTCTGTAATCTGTGGACTATCAGAGTGTTGAAACACGGAAATTGCATCGGGATTGAATACAACAGTCTCCATGCGCAGTATCCTCATGGGAGTAATATCTCAAACAGTCTACGCTTTGATCGTTCCCTGGAAGACCAGTAGTAGTTTCCGATGGACATCTGGGGGCTTTCTGTAATCTGCTGACTATCAGACTGATGATGAAACACAGAAATTGCCTCGGGATTGAATAGAACAGTCCACATGTGCACTTCCCTCCATGGGAGTAATTCTCAAACAGTTTATGCTTTGATCGTTCCCTGGAAGACCAGTAGTAGTTTCCGATGCACTTCTCGAGGCATTCTGTACTCTGTGGTCAATCAGAGTGTTGATGAAACACAGAAATTGCATCGGGATTGAATACAATAGTCACCATGCGCACTCTCCTCCATTTGAGTAATGTCTCTAACAGTCTACGCTTTGATCGTTCCCTGGAAATCCAGTAGTAGTTTCCGATGCATATCTGGAGGCTTTCTGTACTCTGTGGACTATCAGAGTGTTGATGAAACACAGAAATTGCATCGGGATTGAATACAACGGTCTTCATGAGCAGTTTCCTCCATGGGAGTAATGTCTCAAACAGTCTACGCTTTGATCGTTCCCTGGAAGACCAGTAGTAGTTTCAATTGCACATCTGGAGGCATTCTGTATTCTGTGGACTACCAGAGTGTTGATGAAACACAGAAATTCCATCGGGATTGAATACAACAGTCACCATGCGCACTTTCCTACATGGGAGTAATGTTGCAATGAGTTTACGCTTTGATCGTTCCTGGAAGACCAGTAGCAGTTTCCGATGCACATCTGGAGGCATTCTGTAATCTGTGGAGTATCAGAGTGTGGATGAAACACAGAAATTGCATCGGGATTAAATACAGCAGTTACCATGCGCACATTCCTCCATAAAAGTAATGTCTCAAAAGTCTACGCTTTGATCGTTCCCTGGAAGACCAGTAGTAGATTCCGATGCACATCTGGGGGCTTTCGTAATCTGTGGACTATCAGAGTGCTGATGAAACACAGAAATTGCCTCGGGATTGAATATAACAGTCAACATGCGCACTTTCCTCCATGGGAGTAATTCTCAAACAGTCTATGCTTTGATCGTTCCCTGGAAGACCAGTAGTAGTTTACGATGAACATCTGCAGGCATTCTGTAATCTGTGGACTATTGGAGTGTTGATGAAACACAGAAATTGGATCGGGAAGGAATACAACAGTCACCATGCGCAGTTTCCTCCATGGGAGTAATGTCTCAAACAGTCTACGATTTGATCGTTCCCTGGAAGACCAGTAGTAGATTCCGATGCACATCTGGGGTTTTTCTGTAATCTGTGGACTATCAGAGTGTTGATGAAACACAGAAATTGCCTCGGGATTGAATACAACAGTCACCATGCGCTCTTTCCTCCATTGGAGTAATGTCTCAAACAGTCTACGCTTTGATCGTTCCCCAGAAGACCAGTAGTAGTTTCCTATGCACATCTGGAGGCTTTCTGAACACTGTGGACTATCACAGTGTTGATAAAAGATAGAAATTGCATCGGGGTTGAATACAAGAGTCTCCATGCGCAGTTTCCTCCATGGGAGTAATGTATCAAACAGTCTACGCTTTGATCGTTCCCTGGAAGACCAGTAGTAGTTTACGATGAACATCTGAGGGCATTCTGTAATCTGTGGACTATCAGAATGTTGATGAAACACAGAAATTGCATCGGGATTGAATACAACAGTCACCATGCGCACTTTCCTCAATGGGAGTAATGTCTCTAACAGTTTACTCTTTGATCGTTCCCTGGAAGACCAGTAGTAGTTTCCGATGCACATCTGGAGGCTTTCTGTTCTCTGTGGACTATCAGAGTGTTGATGAAACACAGAAATTGCATCGGGATTGAATACAACAGTCACCATTCGCACTTTCCTCCATGGGAGTAATGTCTCTAACAGTCTACGCCTTGATCGTTCCCCAGAAGACCAGTAGTAATTTCCTATGCACATATGGAGGCTTTCTGTACACTGTGGACTATCAGAGTGTTGATGAAACACAGAAATTGCATAGCGATTGAATACAACAGTCACCATGCGCACATTCCTCCATGGGAGTAAAGTCTCAAACAGTCTACGCTTTGATCGTTCCCTGGAAGACAAGTAGTACTTTCCGATGAACATCTGGAGGCATTCTGTAATCTGTGGACTATCAGAGTGTTGATGAAACACAGAAATTGCATCGGGATTGAATACAACAGTCTCCATGCGCAGTTTCGTCCATGGGAGTAATGTCTCAAACAGTCTACGCTTTGATCGTTCCCTGGAAGACCAGTAGTAGTTTTCGATGCATATCTGGGGGCTTTCTGTAATCTGTGGACTATCAGAGTGCTGATGAAACACAGAAATTGCCTCGGGATTGAATATAACAGTCAACATGCGCACTTTCCTCCATGGGAGTAATTCTCAAACAGTCTATGCTTTGATCGTTCCCTGTAAGACCAGTAGTAGTTTCCGATGCACATCTGGTGGCATTCTGTAATTAGTGGACTATCAGAGTGTTGATGAAACACAGAAATTGCATCGGGATTTAATACAACAGTCTCCATGCGCAGTTTCCTCCATGGGAGTAATGTCTCAAACAGTCTACGCTTTGATCGTTCCCTGGAAGACCAGTAGTAGTTTCCGATCCACATACGGAGGCTTTCCGTAATCTGTGGACTATCAGAGTGTTGATGAAACACAGAAATTGTATCGGGATTGAATACAACAGTCACCATGCGCACTTTCCTCCATGGGAGTAATGTTTCAATGAGTTTACGCTTTGATCGTTCCTGGAAGACCAGTAGCAGTTTCCGATGCACATCTGGAGGCATTCTGTAATCTGTGGAGTATCAGAGTGTTGATGAAACACAAAAATTGCATCGGGATTGAATACAACAGTTACCATGCGCACATTCCTCCATAACAGTAATGTCTCAAAAGTCTACGCTTTGATCGTTCCCTGGAAGACCAGTAATAGTTTCCGATGCACATCTGGAGGCATTCTGTAATCTGTGGAATATCAGAGTGTTGATGATACACAGAAATTGCATCGGGATTGAATACAACAGTCACCATGCGCACTTTCCTCCATGGGAGTAATTCTCAAACAGTCTATGCTCTGATCGTTCCCTGTAAGACCAGTAGTAGTTTCCGATGCACATCTGGAGGCATTCTGTATTCTGTGGACTATTAGAGTGTTGATGAAACACAGAAATTGCATTGGGATTGAATACAACAGTCACCATGCGCACATTCCCCCATAAAAGTAATGTCTCAAACAGTCTACGATTTGATCGTTCCCTGGAAGACCAGTAGTAGTTTACGATGAACATCTGCAGGCATTCTGTAATCTGTGGACTATTGGAGTGTTGATGAAACACAGAAATTGGATCGGGAAGGAATACAACAGTCACCATGCGCAGTTTCCTCCATGGGAGTAATGTCTCAAACAGTCTACGATTTGATCGTTCCCTGGAAGACCAGTAGTAGATTCCGATGCACATCTGGGGTTTTTCTGTAATCTGTGGACTATCAGAGTGTTGATGAAACACAGAAATTGCATCGGGATTGAATACAACAGTCACCATGCGCACTTTCCTCAATGGGAGTAAAGTCTCAAACAGTCTACACTTTGATCGTTCCCTGGAAGACAAGTAGTACTTTCCGATGAACATCTGGAGGCATTCTGTAATCTGTGGACTATCAGGGTGTTGATGAAACACAGAAATTGCATCGGGATTGAATACAACAGTCTCCATGCGCAGTTTCGTCCATGGGAGTAATGTCTCAAACAGTCTACGCTTTGATCGTTCCCTGGAAGACCAGTAGTAGTTTCCGATGCACATCTGGGGGCTTTCTGTAATCTGTGGACTATCAGAGTGCTGATGAAACACAGAAATTGCCTCGGGATTGAATATAACAGTCAACATGCGCACTTTCCTCCATGGGAGTAATTCTCAAACAGTCTATGCTTTGATCGTTCCCTGTAAGACCAGTAGTAGTTTCCGATGCAGATCTGGTGGCATTCTGTAATCCGTGGACTATCAGAGTGTTGATGAAACACTGAAATTGCATCGGGAATGAATACAACAGTCACAATGCGCAGTTTCCTCCATGGGAGTAATGTATCAAACAGTCTACGCTTTGATCGTTCCCTGGAAGACCAGTAGTAGTTTCCGATGCACATCTGGGGGCTTTCCGTAATCTGTGGACTATCAGAGTGTTGATGAAACACAGAAATTGCATCGGGATTGAATACAACAGTCACTATGCGCACTTTCCTCCATGGGAGTAATGTCTCTAACAGTTTACGCTTTGATCGTTCTCTGGAAGACCAGTAGTAGTTTCCGATGAACATCTGGAGGCTTTCTGTTCTCTGTGGACTATCAGAGTGTTGATGAAACACAGAAATTGCATCGGGATTGAATACAACAGTCACCATGCGCACTTTCCTCCATGGGAGTAATTCTCAAACAGTCTATGCTTTGATCGTTCCCTGGAAGACCAGTAGTAGATTCCGATGCACATCTCGAGGCATTCTGTACTCTGTGGACTATCAGAGTGTTGATGAAAGACAGAAATTGCATCGGGGTTGAATACAAGAGTTTCCATGCGCAGTTTCCTCCATGGGAGTAATGTCTCAAACAGCCTACGCTTTGATCGTTCCCTGGAAGACCAGTAGTATTTTACAATGAACATCTGGAGGCATTCTGTAATCTGTGGACTATCAGAATGTTGATGAAAAAACAGAAATTGCATCGGGATTGAATACAACAGTCACTATGCGCACTTTCCTCCATGGGAGTAATGTCTCTAACAGTTTACGCTTTGATCGTTCTCTGGAAGACCAGTAGTAGTTTCCGATGAACATCTGGAGGCTTTCTGTTCTCTGTGGACTATCAGAGTGTTGATGAAACACAGAAATTGCATCGGGATTGAATACAACAGTCACCATGCGCACTTTCCTCCATGGGAGTAATTCTCAAAAAGTCTATGCTTTGATCGTTCCCTGGAAGACCAGTAGTAGATTCCGATGCACATCTCGAGGCATTCTGTACTCTGTGGACTATCAGAGTGTTGATGAAACACAGAAATAGCATCGGGATTGATTACAACAGTCACCATGCGCACTTTCCTCCATATGAGTAATGTCTCTAACAGTCTACGCTTTGATCGTTCCCTGGAAGACCAGTAGTAGTTTCCGATGCGCATCTGGAGGCTTTCTGTACTCTGTGGACTATCAGAGTGTTGATGAAACACAGAAATGTCATCGGGATTGAATACAACAGTCTACATACGCAGTTTCCTCCATGGGAGAAATGTCTCAAACAGACTACGCTTTGATCGTTCCCTGGAAGACCAGTAGTAGTTTCAATTGCACATCTGGAGGCATTCTCTAATCTGTGGACTACCAGAGTGTTGATGAAACACAGAAATTGCATCGGGATTGAATACAACAGTCACCATGCACCCTTTCCTCCATGGGAGTAATGTTTCAAAGAGTTTACGCTTTGATCGTTCCCTGGAATACCAGTAGCAGCTTCCGATGCACTTCTGGAGGCATTCTGTAATCTGTGGACTATCAAAGTGTTGATGAAACACAGAAATTTGATCGGGATTGAATACAACAGTCACCATGCGCACTTTCCTCCATGGAAGTAATTCTCAAACAGTCTATTCTTTCATCGTTCCCTGTAAGACCAGTAGTTGTTTCCGATGCACATCTGGTGGCCTTCTGTAATCTGTGGACTATCAGAGTGTTAAAGAAACACAGAAATTGCATAAGGATTGAATACAATAGCCACCAAGCGCACTTTTCTCCACGGGAGGTATGTCTCGAACAGTCTACAATTTGAGCGTTCCCTGGAAGACCAGTAGTAGTTTCCGATGCACATCTGGTGGCATTCTGTAATCTGTGGCCTATCAGAGTGTTGATGAAACACAGAAAATGCATCGGGATTGAATACAACAGTCACCATGCGCACTTTCCTCCATGGGAGTAATGTCTCAAAGTGTCTACGCTTTGATCGTTCCCTGGAAGACCAGTAGTAGTTTCCGATGCACATCTGGAGGCATTCTGTAAAATGTGGACTATCAGAGTGTTGATGAAACACAGAAATTGGATCCGGATTGAATACAACAGTCACCATGCGCACTTTCCTCCACGGGAGTAATGTCTCAAACAATCAACGATTTGATCGTTCCCTGGAAGACCAGTAGTAGTTTCCGATGCACATCTGGTGGCATTCTGTAATGTGTAGGCTATCAGGGTGTTGATGAAACACAGTAATTGCATCGGGATTGAAAACAACAGTCACCATGCGCCCATTCCTCCATAAAAGTAATGTCTCAACAGTCTACGCTTTGATCGTTCCCTGGAAGACCAGTAGTAGTTTCCGATGGACATCTGGAGGCATTCTGTAATCTGTGGAATATCAGAGTGTTGATGAAACACAGAAATTGCATCATGATTGAATACAACAGTCACCATGCGCACTTTCCTCCATGGGAGTAATGTTTCAAAGAGTTTACGCTTTGATCGTTCACTGGAAGACCAGTAGCAGTTTCCGATGCACATCTGGAGGCATTCTGTAATCTGTAGACTATCAGAGTGTTAATGAAACACAGAAATTGCATCAGGATTGAATACAACAGTCACCATGCGCCCATTCCTCCATAAAAGTAATGTCTCAACAGTCTACGCTTTGATCGTTCCCTGGAAGACCAGTAGTAGTTTCCGATGCACATCTGGAGGCATTCTGTAATCTGTGGAATATCAGAGTGTTGATGAAACACAGAAATTACATCGGGAATGAATACAACAGTCACCATGCGCACTTTCCTCCATGGGAGTAATGTCTGAAACAGTCTACGATTTGATCATTCCCTGGAAGAGCAGTAGAAGTTTCCGATGCACATCTGGTGGCATTCTGTAATCTGTGGCCTATCAGATTGTTGATGAAACACAGAAATTGCATCGGGATTGAATACAACAGTCACCATGCGCACTTTCCTCCGTGGGAGTAATTCTCAAAAAGTCTATGCTTTGATCGTTCCCTGTAAGACCAGTAGTAGTTTCCGATGCACATCTGGTGGCATTCTGTAATGTGTAGACTATCAGGGTGATGATGAAACACAGTAATTGCAACGGGATTGAATAAAACAGTCACCATACGCTCTTTACTCCATAAAAGTAATGTCTCAAACAGTCTACGCTTTGATCGTTCCCTGGAAGACCAGTAGTAGCTTCCGATGCACATCTGGAGGCATTCTGTAATCTGTGGACTATCAGAGTGTTGATGAAACACAGAAATTGCATCGGGATTGAATTCAACAGACACCATGCGCACTTTCCTCCATGGGAGTAATTCTCAAACAGTCTATGCTTTGATCGTTCCCTGGAAGACCAGTAGTAGCTTCCGATGCACATCTGGAGGCATTCTGTAATCTGTGGACTACCAGAGTGTTGATGAAACACAGAAATTGCATCGGGATTGAATACAACAGTCACCATGCGCACTTTACTCCATGGGAGTAATGTCTCTAACCGTGTCCGCTTTGATCGTTCCCTGGAAGACCAGTAGTAGTTTCCGATGCACTTACGGAGGCTTTCCGTAATCTGTGGACTATCAGAGTGTTGATGAAACACAGAAATTGCATCGGGATTGAATACAACAGTCACCATGCACACTTTCCTCAATGGGAGTAATGTTTCAAAGAGTTTACGTTTTGATCGTTCCCTGGAATACCAGTAGCAGTTTCCGATGCACATCTGGAGGCATTCTGTAATCTGTGGACTATCAGAGTGTTGATGAAACACAGAAATTGCATCGGGATTGAATACAACAGTCACCATGCGCACATTCCTCCATAAAATTAATGTCTGGAAAGTCTACGCTTTGATCGTTCCCTGGAAGACCAGTAGTAGTTTCCGATGCACATCTGGAGGCATTCTGTAATCTGTGGACTATCAGGGTGTTGATGAAACACAGGAATTGCCTCGGGATTGAATAGAACAGTCCATATGAGCACTTTCCTCCATGGAAGTAATTCTCAAACAGTCTATGCTTTGATCGTTCCCTGTAAGACCAGTAGTAGTTTTCGATGCAAATCTGGTGGCATTCTGTAATCTGTGGACTATCAGAGTGTTGATGAAACACAGAAATTGCATCGGGAATGAATACAACAGTCACTATGCACAGTTTCCTCCGTGGGAGTAGTGTCTCAAACAGTCTACGCTTTGATCGTTCCCTGGAAGACCAGTAGTAGTTTCCGATGCACATCTGGGGGCTTTCCGTAATCTGTGGACTATCAGAGTGTTGATGAAACACAGAAATTGCCTCGGGATTGAATACAACAGTCAACATGCGTACCTTCCTCAATGGGAGTAATTCTCAAGCAGTCTATGCTTTGATCGTTCCCTGTAAGACCAGTAGTAGTTTCCGATGCACATCTGGTGGCATTCTGTAATCTGTGGACTATCAGAGTGTTGATGAAACAGAGAAATTGCATCGGGATTGAATTCAACAGGCACCATGCGCACTTTCCTCCATGGGAGTAATGTCCCAAACAGTCAACGCTTTGATCGTTCCCTTTAAGACCAGTAGTAGTTTCCGATGCACATCTGGAGGAATTCTGTAATCTGTGGACTATCAGAGTGTTGATGAAACACAGAAATTGCATCGAGATTGAATACAACAGTCACCATGCGCACTTTCCTCCATGGGAGTAATGTCTCTAACAGTCTACGCTTTGATCGTTCCCTGGAAGACCAGTAGTAGTTTCCGATGCACATACGGAGGCTTTCCGTAATCTGTGGACTATCAGAGTGTTGATGAAACACAGACGTTTCATCGGGATTCAATACAACAGTCACCATGCGCACTTTCCTCCATGGGAGTAATGTTTCAATGAGTTTACGCTTTGATCGTTCACTGGAAGACCAGTAGCAGTTTCCGATGCACATCTGGAGGCATTCTGTAATCTGTAGACTACCAGAGTGTTGATGAAACACAGAAATTGCATCGGGATTGAATACAACAGTCACCATGCGCCCATTCCTCCATAAATGTAATGTCTCAACAGTCTACGCTTTGATCGTTCCCTGGAAGACCAGTAGTAGTTTCCGATGCACATCTGGAGGCATTCTGTAATCTGTGGAATATCAGAGTGTTGATGAAACACTGAAATTGCATCATGATTGAATACAACAGTCACCATGCGCCCTTTCCTCCATGGAAGTAATGTCTCAAACAGTCTACGCTTTGATCGTTCCCTGGAAGACCATGAGTAGTTTCCGATGCACATCTGGAGGCTTTCTGTAATGTGTGGAGTATCAGAGTGTTGATGAAACACAGAAATTACATCGGGATTGAATACAACAGTTACCATGCGCACTTTCCTACACGGGAGTAATGTCTGAAACAGTCTACGATTTGATCGCTCCCTGGAAGAGCAGTAGTAGTTTCAGATGCACATCTGCTGGCATTCTGTAATCTATGGACTATCGGAGTGTTAAAGAAACACAGAAATTGCATCGGGAATGAATACAACAGTCACCATGCGCACTTTCCTACACGGGAGGTATGTCTCGAACAGTCTACGCTTTGATCGTTCCCTGGAAGACTAGTAGTAGTTTCCGATGCACATCTGGTGGCATTCTGTAATCTGTGGCCTATCAGATTGTTGATGAAACACAGAAATTGCATCGGGATTGAATACAACAGTCACCATGCACACTTTCCTCCATGGGAGTAATGTCTCAAACAGTCTACGCTTTGATCGTTCCCTGGAAGATTAGTAGAAGTTTCCGACGCACATCTGGGGGCTTTCCGTAATCTGTGGACTATCAGAGTGTTGATGATACACAGAAATTGCCTCGGGATTGAATACAACAGTCAACATGCGCACTTTCCTCCGTGGGAGTAATTCTCAAAAAGTCAATGCTTTGATCGTTTCCTGTAAGACCAGTAGTAGTTTCCGATGCACATCTGGTGGCATTCTGTAATGTGTAGACTATCAGGGTGTTGATGAAACACAGTAATTGCTACGGGATTGAATACAACAGTCACCATACGCACTTTCCTCCATGGGAGTAATGTCTCAAACAGTCTACGCTTTGATCGTTCCCTGGAAGACCAGTAGTAGCTTCCGATGCTCATCTGGAGGCATTCTGTAATCTGTGGACTATCAGAGTGTTGATGAAACACAGAAATTGCATCGGGATTCTTTCAACAGACACCGTGCGCACTTTCCTCCATGTGAGTAATGTCTCAAACAGTCTACGCTTTGATCGTTCCCTGGAAGACCAGTAGTAGTTCCCGATGCACATCTGGGGGCTTTCTGTAATCTGTGGACTATCAGAGTGTTGGCGAAACACAGAAATTGCATCGGGAATGAATACAACAGTCACCATGCGCACTTTCCTCCATGGGAGTAATGTCTCAAACAGTCTACGCTTTGATCGTTCCCTGAAAGACCAGTAGAAGTTTCCGATGCACATCTGGGGGCTTTCCGAATTCTGTGGACTATCAGAGTGTTGATGAAACACAGAAATTGCCTCGGGATTGAATACAACAGTCAACATGCGCACTTTCCTCCGTGGGAGTAATTCTCAAAAAGTCTATGCTTTGATCGTTCCCTGTAAGACCAGTAGTAGTTTCCGATGCACATCTGGTGGCATTCTGTAATGTGTAGACTATCAGGGTGTTGATGAAACACAGTAATTGCAACGGGATTGAATACAACAGTCACCATACGCACTTTACTCCATAAAAGTAATGTCTCAAACAGTCTACGCTTTGATCGTTCCCTGGAAGACCAGTAGTAGCTTCCGATGCACATCCGGAGGCATTCTGTAATCTGTGGACTATCAGAGTGCTGATAAAACGCAGAAATAGCATCGGGATTGAGTACAACAGTCACCATGCGCACTTTCCTCCATGGGAGTATTGTCTCAAACAGTGTACGCTTTGATCGTCCCCTGAAAGACCAGTAGAAGTTTCCGATGCACATCTGGGGGCTTTCCGTAATCTGTGGACTATCAGAGTGTTGATGAAACACAGAAATTGCCTCGGGATTGAATACAACAGTCAACATGCGCAGTTTCCTCCATGGGGGTAATTCTCAAACAGTCTATGCTTTGATCGTTCCCTGTAAGACCAGTAGTAGTTTCCGATGCACATCTGGTGTCATTCTGTAATGTGTAGACTATCAGGGTGTTGATGAAACACAGAAATTGCATCGGGATTGAGTACAACAGTCACCATGCGCACTTTCCTACACGGGAGTAATGTCTCAAACAGTCTACGATTTGATCGTTCCCTGGAAGACCAGTAGTAGTTTCCGAAGCACATCTGGTGGCATTCTGTAATCTGGGGACTATCAGAGTGTTGATGAAACTCAGAAATTGCATCGGGATTGAATACAACAGTCACCATGCGCACTTTCCTCCACGGGAGTAGTGTCTCAAACAGTCTACTCTTTGATCGTTCCCTGGTAGACCAGTAGTAGTTTCCGATGCACATCTGGTGGCATTCTGTAATCTGCGGACTATCAGAGCGTTGATGAAACACAGAAATTGCCTCGGGATTGAATACAACAGTCGCCATGCGTTCTTTCCTCCATGGAAGTAATTCTCAAACAGTCTATTCTTTGATCCTTGGCTGTAAGACCAGTAGTACTTTCCGATGCACATCTGGTGGCCTCCTGTAATCTGTGGACTTCAGAGTGTTAAAGAAACATAGAAATTGCATCGGGAATGAATCCAACAGTTACCATGCGCACTTTCCTCCACGGGAGGTATGTCTCGAACAGTCTACGCTTTGATCGCTCCCTTTAAGACCAGTAGTAGAGTCACATGCACATCTGGTGGCATTCTGTATTCTGTGGTTTATCAGAGTGTTGATTAAACACAGAAATTGCATCGGGATTGAATACAAAAGTCACCATGCGCACTTTCCTCCATTTGAGTAATTCTCAAACAGTCTATGCTTTGATCGTTCCCTGTAAGACCAGTAGTAGTTTCCGATGAACATATGGAGGCATTCTGTAATCTGTGGATTATTAGAGTGTTGATGTAACACAGAAATTGCATCGGGATTAAATACAACAGAAACCATGCGCACATTCAACCATAAAAGTAATGTGTCAAACAGTCTACGGTTTGATCGTTCCCTGGAAGACCAGTAGTAGCTTCCGATGAACATCTGGAGGCATTCTGTAATCTGTGGACTACCAGAGTGTTGATGAAACACAGAAATTGCATCGGGATTGAATACAACAGTCACCATGCGCACTTTACTCCATGGGAGTAATGTCTCTAACCGTGTCCGCTTTGATCGTTCCCTGGAAGACCAGTAGTAGTTTCCGATGCACTTACGGAGGCTTTCCGTAATCTGTGGACTATCAGAGTGTTGATGAAACACAGAAATTGCATCGGGATTGAATACAACAGTCACCATGCACACTTTCCTCAATGGGAGTAATGTTTCAAAGAGTTTACGTTTTGATCGTTCCCTGGAATACCAGTAGCAGTTTCCGATGCACATCTGGAGGCATTCTGTAATCTGTGGACTATCAGAGTGTTGATGAAACACAGAAATTGCATCGGGATTGAATACAACAGTCACCATGCGCACATTCCTCCATAAAATTAATGTCTGGAACGTCTACGCTTTGATCGTTCCCTGGAAGACCAGTAGTAGTTTCCGATGCACATCTGGAGGCATTCTGTAATCTGTGGACTATCAGGGTGTTGATGAAACACAGGAATTGCCTCGGGATTGAATAGAACAGTCCATATGAGCACTTTCCTCCATGGAAGTAATTCTCAAACAGTCTATGCTTTGATCGTTCCCTGTAAGACCAGTAGTAGTTTTCGATGCAAATCTGGTGGCATTCTGTAATCTGTGGACTATCAGAGTGTTGATGAAACACAGAAATTGCATCGGGAATGAATACAACAGTCACTATGCACAGTTTCCTCCGTGGGAGTAGTGTCTCAAACAGTCTACGCTTTGATCGTTCCCTGGAAGACCAGTAGTAGTTTCCGATGCACATCTGGGGGCTTTCCGTAATCTGTGGACTATCAGAGTGTTGATGAAACACAGAAATTGCCTCGGGATTGAATACAACAGTCAACATGCGTACCTTCCTCAATGGGAGTAATTCTCAAGCAGTCTATGCTTTGATCGTTCCCTGTAAGACCAGTAGTAGTTTCCGATGCACATCTGGTGGCATTCTGTAATCTGTGGACTATCAGAGTGTTGATGAAACAGAGAAATTGCATCGGGATTGAATTCAACAGGCACCATGCGCACTTTCCTCCATGGGAGTAATGTCCCAAACAGTCAACGCTTTGATCGTTCCCTTTAAGACCAGTAGTAGTTTCCGATGCACATCTGGAGGAATTCTGTAATCTGTGGACTATCAGAGTGTTGATGAAACACAGAAATTGCATCGAGATTGAATACAACAGTCACCATGCGCACTTTCCTCCATGGGAGTAATGTCTCTAACAGTCTACGCTTTGATCGTTCCCTGGAAGACCAGTAGTAGTTTCCGATGCACATACGGAGGCTTTCCGTAATCTGTGGACTATCAGAGTGTTGATGAAACACAGACGTTTCATCGGGATTCAATACAACAGTCACCATGCGCACTTTCCTCCATGGGAGTAATGTTTCAATGAGTTTACGCTTTGATCGTTCACTGGAAGACCAGTAGCAGTTTCCGATGCACATCTGGAGGCATTCTGTAATCTGTAGACTACCAGAGTGTTGATGAAACACAGAAATTGCATCGGGATTGAATACAACAGTCACCATGCGCCCATTCCTCCATAAATGTAATGTCTCAACAGTCTACGCTTTGATCGTTCCCTGGAAGACCAGTAGTAGTTTCCGATGCACATCTGGAGGCATTCTGTAATCTGTGGAATATCAGAGTGTTGATGAAACACTGAAATTGCATCATGATTGAATACAACAGTCACCATGCGCCCTTTCCTCCATGGAAGTAATGTCTCAAACAGTCTACGCTTTGATCGTTCCCTGGAAGACCATGAGTAGTTTCCGATGCACATCTGGAGGCTTTCTGTAATGTGTGGAGTATCAGAGTGTTGATGAAACACAGAAATTACATCGGGATTGAATACAACAGTTACCATGCGCACTTTCCTACACGGGAGTAATGTCTGAAACAGTCTACGATTTGATCGCTCCCTGGAAGAGCAGTAGTAGTTTCAGATGCACATCTGCTGGCATTCTGTAATCTATGGACTATCGGAGTGTTAAAGAAACACAGAAATTGCATCGGGAATGAATACAACAGTCACCATGCGCACTTTCCTACACGGGAGGTATGTCTCGAACAGTCTACGCTTTGATCGTTCCCTGGAAGACTAGTAGTAGTTTCCGATGCACATCTGGTGGCATTCTGTAATCTGTGGCCTATCAGATTGTTGATGAAACACAGAAATTGCATCGGGATTGAATACAACAGTCACCATGCACACTTTCCTCCATGGGAGTAATGTCTCAAACAGTCTACGCTTTGATCGTTCCCTGGAAGATTAGTAGAAGTTTCCGACGCACATCTGGGGGCTTTCCGTAATCTGTGGACTATCAGAGTGTTGATGATACACAGAAATTGCCTCGGGATTGAATACAACAGTCAACATGCGCACTTTCCTCCGTGGGAGTAATTCTCAAAAAGTCAATGCTTTGATCGTTTCCTGTAAGACCAGTAGTAGTTTCCGATGCACATCTGGTGGCATTCTGTAATGTGTAGACTATCAGGGTGTTGATGAAACACAGTAATTGCTACGGGATTGAATACAACAGTCACCATACGCACTTTCCTCCATGGGAGTAATGTCTCAAACAGTCTACGCTTTGATCGTTCCCTGGAAGACCAGTAGTAGCTTCCGATGCTCATCTGGAGGCATTCTGTAATCTGTGGACTATCAGAATGTTGATGAAACACAGAAATTGCATCGGGATTCTTTCAACAGACACCGTGCGCACTTTCCTCCATGTGAGTAATGTCTCAAACAGTCTACGCTTTGATCGTTCCCTGGAAGACCAGTAGTAGTTCCCGATGCACATCTGGGGGCTTTCTGTAATCTGTGGACTATCAGAGTGTTGGCGAAACACAGAAATTGCATCGGGAATGAATACAACAGTCACCATGCGCACTTTCCTCCATGGGAGTAATGTCTCAAACAGTCTACGCTTTGATCGTTCCCTGAAAGACCAGTAGAAGTTTCCGATGCACATCTGGGGGCTTTCCGAATTCTGTGGACTATCAGAGTGTTGATGAAACACAGAAATTGCCTCGGGATTGAATACAACAGTCAACATGCGCACTTTCCTCCGTGGGAGTAATTCTCAAAAAGTCTATGCTTTGATCGTTCCCTGTAAGACCAGTAGTAGTTTCCGATGCACATCTGGTGGCATTCTGTAATGTGTAGACTATCAGGGTGTTGATGAAACACAGTAATTGCAACGGGATTGAATACAACAGTCACCATACGCACTTTACTCCATAAAAGTAATGTCTCAAACAGTCTACGCTTTGATCGTTCCCTGGAAGACCAGTAGTAGCTTCCGATGCACATCCGGAGGCATTCTGTAATCTGTGGACTATCAGAGTGCTGATAAAACGCAGAAATAGCATCGGGATTGAGTACAACAGTCACCATGCGCACTTTCCTCCATGGGAGTATTGTCTCAAACAGTGTACGCTTTGATCGTCCCCTGAAAGACCAGTAGAAGTTTCCGATGCACATCTGGGGGCTTTCCGTAATCTGTGGACTATCAGAGTGTTGATGAAACACAGAAATTGCCTCGGGATTGAATACAACAGTCAACATGCGCAGTTTCCTCCATGGGGGTAATTCTCAAACAGTCTATGCTTTGATCGTTCCCTGTAAGACCAGTAGTAGTTTCCGATGCACATCTGGTGTCATTCTGTAATGTGTAGACTATCAGGGTGTTGATGAAACACAGAAATTGCATCGGGATTGAGTACAACAGTCACCATGCGCACTTTCCTACACGGGAGTAATGTCTCAAACAGTCTACGATTTGATCGTTCCCTGGAAGACCAGTAGTAGTTTCCGAAGCACATCTGGTGGCATTCTGTAATCTGGGGACTATCAGAGTGTTGATGAAACTCAGAAATTGCATCGGGATTGAATACAACAGTCACCATGCGCACTTTCCTCCACGGGAGTAGTGTCTCAAACAGTCTACTCTTTGATCGTTCCCTGGTAGACCAGTAGTAGTTTCCGATGCACATCTGGTGGCATTCTGTAATCTGCGGACTATCAGAGCGTTGATGAAACACAGAAATTGCCTCGGGATTGAATACAACAGTCGCCATGCGTTCTTTCCTCCATGGAAGTAATTCTCAAACAGTCTATTCTTTGATCCTTGGCTGTAAGACCAGTAGTACTTTCCGATGCACATCTGGTGGCCTCCTGTAATCTGTGGACTTCAGAGTGTTAAAGAAACATAGAAATTGCATCGGGAATGAATCCAACAGTTACCATGCGCACTTTCCTCCACGGGAGGTATGTCTCGAACAGTCTACGCTTTGATCGCTCCCTTTAAGACCAGTAGTAGAGTCACATGCACATCTGGTGGCATTCTGTATTCTGTGGTTTATCAGAGTGTTGATTAAACACAGAAATTGCATCGGGATTGAATACAAAAGTCACCATGCGCACTTTCCTCCATTGGAGTAATTCTCAAACAGTCTATGCTTTGATCGTTCCCTGTAAGACCAGTAGTAGTTTCCGATGAACATATGGAGGCATTCTGTAATCTGTGGATTATTAGAGTGTTGATGTAACACAGAAATTGCATCGGGATTAAATACAACAGAAACCATGCGCACATTCAACCATAAAAGTAATGTCTCAAACAGTCTACGGTTTGATCGTTCCCTGGAAGACCAGTAGTAGCTTCCGATGAACATCTGGAGGCATTCTGTAATCTGTGGACTATCAGAGTGTTGATGAAACACAGAAACTGAATCGGGATTGAATTCAACAGGCACCATGCGCACTTTCCTCCATGGGAGTAATGTCTCAAACAGTCTACGCTTTGATCGTTCCCTGGAAGACCAGTAGTAGTTTCCGATGCACATCTGGGGGCTTTCTGTAATCTGTGGACTACCAGAGTGTTGATGAAACACAGAAATTGCCTCGGGATTGAATACAACAGTCATAATGCGCACTTTCCTCCATGGGAGTAATTCTCAAACAGTATATGCTTTGATCGTTCCCTTTAAGACCAGCAGTAGTTTCCGATGCACATCTGCTGGCATTCTGTAATCTGTGGACTATCAGAGTGTAGATGAAACACAGAAATTGCATCGGGAATGAATACAACAGTCACCATGCGCACTTTCCTCCATGGGAGTAATGTCTCAAACAGTCTACGCTTTGATCGTTCCCTGGAAGACCAGTAGAAGTTTCCGATGCACATCTGGGGGCTTTCCGTAATCTGTGGACTATCAGAGTGTTGATGAAACACAGAAATTGCCTCGGGATTGAATACAACAGTCAACATGCGCAGTTTCCTCCATGGGAGTAATGTCTCAAACAGTCTACGATTTGATCGTTCCCTGGAAGACCAGTAGTAGTTTACGATGAACATCTTTAGGCATTCTGTAATCTGTTGACTATCAGAATGTTGACGAAACACAGAAATTGCATCGGGATTGAATACAACAGTCACCATCCGCACATTCCTCCATAAAAGTAATGTCTCAAACAGTCTACGCTTTGATCGTTCCCTGGAAGACCAGTAGTAGTTTCCGATGAACATCTGGTGGCATTCTGTAATCTGCGGACTATCAGAGTGTTGATGAAACACAGAAATTGCCTCGGGATTGAATACAACAGTCACCATGCGCACTTTCCTCCATGGACGTAATTCCGAAACGGTCTATTCTTTGACCCTTCCCTGCAAGACCAGTAGTTGTTTCCGATGCACATCTGGTGGCCTTCTGTAATCTGTGGACCTTCAGAGTGTTAAAGAAACACAGAAATTGCATCGGGAATGAATACAACAGTCACCATGCGCACTTTCCTCCACGGGAGGTATGTCTCGAACAGTCTACGCTTTGATCGTTCCCTGGAAGACCAGTAGTAGTGTCCGATGCACATCTGGTGGCATTCTGTAATCTGTGGCCTATCGGAGTGTTGATGAAACACAGAAATTGCATCGGGATTGAATACAACAGTCACCATGCGCACTTTCCTCCATGGGAGTAATTCTCAAACAGTCTATGCTTTGATCGTTCCCTGTAAGACCAGTAGTAGTTTCCGATGAACATATGGAGGCATTCTGTAATCTGTGGACTATTAGAGTGTTGATGAAACACAGAAATTGCATCGGGATTAAATACAACAGACACCATGCGCACATTCCCCCATAAAAGTAATGTCTCAAACAGTCTACGATTTGATCGTTCCCTGGAAGACCAGTAGTAGCTTCCGATGAACATCTGGAGGCATTCTGTAAAATGTGGACTATCAGTGTGTTAATGAAACACAGATATTGCATAGGGATTGAATACAACAGTCACCATGCGCACTTTCCTCCTTTGGAGTAATGTCTCAAACAGTCTACGCTTTGATCGTTCCCTGGAAGACCAGTAGTAGTTTCCGATGCACATCTGGAGGCATTCTGTAAAATGTGGACTATCAGAGTGTTGATGAAACACAGAAATTGCATCCGGATTGAATACAACAGTCAACATGCGCAGTTTCCTCCATGGGAGTAATGTCTCAAACAGTCTACGATTTGATCGTTCCCTGGAAGACCAGTAGTAGTTTACGAAGAACATCTTTAGGCATTCTGTAATCTGTTGACTATCAGAATGTTGACGAAACACAGAAATTGCATCGGGATTGAATACAACAGTCACCATCCGCACATTCCTCCATAAAAGTAATGTCTCAAACAGTCTACGCTTTGATCGTTCCCTGGAAGACCAGTAGTAGCTTCCGATGAACATCTGGAGGCATTCTGTAATCTGTGGACTATCAGAGTGCTGATAAAACGCAGAAATAGCATCGGGATTGAGTACAACAGTCACCATGCGCACTTTCCTCCATGGGAGTATTGTCTCAAACAGTGTACGCTTTGATCGTCCCCTGAAAGACCAGTAGAAGTTTCCGATGCACATCTGGGGGCTTTCCGTAATCTGTGGACTATCAGAGTGTTGATGAAACACAGAAATTGCCTCGGGATTGAATACAACAGTCAACATGCGCAGTTTCCTCCATGGGGGTAATTCTCAAACAGTCTATGCTTTGATCGTTCCCTGTAAGACCAGTAGTAGTTTCCGATGCACATCTGGTGTCATTCTGTAATGTGTAGACTATCAGGGTGTTGATGAAACACAGAAATTGCATCGGGATTGAGTACAACAGTCACCATGCGCACTTTCCTACACGGGAGTAATGTCTCAAACAGTCTACGATTTGATCGTTCCCTGGAAGACCAGTAGTAGTTTCCGAAGCACATCTGGTGGCATTCTGTAATCTGGGGACTATCAGAGTGTTGATGAAACTCAGAAATTGCATCGGGATTGAATACAACAGTCACCATGCGCACTTTCCTCCACGGGAGTAGTGTCTCAAACAGTCTACTCTTTGATCGTTCCCTGGTAGACCAGTAGTAGTTTCCGATGCACGTCTGGTGGCATTCTGTAATCTGCGGACTATCAGAGCGTTGATGAAACACAGAAATTGCCTCGGGATTGAATACAACAGTCGCCATGCGTTCTTTCCTCCATGGAAGTAATTCTCAAACAGTCTATTCTTTGATCCTTGGCTGTAAGACCAGTAGTACTTTCCGATGCACATCTGGTGGCCTCCTGTAATCTGTGGACTTCAGAGTGTTAAAGAAACATAGAAATTGCATCGGGAATGAATCCAACAGTTACCATGCGCACTTTCCTCCACGGGAGGTATGTCTCGAACAGTCTACGCTTTGATCGCTCCCTTTAAGACCAGTAGTAGAGTCACATGCACATCTGGTGGCATTCTGTATTCTGTGGTTTATCAGAGTGTTGATTAAACACAGAAATTGCATCGGGATTGAATACAAAAGTCACCATGCGCACTTTCCTCCATTGGAGTAATTCTCAAACAGTCTATGCTTTGATCGTTCCCTGTAAGACCAGTAGTAGTTTCCGATGAACATATGGAGGCATTCTGTAATCTGTGGATTATTAGAGTGTTGATGTAACACAGAAATTGCATCGGGATTAAATACAACAGAAACCATGCGCACATTCAACCATAAAAGTAATGTCTCAAACAGTCTACGGTTTGATCGTTCCCTGGAAGACCAGTAGTAGCTTCCGATGAACATCTGGAGGCATTCTGTAATCTGTGGACTATCAGAGTGTTGATGAAACACAGAAACTGAATCGGGATTGAATTCAACAGGCACCATGCGCACTTTCCTCCATGGGAGTAATGTCTCAAACAGTCTACGCTTTGATCGTTCCCTGGAAGACCAGTAGTAGTTTCCGATGCACATCTGGGGGCTTTCTGTAATCTGTGGACTACCAGAGTGTTGATGAAACACAGAAATTGCCTCGGGATTGAATACAACAGTCATAATGCGCACTTTCCTCCATGGGAGTAATTCTCAAACAGTATATGCTTTGATCGTTCCCTTTAAGACCAGCAGTAGTTTCCGATGCACATCTGCTGGCATTCTGTAATCTGTGGACTATCAGAGTGTAGATGAAACACAGAAATTGCATCGGGAATGAATACAACAGTCACCATGCGCACTTTCCTCCATGGGAGTAATGTCTCAAACAGTCTACGCTTTGATCGTTCCCTGGAAGACCAGTAGAAGTTTCCGATGCACATCTGGGGGCTTTCCGTAATCTGTGGACTATCAGAGTGTTGATGAAACACAGAAATTGCCTCGGGATTGAATACAACAGTCAACATGCGCAGTTTCCTCCATGGGAGTAATGTCTCAAACAGTCTACGATTTGATCGTTCCCTGGAAGACCAGTAGTAGTTTACGATGAACATCTTTAGGCATTCTGTAATCTGTTGACTATCAGAATGTTGACGAAACACAGAAATTGCATCGGGATTGAATACAACAGTCACCATCCGCACATTCCTCCATAAAAGTAATGTCTCAAACAGTCTACGCTTTGATCGTTCCCTGGAAGACCAGTAGTAGTTTCCGATGAACATCTGGTGGCATTCTGTAATCTGCGGACTATCAGAGTGTTGATGAAACACAGAAATTGCCTCGGGATTGAATACAACAGTCACCATGCGCACTTTCCTCCATGGACGTAATTCCGAAACGGTCTATTCTTTGACCCTTCCCTGCAAGACCAGTAGTTGTTTCCGATGCACATCTGGTGGCCTTCTGTAATCTGTGGACCTTCAGAGTGTTAAAGAAACACAGAAATTGCATCGGGAATGAATACAACAGTCACCATGCGCACTTTCCTCCACGGGAGGTATGTCTCGAACAGTCTACGCTTTGATCGTTCCCTGGAAGACCAGTAGTAGTGTCCGATGCACATCTGGTGGCATTCTGTAATCTGTGGCCTATCGGAGTGTTGATGAAACACAGAAATTGCATCGGGATTGAATACAACAGTCACCATGCGCACTTTCCTCCATGGGAGTAATTCTCAAACAGTCTATGCTTTGATCGTTCCCTGTAAGACCAGTAGTAGTTTCCGATGAACATATGGAGGCATTCTGTAATCTGTGGACTATTAGAGTGTTGATGAAACACAGAAATTGCATCGGGATTAAATACAACAGACACCATGCGCACATTCCCCCATAAAAGTAATGTCTCAAACAGTCTACGATTTGATCGTTCCCTGGAAGACCAGTAGTAGCTTCCGATGAACATCTGGAGGCATTCTGTAAAATGTGGACTATCAGTGTGTTAATGAAACACAGATATTGCATAGGGATTGAATACAACAGTCACCATGCGCACTTTCCTCCTTTGGAGTAATGTCTCAAACAGTCTACGCTTTGATCGTTCCCTGGAAGACCAGTAGTAGTTTCCGATGCACATCTGGAGGCATTCTGTAAAATGTGGACTATCAGAGTGTTGATGAAACACAGAAATTGCATCCGGATTGAATACAACAGTCAACATGCGCAGTTTCCTCCATGGGAGTAATGTCTCAAACAGTCTACGATTTGATCGTTCCCTGGAAGACCAGTAGTAGTTTACGAAGAACATCTTTAGGCATTCTGTAATCTGTTGACTATCAGAATGTTGACGAAACACAGAAATTGCATCGGGATTGAATACAACAGTCACCATCCGCACATTCCTCCATAAAAGTAATGTCTCAAACAGTCTACGCTTTGATCGTTCCCTGGAAGACCAGTAGTAGTTTCCGATGCACATCTGGAGGCATTCTGTAATGTGTAGACTATCAGGGTGTTGATGAAACACAGAAATTGCATCGGGATTGAGTACAACAGTCACCATGCGCACTTTCCTACACGGGAGTAATGTCTCAAACAGTCTACGATTTGATCGTTCCCTGGAAGACCAGTAGTAGTTTCCGAAGCACATCTGGTGGCATTCTGTAATCTGGGGACTATCAGAGTGTTGATGAAACTCAGAAATTGCATCGGGATTGAATACAACAGTCACCATGCGCACTTTCCTCCACGGGAGTAGTGTCTCAAACAGTCTACTCTTTGATCGTTCCCTGGAAGACCAGTAGTAGTTTCCGATGCACATCTGGTGGCATTCTGTAATCTGCGGACTATCAGAGCGTTGATGAAACACAGAAATTGCCTCGGGATTGAATACAACAGTCGCCATGCGCACTTTCCTCCATGGAAGTAATTCTCAAACAGTCTATTCTTTGATCCTTGGCTGTAAGACCAGTAGTACTTTCCGATGCACATCTGGTGGCCTCCTGTAATCTGTGGACTTCAGAGTGTTAAAGAAACATAGAAATTGCATCGGGAATGAATCCAACAGTTACCATGCGCACTTTCCTCCACGGGAGGTATGTCTCGAACCGTCTACGCTTTGATCGCTCCCTTTAAGACCAGTAGTAGAGTCACATGCACATCTGGTGGCATTCTGTATTCTGTGGTTTATCAGAGTGTTGATTAAACACAGAAATTGCATCGGGATTGAATACAAAAGTCACCATGCGCACTTTCCTCCATTGGAGTAATTCTCAAACAGTCTATGCTTTGATCGTTCCCTGTAAGACCAGTAGTAGTTTCCGATGAACATATGGAGGCATTCTGTAATCTGTGGATTATTAGAGTGTTGATGTAACACAGAAATTGCATCGGGATTAAATACAACAGAAACCATGCGCACATTCAACCATAAAAGTAATGTCTCAAACAGTCTACGGTTTGATCGTTCCCTGGAAGACCAGTAGTAGCTTCCGATGAACATCTGGAGGCATTCTGTAATCTGTGGACTATCAGAGTGTTGATGAAACACAGAAACTGAATCGGGATTGAATTCAACAGGCACCATGCGCACTTTCCTCCATGTGAGTAATGTCTCAAACAGTCTACGCTTTGATCGTTCCCTGGAAGACCAGTAGTAGTTTCCGATGCACATCTGGGGGCTTTCTGTAATCTGTGGACTACCAGAGTGTTGATGAAACACAGAAATTGCCTCGGGATTGAATACAACAGTCATAATGCGCACTTTCCTCCATGGGAGTAATTCTCAAACAGTATATGCTTTGATCGTTCCCTTTAAGACCAGCAGTAGTTTCCGATGCACATCTGCTGGCATTCTGTAATCTGTGGACTATCAGAGTGTAGATGAAACACAGAAATTGCATCGGGAATGAATACAACAGTCACCATGCGCACTTTCCTCCATGGGAGTAATGTCTCAAACAGTCTACGCTTTGATCGTTCCCTGGAAGACCAGTAGAAGTTTCCGATGCACATCTGGGGGCTTTCCGTAATCTGTGGACTATCAGAGTGTTGATGAAACACAGAAATTACCTCGGGATTGAATACAACAGTCAACATGCGCAGTTTCCTCCATGGGAGTAATGTCTCAAACAGTCTACGATTTGATCGTTCCCTGGAAGACCAGTAGTAGTTTACGATGAACATCTTTAGGCATTCTGTAATCTGTTGACTATCAGAATGTTGACGAAACACAGAAATTGCATCGGGATTGAATACAACAGTCACCATCCGCACATTCCTCCATAAAAGTAATGTCTCAAACAGTCTACGCTTTGATCGTTCCCTGGAAGACCAGTAGTAGTTTCCGATGAACATCTGGTGGCATTCTGTAATCTGCGGACTATCAGAGTGTTGATGAAACACAGAAATTGCCTCGGGATTGAATACAACAGTCACCATGCGCACATTCCTCCATGGACGTAATTCCGAAACGGTCTATTCTTTGACCCTTCCCTGCAAGACCAGTAGTTGTTTCCGATGCACATCTGGTGGCCTTCTGTAATCTGTGGACCTTCAGAGTGTTAAAGAAACACAGAAATTGCATCGGGAATGAATACAACAGTCACCATGCGCACTTTCCTCCACGGGAGGTATGTCTCGAACAGTCTACGCTTTGATCGTTCCCTGGAAGACCAGTAGTAGTGTCCGATGCACATCTGGTGGCATTCTGTAATCTGTGGCCTATCGGAGTGTTGATGAAACACAGAAATTGCATCGGGATTGAATACAACAGTCACCATGCGCACTTTCCTCCATGGGAGTAATTCTCAAACAGTCTATGCTTTGATCGTTCCCTGTAAGACCAGTAGTAGTTTCCGATGAACATCTGGAGGCATTCTGTAATCTGTGGACTATTAGAGTGTTGATGAAACACAGAAATTGCATCGGGATTAAATACAACAGACACCATGCGCACATTCCACCATAAAAGTAATGTCTCAAACAGTCTACGATTTGATCGTTCCCTGGAAGACCAGTAGTAGCTTCCGATGAACATCTGGAGGCATTCTGTAAAATGTGGACTATCAGTGTGTTAATGAAACATAGATATTGCATAGGGATTGAATACAACAGTCACCATGCGTACTTTCCTCCTTTGGAGTAATGTCTCAAACAGTCTACGCTTTGATCGTTCCCTGGAAGACCAGTAGTAGTTTCCGATGCACATCTGGAGGCATTCTGTAAAATGTGGACTATCAGAGTGTTGATGAAACACAGAAATTGCATCCGGATTGAATACAACAGTCAACATGCGCAGTTTCCTCCATGGGAGTAATGTCTCAAACAGTCTACGATTTGATCGTTCCCTGGAAGACCAGTAGTAGTTTACGAAGAACATCTTTAGGCATTCTGTAATCTGTTGACTATCAGAATGTTGACGAAACACAGAAATTGCATCGGGATTGAATACAACAGTCACCATCCGCACATTCCTCCATAAAAGTAATGTCTCAAACAGTCTACGCTTTGATCGTTCCCTGGAAGACCAGTAGTAGTTTCCGATGCACATCTGGAGGCATTCTGTAATCTGTGGACTATCAGAGTGTTGATGAAACACAGAAATTGCATCGGGATTGAGTACAACAGTCACCATGCGCACTTTCCTACACGGGAGTAATGTCTCAAACAGTCTACGATTTGATCGTTCCCTGGAAGACCAGTAGTAGTTTCCGATGCACATCTGGTGGCATTCTGTAATCTGGGGACTATCAGAGTGTTGATGAAACTCAGAAATTGCATCGGGATTGAATACAACAGTCACCATGCGCACTTTCCTCCACGGGAGTAGTGTTTCAAACAGTCTACTCTTTGATCGTTCCCTGGAAGACCAGTAGTAGTTTCCGATGCACATCTGGTGGCATTCTGTAATCTGTGGACCTTCAGAGTGTTAAAGAAACACAGAAATTGCATCGGGAATGAATACAACAGTCACCATGCGCACTTTCCTCCACGGGAGGTATGTCTCGAACAGTCTACGCTTTGATCGTTCCCTGGAAGACCAGTAGTAGTGTCCGATGCACATCTGGTGGCATTCTGTAATCTGTGGCCTATCGGAGTGTTGATGAAACACAGAAATTGCATCGGGATTGAATACAACAGTCACCATGCGCACTTTCCTCAATGGGAGTAATGTCTCAAACAGTCTATGCTTTGATCGTTCCCTGTAAGACCAGTAGTAGTTTCCGATGAACATCTGGAGGCATTCTGTAATCTGTGGACTATTAGAGTGTTGATGAAACACAGAAATTGCATCGGGATTAAATACAACAGACACCATGCGCACATTCCCCCATAAAAGTAATGTCTCAAACAGTCTACGATTTGATCGTTCCCTGGAAGACCAGTAGTAGCTTCCGATGAACATCTGGAGGCGTTCTGTAAAATGTGGACTATCAGTGTGTTGATGAAACACAGATATTGCATAGGGATTGAATACAACAGTCACCATGCGCACTTTCCTCCATTGGAGTAATGTCTCAAACAGTCTACGCCTTGATCGTTCCCTGGAAGACCAGTAGTAGTTTCCGATGCACATCTGGAGGCATTCTGTAAAATGTGGACTATCAGAGTGTTGATGAAACACATAAATTGCAACCTGATTGAATACAACAGTCACCATGCGCACTTTCCTCCACGGTAGTAATGTCTCAAACAGTCTACGCTTTGATCGTTCCCTGGACGACCAGTAGTAGTTTCCGATGCACATCTGGGGGCTTTCTGTAATCTGTGGACTATCAGAGTGTCGATGAAACACAGAAATTGCATCGGGAATGAATACAACAGTCACCATGCGCACTTTCCTCCACGGGAGGTATGTCTCAAACAGTCTACGCTTTGATCGTTCCCTGTAAGACCAGTAGTAGTTTCCGATGCATATCTGGAGGCATTCTGTAATCTGTGGACTACTAGAGTGATGATGAAACGGAGAAATTGCATCGGAAATGCATACAACAGTCATCATGCGCACATTCCTCCATAAAAGTAATGTCTCAAACAGTCTACCCTTTGATCGTTCCCTGGAAGACCAGTAGCAGTTTCCGATGAACATCTGGAGGCATTCTGTAATCTGTGGACTATCAGAGTGTTGATTAAACACAGAAATTGGATCGGGATTGAATACAACAGTCACCATGCGCACTTTCCAAAACGGGAGTAATGTCTCAAACAGTCTACGCTTTGATCGTTCCCTGGAGGACCAGTAGTAGTTTCCGATGCACATCTGGTGGCATTCTGTAATGTGTAGACTATCAGAGTGTTGATGAAACACAGTAATTGCATCGGGATTCAATACAACAATCGCCATGCGCACTTTCCTCCGTGGGAGTAATGTCTCTAACAGTCTACGCTTTGATCGTTCCCTGGAAGACCAGTTGTAGTGTCCAATGCACATCTGGAGGCTTTCTGTACTCTGTGGACTATCAGAGAGTTGATGAAACACAGAAATTGCATCGGGGTTGAATACAACAGCCACCATGCGCAGTTTCCTCCATGGAAGTAATGTCTCAAACAGTCTACGCTTTGATCGTTCCCTGGAAGACCAGTAGTAGTTTTAATTGCACGTCTGGAGGCATTCTGCAACCTGTGGACTATCAGAGTGTTGATGAATCACAGATATTGCATCGGGATTGAATACAACAGTCACCATGCGCACTTTACTCCATGGGAGTAATGTCTCTAACAGTCTACGCTTTGATCGTTCCCCAGAAGACCAGTAAGAGTTTCCGATGCACGTCTGGTCTCTTTCCGTAATCTGTGGACTATCAGTGTGTTGATGAAACACAGACATTGCATAGGGATTGAATACAACAGTCACCATGCGCACTTTCCTCCATTGAAGTAATGTCTCAAACAGTCTACGCTTTGATCGTTCCCTGGAAGACCAGTAGTAGTTTCCGATGCACATCTGGAGGCATTCTGTAAAATGTGGACTATCAGAGTGTTGATGAAACACAGAAATTGCATCCGGATTGAATACAACAGTCAACATGCGCAGTTTCCTCCATGGGAGTAATGTCTCAAACAGTCTACGATTTGATCGTTCCCTGGAAGACCAGTAGTAGTTTACGAAGAACATCTTTAGGCATTCTGTAATCTGTTGACTATCAGAATGTTGACGAAACACAGAAATTGCATCGGGATTGAATACAACAGTCACCATCCGCACATTCCTCCATAAAAGTAATGTCTCAAACAGTCTATGCTTTGATCGTTCCCTGTAAGACCAGTAGTAGTTTCCGATGCACATCTGGGGGCTTTCTTTAATCTGTGGCCTATTAGAGTGTTGATGAAACACAGAAATTGCATCAGGATTGAATACAACAGTCACCATGCGCACTTTCCTCCATGGGAGTAATTCTCAAACAGTCTATGCTTTGTTCGTTCCCTGTAAGACCAGTAGTAGTTTCCGATGCACATCTGGAGGCATTCTGTAATCTGTGGACTATTAGAGTGTTGATGAAACACAGAAATTGCATCGGGATTCAATACAACAGTCACTATGCGCACTTTCCTCCATAAAAGTAATGTCTCAAATAGTCTACGCTTTGATCGTTCCCTGGAAGACCAGAAGTAGTTTCCGATGCACATCTGGAGGCATTCTGTAATCTATGGACAATCAGAGTGTTGATGAAACACAGAAATTGCATCGGGATGAATACAACAGTCACCATGCGCACTTTCCTCCGTGGGAGTAATGTCCCAAACAGTCTACGCTTTGATCGTTCCCTGTAAGACCAGTAGTAGTTTCCGATGCACACCTGGAAGCATTGTGTAATCTGTGGACTATCAGAGTGTTGATGAAACACAGAAATTGCATCGGGATTGAATACAACAGCCACCATGCGCACATTCCTCCATAATAGTAATGTCTCAAACAGTCTACGCTTTGATCGTTCCCTGGAAGACCAGTAGTAGTTTCCGATGCAAATCTGGAGGCATTCTGTAATCTGTGGACTATCAGAGTGATGATGAAACACAGAAATTGCATCGGTATTGAATACAACAGTCACCATGCGCACTTTCCTCCATGGGAGTAATGTCCCAAACAGTCAACGCTTTGATCGTTCCCTGGAAGACCAGTAGTAGTTTCCGATGCACATCTGGAGGCATTCTGTAATCTGTGGACTATTAGAGTGTTGATGAAACAAAGAAATTGCATCGGTATTGAATACAACAGTCACCATGCGTACTTTCCTCCATGATAGTAATGTCTCAAACAGTCTACGCTTTGATCGTTCCCTGGAAGACCAGTAGTAGTTTCCGATTAACATCTGGAGGCATTCTGTATTCTGTGGAGTATCAGAGTGTTGATGAAACACAGAAATTGCATCGGGATTGAATACAACATTCTCCATGCGCACTTTCCTCCATGGCAGTAGTGTCTCTAACAGTCTACGCTTTGATCGTTCCCCAGAAGACCAGTAGTAGTTTCCTATGCACATCTGGAGGCTTTCTGTACACTGTGGACTATCAGAGTGTTGATGAAACACAGAAATTGCATCGGGGTTGAATACAACAGACTCCATGCGCAGTTTCCTCCATGGGAGTAATGTCTCAAACAGTTTACGCTTTGATCGTTCCCTGGAAGACCAGTAGTAGTTTCCGATGCACATCTGGAGGCATTCTGTAATCTGTGGACTACTAGAGTGATGATGAAACACAGAAATTGCATCGGGATTGATTACAACAGTCACCATGCGCACATTCTTCCATAAAAGTAATGTCTCAAACAGTCTACCCTTTGATCGTTACCTGGAAGACCACTAGTAGTTTCCGATGAACATCTGGAGGCATTCTGTAGTCTGTGGACTATCAGAGTGATGATGAAACACAGAAATTGCATCGGGATTGAATACAACAGTCACCATGCGCACTTTCATCCATGGGAGTAATTTCTCAAACAGTCTACGCTTTGATCTTTCCCTGGAAGACCAGTAGTAGTTTCCGATGCACATCTGGAGGCATTCTGAAATCTGTGGACTATCAGAGTGTTGATGAAACACAGTAATTGCATCGGAATTGAATACAACAGTCGCCATGAGCACATTCGTCCATGGGAGTAATGTCTCTAACGGTCTACGCTTTGATCGTTCTCTGGAAGACCAGTAGTAGTTTCCGATTAACATCTGGAGGCATTCTGTATTCTGTGGAGTATCAAGTGTTGATGAAACACAGAAATTGCATCGGGATTCAATACAACAGTCACCATGCGCACTTTCCTCCTTGGGAGTAATGTCTCAAACAGTCTACGCTTTGATCGTTCCCTGGACGACCAGTAGTAGTTTCCGATGCACATCTGGGGGCTTTCTGTAATCTGTGGACTATCAGAGTGTTGATGAAACACAGAAATTGCATCGGGAATGAATACAACAGTCACCATGCGCACTTTCCTCCACGGGAGGTATGTCTCAAACAGTCTACGCTTTGATCGTTCCCTGTAAGACCAGTAGTAGTTTCCGATGCATATCTGGAGGCATTCTGTAATCTGTGGACTACTAGAGTGATGATGAAACGGAGAAATTGCATCGGAAATGCATACAACAGTCATCATGCGCACATTCCTCCATAAAAGTAATGTCTCAAACAGTCTACCCTTTGATCGTTCCCTGGAAGACCAGTAGCAGTTTCCGATGAACATCTGGAGGCATTCTGTAATCTGTGGACTATCAGAGTGTTGATTAAACACAGAAATTGGATCGGGATTGAATACAACAGTCACCATGCGCACTTTCCAAAACGGGAGTAATGTCTCAAACAGTCTACGCTTTGATCGTTCCCTGGAGGACCAGTAGTAGTTTCCGATGCACATCTGGTGGCATTCTGTAATGTGTAGACTATCAGAGTGTTGATGAAACACAGTAATTGCATCGGGATTCAATACAACAATCGCCATGCGCACTTTCCTCCGTGGGAGTAATGTCTCTAACAGTCTACGCTTTGATCGTTCCCTGGAAGACCAGTTGTAGTGTCCAATGCACATCTGGAGGCTTTCTGTACTCTGTGGACTATCAGAGAGTTGATGAAACACAGAAATTGCATCGGGGTTGAATACAACAGCCACCATGCGCAGTTTCCTCCATGGAAGTAATGTCTCAAACAGTCTACGCTTTGATCGTTCCCTGGAAGACCAGTAGTAGTTTTAATTGCACGTCTGGAGGCATTCTGCAACCTGTGGACTATCAGAGTGTTGATGAATCACAGATATTGCATCGGGATTGAATACAACAGTCACCATGCGCACTTTACTCCATGGGAGTAATGTCTCTAACAGTCTACGCTTTGATCGTTCCCCAGAAGACCAGTAAGAGTTTCCGATGCACGTCTGGTCTCTTTCCGTAATCTGTGGACTATCAGTGTGTTGATGAAACACAGACATTGCATAGGGATTGAATACAACAGTCACCATGCGCACTTTCCTCCATTGAAGTAATGTCTCAAACAGTCTACGCTTTGATCGTTCCCTGGAAGACCAGTAGTAGTTTCCGATGCACATCTGGAGGCATTCTGTAAAATGTGGACTATCAGAGTGTTGATGAAACACAGAAATTGCATCCGGATTGAATACAACAGTCAACATGCGAAGTTTCCTCCATGGGAGTAATGTCTCAAACAGTCTACGATTTGATCGTTCCCTGGTAGACCAGTAGTAGTTTACGAAGAACATCTTTAGGCATTCTGTAATCTGTTGACTATCAGAATGTTGACGAAACACAGAAATTGCATCGGGATTGAATACAACAGTCACCATCCGCACATTCCTCCATAAAAGTAATGTCTCAAACAGTCTATGCTTTGATCGTACCCTGTAAGACCAGTAGTAGTTTCCGATGCACATCTGGGGGCTTTCTTTAATCTGTGGCCTATTAGAGTGTTGATGAAACACAGAAATTGCATCAGGATTGAATACAACAGTCACCATGCGCACTTTCCTCCATGGGAGTAATTCTCAAACAGTCTATGCTTTGTTCGTTCCCTGTAAGACCAGTAGTAGTTTCCGATGCACATCTGGAGGCATTCTGTAATCTGTGGACTATTAGAGTGTTGATGAAACACAGAAATTGCATCGGGATTCAATACAACAGTCACTATGCGCACTTTCCTCCATAAAAGTAATGTCTCAAATAGTCTACGCTTTGATCGTTCCCTGGAAGACCAGAAGTAGTTTCCGATGCACATCTGGAGGCATTCTGTAATCTATGGACTATCAGAGTGTTGATGAAACACAGAAATTGCATCGGGATGAATACAACAGTCACCATGCGCACTTTCCTCCGTGGGAGTAATGTCCCAAACAGTCTACGCTTTGATCGTTCCCTGTAAGACCAGTAGTAGTTTCCGATGCACACCTGGAAGCATTGTGTAATCTGTGGACTATCAGAGTGTTGATGAAACACAGAAATTGCATCGGGATTGAATACAACAGCCACCATGCGCACATTCCTCCATAATAGTAATGTCTCAAACAGTTTACGCTTTGATCGTTCCCTGGAAGACCAGTAGTAGTTTCCGATGCAAATCTGGAGGCATTCTGTAATCTGTGGACTATCAGAGTGATGATGAAACACAGAAATTGCATCGGTATTGAATACAACAGTCACCATGCGCACTTTCCTCCATGGGAGTAATGTCCCAAACAGTCAACGCTTTGATCGTTCCCTGGAAGACCAGTAGTAGTTTCCGATGCACATCTGGAGGCATTCTGTAATCTGTGGACTATTAGAGTGTTGATGAAACACAGAAATTGCATCGGTATTGAATACAACAGTCACCATGCGTACTTTCCTCCATGATAGTAATGTCTCAAACAGTCTACGCTTTGATCGTTCCCTGGAAGACCAGTAGTAGTTTCCGATTAACATCTGGAGGCATTCTGTATTCTGTGGAGTATCAGAGTGTTGATGAAACACAGAAATTGCATCGGGATTGAATACAACATTCTCCATGCGCACTTTCCTCCATGGCAGTAGTGTCTCTAACAGTCTACGCTTTGATCGTTCCCCAGAAGACCAGTAGTAGTTTCCTATGCACATCTGGAGGCTTTCTGTACACTGTGGACTATCAGAGTGTTGATGAAACACAGAAATTGCATCGGGGTTGAATACAACAGTCTCCATGCGCAGTTTCCTCCATGGGAGTAATGTCTCAAACAGTTTACGCTTTGATCGTTCCCTGGAAGACCAGTAGTAGTTTCCGATGCACATCTGGAGGCATTCTGTAATCTGTGGACTACTAGAGTGATGATGAAACACAGAAATTGCATCGGGATTGATTACAACAGTCACCATGCGCACATTCTTCCATAAAAGTAATGTCTCAAACAGTCTACCCTTTGATCGTTACCTGGAAGACCACTAGTAGTTTCCGATGAACATCTGGAGGCATTCTGTAGTCTGTGGACTATCAGAGTGATGATGAAACACAGAAATTGCATCGGGATTGAATACAACAGTCACCATGCGCACTTTCATCCATGGGAGTAATTTCTCAAACAGTCTACGCTTTGATCTTTCCCTGGAAGACCAGTAGTAGTTTCCGATGCACATCTGGAGGCATTCTGAAATCTGTGGACTATCAGAGTGTTGATGAAACACAGTAATTGCATCGGAATTGAATACAACAGTCGCCATGAGCACATTCGTCCATGGGAGTAATGTCTCTAACGGTCTACGCTTTGATCGTTCTCTGGAAGACCAGTAGTAGTTTCCGATTAACATCTGGAGGCATTCTGTATTCTGTGGAGTATCAAGTGTTGATGAAACACAGAAATTGCATCGGGATTCAATACAACAGTCACCATGCGCACTTTCCTCCTTGGGAGTAATGTCTCAAACAGTCTATTCTTTGATCGTTCCCTGGAAGACCAGTAGTAGTTTCCAATGCACATCTGGAGGCATTCTGTAAAATGTTGACTATCATACTGTTGATAAAACACAGAAATTGCATCCAGATTGAATACAACAGTCACCATGCGCACTTTCCTCCACGGGAGAAATGTCTCAAACAATCTACGCTTAGATCGTTCCCTGGAAGACCAGTAGTAATTTCCGATGCACATCTGGTGGCATTTTGTAATGTGTAGACTAACAGAGTGTTGATGCAACACAGTAATAGCATTGGGGATTCAATACAACAGTCACCATGCGCACTTTCCTCCATAGGAGTAATGTCTCTAACAGTCTACGCTTTGATCGTTCCCCAGAAGACCAGTAGTAGTTTCATATACACATCTGGAGGCTTTCTGTACACTGTGGACTATCAGAGTGTTGATGACACACAGAAATTGCACCGGGATTGAATACAACAGTCTCCATGCGCAGTTTCCTCAATGGGAGTAATGTCTCAAACAGTTTACGCTTTGATCGTTCCCTGGAAGACCAGTAGTAGTTTCCGATGCACATCTGGTGGCATTCTGTAATCTGCGGAGTATCAGAGCGTTGATGAAACACAGAAATTGCCTCGGGATTGAATACAACAGTCGCCATGCGCACTTTCCTCCATGGAAGTAATTCTCAAACAGTCTATTCTTTGATCCTTCCCTGTAAGACCAGTAGTACTTTCCGATGAACATCTGGTGGCCTTCTGTAATCTGTGGACTTCAGAGTGTTAAAGAAACATAGAAATTGCATCGGGAATGAATCCAACAGTTACCATGCGCACTTTCCTCCACGGGAGGTATGTCTCGAACAGTCTACGCTTTGATCGTTCCCTTTAAGACCAGTAGTAGAGTCCGATGCACATCTGGTGGCATTCTGTATTCTGTGGTTTATCAGAGTGTTGATTAAACACAGAAATTGCATCGTGATTGAATACAAAAGTCACCATGCGCACTTTCCTCCATTGGAGTAATTCTCAAACAGTCTATGCTTTGATCGTTCCCTGTAAGACCAGTAGTAGTTTCCGATGAACATATGGAGGCATTCTGTAATCTGTGGATTATTAGAGTGTTGATGTAACACAGAAATTGCATCGGGATTAAATACAACAGAAACCATGCGCACATTCAACCATAAAAGTAATGTCTCAAACAGTCTACGGTTTGATCGTTCCCTGGAAGACCAGTAGTAGCTTCCGATGAACATCTGGAGGCATTCTGTAATCTGTGGAATACCAGAGTGTTGATGAAACACAGAAATTGCATCGTGATTGAATACAACAGTCACCATGCTCACTTTCCTCCATAAAAGTAATGTCTCAAACAGTCTACGCTTTGATCGTTCCCTAGAAGACCAGCAGTAGCTTCCGATGCACATATGGAGGCATTCTGTAATCTGTGGACTATAAGAGTGTTGATGAAACACAGAAATTGAATCGGGATTGAATTCAACAGGCACCATGCGCACTTTCCTCCATGTGAGTAATGTCTCAAACAGTCTACGCTTTGATCGTTCCCTGGAAGACCAGTAGTAGTTTCCGATGCACATCTGGGGGCTTTCTGTAATCTGTGGACTACCAGAGTGTTGATGAAACACAGAAATTGCCTCGGGATTGAATACAACAGTCATAATGCGCACTTTCCTCCATGGGAGTAATTCTCAAACAGTCTATGCTTTGATCGTTCCCTTTAAGACCAGCAGTAGTTTCCGATGCACATCTGCTGGCATTCTGTAATCTGTGGACTATCAGAGTGTAGATGAAACACAGAAATTGCATCGGGAATGAATACAACAGTCACCATGAGCACTTTCCTCCATGGGAGTAATGTCTCAAACAGTCTACGCTTTGATCGTTCCCTGGAAGACCAGTAGAAGTTTCCGATGCACATCTGGGGGCTTTCCGTAATCTGTGGACTATCAGAGTGTTGATGAAACACAGAAATTGCCTCGGGATTGAATACAACAGTCAACATGCGCAGTTTCCTCCATGGGAGTAATGTCTCAAACAGTCTACGATTTGATCGTTCCCTGGAAGACCAGTAGTAGTTTACGATGAACATCTTTAGGCATTCTGTAATCTGTTGACTATCAGAATGTTGACGAAACACAGAAATTGCATCGGGATTGAATACAACAGTCACCATCCGCACATTCCTCCATAAAAGTAATGTCTCAAACAGTCTACGCTTTGATCGTTCCCTGGAAGACCAGTAGTAGTTTCCGATGAACATCTGGTTTCATTCTGTAATCTGCGGACTATCAGAGTGTTGATGAAACACAGAAATTGCCTCGGGATTGAATACAACAGTCACTATGCGCACTTTCCTCCATGGAAGTAATTCCGAAACGGTCTATTCTTTGACCCTTCCCTGCAAGACCAGTAGTTGTTTCCGATGCACATCTGGTGGCCTTCTGTAATCTGTGGACCTTCAGAGTGTTAAAGAAACACAGAAATTGCATCGGGAATGAATACAACAGTCACCATGCGCACTTTCCTCCACGGGAGGTATGTCTCGAACAGTCTACGCTTTGATCGTTCCCTGGAAGACCAGTAGTAGTGTCCGATGCACATCTGGTGGCATTCTGTAATCTGTGGCCTATCGGAGTGTTGATGAAACACAGAAATTGCATCGGGATTGAATACAACAGTAACCATGCGCACTTTCCTCCATGGGAGTAATTCTCAAACAGTCTATGCTTTGATCGTTCCCTGTAAGACCAGTAGTAGTTTCCGATGAACATCTGGAGGCATTCTGTAATCTGTGGACTATTAGAGTGTTGATGAAACACAGAAATTGCATCGGGATTAAATACAACAGACACCATGCGCACATTCCCCCATAAAAGTAATGTCTCAAACAGTCTACGATTTGATCGTTCCCTGGAAGACCAGTAGTAGCTTCCGATGAACATCTGGAGGCATTCTGTAAAATGTGGACTATCAGTGTGTTGATGAAACACAGATATTGCATAGGGATTGAATACAACAGTCACCATGCGCACTTTCCTCCTTTGGAGTAATGTCTCAAACAGTCTACGCTTTGATCGTTCCCTGGAAGACCAGAAGTAGTTTCCGATGCACATCTGGAGGCATTCTGTAAAATGTGGACTATCAGAGTGTTGATGAAACACAGAAATTGCATCCGGATTGAATACAACAGTCAACATGCGCAGTTTCCTCCATGGGAGTAATGTCTCAAACAGTCTACGATTTGATCGTTCCCTGGAAGACCAGTAGTAGTTTACGAAGAACATCTTTAGGCATTCTGTAATCTGTTGACTATCAGAATGTTGACGAAACACAGAAATTGCATCGGGATTGAATACAACAGTCACCATCCGCACATTCCTCCATAAAAGTAATGTCTCAAACAGTCTACGCTTTGATCGTTCCCTGGAAGACCAGTAGTAGTTTCCGATGCACATCTGGAGGCATTCTGTAATCTGTGGACTATCAGAGTGTTGATGAAACACAGAAATTGCATCGGGATTGAGTACAACAGTCACCATGCGCACTTTCCTACACGGGAGTAATGTCTCAAACAGTCTACGATTTGATCGTTCCCTGGAAGACCAGTAGTAGTTTCCGATGCACATCTGGTGGCATTCTGTAATCTGGGGACTATCAGAGTGTTGATGAAACTCAGAAATTGCATCGGGATTGAATACAACAGTCACCATGCGCACTTTCCTCCACGGGAGTAGTGTTTCAAACAGTCTACTCTTTGATCGTTCCCTGGAAGACCAGTAGTAGTTTCCGATGCACATCTGGTGGCATTCTGTAATCTGCGGACTATCAGAGTGTTGATGAAACACAGAAATTGCCTCGGGATTGAATACAACAGTCACCATGCGCACTTTCCTCCATGGAAGTAATTCCGAAACGGTCTATTCTTTGACCCTTCCCTGCAAGACCAGTAGTTGTTTCCGATGCACATCTGGTGGCCTTCTGTAATCTGTGGACCTTCAGAGTGTTAAAGGAACACAGAAATCGAATCGGGAATGAATACAACAGTCACCATGCGCACTTTCCTCCACGGGAGGTATGTCTCTAACAGTCTACGCTTTGATCGTTCCCTAGAAGACCCGCAGTAGTGTCCGATGCACATCTGGTGGCATTCTGTAATCTGTGGCCTATCGGAGTGTTGATGAAACACAGAAATTGCATCGGGATTGAATGCAACAGTCACCATGTGCACTTTCCTCCATGGGAGAAATGTCTCAAACAGTCTATGCTTTGATCGTCCCCTGTAAGACCAGTAGTAGTTTCCGATGAACATCTGGAGGCATTCTGTAATCTGTGGACTATTAGAGTGTTGATGAAACACAGAAATTGCATCGGGATTAAATACAACAGACACCATGCGCACATTCCCCCATAAAAGTAATGTCTCAAACAGTCTACGATTTGATCGTTCCCTGGAAGACCAGTAGTAGCTTCCGATGAACATCTGGAGGCGTTCTGTAAAATGTGGACTATCAGTGTGTTGATGAAACACAGATATTGCATAGGGATTGAATACAACAGTCACCATGCGCACTTTCCTCCATTGGAGTAATGTCTCAAACAGTCTACGCCTTGATCGTTCCCTGAAAGACCATTAGTAGTTTCCGATGCACATCTGGAGGCATTCTGTAAAATGTGGACTATCAGAGTGTTGATGAGACACAGAAATTGCATCCGGATTGAATACAACAGTCACCATGCGCAATTCCCTCCATGGGGGTAATGTCCCAAACAGTCAACGCTTTGATCGTTCCCTGGAAGACCAGTAGTAGTTTCCGATGCACATCTGGAGACATTCTGCAATCTGTGGACTATAAGAGTGTTGATGAAACACAGAAATTGCATCGGGAATGAATACAACAGTCACCATGCGCACTTTTCTCCATGGGAGTAATGTCTCAAACAGTCTACGCTTTGATCGTTCCCTGGAAGACCAGTAGTAGTTTCCGATTAACATCTGGGGGCATTCTGTATTCTGTGGAGTATCAGAGTGTTGATGAAACACAGAAATTGCATCGGGACTGAATACAACAGTCACCATGCGCACTTTCCTCCATTTGAGTAATGTCTCAAACAGTCTACGCTTTGATCGTTAACTGGAAGACTATTAGTAGTTTCCGATGCACGTCTGGAGGCATTCTGTAAAATGTGGACCATCAGAGTGTTGATGAAACACATAAATTGCATCCTGATTGAATACAACAGTCACCATGCGCACTTTCCTCCACGGTAGTAATGTCTCAAACAGTCTACGCTTTGATCGTTCCCTGGACGACCAGTAGTAGTTTCCGATGCACATCTGGGGGCTTTCTGTAATCTGTGGACTATCAGAGTGTTGATGAAACACAGAAATTGCATCGGGAATGAATACAACAGTCACCATGCGCACTTTCCTCCACGGGAGGTATGTCTCAAACAGTCTACGCTTTGATCGTTCCCTGTAAGACCAGTAGTAGTTTCCGATGCATATCTGGAGGCATTCTGTAATCTGTGGACTACTAGAGTGATGATGAAACGGAGAAATTGCATCGGAAATGCATACAACAGTCATCATGCGCACATTCCTCCATAAAAGTAATGTCTCAAACAGTCTACCCTTTGATCGTTCCCTGGAAGACCAGTAGCAGTTTCCGATGAACCTCTGGAGGCATTCTGTAATCTGTGGACTATCAGAGTGTTGATTAAACACAGAAATTGGATCGGGATTGAATACAACAGTCACCATGCGCACTTTCCAAAACGGGAGTAATGTCTCAAACAGTCTACGCTTTGATCGTTCCCTGGAGGACCAGTAGTAGTTTCCGATGCACATCTGGTGGCATTCTGTAATGTGTAGACTATCAGAGTGTTGATGAAACACAGTAATTGCATCGGGATTCAATACAACAATCGCCATGCGCACTTTCCTCCATGGAAGTAATGTCTCAAACAGTCTACGCTTTGATCGTTCCCTGGAAGACCAGTAGTAGTTTTAATTGCACGTCTGGAGGCATTCTGCAACCTGTGGACTATCAGAGTGTTGATGAAACACAGATATTGCATCGGGATTGAATACAACAGTCACCATGCGCACTTTACTCCATGGGAGTAATGTCTCTAACAGTCTACGCTTTGATCGTTCCCCAGAAGACCAGTAAGAGTTTCCGATGCACATCTGGTCTCTTTCCGTAATCTGTGGACTATCAGTGTGTTGATGAAACACAGATATTGCATAGGGTTTGAATACAACAGTCACCATGCGCACTTTCCTCCATTGGAGTAATGTCTCAAACAGTCTACGCTTTGATCGTTCCCTGGAAGACCAGTAGTAGTTTCCGATGCACATCTGGAGGCATTCTGTAAAATGTGGACTATCAGAGTGTTGATGAAACACAGAAATTGCATCCGGATTGAATACAACAGTCAACATGCGCAGTTTCCTCCATGGGAGTAATGTCTCAGACAGTCTACGATTTGATCGTTCCCTGGAAGACCAGTAGTAGTTTACGAAGAACATCTTTAGGCATTCTGTAATCTGTTGACTATCAGAATGTTGACGAAACACAGAAATTGCATCGGGATTGAATACAACAGTCACCATCCGCACATTCCTCCATAAAAGTAATGTCTCAAACAGTCTATGCTTTGATCGTTCCCTGTAAGACCAGTAGTAGTTTCCGATGCACATCTGGGGGCTTTCTTTAATCTGTGGCCAATTAGAGTGTTGATGAAACACAGAAATTGCATCAGGATTGAATACAACAGTCACCATGCGCACTTTCCTCCATGGGAGTAATTCTCAAACAGTCTATGCTTTGTTCGTTCCATGTAAGACCAGTAGTAGTTTCCGATGCACATCTGGAGGCATTCTGTAATCTGTGGACTATTAGAGTGTTGATGAAACACAGAAATTGCATCGGGATTCAATACAACAGTCACTATGCGCACTTTCCTCCATAAAAGTAATGTCTCAAATAGTCTACGCTTTGATCGTTCCCTGGAAGACCAGAAGTAGTTTCCGATGCACATCTGGAGGCATTCTGTAATCTATGGACTATCAGAGTGTTGATGAAACACAGAAATTGCATCGGGATGAATACAACAGTCACCATGCGCACTTTCCTCCGTGGGAGTAATGTCCCAAACAGTCTACGCTTTGATCGTTCCCTGTAAGACCAGTAGTAGTTTCCGATGCACACCTGGAAGCATTCTGTAATCTGTGGACTATCAGAGTGTTGATGAAACACAGAAATTGCATCGGGATTGAATACAACAGCCACCATGCGCACATTCCTCCATAATAGTAATGTCTCAAACAGTCTACGCTTTGATCGTTCCTGGAAGACCAGTAGTAGTTTCCGATGCAAATCTGGAGGCATTCTGTAATCTGTGGACTATCAGAGTGATGATGAAACACAGAAATTGCATCGGTATTGAATACAACAGTCACCATGCGCACTTTCCTCCATGGGAGTAATGTCCCAAACAGTCAACGCTTTGATCGTTCCCTGGAAGACCAGTAGTAGTTTCCGATGCACATCTGGAGGCATTCTGTAATCTGTGGACTATTAGAGTGTTGATGAAACACAGAAATTGCATCGGTATTGAATACAACAGTCACCATGCGTACTTTCCTCCATGATAGTAATGTCTCAAACAGTCTACGCTTTGATCGTTCCCTGGAAGACCAGTAGTAGTTTCCGATTAACATCTGGAGGCATTCTGTATTCTGTGGAGTATCAGAGTGTTGATGAAACACAGAAATTGCATCGGAATTGAATACAACATTCTCCATGCGCACTTTCCTCCATGGCAGTAGTGTCTCTAACAGTCTACGCTTTGATCGTTCCCCAGAAGACCAGTAGTAGTTTCCTATGCACATCTGGAGGCTTTCTGTACACTGTGGACTATCAGAGTGTTGATGAAACACAGAAATTGCATCGGGGTTGAATACAACAGTCTCCATGCGCAGTTTCCTCCATGGGAGTAATGTCTCAAACAGTTTACGCTTTGATCGTTCCCTGGAAGACCAGTAGTAGTTTCCGATGCACATCTGGAGGCATTCTGTAATCTGTGGACTACTAGAGTGATGATGAAACACAGAAATTGCATCGGGATTGATTACAACAGTCACCATGCGCACATTCTTCCATAAAAGTAATGTCTCAAACAGTCTACCCTTTGATCGTTACCTGGAAGACCACTAGTAGTTTCCGATGAACATCAGGAGGCATTCTGTAATCTGTGGTCTATCAGAGTGATGATGAAACACAGAAATTGCATCGGGATTGAATACAACAGTCACCATGCGCACCTTCATCCATGGGAGTAATTTCTCAAACAGTCTACGCTTTGATCTTTCCCTGGAAGACCAGTAGTAGTTTCCGATGCACATCTGGAGGCATTCTGAAATCTGTGGACTATCAGAGTGTTGATGAAACACAGTAATTGCATCGGAATTGAATACAACAGTCGCCATGAGCACATTCGTCCATGGGAGTAATGTCTCTAACAGTCTACGCTTTGATCGTTCTCTGGAAGACCAGTAGTAGTTTCCGATTAACATCTGGAGGCATTCTGTATTCTGCGGAGTATCAAGTGTTGATGAAACACAGAAATTGCATCGGGATTCAATACAACAGTCACCATGCGCACTTTCCTCCTTGGGAGTAATGTCTCAAACAGTCTATGCTTTGATCGTTCCCTGGAAGACCAGTAGTAGTTTCCAATGCACATCTGGAGGCATTCTGTAAAATGTTGACTATCATACTGTTGATGAAACACAGAAATTGCATCCAGATTGAATACAACAGTCACCATGCGCACTTTCCTCCACGGGAGAAATGTCTCAAACAGTCTACGCTTTGATCGTTCCCTGGAAGACCAGTAGTAGTTTCCGATAAACAGCTGGCGGCATTCTGTAATCTGTGGATTATCAGAGTGTTGATGAAACACAGAAATTGCATCGGGATTGAATACAACAGTCACCATGCGCACTTTCCTCCATAGGAGTAATGTCTCTAACAGGCTTCGCTTTGATCGTTCCCTGGAAGACCAGTAGTAGTTTCCGATGCACATCTGGGTGCTTTCTTTAATCTGTGGACTATCAGAGTGTTGATGAAACACAGAAATTGCATCGGGATTGAATACAACAGTCACCATGCGCACTTTCCTCCATGTGAGTAATGTCCCAAACAGTCAACGCTTTGATCGTTCCCTGGAAGACCAGTAGTAGTTTCCGATGCACATCTGGAGGCATTCTGTAATCTGTGGACTATTAGGGTGTTGATGAAACACAGAAATTGCATCGGTATTGAATACAACAGTCACCATGTGTACTTTCCTCAATGATAGTAATGTCTCAAACAGTCTACGCTTTGATCGTTCCCTGGAAGACCAGTAGTAGTTTCCGATTAACATCTGGAGGCATTCTGTATTCTGTGGAGTATCAGAGTGTTGATGAAACACAGAAATTGCATCGGGATTGAATACAACATTCTCCATGTGCACTTTCCTCCATGGGAGTAATGTCTCAAACAGTCTACGCTTTGATCGTTCCCTGGAAGGCCAGTAGTAGTTTCCGATGCACATCTGGAGGCATTCTGTAAAATGTGGACTATCTGAGTGTTGATGAAACACAGAAATAGCATCCGGATTGAATACAACAGTCACCATGCGCACTTTCCTCCACGGGAGAAATGTCTCAAACAATCTACGCTTTGATCGTTCCCTGGAAGACCAGTAGAAGTTTCCGATGCACATCTGGTGGCATTCTGTAATGTGTAGACTATCAGAGTGATGATGAAACACAGAAATTGCATCCGGATTGAATACAACAGTCAACATGCGCAGTTTCCTCCATGGGAGTAATGTCTCAAACAGTCTACGATTTGATCGTTCCCTGGAAGACCAGTAGTAGTTTACGAAGAACATCTTTAGGCATTCTGTAATCTGTTGACTATCAGAATGTTGACGAAACACAGAAATTGCATCGGGATTGAATACAACAGTCACCATCCGCACATTCCTCCATAAAAGTAATGTCTCAAACAGTCTATGCTTTGATCGTTCCCTGTAAGACCAGTAGTAGTTTCCGATGCACATCTGGGGGCTTTCTTTAATCTGTGGCCTATTAGAGTGTTGATGAAACACAGAAATTGCATCAGGATTGAATACAACAGTCACCATGCGCACTTTCCTCCATGGGAGTAATTCTCAAACAGTCTATGCTTTGTTCGTTCCATGTAAGACCAGTAGTAGTTTCCGATGCACATCTGGAGGCATTCTGTAATCTGTGGACTATTAGAGTGTTGATGAAACACAGAAATTGCATCGGGATTCAATACAACAGTCACTATGCGCACTTTCCTCCATAAAAGTAATGTCTCAAATAGTCTACGCTTTGATCGTTCCCTGGAAGACCATAAGTAGTTTCCGATGCACATCTGGAGGCATTCTGTAATCTATGGACTATCAGAGTGTTGATGAAACACAGAAATTGCATCGGGATGAATACAACAGTCACCATGCGCACTTTCCTCCGTGGGAGTAATGTCCCAAACAGTCTACGCTTTGATCGTTCCCTGTAAGACCAGTAGTAGTTTCCGATGCACACCTGGAAGCATTCTGTAATCTGTGGACTATCAGAGTGTTGATGAAACACAGAAATTGCATCGGGATTGAATACAACAGCCACCATGCGCACATTCCTCCATAATAGTAATGTCTCAAACAGTCTACGCTTTGATCGTTCCTGGAAGACCAGTAGTAGTTTCCGATGCAAATCTGGAGGCATTCTGTAATCTGTGGACTATCAGAGTGATGATGAAACACAGAAATTGCATCGGTATTGAATACAACAGTCACCATGCGCACTTTCCTCCATGGGAGTAATGTCCCAAACAGTCAACGCTTTGATCGTTCCCTGGAAGACCAGTAGTAGTTTCCGATGCACATCTGGAGGCATTCTGTAATCTGTGGACTATTAGAGTGTTGATGAAACACAGAAATTGCATCGGTATTGAATACAACAGTCACCATGCGTACTTTCCTCCATGATAGTAATGTCTCAAACAGTCTACGCTTTGATCGTTCCCTGGAAGACCAGTAGTAGTTTCCGATTAACATCTGGAGGCATTCTGTATTCTGTGGAGTATCAGAGTGTTGATGAAACACAGAAATTGCATCGGGATTGAATACAACATTCTCCATGCGCACTTTCCTCCATGGCAGTAGTGTCTCTACGCTTTGATCGTTCCCCAGAAGACCAGTAGTAGTTTCCTATGCACATCTGGAGGCTTTCTGTACACTGTGGACTATCAGAGTGTTGATGAAACACAGAAATTGCATCGGGGTTGAATACAACAGTCTCCATGCGCAGTTTCCTCCATGGGAGTAATGTCTCAAACAGTTTACGCTTTGATCGTTCCCTGGAAGACCAGTAGTAGTTTCCGATGCACATCTGGAGGCATTCTGTAATCTGTGGACTACTAGAGTGATGATGAAACACAGAAATTGCATCGGGATTGATTACAACAGTCACCATGCGCACATTCTTCCATAAAAGTAATGTCTCAAACAGTCTACCCTTTGATCGTTACCTGGAAGACCACTAGTAGTTTCCGATGAAAATCAGGAGGCATTCTGTAATCTGTGGACTATCAGAGTGATGATGAAACACAGAAATTGCATCGGGATTGAATACAACAGTCACCATGCGCACCTTCATCCATGGGAGTAATTTCTCAAACAGTCTACGCTTTGATCTTTCCCTGGAAGACCAGTAGTAGTTTCCGATGCACATCTGGAGGCATTCTGAAATCTGTGGACTATCAGAGTGTTGATGAAACACAGTAATTGCATCGGAATTGAATACAACAGTCGCCATGAGCACATTCGTCCATGGGAGTAATGTCTCTAACAGTCTACGCTTTGATCGTTCTCTGGAAGACCAGTAGTAGTTTCCGATTAACATCTGGAGGCATTCTGTATTCTGCGGAGTATCAAGTGTTGATGAAACACAGAAATTGCATCGGGATTCAATACAACAGTCACCATGCGCACTTTCCTCCTTGGGAGTAATGTCTCAAACAGTCTATGCTTTGATCGTTCCCTGGAAGACCAGTAGTAGTTTCCAATGCACATCTGGAGGCATTCTGTAAAATGTTGACTATCATACTGTTGATGAAACACAGAAATTGCATCCAGATTGAATACAACAGTCACCATGCGCACTTTCCTCCACGGGAGAAATGTCTCAAACAGTCTACGCTTTGATCGTTCCCTGGAAGACCAGTAGTAGTTTCCGATAAACAGCTGGCGGCATTCTGTAATCTGTGGATTATCAGAGTGTTGATGAAACACAGAAATTGCATCGGGATTGAATACAACAGTCACCATGCGCACTTTCCTCCATAGGAGTAATGTCTCTAACAGGCTTCGCTTTGATCGTTCCCTGGAAGACCAGTAGTAGTTTCCGATGCACATCTGGGTGCTTTCTTTAATCTGTGGACTATCAGAGTGTTGATGAAACACAGAAATTGCATCGGGATTGAATACAACAGTCACCATGCGCACTTTCCTCCATGTGAGTAATGTCCCAAACAGTCAACGCTTTGATCGTTCCCTGGAAGACCAGTAGTAGTTTCCGATGCACATCTGGAGGCATTCTGTAATCTGTGGACTATTAGGGTGTTGATGAAACACAGAAATTGCATCGGTATTGAATACAACAGTCACCATGTGTACTTTCCTCAATGATAGTAATGTCTCAAACAGTCTACGCTTTGATCGTTCCCTGGAAGACCAGTAGTAGTTTCCGATTAACATCTGGAGGCATTCTGTATTCTGTGGAGTATCAGAGTGTTGATGAAACACAGAAATTGCATCGGGATTGAATACAACATTCTCCATGTGCACTTTCCTCCATGGGAGTAATGTCTCAAACAGTCTACGCTTTGATCGTTCCCTGGAAGGCCAGTAGTAGTTTCCGATGCACATCTGGAGGCATTCTGTAAAATGTGGACTATCTGAGTGTTGATGAAACACAGAAATAGCATCCGGATTGAATACAACAGTCACCATGCGCACTTTCCTCCACGGGAGAAATGTCTCAAACAATCTACGCTTTGATCGTTCCCTGGAAGACCAGTAGAAGTTTCCGATGCACATTGGTGGCATTCTGTAATGTGTAGACTATCAGAGTGATGATGAAACACAGTAATTGCTTCGGGATTGAATACAACAGTCATCATGCGCACTTTCCTCCATGGCAGTAGTGTCTCTAACAGTCTACGCTTTTATCGTTCCCCAGAAGACCAGTAGTAGTTTCCTATGCACATCTGGAGGCTTTCTGTACACTGTGGACTATCAGAGTGTCGATGAAACACAGAAATTGCATCGGGGTTGAATACAACAGTCTCCATGCGCACTTTCCTCCATGGGAGTAATGTCTCAAACAGTTTACGCTTTGATCGTTCCCTGGAAGACCAGTAGTAGTTTCCGATGCACATCTGGAGGCATTCTGTAAAATGTTGACTATCATACTGTTGATGAAACACAGAAATTGCATCGGGAATGAATACAACAGTCTTCATGCGCACTTTCCTCCACGGGAGAAATGTCTCAAACAATCTATGCTTAGATCGTTCCCTGGAAGACCAGTAGTATTTTCCGATGCACATCTGGTGTCATTCTGTAATGAGTAGACTATCAGAGTGTTGATGCAACACAGTAATAGCATCGGGATTCAATACAACAGTCACCATGCGCACTTTCCTCCATAGGAGTAATGTCTCTAACAGTGTACGCTTTGATCGTTCCCCAGAAGACCAGTAGTAGTTTCCTATACACATCTGGAGGCTTTCTGTACACTGTGGACTATCAGAGTGTTGATGACACACAGAAATTGCATCGGGATTGAATAAAACAGTCTCCGTGCGCAGTTTCCTCAATGGGAGTAATGTCTCAAACAGTTTACGCTTTGATCGTTCCTGGAAGACCAGTAGTAGTTTCCGATGAACATCTGGAGGCATTCTGTAATCTGTGGACTATCAGAGTGTTGATGAAACACAGAAATTGCATCGGGAATGAATACAACACTCACCACGCGCACTTTCCTCCACGGTAGTAATGTCTCAAACAGTATACGCTTTGATCGTTCCCTGGAAGACCAGTAGTAGTTTCCGATAAACAGCTGGCGGCATTCTGTAATCTGTGGACTATCAGAGTGTTGATGAAACACAGAAATTGCATCGGGATTGAATACAACAGTCACCATGCGCACTTTCCTCCATAGGAGTAATGTCTCTAACAGGCTTCGCTTTGATCGTTCCCTGGAAGAGCAGTAGTAGTTTCCGATGCACATCTGGGGGCTTTCTTTAATCTGTGGCCTATTAGAGTGTTGATGAAACACAGAAATTGCATCGGGATTGAATACAACAGTCACCATGCGCACTTTCCTCCATGGGAGTAATTCTCAAACAGTCTATGATTTGTTCGTTCCCTGTAAGACCAGTAGTAGTTTCCGATTAACATCTGGAGGCATTCTGTATTCTGTGGAGTATCAGAGTGTTGATGAAACACAGAAATTGCTTCGGGATTCAATACAACAGTCACCATGCGCACTTTCCTCCATAAAAGTAATGTCTCAAACAGTCTACGCTTTGATCGTTCCCTGGAAGACCAGTAGTAGTTTCCGATGCACATCTGGAGGCATTCTGTAATCTATGGACTATCAGAGTGTTGATGAAACACAGAAATTGCATCGGGATGAATACAACAGTCACCATGCGCACATTCCTCCGTGGGAGTAATGTCCCAAACAGTCTACGCTTTGATCGTTCCCTGTAAGACCAGTAGTAGTTTCTGATGCACTCCTGGAAGCATTCTGTAATCTGTGGACTATCAGAGTGTTGATGAAACACAGAAATTGCATCGGGATTGAATACAACAGTCTCCATGCGCACATTCCTCCATAATAGTAATGTCTCAAACAGTCTACGCTTTGATCGTTCCCTGGAAGACCAGTAGTAGTTTCCGATGCACATCTGGAGGCATTCTGTAATCTGTGGACTATCAGAGTGATGATGAAACACAGAAATTGCATCGGTATTGAATACCACAGTCACCATGCGCACTTTCCTCCATGGGAGTAATGTCCCAAACAGTCAACGTTTGATCGTTCCCTGGAAGACCAGTAGTAGTTTCCGATGCACATCTGGAGGCATTCTGTAATCTGTGGACTATTAGAGTGTTGATGAAACACAGAAATTGCATCGGTATTGAATACAACAGTCACCATGCGTACTTTCCTCAATGATAGTAATGTCTCAAACAGTCTACGCTTTGATCGTTCCCTGGAAGGCCAGTAGTAGTTTCCGATTAACATCTGGAGGCATTCTGTATTTTGTGGAGTATCAGAGTGTTGATGAAACACAGAAATTGCATCGGGATTGAATACAACATTCTCCATGCGCACTTTCCTCCACGGGAGTAATGTCTCAAACAGTCTACGCTTTGATCGTTCCCTGGAAGACCAGTAGTAGCTTCCGATGCACATCTGGAGGCATTCTGTAAAATGTGGACTATCAGAGTGTTGATGAAACACAGAAATAGCATCCGGATTGAATGCAACAGTCACCATGCGCACTTCCCCCCACGGGAGAAATGTCTCAAATAATCTACGCTTTGATCGTTCCCTGGAAGACCAGTAGAAGTTTCCGATGCACATCTGGTGGCATTCTGTAATGTGTAGACTATCAGAGTGTTGATGAAACACAGAAATTGCGTCGGGAATGAATACAACAGTCTTCATGCGCACTTTCCTCCACTGGAGGTATGTCTCAAACAGTCTACGCTTCGATCGTTCCCTGGAAGACCAGTAGTAGTTTCCGATGCACATCTGGTGGCATTCTGTAATCTGTGGCCTATCAGAGCGTTGATGAAAGACAGAAATTGCATCGGTATTGAATACAACAGTCACCATGCGCACTTTCCTCCATGGGAGTAATCCTTAAACAGTCAACGCTTTCATCGTTCCCTGTAAGACCAGTAGTAGTTTCCGATGCACATCTGGAGGCATTCTGTAATCTGTGGACTACTAGAGTGATGATGAAACACAGAATTTGCATCGGGATTGATTACAACAGTCACCATGCGCACATTCTTCCATAAAAGTAATGTCTCAAACAGAGTACCCTTTGATCGTTACCTGGAAGACCAGTAGTAGTTTCCGATGAACATCTGGAGGCATTCTGTAATCTATGGACTATCAGAGTGATGATGAAACACAGAAATTGCATCGGGATTGAATACAACAGTCACCATGCGCACTTTCCTCCATGGGAGTAATTTCACAAACAGTCTACGCTTTGATCTTTCCCTGGAAGACCAGTAGTAGTTTCCGATGCACATCTGGAGGCATTCTGAAATCTGTGGACTATCAGAGTGTTGATGAAACACAGTAATTGCATCGGAATTGAATACAACAGTCGCCATGAGCACATTCGTCCATGGGAGTAATGTCTCTAACAGTCTACGCTTTGATCGTTCTCTGGAAGACCAGTAGTAGTTTCCGATTAACATCTGGAGGCATTCTGTATTCTGCGGAGTATCAAGTGTTGATGAAACACAGAAATTGCATCGGGATTCAATACAACAGTCACCATGCGCACTTTCCTCCTTGGGAGTAATGTCTCAAACAGTCTATGCTTTGATCGTTCCCTGGAAGACCAGTAGTAGTTTCCAATGCACATCTGGAGGCATTCTGTAAAATGTTGACTATCATACTGTTGATGAAACACAGAAATTGCATCCAGATTGAATACAACAGTCACCATGCGCACTTTCCTCCACGGGAGAAATGTCTCAAACAGTCTACGCTTTGATCGTTCCCTGGAAGACCAGTAGTAGTTTCCGATAAACAGCTGGCGGCATTCTGTAATCTGTGGATTATCAGAGTGTTGATGAAACACAGAAATTGCATCGGGATTGAATACAACAGTCACCATGCGCACTTTCCTCCATAGGAGTAATGTCTCTAACAGGCTTCGCTTTGATCGTTCCCTGGAAGACCAGTAGTAGTTTCCGATGCACATCTGGGTGCTTTCTTTAATCTGTGGACTATCAGAGTGTTGATGAAACACAGAAATTGCATCGGGATTGAATACAACAGTCACCATGCGCACTTTCCTCCATGTGAGTAATGTCCCAAACAGTCAACGCTTTGATCGTTCCCTGGAAGACCAGTAGTAGTTTCCGATGCACATCTGGAGGCATTCTGTAATCTGTGGACTATTAGGGTGTTGATGAAACACAGAAATTGCATCGGTATTGAATACAACAGTCACCATGTGTACTTTCCTCAATGATAGTAATGTCTCAAACAGTCTACGCTTTGATCGTTCCCTGGAAGACCAGTAGTAGTTTCCGATTAACATCTGGAGGCATTCTGTATTCTGTGGAGTATCAGAGTGTTGATGAAACACAGAAATTGCATCGGGATTGAATACAACATTCTCCATGTGCACTTTCCTCCATGGGAGTAATGTCTCAAACAGTCTACGCTTTGATCGTTCCCTGGAAGGCCAGTAGTAGTTTCCGATGCACATCTGGAGGCATTCTGTAAAATGTGGACTATCTGAGTGTTGATGAAACACAGAAATAGCATCCGGATTGAATACAACAGTCACCATGCGCACTTTCCTCCACGGGAGAAATGTCTCAAACAATCTACGCTTTGATCGTTCCCTGGAAGACCAGTAGAAGTTTCCGATGCACATCTGGTGGCATTCTGTAATGTGTAGACTATCAGAGTGATGATGAAACACAGTAATTGCTTCGGGATTGAATACAACAGTCATCATGCGCACTTTCCTCCATGGCAGTAGTGTCTCTAACAGTCTACGCTTTTATCGTTCCCCAGAAGACCAGTAGTAGTTTCCTATGCACATCTGGAGGCTTTCTGTACACTGTGGACTATCAGAGTGTCGATGAAACACAGAAATTGCATCGGGGTTGAATACAACAGTCTCCATGCGCACTTTCCTCCATGGGAGTAATGTCTCAAACAGTTTACGCTTTGATCGTTCCCTGGAAGACCAGTAGTAGTTTCCGATGCACATCTGGAGGCATTCTGTAAAATGTTGACTATCATACTGTTGATGAAACACAGAAATTGCATCGGGAATGAATACAACAGTCTTCATGCGCACTTTCCTCCACGGGAGAAATGTCTCAAACAATCTATGCTTAGATCGTTCCCTGGAAGACCAGTAGTATTTTCCGATGCACATCTGGTGTCATTCTGTAATGAGTAGACTATCAGAGTGTTGATGCAACACAGTAATAGCATCGGGATTCAATACAACAGTCACCATGCGCACTTTCCTCCATAGGAGTAATGTCTCTAACAGTGTACGCTTTGATCGTTCCCCAGAAGACCAGTAGTAGTTTCCTATACACATCTGGAGGCTTTCTGTACACTGTGGACTATCAGAGTGTTGATGACACACAGAAATTGCATCGGGATTGAATAAAACAGTCTCCGTGCGCAGTTTCCTCAATGGGAGTAATGTCTCAAACAGTTTACGCTTTGATCGTTCCTGGAAGACCAGTAGTAGTTTCCGATGAACATCTGGAGGCATTCTGTAATCTGTGGACTATCAGAGTGTTGATGAAACACAGAAATTGCATCGGGAATGAATACAACACTCACCACGCGCACTTTCCTCCACGGTAGTAATGTCTCAAACAGTATACGCTTTGATCGTTCCCTGGAAGACCAGTAGTAGTTTCCGATAAACAGCTGGCGGCATTCTGTAATCTGTGGACTATCAGAGTGTTGATGAAACACAGAAATTGCATCGGGATTGAATACAACAGTCACCATGCGCACTTTCCTCCATAGGAGTAATGTCTCTAACAGGCTTCGCTTTGATCGTTCCCTGGAAGAGCAGTAGTAGTTTCCGATGCACATCTGGGGGCTTTCTTTAATCTGTGGCCTATTAGAGTGTTGATGAAACACAGAAATTGCATCGGGATTGAATACAACAGTCACCATGCGCACTTTCCTCCATGGGAGTAATTCTCAAACAGTCTATGATTTGTTCGTTCCCTGTAAGACCAGTAGTAGTTTCCGATTAACATCTGGAGGCATTCTGTATTCTGTGGAGTATCAGAGTGTTGATGAAACACAGAAATTGCTTCGGGATTCAATACAACAGTCACCATGCGCACTTTCCTCCATAAAAGTAATGTCTCAAACAGTCTACGCTTTGATCGTTCCCTGGAAGACCAGTAGTAGTTTCCGATGCACATCTGGAGGCATTCTGTAATCTATGGACTATCAGAGTGTTGATGAAACACAGAAATTGCATCGGGATGAATACAACAGTCACCATGCGCACATTCCTCCGTGGGAGTAATGTCCCAAACAGTCTACGCTTTGATCGTTCCCTGTAAGACCAGTAGTAGTTTCTGATGCACTCCTGGAAGCATTCTGTAATCTGTGGACTATCAGAGTGTTGATGAAACACAGAAATTGCATCGGGATTGAATACAACAGTCTCCATGCGCACATTCCTCCATAATAGTAATGTCTCAAACAGTCTACGCTTTGATCGTTCCCTGGAAGACCAGTAGTAGTTTCCGATGCACATCTGGAGGCATTCTGTAATCTGTGGACTATCAGAGTGATGATGAAACACAGAAATTGCATCGGTATTGAATACAACAGTCACCATGCGCACTTTCCTCCATGGGAGTAATGTCCCAAACAGTCAACGTTTGATCGTTCCCTGGAAGACCAGTAGTAGTTTCCGATGCACATCTGGAGGCATTCTGTAATCTGTGGACTATTAGAGTGTTGATGAAACACAGAAATTGCATCGGTATTGAATACAACAGTCACCATGCGTACTTTCCTCAATGATAGTAATGTCTCAAACAGTCTACGCTTTGATCGTTCCCTGGAAGGCCAGTAGTAGTTTCCGATTAACATCTGGAGGCATTCTGTATTTTGTGGAGTATCAGAGTGTTGATGAAACACAGAAATTGCATCGGGATTGAATACAACATTCTCCATGCGCACTTTCCTCCACGGGAGTAATGTCTCAAACAGTCTACGCTTTGATCGTTCCCTGGAAGACCAGTAGTAGCTTCCGATGCACATCTGGAGGCATTCTGTAAAATGTGGACTATCAGAGTGTTGATGAAACACAGAAATAGCATCCGGATTGAATGCAACAGTCACCATGCGCACTTCCCCCCACGGGAGAAATGTCTCAAATAATCTACGCTTTGATCGTTCCCTGGAAGACCAGTAGAAGTTTCCGATGCACATCTGGTGGCATTCTGTAATGTGTAGACTATCAGAGTGTTGATGAAACACAGAAATTGCGTCGGGAATGAATACAACAGTCTTCATGCGCACTTTCCTCCACTGGAGGTATGTCTCAAACAGTCTACGCTTCGATCGTTCCCTGGAAGACCAGTAGTAGTTTCCGATGCACATCTGGTGGCATTCTGTAATCTGTGGCCTATCAGAGCGTTGATGAAAGACAGAAATTGCATCGGTATTGAATACAACAGTCACCATGCGCACTTTCCTCCATGGGAGTAATCCTTAAACAGTCAACGCTTTCATCGTTCCCTGTAAGACCAGTAGTAGTTTCCGATGCACATCTGGAGGCATTCTGTAATCTGTGGACTACTAGAGTGATGATGAAACACAGAATTTGCATCGGGATTGATTACAACAGTCACCATGCGCACATTCTTCCATAAAAGTAATGTCTCAAACAGAGTACCCTTTGATCGTTACCTGGAAGACCAGTAGTAGTTTCCGATGAACATCTGGAGGCATTCTGTAATCTATGGACTATCAGAGTGATGATGAAACACAGAAATTGCATCGGGATTGAATACAACAGTCACCATGCGCACTTTCCTCCATGGGAGTAATTTCACAAACAGTCTACGCTTTGATCTTTCCCTGGAAGACCAGTAGTAGTTTCCGATGCACATCTGGAGGCATTTTGAAATCTGTGGACTATCAGGGTGTTGATGAAACACAGTAATTGCATCGGAATTGAATACAACAGTCGCCATGCGCACTTTCGTCCATGGGAGTAATGTCTCTAACAGTCTACGCTTTGATCGTTCTCTGGAAGACCAGTAGTAGTTTCCGATTAACATCTGGAGGCATTCTGTATTCTGTGGAGTATCAAGTGTTGATGAAACACAGAAATTGCATCGGGATTCAATACAACAGTCACCATGCGCACTTTCCTCCTTGGGAGTAATGTCTCAAACAGTCTATGCTTTGATCGTTCCCTGGAAGACCAGTATTAGTTTCCAGTGCACATCAGGAGGCATTCTGTAAAATGTGGACTATCATACTGTTGATGAAACACAGATATTGCATCCAGATTGAATACAACAACAACCATGCGCACTTTCCTCCACGGAAGAAATGTCTCAAACAATCTACGCTTTGATCGTTCCCTGGAAGACCAGTAGTAGTTTCCGATGAACATCTGGTGGCATTCTGTAATGTGTAGACTATCAGAGTGTTGATGCAACACAGTAATAGCATCGGGATTCAATACAACTGTCACCATGCGCACTTTCCTCCATAGGAGTAATGTCTCTAACAGTCTACGCTTTGATCGTTCCCCAGAAGACCAGTAGTAGTTTCATATACACATCTGGAGGCTTTCTGTACACTGTGGACTATCAGAGTGTTGATGCAACACAGTAATAGCATCGGGATTCAATACAACAGTCACCATGCGCACTTTCCTCCATAGGAGTAATGTCTCTAACGGTCTACGCTTTGATCGTCCCCAGAAGACCAGTAGTAGTTTCCTATACACATCTGGAGGCTTTCTGTACACTGTGGACTATCAGAGTGTTGATGACACACAGAAATTGCATCGGGATTGAATACAACAGTCTCCATGCGCAGTTGTCTCAATGGGAGTAATGTCTCTAACAGTTTACGCTTTGATCGTTCCTGGGAGACCAGTAGTAGTTTCCGATGAACATCTGGAGGCATTCTGTAATCTGTGGACTATCAGATTTTTGATGAAACACAGAAATTGCATCGGGAATGAATACAACAGTCACCACGCGCACTTTCCTCCACGGTAGTAATGTCTCAAACAGTCTACGCTTTGATCGTTCCCTGGAAGACCAGTAGTAGTTTGCGATAAACAGCTGGCGGCATTCTGTAATCTGTGGACTATCAGAGTGTTGATGAAACACAGAAATTGCATCGGGATTGAATACAACAGTCACCATGCGCACTTTCCTCCATGGGAGTAATGTCTCTAACAGGCTTCGCTTTAATCGTTCCCTGGAAGACCAGTAGTAGTTTCCGATGCACACGTGGGGGCTTTCTTTAATCTGTGGCCTATTAGAGTGTTGATGAAACACAGAATTTGCATCGGGATTGAATACAACAGTCACCATGCGCACTTTCCTCCATGGGAGTAATTCTCAAACAGTCTATGCTTTGTTCGTTCCCTGTAAGACCAGTAGTAGTTTCCGATTAACATCTGGAGGCATTCTGTATTCTGTGGTGTATCAGAGTGTTGATGAAAGACAGAAATTGCTTCGGGATTCAATACAACAGTCACCATGCGCACTTTCCTCCATAAAAGTAATGTCTCAAACAGTCTACGCTTTGATTGTTCCCTGGAAGACCAGTAGTAGTTTCCGATGCACTTCTGGAGGCATTCTGTAATCTATGGACTATCAGAGTGTTGATGAAACACAGAAATTGCATCGGGATGAATACAACAGTCACCATGCGCACTTTCCTCCGTGGGAGTAATGTCCCAAACAGTCTACGCTTTGATCGTTCCCTGTAAGACCAGTAGTAGTTTCCGATGCACACCTGGAAGCATTCTGTAATCTGTGGACTATCAGAGTGTTGATGAAACACAGAAATTGCATCGGGATTGAATACAACAGTCACCATGCGCACATTCCTCCATAATGTAATGTCTCAAACAGTCTACGCTTTGATCGTTCCCTGGAAGACCAGTAGTAGTTTCCGATGCACATCTGGAGGCATTCTGTAATCTGTGGACTATCAGAGTGATGATGAAACACAGAAATTGCATCGGTATTGAATACAACAGTCACCATGCGCACTTTCCTCCATGGGAGTAATGTTCCAAACAGTCAACGCTTTGATCGTTCCCTGGAAGACCAGTAGTAGTTTCCGATGCACGTCTGGAGGCATTCTGTAATCTGTGGACTATTAGAGTGTTGATGAAACACAGAAATTGCATCGGTATTGAATACAACTGTCACCATGCGTACTTTCCTCCATGATAGTAATGTCTCAAACAGTCAACGCTTTGATCGTTCCCTGGAAGACCAGTAGTAGTTTCCGATGCACATCTGGTAGCATTCTGTAATCTGTGGCCTATCAGAGCGTTGATGAAACACAGAAATTGCATCGGTATTGAATACAACAGTCACCATGCGCACTTTCCTCCATGGTAGTAATCCTCAAACAGTCAACGCTTTGATCGTTCCCTGTAAGACCAGTAGTAGTTTCCTATACACATCTGGAGGCTTTCTGTACACTGTGGACTATCAGAGTGTTGATGAAACACAGAAATTGCATCGGGATTGAATACAAAAGTTTCCATGCGCAGTTTCCTCAATGGGAGTAATGTCTCAAACAGTTTACGCTTTGATCGCTCCTGGAAGACCAGTAGTAGTTTCCGATGAACATCTGGAGGCATTCTGTAATCTGTGGACTATCAGAGTGTTGATGAAACACAGAAATTGCATCGGGAATGAATACAACAGTCACCACGCTCACTTTCCTCCACGGTAGTAATGTCTTAAACAGTCTACGCTTTGATCGATCAATGGAAGACCAGTAGTAGTTTCCGATAAACAGCTGGCGGCATTCTGTAATCTGTGGACTATCAGAGTGTTGATGATACACAGAAATTGCATCGGGATTGAATACAACAGTCACCATCCGCACTTTCCTCCATGGGAGTAATCTCTCTAACAGGCTTCGCTTTGGTCGTTCCCTGGAAGACCAGTAGTAGTTTCCGATTAACATCTGGAGGCATTCTGTATTCTGTGGAGTATCAGAGTGTTGATGAAAGACAGAAATTGCTTCGGGATTCAATACAACAGTCACCATGCGCACTTTCCTCCATAAAAGTAATGTCTCAAACAGTCTACGCTTTGATCGTTCCCTGGAAGACCAGTAGTAGTTTCCGATGCACATCTGGAGGCATTCTGTAATCTATGGACTATCAGAGTGTTGATGAAACACAGAAATTGCATCGGGATGAATACAACAGTCACCATGCGCACTTTCCTCCGTGGGAGTAATGTCCCAAACAGTCTACGCTTTGATCGTTCCCTGTAAGACCAGTAGTAGTTTCCGATGCACACCTGGAAGCATTCTGTAATCTGTGGACTATCAGAGTGTTGATGAAACACAGAAATTGCATCGGGATTGAATACAACAGTCACCATGCGCACTTTCCTCCATGGGAGTAATGTCTCAAACAGTCTACGCTTTGATCGTTCCCTGGATGACCAGTAGTAGTTTCTGATGCACATCTGGAAGCATTCTGGATTCTGTGGAGTATCAGAGTGTTGATGAAACACAGAATTTGCATCGGGATTGAATACAACAGTCACCATGCGCACTTTCCTCCATGGGAGTAATGTCTCAAACAGTCTACGCTTTGATCGTTCCCTGGAAGACCAGTAGTAGTTTACGATGAACATCTGGAGGCATTCTGTAATCTGTGGACTATCAGAGTGTTAAAGTAACACAGAAATTGCATCGGCAATGAATACAACAGTCACCATGCGCACTTTAATACACTGGAGGTATGTCTCGAACAGTCTACGCTTTGATCGTTCCCTGGAAGACTAGTAGTAGTTTCCGATGCACATCTGGGGGCTTTCTGTACACTGTGGACTATCAGAGTGTTGATGAAACACAGAAATTGCATCGGGATTGAATACAACAGTCTCCATGCGCAGTTTCCTCAATGGGAGTAATGTCTCAAACAGTTTACGCTTTGATCGTTCCTGTAAGACCAGTAGTAGTTTCCGATGAACATCTGGTGGCATTCTGTAATCTGTGGCCTATCAGAGTGTTGATGAAACACAGAAATTGCATCGGGATTGAATACAACATTCACCATGCGCACTTTCCTCCATGGGAGTAATGTCTCAAACAGTCTACGCTTTGATCGTTCCATGGAAGACCAGTAGAAGTTTCCGATGCACATCTGGGGGCTTTCCGTAATCTGTGGACTATCAGAGTGTTGATGAAACACAGAAATTGCCTCGGGATTGAATACAACAGTCAACATGCGCACTTTCCTCCGTGAGAGTAATTCTCAAACAGTCTATGCTTTGATCGTTCCCTGTAAGACCAGTAGTAGTTTCCGATGCACATCTGGTGGCATTCTGTAATGTGTAGACTATCAGGGTGTTGATGAAACACAGTAATTGAATCGGAATTGAATACAACAGTAACCATGCGCATTTTCCTTCATAAAAGTAATGTCTCAAACAGTCTACGCTTTGATCGTTCCCTGGAAGACCAGTAGTAGCTTCCGATGCACATCTGGAGGCATTCTGTAATCTGTGGACAATCAGAGTGTTGATGAAACACAGAAATTGCATCGGGATTGAATTCAACAGGCACCATGCGCACTTTCCTCCATGTGAGTAATGTCTCAAACAGTCTACGCTTTGATCGTTCCCTGGAAGACCAGTAGTAGTTTCCGATGCACATCTGGGGGCTTTCTGTAATCTGTGGACTATCAGAGTGTTGATGAAACACAGAAATTGCTTCGGGATTGAATACAACAGTCATAATACGCACTTTCCTCCATGGGAGTAATTCTCAAACAGTCTATGCTTTGATCGTTCCCTTTAAGACCAGCAGTAGTTTCCGATGCATATCTGGTGGCATTCTGTAATCTGTGGACTATCAGAGTGTTGATGAAACACAGAAATTGCATCGGGAATGAATACAACAGTCACCATGCGCACTTTCCTCCATGGGAGTAATGTCTCAAACAGTCTACGCTTTGATCGTTCCCTGGAAGACCAGTAGAAGTTTCCGATGCACATCAGGGGGCTTTCCGTAATCTGTGGACTATCAGAGTGTTGATGAAACACAGAAATTGCCTCGGGATTGAATACAACAGTCAACATGCGCAGTTTCCCCCATGGGAGTAATTCTCAAACAGTCTATGCTTTGATCGTTCCCTGTAAGACCAGTAGTAGTTTCCGATGCACATCTGGTGGCATTCTGTAATGTGTAGACTATCAGGGTGTTGATGAAACACAGAAATTGCATCGGGATTGAGTACAACAGTCACCATGCGCACTTTCCTACACGGAATTAATGTCTCAAACAGTCTACGATTTGATCGTTCCCTGGAAGACCAGTAGTAGTTTCCGATGCACATCTGGTGGCCTTCTGTAATCTGTGGACTATCAGAGTGCTGATGAAACACAGAAATTGCATCGCGATTGAGTACAACAATCACAATGCGCACTTTCCTACACGGGAGTCATGTCTCAAACAGTCTACGATTTGATCGTTCCCTGGAAGACCAGTAGTAGTTTGCGATGAACATCTGGAGGCATTCTGTAATCTGTGGACAATCAGAATGTTGACGAAACACAGAAATTGCATCGGGATTGAATACAACAGTCACCATGCGCACATTCCTCCATAAAAGTAATGTCTCAAACAGTCTACGCTTTGATCGTTCCCAGGAAGACCAGTAGTATTTTCCGATGCACATCTGGAGGCATTCTGTAATCTGTGGACTATCAGAGTGTTGATGAAACACAGAAATTGCATCGGGATTGAGTACAACAGTCAGCATGCGCACTTTCCTACACGGGAGTAATGTCTCAAACAGTCTACGATTTGATCGTTCCCTGGAAGACCAGCAGTAGTTTCCGATGCACATCTGGTGGCGTTCTGTAATCTGGGGACTATCAGAGTGTTGATGAAACACAGAAATTGCATCGGGATTGAATACAACAGTCACCATGCGCACTTTCCTCCACGGGAGTAGTGTCTCAAACAGTCTACTCTTTGATCGTTCCCTGGAAGACCAGTAGTAGTTTGATATGCACATCTGGTGGCATTCTGTAATCTGCGGACTATCAGAGTGTTGATGAAACACAGAAATGGCCTCGGGATTGAGTACAACAGTCACCATGCGCACTTTCCTCCACGGGAGGTATGTCTCGAACAGTCTACGCTTTGATCGTTCCCTGGAAGACCAGTAGTAGTGTCCGATGCACATCTGGTGGCATTCTGTAATCTGTGGCCTATCAGAGTGTTGATGAAACGCAGAAATTGCATCGGGATTGAATACAACAGTCACCATGCGCACTCTCCTCCATGGGAGTAATTCTCAAACAGTCTATGCTTTGATCGTTCCCTGTAAGACCAGTAGTAGTTTCCGATGATCATCTGGAGGCATTCTGTAATCTGTGGACTATTAGAGTGTTGATGAAACACAGAAATTGCATCGGGATTAAATACAACAGACACCATGCGCACATTCCCCCATAAAAGTAATGTCTCAAACAGTCTACGATTTAATCGTTCCCTGGAAGACCAGTAGTAGCTTCCGATGAACATATGGAGGCATTCTGTAATCTGTGGACTATCAGTGTGTTGATGAAACACAGATATTGCATAGGGATTGAATACGACAGTCACCATGCGCACTTTCCTCTATTGGAGTAATGTCTCAAACAGTCTACGCTTTGATCGTTCCCTGGAAGACCAGTAGTAGTTTCCGATGCACATCTGGAGGCATTCTGTAAAATGTGGACTATCAGAGTGTTGATGAAACACAGAAATTGCATCCGGATTGAATACAACAGACACCATGCGCACTTCCCTCCATGGGAGTAATGTCCCAAACAGTCAACGCTTTGATCGTTCTCTGGAAGACCAGTAGTAGTTTCCGATGCACATCTGGGGACATTCTGTAATCTGTGGACTATAAGAGTGTTGATGAAACAAAGAAATTGCATCGGGAATGAATACAACAGTCACCATGCGCACTTTTCTCCATGGGAGTAATGTCTCAAACAGTCTACGCTTTGACCGTTCCCTGGAAGACCAGTAGTAGTTTCCGATTAACATCTGGGGCATTCTGTATTCTGTGGAGTATCAGAGTGTTGATGAAACACAGAAATTGCATCACGATTGAATACAACAGTCACCATGCGCACTTTCCTCCAATTTAGTAATGTCTCAAACAGTCTACGATTTGATCGTTAACTGGAAGACTATTAGTAGTTTCCGATGCACATCTGGAGGCATTCTGTAAAATGTGGACTATCAGAGTGTGGATGAAACACATAAATTGCATCCGGATTGAATATAACAGTCACCATGCGCACTTTCCTCCACGGGAGAAATGTCTCAAACAATCTACGCTTTGATCGTTCCCTGGAAGACCTGTAGTAGTTTCCGATGCACATCTGGTGGCATTCTGTAATGTGTAGACTATCAGAGTGTTGATGAAACACAGTAATTGCATCGGGATTGAATACAACAGTCACCATACGCACTTTCCTCCATGGGAGTAATGTCTCTAACAGTCTACGCTTTGATCGTTCCCCAGAAGACCAGTAGTAGTTTCCTATGCACATCTGGAGGATTTCGGTACACTGTGGACTATCAGAATGTCGATGAAACACAGAAATTGCATCGGGGTTGAATACAACAGTCTCCATGCGCAGTTTCCTCCATGGGGGTTACGTCTGAAACAGTTTACGCTTTGATCGTTCCCTTGAAGACCAGTAGTAGTTTCCGATGAACATCTGGAGGCATTCTGTAATCTGAGGACTATCAGAGTGATGATGAAACACAGAAATTGCATCGGGATTGAATAAAACAGTCACCATGCGCACTTTCCTCCACGGTAGTAATGTCTCAAACAGTCTACGCTTTGATCGTTCCCTGGAAGACCAGTAGTAGTTTCCGATGCACATCTGGGGGCTCTCTGTAATCTGTGGACTATCAGAGTGTTGATGAGACACAGAAATTGCATCGGGATTGAATACAACAGTCACCATGCGCACTTTCCTCCATGGGAGTAATTCTCAAACAGTCTATGCTTTGATCGTTCCCTGTAAGACCAGTAATAGTTTCCGATGCACATCAGGTGGCATTCTGTAATCTGTGGACTATCAGAGTGTTGATGAAACACAGAAATTGCACCGGGATTGAATACAACAGTCACCATGCGCACTTTCTTCCATAAAAGTAATGTCTCAAACAGTCTACCCTTTGATCGTTACCTGGAAGACCAGTAGTAGTTTCCGATGAACATCTGGAGGCATTCTGTAATCTGTGGACTATCAGAGTGTTGATGAAACACAGAAATTGCATCGGGATTGAATACAACAGTCTCCATGCGCGGTTTCCTCAATGGGAGTAATGTCTCAAACACTTTACGCTTTGATCGTTCCTGGAAGACCAGTAGTAGTTTCCGATGAACATCTGGAGGCATTCTGTAATCTGTGGACTATCAGAGTGTTGATTAAACACAGAAATTGCATCGGGAATGAATACAACAGTCACCACGCGCACTTTCCTCTACGGTAGTAATGTCTCAAATAGTCTACTCTTTGATCGTTCCCTGGAAGACCAGTAGTAGTTTCCGATAAACAGCTGGCGGCATTCTGTAATCTGTGGACTATCAGAGTGTTGATGAAACACAGAAATTGCATCGGGATTGAATACAACAGTCACCATGCGAACTTTCCTCCATGGGAGTAATGTCTGAAACAGTCTACGCTTTGATCGTTCCCAGGAAGACCAGTAGTAGTTTCCGATGCACATCTGGAGGCATTCTGTAAAATGTGGACTATCAGAGTGTTGATGAAACACAGAAATAGCATCCGGATTGAATACAACAGTCACCATGCGCACTTTCCTCCACGGGAGAAATGTCTCAATCAATCTACGCTTTGATCGTTCCCTGGAAGACCAGTAGAAGTTTCCGATGCACATCTGGTGGCATTCTGTAATGTGTAGACTATCAGAGTGTTGATGAAACACAGTAATTGCATCGTGATTGAATACAACAGTCATCATGCGCACTTTCCTCCATGGCAGTAGTGTCTCTAACAGTCTACGCTTTGATCGTTCAACAGAAGACCAGTAGTAGTTTCCTATGCACATCTGGAGGCTTTCTGTACACTGTGGACTATCAGAGTGTAGATGATACACAGAAATTGCATCGGGGTTGAATACAACAGTCTCCATGCGCAGTTTCCTCCATGGGAGTAATGTCTCAAACAGTTTACGCTTTGATCGTTCCCTGGAAGACCAGTAGTAATTTCCGATGCACATCTGGTGGCATTCTGTAATCTGTGGACTATCAGAGTGTTGATGAAACACAGAAATTGTATCGGGAATGAATACAACAGTCTTCATGCGCACATTCCTCCACGGGAGGTATGTCTCAAACAGTCTACGCTTTGATCGTTCCCTGGAAGACCAGTAGTAGTTTCCGACGCACATCTGGTGGCATTCTGTAACCTGTGGCCTATCAGAGCGTTGATGAAACACAGAAATTGCATCGGTATTGAATACAACAGTCACCATGCGCACTTTCCTCCATGGGAGTAATCCTCAAACAGTCAACGCTTTGATCGTTCCCTGTACGACCAGTAGTAGTTTCCGATGCACATCTGGAGGCATTCTGTAATCTGTGGACTACTAGAGTGATGATGAAACACAGAAATTGCATCGGAATTGATTACAACACTCACCATGCGCACATTCTTCCATAAAAGTAATGTCTCAAACAGTCTACCCTTTGATCGTTACCTGGAAGACCAGTAGTAGTTTCCGATGAACATCTGGAGGCATTCTGTAATCTGTGGACTATCAGAGTGATGATGAAAGACAGAAATTGCATCGGGATTGAATACAACAGTCACCATGCGCACTTTCCTCCATGGGAGTAATCCTCAAACAGTCAACGCTTTGATCGTTCCCTGTAAGACCAGTAGTAGTTTCCAATGCACATCTGCAGGCATTCTGTAAAATGTGGGCTATCAGACTGTTGATGAAACACAGAAATTGCATCCAGATTGAATACAACAGTCACCATGCGCACTTTCCTCCACGGAAGAAATGTCTCAAACAATCTACGCTTTGATCGTTCCCTGGAAGACCAGTAGTAGTTTCCGATGCACATCTGGTGTTTTTCTGTAATGTGTAGACTATCAGAGTGTTGATGCAACACAGTAATAGCATCGGGATTCAATACAACAGTCACCATGCGCACTTTCCTCCATAGGAGTAATGTCTCTAACAGTCTACGCTTTGATCGTTCCCCAGAAGACCAGTAGTAGTTTCCTATACACATCTGGAGGCTTTCTGTACACTGTGGACTATCAGAGTGTTGATGAAACACAGAAATTGCATCGGGATTGAATACAACAGTCACCACGCTCACTTTCCTCCACGGTAGTAATGTCTCAAACAGTCTACGCTTTGATCGATCCCTGGAAGACCAGTAGTAGTTTCCGATAAACAGCTGGCGGCATTCTGTAATCTGTGGACTATCAGAGTGTTGATGAAACACAGAAATTGCATCGGGATTGAATACAACAGTCACCATGCGCACTTTCCTCCATGGGAGTAATGTCTCTAACAGGCTTCGCTTTGATCGTTCCCTGGAAGACCAGTAGTAGTTTCCGATGCACATCTGGGGGCTTTCTTTAATCTGTGGCCTATTAGAGTGTTGATGAAACACAGAAATTGCATCGGGATTGAATACAACAGTCACCATGCGCACTTTCCTCCATGGGAGTAATTCTCAAACAGTCTATGCTTTGTTCGTTCCCTGTAAGACCCGTAGTAGTTTCCGATTAACATCTGGAGGCATTCTGTATTCTGTGGAGTATCAGAGTGTTGATGAAACACAGAAATTGCTTCGGGATTCAATACAACAGTCACCATGCGCACTTTCCCCCATAAAAGTAATGTCTCAAACAGTCTACGCTTTGATCGTTCCCTGGAAGACCAGTAGTAGTTTCCGATGCACATCTGGAGGCATTCTGTAATCTATGGACTATCAGAGTGTTGATGAAACACAGAAATTGCATCGGGATGAATACAACAGTCACCATGCGCACTTTCCTCCGTGGGAGTAATGTCCCAAACAGTCCACGCTTTGATCGTTCCCTGTAAGACCAGTAGTAGTTTCCGATGCACACCTGGAAGCATTCTGTAATCTGTGGACTATCAGAGAGTTGATGAAACACAGAAATTGCATCGGGATTGAATACAACAGTCACCATGCGCACTTTCCTCCATGGGAGTAATGTCTCAAACAGTCTGCGCTTTGATAGTTCCCTGGGAGACCAGTAGTAGTTTCCGATGCACATCTGGAAGCATTCTGGATTCTGTGGAGTATCAGAGTGTTGATGAAACACAGAAATTGCATCGGGATTGAATACAAAAGTCTCCATACGCAGTTTCCTCCATGGGAGTAATGTCTCAAACAGTCTACGCTTTGATCGTTCCCTGGAAGACCAGTAGTAGTTTCCGATGAACATCTGGAGGCATTCTGTAATCTGTGGACTATCAGAGTGTTAAAGTAACACAGAAATTGCATCGGGAATGAATACAACAGTCACCATGCGCACTTTCCTCCATGGGAGTAATGTCTCAAACAGTCTACGCTTTGATCGTTCCCTGGAAGACCAGTAGAAGTTTCCGATGCACATCTGGGGGCTTTCCGTAATCTGTGGACTATCAGAGTGTTGATGAAACACAGAAATTGCCTCGGGATTGAATACAACAGTCAACATGCGCACTTTCCTCCATGGGAGTAACTCTCAAACAGTCTATGCTTTGTTCGTTCCCTGTAAGACCCGTAGTAGTTTCCGATTAACATCTGGAGGCATTCTGTATTCTGTGGAGTATCAGAGTGTTGATGAAACACAGAAATTGCTTCGGGATTCAATACAACAGTCACCATGCGCACTTTCCTCCATAAAAGTAATGTCTCAAACAGTCTACGCTTTGATCGTTCCCTGGAAGACCAGTAGTAGTTTCCGATGCACATCTGGAGGCATTCTGTAATCTATGGACTATCAGAGTGTTGATGAAACACAGAAATTGCATCGGGATGAATACAACAGTCACCATGCGCACTTTCCTCCGTGGGAGTAATGTCCCAAACAGTCTACGCTTTTATCGTTCCCTGTAAGACCAGTAGTAGTTTCCGATGCACACCTGGAAGCATTCTGTAATCTGTGGACTATCAGAGTGTTGATGAAACACAGAAATTGCATCGGGATTGAATACAACAGTCACCATGCGCACTTTCCTCCATGGGAGTAATGTCTCAAACAGTCTACGCTTTGATAGTTCCCTGGAAGACCAGTAGTAGTTTCCGATGCATATCTGGAAGCATTCTGGATTCTGTGGAGTATCAGAGTGTTGATGAAACACAGAAGTTGCATCGGGATTGAATACAACAGTCACCATGCGCACTTTCCTCCATGGGAGTAATGTCTCAAACAGTCTACGCTTTGATCGTTCCCTGGAAGACCAGTAGTAGTTTCCGATGAACATCTGGAGTCATTCTGTAATCTGTGGACTATCAGAGTGTTAAAGTAACACAGAAATTGCATCGGGATTGAATACAACAGTCTCCATGCGCAGTTTCCTACACGGGAGTAATGTCTCAAACAGTTTACGCTTTGATCTTTCCTGTAAGACCAGTAGCAGTTTCCGATGAACATCTGGTGGCATTCTGTAATCTGTGGCCTATCAGAGTGTTGATGAAACACAGAAATTGCATCGGGATTGAATACAACAGTCACCATGCGCACTTTCCCCCATGGGAGTAATGTCTCAAACAGTCTACGCTTTGATCGTTCCCTGGAAGACCAGTAGAAGTTTCCGATGCACATCTGGGGGCTTTCCGTAATCTGTGGACTATCAGAGTGTTGATGAAACACAGAAATTGCCTCGGGATTGAATACAACAGTCAACATGCGCACTTTCCTCCGTGAGAGTAATTCTCAAACAGTCTATGCTTTGTTCGTTCCCTGTAAGACCAGTAGTAGTTTCCGATGCACATCTAGTGCCATTCTGTAATGTGTAGACTATCAGGGTGTTGATGAAACACAGTAATTGCATCAGGATTGAATACAACAGTAACCATGCGCACTTTCCTCCATAAAAGTAATGTCTCAAACAGTCTACGCTTTGATCGTTCCCTGGAAGACCAGTAGTAGCTTCCGATGCACATCTGGAGGCATTCTGTAATCTGTGGACAATCAGAGTGTTGATGAAACTCAGAAATTGCATCGGGATTGAATTCAACAGGCTCCATGCGCACTTTCCTCCATGTGAGTAATGTCTCAAACAGCCTACGCTTTGAACGCTCCCTGGAAGACCAGTAGTAGTTTCCGATGCACATCTGGGGGCTTTCTGTAATCTGTGGACTATCAGAGTGTTGATGAAACACAGAAATTGCCTCGGGATTGCATACAACAGTCATAATACGCACTTTCCTCCACGGGAGTAATTCTCAAACAGTCTATGCTTTAATCGTTCCCTTTAAGACCAGCAGTAGTTTCCGATGCATATCTGGTGGCATTCTGTAATCTGTGGACTATCAGAGTGTTGATGAAACACAGAAATTGCCTCGGGATTGAATACAACAGTCAACATGCGCAGTTTCCTCCATGGGAGTAATTCTCAAACAGTCTATGCTTTCATCGTTCCCTGTAAGACTAGGAGTAGTTTCCGATGCACATCTGGTGGCATTCTGTAATGTGTAGACTATCAGGGTGTTGATGAAACACAGAAATTGCATCGGGATTGAGTACAACAGTCACCATGCGCACTTTCCTACACGGGAGTAATGTCTCAAACAGTCTACGATTTGATCGTTCCCTGGAAGACCAGTAGTAGTTTCCGATGCACATCTGGTGGCCTTCTGTAATCTGTGGACTATCAGAGTGCTGATGAAACACAGAAATTGCATCGCGATTGAGTACAACAATCACAATGCGCACTTTCCTACACGGGAGTCATGTCTCAAACAGTCTACGATTTGATCGTTCCCTGGAAGACCAGTAGTAGTTTACGATGAACATCTGGAGGCATTCTGTAATCTGTGGACAATCAGAATGTAGACGAAACACAGAAATTGCATCGGGATTGAATACAACAGTCACCATGCGCACCTTCCTCCATAAAAGTAATGTCTCAAACAGTCTACGCTTTGATCGTTCCCTGGAAGACCAGTAGTAGTTTCCGATGCACATCTGGAAGCATTCTGGATTCTGTGGAGTATCAGAGTGTTGATGAAACACAGAAATTGCATCGGGATTGAATACAACAGTCACCATGCGCACTTTCCTCCATGGGAGTAATGTCTCAAACAGTCTACGCTTTGATCGTTCCCTGGAAGACCAGTAGTAGTTTCCGATGAACATCTGGAGGCATTCTGTAATCTGTGGACTATCAGAGTGTTAAAGTAACACAGAAATTGCATCGGGAATGAATACAACAGTCACCATGCGCACTTTCCTCCATGGGAGTAATGTCTCAAACAGTCTACGCTTTGATCGTTCCCTGGAAGACCAGTAGAAGTTTCCGATGCACATCTGGGGGCTTTCCGTAATCTGTGGACTATCAGAGTGTTGATGAAACACAGAAATTGCCTCGGGATTGAATACAACAGTCAACATGCGCACTTTCCTCCATGGGAGTAACTCTCAAACAGTCTATGTTTTGTTCGTTCCCTGTAAGACCCGTAGTAGTTTCCGATTAACATCTGGAGGCATTCTGTATTCTGTGGAGTATCAGAGTGTTGATGAAACACAGAAATTGCTTCGGGATTCAATACAACAGTCACCATGCGCACTTTCCTCCATAAAAGTAATGTCTCAAACAGTCTACGCTTTGATCGTTCCCTGGAAGACCAGTAGTAGTTTCCGATGCACATCTGGAGGCATTCTGTAATCTATGGACTATCAGAGTGTTGATGAAACACAGAAATTGCATCGGGATGAATACAACAGTCACCATGCGCACTTCCCTCCGTGGGAGTAATGTCCCAAACAGTCTACGCTTTGATCGTTCCCTGTAAGACCAGTAGTAGTTTCCGATGCACACCTGGAAGCATTCTGTAATCTGTGGACTATCAGAGTGTTGATGAAACACAGAAATTGCATCGGGATTGAATACAACAGTCACCATGCGCACTTTCCTCCATGGGAGTAATGTCTCAAACAGTCTACGCTTTGATAGGTCCCTGGAAGACCAGTAGTAGTTTCCGATGCATATCTGGAAGCATTCTGGATTCTGTGGAGTATCAGAGTGTTGATGAAACACAGAAGTTGCATCGGGATTGAATACAACAGTCACCATGCGCACTTTCCTCCATGGGAATAATGTCTCAAACAGTCTACGCTTTGATCGTTCCCTGGAAGACCAGTAGTAGTTTCTGATGAACATCTGGAGTCATTCTGTAATCTGTGGACTATCAGAGTGTTAAAGTAACACAGAAATTGCATCGGGATTGAATACAACAGTCTCCATGCGCAGTTTCCTACACGGGAGTAATGTCTCAAACAGTTTACGCTTTGATCTTTCCTGTAAGACCAGTAGCAGTTTCCGATGAACATCTGGTGGCATTCTGTAATCTGTGGCCTATCAGAGTGTTGATGAAACACAGAAATTGCATCGGGATTGAATACAACAGTCACCATGCGCACTTTCCCCCATGGGAGTAATGTCTCAAACAGTCTACGCTTTGATCGTTCCCTGGAAGACCAGTAGAAGTTTCCGATGCACATCTGGGGGCTTTCCGTAATCTGTGGACTATCAGAGTGTTGATGAAACACAGAAATTGCCTCGGGATTGAATACAACAGTCAACATGCGCACTTTCCTCCGTGAGAGTAATTCTCAAACAGTCTATGCTTTGTTCGTTCCCTGTAAGACCAGTAGTAGTTTCCGATGCACATCTAGTGCCATTCTGTAATGTGTAGACTATCAGGGTGTTGATGAAACACAGTAATTGCATCAGGATTGAATACAACAGTAACCATGCGCACTTTCCTCCATAAAAGTAATGTCTCAAACAGTCTACGCTTTGATCGTTCCCTGGAAGACCAGTAGTAGCTTCCGATGCACATCTGGAGGCATTCTGTAATCTGTGGACAATCAGAGTGTTGATGAAACTCAGAAATTGCATCGGGATTGAATTCAACAGTCACCATGCGCACTTTCCTCCATGTGAGTAATGTCTCAAACAGCCTACGCTTTGATCGCTCCCTGGAAGACCAGTAGTAGTTTCCGATGCACATCTGGGGGCTTTCTGTAATCTGTGGACTATCAGAGTGTTGATGAAACACAGAAATTGCCTCGGGATTGAATACAACAGTCATAATACGCACTTTCCTCCATGGGAGTAATTCTCAAACAGTCTATGCTTTAATCGTTCCCTTTAAGACCAGCAGTAGTTTCCGATGCATATCTGGTGGCATTCTGTAATCTGTGGACTATCAGAGTGTTGATGAAACACAGAAATTGCCTCGGGATTGAATACAACAGTCAACATGCGCAGTTTCCTCCATGGGAGTAATTCTCAAACAGTCTATGCTTTCATCGTTCCCTGTAAGACTAGGAGTAGTTTCCGATGCACATCTGGTGGCATTCTGTAATGTGTAGACTATCAGGGTGTTGATGAAACACAGAAATTGCATCGGGATTGAGTACAACAGTCACCATGCGCACTTTCCTACACGGGAGTAATGTCTCAAACAGTCTACGATTTGATCGTTCCCTGGAAGACCAGTAGTAGTTTCCGATGCACATCTGGTGGCCTTCTGTAATCTGTGGACTATCAGAGTGCTGATGAAACACAGAAATTGCATCGCGATTGAGTACAACAATCACAATGCGCACTTTCCTACACGGGAGTCATGTCTCAAACAGTCTACGATTTGATCGTTCCCTGGAAGACCAGTAGTAGTTTACGATGAACATCTGGAGGCATTCTGTAATCTGTGGACAATCAGAATGTAGACGAAACACAGAAATTGCATCGGGATTGAATACAACAGTCACCATGCGCACCTTCCTCCATAAAAGTAATGTCTCAAACAGTCTACGCTTTGATCGTTCCCTGGAAGACCAGTAGTAGTTTCCGATGCACATCTGGAGGCATTCTGTAATCTGTGGACTATCAGAGTGTTGATGAAACACAGAAATTGCATCGGGATTGACTACAACAGTCAGCACGCGCACTTTCCTACACGGGAGTAATGTCTCAAACAGTCTACGATTTGATCGTTCCCTGGAAGACCAGTAGAAGTTTCCGATGCACATCTGGGGGCTTTCCGTAATCTGTGGACTATCAGAGTGTTGATGAAACACAGAAATTGCCTCGGGATTGAATACAACAGTCAACATGCGCACTTTCCTCCGTGAGAGTAATTCTCAAACAGTCTATGCTTTGATCGTTCCCTGTAAGACCAGTAGTAGTTTCCGATGCACATCTGGTGGCATTCTGTAATGTGTAGACTATCAGGGTGTTGATGAAACACAGTAATTGCATCGGGATTGAATACAACAGTAACCATGCGCACTTTCCTCCATAAAAGTAATGTCTCAAACAGTCTACGCTTTGATCGTTCCCTGGAAGACCAGTAGTAGCATCCGATGCACATCCGGAGGCATTCTGTAATCTGTGGACAATCAGAGTGTTGATGAAACACAGAAATTGCATCGGGATTCAATTCAACAGGCACCATGCGCACTTTCCTCCATGTGAGTAATGTCTCAAACAGTCTAAGCTTTGATCGTTCCCTGGAAGACCAGTAGTAGTTTCCGATGCACATCTGGGGGCTTTCTGTAATCTGTGGACTATCAGAGTGTTGATGAAACACAGAAATTGCCTCGGGATTGAATACAACAGTCAACATGAACAGTTTCCTCCATGGGAGTAATTCTCAAACAGTCTATGCTTTCATCGTTCCCTGTAAGACCAGTAGTAGTTTCCGATGCACATCTGGTGGCATTCTGTAATGTGTAGACTATCAGGGTGTTGATGAAACACAGAAATTGCATCGGGATTGAGTACAACAGTCACCATGCGCACTTTCCTACACGGGAGTAATGTCTCAAACAGTCTACGATTTGATCGTTCCCTGGAAGACCAGTAGTAGTTTACGATGAACATCTGGTGGCATTCTGTAATCTGTGGCCTATCAGATTGTTGATGAAACGCAGAAATTGCATCGGGATTGAATACAACAGTCACCATGCGCACTTTCCTCCATGGGAGTAATTCTCAAACAGTCTATACTTTGATCGTTCCCTGTAAGACCAGTAGTAGTTTCCGATGAACATCTGGAGGCATTCTGTAATCTGTGGACTATTAGAGTGTTGATGAAACACAGAAATTGCATCGGGATTAAATACAACAGACACCATGCGCACATTCCCCCATAAAAGTAATGTCTCAAACAGTCTACGAAATAATCGTTCCCTGGAAGACCAGTAGTAGCTACCGATGAACATATGGAGGCATTCTGTAATCTGTGGACTATCAGTGTGTTGATGAAACACAGATATTGCATAGGGATTGAATACAACAGTCACCATGCGCACTTTCCTCCATTGGAGTAATGTCTCAAACAGTCTACGTTTTGATCGTTCCCTGGATGACCAGTAGTAGTTTCCGATGCACATCTGGAGGCATTCTGTAAAATGTGGACTATCAGAGTGTTGATGAAACACAGAAATTGCATCCGGATTGAATACAACAGTAACCATGGGCACTTTCCTCCATAAAAGTAATGTCTCAAACAGTCTACGCTTTGATCGTTCCCTGGAAGACCAGTAGTAGCTTCCGATGCACATCTGGAGGCATTCTGTAATCTGTGGACAATCAGAGTGTTGATGAAACACAGAAATTGCATCGGGATTGAATTCAACAGGCACCATGCGCACTTTCCTCCATGGGAGTAATGTCTCAAACAGTCTACGCTTTTATCGTTCCCTGGAAGACCAGTAGTAGTTTCCGATGCACATCTGGGGGCTTTCTGTAATCTGTGGACTATCAGAGTGTTGATGAAACACAGAAATTGCCTCGGGATTGAATACTACAGTCATAATACGCACTTTCCTCCATGGGAGTAATTCTCAAACAGTCTATGCTTTAATCGTTCCCTTTAAGACCAGCAGTAGTTTCCGATGCATATCTGGTGACATCCTGTAATCTGTGGACTATCAGAGTGTTGATGAAACACAGAAATTGCATCGGGAATGAATACAACAGTCACCATGCGCACTTTCCTCCATGGGAGTAATGTCTCAAACAGTCTACGCTTTGATCGTTCCCTGGAAGACCAGTAGAAGTTTCCGATGCACATCTGGGGGCTTTCCGTAAACTGCGGACTATCAGAGTGTTGATGAAACACAGAAATTGCCTCGGGATTGAATACAACATTCAACATGCGCAGTTTCCTCCATGGGAGTAATTCTCAAACAGTCTATGCTTTCATCGTTCCCTGTAAGACCAGTAGTAGTTTCCGATGCACATCTGGTGGCATTCTGTAATGTGTAGACAATCGGGGTGTTGATGAAACACAGAAATTGCATCGGGATTGAGTACAACAGTCACCATGCGCACTTTCCTACACGGGAGTAATGTCTCAAACAGTCTACGATTTGATCGTTCCCTGGAAGACCAGTAGTAGTTTCCGATGCACATCTGGTGGCCTTCTGTAATCTGTGGACTATCAGAGTGCTGATGAAACACAGAAATTGCATCGCCATTGAGTACAACAATCACAATGCGCACTTTCCTACACGGGAGTCATGTCTCAAACAGTCTACGATTTGATCGTTCCCTGGAAGACCAGTAGTAGTTTGCGATGAACATCTGGAGGCATTCTGTAATCTGTGGACAATCACAATGTTGACGAAACACAGAAATTGCATCGGGATTGAATACAACAGTCACCATGCGCACATTCCTCCATAAAAGTAATGTCTCAAACAGTCTACGCTTTGATCGTTCCCTGGAAGACCAGTAGTAGTTTCCGATGCACATCTGGAGGCATTCTGTAATCTGTGGACTATCAGAGTGTTGATGAAACACAGAAATTGCATCGGGATTGAGTACAACAGTCAGCATGCGCACTTTCCTACACGGGAGTAATGTCTCAAACAGTCTACGATTTGATCGTTCCCTGGAAGACCAGCAGTAGTTTCCGATGCACATCTGGTGGCATTCTGTAATCTGGGGACTATCAGCGTGTTGATGAAACTCAGAAATTGCATCGGGATTGAATACAACAGTCACCATGCGCACTTTCCTCCACGGGAGTAGTGTCTCAAACAGTCTACTCTTTGATCGTTCGCTGGAAGACCAGTAGTAGTTTCCGATGCACATCTGGTGGCCTTCTGTAATCTGTGGACCTTCAGCGTGTTAAAGAAACACAGAAATTGCATCGGGAATGAATACAACAGTCACCATGCGCACTTTCCTTCACGGGAGGTATGTCTCGAACAGTCTACGCTATGATCGTTCCCTGGAACACCAGTAGTAGTGTCCGATGCACATCTGGTGGCATTCTGTAATCTGTGGCCTATCAGATTGTTGATGAAACGCAGAAATTGCATCGGGATTGAATACAAAAGTCACCATGCGCACTTTCCTCCATGGGAGTAATTCTCAAACAGTCTATGCTTTGATCGTTCCCTGTAAGACCAGTAGTAGTTTCCGATGAACATCTGGAGGCATTCTGTAATCTGTGGACTATTAGAGTGTTGATGAAACACAGAAATTGCATCGGGATTAAATACAACAGACACCATGCGCACATTCCCCCATAAAAGTAATGTCTCAAACAGTCTACGAAATAATCGTTCCCTGGAAGACCAGTAGTAGCTTCCGATGAACATATGGAGGCATTCTGTAAACTGTGGACTATCAGTGTGTTGATGAAACACAGATATTGCATAGGGATTGAATACATCAGTCACCATGCGACATTTCCTCCATTGGAGTAATGTCTCAAACAGTCTACGCTTTGATCGTTCCCTGGAAGACCAGTAGTGGTATCCGATGCACATCTGGAGGCATTCTGTAAAATGTGGACTATCAGAGTGTTGATGAAACACAGAAATTGCATCCGGATTGAATACAACAGTCACCATGCGCACTTCCCTCCATGGGAGTAATGTCCCAAACAGTCAACGCTTTGATCGTTCTCTGGAAGACCAGTAGTAGTTTCCGATGAACATCTGGAGGCATTCTGTAATCTGTGGACTATCAGAGTGATGATGAAACACAGAAATTGCATCGGGATTGAATAAAACAGTCACCATGCGCACTTTCCTCCACGGTAGTAATGTCTCAAACAGTCTACGCTTTGATCGTTCCCTGGAAGACCAGTAGTAGTTTCCGATGCACATCTGGGGGCTTTCTGTAATCTGTGGACTATCAGAGTGTTGATGAGACACAGAAATTGCATCGGGATTGAATACAACAGTCACCATGCGCACTTTCCTCCATGGGAGTAATTCTCAAACAGTCTATGTTTTGATCGTTCCCTGTAATACCAGTAATAGTTTCCGATGCACATCAGGTGGCATTCTGTAATCTGTGGACTATCAGAGTGTTGATGAAACACAGAAATTACATCGGGATTGAATACAACAGTCACCATGCGCACTTTCTTGCATAAAAGTAATGTCTCAAACAGTCTACCCTTTGAGCGTTACCTGGAAGACCAGTAGTAGTTTCCGATGAACATCTGGAGGCATTCTGTAATCTGTGGACTATCAGAGTGTTAATGAAACACAGAAATTGCATCGGGATTGAATACGACAGTCTCCATGCGCAGTTTTCTCAATGGGTGTAATGTCTCAAACAGTTTACGCTTTGATCGTTCCTGGAAGACCAGTAGTAGTTTCCGATGAACATCTGGAGGCATTCTGTAATCTGTGGACTATCAGAGTGTTGATTAAACACATAAATTGCATCGGGAATGAATACAACAGTCACCATGCGCACTTTCCTCTACGGTAGTAATGTCTCAAACAGTCTACGCTTTGATCGTTCCCTGTAAGACCAGTAGTAGTTTCCGATAAACAGCTGGCGGCATTCTGTAATCTGTGGACTATCAGAGTGTTGATGAAACACAGAAATTGCATCGGGATTGAATACAACAGTCACCATGCGCACTTTCCTCCATGGGAGTAATGTCTGAAACAGTCTACGCTTTGATCGTTCCCAGGAAGACCAGTAGTAGTTTCCGATGCATATCTGGAGGCATTCTGTAAAATGTGGACTATCAGAGTGTTGATGAAACACAGAAATAGCATCCGGATTGAATACAACAGTCACCATGCGCACTTTCCTCCACGGGAGAAATGTCTCAAACACTCTACGCTTTGATCGTTCCCTGGAAGACCAGTAGAAGTTTCCGATGCACATCTGGTGGCATTCTGTAATGTGTAGACTATCAGAGTGTTGATGAAACACAGTAATTGCATCGGGATTGAATACAACAGTCATCATGCGCACTTTCCTCCATGGCAGTAGTGTCTCTAACAGTCTACGCTTTGATCGTTCCCCAGAAGACCAGTAGTAGTTTCCTATGCACATCTGGAGGCTTTCTGTACACTGTGGACTATCAGAGTGTAGATGAAACACAGAAATTGCATCGGGGTTGAATACAACATTCTCCATGCGCAGTTTCCTCCATGGGAGTAATGTCTCAAACAGTTTACGCTTTGATCGTTCCCTGGAAGACCAGTAGTAATTTCCGATGCACATCTGGTGGCATTCTGTAATCTGTGGACCTTCAGCGTGTTAAAGAAACACAGAAATTGCATCGGGAATGAATACAACAGTCACCATGCGCACTTTCCTTCACGGGAGGTATGTCTCGAACAGTCTACGCTTTGATCGTTCCCTGGAACACCAGTAGTAGTGTCCGATGCACATCTGGTGGCATTCTGTAATCTGTGGCCTATCACATTGTTGATGAAACGCAGAAATTGCATCGGGATTGAATACAAAAGTCACCATGCGCACTTTCCTCCATGGGAGTAATTCTCAAACAGTCTATGCTTTGATCGTTCCCTGTAAGACCAGTAGTAGTTTCCGATGAACATCTGGAGGCATTCTGTAATCTATGGACTATTAGAGTGTTGATGAAACACAGAAATTGCATCGGGATTAAATACAACAGACACCATGCGCACATTCCCCCATAAAAGTAATGTCTCAAACAGTCTACGAAATAATCGTTCCCTGGAAGACCAGTAGTAGCTTCGATGAACATATGGAGGCATTCTGTAAACTGTGGACTATCAGTGTGTTGATGAAACACAGATATTGCATAGGGATTGAATACATCAGTCACCATGCGACCTTTCCTCCATTGGAGTAATGTCTCAAACAGTCTACGCTTTGATCGTTCCCTGGAAGACCAGTAGTGGTATCCGATGCACATCTGGAGGCATTCTGTAAAATGTGGACTATCAGAGTGTTGATGAAACACAGAAATTGCATCCGGATTGAATACAACAGTCACCATGCGCACTTCCCTCCATGGGAGTAATGTCCCAAACAGTCAACGCTTTGATCGTTCTCTGGAAGACCAGTAGTAGTTTCCGATGAACATCTGGAGGCATTCTGTAATCTGTGGACTATCAGAGTGATGATGAAACACAGAAATTGCATCGGGATTGAATAAAACAGTCACCATGCGCACTTTCCTCCACGGTAGTAATGTCTCAAACAGTCTACGCTTTGATCGTTCCCTGGAAGACCAGTAGTAGTTTCCGATGCACATCTGGGGGCTTTCTGTAATCTGTGGACTATCAGAGTGTTGATGAGACACAGAAATTGCATCGGGATTGAATACAACAGTCACCATGCGCACTTTCCTCCATGGGAGTAATTCTCAAACAGTCTATGTTTTGATCGTTCCCTGTAATACCAGTAATAGTTTCCGATGCACATCAGGTGGCATTCTGTAATCTGTGGACTATCAGAGTGTTGATGAAACACAGAAATTACATCGGGATTGAATACAACAGTCACCATGCGCACTTTCTTGCATAAAAGTAATGTCTCAAACAGTCTACCCTTTGAGCGTTACCTGGAAGACCAGTAGTAGTTTCCGATGAACATCTGGAGGCATTCTGTAATCTGTGGACTATCAGAGTGTTGATGAAACACAGAAATTGCATCGGGATTGAATACGACAGTCTCCATGCGCAGTTTTCTCAATGGGAGTAATGTCTCAAACAGTTTACGCTTTGATCGTTCCTGGAAGACCAGTAGTAGTTTCCGATGAACATCTGGAGGCATTCTGTAATCTGTGGACTATCAGAGTGTTGATTAAACACATAAATTGCATCGGGAATGAATACAACAGTCACCACGCGCACTTTCCTCTACGGTAGTAATGTCTCAAACAGTCTACGCTTTGATCGTTCCCTGGAAGACAAGTAGTAGTTTCCGATAAACAGCTGGCGGCATTCTGTAATCTGTGGACTATCAGAGTGTTGATGAAACACAGAAATTGCATCGGGATTGAATACAACAGTCACCATGCGCACTTTCCTCCATGGGAGTAATGTCTGAAACAGTCTACGCTTTGATCGTTCCCAGGAAGACCAGTAGTAGTTTCCGATGCACATCTGGAGGCATTCTGTAAAATGTGGACTATCAGAGTGTTGATGAAACACAGAAATAGCATCCGGATTGAATACAACAGTCACCATGCGCACTTTCCTCCACGGGAGAAATGTCTCAAACAATCTACGCTTTGATCGTTCCCTGGAAGACCAGTAGAAGTTTCCGATGCACATCTGGTGGCATTCTGTAATGTGTAGACTATCAGAGTGTTGATGAAACACAGTAATTGCATCGGGATTGAATACAACAGTCATCATGCGCACTTTCCTCCATGGCAGTAGTGTCTCTAACAGTCTACGCTTTGATCGTTCCCCAGAAGACCAGTAGTAGTTTCCTATGCACATCTGGAGGCTTTCTGTACACTGTGGACTATCAGAGTGTAGATGAAACACAGAAATTGCATCGGGGTTGAATACAACATTCTCCATGCGCAGTTTCCTCCATGGGAGTAATGTCTCAAACAGTTTACGCTTTGATCGTTCCCTGGAAGACCAGTAGTAATTTCCGATGCACATCTGGTGGCATTCTGTAATCTGTGGACTATCAGAGTGTTGATGAAACACAGAAATTGCATCGGGAATGAATACAACAGCCTTCATGCGCACTTTCCTCCACGGGAGGTATGTCTCAAACAGTCTACGCTTTGATCGTTCCCTGGAAGACCAGTAGTAGTTTCCGATGCACATCTGGAGGCATTCTGTAAAATGTGGACTATCAGACTGTTGATGAAACACAGAAATTGCATCCAGATTGAATACAACAGTCACCATGCCCAATTTCCTCCACGGAAGAAATGTCTCAAACATTCTACGCTTTGATCGTTCCCTGGAAGACCAGTAGTAGTTTCCGATGCACATCTGGTGTTATTCTGTAATGTGTAGACTATCAGAGTGTTGATGCAACACAGTAATAGCATCGGGATTCAATACAACAGTAACCATGCGCACTTTCCTCCATAGGAGTAATGTCTCTAACAGTGTACGCTTTGATCGTTCCCCAGAAGACTAGTAGTAGTTTCCTATACACATCTGGAGGCTTTCTGTACACTGTGGACTATCAGAGTGTTGATGAAACACAGAAATTGCATCGGGATTGAATACAACAGTCTCCATGCGCAGTTTCCTCAATGGGAGTAACGTCTCAAACAGTCTACGCTTTGATCGTTCCTGGAAGACCAGTAGTAGTTTCCGATGAACATCTGGAGGCATTCTGTAATCTGTGGACTATCAGAGTGTTGATGAAACACAGAAATTGCATCGGGAATGAATACAACAGTCACCAAGCTCACTTTCCTCCACGGTAGTAATGTCTCAAACAGTCAACGCTTTGATCGATCCCTGGAAGACCAGTAGTAGTTTCCGATAAACAGCTGGCGGCATTCTGTAATCTGTGGACTCTCAGAGTGTTGATGAAACACAGAAATTGCATCGGGATTGAATACAACAGTCACCATGCTCACTTTCCTCCATGGGAGTAATGTCTCTAACAGGCTTCGCTTTGATCATTCCCTGGAAGACCAGTAGTAGTTTCCGATGCTCATCTGGGAGCTTTCTTTAATCTGTGGCCTATTAGAGTGTTGATGAAACACAGAAATTGCATCGGGATTGAATACAACAGTCACCATGCGCACTTTCCTCCATGGGAGTAATTCTAAAACAGTCTATGCTTTGTTCGTTCCCTGTAAGACCCGTAGTAGTTTCCGATTAACATCTGGTGGCATTCTGTATTCTGTGGAGTATCAGAGTGTTGATGAAACACAGAAATTGCTTCGGGATTCAATACAACAGTCACCATGCTCACTTTCCTCCATAAAAGTAACGTCTCAAACAGTCTACGCTTTGATCGTTCCCTGGAAGACCAGTAGTAGTTTCCGATGCACATCTGGAAGCATTCTGGATTCTGTGGAGTATCAGAGTGTTGATGAAACACAGAAATTCATCGGGATTGAATACAACAGTCACCATGTGCACTTTCCTCCATGTTAGTAATGTCTCAAACAGTCTACGCTTTGATCGTTCCCTGGAAGACCAGTAGTAGTTTCCGATGAACATCTGGAGGCATTCTGTAATCTCTGGACTATCAGAGTGTTAAAGTAACACAGAAATTGCATCGGGAATGAATACAACAGTCACCATGCGCACTTTCCTACACCGGAGGTATGTCTCGAACAGTCTACGCTTTGATCGTTCCCTGGAAGACTAGTAGTAGTTTCCGATGCACATCTGGGGGCTTTCTGTACACTGTGGACTATCAGAGTGTTGATGAAACACAGAAATTGCATCGGGATTGAATACAACAGTCTCCATGCGCAGTTTCCTCAATGGGAGTAATGTCTCAAACGGTTTACGCTTTGATCGTTCCTGTAAGACCAGTAGTAGTTTCCGATGAACATCTGGTGGCATTCTGTAATCTGTGGCCTATCAGAGTGTTGATGAAACACAGAAATTGCATCGGGATTGAATACAACAGTCACCATGCGCACTTTCCTCCATGGGAGTAATGTCTCAAACAGTCTACGCTTTGATCGTTGCCTGGAAGACCAGTAGAAGTTTCCGATGCACATCTGGGGGCTTTCCGTAATCTGTGGACTATAAGAGTGTTGATGAATCACAGAAATTGCCTCGGGATTGAATACAACAGTCAACATGCGCACTTTCCTCCGTGAGAGTAATTCTCTAACAGTCTATGCTTTGATCGTTCCCTGTAAGACCAGTAGTAGTTTCCGATGCACATCTGGTGGCATTCTGTAATGTGTAGACTATCAGGGTGTTGATGAAACACAGTAATTGCTTCGGGATTGAATACAACAGTAACCATGCGCACTTTCCTCCATAAAAGTAATGTCTCAAACAGTCTACGCTTTGATCGTTCCCTGGAAGACCAGTAGTAGCTTCCGATGCACATCTGGAGGCATTTTGTAATCTGTGGACAATCAGAGTGTTGATGAAACACAGAAATTGCATCGAGATTGAATTCAACAGGCACCATGCGCACTTTCCGCCATGTGAGTAATGTCTCAAACAGTCTACGTATTGATCGTTCCCTGGAAGACCAGTAGTAGTTTCCGATGCACATCTGGGGGCTTTCTGTAATCTGTGGACTATCAGAGTGTTGATGAAACACAGAAATTGCCTCGTGATTGAATACAACAGTCATAATACGCTCTTTCCTCCATGGGAGTAATTCTCAAACAGTCTATGCTTTGATCGTTCCCTTTAAGACCAGCAGTAGTTTCCGATGCATATCTGGTGGCATTCTGTAATCTGAGGACTATCAGAGTGTTGATGAAACACAGAAATTGCATCGGGAATGAATACAACAGTCACCATGCACACTTTCCTCCATGGGAGTAATGTCTCATACAGTCTACGCTTTGATCGTTCCCTGGAAGACCAGTAGAAGTTTCCGATGCACATCTGGGGGCTTTCCGTAATCTGTGGACTATCAGAGTGTTGATGAAACACAGAAATTGCCTCGGGATTGAATACAACAGTCAACATGCGCAGTTTCCTCCATGGGAGTAATTCTCAAACAGTCTATGCTTTGATCGTTCCCTGTAAGACCAGTAGTAGTTTCCGATGCACATCTGGTGGCATTCTGTAATGTGTAGACTATCAGGGTGTTGATGAATCACAGAAATTGCATCGGGATTGAGTACAACAGTCACCATGCGCACTTTCCTACACGGGAGTAGTGTCTCAAACAGTCTACGATTTGATCGTTCCCTGGAAGACCAGCAGTAGTTTCCGATGCACATCTGGTGGCATTCTGTAATCTGGGGACTATCAGAGTGTTGATGAAACTCAGAAATTGCATCGGGATTGAATACAACAGTCACCATGCGCACTTTCCTCCACGGGAGTAGTGTCTCAAACAGTCTACTCTTTGATCGTTCCCTGGAAGACCAGTAGTAGTTTCCGATGCACATCTGGTGGCATTCTGTAATCTGCGGACTATCAGAGTGTTGATGAAACACAGAAATTGCCTCGGGATTGAATACAACAGTCACCATGCGCTCTTTCCTCCATAAAAGTAATGTCTCAAACAGTCTACGCTTTGATCGTTCCCTGGAAGACCAGTAGTAGTTTCCGATGCACATCTGGAGGCATTCTGTAATCTGTGGACTATCAGAGTGTTGATGAAACACAGAAATTGCATCGGGATTGAGTACAACAGTCAGCATGCGCACTTTCCTACACGGGTGTAATGTCTCAAACAGTCTACGATTTGATCGTTCCCTGGAAGACCAGCAGTAGTTTCCGATGCACATCTGGTGGCATTCTGTAATCTGGGGACTATCAGAGTGTTGATGAAACTCAGAAATTGCATCGGGATTGAATACAACAGTCACCATGCGCACTTTCCTCCACGGGAGTAGTGTCTCAAACAGTCTACTCTTTGATCGTTCCCTGGAAGACCAGTAGTAGTTTCCGATGCACATCTGGTGGCATTCTGTAATCTGCGGACTATCAGAGTGTTGATGAAACACAGAAATTGCAACCAGATTGAATACAACAGTCACCATGCGCACTTTCCTCCTTGGAAGAAATTCTCAAACAGTCTATTCTTTGATCCTTCCCTGTAAGACCAGTAGTAGTTTCCGATGCACATCTGGTGAACTTCTGTAATCTGTGGACCTTCAGAGTGTTAAAGAAACACAGAAATTGCATCGGGAATGAATACAACAGTCACCATGCGCACTTTCCTCCACGGGAGGTATGTCTCGAACAGTCTACGCTTTGATCGTTCCCTTGAAGACCAGTAGTAGCTTCCGATGAACATATGGTGGCATTCTGTAATTTGTGGCCTATCAGAGTGTTGATGAAACGCAGAAATTGCATCGGGATTGAATACAACAGTCACCATACGCACTTTCCTCCATGGGAGTAATGTCTCTAACAGTCTACGCTTTGATCGTTCCCCAGAAGACCAGTAGTAGTTTCCTATGCACATCTGGAGGCTTTCGGTACACTGTGGACTATCAGAGTGTCGATGAAACACAGAAATTGCATCGGGGTTGAATAGAACAGTCTCCATGCGCAGTTTCCTCCATGGGAGTTACGTCTCAAACAGTTTACGCTTTGATCGTTCCCTTGAAGACCAGTAGTAGTTTCCGATGAACATCTGGAGGCATTCTGTAATCTGTGGACTATCAGAGTGATGATGAAACACAGAAATTGCATCGGGATTGAATAAAACAGTCACCATGCGCACTTTCCTCCACGGTAGTAATGTCTCAAACAGTCTACGCTTTGATCGTTCCCTGGAAGACCAGTAGTAGTTTCCGATGCACATCTGGGGGCTTTCTGTAATCTGTGGACTATCAGAGTGTTGATGAGACACAGAAATTGCATCGGGATTGAATACAACAGTCACCATGCGCACTTTCCTCCATGGGAGTAATTCTCAAACAGTCTATGTTTTGATCGTTCCCTGTAAGACCAGTAATAGATTCCGATGCACATCAGGTGGCATTCTGTAATCTGTGGACTATCAGTGTGTTGATGAAACACAGAAATTGCATCGGGATTGAATACAACAGTCACCATGCGCACTTTCTTCCATAAAAGTAATGTCTCAAACAGTCTACCGTTTGATCGTTACCTGGAAGACCAGTAGTAGTTTCCGATGAACATCTGGAGGCATTCTGTAATCTGTGGACTATCAGAGTGTTGATGAAACACAGAAATTGCATCGGGATTGAATACAACAGTCTCCATGCGCAGTTTCCTCAATGGGAGTAATGTCTCTAACAGTTTACGCTTTGATCGTTCCTGGAAGACCAGTAGTAGTTTCCGATGAACATCTGGAGGCATTCTGTAATCTGTGGACTATCAGAGTGTTGATTAAACACAGAAATTGCATCGGGAATGAATACAACAGTCACCACGCGCACTTTCCTCTATGGTAGTAATGTCTCAAACAGTCTACGCTTTGATCGTTCCCTGGAAGACCAGTAGTAGTTTCCGAAGCACAGCTGGTGTTATTCTGTAATGTGTAGACTATCAGAGTGTTGATGCAACACAGTAATAGCATCGGGATTCAATACAACAGTCACCATGCGCACTTTCCCCCATAGGAGTAATGTCTCTAACAGTCTACGCTTTGATCGTTCCCCAGAAGACCAGTAGTAGTTTCCTATGCACATCTGGAGGCTTTCGGTACACTGTGGACTATCAGAGTGTCGATGAAACACAGAAATTGCATCGGGGTTGAATAGAACAGTCTCCATGCGCAGTTTCCTCCATGGGAGTTACGTCTCAAACAGTTTACGCTTTGATCGTTCCCTTGAAGACCAGTAGTAGTTTCCGATGAACATCTGGAGGCATTCTGTAATCTGTGGACTATCAGAGTGATGATGAAACACAGAAATTGCATCGGGATTGAATAAAACAGTCACCATGCGCACTTTCCTCCACGGTAGTAATGTCTCAAACAGTCTACGCTTTGATCGTTCATTGGAAGACCAGTAGTAGTTTCCGATGCACATCTGGGGGCTTTCTGTAATCTGTGGACTATCAGAGTGTTGATGAGACACAGAAATTGCATCGGGATTGAATACAACAGTCACCATGCGCACTTTCCTCCATGGGAGTAATTCTATAACAGTCTATGTTTTGATCGTTCCCTGTAAGACCAGTAATAGATTCCGATGCACATCAGGTGGCATTCTGTAATCTGTGGACTATCAGTGTGTTGATGAAACACAGAAATTGCATCGGGATTGAATACAACAGTCAACATGCGCACTTTCTTCCATAAAAGTAATGTCTCAAACAGTCTACCGTTTGATCGTTACCTGGAAGACCAGTAGTAGTTTCCGATGAACATCTGGAGGCATTCTGTAATCTGTGGACTATCAGAGTGTTGATGAAACACAGAAATTGCATCGGGATTGAATACAACAGTCTCCATGCGCAGTTTCCTCAATGGGAGTAATGTCTCTAACAGTTTACGCTTTGATCGTTCCTGGAAGACCAGTAGTAGTTTCCGATGAACATCTGGAGGCATTCTGTAATCTGTGGACTATCAGAGTGTTGATTAAACACAGAAATTGCATCGGGAATGAATACAACAGTCACCACGCGCACTTTCCTCTACGGTAGTAATGTCTCAAACAGTCTACGCTTTGATCGTTCCCTGGAAGACCAGTAGTAGTTTCCGAAGCACAGCTGGTGTTATTCTGTAATGTGTAGACTATCAGAGTGTTGATGCAACACAGTAATAGCATCGGGATTCAATACAACAGTCACCATGCGCACTTTCCTCCATAGGAGTAATGTCTCTAACAGTCTACGCTTTGATCGTTCCCCAGAAGACCAGTAGTAGTTTCCTATACACATCTGCAGGCTTTCTGTACACTGTGGACTATCAGAGTGTTGATGAAACACAGAAATTGCATCGGGATTGAATACAACAGTCTCCATGCGCAGTTTCCTCAATGGGAGTAATGTCTCAAACAGTTTACGCTTTGATCGTTCCTGGAAGACCAGTAGTAGTTTCCGATGAACATCTGGAGGCATTCTGTAATCTGTGGACTATCAGAGTGTTGATGAAACACAGAAATTTCTTCGGGATTCAATACAACAGTCACCATGCGCACTTTCCTCCATAAAAGTAATGTCTCAAACAGTCTACGCTTTGATCGTTCCCTGGAAGACCAGTAGTAGTTTCCGATGCACATCTGGAGGCATTCTGTAATCTATGGACTATCAGAGTGTTGATGAAACACAGAAATTGCATCGGGATGAATACAACAGTCACCATGCGAACTTTCCTCCGTGGGAGTAATGTCCCAAACAGTCCACGCTTTGATCGTTCCCTGTAAGACCAGTAGTAGTTTCCGATGCACACCTGGAAGCATTCTGTAATCTGTGGACTATCAGAGTGTTGATGAAACACAGAAATTGCATCGGGATTGAATACAACAGTCACCATGCGTACTCTCCTCCACGGGAGGTATGGCTCAAACAGTCTACGCTTTGATCGTTCCCTGGAAGAGTAGTAGTAGTTTCCGATGCACATCTGGCGGCATTCTGTAATCTGTCTACTATCAGAGTGTTGATGAAACACAGAAATTGCATCGGGATTGAATACAACAGTCACCATGCGCACTTTCCTCCATGGGAGTAATGTCCACAAACAGTCTACGCTTTGATCATTCCCTGGAAGACCAGTAGTAGTTTCCGATGCACATCTGGAAGCATTCTGGGTTCTATGGAGTATCAGAGTGTTGATGAAACACAGAAATTGCATCGGGATTGAATACAACAGTCACCATGCGCACTTTCCTCCATGGGAGTAATGTCTCAAACAGTCTACGCTTTGATCGTTCCCTGGAAGACCAGTAGTAGTTTCCGATGAACATCTGGAGGCATTCTGTAATCTGTGGACTATCAATGTGTTAAAGTAACACAGAAATTGCATCGGGAATGAATACAACAGTCACCATGCGCACTTTCCTACACCGGAGGTATGTCTCGAACAGTCTACGCTTTGATCGTTCCCTGGAAGACTAGTAGTAGTTTCCGATGCACATCTGGGGGCTTTCTGTACACTGTGGACTATCAGAGTGTTGATGAAACACAGAAATTGCATCGGGATTGAATACAACAGTCTCCATGCGCAGTTTCCTCAGTGGGAGTAATGTCTCAAACAGTTTACGCTTTGATCGTTCCTGTAAGAACTGTAGTAGTTTCCGATGAACATCTGGTGGCATTCTGTAATGTGTAGACTATCAGGGTGTTGATGAAACACAGTAATTGCATCGGGATTGAATACAACAGTAACCATGCGCACTTTCCTCCATAAAAGTAATGTCTCAAACAGTCTACGCTTTGATCGTTCCCTGGAAGACCAGTAGTAGCTTCCGATGCACATCTGGAGGCATTCTGTAATCTGTGGACAATCAGAGTGTTGATGAAACACAGAAATTGCATCGGGATTGAATACAACAGTCATAATACGCACTTTCCTCCATGGGAGTAATTCTCAAACAGTCTATGCTTTGATCGTTCCCTTTAAGACCAGCAGTAGTTTTCGATGCATATCTGGTGGCATTCTGTAATCTGTGGACTATCAGCGTGTTGATGAAACACAGAAATTGCATCGGGAATGAATACAACAGTCACCATGCGCACTTTCCTCCATGGGAGTAATGTCTCAAACAGTCTACGCTTTGATCGTTCCCTGGAAGACCAGTAGAAGTTTCCGATGCACATCTGGGGGCTTTCCGTAATCTGTGGACTATCAGAGTGTTGATGAAACACAGAAATTGCCTCGGGATTGAATACAACAGGCACCATGCGCACTTTCCTCCATGTGAGTAATGTCTCAACCAGTCTACGCTTTGATCGTTCCCTGGAAGACCAGTAGTAGTTTCCGATGCACATCTGGGGGCATTCTGTAATCTGTGGACTATCAGAGTGTTGATGAAACACAGAAATTGCCTCGGGATTGAATACAACTGTCATAATACGCACTTTCCTCCATGGGAGTAATTCTCAAACAGTCTATGCTATGATCGTTCCCTTTAAGACCAGCAGTAGTTTTCGATGCATATCTGGTGGCATTCTGTAATCTGTGGACTATCAGCGTGTTGATGAAACACAGAAATTGCATCGGGAATGAATATAACAGTCACCATGCGCACTTTCCTCCATGGGAGTAATGTCTCAAACAGTCTACGCTTTGATCGTTCCCTGGAAGACCAGTAGAAGTTTCCGATGCACATCTGGGGGCTTTCCGTAATCTGTGGACTATCAGAGTGTTGATGAAACACAGAAATTGCCTCGGGATTGAATACAACAGTCAACATGCGCAGTTTCCTCCATGGGAGTAATTCTCAAACAGTCTATGCTTTGATCGTACCCTGTAAGACCAGTAGTAGTTTCCGATGCACATCTGGTGGCATTCTGCAATGTGTAGACTATCAGGGTGTTGATGAAACACAGAAATTGCATCGGGATTGAGTACAACAGTCACCATGCGCACTTTCCTACACGGGAGTAATGTCTCAAACAGTCTACGATTTGATCGTTCCCTGGAAGACCAGTAGTAGTTTCCGATGCACATCTGGTGGCCTTCTGTAATCTGTGGACTATCAGAGTGCTGATGAAACACAGAAATTGCATCGCGATTTAGTACAACAATCACAATGCGCACTTTCCTACACGGGAGTCATGTCTCAAACAGTCTACGATTTGATCGTTCCCTGGAAGACCAGTAGTAGTTTACGATGAACATCAGGAGGCATTCTGTAATCTGTGGACAATCAGAATGTTGATGAAACACAGAAATTGCATCGGGATTGAGTACAACAGTCAGCATGCGCACTTTCCTACACGGGAGTAATGTCTCAATAGGTCTACGCTTTGATCGTTCCCTGGAAGACCAGTAGTAGTTTCCGATGCACATCTGGGGGCTTTCTGTAATCTGTGGACTATCAGAGTGTTGATGAGACACAGAAATTGCATCGGGATTGAATACAACAGTCACCATGCGCACTTCCCTCCATGGGAGTAATTCTCAAACAGTCTATGTTTTTATCGTTCCCTGTAAGACCAGTAATAGTTTCCGGTGCACATCAGATGGCATTCTGTAATCTGTGGACTATCAGAGTGTTTATGAAACACAGAAATTTCTTCGGGATTCAATACAACAGTCACCATGCGCACTTTCCTCCATAAAAGTAATGTCTCAAACAGTCTACGCTTTGATCGTTCCCTGGAAGACCAGTAGTAGTTTCCGATGCACATCTGGAGGCATTCTGTAATCTATGGACTATCAGAGTGTTGATGAAACACAGAAATTGCATCGGGATGAATACAACAGTCACCATGCGAACTACCCTCCGTGGGAGTAATGTCCCAAACAGTCCACGCTTTGATCGTTCCCTGTAAGACCAGTAGTAGTTTCCGATGCACACCTGGAAGCATTCTGTAATCTGTGGACTATCAGAGTGTTGATGAAACACAGATATTGCATCGGGATTGAATACAACAGTCACCATGCGCACTTTCCTCCACGGGAGGTATGGCTCAAACAGTCTACGCTTTGATCGTTCCCTGGAAGAGTAGTAGTAGTTTCCGATGCACATCTGGCGGCATTCTGTAATCTGTCTACTATCAGAGTGTTGATGAAACACAGAAATTGCATCGGGATTGAATACAACAGTCACCATGCGCACTTTCCTCCATGGGAGTAATGTCCACAAACAGTCTACGCTTTGATCATTCCCTGGAAGACCAGTAGTAGTTTCCGATGCACATCTGGAAGCATTCTGGGTTCTATGGAGTATCAGAGTGTTGATGAAACACAGAAATTGCATCGGGATTGAATACAACAGTCACCATGCGCACTTTCCTCCATGGGAGTAATGTCTCAAACAGTCTACGCTTTGATCGTTCCCTGGAAGACCAGTAGTAGTTTCCGATGAACATCTGGAGGCATTCTGTAATCTGTGGACTATCAGAGTGTTAAAGTAACACAGAAATTGCATCGGGAATGAATACAACAGTCACCATGCGCACTTTCCTACACTGGAGGTATGTCTCGAACAGTCTACGCTTTGATCGTTCCCTGGAAGACTAGTAGTAGTTTCCGATGCACATCTGGGGGCTTTCTGTACACTGTGGACTAATTGAGTGTTGATGAAACACAGAAATTGCATCGGGATTGAATACAACAGTCTCCATGCGCACTTTCCTCCATGGGAGTAATGTCTCAAACAGTCTACGCTTTGATCGTTCCCTGGAAGACCAGTAGAATTTTCCGATGCACATCTGGGGGCTTTCCGTAATCTGTGGACTATCAGAGTGTTGATGAAACACAGAAATTGCCTCGGGATTGAATACAACAGTCAACATGCGCACTTTCCTCCGTGAGAGTAATTCTCAAACAGTCTATGCTTTGATCGTTCCCTGTAAGACCAGTAGTAGTTTCCGATGCACATCTGGTGGCATTCTGTAATGTGTAGACTATCAGGGTGTTGATGAAACACAGTAATTGCATCGGGATTGAATACAACAGTAACCATGCGCACTTTCCTCCATAGAAGTAATGTCTCAAACAGTCTACGCTTTGATCGTTCCCTGGAAGACCAGTAGTAGCTTCCGATGCACATCTGGAGGCATTCTGTAATATGTGGACAATCAGAGTGTTGATGAAACACAGAAATTGCCTCGGGATTGAATACAACAGGCACCATGCGCACTTTCCTCCATGTGAGTAATGTCTCAAACAGTCTACGCTTTGATCGTTCCCTGGAAGACCAGTAGTAGTTTCCGATGCACATCTGGGGGCATTCTGTAATCTGTGGACTATCAGAGTGTTGATGAAACACAGAATTGCCTCGGGATTGAATACAACAGTCATAATACGCACTTTCCTCCATGGGAGTAATTCTCAAACAGTCTATGCTTTGATCGTTCCCTTTAAGACCAGCAGTAGTTTTCGATGCATATCTGGTGGCATTCTGTAATCTGTGGACTATCAGCGTGTTGATGAAACACAGAAATTGCATCGGGAATGAATACAACAGTCACCATGCGCACTTTCCTCCATGGGAGTAATGTCTCAAACAGTCTACGCTTTGATCGTTCCCTGGAAGACCAGTAGAAGTTTCCGATGCACATCTGGGGGCTTTCCGTAATCTGTGGACTATCAGAGTGTTGATGAAACACATAAATTGCCTCGGGATTGAATACAACAGTCAACATGCGCAGTTTCCTCCATGGGAGTAATTCTCAAACAGTCTATGCTTTGATCGTACCCTGTAAGACCAGTAGTAGTTTCCGATGCACATCTGGTGGCATTCTGTAATGTGTAGACTATCAGGGTGTTGATGAAACACAGAAATTGCATCGGGATTGAGTACAACAGTCACCATGCGCACTTTCCTACACGGGAGTAATGTCTCAAACAGTCTACGATTTGATCGTTCCCTGGAAGACCAGTAGTAGTTTCCGATGCACATCTGGTGGCCTTCTGTAATCTGTGGACTATCAGAGTGCTGATGAAACACAGAAATTGCATCGCGATTGAGTACAACAATCACAATGCGCACTTTCCTACACGGGAGTCATGTCTCAAACAGTCTACGATTTGATCGTTCCCTGGAAGACCAGTAGTAGTTTACGATGAACATCAGGAGGCATTCTGTAATCTGTGGACAATCAGAATGTTGATGAAACACAGAAATTGCATCGGGATTGAGTACAACAGTCAGCATGCGCACTTTCCTACACGGGAGTAATGTCTCAATAGGTCTACGCTTTGATCGTTCCCTGGAAGACCAGTAGTAGTTTCCGATGCACATCTGGGGGCTTTCTGTAATCTGTGGACTATCAGAGTGTTGATGAGACACAGAAATTGCATCGGGATTGAATACAACAGTCACCATGCGCACTTCCCTCCATGGGAGTAATTCTCAAACAGTCTATGTTTTTATCGTTCCCTGTAAGACCAGTAATAGTTTCCGATGCACATCAGATGGCATTCTGTAATCTGTGGACTATCAGAGTGTTGATGAAACACAGAAATTGCATCGGGATTGAATACGACAGTCACCATGCGCACTTTCTTCCATAAAAGTAATGTCTCAAACAGTTTACCCTTTGATCGTTACCTGGAAGACCAGTAGTAGTTTCCGATGAACATCTGGAGGCATTCTGTAATCTGTGGACTATCAGAGTGTTGATGAAACACAGAAATTGCATCGGGATTGAATACAACAGTCTCCATGCGCAGTTTCCTCAATGGGAGTAATGTCTCTAACAGTTTAGAGCTTTGATCGTTCCTGGAAGACCAGTAGTAGTTTCCGATGAACATCTGGAGGCATTCTGTAATCTGTGGACTATCAGAGTGTTGATAAAACACAGAAATTGCATCGGGAATGAATACAATAGTCACCACGCGCACTTTCCTCTACGGTAGTAATGTCTCAAACAGTCTACGCTTCGATCGTTCCCTGGAAGACCAGTAGTGGTTTCCGATAAACAGCTGGTGGCATTCTGTAATCTGTGGACTATCAGAGTGTTGATGAAACACAGAAATTGCATCGGGATTCAATACAACAGTCGCCATGCGCACTTTCCTCCGTGGGAGTAATGTCTCTAACAGTCTACGCTTTGATCGTTCCCTGGAGGACCAGTAGTAGTTTCGAATGCACATCTGGAGGCTTTCTGTACTCTGTGGACTATCAGAGAGTTGATGAAACACAGAAATTGCATCGGGATTGAAAACAACAGTCTCCATGCGCAGTTTCCTCCATGGAAGTAATGTCTCAAACAGTCTACGCTTTGATCGTTCCCTGGAAGACCAGTAGTAGTTTTAATTGCACGTCTGGAGGCATTCTGCAACCTGTGGACTATCAGAGTGTTGATGAAACTCAGATATTGCATCGGGATTGAATACAACAGTCACCATGCGCACTTTACTCCATGGGAGTAATGTCTCTAACAGTCTACGCTTTGATCGTTCCCCAGATGACCAGTAAGAGTTTCCGAAGCACATCTGGACGCTTTCCGTAATCTGTGGACTATCACAGTGTTGATGAAACACAGAAATTGCATCGGGAGTGAACACAACAATCACTATGCGCACTTTCCTCCATGGAGTAATGTTTCAAAGAGTTTACGCTTTGATCGTTCCCTGCAAGACCAGTTGCAGTTTCCGATGCACATCTGGAGGCATTCTGTAATCTGTGGACTATCAGAGTGTTGATGAAACACAGAAATTGCATCGGGATTTTATACAACAGTCACCAAGCGCACATTCCTCCATAAAATTAATGTCTCAAACAGTCTACGCTTTGATCGTTCCCTGGAAGCCCAGTAGTAGTTTCCGATTAACATCTGGAGGCATTCTGTATTCTGTGGAGCATCAGAGTGTTGATGAAACACAGAAATTGCATTGGGGGTTGAATACAACATTCTCCATGCGCACTTTCCTCCATGGCAGTAATGTCTCTAACAGTCTAGGCTTTGATCGTTCCCCAGTAGACCAGTAGTAGTTTCCTATGCACATCTGGAGGCTTTCTGTACACTGTGGACTATCAGAGTTTTGATGAAACACAGAAATTGCATCGGGGTTGAATACAACAGTCTCCATGCGCAGTTACCTCCATGGGAGTAATGTCTCAAACAGTTTACAATTTGATCGTTCCCTGGAAGACCAGTAGTAGTTTCCGATGCATATCCGGTGGCATTCTGTAATCTGTGGACTATCAGAGTGTTGATGAAACACAGAAATTGCATCGGGAATAAATGCAACAGTCACCATGCGCACTTTCCTCCACGGGAGGTATGTCTCAAACAGTCTACGCTTTGATCTTTCCCTGGAAGACCAGTACTAGTTTCGGATGCACATCTGGAGGCATTCTGTAATCTGTGGACTATCAGAGTGTTGATGAAACACAGAAATTGCATCGGGATTGAATACAACAGTCACCATGCGCACTTTCCTCCATTGGAGTAATTCTCAAACAGTCTATGTTTTGATCGTTGCCTGTAAGACCAGTAGTAGTTTCCGATGCATATCTGGGGGCATTCTGTAATCTGTGGACTATCAGAGTGTTGATGAAACACAGAAATTGCATCGGGAATGAATACAACAGTCACCATGTGCACTTTCCTCCACGGGAGGTATGTCTCAAACAGTCTACGCTTTGATCGTTCCCTGTAAGACCAGTAGTAGTTTCCGATGCACATATGGAGGCATTCTGTAATCTGTGGACTACTAGAGTGATGATGAAACGGAGAAATTGCATCGGAATTGAATACAACAGTCACCATGCGCACATTCCTCCATAAAAGTAATGTCTCAAACAGTCTACCATTTGATCGTTCCCTGGAAGACCAGTAGCAGTTTCCGATGAACATCTGGAGGCATTCTGTAATCTGTGGACTATCAGAGTGTTGATGAAACACAGAAATTGGATCGGGATTGAATACAACAGTCACCATGCGCACTATCCAAAACGGGAGTAATGTCTCAAACAGTCTACGCTTTGATCGTTCCCTGGAAGACCAGTAGTAGTTTCCGATGCACATCTGGTGGCATTCTGTAATCTGTGGACTACTAGAGTGATGATGAAACACAGAAATTGAATCGGGATTGAATACAACAGTCACCATGCGCACATTCTTCCATAAAAGTAATGTCTCAAACAGTCTACCATTTGATCGTTACCTGGAAGACCAGTAGTAGTTTCCGATGAACATCTGGAGGCATTCTGTAATCTGCGGACTATCAGAGTGATGATGAAACACAGAAATTGCATCGGGATTGAATACAATAGTCACCATGCGCACTTTCCTCCATGGGAGTAATTTCTCAAACAGTCTATGCATTGATCTTTCCCTGGAAGACCAGTAGTAGTTTCCGAAGCACATCTGGAGGCATTCTGAAATCTGTGGACTATCAGAGAGTTGATGAAACACAGTAATTGCATCGAGATTGAATACAACAGTCGCCATGCGCTCTTTCCTCCACGGGAGAAATGTCTCAAACAATCTACGCTTTGATCGTTCCCTGGAAGACCAGTAGTAGTTTCCGATGCACATCTGGTGGCATTCTGCAATGTGTAGACTATCGGAGTGTTGATGGAACACAGTAATAGCATCGGGATTCAATACAACAGTCACCATGCGCACTTTCCTCCATAGGAGTAATGTCTCTAACAGTCTACGCTTTGATCGTTCCCCAGAAGACCAGTAGTAGTTTCCTATACACATCTGGAGGCCTTCTGTACACTGTGGACTATCAGAGTGTTGATGAAACACAGATATTGCATCGGGATTGAATACAACAGTCTCCATGCGCAGTTTCCTCAATGGGAGTAATGTCTCAAACAGTTTACGCTTTGATCGTTCCTGGAAGACCAGTAGTAGTTTCCGATGAACATCTGGAGGCATTCTGTAATCTGTGGACTATCAGAGTGTTGATTAAACACAGAAATTGCATCGGGAATGAATACAACAGTCACCACGCGCACTTTCCTCTACGGTAGTAAGTCTCAAACAGTCTACGCTTTGATCGTTCCCTGGAAGACCAGTAGTAGTTTCCGATAAACAGCTGGCGGCATTCTGCAATCTGTGGACTATCAGAGTGTTGATGAAACACAGAAATTGCATCGGGATTGAATACAACAGTCACCATGCGCACTTTCCTCCATGGGAGTAATGTCTCTAACAGGCTTCGCTTTGATCGTTCCCTGGAAGACCAGTAGTAGTTTCCGATGCACATCTGGGTGCTTTCTTTAATCTGTGGCCTATTAGAGTGTTGATGAAACACAGAAATTGCATCAGGATTGAATACAACAGTCACCATGCGCACTTTCCTCCATTTGAGTAATTCTCAAACAGTCTATACTTTGATCGTTCGCTGTAAGACCAAAAGTAGTTTCCGATTAATTTCTGGAGGCATTCTGTATTCTGTGGAGTATCAGAGTGTTGATGAAACACAGAAATTGCATCGGGATTCAATACAACAGTCACCATGCGCACTTTCCTCCATAAAAGTAACGTCTCAAACAGTCAACGCTTTGATCGTTCCCTGGAAGACCAGTAGTAGTTTCCGATGCACATCTGGAGGCATTCTGTAATCTATGGGCTATCAGAGTGTTGATGAAACACAGTTATTGCATCGGGATTGAATACAACAGTCGCCATCCGCACTTTCCTCCATGGGAGTAATGTCTCTAACAGTCTACGCTTTGATCGTTCCCTGGAAGACCAGTAGTAGTTTCCGATGCACATCTATAGGCTTTCTGTACTCTGTGGACTATCAGAGAGTTGATGAAACACAGAAATTGCATCGGGATTGAATACAACAGTCTCCAAGCGTAGTTTCCTCCATGGGAGTAATGTCTCAAACAGTCTACGCTTTGATCGTTCCCTGGAAGACCAGTAGTAGTTTCAATTGCACATCTGGGGGCATTCTGTAATCTGTGGACTATCAGAGTGTTGATGAAACACAGAAATTGCATCGGGATTGAACACAACAGTCACCATGCGCACTTTCCTCCATGGGAGTAATGTTTCAAAGAGTTTACGCATTGATCGTTCCCTGGAAGACCTGTAGCAGTTTCCGATGCACATCTGGAGGCATTCTGTAATCTGTGGACTATCAGAGTGTTGATGAATCACAGAAACTGCATCGGGATTGAATACAACAGTCACCATGCGCACTTTCCTCCACGGGAGGTATGTCTCAAACAGTTTACGCTTTGATCGTTCCCTGGAAGACCAGTAGTAGTTTACGATGCACATCTGGTGGCATTCTGTAATCTGTGGACTATCAGAGTGTTGATGAAACACAGAAATTGCATCGGGAATGAATACAACAGTCACCATGCGCTCTTTCCTCCACGGGAGAAATGTCTCAAACAATCTACGCTTTGATCGTTCCCTGGAAGACCAGTAGTTGTTTCTGATGCACATCTGGTGGCATTCTGTAATGTGTAGACTATCAGAGTGTTGATGAAACACAGTAATTGCATCGGGATTGAATACAACAGTCATCATGCGCACTTTCCTCCATGGCAGTAATGTCTCTAACAGTCTACGCTTTGATCGTTCCCCAGAAGACCAGCAGTAGTTTCCTATGCACATCTGGAGGCTTTCTGTACACTGTGGACTATCAGAGTGTTGATGAAACACAGAAATTGCATCGGGGTTGAATACAACAGTCTCCATGCGCAGTTTCCTCCATGGGAGTAATGTCTGAAACAGTTTACGCTTTGATCGTTCCCTGGAAGACCAGTAGTAGTTTCCGATGCACATCTGGTGGCATTCTGTAATCTGTGGACTATCAGAGTGTTGATGAAACACAGAAATTGCATCGGGAATGGATACAACAGTCACCATGCACACTTTCCTCCACTAGAGGTATGTCTCAAACAGTCTACGCTTTGATCGTTCCCTGGAAGACCAGTAGTTGTTTCCGATGCACATCTGGTGGCATTCTGTAATCTGTGGCCTATCAGAGCGTTGATGAAACATAGAAATTACATCGGGATTGAATACAACAGTCACCATGCGCACTTTCCTCCATGGGAGTAATCCTCAAACAGTCTATGCTTTGATCGTTCGATGTAAGACCAGTAGTAGTTTCCGATGCACATCTGGAGGCATTCTGTAATCTGTGGACTACTAGAGTGATGATGAAACACAGAAATTGCATCGGGATTGAATACAACAGTCACCATGCGCACATTCCTCCATAAAAGTAATTTCTCAAACCGTCTACCCTTTGATCGTTACCTGGAAGACCAATAGTAGTTTCCGATGAACATCTGGAGGCATTCTGTAATCTGTGGACTATCAGAGTGTTGATGAAACACAGAAATTGCATCGGGATTAAATACAACAGTCACCATGCGCACTTTCCTCCATGGGAGTAATTTCTCAAACAGTCTACGCATTGATCTTTCCCTGGAAGACCAGTAGTAGTTTCCGATGCACATCTGGAGGCATTCTGAAATCTGTGGACTATCAGAGTGTTGATGAAACACAGAATTTGCATCTACATCTACATCTACATCTACATCCGTACTCCGCAAGCCACCTGACGGTGTGTGGCGGAGGGTACCCTGAGTACCTCTATCGGTTCTCCCTTCTATTCCAGTCTCGTATTGTACGTGGAAAGAAGGATTGTCGGTATGCTTCTGTGTGGGCTCTAATCTCTCTGATTATATCCTCATGGTCTCTTCGCGAGATATACGTAGGAGGGAGCAATATACTGCTTGACTCTTCGGTGAACGTATGTTCTCGAAACTTCAACAAAAGCCCGTACCGAGCTACTGAGCGTCTCTCCTGCAGAGTCTTCCACTGGAGTTTATCTATCTTCTCCGTAACGCTTTCGCAATTACTAAATGATCCTGTAACGAAGAACCCTACCTGGTGCGGATCCCACACTGCTGAGCAGTATTCAAGCATTGGGCGAACAAGCGTACTGTAACCTACTTCCTTTGTTGTCGGATTGCATTTCCTTAGGATTCTTCCAATGAATCTCTGTCTGGCATCTGCTTTACCGACGATCAAATTTATATGATCATTCCATTTTAAATCACTCCCAATGCGTACTCCCAGATAATTTATGGAAATAACTGCTTCCAGTTGCTGACCTGCTATTTTGTAGCTAAATGATAAGGGATTGAATACAAGAGTCACCATGCGCATTTTCCTCCACGGGAGTAATGTCTCAAACAATCTACGCTTTGATCGTTCCCTGGAAGACCAGTAGTAGTTTCCGATGCACATCTGGTGGCATTCTGTAATGTGTAGACTATCAGAGTGTTGAAGAAACACAGTAATTGCATCGGGATTGAATACAACAGTCGCCATGCGCACTTTCGTTCATGGGAGTAATGTCTCTAACAGTCTACGCTTTGAGCGTTCCCTGGAAGACCAGTAGTAGTTTCCGATTAACATCTGGAGGCATTCTGTATTCTGTGGAGTATCAGAGGGTTGATGAAACACAGAAATTGCATCGGGATTCAATACTACAGTCACCATGCGCACTTTCCTCCTTGGGAGTAATGTCTCAAACAGTGTACGCTTTGATCGTTCCCTGGAAGACCAGTAGTAGTTTCCAATGCACATCTGGAGGCATTCTGTAGAATGTGGACTATCAGAGTGTTGATGAAACACAGAAATTGCATCGGGAATGAATACAACAGTCATCACGCGCACTTTCCTTCACGGTAGTAATGTCTCAAACAGTCTACGCTTTGATCGTTCCCATAAGACCAGTAGTAGTTTCCGATAAACAGCTGGCGGCATTCTGTAATCTGTGGACTATCAGAGTGTTGATGAAACACAGAAATTGCATCGGGATTGAATACAACAGTCTCCATGCGTAAATTCCTCAAAGGGAGTAATGTCTCAAACAGTTTACGCTTTGATCGTTCCTGGAAGACCAGTAGTAGTTTCCGATGAACATCTGGAGGCATTCTGTAATCTGTGGACTATCAGAGTGTTGATGAAACACAGAAATTGCATCGGGAATGAATACAACAGTCACCACGCGCACTTTCCTTCACGGTAGTAATGTCTCAAACAGTCTACGCTTTGATCGTTCCCATAAGACCAGTAGTAGTTTCCGATAAACAGCTGGCGGCATTCTGTAATCTGTGGACTATCAGAGTGTTGATGAAACACAGAAATTGCATCGGGATTGAATACAACAGTCACCATGCGCACTTTCCTCCATGGGAGTAATGTCTCTAACAGGCTTCGCTTTGATCGTTCCCTGGAAGACCAGTAGTAGTTTCCGATAATCCGCTGGCGGCATTCTGTAATCTGTGGACTATCAGAGTGTTGAAGAAACACAGAAATTGCATCGGGATTGAATACAACAGTCACCATGCGCACTTTCCTCCATGGGAGTAATTCTCAAACAGTCTATGCTTTGTTCGTTCCCTGTAAGACCCGTAGTAGTTTCCGATTAACATCTGGTGGCATTCTGTATTCTGTGGAGTATCAGAGTGTTGATGAAACACAGAAATTGCTTCGGGATTCAATACAACAGTCACCATGCGCACTTTCCTCCATAAAAGTAATGTCTCAAACAGTCTACGCTTTGATCGTTCCCTGGAAGACCAGTAGTAGTTTCCGATGCACATCTGGAAGCATTCTGGATTCTGTGGAGTATCAGAGTGTTGATGAAACACAGAAATTCATCGCGATTGAATACAACAGTCACCATGTGCACTTTCCTCCATGTTAGTAATGTCTCAAACAGTCTACGCTTTGATCGTTCCCTGGAAGACCAGTAGTAGTTTCCGATGAACATCTGGAGGCATTCTGTAATCTCTGGACTATCAGAGTGTTAAAGTAACACAGAAATTGCATCGGGAATGAATACAACAGTCACCATGCGCACTTTCCTACACCGGAGGTATGTCTCGAACAGTCTACGCTTTGATCGTTCCCTGGAAGACTAGTAGTAGTTTCCGATGCACATCTGGGGGCTTTCTGTACACTGTGGACTATCAGAGTGTTGATGAAACACAGAAATTGGATCGGGATTGAATACAACAGTCTCCATGCGCAGTTTCCTCAATGGGAGTAATGTCTCAAACAGTTTACGCTTTGATCGTTCCTGTAAGACCAGTAGTAGTTTCCGATGAACATCTGGTGGCATTCTGTAATCTGTGGCCTATCAGAGTGTTGATGAAACACAGAAATTGCATCGGGATTGAATACAACAGTCACCATGCGCACTTTCCTCCATGGGAGTAATGTCTCAAACAGTCTACGCTTTGATCGTTCCCTGGAAGACCAGTAGAAGTTTCCGATGCACATCTGGGGGCTTTCCGTAATCTGTGGACTATAAGAGTGTTGATGAATCACAGAAATTGCCTCGGGATTGAATACAACAGTCAACATGCGCACTTTCCTCCGTGAGAGTAATTCTCTAACAGTCTATGCTTTGATCGTTCCCTGTAAGACCAGTAGTAGTTTCCGATGCACATCTGGTGGCATTCTGTAATGTGTAGACTATCAGGGTGTTGATGAAACACAGTAATTGCTTCGGGATTGAATACAACAGTAACCATGCGCACTTTCCTCCATAAAAGTAATGTCTCAAACAGTCTACGCTTTGATCGTTCCCTGGAAGACCAGTAGTAGCTTCCGATGCACATCTGGAGGCATTTTGTAATCTGTGGACAATCAGAGTGTTGATGAAACACAGAAATTGCATCGGGATTGAATTCAACAGGCACCATGCGCACTTTCCGCCATGTGAGTAATGTCTCAAACAGTCTACGCTTTGATCGTTCCCTGGAAGACCAGTAGTAGTTTCCGATGCACATCTGGGGGCTTTCTGTAATCTGTGAACTATCAGAGTGTTGATGAAACACAGAAATTGCCTCGGGATTGAATACAACAGTCATAATACGCTCTTTCCTCCATGGGAGTAATTCTCAAACAGTCTATGCTTTGATCGTTCCCTTTAAGACCAGCAGTAGTTTCCGATGCATATCTGGTGGCATTCTGTAATCTGAGGACTATCAGAGTGTTGATGAAACACAGAAATTGCATCGGGAATGAATACAACAGTCACCATGCACACTTTCCTCCATGGGAGTAATGTCTCATACAGTCTACGCTTTGATCGTTCCCTGGAAGACCAGTAGAAGTTTCCGATGCACATCTGGGGGCTTTCCGTAATCTGTGGACTATCAGAGTGTTGATGAAACACAGAAATTGCCTCGGGATTGAATACAACAGTCAACATGCGCAGTTTCCTCCATGGGAGTAATTCTCAAACAGTCTACGCTTTGATCGTTCCCTGTAAGACCAGTAGTAGTTTCCGATGCACATCTGGTGGCATTCTGTAATGTGTAGACTATCAGGGTGTTGATGAAACACAGAAATTGCATCGGGATTGAGTACAACAGTCACCATGCGCACTTTCCTAAACGGGAGTAGTGTCTCAAACAGTCTACGATTTGATCGTTCCCTGGAAGACCAGCAGTAGTTTCCGATGCACATCTGGTGGCATTCTGTAATCTGGGGACTATCAGAGTGTTGATGAAACTCAGAAATTGCATCGGGATTGAATACAACAGTCACCATGCGCACTTTCCTCCACGGGAGTAGTGTCTCAAACAGTCTACTCTTTGATCGTTCCCTGGAAGACCAGTAGTAGTTTCCGATGCACATCTGGTGGCATTCTGTAATCTGCGGACTATCAGAGTGTTGATGAAACACAGAAATTGCCTCGGGATTGAATACAACAGTCACCATGCGCTCTTTCCTCCATAAAAGTAATGTCTCAAACAGTCTACGCTTTGATCGTTCCCTGGAAGACCAGTAGTAGTTTCCGATGCACATCTGGAGGCATTCTGTAATCTGTGGACTATCAGAGTGTTGATGAAACACAGAAATTGCATCGGGATTGAGTACAACAGTCAGCATGCGCACTTTCCTACACGGGTGTAATGTCTCAAACAGTCTACGATTTAATCGTTCCCTGGAAGACCAGCAGTAGTTTCCGATGCACATCTGGTGGCATTCTGTAATCTGGGGACTATCAGAGCGTTGATCAAACTCAGAAATTGCATCGGGATTGAATACAACAGTCACCATGCGCACTTTCCTCCACGGGAGTAGTGTCTCAAACAGTCTACTCTTTGATCGTTCCCTGGAAGACCAGTAGTAGTTTCCGATGCACATCTGGTGGCATTCTGTAATCTGCGGACTATCAGAGTGTTGATGAAACACAGAAATTGCATCCAGATTGAATACAACAGTCACCATGCGCACTTTCCTCCTTGGAAGTAATTCTCAAACAGTCTATTCTTTGATCCTTCCCTGTAAGACCAGTAGTAGTTTCCGATGCACATCTGGTGAACTTCTGTAATCTGTGGGCCTTCAGAGTGTTAAAGAAACACAGAAATTGCATCGGGAATGAATACAACAGTCACCATGCGCACTTTCCTCCACGGGAGGTATGTCTCGAACAGTCTACGCTTTGATCGTTCCCTTGAAGACCAGTAGTAGCTTCCGATGAACATATGGTGGCATTCTGTAATTTGTGGCCTATCAGAGTGTTGATGAAACGCAGAAATTGCATCGGGATTGAATACAACAGTCACCATGCGCAGTTTCCTCCATGGGAGTTACGTCTCAAACAGTTTACGCTTTGATCGTTCCCTTGAAGACCAGTAGTAGTTTCCGATGAACATCTGGAGCCATTCTGTAATCTGTGGACTATCAGAGTGATGATGAAACACAGAAATTGCATCGGGATTGAATACAACAGACACCATGCGCACTTTCCTCCACGGTAGTAATGTCTCAAACAGTCTACGCTTTGATCGTTCCCTGGAAGACCAGTAGTAGTTTCCGATGCACATCTGGGGGCTTTCTGTAATCTGTGGACTATCAGAGTGTTGATGAGACACAGAAATTGCATCGGGATTGAATACAACAGTCACCATGCGCACTTTCCTCCATGGGAGTAATTCTCAAACAGTCTATGTTTTGATCGTTCCCTGTAAGACCAGTAATAGATTCCGATGCACATCAGGTGGCATTCTGTAATCTGCGGACTATCAGTGTGTTGATGAAACACAGAAATTGCATCGGGATTGAATACAACAGTCACCATGCGCACTTTCTTCCATAAAAGTAATGTCTCAAACAGTCTACCCTTTGATCGTTACCTGGAAGACCAGTAGTAGTTTCCGATGAACATCTGGAGGCATTCTGTAATCTGTGGACTATCAGAGTGTTGATGAAACACAGAAATTGCATCGGGATTGAATACAACAGTCTCCATGCGCAGTTTCCTCAATGGGAGTAATGTCTCTAACAGTTTACGCTTTGATCGTTGCTGGAAGACCAGTAGTAGTTTCCGATGAACATCTGGAGGCATTCTGTAATCTGTGGACTATCAGAGTGTTGATTAAACACAGAAATTGCATCGGAAATGAATACAACAGTCACCACGCGCACTTTCCTCTACGGTAGTAATGTCTCAAACAGTCTACGCTTTGATCGTTCCCTGGAAGACCAGTAGTAGTTTCCGAAGCACAGCTGGAGTTATTCTGTAATGTGTAGACTATCAGAGTGTTGATGCAACACAGTAATAGCATCGGGATTCAATACAACAGTCACCATGCGCACTTTCCTCCATAGGAGTAATGTCTCTAACAGTCTACGCTTTGATCGTTCCCCAGAAGACCAGTAGTAGTTTCCTATACACATCTGCAGGCTTTCTGTACACTGTGGACTATCAGAGTGTTGATGAAACACAGAAATTGCATCGGGATTGAATACAACAGTCTCCATGCGCAGTTTCCTCAATGGGAGTAATGTCTCAAACAGTTTACGCTTTGATCGTTCCTGGAAGACCAGTAGTAGTTTCCGATGAACATCTGGAGGCATTCTGTAATCTGTGGACTATCAGAGTGTTGATGAAACACAGAAATTTCTTCGGGATTCAATACAACAGTCACCATGCGCACTTTCCTCCATAAAAGTAATGTCTCAAACAGTCTACGCTTTGATCGTTCCCTGGAAGACCAGTAGTAGTTTCCGATGCACATCTGGAGGCATTCTGTAATCTATGGACTATCAGAGTGTTGATGAAACACAGAAATTGCATCGGGATGAATACAACAGTCACCATGCGAACTTTCCTCCGTGGGAGTAATGTCCCAAACAGTCCACGCTTTGATCGTTCCCTGTAAGACCAGTAGTAGTTTCCGATGCACACCTGGAAGCATTCTGTAATCTGTGGACTATCAGAGTGTTGATGAAACACAGAAATTGCATCGGGATTGAATACAACAGTCACCATGCGCACTTTCCTCCACAGGAGGTATGGCTCAAACAGTCTACGCTATGATCGTTCCCTGGAAGAGTAGTAGTAGTTTCCGATGCACATCTGGCGGCATTCTGTAATCTGTCTACTATCAGAGTGTTGATGAAACACAGAAATTGCATCGGGATTGAATACAACAGTCACCATGCGCACTTTCCTCCATGGGAGTAATGTCCACAAACAGTCTACGCTTTGATCATTCCCTGGAAGACCAGTAGTAGTTTCCGATGCACATCTGGAAGCATTCTGGGTTCTATGGAGTATCAGAGTGTTGATGAAACACAGAAATTGCATCGGGATTGAATACAACAGTCACCATGCGCACTTTCCTCCATGGGAGTAATGTCTCAAACAGTCTACGCTTTGATCGTTCCCTGGAAGACCAGTAGTAGTTTCCGATGAACATCTGGAGGCATTCTGTAATCTGTGGACTATCAGAGTGTTAAAGTAACACAGAAATTGCATCGGGAATGAATACAACAGTCACCATGCGCACTTTCCTACACCGGAGGTATGTCTCGAACAGTCTAAGCTTTGATCGTTCCCTGGAAGACTAGTAGTAGTTTCCGATGCACATCTGGGGGCTTTCTGTACACTGTGGACTATCAGAGTGTTGATGAAACACAGAAATTGCATCGGGATTGAATACAACAGTCTCCATGCGCAGTTTCCTCAATGGGAGTAATGTCTCAAACAGTTTACGCTTTGATCGTTCCTGTAAGACCTGTAGTAGTTTCCGATGAACATCTGGTGGCATTCTGTAATCTGTGGACTATCAGAGTGTTGATGAAACACAGAAATTGCATCGGGATTGAATACAACAGTCACCATGCGCACTTTCCTCCATGGGAGTAATGTCTCAAACAGTCTACGCTTTGATCGTTCCCTGGAAGACCAGTAGAATTTTCCGATGCACATCTGGGGGCTTTCCGTAATCTGTGGACTATCAGAGTGTTGATGAAACACAGAAATTGCCTCGGGATTGAATACAACAGTCAACATGCGCACTTTCCTCCGTGAGAGTAATTCTCAAACAGTCTATGCTTTGATCGTTCCCTGTAAGACCAGTAGTAGTTTCCGATGCACATCTGGTGGCATTCTGTAATGTGTAGACTATCAGGGTGTTGATGAAACACAGTAATTGCATCGGGATTGAATACAACAGTAACCATGCGCACTTTCCTCCATAAAAGTAATGTCTCAAACAGTCTACGCTTTGATCGTTCCCTGGAAGACCAGTAGTAGCTTCCGATGCACATCTGGAGGCATTCTGTAATCTGTGGACAATCAGAGTGTTGATGAAACACAGAAATTGCATCGGGATTGAATACAACAGTCATAATACGCACTTTCCTTCATGGGAGTAATTCTCAAACAGTCTATGCTTTGATCGTTCCCTTTAAGACCAGCAGTAGTTTTCGATGCATATCTGGTGGCATTCTGTAATCTGTGGACTATCAGCGTGTTGATGAAACACAGAAATTGCATCGGGAATGAATACAACAGTCACCATGCGCACTTTCCTCCATGGGAGTAATGTCTCAAACAGTCTACGCTTTGATCGTTCCCTGGAAGACCAGTAGAAGTTTCCGATGCACATCTGGGGGCTTTCCGTAATCTGTGGACTATCAGAGTGTTGATGAAACACAGAAATTGCCTCGGGATTGAATACAACAGGCACCATGCGCACTTACCTCCATGTGAGTAATGTCTCAACCAGTCTACGCTTTGATCGTTCCCTGGAAGACCAGTAGTAGTTTCCGATGCACATCTGGGGGCATTCTGTAATCTGTGGACTATCAGAGTGTTGATGAAACACAGAAATTGCCTCGGGATTGAATACAACAGTCATAATACGCACTTTCCTCCATGGGAGTAATTCTCAAACAGTCTATGCTTTGATCGTTCCCTTTAAGACCAGCAGTAATTTTCGATGCATATCTGGTGGCATTCTGTAATCTGTGGACTATCAGCGTGTTGATGAAACACAGAAATTGCATCGGGAATGAATACAACAGTCACCATGCGCACTTTCCTCCTTGGGAGTAATGTCTCAAACAGTCTACGCTTTGATCGTTCCCTGGAAGACAAGTAGAAGTTTCCGATGCACATCTGGGGGCTTTCCGTAATCTGTGGACTATCAGAGTGTTGATGAAACACAGAAATTGCCTCGGGATTGAATACAACAGTCAACATGCGCAGTTTCCTCCATGGGAGTAATTCTCAAACAGTCTATGCTTTGATCGTACCCTGTAAGACCAGTAGTAGTTTCCGATGCACATCTGGTGGCATTCTGTAATGTGTAGACTATCAGGGTGTTGATGAAACACAGAAATTGCATCGGGATTGAGTACAACAGTCACCATGCGCACTTTCCTACACGGGAGTAATGTCTCAAACAGTCTACGATTTGATCGTTCCCTGGAAGACCAGTAGTAGTTTCCGATGCACATATGGTGGCCTTCTGTAATCTGTGGACTATCAGAGTGCTGATGAAACACAGAAATTGCATCGCGATTGAGTACAACAATCACAATGCGCACTTTCCTACACGGGAGGCATGTCTCAAACAGTCTACGATTTGATCGTTCCCTGGAAGACCAGTAGTAGTTTACAATGAACATCAGGAGGCATTCTGTAATCTGTGGACAATCAGAATGTTGATGAAACACAGAAATTGCATCGGGATTGAGTACAACAGTCAGCATGCGCACTTTCCTACACGGGAGTAATGTCTCAATAGGTCTACGCTTTGATCGTTCCCTGGAAGACCAGTAGTAGTTTCCGATGCACATCTGGGGGCTTTCTGTAATCTGTGGACTATCAGAGTGTTGATGAGACACAGAAATTGCATCGGGATTGAATACGTCACCATGCGCACTTCCCTCCATGGGAGTAATTCTCAAACAGTCTATGTTTTTATCGTTCCCTGTAAGACCAGTAATAGTTTCCGATGCACATCAGATGGCATTCTGTAATCTGTGGACTATCAGAGTGTTGATGAAACACAGAAATTTCTTCGGGATTCAATACAACAGTCACCATGCGCACTTTCCTCCATAAAAGTAATGTCTCAAACAGTCTACGCTTTGATCGTTCCCTGGAAGACCAGTAGTAGTTTCCGATGCACATCTGGAGGCATTCTGTAATCTATGGACTATCAGAGTGTTGATGAAACACAGAAATTGCATCGGGATGAATACAACAGTCACCATGCGAACTTTCCTCCGTGGGAGTAATGTCCCAAACAGTCCACGCTTTTATCGTTCCCTGTAAGACCAGTAGTAGTTTCCGATGCACACCTGGAAGCATTCTTTAATCTGTGGACTATCAGAGTGTTGATGAAACACAGAAATTGCATCGGGATTGAATACAACAGTCACCATGCGCACTTTCCTCCACGGGAGGTATGGCTCAAACAGTCTACGCTTTGATCGTTCCCTGGAAGAGTAGTAGTAGTTTCCGATGCACATCTGGCGGCATTCTGTAATCTGTCTACTATCAGAGTGTTGATGAAACACAGAAATTGCATCGGGATTGAATACAACAGTCACCATGCGCACTTTCCTCCATGGGAGTAATGTCCACAAACAGTCTACGCTTTGATCATTCCCTGGAAGACCAGTAGTAGTTTCCGATGCACATCTGGAAGCATTCTGGGTTCTATGGAGTATCAGAGTGTTGATGAAACACAGAAATTGCATCGGGATTGAATACAACAGTCACCATGCGCACTTTCCTCCATGGGAGTAATGTCTCAAACAGTCTACGCTTTGATCGTTCCCTGGAAGACCAGTAGTAGTTTCCGATGAACATCTGGAGGCAATCTGTAATCTGTGGACTATCAGAGTGTTAAAGTAACACAGAAATTGCATCGGGAATGAATACAACAGTCACCATGCGCACTTTCCTACACGGAGGTATGTCTCGAACAGTCTACGCTTTGATCGTTCCCTGGAAGACTAGTAGTAGTTTCCGATGCACATCTGGGGGCTTTCTGTACACTGTGGACTATCAGAGTGTTGATGAAACACAGAAAATGCATCGGGATTGAATACAACGGTCTCCATGCGCAGTTTCCTCAATGGGAGTAATGTCTCAAACAGTTTACGCTTTGATCGTTCCTGTAAGACCTGTAGTAGTTTCCGATGAATATCTGGTGGCATTCTGTAATCTGTGGCCTATCAGAGTGTTGATGAAACACAGAAATTGCATCGGGATTGAATACAACAGTCACCATGCGCACTTTCCTCCATGGGAGTAATGTCTCAAACAGTCTACGCTTTGATCGTTCCCTGGAAGACCAGTAGAATTTTCCGATGCACATCTGGGGGCTTTCCGTAATCTGTGGACTATCAGAGTGTTGATGAAACACAGAAATTGCCTCGGGATTGAATACAACAGTCAACATGCGCACTTTCCTCCGTGAGAGTAATTCTCAAACAGTCTATGCTTTGATCGTTCCCTGTAAGACCAGTAGTAGTTTCCGATGCACATCTGGTGGCATTCTGTAATGTGTAGACGATCAGGGTGTTGATGAAACACAGTAATTGCATCGGGATTGAATACAACAGTAACCATGCGCACTTTCCTCCATAAAAGTAATGTCTCAAACAGTCTACGCTTTGATCGTTCCCTGGAAGACCAGTAGTAGCTTCCGATGCACATCTGGAGGCATTCTGTAATCTGTGGACAATCAGAGTGTTGATGAAACACAGAAATTGCATCGGTATTGAATACAACAGTCATAATACGCACTTTCCTCCATGGGAGTAATTCTCAAACAGTCTATGCTTTGATCTTTCCCTTTAAGACCAGCAGTAGTTTTCGATGCATATCTGGTGGCATTCTGTAATCTGTGGACTATCAGCGTGTTGATGAAACACAGAAATTGCATCGGGAATGAATACAACAGTCACCATGCGCACTTTCCTCCATGGGAGTAATGTCTCAAACAGTCTACGCTTTGATCGTTCCCTGGAAGACCAGTAGAAGTTTCCGATGCACATCTGGGGGCTTTCCGTAATCTGTGGACTATCAGAGTGTTGATGAAACACAGAAATTGCCTCGGGATTGAATACAACAGGCACCATGCGCACTTTCCTCCATGTGAGTAATGTCTCAACCAGTCTACGCTTTGATCGTTCCCTGGAAGACCAGTAGTAGTTTCCGATGCACATCTGGGGGCATTCTGTAATCTGTGGACTATCAGAGTGTTGATGAAACACAGAAATTGCCTCGGGATTAAATACAACAGTCAACATGCGCAGTTTCCTCCATGGGAGTAATTCTCAAACAGTCTATGCTTTGATCGTACCCTGTAAGACCAGTAGTAGTTTCCGATGCACATCTGGTGGCATTCTGTAATGTGTAGACTATCAGGGTGTTGATGAAACACAGAAATTGCATCGGGATTGAGTACAACAGTCACCATGCGCACTTTCCTACACGGGAGTAATGTCTCAAACAGTCTACGATTTGATCGTTCCCTGGAAGACCAGTAGTAGTTTCCGATGCACATCTGGTGGCATTCTGTAATCTGTGGACAATCAGAATGTTGATGAAACACAGAAATTGCATCGGGATTGAGTACAACAGTCAGCATGCGCACTTTCCTACACAGGAGTAATGTCTCAATAGGTCTACGCTTTGATCGTTCCCTGGAAGACCAGTAGTAGTTTCCGATGCACATCTATAGGCTTTCTGTAATCTGTGGACTATCAGAGTGTTGATGAGACACAGAAATTGCATCGGGATTGAATACAACAGTCACCATGCGCACTTCCCTCCATGGGAGCAATTCTCAAACAGTCTATGTTTTTATCGTTCCCTGTAAGACCAGTAATAGCTTCCGATGCACATCAGATGGCATTCTGTAATCTGTGGACTATCAGAGTGTTGATGAAACACAGAAATTTCTTCGGGATTCAATACAACAGTCACCATGCGCACTTTCCTCCATAAAAGTAATGTCTCAAACAGTCTACGCTTTGATCGTTCCCTGGAAGACCAGTAGTAGTTTCCGATGCACATCTGGAGGCATTCTGTAATCTATGGACTATCAGAGTGTTGATGAAACACAGAAATTGCATCGGGATGAATACAACAGTCACCATGCGCACTTTCCTCCATAAAAGTAATGTCTCAAACAGTCTACGCTTTGATCATTCCCTGGAAGACCAGTAGTAGTTTCCGATGCACATCTGGAAGCATTCTGGGTTCTATGGAGTATCAGAGTGTTGATGAAACACAGAAATTGCATCGGGATTGAATACAACAGTCACCATGCGCACTTTCCTCCATGGGAGTAATGTCTCAAACAGTCTACGCTTTGATCGTTCCCTGGAAGACCAGTAGTAGTTTCCGATGAACATCTGGAGGCATTCTGTAATCTGTGGACTATCAGAGTGTTAAAGTAACACAGAAATTGCATCGGGAATGAATACAACAGTCACCATGCGCACTTTCCTACACCGGAGGTATGTCTCGAACAGTCTACGCTTTGATCGTTCCCTGGAAGACTAGTAGTAGTTTCCGATGCACATCTGGGGGCTTTCTGTACACTGTGGACTATCAGAGTGTTGATGAAACACAGAAATTGCATCGGGATTGAATACAACAGTCTCCATGCGCAGTTTCCTCAATGGGAGTAATGTCTCAAACAGTTTACGCTTTGATCGTTCCTGTAAGACCTGTAGTAGTTTCCGATGAACATCTGGTGGCATTCTGTAATCTGTGGCCTATCAGAGTGTTGATGAAACACAGAAATTGCATCGGGATTGAATACAACAGTCACCATGCGCACTTTCCTCCATGGGACTAATGTCTCAAACAGTCTACGCTTTGATCGTTCCCTGGAAGACCAGTAGAATTTTCCGATGCACATCTGGGGGCTTTCCGTAATCTGTGGACTATCAGAGTGTTGATGAAACACAGAAATTGCCTCGGGATTGAATACAACAGTCAACATGCGCACTTTCCTCCGTGAGAGTAATTCTCAAACAGTCTATGCTTTGATCGTTCCCTGTAAGACCAGTAGTAGTTTCCGATGCACATCTGGTGGCATTCTGTAATGTGTAGACTATCAGGGTGTTGATGAAACACAGTAATTGCATCGGGATTGAATACAACAGTAACCATGCGCACTTTCCTCCATAAAAGTAATGTCTCAAACAGTCTACGCTTTGATCGTTCCCTGGAAGACCAGTAGTAGCTTCCGATGCACATCTGGAGGCATTCTATAATCTGTGGACAATCAGAGTGTTGATGAAACACAGAAATTGCATCGGGATTGAATACAACAGTCATAATACGCACTTTCCTCCATGGGAGTAATTCTCAAACAGTCTATGCTTTGATCGTTCCCTTTAAGACCAGCAGTAGTTTTCGATGCATATCTGGTGGCATTCTGTAATCTGTGGACTATCAGCGTGTTGATGAAACACAGAAATTGCCTCGGGATTGAATACAACAGGCACCATGCGCACTTTCCTCCATGTGAGTAATGTCTCAACCAGTCTACGCTTTGATCGTTCCCTGGAAGACCAGTAGTAGTTTCCGATGCACATCTGGGGGCATTCTGTAATCTGTGGACTATCAGAGTGTTGATGAAACACAGAAATTGCCTCGGGATTGAATACAACAGTCATAATACGCACTTTCCTCCATGGGAGTAATTCTCAAACAGTCTATGCTTTGATCGTTCCCTTTAAGACCACCAGTAGTTTTCGATGCATATCTGGTGGCATTCTGTAATCTGTGGACTATCAGCGTGTTGATGAAACACAGAAATTGCATCGGGAATGAATACAACAGTCACCATGCGCACTTTCCTCCATGGGAGTAATGTCTCAAACAGTCTGCGCTTTGATCGTTCCCTGGAAGACCAGTAGAAGTTTCCGATGCACATCTGGGGGCTTTCCGTAATCTGTGGACTATCAGAGTGTTGATGAAACACAGAAATTGCCTCGGGATTGAATACAACAGTCAACATGCGCAGTTTCCTCCATGGGAGTAATTCTCAAACAGTCTATGCTTTGATCGTACCCTGTAAGACCAGTAGTAGTTTCCGATGCACATCTGGTGGCATTCTGTAATGTGTAGACTATCAGGGTGTTGATGAAACACAGAAATTGCATCGGGATTGAGTACAACAGTCACCATGCGCACTTTCCTACACGGGAGTAATGTCTCAAACAGTCTACGATTTGATCGTTCCCTGGAAGACCAGTAGTAGTTTCCGATGCACATCTGGTGGCCTTCTGTAATCTGTGGACTATCAGAGTGCTGATGAAACACAGAAATTGCATCGCGATTTAGTACAACAATCACAATGCGCACTTTCCTACACGGGAGTCATGTCTCAAACAGTCTACGATTTGATCGTTCCCTGGAAGACCAGTAGTAGTTTACGATGAACATCAGGAGGCATTCTGTAATCTGTGGACAATCAGAATGTTGATGAAACACAGAAATTGCATCGGGATTGAGTACAACAGTCAGCATGCGCACTTTCCTACACGGGAGTAATGTCTCAATAGGTCTACGCTTTGATCGTTCCCTGGAAGACCAGTAGTAGTTTCCGATGCACATCTATAGGCTTTCTGTAATCTGTGGACTATCAGAGTGTTGATGAGACACAGAAATTGCATCGGGATTGAATACAACAGTCACCATGCGCACTTCCCTCCATGGGAGTAATTCTCGAACAGTCTATGTTTTTATCGTTCCCTGTAAGACCAGTAATAGTTTCCGATGCACATCAGATGGCATTCTGTAATCTGTGGACTATCAGAGTGTTGATGAAACACAGAAATTTCTTCGGGATTCAATACAACAGTCACCATGCGCACTTTCCTCCATAAAAGTAATGTCTCAAACAGTCTACGCTTTGATCGTTCCCTGGAAGACCAGTAGTAGTTTCCGATGCACATCTGGAGGCATTCTGTAATCTATGGACTATCAGAGTGTTGATGAAACACAGAAATTGCATCGGGATGAATACAACAGTCACCATGCGAACTTCCCTCCGTGGGAGTAATGTCCCAAACAGTCCACGCTTTGATCGTTCCCTGTAAGACCAGTAGTAGTTTCCGATGCACACCTGGAAGCATTCTGTAATCTGTGGACTATCAGAGTGTTGATGAAACACAGATATTGCATCGGGATTGAATACAACAGTCACCATGCACACTTTCCTCCACGGGAGGTATGGCTCAAACCGTCTACGCTTTGATCGTTCCCTGGAAGAGTAGTAGTAGTTTCCGATGCACATCTGGCGGCATTCTGTAATCTGTCTACTATCAGAGTGTTGATGAAACACAGAAATTGCATCGGGATTGAATACAACACTCACCATGCGCACTTTCCTCCATGGGAGTAATGTCCACAAACAGTCTACGCTTTGATCATTCCCTGGAAGACCAGTAGTAGTTTCCGATGCACATCTGGAAGCATTCTGGGTTCTATGGAGTATCAGAGTGTTGATGAAACACAGAAATTGCATCGAGATTGAATACAACAGTCACCATGCGCACTTTCCTCCATGGGAGTAATGTCTCAAACAGTCTACGCTTTGATCGTTCCCTGGAAGACCAGTAGTAGTTTCCGATGAACATCTGGAGGCATTCTGTAATCTGTGGACTATCAGAGTGTTAAAGTAACACAGAAATTGCATCGGGAATGAATACAACAGTCACCATGCGCACTTTCCTACACCGGAGGTATGTCTCGAACAGTCTACGCTTTGATCGTTCCCTGGAAGACTAGTAGTAGTTTCCGATGCACATCTGGGGGCTTTCTGTACACTGTGGACTATCAGAGTGTTGATGAAACACAGAATTTGCATCGGGATTGAATACAACAGTCTCCATGCGCACTTTCCTCCATGGGAGTAATGTCTCAAACAGTCTACGCTTTGATCGTTCCCTGGAAGACCAGTAGAATTTTCCGATGCACATCTGGGGGCTTTCCGTAATCTGTGGACTATCAGAGTGTTGATGAAACACAGAAATTGCCTCGGGATTGAATACAACAGTCAACAGACCAGTAGTAGTTTCCGATGCACATCTGGTGGCATTCTGTAATGTGTAGACTATCAGGGTGTTGATGAAACACAGAAATTGCATCGGGATTGAGTACAACAGTCACCATGCGCATTTTCCTACACGGGAGTAATGTCTCAAACAGTCTACGATTTGATCGTTCCCTGGAAGACCAGTAGTAGTTTCCGATGCACATCTGGTGGCCTTCTGTAATCTGTGGACTATCAGAGTGCTGATGAAACACAGAAATTGCATCGCGATTGAGTACAACAATCACAATGCGCACTTTCCTACACGGGAGTCATGTCTCAAACAGTCTACGCTTCGATCGTTCCCTGGAAGACCAGTAGTGGTTTCCGATAAACAGCTGGTGGCATTCTGTAATCTGTGGACTATCAGAGTGTTGATGAAACACAGAAATTGCATCGGGATTCAATACAACAGTCGCCATGCGCACTTTCCTCCGTGGGAGTAATGTCTCTAACAGTCTACGCTTTGATCGTTCCCTGGAGGACCAGTAGTAGTTTCCAATGCACATCTGGAGGCTTTCTGTACTCTGTGGACTATCAGAGAGTTGATGAAACACAGGAATTGCATCGGGATTGAAAACAACAGTCTCCATGCGCAGTTTCCTCCATGGAAGTAATGTCTCAAACAGTCTACGCTTTGATCGTTCCCTGGAAGACCAGTAGTAGTTTTAATTGCACGTCTGGAGGCATTCTGCAACCTGTGGACTATCAGAGTGTTGATGAAACACAGATATTGCATCGGGATTAAATACAACAGTCACCATGCGCACTTTACTCCATGGGAGTAATGTCTCTAACAGTCTACGTTTTGATCGCTCCCCAGATGACCAGTAAGGGTTTCCGAAGCACATCTGGACGCTTTCCGTAATCTGTGGACTATCACAGTGTTGATGAAACACAGAAATTGCATCGCGATTGAGTACAACAATCACAATGCGCACTTTCCTCCATGGAATAATGTTTCAAAGAGTTTACGCTTTGATCGTTCCCTGCAAGACCAGTTGCAGTTTCCGATGCACATCTGGAGGCATTCTGTAATCTGTGGAGTATCAGAGTGTTGATGAAACACAGAAATTGCATTGGGGGTTGAATACAACATTCTCCATGCGCACTTTCCTCCATGGCAGTAATGTCTCTAACAGTCTAGGCTTTGATCGTTTCCCAGAAGACCAGTAGTAGTTTCCTATGCACATCTGGAGGCTTTCTGTACACTGTGGACTATCAGAGTTTTGATGAAACACAGAAATTGCATCGGGGTTGAATACAACAGTCTCCATGCGCAGTTACCTCCATGGGAGTAATGTCTCAAACAGTTTACGCTTTGATCGTTCCCTGGAAGACCAGTAGTAGTTTCCGATGCATATCCGGTGGCATTCTGTAATCTGTGGACTATCAGAGTGTTGATGAAACACAGAAATTGCATCGGGAATAAATGCAACAGTCACCATGCGCACTTTCCTCCACGGGAGGTATGTCTCAAACAGTCTACGCTTTGATCTTTCCCTGGAAGACCAGTACTAGTTTCGGATGCACATCTGGAGGCATTCTGTAATCTGTGGATTATCAGAGTGTTGATGAAACACAGAAATTGCATCGGGATTGAATACAACAGTCACCATGCGCACTTTCCTCCATTGGAGTAATTCTCAAACAGTCTATGTTTTGATCGTTGCCTGTAAGACCAGTAGTAGTTTCCGATGCACATCTGGTGGCATTCTGTAATCTGTGGACTATCAGAGTGTTGATGAAACACAGAAATTGCATCGGGAATGAATACAACAGTCACCATGTGCACTTTCCTCCACGGGAGGTATGTCTCAAACAGTCTACGCTTTGATCGTTCCCTGTAAGACCAGTAGTAGTTTCCGATGCACATATGGAGGCATTCTGTAATCTGTGGACTACTAGAGTGATGATGAAACGGAGAAATTGCATCGGAATTGAATACAACAGTCACCATGCGCACATTCCTCCATAAAAGTAATGTCTCAAACAGTCTACCATTTGATCGTTCCCTGGAAGACCAGTAGCAGTTTCCGATGAACATCTGGAGGCATTCTGTAATCTGTGGACTATCAGAGTTTTGATGAAACACAGAAATTGCATCGGGGTTGAATACAACAGTCTCCATGCGCAGTTACCTCCATGGGAGTAATGTCTCAAACAGTTTACGCTTGCATCGTTCCCTGGAAGACCAGTAGTAGTTTCCGATGCATATCCGGTGGCATTCTGTAATCTGTGGACTATCAGAGTGTTGATGAAACACAGAAATTGCATCGGGAATAAATGCAACAGTCACCATGCGCACTTTCCTCCACGGGAGGTATGTCTCAAACAGTCTACGCTTTGATCTTTCCCTGGAAGACCAGTACTAGTTTCGGATGCACATCTGGAGGCATTCTGTAATCTGTGGACTATCAGAGTGTTGATGAAACACAGAAATTGCATCGGGATTGAATACAACAGTCACCATGCGCACTTTCCTCCATTGGAGTAATTCTCAAACAGTCTATGTTTTGATCGTTGCCTGTAAGACCAGTAGTAGTTTCCGATGCACATCTGGTGGCATTCTGTAATCTGTGGACTATCAGAGTGTTGATGAAACACAGAAATTGCATCGGGAAAGAATACAACAGTCACCATGTGCACTTTCCTCCACGGGAGGTATGTCTCAAACAGTCTACGCTTTGATCGTTCCCTGTAAGACCAGTAGTAGTTTCCGATGCACATATGGAGGCATTCTGTAATCTGTGGACTACTAGAGTGATGATGAAACGGAGAAATTGCATCGGAATTGAATACAACAGTCACCATGCGCACATTCCTCCATAAAAGTAATGTCTCAAACAGTCTACCATTTGATCGTTCCCTGGAAGACCAGTAGCAGTTTCCGATGAACATCTGGAGGCATTCTGTAATCTGTGGACTATCAGAGTGTTGATGAAACACAGAAATTGGATCGGGATTGAATACAACAGTCACCATGCGCACTATCCAAAACGGGAGTAATGTCTCAAACAGTCTACGCTTTGATCGTTCCCTGGAAGACCAGTAGTAGTTTCCGATGCACATCTGGTGGCATTCTGTAATCTGTGGACTACTAGAGTGATGATGAAACACAGAAATTGAATCGGGATTGAATACAACAGTCACCATGCGCACATTCTTCCATAAAAGTAATGTCTCAAACAGTCTACCATTTGATCGTTACCTGGAAGACCAGTAGTAGTTTCCGATGAACATCTGGAGGCATTCTGTAATCTGCGGACTATCAGAGTGATGATGAAACACAGAAATTGCATCGGGATTGAATACAATAGTCACCATGCGCACTTTCCTCCATGGGAGTAATTTCTCAAACAGTCTATGCTTTGATCTTTCCCTGGAAGACCAGTAGTAGTTTCCGAAGCACATCTGGAGGCATTCTGAAATCTGTGGACTATCAGAGAGTTGATGAAACACAGTAATTGCATCGAGATTGAATACAACAGTCGCCATGCGCTCTTTCGTCCATGGGAGTAATGTCTCTAACAGTCTACGTTTTGATCGTTCCCTGGAAGACCAGTAGTAGTTCCCGATTAACATCTGGAGGCATTCTGTATTCTGTGGAGTATCAAGTGTTGACGAAACACAGAAATTGCATCGGGATTCAATACAACAGTCACCATGCGCACTTTCCTCCTTGGGAGTAATGTCTCAAACAGTCTATGCTTTGATCGTTCCCTGGAAGACCAGTAGTAGTTTCCAATGCACATCTGGAGGCATTCTGTAAAATGTGGACTATCAGAGTGTTGATGAAACACAGAAATTGCATCGGGATTGAATACAACAGTCACCATGCGCACTTTCCTCCACGGGAGAAATGTCTCAAACAATCTACGCTTTGATCGTTCCCTGGAAGACCAGTAGTAGTTTCCGATGCACATCTGGTGGCATTCTGTAATGTGTAGACTATCGGAGTGTTGATGGAACACAGTAATAGCATCGGGATTCAATACAACAGTCACCATGCGCACTTTCCTCCATAGGAGTAATGTCTCTAACAGTCTACGCTTTGATCGTTCCCCAGAAGACCAGTAGTAGTTTCCTATACACATCTGGAGGCCTTCTGTACACTGTGGACTATCAGAGTGTTGATGAAACACAGATATTGCATCGGGATTGAATACAACAGTCTCCATGCGCAGTTTCCTCAATGGGAGTAATGTCTCAAACAGTTTACGCTTTGATCGTTCCTGGAAGACCAGTAGTAGTTTCCGATGAACATCTGGAGGCATTCTGTAATCTGTGGACTATCAGAGTGTTGATTAAACACAGAAATTGCATCGGGAATGAATACAACAGTCACCACGCGCACTTTCCTCTACGGTAGTAAGTCTCAAACAGTCTACGCTTTGATCGTTCCCTGGAAGACCAGTAGTAGTTTCCGATAAACAGCTGGCGGCATTCTGCAATCTGTGGACTATCAGAGTGTTGATGAAACACAGAAATTGCATCGGGATTGAATACAACAGTCACCATGCGCACTTTCCTCCATGGGAGTAATGTCTCTAACAGGCTTCGCTTTGATCGTTCCCTGGAAGACCAGTAGTAGTTTCCGATGCACATCTGGAAGCATTCTGTATTCTGTGGAGTATCAGAGTGTTGATGAAACACAGAAATTGCATCGTGATTGAATACAACAGTCACCATGCGCACTTTCCTCCACGGGAGGTATGTCTCAAACAGTCTACGCTTTGATCGTTCCCTGGAAGAGTAGTAGTAGTTTCCGATGCAGATCTGGTGGCCTTCCGTAATCTGTGAACTATCAGAGTCTTGATGAAACACAGAAATTGCATAGGGATTGAATACAACAGGCACCATCCGCACTTTCCTTCTTAAAAGTAATGTCTCAAACAGTCTACGCTTTGATCGTTCCCTGGAAGAACAGTAGTGGTTTCCGATGAACATCTGTAGGCTTTCTGTAATCTGTGGACTATCAGAGTGTTGATGAAACACAGTTATTGCATCGGGATTGAATACAACAGTCGCCATCCGCACTTTCCTCCATGGGAGTAATGTCTCTAACAGTCTACGCTTTGATCGTTCCCTGGAAGACCAGTAGTAGTTTCCGATGCACATCTATAGGCTTTTTGTACTCTGTGGACTATCAGAGAGTTGATGAAACACAGAAATTGCATCGGGATTGAATACAACAGTCTCCAACCGTAGTTTCCTCCATGGGAGTAATGTCTCAAACAGTCTACGCTTTGATCGTTCCCTGGAAGACCAGTAGTAGTTTCAATTGCACATCTGGGGGCATTCTGTAATCTGTGGACTATCAGAGTGTTGATGAAACACAGAAATTGCATCGGGATTGAACACAACAGTCACCATGCGCACTTTCCTCCATGGGAGTAATGTTTCAAAGAGTTTACGCAATGATCGTTCCCTGGAAGACCTGTAGCAGTTTCCGATGCACATCTGGAGGCATTCTGTAATCTGTGGACTATCAGAGTGTTGATGAATCACAGAAACTGCATCGGGATTGAATACAACAATCACCATGCGCACTTTCCTCCACGGGAGGTATGTCTCAAACAGTTTACGCTTTGATCGTTCCCTGGAAGACCAGTAGTAGTTTACGATGCACATCTGGTGGCATTCTGTAATCTGTGGACTATCAGAGTGTTGATGAAACACAGAAATTGCATCGGGAATGAATACAACAGTCACCATGCGCTCTTTCCTCCACGGGAGAAATGTCTCAAACAATCTACGCTTTGATCGTTCCCTGGAAGACCAGTAGTTGTTTCTGATGCACATCTGGTGGCATTCTGTAATGTGTAGACTATCAGAGTGTTGATGAAACACAGTACTTGCATCGGGATTGAATACTACATTCATCATGCGCACTTTCCTCCATGGCAGTAATGTCTCTAACAGTCTACGCTTTGATCGTTCCCCAGAAGACCAGCAGTAGTTTCCTATGCACATCTGGAGGCTTTCTGTACACTGTGGACTATCAGAGTGTTGATGAAACACAGAAATTGCATCGGGATTGAATACAACAGTCACCATGCGCACTTTCCTCCACGGGAGAAATGTCTCAAACAATCTACGCTTTGATCGTTCCCTGGAAGACCAGTAGTAGTTTCCGATGCACATCTGGTGGCATTCTGTAATGTGTAGACTATCGGAGTGTTGATGGAACACAGTAATAGCATCGGGATTCAATACAACAGTCACCATGCGCACTTTCCTCCATAGGAGTAATGTCTCTAACAGTCTACGCTTTGATCGTTCCCCAGAAGACCAGTAGTAGTTTCCTATACACATCTGGAGGCCTTCTGTACACTGTGGACTATCAGAGTGTTGATGAAACACAGATATTGCATCGGGATTGAATACAACAGTCTCCATGCGCAGTTTCCTCAATGGGAGTAATGTCTCAAACAGTTTACGCTTTGATCGTTCCTGGAAGACCAGTAGTAGTTTCCGATGAACATCTGGAGGCATTCTGTAATCTGTGGACTATCAGAGTGTTGATTAAACACAGAAATTGCATCGGGAATGAATACAACAGTCACCACGCGCACTTTCCTCTACGGTAGTAAGTCTCAAACAGTCTACGCTTTGATCGTTCCCTGGAAGACCAGTAGTAGTTTCCGATAAACAGCTGGCGGCATTCTGCAATCTGTGGACTATCAGAGTGTTGATGAAACACAGAAATTGCATCGGGATTGAATACAACAGTCACCATGCGCACTTTCCTCCATGGGAGTAATGTCTCTAACAGGCTTCGCTTTGATCGTTCCCTGGAAGACCAGTAGTAGTTTCCGATGCACATCTGGAAGCATTCTGTATTCTGTGGAGTATCAGAGTGTTGATGAAACACAGAAATTGCATCGTGATTGAATACAACAGTCACCATGCGCACTTTCCTCCACGGGAGGTATGTCTCAAACAGTCTACGCTTTGATCGTTCCCTGGAAGAGTAGTAGTAGTTTCCGATGCAGATCTGGTGGCCTTCCGTAATCTGTGAACTATCAGAGTCTTGATGAAACACAGAAATTGCATAGGGATTGAATACAACAGGCACCATCCGCACTTTCCTTCTTAAAAGTAATGTCTCAAACAGTCTACGCTTTGATCGTTCCCTGGAAGAACAGTAGTGGTTTCCGATGAACATCTGTAGGCTTTCTGTAATCTGTGGACTATCAGAGTGTTGATGAAACACAGTTATTGCATCGGGATTGAATACAACAGTCGCCATCCGCACTTTCCTCCATGGGAGTAATGTCTCTAACAGTCTACGCTTTGATCGTTCCCTGGAAGACCAGTAGTAGTTTCCGATGCACATCTATAGGCTTTTTGTACTCTGTGGACTATCAGAGAGTTGATGAAACACAGAAATTGCATCGGGATTGAATACAACAGTCTCCAACCGTAGTTTCCTCCATGGGAGTAATGTCTCAAACAGTCTACGCTTTGATCGTTCCCTGGAAGACCAGTAGTAGTTTCAATTGCACATCTGGGGGCATTCTGTAATCTGTGGACTATCAGAGTGTTGATGAAACACAGAAATTGCATCGGGATTGAACACAACAGTCACCATGCGCACTTTCCTCCATGGGAGTAATGTTTCAAAGAGTTTACGCAATGATCGTTCCCTGGAAGACCTGTAGCAGTTTCCGATGCACATCTGGAGGCATTCTGTAATCTGTGGACTATCAGAGTGTTGATGAATCACAGAAACTGCATCGGGATTGAATACAACAATCACCATGCGCACTTTCCTCCACGGGAGGTATGTCTCAAACAGTTTACGCTTTGATCGTTCCCTGGAAGACCAGTAGTAGTTTACGATGCACATCTGGTGGCATTCTGTAATCTGTGGACTATCAGAGTGTTGATGAAACACAGAAATTGCATCGGGAATGAATACAACAGTCACCATGCGCTCTTTCCTCCACGGGAGAAATGTCTCAAACAATCTACGCTTTGATCGTTCCCTGGAAGACCAGTAGTTGTTTCTGATGCACATCTGGTGGCATTCTGTAATGTGTAGACTATCAGAGTGTTGATGAAACACAGTACTTGCATCGGGATTGAATACTACATTCATCATGCGCACTTTCCTCCATGGCAGTAATGTCTCTAACAGTCTACGCTTTGATCGTTCCCCAGAAGACCAGCAGTAGTTTCCTATGCACATCTGGAGGCTTTCTGTACACTGTGGACTATCAGAGTGTTGATGAAACACAGAAATTGCATCGGGGTTGAATACAACAGTCTCCATGCGCAGTTTCCTCCATGGGAGTAATGTCTGAAACAGTTTACGCTTTGATCGTTCCCTGGAAGACCAGTAGTAGTTTCCGATGCACATCTGGTGGCATTCTGTAATCTGTGGACTATCAGAGTGTTGATGAAACACAGAAATTGCATCGGGAATGAATACAACAGTCACCATGCACACTTTCCTCCACGGGAGGTATGTCTCAAACAGTCTACGCTTTGATCGTTCCCTGGAAGACCAGTAGTTGTTTCCGATGCACATCTGGTGGCATTCTGTAATCTGTGGCCTATCAGAGCGTTGATGAAACATAGAAATTACATCGGGATTGAATACAGCAGTCACCATGCGCACTTTCCTCCATGGGAGTAATCCTCAAACAGTCTATGCTTTGATCGTTCGATGTAAGACCAGTAGTAGTTTCCGATGCACATCTGGAGGCATTCTGTAATCTGTGGACTACTAGAGTGATGATGAAACACAGAAATTGCATCGGGATTGAATACAACAGTCACCATGCACACATTCCTCCATAAAAGTAATTTCTCAAACCGTCTACCCTTTGATCGTTACCTGGAAGACCAATAGTAGTTTCCGATGAACATCTGGAGGCATTCTGTAATCTGGGGACTATCAGAGTGTTGATGAAACACAGAAATTGCATCGGGATTAAATACAACAGTCACCATGCGCACTTTCCTCCATGGGAGTAATTTCTCAAACAGTCTACGCATTGATCTTTTCCTGGAAGACCAGTAGTAGTTTCCGATGCACATCTGGAGGCATTCTGAAATCTGTGGACTATCAGAGTGTTGATGAAACACAGAATTTTCATCTACATCTACATCTACATCCGTACTCCGCAAGCCACCTGACGGTGTGTGGCGGAGGGTACCCTGAGTACCTCTATCGGTTCTCCCTTCTATTCCAGTCTCGTATTGTACGTGGAAAGAAGGATTGTCGGTATGCTTCTGTGTGCGCTCTAATCTCTCTGATTATATCCTCATGGTCTCTTCGCGAGATATACGTAGGAGGGAGCAATATACTGCTTGACTCTTCGGTGAACGTATGTTCTCGAAACTTCAACAAAAGCCCGTACTGAGCTACTGAGCGTCTCTCCTGCAGAGTCTTCCACTGGAGTTTATCTATCGTCTCCGTAACGCTTTCGCAATTACTAAATGATCCTGTAACGAAGAACCCTACCTGGTGCGGATCCCACACTGCTGAGCAGTATTCAAGCATTGGGCGAACAAGCGTACTGTAACCTACTTCCTTTGTTGTCGGATTGCATTTCCTTAGGATTCTTCCAATGAATCTCTGTCTGGCATCTGCTTTACCGACGATCAACTTTATATGATCATTCCATTTTAAATCACTCCCAATGCGTACTCCCAGATAATTTATGGAAATAACTGCTTCCAGTTGCTGACCTGCTATTTTGTAGCTAAATGATAAGGGATTGAATACAAGAGTCACCATGCGCATTTTCCTCCACGGGAGTAATGTCTCAAACAATCTACGCTTTGATCGTTCCCTGGAAGACCAGTAGTAGTTTCCGATGCACATCTGGTGGCATTCTGTAATGTGTAGACTATCAGAGTGTTGAAGAAACACAGTAATTGCATCGGGATTGAATACAACAGTAACCATGCGCACTTTCCTCCTTGGGAGTAATGTCTCAAACAGTGTACGCTTTGATCGTTCCCTGGAAGACCAGTAGTAGTTTCCAATGCACATCTGGAGGCATTCTGTAGAATGTGGACTATCAGAGTGTTGATGAAACACAGAAATTGTATCCGGATTGAATACAACAGTAACCATGCGCACTTTCCTCCACGGGAGAAATGTCTCAAACAATCTACGCTTTGATCGTTCCCTGGAAGACCAGTAGTAGTTTCCGATGCACATCTGGTGGCATTCTGTAATGTGTAGACTATCAGAGTGTTGATGCAACACAGTAATAGCATCCGGATTCAATACAACAGTCACCATGCGCACTTTCCTCCATAGGAGTAATGTCTCTAACAGTCTACGCTTTGATCGTTCCCCAGAAGACCAGTAGTAGTTTCCTATACATATCTGGAGGCTTTCAGTACGCTGTGGACTATCAGAGTGTTGATGAAACACAGAAATTGCATCGGGATTGAATACAACAGTCTCCATGCGTAAATTCCTCAAAGGGAGTAATGTCTCAAACAGTTTACGCTTTGATCGTTCCTGGAAGACCAGTAGTTGTTTCCGATGAACATCTGGAGGCATTCTGTAATCTGTGGACTATCAGAGTGTTGATGAAACACAGAAATTGCATCGGGAATGAATACAACAGTCACCACGCGCACTTTCCTTCACGGTAGTAATGTCTCAATCAGTCTACGCTTTGATCGTTCCCATAAGACCAGTAGTAGTTTCCGATAAACAGCTGGCGGCATTCTGTAATCTGTGGACTATCAGAGTGTTGATGAAACACAGAAATTGCATCGGGATTGAATACAACAGTCACCATGCGCACTTTCCTCCATGGGAGTAATGTCTCTAACAGGCTTCGCTTTGATCGTTCCCTGGAAGACCAGTAGTAGTTTCCGATAAACAGCTGGCGGCATTCTGTAATCTGTGGACTATCAGAGTGTTGATGAAACACAGAAATTGCATCGGGATTGAATACAACAGTCACCATGCGCACTTTCCTCCATGGGAGTAATGTCTCTAACAGGCTTCGCTTCGATCGTTCCCTGGAAGGCCAGTAGTAGTTTCCGATTAACATCTGGAGGCATTCTGTATTCTGTGGAGTATCAGAGTGTTGATGAAACACAGAAATTGCATCGGGATTCAATACAACAGTCACCATGCGCACTTTCCTCCATGGGAGTAATGTCTCAGTCTACGGTTTGATCGTTCCCTGGAAGACCAGTAGTAGTTTCCGATACACATCTGGAGGCATTCTGTAAAATGTGGACTATCAGAGTGTTGATGAAACACAGAAATTGCATCCGGATTGAATATAACAGTCACCATGCGCACTTTCCTCCACGGGAGAAATGTCTCAAACAATCTACGCTTCGATCGTTCCCTGGAAGACCAGTAGTAGTTTCTGATGCACATCTGGTGGCATTCTGTAATGTGTAGACTATCAGAGTGTTGATGAAACATAGTAATTGCATCGGGATTGAATACAACAGTCACCATGCGCACTTTCCTCCATGGGAGTAATGTTTCTAACAGTCTACGCTTTGATCGTTCCCCAGAAGACCAGTAGTAGTTTCCTATACACATCTGGAGGCTTTCTGTACACTGTGGACTATCAGAGTGTTGATGAAACATAGAAATTGCATCGGGATTGAATACATCAGTCACCATGCGCACATTCCTCCATAAAAGTAATGTCTCAAACATTCCACGCTTTGATCGTTCCCTGGAAGACCAGTAGTAGTTTCCGATGCACATCTGGAGGCATTCTGTATTCTGTGGAGTATCAGAGTGTTGATGAAACACAGAAATTGCATCGGGATTGAATACAACAGACACCATGCGCACTTTCCTCCACGGGAGGTATGTCTCAAACAGTCTACGCTTTGATCGTTCCATGGATGAGTAGTAGTAGTTTCCGATGCACATCTGGTGGCATTCTGTAATCTGTGCACTATCAGAGTGTTGATGAAACACAGAAATTGCATAGGGATTGAATACAACAGTCACCATTAGCACTTTCCTCCATAAAAGTAAAGTCTTAAACAGTCTACGCTTTGTTCGTTCCCTGGAAGACCAGTAGTGGTTTCCGATGAACATCTGGAGGCATTCTGTAATCAGTGGACTATCAGAGTGTTGATGAAACACAGTTATTGCATCGGGATTGAACGCAACAGTCACCATGCGCACTTTCCTCCATGGGAGTAATGTTTCAAAGAGTTTACGCATTGATCGTTCCCTGGAAGACCTGTAGCAGTTTCCGATGCACATCTGGAGGCATTCTGTAATCTGTGGACTATCAGAGTGTTGATGAAACACAGAAATTGCATCGGGATTGAATACAACAGTCACCATGCGCACATTCCTCCATAAAAGTAATGTCTCAAACAGTCTACGCTTTGATCGTTCCCTGGAAGACCAGTAGTAGTTACCGATGCACATCTGGTGGCATTCTGTAATCTGTGGATTTTCAGAGTGTTGATGAAACACAGAAATTGCATCCGGATTGAATACAACAGTCACCATGCGAACTTTCCTTAATGGGAGTAATGTCCCAAACAGTCTACGCTTTGATCGTTCCCTAGAAGTCCAGTAGTAGTTTCCGATGAACACCTAGAGGCATTCTGTAATCTGTGGAATATCAGAGTGTTGATGAAACACAGAAATTGGATCGGGATTGAATACAACAGTCACCATGCGCACTTTCCTCCACGGGAGGTATGGCTCAAACAGTCTACGCTTTGATCGTTCCCTGGAAGAGTAGTAGTAGTTTCCGATGCACATCTGGCGGCATTCTGTAATCTGTCTACTATCAGAGTGTTGATGAAACACAGAAATTGCATCGGGATTGAATACAACAGTCACCATCCACACTTTCCTCCATGGGAGTATTGTCTCAAACAGTCTACGCTTTGATCGTTCCCTGCAAGACCAGTAATAGTTTCCGATGCACATCTCGTGGCATTCTGTAATCTGTGGACTATCAGAGTGTTGATGAAACACAGAAATTGCATCGGGATTGAATACAACAGTCACCATGCGCACATTCCTCCATAAAAGTAATGTCTCAAACAGTCTACGCTTTGATCGTTTCCTGGAAGTGCAGTAGTAGTTCCCAAAGCACCTCTGGAGGCATTCTGTAATCTGTGGACTATCACACTGTTGATGAAACACAGAAATTGCATCGGGACTGAATACAACAGTCACCATGCGCACTTTTCTCCATGGGAGTAATGTCTCAGTCTACGCTTCGATCGTTCCCTGGAAGACCAGTAGTAGTTTCCGATGCACATTTGGAGGCATTCTGTAATATGTGGAGTATCAGAGTGTTGATGAAACACAGAAATTGCATCGGGATTGAATACCACAGTCACCATGCGCACTTTCCTCCATGGGAGTAATTCTCAAACAGTCTACGCTTTGATCGTTACCTGGAAGACCAGTAGTAGTTTCCGATGCACATCTGGTGGCATTCTGTAATCTGTGGATTATCAGAGTGTTGATGAAACACAGAAATTGCGTCGGGATTGAATACAACAGTCACCATGCGCACATTCCTCCATAAAAGTAATGTCTCAAACAGTCTACGCTTTGATCGTTCACTGGAAGACCAGTAGTAGTTTCCGTTGCACATCTCGTAGCATTCTGTAATGTGTAGACTGTCAGAGTGTTGATGAAACACAGTAAATGCATCGGGATTGAATACAACAGTCACCATGGGCACTTTCCTCCATGGGAGTAATGTTTCTAAAAGTCCTCGCTTTTATTGTTCCCTGGAAGACCAGTAGTAGTTTCCGATGCACATCTGGAGTCTTTCTGTACTCTGTGGACTATCAGAGTGTTGATGAAACATACAAATTGCATCGAGATTGAATACAACAGTCTCCATGCGCAGTTTCCTCCATGGGAGAAATGTCTCAAACAGTCTACGCTTTGATCGTTCCCTGGATGACCAGTAAAAGTTTCAATTGCATATCTGGAGGTATTCTGTAATCTGTGGACTATCGGAGTGATGATGAAACACAGAAATTGCATCGGGATTGAATACAACAGTCACCATGCGCACTTTACTCCATGGGAGTAATGTCTCTAACAGTCTACGTTTTGATCGTTCCCTGGAAGACCAGTAGTAGTTTCCAATGCACATCTGGAGGCTTTCCGTAATCTGTGGACTGTCAGAGTGTTGACGAAAAACAGAAATTGCATCGGGATTGAATACAACAGTCACCATGCGCACATTCCTCCATGGGAGTAATGTCCCAAACAGTCTACGCTTTGATCGTTCCCTGGAAGATCAGTAGTAGTTTCCGATGCACATCGGGAGGCATTCTGTAATCTGTGGACTATCAGAGTGTTGATGAAACACAGACATTGCATCGGGATTGAATACAACAGTCACCATGCGCACTTTCCTCCATGGGTGTAATGTTTCACAGAGTTTACGCTTTGATCGATCCCTGGAAGACCAGTAGTAGTTTCCGATGCACATCTCGTGGCATTCTGTAATCTGTGGACTATCAGAGTGTTGATGAAACACAGAAAATGCATCGGAATTGAATACAACAGTCACCATGCGCACATTCCTCCATAAAAGTAATGTCTCAAACAGACTACGCTTTGATCGTTTCCTGGAAGTGCAGTAGTAGTTTCCAAAGCACATCTGGAGGCATTCTGTAATCTGTGGACTATCAGAGTGTTGATGAAACACAGAAAATGCATCGGAATTGAATACAACAGTCACCATGCGCACATTCCTCCATAAAAGTAATGTCTCAAACAGACTACGCTTTGATAGTTACCTGGAAGACCAGTAGTAGTTTCCGATGCACATCTGGTGGCATTCTGTAATCTGTGGACTGTTCAAGTGTTGATGAAACACTAAAATTGCATCGGGATTGAATATAACAGTCACCATGAACACTTTCCTCCATGGAGGTATGTCTCAAACAGTCTAAGCTTTGATCGTTCCCTGGAAGACCAGTAGTAGTTTCCGATGCACATCTGGAGGCATTCTGTAATCTGTGGATTTTCAGAGAGTTGATGAAACACGGAAATTGCATCGGGATTGAATACAACAGTCACCATGCACACATTCCTCCATGGGAGTAATGTCTCAAACAGTCTACGCTTTGATCGTTCCCTGGAAGACCAGTAGTAATTTCCGATGAACATCTGGAGGCATTCTGTAATCTGTGGACTATCTGAGTGTTGATGAAACACAGAAATTGCATCGGGATTGAATTCAACAGTCACCATGCGCACATTCCTCCATAAAAGTAATGTCTCAAACAGTCTACGTTTTGATCGTTCCCTGGAAGACCAGTCGTAGTTTCCGATGCACATCTGGATGCAATCTGTAATCTGTGGACTATCAGAGTGTTGATGAAACACAGAAATTGCATCGGGATTGAATACAACAGTCACCATGCGCACTTTCCTCCATGGGAGTAATTCTCAAACAGTCCACGCTGTGATCGTTCCCTGGAAGACCAGTAGTAGTTTCCGATGCACATCTGGATGCATTCTGTAATCTGTGGACTATCAGAGTGTTGATGAAACACAGAAATTGCATCGGGATAGAGTACAACAGTCACAATGCGCACTTTCCTCCACGGGAGGTATGTCTCAAACGGTCTACGCTTTGATCGTTCCCTGGAAGACCAGTAGTAGTTTCCGATGCACATCTGGTGGCATTCTGTAGTCTGTGGACTATCAGAGTGTTGATGAAACACAGAAATTGCATCGCGATTGAATACAACAGTCACCCTCCGCACTTTCCTCCATGGGAGTAATGTCAAAAACAGTCTACGATTTGATCGTTCCCTGGAAGACAAGTAGTATTTTCCGATTAACATCTGGAGGCATTCTGTGATCTGTGGAGTATCAGAGTGTTGATGAAACACAGAAATTGCATCGGGATTGAATACAACAGTCACCATTCGCACATTCCTCCGTAAAAGTAATGTCTCAAACAGTCTACGCTTTGATCGCTCCCTGGAAGACCAGTAGTAGTTTCCGATGAACATCTGGAGGCATTCTGTAATCTGTGGACTATCAGAGAATTGATAAAACAAAGAAATTGCATCGGGATTAAAAACAACAGTCACCATGCGCACTTTCCTCCACGGGAGGTATGTCTCAAACAGTCGACGCTTTAATCGTTCCCTGGAAAACCAGTAGTAGTTTCCGATGCACATCTGGAGGCATTCTGTAATCTGTGGATTTTCAGAGTGTTGATGAAACACGGAAATTGCATCGGGATAGAATACAACAGTCACAATGCGCACTTTCCTCCACGGGAGGTATGTCTCATACGGTCTACGCTTTGATCGTTCCCTGGCAGACCAGTAGTAGTTTCCGATGCACATCTCGTGGCAATCTGTAATCTGTGGACTATCAGAGTGTTGATGAAGCACAGAAAATGCATCGGGATTTATTACAACAGTTACCATGAGCACTTTCCTCCATGGGAGGAATGTCTCCAAGAGTTTACGCTTAGATCGTTCCCTGAAAGACCAGTAGTAGTTTCCGATGCACATCTGGAGGCATTCTGTAATCTGTGGACTATCAGAGTGTTGATGAAACACAGAAATTGCATCGGGATTGAATACAACAGTCTCCATGCGCACTTTACTCCATGGGAGTAATGTCTCTAACAGTCTACGCTTTGATCGTTGCCTGGAAGACCAGTAGTAGTTTCCGATGGAAATCTGGAGGCTTTTCGTAATCTGTGGACTATCAGAGTGTTGATGAAACACAGAAATTGCATCGGGATTGAATACAACAGTCACCATGCGCACTTTCCTATATGGGAGTAATGTCCCAAATAGTCTACGCTTTGATCGTTCCCTGGAAGACCAGTAGTAGTTTCCGCTTAACATCTGGAGGCATTCTGTAATCTGTGGACTCTCAGAGTGTTGATGAAACACAGAAATTGCATCCGGATTGAATACAACAGTCACAATGAGCACATTCCTCCATAAAAGTAATGTCTCAAACAGTCTACGCTTTGATCGTTCCCTGGAAGTCCAGTAGTAGTTTCCGATGCACATCTGGAGGCATTCTGTAATCTGTGGACTATTAGAGTGTTGATGAAACACAGAAATTGCATCGGGATTGAATACAACAGTCACCATGCGCACTTTCCTCTATGGGAGTAATGTCTCCAACAGCCTACGCTTTGATCGTTCCCTGGAAGACCAGTAGTAGTTTCCGATGCACATCTGATGGCATTCTGTAATCTGTGGACTATCAGAGTGTTGATGAAACACAGAAATTGCATCGGGATAGAATACAACAGTCACAATGCGCACTTTCCTCCACGGGAGGTATGTCTCAAACGGTCTACGCTTTGATCGTTCCCTGGAAGACCAGTAGTAGTTTCCGATGCACATCTGGTGGCATTCTGTAATCTGTGGACTATCAGAGTGTTGATGAAACACAGAAATTGCATCGGGATTGAATACAACAGTCACCATCCGCACTTTCCTCCATGGGAGTAATGTCCCAAACAGTCTACGATTTGATCGTTCCCTAGAAGGTCAGTAGTAGTTTCCGATTAACATCTGGAGGCATTCTGTAATCTGTGGAGTATCAGAGTGTTGATGAAACACATAATTTGCATCGGGATTGAATACAACAGTCACCATTCGCACATTCCTCCGTAAAAGTAATGTCTCAAACAGTCTACGCTTTGATCGTTCCCTGGAAGACCAGTAGTTGTTTCCGATGAACATCTGGAGGCATTCTGTAATCTGTGGTCTATCAGAGTGTTGATGAAACAAAGAAATTGCATCGGGATTGAATGCAACAGTCACCATGCGCATTTTCCTCCACGGAATAATGTCTCAAACAGTCTACGATTTGATCGATCCGTGGAAGACCAGTAGTAGTCTCCGATGCACATCTGGTGGCATTCTGTAATCTGTGGACTATCAGAGTGTTGATGAAACACAGAAATTGCATCGGGATTGAATACAACAGTCACCATCCGCACTTTCCTCCATGGGAGTAATGTCCCAAACAGTCTACGATTTGATCGTTCCCTGGAAGGTCAGTAGTAGTTTCCGATTAACATCTGGAGGCATTCTGTAATCTGTGGAGTATCAGAGTGTTGATGAAACACATATTTTGCATCGGGATTGAATACAACAGTCACCATTCGCACATTCCTCCGCAAAAGTAATGTCTCAAACAGTCTACGCTTTGATCGTTCCCTGGAAGACCAGTAGTTGTTTCCGATGAACATCTGGAGGCATTCTGTAATCTGTGGTCTATCAGAGTGTTGATGAAACAAAGAAATTGCATCGGAATTGAATGCAACAGTCACCATGCGCATTTTCCTCCACGGAATAATGTCTCAAACAGTCTACGATTTGATCGATCCGTGGAAGACCAGTAGTAGTCTCCGATGCACATCTGGTGGCATTCTGTAATCTGTGGACTATCAGGGTGTTGATGAAACACAGAAATTGCATCGGGATTGAATACAGCAGTCTCCATGCGCAGTTTCCTCCATGGGAGTAATGTCTCAAACAGTCTACGCTTTGATCGTTCCCTGGAAGACCAGTAAAATTTTCAATTGCACATCTGGTGGCATTCTGTAATCTGTGGACTATCAGAGTGTTGATGAAACACAGAAATTGCATCGGGATTGAATACAACAGTCACCATGCGCACTTTACTCCATGGGAGTAATGTCTCTGACAGTCTACGCTTTGATCGTTCCCTGGAAGACCAGTAGTAGTTTCCGATGCACATCTGGAGGCCTTCCGTAATCTGTGGACTATCAGAGTATTGATGAAACATAGAAATTGCATCGGGATTGAATACAACTGTCACCATGCACACATTCCTCCATAAAAGTAATGTCTCAAACAGTCTACGCTTTGATCGTTCCCTGGAAGACCAGTAGTAGTTTCCGATGAACATCTGGAGGCATTCTGTTATCTGTGGACTATCAGAGTGATGATGAAACACAGAAATTCCATCGGGATTGAATTCAACAGTCACCATGAGCACATTCCTCAATAAAAGTAATGTCTCAAACAGTCTACGCTTTGATCGTTCCCTGGAAGACCAGTCGTAGTTTCCGATGCACATCTGGATGCATTCTGTAATATGTGGACTATCAGAGTGTTGATGAAACACAGAAATTGCATCGGGATTGAATACAACAGTCACCATGCGCACTTTCCTCCATGGGAGTAATGTCTCAAACAGTCTACGCTTTGGTCGTTCCCTGGAAGACCAGTAGTAGTTTCCAATTAACATCTGGAGGCATTCTGTAATCTGTGGACTATCAGACTGATGATGAAACATAGAAATAGCATCGGGATTGAATACAACAGTCACCATGCGCACTTTCCTCTATGGGAGTAATGTCTCCAACAGTCTACGCTTTGATCGTTCCCTGGAAGATCAGTAGTAGTTTCCGATGCACATCTGATGGCATTCTGTAATCAGTGGACTATCAGAGTGTTGATGAAACACAGAAATTGCATCGGGATAGAATACAACAGTCACAATGCGCCCTTTCCTCCACGGGAGGTATGTCTCAAACGGTCTACGCTTTGATCGTTCCCTGGAAGACCAGTTGTAGTTTCCGATGCACATCTGGTGGCATTCTGTAATCTGTGGAGTATCAGAGTGTTGATGAAACACAGAAATTGCATCGGGATTGAATACAACAATCACCATTCGCACATTCCTCCGTAAAAGTAATGTCTCAAACAGTCTACGGTTTGATCGTTCACTGGAAGACCAGTAGTTGTTTCCGATGAACATCTGGACGCATTCTGTAATCTGTGGACTATCAGAGTGTTGATGAAACAAAGAAATTGCATCGGGATTGAATGCAACAGTCACCATGCGCATTTTCCTCCACGGAATATTGCCTCAAACAGTCTACGCTTTGATCGTTCCGTGGAAGACCAGTAGTAGTCTCCGATGCACATCTGGTGGCATTCTGTAATCTGTGGACTATCAGAGTGTTGATGAAACACAGAAATTGCATCGGGATTGAATACAACAGTCACCATGCGTACTTTCTTCCATGGGAGTAATTCTCAAACAGTCTACGCTTTGATCGTTACCTGGAAGACCAGTAGTAGTTTCCGATGCACATCTGGTGGCATTCTGTAATCTGTGGACTATCATAGTGTTAATGAAAAACTAAAATTGCATCACTATTGAATACAACAGTCACCATGCGCACTTTCCTCCATAAAAGTAATGTCTCAAACAGTCTACGCTTTGATCGTTCCCTGGAAGACCAGTAGTAGTTTACGATGCACATCTGGAGGCATTCTGTAATCCGTGGATTATCAGAGTGTTGATGAAACACAGAAATTGCGTCGGGATTGAATACAACAGTCACCATGCGCACATTCCTCCATAAAAGTAATGTCTCAAACAGTCTACGCTTTGATCGTTCCCTGGAAGACCAGTAGTAGTTTCCGATGCACATCTGGAGTCTTTCTGTACTCTGTGGACTATCAGGGTGTTGATGAAACACAGAAATTGCATCGGGATTGAATACAACAGTCTCCATGCGCAGTTTCCTCCATGGGAGTAATGTCTCAAACAGTCTACGCTTTGATCGTTCCCTGGAAGACCAGTAAAAGTTTCAATTGCACATCTGGAGGCATTCTGTAATCTGTGGACTATCGGAGTGTTGATAAAACACAGAAATTGCATAGGGATTGAATACAACAGTCACCATGCGCACTTTACTCCATGGGAGTATGTCCGTAACAGTCTACGCTTTGATCGTTCCCTGGAAGATCAGTAGTAGTTTCCGATGCACATCTGATGGCATTCTGTAATCAGTGGACTATCAGAGTGTTGATGAAACACAGAAATTGCATAGGGATTAAATACAACAGTCACCATGCGCACTTTACTCCATGGGAGTATGTCCGTAACAGTCTACGCTTTGATCGTTCCCTGGAAGACCAGTAAAATTTTCAATTGCAAATCTGGAGGCATTCTGTAATCTGTGGAGTATCAGAGTGTTGATGAAACACAGAAATTGCATCGGGATTGAATACAACAGTCACCATTCGCACATTCCTCCGTAAAAGTAATATCTCAAACAGTCTACGCTTTGATCGTTCCCTGGAAGACCAGTAGTAGTTTCCGATGAACATCTGGAGGCATTCTGTAATCTGTGGACTATCAGAGAGTTGATGAAACAAAGAAATTGCATCGGGATTGAATACAACAGACACCACGCGCACTTTGCTCCACGGTTGTAATGTCTCAAACAGTCTACGATTTGATCGTACCCTGGAAGACCAGTAGTAGTTTCCGATGAACATCTGGAGGCATTCTGTAATCTGTGGACTATTAGAGTGTTGATGAAACACAGAAATTGCATCGGGATTGAATACAACAGTCACCATGCGCACTTTCCTCCACGGGAGTAATGTCTCAAAAAATCTACGCTTTGATCGTTCCCTGGAAGACCAGTAGTAGTTTCCGATGCACATCTGGTAGCATTCTGTAATGTGTAGACTATCAGCGTGTTGATGAAATACAGTAATTGCATCGGGATTGAATACAACAGTTACCATGCGCACTTTCTTCCATGGGAGTAATGTTTCTAACAGTCTACGCTTTGATCGTTCCCTGGAAGACCAGTAGAAGTTTCCGATGCACATCTGGAGGCTTTCTGTACTCTGTGGACTATCAGAGAGTTGATGAAACACAGAAATTGCATCGGGATTGAATACAACAGTCTCCATGCGCAGTTTCCTCCATGGGAGTAATGTCTCAAACAGTCTACGCTTTGATCGTTCATTGGAAGACCAGTAAAAGTTTCAATTGCACATCTGGAGGCATTCTGTAATCTGTGGACTATCAGAGTGTTGATGAAACACAGAAATTGCATCGGGATTGAATACAACAGTCACCATGCGCACTTTACTCCATGGGAGTAATGTCTCTGACAGTCTACGCTTTGATCGTTCCCTGGAAGACCAGTAGTAGTTTCCGATGCACATCTGGGTGCCTTCCGTAATCTGTGGACTATCAGAGTGTTGATGAAACATAGGAATTGCATCGGGATTGAATACAACTGTCACCATGCACACATTCCTCCATAAAAGTAATGTCTCAAACAGTCTACGCTTTGATCGTTCCCTGGAAGACCAGTAGTAGTTTCCGATGAACATCTGGAGGCATTCCGTAATCTGTGGACTATCAGAGTGATGATGAAACACAGAAATTCCAAAGGGATTGAATTCAACAGTCACCATGCGCACATTCCTCCATAAAAGTAATGTCTCAAACAGTCTACGCTTTGATCGTTCCCTGGAAGACCAGTCGTAGTTTCCGATGCACATCTGGATGCATTCTGTAATTTGTGGACTATCAGAGTGTTGATGAAACACAGAAATTGCATCGGGATTGAATACAACAGTCACCATGCGCACTTTCCTCCAGGGGAGTAATGTCTAAAAAAGTCTACGCTTTGGTCGTTCCCTGGAAGACCAGTAGTAGTTTCCAATTAACATCTGGAGGCATTCTGTAATCTGTGGACAATCAGAGTGATGATGAAACATAGAAATAGCATCGGGATTGAATACAACAGTCACCATGCGCACTTTGCTCTATGGGAGTAATGTCTCCAACAGCCTACGCTTTGATCGTTCCCTGGAAGACCAGTAGTAGTTTCCGATGCACATCTGATGGCATTCTGTAATCTGTGGACTATCAGAGTGTTGATGAAACACAGAAATTGCATCGGGATAGAATACAACAGTCACAATGCGCACTTTCCTCCACGGGAGGTATGTCTCAAACGGTCTACGCTTTGATCGTTCCCTGGAAGACCAGTAGTAGTTTCCGATGCACATCTGGTGGCATTCTGTAATCTGTGGACTATCAGAGTGTTGATGAAACACAGAAATTGCATCGGGATTGAATACAACAGTCACCATCCGCACTTTCCTCCATGGGAGTAATGTCCCAAACAGTCTACGATTTGATCGTTCCCTGGAAGGTCAGTAGTAGTTTCCGATTAACATCTGGAGGCATTCTGTAATCTGTGGAGTATCAGAGTGTTGATGAAACACAGAATTTGCATCGGGATTGAATACAACAGTCACCATTCGCACATTCCTCCGTAAAAGTAATGTCTCAAACAGTCTACGCTTTGATCGTTCCCTGGAAGACCAGTAGTTGTTTCCGATGAACATCTGGAGGCATTCTGTAATCTGTGGACTATCAGAGTGTTGATGAAACAAAGAAATTGCATCGGGATTGAATGCAACAGTCACCATGCGCATTTTCCTCCACGGAATAATGTCTCAAACAGTCTACGATTTGATCGTTCCGTGGAAGACCAGTAGTAGTTACCGATGCACATCTGGTGGCATTCTGTAATCTGTGGACTATCATAGTGTTAATGAAACACTAAAATTGCATCGGGATTGAATACAACAGTCACCATGCGCACTTTCCTCCACGGGAGGTATGTCTCAAACAGTCTACGCTTTGATCGTTCCCTAGAAGACCAGTAGTAGTTTACGATGCACATCTGGAGGCATTCTGTACTCTGTGGACTATCAGGGTGCTGATGAAACACAGAAATTGCATCGGGATTGAATACAACAGTCTCCATGCGCAGTTTCCTCCATGGGAGTAATGTCTCAAACAGTCTACGCTTTGATCGTTCCCTGGAAGACCAGTAAAAGTTTCAATTGCACATCTGGTGGCATTCTGTAATCTGTGGACTATCGGAGTGTTGATAAAACACAGAAATTGCATCGGGATTGAATACAACAGTCACCATGCGCACTTTACTCCATGGGAGTATGTCTCTAACAGTCTACGCTTTGATCGTTCCCTGGAAGACCAGTAGTAGCTTCCAATGCACATCTGGAGGCTTTCCGTAATCTGTGGACTATCAGAGTGTTGACGAAAAACAGAAATTGCATCGGGATTGAATACAACAGTCACCATGCGCACTTTCCTCCATGGGAGTAATGTCCCAAACAGTCTACGCTTTGATCTTTCCCTGGAAGACCAGTAGCAGTTTCCGTTGCACAACTGGAGGCATTCTGTAGTCTGTGGACTATCAGAGTGTTGATGAAACACAGAAATTGCATCGTGATTGAATACAACAGTCACCATGAGCACATTCCTCCATGAAAGTAGTGTCTCATACAGTCTAGTCTTTGATCGTTCCCTGGAAGACCAGTAGTAGTTTCCGATGCACATCTGGAGGCATTCTGTAATCTGTGGACTATCAGAGTCTTGATGAAACACAGAAATTGCATCGGGATTAAATACAACAGTCACCATGCGCACTTTCCTCCACGGGAGGTATGTCTCAAACAGTCGACGCTTTAATCGTTCCCTGGAAGACCAGTAGTAGTTTCCGATGCAGATCTGGTGGCATTCTGTAATCTGTGGACTATCAGAGTGTTGATGAAACACAGAAACTGCATCGGGATTGAATACAACAGTCACCATCCGCCGTTTCCTGCATGGGAGTAATGTCTGAAACAGTCTACGCTTTGATCGTTCCCTTAAAGACCAGTAGTAGTTTCCGATGCACATCTCGTGGCATTCTGTAATCTGTGGACTATCAGAGTGTTGATGAAGCACAGAAAATGCATCGGGATTTATTACAACAGTTACCATGCGCACTTTCTTCCATGGGAGGAAAGTCTCAAAGAGTTTACGCTTTGATCGTTCCCTGAAAGACCAGTAGCAGTCTCCGATGCACATCTTCAGGCATTCAGTAATCTGTGGACTATCAGAGTGTTGATGAAACACAGAAATTGCATCGGGATTGAATACAACAGTCTCCATGCGCACTTTACTCCATGGGAGTAATGTCTCTAACAGTCTACGCTTTGATCGTTCCCTGGAAGACCAGTAGTAGTTTCCGATGCGCATCTGGAGGCTTTCCGTAATCTGTGGACTATCAGAGTGTTGATGAAACACAGAAATTGCATCGTGATTGAATACAACAGTCACCATGAGCACATTCCTCCATGAAAGTAATGTCTCTTACAGTCTAGTCTTTGATCGTTCCCTGGAAGACCAGTAGTAGTTTCCGATGCACATCGGGAGGCATTCTGTAATCTGTGGACTATCAGAGTGTTGATGAAACACAGAAATTGCATCGTGATTGAATACAACAGTCACCATGCGCACTTTCCTCCATGGGAGTAATGTCCCAAACAGTCTACTCTTTGATCGTTCCCTGGAAGACCAGTAGTAGTTTCCGATGCACATCTCGTGGCATTCTGTAATCTGTGGACTATCAGAGTGTTGATGAAGCACAGAAAATGCATCGGGATTTATTACAACAGTTTCCATGCGCACTTTCTTCCATGGGAGGAATGTCTCAAAGAGTTTACGCTTTGATCGTTCCCTCAAAGACCAGTAGTAGTTTCCGATGCACATCTTCAGGCATTCAGTAATCTTTTGACTATCAGAGTGTTGATGAAACACAGAAATTGCATCTGGATTGAATAGAACAGTCTCCATGCGCACTTTACTCCATGGGAGTAATGTCTCTAACAGTCTACGCTTTGATCGTTCCCTGGAAGACCAGTAGTGGATTCCGATGCACATCTGGTGGCATTCTGTAATCTGTGGACTATCAGAGTGTTGATGAATCACAGAAATTGCAACGGGATTGAATACAACATTCACCATGCGCACTTTCCTCCACGGGAGGTATGTCTCAAACAGTCTACGCTTTGACTGTTCCCTGGAAGACCGGTATTAGTTTCCGATGAACATCTGGAGACATTCTGTAATCTGTGGAGTATCAGAGTGCAGATGAAACACAGAAATTGCATCGGGTTTTGAATACAACAGTTACCATGCGCACTTTCCTCCATGGGAGTAATGTCTCTAACAGTCTAAGCTTTGATCGTTCCCTGGAAGACCAGTAGTAGTTTCCGATGCACATCTGGAGTCTTTCTGTAATCTGTGGACTATCAGAGTGTTGATGAAACACAGAAATTGCATCGGGATTGAATACAACAGTCACAATGCGCACTTTCCTCCATGGGAGTAATTCTCAAACAGTCTACGGTTTGACTGTACCCTGGAAGACCAGTAGTAGTTTCCGATGCACATCTGGTGGCATTCTGTAATCTGTGGACTATCAGAGTGTTGATGAAACACAGAAATAGCTTCGGGATTGAATACAACAGTCACCATGCGCACTTTCCTCCACGGGAGGTATGTCTCAAACAGCCGACGCTTTGATCGTTCCCGGGAAGACCAGTTGTAGTTTCTGATGCACATCACGTGGCTTTCTGTAATCTGTTTACTATCAGAGTGTAGACGAAACACAGAAAATGCAACGGGGTTGAATACAACAGTTACCATGCGCACTTTCCTCCATAGGAGTAATGTCTTAAGGAGTTTACGCTTTGATCGTTACCTGAACGACCAGTAGTAGTTTCCGATGCACATCTGGAGGCATTCTGTAATCTGTGGACTATCAGTGTGTTGATGAAACACAGAAATTACATCGGGATTGAATACAACAGTCACCATTCGCATATTCCTCCATAAAAGTAAAATCTCAAACAGTCTACGCTTATGATCGTTCCCTGGAAGACCAGTAGTAGTTTCCGATGCACATCTGGAGGCATTTTGTAATCTGTGGACTATCAGAGTGTTGTGAAACACAGAAATTGCATCGGGATTGAATACAACTGTCACCATCTAACTTTCCTCCATGGGATTAATGTCTCAAACAGTCTACGCTTTGATCTTTCCCTGGAAGACCAGTAGAAGTTTCCGATGCACATCTGGATGCATTCTGTAATCTGTGGACTATCAGAGTGTTGATGAAACACAGAAATTGCATCGGGATTGAATACAACAGTGACCATCCGCACTTTCCTCCATGGGAGTAATTCTCAATCAGTCCACGATTTGATCGTTCCCTAGGAGACCAGTAGTAATTTCCGATGCACACCTGGTGGCATTCTGTAATCTGTGGACTATCAGAGTGTTGATGAAACACAGAAATTGCATCGGGATTGAATATAACAGTTACCATGCGCACTTACCTCCATGGGAGGTATGTCTCAAACAGTTACGCTTTGATCGTTCCCTGGAAGAGTAGTAGTAGCTTCCGATGCATATCTGGTGGGATTCTGTAATCTGTGGACTATCAGAGTGTTGATGAAACACAGAAATTGCATCGGGATTGAATACAACAGTCACCATGCGCACTTTCCTCCATGGGAGTAATTCTCAAACAGTCCACGCTGTGATCGTTCTCTGGAAGACCAGTAGTAGTTTCCGATGCACAACTGGTGGCATTCTGTAATCTGTGGACTATCAGAGTGTTGATGAAACACAGAAAATGCATCGGGATAGAATACAACAGTCACAATGCGCACTTTCCTCCACGGGAGGTATGTCTCAAACGGTCTACGCTTTGATCGTACCCTGGAAGACCAGTAGCAGTTTCCGATGCACATCTGGTGGCATTCTGTAATCTGTGGACCATCAGAGTGTCGAAGAAACACAGAAATTGCATCGTGATTGAATACAACAGTCACCATTCGCACTTTCCTCCATCTGAGTAATGTCCCAAACAGTCTACGATTTGATCGTTCCCTGGAAGACCAGTAGAAGTTTCCGATGCACATCTGGATGCATTCTTTAATCTGTGGACTATCAGAGTGTTGATGAAACACAGAAATTGCATCGGGATTGAATACAACAGTCACCATCCGCACTTTCCTCCATGGGAGTAATTCTCAATCAGTAGACGCTTTGATCGTTCCCTAGGAGACCAGTAGTAATTTCCGATGCTCACCTGGTGGCATTCTGTTATCTGTGGACTATCAGAGTGTTGATGAAACACAGAAATTGCATCGGGATTGAATACAACAGTCACCATGCGCACTTTCCTCCATGGGAGGTATGTCTCAAACAGTTACGCTTTGATCGTTCCCTGGAAGAGTAGTAGTAGTTTCCGATGCACATCTGGTGGCATTCTGTAATCTGTGGACTATCAAAGTGTTGATGAAACACAGAAATTGCATCGGGATTGAATACAACAGTCACCATCCGCACTTTCCTCCATGGGAGTAATGTCCCAAACAGTCTACGATTTGATCGTTCCCTGGAAGACCAGTAGTAGTTTCCGATTAACATCTGGAGGCATTCTGTAATCTGTGGAGTATCAGAGTGTTGATGAAACAAAGAAAATGCATCGGGTTTGAATACAACAGACACCACGCGCACTTGCCTCCACGGTTGTAATGTCTCAAACAGTCTACGATTTGATCGTACCCTGGAAGACCAGTAGTAGTTTCCGATGAACATCTGGAGGCATTCTGTAATCTGTGGACTATTAGAGTGTTGATGAAACACAGAAATTGCATCGGGATTGAATACAACAGTCAGCATGCGCACTTTCCTCCAAGGGAGTAATGTCTCAAACAATCTACGCTTTGATCGTTCCCTGGAAGACCAGTAGTAGTATCCGATGCACATCTGGTAGCATTCTGTAATGTGTAGACTATCAGAGTGTTGATGAAACACAGTAATTGCATCGGGATTGAATACAACAGTCACCATGCGCAGTTTCCTCCAAGGGAGTAATGTCTCAGTCTACGCTTTGATCGTTCATTGGAAGACCAGTAAAAGTTTCAAATGAACATCTGGAGGCATTCTGTAATCCGTGGACTATCAGAGTGATGATGAAACACAGATATTCCATCGGGATTGAATTCAACAGTCACCATGCGCACATTCCTCCATAAAAGTAATGTCTCAAACAGTCTACGCTTTGATCGTTCCCTGGAAGACCAGTAGTAGTTTCCGATGAACATCTGGAGGCATTCTGTTATCTGTGGACTATCAGAGTGATGATGAAACACAGAAATTCCATCGGGATTGAATTCAACAGTCACCATGAGCACATTCCTCAATAAAAGTAATGTCTCAAACAGTCTACGCTTTGATCGTTCCCTGGAAGACCAGTCGTAGTTTCCGATGCACATCTGGATGCATTCTGTAATTTGTGGACTATCGGAGTATTGATGAAACACAGAAATTGCATCGGGATTAAATACAACAGTCACCATGCGCACTTTCCTCCATGGGAGTAATGTCTCAAACAGTCTACGCTTCGGTCGTTCCCTGGAAGACCAGTTGTAGATTCCAATTAACATCTGGAGGCATTCTGTAATCTGTGGACTATCAGAGTGATGATGAAACATAGAAATAGCATCGGGATTGAATACGACAGTCACCATCCGCACTTTCCTCCATGGGAGTAATGTCTCCAACAGTCTACGCTTTGATCGTTCCCTGGAAGACCAGTAGTAGTTTCCGATGCACATCTGGTGGCATTCTGTAATCTGTGGACTATCAGAGTGTTGATGAAACACAGAAATTGCATCGGGATAGAATACTACAGTCATAATGCGCACTTTCCTCCACGGGAGGTATGTCTCAAACGGTCTACGCTTTGATCGTTCCCTGGAAGACCAGTAGTAGTTTCAGATGCACATCTGGTGGCATTCTGTAATCTGTGGACTATCAGAGTGTTGATGAAACACAGAAATTGCATCGGGATTGAATACAACAGTCACCATCCGCACTTTCCTCCATGGGAGTAATGTCCCAAACAGTCTACGATTTGATCGTTCCCTGGAAGACCAGTAGTAGTTTCCGATTAACATCTGGAGGCATTCTGTAATCTGTGGAGTATCAGAGTGTTGATGAAACACAGAAATTGCATCGGGATTGAATACAACAGTCACCATTCGAACATTCCTCCGTAAAAGTAATGTCTCAAACAGTCTACGCTTTGGCGTTCCCTGGAAGACCAGTAGTAGTTTCCGATGAACATCTGGAGGCATTCTGTAATCTGTGGACTATAAGAGTGTTGATGAAACAAAGAAATTCCATCGGGATTGAATACAACAGACACCACGCGCACTTTCCTCCATGGGAGTAATGTCACAAACAGTCTACGCTTTGATCGTTCCCTGGAATACCAGTAGTAGTTTCCGATGCACATCAGGAGGCATTCTGTAATCTGTGGACTATCAGAGTGTTGATGAAACACAGAAATTGCATCGGGATTGAATACAACAGTCACCATGCGCACTCTCCTCCATGGGAGTAATGTCTCAAAGAGTCTACGCTTTGATCGTTCCCTTGAAGACCACTAGTAGTTTCCGGTGCACATCTCATGGCATTCTGTAATGTGTGGACTATCAGAGTGTTGATGAGACACAGAAATTGCATCGGGATTGAATACAACAGTCACCATGCGCACTTTCCTCCATGGGAGTAATCTCTCTAACAGGCTTCGCTTTGGTGGTTCCCTGGAAGACCAGTAGTAGTTTCCGATTAACATCTGGAGGCATTCTGTATTCTGTGGAGTATCAGAGTGTTGATGAAAGACAGAAATTGCATCGGGATAGAATACAACAGTCATAATGCGCACTTTCCTCCACGGGAGGTATGTCTCAAAGGGTCTACGCTTTGATCGTTCCCTGGAAGACCGGTAGTAGTTTCAGATGCACATCTGGTGGCATTCTGTAATCTGTGGACTATCAGAGTGTTGATGAAACACAGAAATTGCATCGGGATTGAATACAACAGTCACCATCCGCACTTTCCTCCATGGGAGTAATGTCCCAAACAGTCTACGATTTGATCGTTCCCTGGAAGACCAGTAGTAGTTTCCGATTAACATCTGGAGGCATTCTGTAATCTGTGGAGTATCAGAGTGTTGATGAAACACAGAAATTGCATCGGGATTGAATACAACAGTCACCATTCGAACATTCCTCCGTAAAAGTAATGTCTCAAACAGTCTACGCTTTGATCGTTCCCTGGAAGCCCAGTAGTAGTTTCCGATGCACATCTGGTAGCATTCTGCAATGTGTAGACTATCAGAGTGTTGATGAAACACAGTAATTGCATCGGGATTGAATACAACAGTCACCATGCGCACTTTCCTCCATGGGAGTAATGTCTCCAACAGTCTACGCTTTGATCGTTCCCAGGAAGACCTGTAGTAGTTTCCGATGCACATCTGGAGGAATTCTGTATTCTGTGGAGTATCAAAGTGTTGATGAAACACAGAAATTGCATCGGGATTGAATACAACAGTCACCATGCGCACTTTCCTCCATGGGAGTAATTGTCAAACAATCCACGATGTGATCGTTCCCTGGAAGACCAGTAGTAGTTTCCGATGCACATCTGAAGGCTTTCCGTCATCTGTGGACTATCAGAGTGTTGATGAAACACAGAAATTGCATCGGGATAGAATACAACAGTCACCATGCGCACTTTCCTGCACGGGAGGTATGTCTCAAACGGTCTACGCTTTGATCGTTCCCTGGAAGACCAGTAGTAGTTTCCGATGCACATCTGGTGGCATTCTGTAATCTGTCGACTATCAGAGTGTTGATGAAACACAGAAATTGCATCGGGATTGAATACAACAGTCACCATCCGCACTTTCCTCCATGGGAGTAATGTCGCAAACAGTCTACGATTTGATCGTTCCCTGGAAGACCAGTAGTAGTTTCCGATTAACATCTGGAGGCATTCTGTAATCTGTGGACTATCAGCGTGTTGATGAAACACAAAATTGCATCGGGATTTAATACAACTGTCACCATGCGCACTTTCCTCCATGGGAGTAACGTTTCAAAGAGTTTACGCTTTGATCGTCCCCTGGAAGACCAGTAGCAGTTTCCGATGCACATCTGGAGGCATTCTGTAATCTGTGGACTATTAGAGTGTCAATGAAACACAGAAATTGCATGGGGATTGAATACAACAGTCACCATGCGCACTTTCCTCCATGGGAGTAATGTTTCTAACAGTCTACGCTTTGATCGTTCCCTGGAAGACCAGTAGTAGTTTCCGATGCACATCTGAAGGCTTTCTGTACTCTGTGGACTATCAGAGTGTTGATGAAACACAGAAATTGCATCGGGATTGAATACAACAGTCACCATGCGCACTTTCCTCCATCGGAGTAATGTCTCAAACAGCCTACGCTTCGATCGTTCCCTGGAAGACCAGTAGTAGTTTCCGATGAACATCTGGAGGCATTCTGTTATCTGTGGACTATCAGAGTGATGATGAAACACAGAAATTCCATCGGGATTGAATTCAACAGTCACCATGAGCACATTCCTCAATAAAAGTAATGTCTCAAACAGTCTACGCTTTGATCGTTCCCTGGAAGACCAGTCGTAGTTTCCGATGCACATCTGGATGCATTCTGTAATTTGTGGACTATCGGAGTATTGATGAAACACAGAAATTGCATCGGGATTAAATACAACAGTCACCATGCGCACTTTCCTCCATGGGAGTAATGTCTCAAACAGTCTACGCTTCGGTCGTTCCCTGGAAGACCAGTTGTAGATTCCAATTAACATCTGGAGGCATTCTGTAATCTGTGGACTATCAGAGTGATGATGAAACATAGAAATAGCATCGGGATTGAATACGACAGTCACCATCCGCACTTTCCTCCATGGGAGTAATGTCTCCAACAGTCTACGCTTTGATCGTTCCCTGGAAGACCAGTAGTAGTTTCCGATGCACATCTGGTGGCATTCTGTAATCTGTGGACTATCAGAGTGTTGATGAAACACAGAAATTGCATCGGGATAGAATACAACAGTCATAATGCGCACTTTCCTCCACGGGAGGTATGTCTCAAACGGTCTACGCTTTGATCGTTCCCTGGAAGACCAGTAGTAGTTTCAGATGCACATCTGGTGGCATTCTGTAATCTGTGGACTATCAGAGTGTTGATGAAACACAGAAATTGCATCGGGATTGAATACAACAGTCACCATCCGCACTTTCCTCCATGGGAGTAATGTCCCAAACAGTCTACGATTTGATCGTTCCCTGGAAGACCAGTAGTAGTTTCCGATTAACATCTGGAGGCATTCTGTAATCTGTGGAGTATCAGAGTGTTGATGAAACACAGAAATTGCATCGGGATTGAATACAACAGTCACCATTCGAACATTCCTCCGTAAAAGTAATGTCTCAAACAGTCTACGCTTTGGCGTTCCCTGGAAGACCAGTAGTAGTTTCCGATGAACATCTGGAGGCATTCTGTAATCTGTGGACTATAAGAGTGTTGATGAAACAAAGAAATTCCATCGGGATTGAATACAACAGACACCACGCGCACTTTCCTCCATGGGAGTAATGTCACAAACAGTCTACGCTTTGATCGTTCCCTGGAATACCAGTAGTAGTTTCCGATGCACATCAGGAGGCATTCTGTAATCTGTGGACTATCAGAGTGTTGATGAAACACAGAAATTGCATCGGGATTGAATACAACAGTCACCATGCGCACTCTCCTCCATGGGAGTAATGTCTCAAAGAGTCTACGCTTTGATCGTTCCCTTGAAGACCACTAGTAGTTTCCGATGCACATCTCATGGCATTCTGTAATGTGTGGACTATCAGAGTGTTGATGAGACACAGAAATTGCATCGGGATTGAATACAACAGTCACCATGCGCACTTTCCTCCATGGGAGTAATCTCTCTAACAGGCTTCGCTTTGGTCGTTCCCTGGAAGACCAGTAGTAGTTTCCGATTAACATCTGGAGGCATTCTGTATTCTGTGGAGTATCAGAGTGTTGATGAAAGACAGAAATTGCATCGGGATAGAATACAACAGTCATAATGCGCACCTTCCTCCACGGGAGGTATGTCTCAAAGGGTCTACGCTTTGATCGTTCCCTGGAAGACCAGTAGTAGTTTCAGATGCACATCTGGTGGCATTCTGTAATCTGTGGACTATCAGAGTGTTGATGAAACACAGAAATTGCATCGGGATTGAATACAACAGTCACCATCCGCACTTTCCTCCATGGGAGTAATGTCCCAAACAGTCTACGATTTGATCGTTCCCTGGAAGACCAGTAGTAGTTTCCGATTAACATCTGGAGGCATTCTGTAATCTGTGGAGTATCAGAGTGTTGATGAAACACAGAAATTGCATCGGGATTGAATACAACAGTCACCATTCGAACATTCCTCCGTAAAAGTAATGTCTCAAACAGTCTACGCTTTGATCGTTCCCTGGAAGCCCAGTAGTAGTTTCCGATGCACATCTGGTAGCATTCTGCAATGTGTAGACTATCAGAGTGTTGATGAAACACAGTAATTGCATCGGGATTGAATACAACAGTCACCATGCGCACTTTCCTCCATGGGAGTAATGTCTCCAACAGTCTACGCTTTGATCGTTCCCAGGAAGACCTGTAGTAGTTTCCGATGCACATCTGGAGGAATTCTGTATTCTGTGGAGTATCAAAGTGTTGATGAAACACAGAAATTGCATCGGGATTGAATACAACAGTCACCATGCGCACTTTCCTCCATGGGAGTAATTGTCAAACAATCCACGATGTGATCGTTCCCTGGAAGACCAGTAGTAGTTTCCGATGCACATCTGAAGGCTTTCCGTCATCTGTGGACTATCAGAGTGTTGATGAAACACAGAAATTGCATCGGGATAGAATACAACAGTCACCATGCGCACTTTCCTGCACGGGAGGTATGTCTCAAACGGTCTACGCTTTGATCGTTCCCTGGAAGACCAGTAGTAGTTTCCGATGCACATCTGGTGGCATTCTGTAATCTGTCGACTATCAGAGTGTTGATGAAACACAGAAATTGCATCGGGATTGAATACAACAGTCACCATCCGCACTTTCCTCCATGGGAGTAATGTCGCAAACAGTCTACGATTTGATCGCTCCCTGGAAGACCAGTAGTAGTTTCCGATTAACATCTGGAGGCATTCTGTAATCTGTGGACTATCAGCGTGTTGATGAAACACAAAATTGCATCGGGATTTAATACAACTGTCACCATGCGCACTTTCCTCCATGGGAGTAACGTTTCAAAGAGTTTACGCTTTGATCGTCCCCTGGAAGACCAGTAGCAGTTTCCGATGCACATCTGGAGGCATTCTGTAATCTGTGGACTATTAGAGTGTCAATGAAACACAGAAATTGCATGGGGATTGAATACAACAGTCACCATGCGCACTTTCCTCCATGGGAGTAATGTTTCTAACAGTCTACGCTTTGATCGTTCCCTGGAAGACCAGTAGTAGTTTCCGATGCACATCTGAAGGCTTTCTGTACTCTGTGGACTATCAGAGTGTTGATGAAACACAGAAATTGCATCGGGATTGAATACAACAGTCACCATGCGCACTTTCCTCCATCGGAGTAATGTCTCAAACAGCCTACGCTTCGATCGTTCCCTGGAAGACCAGTAGTAGTTTCCGATGCACATCTGGAGGCATTCTGTAATCTGTGGAGTATCAGAGTGTTGATGAAACACAGAAATTGCATCGGGATTGAATACAACAGTCACCATGCGCACATTCCTCCGTAAAAGTAATGTCTCAAACAGTCTACACTTTGATCGTTCCCTGGAAGACCAGTTGTAGTTTCCGATGAACATTTTGAGGCATTCTGTAATCTGTGGACTATCAGAGTGTTGATGAAACAAAGAAATTGCATCGGGATTGAATACAACAGACACCATGCGCACTTTGCTCCACAGTAGTAATGTCTCAAACATTCTACGATTTGATCGTTCCCTAGAAGACCAGTAGTACTTTCCGATGTACATCTGGAGGCATTCAGTAATCTGTGGACTATTAGAGTGTTGATGAAACACAGAAATTGCATCGGGATTGAATACAACAGTCACCATGCGCACTTTCCTCCATGGGAGAAATGTCTCAAACAGTCTACGCTTTGATCGTTCCCTGGAAGACCAGTATTAGATTCCGATGCACATCTAGTGGCATTCTGAAATCTGTGGACCATCAGAGTGTTGATGAAACCCAAAATTGCATCGGGATTGGATACAACAGTCACCACGTGCACTTTCTTCCCCAGGAGTAATGTCTCAAACAGTCTACGCTTTGATCGTTCCCTGGAAGACCAGTAGTAGTTTCCGATGCACATCGGGAGGCATTCTGTAATCTGTGGACTATCAGAGTGTTGATGAAACACAGAAATAGCATCGGGATTGAATATAACAGTCACCATGCGCACTTTCCTCCATGGGTGTAATGTGTCAAAGAGTTTACGCTTTGATCGTTCAATGGAAAACCAGTAGCAGTTTCCGTTGCACATCTGGAGGCATTCTGTAACCTGTGGACTATCAGAGTGTTAATGAAACACAGATGTTGCATCGGGATTGAATACAACAGTCACCATGCGCACTTTCCTCCACGGGAGGTATGTCTCAAACGGTCTACGCTTTGATCGTTCCCTGGAAGACCAGTAGTAGTTTCCGATGCACATCTGGTGGCATTCTGTAATCTGTGGACTATCAGAGAGTTGATGAAACACAGAAATTGCATCGGGATTGAATACAACAGTCACCATCCGCACTTTCCTCCATGGGAGTAATGTCGCAAACAGTCTACGATTTGATCGTTCCCTGGAAGACCAGTAGTAGTTTCCGATTAACATCTGGAGGCATTCTGTAATCTGTGGACTATCAGCGTGTTGATGAAACACAAAATTGCATCGGGATTTAATACAACTGTCACCATGCGCACTTTCCTCCATGGGAGTAACGTTTCAAAGAGTTTACGCTTTGATCGTCCCCAGGAAGACCAGTAGAAGTTTCCGATGCACATCTGGAGGCATTCTGTAATCTGTGGACTATCAGAGTGTCAATGAAACACAGAAATTGCATGGGGATTGAATACAACAGTCACCATGCGCACTTTCCTCCATGGGAGTAATGTTTCTAACAGTCAACGCTTTGATCGTTCCCTGGAAGACCAGTAGTAGTTTCCGATGCACATCTGGAGGCTTTCTGTACTCTGTGGACTATCAGAGTGTTGATGAAACACAGAAATCGCATCGGGATTGAATACAACAGTCACCATGCGCACTTTCCTCCATCGGAGTAATGTCTCAAACAGCCTACGCTTCGATCGTTCCCTGGAAGACCAGTAGTAGTTTCCGATGCACATCTGGAGACATTCTGTAATCTGTGGAGTATCAGAGTGTTGATGAAACACAGAAATTGCATCGGGATTGAATACAACAGTCACCATGCGCACATTCCTCCGTAAAAGTAATGTCTCAAACAGTCTACACTTTGATCGTTCCCTGGAAGACCAGTTGTAGTTTCCGATGAACATTTGGAGGCATTCTGTAATCTGTGGACTATCAGAGTGTTGATCAAACAAAGAAATTGCATCGGGATTGAATACAACAGTCAGCATGCGCACTTTCCTCCATGCGAGTAATGTCCCAAACAGTCTTCGCTTTGATCTTTCCCTGGAAGACCAGTAGTAGATTCCGATGCACATCTGGAGTCATTCTGTAATCTGTGGACTATCAGAGTGTTCATAAAACACAGAAATTGCATCGGGATTGAATACAACAGTCACCATGCGCAGTTTCCTCCATGGGAGTAATTTCTCCAACAGTCTACGCTTTGATCGTTCCCTGGAAGACCAGTAGTAGTTTCCGATGCACATCTGGTGGCATTCTGTAATCTGTGGACTATCAGAGTGTTGATGAAACACAGTAATTGCATCGGGATACAATACAACAGTCACAATGCGCACTTTCCTCCACGGGAGGTATGTCTCAAATGGTCTACGCTTTGATCGTTCCCTGGAAGACCAGTAGTACTTTCCGATTAACATCTGGAGGCTATCTGTAATCTGTGGAGTATCAGAGTGTTGATGAAACACAGAAATTGAATCAGGATTGAATACAACAGTCACCATTCGCACATTCCTCAGTAAAAGTAATGTCTCAAACAGTCTACGCTTTGATCGTTCCCTGGAAGACCAGTAGTAGTTTCCGATGAACATCTGGAGGCATTCTGTAATCTTTGGTTTATCAGAGTGTTGATGAAACAAAGAAATTGCATCGGGATTGAATACAACAGACACCACGCGTACTTTGCTCCACAGTAGTAATGTCTCAAACAGTCTACGCTTTGATCGTTCCCTGGAAGATCAGTAGTAGTTTGCGATGAACATCTGGAGGCATTCTGTAATCTGTGGACTATTAAAGTGTTGATGAAACACAGAAATTGCATCGGGATTGAATACAACAGTCACCATGCGCACTTTCCTCCACGGGAGTAATGTCTCAAACAATCTACGCTTTGATCGTTCCCTGGAAGACCATTAGAAGTTTCCGATGCACATCTGGAGGCTTTCCGTACTCTGTGGACAATCAGAGTGTTGATGAAACACAGAAATTGCATCGGGATTGAATACAACAGTCACCATGCGCACTTTACTCCATGGGAGTAATGTCTCTATGAGTCTAAGCTTTGATCGTTCCCTGGAAGACCAGTAGTAGTTTGCGATGCACATCTGGAGGCTTTCCGTAATCTGTGGACTATCAGAGTGTTGATGAAACATAGAAATTGCATCGGGATTGAATACAACAGCCACCATGCGCACTTTCCTCCACGGGAGTTATGTCTCAAATAGTCTTCGCTTTGATCGTTCCCTGGAAGACCAGTAGTAGTTTCCAATGCACATCTGGAGGCAATCTGTAATCTGTGGATTATCAGAGTGTTGATGAACACAGAAATTGCATCGGGATTGAATACAACAGTCACCATGCACACATTCCTCCATAAAAGTAATGTCCTAAACAGTCTACGCTTTGATCGTTCCCTGGAAGACCAGTAGTAGTTTCCGATGGACATCTGGAGATTTTCTGTAATCTGTGGACTATCAGAGTAATGATGAAACACAGAAATTTCATCGGGATTGAATTCAACAGACACCATGCGCACATTCCTCCATAAAAGTAATGTCTCACACAGTCTACGCTTTGATCTTTCCCTGGAAGACCAGTCGTAGTTTCCGATGCACATCTGGATGCATTCTGTAATTTGTGGACTATCAGAGTGTTGATGAAACACAGAAATTGCATCGGGATTGAATACAACAGTCACCATGCGCACTTTCCTCCATGGGAGTAATGTCTCAAACAGCCTACGCTTTGGTCGTTCCCTGGAGGACCAGTACTAGTTTCCAATTAACATCTGGAGGAATTCTGTAATCTGTGGACTATCAGAGTGATGATGAAACATAGAAATTGCATCGGGATTGAATACAACAGTCACCATGCGCACTTTCCTCCATGCGAGTAATGTCCCAAACGGTCTTCGCTTTGATCGTTCCCTGGAAGACCAGTAGTAGTTTCCGATGCACATCTGGAGGCATTCTGTAATCTGTGGACTATCAGAGTGTTGATGAAACACAGAAATTGCATCGTGATTGAATACAACAGTCCCCATGCGCACTTTCCTCCATGGGAGTAATGTCTCCAACAGTCTACGCTTTGATCGTTCCCTGGAAGACCAGTAGTAGTTTCCGATGCACATCTGGAGGCTTTCCGTCATCTGTGGACTATCAGAGTGTTGATGAAACACAGAAATTGCATCTGGATAGAATACAACAGTCACCATGCGCACTTTCCTCCACGGGAGGTATGTCTCAAACGGTCTACGCTTTGATCGTTCCCTGGAAGACCAGTAGTAGTTTCCGATGCACATCTGGTGGCATTCTGTAATCTGTGGACTATCAGAGTGTTGATGAAACACAGAAATTGCATCGGGATTGAATACAACAGTCACCATCCGCACTTTCCTCCATGGGAGTAATGTCGCAAACAGTCTACGATTTGATCGTTCCCTGGAAGACCAGTAGTAGTTTCCGATTAACATCTGGAGGCATTCTGTAATCTGTGGAGTATCAGAGTGTTGATGAAACACAAAATTGCATCGGGATTTAATACAACTGTCACCATGCGCACTTTCCTCCATGGGAGTAACGTTTCAAAGAGTTTACGCTTTGATCGTCCCCTGGAAGACCAGTAGCAGTTTCCGATGCACATCTGGAGGCATTCTGTAATCTGTGGACTATCAGAGTGTCAATGAAACACAGAAATTGCATGGGGATTGAATACAACAGTCACCATGCGCACTTTCCTCCATGGGAGTAATGTTTCTAACAGTCTACGCTTTGATCGTTCCCTGGAAGACCAGTAGTAGTTTCCGATGCACATCTGGAGGCTTTCTGTACTCTGTGGACTATCAGAGTGTTGATGAAACACAGAAATTGCATCGGGATTGAATACAACAGTCACCATGCGCACTTTCCTCCATCGGAGTAACGTTTCAAAGAGTTTACGCTATGATCGTCCCCTGGAAGACCAGTAGCAGTTTCCGATGCACATCTGGAGGCATTCTGTAATCTGTGGACTATCAGAGTGTCAATGAAACACAGAAATTGCATGGGGATTGAATACAACAGTCACCATGCGCACTTTCCTCCATGGGAGTAATTCTCAAACAATCCACGATGTGATCGTTCCCTGGAAGACCAGTTGTAGTTTCCGATGCACATCTGAAGGCTTTCCGTCATCTGTGGACTATCAGAGTGTTGATGAAACACAGAAATTGCATCTGGATAGAATACAACAGTCACCATGCGCACTTTCCTCCACGGGAGGTATGTCTCAAACGGTCTACGCTTTGATCGTTCCCTGGAAGACCAGTAGTAGTTTCCGATGCACATCTGGTGGCAATCTGTAATCTGTGGACTATCAGAGTGTTGATGAAACACAGAAATTGCATCGGGATTGAATACAACAGTCACCATCCGCACTTTCCTCCATGGGAGTAATGTCGCAAACAGTCTACGATTTGATCGTTCCCTGGAAGACCAGTAGTAGTTTCCGATTAACATCTGGAGGCATTCTGTAATCTGTGGAGTATCAGAGTGTTGATGAAACACAAAATTGCATCGGGATTTAATACAACTGTCACCATGCGCACTTTCCTCCATGGGAGTAACGTTTCAAAGAGTTTACGCTTTGATCGTCCCCTGGAAGACCAGTAGCAGTTTCCGATGCACATCTGGAGGCATTCTGTAATCTGTGGACTATCAGAGTGTCAATGAAACACAGAAATTGCATGGGGATTGAATACAACAGTCACCATGCGCACTTTCCCCCATGGGAGTAATGTTTCTAACAGTCTACGCTTTGATCGTTCCCTGGAAGACCAGTAGTAGTTTCCGATGCACATCTGGAGGCTTTCTGTACTCTGTGGACTATCAGAGTGTTGATGAAACACAGAAATTGCATCGGGATTGAATACAACAGTCACCATGCGCACTTTCCTCCATCGGAGTAATGTCTCAAACAGCCTACGCTTCGATCGTTCCCTGGAAGACCAGTAGTAGTTTCCGATGCACATCTGGAGGCATTCTGTAATCTGTGGAGTATCAGAGTGTTGATGAAACACAGAAATTGCATCGGGATTGAATACAACAGTCACCATGCGCACATTTCTCCGTAAAAGTAATGTCTCAAACAGTCTACACTTTTATCGTTCCCTGGAAGACCAGTTGTAGTTTCCGATGAACATTTGGAGGCATTCTGTAATCTGTGGACTATCAGAGTGTTGATGAAACAAAGAAATTGCATCGGGATTGAATACAACAGACACCATGCGCACTTTGCTCCACAGTAGTAATGTCTCAAACATTCTACGATTTGATCGTTCCCTGGAAGACCAGTAGTAGTTTCCGATGTGCATCTGGAGGCATTCAGTAATCTGTGGACTATTAGAGTGTTGATGAAACACAGAAATTGCATCGGGATTGAATACAACCGTCACCATGCGTACTTTCCTCCATGGGAGTAACGTTTCTAACAGTCTACGCTTTGACCGTTCCCTGGAAGACCAGTAGTAGTTTCCGATGCACATCTGGAGGCTTTCTGTACTCGGTGGACTATCAGAGTGTTGATGAAACACAGAAAATGCATCGGGATTGAATACAACAGTCTCCATGCGCAGCCGGCCGCGGTGGTCTCGCGGTTCTAGGCGCGCAGTCCGGAACCGTGCGGCTGCTACGGTCGCAGGTTCGACTCCTGCCTCGGGCATGGATGTGTGTGATGTCCTTAGGTTAGTTAGGTTTAAGTAGTTCTAAGTTCTAGGGGACTGATGACCACAGCAGTTGAGTCCCATAGTGCTCAGAGCCATTTGAACCATCTCCATGCGCACTTTCCTCCATGGGAGTAATGTTTCTAAGAGTCTACGCTTTGATCGTTCCCTGGAAGACCAGTAGTAGTTTCCGATGCACATCTGGAGGCTTTCTGTACTCTGTGGACTATCAGAGTGTTGATGAAACACAGAAATTGCATCGGGATTGAATACAACAGTCACCATGCGCACTTTCCTCCATGGGAGTAATGTCTCAAACAGTCTACGCTTTGATCGTTCCCTGGAAGACCAGTATTAGATTCCGATGCACATCTGGTGGCATTCTGAAATCTGTGGACCATCAGAGTGTTGATGAAACCCAAAATTGCATCGGGATTGGATACAACAGTCACCACGCGCACTTTCTTCCCCTGGAGTAATGTCTCAAACAGTCTACGCTTTGATCGTTCCCTGGAAGACCAGTAGTAGTTTCCGATGCACATCGGGAGGCATTCTGTAATCTGTGGACTATCAGAGTGTTGATGAAACACAGAAATAGCATCGGGATTGAATATAACAGTCACCATGCGCACTTTCCTCCATGGGTGTAATGTTTCAAAGAGTTTACGCTTTGATCGTTCAATGAAAAACCAGTAGCAGTTTCCGTTGCTCATCTGGAGGCATTCTGTAATCTGTGGACTATCAGAGTGTTAATAAAACACATATGTTGCATCGGGATTGAATACAACAGTCACCATGCGCACTTTCCTCCATGGGAGTAATGTCTCTAACAGTCTACGCTTTGATCGTTCCCTGGAAGCCCAGTAGTAGTTTCCGATGCACATCTGGTGGCTTTCCGTAATCTGTGGACTATCAGGGTGTTGATGAAACACAGAAATTGCATCCGGATTGAATATAACAGTCACCATCCGCACTTTCCTGCATGGGAGTAATGTCTGAAACAGTCTACGCGTTGATCGTTCCCTGGAAGACCAGTAGTAGTTTCTGATACACATCTCGTGGCATTCTGTAATCTGTGGACTATCAGAGTGTTGATGACACACAGAAAATGAAACGGGATTGAATACAACAGTTACCATGCGCACTTTCCTCCATGGGAGTAATGTCTTAAAGAGTTTACGCTTTGATCGTTCCCTGACAGACCAGTAGTAGTTTCCGATGCACATCTGGAGGCATTCTGTAATCTGTGGACTATACGAGTATTGATGAAACACAGAAATTGCATCGGGATTGAATACAACAGTCACCATGAGCACATTCCTCCATAAAAGTAATGTCTCAAACAGTCTACGCTTTAACCGTTCCCTGGAAGACCAGTAGTAGTTTCCGATGCACATCTGTTGGCATTCTGTAGTCTGTGGACTATCAGAGTGTTGATGAAACACAGAAAATGTATCGGGATTGATTATGACAGTTACCATCCGCACTTTCATGCATGGGAGTAATGTCTGAAACAGTCTACGCTTTGATCGTTCCCTGGAAGACCAGTAGTAGTTTCGGATGCAATTAGGGAGGCATTCTGTAATCTGCGGTCTGTCAGAGTGTTGATGAAACACAGAAGTCGCATCGGGATTGAATACAACATTCACCATGCGCACTTTCCTCCATGGGAGTAATGTCTCAAACAGTCTACGATTTGATCGTTCCCTGGAAGACCAGTAGTGGTTTCCGATTCACTTCTGGAGGCATTCTGTAATCTGTGGAGTATGAGAGTGTTGATGAAACACAGAAATTGCATCGGGATTAAATACAACAGTCACCATGCGCACTTTCCTCCATGGGAGTAATTCTCAAACAGTCTAGGCTTTGATCATTCCCTGGAAGACCAGTAGTATTTTCCGATGCACATCTGGTTTCATTCTGTAATCTGTGGACTATCAGAGTGTTGATGAAGCACAGAAATTGCATCGGGATTGAATACAACAGTCACCATCCGCTTTTTCCTGCATGGGAGTAATGTCTGAAACAGTCTACGCTTTGATCATTCCCTGCAAGACCAGTAGTATTTTCCGATGCACATCTGGAGGCTTTCCGTTATCTGTGGACTTGTAGAGTGTTGATGAAACACAGAAATTGCATCGGGATTGAATACAACAGTCACCAAGCGCACTTTCCTCCATGAGAGTAATGTCCCAAACGGTCTTCGCTTTGATCGTTCCCTGGAAGACCAGTAGTAGTTTCCGATGGACATCTGGAGATTTTCTGTAATCTGTGGACTATCAGAGTAATGATGAAACACAGAAATTTCATCGGGATTGAATTCAACAGACACCATGCGCACATTCCTCCATAAAAGTAATGTCTCACACAGTCTACGCTTTGATCTTTCCCTGGAAGACCAGTCGTAGTTTCCGATGCACATCTGGATGCATTCTGTAATTTGTGGACTATCAGAGTGTTGATGAAACACAGAAATTGCATCGGGATTGAATACAACAGTCACCATGCGCACTTTCCTCCATGGGAGTAATGTCTCAAACAGCCTACGCTTTGGTCGTTCCCTGGAAGACCAGTAGTAGTTTCCAATTAACATCTGGAGGAATTCTGTAATCTGTGGACTATCAGAGTGATGATGAAACATAGAAATTGCATCGGGATTGAATACAACAGTCACCATGCGCACTTTCCTCCATGCGAGTAATGTCCCAAACGGTCTTCGCTTTGATCGGTCCCTGGAAGACCAGTAGTAGTTTCCGATGCACATCTGGAGGCATTCTGTAATCTGTGGACTATCAGAGTGTTGATGAAACACAGAAATTGCATCGTGATTGAATACAACAGTCACCATGCGCACTTTCCTCCATGGGAGTAATGTCTCCAACAGCCTACGCTTTGATCGTTCCCAGGAAGACCTGTAGTAGTTTCTGATGCACATCTGGAGGAATTCTGTATTCTGTGGAGTATCAAAGTGTTGATGAAACACAGAAATTGCATCGGGATTGAATACAACAGTCACCATGCGCACTTTCCTCCATGGGAGTAACGTTTCAAAGAGTTTACGATATGATCGTCCCCTGGAAGACCAGTAGCAGTTTCCGATGCACATCTGGAGGCATTCTGTAATCTGTGGACTATCAGAGTGTCAATGAAACACAGAAATTGCATGGGGATTGAATACAACAGTCACCATGCGCACTTTCCTCCATGGGAGTAATTCTCAAACAATCCACGATGTGATCGTTCCCTGGAAGACCAGTAGTAGTTTCCGATGCACATCTGAAGGCTTTCCGTCATCTGTGGACTATCAGAGTGTTGATGAAACACAGAAATTGCATCGGGATAGAATACAACAGTCACCATGCGCACTTTCCTCCACGGGAGGTATGTCTCAAACGGTCTACGCTTTGATCGTTCCCTGGAATACCAGTAGTAGTTTCCGATGCACATCTGGTGGCATTCTGTAATCTGTGGACTATCAGAGTGTTGATGAAACACAGAAATTGCATCGGGATTGAATACAACAGTCACCATCCGCACTTTCCTCCATGGGAGTAATGTCGCAAACAGTCTACGATTTGATCGTTCACTGCAAGACCAGTAGTAGTTTCCGATTAACATCTGGAGGCATTCTGTAATCTGTGGAGTATCAGAGTGTTGATGAAACACAAAATTGCATCGGGATTTAATACAACTGTCACCATGCGCACTTTCCTCCATGGGAGTAACGTTTCAAAGAGTTTACGCTTTGATCGTCCCCTGGAAGACCAGTAGCAGTTTCCGATGCACATCTGGAGGCATTCTGTAATCTGTGGACTATCAGAGTGTCAATGAAACACAGAAATTGCATGGGGATTGAATACAACAGTCACCATGCGCACTTTCCTCCATGGGAATAATGTTTCTAACAGTCTACGCTTTGATCGTTCCCTGGAAGACCAGTAGTAGTTTCCGATGCACATCTGGAGGCTTTCTGTACTCTGTGGACTATCAGAGTGTTGATGAAACACAGAAATTGCATCGGGATTGAATACAACAGTCACCATGCGCACTTTCCTCCATCGGAGTAATGTCTCAAACAGCCTACGCTTCGATCGTTCCCTGGAAGACCAGTAGTAGTTTCCGATGCACATCTGGAGGCATTCTGTAATCTGTGGAGTATCAGAGTGTTGATGAAACACAGAAATTGCATCGGGATTGAATACAACAGTCACCATGCGCACATTCCTCCGTAAAAGTAATGTCTCAAACAGTCTACACTTTGATCGTTCCCTGGAAGACCAGTAGTAGTTTCCGATGAACATTTGGAGGCATTCTGTAATCTGTGGACTATCAGAGTGTTGATGAAACAAAGAAATTGCATCGGGATTGAATAAAACAGACACCATGCGCACTTTGCTCCACAGTAGTAATGTCTCAAACATTCTACGATTTGATCGTTCCCTGGAAGACCAGTAGTAGTTTCCGATGTGCATCTGGAGGCATTCAGTAATCTGTGGACTATTAGAGTGTTGATGAAACACAGAAATTGCATCGGGATTGAATACAACAGTCACCATGCGTACTTTCCTCCATGGGAGTAACGTTTCTAACAGTCTACGCTTTGACCGTTCCCTGGAAGACCAGTAGTAGTTTCCGATGCACATCTGGAGGCTTTCTGTACTCGGTGGACTATCAGAGTGTTGATGAAACACAGAAATTGCATCGGGATTGAATACAACAGTCTCCATGCGCACTTTCCTCCATGGGAGTAATGTTTCTAAGAGTCTACGCTTTGATCGTTCCCTGGAAGACCAGTAGTAGTTTCCGATGCACATCTGGAGGCTTTCTGTACTCTGTGGACTATCAGAGTGTTGATGAAACACAGAAATTGCATCGGGATTGAATACAACAGTCACCATGCGCACTTTCCTCCATGGGAGTAATGTCTCAAACAGTCTACGCTTTGATCGTTCCCTGGAAGACCAGTATTAGATTCCGATGCACATCTGGTGGCATTCTGAAATCTGTGGACCATCAGAGTGTTGATGAAACCCAAAATTGCATCGGGATTGGATACAACAGTCACCACGCGCACTTTCTTCCCCTGGAGTAATGTCTCAAACAGTCTACGCTTTGATCGTTCCCTGGAAGACCAGTAGTAGTTTCTGATGCACATCGGGAGGCATTCTGTAATCTGTGGACTATCAGAGTGTTGATGAAACACAGAAATAGCATCGGGATTGAATATAACAGTCACCATGCGCACTTTCCTCCATGGGTGTAATGTTTCAAAGAGTTTACGCTTTGATCGTTCAATGAAAAACCAGTAGCAGTTTCCGTTGCTCATCTGGAGGCATTCTGTAATCTGTGGACTATCAGAGTGTTAATAAAACACATATGTTGCATCGGGATTGAATACAACAGTCACCATGCGCACTTTCCTCCATGGGAGTAATGTCTCTAACAGTCTGCGCTTTGATCGTTCCCTGGTAGCCCAGTAGTAGTTTCCGATGCACATCTGGTGGCTTTCCGTAATCTGTGGACTATCAGGGTGTTGATGAAACACAGAAATTGCATCCGGATTGAATATAACAGTCACCATCCGCACTTTCCTAAATGGGAGTAATGTCTGAAACAGTCTACGCGTTGATCGTTCCCTGGAAGACCAGTAGTAGTTTCTGATACACATCTCGTGGCATTCTGTAATCTGTGGACTATCAGAGTGTTGATGACACACAGAAAATGAAACGGGATTGAATACAACAGTTACCATGCGCACTTTCCTCCATGGGAGTAATGTCTTAAAGAGATTACGCTTTGATCGTTCCCTGACAGACCTGTAGTAGTTTCCGATGCACATCTGGAGGCATTCTGTAATCTGTGGACTATAAGAGTGTTGATGAAACACAGAAATTGCATCGGGATTGAATACAACAGTCACCATGAGCACATTCCTCCATAAAAGTAATGTCTCAAACAGTCTACGCTTTAACCGTTCCCTGGAAGACCAGTAGTAGTTTCCGATGCACATCTGTTGGCATTCTGTAGTCTGTGGACTATCAGAGTGTTGATGAAACACAGAAAATGTATCGGGATTGATTACGACAGTTACCATCCGCACTTTCATGCATGGGAGTAATGTCTGAAACAGTCTACGCTTTGATCTTTCCCTGGAAGACCAGTAGAAGTTTCCGATGCACATCTGGAGGCATTCTGTAATCGGTGGACTATCAGAGTGTTGATGAAACACAGAAATTACATCGGGTTGAATACAACAGTCACCATGCGCACTTTCCTCCATGGGAGTAATGTCTCTAACAGTCTACGATTTGATCGTTCAATGGAAGACCAGTAGTAGTTTCCGATGCACATCTGGAGGCTTTCCGTAATCTGTGGAATATCAGAGTGTTGATGAAACACAGAAATTGCATCGGGATTGAATACAACAGTCACCATGCGCACTTTCCTCCATGGGAGTAATGTCTCAAACAGTCTACGCTTTGATCGTTCCCAGGAAGCCCAGTAGTAGTTTCCGATTAACATCTGAAGGCATTCTGTAATCTGTATACTATCAGAGTGTTGATGAAACACAGAAATTGCATCGGGATTGAATACAACAGTTAACCATGCGCACTTACCTCCATGGGAGTAATGTCCCAAACAGTCTACGCTTTGATCGTTCCCTGGAAGACCAGTAGTAGTTTCGGATGCAATTAGGGAGGCATTCTGTAATCTGCGGTCTGTCAGAGTGTTGATGAAACACAGAAGTCGCATCGGGATTGAATACAACATTCACCATGCGCACTTTCCTCCATGGGAGTAATGTCTCAAACAGTCTACGATTTGATCGTTCCCTGGAAGACCAGTAGTGGTTTCCGATGCACTTCTGGAGGCATTCTGTAATCTGTGGAGTATGAGAGTGTTGATGAAACACAGAAATTGCATCGGGATTAAATACAACAGTCACCATGCGCACTTTCCTCCATGGGAGTAATTCTCAAACAGTCTAGGCTTTGATCATTCCCTGGAAGACCAGTAGTATTTTCCGATGCACATCTGGTTTCATTCTGTAATCTGTGGACTATCAGAGTGTTGATGAAGCACAGAAATTGCATCGGGATTGAATACAACAGTCACCATCCGCTTTTTCCTGCATGGGAGTAATGTCTGAAACAGTCTACGCTTTGATCATTCCCTGCAAGACCAGTAGTATTTTCCGATGCACATCTGGAGGCTTTCCGTTATCTGTGGACTTGTAGAGTGTTGATGAAACACAGAAATTGCATCGGGATTGAATACAACAGTCACCAAGCGCACTTTCCTCCATGAGAGTTATGTCCCAAACAGTCTACGCTTTGATCGCTCCCTGGAAGACCAGTAGTAGTTTCCGATTAACATCTGGAGGCATTCAGTAATCTGTGGACTCTTAGAGTGTTGATGAAACACAGAAATTGCATCGGGATTGAATACAACAGCCACCATACGCGCTTTCCTCCATGGGAGTAATTCTCAAACAGTCTACGCTTTAATCGTTCCCTGGAAGACCAGTAGTAGTTTCCGATGCACATCTGGTGTCATTCTGTAATCTGTGGAGTATCAGAGTGTTGATGAAACACAGAAATTGCATCGGGATTAAATACAACAGTCACCATGCGCATATTCCTTCATAAAAGTAATATCTCAAACAGTCTACGCTTTGATCGTTCCCTGGAAGACCAGTAGTAGTTTCGGATGCATTTAGGGAGGCATTCTGTAATCTGTGGGCTATCAGAGTGTTGATGAAACACAGAAGTCGCATCGGGATTGAATACAACATTCACCATGCGCACTTTCCTCCATGGGAGTATTATCTCAAACAGTCTACGATTTGATCGTTCCCTGGAAGACCAGTAGTAGTTTCCGATGCACTTCTGGAAGCATTCTGTAATCTGTGGAGTATGAGAGTGTTGATGAAACACAGGAATTGCATCGGGATTAAATACAACAGTCACCATACGCATATTTCCTCATAAAAGTAATATCTCAAACAGTCTACGCTTTGATCGTTCCCTGGAAGCCCAGTAGAAGCTTCCGATGCACATCTGGAGGCATTCTGTAATCTGTGGACTATCAGAGTGTTGATGAAACACAGAAATTGCATCGGGATTGAATACAACAGTCACCATCCGCACTTTACTCCATGGCAGTAATGTCTGAAACAGTCTACGACTGGATCGTTCCTAGGAAGACCAGTAGTAGTTTCCGATGCACATCTCGTGGCATTCTGTAATCTGTGGACTATCAGAGTGTTGATGAAACACAGAAAATGCATCGGGATTGAATACAACAGTCACCATGCCCACTTTCCTCCATGGGAGTAATTCTCAAACAGTCTACGCTTTGATCGTTCCCTGGAAGACTAGTAGTAGTTTCCGATGCACATCTGGAGGCATTCTGTAGTCTGTGGACTATCAGAGTGTTGATGAAAGACAGAAATTGCATCGGGATTGAATACAACAGTCACCATGAGGACATTCCTCCATAAAAGTAATGTCTCAAACAGTCTACCCTTTGATCGTTCCCTGGAAGACCAGTAGTAGTTTCCGATGCACATCGGGAGCCATTCTGTAATCTGTGGACTATCAAAGTGTTGATGAAACACAGAAATTGCATAGGGATTGAATACAACAGTCACCATGCGCACTTTCCTCCATGGGAGTAATGTCTCAAACAGTCTACGCTTTGATCGTTCCCTGGAAGACCAGTAGTAGTTTCCGATGCACATCTGGCAGCATTCTGTAATCTGTGGACTATTAGAGTGTTGATGAAACACAGAAATTGCATCGGGATTGAATACAACTGTCACCATGCGCACTTACCTCCATGGGAGTAATGTCTCAAACAGTCTATGCTTTGGTCGTTCCCCGGAAGACTAGTAGTAGTTACCGATGCACATCCGAATGCATTCTGTAACCTGTGGACTATCAAAGTGTTGATTAAACTCAGAAATTGCATCGGCATTGAATACAACAATCTACATGCGCACTTCCCTCCATGGGAGTAATGTCTCAAACAGACTACGCTTTGATCGTTCCCTGGAAGACCAGTAGTAGTTTCCGATGCACATCTGGAGGCATTCTGTAATCTGTGGACTATCAGAGTGATGATGAAACACAGAAATTGCATCGGGATGGAATACAACATTTACAATGCGCACTTTCCTCCATGGGAGTAATTCGCAAACAATCTACGCTTTGATCGTTCCCTGGAAGACCAGTAGTAGTTTCCGATGCACATCTGGTGGCATTCTGTAATCTGTGGACTTGTAGAGTGTTGATGAAACATAGAAATTGCATCGGGATTGAATACAACAGTCACCATGCGCACTTTCCTCCATGGGTGTAATGTTTCAAAGAGTTTACGCTTTGATCGTTCAATGAAAAACCAGTAGCAGTTTCCGTTGCTCATCTGGAGGCATTCTGTAATCTGTGGACTATCAGAGTGTTAATAAAACACATATGTTGCATCGGGATTGAATACAACAGTCACCATGCGCACTTTCCTCCATGGGAGTAATGTCTCTAACAGTCTGCGCTTTGATCGTTCCCTGGTAGCCCAGTAGTAGTTTCCGATGCACATCTGGTGGCTTTCCGTAATCTGTGGACTATCAGGGTGTTGATGAAACACAGAAATTGCATCCGGATTGAATATAACAGTCACCATCCGCACTTTCCTGCATGGGAGTAATGTCTGAAACAGTCTACGCGTTGATCGTTCCCTGGAAGACCAGTAGTAGTTTCTGATACACATCTCGTGGCATTCTGTAATCTGTGGACTATCAGAGTGTTGATGACACACAGAAAATGAAACGGGATTGAATACAACAGTTACCATGCGCACTTTCCTCCATGGGAGTAATGTCTTAAAGAGTTTACGCTTTGATCGTTCCCTGACAGACCTGTAGTAGTTTCCGATGCACATCTGGAGGCATTCTGTAATCTGTGGACTATAAGAGTGTTGATGAAACACAGAAATTGCATCGGGATTGAATACAACAGTCACCATGAGCACATTCCTCCATAAAAGTAATGTCTCAAACAGTCTACGCTTTAACCGTTCCCTGGAAGACCAGTAGTAGTTTCCGATGCACATCTGTTGGCATTCTGTAGTCTGTGGACTATCAGAGTGTTGATGAAACACAGAAAATGTATCGGGATTGATTACGACAGTTACCATCCGCACTTTCATGCATGGGAGTAATGTCTGAAACAGTCTACGCTTTGATCTTTCCCTGGAAGACCAGTAGAAGTTTCCGATGCACATCTGGAGGCATTCTGTAATCGGTGGACTATCAGAGTGTTGATGAAACACAGAAATTACATCGGGATTGAATACAACAGTCACCATGCGCACTTTCCTCCATGGGAGTAATGTCTCTAAGAGTCTACGATTTGATCGTTCAATGGAAGACCAGTAGTAGTTTCCGATGCACATCTGGAGGCTTTCCGTAATCTGTGGAATATCAGAGTGTTGATGAAACACAGAAATTGCATCGGGATTGAATACAACAGTCACCATGCGCACTTTCCTCCATGGGAGTAATGTCTCAAACAGTCTACGATTTGATCGTTCCCTGGAAGACCAGTAGTAGTTTAATATGCCCATCTGGAGGCTTTCTGTAATCTGTGGACTATCAAAGTGTTGATGAAACACAGAAATGGCATCGGGATTGAATACAACAGTCACCATCCGCAATTTCCTGCATGGGAGTAATGTCAGAAACAGTCTACGCTTTGATCGTTCCCGGGAACACCAGTAGTAGTTTCTGATACACATCTCGTGGCATTCTGTAATATGTGGACTATCAGAGTGTTGATGAAACACAGAAAATGCAACGGGATTGAATACAACAGTTACCATGCGCACTTTCCTCCATGGGAGCAATGTCTTAAAGATATTACGCTATGATCGTACCCTTAAAGACCAGTAGTAGTTTCCGATGCACATCTGGAGGCATTCTGTAATCTGTGGATTATCAGAGAGTTGATAAAACACAGAAATTTCATCGGGATTGAATACAACAGTCACCATGCGCACTTTCCTCCATGGGAGTAATGTCTCAAACAGTCTACGATTTGATCGTTCCCTGGAAGACCAGTAATTGTTTCCGATGCACTTCTGGAGGCATTCTGTAATCTGTGGAGTATGAGAGTGTTGATGAAACACAGAAATTGCATCGGGATTAAATACAACAGTCAACATGCGCATATTCCTTCATAAAAGTAATATCTCAAACAGTCTACGCTTTGATCGTTCCCTGGAAGACCAGTAGAAGCTTCCGATGCACATCTGGAGGCATTCTGTAATCTGTGGACTATCAGAGTGTTGATGAAACACAGAAATTGCATCGGGATTGAATACAACAGTCACCATCCGCACTTTACTCCATGGCAGTAATGTCTGAAACAGTCTACGACTGGATCGTTCCCAGGAAGACCAGTAGTAGTTTCCGATGCACATCTCGTGGCATTCTGTAATCTGTGGACTATCAGAGTGTTGATGAAACACAGAAAATGCATCGGGATTGAATACAACAGTCACCATGCCCACTTTCCTCCATGGGAGTAATTCTCAAACAGTCTACGCTTTGATCGTTCCCTGGAAGACTAGTAGTAGTTTCCGATGCACATCTGGAGGCATTCTGTAGTCTGTGGACTATCAGAGTGTTGATGAAAGACATAAATTGCATCGCGATTGAATACAACAGTCACCATGAGGACATTCCTCCATAAAAGTAATGTCTCAAACAGTCTACCCTTTGATCGTTCCCTGGAAGACCAGTAGTAGTTTCCGATGCACATCTGCAGGCATTCTGTAATCTGTGGACTATTAGAGTGTTGATGAAACACAGTAATTGCATCGGGATTGAATACAACAGTCACCATGCGCACTTTCCTCCATGGGAGTAATGTCCCAAACAGGCTACGCTTCGATCGTTCCCTGGGAGACCAGTAGTAGTTTCCGATGCACATCGGGAGGCATTCTGTAATCTGTGGACTATCAAAGTGTTGATGAAACACAGAAATTGCATCGGGATTGAATACAACTGTCACCATGCGCACTTACCTCCATGGGAGTAATGTCTCAAACAGTCTACGCTTTGGTCGTTCCCCGGAAGACTAGTAGTAGTTACCGATGCACATCTGAAGGCATTCTGTAATCTGTGGACTATCAAAGTGTTGATTAAACTCAGAAATTGCATCGGCATTGAATACAACAATCACCATGCGCACTTCCCTCCATGGGAGTAATGTCTCAAACAGACTACGCTTTGATCGTTCCCTGGAATACCACTAGTAGTTTCCGATGCACATCTGAAGGCATTCTGTAATCTGTGGACTATCAGAGTGTTGATGAAACACAGAAATTGCATCGGGATTGAATACAACAGTCACCATTTGCTTTTTCCTGCATGGGAGTAATGTCTGAAACAGTCTACGCTTTGATCGTTCCCTGCAAGACCAGTAGTAGTTTCCGATGCACATCTGGGGGCTTTCCGTAATCTGTGGACTTGTAGAGTGTTGATGAAAAACAGAAATTGCATCGGGATTGAATACAACAGTCACCATGCGCACTTTCCTCCATGGGAGTTATGTCCCAAACAGTCTACGCTTTGATCGTTCACTGGAAGACCAGTAGTAGTTTCCGATTAACATCTGGAGGCATTCTGTAATTTGTGGACTATCAGAGTGTTGGTGAAACACAGAAATTGCATCGGGATTGAATACAACAGCCACCATACGCACTTTCCTCCATGGGAGTAATTCTCAAACAGTCTACGCTTTGACCGTTCCCTGGAAGACCAGTAGTAGTTTCCGGTGCACATCTGGTGGCATTCTGTAATCTGTGGAGTATCAGAGTGTTGATGAATCACAGAAATTGCATCGGGTTTTGAATACAACAGTTACTATGCGCACCTTCCTCCATGGGAGTAATGTCTCTAACAGTCTACGATTTCATCGTTCCCTGGAAGACCAGTAGTAGTTTCCTATGCCCATCTGGAGGCTTTCTGCAATCTGTGGACTATCAGAGTGTTGATGAAACACAGAAATTGCATCGGGATTGAATACAACAGCCACCATGCGCACTTTCCTCCATGGGAGTAATTCTCAAACAGTCTACGCTTTCACCGTTCCCTTGAAGACCAGTAGTAGTTTCCGATGCACATCTGGTGGCATTCTGAAATCTGTGGACTATCAGAGTGTTGATGAAACACAGAAATTGCTTCGGGATTGTATACAAAAGTCACCATGCGCACTTTCCTCCACGGGAGGTATGTCTCAAACAGTCGACGCTTTGATCGTTCCCTGGAAGACCAGTAGTAGTTTCCGATGCACATCTGTTGGCATTCTGTAATCTGTGGACTATCAAAGTGTTGATGAAACACAGAAATTGCATCGGGATTTAAAACAACAGTCAACATCCGCAATTTCCTGCATGGGAGTAATGTCTGAAACAGTCTACGCTTTGATCGTTCCCGGGAAGACCAGTAGTAGTTTCTGATACACATCTCGTGGCATTCTGTAATATGTGTACTATCAGAGTGTTGATGAAACACACAAAATGCAACGGGATTTAATACAACAGTTACCATGCGCACTTTCCTCCATGGGAGTAATGTCTTAAAGATATTTCGCTTTGATCGTTCCCTTAAAGACCAGTAGTAGTTTCCGATGCACATCTGGAGGCATTCTGTAATCTGTGGATTATCAGAGAGTTGATGAAACACAGAAATTTCATCGGGATTGAATACAACAGTCACCATGCGCATATTCCTCCATAAAAGTAATATCTCAAACAGTCGACGCTTTGATCGTTCCCTGGAAGACCAGTAGAAGTTTCCGATGCACATCTGGAGGCTTTCCGTAATCTGTGGACTATCAGAGTGTTGATGAAACACAGAAATTGCATCGGTATTGAATACAACAGTTACCATGCGAACTTTCCTCCATGGGAGTAATGTCTCAAACAGTCTACGATTTGATCGTTCCCTGGAAGACCAGTAGTTGTTTCCGATGCACTTCTGGAGGCATTCTGTAATCTGTGGAGTATGAGAGTGTTGATGAAACACAGAAATTGCATCGGGATTAAATACAACAGTCACCATGCGCATATTCCTTCATAAAAGTAATATCTCAAACAGTCTACGCTTTGATCGTTCCCTGGAAGACCAGTAGAAGTTTCCGATGCACATCTGGAGGCATTCTGTAATCTGTGGACTATCAGAGTGTTGATGAAACACAGAAATTGCATCGGGATTGAATACAACAGTCACCATCCGCAGTTTACTCCAAGGGAGTAATGTCTGAAACAGTCTACGACTGGATCGTTCCCAGGAAGACCAGTAGTAGTTTCCGATAAACATCTGGATTCTTTCTGTAATCTGTGGACTATCAGAGTGTTGATGAAACACAGAAAATGCATCGGGATTGAATACAACAGTCACCATGCCCACTTTCCTCCATGGGAGTAATTCTCAAACAGTCTACGCTTTGATCGTTCCCTGGAAGACTAGTAGTAGTTTCCGATGCACATGTGGAGGCATTCTGTAGTCTGTGGACTATCAGAGTGTTGATGAAACACAGAAAATGCAACGGGATTAAATACAACAGTTACCATGCGCACTTTCCTCCATGGGAGTAATGTCTTAAAGATACTACACTTTGATCGTTCCCTTAAAGACCAGTAGTAGTTTCCGATGCACATCTGGAGGCATTCTGTAATCTGTGGATTATCAGAGTGTTGATGAAACACAGAAATTTCATCGGGATTGAATACAACAGTCACCATGCGCATATTCCTCCATAAAAGTAATATCTCAAACAGTCGACGCTTTGATCGTTCCCTGGAAGACCAGTAGAAGTTTCCGATGCACATCTGGAGGCTTTCCGTAATCTGTGGACTATCAGAGTGTTGATGAAACACAGAAATTGCATCGGGATTGAATACAACAGTTACCATGCGAACTTTCCTCCATGGGAGTAATGTCTCAAACAGTCTACGATCTGATCTTTCCCTGGAAGACCAGTAGAAGTTTCCGATGCACATCTGGAGGCATTCTGTAATCGGTGGACTATCAGAGTGTTGATGAAACACAGAAATTACATCGGGATTGAATACAACAGTCACCATGCGCACTTTCCTCCATGGGAGTAATGTCTCTAACAGTCTACGCTTTGATCGTTCCCTGGAAGACCAGTAGTAGTTCCCGATGCGCATCTGGAGGCTTTCCGTAATCTGTGGACTATCAGTGTGTTGATGAAACACAGAAATTGCATCGGGATTGAATACAACAGTCACCATGCGCACTTTCCTCCATGGGAGTAATGTCTCAAACAGTCTACGTTTTGATCGTTCCCTGGAAGCCCAGTAGTAGTTTCCGATTAACATCTGGAGGCATTCTGTAATCTGTGGACTATCAGAGTGTTGATGAAACACAGAAATTGCATCGGGATTGAATACAACAGTTAACCATGCGCACTTTCCTCCATGGGAGTAATGTCCCAAACAGTCTACGCTTTGATCGTTCCTTGGAAGACCAGTAGTAATTTCCGATGCACATCGGGAGCCATTCTGTAATCTGTGGACTATCAGAGTGTTGATGAAACACAGAAATTGCATCGGGATTTAATACAACGTTCACCATGCGAACTTTCCTCCATGGGAGTAATGTCTCAAACAGTCTACCATTTGATCGTTCCCTGGAAGACCAGTAGTAGTTTCCAATGCACTTCTGGAGGCATTCTGTAACCTGTGGAATATCAGAGTGTTGATGAAACACAGAAATTGCATCGGGATTGAATACAACTGTCACCATGCGCACTTTCCTCCATGAGAGTAATTCTCAAACAGTCTACGCTTTGATCGTTCCCTGAAAGACCAGTAGTAGTTTCCGATGCACATCTGGTGGCATTCTGCAATCTGTGGACTATCAGAGTGTTGATGAAACACAGAAATTGCATCGGGATTTAATACAACAGTCACCTACCGCACTTTCCTCCTTCGAAGTAATGTCTGAAACAGTCTACGCCTGGATCGTTCCCAGGAAGACCAGTAGTAGTTTCCGATGCACATCTCGTGGCATTCTGTAATCTGTGGACTATCAGAGTGTTGATGAAACACAGAAAATGCATCGGGATTGAATACAACAGTCACCATGCGCACTTTCCAACATGGGAGTAATTCTCAAACGGTCTACGCTTTGATCGTTCCCTGGAAGACGAGTAGTAGTTTCCGATGCACATCTGGAGGCATTCTGTAATCTGTGGACTATCAGAGTGTTGATGAAACACAGAAATTGCATCGGGATTGAATACAACAGTCACCATGAGCCCATTCCTCCATAAAAGTAATGTCTCTAACAGTCTACGCTTTGATCGTTCCCTGGAAGACCAGTAGTAGTTTCCGATGCGCATCTGGAGGCATTCTGCAATCTGTGGACTATCAGAGTGTTGATGAAACACAGAAATTGCATCGGGATTGAATGCAACAGTCACCATGAGCACATTCCTCCACAAAACTAATGTCTCTAACAGTCTACGCTTTGATCGTTCCCAGGAAGACCAGTAGTAGTTTCCGATGCACATCTGGAGGCATTATGTAATCTGTGGAGTATCCGAGTGTTGATGAAACACAGAAATTGCATCGGGTTTTGAATACAACAGTTACCATGCACACTTTCCTCCATGGGACTAATGTCTCTAACAGTCTACGCTTTGATCGTTCCCTGCAAGACCAGTAGTAGTTTCCGATGCACATCTGGGGGCTTTCCGTAATCTGTGGACTTGTAGAGTGTTGATGAAAAACAGAAATTGCATCGGGATTGAATACAACAGTCACCATGCGCACTTTCCTCCATGGGAGTTATGTCCCAAACAGTCTACGCTTTGATCGTTCACTGGAAGACCAGTAGTAGTTTCCGATTAACATCTGGAGGCATTCTGTAATTTGTGGACTATCAGAGTGTTGGTGAAACACAGAAATTGCATCGGGATTGAATACAACAGCCACCATACGCACTTTCCTCCATGGGAGTAATTCTCAAACAGTCTACGCTTTGACCGTTCCCTGGAAGACCAGTAGTAGTTTCCGGTGCACATCTGGTGGCATTCTGTAATCTGTGGAGTATCAGAGTGTTGATGAATCACAGAAATTGCATCGGGTTTTGAATACAACAGTTACTATGCGCACCTTCCTCCATGGGAGTAATGTCTCTAACAGTCTACGATTTCATCGTTCCCTGGAAGACCAGTAGTAGTTTCCTATGCCCATCTGGAGGCTTTCTGCAATCTGTGGACTACCAGAGTGTTGATGAAACACAGAAATTGCATCGGGATTGAATACAACAGCCACCATGCGCACTTTCCTCCATGGGAGTAATTCTCAAACAGTCTACGCTTTGACCGTTCCCTTGAAGACCAGTAGTAGTTTCCGATGCACATCTGGTGGCATTCTGAAATCTGTGGACTATCAGAGTGTTGATGAAACACAGAAATTGCTTCGGGATTGAATACAAAAGTCACCATGCGCACTTTCCTCCACGGGAGGTATGTCTCAAACAGTCGACGCTTTGATCGTTCCCTGGAAGACCAGTAGTAGTTTCCGATGCACATCTGTTGGCATTCTGTAATCTGTGGACTATCAAAGTGTTGATGAAACACAGAAATTGCATCGGGATTTAAAACAACAGTCAACATCCGCAATTTCCTGCATGGGAGTAATGTCTGAAACAGTCTACGCTTTGATCGTTCCCGGGAAGACCAGTAGTAGTTTCTGATACACATCTCGTGGCATTCTGTAATATGTGTACTATCAGAGTGTTGATGAAACACACAAAATGCAACGGGATTTAATACAACAGTTACCATGCGCACTTTCCTCCATGGGAGTAATGTCTTAAAGATATTTCGCTTTGATCGTTCCCTTAAAGACCAGTAGTAGTTTCCGATGCACATCTGGAGGCATTCTGTAATCTGTGGATTATCAGAGAGTTGATGAAACACAGAAATTTCATCGGGATTGAATACAACAGTCACCATGCGCATATTCCGCCATAAAAGTAATATCTCAAACAGTCGACGCTTTGATCGTTCCCTGGAAGACCAGTAGAAGTTTCCGATGCACATCTGGAGGCTTTCCGTAATCTGTGGACTATCAGAGTGTTGATGAAACACAGAAATTGCATCGGTATTGAATACAACAGTTACCATGCGAACTTTCCTCCATGGGAGTAATGTCTCAAACAGTCTACGATTTGATCGTTCCCTGGAAGACCAGTAGTTGTTTCCGATGCACTTCTGGAGGCATTCTGTAATCTGTGGAGTATGAGAGTGTTGATGAAACACAGAAATTGCATCGGGATTAAATACAACAGTCACCATGCGCATATTCCTTCATAAAAGTAATATCTCAAACAGTCTACGCTTTGATCGTTACCTGGAAGACCAGTAGAAGTTTCCGATGCACATCTGGAGGCATTCTGTAATCTGTGGACTATCAGAGTGTTGATGAAACACAGAAATTGCATCGGGATTGAATACAACAGTCACCATCCGCAGTTTACTCCAAGGGAGTAATGTCTGAAACAGTCTACGACTGGATCGTTCCCAGGAAGACCAGTAGTAGTTTCCGATAAACATCTGGATTCTTTCTGTAATCTGTGGACTATCAGAGTGTTGATGAAACACAGAAAATGCATCGGGATTGAATACAACAGTCACCATGCCCACTTTCCTCCATGGGAGTAATTCTCAAACAGTCTACGCTTTGATCGTTCCCTGGAAGACTAGTAGTAGTTTCCGATGCACATGTGGAGGCATTCTGTAGTCTGTGGACTATCAGAGTGTTGATGAAACACAGAAAATGCAACGGGATTAAATACAACAGTTACCATGCGCACTTTCCTCCATGGGAGTAATGTCTTAAAGATACTACACTTTGATCGTTCCCTTAAAGACCAGTAGTAGTTTCCGATGCACATCTGGAGGCATTCTGTAATCTGTGGATTATCAGAGTGTTGATGAAACACAGAAATTTCATCGGGATTGAATACAACAGTCACCATGCGCATATTCCTCCATAAAAGTAATATCTCAAACAGTCGACGCTTTGATCGTTCCCTGGAAGACCAGTAGAAGTTTCCGATGCACATCTGGAGGCTTTCCGTAATCTGTGGACTATCAGAGTGTTGATGAAACACAGAAATTGCATCGGGATTGAATACAACAGTTACCATGCGAACTTTCCTCCATGGGAGTAATGTCTCAAACAGTCTACGATCTGATCTTTCCCTGGAAGACCAGTAGAAGTTTCCGATGCACATCTGGAGGCATTCTGTAATCGGTGGACTATCAGAGTGTTGATGAAACACAGAAATTACATCGGGATTGAATACAACAGTCACCATGCGCACTTTCCTCCATGGGAGTAATGTCTCAAACAGTCTACGTTTTGATCGTTCCCTGGAAGCCCAGTAGCAGTTTCCGATTAACATCTGGAGGCATTCTGTAATCTGTGGACTATCAGAGTGTTGATGAAACACAGAAATTGCATCGGGATTGAATACAACAGTTAACCATGCGCACTTTCCTCCATGGGAGTAATGTCCCAAACAGTCTACGCTTTGATCGTTCCTTGGAAGACCAGTAGTAATTTCCGATGCACATCGGGAGCCATTCTGTAATCTGTGGACTATCAGAGTGTTGATGAAACACAGAAATTGCATCGGGATTTAATACAACGTTCACCATGCGAACTTTCCTCCATGGGAGTAATGTCTCAAACAGTCTACCATTTGATCGTTCCCTGGAAGACCAGTAGTAGTTTCCAATGCACTTCTGGAGGCATTCTGTAATCTGTGGAATATCAGAGTGTTGATGAAACACAGAAATTGCATCGGGATTGAATACAACTGTCACCATGCGCACTTTCCTCCATGAGAGTAATTCTCAAACAGTCTACGCTTTGATCGTTCCCTGAAAGACCAGTAGTAGTTTCCGATGCACATCTGGTGGCATTCTGCAATCTGTGGACTATCAGAGTGTTGATGAAACACAGAAATTGCATCGGGATTGAATACAACAGTCACCTACCGCACTTTCCTCCTTCGAAGTAATGTCTGAAACAGTCTACGCCTGGATCGTTCCCAGGAAGACCAGTAGTAGTTTCCGATGCACATCTCGTGGCATTCTGTAATCTGTGGACTATCAGAGTGTTGATGAAACACAGAAAATGCATCGGGATTGAATACAACAGTCACCATGCGCACTTTCCACCATGGGAGTAATTCTCAAACGGTCTACGCTTTGATCGTTCCCTGGAAGACGAGTAGTAGTTTCCGATGCACATCTGGAGGCATTCTGTAATCTGTGGACTATCAGAGTGTTGATGAAACACAGAAATTGCATCGGGATTGAATACAACAGTCACCATGAGCCCATTCCTCCATAAAAGTAATGTCTCTAACAGTCTACGCTTTGATCGTTCCCTGGAAGACCAGTAGTAGTTTCCGATGCGCATCTGGAGGCATTCTGCAATCTGTGGACTATCAGAGTGTTGATGAAACACAGAAATTGCATCGGGATTGAATGCAACAGTCACCATGAGCACATTCCTCCACAAAACTAATGTCTCTAACAGTCTACGCTTTGATCGTTCCCAGGAAGACCAGTAGTAGTTTACGATGCACATCTGGAGGCATTATGTAATCTGTGGAGTATCCGAGTGTTGATGAAACACAGAAATTGCATCGGGTTTTGAATACAACAGTTACCATGCACACTTTCCTCCATGGGACTAATGTCTCTAACAGTCTACGCTTTGATCGTTCCCTGGAAGAGTAGTAGTAGTTTCCGATGCACATGGGGAGGCATTCTCTAATCTCTGGACTTTTCAGAGTGTTGATGAAACACAGAAATTGCATCGGGATTGAATACAACATTCACCATGCGCATTTTCCTCCATGGGAAAAATGTCTCAAACAGTCTACGATTTGATACTTCCCTGGAACACCAGTAGTAGTTTCCAATGCACTTCTGGAGGCATTCTGTAATCTGTGGAGTATCAGAGTGTTGATGAAACACAGAAATTGAATCGGGATTGAATACAACAGTCACCATGCGCACTCTCCTCCATGGGAGTAATTCTCAAACAGTCTACGCTTTGTCGTTCCCTGGAAGACTAGTAGTAGTTTCCGATGCACATCTGGTGGCATTCTGTAATCTGTGGACTATCAGAGTGTTGATGAAACACAGAAATTGCATCGGGATTGAATACAACAGTCACCATCCGCACTTTCCTCCACGGGAGTAATGTCTGAAACAGTCTACGCCTGGATCGTTCCCAGGAAGACCAGTAGTAGTTTCCGATGCACATCTCGTGGCATTCTGTAATCTGTGGACTATCAGAGTGTTGATGAAACACAGAAAATGCATAGGGATTGAATACAACAGTCACCATTCGCACTTTCCTGCATGGGAGTAATTCTCAAACGGTCTACGCTTTGATCGTTCCCTGGAAGACGAGTAGTAGTTTCCGATGCACATCTGGAGGCAATCTGTAATCTGTGGACTATCAGAGTGTTGATGAAACACAGAAAATGCATCGGGATTGAATACAACAGTCACCATGCGCACATTCCTCCATGGGAGTAATGTCTCAAAGGGTTTACGCTTTGATCGATCCCTGGAAGACCAGCAGTAGTTTACAATGCACATCTGGAGGCATTCTGTAATCTGTGGATTATTAGAGTGCTGATGAAACACAGAAATTGCAATTGGAGTGAATACTACAGTTACCATGCGCACTTTCCTCCATGGGAGTAATGTCGCAAACATTCTACGCTTTGATCGTTAGCTGGAAGACCAGTAGTAGTTTCCGATGCAAATCTTGAAACTTTCAGTAATCTGTGGACTATCAGAGTGTTGATGAAACACAGAAATTGCATCGGGATTGAATACAACAGTCACCATGCGCACTTTCCTCCACGGGAGTAATGACTCAAACAATCTACGCTTTGATCTTTCCCTGGAAGACCAGTAGAAGTTTCCGATGCACATCTGGAGGCATTCTGTAATCTGTGGACTATCAGAGTGTTGATGAAACACAGAAATTGCATCGGGATTGAATACAACAGTCACCATGCGCACTTTCCTCCATGGGAGTAATGTCTCTAACAGTCTACGCTTTGATCGTTCCCTGGAAGACCAGTAGTAGTTTCGGATGCACATCTGGAGGCTTTCTGTAATCTGTGGACTATCAGAGTGTTCATGAAACACAGAAATTGCATCGGGATTGAATACAACAGTCTCCATGCGCAGTTTCCTCAATGGGAGTAATGTCTCAAACATTCTACGCTTTGATCGTTCCCTGGATGACCAGTAGTAGTTTCAATTGCACATCTGGAGGCATTCTGTATTCTGTGGACTATAAGAGTGTTGATGAAACACAGAAATTGCATCGGGATTGAATACAACAGTATCCATGCGCACTTTCCTAAATGGGAGTAATGTCTCTAACAGTCTACGCTTAGATCGTTCCCTGAAGACCAGTAGTAGTTTCCGATGCACACCTGGAGGCTTTCCGTTATCTGTGGACTATCAGAGTGTTGATGAAACACAGAAAATGCGTCGGGATTGAATACAACAGTCACCATGCGCACTTTCCTCCATGGGAATAATGTACCAAACAGTCTACGCTTTGATCGTTCTCTCGAAGACCAGTAGTAGTTTCCGATGCACATCTGGAGGCATTCTGAAATCTGTAGACTATCAGTGTGTTGATGAAACACAGAAATTGCATCGGGATTGAATACAACAGTCACCATGCGCACTTTCCTCCATGGGAGTAATGTCTGAAACAGTCTTGGCTTTGATCGTTCTTTGGAAGACCAAAAGTAGTTTCTGATGCACATCTCGTGGCATTCTGTAATCTGTGGACTATCAGAGCGTTGATGAAACACAGAAAATGCATCGGGATTGAATACAACAGTCACCTTACGCACTTTCCTCCATGGGAGTAATGTCTCAAGGAGTTTACGATTTGATCGTTCCCTGGAAGACCAGTAGTAGTTTCCGATGAACATCTGGTTGCACTCTGTAATCTGTGGACTATCAGAGTGTTGATGAAACACGGAAATTGCAACGGGATTGAATACAACATTCACCATGCGCACTTTCCTATACGGGAGGTATGTCTCAAACTGTCTACGCTTTGATCGTTCCCTGGAAGACCAGTAGTAGTTGCCGATGCACATCTGGAGGCATTCTGTAATCTGGGGACTATCAGAGTGTTGATGAAACACAGAAATTGCATCGGGATTGAATACAACAGTCACCATCCGCACTTTCCTCCATCGAAGTTATGTCTGAAACAGTCTACGCCTGGATCGTTCCCAGGAAGACCAGTAGTAGTTTCCGATGCACATCTCGTGGCATTCTGTAATCTGTGGACTATCAGAGTGTTCATGAAACACAGAAAATGCATCGGGATTGAATATAACAGTCACCATGCGCACTTTCCTCCATGGGAGTAATTCTCAAACAGTCTACGCTTTGATCGTTCCCTGGAAGACCAGTAGTAGTTTGTGATGTACATCTGGCGGCATTCTATAATCTGTGGACTATCAGAGTGTTGATGAAACACATAAATTGCATCGGGATTGAATACAACAGTCACAATGCGTACTCTCCTCCACGGGAGGTATGTCTCAAACAGTCTACGCTTTGATCTTTCCCTGGAAGACCAATAGTAGTTTCCGATGCACATCTGGAGGCATTCTGTAATTTTTCGACTATCAGAGTGTTGATGAAACACAGAAAATGCATCGGGATTGAATACAACAGTCACCTTACGCACTTTCCTCCATGGGAGTAATTCTCAAACAGTCTATGCTTTGATCGTTCCCTGGAAGACCAGTAGTAGTTTCCGATGAACATCTGGTGGCATTCTGTAATCTGTGGACTATCAGAGTGTTGATGAAACACAGAAATTGCAACGGGATTGAATACAACATTCACCATGCGCACTTTCCTCCACGGGAGGTATGTCTCAAACTGTCTACGCTTTGATCGTTCCCTGGAAGACCAGTAGTAGTTGCCGATGCACATCTGGAGGCATTCTGTAATCTGGGGACTATCAGAGTGTTGATGAAACACAGAAATAGCATCGGGATTGAATACAACAGTCACCATGAGCGCATTCCTCCATAAATGTAATGTCTCTAACAGTCTACGCTTTGATCGTTCCCTGGAAGACCAGTAGTAGTTTCCGATGCACTTCTGGAGGCATTCTGTAATCTGTGGAGTATCAGAGTGTTGATGAAACACAGAAATAGCATCGGGATTGAATACAACAGTCACCATGCGCACTTTCCTCCATGGGATTAATTCTCAAACAGTCTACGCTTTGATCGTTCCCTGCAAGACCAGTAGTAGTTTCCGATGCACATCTGGTGGCATTCTGTAATCTGTGGACTATCAGAGTGTTGATGAAACACAGAAAATGCATCGGGATTGAATACAAAAATCACCATGCGCACTTTCCTCCATCGAAGTAATGTCTGAAACAGTCTACGCCTGGATCGTTCCCAGGAAGACCAGTAGTAGTTTCCGATGCACATCTCGTGGCATTCTGTAATCTGTGGACTATCAGAGTGTTGATGAAACACAGAAAATGCATCGGGATTGAATACAAAAATCACCATGCGCACTTTCCTCCATGGGAGTAATTCTCAAACGGTCTACGCTTTGATCGTTCCCTGGAAGACGAGTAGTAGTTTCCGATGCACATCTGGAGGCATTCAGTAATCTGTGGACTATCAGAGTGTTGATGAAACACAGAAATTGCATCGGGATTGAATACAACAGTCACCATGAGCACATTCCTCCATAAAAGTAAAGTCTCTAACAGTCTACGCTTTGATCGTTCCCTGGAAGACCAGTAGTAGTTTCCGATGCGCATCTGGAGGCATTCTGTAATCTGTGGACTATCAGAGTGTTGATGAAACACAGAAATTGCATCGGGATTGAATATAACAGTCACCATGAGCACATTCCTCCTTAAAACTAATGTCTCTAACAGTCTACGCTTTGATCGTTCCCAGGAAGACCAGTAGTTGTTTCCGATGCACATCTGGAGGCATTCTGTAATCTGTGGAGTATCCGAGTGTTGATGAAACACAGAAATTGCATAGGGTGTTGAATACAACAGTTTCCATGCACACTTTCCTCCATGGGAGTAATGTCTCTAACAGTCTACGCTTTGATCGTTCCCTGGAAGACCAGTAGTAGTTTCCGATGCACATCTGGAGGCATTCCGTAATCTGTGGACTATCAGAGTGTTGATGAAACACAGAAATTGCATCGGGATTGAATACAACAGTCACCATGCGCACTTTCCTCCATGGGAGTAATGTCTCTAAAGGACCACGCTTTGATCTTTCCCTGGAAGACCAGTAGTAGTTTCCGATGCACATCTGGAGGCTTTCTGTAATATGTGGACTATCAGAGTGTTCATGAAACACAGAAATTGCACCGGGATTGAATACAACAGTCTCCATGCGCAGTTTCCTCAATGGGAGCAATGTCTCAAACATTCTACGCTTTGATCGTTCCCTGGATGACCAGTAGTAGTTTCAATTGCACATCTGGAGGCATTCTGTATTCTGTGGACTATCAGAGTGTTGATGAAACACAGAAATTGCATCGGGATTGAATACAACAGTCACCATGCACAATTTCCTCCATTGGAGTAATGTCTCTAACAGTCTACGCTTTGATCGTTCCCTGGAGGACCAGTAGTAGTTTCCGATGCACATCTGAAAGCTTTCCGTCATCTGTGGACTATCAGAGTGTTGATGAAACAGAGAAATTGCATCGGGATTGAATACAACAGTCACCATGTGCACTTTCCTAAATGGGAGTAATGTCTCTAACAGTCTACGCTTTGATCGATCCCTGGAAGACCAGTAGTAGTTTCCGATGCACATCGGGAGGCATTCTCTAATCTGTGGACTATCAGAGTGTTGATGAAACACAGAAATTGCAGCGGGATTGAATACAACATTCACCATGCGCATTTTCCTCCATGGGAGTAATGTCTCAAACAGTCTACGATTTGATCGTTCCCTGGAAGACCAGTAGTAGTTTCCGATGCATTTCTGGAGACAATCTGTAATCTGTGGAGTATCAGAGTGTTGATGAAACACAGAAATTGAATCGGGATAGAATACAACAGTCACCATAAGCACTTTCCTCCATGGGAGTAATTCTCAAACAGTCTACGCTTTGATCGTTCCCTGGAAGACCAGTAGTAGTTTCCGATGCACATCTGGTGGCATTCTGTATTCTGTGGACTATAAGAGTGTGGATGAAACACAGAAATTGCATCGGGAATGAATACAACAGTCAACATGCGCACTTTCCTCCTCGGGAGGTATGTCTCTAACAGTCTACGCTTTGATCGTTCCCTGGAAGACCAGTAGTAGTTTCCGATGCACATCTGGTGGCATTCTGTAATATGTGGATTATCAGAGTGTTGATGAAACACAGAAATTGCATCGGGATTGAACACAACAGTCACCATCCGCACTTTTCTTCATGTGAGTAATGTCTGAAACAGTCTACGCTTTGATCGTTCCCTGGAAGACCATTAGTAGTTTCCGATGCACATCTCGTGGCATTCTGTAATCTTTGGACTATCACAGTGTTGATGAAACACTGAAAATGCATCGGGATTGAATACAACAGTCACCATGCGCACATTCCTCCATGGGAGTAATGTCTCAAAGAGTTTATGCTTTGATCGATGCCTGGAACACCAGCAGTAGTTTACGATGCACATCTGGAGGCATTCTGTAATCTGTGGACTATTAGAGTGCTGATGAAACACAGAAATTGCAATTGGATTGAATACTACAGTTACCATGCGCACTTTCCTCCTTGGGAGTAATGTCTCAAACAGTCTACGCTTTGATCGTTAGCTGGAAGACCAGTAGTAGTTTCCGATTCACATCTGGAGGCTTTGTGTAATCTGTGGACTATCAGAGTGTTCATGAAACACAGAAATTGCACCGGGATTGAATACAACAGTCTCCATGCGCAGTTTCCTCAATGGGAGCAATGTCTCAAACATTCTACGCTTTGATCGTTCCCTGGATGACCAGTAGTAGTTTCAATTGCACATCTGGAGGCATTCTGTATTCTGTGGACTATCAGAGTGTTGATGAAACACAGAAATTGCATCGGGATTGAATACAACAGTCACCATGCACAATTTCCTCCATTGGAGTAATGTCTCTAACAGTCTACGCTTTGATCGTTCCCTGGAAGACCAGTAGTAGTTTCCGATGCACATCTGAAAGCTTTCCGTCATCTGTGGACTATCAGAGTGTTGATGAAACAGAGAAATTGCATCGGGATTGAATACAACAGTCACCATGTGCACTTTCCTAAATGGGAGTAATGTCTCTAACAGTCTACGCTTTGATCGTTCCCTGGAAGACCAGTAGTAGTTTCCGATGCACATCGGGAGGCATTCTCTAATCTGTGGACTATCAGAGTGTTGATGAAACACAGAAATTGCAGCGGGATTGAATACAACATTCACCATGCGCATTTTCCTCCATGGGAGTAATGTCTCAAACAGTCTACGATTTGATCGTTCCCTGGAAGACCAGTAGTAGTTTCCGATGCATTTCTGGAGGCAATCTGTAATCTGTGGAGTATCAGAGTGTTGATGAAACACAGAAATTGAATCGGGATTGAATACAACAGTCACCATAAGCACTTTCCTCCATGGGAGTAATTCTCAAACAGTCTACGCTTTGATCGTTCCCTGGAAGACCAGTAGTAGTTTCCCATGCACATCTGGTGGCATTCTGTAATCTGTGGACTATCAGAGTAGTGATGAAACACAGAAATTGCATCGGGATTGAATACAACTGTCACCATCCGCACTTTCCTCCATGGGAGTAATGTCTGAACAGTCTACGCCTGGTTCGTTCACAGGAAGACCAGTAGTAGTTTCCGATGCACATCTCGTGGCATTCTGTAGTCTGTGGACTATCAGAGTGTTAATGAAACACAGAAATTGCATCGGGATTGAATACAACAGTCACCATGCGCACTTTCCTCCATGAGAGTAATTCTCAAACAGTCTATGCTTTGATCGTTCCCTGGAAGACCAGTAGTAGTTTCCGATGCACATCTGGTGGCATTCTGTATTCTGTGGACTATAAGAGTGTGGATGAAACACAGAAATTGCATCGGGAATGAATACAACAGTCAACATGCGCACTTTCCTCCTCGGGAGGTATGTCTCTAACAGTCTACGCTTTGATCGTTCCCTGGAAGACCAGTAGTAGTTTCCGATGCACATCTGGTGGCATTCTGTAATCTGTGGATTATCAGAGTGTTGATGAAACACAGAAATTGCATCGGGATTGAACACAACAGTCACCATCCGCACTTTCCTTCATGGGAGTAATGTCTGAAACAGTCTACGCTTTGATCGTTCCCTGGAAGACCATTAGTAGTTTCCGATGCACATCTCGTGGCATTCTGTAATCTTTGGACTATCACAGTGTTGATGAAACACTGAAAATGCATCGGGATTGAATACAACAGTCACCATGCGCACATTCCTCCATGGGAGTAATGTCTCAAAGAGTTTATGCTTTGATCGATGCCTGGAACACCAGCAGTAGTTTACGATGCACATCTGGAGGCATTCTGTAATCTGTGGACTATTAGAGTGCTGATGAAACACAGAAATTGCAATTGGATTGAATACTACAGTTACCATGCGCACTTTCCTCCTTGGGAGTAATGTCTCAAACAGTCTACGCTTTGATCGTTAGCTGGAAGACCAGTAGTAGTTTCCGATTCACATCTTGAAACATTCTGTAATCTGTGGACTATCAGCGTGTTGATGAAACACAGAAAATGCATCGAGATTGAATACAAAAATCACCATGCGCACTTTCCTCCATGGCAGTAATTCTCAAACGGTCTACGCTTTGATCGTTCCCTGGAAGACGAGTAGTAGTTTCCGATGCACATCTGGAGGCATTCAGTAATCTGTGGACTATCAGAGTGTTGATGAAACACAGAAATTGCATCGGGATTGAATACAACAGTCACCATGAGCACATTCCTCCATAAAAGTAAAGTCTCTAACAGTCTACGCTTTGATCGTTCCCAGGAAGACCAGTAGTAGTTTCCGATGCGCATCTGGAGGCATTCTGTAATCTGTGGACTATCAGAGTGTTGATGAAACACAGAAATTGCATCGGGATTGAATATAACAGTCACCATGAGCACATTCCTCCATAAAACTAATGTCTCTAACAGTCTACGCTTTGATCGTTCCCAGGGAGACCAGTAGTTGTTTCCGATGCACATCTGGAGGCATTCTGTAATCTGTGGAGTATCCGAGTGTTGATGAAACACAGAAATTGCATCGGGTGTTGAATACAAAAGTTACCATGCACACTTTCCTCCATGGGAGTAATGTCTCTAACAGTCTACGCTTTGATCGTTCCCTGGAAGACCAGTAGTAGTTTCCGATGCACATCTGGAGGCTTTCCGTAATCTGTGGACTATCAGAGTGTTGATGAAACACAGAAATTGCATCGGGATTGAATACAACAGTCACCATGCGCACTTTCCTCCATGGGAGTAATGTCTCTAATAGTCTACGCTTTGATCTTTCCCTGGAAGACCAGTAGTAGTTTCCGTTGCACTTCTGGAGGCATTCTGTAATCTGTGGAGTATCAGAGTGTTGATGAAACACAGAAATTGAATCGGGATTGAATACAACAGTCACCATAAGCACTTTCCTCCATGGGAGTAATTCTCAAACAGTCTACGCTTTGATCGTTCCCTGGAAGACCAGTAGTAGTTTCCCATGCACATCTGGTGGCATTCTGTAATCTGTGGACTATCAGAGTAGTGATGAAACACAGAAATTGCATCGGGATTGAATACAACTGTCACCATCCGCACCTTCCTCCATGGGAGTAATGTCTGAACAGTCTACGCCTGGATCGTTCCCAGGAAGACCAGTAGTAGTTTCCGATGCACATCTCGTATCATTCTGTAGTCTGTGGACTATCAGAGTGTTGATGAAACACAGAAATTGCATCGGGATTGAATACAACAGTCACCATGCGCACTTTCCTCCATGGGAGTAATTCTCAAACAGTCTATGCTTTGATCGTTCCCTGGAACACCAGTAGTAGTTTCCGATGCACATCTGGTGGCATTCTGTATTCTGTGGACTATAAGAGTGTGGATGAAACACAGAAATTGCATCGGGAATGAAAACAACAGTCAACATGCGCACTTTCGTCCTCGGGAGGTATGTCTCTAACAGTCTACGCTTTGATCGTTCCCTGGAAGACCAGTAGTAGTTTCCGATGCACATCTGGTGGCATTCTGTAATCTGTGGAATATCAGAGTGTTGATGAAACACAGAAATTGCATCGGGATTGAACACAACAGTCACCATCCGCACTTTCCTTCATGGGAGTAATGTCTGAAACAGTCTACGCTTTGATCGTTCCCTGGAAGACCATTAGTAGTTTCCGATGCACATCTCGTGGCATTCTGTAATCTTTGGACTATCACAGTGTTGATGAAACACTGAAAATGCATCGGGATTGAATACAACAGTCACCATGCGCACATTCCTCCATGGGAGTAATGTCTCAAAGAGTTTATGCTTTGATCGATGCCTGGAACACCAGCAGTAGTTTACGATGCACATCTGGAGGCATTCTGTAATCTGTGGACTATTAGAGTGCTGATGAAACACAGAAATTGCAATTGGATTGAATACTACAGTTACCATGCGCACTTTCCTCCTTGGGAGTAATGTCTCAAACAGTCTACGCTTTGATCGTTAGCTGGAAGACCAGTAGTAGTTTCCGATTCACATCTTGAAACATTCTGTAATCTGTGGACTATCAGAGTGTTGATGAAACACAGAAAATGCATCGAGATTGAATACAAAAATCACCATGCGCACTTTCCTCCATGGAAGTAATTCTCAAACGGTCTACGCTTTGATCGTTCCCTGGAAGACGAGTAGTAGTTTCCGATGCACATCTGGAGGCATTCAGTAATCTGTGGACTATCAGAGTGTTGATGAAACACAGAAATTGCATCGGGATTGAATACAACAGTCACCATGAGCACATTCCTCCATAAAAGTAAAGTCTCTAACAGTCTACGCTTTGATCGTTCCCTGGAAGACCAGTAGTAGTTTCCGATGCGCATCTGGAGGCATTCTGTAATCTGTGGACTATCAGAGTGTTGATGAAACACAGAAATTGCATCGGGATTGAATATAACAGTCACCATGAGCACATTCCTCCATAAAACTAATGTCTCTAACAGTCTACGCTTTGATCGTTCCCAGGAAGACCAGTAGTTGTTTCCGATGCACATCTGGAGGCATTCTGTAATCTGTGGAGTATCCGAGTGTTGATGAAACACAGAAATTGCATCGGGTGTTGAATACAAAAGTTACCATGCACACTTTCCTCCATGGGAGTAATGTCTCTAACAGTCTACGCTTTGATCGTTCCCTGGAAGACCAGTAGTAGTTTCCGATGCACATCTGGAGGCTTTCCGTAATCTGTGGACTATCAGAGTGTTGATGAAACACAGAAATTGCATCGGGATTGAATACAACAGTCACCATGCGCACTTTCCTCCATGGGAGTAATGTCTCTAAATTCTACGCTTTGATCTTTCCCTGGAAGACCAGTAGTAGTTTCCGATGCACATCTGGAGGCTTTGTGTAATCTGTGGACTATCAGAGTGTTCATGAAACACAGAAATTGCATCGGGATTGAATACAACAGTCACCATGCACACTTTCCTCCATTGGAGTAATGTCTCTAACAGTCTACGCTTTGATCGTTCCCTGGAAGACCAGTAGTAGTTTCCGATGCACATCTGAAGGCTTTCCGTCATCTGTGGACTATCAGAGTGTTGATGAAACACAGAAATTGCATCGGGATTGAATACAACAGTCACCATGTGCACTTTCCTAAATGGGAGTAATGTCTCAAACAGTCTACGCTTTGATCGTTCCCTGGAAGATCAGTAGTAGTTTCTGATGCACATCGGGAGGCATTCTCTAATCTGTGGACTATCAGAGTGTTGATAAAACACAGAAATTGCAGCGGGATTGAATACAACATTCACCATGCGCATTTTCCTCCATGGGAGTAATGTCTCAAACAGTCTACGATTTGATCGTTCCCTGGAAGACCAGTAGTAGTTTCCGATGCACTTCTGGAGGCATTCTGTAATCTGTGGACTATCAGAGTGTTGATGAAACACAGAAATTGAATCGGGATTGAATACAACAGTGACCATGCGCACTTTCCTCCATGGGAGTAATTCTAAACAGTCTACGCTTTGATCGTTCCCTGGAAGACCAGTAGTAGTTTCCGATGCACATCTGGTGGCATTCTGTAATCTGTGGACTATTAGAGTGTTGATGAAACACAGAAATTGCATCGGGATTGAATACAACAGTCACCATGCGCACTTTCCTCCATGGGAGTAATGTCTGAACAGTCTACGCCTGGATCGTTCCCAGGAAGACCAGTAGTAGTTTCCGATGCACATCTCGTATCATTCTGTAGTCTGTGGACTATCAGAGTGTTGATGAAACACAGAAATTGCATCGGGATTGAATACAACAGTCACCATGCGCACTTTCCTCCATGGGAGTAATTCTCAAACAGTCTATGCTTTGATCGTTCCCTGGAAGACCAGTAGTAGTTTCCGATGCACATCTGGTGGCATTCTGTATTCTGTGGACTATAAGAGTGTGGATGAAACACAGAAATTGCATCGGGAATGAAAACAACAGTCAACATGCGCACTTTCCTCCTCGGGAGGTATGTCTCTAACAGTCTACGCTTTGATCGTTCCCTGGAAGACCAGTAGTAGTTTCCGATGCACATCTGGTGGCATTCTGTAATCTGTGGATTATCAGAGTGTTGATGAAACACAGAAATTGCATCGGGATTGAACACAACAGCCACCATCCGCACTTTCCTTCATGGGAGTAATGTCTGAAACAGTCTACGCTTTGATCGTTCCCTGGAAGACCATTAGTAGTTTCCGATGCACATCTCGTGGCATTCTGTAATCTTTGGACTATCACAGTGTTGATGAAACACTGAAAATGCATCGGGATTGAATACAACAGTCACCATGCGCACATTCCTCCATGGGAGTAATGTCTCAAAGAGTTTATGCTTTGATCGATGCCTGGAACACCAGCAGTAGTTTACGATGCACATCTGGAGGCATTCTGTAATCTGTGGACTATTAGAGTGCTGATGAAACACAGAAATTGCAATTGGATTGAATACTACAGTTACCATGCGCACTTTCCTCCTTGGGAGTAATGTCTCAAACAGTCTACGCTTTGATCGTTAGCTGGAAGACCAGTAGTAGTTTCCGATTCACATCTTGAAACATTCTGTAATCTGTGGACTATCAGAGTGTTGATGAAACACAGAAAATGCATCGAGATTGAATACAAAAATCACCATGCGCACTTTCCTCCATGGAAGTAATTCTCAAACGGTCTACGCTTTGATCGTTCCCTGGAAGACGAGTAGTAGTTTCCGATGCACATCTGGAGGCATTCAGTAATCTGTGGACTATCAGAGTGTTGATGAAACACAGAAATTGCATCGGGATTGAATACAACAGTCACCATGAGCACATTCCTCCATAAAAGTAAAGTCTCTAACAGTCTACGCTTTGATCGTTCCCTGGAAGACCAGTAGTAGTTTCCGATGCACATCTGGAGGCTTTCCGTAATCTGTGGACTATCAGAGTGTTGATGAAACACAGAAATTGCATCGGGATTGAATACAACAGTCACCATGCGCACTTTCCTCCATGGGAGTAATGTCTCAAACAGTCTACGCTTTGATCTTTCCCTGGAAGACCAGTAGTAGTTTCCGATGCACATCTGGAGGCTTTGTGTAATCTGTGGACTATCAGAGTGTTCATGAAACACAGAAATTGCATCGGGATTGAATACAACAGTCACCATGCGCACTTTCCTCCATGGAAGTAATTCTCAAACGGTCTACGCTTTGATCGTTCCCTGGAAGACGAGTAGTAGTTTCCGATGCACATCTGGAGGCATTCAGTAATCTGTGGACTATCAGAGTGTTGATGAAACACAGAAATTGCATCGGGATTGAATATAACAGTCACCATGAGCACATTCCTCCATAAAACTAATCTCTCTAAGAGTCTACGCTCTGATCGTTCCCAGGAAGACCAGTAGTTGTTTCCGATGCACATCTGGAGGCATTCTGTAATCTGTGGAGTATCCGAGTGTTGATGAAACACATAAATTGCATCGGGTGTTGAATACAAAAGTTACCATGCACACTTTCCTCCATGGGAGTAATGTCTCTAACAGTCTACGCTTTGATCGTTCCCTGGAAGACCAGTAGTAGTTTCCGATGCACATCTGGAGGCTTTCCGTAATCTGTGGACTATCAGAGTGTTGATGAAACACAGAAATTGCATCGGGATTGAATACAACAGTCACCATGCGCACTTTCCTCCATGGGAGTAATGTCTCAAACAGTCTACGCTTTGATCTTTCCCTGGAAGACCAGTAGTAGTTTCCGATGCACATCTGGAGGCTTTGTGTAATCTGTGGACTATCAGAGTGTTCATGAAACACAGAAATTGCATCGGGATTGAATACAACAGTCACCATGCACACTTTCCTCCATTGGAGTAATGTCTCTAACAGTCTACGCTTTGATCGTTCCCTGGAAGACCAGTAGTAGTTTCCGATGCACATCTGAAGGCTTTCCGTCATCTGTGGACTATCAGAGTGTTGATGAAACACAGAAATTGCATCGGGATTGAATACAACAGTCACCATGTGCACTTTCCTAAATGGGAGTAATGTCTCTAACAGTCTACGCTTTGATCGTTCCCTGGAAGATCAGTAGTAGTTTCCGATGCACATCGGGAGGCATTCTCTAATCTGTGGACTATCAGAGTGTTGATAAAACACAGAAATTGCAGCGGGATTGAATACAACATTCACCATGCGCATTTTCCTCCATGGGAGTAATGTCTCAAACAGTCTACGATTTGATCGATCCCTGGAAGACCAGTAGTAGTTTCCGATGCACTTCTGGAGGCATTCTGTAATCTGTGGACTATCAGAGTGTTGATGAAACACAGAAATTGAATCGGGATTGAATACAACAGTGACCATGCGCACTTTCCTCCATGGGAGTAATTCTAAACAGTCTACGCTTTGATCGTTCCCTGGAAGACCAGTAGTAGTTTCCGATGCACATCTGGTGGCATTCTGTAATCTGTGGACTATTAGAGTGTTGATGAAACACAGAAATTGCATCGGGATTGAATACAACAGTCACCATGCGCACTTTCCTCCATGGGAGTAATGTCCCAAACAGGCTACGCTTCGATCGTTCCCTGGAAGACCAGTAGTAGTTTCCGATGCACATCGGGAGGCATTCTGTAATCTGTGGACTATCAAAGTGTTGATGAAACACAGAAATTGCATCGGGATTGAATACAACTGTCACCATGCCCACTTACCTCCATGGGAGTAATGTCTCAAACAGTCTACGCTTTGGTCGTTCCCCGGAAGACTAGTAGTAGTTACCGATGCACATCTGAAGGCATTCTGTAATCTGTGGACTATCAAAGTGTTGATTAAACTCAGAAATTGCATCGGCATTGAATACAACAATCACCATGCGCACTTCCCTCCATGGGAGTAATGTCTCAAACCGACTACACTTTGATCGTTCCCTGGAAGACCACTAGTAGTTTCCGATGCACATCTGGGGGCTTTCCGTAATCTGTGGACTTGTAGAGTGTTGATGAAAAACAGAAATTGCATCGGGATTGAATACAACAGTCACCATGCGCACTTTCCTCCATGGGAGTTATGTCCCAAACAGTCTACGCTTTGATCGTTCACTGGAAGACCAGTAGTAGTTTCCGATTAACATCTGGAGGCATTCTGTAATCTGTGGACTATCAGAGTGTTGGTGAAACACAGAAATTGCATCGGGATTGAATACAACAGCCACCATACGCACTTTCCTCCATGGGAGTAATTCTCAAACAGTCTACGCTTTGACCGTTCCCTGGAAGACCAGTAGTAGTTTCCGATGCACATCTGGTGGCATTCTGTAATCTGTGGAGTATCAGAGTGTTGATGAATCACAGAAATTGCATCGGGTTTTGAATACAACAGTTACTATGCGCACCTTCCTCCATGGGAGTAATGTCTCTAACAGTCTACGATTTGATCGTTCCCTGGAAGACCAGTAGTAGTTTCCTATGCCCATCTGGAGGCTTTCTGTAATCTGTGGACTATCAGAGTGTTGATGAAACACAGAAATTGCATCGGGATTGAATACAACAGCCACCATGCGCACTTTCCTCCATGGGAGTAATTCTCAAACAGTCTACGCTTTGACCGTTCCCTTGAAGACCAGTAGTTGTTTCCGATGCACATCTGGTGGCATTCTGAAATCTGTGGACTATCAGAGTGTTGATGAAACACAGAAATTGCTTCGGGATTGAATACAAAAGTCACCATGCGCACTTTCCTCCACGGGAGGTATGTCTCAAACAGTCGACGCTTTGATCGTTCCCTGGAAGACCAGTAGTAGTTTCCGATGCACATCTGGTGGCATTCTGTAATCTGTGGACTATCAAAGTGTTGATGAAACACAGAAATTGCATCGGGATTTAATACAACAGTCAACATCCGCAATTTCCTGCATGGGAGTAATGTCTGAAACAGTCTACGCTTTGATCGTTCCCGGGAAGACCAGTAGTAGTTTCTGATACACATCTCGTGGCATTCTGTAATATGTGTACTATCAGAGTGTTGATGAAACACACAAAATGCAACGGGATTTAATACAACAGTTACCATGCGCACTTTCCTCCATGGGAGTAATGTCTTAAAGATATTTCGCTTTGATCGTTCCCTTAAAGACCAGTAGTAGTTTCCGATGCACATCTGGAGGCATTCTGTAATCTGTGGATTATCAGAGAGTTGATGAAACACAGAAATTTCATCGGGATTGAATACAACAGTCACCATGCGCATATTCCTCCATAAAAGTAATATCTCAAACAGTCGACGCTTTGATCGTTCCCTGGAAGACCAGTAGAAGTTTCCGATGCACATCTGGAGGCTTTCCGTAATCTGTGGACTATCAGAGTGTTGATGAAACACAGAAATTGCATCGGTATTGAATACAACAGTTACCATGCGAACTTTCCTCCATGGGAGTAATGTCTCAAACAGTCTACGATTTGATCGTTCCCTGGAAGACCAGTAGTTGTTTCCGATGCACTTCTGGAGGCATTCTGTAATCTGTGGAGTATGAGAGTGTTGATGAAACACAGAAATTGCATCGGGATTAAATACAACAGTCACCATGCGCATATTCCTTCATAAAAGTAATATCTCAAACAGTCTACGCTTTGATCGTTCCCTGGAAGACCAGTAGAAGTTTCCGATGCACATCTGGAGGCATTCTGTAATCTGTGGACTATCAGAGTGTTGATGAAACACAGAAATTGCATCGGGATTGAATACAACAGTCACCATCCGCAGTTTACTCCATGGGAGTAATGTCTGAAACAGTGTACGACTGGATCGTTCCCAGGAAGACCAGTAGTAGTTTCCTATGCCCATCTGGAGGCTTTCTGTAATCTGTGGACTATCAGAGTGTTGATGAAACACAGAAATTGCATCGGGATTGAATACAACAGCCACCATGCGCACTTTCCTCCATGGGAGTAATTCTCAAACAGTCTACGCTTTGACCGTTCCCTGGAAGACCAGTAGTAGTTTCCGATGCACATCTGGTGGCATTCTGTAATCTGTGGACTATCAGAGTGTTGATGAAACACAGAAATTGCATCGGGATTTAATACAACAGTCACCATTTGCTTTTTCCTGCATGGGAGTAATGTCTGAAACAGTCTACGCTTTGATCGTTCCCTGCAAGACCAGTAGTAGTTTCCGATGCACATCTGGGGGCTTTCCGTAATCTGTGGACTTGTAGAGTGTTGATGAAAAACAGAAATTGCATCGGGATTGAATACAACAGTCACCATGCGCACTTTCCTCCATGGGAGTTATGTCCCAAACAGTCTACGCTTTGATCGTTCACTGGAAGACCAGTAGTAGTTTCCGATTAACATCTGGAGGCATTCTGTAATCTGTGGACTATCAGAGTGTTGGTGAAACACAGAAATTGCATCGGGATTGAATACAACAGCCACCATACGCACTTTCCTCCATGGGAGTAATTCTCAAACAGTCTACGCTTTGACCGTTCCCTGGAAGACCAGTAGTAGTTTCCGATGCACATCTGGTGGCATTCTGTAATCTGTGGAGTATCAGAGTGTTGATGAATCACAGAAATTGCATCGGGTTTTGAATACAACAGTTACTATGCGCACCTTCCTCCATGGGAGTAATGTCTCTAACAGTCTACGATTTGATCGTTCCCTGGAAGACCAGTAGTAGTTTCCTATGCCCATCTGGAGGCTTTCTGTAATCTGTGGACTATCAGAGTGTTGATGAAACACAGAAATTGCATCGGGATTGAATACAACAGCCACCATGCGCACTTTCCTCCATGGGAGTAATTCTCAAACAGTCTACGCTTTGACCGTTCCCTTGAAGACCAGTAGTAGTTTCCGATGCACATCTGGTGGCATTCTGAAATCTGTGGACTATCAGAGTGTTGATGAAACACAGAAATTGCTTCGGGATTGAATACAAAAGTCACCATGCGCACTTTCCTCCACGGGAGGTATGTCTCAAACAGTCGACGCTTTGATCGTTCCCTGGAAGACCAGTAGTAGTTTCCGATGCACATCTGGTGGCATTCTGTAATCTGTGGACTATCAAAGTGTTGATGAAACACAGAAATTGCATCGGGATTTAATACAACAGTCAACATCCGCAATTTCCTGCATGGGAGTAATGTCTGAAACAGTCTACGCTTTGATCGTTCCCGGGAAGACCAGTAGTAGTTTCTGATACACATCTCGTGGCATTCTGTAATATGTGTACTATCAGAGTGTTGATGAAACACACAAAATGCAACGGGATTTAATACAACAGTTACCATGCGCACTTTCCTCCATGGGAGTAATGTCTTAAAGATATTTCGCTTTGATCGTTCCCTTAAAGACCAGTAGTAGTTTCCGATGCACATCTGGAGGCATTCTGTAATCTGTGGATTATCAGAGAGTTGATGAAACACAGAAATTTCATCGGGATTGAATACAACAGTCACCATGCGCATATTCCTCCATAAAAGTAATATCTCAAACAGTCGACGCTTTGATCGTTCCCTGGAAGACCAGTAGAAGTTTCCGATGCACATCTGGAGGCTTTCCGTAATCTGTGGACTATCAGAGTGTTGATGAAACACAGAAATTGCATCGGTATTGAATACAACAGTTACCATGCGAACTTTCCTCCATGGGAGTAATGTCTCAAACAGTCTACGATTTGATCGTTCCCTGGAAGACCAGTAGTTGTTTCCGATGCACTTCTGGAGGCATTCTGTAATCTATGGAGTATGAGAGTGTTGATGAAACACAGAAATTGCATCGGGATTAAATACAACAGTCACCATGCGCATATTCCTTCATAAAAGTAATATCTCAAACAGTCTACGCTTTGATCGTTCCCTGGAAGACCAGTAGAAGTTTCCGATGCACATCTGGAGGCATTCTGTAATCTGTGGACTATCAGAGTGTTGATGAAACACAGAAATTGCATCGGGATTGAATACAACAGTCACCATCCGCAGTTTACTCCATGGGAGTAATGTCTGAAACAGTGTACGACTGGATCGTTCCCAGGAAGACCAGTAGTAGTTTCCTATGCCCATCTGGAGGCTTTCTGTAATCTGTGGACTATCAGAGTGTTGATGAAACACAGAAATTGCATCGGGATTGAATACAACAGCCACCATGCGCACTTTCCTCCATGGGAGTAATTCTCAAACAGTCTACGCTTTGACCGTTCCCTGGAAGACCAGTAGTAGTTTCCGATGCACATCTGGTGGCATTCTGTAATCTGTGGACTATCAGAGTGTTGATGAAACACAGAAATTGCATCGGGATTTAATACAACAGTCACCATTTGCTTTTTCCTGCATGGGAGTAATGTCTGAAACAGTCTACGCTTTGATCGTTCCCTGCAAGACCAGTAGTAGTTTCCGATGCACATCTGGGGGCTTTCCGTAATCTGTGGACTTGTAGAGTGTTGATGAAAAACAGAAATTGCATCGGGATTGAATACAACAGTCACCATGCGCACTTTCCTCCATGGGAGTTATGTCCCAAACAGTCTACGCTTTGATCGTTCACTGGAAGACCAGTAGTAGTTTCCGATTAAAATCTGGAGGCATTCTGTAATCTGTGGACTATCAGAGTGTTGGTGAAACACAGAAATTGCATCGGGATTGAATACAACAGCCACCATACGCACTTTCCTCCATGGGAGTAATTCTCAAACAGTCTACGCTTTGACCGTTCCCTGGAAGACCAGTAGTAGTTTCCGATGCACATCTGGTGGCATTCTGTAATCTGTGGAGTATCAGAGTGTTGATGAATCACAGAAATTGCATCGGGTTTTGAATACAACAGTTACTATGCGCACCTTCCTCCATGGGAGTAATGTCTCTAACAGTCTACGATTTGATCGTTCCCTGGAAGACCAGTAGTAGTTTCCTATGCCCATCTGGAGGCTTTCTGTAATCTGTGGACTATCAGAGTGTTGATGAAACACAGAAATTGCATCGGGATTGAATACAACAGCCACCATGCGCACTTTCCTCCATGGGAGTAATTCTCAAACAGTCTACGCTTTGACCGTTCCCTTGAAGACCAGTAGTAGTTTCCGATGCACATCTGGTGGCATTCTGAAATCTGTGGACTATCAGAGTGTTGATGAAACACAGAAATTGCTTCGGGATTGAATACAAAAGTCACCATGCGCACTTTCCTCCACGGGAGGTATGTCTCAAACAGTCGACGCTTTGATCGTTCCCTGGAAGACCAGTAGTAGTTTCCGATGCACATCTGGTGGCATTCTGTAATCTGTGGACTATCAAAGTGTTGATGAAACACAGAAATTGCATCGGGATTTAATACAACAGTCAACATCCGCAATTTCCTGCATGGGAGTAATGTCTGAAACAGTCTACGCTTTGATCGTTCCCGGGAAGACCAGTAGTAGTTTCTGATACACATCTCGTGGCATTCTGTAATATGTGTACTATCAGAGTGTTGATGAAACACACAAAATGCAACGGGATTTAATACAACAGTTACCATGCGCACTTTCCTCCATGGGAGTAATGTCTTAAAGATATTTCGCTTTGATCGTTCCCTTAAAGACCAGTAGTAGTTTCCGATGCACATCTGGAGGCATTCTGTAATCTGTGGATTATCAGAGAGTTGATGAAACACAGAAATTTCATCGGGATTGAATACAACAGTCACCATGCGCATATTCCTCCATAAAAGTAATATCTCAAACAGTCGACGCTTTGATCGTTCCCTGGAAGACCAGTAGAAGTTTCCGATGCACATCTGGAGGCTTTCCGTAATCTGTGGACTATCAGAGTGTTGATGAAACACAGAAATTGCATCGGTATTGAATACAACAGTTACCATGCGAACTTTCCTCCATGGGAGTAATGTCTCAAACAGTCTACGATTTGATCGTTCCCTGGAAGACCAGTAGTTGTTTCCGATGCACTTCTGGAGGCATTCTGTAATCTGTGGAGTATGAGAGTGTTGATGAAACACAGAAATTGCATCGGGATTAAATACAACAGTCACCATGCGCATATTCCTTCATAAAAGTAATATCTCAAACAGTCTACGCTTTGATCGTTCCCTGGAAGACCAGTAGAGGTTTCCGATGCACATCTGGAGGCATTCTGTAATCTGTGGACTATCAGAGTGTTGATGAAACACAGAAATTGCATCGGGATTGAATACAACAGTCACCATCCGCAGTTTACTCCATGGGAGTAATGTCTGAAACAGTGTACGACTGGATCGTTCCCAGGAAGACCAGTAGTAGTTTCCGATAAACATCTGGATTCTTTCTGTAATCTGTGGACTATCAGAGTGTTGATGAAACACAGAAAATGCATCGGGATTGAATACAACAATCACCATGCCCACTTTCCTCCATGGGAGTAATTCTCAAACAGTCTACGCTTTGATCGTTCCCTGGAAGACTAGTAGTAGTTTCCGATGCACATCTGGAGGCATTCTGTAGTCTGTGGACTATCAGTGTGTTGATGAAACACAGAAATTGCATCGGGATTGAATACAACAGTCACCATGCGCACTTTCCTCCATGGGAGTAATGTCTCAAACAGTCTACGTTTTGATCGTTCCCTGGAAGCCCAGTAGTAGTTTCCGATTAACATCTGGAGGCATTCTGTAATCTGTGGACTATCAGAGTGTTGATGAAACACAGAAATTGCATCGGGATTGAATACAACAGTCACCTACCGCACTTTCCTCCTTCGAAGTAATGTCTGAAACAGTCTACGCCTGGATCGTTCCCAGGAAGACCAGTAGTAGTTTCCGATGCACATCTCGTGGCATTCTGTAATCTGTGGACTATCAGAGTGTTGATGAAACACAGAAAATGCATCGGGATTGAATACAACAGTCACCATGCGCACTTTCCACCATGGGAGTAATTCTCAAACGGTCTACGCTTTGATCGTTCCCTGGAAGACGAGTAGTAGTTTCCGATGCACATCTGGAGGCATTCTGTAATCTGTGGACTATCAGAGTGTTGATGAAACACAGAAATTGCATCGGGATTGAATACAACAGTCACCATGAGCCCATTCCTCCATAAAAGTAATGTCTCTAACAGTCTACGCTTTGATCGTTCCCTGGAAGCCCAGTAGTAGTTTCCGATGCGCATCTGGAGGCATTCTGCAATCTGTGGACTATCAGAGTGTTGATGAAACACAGAAATTGCATCGGGATTGAATGCAACAGTCACCATGAGCACATTCCTCCACAAAACTAATGTCTCTTACAGTCTACGCTTTGATCGTTCCCAGGAAGACCAGTAGTAGTTTCCGATGCACATCTGGAGGCATTATGTAATCTGTGGAGTATCCGAGTGTTGATGAAACACAGAAATTGCATCGGGTTTTGAATACAACAGTTACCATGCACACTTTTCTCCATGGGACTAATGTCTCTAACAGTCTACGCTTTGATCGTTCCCTGGAAGACCAGTAGTAGTTTCCGACGCACATCTGGTGGCATTCTGTAATCTGCGGACTATCAGAGTGTTGATGAAACACAGAAATTGCATCGGGATTGAATACAACAGTCACCATCCGCACTTTCCTCCATCGATGTAATGTCTGAAACAGTCTACGCCTGGATCGTTCCCAGGAAGACCAGTAGTAGTTTCCGATGCACATCATGTAGCATTCTGTAATCTGTGGACTATCAGAGTGTTAATGAAACACAGAAAATGCATAGGGATTGAATACAACAGTCACCATTCGCACTTTCCTGCATGGGAGTAATTCTCAAACGGTCTACGCTTTGATCGTTCCCTGGAAGACGTGTAGTAGTTTCCGATGCACATCTGGAGGCAATCTGTAATCTGTGGACTATCAGAGTGTTGATGAAACACAGAAAATGCATCGGGATTGAATACAACAGTCACCATGCGCACATTCCTCCATGGGAGTAATGTCTCAAAGAGTTTACGCTTTGATCGATCCCTGGGAGACCAGCAGTAGTTTACAATGCACATCTGGAGGCATTCTGTAATCTGTGGACTATCAGAGTGTTGATGAAACACAGAAATTGCATCGGGATTGAATACAACAGTATCCATGCGCACTTTCCTAAATGGGAGTAATGTCTCTAACAGTCTACGCTTAGATCGTTCCCTGAAGACCAGTAGTAGTTTCCGATGCACACCTGGAGGCTTTCCGTTATCTGTGGACTATCAGAGTGTTGATGAAACACAGAAAATGCGTCGGGATTGAATACAACAGTCACCATGCGCACTTTCCTCCATGGGAATAATGTACCAAACAGTCTACGCTTTGATCGTTCTCTCGAAGACCAGTAGTAGTTTCCGATGCACATCTGGAGGCATTCTGAAATCTGTAGACTATCAGTGTGTTGATGAAACACAGAAATTGCATCGGGATTGAATACAACAGTCACCATGCGCACTTTCCTCCATGGGAGTAATGTCTGAAACTGTCTTGGCTTTGATCGTTCTTTGGAAGACCAAAAGTAGTTTCTGATGCACATCTCGTGGCATTCTGTAATCTGTGGACTATCAGAGCGTTGATGAAACACAGAAAATGCATCGGGATTGAATACAACAGTCACCTTACGCACTTTCCTCCATGGGAGTAATGTCTCAAGGAGTTTACGATTTGATCGTTCCCTGGAAGACCAGTAGTAGTTTCCGATGAACATCTGGTTGCACTCTGTAATCTGTGGACTATCAGAGTGTTGATGAAACACGGAAATTGCAACGGGATTGAATACAACATTCACCATGCGCACTTTCCTAAACGGGAGGTATGTCTCAAACTGTCTACGCTTTGATCGTTCCCTGGAAGACCAATAGTAGTTGCCGATGCACATCTGGAGGCATTCTGTAATCTGGGGACTATCAGAGTGTTGATGAAACACAGAGATTGCATCGGGATTGAATACAACAGTCACCATCCGCACTTTCCTCCATCGAAGTTATGTCTGAAACAGTCTACGCCTGGATCGTTCCCAGGAAGACCAGTAGTAGTTTCCGATGCACATCTCGTGGCATTCTGTAATCTGTGGACTATCAGAGTGTTCATGAAACACAGAAAATGCATCGGGATTGAATACAACAGTCACCATGCGCACTTTCCTCCATGGGAGTAATTCTCAAACAGTCTACGCTTTGATCGTTCCCTGGAAGACCAGTAGTAGTTTGTGATGTACATCTGGCGGCATTCTATAATCTGTGGACTATCAGAGTGTTGATGAAACACATAAATTGCATCGGGATTGAATACAACAGTCACAATGCGTACTCTCCTCCACGGGAGGTATGTCTCAAACAGTCTACGCTTTGATCTTTCCCTGGAAGACCAATAGTAGTTTCCGATGCACATCTGGAGGCATTCTGTAATTTTTCGACTATCAGAGTGTTGATGAAACACAGAAATTGCATCGGGATTGAATACAACAGTCACCATCCGCACTTTCCTCCTTGGGAGTAATGTCTGAAACAGTCTTGGCTTTGATCGTTCTTTGGAAGACCAGAAGTAGTTTCTGATGCACATCTCGTGGCATTCTGTAATCTGTGGACTATCAGAGTGTTGATGAAACACAGAAATTGCAACGGGATTGAATACAACATTCACCATGCGCACTTTCCTCCACGGGAGGTATGTCTCAAACTGTCTACGCTTTGATCGTTCCCTGGAAGACCAGTAGTAGTTGCCGATGCACATCTGGAGGCATTCTGTAATCTGGGGACTATCAGAGTGTTGATGAAACACAGAAATAGCATCGGGATTGAATACAACAGTCACCATGAGCGCATTCCTCCATAAAAGTAATGTCTCTAACAGTCTACGCTTTGATCGTTCCCTGGAAGACCAGTAGTAGTTTCCGATGCACTTCTGGAGGCATTCTGTAATCTGTGGAGTATCAGAGTGTTGATGAAACACAGAAATAGCATCGGGATTGAATACAACAGTCACCATGCGCACTTTCCTCCATGGGATTAATTCTCAAACAGTCTACGCTTTGATCGTTCCCTGCAAGACCAGTAGTAGTTTCCGATGCACATCTGGTGGCATTCTGTAATCTGTGGACTATCAGAGTGTTGATGAAACACAGAAAATGCATCGGGATTGAATACAAAAATCACCATGCGCACTTTCCTCCATCGAAGTAATGTCTGAAACAGTCTACGCCTGGATCGTTCCCAGGAAGACCAGTAGTAGTTTCCGATGCACACCTCGTGGAATTCTGTAATCTGTGGCCTATCAGAGTGTTGATGAAACACAGAAAATGCATCGGGATTGAATACAAAAATCACCACGCGCACTTTCCTCCATGGGAGTAATTCTCAAACGGTCTACGCTTTGATCGATCCCTGGAAGACGAGTAGTAGTTTCCGATGCACATCTGGAGGCATTCAGTAATCTGTGGACTATCAGAGTGTTGATGAAACACAGAAATTGCATCGGGATTGAATACAACAGTCACCATGAGCACATTCCTCCATAAAAGTAAAGTCTCTAACAGTCTACGCTTTGATCGTTCCCTGGAAGACCAGTAGTAGTTTCCGATGCGCATCTGGAGGCATTCTGTAATCTGTGGACTATCAGAGTGTTGATGAAACACAGAAATTGCATCGGGATTGAATATAACAGTCACCATGAGCACATTCCTCCATAAAACTAATGTCTCTAACAGTCTACGCTTTGATCGTTCCCAGGAAGACCAGTAGTTGTTTCCGATGCACATCTGGTGGCATTCTGTAATCTGTGGAGTATCCGAGTGTTGATGAAACACAGAAATTGCATAGGGTGTTGAATGCAACAGTTACCATGCACACTTTCCTCCATGGGAGTAATGTCTCTAACAGTCTACGCTTTGATCGTTCCCTGGAAGACCAGTAGTAGTTTCCGATGCACATCTGGAGGCTTTCCGTAATCTGTGGACTATCAGAGTGTTGATGAAACACAGAAATTGCATCGGGATTGAATACAACAGTCACCATGCGCACTTTCCTCCATGGGAGTAATGTCTCTAAAAGACCACGCTTTGATCTTTCCCTGGAAGACCAGTAGTAGTTTCCGATGCACATCTGGAGGCTTTCTGTAATCTGTGGACTATCAGAGTGTTCATGAAACACAGAAAGTGCACCGGGATTGAATACAACAGTCTCCATGCGCAGTTTCCTCAATGGGAGCAATGTCTCAAACATTCTACGCTTTGATCGTTCCCTGGATGACCAGTAGTAGTTTCAATTGCACATCTGGAGGCATTCTGTATTCTGTGGACTATCAGAGTGTTGATGAAACACAGAAATTGCATCGGGATTGAATACAACAGTCACCATGCACAATTTCCTCCATTGGAGTAATGTCTCTAACAGTCTACGCTTTGATCGTTCCCTGGAAGACCAGTAGTAGTTTCCGATGCACATCTGAAAGCTTTCCGTCATCTGTGGACTATCAGAGTGTTGATGAAACACAGAAATTGCATCGGGATTGAATACAACAGTCACCATGTGCACTTTCCTAAATGGGAGTAATGTCTCTAACAGTCTACACTTTGATCGTTCCCTGGAAGACCAGTAGTAGTTTCCGATGCACATCGGGAGGCATTCTCTAATCTGTGGACTATCAGAGTGTTGATGAAACACAGAAATTGCAGCGGGATTGAATACAACATTCACCATGCGCATTTTCCTCCATGGGAGTAATGTCTCAAACAGTCTACGATTTGATCGTTCCCTGGAAGACCAGTAGTAGTTTCCGATGCACTTCTGGAGGCATTCTGTAATCTGTGGAGTATCAGAGTGTTGATGAAACACAGAAATTGAATCGGGATTGAATACAACAGTCACCATAAGCACTTTCCTCCATGGGAGTAATTCTCAAACAGTCTACGCTTTGATCGTTCCCTGGAAGACCAGTAGTAGTTTCCCATGCACATCTGGTGGCATTCTGTAATCTGTGGACTATCAGAGTAGTGATGAAACACAGAAATTGCATCGGGATTGAATACAACTGTCACCATCCGCACTTTCCTCCATGGGAGTAATGTCTGAACAGTCTACGCCTGGATCGTTCCCAGGAAGACCAGTAGTAGTTTCCGATGCACATCTCGTGGCATTCTGTAGTCTGTGGACTATCAGAGTGTTGATGAAACACAGAAATTGCATCGGGATTGAATACAACAGTCACCATGCGCACTTTCCTCCATGGGAGTAATACTCAAAGAGTCTATGCTTTGATCGTTCCCTGGAAGACCAGTAGTAGTTTCCGATGCACATCTGGTGGCATTCTGTATTCTGTGGACTATAAGAGTGTGGATGAAACACAGAAATTGCATCGGGAATGAATACAACAGTCAACATGCGCACTTTCCTCCTCGGGAGGTATGTCTCTAACAGTCTACGCTTTGATCGTTCCCTGGAAGACCAGTAGTAGTTTCCGATGCACATCTGGTGGCATTCTGTAATCTGTGGATTATCAGAGTGTTGATGAAACACAGAAATTGCATCGGGATTGAACACAACAGTCACCATCCGCACTTTCCTTCATGGGAGTAATGTCTGAAACAGTCTACGCTTTGATCGTTCCCTGGAAGACCATTAGTAGTTTCCGATGCACATCTCGTGGCATTCTGTAATCTTTGGACTATCACAGTGTTGATGAAACACTTAAAATGCATCGGGATTGAATACAACAGTCACCATGCGCACATTCCTCCATGGGAGTAATGTCTCAAAGAGTTTATGCTTTGATCGATGCCTGGAACACCAGCAGTAGTTTACGATGCACATCTGGAGGCATTCTGTAATCTGTGGACTATTAGAGTGCTGATGAAACACAGAAATTGCAATTGGATTGAATACTACAGTTACCATGCGCACTTTCCTCCTTGGGAGTAATGTCTCAAGCAGTCTACGCTTTGATCGTTAGCTGGAAGACCAGTAGTAGTTTCCGATTCACATCTTGAAACATTCTGTAATCGGTGGACTATCAGAGTGTTGATGAAACACAGAAAATGCATCGAGATTGAATACAAAAATCACCATGCGCACTTTCCTCCATGGGAGTAATTCTCAAACGGTCTACGCTTTGATCGTTCCCTGGAAGACGAGTAGTAGTTTCCGATGCACATCTGGAGGCATTCAGTAATCTGTGGACTATCAGAGTGTTGATGAAACACAGAAATTGCATCGGGATTGAATACAACAGTCACCATGAGCACATTCCTCCATAAAAGTAAAGTCTCTAACAGTCTACGGTTTGATCGTTCCCTGGAAGACCAGTAGTAGTTTCCGATGCGCATCTGGAGGCATTCTGTAATCTGTGGACTATCAGAGTGTTGATGAAACACAGAAATTGCATCGGGATTGAATATAACAGTCACCATGAGCTCATTCCTCCATAAAACTAATGTCTCTAACAGTCTACGCTTTGATCGTTCCCAGGAAGACCAGTAGTTGTTTCCGATGCACATCTGGAGGCATTCTGTAATCTGTGGAGTATCCGAGTGTTGATGAAACACAGAAATTGCATCGGGTGTTGAATACAAAAGTTACCATGCACACTTTCCTCCATGGGAGTAATGTCTCTAACAGTCTACGCTTTGATCGTTCCCTGGAAGACCAGTAGTAGTTTCCGATGCACATCTGGAGGCTTTCCGTAATCTGTGGACTATCAGAGTGTTGATGAAACACAGAAATTGCATCGGGATTGAATACAACAGTCACCATGCGCACTTTCCTCCATGGGAGTAATGTCTCTAAAAGTCTACGCTTTGATCTTTCCCTGGAAGACCAGTAGTAGTTTCCGATGCACATCTGGAGGCTTTGTGTAATCTGTGGACTATCAGAGTGTTCATGAAACACAGAAATTGCATCGGGATTGAATACAACAGTCTCCATGCGCAGTTTCCTCAATGGGAGCAATGTCTCAAACATTCTACGCTTTGATCGTTCCCTGGATGACCAGTAGTAGTTTCAATTGCACATCTGGAGGCATTCTGTATTCTGTGGACTATCAGAGTGTTGATGAAACACAGAAATTGCATCGGGATTGAATACAACAGTCACCATGCACACTTTCCTCCATTGGAGTAATGTCTCTAACAGTCTACGCTTTGATCGTTCCCTGGAAGACCAGTAGTAGTTTCCGATGCACATCTGAAGGCTTTCCGTCATCTGTGGACTATCAGAGTGTTGATGAAACACAGAAATTGCATCGGGATTGAATACAACAGTCACCATGTGCACTTTCCTAAATGGGAGTAATGTCTCTAACAGTCTACGCTTTGATCGTTCCCTGGAAGATCAGTAGTAGTTTCCGATGCACATCGGGAGGCATTCTCTAATCTGTGGACTATCAGAGTGTTGATGAAACACAGAAATTGCAGCGGGATTGAATACAACATTCACCATGCGCATTTTCCTCCATGGGAGTAATGTCTCAAACAGTCTACGATTTGATCGTTCCCTGGAAGACCATTAGTAGTTTCCGATGCACTTCTGGAGGCATTCTGTAATCTGTGGACTATCAGAGTGTTGATGAAACACAGAAATTGAATCGGGATTGAATACAACAGTCACCATGCGCACTTTCCTCCATGGGAGTAATTCTAAACAGTCTACGCTTTGATCGTTCCCTGGAAGACCAGTAGTAGTTTCCGATGCACATCTGGTGGCATTCTGTAATCTGTGGACTATCAGAGTAGTGATGAAACACAGAAATTGCATCGGGATTGAATACAACTGTCACCATCCGCACTTTCCTCCATGGGAGTAATGTCTGAACAGTCTACGCCTGGATCGTTCCCAGGAAGACCAGTAGTAGTTTCCGATGCACATCTCGTGGCATTCTGTAATCTGTGGACTATCAGAGTGTTGATGAAACACAGAAATTGCATCGGGATTGAATACAACAGTCACCATGCGCACTTTCCTCCATGGGAGTAATTCTCAAACAGTCTATGCTTTGATCGTTCCCTGGAAGACCAGTAGTAGATTCCGATGCACATCTGGTGGCATTCTGTATTCTGTGGACTATAAGAGTGTGGATGAAACACAGAAATTGCATCGGGAATGAATACAACAGTCAACATGCGCACTTTCCTCCTCGGGAGGTGTGTCTCTAACAGTCTACGTTTTGATCGTTCCCTGGAAGACCAGTAGTAGTTTCCGATGCACATCTGGTGGCATTCTGTAATCTGTGGATTATCAGAGTGTTGATGAAACACAGCAATTGCATCGGGATTGAACACAACAGTCACCATCCGCACTTTCCATCATGGGAGTAATGTCTGAAACAGTCTACGCTTTGATCGTTCCCTGGAAGACCATTAGTAGTTTCCGATGCACATCTCGTGGCATTCTGTAATCTTTGGACCATCAGAGTGTTGATGAAACACTGGAAATGCATCGGGATTGAATACAGCAGTCACCATGCGCACATTCCTCCATGGGAGTAATGTCTCAAAGAGTTTATGCTTTGATCGATGCCTGGAACACCAGTAGTAGTTTCCGATGCACATCTGGTGGCATTCTGTAATCTGTGGACTATCAGAGTAGTGATGAAACACAGAAATTGCATCGGGATAGAATACAACAGTCACCATGCGCACTTTCCTAAATGGGAGTAATGTCTCTAATAGTCTACGCTTTGATCGTTCCCTGCAAGACCAGTAGTATTTTCCGATGCACATCTGGAGGCTTTCCGTAATCTGTGGACTATCAGAGTGATGATGAAACACAGAAATTACATCGAGATTGAATACAACAGTCACCATGAGCACTTTCCTCCATGGGAATAATGTCTCAAACAGTCTACGCTTAGATCGTTCCCTGGGAGACCAGTAGTAGTTTCCGATGCACACCTGGACGCTTTCCGTTATCTGTGGACTATCAGAGTGTTGATGAAACACAGAAATTGCATCGGGATTGAATACAACAGTCACCATGCGCACTTTCCTCCATGGGAGTAATTCTCAAACAGTCTACTGCTTTGATCGTTGCCTGGAATACCAGTAGTAGTTTCCGATGCACATCTGGTGGCATTCTGTAATCTGCGGACTATCAGAGTGTTGATGAAACACAGAAATTGCATCGGGATTGAATACAACAGTCACCATCCGCAGTTTCCTCCATCGAAGTAATGTCTGAAACAGTCTACGTTTGGACCGTGCCCAGGCAGACCAGTAGTAGTTTCCGATGCACATCTCGTGGCATTCTGTAATCTGTGAACTATCAGAGTGTTGATGAAACACAGAAAATGCATCGGGATTGAATACAACAGTCACCATGCGTACTTTCCTCCGTGGGAGTAATTCTCAAACGGTCTACGCTTTGATCGTTCCCTGGAAGACGAGTAGTAGTTTCCGATGCACATCTGGAGGCATTCTGTAATCTGTGGACTATCAGAGTGTTGATGAAACACAGAAAATGCATCGGGATTGAATGCAACAGTCACCATGCGCACATTCCTCCATGGGAGTAATGTCTCAAAGAGTTTACGCTTTGATCGATCCCTGGAAGACCAGCAGTAGTTTACGATGCACATCTGGAGGCATTCTGTAATCTGTGGAATATTAGAGTGCTGATGAAACACAGAAATTGCAATTGGATTGAATACTACAGTTACCATGCGCACTTTCCTCCATGGGAGTAATGTCTCAAACAGTCTACGCTTTGATCGTTAGCTGGAAGACCAGTAGTAGCTTCCGATGCACATCTTGAAACATTCAATAATCTGTGGACTATCAGAGTGTTGATGAAACACAGAAATTGCATCGGGATTGAATACAACAGTCACCATGCGCACTTTCCTCCACGGGAGTAATGTCTCAAACTATCTACGCTTTGATCTTTCCCTGGAGGCAAGTAGAAGTTTCCGATGCACATCTGGAGGCATTCTGTAATCTGTGGACTATCAGAGTGTTGATGAAACACAGAAATTGCATCGGGATTGAATACAACAGTGACCATGCGCACTTTCCTCCATGGGAGTAATGTCTCTAAAAGTCTACGCTTTGATCGTTCCCTGGAAGACCAGTAGTAGTTTCCGATGCACACCTGGAGGCTTTCCGTTATCTGTGGACTATCAGAGTGTTGATGAAACACAGAAATTGCAGCGGGATTGAATACAACATTCACCATGCGCATTTTCCTCCATGGGAGTAATGTCTCAAACAGTCTACGATTTGATCGTTCCCTGGAAGACCATTAGTAGTTTCCGATGCACTTCTGGAGGCATTCTGTAATCTGTGGACTATCAGAGTGTTGATGAAACACAGAAATTGAATCGGGATTGAATACAACAGTCACCATGCGCACTTTCCTCCATGGGAGTAATTCTAAACAGTCTACGCTTTGATCGTTCCCTGGAAGACCAGTAGTAGTTTCCGATGCACATCTGGTGGCATTCTGTAATCTGTGGACTATCAGAGTAGTGATGAAACACAGAAATTGCATCGGGATTGAATACAACTGTCACCATCCGCACTTTCCTCCATGGGAGTAATGTCTGAACAGTCTACGCCTGGATCGTTCCCAGGAAGACCAGTAGTAGTTTCCGATGCACATCTCGTGGCATTCTGTAATCTGTGGACTATCAGAGTGTTGATGAAACACAGAAATTGCATCGGGATTGAATACAACAGTCACCATGCGCACTTTCCTCCATGGGAGTAATTCTCAAACAGTCTATGCTTTGATCGTTCCCTGGAAGACCAGTAGTAGATTCCGATGCACATCTGGTGGCATTCTGTATTCTGTGGACTATAAGAGTGTGGATGAAACACAGAAATTGCATCGGGAAAGAATACGTCAGTCAACATGCGCACTTTCCTCCTCGGGAGGTGTGTCTCTAACAGTCTACGCTTTGATCGTTCCCTGGAAGACCAGTAGTAGTTTCCGATGCACATCTGGTGGCATTCTGTAATCTGTGGATTATCAGAGAGTTGATGAAACACAGAAATTGCATCGGGATTGAACACAACAGTCACCATCCGCACTTTCCTTCACGGGAGTAATGTCTGAAACAGTCTACGCTTTGATCGTTCCCTGGAAGACCATTAGTAGTTTCCGATGCACATCTCGTGGCATTCTGTAATCTTTGGACTATCAGAGTGTTGATGAAACACTGGAAATGCATCGGGATTGAATACAACAGTCACCATGCGCACATTCCTCCATGGGAGTAATGTCTCAAAGAGTTTATGCTTTGATCGATGCCTGGAACACCAGTAGTAGTTTCCGATGCACATCTGGAGGCATTCTGTAATCTGTGGACTATCAGAGTGTTGATGAAACACAGAAATTGCATCGTGATTGAATACAACAGTCACCATGCGCACTTTCCTCCATGGGAGTAATGTCTCCAACAGTCTACGCTTTGATCGTTCCCAGGAAGACCTGTAGTAGTTTCTGATGCACATCTGGAGGAATTCTGTATTCTGTGGAGTATCAAAGTGTTGATGAAACACAGAAATTGCATCGGGATTGAATACAACAGTCACCATGCGCACTTTCCTCCATGGGAATAACGTTTCAAAGAGTTTACGCTTTGATCGTCCCCTGGAAGACCAGTAGCAGTTTCCGATGCACATCTGGAGGCATTCTGTAATCTGTGGACTATCAGAGTGTCAATGAAACACAGAAATTGCATGGGGATTGAATACAACAGTCACCATGCGCACTTTCCTCCATAGGAGTAATTCTCAAACAATCCACGATGTGATCGTTCCCTGGAAGACCAGTAGTAGTTTCCGATGCACATCTGAAGGCTTTCCGTCATCTGTGGACTATCAGAGTGTTGATGAAACACAGAAATTGCATCGGGATAGAATACAACAGTCACCATGCGCACTTTCCTCCACGGGAGGTATGTCTCAAACGGTCTACGCTTTGATCGTTCCCTGGAAGACCAGTAGTAGTTTCCGATGCACATCTGGTGGCATTCTGTAATCTGTGGACTATCAGAGTGTTGATGAAACACAGAAATTGCATCGGGATTGAATACAACAGTCACCATCCGCACTTTCCTCCATGGGAGTAATGTCGCAAACAGTCTACGATTTGATCGTTCCCTGGAAGACCAGTAGTAGTTTCCGATTAACATCTGGAGGCATTCTGTAATCTGTGGAGTATCAGAGTGTTGATGAAACACAAAATTGCATCGGGATTTAATACAACTGTCACCATGCGCACTTTCCCCCATGGGAGTAACGTTTCAAAGAGTTTACGCTTTGATCGTCCCCTGGAAGACCAGTAGCAGTTTCCGATGCACATCTGGAGGCATTCTGTAATCTGTGGACTATCAGAGTGTCAATGAAACACAGAAATTGCATGGGGATTGAATACAACAGTCACCATGCGCACTTTCCTCCATGGGAGTAATGTTTCTAACAGTCTACGCTTTGATCGTTCCCTGGAAGACCAGTAGTAGTTTCCGATGCACATCTGGAGGCTTTCTGTACTCTGTGGACTATCAGAGTGTTGATGAAACACAGAAATTGCATCGGGATTGAATACAACAGTCACCATGCGCACTTTCCTCCATCGGAGTAATGTCTCAAACAGCCTACGCTTCGATCGTTCCCTGGAAGACCAGTAGTAGTTTCCGATGCACATCTGGAGGCATTCTGTAATCTGTGGAGTATCAGAGTGTTGATGAAACACAGAAATTGCATCGGGATTGAATACAACAGTCACCATGCGCACATTCCTCCGTAAAAGTAATGTCTCAAACAGTCTACACTTTGATCGTTCCCTGGAAGACCAGTTGTAGTTTCCGATGAACATTTGGAGGCATTCTGTAATCTGTGGACTATCAGAGTGTTGATGAAACAAAGAAATTGCATCGGGATTGAATACAACAGACACCATGCGCACTTTGCTCCACAGTAGTAATGTCTCAAACATTCTACGATTTGATCGTTCCCTGGAAGACCAGTAGTAGTTTCCGATGTGCATCTGGAGGCATTCAGTAATCTGTGGACTATTAGAGTGTTGATGAAACACAGAAATTGCATCGGGATTGAATACAACAGTCACCATGCGTACTTTCCTCCATGGGAGTAACGTTTCTAACAGTCTACGCTTTGACCGTTCCCTGGAAGACCAGTAGTAGTTTCCGATGCACATCTGGAGGCTTTCTGTACTCGGTGGACTATCAGAGTGTTGATGAAACACAGAAATTGCATCGGGATTGAATACAACAGTCTCCATGCGCACTTTCCTCCATGAGAGTAATGTTTCTAACAGTCTACGCTTTGATCGTTCCCTGGAAGACCAGTAGTAGTTTCCGATGCACATCTGGAGGCTTTCTGTACTCTGTGGACTATCAGAGTGTTGATGAAACACAGAAATTGCATCGGGATTGAATACAACAGTCACCATGCGCACTTTCCTCCATGGGAGTAATGTCTCAAACAGTCTACGCTTTGATCGTTCCCTGGAAGACCAGTATTAGATTCCGATGCACATCTGGTGGCATTCTGAAATCTGTGGACCATCAGAGTGTTGATGAAACCCAAAATTGCATCGGGATTGGATACAACAGTCACCACGCGCACTTTCTTCCCCTGGAGTAATGTCTCAAACAGTCTACGCTTTGATCGTTCCCTGGAAGACCAGTAGTAGTTTCCGATGCAAATCGGGAGGCATTCTGTAATCTGTGGACTATCAGAGTGTTGATGAAACACAGAAATAGCATCGGGATTGAATATAACAGTCACCATGCGCACTTTCCTCCATGGGTGTAATGTTTCAAAGAGTTTACGCTTTGATCGTTCAATGAAAAACCAGTAGCAGTTTCCGTTGCTCATCTGGAGGCATTCTGTAATCTGTGGATTATCAGAGTGTTAATAAAACACATATGTTGCATCGGGATTGAATACAACAGTCACCATGCGCACTTTCCTCCATGGGAGTAATGTCTCTAACAGTCTACGCTTTGATCGTTCCCTGGAAGCCCAGTAGTAGTTTCCGATGCACATCTGGTGGCTTTCCGTAATCTGTGGACTATCAGGGTGTTGATGAAACACAGAAATTGCATCCGGATTGAATATAACAGTCACCATCCGCACTTTCCTGCATGGGAGTAATGTCTGAAACAGTCTACGCGTTGATCGTTCCCTGGAAGACCAGTAGTAGTTTCTGATACACATCTCGTGGCATTCTGTAATCTGTGGACTATCAGAGTGTTGATGACATACAGAAAATGAAACGGGATTGAATACAACAGTTACCATGCGCACTTTCCTCCATGGGAGTAATGTCTTAAAGAGTTTACGCTTTGATCGTTCCCTGAAAGACCAGTAGTAGTTTCCGATGCACATCTGTAGGCATTCTGTAATCTGTGGACTATAAGATTGTTGATGAAACACAGAAATTGCATCGGGATTGAATACAACAGTCACCATGAGCACATTCCTCCATAAAAGTAATGTCTCAAACAGTCTACGCTTTAACCGTTCCCTGGAAGACCAGTAGTAGTTTCCGATGCACATCTGTTGGCATTCTGTAGTCTGTGGACTATCAGAGTGTTGATGAAACACAGAAAATGTATCGGGATTGATTACGACAGTTACCATCCGCACTTTCATGCATGGGAGTAATGTCTGAAACAGTCTACGCTTTGATCTTTCCCTGGAAGACCAGTAGAAGTTTCCGATGCACATCTGGAGGCATTCTGTAATCGGTGGACTATCAGAGTGTTGATGAAACACAGAAATTACATCGGGATTGAATACAACAGTCACCATGCGCACTTTCCTCCATGGGAGTAATGTCTCTAACAGTCTACGATTTGATCGTTCAATGGAAGACCAGTAGTAGTTTCCGATGCACATCTGGAGGCTTTCCGTAATCTGTGGAATATCAGAGTGTTGATGAAACACAGAAATTGCATCGGGATTGAATACAACAGTCACCATGCGCACTTTCCTCCATGGGAGTAATGTCTCAAACAGTCTACGCTTTGATCGTTCCCAGGAAGCCCAGTAGTAGTTTCCGATTAACATCTGAAGGCATTCTGTAATCTGTATACTATCAGAGTGTTGATGAAACACAGAAATTGCATCGGGATTGAATACAACAGTTAACCATGCGCACTTACCTCCATGGGAGTAATGTCCCAAACAGTCTACGCTTTGATCGTTCCCTGGAAGACCAGTAGTAGTTTCTGATACACATCTCGTGGCATTCTGTAATCTGTGGACTATCAGAGTGTTGATGACACACAGAAAATGAAACGGGATTGAATACAACAGTTACCATGCGCACTTTCCTCCATGGGAGTAATGTCTTAAAGAGTTTACGCTTTGATCGTTCCCTGAAAGACCAGTAGTAGTTTCCGATGCACATCTGGAGGCATTCTGTAATCTGTGGACTATAAGAGTGTTGATGAAACACAGAAATTGCATCGGGATTGAATACAACAGTCACCATGAGCACATTCCTCCATAAAAGTAATGTCTCAAACAGTCTACGCTTTAACCGTTCCCTGGAAGACCAGTAGTAGTTTCCGATGCACATCTGTTGGCATTCTGTAGTCTGTGGACTATCAGAGTGTTGATGAAACACAGAAAATGTATCGGGATTGATTACGACAGTTACCATCCGCACTTTCATGCATGGGAGTAATGTCTGAAACAGTCTACGCTTTGATCTTTCCCTGGAAGACCAGTAGAAGTTTCCGATGCACATCTGGAGGCATTCTGTAATCGGTGGACTATCAGAGTGTTGATGAAACACAGAAATTACATCGGGATTGAATACAACAGTCACCATGCGCACATTCCTCCATAAAAGTAATGTCTCACACAGTCTACGCTTTGATCTTTCCCTGGAAGACCAGTCGTAGTTTCCGATGCACATCTGGATGCATTCTGTAATTTGTGGACTATCAGAGTGTTGATGAAACACAGAAATTGCATCGGGATTGAATACAACAGTCACCATGCGCACTTTCCTCCATGGGAGTAATGTCTCAAACAGCCTACGCTTTGGTCGTTCCCTGGAAGACCAGTAGTAGTTTCCAATTAACATCTGGAGGAATTCTGTAATCTGTGGACTATCACAGTGATGATGAAACATAGAAATTGCATCGGGATTGAATACAACAGTCACCATGCGCACTTTCCTCCATGCGAGTAATGTCCCAAACGGTCTTCGCTTTGATCGTTCCCTGGAAGACCAGTAGTAGTTTCCGATGCACATCTGGAGGCATTCTGTAATCTGTGGACTATCAGAGTGTTGATGAAACACAGAAATTGCATCGTGATTGAATACAACAGTCACCATGCGCACTTTCCTCCATGGGAGTAATGTCTCCAACAGTCTGCGCTTTGATCGTTCCCAGGAAGACCTGTAGTAGTTTCTGATGCACATCTGGAGGAATTCTGTATTCTGTGGAGTATCAAAGTGTTGATGAAACACAGAAATTGCATCGGGATTGAATACAACAGTCACCATGCGCACTTTCCTCCATGGGAGTAATGTTTCTAACAGTCTACGCTTTGATCGTTCCCTGGAAGACCAGTAGTAGTTTCCGATGCACATCTGGAGGCTTTCTGTACTCTGTGGACTATCAGAGTGTTGATGAAACACAGAAATTGCATCGGGATTGAATACAACAGTCACCATGCGCACTTTCCTCCATCGGAGTAATGTCTCAAACAGCCTACGCTTCGATCGTTCCCTGGAAGACCAGTAGTAGTTTCCGATGCACATCTTTAGGCATTCTGTAATCTGTGGAGTATCAGAGTGTTGATGAAACACAAAATTGCATCGGGATTTAATACAACTGTCACCATGCGCACTTTCCTCCATGGGAGTAACGTTTCAAAGAGTTTACGCTTTGATCGTCCCCTGGAAGACCAGTAGCAGTTTCCGATGCACATCTGGAGGCATTCTGTAATCTGTGGACTATCAGAGTGTCAATGAAACACAGAAATTGCATGGGGATTGAATACAACAGTCACCATGCGCACTTTCCTCCATGGGAGTAATGTTTCTAACAGTCTACGCTTTGATCGTTCCCTGGAAGAGCAGTAGTAGTTTCCGATGCACAACTGGAGGCTTTCTGTACTCTGTGGACTATCAGAGTGTTGATGAAACACAGAAATTGCATCGGGATTGAATACAACAGTCACCATGCGCACTTTCCTCCATCGGAGTAATGTCTCAAACAGCCTACGCTTCGATCGTTCCCTGGAAGACTAGTAGTAGTTTCCGATGCACATCTGGAGGCATTCTGTAATCTGTGGAGTATCAGAGTGTTGATGAAACACAGAAATTGCATCGGGATTGAATACAACAGTCACCATGCGCACATTCCTCCGTAAATGTAATGTCTCAAACAGTCTACACTTTGATCGTTCCCTGGAAGACCAGTTGTAGTTTCCGATGAACATTTGGAGGCATTCTGTAATCTGTGGACTATCAGAGTGTTGATGAAACAAAGAAATTGCATCGGGATTGAATACAACAGACACCATGCGCACTTTGCTCCACAGTAGTAATGTCTCAAACATTCTACGATTTGATCGTTCCCTGGAAGACCAGTAGGAGTTTCCGATGTGCATCTGGAGGCATTCAGTAATCTGTGGACCATTAGAGTGTTGATGAAACACAGAAATTGCATCGGGATTGAATACAACAGTCACCATGCGTACTTTCCTCCATGGGAGTAACGTTTCTAACAGTCTACGCTTTGACCGTTCCCTGGAAGACCAGTAGTAGTTTCCGATGCACATCTGGAGGCTTTCTGTACTCGGTGGACTATCAGAGTGTTGATGAAACACAGAAATTGCATCGGGATTGAATACAACAGTCTCCATGCGCACTTTCCTCCATGGGAGTAATGTTTCTAACAGTCTACGCTTTGATCGTTCCCTGGAAGACCAGTAGTAGTTTCCGATGCACATCTGGAGGCTTTCTGTACTCTGTGGACTATCAGAGTGTTGATGAAACACAGAAATTGCATCGGGATTGAATACAACAGTCACCATGCGCACTTTCCTCCATGGGAGTAATGTCTCAAACAGTCTACGCTTTGATCGTTCCCTGGAAGACCAGTATTAGATTCCGATGCACATCTGGTGGCATTCTGAAATCTGTGGACCATCAGAGTGTTGATGAAACCCAAAATTGCATCGGGATTGGATACAACAGTCACCACGCGCACTTTCTTCCCCTGGAGTAATGTCTCAAACAGTCTACGCTTTGATCGTTCCCTGGAAGACCAGTAGTAGTTTCCGATGCACATCGGGAGGCATTCTGTAATCTGTGGACTATCAGAGTGTTGATGAAACACAGAAATAGCATCGGGATTGAATATAACAGTCACCATGCGCACTTTCTTCCATGGGTGTAATGTTTCAAAGAGTTTACGCTTTGATCGTTCAATGAGAAAACAGTAGCAGTTTCCGTTGCTCATCTGGAGGCATTCTGTAATCTGTGGACTATCAGAGTGTTAATAAAACACATATGTTGCATCGGGATTGAATACAACAGTCACCATGCGCACTTTCCTCCATGGGAGTAATGTCTCTAACAGTCTACGCTTTGATCGTTCCCTGGAAGCCCAGTAGTAGTTTCCGATGCACATCTGGTGGCTTTCCGTAATCTGTGGACTATCAGGGTGTTGATGAAACACAGAAATTGCATCCGGATTGAATATAACAGTCACCATCCGCACTTTCCTGCATGGGAGTAATGTCTCAAACAGTCTACGCGTTGATCGTTCCCTGGAAGACCAGTAGTAGTTTCTGATACACATCTCGTGGCATTCTGTAATCTGTGGACTATCAGAGTGTTGATGACACACAGAAAATGAAACGGGATTGAATACAACAGTTACCATGCGCACTTTCCTCCATGGGAGTAATGTCTTAAAGAGTTTACGCTTTGATCGTTACCTGAAAGACCAGTAGTAGTTTCCGATGCACATCTGGAGGCATTCTGTAATCTGTGGACTATAAGAGTGTTGATGAAACACAGAAATTGCATCGGGATTGAATACAACAGTCACCATGAGCACATTCCTCCATAAAAGTAATGTCTCAAACAGTCTACGCTTTAACCGTTCCCTGGAAGACCAGTAGTAGTTTCCGATGCACATCTGTTGGCATTCTGTAGTCTGTGGACTATCAGAGTGTTGATGAAACACAGAAAATGTATCGGGATTGATTACGACAGTTACCATCCGCACTTTCATGCATGTGAGTAATGTCTGAAACAGTCTACGCTTTGATCTTTCCCTGGAAGACCAGTAGAAGTTTCCGATGCACATCTGGAGGCATTCTGTAATCGGTGGACTATCAGAGTGTTGATGAAACACAGAAATTGCATCGGGATTGAATACAACAGTCACCATGCGCACTTTCCTCCATGGGAGTAATGTCTCTAACAGTCTACGATTTGATCGTTCAATGGAAGACCAGTAGTAGTTTCCGATGCACATCTGGAGGCTTTCCGTAATCTGTGGAATATCAGAGTGTTGATGAAACACAGAAATTGCATCGGGATTGAATACAACAGTCACCATGCGCACTTTCCTCCATGGGAGTAATGTCTCAAACAGTCTACGCTTTGATCGTTCCCAGGAAGCCCAGTAGTAGTTTCCGATTAACATCTGAAGGCATTCTGTAATCTGTATACTATCAGAGTGTTGATGAAACACAGAAATTGCATCGGGATTGAATACAACAGTTAACCATGCGCACTTACCTCCATGGGAGTAATGTCCCAAACAGTCTACGCTTTGGTCGTTCCCTGGAAGACCAGTAGTAGTTTCGGATGCAATTAGGGAGGCATTCTGTAATCTGCGGTCTGTCAGAGTGTTGATGAAACACAGAAGTCGCATCGGGATTGAATACAACATTCACCATGCGCACTTTCCTCCATGGGAGTAATGTCTCAAAGAGTCTACGATTTGATCGTTCCCTGGAAGACCAGTAGTATTTTCCGATGCACATCTGGTTTCATTCTGTAATCTGTGGACTATCAGAGTGTTGATGAAGCACAGAAATTGCATCGGGATTGAATACAACAGTCACCATCCGCTTTTTCCTGCATGGGAGTAATGTCTGAAACAGTCTACGCTTTGATCATTCCCTGCAAGACCAGTAGTATTTTCCGATGCACATCTGGAGGCTTTCCGTTATCTGTGGACTTGTAGAGTGTTGATGAAACACAGAAATTGCATCGGGATTGAATACAACAGTCACCATGCGCACTTTCCTCCATGAGAGTTATGTCCCAAACAGTCTACGCTTTGATCGCTCCCTAGAAGACCAGTAGTAGTTTCCGATTAACATCTGGAGGCATTCTGTAATCTGTGGACTATCTGAGTGTTGATGAAACACAGAAATTGCATCGGGATTGAATACAACAGTCACCATGAGCACGTTCCTCCATAAAAGTAATGTCTCAAACAGTCTACGCTTTGATCGTTCCCTGGAGGACCAGTAGTAGTTTCCGATGCACACCTGGAGGCATTCTGTAATCTGTGGACTATCAGAGTGTTGATGAAAGACAGAAATTGCATCGGGATTGAATACAACAGTCACCATGAGGACATTCCTCCATAAAAGTAATGTCTCAAACAGTCTACCCTTTGATCGTTCCCTGGAAGACCAGTAGTAGTTTCCGATGCACATCGGGAGGCATTCTGTAATCTTTGGACTATCAAAGTGTTGATGAAACACAGAAATTGCATAGGGATTGAATACAACAGTCACCATGCGCACTTTCCTCCATGGGAGTAATGTCTCAAACAGTCTACGCTTTGATCGTTCCCTGGAAGACCAGTAGTAGTTTCCGATGCACATCTGGCGGCATTCTGTAATCTGTGGACTGTCAGAGTGTTGATGAAACACAGAAATTGCATCGGGATTGAATACAACTGTCACCATGCGCACTTACCTCCATGGGAGTAATGTCTCAAACAGTCTACGCTTTGATCGTTCCCCGGAAGACTAGTAGTAGTTACCGATGCACATCCGAATGCATTCTGTAATCTGTGGACTATCAAAGTGTTGATTAAACTCAGAAATTGCATCGGCATTGAATACAACAATCACCATGCGCACTTCCCTCCATGGGAGTAATGTCTCAAACAGACTACGCTTTAATCGTTCCCTGGAAGACCAGTAGTAGTTTCCGATGTACATCTGGAGGCATTCTGTAATCTGTGGACTATCAGAGTGATGATGAAACACAGAAATTGCATCGGGATTGAATACAACATTTACAATGCGCACTTTCCTCCACGGGAGTAATTCGCAAACAATCTACGCTTTGATCGTTCCCTGGAAGACCAGTAGTAGTTTCCGATGCACATCTGGTGGCATTCTGTAATCTGTGGACTTGTAGAGTGTTGATGAAACATAGAAAGTGCATCGGGATTGAATACAACAGTCACCATGCGCACTTTCCTCCATGGGAGTTATGTCCCAAACAGTCTACGCTTTGATCGTTCCCTGGAAGACCAGTAGTAGTTTCCGATTAACGTCTGGAGGCATTCTGTAATCTGTATACTATTAGAGTGTTGATGAAACACAGAAATTGCATCAGGATTGAATACAACAGCCACCATACGCACTTTCCTCCATGGGAGTAATTCTCAAACAGTCTACGCTTTGACCGTTCCCTGGAAGACCAGTAGTAGTTTCCGATGCACATCTGGTGGCATTCTGTAATCTGTGGAGTATCAGAGTCTTGATGAATCACAGAAATTGCATCGGGTTTTGAATACAACAGTTACTATGCGCACTTTCCTCCATGGGAGTAATGTCTCTAACAGTCTACGATTTGATCGTTCCCTGGAAGACCAGTAGTAGTTTAATATGCCCATCTGGAGGCTTTCTGTAATCTGTGGACTATCAGAGTGTTGATGAAACACAGAAATTGCATCGGGATAGAATACAACAGCCACCATGCGCACTTTCCTCCATGGGAGTAATTCTCAAACAGTCTACGCTTTGACCGTTCCCTGGAAGACCAGTAGTAGTTTCCGATGCACATCTGGTGGCATTCTGAAATCTGTGGACTATCAGAGTGTTGATGAAACACAGAAATTGCTTCGGGATTGAATATAACAGTCACCATGCGCACTTTCTTCCATGGGTGTAATGTTTCAAAGAGTTTACGCTTTGATCGTTCAATGAGAAAACAGTAGCAGTTTCCGTTGCTCATCTGGAGGCATTCTGTAATCTGTGGACTATCAGAGTGTTAATAAAACACATATGTTGCATCGGGATTGAATACAACAGTCACCATGCGCACTTTCCTCCATGGGAGTAATGTCTCTAACAGTCTACGCTTTGATCGTTCCCTGGAAGCCCAGTAGTAGTTTCCGATGCACATCTGGTGGCTTTCCGTAATCTGTGGACTATCAGGGTGTTGATGAAACACAGAAATTGCATCCGGATTGAATATAACAGTCACCATCCGCACTTTCCTGCATGGGAGTAATGTCTGAAACAGTCTACGCGTTGATCGTTCCCTGGAAGACCAGTAGTAGTTTCTGATACACATCTCGTGGCATTCTGTAATCTGTGGACTATCAGAGTGTTGATGACACACAGAAAATGAAACGGGATTGAATACAACAGTTACCATGCGCACTTTCCTCCATGGGAGTAATGTCTTAAAGAGTTTACGCTTTGATCGTTACCTGAAAGACCAGTAGTAGTTTCCGATGCACATCTGGAGGCATTCTGTAATCTGTGGACTATAAGAGTGTTGATGAAACACAGAAATTGCATCGGGATTGAATACAACAGTCACCATGAGCACATTCCTCCATAAAAGTAATGTCTCAAACAGTCTACGCTTTAACCGTTCCCTGGAAGACCAGTAGTAGTTTCCGATGCACATCTGTTGGCATTCTGTAGTCTGTGGACTATCAGAGTGTTGATGAAACACAGAAAATGTATCAGGATTGATTACGACAGTTACCATCCGCACTTTCATGCATGGGAGTAATGTCTGAAACAGTCTACGCTTTGATCTTTCCCTGGAAGACCAGTAGAAGTTTCCGATGCACATCTGGAGGCATTCTGTAATCGGTGGACTATCAGAGTGTTGATGAAACACAGAAATTACATCGGGATTGAATACAACAGTGACCATGCGCACTTTCCTCCATGGGAGTAATGTCTCTAACAGTCTACGATTTGATCGTTCAATGGAAGACCGGTAGTAGTTTCCGATGCACATCTGGAGGCTTTCCGTAATCTGTGGAATATCAGAGTGTTGATGAAACACAGAAATTGCATCGGGATTGAATACAACAGTCACCATGCGCACTTTCCTCCATGGGAGTAATGTCTCAAACAGTCTACGCTTTGATCGTTCCCAGGAAGCCCAGTAGTAGTTTCCGATTAACATCTGAAGGCATTCTGTAATCTGTATACTATCAGAGTGTTGATGAAACACAGAAATTGCATCGGGATTGAATACAACAGTTAACCATGCGCACTTACCTCCATGGGAGTAATGTCCCAAACAGTCTACGCTTTGGTCGTTCCCTGGAAGACCAGTAGTAGTTTCGGATGCAATTAGGGAGGCATTCTGTAATCTGCGGTCTGTCAGAGTGTTGATGAAACACAGAAGTCGCATCGGGATTGAATACAACATTCACCATGCGCACTTTCCTCCATGGGAGTAATGTCTCAAACAGTCTACGATTTGATCGTTCCCTGGAAGACCAGTAGTATTTTCCGATGCACATCTGGTTTCATTCTGTAATCTGTGGACTATCAGAGTGTTGATGAAGCACAGAAATTGCATCGGGATTGAATACAACAGTCACCATCCGCTTTTTCCTGCATGGGAGTAATGTCTGAAACAGTCTACGCTTTGATCATTCCCTGCAAGACCAGTAGTATTTTCCGATGCACATCTGGAGGCTTTCCGTTATCTGTGGACTTGTAGAGTGTTGATGAAACACAGAAATTGCATCGGGATTGAATACAACAGTCACCATGCGCACTTTCCTCCATGAGAGTTATGTCCCAAACAGTCTACGCTTTGATCGCTCCCTGGAAGACCAGTAGTAGTTTCCGATTAACATCTGGAGGCATTCTGTAATCTGTGGACTATCTGAGTGTTGATGAAACACAGAAATTGCATCGGGATTGAATACAACAGTCACCATGAGCACGTTCCTCCATAAAAGTAATGTCTCAAACAGTCTACGCTTTGATCGTTCCCTGGAGGACCAGTAGTAGTTTCCGATGCACACCTGGAGGCATTCTGTAATCTGTGGACTATCAGAGTGTTGATGAAAGACAGAAATTGCATCGGGATTGAATACAACAGTCACCATGAGGACATTCCTCCATAAAAGTAATGTCTCAAACAGTCTACCCTTTGATCGTTCCCTGGAAGACCAGTAGTAGTTTCCGATGCACATCGGGAGGCATTCTGTAATCTTTGGACTATCAAAGTGTTGATGAAACAGAGAAATTGCATAGGGATTGAATACAACAGTCGCCATGCGCACTTTCCTCCATGGGAGTAATGTCTCAAACAGTCTACGCTTTGATCGTTCCCTGGAAGACCAGTAGTAGTTTCCGATGCACATCTGGCGGCATTCTGTAATCTGTGGACTGTCAGAGTGTTGATGAAACACAGAAATTGCATCGGGATTGAATACAACTGTCACCATGCGCACTTACCTCCATGGGAGTAATGTCTCAAACAGTCTACGCTTTGATCGTTCCCCGGAAGACTAGTAGTAGTTACGGATGCACATCCGAATGCATTCTGTAATCTGTGGACTATCAAAGTGTTGATTAAACTCAGAAATTGCATCGGCATTGAATACAACAATCACCATGCGCACTTCCCTCCATGGGAGTAATGTCTCAAACAGACTACGCTTTAATCGTTCCCTGGAAGACCAGTAGTAGTTTCCGATGTACATCTGGAGGCATTCTGTAATCTGTGGACTATCAGAGTGATGATGAAACACAGAAATTGCATCGGGATTGAATACAACATTTACACTGCGCACTTTCCTCCATGGGAGTAATTCGCAAACAATCTACGCTTTGATCGTTCCCTGGAAGACCAGTAGTAGTTTCCGATGCACATCTGGTGGCATTCTGTAATCTGTGGACTTGTAGAGTGTTGATGAAACATAGAAATTGCATCGGGATTGAATACAACAGTCACCATGCGCACTTTCCTCCATGGGAGTTATGTCCCAAACAGTCTACGCTTTGATCGTTCCCTGGAAGACCAGTAGTAGTTTCCGATTAACGTCTGGAGGCATTCTGTAATCTGTATACTATTAGAGTGTTGATGAAACACAGAAATTGCATCAGGATTGAATACAACAGCCACCATACGCACTTTCCTCCATGGGAGTAATTCTCAAACAGTCTACGCTTTGACCGTTCCCTGGAAGACCAGTAGTAGTTTCCGATGCACATCTGGTGGCATTCTGTAATCTGTGGAGTATCAGAGTATTGATGAATCACAGAAATTGCATCGGGTTTTGAATACAACAGTTACTATGCGCACTTTCCTCCATGGGAGTAATGTCTCTAACAGTCTACGATTTGATCGTTCCCTGGAAGACCAGTAGTAGTTTAATATGCCCATCTGGAGGCTTTCTGTAATCTGTGGACTATCAGAGTGTTGATGAAACACAGAAATTGCATCGGGATAGAATACAACAGCCACCATGCGCACTTTCCTCCATGGGAGTAATTCTCAAACAGTCTACGCTTTGACCGTTCCCTGGAAGACCAGTAGTAGTTTCCGATGCACATCTGGTGGCATTCTGAAATCTGTGGACTATCAGAGTGTTGATGAAACACAGAAATTGCTTCGGGATTGAATACAAAAGTCACCATGCGCACTTTCCTCCACGGGAGGTATGTCTCAAAGAGTCGACGCTTTGATCGTTCCCTGGATGACCAGTAGTAGTTTCCGATGCACATCTGGTGGCATTCTGTAATCTGTGGACTATCAAAGTGTTGATGAAACACAGAAATTGCATCGGGATTGAATACAACAGTCACCATCCGCAATTTCCTGCATGGGAGTAATGTCTGAAACAGTCTACGCTTTGATCGTTCCCGGGAACACCAGTAGTAGTTTCTGATACACATCTCGTGGCATTCTGTAATATGTGGACTATCAGAGTGTTGATGAAACACAGAAAATGCAACGGGATTGAATACAACAGTTACCATGCGCACTTTCCTCCATGGGAGCAATGTCTTAAAGATATTACGCTTTGATCGTACCCTTAAAGACCAGTAGTAGTTTCCGATGCACATCTGGAGGCATTCTGTAATCTGTGGATTATCAGAGAGTTGATGAAACGCAGAAATTTCATCGGGATTGAATACAACAGTCACCATGCGCATATTCCTCCATAAAAGTAATATCTCAAACAGTCGACGCTTTGATCGTTCCCTGGAAGACCAGTAGAAGTTTCCGATGCACATCTGGAGGCTTTCCGTAATCTGTGGACTATCAGAGTGTTGATGAAACACAGAAATTGCATCGGTATTGAATACAAAAGTTACCATGCGAACTTTCCTCCATGGGAGTAATGTCTCAAACAGTCTACGATTTGATCGTTCCCTGGAAGACCAGTAATTGTTTCCAATGCACTTCTGGAGGCATTCTGTAATCTGTGGAGTATGAGAGTGTTGATGAAACACAGAAATTGCATCGGGATTAAATACAACAGTCACCATGCGCATATTCCTTCATAAAAGTAGTATCTCAAACAGTCTACGCTTTGATCGTTCCCTGGAAGACCAGTAGAAGCTTCCGATGCACATCTGGAGGCATTCTGTAATCTGTGGACTATCAGAGTGTTGATGAAACAGAGAAATTGCATCGGGATTGAATACAACAGTCACCATCCGCACTTTACTCCATGGCAGTAATGTCTGAAACAGTCTACGACTGGATCGTTCCCAGGAAGACCAGTAGTAGTTTCCGATGCACATCTCGTGGCATTCTGTAATCTGTGGACTATCAGAGTGTTGATGAAACACAGAAAATGCATCGGGATTGAATACAACAGTCACCATGCCCACTTTCCTCCATGGGAGTAATTCTCAAACAGTCTACGCTTTGATCGTTCCCTGGAAGACTAGTAGTAGTTTCCGATGCACATCTGGAGGCATTCTGTAGTCTGTGGACTATCAGAGTGTTGATGAAAGACATAAATTGCATCGGGATAGAATACAACAGTCACCATGAGGACATTCCTCCATAAAAGTAATGTCTCAAACAGTCTACCCTTTGATCGTTCCCTGGAAGACCAGTAGTAGTTTCCGATGCACATCTGGAGGCATTCTGTAATCTGTGGACTATTAGAGTGTTGATGAAACACAGTAATTGCATCGGGATTGAATACAACAGTCACCATGCGCACTTTCCTCCATGGGAGTAATGTCCCAAACAGGCTACGCTTCGATCGTTCCCTGGAAGACCAGTAGTAGTTTCCGATGCACATCGGGAGGCATTCTGTAATCTGTGGACTATCAAAGTGTTGATGAAACACAGAAATTGCATCGGGATTGAATACAACTGTCACCATGCGCACTTACCTCCATGGGAGTAATGTCTCAAACAGTCTACGCTTTGGTCGTTCCCCGGAAGACTAGTAGTAGTTACCGATGCACATCTGAAGGCATTCTGTAATCTGTGGACTATCAAAGTGTTGATTAAACTCAGAAATTGCATCGGCATTGAATACAACAATCACCATGCGCACTTCCCTCCATGGAAGTAATGTCTCAAACAGACTACGCTTTGATCGTTCCCTGGAAGACCACTAGTAGTTTCCGATGCACATCTGGTGGCATTCTGTAATCTGTGGACTATCAGAGTGTTGATGAAACACAGAAATTGCATCGGGAGTGAATACAACAGTCACCATTTGCTTTTTCCTGCATGGGAGTAATGTCTGAAACAGTCTACGCTTTGATCGTTCCCTGCAAGACCAGTAGTAGTTTCCGATGCACATCTGGGGGCTTTCCGTAATCTGTGGACTTGTAGAGTGTTGATGAAAAACAGAAATTGCATCGGGATTGAATACAACAGTCACCATGCGCACTTTCCTCCATGGGAGTTATGTCCCAAACAGTCTACGCTTTGATCGTTCACTGGAAGACCAGTAGTAGTTTCCGATTAACATCTGGAGGCATTCTGTAATCTGTGGACTATCAGAGTGTTGGTGAAACACAGAAATTGCATCGGGATTGAATACAACAGCCACCATACGCACTTTCCTCCATGGGAGTAATTCTCAAACAGTCTACGCTTTGACCGTTCCCTGGAAGACCAGTAATAGTTTCCGATGCACATCTGGTGGCATTCTGTAATCTGTGGAGTATCAGAGTGTTGATGAATCACAGAAATTGCATCGGGTTTTGAATACAACAGTTACTATGCGCACCTTCCTCCATGGGAGTAATGTCTCTAACAGTCTACGATTTGATCGTTCCCTGGAAGACCAGTAGTAGTTTCCTATGCCCATCTGGAGGCTTTCTGTAATCTGTGGACTATCAGAGTGTTGATGAAACACAGAAATTGCATCGGGATTGAATACAACAGCCACCATGCGCACTTTCCTCCATGGGAGTAATTCTCAAACAGTCTACGCTTTGACCGTTCCCTTGAAGACCAGTAGTAGTTTCCGATGCACATCTGGTGGCATTCTGAAATCTGTGGACTATCAGAGTGTTGATGAAACACAGAAATTGCTTCGGGATTGAATACAAAAGTCACCATGCGCACTTTCCTCCACGGGAGGTATGTCTCAAACAGTCGACGCTTTGATCGTTCCCTGGAAGACCAGTAGTAGTTTCCGATGCACATCTGGTGGCATTCTGTAATCTGTGGACCATCAAAGTGTTGATGAAACACAGAAATTGCATCGGGATTTAATACAACAGTCAACGTCCGCAATTTCCTGCATGGGAGTAATGTCTGAAACAGTCTACGCTTTGATCGTTCCCGGGAAGACCAGTAGTAGTTTCTGATACACATCTCGTGGCATTCTGTAATATGTGTACTATCAGAGTGTTGATGAAACACACAAAATGCAACGGGATTTAATACAACAGTTACCATGCGCACTTTCCTCCATGGGAGTAATGTCTTAAAGATATTTCGCTTTGATCGTTCCCTTAAAGACCAGTAGCAGTTTCCGATGCACATCTGGAGGCATTCTGTAATCTGTGGATTATCAGAGAGTTGATGAAACACAGAAATTTCATCGGGATTGAATACAACAGTCACCATGCGCATATTATTCCATAAAAGTAATATCTCAAACAGTCGACGCTTTGATCGTTCCCTGGAAGACCAGTAGAAGTTTCCGATGCACATCTGGAGGCTTTCCGTAATCTGTGGTCTATCAGAGTGTTGATGAAACACAGAAATTGCATCGGTATTGAATACAACAGTTACCATGCGAACTTTCCTCCATGGGAGTAATGTCTCAAACAGTCTACGATTTGATCGTTCCCTGGAAGACCAGTAGTTGTTTCCGATGCACTTCTGGAGGCATTCTGTAATCTGTGGAGTATGAGAGTGTTGATGAAACACAGAAATTGCATCGGGATTAAATACAACAGTTACCATGCGCATATTCCTTCATAAAGGTAATATCTCAAACAGTCTACGCTTTGATCGTTCCCTGGAAGACCAGTAGAAGTTTCCGATGCACATCTGGAGGCATTCTGTAATCTGTGGACTATCAGAGTGTTGATGAAACACAGAAATTGCATCGGGATTGAATACAACAGTCACCATCCGCACTTTACTCCATGGGAGTAATGTATGAAACAGTCTACGACTGGATCGTTCCCAGGAAGACCAGTAGTAGTTTCCGATAAACATCTGGATTCTTTCTGTAATCTGTGGACTATCAGAGTGTTGATGAAACACAGAAAATGCATCGGGATTGAATACAACAGTCACCATGCCCACTTTCCTCCATGGGAGTAATTCTCAAACAGTCTACGCTTTGATCGTTCCCTGGAAGACTAGTAGTAGTTTCCGATGCACATGTGCAGGCATTCTGTAGTCTGTGGACTATCAGAGTGTTGATGAAACACAGAAAATGCAACGGGATTGAATACAACAGTTACCATGCGCACTTTCCTACATGGGAGTAATGTCTCTAACAGTCTACGCTTTGATCGTTCCCTGGAAGACCAGTAGTAGTTCCCGATGCGCATCTGGAGGCTTTCCGTAATCTGTGGACTATCAGTGTGTTGATGAAACACAGAAATTGCATCGGGATTGAATACAACAGTCACCATGCGCACTTTCCTCCCTGGGAGTAATGTCTCAAACAGTCTACGCTTTGATCGTTCCCTGGAAGCCCAGTAGTAGTTTCCGATTAACATCTGGAGGCATTCTGTAATCTGTGGACTATCAGAGTGTTGCTGAAACACAGAAATTGCATCGGGATTGAATACAACAGTTAACCATGCGCACTTTCCTCCATGGGAGTAATGTCCCAAACAGTCTACGCTTTGATCGTTCCTTGGAAGACCAGTAGTAATTTCCGATGCACATCGGGAGCCATTCTGTAATCTGTGGACTATCAGAGTGTTGATGAAACACAGAAATTGCATCGGGATTTAATACAACGTTCACCATGCGAACTTTCCTCCATTGGAGTAATGTCTCAAACAGTCTACCATTTGATCGTTCCCTGGAAGACCAGTAGTAGTTTCCGATGCACTTCTGGAGGCATTCTGTAATCTGTGGAGTATCAGAGTGTTGATGAAACACAGAAATTGCATCGGGATTGAATACAACTGTCACCATGCGCACTTTCCTCCATGAGAGTAATTCTCAAACAGTCTACGCTTTGATCGTTCCCTGAAAGACCAGTAGTAGTTTCCGATGCACATCTGGTGGCATTCTGTAATCTGTGGACTATCAGAGTGTTGATGAAACACAGAAATTGCATCGGGATTGAATACAACAGTCACCATGAGCACATTCCTCCATAAAAGTAATGTCTCTAACAGTCTACGCTTTGATCGTTCCCTGGAAGACCAGTAGTAGTTTCCGATGCGCATCTGGAGGCATTCTGCAATCTGTGGACTATCAGAGTGTTGATGAAACACAGAAATTGCATCGGGATTGAATGCAACAGTCACCATGAGCACATTCCTCCACAAAACTAATGTCTCTAACAGTCTAAGCTTTGATCGTTCCCAGGAAGACCAGTAGTCGTTTCCGATGCACATCTGGAGGCATTATGTAATCTGTGGAGTATCCGAGTGTTGATGAAACACAGAAATTGCATCGGGTTTTGAATACAACAGTTACCATGCACACTTTCCTCCATGGGACTAATGTCTCTAACAGTCTACGCTTTGATCGTTCCCTGGAAGAGCAGTAGTAGTTTCCGATGCACATGGGGAGGCATTCTCTAACCTGTGGACTTTTTAGAGTGTTGATGAAACACAGAAATTGCATCGGGATTGAATACAACATTCACTATGCGCATTTTCCTCCATGGGAAAAATTTCTCAAACAGTCTACGATTTGATAGTTCCCTGGAACACCAGTAGTAGTTTCCAATGCACTTCTGGAGGCATTCTGTAATCTGTGGAGTATCAGAGTGTTGATGAAACACAGAAATTGAATCGGGATTGAATACAACAGTCACCATGCGCACTCTCCTCCATGGGGGTAATTCTCAAACAGTCTACGCTTTGATCGTTCCCTGGAAGACTAGTAGTAGTTTCCGATGCACATCTGGTGGCATTCTGGAATCTGTGGACTATCAGAGTGTTGATGAAACACAGAAATTGCATCGGGATTGAATACAACAGTCACCATCCGCACTTTCCTCCATGGGAGTAATGTCTGAAACAGTATACGCCTGGATCGTTCCCAGGAAGACCAGTAGTAGTTTCCGATGCACATCTCGTGGCATTCTGTAATCTGTGGACTATCAGAGTGTTGATGAAACACAGAAATTGCATCGGGATTGAATACAACAGTCACCATGCGCACTTTCCTCCATGGGATTATTTCTCAAACAGTCTACGCTTTGATCGTTCCCTGGAAGACCAGTAGTAGTTTCCGACGCACATCTGGTGGCATTCTGTAATCTGCGGACTATCAGAGTGTTGATGAAACACAAAAATTGCATCGGGATTGAATACAACAGTCACCATCCGCACTTTCCTCCATCGATGTAATGTCTGAAACAGTCTACGCCTGGATCGTTCCCAGGAAGACCAGTAGTAGTTTCAGATGCACATCATGTAGCATTCTGTAATCTGTGGACTATCAGAGTGTTAATGAAACACAGAAAATGCATAGGGATTGAATACAACAGTCACCATTCGCACTTTCCTGCATGGGAGTAATTCTCAAACGGTCTACGCTTTGATCGTTCCCTGGAAGACGAGTAGTAGTTTCCGATGCACATCTGGAGGCAATCTGTAATCTGTGGACTATCAGAGTGTTGATGAAACACAGAAATTGCATCGGGATTGAATACAACAGTCACCATGCGCACATTCCTCCATGGGAGTAATGTCTCAAAGAGTTTACGCTTTGATCGATCCCTGGAAGACCAGCAGTAGTTTACAATGCACATCTGGATGCATTCTGTAATCTGTGGATTATTAGAGTGCTGATGAAACACAGAAATTGCAATTGGAGTGAATACTACAGTTACCATGCGCACTTTCCTCCATGGGAGTAATGTCGCAAACATTCTACGCTTTGATCGTTAGCTGGAAGACCAGTAGTAGTTTCCGATGCACATCTTGAAACATTCAGTAATCTGTGGACTATCAGAGTGTTGATGAAACACAGAAATTGCATCGGGATTGAATACAACAGTCACCATGCGCACTTTCCTCCACGGGAGTAATGTCTCAAACAGTCTACGCTTTGATCGTTCTCTCGAAGACCAGTAGTAGTTTCCGATGCACATCTGGAGGCATTCTGAAATCTGTAGACTATCAGTGTGTTGATGAAACACAGAAATTGCATCGGGATTGAATAAAACAGTCACCATGCGCACTTTCCTCCATGGGAGTAATGTCTCTAACAGTCTACGCTTTGATCGTTCCCTGGAAGACCAGTAGTAGTTTCGGATGCACATCTGGAGGCTTTCTGTAATCGGTGGACTATCAGAGTGTTGATGAAACACAGAAATTACATCGGGATTGAATACAACAGTCACCATGCGCACTTTCCTCCATGGGAGTAATGTCTCTAACAGTCTACGCTTTGATCGTTCCCTGGAAGACCAGTAGTAGTTTCGGATGCACATCTGGAGGCTTTCTGTAATCTGTGGACTATCAGAGTGTTCATGAAACACAGAAATTGCATCGGGATTGAATACAACAGTCTCCATGCGCAGTTTCCTCAATGGGAGTAATGTCTCAAACATTCTACGCTTTGATCGTTCCCTGGATGACCAGTAGTAGTTTCAATTGCACATCTGGAGGCATTCTGTGTTCTGTGGACTATAAGAGTGTTGATGAAACACAGAAATTGCATCGGGATTGAATACAACAGTCACCATGCGCACTTTCCTCCATGGGAGTAATGTCTGAAACAGTCTAGGCTTTGATCGTTCTTTGGAAGACCAAAAGTAGTTTCTGATGCACATCTCGTGGCATTCTGTAATCTGTGGACTATCAGAGCGTTGATGAAACACAGAAAATGCATCGGGATTGAATACAACAGTCACCTTACGCACTTTCCTCCATGGGAGTAATGTCTCAAAGAGTTTACGATTTGATCGTTCCCTGGAAGACCAGTAGTAGTTTCCGATGAACATCTGGTTGCACTCTGTAATCTGTGGACTATCAGAGTGTTGATGAAACACGGAAATTGCAACGGGATTGAATACAACATTCACCATGCGCACTTTCCTCCACGGGAGGTATGTCTCAAAGTGTCTACGCTTTCATCGTTCCCTGGAAGACCAGTAGTAGTTGCCGATGCACATCTGGAGGCATTCTGTAATCTGGGGACTATCAGAGTGTTGATGAAACACAGAAATTGCATCGGGATTGAATACAACAGTCACCATCCGCACTTTCCTCCATCGAAGTTATGTCTGAAACAGTCTACGCCTGGATCGTTCCCAGGAAGACCAGTAGTAGTTTCCGATGCACATCTCGTGGCATTCTGTAATCTGTGGACTATCAGAGTGTTCATGAAACACAGAAAATGCATCGGGATTGAATACAACAGTCACCATGCGCACTTTCCTCCATGGGAGTAATTCTCAAACAGTCTACGCTTTGATCGTTCCCTGGAAGACCAGTAGTAGTTTGTGATGTACATCTGGCGGCATTCTATAATCTGTGGACTATCAGAGTGTTGATGAAACACATAAATTGCATCGGGGTTGAATACAACAGTCACAATGCGTACTCTCCTCCACGGGAGGTATGTCTCAATCAGTCTACGCTTTGATCTTTCCCTGGAAGACCAATAGTAGTTTCCGATGCACATCTGGAGGCATTCTGTAATTTTTCGACTATCAGAGTGCTGATGAAACACAGAAATTGCATCGGGATTGAATACAACAGTCACCATCCGCACTTTCCTCCTTGGGAGTAATGTCTGAAACAGTCTTGGCTTTGATCGTTCTTTGGAAGACCAGAAGTAGTTTCTGATGCACATCTCGTGGCATTCTGTAATCTGTGGACTATCAGAGCGTTGATGAAACACAGAAAATGCATCGGGATTGAATACAACAGTCACCTTACGCACTTTCCTCCATGGGAGTAATTCTCAAACTGTCTATGCTTTGATCGTTCCCTGGAAGACCAGTAGTAGTTTCCGATGAACATCTGGTGGCATTCTGTAATCTGTGGACTATCAGAGTGTTGATGAAACACAGAAATTGCAACGGGATTGAATACAACATTCACCATGCGCACTTTCCTCCACGGGAGGTATGTCTCAAACTGTCTACGCGTTGATCGTTCCCTGGAAGACCAGTAGTAGTTGCCGATGCACATCTGGAGGCATTCTGTAATCTGTGGAGTATCCGAGTGTTGATGAAACACAGAAATTGCATAGGGTGTTGAATACAACAGTTACCATGCACACTTTCCTCCATGGGAGTAATGTCTCTAACAGTCTACGCTTTGATCGTTCCCTGGAAGACCAGTAGTAGTTTCCGATGCACATCTGGAGGCTTTCCGTAATCTGTGGACTATCAGAGTGTTGATGAAACACAGAAATTGCATCGGGATTGAATACAACTGTCACCATGCGCACTTTCCTCCATGGGAGTAATGTCTCTAAAAGACCACGCTTTGATCTTTCCCTGGAAGACCGGTAGTAGTTTCCGATGCACATCTGGAGGCTTTCTGTAATCTGTGGACTATCAGAGTGTTCATGAAACACAGAAATTGCACCGGGATTGAATACAACAGTCTCCATGCGCAGTTTCCTCAATGGGAGCAATGTCTCAAACATTCTACGCTTTGATCGTTCCCTGGATGACCAGTAGTAGTTTCAATTGCACATCTGGAGGCATTCTGTATTCTGTGGACTATCAGAGTGTTGATGAAACACAGAAATTGAATCGGGATTGAATACAACAGTCACCATAAGCACTTTCCACCATGGGAGTAATTCCCAAACAGTCTACGATTTGATCGTTCAGTGGAAGACCAGTAGTAGTTTCCCATGCACATCTGGTGGCATTCTGTAATCTGTGGACTATCAGAGTAGTGATGAAACACAGAAATTGCATCGGGATTGAATACAACTGTCACCATCCGCACTTTCCTCCATGGGAGTAATGTCTGAATAGTCTACGCCTGGATCGTTCCCAGGAAGACCAGTAGTAGTTTCCGATGCACATCTCGTGGCATTCTGTAGTCTGTGGACTATCAGAGTGTTGATGAAACACAGAAATTGCATCGGGATTGAATACAACAGTCACCATGCGCACTTTCCTCCATGGGAGTAATTCTCAAACAGTCTATGCTTTGATCGTTCCCTGGAAGACCAGTAGTAGTTTCCGATGCACATCTGGTGGCATTCTGTATTCTGTGGACTATAAGAGTGTGGATGAAACACAGAAATTGCATCGGGAATGAATACAACAGTCAACATGCGCACTTTCCTTCATGGGAGTAATGTCTGAAACAGTCTACGCTTTGATCGTTCCCTGGAAGACCATTAGTAGTTTCCGATGCACATCCCGTGGCATTCTGTAATCTTTGGACTATCACAGTGTTGATGAAACACTGAAAATGCATCGGCATTGAATACAACAGTCACCATGCGCACATTCCTCCATGGGAGTAATGTCTCAAAGAGTTTATGCTTTGATCGATGCCTGGAACACCAGCAGTAGTTTACGATGCACATCTGGAGGCATTCTGTAATCTGTGGACTATTAGAGTGCTGATGAAACACAGAAATTGCAATTGGATTGATTACTACAGTTACCATGCGCACTTTCCTCCTTGGGAGTAATGTCTCAAACAGTCTACGCTTTGATCGTTAGCTGGAAGACCAGTAGTAGTTTCCGATTCACATCTTGAAACATTCTGTAATCTGTGGACTATCAGAGTGTTGATGAAACACAGAAAATGCATCGAGATTGAATACAAAAATCACCATGCGCACTTTCCTCCATGGGAGTAATTCTCAAACGGTCTACGCTTTGATCGTTCCCTGGAAGACGAGTAGTAGTTTCCGATGCACATCTGGAGGCATTCAGTAATCTGTGGACTATCAGAGTGTTGATGAAACACAGAAATTGCATCGGGATTGAATACAACAGTCACGATGAGCACATTCCTCCATAAAAGTAAAGTCTCTAACAGTCTACGCTTTGATCGTTCCCTGGAAGACCAGTAGTAGTTTCCGATGCGCATCTGGAGGCATTCTGTAATCTGTGGACTATCAGAGTGTTGATGAAACACAGAAATTGCATCGGGATTGAATATAACAGTCACCATGAGCACATTCCTCCATAAAACTAATGTCTCTAACAGTCTACGCTTTGATCGTTCCCAGGAAGACCAGTAGTTGTTTCCGATGCACATCTGGAGGCATTCTGTAATCTGTGGAGTATCCGAGTGTTGATGAAACACAGAAATTGCATCGGGTGTTGAATACAAAAGTTACCATGCACACTTTCCTCCATGGGAGTAATGTCTCTAACAGTCTACGCTTTGATCGTTCCCTGGAAGACCAGTAGTAGTTTCCGATGCACATCTGGAGGCTTTCCGTAATCTGTGGACTATCAGAGTGTTGATGAAACACAGAAATTGCATCGGGATTGAATACAACAGTCACCATGCGCACTTTCCTCCATGGGAGTAATGTCTCTAAAAGTCTACGCTTTGATCTTTCCCTGGAAGACCAGTAGTAGTTTCCGATGCACATCTGGAGGCTTTGTGTAATCTGTGGACTATCAGAGTGTTCATGAAACACAGAAATTGCATCGGGATTGAATACAACAGTCTCCATGCGCAGTTTCCTCAATGGGAGCAATGTCTCAAACATTCTACGCTTTGATCGTTCCCTGGAAGACCAGTAGTAGTTTCAATTGCACATCTGAAGGCATTCTGTATTCTGTGTACTATCACAGTGTTGATGAAACACAGAAATTGCATCGGGATTGAATACAACAGTCACTATGCACACTTTCCTCCATTGGAGTAATGTCTCTAACAGTCTACGCTTTGATCGTTCCCTGGAAGACCAGTAGTAGTTTCCGATGCACATCTGAAGGCTTTCCGTCATCTGTGGACTATCAGAGTGTTGATGAAACACAGAAATTGCATCGGGATTGAATACAGCAGTCACCATGTGCACTTTCCTAAATGGGAGTAATGTCTCTAACAGTCTACGCTTTGATCGTTCCCTGGAAGATCAGTAGTAGTTTCCGATGCACATCGGGAGGCATTCTCTAATCTGTGGACTATCAGAGTGTTGATGAAACACAGAAATTGCAGCGGGATTGAATACAACATTCACCATGCGCATTTTCCTCCATGGGAGTAATGTCTCAAACAGTCTACGATTTGATCGTTCCCTGGAAGACCAGTAGTTGTTTCCGATGCACTTCTGGAGGCATTCTGTAATCTGTGGACTATCAGAGTGTTGATGAAACACAGAAATTGAATCGGGATTGAATACAACAGTCACCATGCGCACTTTCCTCCATGGGAGTAATTCTAAACAGTCTACGCTTTGATCGTTCCCTGGAAGACCAGTAGTAGTTTCCGATGCACATCTGGTGGCATTCTGTAATCTGTGGACTATCAGAGTAGTGATGAAACACAGAAATTGCATCGGGATTGAATACAACTGTCACCATCCGCACTTTCCTCCATGGGGGTAATGTCTGAACAGTCTACGCCTGGATCGTTCCCAGGAAGACCAGTAGTAGTTTCCGATGCACATGTCGTGGCATTCTGTAATCTGTGGACTATCAGAGTGTTGATGAAACACAGAAATTGCATCGGGATTGAATACAACAGTCACCATGCGCACTTTCCTCCATGGGAGTAATTCTCAAACAGTCTATGCTTTGATCGTTCCCTGGAAGACCAGTAGTAGATTCCGATGCACATCTCGTGGCATTCTGTATTCTGTGGACTATAAGAGTGTGGATGAAACACAGAAATTGCATCGGGAATGAATACAACAGTCAACATGCGCACTTTCCTCCTCGGGAGGTGTGTCTCTAACAGTCTACGCTTTGATCGTTCCCTGGAAGACCAGTAGTAGTTTCCGATGCACATCTGGTGGCATTCTGTAATCTGTGGAATATCAGAGTGTTGATGAAACACAGAAATTGCATCGGGATTGAACACAACAGTCACCATCCGCACTTTCCTTCATGGGAGTAATGTCTGAAACAGTCTACGCTTTGATCGTTCCCTGGAAGACCATTAGTAGTTTCCGATGCACATCTCGTGGCATTCTGTAATCTTTGGACTATCAGAGTGTTGATGAAACACTGGAAATGCATCGGGATTGAATACAACAGTCACCATGCGCACATTCCTCCATGGGAGTAATGTCTCAAAGAGTTTATGCTTTGATCGATGCCTGGAACACCAGTAGTAGTTTCCGATGCACATCTGGTGGCATTCTGTAATCTGTGGACTATCAGAGTAGTGATGAAAAACAGAAATTGCATCGGGATTGAATACAACAGTCACCATGCGCACTTTCCTAAATGGGAGTAATGTCTCTAACAGTCTACGCTTTGATCGTTCCCTGCAAGACCAGTAGTATTTTCCGATGCACATCTGGAGGCTTTCCGTAATCTGTGGACTATCAGAGTGATGATGAAACACAGAAATTACATCGAGATTGAATACAACAGTCACCATGAGCACTTTCCTCCATGGGAATAATGTCTCAAACAGTCTACGCTTAGATCGTTCCCTGGGAGACCAGTAGTAGTTTCCGATGCACACCTGGACGCTTTCCGTTATCTGTGGACTATCTGAGTGTTGACGAAACACAGAAATTGCATCGGGATTGAATACAACAGTCACCATGCGCACTTTCCTCCATGGGAGTAATTCTCAAACAGTCTACTGCTTTGATCGTTGCCTGGAATACCAGTAGTAGTTTCCGATGCACATCTGGTGGCATTCTGTAATCTGCGGACTATCAGAGTGTTGATGAAACACAGAAATTGCTTTGGGATTGAATACAACAGTCACCATCCGCAGTTTCCTCCATCGAAGTAATGTCTGAAACAGTCTACGTTTGGACCGTGCCCAGGCAGACCAGTAGTAGTTTCCGATGCACATCTCGTGGCATTCTGTAATCTGTGAACTATCAGAGTGTTGATGAAACACAGAAAATGCATCGGGATTGAATACAACAGTCACCATGCGCACTTTCCTCCGTGAGAGTAATTCTCAAACGGTCTACGCTTTGATCGTTCCCTGGAAGACGAGTAGTAGTTTCCGATGCACATCTGGAGGCATTCTGTAATCTGTGGACTATCAGAGTGTTGATGAAACACAGAAAATGCATCGGGATTGTATGCAACAGTCACCATGCGCACATTCCTCCATGGGAGTAATGTCTCAAAGAGTTTACGCTTTGATCGATCCCTGGATGACCAGCAGTAGTTTACGATGCATATCTGGAGGCATTCTGTAATCTGTGGAATATTAGAGTGCTGATGAAACACAGAAATTGCAATTGGATTGAATACTACAGTTACCATGCGCACTTTCCTCCATGGGAGTAATGTCTCAAACAGTCTACGCTTTGATCGTTAGCTGGAAGACCAGTAGTAGCTTCCGATGCACATCTTGAAACATTCAATAATCTGTGGACTATCAGAGTGTTGATGAAACACAGAAATTGCATCGGGATTGAATACAACGGTCACCATGCGCACTTTCCTCCACGGGAGTAATGTCTCAAACTATCTACGCTTTGATCTTTCCCTGGAAGCAAGTAGAAGTTTCCGATGCACATCTGGAGGCATTCTGTAATCTGTGGACTATCAGAGTGTTGATGAAACACAGAAATTGCATCGGGATTGAATACAACAGTGACCATGCGCACTTTCCTCCATGGGAGTAATGTCTCTAAAAGTTTACGCTTTGATCGTTCCCTGGAAGACCAGTAGTAGTTTCCGATGCACACCTGGAGGCTTTCCGTTATCTGTGGACTATCAGAGTGTTGATGAAACACAGAAATTGCATCGGGATTGAATACAACAGTCAACATGTGCACTTTCCTCCATGGGAATAATGTACCAAACAATCTACGCTTTGATCGTTCTCTCGAAGACCAGTAGTAGTTTCCGATGCACATCTGGAGGCATTCTGAAATCTGTGGACTATCAGTGTGTTGATGAAACACAGAAATTGCATCGGGATTGAATACAACAGTCACCATGCGCACTTTCCTCCATAAAAGTAATGTCTCTAACAGTCTACGCTTTGATCGTTCCCTGGAAGAACTGTAGTAGTTTCCGATGCACATCTGGAGGCATTCTGTAATCTGTGGACTATCAGAGTGTTGATGAAACACAGAAATTGCATCGGGATTGAATACAACAGTCACCATGAGCACATTCCTCCATAAAACTAATGTCCCTAACTGTCTATGCTTTGATCGTTCCCAGGAAGACCAGTAGTAGTTTCCGATGCACATCTGGAGGCTTTGTGTAATCTGTGGACTATCAGAGTGTTCATGAAACACAGAAATAGCATCGGGATTGAATACAACAGTCACCATGCGCAGTTTCCTCAATGGGAGCAATGTCTCAAACATTCTACGCTTTGATCGTTCCCTGGATGACCAGTAGTAGTTTTAATTGCACATCCTGAGGCATTCTGTATTCTGTGGACTATCAGAGTGTTGATGAAACACAGAAATTGCATCGGGATTGAATACAACAGTCACCATGCACACTTTCCTCCATTGGAGTAATGTCTCTAACAGTCTACGCTTTGATAGTTCCCTGGAAGACCAGTAGTAGTTTCCGATGCACATCTGAAGGCTTTCCGTCATCTGTGGACTATCAGAGTGTTGATGAAACACAGAAATTGCATCAGGATTGAATACAACAGTCACCATGTGCACTTTCCTAAATGGGAGTAATGTCTCTAACAGTCTACGCTTTGATCGTTCCCTGGAAGATCAGTAGTAGTTTCCGATGCACATCGGGAGGCATTCTCTAATCTGTGGACTATCAGAGTGTTGATGAAACACAGAAATTGAATCGGGATTGAATACAACATTCACCATGCGCACTTTCCTCCATGGGAGTAATTCTAAACAGTCTACGCTTTGATCGTTCCCTGGAAGACCAGTAGTAGTTTCCGATGCACATCTGGTGGCATTCTGTAATCTGTGGACTATCAGAGTAGTGATGAAACACAGAAATTGCATCGGGATTGAATACAACTGTCACCATCCGCACTTTCCTCCATGGGAGTAATGTCTGAACAGTCTACGCCTGGATCGTTCCCAGGAAGACCAGTAGTAGTTTCCGATGCACATCTCGTGGCATTCTGTAATCTGTGGACTATCAGAGTGTTGATGAAACACAGAAATTGCATCGGGATTGAATACAACAGTCACCATGCGCACTTTCCTCCATGGGAGTAATTCTCAAACAGTCTATGCTTTTATCGTTCCCTGGAAGACCAGTAGTAGATTCCGATGCACATCTGGTGGCATTCTGTATTCTGTGGACTATAAGAGTGTGGATGAAACACAGAAATTGCATCGGGAATTAATACAACAGTCAACATGCGCACTTTCCTCCTCGAGAGGTGTGTCTCTAACAGTCTACGCTTTGATCGTTCCCTGGAAGACCAGTAGTAGTTTCCGATGCACATCTGGTGGCATTCTGTAATCTGTGGATTATCAGAGAGTTGATGAAACACAGAAATTGCATCGGGATTGAACACAACAGTCACCATCCGCACTTCCCTTCACGGGAGTAATGTCTGAAACAGTCTACGCTTTGATCGTTCACTGGAAGACCATTAGTAGTTTCCGATGCACATCTCGTGGCATTCTGTAATCTTAGGACTATCAGAGTGTTGATGAAACACTGGAAATGCATCGGGATTGAATACAACAGTCACCATGCGCACATTCCTCCATGGGAGTAATGTCTCAAAGAGTTTATGCTTTGATCGATGCCTGGAACACCAGTAGTAGTTTCCGATGCACATCTGGTGGCATTCTGTAATCTGTGGACTATCAGAGTAGTGATGAAACACAGAAATTGCATCGGGATTGAATACAACAGTCACCATGCGCACTTTCCTAAATGGGAGTAAAGTCTCTAACAGCTACGCTTTGATCGTTCCCTGCAAGACCAGTAGTATTTTCCGATGCACATCTGGAGGCTTTCCGAAATCTGTGGACTATCAGAGTGATGATGAAACACAGAAATTACATCGAGATTGAATACAACAGTCACCATGAGCACTTTCCTCCATGGGAATAATGTCTCAAACAATCTACGCTTTGATCGTTCCCTCGAAGACCAGTAGTAGTTTCCGATGCACATCTGGAGGCATTCTGAAATCTGTGGACTATCAGTGTGTTGATGAAACACAGAAATTGCATCGGGATTGAATACAACAGTCACCATGCGCACTTTCCTCCATGGGAGTAATGTCTCAAACAGTCTACGCTATGATCGTTCACTGGAAGACCAGTAGTAGTTTGTGATGTACCTCTGGAGGCATTCTATAATCTGTGGACTATCAGAGTGTTGATGAAACACAGAAATTGCATCGGGATTGAATACAACAGTCACCATGAGCACATTCCTCCATAAAAGTAATGTCTCTAACAGTCTACGCATTGATCGTTCCCTGGAAGAACAGTAGTAGTTTCCGATGCACATCTGGAGGCATTCTGTAATCTGTGGACTATCAGAGTGTTGATGAAACACAGAAATTGCATCGGGATTGAATACAACAGTCACCATGAGCACATTCCTCCATAAAACTAAAGTCCCTAACAGTCTATGCTTTGATCGTTCCCAGGAAGACCAGTAGTAGTTTCCGAAGCACGTCTGGAGGCATTCTGTAATCTGTGGACTATCAGAGTGTTGATGAAACACAGAAATTGCATCGGGATTGAATACAACATTCACCATGCGCACTTCCCTCCACGGGAGGTACGTGTCAAACAGTCTACGCTTTGATCGTTCCCTGCAAGACCAGTAGCATTTTTAGGTGCACATCTGGAGGCTTTCCGTAATCTGTGGACTATCAGAGTGATTATGAAACACAGAAATTACATCGTGATTGAATACAACAGTCACCATGCGCACTTTCCTCCATGGGAATAATGTCTCAAACAGTCTACGCTTGGATCGTTCCCTGGAAGACCAGTAGTAGTTTCCGATGCACACCTGGAGGCTTTCCGTTATCTGTGGACTATCAGAGTGTTGATGAAACACAGAAATTGCATCGGGATTGAATACAACAGTCACCATGCGCACTTTCCTCCATGGGAGTAATGGCTCAAACAGTCTACACTTTGATCGTTCCCTGGAAGGCCAGTAGTAGTTTGTGATGTACATCTGGTGGCATTCTATAATCTGTGGGCTATCAGAGTGTTGATGAAACACAGAAATTGCATCGGGATTGAATACAACAGTTACAATGCGTACTCTCCTCCACGGGAGGTATGTCCCAAACAGTCTACGCTTTGCTCGTTCCCTGGAAGACCAATAGTAGTTTCCGATGCACATCTGGAGGCATTCTGTAATTTTTCGACTATCAGAGTGTTGATGAAACACAGATATTGCACCGGGATTGAATACAACAGTCACCATCCGCACTTTCCTCCTTGGGAGTAATGTCTGAAACATTCTTGGCTTTGATCGTTCTTTGGAAGACCAGAAGTAGTTTCTGATGCACATCTCGTGGCATTCAGTAATCTGTGGACTATCAGAGTGTTGATGAAACACAGAAATTGCAACGGGATTGAATACAACATTCACCATGCGCACTTTCCTCCACGCGAGGTATGTCTCAAACAGTCTACGGTTTGATCGTTCCCTGGAAGACCAGTAGTAGTTGCCGATGCACATCTGGAGGCATTCTGTAATCTGGGGACTATCAGAATGTTGATGAAACACAGAAATTGCATCGGGATTGAATACAACAGTCACCATGCGCACTTTCCTCCATGGGAGTAATTCTCAAAAGTCTACGCTTTGATCGTTCCCTGGAAGACCAGTAGTAGTTTCCGATGCACATCCTGTGGCATTCTGTAATCTGTGGACTATCAGAGTGTTGATGAAACACAGAAAATTAATTGGGATTGAATACAACAGTCACCATGCGCACTTTCCTCCATGGGAGTAATTCTCAAACGGTCTACGCTTTGATCGATCCCTGGAAAACGAGTAGTAGTTTCCGATGCACATCTGGAGGCATTCTGTAATCTGTGGACTATCAGAGTGTTGATGAAACACAGAAATTGCATCGTGATTGAATACAACAGTCACCATGAGCACATTCCTCCATAAAAGTAATGTCTCTAACAGTCTACGCTTTGATCGTTCCCTGGAAGACCAGTAGTAGTTTCCGATGCACATCTGGAGGCATTCTGTAATCTGTGGACTATCAGAGTGTTGATAAAACACAGAAATTGCATCGGGATTGAATACAACAGTTAACCATGCGCACTTTCCTCCATGGGAGTAATGTCACAAACAGTCTACGCTTTGATCGTTCCCTGGAAGAGCAGTAGTAGTTTCCGATGCACATCGAGAGGCATTCTGTAATCTGTGGACTATCAGAGTGTTGATTAAACACAGAAATTGCATCGCGATTGAATACAACATTCACCGTGCTCATTTTCCTCCATGGGAGTAATGTCTCAAAGAGTCTACGATTTGATCGTTCCCTGGAAGACCAGTAGTAGTTTCCGATGCACTTCTGGAGGCATTCTGTAATCTGTGGAGTATCAGAGTGTTGATGAAACACAGAAATTGAATCGGGATTGAATACAACAGTCACCATGCGCACTTTCCTCCATGGGAGTAATTCTCAAACAGTCTACGCTTTGATCGTTACCTGGAAGACCAGTAGTAGCTTCCGATGCACATCTGGTGGCATTCTGTATTCTGTGGACTATCAGAGTGTTGATGAAACACAGAAATTGCATCGGGATTGAATACAACATTCACCATCCGCACTTTCCTCCATGGGAGTAATGTCTGAAACAGTCTACGCCAGGATCGTTCCCAGGAAGACCAGTAGTAGTTTCCGATGCACATTTCGTGGCATTCTGTAATCTGTGGACTATCAGAGTGTTGATGAAACACAGAAGTTGCATCGGGATTGAATACAACAGTCACCATGCGCACATTCCTGCATAATAGTAAAGTCTCAAACAGTCTGCGCTTTGATCGTTACCTCGAAGACCAGTAGAAATTTCCGATGAACATCTGGAGGCATTCTGTAATCTGTGGACTATCAGAGTGTTGATGAAACACAGAAATTGCATCGGGATTGAATACAACAGACACCATGCGCACTTTCCTCCATGGGAGTAATTCTTAAACAGTCTATGCTTTGATCGTTCCCTGGAAGACCAGTAGTAGTTTCCGATGCACATCTGGTGGCATTCTGTAATCTGTGGACTATCAGAGTGTTGATGAAAGAACAGAAATTGCATCGGGAATGAATACAACAGTCAAAATGCGCACTTTCCTCCTCGGGAGGTATGTTTCTAACAGTCTACGCTTTGATCGTTCCCTGGAAGACCAGTAGTAGTTTCCGATGCACATCTGGTGGCATTCTGTAATCTGTGGACTATCAGAGTGTTGATGAAACACAGAAATTGCATCGGGATTGAACACAACAGTCACCATCCGAACTTTCCTTCATGGGAGTAATGTCTGAAACAGTCTACGCTTTGATCGTTCCGTGGAAGACCATTAGTAGTTTCCGATGCACATCTCGTGGCATTCTGTAATCTTTGGACTATCAGAGTGTTGATGAAACACATGAAATGCATCGGGATTGAATACACACAGTCACCATGCGCACTTTCCTCCATGGGAGTAATGTCTCAAAGAGTTTACGCTTTGATCGATCCCTGGAAGACCAGCAGTAGTTTACGATGCACATCTGGAGGCATTCTGTATTCTGTGGACTATTAGAGTGCTGATGAAACACAGAAATTGCAATTGGATTGAATACTACAGTTACCATGCGCACTTTCTTCCATGGGAGTAATGTCTCAAACAGTCTACGCTTTGATCGTTAGCTGGAAGACCAGTAGTAGTTTCCGATGCACATCTTGAAACATTCTGTAATCTGTGGACTATCAGAGTGTTGATGAAACACAGAAATTGCATCGGGATTGAATACAACAGTCACAATGCGCACTTTCCTCCACGGGAGTAATGTCTCAAACAATCTACGCTTTGATCTTTCCCTGGAAGACCAGTAGAAGTTTCCGATGCACATCTGGAGGCATTCTGTAATGTGTGGACTATCAGAGTGTTGATGAAAAACAGAAATTGCATCGGGAGTGAATACAACAGTCACCATGCGCACTTTCCTCCACGGGAGGTATGTCTCAAACAGTCTACGCTTTGATCGTTCCGTGGAAGACCATTAGTAGTTTCCGATGCACATCTCGTGGCATTCTGTATTCTTTGGACTATCAGAGTGTTGATGAAACACAGAAATTGCATCGGGATTGAATACAACAGTCACAATGCGCACTTTCCTCCACGGGAGTAATGTCTCAAACAATCTTCGCTTTGATCTTTCCCTGGAAGACCAGTAGAAGTTTCCGATGCACATCTGGAGGCATTCTGTAATGTGTGGACTATCATAGTGTTGATGAAACACAGAAATTGCATCGGGATTGAATACAACAGTCACCATGCGCACTTTCCTCCATGGGAGTAATGTCTCTAACAGTCTACGCTTTGATCGTTCCCTGGAAGACCAGTAGTAGTTTCCGATGCACATCTGAAGGCTTTCCGTCATCTGTGGACTATCAGAGTGTTGATGAAACACAGAAATTGCATCGGGATTGAATAAAACAGTCACCATGCGCACTTTCCTAAATGGGAGTAATGTCTCTAACAGTCTACGCTTTGATCGTTCCCTGCAAGACCAGTAATATTTTCCGATGCACATCTGGAGGCTTTCCGTAATCTGTGGACTATCAGAGTGATGATGAAACACAGAAATTACATCGTGATTGAATACAACAGTCACAATGCGTACTCTCCTCCACGGGAGGTATGTCTCAAACAGTCTACGCTTTGATCGTTCCCTGGAAGACGAATAGTAGTTTCCGAGGCACATCTGGAGGCATTCTGTAATTTTTCGACTATCAGAGTGTTGATGAAACACAGAAATTGCATCGGGATTGAATACAACAGTCACCATGCGCACTTTCCTCCATCGGACTAATGTCTCAAACAGTCTACGCTTTGATCGTTCCCTGGAAGACCAGTAGTAGTTTGTGATGTACATCTGGTAGCATTCTATAATCTGTGGACTATCAAAGTGTTGATGAAACACAGAAATTGCATCGGGATTGAATACAACAGTCACAATGCGTACTCTCCTCCACGGGAGGTATGTCTCAAAGAGTCTACGCTTTGATCGTTCCCTGGAAGACCAATAGTAGTTTCCGACGCACATCTGGAGGCATTCTGTAATTTTTCGACTATCAGAGTGTTGATGAAACACAGAAATTGCATCGGGATTGAATACAACAGTCACCATCCGCACTTTCCTCCTTGGGAGTAATGTCTGAAACAGTCTTGGCCTTGATCGTTCTTTGGAAGACCAGAAGTAGTTTCTGATGCACATCTCATGTCATTCTGTAATCTGTGGACTATCAGAGCGTTGATGAAACACAGAAAATGCATCGGGATTGAATTCAACAGTCATCTTGCGCACTTTCCTCCATGGGAGTAATGTCTCAAGGAGTTTACGATTTGATCGTTCCCTGGAAGACCAGTAGTAGTTTCCGATGCACATCTGGTGGCATTCTGTAATCTGTGGACTATCAGAGTGTTGATGAAAAACAGAAATTGCATCGGGATTGAATACAGCAGTCACCATGCGCACTTTCCTCCATGGGAGTAATTCTCAAACAGTCTATGCTTTGATCGTTCCCTGGAAGACCAGTAGTAGTTTCCGATGCACATCTGGTGGCATTCTGTAATCTGTGGACTATCAGAGTGTTGATGAAAGAACAGAAATTGCATCGGGAATGAATACAACAGTCAAAATGCGCATTTTCCTCCTCGGGAGGTATCTTTCTAACAGTCTACGCTTTGATCGTTCCCTGGAAGACCAGTAGTAGTTTCCGATGCACATCTGGTGGCATTCTGTAATCTGTGGACTATCAGAGTGTTGATGAAACACAGAAATTGCATCGGGATTGAACACAACAGTCACCATCCGAACTTTCCTTCATGGGAGTAATGTCTGAAACAGTCTACGCTTTGATCGTTCCGTGGAAGACCATTAGTAGTTTCCGATGCACATCTCGTGGCATTCTGTAATCTTTGGACTATCAGAGTGTTGATGAAACACAGGAAATGCATCGGGATTAAATACACACAGTCACCATGCGCACTTTCCTCCATGGGAGTAATGTCTCAAAGAGTTTACGCTTTGATCGATCCCTGGAAGACCAGCAGTAGTTTACGATGCACATCTGGAGGCATTCTGTATTCTGTGGTTTATTAGAGTGCTGATGAAACACAGAAATTGCAATTGGATTGAATACTACAGTTACCATGCGCACTTTCCTCCATGGGAGTAATGTCTCAAACAGTCTACGCTTTGATCGTTAGCTGGAAGACCAGTAGTAGTTTCCGATGCAGTTCTTGAAACATTCTGTAATCTGTGGACTATCAGAGTGTTGATGAAACACAGAAATTGCATCGGGATTGAATACAACAGTCACAATGCGCACTTTCCTCCACGGGAGTAATGTCTCAAACAATCTACGCTTTGATCTTTCCCTGGAAGACCAGTAGAAGTTTCCGATGCACATCTGGAGGTATTCTGTAATGTGTGGACTATCAGAGTGTTGATGAAACACAGAAATTGCATCGGGATTGAACACAACAGTCACCATCCGAACTTTCCTTCATGGGAGTAATGTCTGAAACAGTCTACGCTTTGATCGTTCCGTGGAAGACCATTAGTAGTTTCCGATGCACATCTCGTGGCATTCTGTAATCTTTGGACTATCAGAGTGTTGATGAAACACAGAAATTGCATCGGGATTGAATACAACAGTCACAATGCGCACTTTCCTCCACGTTAGTAATGTCTCAAACAATCTACGCTTTGATCTTTCCCTGGAAGACCAGTAGAAGTTTCCGATGCACATCTGGAGGCATTCTGTAATGTGTGGACTATCATAGTGTTGATGAAACACAGAAATTGCATCGGGATTGAATACAACAGTCACCATGCGCACTTTCCTCCATGGGAGTAATGTCTCTAACAGTCTACGCTTTGATCGTTCCCTGGAAGACCAGTAGTAGTTTCCGATGCACATCTGAAGGCTTTCCGTCATCTGTGGACTATCAGAGTGTTGATGAAACACAGAAATTGCATCGGGATTGAATAAAACAGTCACCATGCACACTTTCCTAAATGGGAGTAATGTCTCTAACAGTCTACGCTTTGATCGTTCCCTGCAAGACCAGTAATATTTTCCGATGCACATCTGGAGGCTTTCCGTAATCTGTGGACTATCAGAGTGATGATGAAACACAGAAATTACATCGTGATTGAATACAACAGTCACAATGCGTACTCTCCTCCACGGGAGGTATGTCTCAAACAGTCTACGCTTTGATCGTTCCCTGGAAGACGAATAGTAGTTTCCGAGGCACATCTGGAGGCATTCTGTAATTTTTCGACTATCAGAGTGTTGATGAAACACAGAAATTGCATCGGGATTGAATACAACAGTCACCATGCGCACTTTCCTCCATCGGACTAATGTCTCAAACAGTCTACGCTTTGATCGTTCCCTGGAAGACCAGTAGTAGTTTGTGATGTACATCTGGTAGCATTCTATAATCTGTGGACTATCAAAGTGTTGATGAAACACAGAAATTGCATCGGGATTGAATACAACAGTCACAATGCGTACTCTCCTCCACGGGAGGTATGTCTCAAAGAGTCTACGCTTTGATCGTTCCCAGGAAGACCAATAGTAGTTTCCGATGCACATCTGGAGGCATTCTGTAATTTTTCGACTATCAGAGTGTTGATGAAACACAGAAATTGCATCGGGATTGAATACAACAGTCACCATCCGCACTTTCCTCCTTGGGAGTAATGTCTGAAACAGTCTTGGCCTTGATCGTTCTTTGGAAGACCAGAAGTAGTTTCTGATGCACATCTCGTGTCATTCTGTAATCTGTGGACTATCAGAGCGTTGATGAAACACAGAAAATGCATCGGGATTGAATTCAACAGTCACCTTGCGCACTTTCCTCCATGATAGTAATGTCTCAAGGAGTTTACGATTTGATCGTTCCCTGGAAGACCAGTAGTAGTTTCCGATGCACATCTGGTGGCATACTGTAATCTGTGGACTATCAGATTGTTGATGAAACACAGAAATTGCATCGGGATTGAATACAGCAGTCACCATGCGCACTTTCCTCCATGGGAGTAATTCTCAAACAGTCTATGCTTTGATCGTTCCCTGGAAGACCAGTAGTAGTTTCCGATGCACATCTGGTGGCATTCTGTAATCTGTGGACTATCAGAGTGTTGATGAAAGAACAGAAATTGCATCGGGAATGAATACAACAGTCGAAATGCGCACTTTCCTCCTCGGGAGGTATGTTTCTAACAGTCTACGCTTTGATCGTTCCCTGGAAGACCAGTAGTAGTTTCCGATGCACATCTGGTGGCATTCTGTAATCTGTGGACTATCAGAGTGTTGATGAAACACAGAAATTGCATCGGGATTGAACACAACAGTCACCATCCGAACTTTCCTTCATGGGAGTAATGTCTGAAACAGTCTACGCTTTGATCGTTCCGTGGAAGACCATTAGTAGTTTCCGATGCACATCTCGTGGCATTCTGTAATCTTTGGACTATCAGAGTGTTGATGAAACACAGGAAATGCATCGGGATTAAATACACACAGTCACCATGCGCACTTTCCTCCATGGGAGTAATGTCTCAAAGAGTTTACGCTTTGATCGATCCCTGGAAGACCAGCAGTAGTTTACGATGCACATCTGGAGGCATTCTGTATTCTGTGGACTATTAGAGTGCTGATGAAACACAGAAATTGCAATTGGATTGAATACTACAGTTACCATGCGCACTTTCCTCCATGGGAGTAATGTCTCAAACAGTCTACGCTTTGATCGTTCCCTGCAAGACCAGTAATATTTTCCGATGCACATCTGGAGGCTTTCCGTAATCTGTGGACTATCAGAGTGATGATGAAACACAGAAATTGCATCGGGATTGAATACAACAGTCACAATGCGCACTTTCCTCCACGGGAGTAATGTCTCAAACAATCTACGCTTTGATCTTTCCCTGGAAGACCAGTAGAAGTTTCCGATGGACATCTGGAGGCATTCTGTAATGTGTGGACTATCAGAGTGTTGATGAAACACAGAAATTGCATCGGGATTGAATACAACAGTCACCATGCGCACTTTCCTCCATGGGAGTAATGTCTCTAACAGTCTACGCTTTGATCGTTCCCTGGAAGACCAGTAGTAGTTTCCGATGCACATCTGAATTCTTTCCGTCATCTGTGGACTATCAGAGTGTCGATGAAACACAGAAATTGCATCGGGATTGAATAAAACAGTCACCATGCGCACTTTCCTAAATGGGAGTAATGTCTCTAACAGTCTACGCTTTGATCGTTCCCTGCAAGACCAGTAATATTTTCCGATGCACATCTGGAGGCTTTCCGTAATCTGTGGACTATCAGAGTGATGAAGAAACACAGAAATTACATCGGGTTTAAATACAACAGTCACCATGCGCACTTTCCTCCTTGGGAGTAATGTGTCTAACAGTCTTCGCTTTGATCGTTCCCTGGAAGACCAGTAGTAGTTTCCGATGCACATCTGGACGCTTTCTGTAATCTGTGGACTATCAGAGTGTTGATGAAACATAGAAATTGCATCGGGATTGAACACAACAGTCACCATCCGCACTTTCCTTCATGGGAGTAATGTCTGAAACAGTCTACGCTTTGATCGTTCCCTGGAAGACCATTAGTAGTTTCCGATGCACATCTCGTGGCATTATGTAATCTTTGGACTATCAGAGTGTTGATGAAACACAGAAATTGAATCGGAATTGAATACAACAGTCACCATGCGCACTTTCCTCCACTGCTGTAATGTCTCAAACAGTCTATGCTTTGATCGTTCCCTGGAAGACCAGTAGTAGTTTCCGATGAACATCTGGTGGCATTCTGTAATCTGTGGACTATCAGAGTGTTGATGAAACACAGAACTTGCATCGGGATTGAATACAACAGTCACCATGCGCACTTTCCTCCATGGGAGTAATTCTCAAATAGTCTATGCTTTGATCGTTCCCTGGAAGACCATTAGTAGTTTCCGATGCACATCTCGTGGCATTATGTAATCTTTGGACTATCAGAGTGTTGATGAAACACAGGAAATGCATCGGGATTGAATACAACAGTCACCATGCGCACTTTCCTCCATGGGAGTAATGTCTCAAAGAGTTTACGCTTTGATCGATCCCTGGAAGACCAGCAGTAGTTTACGATGCACATCTGGAGGCATTCTGTATTCTGTGGACTATTAGAGTGCTGAAGAAACACAGAAATTGCAATTGGATTGAATACTACAGTTACCAAGCGCACTATCCTCCATGGGAGTAATGTCTCAAACAGTCTACGCTTTGATCGTTAGCTGGAAGACCAGTAGTAGTTTCCGATGCACACCTTGAAACATTCTGTAATCTGTGGACTATCAGAGTGTTGATGAAACACAGAAATTGCATCGCGATTGAATACAACATTTACAATGCGCACTTTCCTCCACGGGAGTAATGTCTCAAACAATCTACGCTTTGATCTTTCCCTGGAAGACCAGTAGAAGTTTCCGATGCACATCTGGAGGCATTCTGTAATGTGTGGACTATCAGAGTGTTGATGAAACACAGAAATTGATCGGGATTGAATACAACAGTCACCATGCGCACTTTCCTCCATGGGAGTAATGTCTCTAACAGTCTACGCTTTGATCGTTCCCTGCAAGACCAGTAGTATTTTCCGATGCACATCTGGAGGCTTTCCGTAATCTGTGGACTATCAGAGTGATGATGAAACACAGAAATTACATCGTGATTGAATACAACAGTCACAATGCGAACTCTCCTCCAGGGGAGGTATGTCTCAAACAGTCTACGCTTTGATCGTTCCCTGGAAGACCAATAGTAGTTTCCGATGCACATCTGGAGAGATTCTGTAATTTTTCGACTATCAGAGTGTTGATGAAACACAGAAATTGCATCGGGATTGAATACAACATTCACCATGCGCACTTTCCTCCATGGGACTAATGTCTCAAACAGTCTACGCTTTGATCGTTCCCAGGAAGACCAGTAGTAGTTTGTGATGTACATCTGGTGGCATTCTATAATCTGTGGACTATCAGAGAGTTGATGAAACACAGAAATTGCATCGGGATTGAATACAACAGTCACAATGTGTACTCTCCTCCACGGGATGTATGTCTAAAAGAGTCTACGCTTTGATCGTTCCCTGGATGACCAGTAGTAGTTTCCGATGCTCACCTGGAGGCATTCTGTAATCTGTGGAGTATCAGAGTGTTGATGAAACCCAGAAATTGCATCGGGTTTTGAATACAACAGTTACCATGCACACTTTCCTCCATGGGAGTAATGTCTCTAACAGTCTACGCTTTGATCGTTCCCTGGAAGCCCAGTAGTAGTTTCCGATTAACATCTGGAGGCATTCTGTAATCTGTGGACTATCAGAGTGTTGATGAAACACAGAAATAGCATCGGGATTGAATAGAAGAGTCACCATGCGCACTTTACTCCATGGGAGTAATGTCTCAAACAGTCTACGCTTTGATCGTTCCCTGGATGACCAGTAGTAGTTTCCGATGCTCATCTGGAGGCATTCTGTAATCTGTGGACTATCAGAGTGTTGATGAAACACAGAAATTGCATCCTGATTGAATACAACAGTCACCATCCGCACTTTCCTGCATGGGAGTAATGTCTCAAAGAGTTTATGCTTTGATCGTTCCCTGAAAGACCAGTAGTAGATTCCGATGCACATCTGGAGGCATCCTGGAAGCTGTGGACTATCAGAGTGTTGATGAAACACAGAAATTGCATCGGGTTTTGAAAACAACAGTTACCATGCACACTTTCCTCCATGGGAGTAATGTCTCTAACAGTCTACGCTTTGATCGTTCCCTGGAAGCCCAGTAGTAGTTTCCGATTAACATCTGGAGGCATTCTGTAATCTGTGGACTATCAGAGTGTTGATGAAACACAGAAATTGCATCGGGATTGAATACAACAGTTAACCATGCGCACTTTCCTCCATGGGAGTAACGTCACAAACTGTCTACGCTTTGATCGTTCCCTGGAAGACCAGTAGTAGTTTCCGATGCACATCGGGAGGCATTCTGTAATCTGTGGACTATCAGAGTGTTGATGAAACACAGAAATTGCATCGCGATTGAATACAACGATGCACTTCTGGAGACATTCTGTAATCTGTGGAGTATCAGAGTGTTGATGAAACACAGAAATTGAATCGGAATTGAATACAACAGTCACCATGCGCACTTTCCTCCACTGCAGTAATGTCTCAAACAGTCTATGCTTTGATCGTTCCCTGGAAGACCAGTAGTAGTTTCCGATGAACATCTGGTGGCATTCTGTAATCTGTGGACTATCAGAGTGTTGATGAAACACAGAAATTGCATCGGGATTGAATACAACAGTCACCATGCGCACTTTCCTCCATGGGACTAATTCTCAAACAGTCTATGCTTTGATCGTTCCCTGGAAGACCAGTAGTAGTTTCCGATGCACATCTGTGGCATTCTGTAATCTGTGGACTATCAGAGTGTTGATGAAACAACAGAAATTGCATCGGGAATGAATACAACAGTCAACATGCGCACTTTCCTCCTCGGGAGGTATGTCTCTAACAGTCTACGCTTTGATCGTTCCCTGGAAGACCAGTAGTAGTTTCCGATGCACATCTGGTGACATTCTGTAATCTGTGGACAATCAGAGTGTTGATGAAACACAGAAATTGCATCGGGATTGAACACAACAGTCACCATCCGCACTTTCCTTCATGGGAGTAATGTCTGAAACAGTCTACGCTTTGATCGTTCCCTGGAAGACCATTAGTAGTTTCCGATGCACATCTCGTGGCATTATGTAATCTTTGGACTATCAGAGTGTTGATGAAACACAGGAAATGCATCGGGATTGAATACAACAGTCACCATGCGCACTTTCCTCCATGGGAGTAATGTCTCAAAGAGTTTACGCTTTGATCGATCCCTGGAAGACCAGCAGTAGTTTACGATGCACATCTGGAGGCATTCTGTATTCTGTGGACCATTAGAGTGCTGATGAAACACAGAAATTGCAATTGGATTGAATACTACAGTTACCATGCGCACTTTCCTCCATGGGAGTAATGTCTCAAACAGTCTACGCTTTGATCGTTAGCTGGAAGACCAGTAGTAGTTTCCGATGCACACCTTGAAACATTCTGTAATCTGTGGACTATCAGAGTGTTGATGAAACACAGAAATTGCATCGCGATTGAATACAACAATCACAATGCGCACTTTCCTCCACGGGAGTAATGTCTCAAACAATCTACGCTTTGATCTTTCCCTGGAAGACCAGTAGAAGTTTCCGATGCTCATCTGGAGGCATTCTGTAATGTGTGGACTATCGGAGTGTTGATGAAACACAGAAATTGATCGGGATTGAATGCAACAGTCACCATGCGCACTTTCCTCCATGGGAGTAATGTCTCTAACAGTCTACGCTTTGATCGTTCCCTGCAAGACCAGTAGTATTTTCCGATGCACATCTGGAGGCTTTCCGTAATCTGTGGACTATCAGAGTGATGATGAAACACAGAAATTACATCGTGATTGAATACAACAGTCACAATGCGTACTCTCCCCCAGGGGAGGTATATCTAAAACAGTCTACGCTTTGATCGTTCCCTGGAAGACCAATAGTAGTTTCCGATGCACATCTGGAGGCATTCTGTAATTTTTCGACTATCAGAGTGTTGATGAAACACAGAAATTGCATCGGGATTGAATACAACATTCACCATGCGCACTTTCCTCCATGGGACTAATGTCTCAAACAGTCTACGCTTTGATCGTTCCCTGGAAGACCAGTAGTAGTTTGTGATGTACATCTGGTGGCATTCTATAATCTGTGGACTATCAGAGTGTTGATGAAACACAAAAATTGCATCGGGATTGAATACAACAGTCACAATGCGTACTCTCCTCCACGGGATGTATGTCTAAAAGAGTCTACGCTTTGATCGTTCCCTGGAAGACCAATAGTAGTTTCCGATGCACATCTGGAGGCATTCTGTAATCTGTGGAGTATCCGAGTGTTGATGAAACACAGAAATTGCATCGGGATTGAATACAACAGTCACCATCCGCACTTTCCTCCTTGGGAGTAATGTCTGAAGCAGTCTTGGCTTTGATCGTTCTTTGGAAGACCAGAAGTAGTTTCTGATGCACATCTCGTGGCATTCTGTAATCTGTGGACTATCAGAGCGTTGATGAAACACAGAAAATGCATCGGGATTGAATTCAACACTCACCTTGCGCACTTTCCTCCATGGGAGTAATGTCTCAAGGAGTTTACGATTTGATCGTTACCTGGAAGACCAGTAGAAGTTTCCGATGTACATCTGGTGGCATTCTGTAATCTGTGGACTATCAGAGTGTTGATGAAACACAGAAATTGCATCGGGTTTGAATACAACAGTCACCATGCGCACTTTCCTCCTTGGGAGTAATGTGTCTAACAGTCTTCGCTTTGATCGTTCCCTGGAAGACCAGTAGTAGTTTCCGATTCACATCTGGACGCTTTCTGTAATCTGTGGACTATCAGAGTGTTGATGAAACACAGAAATAGCATCGGGATTGAATACAACAGTTACCATGCGCACTTTCCTCCATGGGAGTAATTCTCAAACAGTCTACGATTTGATCGTTCCCTGGAAGACCAGTAGTAGTTCCCGATGCACATCTGGTGGCATTCTGTAATCTGTGGACTATCAGAGTGTTGATGAAACACAGAAATTGATTCGCGATTAAATACAACAGTCACCATGCGCACTTTCCTCCACGGAAGGTATATCTCAAACAGTCGACGCTTTGATCGTTCCCTGGAAGGCCAGTAGTAGTTTCCGATGCACATCTGGTGGCATCCTGTAATCTGTGGACTATCAGAGTGTTGATGAAACACAGAAATTGCATCCTGATTGAATACAACACTCACCATCCGCACTTTCCTGCATGGGAGTAATGTCTCACAGAGTTTACGCTTTGATCGTTCCCTGAAAGACCAGTAGTAGATTCCGATGCACATCTGGAGGCATTCTGTAAGCTGTGGACTATCAGAGTGTTGATGAAACACAGAAATTGCATCGGGATTGAATACAACAGTCACCATGCGCACTTTCCTCTATGGGAGTAATGTCCCAAACAGTCTACACTTTGATCGTTCCCTGGAAGACAAGTAGTAGTTTCCGATGCACATCGGGAGGCATTCTGTAATCTGTGGACTATCAGAGTGTTGATGAAACACAGAAATAGCATCGGGATTGAATACAACAGTCACCATGCGCACTTTCCTCCATGGGAGTAATGTCTCAAACAGTCTACGATTTGATCGTTCCCTGGATGACCAGTAGTAGTTTCCGATGCTCATCTGGAGGCATTCTGTAATCTGTGGAGTATCAGAGTGTTGATGAAACCCAGAAATTGCATCGGGTTTTGAATACAACAGTTACCATGCACACTTTCCTCCATGGCAGTAATGTCTCTAACAGTCTACGCTTTGATCGTTCCCTGGAAGCCCAGTAGTAGTTTCCGATTAACATCTGGAGGCATTCTGTAATCTGTGGACTATCAGAGTGTTGATGAAATACAGAAATAGCATCGGGATTGAATAGAAGAGTCACCATGCGCACTTTCCTCCATGGGAGTAATGTCTCAAACAGTCTACGCTTTGATCGTTCCCTGGATGACCAGTAGTAGTTTCCGATGCTCATCTGGAGGCATTCTGTAATCTGTGGACTATCAGAGTGTTGATGAAGCACAGAAATTGCATCCTGATCGAATACAACATTCACCATCCGCACTTTCCTGCATGGGAGTAATTTCTCAAAGAGTTTACGCTTTGATCGTTCCCTGAAAGACCAGTAGTAGATTCCGATGCACATCTGGAGGCATCCTGGAAGCTGTGGAGTATCAGAGTGTTGATGAAACACAGAAATTGCATCGGGATTGAATACAACAGTCACCATGCGCACTTTCCTCCATGGCAGTAATGTCCCAAACAGTCTACAGTTTGATCGGTCTCTGGAAGACCAGTAGTAGTTTCCGATGCACATCGGGAGGCATTCTGTAATCTGTGGACTATCAGAGTGTTGATGTAACACAGAAATTGATTCGGGATTAAATACAACAGTCACCATGCGCACTTTCCTCCACGGAAGGTATATCTCAAACAGTCGACGCTTTGATCGTTCCCTGGAAGACCAGTAGTAGTTTCCGATGCACATCTGGTGGCATCCTGTAATCTGTGGACTATCAGAGTGTTGATGAAACACAGAAATTGCATCCTGATTGAATACAACAGTCACCATCCGCACTTTCCTGCATGGGAGTAATGTCTCAAAGAGTTTACGCTTTGATCGTTCCCTGAAAGACCAGTAGTAGATTCCGATGCACATCTGGAGGCATTCTGTAATCTGTGGACTATCAGAGTGTTGATGAAACACAGAAAATGCATTGGGATTGAATACAACAGTCACCATGCGCACTTTCCTCCATGGGAGTAATTCTCAAACGGTCTACGCTTTGATCGTTCCCTGGAAGACGAGTAGTAGTTTCCGATGCACATCTGGAGGCATTCCGTAATCTGTGGACTATCAGAGTGTTGATGAAACACAGAAATTGCATCGTTATTGAATACAACAGTCACCATGAGCACATTCCTCCATAAAAGTAATGTCTCTAACAGTCTACGCTTTGATCGTTCTCTGGAAGACCAGTAGTCGTTTCCGATGCACATCTGGAGGCATTCTGTAATCTGTGGACTATCAGAGTATTGATGATACACAGAAATAGCATCGGGATTGAATACAACAGTTACCATGCGCACTTTCCTCCATGGGAGTAATTTTCAAACAGTCTACGATTTGATCGTTCCCTGGAAGACCAGTGGTAGTTCCCGATGCACATCTGGTGGCATTCTGTAATCTGTGGACTATCAGAGTGTTGATGTAACACAGAAATTGATTCGGGATTAAATACAACAGTCACCATGCGCACTTTCCTCCACGGAAGGTATATCTCAAACAGTCGACGCTTTGATCGTTCCCTGGAAGACCAGTAGTAGTTTCCGATGCACATCTGGTGGCATTATGTAATCTGTGGACTATCAGAGTGTTGATGAAACACAGAAATTGCATCCTGATTGAATACAACAGTCACCATCCGCACTTTCCTGCATGGGAGTAATGTCTCAAAGAGTTTACGCTTTGATCGTTCTCTGAAAGACCAGTAGTAGATTCCGATGCACATCTGGAGGCATTCTGTAAGCTGTGGACTATCAGAGTGTTGATGAAACACAGAAATTGCATCGGGATTGAATACAACAGTCACCATGCGCACTTTCCTCTATGGGAGTAATGTCCCAAACAGTCTACACTTTGATCGTTCCCTGGAAGACCAGTAGTAGTTTCCGATGCACATCGGGAGGCATTCTGTAATCTGTGGACTATCAGAGTGTTGATGAGACACAGAAATAGCTTCGGGATTGAATACAATAGTCACCATGCGCACTTTCCTCCATGGGAGTAATGTCTCAAACAGTCTACGCTTTGATCGTTCCCTGGATGACCAGTAGTAGTTTCCGATGCTCATCTGGAGGCATTCTGTAATCTGTGGAGTATCAGAGTGTTGATGAAACACAGAAATAGCATCGGGATTGAATAGAAGAGTCACCATGCGCACTTTCCTCCATGGGAGTAATGTCTCAAACAGTCTACGCTTTGATCGTTCCCTGGATGACCAGTAGTAGTTTCCGATGCTCATCTGGAGGCATTCTGTAATCTGTGGACTATCAGAGTGTTGATGAAACACAGAAATTGCATCCTGATTGAATACAACAGTCACCATCCGCACTTTCCTGCATGGGAGTAATGTCTCAAAGGGTTTACGCTTTGATCGTTCCCTGAAAGACCAGTAGTAGATTCCGATGCACATCTGGAGGCATCCTGGAAGCTGTGGACTATCAGAGTGTTGATGAAACACAGAAATTGCATCGGGATTGAATACAACAGTCACCATGCGCACTTTCCTCCATGGGAGTAATGTCCCAAACAGTCTACAGTTTGATCGGTCTCTGGAAGACCAGTAGTAGTTTCCGATGCACATCTGGAGGCATTCTGTAATCTGTGGACTATCAGAGTGTTGATGAAACACAGAAATTGCATCGGGATTGAATACAACAGTCACCATCCGCACTTTCCTCCATCGAAGTAATGTCTGGAACAGTCTACGCCTGGATCGTTCCCAGGAAGACCAGTAGTAGTTTCCGATGCACATCCTGTGGCATTCTGTAATCTGTGGACTATCAGAGTGTTGATGTAACACAGAAAATGCATTGGGATTGAATACAACAGTCACCATGCGCACTTTCCTCCATGGGAGTAATTCGCAAACGGTCTACGCTTTGATCGTTCCGTGGAAGACGAGTAGTAGTTTCCGATGCACATCTGGAGGCATTCTGTAATCTGTGGACTATCAGAGTGTTGATGAAACACAGAAATTGCATCGGGATTGAATACAACAGTCACCATGAGCACATTCCTCCATAAAGGTAATGTCTCTAACAGTCTACGCTTTGATCGTTCCCTGGAAGACCAGTAGTAGTTTCCGATGCACATCTGGTGGCATTCTGTAATCTGTGGACTATCACGGTGTTGATGAAACACAGAAATTGCATCGGGATTGAATACAACAGTCACCATGAGCACATTCCTCCATAAAACTAATGTCCCTAACAGTCTACTCTTTGATCGTTCCCAGGAAGACCAGTAGTAGTTTCCGATGCACATCTGGAGGCATTCTGTAATCTGTGGAGTATCCGAGTGTTGATGAAACACAGAAATTGCATCGGGTTTTGAATACAACAGTTACCATGCACACTTTCCTCCTTGGGAGTAATGTCTCTAACAGTCTACGCTTTGATCGTTCCCTGGAAGCCCAGTAGTAGTTTCCGATTAACATCTGGAGGCATTCTGTAATCTGTGGACTATCAGAGTGTTGATGAAACACAGATATTGCATCGGGATTGAATACAACAGTTAACCATGCGCACTTTCCTCCATGGGAGTAATGTCACACACAGTCTACGCTTTGATCGTTCCCTGGAAGACCAGTAGTAGTTTCCGATGCACATTGGGAGGCATTCTGTAATCTGTGGACTATCAGAGAGTTGATGAAACACAGAAATTGCATCGCGATTGAATACAAGATTCACCATGCGCACTTTCCTCCATGGGAGTAATGTCTCTAACAGTCTACGCTTTGATCGTTCCCTGGAAGACCAGTAGTAGTTTCCGATGCACATCTGGAGGCTTTCTGTAATCTGTGGACTATCAGAGTGTTGATGAAACACAGAAATTGCATCGGGATTGAATACAACAGTCACCATGCGCACTTTACTCCATGGGAGTAATGCCTCTAACAGTCTACGCTTTGATCGTTCCCTGGAATACGAGTAGTAGTTTCCGATTCACATCTGGAGGCTTTCCGTAATCTTTGGACTATCAGAGTGTTGATGAAACACAGAAATTGCTTCGGGATTGAATACAACAGTCACCATGCGCACTTTCCTGCAAGGTAGTAATGTCTGAAACAGTCTACGCTTCGATCGTTCCCTGTAAGACCAGTAGTAGTTTCCGATGCACATCTGGAGAAATTATGTAATCTGTGGACTATCAGAGTGTTGATGAAACACAGAAATTGGATCGGGATTGAATACAACAGTCACCATGCGCACTTCCCTCCATAGGAATAATGTCTCATACAGTCTACGCTTTGATCGTTCTCTGGAAGACCAGTAGTAGTCTCCGATGCTCATCTGGAGGCATTCTGTAATCTGTGGACTATCAGAGTGTTGATGTAACACAGAAAATGCATTGGGATTGAATACAACAGTCACCATGCGCACTTTCCTCCATGGGAGTAATTCGCAAACGGTCTACGCTTTGATCGTTCCGTGGAAGACGAGTAGTAGTTTCCGATGCACATCTGGAGGCGTTCTGTAATCTGTGGACTATTAGAGTGTTGATGAAACACAGAAATTGCATCGGGATTGAATACAACAGTCACCATGAGCACATTCCTCCATAAAGGTAATGTCTCTAACAGTCTACGCTTTGATCGTTCCCTGGAAGACCAGTAGTAGTTTCCGATGCACATCTGGAGGCATTCTGTAATCTGTGGACTATCACGGTGTTGATGAAACACGGAAATTGCATCGGGATTGAATACAACAGTCACCATGAGCACATTCCTCCATAAAACTAATGTCCCTAACAGTCTACTCTTTGATCGTTCCCAGGAAGACCAGTAGTAGTTTCCGATGCACTTCTGGAGGCATTCTGTAATCTGTGGAGTATCCGAGTGTTGATGAAACACAGAAATTACATCGGGTTTTGAATACAACAGTTACCATGCACACTTTCCTCCTTGGGAGTAATGTCTCTAACAGTCTACGCTTTGATCGTTCCCTGGAAGCCCAGTAGTAGTTTCCGATTAACATCTGGAGGCATTCTGTAATCTGTGGACTATCAGAGTGTTGATGAAACACAGAAATTGCATCGGGATTGAATACAACAGTTAACCATGCGCACTTTCCTCCATGGGAGTAATGTCACACACAGTCTACGCTTTGATCGTTCCCTGGAAGACCAGTAGTAGTTTCCGATGCACATCGGGAGGCATTCTGTAATCTGTGGTCTATCAGAGTGTTGATGAAACACAGAAATTCCATCGCGATTGAATTCAAGATTCACCATGCGGACTTTCCTCCATGGGAGTAATGTCTCTAACAGTCTACGCTTTGATCGTTCCCTGGAAGACCAGTAGTAGTTTCCGATGCACATCTGGAGGCTTTCTGTAATCTGTGGACTATGAGAGTGTTCATGAAACACAGAAATTGCATCGGGATTGAATACAACAGTCTCCATGCGCAGTTTCCTCAATGGGAGTAATGTCTCAAACATTCTACGCTTTGATCGTTCCCTGGAAGACCAGTAGTAGTTTCAATTGCACATCTGGAGGCATTCTGTATTCTGTGGACTATCAGATTGTTGATGAAACACAGAAATTGCATCGGAATTGAATACAAAAGTCACCATGCACACTTTCCTCCCTTGGAGTAATGTCTCTAACAGTCTACGGTTTGATAGTTTCCTGGAAGACCAGTAGTAGTTTCAGATGCACATCTGAAGGCTTTCCGTCATCTATGCACTATCAGAGTGTTGATGAAACACAGAAATTGCATCGGGATTGAATAAAACAGTCACCAGGCGAACTTTCCTCCATGGGAGTAATGTCTCAAGGAGTTTAGGATTTGATCGTTCCCTGGAAGACCAGTAGTAGTTACCGATGTACATCTGGTGGCATTCAGTAATCTGTGGGCTATCAGAGTGTTGATGAAACACAGAAATTGCATCGGGTTTGAATACAACAGTCACCATGCGCACTTTCCTCCATGGGAGTAATGTCCCAAACAGTCTACACTTTGATCGTTCCGTGGAAGACCAGTAGTAGTTTCCGATGCACATCGGGAGGCATTCTGTAGTCTGTGGACTATCAGAGTGTTGATGAAACACAGATATAGCATCGGGATTGAATACAACAGTCACCATGCGCACTTTCCTCCATGGGAGTAATGTCTCAAACAGTCTACGCTTTGATCGTTCCCTGGATGACCAGTAGTAGTTTCCGATGCTCATCTGGAGGCATTCAGTAGTCTGTGGAGTATCAGAGTGTTGATGAAACCCAGAAATTGCATCGGGTTTTGAATACAACAGTTACCATGCCCACTTTCCTCCATGGGAGTAATGTCTCTAACAGTCTACGCTTTGATCGTTCTCCGGAAGACAAGTAGTAGTTTCCGATGCACATCTGGAGGCATTCTGTAATCTGTGGAGAATCAGAGTATTGATGAAACACTGAAATTGCATCGGGATTGAATACAACTTTTACCATGCGCACTTTCCTCCATGGGAGTAATGTCTCTAACAGTCTACGCTTTGATCGTTCCCTGGAAGACCAGTAGTAGTTTCCGATGCACATCTGGAGGCTTTCTGTAATCTGTGGACTATCAGAGTGTTGATGAAACACAGAAATTGCATCGGGATTGAATACAACAGTCACCATGCGCACATTACTCCATGGTAGTAATGTCTCTAACAGTCTACGCTTTGATCGTTCCCTGGAATACGAGTAGTAGTTTCCGATTCACATCTGGAGGCTTTCCGTAATCTTTGGACTATCAGAGTGTTGATGAAACACAGAAATTGCTTCGGGATTGAATACAACAGTCACGATGCGCACTTTCCTCCATGGGAGTAATGTCTCAAACAGTCTACGCTTTGATCGTTCCCTGGAAGACCAGTAGTAGTTTCCGATGCATATCTGGAGGCATTCTGTAATTTATGGGGTATCAGAGTGTTGATGAAACACAGAAATTGCATCGGGATTGAATACAACAGTTACCATGCGCACTTTCCTCCATGGGAGTAATGTCTCTAACAGTCTACGCTTTGAACGTTCCCTGGAAGACCAGTAGTAGTTTGCGATGCACATCTGGAGGCTTTCTGTAATCTGTGGACTATCAAAGTGTTGATGAAACACAGAAATTGCTTCGGGATTAAATACAACAGTCACCATGCGCACTTCCCTCCACGGGAGGTATGTCTCAAACAGTCGAATTTTTGATCGATCCCTGGAAGACCAGTAGTAGTTTCCGATGCACATCTGGTGGCATCCTGTAATCTGTGGACTATCAGAGTGTTGATGAAACACAGAAATTACATCGGGATAGAATACAACAGTCACCATCCGCACTTTCCTGCATTGGAGTAATGTCTGAAACAGTCTACGCTTTGATCGTTCCCGGGAAGACCAGTAGTAGTTTCTGATGCACATCTCGTGGCATTCTGTAATCTGTGGACTATCAGGGTGTTGATGAAACACAGAAATTGCATCGGGATTGAATACAACAGTCTCCATGCGCAGTTTCCTTCATGGGGGTAATGTCTCAAACAGTCTACGATTTGATCGTTCCCTGGATGACCTGAAGTAGTTTCAATTGCACATCTGGAGGCATTCTGTAATCTGTGGACTATCAGAGTGTTGATGAAACACAGAAATTGCATCGGGATTGAATACAACAGTCACCATGCGCACTTTACTCCATGGGAGTAATGTCTCTAACAGTCTAGGCTTTGATCGTTCCCTGGAAGACCAGTAGTAGTTTCCGATTAACATCTGGAGGGTTTTCGTAATCTTTGGACTATCAGAGTGTTGATGAAACACAGAAATTGCATCGGGATTGAATACAACAGTCACCATGCGCACTTTACTCCATGGGAGTAATGTCTCTAACAGTCTACGCTTTGATCGTTCCCTGGAAGACCAATAGTAGTTTCCGGTGCACATCTGGAGGCTTTCCGTAATCTTTGGACTATCAGAGTGTTGATGAAACACAGAAATTGCATCGGGATTGAATACAACAGTCACCATGCGCACTTTCCTCCATGGGAGTAATGTCTCTAACAGTCTACGCTTTGATCGTTCTCCTGAAGACAAGTAGTAGTTTCCGGTGCACATCTGGAGGCATTCTGTAATCTGTGGACTATCAGAGTGTTGATGAAACATAGAAATTGCATCGGGATTGAATACAACAGTCACCATGAGCACATTCCTCCATAAAAGTAATGTCTCAAACAGTCTACGCTTTGATGGTTTCCTGGAAGACCAGTAGTAGTTTCCGATGCACATCCTGTGGCATTCTGTAATCTGTGGACTATCAGAGTGTTGATGTAACACAGAAAATGCATTGGGATTGAATACAACAGTCACCATGCGCACTTTCCTCCATGGGAGTAATTCGCAAACGGTCTACGCTTTGATCGTTCCGTGGAAGACGAGTAGTAGTTTCCGATGCACATCTGGAGGCGTTCTGTAATCTGTGGACTATTAGAGTGTTGATGAAACACAGAAATTGCATCGGGATTGAATACAACAGTCACCATGAGCACATTCCTCCATAAAGGTAATGTCTCTAACAGTCTACGCTTTGATCGTTCCCTGGAAGACCAGTAGTAGTTTCCGATGCACATCTGGAGGCATTCTGTAATCTGTGGACTATCACGGTGTTGATGAAACACGGAAATTGCATCGGGATTGAATACAACAGTCACCATGAGCACATTCCTCCATAAAACTAATGTCCCTAACAGTCTACTCTTTGATCGTTCCCAGGAAGACCAGTAGTAGTTTCCGATGCACTTCTGGAGGCATTCTGTAATCTGTGGAGTATCCGAGTGTTGATGAAACACAGAAATTACATCGGGTTTTGAATACAACAGTTACCATGCACACTTTCCTCCTTGGGAGTAATGTCTCTAACAGTCTACGCTTTGATCGTTCCCTGGAAGCCCAGTAGTAGTTTCCGATTAACATCTGGAGGCATTCTGTAATCTGTGGACTATCAGAGTGTTGATGAAACACAGAAATTGCATCGGGATTGAATACAACAGTTAACCATGCGCACTTTCCTCCATGGGAGTAATGTCACACACAGTCTACGCTTTGATCGTTCCCTGGAAGACCAGTAGTAGTTTCCGATGCACATCGGGAGGCATTCTGTAATCTGTGGTCTATCAGAGTGTTGATGAAACACAGAAATTGCATCGCGATTGAATTCAAGATTCACCATGCGGACTTTCCTCCATGGGAGTAATGTCTCTAACAGTCTACGCTTTGATCGTTCCCTGGAAGACCAGTATTAGTTTCCGATGCACATCTGGAGGCTTTCTGTAATCTGTGGACTATGAGAGTGTTCATGAAACACAGAAATTGCATCGGGATTGAATACAACAGTCTCCATGCGCAGTTTCCTCAATGGGAGTAATGTCTCAAACATTCTACGCTTTGATCGTTCCCTGGAAGACCAGTAGTAGTTTCAATTGCACATCTGGAGGCATTCTGTATTCTGTGGACTATCAGATTGTTGATGAAACACAGAAATTGCATCGGAATTGAATACAAAAGTCACCATGCACACTTTCCTCCCTTGGAGTAATGTCTCTAACAGTCTACGGTTTGATAGTTTCCTGGAAGACCAGTAGTAGTTTCAGATGCACATCTGAAGGCTTTCCGTCATCTATGCACTATCAGAGTGTTGATGAAACACAGAAATTGCATCGGGATTGAATACAACAGTCACCATGCGCACATTACTCCATGGTAGTAATGTCTCTAACAGTCTACGCTTTGATCGTTCCCTGGAATACGAGTAGTAGTTTCCGATTCACATCTGGAGGCTTTCCGTAATCTTTGGACTATCAGAGTGTTGATGAAACACAGAAATTGCTTCGGGATTGAATACAACAGTCACGATGCGCACTTTCCTCCATGGGAGTAATGTCTCAAACAGTCTACGCTTTGATCGTTCCCTGGAAGACCAGTAGTAGTTTCCGATGCATATCTGGAGGCATTCTGTAATTTATGGGGTATCAGAGTGTTGATGAAACACAGAAATTGCATCGGGATTGAATACAACAGTTACCATGCGCACTTTCCTCCATGGGAGTAATGTCTCTAACAGTCTACGCTTTGATCGTTCCCTGGAAGACCAGTAGTAGTTTGCGATGCACATCTGGAGGCTTTCTGTAATCTGTGGACTATCAAAGTGTTGATGAAACACAGAAATTGCTTCGGGATTAAATACAACAGTCACCATGCGCACTTCCCTCCACGGGAGGTATGTCTCAAACAGTCGACGTTTTGATCGATCCCTGGAAGACCAGTAGTAGTTTCCGATGCACATCTGGTGGCATCCTGTAATCTGTGGACTATCAGAGTGTTGATGAAACACAGAAATTACATCGGGATAGAATACAACAGTCACCATCCGCACTTTCCTGCATTGGAGTAATGTCTGAAACAGTCTACGCTTTGATCGTTCCCGGGAAGACCAGTAGTAGTTTCTGATGCACATCTCGTGGCATTCTGTAATCTGTGGACTATCAGGGTGTTGATGAAACACAGAAATTGCATCGGGATTGAATACAACAGTCTCCATGCGCAGTTTCCTTCATGGGGGTAATGTCTCAAACAGTCTACGATTTGATCGTTCCCTGGATGACCTGAAGTAGTTTCAATTGCACATCTGGAGGCATTCTGTAATCTTTGGACTATCAGAGTGTTGATGAAACACTGGAAATGCATCGGGATTGAATACAACAGTCACCATGCGCACATTCCTCCATGGGAGTAATGTCTCAAAGAGTTTATGCTTTGATCGATGCCTGGAACACCAGTAGTAGTTTCCGATGCACATCTGGAGGCATTCTGTAATCTGTGGACTATCAGAGTGTTGATGAAACACAGAAATTGCATCGGGATTGAATACAACAGTCACCATGCGCACTTTCCTCCATGGGAGTAATGTCTCTAACAGTCTACGCTTTGATCGTTCTCCTGAAGACAAGTAGTAGTTTCCGGTGCACATCTGGAGGCATTCTGTAATCTGTGGACTATCAGAGTGTTGATGAAACATAGAAATTGCATCGGGATTGAATACAACAGTCACCATGAGCACATTCCTCCATAAAAGTAATGTCTCAAACAGTCTACGCTTTGATGGTTTCCTGGAAGACCAGTAGTAGTTTCCGATGCACATCCTGTGGCATTCTGTAATCTGTGGACTATCAGAGTGTTGATGTAACACAGAAAATGCATTGGGATTGAATACAACAGTCACCATGCGCACTTTCCTCCATGGGAGTAATTCGCAAACGGTCTACGCTTTGATCGTTCCGTGGAAGACGAGTAGTAGTTTCCGATGCACATCTGGAGGCATTCTGTAATCTGTGGACTATCAGAGTGTTGATGAAACACAGAAATTGCATCGGGATTGAATACAACAGTCACCATGAGCACATTCCTCCATAAAGGTAATGTCTCTAACAGTCTACGCTTTGATCGTTCCCTGGAAGACCAGTAGTAGTTTCCGATGCACATCTGGAGGCATTCTGTAATCTGTGGACTATCACGGTGTTGATGAATCACAGAAATTGCATCGGGATTGAATACAACAGTCACCATGAGCACATTCCTCCATAAAACTAATGTCCCTAACAGTCTACTCTTTGATCGTTCCCAGGAAGACCAGTAGTAGTTTCCGATGCACATCTGGAGGCATTCTGTAATCTGTGGAGTATCCGAGTGTTGATGAAACACAGAAATTGCATCGGGTTTTGAATACAACAGTTACCATGCACACTTTCCTCCTTGGGAGTAATGTCTCTAACAGTCTACGCTTTGATCGTTCCCTGGAAGCCCAGTAGTAGTTTCCGATTAACATCTGGAGGCATTCTGTAATCTGTGGACTATCAGAGTGTTGATGAAACACAGATATTGCATCGGGATTGAATACAACAGTTAACCATGCGCACTTTCCTCCATGGGAGTAATGTCACACACAGTCTACGCTTTGATCGTTCCCTGGAAGACCAGTAGTAGTTTCCGATGCACATCGGGAGGAATTCTGTAATCTGTGGACTATCAGAGAGTTGATGAAACACAGAAATTGCATCGCGATTGAATACAAGATTCACCATGCGCACTTTCCTCCATGGGAGTAATGTCTCTAACAGTCTACGCTTTGATCGTTCCCTGGAAGACCAGTAGTAGTTTCCGATGCACATCTGGAGGCTTTCTGTAATCTGTGGACTATCAGAGTGTTGATGAAACACAGAAATTGCATCGGGATTGAATACAACAGTCACCATGCGCACTTTACTCCATGGGAGTAATGTCTCTAACAGTCTACGCTTTGATCGTTCCCTGGATGACCAGTAGTAGTTTCCGATTCACATCTGGAGGCTTTCCGTAATCTTTGGACTATCAGAGTGTTGATGAAACACAGAAATTGCTTCGGGATTGAATACAACAGTCACCATGCGCACTTTCCTGCAAGGTAGTAATGTCTGAAACAGTCTACGCTTCGATCGTTCCCTGTAAGACCAGTAGTAGTTTCCGATGCACATCTGGAGAAATTATGTAATCTGTGGACTATCAGAGTGTTGATGAAACACAGAAATTGGATCGGGATTGAATACAACAGTCACCATGCGCACTTCCCTCCATAGGAATAATGTCTCATACAGTCTACGCTTTGATCGTTCTCTGGAAGACCAGTAGTAGTCTCCGATGCTCATCTGGAGGCATTCTGTAATCTGTGGACTATCAGAGTGTTGATGTAACACAGAAAATGCATTGGGATTGAATACAACAGTCACCATGCGCACTTTCCTCCATGGGAGTAATTCGCAAACGGTCTACGCTTTGATCGTTCCGTGGAAGACGAGTAGTAGTTTCCGATGCACATCTGGAGGCATTCTGTAATCTGTGGACTATTAGAGTGTTGATGAAACACAGAAATTGCATCGGGATTGAATACAACAGTCACCATGAGCACATTCCTCCATAAAGGTAATGTCTCTAACAGTCTACGCTTTGATCGTTCCCTGGAAGACCAGTAGTAGTTTCCGATGCACATCTGGAGGCATTCTGTAATCTGTGGACTATGACGGTGTTGATGAAACACAGAAATTGCATCGGGATTGAATACAACAGTCACCATGAGCACATTCCTCCATAAAACTAATGTCCCTAACAGTCTACTCTTTGATCGTTCCCAGGAAGACCAGTAGTAGTTTCCGATGCACTTCTGGAGGCAATCTGTAATCTGTGGAGTATCCGAGTGTTGATGAAACACAGAAATTACATCGGGTTTTGAATACAACAGTTACCATGCACACTTTCCTCCTTGGGAGTAATGTCTCTAACAGTCTATGCTTTGATCGTTCCCTGGAAGCCCAGTAGTAGTTTCCGATTAACATCTGGAGGCATTCTGTAATCTGTGGACTATCAGAGTGTTGATGAAACACAGAAATTGCATCGGGATTGAATACAACAGTTAACCATGCGCACTTTCCTCCATGGGAGTAATGTCACACACAGTCTACGCTTTGATCGTTCCCTGGAAGACCAGTAGTAGTTTCCGATGCACATCGGGAGGCATTCTGTAATCTGTGGACTATCAGAGTGTTGATGAAACACAGAAATTGCATCGCGATTGAATTCAAGATTCACCATGCGGACTTTCCTCCATGGGAGTAATGTCTCTAACAGTCTACGCTTTGATCGTTCCCTGGAAGACCAGTAGTAGTTTCCGATGCACATCTGGAGGCTTTCTGTAATCTGTGGACTATGAGAGTGTTCATGAAACACAGAAATTGCATCGGGATTGAATACAACAGTCTCCATGCGCAGTTTCCTCAATGGGAGGAATGTCTCAAACATTCTACGCTTTGATCGTTCCCTGGAAGACCAGTAGTAGTTTCAATTGCACATCTGGAGGCATTCTGTATTCTGTGGACTATCAGATTGTTGATGAAACACAGAAATTGCATCGGAATTGAATACAAAAGTCACCATGCACACTTTCCTCCCTTGGAGTAATGTCTCTAACAGTCTACGGTTTGATAGTTTCCTGGAAGACCAGTAGTAGTTTCAGATGCACATCTGAAGGCTTTCCGTCATCTGTGCACTATCAGAGTGTTGATGAAACACAGAAATTGCATCGGGATTGAATAAAACAGTCACCATGCGAACTTTCCTCCATGGGAGTAATGTCTCAAGGAGTTTAGGATTTGATCGTTCCCTGGAAGACCAGTAGTAGTTACCGATGTACATCTGGTGGCATTCTGTAATCTGTGGGCTATCAGAGTGTTGATGAAACACAGAAATTGCATCGGGTTTGAATACAACAGTCACCATGCGCACTTTCCTCCATGGGAGTAATGTCCCAAACAGTCTACACTTTGATCGTTCCGTGGAAGACCAGTAGTAGTTTCCGATGCACATCGGGAGGCATTCTGTAGTCTGTGGACTATCAGAGTGTTGATGAAACACAGATATAGCATCGGGATTGAATACAACAGTCACCATGCGCACTTTCCTCCATGGGAGTAATGTCTCAAACAGTCTACGCTTTGATCGTTCCCTGGATGACCAGTAGTAGTTTCCGATGCTCATCTGGAGGCATTCAGTAGTCTGTGGAGTATCAGAGTGTTGATGAAACCCAGAAATTGCATCGGGTTTTGAATACAACAGTTACCATGCCCACTTTCCTCCATGGGAGTAATGTCTCTAACAGTCTACGCTTTGATCGTTCTCCGGAAGACAAGTAGTAGTTTCCGATGCACATCTGGAGGCATTCTGTAATCTGTGGAGAATCAGAGTATTGATGAAACACTGAAATTGCATCGGGATTGAATACAACTTTTACCATGCGCACTTTCCTCCATGGGAGTAATGTCTCTAACAGTCTACGCTTTGATCGTTCCCTGGAAGACCAGTAGTAGTTTCCGATGCACATCTGGAGGCTTTCTGTAATCTGTGGACTATCAGAGTGTTGATGAAACACAGAAATTGCATCGGGATTGAATACAACAGTCACCATGCGCACTTTACTCCATGGTAGTAATGTCTCTAACAGTCTACGCTTTGATCGTTCCCTGGAATACGAGTAGTAGTTTCCGATTCACATCTGGAGGCTTTCCGTAATCTTTGGACTATCAGAGTGTTGATGAAACACAGAAATTGCTTCGGGATTGAATACAACAGTCACCATGCGCACTTTCCTGCAAGGGAGTAATGTCTGAAACAGTCTACGCTTCGATCGTTCCCTGTAAGACCAGTAGTAGTTTCCGATGCACATCTGGAGAAATTATGTAATCTGTGGACTATCAGAGTGTTGATGAAACACAGAAATTGGATCGGGATTGAATACAACAGTCACCATGCGCACTTCCCTCCATAGGAGTAATGTCTCATACAGTCTACGCTTTGATCGTTCTCTGGAAGACCAGTAGTAGTCTCCGATGCTCATCTGGAGGCATTCTGTAATCTGTGGAGTATCAGAGTGTTGATAAAACACAGATATTGCATCGGGTTTTGGATACAACAGTTACCATGCGCACTTTCCTCCATGGGAGTAATGTCTCTAACAGTCTACGCTTTGATCGTTCTCCTGAAGACAAGTAGTAGTTTCCGATGCACATCTGGAGGCACTCTGTAATCTGTGGAGAATCAGAGTGTTGATGAAACACTGAAATTGCATCGGAATTGAATACAACATTTACCATGCCCACTTTCCTCCATGGGAGTAATGTCTTTAACAGTCTACGCTTTGATCGTTCCCTGGAAGACCAGTAGTAGTTTCCGATGCACATCTGGAGGCTTTCTGTAATCTGTGGACTATCAGAGTGTTGATGAAACACAGAAATTGCATCGGGATTGAATACAACAGTCACGATGCGCACTTTCCTCCATGGGAGTAATGTCTCTAACAGTCTACGCTTTGATCGTTCCCTGGAAGACCAGTAGTAGTTTCCGATGCATATCTGGAGGCATTCTGTAATTTATGGGGTATCAGAGTGTTGATGAAACACAGAAATTGCATCGGGATTGAATACAACAGTTACCATGCGCACTTTCCTCCATGGGAGTAATGTCTCTAACAGTCTACGCTTTGATCGTTCCCTGGAAGACCAGTAGTAGTTTGCGATGCACATCTGGAGGCTTTCTGTAATCTGTGGACTATCAAAGTGTTGATGAAACACAGAAATTGCTTCGGGATTAAATACAACGGTCACCATGCGCACTTTCCTCCACGGGAGGTATGTCTCAAACAGTCGACGTTTTGATCGATCCCTGGAAGACCAGTAGTAGTTTCCGATGCACATCTGGTGGCATCCTGTAATCTGTGGACTATCAGAGTGTTGATGAAACACAGAAATTACATCGGGATAGAATACAACAGTCACCATCCGCACTTTCCTGCATTGGAGTAATGTCTGAAACAGTCTACGCTTTGATCGTTCCCGGGAAGACCAGTAGTAGTTTCTGATGCACATCTCGTTGCATTCTGTAATCTGTGGACTATCAGGGTGTTGATGAAACACAGAAATTGCATCGGGATTGAATACAACAGTCTCCATGCGCAGTTTCCTTCATGGGGGTAATGTCTCAAACAGTCTACGATTTGATCGTTCCCTGGATGACCTGAAGTAGTTTCAATTGCACATCTGGAGGCATTCTGTAATCTGTGGACTATCAGAGTGTTGATGAAACACAGAAATTGCATCGGGATTGAATACAACAGTCACCATGCGCACTTTACTCCATGGGAGTAATGTCTCTAACAGTCTAGGCTTTGATCGTTCCCTGGAAGACCAGTAGTAGTTTCCGATTAACATCTGGAGGCTTTCCGTAATCTTTGGACTATCAGAGTGTTGATGAAACACAGAAATTGCATCGGGATTGAATACAACAGTCACCATGCGCACTTTACTCCATGGGAGTAATGTCTCTAACAGTCTACGCTTTGATCGTTCCCTGGAAGACCAATAGTAGTTTCCGGTGCACATCTGGAGGCTTTCCGTAATCTTTGGACTATCAGAGTGTTGATGAAACACAGAAATTGCATCGGGATTGAATACAACAGTCACCATGCGCACTTTCCTCCATGGGAGTAATGTCTCTAACAGTCTACGCTTTGATCGTTCTCCTGAAGACAAGTAGTAGTTTCCGGTGCACATCTGGAGGCATTCTGTAATCTGTGGACTATCAGAGTGTTGATGAAACATAGAAATTGCATCGGGATTGAATACAACAGTCACCATGAGCACATTTCTCCATAAAAGTAATGTCTCAAACAGTCTACGATTTGATCGTTCCCTGGAAGACCAGTAGTAGCTTCCGATGCACATCTGGAGGCATTCTGTAATCTGTGGAGTATCAGAGTGTTGATGAAACACAAAAATTGCATCGGGATTGAATACAACAGTCACGATGCGCACTTTCCTCCATGGGAGTAATGTCTCAAACAGTCTACGCTTTGATCGTTCCCTGGAAGACCAGTAGTAGTTTCCGATGCATATCTGGTGCCATTCTGTAATCTGTGGACTATCAGAGTGTTCATGAAACACAGAAATTGCATCGGGAATGAATACAACAGTCACCATGTGCACTTTCCTCCACGGGAGGTATGTCTCAAACAGTCTACGCTTTGATCGTTCCCCGGAAGACAAGTAGTATTTTCCGATGCACATCTGGAGGCATTCTGTAATCTGTGGAGAATCAGAGTGTTGATGGAACACTGAAATTGCATCGGGATAGAATACAACAGTCAACCATGCGCACTTTCCTCCATGGGAGTAATGTCTCAAACAGTCTACGCTTTGATCGTTCCCTGGAAGACCAGTAGTAGTTTCCGATGCACATCTGGAGGCATTCTGTAATCTGTGGAGTATCAGAGTGTTGATGAAACACTGAAATTGCATCGGGATTGAATTCAACAGTGACGATGCGCACTTTCCTCCATGGGAGTAATGTATCAAACAGTCTACGCTTTGATCGTTCCCTGGAAGATCAGTAGTAGTTTCCGATGCATATCTGGAGGCATTCTGTAAGCTGTGGAGTATCAGAGTGTTGATGAACACAGAAATTGCATCGGGATTAAATACAACAGTTACCAAGCGAACTTTCCTCCATGGGAGTAATGTCTCAAACAGTCTACGCTTTGATTGTTCCCCGGAAGACAAGTAGTAGTTTCCGATGCACATCTGGAGGCATTCTGTAATCTGTGGAGAATCAGAGTGTTGATGAATCACTGAAATTGCATCGGGATTGAATACAACAGTCAACCATGCGCACTTTCCTCCATGGGAGTAATGTCTCAAGGAGTTTAGGATTTGATCGTTCCCTGGAAGACCAGTAGTAGTTTCCGATGCACATCTGGAGGCATTCTGTAATCTGTGGAGTATCAGAGTGTTGATGAAACACAGAAATAGCATCGGGATTGAATACAACAGTTACCATGCGCACTTTCCTCCATGGGAGTAATTCTCAAACAGTCTACGATTTGATCGTTCCCTGGAAGACTAGTAGTAGTTCCCGATGCACATCTGGTGACATTCTGTAAACTGTGGACTATCAGAGTGTTGAGGAAACACAGAAATTGATTCGGGATTAAATACAACACTCACCATGCGCACTTTCCTCCATGGGAGTAATTCTCAAACATTCTACGATTTGATCGTTCCCTGGAACCAGTAGTTGTTTCCGATTACACATCTGGTGGCATTCTGTAATCTGTGGACTATCAGAGTGTTGATGAAACACAGAAAATGCATCGGGATTGATTACAACAGTTACCATGCGCACTTTCCTCCATGGGTGTTATGTCTCAAAGAGTTTACTCTTTGATAGTTCCCTGAAAGACCAGTAGTAGTTTCCGATGCACATCTGGAGGCATTCTGTAATCTGTGGACTATCAGAGTGTTGATGAAACACAGAAATTGCATCGGGTTTGAATACAACAGTCACCATGCGCACTTTCCTCCTTGGGAGTAACGTGTCTAACAGTCTTCGCTTTGATCGTCCCCTGGAAGACCAGTAGTAGTTTCCGATGCACATCTGGACGCTTTCTGTAATCTGCGGACTATCAGAGTGTTGATGAAACACAGAGATAGCATCGGGATTGAATACAACAGTTACCATGCGCACATTCCTCCATGGGAGTAATTCTCAAACAGTCTACGATTTGATCGTTCCCTGGAAGACTAGTAGTAGTTCCCGATGCACATCTGGTGGCATTCTGTAATCTGTGGACTATCAGAGTGTTGATGAAACACAGAAATTGATTCGGGATTAAATACAACAGTCACCATGCGCACTTTCCTCCACGGAAGGTATATCTCAAACAGTCGACGCTTTGATCGTTCCCTGGAAGACCAGTAGTAGTTTCCGATGCACATCTGGTGGCATCCTGTAATCTGTGGACTATCAGAGTGTTGATGAAACACAGAAATTGCATCCTGATTAAATACAATAGTCACCATCCACACTTTCCTGCATGGGAGTAATGTCTCAAAGAGTTTACGCTTTGATCGTTCCCTGAAAGACCAGTAGTAGATTCCGATGCACATCTGGAGTCATTCTGTAATTTTTCGACTATCAGAGTGTTGATGAAACACAGAAATTGCATCGGGTTTGAATGCAACAGTCACCATGCGCACTTCCCTCCTTCGGAGTAACGTGTCTAACAGTCTTCGCTCTGATCGATCCCTGGAAGACCAGTAGTAGTTTCCGATGCACCTTGGGGGGCATTCTGTAATCTGTGGACTATGAGAGTGTTGATGAAACACAGAAATTGCATCCTGATTGAATAGAACAGTCACCATCCGCACTTTCCTCCATCGAAGTAATGTCTGAAACAGTCTACGCCTGGATCGTTCACAGGAAGACCAGTAGTAGTTTCCGATGCACATCCTGTGGCATTCTGTAATCTGTGGACTATCAGAGTGTTGATGGAACACAGAAAATGCATTGGGATTGAATACAACAGTCACCATGCGCACTTTCCTCCATCGGAGTAATTCTCAAACGGTCTACGCTTTGATCGTTCCCTGGAAGACGAGTAGTAGTTTCCGATGCACATCTGGAGGCATTCTGTAATCTGTGGAGTATTCGAGTGTTGATGAAACACAGAAATTGCATTGGGATTGAATACAACAGTCACCATCCGCACTTTCCTCCTTGGGAGTAATGTCTGAAACAGTCTTGGCTTTGATCGTTCTTTGGAAGACCAGAAGTAGTTTCTGATGCACATCTCGTGGCATTCTGTAATCTGTGGACTATCAGAGCGTTGATGAAACACAGAAAATGCATCGGGATTGAATTCAACACTCACCTTGCGCACTTTCCTCCATGGGAGTAATGTCTCAAGGAGTTTACGATTTGATCGTTCCCTGGAAGACCAGTAGAAGTTTCCGATGTACATCTGGTGGCATTCTGTAATCTGTGGACTATCAGAGTGTTGATGAAACACAGAAATTGCATCGGGTTTGAATACAACAGTCACCATGCGCACTTTCCTCCTTGGGAGTAATGTGTCTAACAGTCTTCGCTTTGATCGTTCCCTGGAAGACCAGTAGTAGTTTCCGATTAACATCTGGACGCTTTCTGTAATCTGTGGACTATCAGAGTGTTGATGAAACACAGAAATAGCATCGGGATTGAATACAACAGTTACCATGCGCACTTTCCTCCATGGGAGTAATTCTCAAACAGTCTACGATTTGATCGTTCCCTGGAAGACCAGTAGTAGTTCCCGATGCACATCTGGTGGCATTCTGTAATCTGTGGACTATCAGAGTGTTGATGAAACACAGAAATTGATTCGGGATTAAATACAACAGTCACCATGCGCACTTTCCTCCACGGAAGTTATATCTCAAACAGTCGACGCTTTGATCGTTCCCTGGAAGACCAGTAGTAGTTTCCGATGCACATCTGGTGGCATCCTGTAATCTGTGGACTATCAGAGTGTTGATGAAACACAGAAATTGCATCCTGACTGAATACAACAGTCACCATCCGCACTTTCCTGCATGGGAGTAATGTCTCAAAGAGTTTACGCTTTGATCGTTCCCTGAAAGACCAGTAGTAGATTCCGATGCACATCTGGAGGCATTCTGTAATCTGTGTACTATCAGAGTGTTGATGAAACACAGAAATTGCATCGGGATTGAATACAACAGTCACCATGCGCACTTTCCTCTATGGGAGTAATGTCCCAAACAGTCTACACTTTGATCGTTCCCTGGAAGACCAGTAGTAGTTTCCGATGCACATCGGGAGGCATTCTGTAATCTGTGGACTATCAGAGTGTTGATGAAACACAGAAATAGCATCGGGATTGAATACAACAGTCACCATGCGCACTTTCCTCCATGGGAGTAATGTCTCAAACAGTCTACGCTTTGATCGTTCCCTGGATGACCAGTAGTAGTTTCCGATGCTCATCTGGAGGCATTCTGAAATCTGTGGAGTATCAGAGTGTTGTTGAAACCCAGAAATTGCATCGGGTTTTGAATACAACAGTTACCATGCACACTTTCCTCCATGGGAGTAATGTCTCTAACAGTCTACGCTTTGATCGTTCCCTGGAAGCCCAGTAGTAGTTTCCGATTAACATCTGGAGGCATTCTGTAATCTGTGGACTATCAGAGTGTTGATGAAACACAGAAATAGCATCGGGATAGAATAGAAGAGTCACCATGCGCACTTTCCTCCATGGGAGTAATGTCTCAAACAGTCTACGCTTTGATCGTTCCCTGGATGACCAGTAGTAGTTTCCGATGCTCATCTGGAGGCATTCTGTAATCTGTGGACTATCAGAGTGATGCTGAAACACAGAAATTGCATCCTGATTGAATACAACAGTCACCATCCGCACTTTCCTGCATGGGAGTAATGTCTCAAAGAGTTTACGCTTTGATCGTTCCCTGAAAGACCAGTAGTAGATTCCGATGCACATCTGGACGCATCCTGGAAGCTGTGGACTATCAGAGTGTTGATGAAACACAGAAATTGCATCGGGATTGAATACAACAGTCACCATGCGCACTTTCCTCCATGGGAGTAATGTCCCAAACAGTCTACAGTTTGATCGGTCTCTGGAAGACCAGTAGTAGTTTCCGATGCACATCGGGAGGCATTCTGTAATCTGCGGACTATCAGAGTGTTGATGAAACACAGAAATTGCATCGGGATTGAATACAACAGTCACCATCCGCAATTTCCTCCATCGAAGTAATGTCTGAAACAGTCTACGCCTGGATCGTTCCCAGGAAGACCAGTAGCAGTTTCCGATGCACATCCTGTGGCATTCTGTAATCTGTGGACTATCAGAGTGTTGATGAAACACAGAAAATGCATTGGGATTGAATACAACAGTCACCATGCGCACTTTCCTCCATGGGAGTAATTCTCAAACGGTCTACGCTTTGATCGTTCCGTGGAAGACGAGTAGTAGTTTCCGATGCACATCTGGAGGCATTCTGTAATCTGTGGACTATCAGAGTGTTGATGAAACACAGAAATTGCATCGGGATTGAATACAACAGTCACCATGAGCACATTCCTCCATAAAGGTAATGTCTCTAACAGTCTACGCTTTGATCGTTCCCTGGAAGACCAGTAGTAGTTTCCGATGCACATCTGGAGGCATTCTGTAATCTGTGGACTATCACAGTGTTCATGAAACACAGAAATTGCATCGGGATTGAATACAACAGTCACCATGAGCACATTCCTCCATAAAACTTATGTCCCTAACAGTCTACGCTTTGATCGTTCCCAGGAAGACCAGTAGTAGTTTCCGATGCACATCTGGAGGCATTCTGTAATCTGTGGAGTATCCGAGTGTTGATGAAACACAGAAATTGCATCGGGTTTTGAATACAACTGTTACCATGCACACTTTCCTCCATGGGAGTAATGTCTCTAACAGTCTACGCTTTGATCGTTCCCTGGAAGACCAGTAGTAGTTTCCGATTAACATCTGGAGGCATTCTGTAATCTGTGGACTATCACAGTGTTGATGAAACACAGAAATTGCATCGGGATTGAATACAACAGTCACCATGAGCACATTCCTCCATAAAACTTATGTCCCTAACAGTCTACGCTTTGATCGTTCCCAGGAAGACCAGTAGTAGTTTCCGATGCACATCTGGAGGCATTCTGTAATCTGTGGAGTATCCGAGTGTTGATGAAACACAGAAATTGCATCGGGTTTTGAATACAACAGTTACCATGCACACTTTCCTCCATGGGAGTAATGTCTCTAACCGTCTACGCTTTGATCGTTCCCTGGAAGACCAGTAGTAGTTTCCGATTAACATCTGGAGGCATTCTGTAATCTGTGGACTATCAGAGTGTTGATGAAACACAGAAATTGCATCGGGATTGAATACAACAGTTAACCATGCGCACTTTCCTCCATGGGAGTAATGTCACACACAGTCTACGCTTTGATCGTTCCCTGGAAGACCAGTAGTAGTTTCCGATGCACATCGGGAGGCATTCTGTAATCTGAGGACTATCAGAGTGTTGATGAAACACAGAAATTGCATCGCGATTGAATACAAGATTCACCATGCGCACTTTCCTCCATGGGAGTAACGTCTCTAACAGGCTACGCTTTGATCGTTCCCTGGAAGACCAGTAGTAGTTTCCGATGCACATCTGGAAGCTTTCTGTAATCTGTGGACTATCAGAGTGTTCATGAAACACAGAAATTGCATCGGGATTGAATACAACAGTCTCCATGCGCAGTTTCTTCACTGGGAGTAATGTCTCAAACATTCTACGCTTTGATCGTTCCCTGGAAGACCAGTAGTAGTTTCAATTGTACATCTGGAGGCATTCTGTATTCTGTGGACTATCAGAGTGTTGATGAAACACAGAAATTGCATCGGAATTGAATACAAAAGTCAACATGCACACTTTCCTCCATTGGAGTATTGTCTCTAAGAGTCTACGCTTTGATAGTTCCCTGGAAGACCAGTAGTAGTTTCCGATGCACATCTGAAGGCTTTCCGTCATCTGTGCACTATCAGAGTGTTGATGAAACACAGAAATTGCATCGGGATTGAATAAAACAGTCACCATGCGCTCTTTCCTCCATGGGAGTAATGTCTCAAGGAGTTTAGGATTTGATCGTTCCCTGGAAGACCAGTAGTAGTTTCCGATGTACATCTGGTGGCATTCTGTAATCTGTGGGCTATCAGAGTGTTGATGAAACACAGAAATTGCATCGGGTTTGAATACAACAGTCACCATGCGCACTTTCCTCCATTGGAGTAATGTCCCAATCAGTCTACACTTTGATCGTTCCCTGGGAGACCAGTAGTAGTTTCCGATGCACATCGGGAGGCATTCTGTAGTCTGTGGACTATCAGAGTGTTGATGAAACACAGAAATAGCATCGGGATTGAATACAACAGTCACCATGCGCACCATGGGAGTAATGTCTCAAACAGTCTACGCTTTGATCGTTCCCTGGATGACCAGTAGTAGTTTCCGATGCTCATCTGCAGGCATTCTGTAATCTGTGGAGTATCAGAGTGTTGATGAAACCCAGTAATTGCATCGGGTTTTGAATACAACAGTTACCATGCCCACTTTCCTCGATGGGAGTAATGTCTCTAACAGTCTACGCTTTGATCGTTCTCCGGAAGACAAGTAGTAGTTTCCGATGCACATCTGGAGGCATTCTGTAATCTGTGGAGAATCAGAGTATTGATGAAACACTGAAATTGCATCGGGATTGAATACAACAGTTAACCATGCGCACTTTCCTCCATGGGAGTAATGTCACACACAGTCTACGATTTGATCGTTCCCAGGAAGACCAGTAGTAGTTTCCGATGCACATCGGGAGGCATTCTGTAATCTGTGGACTATCAGAGTGTTGATGAAACACAGAAATTGCATCGGGATTGAATACAACAGTCACCATCCGCACTTTCCTCCATCGAAGTAATGTCTGGAACAGTCTACGCCTGGATCGTTCCCAGGTAGACCAGTAGTAGTTTCCGATGCACATCCTGTGGCATTCTGTAATCTGTGAACTATCAGAGTGTTGATGTAACACAGAAAATGCATTGGGATTGAATACAACAGTCACCATGCGCACTTTCCTCCATGGGAGTAATTCGCAAACGGTCTACGCTTTGATCGTTCCGTGGAAGACGAGTAGTAGTTTCCGATGCACATCTGGAGGCATTCTGTAATCTGTGGACTATCAGAGTGTTGATGAAACACAGAAATTGCATCGGGATTGAATACAACAGTCACCATGAGCACATTCCTCCATAAAGGTAATGTCTCTAACAGTCTACGCTTTGATCGTTCCCTGGAAGACCAGTAGTAGTTTCCGATGCACATCTGGAGGCATTCTGTAATCTGTGGACTATCACAGTGTTGATGAAACACAGAAATTGCATCAGGATTGAATACAACAGTCACCATGAGCACATTCCTCCATAAAACTTATGTCCCTAACAGTCTACGCTTTGATCGTTCCCAGGAAGACCAGTAGTAGTTTCCGATGCACATCTGGAGGCATTCTGTAATCTGTGGAGTATCCGAGTGTTGATGAAACACAGAAATTGCATCGGGTTTTGAATACAACAGTTACCATGCACACTTTCCTCCATGGGAGTAATGTCTCTAACAGTCTACGCTTTGATCGTTCCCTGGAAGACCAGTAGTAGTTTCCGATTAACATCTGGAGGCATTCTGTAATCTGTGGACTATCAGAGTGTTGATGAAACACAGAAATTGCATCGGGATTGAATACAACAGTTAACCATGCGCACTTTCCTCCATGGAAGTAATGTCACACACAGTCTACGCTTTGATCGTTCCCTGGAAGACCAGTAGTAGTTTCCGATGCACATCGGGAGGCATTCTGTAATCTGTGGACTATCAGAGTGTTGATGAAACACAGAAATTGCATCGCGATTGAATACAAGATTCACCATGCGCACTTTCCTCCATGGGAGTAATGTCTCTAACAGTCTACGCTTTGATCGTTCCCTGGAAGACCAGTAGTAGTTTCCGATGCACATCGGGAGGCATTCTGTAATCTGTGGACTATCAGAGTGTTGATGAAACACAGAAATTGCATCGCGATTGAATACAAGATTCACCATGCGCACTTTCCTCCATGGGAGTAATGTCTCTAACAGTCTACGCTTTGATCGTTCCCTGGAAGACCAGTAGTAGTTTCCGATGCACATCTGGAGGCTTTCTGTAATCTGTGGACTATCAGAGTGTTCATGAAACACAGAAATTGCATCGGGATTGAATACAACAGTCTCCATGCGCAGTTTCTTCACTGGGAGTAATGTCTCAAACATTCTACGCTTTGATCGTTCCCTGGAAGACCAGTAGTAGTTTCAATTGCACATCTGGAGGCATTCTGTATTCTGTGGACTATCAGAGTGTTGATGAAACACAGAAATTGCATCGGAATTGAATACAAAAGTCACCATGCACACTTTCCTCCATTGGAGTATTGTCTCTAAGAGTCTACGCTTTGATAGTTCCCTGGAAGACCAGTAGTAGTTTCCGATGCACATCTGAAGGCTTTCCGTCATCTGTGCACTATCAGAGTGTTGATGAAACACAGAAATTGCATCGGGATTGAATAAAACAGTCACCATGCGCACTTTCCTCCATGGGAGTAATGTCTCAAGGAGTTTAGGATTTGATCGTTCCCTGAAAGACCAGTAGTAGTTTCCAATGTACATCTGGTGGCATTCTGTAATCTGTGGGCTATCAGAGTGTTGATGAAACACAGAAATAGCATCGGGATTGAATAAAACAGTCACCATGCGCACTTTCCTCCATGGGAGTAATGTCTCAAGGAGTTTAGGATTTGATCGTTCCCTGGAAGACCAGTAGTAGTTTCCGATGCACATCTGGAGGCATTCTGTAATCTGTGGAGAATCAGAGTATTGATGAAACACTGAAATTGCATCGGGATTGAATACAACATTTACCATGCGCACTTTCCTCCATGGGAGTAATGTCTCTAACAGTCTACGCTTTGATCGTTCCCTGGAAGACCAGTAGTAGTTTCCGATGCACATCTGGAGGCTTTCTGTAATCTGTGGACTATCAGAGTGTTGATGAAACACAGAAATTGCATCGGGATTGAATACAACAGTCACCATGCGCACTTTACTCCATGGGAGTAATGTATCAAACAGTCTACGCTTTGATCGTTCCCTGGAAGATCAGTAGTAGTTTCCGATGCATATCTGGAGGCATTCTGTAAGCTGTGGAGTATCAGAGTGTTGATGAACACAGAAATTGCATCGGGATTGAATACAACAGTTACCAAGCGAACTTTCCTCCATGGGAGAAATGTCTCTAACAGTCTACGATTTGATCGTTCCCTGGAAGACCAGTAGTAGTTTCCGATGCACATCTGGAGGCTTTCTGTAATCTGTGGAATATCAGAGTGTTGATGAAACACAGAAATTGCATCGGGATTGAATACAACTGTTACCATGCGCACTTTCCTCCATGGGAGTAATCTCAAACAGTCTACGATTTGATCGTTCCCTGGAAGACCAGTAGTTGTTTCCGATGCACATCTGGTGGCATTCTGTAATCTGTGGACTATCAGAGTGTTGATGAAACACAGAAAATGCATCGGGATTGATTACAACAGTTACCATGCGCACTTTCCTCCATGGGTGTTATGTCTCAAAGAGTTTACTCTTTGATCGTTCCCTGAAAGACCAGTAGTAGTTTCCAATGCACATCTGGAGGCATTCTGTAATCTGTGGACTATCAGAGTGTTGATGAAACACAGAAATTGCATCGGGTTTGAATGCAACAGTCACCATGCGCACTTTCCTCCTTGGGAGAAACGTGTCTAACAGTCTTCGCTCTGATCGTTCCCTGGAAGACCAGTAGTAGTTTCCGATGCACATCTGGACGCTTTCTGTAATCTGTGGACTATCAGAGTGTTGATGAAACACAGAAATAGCATCGGGATTGAATACAACAGTTACCATGCGCACTTTCGTCCATTGGAGTAATTCTCAAACAGTCTACGATTTGATCGTTCCCTGGAAGACTAGTAGTAGTTCCCGATGCACATCTGGTGGCATTCTGTAAACTGTGGATTATCAGAGTGTTGATGAAACACAGAAATTGATTCGGGATTAAATACAACACTCACCATGCGCACTTTCCTCCATGGGAGTAATTCTCAAACAGTCTACGATTTGATCGTTCCCTGGAAGACCAGTAGTTGTTTCCGATTACACATCTGGTGGCATTCTGTAATCTGTGGACTATCAGAGTGTTGATGAAACACAGAAAATGCATCGGGATTGATTACAAGAGTTACCATGCGCACTTTCCTCCATGGGTGTTATGTCTCAAAGAGTTTACTCTTTGATCGTTCCCTGGAAGACCAGTAGTAGTTTCCGATGCACATCTGGAGGCATTCTGTAATCTGTGGACTATCAGAGTGTTGATGAAACACAGAAATTGCATCGGGTTTGAATACAACAGTCACCATGCGCACTTTCCTCCTTGGGAGTAACGTGTCTAACAGTCTTCACTTTGATCGTCACCTGGAAGACCAGTAGTAGTTTCCGATGCACATCTGGACGCTTTCTGTAATCTGTGGACTATCAGAGTGTTGATGAAACACAGAAATAGCATCGGGATTGAATACAACAGTTACCATGCGCACATTCCTCCATGGGAGTAATTCTCAAACAGTCTACGATTTGATAGTTCCATGGAAGACTAGTAGTAGTTCCCGATGCACATCTGGTGGCATTCTGTAATCTGTGGACTATCAGAGTGTTGATGAAACACAGAAATTGATTCGGGATTAAATACAACAGTCACCATGCGCACTTTCCTCCACCGAAGGTATATCTCAAGCAGTCGACGCTTTGATCGTTCCCTGGAAGACCAGTAGTAGTTTCCGATGCACATCTGGTGTCATCCTGTAATCTGTGGACTATCAGAGTGTTGATGAAACACAGAAATTGCATCGGGATTGAATACAACAGTCACTATGCGCAATTTCCTGCATGGGAGTAATGTCTCAAAGAGTTTACGCTTTGATCGTTCCCTGAAAGACCAGTAGTAGATTCCGATGCACATCTGGAGGCATTCTGTAAGCAGTGGACTATCAGAGTGTTGATGAAACACAGAAATTGCATCGGGATTGAATACAACAGTCAACATGCGCACTTTCCTCCATCGGAGTAATGTCCCAAACAGTCTACACTTTGATCGTTCCCTGGAAGACCAGTAGTAGTTTCCGATGCACCTTGGGGGGCATTCTGTAATCTGTGGACTATCAGAGTGTTGATGAAACACAGAAATAGCATCGGGATTGAATACAACAGTCACCATTCGCATTTTTCCTCCATGGGAGTAATCTCTCAAACAGTCTACGCTTTGATCGTTCCCTGGATGACCAGTAGTGGTTTCCGATGCTCATCTGGATTCATTCTGTAATCTGTGGGGTATCAGAGTGTTGATGAAACCCAGAAATTGCATCGGGTTTTGAATACAACAGTTACCATGCACACTTTCCTCCATGGGAGTAATGTCTCTATCAGCCTACGCTTTGATCGTTCCCTGGAAGCCCAGTAGTAGTTTCCGATTAACATCTGGAAGCATTCTGTAATCTGTGGACTATCAGAGTGTTGATGAAACACAGAAATAGCATCGGGATTGAATACAACTGTCACCATGCGCACTTTCCTCCATGGGAGTAATGTCTCACACAGTCTACGCTTTGATCGTTCCCTGGATGACCAGTAGTAGTTTCCGATGCTCATCTGGAGGCATTCTGTAATCTGTGGACTATCAGAGTGTTGATGAAACAGAGAAATTGCATCGGGATTGAATACAACAGTCACCATGAGCACATTCCACCATAAAAGTAATGTCTCTAACAGTCTACGCTTTGATCGTTCTCTTGAAGAACATTAGTAGTTTCCGATGCACATCTGGAGGCATTCTGTAATCTGTGGACTATCAGAGTGTTGATGAAACACAGAAATTGCATCGGGATTGAATACAACAGTCACCATGATCACATTCCTCCATAAAACTAATGTCCCTAACAGTCTACGCTTTGATCGTCCCTGGAAGCCCAGTAGTAGTTTCGGAATAACATCTGGAGGCATTCTGTAATCTGTGGACTATCAGAGTGTTGATGAAACACAGAAATTGCATCGGGATTGAATACAACAGTTAACCATGTGCTCTTTCCTCCATGGGAGTAATGTCACAAACAGTCTACGCTTTGATCGTTCCCTGGAAGACCAGTAGTAGTTTCCGATGCACATCGGGAGGCATTCTGTAATCTGTGGACTATCAGAGTGTTGATGAAACACAGAAATTGCATCGCGATTGAATACAACATTCACCATGCGCATTTTCCTCCATGGGAGTAATGTCTCAAAGAGTCTACGATTTGATCGTTCCCTGGAAGACCAGTAGTAGTTTCCGATGCACTTCTGGAGGCATTCTGTAATCTGTGGAGTATCAGAGTGTTGATGAAACACAGAATTTGAATCGGGATTGAATACAACAGTCACCATGCGCACTTTCCTCCATGGGAGTAATTCTCAAACAGTCTACGCTTTGATCGTTTCCTGGAAGACCAGTAGTAGCTTCCGATGCACATCTGGTGGCATTCTGTAATCAGTGGACTATCAGAGTGTTTATGAAACCCAGAAATTGCATCGGGATTGAATACAACATTCACCATCCGCACTTTCCTCCATGGGAGTAATGTCTGAAACAGTCTACGCCTGGATCGTTCCCAGGAAGACCAGTAGTAGTTTCCGATGCACATCTCGTGGCAATCTATAATCTGTGGACTATCAGAGTGTTGATGAAACACAGAAATTGCATCGGGATTGAATACAACAGTCACCATGCGCACATTCCTGCATAATAGTAATGTCTCAAACAGTCTGCGCTTTGATCGTTACCTCGAAGACCAGTAGAAATTTCCGATGAACATCTGGAGGCATTCTGTAATCTGTGGACTATCAGAGTGTTGATGAAACACAGAAATTGTATCGGGATTGAATACAACAGTCACCATGCGCACTTTCCTCCACTGCAGTAATGTCTCAAACAGTCTATGCTTTGATCGTTCCCTGGAAGACCAATAGTAGTTTCCGATGAACATCTGGTGGCATTCTGTAATCTGTGGACTATCAGAGTGTTGATGAAACACAGAAATTGCATCGGGATTGAAAACAACAGTCACCATGCGCACTTTCCTCCATGGGAGTAATTCTCAAACAGTCTATGCTTTGATCGTTCCCTGGAAGACCAGTAGTAGTTTCCGATGCACATCTGGTGGCATTCTGTAATCTGTGGACTATCAGAGTGTTGATGAAACAATAGAAATTGCATCGGGATTGAATACAACAGTCACCATGCGCACTTTCCCCCATGGGAGTAATGTCTCAAAGGGTTTACGCTTTGATCGATCCCTGGAAGACCAGCAGTAGTTTACGATGCACATCTGGAGGCATTCTGTATTCTGTGGACTATTAGAGTGCTGATGAAACACAGAAATGGCAATTGGATTGAATACTACAGTTGCCATGCGCACTTTCCTCCATGGGAGTAATGTCTCAAACAGTCTACGCTTTGATCGTTAGCTGGAAGACCAGTAGTAGTTTCCGATGCACATCTTGAAACATTCTGTAATCTGTGGACTATCAGAGTGTTGATGAAACACAGAAATTGCATCGGGATTGAATACAACAGTCACAATGCGCACTTTCCTCCACGGGAGTAATGTCTCAAACAATCTACGCTTTGATCTTTCCCTGGAAGACCAGTAGAAGTTTCCGATGCACATCTGGAGGCATTCTGTAATCTGTGGACTATCAGAGTGTTGATGAAACACAGAAATTGCATCAGGATTGAATACAACAGTCACCATGCGCACTTTCCTCCCTGGGAGTAATGTCTCTAACAGTCTACGATTTGATCGTTCCCTGGAAGACCAGTAGTAGTTTCCGATGCACATCTGGAGGCTTTCTGTAATCTGTGGACTATCAGAGTGTTGATGAAACACAGAAATTGCATCGGGATTGAATACAACAGCCTCCATGCGCAGTTTCCTCAATGGGAGTAATGTCTCAAACATTCTACGCTATGATCGTTCCCTGAAAGATCAGTAGTAGTTTCAAGACACATCTGGAGGCATTCTGTATTCTGTGGACTATCAGAGTGTTGATGAAACACAGAAATTGCATCGGAATTGAATACAACTGTCACCATGCACACTTTCCTCCATTGGAGTAATGTCTCTAACAGTCTACGCTTTGATAGTTCCCTGGAAGACCAGTAGTAGTTTCCGATGCACATCTGGAGGCATTCTGTATTCTGTGGACTATCAGAGTGTTGATGAAACACAGAAATTGCATCGGAATTGAATAAAACAGTCACCATGCGCACTTTTCTAAATGGGCGTAATGTCTCTAACAGTCTACGCTTTGATCGTTCCCTGCAAGACCAGTAGTATTTTCCGATGCACATCTGCAGGCTTTCCGTAATCTGTGGACTATCAGAGTGATGATGAAACACAGAAATTACATCGTGATTGAATACAACAGTCACAATGCGTACTCTCCTCCACGGGAGGTATGTCTCAAACAGTCTACGCTTTGATCGTTCCCTGGAAGACCAATAGTAGTGTCCGATGCACATCTGGAGGCATTCTGTAATTTTTCGACTATCAGAGTGTTGATGAAACACAGAAATTGCATCGGGATTGAATACAACAGTCACCATCCGCACTTTCCTCCTTGGGAGTAATGTCTGAAACAGTCTTGGCTTTGACCGTTCTTTGGAAGACCAGAAGTAGTTTCTGATGCACATCTCGTGGCATTCTGTAATCTGTGGACTATCAGAGCGTTGATGAAACACAGAAAGTGCATCGGGATTGAATTCAACAGTCACCTTGCGCACTTTCCTCCATGGGTGTAATGTCTCAAGGAGTTTACGATTTGATCGTTCCCTGGAAGACCAGTAGTAGTTTCCGATGTACATCTGGTGGCATTCTGTAATCTGTGGACTATCAGAGTGTTGATGAAACACAGAAATTGCGTCGGGTTTGAATAAAACAGTCACCATGCGCACTTTCCTCCTTGGGAGTAATGTGTCTAACAGTCTTCGCTTTGATCGTTCCCTGGAAGACCAGTAGTAGTTTCTGGTGCACATCTGGACGCTTTCTGTAATCTGTGGACTATCAGAGTGTTGATGAAACACAGAAATAGCATCGGGATTGAATACAACATTTACCATGCGCACTTTCCTCCATGGGAGTAATTCTCAAACAGTCTACGATTTTATCGTTCCCTGGAAGACCAGTAGTAGCTCCCGATGCACATCTGGTGGCATTCTGTAATCTGTGGACTATCAGAGTGTTGATGAAACACAGAAATTGATTCGGGAATAAATACAACAGTCACCATGCGCACTTTCCTCCACGGAAGGTATATCTCAAACAGTCGACGCTTTGATCGTTCCCTGGAAGACCAGTAGTAGTTTCCGATGCACATCTGTTGGCATCCTGTAATCTGCGGACTATCAGAGTGTTGATGAAACACAGAAATTGCATCCTGATTGAATACAACAGTCACCACCCGCACTTTCCTGCATGGGAGTAATGTCTCAAAGAGTTTACGCTTTGATCGTTCCCTGAAAGACCTGTAGTAGATTCCGATGCACATCTGGAGGCATTCTGTAAGCTGTGGACTATCAGAGTGTTGATGAAACACAGAAATTGCATCGGGATTGAATACAACAGTCACCATGCGCACTTTCCTCCATGGGAGTAATGTCCCAAACAGTCTACACTTTGAGCGTTCCCTGGAAGACCAGTAGTAGTTTCCGATGCACATCGGGAGGCATTCTGTAATCTGTGGACTATCAGAGTGTTGATGAAACACAGAAATAGCATCGGGATTGAATACAACAGACACCATGCGCACTTTCCTCCATGGGAGTAATGTCTCAAACAGTCTACGCTTTGATCTTTCCCTGGATGACCAGTAGTAGTTTCCGATGCTCATCTGGAGGCATTCTGTAATCTGTGGAGTATCAGAGTGTTGATGAAACCCAGAAATTGCATCGGGTTTTGAATACAACAGTTACCATGCCCACTTTCCTCCATGGAGTAATGTCTCTAACAGTCTACGCTTTGATCGTTCTCCGGAAGACAAGTAGTAGTTTCCGATGCACATCTGGAGGCATTCTGTAATCTGTGGAGAATCAGAGTGTTGATGAAACACTGAAATTGCATCGGGATTGAATACAACATTTACCATGCGCACTTTCCTCCATGGGAGTAATGTCTCTAACAGTCTACGCTTTGATCGTTCCCTGGAAGACCAGTCGTAGTTTCCGATGCACATCTGGAGGCTTTCTGTAATCTGTGGACTATCAGAGTGTTGATGAAACACAGAAATTGCATCGGGATTGAATACAACAGTCACCATGCGCACTTTACTCCATGGGAGTAATGTCTCTAACAGTCTACGCTTTGATCGTTCCCTGGAAGACGAGTAGTAGTTTCCGATGCACATCTGGAGGCTTTCCGTAATCTTTGGACTATCAGAGTGTTGATAAAACACAGAAATTGCATCGGGATTGAATACAACAGTCACCATGCGCACTTTCCTCCACGGGAGGTATGTCTCAAACAGTCGACGCTTTGATCGTTCCCTGGAAGACCAGTAGTAGTTTCCGATGCACATCTGGTGGCATCCTGTAATGTGGACTATCAGAGTGTTGATGAAACACAGAAATTGCATCGGGATAGAATACAACAGTCACCATCCGCACTTTCCTGCATTGGAGTAATGTCTGAAACAGTCTACGCTTTGATCGTTCCCGGGAAGACCAGTAGTTGTTTCTGATGCACATCTCGTGGCATTCTGTAATCTGTGGACTATAAGAGTGTTGATGAAACACAGAAATTGCATCGGGAGTGAATACAACAGTCACGATGCGCACTTTCCTCCATGGGAGTAATGTCTCAAACAGTCTACGTTTGATCATTCCCTGGAAGACCAGTAGTAGTTTCCGATGCATATCTGGTGCCATTCTGTAATCTGTGGACTATCAGAGTGTTCATGAAACACAGAAATTGCATCGGGAATGAATACAACAGTCACCATGTGCACTTTCCTCCACGGGAGGTATGTCTCAAACAGTCTACGTTTTGATCGTTCCCCGGAAGACAAGTAGTAGTTTCCGATGCACATCTGGAGGCATTCTGTAATCTGTGGACTATCAGAGTCTTGATGAAACACATAAATTGCATCGGGATTGAATACAACAGTTACCATGCGCACTTTCCTCCATGGGAGTAATGTCCCAAACAGTCTACACTTTGATCGTTCCCTGGAAGACCTGTAGTAGTTTCCGATGCACATCGGGAGGCATTCTGTAATCTGTGGACTATCAGAGTGTTGATGAAACACAGAAATAGCATCGGGATTGAATACAACAGTCACCATGCGCACTTTCCTCCATGGGAGTAATGTCTCTAACAGTCTACGCTTTGATCTTTCCCTGGATGACCAGTAGTAGTTTCCGATGCTCATCTGGAGGCATTCTGTAATCTGTGGAGTATCAGAGTGTTGATGAAACCCAGAAATTGCATCGGGTTTTGAATACAACAGTTACCATGCCCACTTTCCTCCATGGGTGTAATGTCTCTAACAGTCTACGCTTTGATCGTTCTCCTGAAGACAAGTAGTAGTTTCCGATGCACATCTGGAGGCATTCTGTAATCTGTGGAGAATCAGAGTGTTGATGAAACACTGAAATTGCATCGGGATTGAATACAACATTTACCATGCGCACTTTCCTCCATGGGAGTAATGTCTCTAACAGTCTACGCTTTGATCGTTCCCTGGAAGACCAGTAGTAGTTTCCGATGCACATCTGGAGGCTGTCTGTAATCTGTGGACTATCAGAGTGTTGATGAAACACAGAAATTGCATCGGGATTGAATACAACAGTCACCATGCGCACTTTACTCCATGGGAGTAATGTCTCTAACAGTCTACGATTTGATCGTTCCCTGGAAGACGAATAGTAGTTTCCGATGCACATCTGGAGGCTTTCCGTAATCTTTGGACTATCAGAGTGTTGATGAAACACAGAAATTGCATCGGGATTGAATACAACAGTCACCATGCGCACTTTCCTGCAAGGGAGTAATGTCTCAAACAGTCTACGCTTTGATCGTTCCCTGTAAGACCAGTAGTAGTTTCCGGTGCACATCTGGAGAAATTATGTAATCTGTGGACTATCAGAGTGTTGATGAAACACAGAAATTGGATCGGGATTGAATACAACAGTCACCATGCGCACTTTCCTCCATAGGAGTAATGTCTCATACAGTCTACGCTTTGATCGTTCCCTGGAAGACCAGTAGTAGTCTCCGATGCTCATCTGGAGGCATTCTGTAATCTGTGGAGTATCAGAGTGTTGATGAAACACAGAAATTGCATCGGGATTAAATACAACAGTCACCATGCGCACTTTCCTCCATGGGAGTAATGTCTCAAACAGTCCTCGCTTTGATCGTTCCCTGGAAGACCAGTAGCAGTTTCCGATGCACATCTGGAGGAATTCTAAATCTGTGGACTATCAGAGTGTTGATGAAACATAGAAATGGCATCGGGATTGAATACAACAGTCACCATGAGCACATTCCTCCATAAAATTAATGTCTCAAACAGTCTACGCTTTGATCGTTCCCTGGAAGACCTGTAGTAGTTTCCGATGCACATCTGGAGGCATTCTGCAATCTGTGGACTATCAGAGTGTTGATGAAACACAGAAATTGCGTCGGGATTGAATACAACAGTCACGATGCGCACTTTCCTCCGTGGGTGTAATGTCTCAAACAGTCCTCGCTTTGATCGTTCCCTGGAAGACCAGTAGTAGTTTCCGATGCATATCTGGAGGCATACTGTAATCTGTGGAGTATCAGAGTGTTAATGAAACACAGAAATTGCATCGGGATTGAATACAACAGTTACCATGCGCACTTTCCTCCATGGGAGTAATGTCTCTAACAGTCTACGCTTTGAACGTTCCCTGGAAGACCAGTAGTAGTTTACGATGCACATCTGGAGGCTTTCTGTAATCTGTGGACTATTAGAGTGTTGATGAAACACAGAAATTGCATCGGGATTGAATACAACAGTTACCATGCGCAGTTTCCTCCATGGGGGTAATGTCTTAAACAGTCTACGATTTGATCGTTCCCTGGAAGACCTGAAGTAGTTTCAATTGCACATCTGGAGGCATTCTGTAATCTGTGGACTATCAGAGTGTAGATGAAACACAGAAATTGCATCGGGATTGAATACAACAGTCACCATGCGCACATTACTCCATGGGAGTAATGTCTCTAACAGTCTAGAGATTTGATCGTTCCCTGGAAGACCTGTAGTAGTTTCCGATGCACATCTGGAGGCTTTCCGTAATCTTTGGACTATCAGAGTGTTGATGAAACACAGAAATTGCATCGGGATTAAATACAACAGTCACCATGCGCACTTTCCTCCATGGGAGTAATGTCCCTAACAGTCTACGATTTGATCGTAGCCTGGAAGACCAGTAGTAGTTTCCGATGCACATCGGGAGGCATTCTGTAATCTGTGGGCTATAAGAGTTTTGATGAAACACAGAAATTGCATCGGGATTGTATACAACAGTCACCATGCGCACTTTACTCCATGGGAGTAATGTCTCTAACAGTCTACGCTTTGATCGTTCCCTGGAATACCAGTAGTAGTGTCCGATGCAAATCTGGAGGCATTCTGTAATCTGTGGACTATCAGAGTATTGATGAAACATAGAAATTGCATCGGGATTGAATACAACAGTCACCATGAGCACATTCCTCCATAAAAGTAATGTCTCAAACAGTCTACGATTTGATCGTTCCCTGGAAGACCAGTAGTAGCTTCCGATGCACATCTGGAGGCATTCTATATTCTGTGGAGTATCAGAGTGTTGATGAAACACAGAAATTGCCTCGGGATTGAATACAACAGTCACGATGCGCACTTTCCTCCATGGGAGTAATGTCTCAAACAGTCTACGCTTTGATCGTTCCCTGGAAGACCAGTAGTAGTTTCCGATGCATATCTGCTGCCATTCTGTAATCTGTGGACTATCAGAGTGTTCATGAAACACAGAAATTGCATCGGGAATGAATACAACAGTCACCATGTGCACTTTCCTCCACGGGAGGTATGTCTCAAACAGTCTACGCTTTTGATCGTTCCCCGGAAGACAAGTAGTAGTTTCCGATGCACATCTGGAGGCATTCTGTAATCTGTGAACTATCAGAGTGTTGATGAAACACAGAAATTGCATCGGGATTGAATACAACAGTTACCATGCGCACTTTCCTGAATGGGAGTAATTCTCAAACAGTCTACGATTTGATCGTTCCCTGGAAGACCAGTAGTTGTTTCCGATGCACATCTGGAGGCATTCTGTAATCTGTGGACTATCAGAGTGTTGATGAAACACAGAAATTGCATCGGGATTTAATACAACAGCCTCCATGCGCAGTTTTCTCCATGTGGGTAATGTCTTAAACAGTCTACGATTTGATCGTTCCTTGGAAGACCAGAAGTAGTTTCAATTGCACATCAGGAGGCATTCTGTAATCTGTGGACAATCAGAGTGTTGATGAAACACAGAAATTGCATCGGGATTGAATACAACAGTCACCATGCGCACTTTCCTCCATGGGAGTAATGTCTCTAACAGTCTACGCTTTGATGGTTCCCCAGAAGCCAAGTAGTAGTTTCCGGTGCACATCTGGAGAATTTCCGTAATCTGTGGACTATCAGAGTGTTGATGAAACACAGAAATTGCATCGGGATTGAATACAACAGTCTCCATGCGCACTTTCCTCCATGGGGGTAATGTCTTAAACAATCTACGCTTTGATCGTTCCTTGGATGACCACAAGTAGTTTCAATTGCACATCTGGAGGCATTCTGTAATCTGTAAACTATCAGAGTGTTGATGAAACACAGAAATTGCATCGGGATTGATTACAACTGTCACCATGCGCACTTTACTCCATGGGAGTAATGTCTCTAACAGTCTACGCTTTGATCGTTCCCTGGAAGACCAGTAGTAGTTTCCGATGCACATCTGGAGGCTTTCCGTAATCTTTCTACTATCAGAGTGTTGATGAAACACAGAAATTGCATCGGGATTGAATACAACAGTCACCATGCGCACTTTCCTCCATGGGAGTAATGTCTCTAACAGTCTACGCTTTGATCGTTCCCCGGAAGACAAGTAGTAGTTTCCGATGCACATCTGGAGGCATTCTGTATTCTATGGAGAATCAGAGTGTTGATGAAACACTGAAATTGCATCGGGATTGAATACAACAGTCACCATGCGCACTTTACTCCATGGGAGTAATGACTCTAACAGTCTACGCTTTGATCTTTCCCTGGAAGACCAATAGTAGTTTCCGATGCACATCTGGAGGCTTTCCGTAATCTTTGGACTATCAGAGTGTTGATGAAACACAGAAATTGCATCGGGATTAAATACAACAGTCACCATGCGCACTTTCCTCCATGGGAGTAATTATCAAACAGTCTATGCTTGAATAGTTCTCTGGATGACCAGTAGTAGTTTCCGATGCATATCTGGTGCCATTCTGTAATCTGTGGACTATCAGAGTGTTCATGAAAGACTGAAATTGCATCGGGAATGAATACAACAGTCACCATCTGCACTTTCCTCCACGGGAGGTATGTCTCAAACAGTCTACGGTTTGATCGTTCCCTGGAAGACCAATAGTAGTTTTCGATGCACATCTGGTGGCATTCTGTAATCTGTGGACTATCAGAGTGTTGATGCAACACAGAAATAGCATCGGGATTGAATACAACAGTCACCATCCGCACTTTCCTCCGTGGGAGTAATGTCTGAAACAGTCTACGTTTTGATCGTTCCCTGGAAGACCAGTAGTGGTTTCCGATGCACATCTGTTGGCATTCTATAATCTGTGGACTATCAGAGTGTTGATGAAACACAGAAATTGCATCGGGATTGAATACAACAGTCACCATGCGCACTTTCCTCCATGGTACTAATGTCCCAAACAGTCTACGCTTTGATCGTTATCTGGAAGACCAGTAGTAGTTTCCGATGCACATCGGGAAGCATTCTGTAATCTGTGGACTATCAGAGTGTTGATGAAACACAGAAATTGCATCGGGATTGAGTACAACAGTCACCATGCGCACTTTCCTCCATGGGAGTAATGTCCCTAACAGTCTACGCTTTGATCGTAGCCTGGAAGACCAGTAGTAGTTTCCGATGCACATCGGGAGGCATTCTGTAATCTGTGGACTATAAGAGTGTTGATGAAACACAGAAATTGCATCGGGATTGAATACAACAGTCACCATGCGCACTTTACTCCATGGGAGTAATGTCTCTAACAGTCTACGCTTTGATCGTTCCCTGGAATACCAGTAGTAGTGTCCGATGCACATCTGGAGGCATTCTGTAATCTGTGGAATATCAGAGTGTTGATGAGACACTGAAATTGCATCGGGATTGAATACAACAGTCACCATGCGCACTTTCCTCCATCGGAGTAATGTCTCAAACAGTCTACGCTTTGATCGTTCCCTGGAAGACCTGTAGTAGTTTCCGATGCACATCTGGAGGCATTCTGTAATCTGTGGACTATCAGAGTGTTGATGAAACACAGAAATTGCATCAGGATTGAATACAACAGTCACGATGCGCACTTTCCTCCATGGGAGTAATGTATCAAACAGTCTACGCTTTGATCGTTCCCTGGAAGATGAGTAGTAGTTTCCGATTCACATCTGGAGGCTTTCCGTAATCTTTGGACTAACAGAGTGTTGATGAAACACAGAAATTGCATCGGGATTGAATACTACAGTCACCATGCGCACTTTCCTCCATGGGAGAAATGTCTCTAACAGTCTACGCTTTGATCGTTCCCCGGAAGACAAGTAGTAGTTTCCGGTGCACATCTGGAGGCTTTCCGTAATCTGTGGACTATCAGAGTGTTGATGAAACACAGAAATTGCATCGGGATTGAATACAACAGTCTCCATGCGCACTTTCCTCCATGGGGGTAATGTCTTAAACAGTCTACGCTTTGATCGTTCCCTGGAAGACCACAAGTAGTTTCAATTGCACATCTGGAGGCATTCTGTAATCTGTGGACTATCAGAGTGTTGATGAAACACAGAAATTGCATCGGGATTGAATACAACAGTCACCATGCGCAATTTACTCCATGGGAGTAATGTCTCTAACAGTCTACGCTTTGATCGTTCCCTGGAAGACCAGTAGTAGTTTCCGATGCACATCTGGAGGCTTTCCGTAATCTTTGGACTATCAGAGTGTTGATGAAACACAGAAATTGCATCGGGATTGAATACAACAGTCACCATGCGCACTTTCCTCCATGGGAGTAATGTCTCTAACAGTCTACGCTTTGATCGTTCCCCGGAAGACAAGTAGTAGTTTCCAATGCACATCTGGAGGCATTCTGTAATCTGTGGAGAATCAGAGTGTTGATGAAACACTGAAATTGCATCGGGATAGAATACAACAGTCACCATGCGCACTTTCCTCCATGGGAGTAATGTCTCAAACAGTCTACGCTTTGATCGTTCCGTGGAAGACCAATAGTAGTTTCCGATGCATATCTGGTGCCATTCTGTAATCTGTGGACTATCAGAGTGTTCATGAAACACAGAAATTGCATCGGGAATGAATACAACAGTCACCATGTGCACTTTCCTCCACGGGATGTATGTCTCAAACAGTCTACGCTTTTGATCGTTCACCGGAAGACAAGTAGTAGTTTCCGATGCTCATCTGGAGGCATTCTGTAATCTGTGAACTATCAGAGTGTTGATGAAACACAGAAATTGCATCGGGATTGAATACAACAGTTACCATGCGCACTTTCCTGAATGGGAGTAATTCTCAAACAGTCTATGATTTGATCGTTCCCTGGAAGACCAGTAGTTGTTTCCGATGCACATCTGGTGGCATTCTGTAATCTGTGGACTATCAGAGTGTTGATGAAACACAGAAAATGCATCGGGATTGATTACAACAGTTACCATGCGCACTTTCCTCCATGGGTGTAATGTCTCAAAGAGTTTACTCTTTGATCGTTCCCTGAAAGACCAGTAGTAGTTTCCGATGCACATATGGAGGCATTCTGTAATCTGTGGACTATCAGAGTGTTGATGAAACACAGAAATTGCATCGGGATTTAATACAACAGCCTCCATGCGCAGTTTTCTCCATGTGGGTAATGTCTTAAACAGTCTACGATTTGATCGTTCCCTGGAAGACCAGAAGTAGTTTCAATTGCACATCAGGAGGCATTCTGTAATCTGTGGACAATCAGAGTGTTGATGAAACACAGAAATTGCATCGGGATTGAATACAACAGTCACCATGCGCACTTTCCTCCATGGGAGTAATGTCTCTAACAGTCTACGCTTTGATAGTTCCCCAGAAGCCAAGTAGTAGTTTCCGGTGCACATCTGGAGAATTTCCGTAATCTGTGGACTATCAGAGTGTTGATGAAACACAGAAATTGCATCGGGATTGAATACAACGGTCTCCATGCGCACTTTCCTCCATGGGGGTAATGTCTTAAACAATCTACGCTTTGATCGTTCCTTGGATGACCACAAGTAGTTTCAATTGCACATCTGGAGGCATTCTGTAATCTGTAAACTATCAGAGTGTTGATGAAACACAGAAATTGCATCGGGATTGATTACAACTGTCACCATGCGCACTTTACTCCATGGGAGTAATGTCTCTAACAGTCTACGCTTTGATCGTTCCCTGGAAGACCAGTAGTAGTTTCCGATGCACATCTGGAGGCTTTCCGTAATCTTTCTACTATCAGAGTGTTGATGAAACACAGAAATTGCATCGGGATTGAATACAACAGTCACCATGCGCACTTTCCTCCATGGGAGTAATGTCTCTAACAGTCTACGCTTTGATCGTTCCCCGGAAGACAAGTAGTAGTTTCCGATGCACATCTGGAGGCATTCTGTAATCTGTGGAGAATCAGAGTGTTGATGAAACACTGAAATTGCATCGGGATTGAATACAACAGTCACCATGCGCACTTTCCTCCATGGGAGTAATGTGTCCAACAGTCTTCGCTTTGATCGTTCCCTGGAAGACCAGTAGTAGTTTCCGATGCATATCTGGAGGCTTTCTGTAATCTGTGTACTATCAGAGTGTTGATGAAACACAGAAATTGCCTCGGGATTGAAAACTACATTCACCATGCGCACTTTCCTCCATGGGAGTAATTATCAAACAGTCTATGCTTGAATCGTTCTCTGGATGACCAGTAGTAGTTTCCGATGCATATCTGGTGCCATTCTGTAATCTGTGGACTATCAGAGTGTTCATGAAAGACTGAAATTGCATCGGGAATGAATACAACAGTCACCATGTGCACTTTCCTCCACGGGAGGTATGTCTCAAACAGTCTACGGTCTGATCGTTCCCTGGAAGACCAATAGTAGTTTCCGATGCACATCTGGTGGCATTCTGTAATCTGTGGACTATCAGAGTGTTGATGCAACACAGAAATAGCATCGGGATTGAATACAACAGTCACCATCCGCACTTTCCTCCGTGGGAGTAATGTCTGAAACAGTCTACGTTTTGATCGTTCCCTGGAAGACCAGTAGTAGTTTCCGATGCACATCTGTTGGCATTCTATAATCTGTGGACTATCAGAGTGTTGATGAAACACAGAAATTGCATCGGGATTGAATACAACAGTCACCATGCGCACTTTCCTCCATGGTACTAATGTCCCAAACAGTCTACGCTTTGATCGTTATCTGGAAGACCAGTAGTAGTTTCCGATGCACATCGGGAAGCATTCTGTAATCTGTGGACTATCAGAGTGTTGATGAAACACAGAAATTGCATCGGGATTGAATACAACAGTCACCATGCGCACTTTCCTCCATGGGAGTAATGTCCCTAACAGTCTACGCTTTGATCGTAGCCTGGAAGACCAGTAGTAGTTTCCGATGCACATCGGGAGGCATTCTGTAATCTGTGGACTATAAGAGTGTTGATGAAACACAGAAATCGCATCGGGATTGAATACAACAGTCACCATGCGCACTTTACTCCATGGGAGTAATGTCTCTAACAGTCTACGCTTTGATCGTTCCCTGGAATACCAGTAGTAGTGTCCGATGCACATCTGGAGGCATTCTGTAATCTGTGGAATATCAGAGTGTTGATGAAACACTGAAATTGCATCGGGATTGAATACAACAGTCACCATGCGCACTTTCCTCCATCGGAGTAATGTCTCAAACAGTCTACGCTTTGATCGTTCCCTGGAAGACCTGTAGTAGTTTCCGATGCACATCTGGAGGCATTCTGTAATCTGTGGACTATCAGAGTGTTGATGAAACACAGAAATTGCATCAGGATTGAATACAACAGTCACGATGCGCACTTTCCTCCATGGGAGTAATGTATCAAACAGTCTACGCTTTGATCGTTCCCTGGAAGATGAGTAGTAGTTTCCGATTCACATCTGGAGGCTTTCCGTAATCTTTGGACTAACAGAGTGTTGATGAAACACAGAAATTGCATTGGGATTGAATACTACAGTCACCATGCGCACTTTCCTCCATGGGAGTAATGTCTCTAACAGTCTACGCTTTGATCGTTCCCCGGAAGACAAGTAGTAGTTTCCGGTGCACATCTGGAGGCTTTCCGTAATCTGTGGACTATCAGAGTGTTGATGAAACACAGAAATTGCATCGGGATTGAATACAACAGTCTCCATGCGCACTTTCCTCCATGGGGGTAATGTCTTAAACAGTCTACGCTTTGATCGTTCCCTGGAAGACCACAAGTAGTTTCAATTGCACATCTGGAGGCATTCTGTAATCTGTGGACTATCAGAGTGTTGATGAAACACAGAAATTGCATCGGAATTGAATACAACAGTCACCATGCGCAATTTACTCCATGGGAGTAATGTCTCTAACAGTCTACGCTTTGATCGTTCCCTGGAAGACCAGTAGTAGTTTCCGATGCACATCTGGAGGCTTTCCGTAATCTTTGGACTATCAGAGTGTTGATGAAACACAGAAATTGCATCGGGATTGAGTACAACAGTCACCATGCGCACTTTCCTCCATGGGAGTAATGTCTCTAACAGTCTACGCTTTGATCGTTCCCTGGAATACCAGTAGTAGTGTCCGATGCACATCTGGAGGCATTCTGTAATCTGTGGACTATCAGAGTGTTGATGAAACATAGAAATTGCATCGGGATTGAATACAACAGTCACCATGAGCACATTCCTCCATAAAAGTAATGTCTCAAACAGTCTACGATTTGATCGTTCATTGGAAGACCAGTAGTAGCTTCCGATGCACATCTGGAGGCATTCTGTAATCTGTGGAGTATCAGAGTGTTGATGAAACACAGAAATTGCATCGGGATTGAATACAACAGTCACGATGCGCACTTTCCTCCATGGGAGTAATGTCTCAAACAGTCTACGCTTTGATCGTTCCCTGGAAGACCCGTAGTAGTTTCCGATGCATATCTGGTGACATTCTGTAATCTGTGGACTATCAGAGTGTTCATGAAACACAGAAATTGCATCGGGAATGAATACAACAGTCATCATGTGCACTTCCCTCCACGGGTGGTATGTCTCAAACAGTCTACGCTTTGATCGTTCCCCGGAAGTCAAGTAGTAGTTTCCGATGCACATCTGGAGGCATTCTGTAATCTGTGGAAAATCAGAGTGTTGATGAAACACTGAAATTGCATCGGGATTGAATACAACAGTCACCATGCGCACTTTCCTCCATCGGAGTAAGGTCTCAAATAGTCTACGCTTTGATCGTTCCCTGGAAGACCTGTAGTAGCTTCCGATGCACATCTGGAGGCATTCTGTAATCTGTGGACTATCAGAGTGTTGATGAAACACAGAAATTGCATCAGGATTGAATACAACAGTCACGATGCGCACTTTCCTCCATGGGAGTAATGTATCAAACAGTCTACGCTTTGATCGTTCCCTGGAAGATGAGTAGTAGTTTCCGATTCACATCTGGAGGCTTTCCGTAATCTTTGGACTAACAGAGTGTTGATGAAACACAGAAATTGCATCGGGATTGAATACAACAGTCACCATGCGCACTTTCCTCCATGGGAGTAATGTCTCAAACAGTCTACGCTTTGATCGTTCCCCGGAAGACAAGTAGTAGTTTCCGGTGCACATCTGGAGGCTTTCCGTAATCTGTGGACTATCAGCGTGTTGATGAAACACAGAAATTGCATCGGGATTGAATACAACAGTCTCCATGCGCACTTTCCTCCATGGGGGTAATGTCTTAAACAGTCTACGCTTTGATCGTTCCCTGGAAGACCACAAGTAGTTTCAATTGCACATCTGGAGGCATTCTGTAATCTGTGGACTATCAGAGTGTTGATGAAACACAGAAATTGCATCAGGATTGAATACAACAGTCACCATGCGCAATTTACTCCATGGGAGTAATGTCTCTAACAGTCTACGCTTTCATCGTTCCCCGGAAGACAAGTAGTAGTTTCCGATGCACATCTGGAGGCATTCTGTAATCTGTGGAGAATCAGAGTGTTGATGAAACACTGAAATTGCATCGGGATTGAATACAACAGTCACCATGCGCACTTTCCTCCATGGGAGTAATGTGTCCAACAGTCTACGCTTTGATCGTTCCCTGGAAGACCAGTACTGGTTTCCGATGCATATCTGGAGGCTTTCTGTAATCTGTGGACTATCAGAGTGTTGATGAAACACAGAAATTGCCTCGGCATTGAAAACTACATTCACTATGCGCACTTTCCTCCATGGGAGTAATTATCAAACAGTCTATGCTTGGATCGTTCTCTGGAAGACCAGTAGTAGTTTCCGATGCATATCTGGTGCCATTCTGTAATCTGTGGACTATCAGAGTGTTCATGAAACACTGAAATTGCATCGGGAATGAATACAACAGTCACCATGTGCACTTTCCTCCACGGGAGGTATGTCTCAAACAGTCTACGGTTTGATCGTTCCCTGGAAGACCAATAGTAGTTTCCGATGCACATCTGGTGGCATTCTGTAATCTGTGGACTATCAGAGTGTTGATGCAACACAGAAATAGCATCGGGATTGAATACAAAAGTCACCATCCGCACTTTCTTCCGTGGGAGTTATGTCTGAAACAGTCTACGCTTTGATCGTACCCTGGATGACCAGTAGTAGTTTCCGATGCACATTTTGTGGTATTCTGCAATCTGTGGACTATCAGGGTGTTGATAAGAACCCAGAAATTGCATCGGGATTTAATACAACAGTCACCATGAGCACATTCCTCCATAAAAGTAATGTCTCAAACAGTCTACGATTTGATCGTTCATTGGAAGACCAGTAGTAGCTTCCGATGCACATCTGGAGGCATTCTGTAATCTGTGGAGTCTCAGAGTGTTGATGAAACACAGAAATTGCATCTGGATTGAATACAACAGTCACGATGCGCACTTTCCTCCATGGGAGTAATGTTTCAAACAGTCTACGCTTTGATCGTTCCCTGGAAGACCAGTAGTAGTTTCCGATGCATATCTGGTGCCATTCTGTAATCTGTGGACTATCAGAGTGTTCATGAAACACAGAAATTGCATCGGGAATGAATACAACAGTCACCATGTGCACTTTCCTCCACGGGAGGTATGTCTCAAACAGTCTACGCTTTGATCGTTCCCCGGAAGACAAGTAGTAGTTTCCGATGCACATCTGGAGACATTCTGTAGTCTGTGGAGAATCAGAGTGTTGATGAAACACTGAAATTGCATCGGGATTGAATACAACAGTCACCAGGCGCTTTCCTCCATGGGAGTAATGTCTCAAACAGTCTGCGCTTTGATCGTTCCCTGGAAGACCAGTAGTAGTTTCCGATGCACATCTGGAGGCATTCTGTAATCTGTGGACTATCAGAGTGTTGATGAAACACAGAAATTGCATCAGGATTGAATACAACAGTCACGATGCGCACTTTCCTCCATGGGAGTAATGTATCAAACAGTCTACGCTTTGATCGTTCCCTGGAAGACCAGTAGTAGTTTCCGATGCATATCTGGAGGCATTCTGTAATCTGTGGAGTATCAGAGTGTTGATGAACACAGAAATTGCATCGGGATTGAATACAACAGTTACTAAGCGCACTTTCCTCCATGGGAGGAATGTGTCTAACAGTCCACGATTTGATCGTTCCCTGGAAGACCAGTAGTAGTTTCCGATGCACATCTGGAGGCTTTCTGTAATCTGTGGACTATCAGAGTGTTGATGAAACACAGAAATTGCGTCGGGATTGAATACAACAGTTACCATGCGCACTTTCCTCCATGGGAGTAATTCTCAAACAGTCTACGATTTGATCGTTCCCTGGAAGACCAGTAGTTGTTTCCGATGCACATCTGGTGGCATTCTGTAATCTGTGGACAATCAGAGTGTTGATGAAACACAGAAATTGCTTCGGGATTAAATACAACATTCACCATGCGCACTTTCCTCCACGGGAGGTTTGTCTCAAACAGTCGACGCTTTGATCGTTCCCTGGAAGACCAGTAGTAGTTTCCGATGCACATCTGGTGGCATCCTGTAATCTGTGGACTATCAGAGTGTTGATGAACCACAGAAATTGCATCGGGATTGAATACAACAGTCACCATCCGCACTTTCCTGCATGGGAGTAATGTCTGAAACAGTCTACGCTTTGATCGTTCCCGGGAAGACCAGTAGTAGTTTCTGATGCACATCTCGTGGCATTCTGTAATCTGTGGACTATCAGAGTGTTGATGAAACACAGAAAATGCATCGGGATTGATTACAACAGTTACCATGCGCACTTTCCTCCATGGGTGTAATGTCTCAAAGAGTTTACTATTTGATCGTTCCCTGAAAGACCAGTAGTAGTTTCCGATGCACATATGGAGGCATTCTGTAATCTGTGGACTATCAGAGTGTTGATGAAACACAGAAATTGCAACGGGATTGAATACAACAGTCTCCATGCGCAGTTTCATCCATGGGGGTAATGTCTTAAACAGTCTACGCTTTGATCGTTCCCTGGAAGACCAGAAGTAGTTTCAATTGCAAATCTGGAGGCATTCTGTAATCTGTGGACTATCAGAGTGTTGATGAAACACAGAAATTGCATCGGGATTGAATACAACAGTCACCATCCGCACTTTCCTGCATGGGAGTAATGTCTCAAACAGTCTACGCTTTGATCGTTCCCGGGAAGACCAGTAGTAGTTTCTGATGCACATCTCGTGGCATTCTGTAATCTGTGGACTATCAGAGTGTTGATGAAACACAGAAAATGCATCGGGATTGATTACAACAGTTACCATGCGCACTTTCCTCCATGGGTGTAATGTCTCAAAGAGTTTACTCTTTGATCGTTCCCTGAAAGACCAGTAGTAGTTTCCGATTCACATCTAAATGCTTTCCGTAATCTTTCGACTAACAGAGTGTTGATGAAACACAGAAATTGCATCGGGATTGAATACAACAGTCTCCATGCGCAGTTTCCTCCATGGGGGTAATGTCTTAAACAGTCTACGCTTTGATCGTTCCCTGGAAGACCAGAAGTAGTTTCAATTGCACATCTGGAGACATTCTGTAATCTGTGGACTATCAGAGTGTTGATGAAACACAGAACTTGCATCGGGATTGAATACAACAGTCACCATGCGCACTTTCCTCCATGGTACTAATGTCCCAAACAGTCTACGCTTTGATCGTTATCTGGAAGACCAGTAGTAGTTTCCGATGCACATCGGGAAGCATTCTGTAATCTGTGGACTATCAGAGTGTTGATGAAACACAGAAATTGCATCGGGATTGAATACAACAGTCACCATGCGCACTTTCCTCCATGGGAGTAATGTCCCTAACAGTCTACGCTTTGATCGTAGCCTGGAAGACCAGTAGTAGTTTCCGATGCACATCGGGAGGCATTCTGTAATCTGTGGACTATAAGAGTGTTGATGAAACACAGAAATCGCATCGGGATTGAATACAACAGTCACCATGCGCACTTTACTCCATGGGAGTAATGTCTCTAACAGTCTACGCTTTGATCGCTCCCTGGAATACCAGTAGTAGTGTCCGATGCACATCTGGAGGCATTCTGTAATCTGTGGAATATCAGAGTGTTGATGAAACACTGAAATTGCATCGGGATTGAATACAACAGTCACCATGCGCACTTTCCTCCATGGGAGAAATGTCTCAAACAGTCTACGCTTTGATCGTTCCCTGGAAGACCTGTAGTAGTTTCCGATGCACATCTGGAGGCATTCTGTAATCTGTGGACTATCAGAGTGTTGATGAAACACAGAAATTGCATCAGGATTGAATACAACAGTCACGATGCGCACTTTCCTCCATGGGAGTAATGTATCAAACAGTCTACGCTTTGATCGTTCCCTGGAAGATGAGTAGTAGTTTCCGATTCACATCTGGAGGCTTTCCGTAATCTTTGGACTAACAGAGTGTTGATGAAACACAGAAATTGCATCGGGATTGAATACTACAGTCACCATGCGCACTTTCCTCCATGGAAGTAATGTCTCTAACAGTCTACGCTTTGATCGTTCCCCGGAAGACAAGTAGTAGTTTCCGGTGCACATCTGGAGGCTTTCCGTAATCTGTGGACTATCAGAGTGTTGATGAAACACAGAAATTGCATCGGGATTGAATACAACAGTCTCCATGCGCACTTTCCTCCATGGGGGTAATGTCTTAAACAGTCTACGCTTTGATCGTTCCCTGGAAGACCACAAGTAGTTTCAATTGCACATCTGGAGGCATTCTGTAATCTGTGGACTATCAGAGTGTTGATGAAACACAGAAATTGCATCGGGATTGAATACAACAGTCACCATGCGCAATTTACTCCATGGGAGTAATGTCTCTAACAGTCTACGCTTTGATCGTTCCCTGGAAGACCAGTAGTAGTTTCCGATGCACATCTGGAGGCTTTCCGTAATCTTTGGACTATCAGAGTGTTGATGAAACACAGAAATTGCATCGGGATTGAGTACAACAGTCACCATGCGCACTTTCCTCCATGGGAGTAATGTCTCTAACAGTCTACGCTTTGATCGTTCCCTGGAATACCAGTAGTAGTGTCCGATGCACATCTGGAGGCATTCTGTAATCTGTGGACTATCAGAGTGTTGATGAAACATAGAAATTGCATCGGGATTGAATACAACAGTCACCATGAGCACATTCCTCCATAAAAGTAATGTCTCAAACAGTCTACGATTTGATCGTTCATTGGAAGACCAGTAGTAGCTTCCGATGCACATCTGGAGGCATTCTGTAATCTGTGGAGTATCAGAGTGTTGATGAAACACAGAAATTGCATCGGGATTGAATACAACAGTCACGATGCGCACTTTCCTCCATGGGAGTAATGTCTCAAACAGTCTACGCTTTGATCGTTCCCTGGAAGACGCGTAGTAGTTTCCGATGCATATCTGGTGACATTCTGTAATCTGTGGACTATCAGAGTGTTCATGAAACACAGAAATTGCATCGGGAATGAATACAACAGTCATCATGTGCACTTCCCTCCACGGGTGGTATGTCTCAAACAGTCTACGCTTTGATCGTTCCCCGGAAGTCAAGTAGTAGTTTCCGATGCACATCCGGAGGCATTCTGTAATCTGTGGAAAATCAGAGTGTTGATGAAACACTGAAATTGCATCGGGATTGAATACAACAGTCACCATGCGCACTTTCCTCCATCGGAGTAAGGTCTCAAACAGTCTACGCTTTGATCGTTCCCTGGAAGACCTGTAGTAGTTTCCGATGCACATCTGGAGGCATTCTGTAATCTGTGGACTATCAGAGTGTTGATGAAACACAGAAATTGCATCAGGATTGAATACAACAGTCACGATGCGCACTTTCCTCCATGGGAGTAATGTATCAAACAGTCTACGCTTTGATCGTTCCCTGGAAGATGAGTAGTAGTTTCCGATTCACATCTGGAGGCTTTCCGTAATCTTTGGACTAACAGAGTGTTGATGAAACACAGAAATTGCATCGGGATTGAATACAACAGTCACCATGCGCACTTTCCTCCATGGGAGTAATGTCTCAAACAGTCTACGCTTTGATCGTTCCCCGGAAGACAAGTAGTAGTTTCCGGTGCACATCTGGAGGCTTTCCGTAATCTGTGGACTATCAGAGTGTTGATGAAACACAGAAATTGCATCGGGATTGAATACAACAGTCTCCATGCGCACTTTCCTCCGTGGGGGTAATGTCTTAAACAGTCTACGCTTTGATCGTTCCCTGGAAGACCACAAGTAGTTTCAATTGCACATCTGGAGGCATTCTGTAATCTGTGGACTATCAGAGTGTTGATGAAACACAGAAATTGCATCGGGATTGAATACAACAGTCACCATGCGCAATTTACTCCATGGGAGTAATGTCTCTAACAGTCTACGCTTTCATCGTTCCCCGGAAGACAAGTAGTAGTTTCCGATGCACATCTGGAGGCATTCTGTAATCTGTGGAGAATCAGAGTGTTGATGAAACACTGAAATTGCATCGGGATTGAATACAACAGTCACCATGCGCACTTTCCTCCATGGGAGTAATGTGTCCAACAGTCTACGCTTTGATCGTTCCCTGGAAGACCAGTACTGGTTTCCGATGCATATCTGGAGGCTTTCTGTAATCTGTGGACTATCAGAGTGTTGATGAAACACAGAAATTGCCTTGGCATTGAAAACTACATTCACTATGCGCACTTTCCTCCATGGGAGTAATTATCAAACAGTCTATGCTTGGATCGTTCTCTGGAAGACCAGTAGTAGTTTCCGATGCATATCTGGTGCCATTCTGTAATCTGTGGACTATCAGAGTGTTCATGAAACACTGAAATTGCATCGGGAATGAATACAACAGTCACCATGTGCACTTTCCTCCACGGGAGGTATGTCTCAAACAGTCTACGGTTTGATCGTTCCCTGGAAGACCAATAGTAGTTTCCGATGCACATCTGGTGGCATTCTGTAATCTGTGGACTATCAGAGTGTTGATGCAACACAGAAATAGCATCGGGATTGAATACAAAAGTCACCATCCGCACTTTCTTCCGTGGGAGTTATGTCTGAAACAGTCTACGCTTTGATCGTACCCTGGATGACCAGTAGTAGTTTCCGATGCACATTTTGTGGTATTCTGCAATCTGTGGACTATCAGGGTGTTGATAAAAACCCAGAGATTGCATCGGGATTTAATACAACAGTCACCATGAGCACATTCCTCCATAAAAATAATGTCTCAAACAGTCTACGATTTGATCGTTCATTGGAAGACCAGTAGTAGCTTCCGATGCACATCTGGAGGCATTCTGTAATCTGTGGAGTCTCAGAGTGTTGATGAAACACAGAAATTGCATCTGGATTGAATACAACAGTCACGATGCGCACTTTCCTCCATGGGAGTAATGTTTCAAACAGTCTACGCTTTGATCGTTCCCTGGAAGACCAGTAGTAGTTTCCGATGCATATCTGGTGCCATTCTGCAATCTGTGGACTATCAGAGTGTTCATGAAACACAGAAATTGCATCGGGAATGAGTACAACAGTCACCATGTGCACTTTCCTCCACGGGAGGTATGTCTCAAACAGTCTACGCTTTGATCGTTCCCCGGAAGACAAGTAGTAGTTTCCGATGCACATCTGGAGACATTCTGTAGTCTGTGGAGAATCAGAGTGTTGATGAAACACTGAAATTGCATCGGGATTGAATACAACAGTCACCAGGCGCTTTCCTCCATGGGAGTAATGTCTCAAACAGTCTGCGCTTTGATCGTTCCCTGGAAGACCAGTAGTAGTTTCCGATGCACATCTGGAGGCATTCTGTAATCTGTGGACTATCAGAGTGTTGATGAAACACAGAAATTGCATCAGGATTGAATACAACAGTCACGATGCGCACTTTCCTCCATGGGAGTAATGTATCAAACAGTCTACGCTTTGATCGTTCCCTGGAAGACCAGTAGTAGTTTCCGATGCATATCTGGAGGCATTCTGTAATCTGTGGAGTATCAGAGTGTTGATGAACACAGAAATTGCATCGGGATTGAATACAACAGTTACTAAGCGCACTTTCCTCCATGGGAGGAATGTGTCTAACAGTCCACGATTTGATCGTTCCCTGGAAGACCAGTAGTAGTTTCCGATGCACATCTGGAGGCTTTCTGTAATCTGTGGACTATCAGAGTGTTGATGAAACACTGAAATTGCGTCGGGATTGAATACAACAGTTACCATGCGCACTTTCCTCCATGGGAGTAATTCTCAAACAGTCTACGATTTGATCGTTCCCTGGAAGACCAGTAGTTGTTTCCGATGCACATCTGGTGGCATTCTGTAATCTGTGGACAATCAGAGTGTTGATGAAACACAGAAATTGCTTCGGGATTAAATACAACATTCACCATGCACACTTTCCTCCACGGGAGGTTTGTCTCAAACAGTCGACGCTTTGATCGTTCCCTGGAAGACCAGTAGTAGTTTCCGATGCACATCTGGTGGCATCCTGTAATCTGTGGACTATCAGGGTGTTGATGAACCACAGAAATTGCATCGGGATTGAATACAACAGTCACCATCCGCACTTTCCTGCATGGGAGTAATGTCTGAAACAGTCTACGATTTGATCGTTCCCGGGAAGACCAGTAGTAGTTTCTGATGCACATCTCGTGGCATTCTGTAATCTGTGGACTATCAGAGTGTTGATGAAACACAGAAAATGCATCGGGATTGATTACAACAGTTACTATGCGCACTTTCCTCCATGGGTGTAATGTCTCAAAGAGTTTACTATTTGATCGTTCCCTGAAAGACCAGTAGTAGTTTGCGATGCACATATGGAGGCATTCTGTAATCTGTGGACTATCAGAGTGTTGATGAAACACAGAAATTGCAACGGGATTGAATACAACAGTCTCCATGCGCAGTTTCATCCATGGGGGTAATGTCTTAAACAGTTTATGCTTTGATCGTTCCCTGGAAGACCAGAAGTAGTTTCAATTGCAAATCTGGAGGCATTCTGTAATCTGTGGACTATCAGAGTGTTGATGAAACACAGAAATTGCATCGGGATTGAATACAACAGTCACCATCCGCACTTTCCTGCATGGGAGTAATGTCTCAAACAGTCTACGCTTTGATCGTTCCCGGGAAGACCAGTAGTAGTTTCTGATGCACATCTCGTGGCATTCAGTAATCTGTGGACTATCAGAGTGTTGATGAAACACAGAAAATGCATCGGGATTGATTACAACAGTTACCATGCGCACTTTCCTCCATGGGTGTAATGTCTCAAAGAGTTTACTCTTTGATCGTTCCCTGAAAGACCAGTAGTAGTTTCCGATTCACATCTAAATGCTTTCCGTAATCTTTGGACTAACAGAGTGTTGATGAAACACAGAAATTGCATCGGGATTGAATACAACAGTCTCCATGCGCAGTTTCCTCCATGGGGGTAATGTCTTAAACAGTCTACGCTTTGATCGTTCCCTGGAAGACCAGAAGTAGTTTCAATTGCACATCTGGAGACATTCTGTAATCTGTGGACTATCAGAGTGTTGATGAAACACAGAACTTGCATCGGGATTGAATACAACAGTCACCATGCGCACTTTACTCCATGGGAGTAATGTCTCTAACAGTCTACGCTTTGATCGTTCCCTGGAAGACCAGTAGTAGTTTCCGATTCACATCTGGAGGCTTTCCGTAATCTTTGGACTAACAGAGTGTTGATGAAACACAGAAATTGCATCGGGATTGAATACAACAGTCACCATGCCCACTTTACTCCATGGGAGTAATGTCTCTAACAGTCTACGCTTTGATCGTTCCCTGGAAGACCAGTAGTAGTTTCCGATGCACATCTGGAGGCTTTCCGTAATCTTTGGACTATCAGAGTGTTGATGAAACACAATAACTGCATCGGGATTGAATACAACAGTCACCATGCGCACTTTCCTCCATGGGAGTAATTCTCAAACTGTCTATGCTTTGATCATTCTCTGGAAGACCAGTAGTAGTTTCCGAAACATATCTGGTGCCATTCTGTAATCTGTGGACTATGAGAGTGTTCATGAAACACAGAAATTGCATCGGGAATGAATACAACAGTCACCATGTGCACTTTCCTCCACGGGAGGTATGTCTCAAACAGTCTACAGTTTGATCGTTCCCTGGAAGACCTGTAGTAGTTTCCGATGCACATCTCTTGGCATTCTGTAATCTGTGGACTATCAGAGTGTTGATGAAACACAGAAATTGCATCGGGATTGAATACAACAGTCACCTTCCGCACTTTCCTCCATGGGAGTAATGTCCCAAACAGTCTACGCTTTGAACGTTCCCTGGAAGACCAGTAGTAGTTTCCGATGCACATCGGGAGGCATTCTGTATTCTGTGGACTATCAGAGTGTTGATGAAACACAGAAATTGCATCGGGATTGAATACAACAGTCACCATGCGCACTTTCCTCCATGGGAGTAATGTGTCCAAAAGTCTTCGCTTTGATCGTTCCCTGGAAGACCAGTAGTAGTTTCCGATGCACATCTCTTGACATTCTGTAATCTGTGGACTATCAGAGTGTTGATGAAACACAGAAATTGCATCGGGATTGAATACAACAGTCACCTTGCGCACTTTCCTCCATGGGAGTAATGTCCCAAACAGTCTACGCTTTGATCGTTCCCTGGAAGACCAGTAGTAGTTTCCGATGCACATCGGGAGGCATTCTGTAATCTGTGGACTATCAGAGTGTTGATGAAACACAGAAATTGCATCGGGATTGAATACAACACCAACCATGCGCACTTTCCTCCATGGGAGTAATGTCTCTAACAGTCTACGCTTTGATCGTTATCTGGAAGACCAGTAGTAGTTTCCGATGCACATCTGGAGGCTTTCCGTAATCTTTGGACCATCAGAGTGTTGATGAAACACAGAAATTACATCGGGATTGAATACAACAGTCACCATGCGCACTTTCCTCCATGGGAGTAATGTCTCTAACAGTCTACGCTTTGATCGTTATCCGGAGGACAAGTAGTAGTTTGTGATGCACATCTGGAGGCATTCTGTAATCTGTGGAGAATCAGAGTGTTGATGAAACACTGAAATTGCAACGGGATTGAATACAACAGTCACCATGCGCACTTTCCTCCATGGGAGTAATGTGTCCAAAAGTCTTCGCTTTGATCGTTCCCTGGAAGACCAGTAGTAGTTTCCGATGCATATCTGGAGGCTTTCTGTAAACCGAGGACTATCAGTGTGTTGATGAAACACAGAAATTGCCTCGGGATTGAAAACAACATTCACCATGCGCACTTTCCTCCATGGAAGTAATTCTCAAAGAGTCTATGCTTTGATCGTTCTCTGGAAGACCAGTAGTAGTTTCCGATGCATATCTGGTGCCATTCTGTAATCTGTGGACTATCAGAGTGTTCATGAAACAAAGAAATTGCATCAGGAATGAATACAACAGTCACCATGTGCACTTTCCTCCACGGGAGGTATGTCTCAAACAGTCTACGGTTTGATCGTTCCCTGGAAGACCAGTAGTAGTTTCCGATGCACATCTCTTGCCATTCTGTAATCTGTGGACTATCAGAGTGTTGATGAAACACAGAAATTGCATCGGGATTGAATACAACAGTCACCATGCGCACTTTCCTCCATGGGAGTAATGTCCCAAACAGTCTACGCTTTGATCGTTCCCTGGAAGACCAGTAAGAGTTTCCGATGCACATCGGGATACAATCTGTAATCTGTGGACTATCAGAGTGTTGATGAAACACAGAAATTGCATCGGGATTGAATACAACAGTCACCATGCGCACTTTCCTCCATGGGTGTAATGTCCCAAACACTCTACGCTTTGATCGTAGCCTGGAAGACCAGTAGTAGTTTCCGATGCACATCGGGAGGCATTCTGTTATCTGTGGACTATAAGAGTGTTGATGAAACACAGAAATTGCATCGGGATTGAATACAACAGTCACCATGCGCACTTTCCACCATGGGAGTAATGTTTCATAGTATTTACGCTTTGATCATTCCCTGGAAGACCAGTAGCAGTTTCCGATGCACATCTGGAGGCATTCTGTAATCTGTGGACTATCAGAGTGTTGATGAAACATAGAAATTGCATCGGGATTGAATACAACAGTCACCATGAGCACATTCCTCCATAAAAGTAACGTCTCAAAGAGTCTACGCTTTGATCGTTCCCTGGAAGACCAGTAGTAGTTTCCGATGCACATCTGGAGACATTCTGTAATCTGTGGAGTATCAGAGTGTTGATGAAACACAGAAATTGCATCGGGATTGAATACAACAGTCTCCATGCGCACTTTTCTCAATGGGGGTAATGTCTTAAACAGTCTACGCTTTGATCGTTCCCTGGAAGACCAGAAGTAGTTTCAATTGCACATCTGGAGGCATTCTGTAATCTGTGGACTATCAGAGTGTTGATGAAACACAGAAATTGCATCGGGATTGAATACAACAGTCTCCATGCGCACTTTTCTCAATGGGGGTAATGTCTTAAACAGTCTACGCTTTGATCGTTCCCTGGAAGACCAGAAGTAGTTTCAATTGCACATCTGGAGGCATTCTGTAATCTGTGGACTATCAGAGTGTTGATGAAACATAGAAATTGCATCGGGATTGAATACAACAGTCACCATGCGCACTTTACTCCATGGGAGTAATGTCTCTAACAGTCTACGCTTTGATCGTTCCCTGGAAGACCAGTAGTAGTTTCCGATGCACATCTGGAGGCTTTCCGTAATCTTTGGACTATCAGAGTGTTGATGAAACACAATAACTGCATCGGGATTGAATACAACAGTCACCATGCGCACTTTCCTCCATGGGAGTAATTCTCAAACAGTCTATGCTTTGATCATTCTCTGGAAGACCAGTAGTAGTTTCCGATGCATATCTGGTGCCATTCTGTAATCTGTGGACTATCAGAGTGTTCATGAAACACAGAAATTGCATCGGGAATGAATACAACAGTCACCATGTGCACTTTCCTCCACGGGAGGTATGTCTCAAACAGTCTACGGTTTGATCGTTCCCTGGAAGACCAGTAGTAGTTTCCGATGCACATCTCTTGGCATTTTGTAATCTGTGGACTATCAAAGTGTTGATGAAACACAGAAATTGCATCGGGATTGAATACAACAGTCACCTTGCGCACTTTCCTCCATGGGAGTAATGTCCCAAACAGTCTACGCTTTGATCGTTCCCTGGAAGACCAGTAGTAGTTTCCGATGCACATCGGGAGGCATTCTGTAATCTGTGGACTATCAGAGTGTTGATGAAACACAGAAATTGCATCGGGATTGAATACAACACCAACCATGCGCACTTTCCTCCATGGGAGTAATGTCTTTAACAGTCTACGCTTTGATCGTTATCTGGAAGACCAGTAGTAGTTTCCGATGCACATCTGGACGCTTTCCGTAATCTGTGGACCATCAGAGTGTTGATGAAACACAGAAATTGCATCGGGATTGAATACAACAGTCACCATGCGCACTTTCCTCCATGGGAGTAATGTCTCTAACAGTCTACGCTTTGATCGTTATCCGGAGGACAAGTAGTAGTTTGTGATGCACATCTGGAGGCATTCTGTAATCTGTGGAGAATCAGAGTGTTGATGAAACACTGAAATTGCATCGGGATTGAATACAACAGTCACCATGCGCACTTTCCTCCATGGGAGTAATGTGTCCAAAAGTCTTCGCTTTGATCGTTCCCTGGAAGACCAGTAGTAGTTTCCGATGCATATCTGGAGGCTTTCTGTAAACTGAGGACTATCAGAGTGTTGATGAAACACAGAAATTGCCTCGGGATTGAAAACAACATTCACCATGCGCACTTTCCTCCATGGGAGTAATTCTCAAAGAGTCTATGCTTTGATCGTTCTCTGGAAGACCAGTAGTAGTTTCCGATGCATATCTGGTGCCATTCTGTAATCTGTGGACTATCAGAGTGTTCATGAAACAAAGAAATTGCATCAGGAATGAATACAACAGTCACCATGTGCACTTTCCTCCACGGGAGGTATGTCTCAAACAGTCTACGGTTTGATCGTTCCCTGGAAGACCAGTAGTAGTTTCCGATGCACATCTCTTGGCATTCTGTAATCTGTGGACTATCAGAGTGTTGATGAAACACAGAAATTGCATCGGGATTGAATACAACAGTCACCATGCGCACTTTCCTCCATGGGTGTAATGTCCCAAACAGTCTACGCTTTGATCGTTCCCTGGAAGACCAGTAAGAGTTTCCGATGCACATCGGGATACATTCTGTAATCTGTGGACTATCAGAGTGTTGATGAAACACAGAAATTGCATCGGGATTGAATACAACAGTCACCATGCGCACTTTCCTCCATGGGAGTAATGTCCCAAACACTCTACGCTTTGATCGTAGCCTGGAAGACCAGTAGTAGTTTCCGATGCACATCGGGAGGCATTCTGTTATCTGTGGACTATAAGAGTGTTGATGAAACACAGAAATTGCATCGGGATTGAATACAACAGTCACCATGCGCACATTCCACCATGGGAGTAATGTTTCATAGTATTTACGCTTTGATCATTCCCTGGAAGACCAGTAGCAGTTTCCGATGCACATCTGGAGGCATTCTGTAATCTGTGGACTATCAGAGTGTTGATGAAACATAGAAATTGCATCGGGATTGAATACAACAGTCACCATGAGCACATTCCTCCATAAAAGTAACGTCTCAAAGAGTCTACGCTTTGATCGTTCCCTGGAAGACCAGTAGTAGTTTCCGATGCACATCTGGAGGCATTCTGTAATCTGTGGAGTATCAGAGTGTTGATGAAACACAGAAATTGCATCGGAATTGAATACAACAGTTACCATGCGCACTTTCCTCCATGGGAGTAATGTATCTAACAGTCTACGCTTTGATCGTTCCCTGGAAGACCAGTAGTAGTATCCGATGCACATCTGGAGGCTATCTGTAATCTGTGGACTATCAGAGTGTTGATGAAACACAGAAATTGCATCAGGATTGAATATAACAGTTACCATGCGCACTTTCCTCCATGGGAGTAATGTCCCTAACAGTCTACGCTTTGATCGTTCCCCGGAAGACAAGTAGTAGTTTCCGATGCATATCTGGTGCCATTCTGTAATCTGTGGACTATCAGAGTGTTCATGAAACACAGAAATTGCATCGGGAATGAATACAACAGTCACCATGTGCACTTTCCTCCACAGGAGGTATGTCTCAAACAGTCTACGCTTTGATCGTTTCCCGGAAGACAAGTAGTAGTTTCCGATGCACATCTGGAGGCATTCTGTAGTCTGTGGAGAATCAGAGTGTTGATGAAACACTGAAAATGCATCGGGATTGAATACAACAGTCACCATGCGCACTTTCCTCCATGGGAGTAATGTCTCAAACAGTCTACGCTTTGATCATTCCCTGGAAGACCAGTAGTAGTTTCCGATGCACATCTGGAGGCATCCTGTAATCTGTGGACTATCAGAGTGTTGATGAAACACAGAAAATGCATCAGGATTGAATACAACAGTCACGATGCGCACTTTCCTCCATGGGAGTAATGTATCAAACAGTCTACGCTTTGATCGTTCCCTGGAAGACCAGTAGTAGCTTCCGATGCATATCTGGAGGCATTCTGTAATCTGTGGAGTATCAGAGTGTTGATGAACACAGAAATTGCATCGGGATTGAATACAACAGTTACTAAGCGCACTTTCCTCCATGGGAGAAATGTGTCTAACAGTCTACGATTTGATCGTTCCCTGGAAGACCAGTAGTAGTTTCCGATGCACATCTGGAAGCTTTCTGTAATCTGTGGACTATCAGAGTGTTGATGAAACACAGAAATTGAATCGGGATTGATTACAACAGTTACCATGCGCACTTTCCTCCATGGGAGTAATTCTCAAACAGTCTACGCTTTGATCGTTCCTGGGAAGACCAGTAGTAGTTTCTGATGCACATCTCGTGGCATTCTGTAATCTGTGGACTATCAGAGTGTTGATGAAACACAGAAATTGCATCGGGATTGAATACAACAGTCTCCATGCGCAGTTTCATCCATGGGGGTAATGTCTTAAACAGTCTACGCTTTGATCGTTCCCTGGAAGACCAGAAGTAGTTTCAATTGCAAATCTGGAGGCATTCTGTAATCTGTGGACTATCAGAGTGTTGATGAAACACAGAAATTGCATCGGGATTGAATACAACAGTTACTAAGCGCACTTTCCTCCATGGGAGAAATGTGTCTAACAGTCTACGATTTGATCGTTCCCTGGAAGACCAGTAGTAGTTTCCGATGCACATCTGGAAGCTTTCTGTAATCTGTGGACTATCAGAGTGTTGATGAAACACAGAAATTGCATCGGGATTAAATACAACATTCACCATGCGCACTTTCCTCCACGGGAGGTTTGTCTCAAACAGTCGACGCTTTGATCGGTCCCTGGAAGACCAGTAGTAGTTTCCGATGCACATCTCTTGGCATTCTGTAATCTGTGGACTATCAGAGTGTTGATGAAACACAGAAATTGCATCGGGATTGAATACAACAGTCTCCATGCGCAGTTTCATCCATGGGGGTAATGTCTTAAACAGTCTACGCTTTGATCGTTCCCTGGAAGACCAGAAGTAGTTTCAATTGCAAATCTGGAGGCATTCTGTAATCTGTGGACTATCAGAGTGTTGATGAAACACAGAAATTGCATCGGGATTGAATACAACAGTCACCATCCGCACTTTCCTGCATGGGAGTAATGTCTGAAACAGTCTACGCTTTGATCGTTCCTGGGAAGACCAGTAGTAGTTTCTGATGCACATCTCGTGGCATTCTGTAATCTGTGGACTATCAGAGTGTTGATGAAACACAGAAAATGCATCGGCATTGATTACAACAGTTACCATGCGCACTTTCCTCCAAGGGTGTAATGTCTCAAAGAGTTTACTCTTTGATCGTTCCCTGAAAGACCAGTAGTAGTTTCCGATTCACATCTAAATGCTTTCCGTAATCTTTGGACTAACAGAGTGTTGATGAAACACAGAAATTGCATCGGGATTGAATACAACAGTCTCCATGCGCAGTTTCCTCCATGGGGGTAATGTCTTAAACAGTCTACGCTTTGATCGTTCCCTGGAAGACCAGAAGTAGTTTCAATTGCACATCTGGAGACATTCTGTAATCTGTGGACTATCAGAGTGTTGATGAAACACAGAACTTGCATCGGGATTGAATACAACAGTCACCATGCGCACTTTACTCCATGGGAGTAATGTCTCTAACAGTCTACGCTTTGATCGTTCCCTGGAAGACCAGTAGTAGTTCCCGATGCATATCTGGTGCCATTCTGTAATCTGTGGTCTATCAGAGTGTTCATGAAACACAGAAATTGCATCGGGAATGAATACAACAGTCACCATGTGCACTTTCCTCCATGGGAGGTATGTCTCAAACAGTCTACGGTTTGATCGTTCCCTGGAAGACCAGTAGTAGTTTCCGATGCACATCTCTTGGCATTCTGTAATCTGTGGACTATCAGAGAGTTGATGAAACACAGAAATTGCATCGGGATTGAAATCAACAGTCACATTGCGCACTTTCCTCCATGGGAGTAATGTCCCAAACAGTCTACGTTTAGATCGTTCCCTGGAAGACCAGTAGTAGTTTCCGATGCACATCGGGAGGCATTCTGTAATGTGTGGACTATCAGAGTGTTGATGAAACACAGAAATTGCATCGGGATTGAATACAACACCAACCATGCGCACTTTCCTCCATGGGAGTAATGTCTCTAACAGTCTACGCTTTGATCGTTATCTGGAAGACCAGTAGTAGTTTCCGATGCACATCTGGAGGCTTTCCGTAATCTTTGGACTATCAGAGTGTTGATGTAACACAGAAATTGCATCGGGATTGAATACAACAGTCACCATGCGCACTTTCCTCCATGGGAGTAATGTCTCTAACAGTCTACGCTTTGATCGTTATCCGGAGGACAAGTAGTAGTTTCCGATGCATATCTGGAGGCATTCTGTAATCTGTGGAAAATCAGAGTGTTAAAGAAACACTGAAATTGCATCGGGATTGAATACAACAGTCACCATGCGCACTTTCCTCCATGGGAGTAATGTGTCCAAAAGTCTTCGCTTTGATCGTTCCCTGGAAGACCAGTAGTAGTTTCCGATGCATATCTGGAGGCTTTCTGTAAACTGAGGACTATCAGAGTGTTGATGAAACACAGAAATTGCCTCGGGATTGAAAACAACATTCACCATGCGCACTTTCCTCCATGGGAGTAATTCTCAAAGAGTCTATGCTTTGATCGTTCTCTGGAAGACCAGTAATAGTTTCCGATGCATATCTGGTGCCATTCTGTAATCTGTGGACTATCAGAGTGTTCATGAAACACAGAAATTGCATCAGGAATGAATACAACAGTCACCATGTGCACTTTCCTCCACAGGAGGTATGTCTCAAACAGTCTACGGTTTGATCGTTCCCTGGAAGACCAGTAGTAGTTTCCGATGCACATCTCTTGGCATTCTGTAATCTGTGGACTATCAGAGTGTTGATGAATTACAGAAATTGCATCGGGATTGAATACAACAGTCACCATGCGCACTTTCCTCCATGGCAGTAATGTCCCAAACAGTCTACGCTGTGATCGTTCCCTGGAGGACCAGTAAGAGTTTCCGATGCACATCGGGATACAATCTGTAACCTGTGGACTATCAGAGTGTTGATGAAACACAGAAATTGCATCGGGATTGAATACAACAGTCACCATGCGCACTTTGCTCCATTTGAGTAATGTCCAAAACACTCTACGCTTTGATCGTAGCCTGGAAGACCAGTAGTAGTTTCCGATGCACATCGGGAGGCATTCTGTAATCTGTGGACTATAAGAGTGTTGATGAAACACAGAAATTGCATCGGGATTGAATACAACAGTCACCATGCGCACTTTCCACCATGGGAGTAATGTTTCATAGTATTTACGCTTTGATCATTCCCTGGAAGACCAGTAGCAGTTTCCGATGCACATCTGGAGGCATTCTTTAATCTGTGGACTATCTGAGTGTTGATGAAACATAGAAATTGCATCGGGATTGAATACAACAGTCACCATGAGCACATTCCTCCATAAAAGTAATGTCTCAAAGAGTCTACGCTTTGATCGTTCCCTGGAAGACCAGTAGTAGATTCCGATGCACATCTGGAGGCATTCTGTAATCTGGGGAGTATCAGAGTGTTGATGAAACACAGAAATTGCATCGGAATTGAATACAACAGTTACCATGCGCACTTTCCTCCATGGGAGTAATGTATCTAACAGTCTACGCTTTGATCGTTCCCTGGAAGACCAGTAGTAGTATCCGATGCACATCTGGAGGCTATCTGTAATCTGTGGACTATCAGAGTGTTGATGAAACACAGAAATTGCATCGGGATTGAATATAACAGTTACCATGCGCACTTTCCTCTATGGGAGTAATGTCACTAACAGTCTACGCTTTGATCGTTCCCCGGAAGACAAGTAGTAGTTTCCGATGCAAATCTGGAGGCATTCTGTAATCTGTGGACTATCAGAGTGTTGATGAAACACAGAAATTGCATCGGGATTGAATACAACAGTCACCATGCGCACTTTCCTCCATGGGGGTAATGTCTCTAACAGTCTACGCTTTGATCGTTCCCTGGAAGACCAGTAGTAGTTTCCGATGCATATCTGGTGCCATTCTGTAATCTGTGGACTATCAGAGTGTTCATGAAACACAGAAATTGCATCGGGAATGAATACAACAGTCACCATGTGCACTTTCCTCCACGGGAGGTATGTCTCAAACAGTCTACGCTTTGATCGTTCCCCGGAAGACAAGTAGTAGTTTCCGATGCACATCTCTTGGCATTCTGTAATCTGTGGACTATCAGAGTGTTGATGAAACACAGAAATTGCATCGGGATTGAATACAACAGTCACCATGCGCACTTTCCTCCATGGGAGTAATGTCCCAAACAGTCTACGCTTTGATCGTTCCCTGGAAGACCAGTAAGAGTTTCCGATGCACATCGGGATACAATCTGTAACCTGTGGACTATCAGAGTGTTGATGAAACACAGAAATTGCATCGGGATTGAATACAACAGTCACCATGCGCACTTTCCTCCATTTGAGTAATGTCCCAAACACTCTACGCTTTGATCGTAGCCTGGAAGACCAGTAGTAGTTTCCGATGCACATCGGGAGGCATTCTGTTATCTGTGGACTATAAGAGTGTTGATGAAACACAGAAATTGCATCGGGATTGAATACAACAGTGACCATGCGCACTTTCCACCATGGGAGTAATGTTTCATAGTATTTACGCTTTTATCATTCCCTGGAAGACCAGTAGCAGTTTCCGATGCACATCTGGAGGCATTCTGTAATCTGTGGACTATCAGAGTGTTGATGAAACACAGAAATTGCATCGGGATTGAATACAACAGTCACCATGCGCACTTTCCTCCATGGGAGTAATGTCTCTAACAGTCTACGCTTTGATCGTTTCCTGGAAGACCAGTAGTAGTTTCCGATGCATATCTGGTGCCATTCTGTAATCTGTGGACTATCAGAGTGTTCATGAAACACAGAAATTGCATCGGGAATGAATACAACAGTCACCATGTGCACTTTCCTCCACGGGAGGTATGTCTCAAACAGTCTACGCTTTGATCGTTCCCCGGAAGACAAGTAGTAGTTTCCGATGCACATCTGGAGGCATTCTGTAGTCTGTGGAGAATCAGAGTGTTGATGAAACACTGAAATTGCATCGGGATTGAATACAACAGTCACCATGTGCACTTTCCTCCATGGGAGTAATGTCTCAAACAGTCTACGCTTTGATCGTTCCCTGGAAGACCAGTAGTAGTTTCCGATGCACATCTGGAGGCATTCTGTAATCTGTGGACTATCAGAGTGTTGATGAAACACAGAAATTGCATCAGGATTGAATACAACAGTCACGATGCGCTCTTTCCTCCATAGGAGTAATGTATCAAACAGTCTACGCTTTGATCGTTCCCTGGAAGACCAGTAGTAGTTTCCGATGCATATCTGGAGGCATTCTGTAATCTGTGGAGTATCAGAGTGTTGATGAACACAGAAATTGCATCGGGATTGAATACAACAGTTACAATGCGCACTTTCCTCCATGGGAGTAATTCTCAAACAGTCTACGATTTGATCGTTCCCTGGAAGACCAGTAGTTGTTTCCGATGCACATCTGGTGGCATTCTGTAATCTGTGGACAATCAGAGTGTTGATGAAACACAGAAATTGCTTCGGGATAAAATACAACATTCACCATGCGCACTTTGCTCCACGGGAGGTTTGTCTCAAACAGTCGACGCTTTGATCGTTCCCTGGAAGACCAGTAGTAGTTTCCGATGCACATCTGGTGGCATCCTGTAATCTGTGGACTATCAGAGTGTTGATGAACCACAGAAATTGCATCGGGATTGAATACAACAGTCACCATCCGCACTTTCCTGCATGGGAGTAATGTCTGAAACAGTCTACGCTTTGATCGTTCCCGGGAAGACCAGTAGTAGTTTCTGATGCACATCTCGTGGCATTCTGTAATCTGTGGACTATCAGAGTGTTGATGAAACACAGAAAATGCATCGGGATTGATTACAACAGTTACCATGCGCACTTTCCTCCATGGGTGTAATGTCTCAAAGAGTTTACTCTTTGATCGTTCCCTGAAAGACCAGTAGTAGTTTCCGATGCACATCTGGAGGCATTCTGTAATCTGTGGTCTATCAGAGTGTTGATGAAACACAGAAATTGCATCGGGATTGAATACAACAGTCTCCATGCGCAGTTTCCTCCATGGGGGTAATGTCTTAAACAGTCTACGCTTTGATCGTTCCCTGGAAGACCAGAAGTAGTTTCAATTGCAAATCTGGAGGCATTCTGTAGTCTGTGGACTATCAGAGTGTAGATGAAACACAGAAATTGCATCGGGATTGAATACAACAGTCACCATCCGCACTTTCCTGCATGGGAGTAATGTCTGAAACAGTCTACGCTTTGATCGTTCCCGGGAAGACCAGTAGTAGTTTCTGATGCACATCTCGTGGCATTCTGTAATCTGTGGACTATCAGAGTGTTGATGAAACACAGAAAATGCATCGGGATTGATTACAACAGTTACCATGCGCACTTTCCTCCATGGGTGTAATGTCTCAAAGAGTTTACACTTTGATCGTTCCCTGAAAGACCAGTAGTAGTTTCCGATTCACATATAAATGCTTTCCGTAATCTTTGGACTAACAGAGTGTAGATGAAACACAGAAATTGCATCGGGATTGAATACAACAGTCTCCATGCGCAGTTTCCTCCATGGAGGTAATGTCTTAAACAGTCTACGATTTGATCGTTCCCTGGAAGACCAGATGTAGTTTCAATTGCACATCTGGAGACATTCTGTAATCTGTGGACTATCAGAGTGTTGATGAAACACAGAAATTGCATCGGGATTAAATACAACAGTCACTATGCGCACTTTCCTCCATGGGAGTAATTCTCAAACAGTCTATGCTTTGATCATTCTCTGGAAGACCAGTAGTAGTGTCCGATGCATATCTGGTGCCATTCTGTAATCTGTGGACTATCAGCGTGTTCATGAAACACAGAAATTGCATCGGGAATGAATACAACAGTCACCATGTGCACTTTCCTCCACGGGAGGTATGTCTCAAACAGTCTACGGTTTGATCGTTCCCTGGAAGACCAGTAGTAGTCTCCGATGCACATCTCTTGGCATTCTGTAATCTGTGGACTATCAGAGTGTTGATGAAACACAGAAATTGCATCGGGATTGAATACAACAGTCACCTTGCGCACTTTCCTCCATGGGAGTATTGTCCCAAACAGTCTACGCTTTCATCGTTCCCTGGAAGACCAGTAGTAGTTTCCGATGCACATCGGGAGGCATTCTGTAATCTGTGGACTATCAGAGTGTTGATGAAACACAGAAATTGCATCGGGATTGAATACAACACCAACCATGCGCACTTTCCTCCATGGGAGTAATGTCTCTAACAGTCTACGCTTTGGCCGTTATCTGGAAGACCAGTAGTAGTTTCCGATGCACATCTGGAGGCTTTCCGTAATCTTTGGACTATCAGAGTGTTGATGAAACACAGAAATTGCATCGGGATTGAATACAACAGTCACCATGCGCACTTTCCTTCATTGATAGTAATGTCTCTAACAGTCTACGCTTTGATCGTTATCCGGAGGACAAGTAGTAGTTTCCGATGCACATCTGGAGGCATTCTGTAATCTGTGGACTATAAGAGTGTTGATGAAACACTGAAATTGCATCGGGATTGAATACAACAGTCACCATGCGCACTTTCCTCCATGGGAGTAATGTGTCCAAAAGTCTTCGCTTTGATCGTTCCCTGGAAGACCAGTAGTAGTTTCCGATGCATATCTGGAGGCTTTCTGTAAACTGAGGACTATCAGAGTTTTGATGAAACACAGAAATTGCCTCGGGATTGAAAACAACATTCACCATGCGCACTTTCCTCCATGGGAGTAATTCTCAAAGAGTCTATGCTTTGATCGTTTTCTGGAAGACCAGTAGTAGTTTCCGATGCATATCTGGTGCCATTCCGTAATCTGTGGACTATCAGAGTGTTCATGAAACACAGAAATTGCATCAGGAATGAATACAACAGTCACCATGTGCACTTTCCTCCACGGGAGGTATGTCTCAAACAGTCTACGGTTTGATCCTTCCCTGGAAGACCAGTAGTAGTTTCCGATGCACATCTCTTGGCATTCTGTAATCTGTGGACTATCAGAGTGTTGATGAAACACAGAAATTGCATCGGGATTGAATACAACAGTCACTATGCGCACTTTCCTCCATGGGAGTAATGTCCCAAACAGTCTACGCTTTGATCGTTCCCTGGAAGACCAGTAAGAGTTTCCGATGCACATCGGGATACAATCTGTAATCTGTGGACTATCAGAGTGTTGATGAAACACAGAAATTGCATCGGGATTGAATACAACAGTCACCATGCGCACTTTCCTCCATGGGAGTAATGTCCCAAACACTCTACGCTTTGATCGTAGCCTGGAAGACCAGTAGTAGTTTCCGATGCACATCGGGAGGCATTCTGTATTCTGTGCACTATAAGAGTGTTGATGAAACACAGAAATTGCATCGGGATTGAATACAACAGTCACCATGCGCACTCTCCACCATGGGAGTAATGTTTCATAGTATTTACGCTTTGATCATTCCCTGGAAGACCAGTAGCAGTTTCCGATGCACATCTGGAGGCATTCTGTAATCTGTGGACTATCAGAGTGTTGATGAAACATAGAAATTGCATCGGGATTGAATACAACAGTCACCATGAGCACATTCCTCCATAAAAGTATTGTCTCAAAGAGTGTAAGGTTTGATCGTTCCCTGGAAGACCAGTAGTAGTTTCCGATGCACATCTGGAGGCATTCTGTAATCTGTGGAGTATCAGAGTGTTGATGAAACACAGAAATTGCATCGGAATTGAATACAACAGTTACCATGCGCACTTTCCTCCATGGGAGTAATGTATCTAACAGTCTACTCTTTGATCGTTCCCTGGAAGACCAGTAGTAGTATCCGATGCACATCTGGAGGCTATCTATAATCTGTGGACTATCAGAGTGTTGATGAAACACAGAAATTGCATCGGGATTGAATATAACAGTTACCATGCGCACTTTCCTCCATGGGAGTAATGTCTCTAACAGTCTACGCTTTGATCGTTCCCCGGAAGACAAGTAGTAGTTTCCGATGCAAATCTGGAGGCATTCTGTAATCTGTGGACTATCAGAGTGTCGATGAAACACAGAAATTGCATCGGGATTGAATACAACAGTCACCATGCGCACTGTCCTCCATGGGAGTAATGTCCCTAACAGTCTACGCTTTGATCGTTCCCTGGAAGACCAGTAGTAGTTTCCGATGCACATCAGGAGGCTTTCCGTAATCTTTGGACTATCAGAGTGTTGATGAAACAGAGAAATTGCATCGGGATTGAATACAACAGTCACCATGCGCACGTTCCTCCATGGGAGTAATGTCTCTAACAGTCTACGCTTTGATCGTTCCCCGGAAGACAAGTAGTAGTTTCCGATGCACATCTGGAGGCATTCTGTAATCTGTGGAGAATCAGAGTGTTGATGAAACACTGAAATTGCATCGGGATTGAATACAACAGTCACCATGCGCACTTTCCTCGATGGGAGTAATGTGTCCAACAGTCTTCGCTTTGATCGTTCCCTGGAAGACCAGTAGTAGTTTCCGGTGCATATCTGGAGGCTTTCTGTAATCTGTGGACTATCAGAGTGTTGATGAAACACAGAAATTGCATCGGGAATGAATACAACAGTCACCATGTGCACTTTACTCCACGGGAGGTATGTCTCAAACAGTCTACGGTTTGATCGTACCTGGTAGACCAGTAGTTGTTTCCGATGCACATCTGGTGGAATTCTGTAATCTGTGGACTATCAGAGTGTTGATAAAACACAGAAATTGCTTCGGGATTAAATACAACATTCACCATGTGCACTTTCCTCCACGGGAGGTTTGTCTCAAACAGTCGACGCTTTGATCGTTCCGTGGAAGACGAGTAGTAGTTTCCGATGCACATCTGGTGGCATCCTGTAATCTGTGGACTATCAGAGTGTTGATGAAACACAGAAATTGCATCGGGATTGAATACAACAGTCACCATCCGCTCTTTCCTGCATGGGAGTAATGTCTGAAACAGTCTACGCTTTGATCGTTCCTGGGAAGACCAGTAGTAGTTTCTGATGCACATCTGGAGGCATTCTGTAATCTGTGGACTATCAGAGTGTTGATGAAACACAGAAAATGCATCGGGATTGATTACCACAGTTATCATGCATACTTTCCTCCATGGGTGTAATGTCTCAAAGAGTTTACTCTTTGATCGTTCCCTGAAAGACCAGTAGTAGTTTCCGATACACATCTGGAGGCATTCTGTAATCTGTGGACTATCAGAGTGTTGATGAAACACAGAAATTGCCTCGGGATTGAAAACAACATTCACCATGCGCACTTTCCTCCATGGGAGTAATTCTCAAAGAGTCTATGCTTTGATCGTTCTCTGGAAGACCAGTAGTAGTTTCCGATGCATATCTGGTGCCATTCTGTAATCTGTGGACTATCAGAGTGTTCATGCAACACAGAAATAGCATCGGGATTGAATACAACAGTCACCATGCGCACTTTACTCCATGGGAGTAATGTCTCTAACAGTCTACGCATTGATCGTTCCCTGGAAGACCAGTAGTAGTCTCCGATGCACATCAGGAGGCTTTCCGTAATCTTTGGACTATCAGAGTGTTGATGAAACACTGAAATTGCATCGGGATTGAATACAACAGTCACCATGCGCACTTTCCTCCATGGAAGTAATGTCTCTAATAGTCTACGCTTTGATCGTTATCCGGAGGACAAGTAGTAGTTTCCGATGCACATCTGGAGGCATTCTGTAATCTGTGGAGAATCAGAGTGTTGATGAAACACAGAAAATGCCTCGGGATTGAAAACAACATTCACCATGCGCACTTTCCTCCATGGGAGTAATTCTCAAAGAGTCTATGCTTTGATCGTTCTCTGGAAGACCAGTAGTAGTTTCCGATGCATATATGGTGCCATTCTGTAATCTGTGGACTATCAGAGTGTTCATGCAACACAGAAGTAGCATCGGGATTGAATACAACAGTCACCATCCGCACTTTCCTCCGTGGGAGTAATGTCTGAAACAGTCTACGCTTTGATCGTTCCCTGGAAGACCAGTAGTAGTTTCCGATGCACATCTCTTGGCATTCTGTAATCTGTGGACTATCAGAGTGTTGATGAAACACAGAAATTGCATCGGGATTGAATACAACAGTCACCATGCGCACTTTCCTCCATGGGAGTAATGTCCCAAACAGTCTACGCTTTGATCGTTCCCTGGAAGACCAGTAGTAGTTTCCGATGCACATCGGGATACAATCTGTAATCTGTGGACTATCAGAGTGTTGATGAAACACAGAAATTGCATAGGGATTGAATACAACAGTCACCATGCACACTTTCCTCCATGGGAGTAATGTCCCAAACACTCTACGCTTTGATCGTGGCCTGGAAGACCAGTAGTAGTTTCCGATGCACATCGGGAGGCATTCTGTAATCTGTGGACTATAAGAGTGTTGATGAAACACAGAAATTGCATCGGGATTGAATACAACAGTCACCATGCGCACTTTCCACCATGGGAGTAATGTTTCATAGTATTTACGCTTTGATCATTCCCTGGAAGACCAGTAGCAGTTTCCGATGCACATCTGGAGGCATTCTGTAATCTGTGGAGTATCAGAGTGTTGATGAAACACAGAAATAGCATCGGGATTGAATACAACAGTCACCATGCGCACTTTACTCCATGGGAGTAATGTCTCTAACAGTCTACGCATTGATCGTTCCCTGGAAGACCAGTAGTAGTTTCCGATGCACATCAGGAGGCTTTCCGTAATCTTTGGACTATCAGAGTGTTGATGAAACACAGAAATTGCATCGGGATTGAATACAACAGTCACCATGCGCACTTTCCTCCATGGAAGTAATGTCTCTAATAGTCTACGCTTTGATCGTTATCCGGAGGACAAGTAGTAGTTTCCGATGCACATCTGGAGGCATTCTGTAATCTGTGGAGGATCAGAGTGTTGATGAAACACAGAAAATGCCTCGGGATTGAAAACAACATTCACCATGCGCACTTTCCTCCATGGGAGTAATTCTCAAAGAGTCTATGCTTTGATCGTTCTCTGGAAGACCAGTAGTAGTTTCCGATGCATATATGGTGCCATTCTGTAATCTGTGGACTATCAGAGTGTTCATGCAACACAGAAGTAGCATCGGGATTGAATACAACAGTCACCATCCGCACTTTCCGCCGTGGGAGTAATGTCTGAAACAGTCTACGCTTTGATCGTTCCCTGGAAGACCAGTAGTAGTTTCCGATGCACATCTCTTGGCATTCTGTAATCTGTGGACTATCAAAGTGTTGATGAAACACAGAAATTGCATCGGGATTGAATACAACAGTCACCATGTGCACTTTCCTCCATGGGAGTAATGTCCCAAACAGTCTACGCTTTGATCGTTCCCTGGAAGACCAGTAGTAGTTTCCGATGCACATCGAGATACAATCTGTAATCTGTGGACTATCAGAGTGTTGATGAAACACAGAAATTGCATAGGGATTGAATACAACAGTCACCATGCGCACTTTCCTCCATGGGAGTAATGTCCCAAACACTCTACGCTTTGATCGTGGCCTGGAAGACCAGTAGTAGTTTCCGATGCACATCGGGAGGCATTCTGTAATCTGTGGACTATAAGAGTGTTGATGAAACACAGAAATTGCATCGGGATTGAATACAACAGTCACCATGCGCACTTTCCACCGTGGGAGTAATGTTTCATAGTATTTACGCTTTGATCATTCCCTGGAAGAGCAGTAGCAGTTTCCGATGCACATCTGGAGGCATTCTGTAATCTGTGGACTATCAGAGTGTTGATGAAACATAGAAATTGCATCGGGATTGAATACAACAGTCACCATGAGCACATTCCTCCATAAAAGTAATGTCTCAAAGAGTCCACGCTTTGATCGTTCCCTGGAAGACCAGTAGTAGTTTCCGATGCACATCTGGAGGCATTCTGTAATCTGTGGAGTATCAGAGTGTTGATGAAACACAGAAATTGCATCGGGATTGAATACAACAGTTACCATGCGCACTTTCCTCCATGGGAGTAATGTCTCTAACAGTCTACGCTTAGATCGTACCCTGGAAGACCAGTAGTAGTATCCGATGCACATCTGGAGGCTATCTGTAATCTGTGGACTATCAGAGTGTTGATGAAACACAGAAATTGCATTGGGATTGAATATAACAGTTACCATGCGCACTTTCCTCCATGGGAGTAATGTCTCTAACAGTCTACGCTTTGATCGTTCCCCGGAAGACAAGTAGTAGTTTCCGATGCACATCTGGAGGCATTCTGTAATCTGAGGACTATGAGAGTGTTGATGAAACACAGAAATTGCCTCGGGATTGAAAACAACATTCACCATGCGCACTTTCCTCCATGGGAGTAATTCTCAAAGAGTCTATGCTTTTATCGTTCTCTGGAAGACCAGTAGTAGTTTCCGATGCATATCTGGTGCCATTCTGTAATCTGTGGATTAACAGAGTGTTCATGAAACATAGAAATTGCATCGGGAATGAATACAACAGTCACCATGTGCACTTTCCTCCGCGGGAGGTATGTCTCAAACAGTCTACGGTTTGATCGTTCCCTGGAAGACCAGCAGTAGTTTCCGATGCACATCTCTTGGCATTCTGTAATCTGTGGACTATCAGAGTGTTGATGAAACACAAAAAAATGGCATCGGGATTGAATACAACAGTCAACATGCGCACTTTCCTCCATGGGAGTAATGTCCCAAACAGTCTACGCTTTGATCGTTCCCTGGAAGACCAGTAGTAGTTTCCGATGCAAATCTGGAGGCATTCTGTAATCTGTGGACTATCAGAGTGTTGATGAAACACAGAAATTGCATCGGGATTGAATGCAACAGTCACCATGCGCACTTTCCTCCATGGGAGTAATGTCTCTAACAGTCTACGCTTTGATCGTTCCTGGAAGACCAGTAGTAGTTTCCGATGCACATCAGGAGGCTTTCCGTAATCTTTGGACTATCAGAGTGTTGATGAAACACAGAAATTGCATCGGGATTGAATACAACAGTCACCATGCGCACGTTCCTCCATGGGAGTAATGTCTCTAACAGTCAACGCTTTGATCATTCACCGGAAGACAAGTAGTAGTTTCCGATGCACATCTGGAGGCATTCTGTAATCTGTGGAGAATCAGAGTGTTGATGAAACACTGAAATTGCATCGGGATTGAATACAACAGTCACCATGCGCACTTTCCTCGATGGGAGTAATGTGTCCAACAGTCTTCGCTTTGATCGTTCCCTGGAAGACCAGTAGTAGTTTCCGATGCATATCTGGAGGCTTTCTGTAATCTGTGGACTATCAGAGTGTTGATGAAACACAGAAATTGCATCGGGATTAAATACAACATTCACCATGTGCACTTTCCTCCACGGGAGGTTTGTCTCAAACAGTCGACGCTTTGATCGTTCCGTGGAAGACCAGTAGTAGTTTCCGATGCACATCTGGTGGCATCCTGTAATCTGTGGACTATCAGAGTGTTGATGAAACACAGAAATTGCATCGGGATTGAATACAACAGTCACCATCCGCTCTTTCCTGCATGGGAGTAATGTCTGAAACAGTCTACGCTTTGATCGTTCCTGGGAAGACCAATAGTAGTTTCTGATGCACATCTGGAGGCATTCTGTAATCTGTGGACTATCAGAGTGTTGATGAAACACAGAAATTGCATCGGGATTGAATACAACAGTCACCATGCGCACTTTCCACCGTGGGAGTAATGTTTCATAGTATTTACGCTTTGATCATTCCCTGGAAGAGCAGTAGCAGTTTCCGATGCACATCTGGAGGCATTCTGTAATCTGTGGACTATCAGAGTGTTGATGAAACATAGAAATTGCATCGGGATTGAATACAACAGTCACCATGAGCACATTCCTCCATAAAAGTAATGTCTCAAAGAGTCTACGCTTTGATCGTTCCCTGGAAGACCAGTAGTAGTTTCCGATGCACATCTGGAGGCATTCTGTAATCTGTGGAGTATCAGAGTGTTGATGAAACACAGAAATTGCATCGGGATTGAATACAACAGTTACCATGCGCACTTTCCTCCATGGGAGTAATGTCTCTAACAGTCTACGCTTAGATCGTACCCTGGAAGACCAGTAGTAGTATCCGATGCACATCTGGAGGCTATCTGTAATCTGTGGACTATCAGAGTGTTGATGAAACACAGAAATTGCATTGGGATTGAATATAACAGTTACCATGCGCACTTTCCTCCATGGGAGTAATGTCTCTAACAGTCTACGCTTTGATCGTTCCCCGGAAGACAAGTAGTAGTTTCCGATGCACATCTGGAGGCATTCTGTAATCTGAGGACTATCAGAGTGTTGATGAAACACAGAAATTGCCTCGGGATTGAAAACAACATTCACCATGCGCACTTTCCTCCATGGGAGTAATTCTCAAAGAGTCTATGCTTTTATCGTTCTCTGGAAGACCAGTAGTAGTTTCCGATGCATATCTGGTGCCATTCTGTAATCTGTGGATTAACAGAGTGTTCATGAAACATAGAAATTGCATCGGGAATGAATACAACAGTCACCATGTGCACTTTCCTCCGCGGGAGGTATGTCTCAAACAGTCTACGGTTTGATCGTTCCCTGGAAGACCAGCAGTAGTTTCCGATGCACATCTCTTGGCATTCTGTAATCTGTGGACTATCAGAGTGTTGATGAAACACAAAAAAATGGCATCGGGATTGAATACAACAGTCAACATGCGCACTTTCCTCCATGGGAGTAATGTCCCAAACAGTCTACGCTTTGATCGTTCCCTGGAAGACCAGTAGTAGTTTCCGATGCAAATCTGGAGGCATTCTGTAATCTGTGGACTATCAGAGTGTTGATGAAACACAGAAATTGCATCGGGATTGAATGCAACAGTCACCATGCGCACTTTCCTCCATGGGAGTAATGTCTCTAACAGTCTACGCTTTGATCGTTCCTGGAAGACCAGTAGTAGTTTCCGATGCACATCAGGAGGCTTTCCGTAATCTTTGGACTATCAGAGTGTTGATGAAACACAGAAATTGCATCGGGATTGAATACAACAGTCACCATGCGCACGTTCCTCCATGGGAGTAATGTCTCTAACAGTCAACGCTTTGATCATTCACCGGAAGACAAGTAGTAGTTTCCGATGCACATCTGGAGGCATTCTGTAATCTGTGGAGAATCAGAGTGTTGATGAAACACTGAAATTGCATCGGGATTGAATACAACAGTCACCATGCGCACTTTCCTCGATGGGAGTAATGTGTCCAACAGTCTTCGCTTTGATCGTTCCCTGGAAGACCAGTAGTAGTTTCCGATGCATATCTGGAGGCTTTCTGTAATCTGTGGACTATCAGAGTGTTGATGAAACACAGAAATTGCATCGGGATTAAATACAACATTCACCATGTGCACTTTCCTCCACGGGAGGTTTGTCTCAAACAGTCGACGCTTTGATCGTTCCGTGGAAGACCAGTAGTAGTTTCCGATGCACATCTGGTGGCATCCTGTAATCTGTGGACTATCAGAGTGTTGATGAAACACAGAAATTGCATCGGGATTGAATACAACAGTCACCATCCGCTCTTTCCTGCATGGGAGTAATGTCTGAAACAGTCTACGCTTTGATCGTTCCTGGGAAGACCAATAGTAGTTTCTGATGCACATCTGGAGGCATTCTGTAATCTGTGGACTATCAGAGTGTTGAAGAAACACAGAAAATGCATCGGGATTGATTACAACAGTTACCATGCGCACTTTCGTGCATGGGTGTAATGTCTCAAAGAGTTTACTCTTTGATCGTTCCCTGAAAGACCTGTAGTAGTTTCCGATGCACATCTGGAGGCATTCTGTAATCTGTGGACTATCAGAGTGTTGATGAAACACAGAAATTGCCTCGGGATTGAAAACAACATTCAGCATGCGCACTTTCCTCCATGGGAGTAATTCTCAAAGAGTCTATGCTTTGATCGTTCTCTGGAAGACCAGTAGTAGTTTCCGATGCATATCTGGTGCCATTCTGTAATCTGTGGACTATCAGAGTGTTCATGCAACACAGAAATAGCATCGGGATTGAATACAACAGTCACCATGCGCACTTTACTCCATGGGAGTAATGTCTCTAACAGTCTACGCTTTGATCGTTCCCTGGAAGACCAGTAGTACTTTCCGATGCACATCAGGAGGCTTTCCGTAATCTTTTGACTATCAGAGTGTTGATGAAACACAGAAATTGCATCGGGATTGAATACAACAGTCACCATGCGCACTTTCCACCATGGGAGTAATGTATCATAGTATTTACGCTTTGATCATTCCCTGGAAGACCAGTAGCAGTTTCCGATGCACATCTGGAGGCATTCTGTAATCTGTGGACTATCAGAGTGTTGATGAAACATAGAAATTGCATCGGGATTGAATACAACAGTCACCATGAGCACATTCCTCCATAAAAGTAATGTCTCAAAGAGTCTACGCTTTGATCGTTCCCTGGAAGACAAGTAGTAGTCCGATGCAAATCTGGAGGCATTCTGTAATCTGTGGAGTATCAGAGTGTTGATGAAACACAGAAATTGCATCGGGATTGAATACAACAGTTACCATGCGCACTTTCCTCCATGGGAGTAAAGTCTCTAACAGTCTACGCTTTGATCGTTCTCTGGAAGACCAGTAGTAGTATCCGATGCACATCTGGAGGCTATCTGTAATCTGTGGACTATCAGAGTGTTGATGAAACACAGATATTGCATCGGGATTGAATATAACAGTTACCATGCGCACTTTCCTCCATGGGAGTAATGTCTCTAACAGTCTACGCTTTGATCGTTCCCCGAAGACAAGTAGTAGTTTCCGACGCAAAACTGGAGGCATTCTGTAATCTGTGGACTATCAGAGTGTTGATGAAACACAGAAATTGCATCGGGATTGAATACAACAGTCACCATCCGCACTTTCCTCCGTGGGAGTAATGTCTGAAACAGTCTACGCTTTGATCGTTCCCTGGAAGACCAGTAGTAGTTTCCGATGCACATCTCTTGGCATTCTGTAATCTGTGGACTATCAGAGTGTTGATGAAACACAGAAATTGCATCGGGATTGAATACAACAGTCACCATGCGCACTTTCGTGCATGGGTGTAATGTCTCAAAGAGTTTACTCTTTGATCGTTCCCTGAAAGACCAGTAGTAGTTTCCGATGCACATCTGGAGGCATTCTGTAATCTGTGGACTATCAGAGTGTTGATGAAACACAGAAATTGCATCGGGATTGAATACAACAGTCACCATGCGCACTTTCCTCCATGGGAGTAATGTCCCAAACAGTCTACGCTTTGATCGTTCCCTGGAAGACCAGTAGTAGTTTCCGATGCACATCGGGATACAATCTGTAATCTGTGGACTATCAGAGTGTTGATGAAACACAGAAATTGCATAGGGATTGAATACAACAGTCACCATGCGCACTTTCCTCCATGGGAGTAATGTCCCAAACACTCTACGCTTTGATCGTGGCCTGGAAGACCAGTAGTAGTTTCCGATGCACATCGGGAGGCATTCTGTAATCTGTGGACTATAAGAGTGTTGATGAAACACAGAAATTGCATCGGGATTGAATACAACAGTCACCATGCGCACTTTCCACCATGGGAGTAATGTTTCATAGTATTTACGCTTTGATCATTCCCTGGAAGACCAGTAGCAGTTTCCGATGCACATCTGGAGGCATTCTGTAATCTGTGGACTATCAGAGTGTTGATGAAACATAGAAATTGCATCGGGATTGAATACAACAGTCACCATGAGCACATTCCTCCATAAAAGTAATGTCTCAAAGAGTCTACGCTTTGATCGTTCCCTGGAAGACCAGTAGTAGTTTCCGATGCACATCTGGAGGCATTTTGTAATCTGTGGAGTATCAGAGTGTTGATGAAACACAGAAATAGCATCGGGATTGAATACAACAGTCACCATGCGCACTTTACTCCATGGGAGTAATGTCTCTAACAGTCTACGCATTGATCGTTCCCTGGAAGACCAGTAGTAGTTTCCGATGCACATCAGGAGGCTTTCCGTAATCTTTGGACTATCAGAGTGTTGATGAAACACAGAAATTGCATCGGGATTGAATACAACAGTCACCATGCGCACTTTCCTCCATGGAAGTAATGTCTCTAATAGTCTACGCTTTGATCGTTATCCGGAGGACAAGTAGTAGTTTCCGATGCACATCTGGAGGCATTCTGTAATCTGTGGAGGATCAGAGTGTTGATGAAACACAGAAAATGCCTCGGGATTGAAAACAACATTCACCATGCGCACTTTCCTCCATGGGAGTAATTCTCAAAGAGTCTATGCTTTGATCGTTCTCTGGAAGACCAGTAGTAGTTTCCGATGCATATATGGTGCCATTCTGTAATCTGTGGACTATCAGAGTGTTCATGCAACACAGAAGTAGCATCGGGATTGAATACAACAGTCACCATCCGCACTTTCCTCCGTGGGAGTAATGTCTGAAACAGTCTACGCTTTGATCGTTCCCTGGAAGACCAGTAGTAGTTTCCGATGCACATCTCTTGGCATTCTGTAATCTGTGGACTATCAGAGTGTTGATGAAACACAGAAATTGCAGCGGGATTGAATACAACAGTCACCATGCGCACTTTCCTCCATGGGAGTAATGTCCCAAACAGTCTACGCTTTGATCGTTCCCTGGAAGACCAGTAGTAGTTTCCGATGCACATCGGGATACAATCTGTAATCTGTGGACTATCAGAGTGTTGATGAAACACAGAAATTGCATAGGGATTGAATACAACAGTCACCATGCGCACTTTCCTCCATGGGAGTAATGTCCCAAAGACTCTACGCTTTGATCGTGGCCTGGAAGACCAGTAGTAGTTTCCGATGCACATCGGGAGGCATTCTGTAATCTGTGGACTATAAGAGTGTTGATGAAACACAGAAATTGCATCGGGATTGAATACAACAGTCACCATGCGCACTTTCCACCATGGGAGTAATGTTTCATAGTATTTACGCTTTGATCATTCCCTGGAAGACCAGTAGCAGTTTCCGATGCACATCTGGAGGCATTCTGTAATCTGTGGACTATCAGAGTGTTGATGAAACATAGAAATTGCATCGGGATTGAATACAACAGTCACCATGAGCACATTCCTCCATAAAAGTAATGTCTCAAAGAGTCTACGCTTTGATCGTTCCCTGGAAGACCAGTAGTAGTTTCCGATGCACATCTGGAGGCATTCTGTAATCTGTGGAGTATCAGAGTGTTGATGAAACACAGAAATTGCATCGGGATTGAATACAACAGTTACCATGCGCACTTTCCTCCATGGGAGTAATGTCTCTAACAGTCTACGCTTAGATCGTACCCTGGAAGACCAGTAGTAGTATCCGATGCACATCTGGAGGCTATCTGTAATCTGTGGACTATCAGAGTGTTGATGAAACACAGAAATTGCATTGGGATTGAATATAACAGTTACCATGCGCACTTTCCTCCATGGGAGTAATGTCTCTAACAGTCTACGCTTTGATCGTTCCCCGGAAGACAAGTAGTAGTTTCCGATGCACATCTGGAGGCATTCTGTAATCTGAGGACTATCAGAGTGTTGATGAAACACAGAAATTGCCTCAGGATTGAAAACAACATTCACCATGCGCACTTTCCTCCATGGGAGTAATTCTCAAAGAGTCTATGCTTTGATCGTTCTCTGGATGACCAGTAGTAGTTTCCGATGCATATCTGGTGCCATTCTGTAATCTGTGGATTATCAGAGTGTTCATGAAACACAGAAATTGCATCGGGAATGAATACAACAGTCACCATGTGCACTTTCCTCCGCGGGAGGTATGTCTCAAACAGTCTACGGTTTGATCGTTCCCTGGAAGACCAGTAGTAGTTTCCGATGCACATCTCTTGGCATTCTGTAATCTGTGGACTATCAGAGTGTTGATGAAACACAAAAAAATGGCATCGGGATTGAATACAACAGTCAACATGCGCACTTTCCTCCATGGGAGTAATGTCCCAAACAGTCTACGCTTTGATCGTTCCCTGGAAGACCAGTAGTAGTTTCCGATGCAAATCTGGAGGCATTCTGTAATCTGTGGACTATCAGAGTGTTGATGAAACACAGAAATTGCATCGGGATTGAATGCAACAGTCACCATGCGCACTTTCCTCCATGGGAGTAATGTCTCTAACAGTCTACGCTTTGATCGTTCCTGGAAGACCAGTAGTAGTTTCCGATGCACATCAGGAGGCTTTCCGTAATCTTTGGACTATCAGAGTGTTGATGAAACACAGAAATTGCATCGGGATTGAATACAACAGTCACCATGCGCACGTTCCTCCATGGGAGTAATGTCTCTAACAGTCTACGCTTTGATCATTCACCGGAAGACAAGTAGTAGTTTCCGATGCACATCTGGAGGCATTCTGTAATCTGTGGAGAATCAGAGTGTTGATGAAACACTGAAATTGCATCGGGATTGAATACAACAGTCACCATGCGCACTTTCCTCGATGGGAGTAATGTGTCCAACAGTCTTCGCTTTGATCGTTCCCTGGAAGACCAGTAGTAGTTTCCGATGCATATCTGGAGGCTTTCTGTAATCTGTGGACTATCAGAGTGTTGATGAAACACAGAAATTGCATAGGGATTAAATACAACATTCACCATGTGCACTTTCCTCCACGGGAGGTTTGTCTCAAACAGTCGACGCTTTGATCGTTCCGTGGAAGACCAGTAGTAGTTTCCGATGCACATCTGGTGGCATCCTGTAATCTGTGGACTATCAGAGTGTTGATGAAACACAGAAATTGCATCGGGATTGAATACAACAGTCACCATCCCCTCTTTCCTGCATGGGAGTAATGTCTCTAACAGTCTACGCTTTGATCGTTCCCTGGAAGACCAGTAGTACTTTCCGATGCACATCAGGAGGCTTTCCGTAATCTTTTGACTATCAGAGTGTTGATGAAACACAGAAATTGCATCGGGATTGAATACAACAGTCACCATGCGCACTTTCCACCATGGGAGTAATGTATCATAGTATTTACGCTTTGATCATTCCCTGGAAGACCAGTAGCAGTTTCCGATGCACATCTGGAGGCATTCTTTAATCTGTGGACTATCAGAGTGTTGATGAAACATAGAAATTGCATCGGGATTGAATACAACAGTCACCATGAGCACATTCCTCCATAAAAGTAATGTCTCAAAGAGTCTACGCTTTGACCGTTCCCTGGAAGACAAGTAGTAGTTTCCGATGCAAATCTGGAGGCATTCTGTAATCTGTGGAGTATCAGAGTGTTGATGAAACACAGAAATTGCATCGGGATTGAATACAACAGTTACCATGCGCACTTTCCTCCATGGGAGTAATGTTCCAAACACTCTACGCTTTGACCGTAGCCTGGAAGACCAGTAGTAGTATCCGATGCACATCTGGAGGCTATCCGTAATCTGTGGTCTATCAGAGTTTTGATGAAACACAGAAATTGCATCGGGATTGAATGTAACAGTTACCATGCGCACTTTCCTCCATGGGAGTAATGTCTCTAACAGTCTACGCTTTGATCGTTCCCCGGAAGACAAGTTGTAGTTTCCGATGCACATCTTTAGGCATTCTGTAATCTGAGGACTATCAGAGTGTTGATGAAACACAGAAATTGCCTCGGGATTGAAAACAACATTCACCATGCGCACTTTCCTCCATGGGAGTAATTCTCAAAGAGTCTATGCTTTGATCGTTCTCTGGAAGACCAGTAGTAGTTTCCGATGCATATCTGGTGCCATTCTGTAGTCTGTGGACTATCAGAGTGTTAATGAAACACAGAAATTGCATCGGGAATGAATACAACAGTCACCATGTGCACTTTCCTCCACGGGAGGTATGTCTCAAACAGTCTACGGTTTGATCGTTACCTGGAAGACCAGTAGTAGTTTCCGATGCACATCTCTTGGCATTCTGTAATCTGTGGACTATCAGAGTGTTGATGAAACACAGAAATAGCATCGGGATTGAATACAACAGTCACCATGCGCACTTTCCTCCATGGGAGTAATGTCCCAAACAGTCTGCGCTTTGATCGTTCCCTGGAAGACCAGTAAGAGTTTCCGATGCACATCGGGATACAATCTGTAATCTGTGGACTATCAGAGTGTTGATGAAATACAGAAATTGCATCGGGATTGAATACAACAGTCACCATGCGCACTTTCCTCCATGGGAGTAATGTCCCATACACTCTACGCTATGATCGTAGCCTGGAAGACCAGTAGTAGTTTCCGATGCACATCGGGAGGCATTCTGTAATCTGTGGACTATAAGAGTGTCGATGAAACACAGAAATTGCATCGGGATTGAATACAACAGTCACCATGCGCACTTTCCACCATGGGAGTAATGTTTCATAGTATTTACGCTTTGATCAATCCCTGGAAGACCAGTAGCAGTTTCCGATGCACATCTGGAGGCATTCTGTAATCTGTGGACTATCAGAGTGTTGATGAAACACAGAAATTGCCTCGGGATTGAAAACAACATTCACCATGCGCACTTTCCTCCATGGGAGTAATTCTCAAAGAGTCTATGCTTTGATCGTTCTCTGGAAGAGCAGTAGTAGTTTCCGATGCATATCTGGTGCCATTCTGTAATCTGTGGACTATCAGAGTGTTCTTGCAACACAGAAATAGCATCGGGATTGAATACAACAGTCACCATGCGCACTTTACTCCATGGGAGTAATGTCTCTAACAGTCTACCCTTTGATCGTTCCCTGGAAGACCAGTAGTAGTTTCCGATGCACATCAGGAGGCTTTCCGTAATCTTTGGACTATCAGAGTGTTGATGAAACACAGAAATTGCATCGGGATTGAATACAACAGTCACCATGCGCACTTTCCACCATGGGAGTAATGTTTCATAGTATTTACGCTTTGATCATTCACTGGAAGACCAGTAGCACTTTCCGATGCACATCTGGAGGCATTCTGTAATCTGTGGACTATCAGAGTGTTGATGAAACATAGAAATTGCATCGGGATTGAATACAACAGTCACCATGAGCACATTCCTCCATAAAAGTAATGTCTCAAAGAGTCTACGCTTTGATCGTTCCCTGGAAGACCAGTAGTAGTTTCCGATGCACATCTGGAGGCATTCTGTAATCTGTGGAGTATCAGAGTGTTGATGAAACACAGAAATTGCATCGGGATTGAATACAACAGTTACCATGCGTACTTTCCTCCATGGGAGTAATGTCTCTAACAGTCTACGCTTTGATCGTTTCCTGGAAGACCAGTAGTAGTATCCGATGCACATCTGGAGGCTATCTGTAATCTGTGGACTATCAGAGTGTTGATGAAACACAGAAATTGCATCGGGATTGAATACAACAGTCACCATGCGCACTTTCCACCATGGGAGTAATGTTTCATAGTATTTACGCTTTGATCATTCCCTGGAAGACCAGTAGCAGTTTCCGATGCACATCTGGAAGCATTCTGTAATCTGTGGACTATCAGAGTGTTGATGAAACATAGAAATTGCATCGGGATTGAATACTACAGTCACCATGAGCACATTCCTCCATAAAAGTAATGTCTCAAAGAGTCTACGCTTTGATCGTTCCCTGGAAGACCAGTAGTAGTTTCCGATGCACATCTGGAGGCATTCTGTAATCTGTGGAGTATCAGAGTGTTGATGAAACACAGAAATTGCATCGGGATTGAATACAACAGTTACCATGCGTACTTTCCTCCATGGGAGTAATGTCTCTAACAGTCTACGCTTTGATCGTTTCCTGGAAGACCAGTAGTAGTATCCGATGCACATCTGGAGGCTATCTGTAATCTGTGGACTATCAGAGTGTTGATGAAACACAGAAATTTCATCGGGATTGAATATAACAGTTACCATGCGCACTTTCCTCCATGGGAGTAATGTCTCTAACAGTCTACGCTTTGATCGTTCCCCGGAAGACAAGTAGCAGTTTCCGATGCAAATCTGGAGGCATTCTGTAATCTGTGGACTATCAGAGTGTTGATGAAACACAGAAATTGCATCGGGATTGATTACAACAGTCACCATGCGCACTTTCCTCCATGGGAGTAATGTCTCTAACAGTCTACGCTTTGATCGTTCCCTGGAAGACCAGTAGTAGTTTCCGATGCACATCAGGAGGCTTTCCGTAATCTTTGGACTATCAGAGTGTTGATGAAACACAGAAATTGCATCGGGATTGAATTCAACAGTCACCATGCGCACGTTCCTCCATGGGAGTAATGTCTCTAACAGTCTACGCTTTGATCGTTCCCCGGAAGACAAGTAGTAGTTTCCGATGCACATCTGGAGGCATTCTGTAATCTGTGGAGAATCAGAGTGTTGATGAAACACTGAAACTGCATCGGGAATGAATACAACAGTCACCATGTGCACTTTCCTCGGTGGGAGTAATGTGTCCAACAGTCTTCGCTTTGATCGTTCCCTGGAAGACCAGTAGTAGTTTCCGATGCATATCTGGAGGCTTTCTGTAATCTGTGGTCTATCAGAGTGTTGATGAAACACAGAAATTGCATCGGGAATGAATACAACAGTCACCATGTGCACTTTCCTCTACGGGAGGTATGTCTCAAACAGTCTACGGTTTGATCGTACCTGGTAGACCAGTAGTTGTTTCCGATGCACATCTGGTTGCATTCTGTAATCTGTGGACTATCAGAGTGTTGATGAAACATAGAAATTGCTTCGGGATTAAATACAACATTCACCATGCGCACTTTCCTCCATGGGAGTAATGTCCCAAACACTCTACGCTTTGATCGTAGCCTGGAAGACCAGTAGTAGCTTCCGATGCACATCGGGAGGCATTCTGTAACCTGTGGACTATCAGAGTGTTGATGAAACACAGAAATTGCTTCGGGATTAAATACAACATTCACCATGTGCACTTTCCTCCACGGGAGGTTTGTCTCAAACAGTCGACGCTTTGATCGTTCCGTGGAAGACCAGTAGTACTTTCCGATGCACATCTGGTGGCATCCTGTATTCTGTGGACTATCAGAGTGTTGATGAAACACAGAAATTGCATCGGGATTGAATACAACAGTCACCATCCGCCCTTTCCTGCATGGGAGTAATGTCTGAAACAGTCTACGCTTTGATCGTTCCTGGGAAGACCAGTAGTAGTTTCTGATGCACATTTGGAGGCATTCTGTAATCTGTGGACTATCAGAGTGTTGATGAAACACAGAAAATGCATCGGGATTGATTACAACAGTTACCATGCGCACTTTCCTCCATGGGTGTAATGTCTCAAAGAGTTTACTCTTTGATCGTTCCCTGAAAGACCAGTAGTAGTTTCCGATGCACATCTGGAGGCATTCTGTAATCTGTGGACTATCAGAGTGTTGATGAAACACAGATATTGCCTCGGGATTGAAAACAACATTCACCATGCGCACTTTCCTCCATGGGAGTAATTCTCAAAGAGTCTATGCTTTGATCGTTCTCTGGAAGACCAGTAGTAGTTTCCGATGCATATCTGGTGCCATTCTGTAATCTGTGGACTATCAGAGTGTTCATGCAACACAGAAATAGCATCGGGATTGAATACAACAGTCACCATGCGCACTTTACTCCATGGGAGTAATGTCTCTAACAGTCTACGCTTTGATCGTTCCCTGGAAGACCAGTAGTAGTTTCCGATGCACATCAGGAGGCTTTCCGTAATCTTTGGACCTTCAGAGTGTTGATGAAACATAGAAATTGCATCGGGATTGAATACAACAGTCACCATCCACACTTTCCTCCATAAAAGTAATGTCTCAAACAGTCAACGCTTTGATCGTTCCCAGGAAGACCAGTAGTAGTTTCCGATGCATATCTGGAGGCTTTCTGTAATCTGAGGACTATCAGAGTGTTGATGAAACACAGAAATTGCATCGGGATTAAATACAACAGTCACGATGCGCACTTTCCTCCATGGGAGTAATTCTCAAAGAGTCTATGCTTTGATCGTTCTCTGGAAGACCAGTAGTAGTTTCCGATGCATATCTGGTGCCATTCCGTAATCTGTGGACTATCAGAGTGTTCATGCAACACAGAAGTAGCATCGGGATTGAATACAACAGTCACCATCCTCACTTTCCTCCGTGGGAGTAATGCCTGAAACAGTCTACGCTTTGATCGTTCCCTGGAAGACCAGTAGTAGTTTCCGATGCACATCTCTTGGCATTCTGTAATCTGTGGACTATCAGAGTGTTGATGAATCACAGAAATTGCATCGGGATTGAATACAACAGTCACCATGCGCACTTTCCTCCATGGGAGTAATGTCCCAAACACCCTACGCTTTGATCGTAACCTGGAAGACCAGTAGTAGTTTCCGATGCACATCGGGAGGCATTCTGTAATCTGTGGACTATAAGAGTGTTGATGAAACACAGAAATTGCATCGGGATTGAATACAACAGTCACCATGAGCACTTTCCACCATGGGAGTAATGTTTCATAGTATTTACGCTTTGAACATTCCCTGGAAGGACAGTAGCAGTTTCCGATGCACATCTGGAGGCATTCTGTAATCTGTGGACTATCAGAGTGTTGATGAAACATAGAAATTGCATCGGGATTGAATACAACAGTCACCATGAGCACATTCCTCCATAAAAGTAATGTCTCAAAGAGTCTACGCTTTGATCATTCCCTGGAAGACCAGTAGTAGTTTCCGATGCACATCTGGAGGCATCCTGTAATCTGTGGAGTATCAGAGTGTTGATGAAACACAGAAATTGCATCGGGATTGAATACAACAGTTACCATGCGCACCTTCCTCCATGGGAGTAATGTCTCTAACAGTCTACGCTTTGATCGTTCCGTGGAAGACCAGTAGTAGTTTCCGATGCACATCTGGTGGCATCCTGTAATCTGTGGACTATCAGAGTGTTGATGAAACAAAGAAATTGCATCGGGATTGAATACAACAGTCACCATCCGCTCTTTCCTGCATGGGAGTAATGTCTGAAACAGTCTACGCTTTGATCGTTCCCCGGAAGACAAGTACTAGTTTCCGATGCACATCTGGAGGCATTCTGTAATCTGTGGAGAATCCGAGTGTTGATGAAACACTGAAATTGCATCGGGATTGAATACAACAGTCACCATGCGCACTTTCCTCGATGGGAGTAATGTGTCCAACAGTCTTCGCTTTGATCGTTCCCTGGAAGACCAGTAGTAGTTTCCGATGCATATCTGGAGGCTTTCTGTAATCTGTGGACTATCAGAGTGTTGATGAAACACAGAAATTGCATCGGGAATGAATACAACAGTCACCATGTGCACTTTCCTCCACGGGAGGTATGTCTCTAACAGGCTACGGTTTGATCGTACCTGGTAGACCAGTAGTTGTTTCCGATGCACATCTGGTGGCATTCTGTAATCTGTGGACAATCAGAGTGTTGATGAAACACAGAAATTGCTTCGGGATTAAATACAACATTCACCATGTGCACTTTCCTCCACGGTAGGTTTGTCTCAAACAGTCAACGCTTTGATCGTTCCGTAGAAGACCAGTAGTAGTTTCCGATGCACATCTGGTGGCATCCGGTAATCTGTGGACTATCAAGAGTGTTGATGAAACACAGAAATTGCATCGGGATTGAATACAACAGTCACCATCCGCTCTTTCCTCCATGGGAGTAACGTCTGAAACAGTCTACGCTTTGATCGTTCCCGGGAAGACCAGTAGTAGTTTCTGATGCACATATGGAGGCTTTCTGTAATCTGTGGACTATCAGAGTGTTGATGAAACACAGAAAATGCATCGGGATTGATTACAACAGTTACCATGCGCACTTTCCTCCATGGGTGTAGTGTCTCAAAGAGTTTCCTCTTTGAACGTTCCCTGAAAGACCAGTAGTAGTTTCCGATGCACATCTGGAGGCATTCTGTAATCTGTGGACTATCAGAGTGTTGATGAACAGAGAAATTGCATCGGGATTGAATACAACAGTCACCATGCGCACTTTACTCCATGGGATTAATGTCTCTAACTGTCTACGATTTGATCGTTCCCTGGAAGACCAGTTGTAGTTTCCGATGCCCATCTGGAGGCTTTCTGTAATCTTTGGACTATCAGAGTGCTGATGAATCACAGAAATTGCATCGGGATTGAATACAACAGTCACCATGCGCACTTTCCTCCATGGGAAAAATGTCTCTAACAGTCTACGCTTTGATCGTTCCCCCGAAGACAAGTAGTAGTTTCCGATGCACATCTGGAGGCTCTCCGTAATCTGAGGACTATCAGAGTGTTGATGAAACACAGAAATTGCATCGGCATTGAATACAACAGTCTCCTTGCGCACTTTCCTCCATGGGGGTAATGTCTTAAACATTCTACGCTTTGATCGTTCTCTGGAAGACCAGTAGTAGTTTCCGATGCATATCTGGTGCCATTCTGTAATCTGTGGACTATCAGAGTGTTGATGAAACACAGAAATTGCATCGGGAATGAATACAACAGTCACCATGTGCACTTTCCTCCACGGGAGGTATGTCTCAAACAGTCTACGGTTTGATCGTTACCTGGAAGACCAGTAGTAGTTTCCGATGCACATCTGGTGGCATTCTGTAATCTGTGGACTATCAGAGTGTTGATTGAACACAGAAATAGCATCGGGATTGAATACAACAGTCGCCATCCGCACTTTCCTCCGTGGGAGTAATGTCTGAAACAGTCTACGCTTTGATCGTTCCCTGGAAGACCAGTAGTAGTTTCCGATGCACATCTCTTGGCATTCTGTAATCTGTGGACTATCAGAGTGTTGATGAAACACAGAAATTGCATCGGGATTGAATACAACAGTCACCATGCGCACTTTCCTCCATGGGAAAATGCCCCAAACAGTCTACGCTTTGATCATTCCCTGGAAGACCAGTAGCAGTTTCCGATGCACATCTGGAGGCATTCTGTAATCTGTGGACTATCAGAGTGTTGATGAAACACAGAAATTGCATCGGGATTGAATACAACAGTTACCATGCGCACTTTCCTCCATGGGAGTAATGTCTCTAAGAGTTTACGCTTTGATCGTTCCCTGGAAGACCAGTAGTAGTTTCCGATGCACATCTGGAGGCTTTCCGTAATCTTTGGACTATCAGAGTGTTGATGAAACACAGAAATTGCATCGGGATTGAAAACAACATTCACCATGCGCACTTTCCACCATGGGTGTAATTCTCAAACAGTCTATGCTTTGATCGTTCTGTGGAAGACCAGTAGTAGTTTCCGATGCATATCTGGTGCCATTCTGTAATCTGTGGACTATCAGAGTGTTCATGAAACACAGATATTTCATCGGGAATGAATACAACAGTCACCATGTGCAATTTCCTCCATGGGAGTAATGTCCCAAACAGTCTACGCTTTGATCGTAGCCTGGAAGACCAGTAGTAGTTTCCGATGCACATCGGGAGGCATTCTGTAATCTGTGGACTATAAGAGTGTTGATGAAACACAGAAATTGCATCGGGATTGAATACAACAGTCACGATGCGCACTTTCCTCCATGGGAGTAGTGTCTCAAACAGTCTACGCTTTAATCGTTCCCTGGAAGACCAGTAGTAGTTTCCGATGCACATCTGGAGGCATTCTGTAATCTGTGGAGTTTCAGAGTGTTGATGAAACACAGAAATTGCATCGGGATTGAATACAACAGTTACCATGCGCACCTTCCTCCATGGGAGTAATGTCTCTAACAGTCTACGTTTTGATCGTTCCCTGGAAGACCAGTAGTAGTATCCGATGCACATCTCGTGGCATTCTGTAATCTGTGGACTATCAGAGTGTTGATGAAACACAGAAATGGCATCGGGATTGAATACAACAGTCACCATGCGCACTTTCCTCCATGGGAGTAATGTCCCAAACAGTCTACGCTTTGATCGTTCCCTGGAAGACCAGTAGTAGTTTCCGATGCACATCGGGAGGCATTCTGTATTCTGTGGACTATGAGAGTGTTGATGAAACACAGAAATTGCATCGGGATGAATACAACAGTCACCATGTGCACATTCTTCCACGGGAGTTATGCCTCAAACAGTCTACGCTTTGATCGTTCCCTGGAACACCAGTAGTAGTTTCCGATGCACATCTGGTTGCATTCTGTAATATGTAGACTATCAGAGTATTGATGAAACACAGAAATTGCATGGGGATTGAATACAGGATTCACCATGCGCACTTTCCTCCAAGGGAGTAATTCTCAAACAGTCTATGCTTTGATCGTTCCCTGGAAGACCAGTAGTAGTTTCCGATGCACATCTCGTGGCATTCTGTAATCTGTGGACTATCAGAGTGTTGATGAAACACAGAAATTGCATAGGGGTTGAATACAACAGTCACCATGCGCAGTTTCCTCCATTGGAGTAATTCTCAAACAGTCTATGCTTTGATCGTTCTGTGGAAGACCAGTAGTAGTTTCCGATGCACATCTGGAGGCATTCTGTAATCTTTGGCCTATCAGAGTGTTGATGAAACACAGAAATTGCCTCGGGATTGAAAACAACATTCACCATGCGCACTTTCCTCCATGGGAGTAATTCTCAAACAGTCTATGCTTTGATCGTTCTGTGGAAGACCAGTAGTAGTTTCCGATGCACATCTGGAGGCACTCTGTAATCTGTGGACTATCAGAGTGTTCATGAAACACAGAAATTGCATCGGGTTTCAATACAACAGTCACCATGCGCACTTTCCTCCATGGGAGTAATGTCTCTAACAGTCTACGCTTTGATCGTTCCCCGGAAGACAAGTAGTAGTTTCCGATGCACATCTGGAGGCATTCTGTAATCTGTGGACTATCAGTCTGTTGATGAAACACAGAATTTGCATCGGGATTGAATACAACAGTCACCATGCGCACTTTCCTCCATGGGAGTAATGTCTCAAACAGTCTACGCTTTGATCGTTCCCTGGAAGACCAGTAGTAGTTTCCGATGCACATCTGGAGGCATTCTGTAATTTTTGGACTATCAGAGTGTTGATGAAACACAGAAATTGCATCGGGATTGAATACAACAGTCACCATCCGCACTTTCCTCCATGGGAATAATGCCTGAACAGTCTTGGCTTTGATCGTTCCCTGGAAAACCAGTAGTAGTTTCCGATGCACATTTTGTGGTATTCTGCAATCTACGGACTATCAGGGTGTTGATGAAACACAGAAAATGCATCGGGATTGAATACAACAGTCACCATGCGCACTTTCCTCCATGGGAGTAATGTCTCAAGGAGTTTACGATTTGATCGTTCCCTGGAAGACTAGTAGTAGTTTCCGATGCACATCTGGAGGCATTCTGTAATCTGTGGACTATCAGAGTGTTGATGAAACACAGAAATTGCATCCTGATTGAATACAACAGTCACCATGCGCACTTTCCTCCATGGGAGTAATGTCTCAAACAGTCTGTGATTTTATCGTTCCCTGGAAGACCAGTAGCAGTTTCCGATGAACATCTGGAGGCATTCTGTAACTTGTGGACTATCAGAGCGTTGATGAAACACAGAAATAGCATCGGGATTGAATACAACATTCACCATCCGCACTTTCGTGCATTGGGAGTAATGTCTGATACAGTCTACGCTTTGATCGTTCGCGGGAAGACCAGTAGTAGATTCCGATGCACATCTGGAGTCATTCTGTAATTTTTGGACTATCAGAGTGTTGATGAAACACAGAAATTGCATCCTGATTGAATACAACAGTCAACATGCGCACTTTCCTCCATGGGAGTAATGTCTCAAACAGTCTGCGCTTTTATCGTTCCCTGGAAGACCAGTAGTACTTTCCGATGAACATCTGGAGGCATTCTGTAACATGCGGACTATCAGAGTGTTGATGAAACAAAGAAATAGCATCGGGATTAAATACAACAGTCACCATCCGGACTTTCCTCCATGGGAGTAATGTCTGAAACAGTCTACGATTTGATCGTTTGCTGGAAGACCAGTAGTAGTTTCCGATGCACATCTCGTGGCATTCTGTAATCTGTGGACTATCAGAGTGTTGATGAAACACAGAAATTGCATCGGGATTGAATACAACAGTCACCATGCGCACTTTCCTCCATGGGAGTAATGTCCCAAACAGTCTACGCTTTGATAATTCCCTGGAAGGCCAGTAGTAGTTTCCGATGCACATCGGGAGGCATTCTGTATTGTGTGGACTATCAGAGTGTCGATGAAAGACAGAAATTGCATCGGGATTGAATACAGGAGTCACCATGCGCACTTTCCTCCAAGGGAGTAATTCTCAAACAGTCTATGATTTGATCGTTCCCTGGAAGACCAGTAGTTGTTTCCGATGCATATCTGGTGCCATTCTGTAGTCTGTGGACTATCAGAGTGTTGATGAAACACAGAAATTGCATCGGGATTGAAAACAACAGTCACCATGCGCACTTTCCTCCATGGGAGTAATGTCTCTAACAGTCTACGACTTGATCGTTCCCTGGAAGACCAGTAGTAGTTTCCGATGCACATCTGGAGGCATCCTGTAATCTGTGGAGTATCAGAGTGTTGATGAAACACAGAAATTGCATCGGGATTGAATACAACAGTTACCATGCGCACCTTCCTCCATGGGAGTAATGTCTCTAACAGTCTACGCTTTGATCGTTCCGTGGAAGACCAGTAGTAGTTTCCGATGCACATCTGGTGGCATCCTGTAATCTGTGGACTATCAGAGTGTTGATGAAACAAAGAAATTGCATCGGGATTGAATACAACAGTCACCATCCGCTCTTTCCTGCATGGGAGTAATGTCTGAAACAGTCTACGCTTTGATCGTTCCCCGGAAGACAAGTACTAGTTTCCGATGCACATCTGGAGGCATTCTGTAATCTGTGGAGAATCCGAGTGTTGATGAAACACTGAAATTGCATCGGGATTGAATACAACAGTCACCATGCGCACTTTCCTCGATGGGAGTAATGTGTCCAACAGTCTTCGCTTTGATCGTTCCCTGGAAGACCAGTAGTAGTTTCCGATGCATATCTGGAGGCTTTCTGTAATCTGTGGACTATCAGAGTGTTGATGAAACACAGAAATTGCATCGGGAATGAATACAACAGTCACCATGTGCACTTTCCTCCACGGGAGGTATGTCTCTAACAGGCTACGGTTTGATCGTACCTGGTAGACCAGTAGTTGTTTCCGATGCACATCTGGTGGCATTCTGTAATCTGTGGACAATCAGAGTGTTGATGAAACACAGAAATTGCTTCGGGATTAAATACAACATTCACCATGTGCACTTTCCTCCACGGTAGGTTTGTCTCAAACAGTCAACGCTTTGATCGTTCCGTAGAAGACCAGTAGTAGTTTCCGATGCACATCTGGTGGCATCCGGTAATCTGTGGACTATCAAGAGTGTTGATGAAACACAGAAATTGCATCGGGATTGAATACAACAGTCACCATCCGCTCTTTCCTCCATGGGAGTAACGTCTGAAACAGTCTACGCTTTGATCGTTCCCGGGAAGACCAGTAGTAGTTTCTGATGCACATATGGAGGCTTTCTGTAATCTGTGGACTATCAGAGTGTTGATGAAACACAGAAAATGCATCGGGATTGATTACAACAGTTACCATGCGCACTTTCCTCCATGGGTGTAGTGTCTCAAAGAGTTTCCTCTTTGAACGTTCCCTGAAAGACCAGTAGTAGTTTCCGATGCACATCTGGAGGCATTCTGTAATCTGTGGACTATCAGAGTGTTGATGAACAGAGAAATAGCATCGGGATTGAATACAACAGTCACCATGCGCACTTTACTCCATGGGATTAATGTCTCTAACTGTCTACGATTTGATCGTTCCCTGGAAGACCAGTTGTAGTTTCCGATGCCCATCTGGAGGCTTTCTGTAATCTTTGGACTATCAGAGTGCTGATGAATCACAGAAATTGCATCGGGATTGAATACAACAGTCACCATGCGCACTTTCCTCCATGGGAAAAATGTCTCTAACAGTCTACGCTTTGATCGTTCCCCCGAAGACAAGTAGTAGTTTCCGATGCACATCTGGAGGCTCTCCGTAATCTGAGGACTATCAGAGTGTTGATGAAACACAGAAATTGCATCGGCATTGAATACAACAGTCTCCTTGCGCACTTTCCTCCATGGGGGTAATGTCTTAAACATTCTACGCTTTGATCGTTCTCTGGAAGACCAGTAGTAGTTTCCGATGCATATCTGGTGCCATTCTGTAATCTGTGGACTATCAGAGTGTTGATGAAACACAGAAATTGCATCGGGAATGAATACAACAGTCACCATGTGCACTTTCCTCCACGGGAGGTATGTCTCAAACAGTCTACGGTTTGATCGTTACCTGGAAGACCAGTAGTAGTTTCCGATGCACATCTGGTGGCATTCTGTAATCTGTGGACTATCAGAGTGTTGATTGAACACAGAAATAGCATCGGGATTGAATACAACAGTCGCCATCCGCACTTTCCTCCGTGGGAGTAATGTCTGAAACAGTCTACGCTTTGATCGTTCCCTGGAAGACCAGTAGTAGTTTCCGATGCACATCTCTTGGCATTCTGTAATCTGTGGACTATCAGAGTGTTGATGAAACACAGAAATTGCATCGGGATTGAATACAACAGTCACCATGCGCACTTTCCTCCATGGGAAAATGCCCCAAACAGTCTACGCTTTGATCATTCCCTGGAAGACCAGTAGCAGTTTCCGATGCACATCTGGAGGCATTCTGTAATCTGTGGACTATCAGAGTGTTGATGAAACACAGAAATTGCATCGGGATTGAATACAACAGTTACCATGCGCACTTTCCTCCATGGGAGTAATGTCTCTAAGAGTTTACGCTTTGATCGTTCCCTGGAAGACCAGTAGTAGTTTCCGATGCACATCTGGAGGCTTTCCGTAATCTTTGGACTATCAGAGTGTTGATGAAACACAGAAATTGCATCGGGATTGAAAACAACATTCACCATGCGCACTTTCCACCATGTGTGTAATTCTCAAACAGTCTATGCTTTGATCGTTCTGTGGAAGACCAGTAGTAGTTTCCGATGCATATCTGGTGCCATTCTGTAATCTGTGGACTATCAGAGTGTTCATGAAACACAGATATTTCATCGGGAATGAATACAACAGTCACCATGTGCAATTTCCTCCATGGGAGTAATGTCCCAAACAGTCTACGCTTTGATCGTAGCCTGGAAGACCAGTAGTAGTTTCCGATGCACATCGGGAGGCATTCTGTAATCTGTGGACTATAAGAGTGTTGATGAAACACAGAAATTGCATCGGGATTGAATACAACAGTCACGATGCGCACTTTCCTCCATGGGAGTAGTGTCTCAAACAGTCTACGCTTTAATCGTTCCCTGGAAGACCAGTAGTAGTTTCCGATGCACATCTGGAGGCATTCTGTAATCTGTGGAGTTTCAGAGTGTTGATGAAACACAGAAATTGCATCGGGATTGAATACAACAGTTACCATGCGCACCTTCCTCCATGGGAGTAATGTCTCTAACAGTCTACGTTTTGATCGTTCCCTGGAAGACCAGTAGTAGTATCCGATGCACATCTCGTGGCATTCTGTAATCTGTGGACTATCAGAGTGTTGATGAAACACAGAAATGGCATCGGGATTGAATACAACAGTCACCATGCGCACTTTCCTCCATGGGAGTAATGTCCCAAACAGTCTACGCTTTGATCGTTCCCTGGAAGACCAGTAGTAGTTTCCGATGCACATCGGGAGGCATTCTGTATTCTGTGGACTATGAGAGTGTTGATGAAACACAGAAATTGCATCGGGATGAATACAACAGTCACCATGTGCACATTCTTCCACGGGAGTTATGCCTCAAACAGTCTACGCTTTGATCGTTCCCTGGAACACCAGTAGTAGTTTCCGATGCACATCTGGTGGCATTCTGTAATATGTAGACTATCAGAGTATTGATGAAACACGGAAATTGCATGGGGATTGAATACAGGATTCACCATGCGCACTTTCCTCCAAGGGAGTAATTCTCAAACAGTCTATGCTTTGATCGTTCCCTGGAAGACCAGTAGTAGTTTCCGATGCACATCTCGTGGCATTCTGTAATCTGTGGACTATCAGAGTGTTGATGAAACACAGAAATTGCATAGGGGTTGAATACAACAGTCACCATGCGCAGTTTCCTCCATTGGAGTAATTCTCAAACAGTCTATGCTTTGATCGTTCTGTGGAAGACCAGTAGTAGTTTCCGATGCACATCTGGAGGCATTCTGTAATCTTTGGCCTATCAGAGTGTTGATGAAACACAGAAATTGCCTCGGGATTGAAAACAACATTCACCATGCGCACTTTCCTCCATGGGAGTAATTCTCAAACAGTCTATGCTTTGATCGTTCTGTGGAAGACCAGTAGTAGTTTCCGATGCACATCTGGAGGCACTCTGTAATCTGTGGACTATCAGAGTGTTCATGAAACACAGAAATTGCATCGGGTTTCAATACAACAGTCACCATGCGCACTTTCCTCCATGGGAGTAATGTCTCTAACAGTCTACGCTTTGATCGTTCCCCGGAAGACAAGTAGTAGTTTCCGATGCACATCTGGAGGCATTCTGTAATCTGTGGACTATCAGTCTGTTGATGAAACACAGAATTTGCATCGGGATTGAATACAACAGTCACCATGCGCACTTTCCTCCATGGGAGTAATGTCTCAAACAGTCTACGCTTTGATCGTTCCCTGGAAGACCAGTAGTAGTTTCCGATGCACATCTGGAGGCATTCTGTAATTTTTGGACTATCAGAGTGTTGATGAAACACAGAAATTGCATCGGGATTGAATACAACAGTCACCATCCGCACTTTCCTCCATGGGAATAATGCCTGAACAGTCTTGGCTTTGATCGTTCCCTGGAAAACCAGTAGTAGTTTCCGATGCACATTTTGTGGTATTCTGCAATCTACGGACTATCAGGGTGTTGATGAAACACAGAAAATGCATCGGGATTGAATACAACAGTCACCATGCGCACTTTCCTCCATGGGAGTAATGTCTCAAGGAGTTTACGATTTGATCGTTCCCTGGAAGACTAGTAGTAGTTTCCGATGCACATCTGGAGGCATTCTGTAATCTGTGGACTATCAGAGTGTTGATGAAACACAGAAATTGCATCCTGATTGAATACAACAGTCACCATGCGCACTTTCCTCCATGGGAGTAATGTCTCAAACAGTCTGTGCTTTTATCGTTCCCTGGAAGACCAGTAGCAGTTTCCGATGAACATCTGGAGGCATTCTGTAACTTGTGGACTATCAGAGCGTTGATGAAACACAGAAATAGCATCGGGATTGAATACAACATTCACCATCCGCACTTTCGTGCATTGGGAGTAATGTCTGATACAGTCTACGCTTTGATCGTTCGCGGGAAGACCAGTAGTAGATTCCGATGCACATCTGGAGTCATTCTGTAATTTTTGGACTATCAGAGTGTTGATGAAACACAGAAATTGCATCCTGATTGAATACAACAGTCAACATGCGCACTTTCCTCCATGGGAGTAATGTCTCAAACAGTCTGCGCTTTTATCGTTCCCTGGAAGACCAGTAGTACTTTCCGATGAACATCTGGAGGCATTCTGTAACATGCGGACTATCAGAGTGTTGATGAAACACAGAAATAGCATCGGGATTAAATACAACAGTCACCATCCGGACTTTCCTCCATGGGAGTAATGTCTGAAACAGTCTACGATTTGATCGTTTGCTGGAAGACCAGTAGTAGTTTCCGATGCACATCTCGTGGCATTCTGTAATCTGTGGACTATCAGAGTGTTGATGAAACACAGAAATTGCATCGGGATTGAATACAACAGTCACCATGCGCACTTTCCTCCATGGGAGTAATGTCCCAAACAGTCTACGCTTTGATAATTCCCTGGAAGGCCAGTAGTAGTTTCCGATGCACATCGGGAGGCATTCTGTATTGTGTGGACTATCAGAGTGTCGATGAAAGACAGAAATTGCATCGGGATTGAATACAGGAGTCACCATGCGCACTTTCCTCCAAGGGAGTAATTCTCAAACAGTCTATGATTTGATCGTTCCCTGGAAGACCAGTAGTTGTTTCCGATGCATATCTGGTGCCATTCTGTAGTCTGTGGACTATCAGAGTGTTGATGAAACACAGAAATTGCATCGGGAATGAAAACAACAGTCACCATGCGCACTTTTCTCCACGGGAGGTATGTCTCAAACAGTCTACGGTTTGATCGTTCCCTGGAAGACCAGTAGTAGTTTCCTATGCACATCTGGTGGTATTCTGTAATCTGTGGACTATCAGAATGTTGATGAAACACAGAAATAGCATCGGGACTGAATACAACAGTCACCATCCGAAATTTCCTCCATGGGAGTAATGTCTGAAACAGTCTACGATTTGATCGTTTGCTGGAAGGCCAGTAGTAGTTTCCGATGCACATCTCGTGGCATTCTGTAATCTGTGGACTATCAGAGTGTTGATGAAACACAGAAATTGCATTGGGATTGAATACAACAGTCACCATGCGCACTTTCCTCCATGGGAGTAATGTTTCATAGAGTTTACACTTTGATCGTTCCTTGGAAGGCCAGTAGCAGTTTCCGATGCACATCTAGAGGCATTCTGTAATCTGTGGACTATCAGAGTGCTGATGAAACACAGAAATTGCATCGGGATTGAATACAACAGTCTCCATGCGCAGTTTCCTCCATGGGGGTAATGTCTTATACAGTCTACGCTTTGATCGTTCCCTGGAAGACCAGAAGTAGTTTCAATTGCACATCTGGAGGCATTCTGTAATCTGTGGACTATCACAGTGTTAATGAAACACAGAAATTGCATTCTGATTGAATACAACAGTCACCATGTGCACTTTACTCCATGGGAGTAATGTCTCTAACAGTCTACGATTTGATCGTTCCCTGGAAGACCAGTAGTAGTTTCCGATGCTCATCTGGAGGCTTTCCGTAATCTTTGGCCTATCAGAGTGTTGATGAAACACAGAAATTGCATCGGGATTGAATACAACAGACACCATGCGCACTTTCCTCCATGGGAGTAATGTCTCTAACAGTCTACGCTTTGATCGTTCCCCGGAAGACAAGTAGTAGTTTCCGATGCAAATCTGGAGGCAATCTGTAATCTGTGGAGTATCAGAGTGTCGATGAAACACTGAAATTGCATCGGGATTGAATACAACGGTCACCATGCGCACTTTCCTCCATGGGAGTAATGTGTCCAACAGTCTTCGCTTTAATCGTTCCCTGGAAGACCAGTAGTAGTTTCCGATGCATATCTGGAGGCTTTCTGTAATCTGTGGACTATCAGAGTGTTGATGAAACACAGAAATTGCCTCGGGATTGAAAACAACATTCACCATGCGCACTTTCCTCCATGGGAGTAATTCTCAAACAGTCTACGCTTTGATCGTTCCCTGGAAGACCAGTAGTAGTTTCCGATGCACATCTGGTGGCATTCTGTAATATGTAGACTATCAGAGTATTGATGAAACACAGAAATTGCATGGGGATAGAATACGTGAGTCACCATGCGCACTTTCCTCCAAGGGAGTAATTCTCAAACAGTCTATGCTTTGATCGTTCCCTGGAAGACCAGTAGTAGTTTCCGATGCATATCTGGTGCCATTCTGTAATCTGTGGACTATCAGAGTGTTGATGAAACACTGAAATTGCATCGGGAATGAATACAACACTCTCCATGCGCACTTTCCTCCATGGGAGTAATGTCCCAAACAGTCTACCCTTTGATCGTTCCCTGGAAGACCAGAAGTAGTTTCAATTGCACATCTGGAGGCATTCTGTAGTCTGTGGACTATCAGAGTGTTGATGAAACACAGAAATTGCATCGGGATGAATACAACAGTCACCATGCGCACATTCTTCCACGGGAGTAATGTCTCAAACAGTCTACATGTTGATCGTTCCCTGGAACACCAGTAGTAGTTTCCGATGCACATCTGGTGGCATTCTGTAATATGTAGACTATCAGAGTATTGATGAAACACAGAAATTGCATGGGGATAGAATACAGGAGTCACCATGCGCACTTTCCTCCAAGGGAGTAATTCTCAAACAGTCTATGCTTTGATCGTTCCCTGGAAGACCAGTAGTAGTTTCCGATGCATATCTGGTGCCATTCTGTAATCTGTGGACTATCAGAGTGTTGATGAAACACTGAAATTGCATCGGGAATGAATACAACAGTCACCATCCGCACTTTCCTCCGTGGGAGTAATGTCCCAAACAGTCTACGCTTTGATCGTTCCCTGGAAGACCAGAAGTAGTTTCAATTGCATATCTGGAGGCTTTCTGTAATCTGTGGACTATCAGAGTGTTGATGGAACACAGAGATTGCCTCGGGATTGAGAACAACATTCACCATGCGCACTTTCCTCCATGGGAGTAATTCTCAAACAGTCTATGCTTTGATCGTTCTCTGTAAGACCAGTAGTAGTTTCCGATGCATATCTGGTGCCATTCTGTAATCTGTGGACTATCAGAGTGTTCATGAAACACAGAAATTGCATCGGGAATGAATACAACAGTCACCATGTGCACTTTCCTCCACGGGAAGTATGTCTCAAACAGTCTACGGTTTGATCGTTCCCTGGAAGACCAGTAGTAGTTTCCGATGCACATCTGGTGGCATTCTGTAATCTGTGGACTATCAGAGTGTTGATGCAACACAGAAATAGCATCGGGATTGAATACAACAGTCACCATCCGCACTTTCCACCGTGGGAGTAATGTCTGAAACAGTCTACGCTTTGATCGTTCCCTGGAAGACCAGTAGTAGTTTCCGATGCACATCTCTTGGCATTCTGTAATCTGTGGACTATCAGTGTGTTGATGAATCACAGAATTTGCATCGGGATTGAATACAACAGTCACCATCCGCACATTCCTCCGTGGGAGTAATGTCTGAAGCAGTCTACGCTTTCATCGTTCCCGGGAAGACCAGTAGTAGTTTCCGATGCACATCTCGTGGCATTCTGTAACCTGTGGACTATCAGAGTGTTGATGAAACACAGAAATTGCATCGGGATTGAATACAACAGTCACCATCCGCACTTTCCTGCATGGGAGTAATGTCTGATGCAGTCTACGCTTTGATCGTTCGCGGGAAGACCAGTAGTAGTTTCCGATGCACATCTGGAGGCATTCTGAAATCTGTGGACTATCAGAGTGATGATGAAACACAGAATTTGCATCGGGATTGAATACAACAGTCACCATGCGCACTTTCCTCCATGGGAGTAATGTCTCAAACAGTCTACGCTTTGATCGTTCCCTGGAAGACCAGTAGTAGTTTCCGATGCACATCTGGAGGCATTCTGTAATTTTTGGACTATCAGAGTGTTAATGAAACACAGAATTTGCATAGGGATTGAATACAACAGTCACCATGCGCAATTTCCTCCATGGGAGTAATGTCTCAAACAGTCTACGATTTGATTTTTTAACTGGAAGACCAGTAGTAGTTTCCGATGCACATCTGTCGGCATTCTGTAATCTGTGGACTATCAGAGTGTTGATAAAACACAGAAATTGCATCCTGATTGAATACAAAAGTCACCATGCGCACTTTCCTCCATGGGAGTAATGTCTCAAACAGTCTGCGCTTTTATCGTTCCCTGGAAGACCAGTAGTAGTTTCCGATGAACATCTGGAGGCATTCTGTAACATGCGGACTATCAGAGTGTTGATGAAACACAGAAATAGAATCGGGATTAAATACAACAGGCACCATCCGGACTTTCCTCCATGGGAGTAATGTCTGAAACAGTCTACGATTTGATCGTTTGCTGGAAGACCAGTAGTAGTTTCCGATGCACATCTCGTGGCATTCTGTAATCTGTGGACTATCAGAGTGTTGATGAAACACAGAAATTGCATCGGGATTGAATACAACAGTCACCATGCGCACTTTCCTCCATGGGAGTAATGTCCCAAACAGTCTACGCTTTGATAATTCCCTGGAAGACCAGTAGTAGTTTCCGATGCACATCGGGAGGCATTCTGTATTGTGTGGACTATCAGAGTGTTGATGAAACACAGAAATTGCATCGGGAGTGAATACAGGAGACACCATGCGCACTTTCCTCCAAGGGAGTAATTCTCAAACAGTCTATGCTTTGATCGTTCCCTGGAAGACCAGTAGTTGTTTCCGATGCATATCTGATGCCATTCTGTAGTCTGTGGACTATCAGAGTGTTGATGAAACACAGAAATTGCATCGGGAATGAACACAACAGTCACCATGCGCACTTTCCTCCACGGGAGGTATGTCTCAAACAGTCTACGGTTTGATCGTTCCCTGGAAGACCAGTAGTAGTTTCCGATGCACATCTGGTGGTATTCTGTAATCTGTGGACTATCAGAATGTTGATGAAACACAGACATAGCATCGGGACTGAATACAACAGTCACCATCCGAAATTTCCTCCATGGGAGTAATGTCTGAAACAGTCTACGATTTGATCGTTTGCTGGAAGACCAGTAGTAGTTTCCGATGCACATCTCGTGGCATTCTGTAATCTGTGGACTATCAGAGTGTTGATGAAACACAGAAATTGCATTGGGATTGAATACAACAGTCACCATGCGCACTTTCCTCCATATGAGTAATGTCCCAAACAGTCTACGATTTGATCGTTCCCTGGAACACCAGTAGTAGTTTCCGATGCACATCTCGTGGCATTCTGTAATCTGTGGGCTATCAGAGTGTTGATGAAACACAGAAATTGCATCGGGATTGAATACAACAGTTACAATGCGCACTTCCCTCCATGGGAGAAATGACCCAAACAGTCTACGCTTTGATCGATCCTTCGAAGACCAGTAGTAGTTTCCGATGCACATCGGGAGGCATTCTGTAATCTGTGGACTATCAGAGTGTTGATGAAACACAGAAATTGCATCGGGATTGAATACAACAGTCACCATGCGCACTTTCCTCCATGGGAGTAATGTTTCATAGAGTTTACACTTTGATCGTTCCTTGGAAGGCCAGTAGCAGCTTCCGATGCACATCTGGAGGCATTCTGTAATCTGTGGACTATCAGAGTGCTGATGAAACACAGAAATTGCATCGGGATTAAATACAACAGTCTCCATGCGCAGTTTCCTCCATGGGGGTAATGTCTTAAACAGTCTACGCTTTGATCGTTCCCTGGAAGACCAGAAGTAGTTTCAATTGCACATCTGAAGGCATTCTGTAATCTGTGGACTATCACAGTGTTGATGAAACACAGAAATTGCATCGGGATTGAATACAACAGTCACCATGTGCACTTTACTCCATGGGAGTAATGTCTCTAACAGTCTACGGTTTGATCGTTCCCTGGAAGACCAGTAGTAGTTTCCGATGCTCATCTGGAGACTTTACGTAATCTTTGGCCTATCAGAGTGTTGATGAAACACAGAAATTGCATCGGGATTGAATACAACAGACACCATGCGCACTTTCCTCCATGGGAGTAATGTCTCTAACAGTCTACGCTTTGATCGTTCCCCGGAAGACAAGTAGTAGTTTCCGATGCAAATCTGGAGGCAATCTGTAATCTGTGGAGAATCAGAGTGTCGATGAAACACTGAGATTGCATCGGGATTGAATACAACGGTCACCATGCGCACTTTCCTCCATGGGAGTAATGTGTCCAACAGTCTTCGCTTTAATCGCTCCCTGGAAGACCAGTAGTAGTTTCCGAAGCATATCTGGAGGCTTTCTGTAATCTGTGGACTATCAGAGTGTTGATGAAACACAGAAATTGCCTCGGGATTGAAAACAACATTCACCATGAGCACTTTCCTCCATGGGAGTCATTCTCAAACAGTCTATGCTTTGATCGTTCTCTGGAAGACCAGTAATAGTTTCCGATGCATATCTGGTGCCATTCTGTAATCTGTGGACTATCAGAGTGTTCATGAAACACAGAAATTGGATCGGGAATGAATACAACAGTCACCATGTGCACTTTCCTCCACGGGAGGTATGTCTCAAACAGTCTACGGTTTGATCGTGCCCTGGAAGACCAGTAGTAGTTTCCGATGCACATCTGGTGGCATTCTGTAATCTGTGGACTATCAGACTGTTGATGCAACACAGAAATAGCATCGGGATTGAATGCAACAGTCACCATCCGCACTTTCCTCCGTTTGAGTAATGTCTGAAACAGTCTACGCTTTGATCGTTCCCTGGAAGACCAGTAGTAGTTTCCGATGCACATCTCTTGGCATTCTGTAATCTGTGGACTATCAGTGTGTTGATGAATCACAGAATTTGCATCGGGATTGAATACAACAGTCACCATCCGCACATTCCTCCGTGGGAGTAATGTCTGAAGCAGTCTACGCTTTCATCGTTCCCGGGAAGACCAGTAGTAGTTTCCGATGCACATCTCGTGGCATTCTGTAATCTGTGGACTATCAGAGTGTTGATGAAACACAGAAATTGCATCGGGATTGAATACAACAGTCACCATCCACACTTTCCTGCATGGGAGTAATGTCTGATGCAGTCTACGCTTTGATCGTTCGCGGGAAGACCAGTAGTAGTTTCCGATGCACATCTGGAGGCATTCTGAAATCTGTGGACTATCAGAGTGATGATGAAACACAGAATTTGCATCGGGATTGAATACAACAGTCACCATGCGCACTTTCCTCCATGGGAGTAATGTCTCAAACAGTCTACGCTTTGATCGTTCCCTGGAAGACCAGTAGTAGTTTCCGATGCACATCTGGAGGCATTCTGTAATTTTTGGACTATCAGAGTGTTGATGAAACACAGAAATTGCATCGGGATTGAATACAACAGTCACCATCCGCACTTTCCTCCATGGGAATAATGTCTGAAACAGTCTTGGCTTTGATCGTTCCCTGGAAAACCAGTAGTAGTTTCCGATGCACATTTTGTGGTATTCTGCAATCTGTGGACTATCAGGGTGTTGATAAAAACCCAGAAAATGCATCGGGATTGAATACAACAGTCACCATGCGCACTTTCCTCCATGGGAGTAATGTCTCAAGGAGTTTACGATTTGATCGTTCCCTGGAAGACCAGTAGTAGTTTCCGATGCACATCTGGAGGCATTCTGTAATCTGTGGACTATCAGGGTGTTGATGAAACACAGAAATTGCATCCTGATTGAATACAAGAGTCACCATGCGCACTTTCCTCCATGGGAGTAATGTCTCAAACAGTCTGCGCTTTTATCGTTCCCTGGAAGACTAGTAGTAGTTTCCGATGAACATCTGGAGGCATTCTGTAACATGTGGACTATCAGAGTGTTGATGAAACACAGAAATAGCATCGGGATTAAATACAACAGTCACCATCCGGACTTTCCTCCATGGGAGTAATGTCTGAAACAGTCTACGATTTGATCGTTTGATGGAAGACCAGTAGTAGTTTCCGATGCACATCTCGTGGCATTCTGTAATCTGTGGACTATCAGAGTGTTGATGAAACACAGAAATTGCATCGGGATTGAATACAACAGTCACAATGCGCACTTTCCTCCATGGGAGTAATGTCCCAAACAGTCTACGCTTTCATCGTTCCCTGGAAGACCAGTAGTAGTTTCCGATGCACATCTCTTGGCATTCTGTAATCTGTGGACTATCAGTGTGTTGATGAATCACAGAATTTGCATCGGGATTGAATACAACAGTCACCATCCGCACTTTCCTCCGTGGGAGTAATGTCTGAAGCCGTCTACGCTTTCATCGTTTCCGGGAAGACCAGTAGTAGTTTCCGATGCACATCTCGTGGCATTCTGTAATCTGTGGACTATCAGAGTGTTGATGAAACACAGAAATTGCATCGGGATTGAATACAACAGTCACCATCCGCACTTTCCTGCATGGGAGTAATGTCTGATACAGTCTACGCTTTGATCGTTCGCGGGAAGACCAGTAGTAGTTTCCGATGCACATCTGGAGGCATTCTGAAATCTGTGGACTATCAGAGTGATGATGAAACACAGAATTTGCATCGGGATTGAATACAACAGTCACCATGCGCACTTTCCTCCATGGGAGTAATGTCTCTAACAGTCTACGCTTTGATCGTTCCCCGGAAGACAAGTAGTAGTTTCCTATGCACATCTGGAGGCATTCTGTAATCTGTGGAGAATCAGAGTGTCGATGAAACACTGAAATTGCATCGGGATTGAATACAACAGTCACCATGCGCACTTTCCTCCATGGGAGTAATGTGTCCAACAGTCTTCGCTTTAATCGTTCCCTGGAAGACCAGTAGTAGTTTCCGATGCATATCTGGAGGCTTTCTGTAATCTGTGGACTATCAGAGTGTTGATGAAACACAGAAATTGCCTCAGGATTGAAAATAACATTCACCATGCGCACTTTCCTCCATGGGAGCAATTCTCAAACAGTCTATGCTTTGATCGTTCTCTGGAAGACCAGTAATAGTTTCCGATGCATATCTGGTGCCATTCTGTAATCTGTGGACTATCAGAGTGTTCATGAAACACAGAAATTGCATAGGGAATGAATACAACAGTCACCATGCGCACTTTCCTCCACGGGAGGTATGTCTCAAACAGTCTACGGTTTAATCGTTCCCTGGAAGACCAGTAGTAGATTCCGATGCACATCTGGTGGCATTCTGTAGTCTGTGGACTATCAGAGTGTTGATGCAACACAGAAATAGCATCGGGATTGAATACAACAGTCACCATCCGCACTTTCCTCCATGGGAGTAATGTCTGAAACAGTCTACGCTTTGGTGGTTCCCTGGAAGACCAGTAGTAGTTTCCGATGCACATCTCTTGGCATTCTGATATCTGTGGACTATCAGAGTGTTGATGAAACACAGAAGTTGCATCGGGATTGAATACAACAGTCTCCATGCGCACTTTCCTGCATGGGAGTAATGTCCCAAACAGTCTACGCTTTGATCGTTCCCTGGAAGACCAGAAGTAGTTTCAATTGCACATCTAGAGGCATTCTGTAATCTGTGGACTATCAGAGTGTTGATGAAACACAGAAATTGCATCGGGATGAATACAACAGTCACCATGCGCACATTCTTCCACGGGAGTAATGTCTCAAACAGTCTACGCTTTGATCGTTCCCTGGAACACCAGTAGTAGTTTCCGATGCGCATCTGGTGGCATTCTTTAATATGTAGACTATCAGAGTATTGATGAACCACAGAAATTGCATGGGGATTGAATACAGGAGTCACCATGCGCACTTTCCTCCAAGGGAGTAATTCTCAAACAGTCTATGCTTTGATCGTTCCCTGGAAGACCAGAAGTAGTTTCAATTGCACATCTGGAGGCATTCTGTAATCTGTGGACTATCAGAGTGTTGATGAAACACAGAAATTGCATCGGGAATGAATACAACAGTCACCATGCGCACTTTCCTCCACGGGAGGTATGTCTCAAACAGTCTACGGTTTGATCGTTCCCTGGAAGACCAGTAGTAGTTTCCGATGCCCATCTGGTGGCATTCAGTAATCTGTGGACTATCAGAGTGTTGATGAAACACAGAAATAGCAACGGGACTGAATACAACAGTCACCATCCGCACTTTCCTCCATGGGAGTAATGTCTGAAACAGTCTACGATTTGATCGTTTGCTGGAAGACCAGTAGTAGTTTCCGATGCACATCTCGTGGCATTCTGTAGTCTCTTGGACTATCAGAGTGTTGATGAAACACAGAAATTGCATCGGGATTGAATACAACAGTCACCATGCGCACTTTCCTCCATGGGAGTAATGTCCCAAACAGTCTACGCTTTGATCGTTCCCTGGAAGACCAGTAGTAGTTTCCGATGCACATCTCGTGGCATTCTGTAATCTGTGGACTATCAGAGTGTTGATGAAACACAGAAATTGCATCGGGATTGAATACAACAATTACAATGCGCACTTCCCTCCATGGGAGTAATGTCTTAAACAGTCTACGCTTTGATCGATCCTTGGAAGACCAGTAGTAGTTTCCGATGCACATCGGGAGGCATTCTGTAATCTGTGGACAATCAGAGTGTTGATGAAACACAGAAATTGCATCGGGAATGAATACAACAGTAACCATGCGCACTTTCCTCCACGGGAGGTATGTCTCAAACAGTCTACGGTTTGATCGTTCCCTGGAAGACCAGTAGTAGTTTCCGATGCACTTCTGGTGGCATTGTGTAATCTGCGGACTATCAGAGTGTTGAAGCAACACAGAAATAGCATCGGGATTGAATACAACAGTCACCATCCGCACTTTCCTCCATGGGAGTAATGTCTGAAACAGTCTACGATTTGATCGTTTGCTGGAAGACCAGTAGTAGTTTCCGATGCACATCTCGTGGCATTCTGTAATCTGTGGACTATCAGAGTGTTGATGAAACACGGAAATTGCATCGGGATTGAATACAACAGTCAACATGCGCACTTTCCTCCATGGGAGTAATGTCCCAAACAGTCTACGCTTTGATCGTTCCCTGGAAGACCAGTAGTAGTTTCCGATGCACATCTCGTGGCATTCTGTAATCTGTGGACTATCAGAGTGTTGATGAAACACAGAAATTGCATCGGGATTGAATACAACAGTTACAATGCGCACTTCCCTCCATGGGAGTAATGTCCCAAAGAGTCTACGCTTTGATCGATCCTGGGAAGACCAGTAGTAGTTTCCGATGCACATCGGGAGGCATTCTGTAATCTGTGGACAATCAGAGTGTTGATGAAACACAGAAATTGCATCGGGATTGAATAGAACAGTCTCCATGCGCAGTTTCCTCTATGGGGGTAATGTCTTAAACAGTCTACGTTTTGATCGTTCCCTGGAAGACCAGAAGTAGTTTCAATTGCACATCTGGAGGCATTCTGTAATCTGTGGACTATCAGAGTGTTGATGAAACACAGAAATTGCATCGGGATTGAATACAACAGTCACCATGCGCACTTTACTCCATGGGAGTAATGTCTCTAACAGTCTACGCTTTGATCGTGCCCTGGAAGACCAGTAGTCGGTTCCGATGCACATCTGGAGGCTTTCCGTAATCTTTGGACTATCAGAGTGTTGATGAAACACAGAAATTGCATCGGGATTGAATACAACAGACACCATGCGCACTTTCCTCCATGGGAGTAATGTCTCTAACAGTCTACGCTTTGATCGTTCTCCGGAAGACAAGTAGTAGTATCCGATGCACATCTGGAGGCATTCTGTAATCTGTGGAGAATCAGAGTGTCGATGAAACACTGAAATTGCATCGGGATTGAATACAACAGTCACCATGCGCACTTTCCTCCATGGGAGTAATGTGTCCAACAGTCTTCGCTTTAATTGTTCCCTGGTAGACCAGTAGTAGTTTCCGATGCATATCTGGAGACTTTCTGTAATCTGTGGGCTATCAGAGTGTTGATGAAACACAGAAATTGCCTCGGGATTGAAAACAACAGACACCATGCGCACTTTCCTCCATGGGAGTAATGTCTCTAACAGTCTACGCTTTGATCGTTCCCTGGAAGACCAGAAGTAGTTTCAATTGCACATCTGGAGGCATTCTGTAATCTGTGGATTATCAGAGTGTTGATGAAACACAGAAATTGCATCGGGATGAATACAACAGTCACCATGCGCACATTCTTCCACGAGAGTAATGTCTCAAACAGTCTGCGCTTTGATCGTTCCCTGGAACACCAGTAGTAGTTTCCGATGCACATCTGGTGGCATTCTGTAATATGTAGAATATCAGAGTATTGATGAAACACAGAAATTGCATGGGGATTGAATACAGGAGTCACCAGGCGCACTTTCCTCCAAGGGAATAGTTCTCAAACAGTCTATGCTTTGATCGTTCCCTGGAAGACCAGTAGTAGTTTCCGATGCATATCTGGTTCCATTCTGTAATCTGTGGACTATCAGAGTGTTGATGAAACACAGAAATTGCATCGGGAATGAATACAACAGTCACCATGCGCACTTTCCTCCACGGGAGGTATGTCTCAAACAGTCTACGGTTTGATCGTTCCCTGGAAGACCAGTAGTAGTTTCCGATGCACATCTGGTGGCATTCAGTAATCTGTGGACTATCAGAGTGTTGATGAAACACAGAAATAGCAACGGGGCTGAATACAACAGTCACCATCCGCACTTTCCTCCATGGGAGTAATGTCTGAAACAGTCTACGATTTGATCGTTTGCTGGAAGACCAGTAGTAGTTTCCGAAGCACATCTCGTGGCATTCTGTAATCTGTGGACTATCAGAGTGTTGATGAAACACAGAAATTGCTTCGGGATTGAATACAACAGTCACCATGCGCACTAACCTCCATGGGAGTAATGTCCCAAACAGTCTACGCTTTGATCGTTCCCTGGAAGACCAGTAGTAGTTTCCGATGCACATCTCGTTGCATTCTGTTATCTGTGGACTATCAGAGTGTTGATGAAACACAGAAATTGCATCGGGATTGAATACAACAGTTACAATGCGCACTTCCCTCCATGGGAGTAATGTCCCAAACAGTCTACGCTTTGATCGATCCCTGGAAGACCAGTAGTAGTTTCCGATGCACATCTGGAGCCATTCTGTAATTTTTGGACTATCAGAGTGTTGATGAAACACAGAAATTGCATCGGGATTGAATACAACAGTCACCATCCGCACTTTCCCCCATGGGAATAATGTCTGAAACAGTCTTGGCTTTGATCGTTCCCTGGAAAACTAGTAGTAGTTTCCGATGCACATCTCGTGGCATTCTGTAATCTGTGGACTATCAGAGTGTTGATGAAACACAGAAATTGCATCGGGATTGAATACAACAGTCACCATGCGCACTTTCCTCCATGGGAGTAATGTCTCAAACAGTCTACGCTTTGATCGTTCCCTGGAAGACCAGTAGTAGTTTCCGATGCACATCTCTTGGCATTCTGTAATCTGTGGACTATCAGTGTGTTGATGAATCACAGAATTTGCATCGGGATTGAATACAACAGTCACCATCCGCACTTTCCTCCGTGTGAGTAATGTCTGAAGCAGTCTACGCTTTCATCGTTCCCGGGAAGACCAGTAGTAGTTTCCGATGCACATCTCGTGGCATTCTGTAATCTGTGGACTATCAGAGTGTTGATGCAACACAGAAATAGCATCGGGATTGAATACAACAGTCACCATCCGCACTTTCCTCCATGGGAGTAATGTCTGAAACAGTCTACGCTTTGGTGGTTCCCTGGAAGACCAGTAGTAGTTTCCGATGCACATCTCTCGGCATTCTGATATCTGTGGACTATCAGAGTGTTGATGAAACACAGATATTGCTTCGGGATTGAATACAAAAGACACCATGCGCACTTTACTCCATGGCAGTAATGTCTCTAACAGTCTACGCTTTGATCGTTCCCTGGAAGACCAGTAGTAGTTTCCGATGCACATCTGGAGGCTTTCCGTAATCTTTGGACTATCAGAGTGTTGATGAAACACAGAAATTACATCGGGATTGAATACAACAGTCTCCATGCGCACTTTCCTCCATGGGAGTAATGTTCCAAACAGTCTACGCTTTGATCGTTCCCTGGAAGACCAGAAGTAGTTTCAATTGCACATCTGGAGGCATTCTGTAATCTGTGGACTATCAGAGTGTTGATGAAACACAGAAATTGCATCGGGATGAATACAACAGTCACCATGCGCACATTCTTCCACGGGAGTAATGTCTCAAACAGTCTACGCTTAGATCGTTCCCTGGAACACCAGTAGTAGTTTCCGATGCGCATCTGGTGGCATTCTGTAATATGTAGACTATCAGAGTATTGATGAAACACAGAAATTGCATGGGGATTGAATACAGGAGTCACCATGCGCACTTTCCTCCAAGGGAGTAATTCTCAAACAGTCTATGCTTTGATCGTTCCCTGGAAGACCAGAAGTAGTTTCAATTGCACATCTGGAGGCATTCTGTAATCTGTGGACTATCAGAGTGTTGATGAAACACAGAAATTGCATCGGGAATGAATACAACAGTCACTATGCGCACTTTCCTCCACGGGAGGTATGTCTCAAACAGTCTACGGTTTGATCGTTCCCTGGAAGACCAGTAGTAGTTTCCGATGCCCATCTGGTGGCATTCAGTAATCTGTGGACTATCAGAGTGTTGATGAAACACAGAAATAGCAACGGGACTGAATACAACAGTCACCATCCGCACTTTCCTCCATGGGAGTAATGTCTGAAACAGTCTACGATTTGATCGTTTGCTGGAAGACCAGTAGTAGTTTCCGATGCACATCTCGTGGCATTCTGTAATCTGTTGACTATCAGAGTGTTGATGAAACACAGAAATTGCATCGGGATTGAATACAACAGTCACCATGCGCACTTTTCTCCATGGGAGTAATATCCCAAACAGTCTACGCTTTGATCGTTCCCTGGAAGACCAGTAGTAGTTTCCGATGCACATCTCGTGGCATTCTGTAATCTGTGGACTATCAGAGTGTTGATGAAACACAGAAATTGCATCGGGATTGAATACAACAGTTACAATGCGCACTTCCCTCCATGAGAGTAATGTCCCAAACAGTCTACGCTTTGATCGATCCTTGGAAGACCAGTAGTAGTTTCCGATGCACATCGGGAGGCATTCTGTAATCTGTGGACAATCAGAGTGTTGATGAAACACAGAAATTGCATCGGGAATGAATACAACAGTCACCATGCGCACTTTCCTCCACGGGAGGTATGTCTCAAACAGTCTACGGTTTGATCGTTCCCTGGAAGACCAGTAGTAGTTTCCGATGCCCATCTGGTGGCATTCAGTAATCTGTGGACTATCAGAGTGTTGATGAAACACAGAAATAGCAACGGGACTGAATACAACAGTCACCATCCGCACTTTCCTCCATGGGAGTAATGTCTGAAACAGTCTACGATTTGATCGTTTGCTGGAAGACCAGTAGTAGTTTCCGATGCACATCTCGTGGCATTCTGTAATCTGTTGACTATCAGAGTGTTGATGAAACACAGAAATTGCATCGGGATTGAATACAACAGTCACCATGCGCACTTTCCTCCATGGGAGTAATGTCCCAAACAGTCTACGCTTTGATCGTTCCCTGGAAGACCAGTAGTAGTTTCCGATGCACATCTCGTGGCATTCTGTAATCTGTGGACTATCAGAGTGTTGATGAAACACAGAAATTGCATCGGGATTGGATACAACAGTTACAATGCGCACTTCCCTCCATGGGAGTAATGTCCCAAAGAGTCTACGCTTTGATCGATCCTGGGAAGACCAGTAGTAGATTCCGATGCACATCGGGAGGCATTCTGTAATCTGTGGACAATCAGAGTGTTGATGAAACACAGAAATTGCATCGGGATTGAATACAACAGTCACCATGCGCACTTTCCTCCATGGGAGTAATGTTTCATAGAGTTTACACTTTGATCGTTCCCTGGAAGACCAGTAGCAGTTTCCGATGCACATCTGGAGTCATTCTGTAATCTGTGGACTATCCGAGTGCTGATGAAACACAGAAATTGCATCGGGATTGAATTGAACAGTCTCCATGCGCAGTTTCCTCTATGGGGGTAATGTCTTAAACAGTCTACGCTTTGATCGTTCCCTGGAAGACCAGAAGTAGTTTCAATTGCACATCTGGAGGCATTCTGTAATCTGTGGACTATCAGAGTGTTGATGAAACACAGAAATTGCATCGGGATTGAATACAACAGTCACCATGCGCACTTTACTCCATGGGAGTAATGTCTCTAACAGTCTACGCTTTGATCGTTCCCTGGAAGACCAGTAGTAGGTTCCGATGCACATCTGGAGGCTTTCCGTAATCTTTGGACTATCAGAGTGTTGATGAAACACAGAAATTGCATCGGGATTGAATACAACAGACACCATGCGCACTTCCCTCCATGGGAGTAATGTCTCTAACAGTCTACGCTTTGATCGTTCCCCGGCTGACAAGTAGTAGTATCCGATGCACATCTGGAGGCATTCTGTAATCTGTGGAGAATCAGAGTGTCGATGAAACACTGAAATTGCATCGGGATTGAATACAACAGTCACCATGCGCACTTTCCTCCATGGGAGTAATGTGTCCAACAGTCTTCGCTTTAATCGTTCCCTGGAAGACCAGTAGTAGTTTCCGATGCATATCTGGAGACTTTCTGTAATCTGTGGACTATCAGAGTGTTGATGAAACACAGAAATTGCCTCGGGATTCAAAACAACAGACACCATGCGCACTTTCCTCCATGGGAGTAATGTCTCTAACAGTCTACGCTTTGATCGTTCCCTTGAACACCAGTAGTAGTTTCCGATGCACTTCTGGTGGCATTCTGTAATATGTAGACTATCAGAGTATTAATGAAACACAGAAATTGCATCGGGAATGAATACAACAGTCACCATGCGCACTTTCCTCCACGGGAGGTATGTCTCAAACAGTCTACGGTTTGATCGTTCCCTGGAAGCCCAGTAGTAGTTTCCGATGCACATCTGGTGGCATTCAGTAATCTGTGGACTATCAGAGTGTTGATGAAACACAGAAATAGCAACGGGACTGAATACAACAGTCACCATCCGCACTTTCCTCCATGGGAGTAATGTCTGAAACAGTCTACGATTTGATCGTTTGCTGGAAGACCAGTAGTAGTTTCCGATGCACATCTCGTGGCATTCTGTAATCTGTGGACTATCAGAGTGTTGATGAAACACAGAAATTGCTTCGGGATTGAATACAACAGTCACCATGCGCACTTACCTCCATGGGAGTAATGTCCCAAACAGTCTACGTTTTATCGTTCCCTGGAAGACCAGTAGTAGTTTCCGATGCACATCTCGTTGCATTCTGTTATCTGCGGACTATCAGAGTGTTGATGAAACACAGAAATTGCATCGGGATTGAATACAACAGTTACAATGCGCACTTCCCTCCATGGGAGTAATGTCCCAAACAGTCTACGCTTTGATCGATCCCTGGAAGACCAGTAGTAGTTTCCGATGCACATCTGGAGGCATTCTGTAATTTTTGGACTATCAGAGTGTTGATGAAACACAGAAATTGCATCGGGATTGAATACAACAGTCACCATCCGCACTTTCCCCCATGGGAATAATGTCTGAAACAGTCTTGGCTTTTATCGTTCCCTGGAAAACCAGTAGTAGTTTCCGATGCACATTTTGTGGTATTCTGCAATCTGTGGACTATCAGGGTGTTGATAAAAACCCAGAAAATGCATCGGGATTGAATACAACAGTCACCATGCGCACTTTCCTCCATGGGAGTAATGTCTCAAGGAGTTTACGATTTGATCGTTCCCTGGAAGACCAGTAGTAGTTTCCGATGCACATCTGGAGGCATTCTGTAATCTGTGGACTATCAGAGTGTTGATGAAACACAGAAATTGCATCCTGATTGAATACAACAGTCACCATGCGCACTTTCCTCCATGGGAGTAATGTCTCAAACAGTCTGCGCTTTTATCGTTCCTTGGAAGACCAGTAGTAGTTTCCGATGAACATCTGGAGGCATTCTGTAACATGTGGACTATCAGATTGTGGTTGATGAAACACAGAAATAGCATCGGGATTAAATACAACAGTCACCATCCGGACTTTCCTCCATGGGAGTAATGTCCCAAACAGTCTACGCTTTGATCGTTCCCTGGAAGACCAGTAGTAGTTTCCGATGCACATCTCTTGACATTCTGTAATCTGTGGACTATCAGTGTGTTGATGAATCACAGAATTTGATCGGGATTGAATACAACAGTCACCATCCGCACTTTCCTCCGTGGGAGTAATGTCTGAAGCAGTCTACGCTTTCATCGTTCCCGGGAAGACCAGTAGTAGTTTCCGATGCACATCTCGTGGCATTCTGTAATCTGTGGACTATCAGAGTGTTGATGAAACACAGAAATTGCATCGGGATTGAATACAACAGTCACCATCCGCACTTTCCTGCACGGGAGTAATGTCTGATACAGTCTACGCTTTGATCGTTCGCGGGAAGACCAGTAGTAGTTTCCGATGCACATCTGGAGGCATTCTGAAATCTGTGGACTATCAGAGTGATGATGAAACACAGAATTTGCATCGGGATTGAATACAACAGTCACCATGTGCACTTTCCTCCATTGGAGTAATGTCTCAAACAGTCTACGCTTTGATCGTTCCCTGGAAGACCAGTAGTAGTTTCCGATGCACATCTGGAGGCATTCTGTAATTTTTGGACTGTTAGAGTGTTGATGAAACACAGAAATTGCATCGGGATTGAATACAACAGTCACCATCCGCACTTTCCTCCATGGGAATAATGTCTGAAACAGTCTTGGCTTTGATCGTTCCCTGGAATACCAGTAGTAGTTTCCGATGCACATTTTGTGGTATTCTGCAATCTGTGGACTATCAGGGTGTTGATAAAAACCCAGAAAATGCAACGGGATTGAATACAACAGTCACCATGCGCACTTTCCTCCATGGGAGTAATGTCTCAAGGTGTTTACGATTTGATCGTTCCCTGGAAGACCAGTAGTAGTTTCCGATGAACATCTGGAGGCATTCTGTAACATGTGGACTATCAGAGTGTTGATGAAACACAGAAATAGCATCGGGATTAAATACAACAGTCACCATCCGGACTTTCCTGCATGGGAGTAATGTCTGAAACAGTCTACGATTTGATCGTTTGCTGGAAGACCAGTAGTAGTTTCCGTTGCACATCTCGTGGCATTCTGTAATCTGTGGACTATCAGAGTGTTGATGAAACACAGAAATTGCATCGGGATTGAATACAACAGTCACCATTCGCACCTTCCTCCATGTGAGTTATGTCACAAACAGTCTACGCTTTGATCGTTCCCTGGAAGACAAGTAGTAGTTTCCGATGCACATCGGGAGGCATTCTGTATTCTGTGGACTATCAGAGTGTTGATGAAACACAGAAATTGCATCGGGAGTGAATACAGGAGTCAACATGCGCACTTTCCTACAAGGGAGTAATTCTCAAACAGTCTATTCTTTGATCGTTCCCTGGAAGACCAGTAGTTGTTTCCGATGCATATCTGGTGCCATTCTGTAATCTGTGGACTATCAGAGTGTTGATGAAACACAGAAATTGCATCGGGAATGAATACAACAGTCACCATGCGCACTTTCCTCCACGGGAGGTATGTCTCAAACAGTCTACGGTTTGATCGTTCCCTGGAAGACCAGTAGTAGTTTCCGATGCACATCTGGTGGCATTCTGTAATCTGTGGACTATCAGAGTGTTGATGAAACACAGAAATAGCATCGGGACTGAATACAACAGTCACCATCCGAAATTTCCTCCATGGGAGTAATGTCTGAAACAGTCTACGATTTGATCGTTTGCTGGAAGACCAGTAGTAGTTTCCGATGCACATCTCGTGGCATTCTGTAATCTGTGGACTATCAGAGTGTTGATGAAACACAGAAATTGCATCGGGATTGAATACAACAGTCACCATGGGCACTTTCCTCCATGGGAGTAATGTCCCAAACAGTCTACGCTTTGATCGTTCCCTGGAAGACCAGAAGTAGTTTCAATTGCACATCTAGAGGCATTCTGTAATCTGTGGACTATCAGAGTGTTGATGAAACACAGAAATTGCATCGGGATGAATACAACAGTCACCATGCGCACATTCTTCCACGGGAGTAATGTCTCAAACAGTCTACGCTTTGATCGTTCCCTGGAACACCAGTAGTAGTTTCCGATGCGCATCTGGTGGCATTCTTCAATATGTAGACTATCAGAGTATTGATGAACCACAGAAATTGCATGGGGATTGAATACAGGAGTCACCATGCGCACTTTCCTCCAAGGGAGTAATTCTCAAACAGTCTATGCTTTGATCGTTCCCTGGAAGACCAGAAGTAGTTTCAATTGCACATCTGGAGGCATTCTGTAATCTGTGGACTATCAGAGTGTTGATGAAACACAGAAATTGCATCGGGAATGAATACAACAGTCACCATGCGCACTTTCCTCCACGGGAGGTATGTCTCAAACAGTCTACGGTTTGATCGTTCCCTGGAAGACCAGTAGTAGTTTCCGATGCCCATCTGGTGGCATTCAGTAATCTGTGGACTATCAGAGTGTTGATGAAACACAGAAATAGCAACGGGACTGAATACAACAGTCACCATCCGCACTTTCCTCCATGGGAGTAATGTCTGAAACAGTCTACGATTTGATCGTTTGCTGGAAGACCAGTAGTAGTTTCCGATGCACATCTCGTGGCATTCTGTAATCTGTGGACTATCAGAGTGTTGATGAAACACAGAAATGGCATCGGGATTGAATACAACAGTCACCATGCGCACTTTCCTCCATGGGAGTAATGTCCCAAACAGTCTACGCTTTGATCGTTCCCTGGAAGACCAGTAGTAGTTTCCGATGCACATCTCGTGGCATTCTGTAATCTGTGGACTATCAGAGTGTTGATGAAACACAGAAATTGCATCGGGATTGAATACAACAATTACAATGCGCACTTCCCTCCATGGGAGTAATGTCTTAAACAGTCTACGCTTTGATCGATCCTTGGAAGACCAGTAGTAGTTTCCGATGCACATCGGGAGGCATTCTGTAATCTGTGGACAATCAGAGTGTTGATGAAACACAGAAATTGCATCGGGAATGAATACAACAGTCACCATGCGCACTTTCCTCCACGGGAGGTATGTCTCAAACAGTCTACTGTTTGATCGTTCCCTGGAAGACCAGTAGTAGTTTCCGATGCACTTCTGGTGGCATTGTGTAATCTGCGGACTATCAGAGTGTTGAAGCAACACAGAAATAGCATCGGGATTGAATACAACAGTCACCATCCGCACTTTCCTCCATGGGAGTAATGTCTGAAACAGTCTACGATTTGATCGTTTGCTGGAAGACCAGTAGTAGTTTCCGATGCACATCTCGTGGCATTCTGTAATCTGTGGACTATCAGAGTGTTGATGAAACACGGAAATTGCATCGGGATTGAATACAACAGTCAACATGCGCACTTTCCTCCATGGGAGTAATGTCCCAAACAGTCTACGCTTTGATCGTTCCCTGGAAGACCAGTAGTAGTTTCCGATGCACATCTCGTGGCATTCTGTAATCTGTGGACTATCAGAGTGTTGATGAAACACAGAAATTGCATCGGGATTGAATACAACAGTTACAATGCGCACTTCCCTCCATGGGAGTAATGTCCCAAAGAGTCTACGCGTTGATCGATCCTGGGAAGACCAGTAGTAGTTTCCGATGCACATCGGGAGGCATTCTGTAATCTGTGGACAATCAGAGTGTTGATGAAACACAGAAATTGCTTCGGGATTGAATAGAACAGTCTCCATGCGCAGTTTCCTCTATGGGGGTAATGTCTTAAACAGTCTACGTTTTGATCGTTCCCTGGAAGACCAGAAGTAGTTTCAATTGCACATCTGGAGGCATTCTGTAATCTGTGGACTATCAGAGTGTTGATGAAACACAGAAATTGCATCGGGATTGAATACAACAGTCACCATGCGCACTTTACTCCATGGGAGTAATGTCTCTAACAGTCTACGCTTTGATCGTGCCCTGGAAGACCAGTAGTCGGTTCCGATGCACATCTGGAGGCTTTCCGTAATCTTTGGACTATCAGAGTGTTGATGAAACACAGAAATTGCATCGGGATTGAATACAACAGACACCATGCGCACTTTCCTCCATGGGAGTAATGTCTCTAACAGTCTACGCTTTGATCGTTCCCCGGAAGACAAGTAGTAGTATCCGATGCACATCTGGAGGCATTCTGTAATCTGTGGAGAATCAGAGTGTCGATGAAACACTGAAATTGCATCGGGATTGAATACAACAGTCACCATGCGCACTTTCCTCCATGGGAGTAATGTGTCCAACAGTCTTCGCTTTAATTGTTCCCTGGTAGACCAGTAGTAGTTTCCGATGCATATCTGGAGACTTTCTGTAATCTGTGGACTATCAGAGTGTTGATGAAACACAGAAATTGCCTCGGGATTGAAAACAACAGACACCATGCGCACTTTCCTCCATGGGAGTAATGTCTCTAACAGTCTACGCTTTGATCGTTCCCTGGAAGACCAGAAGTAGTTTCAATTGCACATCTGGAGGCATTCTGTAATCTGTGGATTATCAGAGTGTTGATGAAACACAGAAATTGCATCGGGATGAATACAACAGTCACCATGCGCACATTCTTCCACGAGAGTAATGTCTCAAACAGTCTGCGCTTTGATCGTTCCCTGGAACACCAGTAGTAGTTTCCGATGCACATCTCTTGGCATTCTGTAATATGTAGACTATCAGAGTATTGATGAAACACAGAAATTGCATGGGGATTGAATACAGGAGTCACCAGGCGCACTTTCCTCCAAGGGAATAGTTCTCAAACAGTCTATGCTTTGATCGTTCCCTGGAAGACCAGTAGTAGTTTCCGATGCATATCTGGTTCCATTCTGTAATCTGTGGACTATCAGAGTGTTGATGAAACACAGAAATTGCATCGGGAATGAATACAACAGTCACCATGCGCACTTTCCTCCACGGGAGGTATGTCTCAAACAGTCTACGGTTTGATCGTTCCCTGGAAGACCAGTAGTAGTTTCCGATGCACATCTGGTGGCATTCAGTAATCTGTGGACTATCAGAGTGTTGATGAAACACAGAAATAGCAACGGGACTGAATACAACAGTCACCATCCGCACTTTCCTCCATGGGAGTAATGTCTGAAACAGTCTACGATTTGATCGTTTGCTGGAAGACCAGTAGTAGTTTCCGAAGCACATCTCGTGGCATTCTGTAATCTGTGGACTATCAGAGTGTTGATGAAACACAGAAATTGCTTCGGGATTGAATACAACAGTCACCATGCGCACTAACCTCCATGGGAGTAATGTCCCAAACAGTCTACGCTTTGATCGTTCCCTGGAAGACCAGTAGTAGTTTCCGATGCACATCTCGTTGCATTCTGTTATCTGTGGACTATCAGAGTGTTGATGAAACACAGAAATTGCATCGGGATTGAATACAACAGTTACAATGCGCACTTCCCTCCATGGGAGTAATGTCCCAAACAGTCTACGCTTTGATCGATCCCTGGAAGACTAGTAGTAGTTTCCGATGCACATCTCGTTGCATTCTGTAATCTGTGGACTATCAGAGTGTTGATGAAACACAGAAATTGCATCGGGATTGAATACAACAGTCACCATGCGCACTTTCCTCCATGGGAGTAATGTCCCAAACAGTCTACGCTTTGATCGTTCCCTGGAAGACCAGTAGTAGTTTCCGATGCACATCTCTTGGCATTCTGTAATCTGTGGACTATCAGTGTGTTGATGAATCACAGAATTTGCATCGGGATTGAATACAACAGTCACCATCCGCACTTTCCTACGTGTGAGTAATGTCTGAAGCAGTCTACGCTTTCATCGTTCCCGGGAAGACCAGTAGTAGTTTCCGATGCACATCTCGTGGCATTCTGTAATCTGTGGACTATCAGAGTGTTGATGCAACACAGAAATAGCATCGGGATTGAATACAACAGTCACCATCCGCACCTTCCTCCATGGGAGTAATGTCTGAAACAGTCTACGCTTTGGTGGTTCCCTGGAAGACCAGTAGTAGTTTCCGATGCACATCTCTTGGCATTCTGATATCTGTGGACTATCAGAGTGTTGATGAAACACAGATATTGCTTCGGGATTGAATACAAAAGACACCATGCGCACTTTACTCCATGGCAGTAATGTCTCTAACAGTCTACGCTTTGATCGTTCCCTGGAAGACCAGTAGTAGTTTCCGATGCACATCTGGAGGCTTTCCGTAATCTTTGGACTATCAGAGTGTTGATGAAACACAGAAATTACATCGGGATTGAATACAACAGTCTCCATGCGCACTTTCCTCCATGGGAGTAATGTTCCAAACAGTCTACGCTTTGATCGTTCCCTGGAAGACCAGAAGTAGTTTCAATTGCACATCTGGAGGCATTCTGTAATCTGTGGACTATCAGAGTGTTGATGAAACACAGAAATTGCATCGGGATGAATACAACAGTCACCATGCGCACATTCTTCCACGGGAGTAATGTCTCAAACAGTCTACGCTTAGATCGTTCCCTGGAACACCAGTAGTAGTTTCCGATGCGCATCTGGTGGCATTCTGTAATATGTAGACTATCAGAGTATTGATGAAACACAGAAATTGCATGGGGATTGAATACAGGAGTCACCATGCGCACTTTCCTCCAAGGGAGTAATTCTCAAACAGTCTATGCTTTGATCGTTCCCTGGAAGACCAGAAGTAGTTTCAATTGCACATCTGGAGGCATTCTGTAATCTGTGGACTATCAGAGTGTTGATGAAACACAGAAATTGCATCGGGAATGAATACAACAGTCACTATGCGCACTTTCCTAAACGGGAGGTATGTCTCAAACAGTCTACGGTTTGATCGTTCCCTGGAAGACCAGTAGTAGTTTCCGATGCCCATCTGGTGGCATTCAGTAATCTGTGGACTATCAGAGTGTTGATGAAACACAGAAATAGCAACGGGACTGAATACAACAGTCACCATCCGCACTTTCCTCCATGGGAGTAATGTCTGAAACAGTCCACGATTTGATCGTTTGCTGGAAGACCAGTAGTAGTTTCCGATGCACATCTCGTGGCATTCTGTAATCTGTTGACTATCAGAGTGTTGATGAAACACAGAAATTGCATCGGGATTGAATACAACAGTCACCATGCGCACTTTTCTCCATGGGAGTAATGTCCCAAACAGTCTACGCTTTGATCGTTCCCTGGAAGACCAGTAGTAGTTTCCGATGCACATCTCGTGGCATTCTGTAATCTGTGGACTATCAGAGTGTTGATGAAACACAGAAATTGCATCGGGATTGAATACAACAGTTACAATGCGCACTTCCCTCCATGAGAGTAATGTCCCAAACAGTCTACGCTTTGATCGATCCTTGGAAGACCAGTAGTAGTTTCCGATGCACATCGGGAGGCATTCTGTAATCTGTGGACAATCAGAGTGTTGATGAAACACAGAAATTGCATCGGGAATGAATACAACAGTCACCATGCGCACTTTCCTCCACGGGAGGTATGTCTCAAACAGTCTACGGTTTGATCGTTCCCTGGAAGACCAGTAGTAGTTTCCGATGCCCATCTGGTGGCATTCAGTAATCTGTGGACTATCAGAGTGTTGATGAAACACAGAAATAGCAACGGGACTGAATACAACAGTCACCATCCGCACTTTCCTCCATGGGAGTAATGTCTGAAACAGTCTACGATTTGATCGTTTGCTGGAAGACCAGTAGTAGTTTCCGATGCACAACTCGTGGCATTCTGTAATCTGTTGACTATCAGAGTGTTGATGAAACACAGAAATTGCATCGGGATTGAATACAACAGTCACCATGCGCACTTTCCTCCATGGGAGTAATGTCCCAAACAGTCTACGCTTTGATCGTTCCCTGGAAGACCAGTAGTAGTTTCCGATGCACATCTCGTGGCATTCTGTAATCTGTGGACTATCAGAGTGTTGATGAAACACAGAAATTGCATCGGGATTGGATACAACAGTTACAATGCGCACTTCCCTCCATGGGAGTAATGTCCCAAAGAGTCTACGCTTTGATCGATCCTGGGAAGACCAGTAGTAGATTCCGATGCACATCGGGAGGCATTCTGTAATCTGTGGACAATCAGAGTGTTGATGAAACACAGAAATTGCATCGGGATTGAATACAACAGTCACCATGCGCACTTTCCTCCATGGGAGTAATGTTTCATAGAGTTTACACTTTGATCGTTCCCTGGAAGACCAGTAGCAGTTTCCGATGCACATCTGGAGTCATTCTGTAATCTGTGGACTATCCGAGTGCTGATGAAACACAGAAATTGCATCGGGATTGAATTGAACAGTCTCCATGCGCAGTTTCCTCTATGGGGGTAATGTCTTAAACAGTCTACGCTTTGATCGTTCCCTGGAAGACCAGAAGTAGTTTCAATTGCACATCTGGAGGCATTCTGTAATCTGTGGACTATCAGAGTGTTGATGAAACACAGAAATTGCATCGGGATTGAATACAACAGTCACCATGCGCACTTTACTCCATGGGAGTAATGTCTCTAACAGTCTACGCTTTGATCGTTCCCTGGAAGACCAGTAGTAGGTTCCGATGCACATCTGGAGGCTTTCCGTAATCTTTGGACTATCAGAGTGTTGATGAAACACAGAAATTGCATCGGGATTGAATACAACAGACACCATGCGCACTTCCCTCCATGGGAGTAATGTCTCTAACAGTCTACGCTTTGATCGTTCCCCGGCTGACAAGTAGTAGTATCCGATGCACATCTGGAGGCATTCTGTAATCTGTGGAGAATCAGAGTGTCGATGAAACACTGAAATTGCATCGGGATTGAATACAACAGTCACCATGCGCACTTTCCTCCATGGGAGTAATGTGTCCAACAGTCTTCGCTTTAATCGTTCCCTGGAAGGCCAGTAGTAGTTTCCGATGCATATCTGGAGACTTTCTGTAATCTGTGGACTATCAGAGTGTTGATGAAACACAGAAATTGCCTCGGGATTCAAAACAACAGACACCATGCGCACTTTCCTCCATGGGAGTAATGTCTCTAACAGTCTACGCTTTGATCGTTCCCTTGAACACCAGTAGTAGTTTCCGATGCACATCTGGTGGCATTCTGTAATATGTAGACTATCAGAGTATTAATGAAACACAGAAATTGCATCGGGAATGAATACAACAGTCACCATGCGCACTTTCCTCCACGGGAGGTATGTCTCAAACAGTCTACGGTTTGATCGTTCCCTGGAAGCCCAGTAGTAGTTTCCGATGCACATCTGGTGGCATTCAGTAATCTGTGGACTATCAGAGTGTTGATGAAACACAGAAATAGCAACGGGACTGAATACAACAGTCACCATCCGCACTTTCCTCCATGGGAGTAATGTCTGAAACAGTCTACGATTTGATCGTTTGCTGGAAGACCAGTAGTAGTTTCCGATGCACATCTCGTGGCATTCTGTAATCTGTGGACTATCAGAGTGTTGATGAAACACAGAAATTGCTTCGGGATTGAATACAACAGTCACCATGCGCACTTACCTCCATGGGAGTAATGTCCCAAACAGTCTACGTTTTATCGTTCCCTGGAAGACCAGTAGTAGTTTCCGATGCACATCTCGTTGCATTCTGTTATCTGCGGACTATCAGAGTGTTGATGAAACACAGAAATTGCATCGGGATTGAATACAACAGTTACAATGCGCACTTCCCTCCATGGGAGTAATGTCCCAAACAGTCTACGCTTTGATCGATCCCTGGAAGACCAGTAGTAGTTTCCGATGCACATCTGGAGGCATTCTGTAATTTTTGGACTATCAGAGTGTTGATGAAACACAGAAATTGCATCGGGATTGAATACAACAGTCACCATCCGCACTTTCCCCCATGGGAATAATGTCTGAAACAGTCTTGGCTTTTATCGTTCCCTGGAAAACCAGTAGTAGTTTCCGATGCACATTTTGTGGTATTCTGCAATCTGTGGACTATCAGGGTGTTGATAAAAACCCAGAAAATGCATCGGGATTGAATACAACAGTCACCATGCGCACTTTCCTCCATGGGAGTAATGTCTCAAGGAGTTTACGATTTGATCGTTCCCTGGAAGACCAGTAGTAGTTTCCGATGCACATCTGGAGGCATTCTGTAATCTGTGGACTATCAGAGTGTTGATGAAACACAGAAATTGCATCCTGATTGAATACAACAGTCACCATGCGCACTTTCCTCCATGGGAGTAATGTCTCAAACAGTCTGCGCTTTTATCGTTCCTTGGAAGACCAGTAGTAGTTTCCGATGAACATCTGGAGGCATTCTGTAACATGTGGACTATCAGATTGTGGTTGATGAAACACAGAAATAGCATCGGGATTAAATACAACAGTCACCATCCGGACTTTCCTCCATGGGAGTAATGTCCCAAACAGTCTACGCTTTGATCGTTCCCTGGAAGACCAGTAGTAGTTTCCGATGCACATCTCTTGACATTCTGTAATCTGTGGACTATCAGTGTGTTGATGAATCACAGAATTTGATCGGGATTGAATACAACAGTCACCATCCGCACTTTCCTCCGTGGGAGTAATGTCTGAAGCAGTCTACGCTTTCATCGTTCCCGGGAAGACCAGTAGTAGTTTCCGATGCACATCTCGTGGCATTCTGTAATCTGTGGACTATCAGAGTGTTGATGAAACACAGAAATTGCATCGGGATTGAATACAACAGTCACCATCCGCACTTTCCTGCACGGGAGTAATGTCTGATACAGTCTACGCTTTGATCGTTCGCGGGAAGACCAGTAGTAGTTTCCGATGCACATCTGGAGGCATTCTGAAATCTGTGGACTATCAGAGTGATGATGAAACACAGAATTTGCATCGGGATTGAATACAACAGTCACCATGTGCACTTTCCTCCATTGGAGTAATGTCTCAAACAGTCTACGCTTTGATCGTTCCCTGGAAGACCAGTAGTAGTTTCCGATGCACATCTGGAGGCATTCTGTAATTTTTGGACTGTTAGAGTGTTGATGAAACACAGAAATTGCATCGGGATTGAATACAACAGTCACCATCCGCACTTTCCTCCATGGGAATAATGTCTGAAACAGTCTTGGCTTTGATCGTTCCCTGGAATACCAGTAGTAGTTTCCGATGCACATTTTGTGGTATTCTGCAATCTGTGGACTATCAGGGTGTTGATAAAAACCCAGAAAATGCAACGGGATTGAATACAACAGTCACCATGCGCACTTTCCTCCATGGGAGTAATGTCTCAAGGTGTTTACGATTTGATCGTTCCCTGGAAGACCAGTAGTAGTTTCCGATGAACATCTGGAGGCATTCTGTAACATGTGGACTATCAGAGTGTTGATGAAACACAGAAATAGCATCGGGATTAAATACAACAGTCACCATCCGGACTTTCCTGCATGGGAGTAATGTCTGAAACAGTCTACGATTTGATCGTTTGCTGGAAGACCAGTAGTAGTTTCCGTTGCACATCTCGTGGCATTCTGTAATCTGTGGACTATCAGAGTGTTGATGAAACACAGAAATTGCATCGGGATTGAATACAACAGTCACCATTCGCACCTTCCTCCATGTGAGTTATGTCACAAACAGTCTACGCTTTGATCGTTCCCTGGAAGACAAGTAGTAGTTTCCGATGCACATCGGGAGGCATTCTGTATTCTGTGGACTATCAGAGTGTTGATGAAACACAGAAATTGCATCGGGATTGAATACAGGAGTCAACATGCGCACTTTCCTACAAGGGAGTAATTCTCAAACAGTCTATTCTTTGATCGTTCCCTGGAAGACCAGTAGTTGTTTCCGATGCATATCTGGTGCCATTCTGTAATCTGTGGACTATCAGAGTGTTGATGAAACACAGAAATTGCATCGGGAATGAATACAACAGTCACCATGCGCACTTTCCTCCACGGGAGGTATGTCTCAAACAGTCTACGGTTTGATCGTTCCCTGGAAGACCAGTAGTAGTTTCCGATGCACATCTGGTGGCATTCTGTAATCTGTGGACTATCAGAGTGTTGATGAAACACAGAAATAGCATCGGGACTGAATACAACAGTCACCATCCGAAATTTCCTCCATGGGAGTAATGTCTGAAACAGTCTACGATTTGATCGTTTGCTGGAAGACCAGTAGTAGTTTCCGATGCACATCTCGTGGCATTCTGTAATCTGTGGACTATCAGAGTGTTGATGAAACACAGAAATTGCATCGGGATTGAATACAACAGTCACCATGGGCACTTTCCTCCATGGGAGTAATGTCCCAAACAGTCTACGCTTTGATCGTTCCCTGGAAGACCAGTAGTAGTTTCCGATGCACATCTCGTGGCATTCTGTAATCTTTGGACTATCAGAGTGTTGATGAAACACAGAAATGACATCGGGATTGAATACAACTGTTACAATGCGCACTTCCTCCATGGGAGTAATGACCCAAAGAGTCTACGCTTTGATCGATCCCTGGAAGACCAGTAGTAGTTTCCGATGCACATCGGGAGGCATTCTGTAATCTGTGGACTCTCAGAGTGTTGATGAAACACAGAAATTGCATCGGGATTGAATACAACAGTCACCATGCGCACTTTACTCCATGGGAGTAATGTCTCTAACAGTCTACGCTTTGATCGTTCCCTGGAAGACCAGTAGTAGTTTCCGATGCACATCTGGTGGCTTTCCGTAATCTTTGGACTATCAGAGTGTTGATGAAACACAGAAATTGCATCGGGATTGAATACAACAGACTCCATGCGCACTTTCCTCCATGGGAGTAATGTCTCTAACAGTCCACGCTTTGATTGTTCCCCGGAAGACAAGTAGTAGTTTCCGTTGCACATCTGGTGGCATTCTGTAATCTGTGGAGAATCAGAGTGTCGATGAAACACTGAAATTGCATCGGGATTGAATACAACAGTCACCATGCGCACTTCCCTCCATCTGAGTAATGTGTCCAACAGTCTTCGCTTTAATCGTTCCCTGGAAGACCAGTAGTAGATTCCGATGGACATCTGGTGGCATTCTGTAATCTGTGGACTATCAGAGTGTTGATGCAGCACAGAAATAGTATCGGGATTGAATACAACAGTCACCATCCGCACTTTCCTCCATGGGAGTAATGTCTGAAGCTGTCTACGCTTTGGTGGTTCCCTGGAAGACCAGTAGTAGTTTCCGATGCACATCTCTTGGCATTCTGATATCTGTGGACTATCAGAGTGTTGATGAAACACAGATATTGCATCGTGATTGAATACAAAAGTCACCATGCCCACTTTACTCCATGGCAGTAATGTCTCTAACAGTCTACGCTTTGATCGTTCCCTGGAAGACCAGTAGTAGTTTCCGATGCACATCTGGAGGCTTTCCGTAATCTTTGGACTATCAGAGTGTTGATGAAACACAGAAATTGCATCGGGATTGAATACAACAGTCTCCATGCGCACTTTCCTCCATGGGAGTAATGTCCCAAACAGTCTACGCTTTGATCGTTCCCTGGAAGACCAGAAGTAGTTTCAATTGCACATCTGGAGGCATTCTGTAATCTGTGGACTATCAGAGTGTTGATGAAACACAGAAATTGCATCGGGATGAATACAACAGTCACCATGCGCACATTCTTCCACGGGAGTAATGTCTCAAACAGTCTACGCTTTGATCGTTCCCTGGAACACCAGTAGTAGGTTCCGATGCTCATGTGGAGGCTTTCCGTAATCTTTGGACTATCAGAGTGTTGATGAAACACAGAAATTGCATCGGGATTGAATACAACAGACACCATGCGCACTTTCCTCCATGGGAGTAATGTCTCTAACAGTCCACGCTTTGATCGTTCCCCGGAAGACAAGTAGTAGTTTCCGATGCACATCTGGAGGCATTCTGTAATCTGTGGACAATCAGAGTGTCGATGAAACACTGAAATTGCATCGGGATTGAATACAACAGTCACCATGCGCACTTTCCTCCATGGGAGTAATGTGTCCAACAGTCTTCGCTTTAATCGTTCCCTGGAAGATTAGTAGTAGTTTCCGATGCATATCTGGAGGCTTTCTGTAATCTGTGGACTATCAGAGTGTTGATGAAACACAGAAATTGCCTCGGGATTGAAAACAACAGACACCATGCGCACTTTCCTCCATGGGAGTAATGTCTCTAACAGTCTACGCTTTGATCGTTCCCTGGAAGACCAGAAGTAGTCTCAATTGCACATCTGGAGACATTCTGTAATCTGTGGACTATCAGAGTTTTGATGAAACACAGAAATTGCATCGGGATGAATACAACAGTCACCATGCGCACATTCTTCCAAGGGAGAAATGTCTCAAACAGTCTACGCTTTGATCGTTCCCTGGAACACCAGTAGTAGTTTCCGATGCACATCTGGTGGCATTCTGTAACATGTAGACTATCAGAGTATTGATGAAACACAGAAATTGCATGGGGATTGAATACAGGAGTCACCATGCGCACTTTCCTCCAAGGGAGTTATTCTCAAACAGTCTATGCTTTGATCGTTCCCTGGAAGACCAGTAGTAGTTTCCGATGCATATCTGGTTCCATTCTGTAATCTGTGGACTATCAGAGTGTTGATGAAACACAGAAATTGCATCGGGAATGAATACAACAGTCACCATGCGCACTTTCCTCCATGGGAGTAATGTCCCAAACAGTCTACGCTTTGATCGTTCCTGGAAGACCAGTAGTAGTTTCCGATGCACATCTCGTGGCATTCTGTAATCTGTGGACTATCAGAGTGTTGATGAAACACAGAAATTGCATCGGGATTGAATACAACAGTTACAATGCGCACTTCCCTCCATGGGAGTAATGTCCTAAACAGTCTACGCTTTGATCGATCCCTGGAAGACCAGTAGTAGTTTCCGATGCACATCGGGAGGCATTCTGTAATCTGTGGACTATCAAAGTGTTGATGAAACACAGAAATTGCATCGGGATTGAATGCAACAGTCACCATGCGCACTTTCCTCCATGGGAGTAATGTTTCATAGAGTTTACACTTTGATCGTTCCCTGGCAGGCCAGTAGCAGTTTCCGATGCACATCTGGAGATATTCTGTAATCTGTGGACTATCAGAGTGCTGATGAAACACAGAAATTGCATCGGGATTGAATAGAACAGTCTCCATGCGCAGTTTCCTCTATGGGGGTAATGTCTTAAACAGTCTACGCTTTGACCGTTCCCTGGAAGACCAGAAGTAGTTACAATTGCACATCTTGAGGCATTCTGTAATCTGTGGACTATAAGAGTGTTGATGAAACACAGAAATTGCATCGGAATTGAATACAACAGTCACCATGCGCACTTTACTCCATGGGAGTAATGTCTCTAACAGTCTACGCTTTGATCGTTCCCTGGAAGACCAGTAGTAGGTTCCGATGCTCATGTGGAGGCTTTCCGTAATCTTTGGACTATCAGAGTGTTGATGAAACACAGAAATTGCATCGGGATTGAATACAACAGACACCATGCGCACTTTCCTCCATGGGAGTAATGTCTCTAACAGTCCACGCTTTGATCGTTCCCCGGAAGACAAGTAGTAGTTTCCGATGCACATCTGGAGGCATTCTGTAATCTGTGGACAATCAGAGTGTCGATGAAACACTGAAATTGCATCGGGATTGAATACAACAGTCACCATGCGCACTTTCCTCCATGGGAGTAATGTGTCCAACAGTCTTCGCTTTAATCGTTCCCTGGAAGATTAGTAGTAGTTTCCGATGCATATCTGGAGGCTTTCTGTAATCTGTGGACTATCAGAGTGTTGATGAAACACAGAAATTGCCTCGGGATTGAAAACAACAGACAGCATGCGCACTTTCCTCCATGGGAGTAATGTCTCTAACAGTCTACGCTTTGATCGTTCCCTGGAAGACCAGAAGTAGTCTCAATTGCACATCTGGAGACATTCTGTAATCTGTGGACTATCAGAGTTTTGATGAAACACAGAAATTGCATCGGGATGAATACAACAGTCACCATGCGCACATTCTTCCAAGGGAGAAATGTCTCAAACAGTCTACGCTTTGATCGTTCCCTGGAACACCAGTAGTAGTTTCCGATGCACATCTGGTGGCATTCTGTAACATGTAGACTATCAGAGTATTGATGAAACACAGAAATTGCATGGGGATTGAATACAGGAGTCACCATGCGCACTTTCCTCCAAGGGAGTTATTCTCAAACAGTCTATGCTTTGATCGTTCCCTGGAAGACCAGTAGTAGTTTCCGATGCATATCTGGTTCCATTCTGTAATCTGTGGACTATCAGAGTGTTGATGAAACACAGAAATTGCATCGGGAATGAATACAACAGTCACCATGCGCACTTTCCTCCAAGGGAGGTATGTCTCAAACAGTCTACGGTTTGATCGTTCCCTGGAAGACCAGTAGTAGTTTCCGATGCACATCTGGTGGCATTCAGTAATCTGTTGACTATCAGAGTGTTGATAAAACACAGAAATAGCAACGGGACTGAATACAACAGTCACCATGCGCACTTACCTCCATGGGAGTAATGTCCCAAACAGTCTACGCTTTGATCGTTCCCTGGAAGACCAGTAGTAGTTTCCGATGCACATCTCGTTGCATTCTGTAATCTGTGGACTATCCGAGTGTTGATGAAACACAGAAATTGCATCGGGATTGAATACAACAGTTACAATGCGCACTTCCCTCCATGGGAGTAGTGTCCCAAACAGTCTACGCTTTGATCGCTCCCTGGAAGACCAGTAGTAGTTTCCGATGCACATCGGGAGGCTTTCTGTAATCTGTGGGCTTTCAGAGTGTTGATGAAACACAGAAATTGCATCGGGATTGAATACAACAGTCACCATGCGCACTTTCCTCCATGGGAGTAATGTTTCATAGAGTTTACGCTTTGATCGTTCCCTGGAAGGCCAGTAGCAGTTTCCGATGCACATCTGGAGGCATTCTGTAATCTGTGGACTATCAGAGTGTTGATGAAACACAGAAATTGCATCGGGATTGAATGCAACAGTCACCTTGCGCACTTTCCTCCATGGGAGTAATGTTTCATAGAGTTTACACTTTGATCGTTCCCTGGCAGGCCAGTAGCAGTTTCCGATGCACATCTGGAGATATTCTGTAATCTGTGGACTATCAGAGTGCTGATGAAACACAGAAATTGCATCGGGATTGAATAGAACAGTCTCCATGCGCAGTTTCCTCTATGGGGGTAATGTCTTAAACAGTCTACGCTTTGACCGTTCCCTGGAAGACCAGAAGTAGTTTCAATTGCACATCTTGAGGCATTCTGTAATCTGTGGACTATAAGAGTGTTGATGAAACACAGAAATTGCATCGGAATTGAATACAACAGTCACCATGCGCACTTTACTCCATGGGAGTAATGTCTCTAACAGTCTACGCTTTGATCGTTCCCTGGAAGACCAGAAGTAGTCTCAATTGCACATCTGGAGACATTCTGTAATCTGTGGACTATCAGAGTTTTGATGAAACACAGAAATTGCATCGGGATGAATACAACAGTCACCATGCGCACATTCTTCCAAGGGAGAAATGTCTCAAACAGTCTACGCTTTGATCGTTCCCTGGAAGACCAGTAGTAGTTTCCGATGCACATCTGGTGGCATTCTGTAACATGTAGACTATCAGAGTATTGATGAAACACAGAAATTGCATGGGGATTGAATACAGGAGTCACCATGCGCACTTTCCTCCAAGGGAGTTATTCTCAAACAGTCTATGCTTTGATCGTTCCCTGGAAGACCAGTAGTAGTTTCCGATGCATATCTGGTTCCATTCTGTAATCTGTGGACTATCAGAGTGTTGATGAAACACAGAAATTGCATCGGGAATGAATACAACAGTCACCATGCGCACTTTCCTCCAAGGGAGGTATGTCTCAAACAGTCTACGGTTTGATCGTTCCCTGGAAGACCAGTAGTAGTTTCCGATGCACATCTGGTGGCATTCAGTAATCTGTTGACTATCAGAGTGTTGATAAAACACAGAAATAGCAACGGGACTGAATACAACAGTCACCATGCGCACTTACCTCCATGGGAGTAATGTCCCAAACAGTCTACGCTTTGATCGTTCCCTGGAAGACCAGTAGTAGTTTCCGATGCACATCTCGTTGCATTCTGTAATCTGTGGACTATCCGAGTGTTGATGAAACACAGAAATTGCATCGGGATTGAATACAACAGTTACAATGCGCACTTCCCTCCATGGGAGTAGTGTCCCAAACAGTCTACGCTTTGATCGCTCCCTGGAAGACCAGTAGTAGTTTCCGATGCACATCGGGAGGCTTTCTGTAATCTGTGGACTTTCAGAGTGTTGATGAAACACAGAAATTGCATCGGGATTGAATACAACAGTCACCATGCGCACTTTCCTCCATGGGAGTAATGTTTCATAGAGTTTACGCTTTGATCGTTCCCTGGAAGGCCAGTAGCAGTTTCCGATGCACATCTGGAGGCATTCTGTAATCTGTGGACTATCAGAGTGCTGATGAAACACAGAAATTGCATCGGGATTGAATACAACAGTCTCCATGCGCAGTTTCCTCCATGGGGGAAATGTCTTAAACAGTCTACGCTTTGATCGTTCCCTGGAAGACCAGAAGTAGTTTCAATTGCACATCTGGAGGCATTCTGTAATCTGTGGACTATCAGAGTGTTGATGAAACACAGAAATTGCATCGGGATTGAATACAACATTCACCATGCGCACTTTACTCCATGGGAGTAATGTCTCCTACAGTCTACGCTTTGATCGTTCCCTGGAAGACCAGTAGTAGTTTCCGATGCACATCTGGAGGCTTTCCGTAATCTTTGGACTATCAGAGTGTTGATGAAACACAGAAATTGCATCGGGATTGAATACAACAGTCACCATGCGCACTTTCCTCCATGGGAGTTATGTCTCTAACAGTCTACGCCTTGATCGTTCCCTGGAAGACCAGTAGTAGTTTCCGATGCACATCTGGAGGCATTCTGTAATCTGTGGAGATTTAGGGTGTTGATGAAACACTGAAATTGCATCGGGATTGAATACAGCAGTCACCATGCGCACTTTCCTCCATGGGAGTAATGTGTCCAAAAGTCTTCGCTTTGATCGTTCCCTGGAAGAACAGTAGTAGTTTCCGATGCATATCTGGAGGCTTTCTGTAATCTGTGGACTATCAGAGTGTTGATGAAACACAGAAATTGCCTCGGGATTGAAAACAACATTCACCATGCGCACTTTCCTCCATGGGAGTAATTCTCATCAATCTATGCTGTGATCGATCTCTGGAAGACCAGTAGTAGTTTCCGATGCATATCTGGTGCCAATCTGTAATCTGTGGACTATCATAGTGTTCATGAAACACAGAAATTGCATAGGGAATGAATACAACAGTCACCAAGCGCACTTTCCTCCACGGGAGGTATGTCTCAAACAGTCTACGGTTTGATCGTTCCCTGGAAGACCAGTAAGAGTTTCCGATGCACATCTGGTGGCATTCTGTAATCTGCGGACTATCAGAGTGTTGAAGCAACACAGAAATAGCATCGGGATTGAATACAACAGTCACCATCCGCACTTTCCTCCATGGGAGTAATGTCTGAAACAGTCTACGCTTTGATCGTTCCCTGGAAGACCAGTAGTAGTTTCCGATGCACATCTCTTGGCATTCTGTAATCTGTGGACTATCAGAGTGTTGATGAAACAGAGAAATTGCATCGGGATTGAATACAACAGTCTCCATGCGCACTTTCCTCCATGGGAGTAATGTCCCAAACAGTCTACGCTTTGATCGTTCCCTGGAAGACCAGTAGTAGTTTCCGATTAACATCTGGAGGCATTCTGTAATCGGTGGACTATCAGAGTATTGATGAAACACAGAAATTGCATCGGGATTGTATACAACAGTCACCATGCGCACTTTCCTCCATGGGAGTAATGTTTCATAGAGTTCACGCTTTGATCGTTCCCTGGAAGACCAGTAGCAGTTTCCGATGCACATGTGGAGGCATTCTGTAATCTGTGTACTATCAGAGTGTTGATGAAACACAGAAATTGCATCGGGATTGAATACAACAGTCACCATGAGCACTTTCCTCCATGGGAGTAATGTCTCTAACAGTCTACGCTTTGATCGTTCCCTGGAAGACCAGTAGTAGTTTCCGAAGCACATCTGGAGGCTTTCTGTAATCTGTGGACTATCAGAGTGTTGATGAAACACAGAACTTGCCACGGGATAGAATACAACAGTTACCATGCGCACATTCTTCCAAGGGAGTAATGTCTCAAACAGTCTACGCTTTGATCGTTCCCTGGAACACCAGTAGTAGTTTCCGATGCACATCTGGTGGCATTCTGTAATATGTAGACTATCAGAGTATTGATGAAACACAGAAATTGCATGGGGATTGAATACAGGAGTCACCATGCGCACTTTCCTCCAAGGGAGTTATTCTCAAACAGTCTATGCTTTGATCGTTCCCTGGAAGACCAGTAGTAGTTTCCGATGTTATCTGGTTCCATTCTGTAATCTGTGGACTATCAGAGTGTTGATGAAACACAGAAATTGCATCGGGAATGAATACAACAGTCACCATGCGCACTTTCCTCCACGGGAGGTATGTCTCAAACAGTCAACGGTTTGATCGTTCCCTGGAAGACCAGTAGTAGTTTCCGATGCACATCTGGTGGCATTCAGTAATCTGTGGACTATCAGAGTGTTGATGAAACACAGAAATAGCAACGGGACTGAATACAACAGTCACCATCCGCACTTTCCTCCATGGGAGTAATGTCTGAAACAGTCTACGATTTGATCGTTTGCTGGAAGACCAGTAGTAGTTTCCGATGCACATCTCGTGGCATTCTGTAATCTGTGGACTATCAGAGTGTTGATGAAACACAGAAATTGCATCGGGATTGAATACAACAGTCACCATGCGCACTTACCTCTATGGGAGTAATGTTCCAAACAGTCTACGCTTTGATCGTTCCCTGGAAGACCAGTAGTAGTTTCCGATGCACATCTCGTTGCATTCTGTAATCCGTGGACTATCAGAGTGTTGATGAAACACAGAAATTGCATCGGGATTGAATACAACAGTTACAATGCGCACTTCCCTCCATGGGAGTAATGTCCCAAACAGTCTACGCTTTGATCGATCCCTGGAAGACCAGTAGTAGTTTCCGATGCACATCGGGAGGCTTTCTGTAATCTGTGGACTTTCAGTGTGTTGATGAAACACAGAAATTGCATCGGGATTGAATACAACAGTCACCATGCGCACTTTCCTCCATGGGAGCAATGTTTCATAGAGTTTACGCTTTGATCGTTCCCTGGAAGGCCAGTAGCAGTTTCCGATGCACATCTGGAGGCATTCTGTAATCGGTGGACTATCAGAGTGCTGATGAAACACAGAAATTGCATCGGGATTGAATACAACAGTCTCCATGCGCAGTTTCCTCCATGGGGGTAATGTCTTAAACAGTCTACGCTTTGATCGTTCCCTGGAAGACCAGAAGTAGTTTCAATTGCACATCTGGAGGCATTCTGTAATCTGTGGACTATCAGAGTGTGATGAAACACAGAAATTGCATCGGGATTGAATACAACATTCACCATGCGCACTTTACTCCATGGGAGTAATGTCTCCTACAGTCTACGCTTTGATCGTTCCCTGGAAGACCAGTAGTAGTTTCCGATGCACATCTAGAGGCTTTCCGTAATCTTTGGACTATCAGAGTGTTGATGAAACACAGAAATTGCATCGGGATTGAAAACAACAGTCACCATGCGCACTTTCCTCCATGGGAGTAATGTCTCTAACAGTCTACGACTTGATCGTTCCCTGGAAGACCAGTAGTAGTTTCCGATACACATCTGGAGGCATTCTGTAATCTGTGGAGATTTAGGGTGTTGATGAAACACTGAAATTGCATCGGGATTGAATACAACAGTCACCATGCGCACTTTCCTCCATGGGAGTAATGTGTCCAAAAGTCTTCGCTTTGATCGTTCCCTGGAAGACCAGTAGTAGTTTCCGATGCATATCTGGAGGCTTTCTGTAATCCCAGGACTATCAGAGTGTTGATGAAACACAGAAATTGCCTCGGGATTGAAAACAACATTCACCATGCGCACTTTCCTCCATGGGAGTAATTCTCAAACAATCTATGCTGTGATCGTTCTCTGGAAGACCAGTAGTAGTTTCCGATGCATATCTGGTGCCATTCTGTAATCTGTGGACTATCAGAGTGTTCATGAAACACAGAAATTGCATAGGGAATGAATACAACAGTCACCAAGCGCACTTTCGTCCACGGGAGATATGTCTCAAACAGTCTACGGTTTGATCGTTCCCTGGAAGACCAGTAGTAGCTTCCGATGCACATCTGGTGGCATTCTGTAATCTGTGGACTATCAGAGTGTTGATGAAACACAGAAATTGCTTCGGGATTAAATACAACTGTCACCATGCGCACTTTCCACCAAGGGAGGTATGTCACAAACAGTCGACGATTTGATCGTTCCCTGGAAGACCAGTAGTAGTTTGCGATGCACATCTCGTGGCATTCTGTAATCTGTGGACTATAAGAGTGTTGATGAAACACAGAAATTGCATCGGGATTGAATACAACAGTCACCATCCGCACTTTCCTGCATGGGAGTAATGTGTGATACAGTCGACGCTTTGATCGTTCCCTGGAAGACCAGTAGTAGTTTCCGATGCACATCTGGTGGCATTCTGAAATCTGTGGACTATCAGTGTGTTGATGAAACACAGATATTGCATCGGGATTGAATACAACAGTCAGCATGCGCACTTTCCTCTATGGGAGTAATGTCTCAAACAGTCTTCGCTTTGATCGTTCCCTGGAAGACCAGTAGTAGTTTCCGATGCACATCTGGAGGCATTCTGTAATTTTTGGACTATCAGAGTGTTGATGAAACACAGAAATTGCATCGGGATTGAATACAACAGTCACCATGCGCACTTTCCTCCATGGGAGTAATGTCTCAAACAGTCTACGCTTTGATCGTTCCCTGGAAGACCAGTAGTAGTTTCCGATGCACATCTGGAGGCATTCTGTAATTTTTGGACTATCAGAGTGTTGATGAAACACAGAAATTGCATCGGGATTGAATACAACTGTCACCATGCGCCTTTTCCTCCATGGGAGTAATGTCTCAAGGAGTTTACGATTTGATCGTTCCCTGGAAGACCAGTAGTAGTTTCCGATGAACATGTGGAGGCATTCTGTAACATGTGGACTATCAGAGTGTTGATGAAACATAGAAATTGCATCGGGATGAATACAACAGTCACCATGCGCACATTCTTCCACGGGAGTAATATCTCAAACAGTCTACGCTTTGATCGTTCCCTGGAACACCAGCAGTAGCTTCCGATGCACATCTGGTGGCATTCTGTAATATGTAGACTATCAGAGTGTTGATGAAACACAGAAATTGCATGGGGATTGAATACAGGAGTCACCATGCGCACTTTCCTCCAAGGGAGTAATTCTCAAACAGTCTATGCTTTGATCGTTCCCTGGAAGACCAGTAGTAGTTTCCGATGCATATCTGGTGCCACTCTGTAAACTGTGGACTATCAGAGTGTTGATGAAACACAGAAATTGCATCGGGAATGAATACAACAATCACCATGCGCACTTTCCTCCACGGGAGGTATGTCTCAAACAGTCTACGGTTTGATCGTTCCCTGGAAGACCAGTAGTAGTTTCCGATGCACATCTGGTGGCATTCTGTAATCTGTGGACTATCAGAGTGTTGATGAAACACAGAAATAATATCGGGATTGAATAAAACAGTCACCATCCGCACTTTCCTCCATGGGAGTAATGTCTGAAACAGTCTACGCTTTGATCGTTCCCTGGAAGACCAGTAGTAGTTTCCGATGCACATCTCTTGGCATTCTGTAATCTGTGGACTATCAGAGTGTTGATGAAACACAGAAATTGCATCGGGATTAAATACAACAGTCACCATGCGCACTTTACTCCATGGCAGTAATGTTTCTAACAGTCTACGCTTTGTCGTTCCCTGAAAGACCAGTAGTAGTTTCCGATGCACATCTGGAGGCTTTCCGTAATCTTTGGACTATCAGAGTGTTGATGAAACAGAGAAAATGCATCGGGATTGAATACAACAGTCACCATGAGCACTTTCCTCCATGGGAGTAATGTCTCTAACAGTCTACGCTTTGATCGTTCCCTGGAAGACCAGTAGTAGTTTCCGATGCACATCTGGAGGCTTTCTGTAATCTGTGGACTATCAGAGTGTTGATGAAACACAGAAATTGCCTCGGGATAGAATACAACAGTTACCATGCGCACTTTCCTCCATGGGAGTAATTCTCAAACAGTCTATGCTTTGATCGTTCCCTGGAAGACCAGTAGTAGCTTCCGATGCACATCTGGTGGCATTCTGTAATCTGTGGACTATCAGAGTGTTGATGAAACACAGAAATTGCTTCGGGATTAAATACAACTGTCACCATGCGCACTTTCCACCAAGGGAGGTATGTCACAAACAGTCGACGATTTGATCGTTCCCTGGAAGACCAGTAGTAGTTTGCGATGCACATCTCGTGGCATTCTGTAATCTGTGGACTATCAGAGTGTTGATGAAAAACAGAAATTGCATCGGGATTGAATACAACAGTCACCATCCGCACTTTCCTGCATGGGAGTAATGTGTGATACAGTCGACGCTTTGATCGTTCCCTGGAAGACCAGTAGTAGTTTCCGATGCACATCTGGTGGCATTCTGAAATCTGTGGACTATCAGTGTGTTGATGAAACACAGATATTGCATCGGGATTGAATACAACAGTCAGCATGCGCACTTTCCTCTATGGGAGTAATGTCCCAAACAGTCTTCGCTTTGATCGTTCCCTGGAAGACCAGTAGTAGTTTCCGATGCACATCTGGAGGCATTCTGTAATTTTTGGACTATCAGAGTGTTGATGAAACACAGAAATTGCATCGGGATTGAATACAACAGTCACCATGCGCACTTTCCTCCATGGGAGTAATGTCTCAAACAGTCTACGCTTTGATCGTTCCCTGGAAGACCAGTAGTAGTTTCCGATGCACATCTGGAGGCATTCTGTAATTTTTGGACTATCAGAGTGTTGATGAAACACAGAAATTGCATCGGGATTGAATACAACTGTCACCATGCGCCTTTTCCTCCATGGGAGTAATGTCTCAAGGAGTTTACGATTTGATCGTTCCCTGGAAGACCAGTAGTAGTTTCCGATGAACATGTGGAGGCATTCTGTAACATGTGGACTATCAGAGTGTTGATGAAACATAGAAATTGCATCGGGATGAATACAACAGTCACCATGCGCACATTCTTCCACGGGAGTAATATCTCAAACAGTCTACGCTTTGATCGTTCCCTGGAACACCAGCAGTAGCTTCCGATGCACATCTGGTGGCATTTTGTAATATGTAGACTATCAGAGTGTTGATGAAACACAGAAATTGCATGGGGATTGAATACAGGAGTCACCATGCGCACTTTCCTCCAAGGGAGTAATTCTCAAACAGTCTATGCTTTGATCGTTCCCTGGAAGACCAGTAGTAGTTTCCGATGCATATCTGGTGCCACTCTGTAAACTGTGGACTATCAGAGTGTTGATGAAACACAGAAATTGCATCGGGAATGAATACAACAATCACCATGCGCACTTTCCTCAACGGGAGGTATGTCTCAAACAGTCTACGGTTTGATCGTTCCCTGGAAGACCAGTAGTAGTTTCCGATGCACATCTGGTGGCATTCTGTAATCTGTGGACTATCAGAGTGTTGATCAAACACAGAAATAATATCGGGATTGAATAAAACAGTCACCATGCGCACTTTCCTCCACGGGAGGTATGTCTCAAACAGTCTACGGTTTGATCGTTCCCTGGAAGACCAGTAGTAGTTTCCGATGCACATCTGGTGGCATTCTGTAATCTGTGGACTATCAGAGTGTTGATCAAACACAGAAATAATATCGGGATTGAATAAAACAGTCACCATCCGCACTTTCCTCCATGGGAGTAATGTCTGAAACAGTCTACGATTTGATCGTTTGCTGGAAGACCAGTAGTAGTTTCCGATGCACATCTCGCGGCATTCTGTAATCTGTGGACTATTAGAGTGTTGATGAAACACAGAAATTGAATCGGGATTGAATACAACAGTCACCATGCGCACTTTCCTCCATGGGCGTAATGTCCCAAACAGTCTACGCTTTGATCGTTCCCTGGAAGACCAGTAGTAGTTTCCGATTAACATCTGGAGGCATTCTGTAATCGGTACACTATCAGAGTATTGATGAAACACAGAAATTGCATCGGGATTGTATACAACAGTCACCATGCGCACTTTCCTCCATGGGAGTAATGTTTCAAAGAGTTCACGCTTTGATCGTTCCCTGGAAGACCAGTAGCAGTTTCCGATGCACATCTGGAGGCATTCTGTAATCTGTGTACTATCAGAGTGTTGATGAAACACAGAAATTGCATCGGGATTGAATACAACAGTCACCATGAGCACTTTCCTCCATGGGAGTAATGTCTCTAACAGTCTACGCTTTGATCGTTCCCTGTAAGACCAGTAGTAGTTTCCGATGCACATCTGGAGGCTTTCTGTAATCTGTGGACTATCAGAGTGTTGATGAAACACATAAATTGCCTCGGGATAGAATACAACAGTTACCATGCGCACTTTCCTCCATGGGAGTAATTCTCAAACAGTCTATGCTTTGATCGTTCCCTGGAAGACCAGTAGTAGCTTCCGATGCACATCTGGTGGCATTCTGTAATCTGTGGACTATCAGAGTGTTGATGAAACACAGAAATTGCTTCGGGATTAAACAAAACTGTCACCATGCGCACTTTCCACCAAGGGAGGTATGTCACAAACAGTCGACGATTTGATCGTTCGCTGGAAGACCAGTAGTAGTTTGCGATGCACATCTCGTGGCATTCTGTAATCTGTGGACTATCAGAGTGTTGATGAAACACAGAAATTGCATCGGGATTGAATACAACAGTCACCATCCGCACTTTCCTGCATGGGAGTAATGTGTGATACAGTCGACGCTTTGATCGTTCCCTGGAAGACCAGTAGTAGTTTCCGATGCACATCTGGTGGCATTCTGAAATCTGTGGACTATCAGTGTGTTGATGAAACACAGATATTGCATCGGGATTGAATACAACAGTCAGCATGCGCACTTTCCTCTATGGGAGTAATGTCTCAAACAGTCTTCGCTTTGATCGTTCCCTGGAAGACCAGTAGTAGTTTCCGATGCACATCTGGAGGCATTCTGTAATTTTTGGACTATCAGAGTGTTGATGAAACACAGAAATTGCATCGGGATTGAATACAACAGTCACCATGCGCACTTTCCTCCATGGGAGTAATGTCTCAAACAGTCTACGCTTTGATCGTTCCCTGGAAGACCAGTAGTAGTTTCCGATGCACATCTGGAAGCATTCTGTAATTTTTGGACTATCAGAGTGTTGATGAAACACAGAAATTGCATCGGGATTGAATACAACTGTCACCATGCGCCTTTTCCTCCATGGGAGTAATGTCTCAAGGGGTTTACGATTTGATCGTTCTTTGGAAGACCAGTAGTAGTTTCCGATGAACATGTGGAGGCATTCTGTAACATGTGGACTATCAGAGTGTTGATGAAACATAGAAATTGCATCGGGATGAATACAACAGTCACCATGCGCACATTCTTCCACGGGAGTAATATCTCAAACAGTCTACGCTTTGATCGTTCCCTGGAACACCAGCAGTAGCTTCCGATGCACATCTGGTGGCATTCTGTAATATGTAGACTATCAGAGTGTTGATGAAACACAGAAATTGCATGGGGATTGAATATAGGAGTCACCATGCGCACTTTCCTCCAAGGGAGTAATTCTCAAACAGTCTATGCTTTGATCGTTCCCTGGAAGACAAGTAGTAGTTTCCGATGCATATCTGGTGCCACTCTGTAAACTGTGGACTATCAGAGTGTTGATGAAACACAGAAATTGCATCGGGAATGAATACAACAATCACCATGCGCACTTTCCTCCACGGGAGGTATGTCTCAAACAGTCTACGGTTTGATCGTTCCCTGGAAGACCAGTAGTAGTTTCCGATGCACATCTGGTGGCATTCTGTAATCTGTGGACTATCAGAGTGTTGATGAAACACAGAAATAATATCGGGATTGAATAAAACAGTCACCATCCGCACTTTCCTCCATGGGAGTAATGTCTGAAACAGTCTACGATTTGATCGTTTGCTGGAAGACCAGTAGTAGTTTCCGATGCACATCTCGCGGCATTCTGTAATCTGTGGACTATCAGAGTGTTGATGAAACACAGAAATTGAATCGGGATTGAATACAACAGTCACCATGCGCACTTTCCTCCATGGGCGTAATGTCCCAAACAGTCTACGCTTTGATCGTTCCCTGGAAGACCAGTAGTAGTTTCCGATTAACATCTGGAGGCATTCTGTAATCGGTACACTATCAGAGTATTGATGAAACACAGAAATTGCATCGGGATTGTATACAACAGTCACCATGCGCACTTTCCTCCATGGGAGTAATGTTTCAAAGAGTTCACGCTTTGATCGTTCCCTGGAAGACCAGTAGCAGTTTCCGATGCACATCTGGAGGCATTCTGTAATCTGTGTACTATCAGAGTGTTGATGAAACACAGAAATTGCATCGGGATTGAATACAACAGTCACCATTAGCACATTCCTCCGTAAAAGTAATGTCTCAAACAGTCTACGCTTTAATCGCTCCCTGGAAGACCAGTAGTAGTTTCTGATGCACATTTGGAGGCATTCTGTAATATGTGGACTATTAGAGTGTTGATGAAACACAGAAATTGCATCGGGATTGAATACAAAAGTCACCATGCGCACTTTCCTCCATGGGAGTAATGTCCCAAACAGTCTACGCTTTGATCGTTCCCTGGAAGACCAGTAGTAGTTTCCGATTAACATCTGGAGGCATTCTGTAATCGGTACACTATCAGAGTGTTGATGTAACACAGAAATTGCATCGGGATTGAATACAACAGTCACCATTAGCACATTCCTCCGTAAAAGTAATGTCTCAAACAGTCTACGCTTTAATCGTTCACTGGAAGACCAGTAGTAGTTTCCGATGCACATTTGGAGGCATTCTGTAATCTGTGGAGAATCAGAGTGTTGATGAAACACTGAAATTGCATCGGGATTGAATACAACATTTACCATGTGCACTTTCCTCCATGGGGGTAATGTCTCTAACAGTCTACGCTTTGATCGTTCCCTGGAAGACCAGTAGTAGTTTCCGATGCACATCTGGAGGCTTTCTGTAATCTGTGGACTATCAGAGTGTTGATGAAACACAGAAATTGCCTCGGGATTGAATACAACAGTTACCATGCGCACTTTCCTCCATGGGAGTAATTCTCAAACAGTCTACGATTTGATCGTTCCCTGGAAGACCACTAGTAGTTTCCGATGCACATCTGGTGGCATTCTGTAATCTGTGGACTATCAGAGTGTTGATGAAACACATAAATTGCTTCGGGATTAAATACAACAGTCACCATGCGCACTTTCCTTCAAGGGAGGTATGTCACAAACAGTCGACGATTTGATCGTTCCCTGGAAGTCCAGTAGTAGTTTGCGATGCACATCTCGTGGCATTCTGTAATCTGTGGACTATCAGAGTGTTGATGAAACACAGAAATTGCATCGGGATTGAATACAACAGTCACCATCCGCACTTTCCTGCATGGGAGTATTGTGTGATACAGTCGACGCTTTGATCGTTCGCGGGAAGACCAGTAGTAGTTTCCGATGCACATCTGGAGGCATTCTGAAATCTGTGGACTATCAGTGTGTTGATGAAACACAGAAATTGCATCGGGATTGAATACAACAGTCACCATGCGCACTTTCCTCCATGGGAGATATGTCTCAACAGTCTACGCTTTGATCGTTCCCTGGAAGACCAGTAGTAGTTTCCGATGCACATCTGGAGGCATTCTGTAATTTTTGGACTATCAGAGTGTTGATGAAACACAGAAATTGCTTCGGGATTGAATACAACAGTCACCATGCGCACTTTCCTCAATGCGAGTAATGTCTCAAGGAGTTTACGATTTGATCGTTCCCTGGCAGACCAGTAGTAGTCTCCGATGCACATCTGGAGGCATTCTGTAATCTGTGGACTATCAGAGTGTTGATGAAACACAGAAATTGCATCCTGATTGAATACAACAGTCACCATGTGCACTTTCCTCAATGGGAGTAATGTCTCAAACAGTCTGCGCTTTTATCGTTCCCTGGAAGACCAGTAGTAGTTTCCGATGCATATCTGGAGGCTTTCTGTAATCTGTGGACTATCAGAGTGTTGATGAAACACAGAAATTGGATCGGGATTGAAAACAACATTCACCATGCGCACTTTCCTCCATGGCAGTAATTCTCAAACAGTCTATGCTTTGATCGTTCTCTGGAAGACCAGTAGTAGTTTCCGATGCATATCTGGTGCCATTCTGTAATCTGTGGACTATCAGAGTATTCATGAAACACAGAAATTGCATAGGGAATGAATACAACAGTCACCAAGCGCACTTTCCTCCACGGGAGGTATGTCTCAAACAGTCTACGGTTTGATCATTCCCTGGAAGACCAGTAGTAGTTTCCGATGCACTTCTGGTGGCATTGCGTAATCTGCGGACTATCAGAGTGTTGAAGCAACACAGAAATAGCATCGGGATTGAATACAACAGTCACCATCCGCACTTTCCTCCATGGGAGTAATGTCTGAAACAGTCTACGCTTTGATCGTTCCCTGGAAGACCAGTAGTAGTTTCCGATGCATATCTGGTGCCATTCTGTAATCTGTGGACTATCAGAGTGTTCATGAAACACAGAAATTGCATAGGGAATGAATACAACAGTCACCAAGCGCACTTTCCTCCACGGGAGGTATGTCTCTAACAGTCTACGTTTTGTCGTTCCCTGGAAGACCAGTAATAGTTTCCGATGGACATCTGGAGGCTTTTCGTAATCTTTGGACTATCAGAGTGTTGATGAAACACAGAAATTGCATCGGGATTGAATACAACAGTCTCCATGCGCACTTTCCTCCATGGGAGTAATGTCCCAAACAGTCTACGCTTTGATCGTTCCCTGGAAGACCAGTAGTAGTTTCCGATTAACATCTGGAGGCATTCTGTAATCGGTGGACTATCAGAGTATTGATGAAACACAGAAATTGCATCGGGATTGTATACAACAGTCACCATGCGCACTTTCCTCCATGGGAATAATGTTTCAAAGAGTTCACGCTTTGATCGTTCCCTTGAAGACCAGTAGCAGTTTCCGATGCACATCTGGAGGCATTCTGTAATCTGTGTACTATCAGAGTGTTGATGAAACACAGAAATGGCATCGGGATTGAATACAACAGTCACCATGAGAACATTCCTCCGTAAAAGTAAAGTCTCAAACAGTCTACGCTTTAATCGTTCCCTGAAAGACCAGTAGTAGTTTCCGATGCACATTTGGAGGCATTCTGTAATATGTGGACTATTAAAGTGTTGATGAAACACAGAAATTGCATCGGGATTGAATACAACAGCCACCATGCGCACTTCCTCCATGGGAGTAATGTCTCAAACAGTCAACGCTTTGATCGTTCCCTGGAAGACCAATAGTAGTTTCCGATGCTCATCTGGAGGCATTCTGTAATCTGTGGAGTATCAGAGTGTTGATGAAACAAAGAAATTGCATCGGGTTTTGAATACAACAGTTACCATGCACTTTTTCCTCCATGGGAGTAATGTCTCTAAGAGTCTACGCTTTGATCGTTCCCCGGAAGACAAATAGTAGTTTCCGATGCACATCTGGAGGCATTCTGTAATCTGTGGAGAATCAGAGTGTTGATGAAACACTGAAATTGCATCGGGATTGAATACAACATTTACCATGCGCTCTTTCCTCCATGGGAGTAATGTCTCTAACAGTCTACGCTTTGATCGTTCCCTGGAAGACCAGTAGTAGTTTCCGATGCACATCTGGAGGCTTTCTGTAATCTGTGGACTATCAGAGTGTTGATGAAACACAGAAATTTCCTCGGGATTGAAAACAACAGTTACCATGCGCACTTTCCTCCATGGGAGTAATACTCAAACAGTCTACGATTTGATCGTTCCCTGGAAGACCAGTAGTAGTTTCCGATGCACATCTGTTGGCATTCTGTAATCTGTTGACTATCAGAGTGTTGATGAAACACAGAAATTGGATCGGGATTGAAAACAACATTCACCATGCGCACTTTCCTCCATGGCAGTAATTCTCAAACAGTCTATGCTTTGATCGCTCTCTGGAAGACCAATAGTAGTTTCCGATGCATATCTGGTGCCATTCTGTAATCTGTGGACTATCAGAGTGTTCATGAAACACAGAAATTGCATAGGGAATGAATACAACAGTCACCAAGCGCACTTTCCTCCACGGGAGGTATGTCTCAAACAGTCTACGGTTTGATCATTCCCTGGAAGACCAGTAGTAGTTTCCGATGCACTTCTGGTGGCATTGTGTAATCTGCGGACTATCAGAGTGTTGAAGCAACACAGAAATAGCATCGGGATTGAATACAACAGTCACCATCCGCACTTTCCTCCATGGGAGTAATGTCTGAAACAGTCTACGCTTTGATCGTTCCCTGGAAGAACAGTAGTAGTTTCCGATGCATATCTGGTGCCATTCTGTAATCTGTGGACTATCAGAGTGTTCATGAAACACAGAAATTGCATAGGGAATGAATACAACAGTCACCAAGCGCACTGTCCTCCACGGGAGGTATGTCTCTAACAGTCTACGTTTTGTCGTTCCCTGGAAGACCAGTAGTAGTTTCCGATGCACATCTGGAGGCTTTTCGTAATCTTTGGACTATCAGAGTGTTGATGAAACACAGAAATTGCATCGGGATTGAATACAACAGTCTCCATGCGCACTTTCCTCCATGGGAGTAATGTCCCAAACAGTCTACGCTTTGATCGTTCCCTGGAAGACCAGAAGTAGTTTCCGATTAACATCTGGAGGCATTCTGTAATCGGTGGACTATCAGAGTATTGATGAAACACAGAAATTGCATCGGGATTGTATACAACAGTCACCATGCGCACTTTCCTCCATGGGAATAATGTTTCAAAGAGTTCACGCTTTGATCGTTCCCTTGAAGACCAGTAGCAGTTTCCGATGCACATCTGGAGGCATTCTGTAATCTGTGTACTATCAGAGTGTTGATGAAACACAGAAATGGCATCGGGATTGAATACAACAGTCACCATGAGAACATTCCTCCGTAAAAGTAATGTCTCAAACAGTCTACGCTTTAATCGTTCCCTGAAAGACCAGTAGTAGTTTCCGATGCACATTTGGAGGCATTCTGTAATATGTGGACTATTAAAGTGTTGATGAAACACAGAAATTGCATCGGGATTGAATACAACAGCCACCATGCGCACTTCCTCCATGGGAGTAATGTCTCAAACAGTCAACGCTTTGATCGTTCCCTGGAAGACCAGTAGTAGTTTCCGATGCTCATCTGGAGGCATTCTGTAATCTGTGGAGTATCAGAGTGTTGATGAAACAAAGAAATTGCATCGGGTTTTGAATACAACAGTTACCATGCACTTTTTCCTCCATGGGAGTAATGTCTCTAAGAGTCTACGCTTTGATCGTTCCCCGGAAGACAAATAGTAGTTTCCGATGCACATCTGGAGGCATTCTGTAATCTGTGGAGAATCAGAGTGTTGATGAAACACTGAAATTGCATCGGGATTGAATACAACATTTACCATGCGCTCTTTCCTCCATGGGAGTAATGTCTCTAACAGTCTACGCTTTGATCGTTCCCTGGAAGACCAGTAGTAGTTTCCGATGCACATCTGGAGGCTTTCTGTAATCTGTGGACTATCAGAGTGTTGATGAAACACAGAAATTTCCTCGGGATTGAATACAACAGTTACCATGCGCACTTTCCTCCATGGGAGTAATACTCAAACAGTCTACGATTTGATCGTTCCCTGGAAGACCAGTAGTAGTTTCCGATGCACATCTGTTGGCATTCTGTAATCTGTTGATTATCAGAGTGTTGATGAAACACAGAAATTGCTTCGGGATTAAATACAACAGTCACCATGCGCACTTTCCACCACGGGAGGTAAGTCACAAACAGTCGACGATTTGATCGTTCCCTGGAAGACCAGTAGTAGTTTGCGATGCACATCTCGTGGCATTCTGTAATCTGTGGACTATCAGAGTGTTGATGAAACACAGAAATTGCATCGGGATTGAATACAACAGTCACCATCCGCACTTTCCTGCATGGGAGTAATGTCTGATACAGTCGACACTCTGATCGTTCGCGGGAAGACCAGTAGTAGTTTCCGATGCACATCTGGAGGCATTCTGAAATCTGTGGACTATCAGTGTGTTGATGAAACACAGAAATCGCATCGGGATTGAATACAACAGTCACCATGCGCACTTTCCTCCATGGGAGTAATGTCTCAAACAGTCTACGCTTTGATCGTTCCCTGGAAGACCAGTAGTAGTTCCCGATGCACATCTGGAGGCATTCTGTAATTTTTGGACTATCAGAGTGTTGATGAAACACAGAAATTGCATCGGGATTGAATACAACAGTCACCATCCGCACTTTCCTGCATGGGAGTAATGTGTGATACAGTCGACGCTTTGATCGTTCCCTGGAAGACCAGTAGTAGTTTCCGATGCACATCTGGAGGCATTCTGAAATCTGTGGACTATCAGTGTGTTGATGAAACACAGATATTGCATCGGGATTGAATACAACAGTCACCATGCGCACTTTCCTCCATGGGAGTAATGTCTCAAACAGTCTACGCTTTGATCGTTCCCTGGAAGACCAGTAGTAGTTTCCGATGCACATCTGGAGGCATTCTGTAATTTTTGGACTATCAGAGTGTTGATGAAACACAGAAATTGCATCGGGATTGAATACAACAGTCACCATGCGCACTTTCCTCCATGGGAGTAATGTCTCAAGGAGTTTACGATTTGATCGTTCCCTGGAAGACCAGTAGTAGTTTCCGATTAACATCTGGAGGCATTCTGTAATCGGTACACTATCAGAGTATTGATGAAACACAGAAATTGCATCGGGATTGTATACAACAGTCACCATGCGCACTTTCCTCCATGGTAGTAATGTTTCAAAGAGTTCACGCTTTGATCGTTCCCTGGAAGACCAGTAGCAGTTTCCGATGCACATCTGGAGGCATTCTGTAATCTGTGTACTATCAGAGTGTTGATGAAACACAGAAATTGCATCGGGATTGAATACAACAGTCACCATTAGCACATTCCTCCGTAAAAGTAATGTCTCAAACAGTCTACTCTTTAATCGTTCCCTGGAAGACCAGTAGTAGTTTCCGATGCACATTTGGAGGCATTCTGTAATATGTGGACTATTAGTGTGTTGATGAAACACAGAAATTGCATCGGGATTGAATACAACAGTCACCATGCGCACTTTCCTCCATGGGAGTAATGTCCCAAACAGTCTACGCTTTGATCGTTCCCTGGAAGACCAGTAGTAGTTTCCGATTAACATCTGGAGGCATTCTGTAATCGGTACACTATCAGAGTGTTGATGAAACACAGAAATTGCATCGGGATTGAATACAACAGTCACCATTAGCACATTCCTCCGTAAAAGTAATGTCTCAAACAGTCTACGCTTTAATCGTTCCCTACAAGACCAGTAGTAGTTTCCGATGCACATTTGGAGGCATTCTGTAATCTGTGGAGAATCAGAGTGTTGATGAAACACTGAAATTGCATCAGGATTGAATACAACATTTACCATGCGCACTTTCCTCCATGGGGGTAATGTCTCTAACAGTCTACGCTTTGATCGTTCCCTGGAAGACCAGTAGTAGTTTCCGATGCACATCTGGAGGCTTTCTGTAATCTGTGGACCATCAGAGTGTTGATGAAACACAGAAATTGCCTCGGGATTGAATACAACAGTTACCATGCGCACTTTCCTCCATGGGAGTAATTCTCAAACAGTCTACGATTTGATCGTTCCCTGGAAGACCACTAGTAGTTTCCGATGCACATCTGGTGGCATTCTGTAATCTGTGGACTATCAGAGTGTTGATGAAACACAGAAATTGCTTCGGGATTAAATACAACAGTCACCATGCGCACTTTCCACCAAGGGAGGTATGTCACAAACAGTCGACGATTTGATCGTTCCCTGGAAGACCAGTAGTAGTTTGCGATGCACATCTCGTGGCATTCTGTAATCTGTGGACTATCAGAGTGTTGATGAAACACAGAAATTGCATCGGGTATGAATACAACAGTCACCATCCGCACTTTCCTGCATGGGTGTAATGTGTGATACAGTCGACGGTTTGATCGTTCGCGGGAAGACCAGTAGTAGTTTCCGATGCACATCTGGAGGCATTCTGAAATCTGTGGACTATCAGTGTGTTGATGAAACACAGAAATTGCATCGGGATTGAATACAACACTCACCATGCGCACTTTCCTCCATGGGAGATATGTCTCAACAGTCTACGCTTTGATCGTTCCCTGGAAGACCTGTAGTAGTTTCCGATGCACATCTGGAGGCATTCTGTAATTTTTGGACTATCAGAGTGTTGATGAAACACAGAAATTGCATCGGGATGAATACAACAGTCACCATGCGCACATTCTTCCACGGGAGTAATGTCTCAAACAGTCTACGCTTTGATCGTTCCCTGGAACACCAGCAGTAGTTTCCGATGCACATCTGGTGGCATTCTGTAATATGTAGACTATCAGAGTGTTGATGAAACACAGAAATTGCATGGGGATTGAATACAGGAGTCACCATGCGCACTTTCCTCCAAGGGAGTAATTCTCAAACAGTCTATGCTTTGATCGTTCCCTGGAAGACCAGTTGTAGTTTCCGATGCATATCTGGTGCCACTTTGTAATCTGTGGACTATCACAGTGTTGATGAAACACAGAAATTGCATCGGGAATGAATACAACAATCACCATGCGCACTTTCCTCCACGGGAGGTATGTCTCAAACAGTCTACGGTTTGATCGTTCCCTGGAAGACCAGTAGTAGTTTCCGATGCACATCTGGTGGCATTCTGTAATCCGTGGTCTATCAGAGTGTTGATGAAACACAGAAATAGCATCGGGATTGAATAAAACAGTCACCATCCACACTTTCCTCCATGGGAGTAATGTCTGAAACAGTCTACGATTTGATCGTTTGCTGGAAGACCAGTAGTAGTTTCCGATGCACATCTCGTGGCATTCTGTAATCTGTGGACTATCAGAGTGTTGATGAAACACAGAAATTGCATCGGGATTGAATACAACAGTCACCATGCGCACTTTCCTCCATGGGAGTAATGTCCCAAACAGTCTACGCTTTGATCGTTCCCTGGAAGACCAGTAGTAGTTTCCGATGCACACCGGTAGGCATTCTGTATTCTGTGGACAATCAGAGTGTTGATGAAACACAGAAATTGCATCGGGATTGAATACAACAGTTACAATGCGCACTTCCCTCCATGGGAGTAACTTCCCAAACAGTCTACGCTTTGATCGATCCCTGGAAGACCAGTAGTAGTTTCCGATGCACGGAGGCATTCTGTAATCTGTGGACTATCAGAGTGTTGATGAAACACAGAAATTGCATCGGGATTGAATACAACAGTCACCATGCGCACTTTCCTCCATAGGAGGTATGTTACATAGTGTTTACGCTTTGATCGTTCCCTGGAAGGCCAGTAACAGTTTCCGATGCACATCTGGAGGCATTCTGTAATCTGTGGACTATCAGAGTGCTGATGAAACACAGAAATTGCATCGATATTGAATACAACAGTCTCCATGAACAGTTTCCTCCATGGGGGTAATGTCTTAAACAGTCTACGCTTTGATCGTTCCCTGGAAGACCAGAAGTAATTTCAATTGCACATCTGGAGGCATTCTGTAATCTGTGGACTATCAGAGTGTTGATGAAACACAGAAATTGCATCGGGATTGAATACAACAGTCACCATGCGCACTTTACTCCATGGGAGTAATGTCTCTAACAGTCTACGCTTTGATCGTTCCCTGGAAGATCAGTAGTAGCTTCCGATGCACATCTGGAGGCTTTCCGTAATCTTTGGACTATCAGAGTGTTGATGAAACACAGAAATTGCATCGGGATTGAATACAACAGTCACCATGCGCACTTTCCTCCATGGGAGTAATGTGTCCAACAGTCTTCGCTTCGATCGTTCCCCGGAAGACAAGTAGTAGTTTCCGATGCATATCTGGTGGCATTCTGTAGTCTGTGGAGAATCAGAGTGTTGATGAAACACTGAAATTGCATCGGGATTGAATACAACAGTCACCATGCGCACTTTCCTCCATGGGAGTAATGTGTCCAACAGTCTTCGCTTTGATCGTTCCCTGGAGGACCAGTAGTAGTTTCCGATGCATATCTGGAGGCTTTCTGTAATCTGTGGACTATCAGAGTGTTGATGAAACACAGAAATTGGATCGGGATTGAAAACAACATTCACCATGCGCACTTTCCTCCATGGCAGTAATTCTCAAACAGTCTATGCTTTGATCGTTCTCTGGAAGACCAGTAGTAGTTTCCGATGCATATCTGGTGCCATTCTGTAATCTGTGGACTATCAGAGTGTTCATGAAACACAGAAATTGCATAGGGAATGAATACAACAGTTACAATGCGCACTTCCCTCCATGGGAGTAATGTCCCAAACAGTCTACGCTTTGATCGATCCCTGGAAGACCAGTAGTAGTTTCCGATGCACGGAGGCATTCTGTAATCTGTGGACTATCAGAGTGTTGATGAAACACAGAAATTGCATCGGGATTGAATACAACAGTCACCATGCGCACTTTCCTCCATAGGAGGTATGTTACATAGAGTTTACGCTTTGATCGTTCCCTGGAAGGCCAGTAACAGTTTCCGATGCACAACTGGAGGCATTCTGTAATCTGTGGACTATCAGAGTGCTGATGAAACACAGAAATTGCATCGATATTGAATACAACAGTCTCCATGAACAGTTTCCTCCATGGGGGTAATGTCTTAAACAGTCTACGCTTTGATCGTTCCCTGGAAGACCAGTAGTAGTTTCCGATGCACATCTGGTGGCATTCTGTAATCCGTGGACTATCAGAGTGTTGATGAAACACAGAAATAGCATCGGGATTGAATAAAACAGTCACCATCCACACTTTCCTCCATGGGAGTAATGTCTGAAACAGTCTACGATTTGATCGTTTGCTGGAAGACCAGTAGTAGTTTCCGATGCACATCTCGTGGCATTCTGTAATCTGTGGTCTATCAGAGTGTTGATGAAACACAGAAATTGCATCGGGATTGAATACAACAGTCACCATGCGCACTTTCCTCCATGGGAGTAATGTCCCAAACAGTCTACGCTTTGATCGTTCCCTGGAAGACCAGTAGTAGTTTCCGATGCACATCGGTAGGCATTCTGTATTCTGTGGACTATCAGAGTGTTGATGAAACACAGAAATTGCATCGGGATTGAATACAACAGTTACAATGCGCACTACCCTCCATAGGAGTAATGTCCCAAACAGTCTACGCTTTGATCGATCCCTGGAAGACCAGTAGTAGTTTCCGATGCACATCTGGAGGCATTCTGTAATCTGTGGACTATCAGAGTGCTGATGAAACACAGAAATTGCATCGATATTGAATACAACAGTCACCATGAACAGTTTCCTCCATGGGGGTAATGTCTTAAATAGTCTACGCTTTGATCGTTCCCTGGAAGACCAGAAGTAATTTCAATTGCACATCTGGAGGCATTCTGTAATCTGTGGACTATCAGAGTGTTGATGAAACACAGAAATTGCATCGGGATTGAATACAACAGTCACCATGCGCACTTTACTCCATGGGAGTAATGTCTCTAACAGTCTACGCTTTGATCGTTCCCTGGAAGATCAGTAGTAGCTTCCGATGCACATCTGGAGGCTTTCCGTAATCTTTGGACTATCAGAGTGTTGATGAAACACAGAAATTGCATCGGGATTGAATACAGCAGTCACCATGCGCACTTTCCTCCATGGGAGTAATGTCTCTTACAGTCTACGCTTTGATCGTTCCCCGGAAGACAAGTAGTAGTTTCCGTTGCATATCTGGTGGCATTCTGTAATCTGTGGAGAATCAGAGTGTTGATGAAACACTGAAATTGCATCGGGATTGAATACAACAGTCACCATGCGCACTTTCCTCCATGGGAGTAATGTGTCCAACAGTCTTCGCTTTGATCGTTCCCTGGAAGACCAGTAATAGTTTCCGATGCATATCTGGAGGCTTTCTGTAATCTGTGGACTATCAGAGTGTTGATGAAACACAGAAATTGGATCAGGATTGAAAACAACATTCACCATGCGCACTTTCCTCCATGGCAGTAATTCTCAAACAGTCTATGCTTTGATCGTTCTCTGGAAGACCAGTAGTAGTTTCCGATGCATATCTGGTGCCATTCTGTAATCTGTGGACTATCAGAGTGTTCATGAAACACAGAAATTGCATAGGGAATGAATACAACAGTCACCAAGCGCACTTTCCTCCACGGGAGGTATGTCTCAAACAGTCTACGGTTTGATCGTTCCCTGGAAGACCAGTAGTAGTTTCCGATGCACTTCTGGTGGCATTGTGTAATCTGCGGACTATCAGAGTGTTGAAGCAACACAGAAATAGCATCGGGATTGAATACAACAGTCACCATCCGCACTTTCCTCCATGGGAGTAATGTCTGAAACAGTCTACGCTTTGATCGTTCCCTGGAAGACCAGTAGTAGTTTCCGATGCTTATCTGGTGCCATTCTGTAATCTGTGGACTATCAGAGTGTTCATGAAACACAGAAATTGCATAGGGAATGAATACAACAGTCACCAAGCGCACTTTCCTCCACGGGAGGTATGTCTCTAACAGTCTACGCTTTGTCGTTCCCTGGAAGACCAGTAGTAGTTTCCGATGCACATCTGGAGCCTTTCCGTAATCTTTGGACTATCAGAGTGTTGATGAAACACAGAAATTGCATCGGGATTGAATACAACAGTCTCCATGCGCACTTTCCTCCATGGGAGTAATGTCCCAAACAGTCTACGCTTTGATCGTTCCCTGGAAGACCAGTAGTAGTTTTCGATTAACATCTGGAGGCATTCTGTAATCGGTGGACTATCAGAGTATTGATGAAACACAGAAATTGCATCGGGATTGTATACAACAGTCACCATGCGCACTTTCCTCCATGGGAATAATGTTTCAAAGAGTTCACGCTTTGATCGTTCCCTGGAAGACCAGTAGCAGTTTCCGATGCACATCTGGAGGCATTCTGTAATCTGTGTACTATCAGAGTGTTGATGAAACACAGAAATTGCATCGGGATTGAATACAACAGTCACCATGAGAACATTCCTCCGTAAAAGTAATGTCTCAAACAGTCTACGCTTTAATCGTTCCCTGAAGGACCAGTAGTAGTTTCCGATGCACATTTGGAGGCATTCTGTAATATGTGGACTTTTAAAGTGTTGATGAAACACAGAAATTGCATCGGGATTGATTACAACAGCCACCATGCGCACTTCCTCCATGGGAGTAATGTCTCTAACAGTCTACGCTTTGATCGTTCCCTGGAAGACCAGTAGTAGTTTCCGATGCACATCTGTTGGCATTCTGTAATCTGTTGACTATCAGAGTGTTGATGAAACACAGAAATTGCTTCGGGATTAAATACAACAGTCACCATGCGCACTTTCCACCACGGGAGGTAAGTCACAAACAGTCGACGATTTGATCGTTCCCTGGAAGACCAGTAGTAGTTTGCGATGCACATCTCGTGGCATTCTGTAATCTGTGGACTATCAGTGTGTTGATGAAACACAGAAATCGCTTCGGGATTGAATACAACAGTCACCATGCGCACTTTCCTCCATGGGAGTAATGTCTCAAACAGTCTACGATTTGATCGTTCCCTGGAAGACCAGTAGTAGTTCCCGATGCACATCTGGAGGCATTCTGTAATTTTTGGACTATCAGAGTGTTGATGAAACACAGAAATTGCATCGGGATTGAATACAACAGTCACCATGCGCACTTTCCTCCATGCGAGTAATGTCTCAATGAGTTTACGATTTGATCGTTCCCTGGAAGACCAGTAGTAGTTTCCGATGCACATCTGGAGGCATTCTGTAATCTGTGGACTATCAGAGTGTTGAGGAAACACAGAAATTGCATCCTGATTGATTACAACAGTCACCATGTGCACTTTCCTCAATGGGACTAATGTCTCAAACAGTCTGCGCTTTTATCGTTCCCTGGAAGGCCAGTAGTAGTTTCCGATGAACATCTGGAGGCATTCTGTAACATGTGGACTATCAGAGTGTTGATGAAACATAGAAATTGCATCGGGATGAATACAACAGTCACCATGCGCACATTCTTCCACGGGAGTAATGTCTCCTACAGTCTACGCTTTGATCGTTCTGTGGAACACCAGCAGTAGTTTCCGATGCACATCTGGTGGCATTCTGTAATATGTAGACTATCAGAGTGTTGAAGAAACACTGAAATTGCATGGGGATTGAATACAGGAGTCACCATGCGCACTTTCCTCCAAGGGAGTAATTCTCAAACAGTCTATGCTTTGATCGTTCCCTGGAAGACCAGTAGCAGTTTCCGATGCATATCTGGTGCCATTCTTTAATCTGTGGACTATCAGAGTGTTGATGAAACACAGAAATTGCATCGGGATTGAATACAACAGTCACCATCCGCACTTTCCTCCATGGGAGTAATGTCTGAAACAGTCTACGCTTTGATCGTTCCCTTTAAGACCAGTAGTAGTTTCCGATTAACATCTGGAGGCTTTCCGTAATCTTTGGACCATCAGAGTGTTGATGAAACACAGAAATTGCATCGGGATTGAATACAATAGTCTCCATGCGCACTTTACTCCATGGGAGTAATGTCCCAAACAGTCCACGCTTTGATCGTTCCCTGGAAGACCAGTAGTAGTTTCCGATTAACATCTGGAGGCGTTCTGTAATCGGTGGACTATCAGAGTATTGATGAAACACAGAAATTGCATCGGGATTGTATACAACAGTCACCATGCGCACTTTCCTCCATGGGAGTAATGTTTCAAAGAGTTCACGCTTGGATCGTTCCCTGGAAGGCCAGTAGCAGTTTCCGATGCACATCTGGAGGCATTCTGTAATCTGTGTACTATCACAGTGTTGATGAAACACAGAAATTGCATCGGGATTGAATACAACAGTCACCATGAGCACATTCCTCCGTAAATGTAATGTCTCAAACAGTCTACCCTTTAATCGTTCCCTGGAAGACCAGTAGTAGTTTCCGATGCATATCTGGTGCCATTCTGTAATCTGTGGACTATCAGAGTGTTGATGAAACACAGAAATTGCATCGGGAATGAATACAACAATCACCATGTGCACTTTCCTCCACGGGAGGTACGTCTCAAACAGTCTACGGTTTTATCGTTTCCTGGAAGACCAGTAGTAGTTTCCGATGCACATCTGGAGGCATTCTGTAATCTGTGGACTATCAGAGTGCTGATGAAACACAGAAATTGCATCGGGATTGAATACAACAGTCTCCATGCACAGTTTCCTCCATGGGGGTAATGTCTTAAACAGTCTACGCTTTGATCGTTCCCTGGAAGACCAGAAGTAGTTTCAATTGCACATCTGGAGGCATTCTGTAGTCTGTGGACTATCAGAGTGTTGATGAAACACAGAAATTGCATCGGGATTGAATACAACAGTCACCATGCGAATTTTCTTCATGGGAGTAATGTCTCTAACAGTCTACGCTTTGATCGTTCCCCGGATGACAAGTAGTAGTTTCCGATGCATATCTGGTGGCATTCTGTAATCTGTGGAGAATCAGAGTGTTGATGAAACACTGAAATTGCATCGGGATTGAATACAACAGTCACCATGCGCACTTTACTCCATGGCAGTAATGTCTCTAACAGTCTACGCTTTGTCGTTCCCTGGAAGACCAGTAGTAGTTTCCGATGCACATCTGGAGGCTTTCCGTAATCTTTGGACTATCAGAGTGTTGATGAAACACAGAAATTGCATCGTGATTGAATACAACAGTCTCCATGCGCACTTTCCTCCATGGGAGTAATGTCCCAAACAGTCTACGCTTTAATCGTTCCCTGGAAGACCAGTAGTAGTTTCCGATGCACATTTGGAGGCATTCTGTAATATGTGGACTATTAGAGTGTTGATGAAACACAGAAATTGCATCGGGATTCAATACAACAGCCACCATGCGCACTTTCCTCCATGGGAGTAATGTCTCAAACAGTCAACGCCTTGATCGTTCCCTGGAAGACCAATAGTAGTTTCCGATGCTCATCTGGAGGCATCCTGTAATCTGTGGAGTATCAGAGTGTTGATGAAACAAAGAAATTGCATCGGGTTTTGAATACAACAGTTACCATGCACACTTTCCTCCATGGGAGTAATGTCTCTAAGAGTCTACGCTTTGATCGTTCCCCGGAAGACAAATAGTAGTTTCCGATGCACATCTGGAGGCATTCTGTAATCTGTGGAGAATCAGAGTGTTGATGAAACACTGAAATTGAATCGGGATTGAATACAACATTTACCATGCGCACTTTCCTCCGTGGGAGTAAAGTCTCTAACAGTCTACGCTTTGATCGTTCCCTGGAAGACCAGTAGTAGTTTCCGATGCACATCTGGAGGCTTTCTGTAATCTGTGGACTGTCAGAGTGTTGATGAAACATAGAAATTGCATCGGGATAAATACAACAGTCACCATGCGCACATTCTTCCACGGGAGTAATGTCTAAAACAGTCTACGCTTTGATCGTTCCCTGGAACACCAGCAGTAGTTTCCGATGCACATCTGGTGGCATTCTGTAATATGTAGACTATCAGAGTGTTGATGAATCACAGAAATTGCATGGGGATTGAATACAGGAGTCACCATGCGCACTTTCCTCCAAGTGAGTAATTCTCAAACAGTCTATGCTTTGATCGTTCCCTGGAAGACCACTAGTAGTTTCCGATGCATATCTTGTGCCATTCTGTAATCTGTGGACTATCAGAGTGTTGATGAAACACAGAAATTGCATCGGGATTGAATACAACAGTTACAATGCGCACTTCCCTCCATGGGAGTAATGTCCCAAACAGTCTACGCTTTGATCGATCCCTGGAAGACCAGTAGTAGTTTCCGATGCACATCGGGAGGCATTCTGTAATCTGTGGACTATCAGAGTGTTGATGAAACACAGAAATTGCATCGGGACGAATTCAACAGTCACCATGCGCACTTTCCTCCATAGGAGTAATGTTTCATAGAGTTTACGCTTTGATCCTTCCCTGGAAGGCCAGTAACAGTTTCCGATGCACATCTGGAGGCATTCTGTAATCTGTGGACTATCAGAGTGCTGATGAAACACAGAAATTGCATCGGGATTGAATACAACAGTCTCCATGCACAGTTTCCTCCATGGGGGTAATGTCTTAAACAGTCTACGCTTTGATCGTTCCCTGGAAGACCAGAAGTAGTTTCAATTGCACATCTGGAGGCATTCTGTAGTCTGTGGACTATCAGAGTGTTGATGAAACACAGAAATTGCATCGGGATTGAATACAACAGTCACCATGCGCACTTTACTCCATGGGAGTAATGTCTCTAACAGTCTACGCTTTGATCGTTCCCTGGAAGATCCGTAGTAGCTTCCGATGCACATCTAGAGGCTTTCCGTAATCTTTGGACTATCAGAGTGTTGATGAAACACAGATATTGCATCGGGATTGAATACAACAGTCACCATGCGCATTTCCTCCATGGGGGTAATGTCTCTAACAGTCTACGCTTTGATCGTTCCCCGGATGACAAGTAGTAGTTTCCGATGCATATCTGGTGGCATTCTGTAATCTGTGGAGAATCAGAGTGTTGATGAAACACTGAAATTGCATCGGGATTGAATACAACAGTCACCATGCGCACTTTTCTCCATTGTAGTAATGTGTCCAACAGTCTTCGCTTTGATCGTTCCCTGGAAAGACCAGTAGTAGTTTCCGATGCATATCTGGAGGCTTTCTGTAATCTGTGGAATATCAGAGTGTTGGTGAAACACAGAAATTGGATCGGGATGGAAAACAACATTCACCATGCGCACTTTCCTCCATGGGAGTAATTCTCTAACAGTCTATGCTTTGATCGTTCTCTGGAAGACCAGTAGTAGTTTCCGATGCATATCTGGTGCCATTCTGCAATCTGTGGACTATCAGAGTGTTCATGAAACACAGAAATAGCATCGGGATTGAATACAACAGTCACCATCCGCACTTTCCTCCATGGGAGTAATGTCTGAAACAGTCTACGCTTTGATCGTTCCCTGGAAGACCAGTAGTAGTTTCCGATGCACATCTCTTGGCATTCTGTAATCTGTGGACTATCAGAGTGTTGATGAAACATAGAAATTGCATCGGGATTAAATACAACAGCCACCATGCGCACTTTACTCCATGGCAGTAATGTCTCTAACAGTCTACGCTTTGTCGTTCCCTGGAAGACCAGTAGTAGTTTCCGATGCACATCTGGAGGCTTTCCGTAATCTTTGGACTATCAGAGTGTTGATGAAACACAGAAATTGCATCGTGATTGAAAACAACAGTCTCCATGCGCACTTTCCTCCATGGGAGTAATGTCCCAAACAGTCTACGCTTTAATCGTTCCCTGGAAGACCAGTAGTAGTTTCCGAGGCACATTTGGAGGCATTCTGTAATATGTGGACTATTAGAGTGTTGATGAAACACAGAAATTGCATCGGGATTGAATACAACAGCCACCATGCGCACTTTCCTCCATGGGAGTAATGTCTCAAACAGTCAACGCTTTGATCGTTCCCTGGAAGACCAGTAGTAGTTTCCGATGCACATCTGGAGGCTTTCTGTAATCTGTGGACTGTCAGAGTGTTGATGAAACACAGAAATTGCATCGGGATTGAATACAACAGTTACCATGCGCACTTTCCTCCATGGGAGTAATTCTCAAACAGTCTACGATTTGATCGTTTGCTGGAAGACCAGTAGTAGTTTCCGATGCACATCTGTTGGCATTCTGTAATTTGTGGATTATCAGAGTGTTGATGAAACACAGAAATTGCTTCATGATTAAATACAACATTCACCATGCGCACTTTCCACCACGGGAGGTAAGTCACAAACAGTCGACGATTTGATCGTTCCCTGGAAGACCAGTAGTAGATTGCGATGCACATCTCGTGGCATTCTGTAATCTGTGGACTATCAGAGTGTTGATGAAACCCAAAAATTGCATCGGGATTGAATACAACAGTCACCATCCGCACTTTCCTGCATGGGAGTAATGTCTGATACAGTCGACGCTTTGATCGTTCGCGGGAAGACCAGTAGTAGTTTCCGATGCACATCTGGAGGCATTCTGAAATCTGTGGACTATCAGTGTGTTGATGAAACACAGAAATCGCATCGGGATTGAATACAACAGACACCATGCGCACTTTCCTCCATGGGAGTAATGTCTCAAACAGTCTACGCTTTGATCGTTCCCTGGAAGACCAGTAGTAGTTTCTGATGAACATCTGGAGGCATTCTGTAACATGTGGACTATCAGAGTGTTGATGAAACATAGAAATTGCATCGGGATAAATACAACAGTCACCATGCGCACATTCTTCCACGGGAGTAATGTCTCAAACAGTCTACGCTTTGATCGTTCCCTGGAACACCAGCAGTAGTTTCCGATGCACATCTGGTGGCATTCTGTAATATGTAGACTATCAGAGTGTTGATGAAACACAGAAATTGCATGGGGATTGAATACAGGAGTCACCATGCGCACTTTCCTCCAAGTGAGTAATTCTCAAACAGTCTATGCTTTGATCGTTCCCTGGAAGACCAGTAGTAGTTTCCGATGCATATCTGGTGCCATTCTGTAATCTGTGGACTATCAGAGTGTTGATGAAACACAGAAATTGCATCGGGAATGAATACAACAGTCACCATGCACACTTTCCTCCATGGGAGGTATGTCTCAAACAATCTACGGTTTGATCGTTCCCTGGAAGACCAGTAGTAGTTTCCGATGCACATCTCGTTGCATTCTGTAATCTGTGGACTATCAGAGTGTTGATGAAACACAGAAATTGCATCGGGATTGAATACAACAGTCACCATGCGCACTTTCCTCCATGGGAGTAATTCTCAAACAGTCTACGATTTGATCGTTTGCTGGAAGACCAGTAGTAGTTTCCGATGCACATCTGTTGGCATTCTGTAATTTGTGGATTATCAGAGTGTTGATGAAACACAGAAATTGCTTCGTGATTAAATACAACATTCACCATGCGCACTTTCCACCACGGGAGGTAAGTCACAAACAGTCGACGATTTGATCGTTCCCTGGAAGACCAGTAGTAGATTGCGATGCACAACTCGTGGCATTCTGTAATCTGTGGACTATCAGAGTGTTGATGAAACCCAAAAATTGCATCGGGATTGAATACAACAGTCACCATCCGCACTTTCCTGCATGGCAGTAATGTCTGATACAGTCGACGCTTTGATCGTTCGCGGGAAGACCAGTAGTAGTTACCGATGCACATCTGTTGGCATTCTGTAATTTGTGGACTATCAGAGTGTTGATGAAACATAGAAATTGCATCGGGATAAATACAACAGTCACCATGCGCACATTCTTCCACGGGAGTAATGTCTAAAACAGTCTACGCTTTGATCGTTCCCTGGAACACCAGCAGTAGTTTCCGATGCACATCTGGTGGCATTCTGTAATATGTAGACTATCAGAGTGTTGATGAATCACAGAAATTGCATGGGGATTGAATACAGGAGTCACCATGCGCACTTTCCTCCAAGTGAGTAATTCTCAAACAGTCTATGCTTTGATCGTTCCCTGGAAGACCAGTAGTAGTTTCCGATGCATATCTGGTGCCATTCTGTAATCTGTGGACTATCAGAGTGTTGATGAAACACAGAAATTGCATCGGGATTGAATACAACAGTTACAATGCGCACTTCCCTCCATGGGAGTAATGTCCCAAACAGTCTACGCTTTGATCGATCCCTGGAAGACCAGTAGTAGTTTCCGATGCACATCGGGAGGCATTCTGTAATCTGTGGACTATCAGAGTGTTGATGAAACACAGAAATTGCATCGGGATTGAATTCAACAGTCACCATGCGCACTTTCCTCCTTTGGAGTAATGTTTCATAGAGTTTTCGCTTTGATCCTTCCCTGGAAGGCCAGTAACAGTTTCCGATGCACATCTGGAGGCATTCTGTAATCTGTGGACTATCAGAGTGCTGATGAAACACAGAAATTGCATCGGGATTGAATACAACAGTCTCCATGCACAGTTTCCTCCATGGGGGTAATGTCTTAAACAGTCTACGCTTTGATCGTTCCCTGGAAGACCAGAAGTAGTTTCAATTGCACATCTGGAGGCATTCTGTAGTCTGTGGACTATCAGAGTGTTGATGAAACACAGAAATTGCATCGGGATTGAATACAACAGTCACCATGCGCACTTTACTCCATGGGAGAAATGTCTCTAACAGTCTACGCTTTGATCGTTCCCTGGAAGATCCGTAGTAGCTTCCGATGCACATCTAGAGGCTTTCCGTAATCTTTGGACTATCAGAGTGTTGATGAAACACAGATATTGCATCGGGATTGAATACAACAGTCACCATGCGCATTTCCTCCATGGGAGTAATGTCTCTAACAGTCTACGCTTTGATCGTTCCCCGGATGACAAGTAGTAGTTTCCGATGCATATCTGGTGGCATTCTGTAATCTGTGGAGAATCAGAGTGTTGATGAAACACTGAAATTGCATCGGGATTGAATACAACAGTCACCATGCGCACTTTTCTCCATTGTAGTAATGTGTCCAACAGTCTTCGCTTTGATCGTTCCCTGGAAAGACCAGTAGTAGTTTCCGATGCATATCTGGAGGCGTTCTGTAATCTGTGGAATATCAGAGTGTTGGTGAAACACAGAAATTGGATCGGGATGGAAAACAACATTCACCATGCGCACTTTCCTCCATGGGAGTAATTCTCTAACAGTCTATGCTTTGATCGTTCTCTGGAAGACCAGTAGTAGTTTCCGATGCATATCTGGTGCCATTCTGCAATCTGTGGACTATCAGAGTGTTCATGAAACACAGAAATAGCATCGGGATTGAATACAACAGTCACCATCCGCACTTTCCTCCATGGGAGTAATGTCTGAAACAGTCTACGCTTTGATCGTTCCCTGGAAGACCAGTAGTAGTTTCCGATGCACATCTCTTGGCATTCTGTAATCTGTGGACTATCAGAGTGTTGATGAAACATAGAAATTGCATCGGGATTAAATACAACAGCCACCATGCGCACTTTACTCCATGGCAGTAATGTCTCTAACAGTCTACGCTTTGTCGTTCCCTGGAAGACCAGTAGTAGTTTCCGATGCACATCTGGAGGCTTTCCGTAATCTTTGGACTATCAGAGTGTTGATGAAACACAGAAATTGCATCGTGATTGAAAACAACAGTCTCCATGCGCACTTTCCTCCATGGGAGTAATTTCCCAAACAGTCTACGCTTTAATCGTTCCCTGGAAGACCAGTAGTAGTTTCCGAGGCACATTTGGAGGCATTCTGTAATATGTGGACTATTAGAGTGTTGATGAAACACAGAAATTGCATCGGGATTGAATACAACAGCCACCATGCGCACTTTCCTCCATGGGAGTAATGTCTCAAACAGTCAACGCTTTGATCGTTCCCTGGAAGACCAGTAGTAGTTTCCGATGCACATCTGGAGGCTTTCTGTAATCTGTGGACTGTCAGAGTGTTGATGAAACACAGAAATTGCATCGGGATTGAATACAACAGTTACCATGCGCACTTTCCTCCATGGGAGTAATTCTCAAACAGTCTACGATTTGATCGTTTGCTGGAAGACCAGTAGTAGTTTCCGATGCACATCTGTTGGCATTCTGTAATTTGTGGATTATCAGAGTGTTGATGAAACACAGAAATTGCTTCATGATTAAATACAACATTCACCATGCGCACTTTCCACCACGGGAGGTAAGTCACAAACAGTCGACGATTTGATCGTTCCCTGGAAGACCAGTAGTAGATTGCGATGCACATCTCGTGGCATTCTGTAATCTGTGGACTATCAGAGTGTTGATGAAACCCAAAAATTGCATCGGGATTGAATACAACAGTCACCATCCGCACTTTCCTGCATGGGAGTAATGTCTGATACAGTCGACGCTTTGATCGTTCGCGGGAAGACCAGTAGTAGTTTCCGATGCACATCTGGAGGCATTCTGAAATCTGTGGACTATCAGTGTGTTGATGAAACACAGAAATCGCATCGGGATTGAATACAACAGACACCATGCGCACTTTCCTCCATGGGAGTAATGTCTCAAACAGTCTACGCTTTGATCGTTCCCTGGAAGACCAGTAGTAGTTTCTGATGAACATCTGGAGGCATTCTGTAACATGTGGACTATCAGAGTGTTGATGAAACATAGAAATTGCATCGGGATAAATACAACAGTCACCATGCGCACATTCTTCCACGGGAGTAATGTCTCAAACAGTCTACGCTTTGATCGTTCCCTGGAACACCAGCAGTAGTTTCCGATGCACATCTGGTGGCATTCTGTAATATGTAGACTATCAGAGTGTTGATGAAACACAGAAATTGCATGGGGATTGAATACAGGAGTCACCATGCGCACTTTCCTCCAAGTGAGTAATTCTCAAACAGTCTATGCTTTGATCGTTCCCTGGAAGACCAGTAGTAGTTTCCGATGCATATCTGGTGCCATTCTGTAATCTGTGGACTATCAGAGTGTTGATGAAACACAGAAATTGCATCGGGAATGAATACAACAGTCACCATGCACACTTTCCTCCATGGGAGGTATGTCTCAAACAATCTACGGTTTGATCGTTCCCTGGAAGACCAGTAGTAGTTTCCGATGCACATCTCGTTGCATTCTGTAATCTGTGGACTATCAGAGTGTTGATGAAACACAGAAATTGCATCGGGATTGAATACAACAGTCACCATGCGCACTTTCCTCCATGGGAGTAATGTCCCAAACAGTCTACGCTTTGATCGTTCCCTGGAAGACCAGTAGTAGTTTCCGATGCACATCGGGAGGCATTCTGTTATCTGTGGACTATCAGAGTGTTGATGAAACACAGAAATTGCATCGGGATTGAATACAACAGTTACAATGCGCACTTCCCTCAATGGGAGTAATGTCCCAAACAGTCTACGCTTTGATCGATCCCTGGAAGACCAGTAGTAGTTTCCGATGCACATCCGGAGGCATTCTGTAATCTGTGGACTATCAGAGTGTTGATGAAACACAGAAATTGCATCGGGATTGAATACAACAGTCACCATGCGCACTTTCCTCCATGGGAGTAATGTTTCATAGCGTTTACGCTTTGATCGTTCACTGGAAAGCCAGTAACAGTTTCCGATGCACATCTGGAGGCATTCTGTAATCTGTATACTATCGGAGTGCTGATGAAACACAGAAATTGCATCGGGATTGAATACAACAGTCTCCATGCGCAGTTTCCCCCATGGGGGTAATGTCTTAAACAGTGTACGATTTGATCGTTCCCTGGAAGACCAGAAGTAGTTTCAATTGCACATCTGGAGGCATTCTGTAATCTGTGGACTATCAGAGTGTTGATGAATCACAGAAATTGCATCGGGATTGAATACAACAGTCACCATGCGCACTTTACTCCATGGGAGTAATGTCTCTAACAGTCTACGCTTTGATCGTTCCCTGGAAAGCCAGTAGTAGTTTCCGATGCACATTTTGTGGCATTCTGCAATCTGTGGACTATCAGGGTGTTGATGAAACACAGAAAATGCATAGGGATTGAATACAACAGTCACCATGCGCTCTTTCCTCCATGGGAGTAATGTCTCTAACAGTCTACGCTTTGATCGTTCCCCGGAAGACAAGTAGTAGTTTCCGATGCATATCTGGAGGCATTCTGTAATCTCTGGAGAATCAGAGTGTTGATGAAACACTGAAATTGCATCGGGATTGAATACAAGAGTCACCATGCGCACTTTCCTCCATGGGAGTAATGTGTCCAACAGTCTTCGCTTTGATCGTTCCCTGGAAGACCAGTAGTAGTTTCCGATGCATATCTGGAGGCTTTCTGTAATCTGTGGACTATCAGAGTGTTGATGAAACACAGAAATTGGATCGGGATTGAAAACAACATTTACCATGCGCACTTTCCTCCATGGCAGTAATTCTCAAACAGTCTATGCTTTGATCGTTCTCTGGAAGACCAGTAGTAGTTTCCGATGCATATCTGGTGCCATTCTGTAATCTGTGGACTATCAGAGTGTTCATGAAACACAGAAATTGCATAGGGAATGAATACAACAGTCACCAAGCGCACTTTCCTCCACGGGAGGTATGTCTCAAACAGTCTACGGTTTGATCGTTCCCTGGAAGACCAGTAGTAGTTTCCGATGCACTTCTGGTGGCACTGTGTAATCTGCGGACTATCAGAGTGTTGAAGCAACACAGAAATAGCATCGGGATTGAATACAACAGTCGCCATCCGCACTTTCCTCCATGGGAGTAATGTCTGAAACAGTCTACGCTTTGATCGTTCCCTGGAAGACCAGTAGTAGTTTCCGATGCTCATCTGGAGGCATTCTGTTATCTGTGGAGTATCAGAGTGTTGATGAAACAAAGAAATTGCATCGGGTTTTGAATACAACAGTTACCATGCACTTTTTCCTCCATGGGAGTAATGTCTCTAAGAGTCTACGGTTTGATCGTTCCCCGGAAGACAAATAGTAGTTTCCGATGCACATCTGAAGGCATTCTGTAATCTGTGGAGAATCAGAGTGTTGATGAAACACTGAAATTGCATCGGGATTGAATACAACATTTACCATGCGCTCTTTCCTCCATGGGAGTAATGTCTCTAACAGTCTACGCTTTGATCGTTCCCTGGAAGACCAGTAGTAGTTTCCGATGCACATCTGGAGGCTTTCTGTAATCTGTGGACTATCAGAGTGTTGATGAAACACAGAAATTTCCTCGGGATTGAATACAACAGTTACCATGCGCACTTTCCTCCATGGGAGTAATACTCAAACAGTCTACGATTTGATCGATCCCTGGAAGACCAGTAGTAGTTTCCGATGCACATCTGTTGGCATTCTGTAATCTGTTGACTATCAGAGTGTTGATGAAACACAGAAATTGCTTCGGAATTAAATACAACAGTCACCATGCGCACTTTCCACCACGGGAGGTAAGTCAAAAACAGTCGACGATTTGATCGATCCCTGGAAGACCAGTAGTAGTTCGCGATGCACATCTCGTGGCATTCTGTAATCTGTGGACTATCAGAGTGTTGATGAAACACAGAAATTGCATCGGGATTGAATACAACAGTCACCATCCGCACTTTCCTGCATGGGAGTAATGTCTGATACAGTCGACGCTCTGATCGTTCGCGGGAAGACCAGTAGTAGTTTCCGATGCACATCTGGAGGCATTCTGAAATCTGTGGACTATCAGTGTGTTGATGAAACACAGAAATCGCATCGGGATTGAATACAACAGTCACCATGTGCACTTTCCTCCATGGGAGTAATGTCTCAAACAGTCTACGCTTTGATCGTTCCCTGGAAGACCAGTAGTAGTTCCCGATGCACATCTGGAGGCATTCTGTAATTTTTGGACTATCAGAGTGTTGATGAAACACAGAAATTGCATCGGGATTGAATACAACAGTCACCATGCGCACATTCTTCCACGGGAGTAATGTCTCCTACAGTCTACGCTTTGATCGTTCCGTGGAACACCAGCAGTAGTTTCCGATGCACATCTGGTGGCATTCTGTAATATGTAGACTATCAGAGTGTTGATGAAACACAGAAATTGCATGGGGATTGAATACAGGAGTCACCATGCGCACTTTCCTCCAAGGGAGTAATTCTCAAACAGTCTATGCTTTGATCGTTCCCTGGAAGACCAGTAGTAGTTTCCGATGCATATCTGGTGCCATTCTGTAATCTGTGGACTATCAGAGTGTTCATGAAACACAGAAATTGCATAGGGAATGAATACAACAGTCACCAAGCGCACTTTCCTCCACGGGAGGTATGTCTCAAACAGTCTACGGTTTGATCGTTCCCTGGAAGACCAGTAGTAGTTTCCGATGCACTTCTGGTGGCACTGTGTAATCTGCGGACTATCAGAGTGTTGAAGCAACACAGAAATAGCATCGGGATTGAATACAACGGTCGCCATCCGCACTTTCCTCCATGGGAGTAATGTCTGAAACAGTCTACGCTTTGATCGTTCCCTGGAAGACCAGTAGTAGTTTCCGATGCACATCTGGAGGCTTTCTGTAATCTGTGGACTATCAGAGTGTTGATGAAACACAGAAATTTCCTCGGGATTGAATACAACAGTTACCATGCGCACTTTCCTCCATGGGAGTAATACTCAAACAGTCCACGATTTGATCGATCCCTGGAAGACCAGTAGTAGTTTCCGATGCACATCTGTTGGCATTCTGTAATCTGTTGACTATCAGAGTGTTGATGAAACACAGAAATTGCTTCGGAATTAAATACAACAGTCACCATGCGCACTTTCCACCACGGGAGGTAAGTCACAAACAGTCGACGATTTGATCGATCCCTGGAAGACCAGTAGTAGTTCGCGATGCACATCTCGTGGCATTCTGTAATCTGTGGACTATCAGAGTGTTGATGAAACACAGAAATTGCATCGGGATTGAATACAACAGTCACCATCCGCACTTTCCTGCATGGGAGTAATGTCTGATACAGTCGACGCTCTGATCGTTCGCGGGAAGACCAGTAGTAGATTCCGATGCACATCTGGAGGCATTCTGAAATCTGTGGACTATCAGTGTGTTGATGAAACACAGAAATCGCATCGGGATTGAATACAACAGTCACCATGTGCACTTTCCTCCATGGGAGTAATGTCTCAAACAGTCTACGCTTTGATCGTTCCCTGGAAGACCAGTAGTAGTTCCCGATGCACATCTGGAGGCATTCTGTAATTTTTGGACTATCAGAGTGTTGATGAAACACAGAAATTGCATCGGGATTGAATACAACAGTCACCATGCGCACATTCTTCCACGGGAGTAATGTCTCCTACAGTCTACGCTTTGATCGTTCCGTGGAACACCAGCAGTAGTTTCCGATGCACATCTGGTGGCATTCTGTAATATGTAGACTATCAGAGTGTTGATGAAACACAGAAATTGCATGGGGATTGAATACAGGAGTCACCATGCGCACTTTCCTCCAAGGGAGTAATTCTCAAACAGTCTAAGCTTTGATCGTTCCCTGGAAGACCAGTAGTAGTTTCCGATGCATATCTGGTGCCATTCTTTAATCTGTGGACTATCAGAGTGTTGATGAAACACAGAAATTGCATCGGGATTGAATACAACAGTCACCATCCGCACTTTCCTCCATGGGAGTAATGTCTGAAACAGTCTACGCTTTGATCGTTCCCTGGAAGACCAGTAGTGGTTTCCGATGCACATCTGGAGGCTTTCCGTAATCTTTAGACTATGAGAGTGTTGATGAAACACAGAAATTGCATCGGGATTGAATACAATAGTCTCCATGCGCACTTTACTCCATGGGAGTAATGTCCCAAACAGTCCACGCTTTGATCGTTCCTTGGAAGACCAGTAGTAGTTTCCGATTAACATCTGGAGGCATTCTGTAATCGGTGGACTATCAGAGTATTGATGAAACACAGAAATTGCATCGGGATTGTATACAACAGTCACCATGCCCACTTTCCTCCATGGGAGTAATTCTCAAACAGTCTATGCTTTGATCGTTCTCTGGAAGACCAGTAGTAGTTTCCGATGCATATCTGGTGCCATTCTGTAATCTGTGGACTATCAGAGTGTTCATGAAACACAGAAATTGCATAGGGAATGAATACAACAGTCACCAAGCGCACTTTCCTCCACGGGAGGTATGTCTCAAACAGTCTACGGTTTGATCGTTCCCTGGAAGACCAGTAGTAGTTTCCGATGCACTTCTGGTGGCACTGTGTAATCTGCGGACTATCAGAGTGTTGAAGCAACACAGAAATAGCATCGGGATTGAATACAACAGTCGCCATCCGCACTTTCCTCCATGGGAGTAATGTCTGAAACAGTCTACGCTTTGATCGTTCCCTGGAAGACCAGTAGTAGTTTCCGATGCTCATCTGGAGGCATTCTGTTATCTGTGGAGTATCAGAGTGTTGATGAAACAAAGAAATTGCATCGGGTTTTGAATACAACAGTTACCATGCACTTTTTCCTCCATGGGAGTAATGTCTCTAAGAGTCTACGCTTTGATCGTTCCCCGGAAGACAAATAGTAGTTTCCGATGCACATCTGAAGGCATTCTGTAATCTGTGGAGAATCAGATTGTTGATGAAACACTGAAATTGCATCGGGATTGAATACAACATTTACCATGCGCTCTTTCCTCCATGGGAGTAATGTCTCTAACAGTCTACGCTTTGATCGTTCCCTGGAAGACCAGTAGTAGTTTCCGATGCACATCTGGAGGCTTTCTGTAATCTGTGGACAATCAGAGTGTTGATGAAACACAGAAATTTCCTCGGGATTGAATACAACAGTTACCATGCGCACTTTCCTCCATGGGAGTAATACTCAAACAGTCTACGATTTGATCGATCCCTGGAAGACCAGTAGTAGTTTCCGATGCACATCTGTTGGCATTCTGTAATCTGTTGACTATCAGAGTGTAGATGAAACACAGAAATTGCTTCGGAATTAAATACAACAGTCACCATGCGCACTTTCCACCACGGGAGGTAAGTCACAAACAGTCGACGATTTGATCGATCCCTGGAAGACCAGTAGTAGTTCGCGATGCACATCTCGTGGCATTCTGTAATCTGTGGACTATCAGAGTGTTGATGAAACACAGAAATTGCATCGGGATTGAATACAACAGTCACCATCCGCACTTTCCTGCATGGGAGTAATGTCTGATACAGTCGACGCTCTGATCGTTCGCGGGAAGACCAGTAGTAGTTTCCGATGCACATCTGGAGGCATTCTGAAATCTGTGGACTATCAGTGTGTTGATGAAACACAGAAATCGCATCGGGATTGAATACAACAGTCACCATGTGCACTTTCCTCCATGGGAGTAATGTCTCAAACAGTCTACGCTTTGATCGTTCCCTGGAAGACCAGTAGTAGTTCCCGATGCACATCTGGAGGCATTCTGTAATTTTTGGACTATCAGAGTGTTGATGAAACACAGAAATTGCATCGGGATTGAATACAACAGTCACCATGCGCACATTCTTCCACGGGAGTAATGTCTCCTACAGTCTACGCTTTGATCGTTCCGTGGAACACCAGCAGTAGTTTCCGATGCACATCTGGTGGCATTCTGTAATATGTAGACTATCAGAGTGTTGATGAAACACAGAAATTGCATGGGGATTGAATACAGGAGTCACCATCCGCACTTTCCTCCAAGGGAGTAATTCTCAAACAGTCTATGCTTTGATCGTTCCCTGGAAGACCAGTAGTAGTTTCCGATGCATATCTGGTGCCATTCTGTAATCTGTGGACTATCAGAGTGTTCATGAAACACAGAAATTGCATAGGGAATGAATACAACAGTCACCAAGCGCACTTTCCTCCACGGGAGGTATGTCTCAAACAGTCTACGGTTTGATCGTTCCGTGGAAGACCAGTAGTAGTTTCCGATGCACTTCTGGTGGCACTGTGTAATCTGCGGACTATCAGAGTGTTGAAGCAACACAGAAATAGCATCGGGATTGAATACAACAGTCGCCATCCGCACTTTCCTCCATGGGAGTAATGTCTGAAACAGTCTACGCTTTGATCGTTCCCTGGAAGACCAGTAGTAGTTTCCGATGCTCATCTGGAGGCATTCTGTTATCTGTGGAGTATCAGAGTGTTGATGAAACAAAGAAATTGCATCGGGTTTTGAATACAACAGTTACCATGCACTTTTTCCTCCATGGGAGTAATGTCTCTAAGAGTCTACGCTTTGATCGTTCCCCGGAAGACAAATAGTAGTTTCCGATGCACATCTGAAGGCATTCTGTAATCTGTGGAGAATCAGAGTGTTGATGAAACACTGAAATTGCATCGGGATTGAATACAACATTTACCATGCGCTCTTTCCTCCATGGGAGTAATGTCTCTAACAGTCTACGCTTTGATCGTTCCCTGGAAGACCAGTAGTAGTTTCCGATGCACATCTGGAGGCTTTCTGTAATCTGTGGACTATCAGAGTGTTGATGAAACACAGAAATTTCCTCGGGATTGAATACAACAGTTACCATGCGCACTTTCCTCCATGGGAGTAATACTCAAACAGTCTACGATTTGATCGATCCCTGGAAGACCAGTAGTAGTTTCCGATGCACATCTGTTGGCATTCTGTAATCTGTTGACTATCAGAGTGTTGATGAAACACAGAAATTGCTTCGGAATTAAATACAACAGTCACCATGCGCACTTTCCACCACGGGAGGTAAGTCACAAACAGTCGACGATTTGATCGATCCCTGGAAGACCAGTAGTAGTTCGCGATGCACATCTCGTGGCATTCTGTAATCTGTGGACTATCAGAGTGTTGATGAAACACAGAAATTGCATCGTGATTGAATACAACAGTCACCATCCGCACTTTCCTGCATGGGAGTAATGTCTGATACAGTCGACGCTCTGATCGTTCGCGGGAAGACCAGTAGTAGTTTCCGATGCACATCTGGAGGCATTCTGAAATCTGTGGACTATCAGTGTGTTGATGAAACACAGAAATCGCATCGGGATTGAATACAACAGTCACCATGTGCACTTTCCTCCATGGGAGTAATGTCTCAAACAGTCTACGCTTTGATCGTTCCCTGGAAGACCAGTAGTAGTTCCCGATGCACATCTGGAGGCATTCTGTAATTTTTGGACTATCAGAGTGTTGATGAAACACAGAAATTGCATCGGGATTGAATACAACAGTCACCATGCGCACATTCTTCCACGGGAGTAATGTCTCCTACAGTCTACGCTTTGATCGTTCCGTGGAACACCAGCAGTAGTTTCCGATGCACATCTGGTGGCATTCTGTAATATGTAGACTATCAGAGTGTTGATGAAACACAGAAATTGCATGGGGATTGAATACAGGAGTCACCATGCGCACTTTCCTCCAAGGGAGTAATTCTCAAACAGTCTATGCTTTGATCGTTCCCTGGAAGACCAGTAGTAGTTTCCGATGCATATCTGGTGCCATTCTTTAATCTGTGGACTATCAGAGTGTTGATGAAACACAGAAATTGCATCGGGATTGAATACAACAGTCACCATCCGCACTTTCCTCCATGGGAGTAATGTCTGAAACAGTCTACGCTTTGATCGTTCCCTGGAAGACCAGTAGTGGTTTCCGATGCACATCTGGAGGCTTTCCGTAATCTTTAGACTATGAGAGTGTTGATGAAACACAGAAATTGCATCGGGATTGAATACAATAGTCTCCATGCGCACTTTACTCCATGGGAGTAATGTCCCAAACAGTCCACGCTTTGATCGTTCCTTGGAAGACCAGTAGTAGTTTCCGATTAACATCTGGAGGCATTCTGTAATCGGTGGACTATCAGAGTATTGATGAAACACAGAAATTGCATCGGGATTGTATACAACAGTCACCATGCGCACTTTCCTCCATGGGAGTAATGTTTCAAAGAGTTCACGCTTGGATCGTTCCCTGGAAGACCAGTAGCAGTTTCCGATGCACATCTGGAGGCATTCTGTAATCTGTGTACTATCAGAGTGTTGATGAAACACAGAAATTGCATCGGGATTGAATACAACAGTCACCATGAGCACATTCCTCCGTAAATGTAATGTCTCAAACAGTCTACGCTTTAATCGTTCCCTGGAAGACCAGTAGTAGTTTCCGATGCATATCTGGTGCCATTCTGTAATCTCTGGACTATCAGAGTGTTGATGAAACACAGAAATTGCATCGGGAATGAATACAACAATCACCATGCGCACTTTCCTCCATGGGAGTAATGTCTGAAACAGTCTACGATTTGATCGTTTGATGGAAGACCAGTAGTAGTTTCCGATGCACATCTCGTGGCATTCTGTAATCTGTGGACTATCAGAGTGTTGATGAAACACAGAAATTGCATCGGGATTGAATACAACAGTCACCATGCGCACTTTCCTCCATGGGAGTAATGTCCCAAACAGTCTACGCTTTGATCGTTCCCTGGAAGACCAGTAGTAGTTTCCGATGCACATCGGGAGGAATTCTGTATTCTGTAGACTATCAGAGTGTTGATGAAACACAGAAATTGCATCGGGATTGAATACAACAGTTACAATGCGCACTTCCCTCCATGGGAGTAATGTCCCAAACAGTCTACGCTTTGATCGATCCCTGGAAGGCCAGTAGTAGTTTCCGATGCACATCGGGAGGCATTCTGTAATCTGTGGACTATCAGAGTGTTGATGAAACACAGAAATTGCATCGGGATTGAATTCAACAGTCACCATGCGCACTTTCCTCCATAGGAGTAATGTTTCATAGAGTTTACGCTTTGATCCTTCCCTGGAAGGCCAGTAACAGTTTCCGATGCACATCTGGAGGCATTCTGTAATCTGTGGACTATCAGAGTGCTGATGAAACACAGAAATTGCATCGGGATTGAATACAACAGTCTCCATGCACAGTTTCCTCCATGGGGGTAATGTCTTAAACAGTCTACGCTTTGATCGTTCCCTGGAAGACCAGAAGTAGTTTCAATTGCACATCTGGAGGCATTCTGTAGTCTGTGGACTATCAGAGTGTTGATGAAACACTGAAATTGCATCGGGATTGAATACAACAGTCACCATGCGCACATTACTCCATGGGAGTAATGTCTCTAACAGTCTACGCTTTGATCGTTCCCTGGAAGATCCGTAGTAGCTTCCGATGCACATCTAGAGGCTTTCCGTAATGTTTGGACTATCAGAGTGTTGATGAAACACAGATATTGCATCGGGATTGAATACAACAGTCACCATGCGCATTTCCTCCATGGGAGTAATGTCTCTAACAGTCTACGCTTTGATCGTTCCCCGGATGACAAGTAGTAGTTTCCGATGCATATCTGGTGGCATTCTGTAATCTGTGGAGAATCAGAGTGTTGATGAAACACTGAAATTGCATCGGGATTGAATACAACAGTCACCATGCGCACTTTCCTCCATGGGAGTAATGTGTCCAACAGTCTTCGCTTTGATCGTTCCCTGGAAGACCAGTAGTAGTTTCCGATGCATATCTGGAGGCTTTCTGTAATCTGTGGAATATCAGAGTGTTGGTGAAACAGAGAAATTGGATCGGGATTGAAAACAACATTCACCATGCGCACTTTCCTCCATGGGAGTAATTCTCAAACAGTCTATGCTTTGATCGTTCTCTGGAAGACCAGTAGTAGTTTCCGATGCATATCTGGTGCCATTCTGCAATCTGTGGACTATCAGAGTGTTCATGAAACACAGAAATAGCATCGGGATTGAATACAATAGTCACCATCCGCACTTTCCTCCATGGGAGTAATGTCTGAAACAGTCTACGCTTTGATCGTTCCCTGGAAGACCAGTAGTAGTTTCCGATGCACATCTCTTGGCATTCTGTAATCTGTGGACTATCAGAGTGTTGATGAAACACAGAAATTGCATCGGGATTAAATACAACAGTCACCATGCGCACTTTACTCCATGGCAGTAATGTCTCTAACAGTCTACGCTTTGTCGTTCCCTGGAAGACCAGTAGTAGTTTCCGATGCACATCTGGAGGCTTTCCGTAATCTTTGACTATCAGAGTGTTGATGAAACACAGAAATTGCATCGTGATTGAATACAACAGTCTCCATGCGCACTTTCCTCCATGGGAGTAATGTCCCAAACAGTCTACGCTTTAATCGTTCCCTGGAAGACCAGTAGTAGTTTCCGATGCACATTTGGAGGCATTCTGTAATCTGTGGAGTATCAGAGTGTTGATGAAACAAAGAAATTGCATCGGGTTTTGAATACAACAGTTACCATGCACACTTTCCTCCATGGGAGTAATGTCTCTAAGAGTGTACGCTTTGATCATTCCCCGGAAGACAAATAGTAGTTTCCGATGCACATCTGGAGGCATTCTGTAATCTGTGGAGAATCAGAGTGTTGATGAAACACTGAAATTGAATCGGGATTGAATACAACATTTACCATGCGCACTTTCCTCCGTGGGAGTAATGTCTCTAACAGTCTACGCTTTGATCGTTCCCTGGAAGACCAGTAGTAGTTTCCGATGCACATCTGGAGGCTTTCTGTAATCTGTGGACTGTCAGAGTGTTGATGAAACACAGAAATTGCATCGGGATTGAATACAACAGTTACCATGCGCACTTTCCTCCATGGGAGTAATTCTCAAACAGTCTACGATTTGATCGTTTGCTGGAAGACCAGTAGTAGTTTCCGATGCACATCAGTTGGCATTCTGTAATTTGTGGATTATCAGAGTGTTGATGGAACACAGAAATTGCTTCGTGATTAAATACAACATTCACCATGCGCACTTTCCACCACGGGAGGTAAGTCACAAACAGTCGACGATTTGATCGTTCCCTGGAAGACCAGTAGTAGATTGCGATGCACATCTCGTGGCATTCTGTAATCTGTGGACTATCAGAGTGTTGATGAAACCCAAAAATTGCATCGGGATTGAATACAACAGTCACCATCCGCACTTTCCTGCATGGGAGTAATGTCTGATACAGTCGACGCTTTGATCGTTCGCGGGAAGACCAGTAGTAGTTTCCGATGCACATCTGGAGGCATTCTGAAATCTGTGGACTATCAGTGTGTTGATGAAACACAGAAATCGCATCGGGATTGAATACAACAGACACTATGCGCACTTTCCTCCATGGGACTAATGTCTCAAACAGTCTACGCTTTGATCGTTCCCTGGAAGACCAGTAGTAGTTTCCGATGCACATCTGGAGGCATTCTGTAATTTTTGGACTATCAGAGTGTTGATGAAACACAGAAATTGCATCCTGATTGAATACAACAGTCACCATGTGCACATTCCTCAATGGGAGTAATGTCTCAAACAGTCTTCGCTTTTATCGTTCCCTGGAAGACCAGTAGTAGTTTCTGATGAACATCTGGAGGCATTCTGTAACATGTGGACTATCAGAGTGTTGATGAAACATAGAAATTGCATCGGGATAAATACAACAGTCACCATACGCACATTCTTCCATGGGAGTAATGTCTCAAACAGTCTACGCTTTGATCGTTCCCTGGAACACCAGCAGTAGTTTCCGATGCACATCTGGTGGCATTCTGTAATATGTAGACTATCAGAGTGTTGATGAAACACAGAAATTGCATGGGGTTTGAATACAGGAGTCACCATGCGCACTTTCCTCCGAGTGAGTAATTCTCAACAGTCTATGCTTTGATCGTTCCCTGGAAGACCAGTAGTAGTTTCCGATGCATATCTGGTGCCATTCTGTAATCTGTGGACTATCAGAGTGTTGATGAAACACAGAAATTGCATCGGGAATGAATACAACAGTCACCATGCACACTTGCCTCCATGGGAGGTATGTCTCAAACAGTCTACGCTTTGATCGTTCCCTGGAAGACCAGTAGTAGTTTCCGATGCACATCGGGAGGCATTCTGTATTCTGTGGACTATCAGAGTGTTGATGAAACACAGAAATTGCATCGGGATTGAATACAACAGTTACAATGCGCACTTCCCTCAATGGGAGTAATGTCCCAAACAGTCTACGCTTTGATCGATCCCTGGAAGACCAGTAGTAGTTTCCGATGCACATCCGGAGGCATTCTGTAATCTGTGGACTATCAGAGTGTTGATGAAACACAGAAATTGCATCGGGATTGAATACAACAGTCACCATGCGCACTTTCCTCCATGGGAGTAATGTTTCATAGCGTTTACGCTTTGATCGTTCACTGGAAAGCCAGTAACAGTTTCCGATGCACATCTGGAGGCATTCTGTAATCTGTGGACTATCGGAGTGCTGATGAAACACAGAAATTGCATCGGGATTGAATACAACAGTCTCCATGCGCAGTTTCCTCCATGGGGGTAATGTCTTAAACAGTGTACGATTTGATCGTTCCCTGGAAGACCAGAAGTAGTTTCAATTGCACATCTGGAGGCATTCTGTAATCTGTGGACTATCAGAGTGTTGATGAATCACAGAAATTGCATCGGGATTGAATACAACAGTCACCATGCGCACTTTACTCCATGGGAGTAATGTCTCTAACAGTCTACGCTTTGATCGTTCCCTGGAAAGCCAGTAGTAGTTTCCGATGCACATTTTGTGGCATTCTGCAATCTGTGGACTATCAGGGTGTTGATGAAACACAGAAATTGCATCGGGATTGAATACAACAGTCACCATGCGCTCTTTCCTCCATGGGAGTAATGTCTCTAACAGTCTACGCTTTGATCGTTCCCCGGAAGACAAGTAGTAGTTTCCGATGCATATCTGGAGGCATTCTGTAATCTGTGGAGAATCAGAGTGTTGATGAAACACTGAAATTGCATCGGGATTGAATACAACAGTCACCATGCGCACTTTCCTCCATGGGAGTAATGTGTCCAACAGTCTACGCTTTGATCGTTCCCTGGAAGACCAGTAGTAGTCTCCGATGCATATCTGGAGGCTTTCTGTAATCTGTGGACTATCAGAGTGTTGATGAAACACAGAAATTGGATCGGGATTGAAAACAACATTCACCATGCGCACTTTCCTCCATGGCAGTAATTCTCAAACAGTCTATGCTTTGATCGTTCTCTGAAAGACCAGTAGTAGTTTCCGATGCATATCTGGTGCCATTCTGTAATCTGTGGACTATCAGAGTGTTCATGAAACACAGAAATTGCATAGGGAATGAATACAACAGTCACCAAGCGCACTTACCTCCACGGGAGGTATGTCTCAAACAGTCTACGGTTTGATCGTTCCCTGGAAGACCAGTAGTAGTTTCCGATGCACTTCTGGTGGCATTGTGTAATCTGCGGACTATCAGAGTGTTGAAGCAACACAGAAATAGCATCGGGATTGAATACAACAGTCACCATCCGCACTTTCCTCCATGGGAGTAATATCTGAAACAGTCTACGCTTTGATCGTTCCCTGGAAGACCAGTAGTAGTTTCCGATGCATATCTGGTGCCATTCTGTAATCTGTGGACTATCAGAGTGTTCATGAAACACAGAAATTGCATAGGGAATGAATACAACAGTCACCAAGCGCACTTTCCTCCACGGGAGGTATGTCTCTAACAGTCTACGCTTTGTCGTTCCCTGGAAGACCAGTAGTAGTTTCCGATGCACATCTGGAGGCTTTCCGTAATCTTTGGACTATCAGAGTGTTGATGAAACACAGATATTGCATCGGGATTGAATACAACAGTCTCCATGCGCACTTTCCTCCATGGGAGTAATGTCCCAAACAGTCTACGCTTTAATCGTTCCCGGGAAGACCAGTAGTAGTTTCCGATTAACATCTGGAGGCATTCTGTAATCGGTGGACTATCAGAGTATTGATGAAACACAGAAATTGCATCGGGATTGTATACAACAGTCACCATGCGCACTTTCCTCCATGGGAATAATGTTTCAAAGAGTTCACGCTTTGATCGTTCCCTGGAAGACCAGTAGCAGTTTCCGATGCACATCTGGAGGCATTCTGTAATCTGTGTACTATCAGAGTGTTGATGAAACACAGAAATTGCATCGGGATTGAATACAACAGTCACCATGAGAACATTCCTCCGTAAAAGTAATGTCTCAAACAGTCTACGCTTTAATCGTTCCCTGAAAGACCAGTAGTAGTTTCCGATGCACATTTGGAGGCATTCTGTAATATGTGGACTTTTAATGTGTTGATGAAACACAGAAATTACATCGGGATTGATTACAACAGCCACCATGCGCACTTCCTCCATGGGAGTAATGTCTCAAACAGTCAACGCTTTGATCGTTCCCTGGAAGACCAGTAGTAGTTTCCGATGCTCATCTGGAGGCATTCTGTTATCTGTGGAGTATCAGAGTGTTGATGAAACAAAGAAATTGCATCGGGTTTTGAATACAACAGTTACCATGCACTTTTTCCTCCATAAGAGTAATGTCTCTAAGAGTCTACGCTTTGATCGTTCCCCGGAAGACAAATAGTAGTTTCCGATGCACATCTGGAGGCATTCTGTAATCTGTGGAGAATCAGAGTTTTGATGAAACACTGAAATTGCATCGGGATTGAATACAACATTTACCATGCGCTCTTTCCTCCATGGGAGTAAAGTCTCTAACAGTCTACGCTTTGATCGTTCCCTGGAAGACCAGAAGTAGGTTCAATTGCACATCTGGAGGCATTCTGTAGTCTGTGGACTATCAGAGTGTTGATGAAACACTGAAATTGCATCGGGATTGAATACAACAGTCACCATGCGCACATTACTCCATGGGAGTAATGTCTCTAACAGTCTACGCTTTGATCGTTCCCTGGAAGATCCGTAGTAGCTTCCGATGCACATCTAGAGGCTTTCCGTAATGTTTGGACTATCAGAGTGTTGATGAAACACAGATATTGCATCGGGATTGAATACAACAGTCACCATGCGCATTTCCTCCATGGGAGTAATGTCTCTAACAGTCTACGCTTTGATCGTTCCCCGGATGACAAGTAGTAGTTTCCGATGCATATCTGGTGGCATTCTGTAATCTGTGGAGAATCAGAGTGTTGATGAAACACTGAAATTGCATCGGGATTGAATACAACAGTCACCATGCGCACTTTCCTCCATGGGAGTAATGTGTCCAACAGTCTTCGCTTTGATCGTTCCCTGGAAGACCAGTAGTAGTTTCCGATGCATATCTGGAGGCTTTCTGTAATCTGTGGAATATCAGAGTGTTGGTGAAACACAGAAATTGGATCGGGATTGAAAACAACATTCACCATGCGCACTTTCCTCCATGGGAGTAATTCTCAAACAGTCTATGCTTTGATCGTTCTCTGGAAGACCAGTAGTAGTTTCCGATGCATATCTGGTGCCATTCTGCAATCTGTGGACTATCAGAGTGTTCATGAAACACAGAAATAGCATCGGGATTGAATACAATAGTCACCATCCGCACTTTCCTCCATGGGAGTAATGTCTGAAACAGTCTACGCTTTGATCGTTCCCTGGAAGACCAGTAGTAGTTTCCGATGCACATCTCTTGGCATTCTGTAATCTGTGGACTATCAGAGTGTTGATGAAACACAGAAATTGCATCGGGATTAAATACAACAGTCACCATGCGCACTTTACTCCATGGCAGTAATGTCTCTAACAGTCTACGCTTTGTCGTTCCCTGGAAGACCAGTAGTAGTTTCCGATGCACATCTGGAGGCTTTCCGTAATCTTTGGACTATCAGAGTGTTGATGAAACACAGAAATTGCATCGTGATTGAATACAACAGTCTCCATGCGCACTTTCCTCCATGGGAGTAATGTCCCAAACAGTCTACGCTTTAATCGTTCCCTGGAAGACCAGTAGTAGTTTCCGATGCACATTTGGAGGCATTCTGTAATCTGTGGAGTATCAGAGTGTTGATGAAACAAAGAAATTGCATCGGGTTTTGAATACAACAGTTACCATGCACACTTTCCTCCATGGGAGTAATGTCTCTAAGAGTGTACGCTTTGATCGTTCCCCGGAAGACAAATAGTAGTTTCCGATGCACATCTGGAGGCATTCTGTAATCTGTGGAGAATCAGAGTGTTGATGAAACACTGAAATTGAATCGGGATTGAATACAACATTTACCATGCGCACTTTCCTCCGTGGGAGTAATGTCTCTAACAGTCTACGCTTTGATCGTTCCCTGGAAGACCAGTAGTAGTTTCCGATGCACATCTGGAGGCTTTCTGTAATCTGTGGACTGTCAGAGTGTTGATGAAACACAGAAATTGCATCGGGATTGAATACAACAGTTACCATGCGCACTTTCCTCCATGGGAGTAATTCTCAAACAGTCTACGATTTGATCGTTTGCTGGAAGACCAGTAGTAGTTTCCGATGCACATCTGTTGGCATTCTGTAATTTGTGGATTATCAGAGTGTTGATGGAACACAGAAATTGCTTCGTGATTAAATACAACATTCACCATGCGCACTTTCCACCACGGGAGGTAAGTCACAAACAGTCGACGATTTGATCGTTCCCTGGAAGACCAGTAGTAGATTGCGATGCACATCTCGTGGCATTCTGTAATCTGTGGACTATCAGAGTGTTGATGAAACCCAAAAATTGCATCGGGATTGAATACAACAGTCACCATCCGCACTTTCCTGCATGGGAGTAATGTCTGATACAGTCGACGCTTTGATCGTTCGCGGGAAGACCAGTAGTAGTTTCCGATGCACATCTGGAGGCATTCTGAAATCTGTGGACTATCAGTGTGTTGATGAAACACAGAAATCGCATCGGGATTGAATACAACAGACACTATGCGCACTTTCCTCCATGGGAGTAATGTCTCAAACAGTCTACGCTTTGATCGTTCCCTGGAAGACCAGTAGTAGTTTCCGATGCACATCTGGAGGCATTCTGTAATTTTTGGACTATCAGAGTGTTGATGAAACACAGAAATTGCATCCTGATTGAATACAACAGTCACCATGTGCACATTCCTCAATGGGAGTAATGTCTCAAACAGTCTTCGCTTTTATCGTTCCCTGGAAGACCAGTAGTAGTTTCTGATGAACATCTGGAGGCATTCTGTAACATGTGGACTATCAGAGTGTTGATGAAACATAGAAATTGCATCGGGATAAATACAACAGTCACCATACGCACATTCTTCCATGGGAGTAATGTCTCAAACAGTCTACGCTTTGATCGTTCCCTGGAACACCAGCAGTAGTTTCCGATGCACATCTGGTGGCATTCTGTAATATGTAGACTATCAGAGTGTTGATGAAACACAGAAATTGCATGGGGTTTGAATACAGGAGTCACCATGCGCACTTTCCTCCGAGTGAGTAATTCTCAACAGTCTATGCTTTGATCGTTCCCTGGAAGACCAGTAGTAGTTTCCGATGCATATCTGGTGCCATTCTGTAATCTGTGGACTATCAGAGTGTTGATGAAACACAGAAATTGCATCGGGAATGAATACAACAGTCACCATGCACACTTGCCTCCATGGGAGGTATGTCTCAAACAGTCTACGCTTTGATCGTTCCCTGGAAGACCAGTAGTAGTTTCCGATGCACATCGGGAGGCATTCTGTATTCTGTGGACTATCAGAGTGTTGATGAAACACAGAAATTGCATCGGGATTGAATACAACAGTTACAATGCGCACTTCCCTCAATGGGAGTAATGTCCCAAACAGTCTACGCTTTGATCGATCCCTGGAAGACCAGTAGTAGTTTCCGATGCACATCCGGAGGCATTCTGTAATCTGTGGACTATCAGAGTGTTGATGAAACACAGAAATTGCATCGGTATTGAATACAACAGTCACCATGCGCACTTTCCTCCATGGGAGTAATGTTTCATAGCGTTTACGCTTTGATCGTTCACTGGAAAGCCAGTAACAGTTTCCGATGCACATCTGGAGGCATTCTGTAATCTGTGGACTATCGGAGTGCTGATGAAACACAGAAATTGCATCGGGATTGAATACAACAGTCTCCATGCGCAGTTTCCTCCATGGGGGTAATGTCTTAAACAGTGTACGATTTGATCGTTCCCTGGAAGACCAGAAGTAGTTTCAATTGCACATCTGGAGGCATTCTGTAATCTGTGGACTATCAGAGTGTTGATGAATCACAGAAATTGCATCGGGATTGAATACAACAGTCACCATGCGCACTTTACTCCATGGGAGTAATGTCTCTAACAGTCTACGCTTTGATCGTTCCCTGGAAAGCCAGTAGTAGTTTCCGATGCACATTTTGTGGCATTCTGCAATCTGTGGACTATCAGGGTGTTGATGAAACACAGAAATTGCATCGGGATTGAATACAACAGTCACCATGCGCTCTTTCCTCCATGGGAGTAATGTCTCTAACAGTCTACGCTTTGATCGTTCCCCGGAAGACAAGTAGTAGTTTCCGATGCATATCTGGAGGCATTCTGTAATCTGTGGAGAATCAGAGTGTTGATGAAACACTGAAATTGCATCGGGATTGAATACAACAGTCACCATGCGCACTTTCCTCCATGGGAGTAATGTGTCCAACAGTCTACGCTTTGATCGTTCCCTGGAAGACCAGTAGTAGTCTCCGATGCATATCTGGAGGCTTTCTGTAATCTGTGGACTATCAGAGTGTTGATGAAACACAGAAATTGGATCGGGATTGAAAACAACATTCACCATGCGCACTTTCCTCCATGGCAGTAATTCTCAAACAGTCTATGCTTTGATCGTTCTCTGAAAGACCAGTAGTAGTTTCCGATGCATATCTGGTGCCATTCTGTAATCTGTGGACTATCAGAGTGTTCATGAAACACAGAAATTGCATAGGGAATGAATACAACAGTCACCAAGCGCACTTACCTCCACGGGAGGTATGTCTCAAACAGTCTACGGTTTGATCGTTCCCTGGAAGACCAGTAGTAGTTTCCGATGCATTTCTGGTGGCATTGTGTAATCTGCGGACTATCAGAGTGTTGAAGCAACACAGAAATAGCATCGGGATTGAATACAACAGTCACCATCCGCACTTTCCTCCATGGGAGTAATATCTGAAACAGTCTACGCTTTGATCGTTCCCTGGAAGACCAGTAGTAGTTTCCGATGCATATCTGGTGCCATTCTGTAATCTGTGGACTATCAGAGTGTTCATGAAACACAGAAATTGCATAGGGAATGAATACAACAGTCACCAAGCGCACTTTCCTCCACGGGAGGTATGTCTCTAACAGTCTACGCTTTGTCGTTCCCTGGAAGACCAGTAGTAGTTTCCGATGCACATCTGGAGGCTTTCCGTAATCTTTGGACTATCAGAGTGTTGATGAAACACAGATATTGCATCGGGATTGAATACAACAGTCTCCATGCGCACTTTCCTCCATGGGAGTAATGTCCCAAACAGTCTACGCTTTAATCGTTCCCGGGAAGACCAGTAGTAGTTTCCGATTAACATCTGGAGGCATTCTGTAATCGGTGGACTATCAGAGTATTGATGAAACACAGAAATTGCATCGGGATTGTATACAACAGTCACCATGCGCACTTTCCTCCATGGGAATAATGTTTCAAAGAGTTCACGCTTTGATCGTTCCCTGGAAGACCAGTAGCAGTTTCCGATGCACATCTGGAGGCATTCTGTAATCTGTGTACTATCAGAGTGTTGATGAAACACAGAAATTGCATCGGGATTGAATACAACAGTCACCATGAGAACATTCCTCCGTAAAAGTAATGTCTCAAACAGTCTACGCTTTAATCGTTCCCTGAAAGACCAGTAGTAGTTTCCGATGCACATTTGGAGGCATTCTGTAATATGTGGACTTTTAATGTGTTGATGAAACACAGAAATTACATCGGGATTGATTACAACAGCCACCATGCGCACTTCCTCCATGGGAGTAATGTCTCAAACAGTCAACGCTTTGATCGTTCCCTGGAAGACCAGTAGTAGTTTCCGATGCTCATCTGGAGGCATTCTGTTATCTGTGGAGTATCAGAGTGTTGATGAAACAAAGAAATTGCATCGGGTTTTGAATACAACAGTTACCATGCACTTTTTCCTCCATAAGAGTAATGTCTCTAAGAGTCTACGCTTTGATCGTTCCCCGGAAGACAAATAGTAGTTTCCGATGCACATCTGGAGGCATTCTGTAATCTGTGGAGAATCAGAGTTTTGATGAAACACTGAAATTGCATCGGGATTGAATACAACATTTACCATGCGCTCTTTCCTCCATGGGAGTAAAGTCTCTAACAGTCTACGCTTTGATCGTTCCCTGGAAGACCAGTAGTAGTTTCCGATGCACATCTGGAGGCTTTCTGTAATCTGTGGACTATCAGAGTGTTGATGAAACACAGAAATTTCCTCGGGATTGAATACAACAGTTACCATGCGCACTTTCCTCCATGGGAGTAATACTCAAACAGTCTACGATTTGATCGTTCCCTGGAAGACCAGTAGTAGTTTCCGATGCACATCTGTTGACATTCTGTAATCTGTTGACTATCAGAGTGTTGATGAAACACAGAAATTGCTTCGGGATTAAATACAACAGTCACCATGCGCACTTTCCACCACGGGAGGTAAGTCACAAACAGTCGACGATTTGATCGTTCCCTGGAAGACCAGTAGTAGTTTGCGATGCACATCTCGTGGCATTCTGTAATCTGTGGACTATCAGAGTGTTGATGAAACACAGAAATTGCATCGGGATTGAATACAACAGTCACCATCCGCACTTTCCTGCATGGGAGTAATGTCTGATACAGTCGACGCTCTGATCGTTCGCGGGAAGACCAGTAGTAGTTTCCGATGCACATCTGGAGGCATTCTGAAATCTGTGGACTATCAGTGTGTTGATGAAACACAGAAATCGCATCGGGATTGAATACAACAGTCACCATGCGCACTTTCCTCCATGGGAGTAATGTCTCAAACAGTCTACGCTTTGATCTTTCCCTGGAAGACCAGTAGTAGTTCCCGATGCACATCTGGAGGCATTCTGTAATTTTTGGACTATCAGAGTGTTGATGAAACACAGAAATTGCATCGGGATTGAATACAACAGTCACCAAGCGCACTTTCCTCCATGGGAGTAATGTCTCAAACAGTCTACGCTTTGATCGTTCCCTGGAAGACCAGATGTAGTTTCCGATGCACATCCGGAGGCATTCTGTAATTTTTGGACTATCAGAGTGTTGATGAAACACAAAAATTGCTTCGGGATTGAATACAACAGTCACCATGCGCACTTTCCTCCATGCGAGTAATGTCTCAAGGAGTTTACGATTTGATCGTTCCCTGGAAGACCAGTAGTAGTTTCCGATGCACATCTGGAGGCATTCTGTAATCTGTGGACTATCAGAGTGTTGAGGAAACACAGAAATTGCATCCTGATTGAATACAACAGTCACCATGTGCACTTTCCTCAATGGGAGTAATGTCTCAAACAGTCTGCGCTTTTATCGTTCCCTGGAAGGCCAGTAGTAGTTTCCGATGAACATCTGGAGGCATTCTGTAACATGTGGACTATCAGAGTGTTAATGAAACATAGAAATTGCATCGGGATGAATACAACAGTAACCATGCACACATTCTTCCACAGGAGTAATGTCTCCTACAGTCTACGCTTTGATCGTTCCGTGGAACACCAGCAGTAGTTTCCGATGCACATCTGGTGGCATTCTGTAATATGTAGACTATCAGAGTGTTGATGAAACACAGAAATTGCATGCGGATTGAATACAGGAGTCACCATGCGCACTTTCCTCCAAATGAGTAATTCTCAAACAGTCTATGCTTTGATCGTTCCCTGGAAGACCAGTAGTAGTTTCCGATGCATATCTGGTGCCATTCTTTAATCTGTGGACTATCAGAGTGTTGATGAAACAAAGAAATTGCATCGGGATTGAATACAACAGTCACCATCCGCACTTTCCTCCATGGGAGTAATGTCTGAAACAGTCTACGCTTTGATCGTCCCCTGGAAGACCAGTAGTAGTTTCCGATGCACATCTGGAGGCTTTCCGTAATCTTTGGACTATCAGAGTGTTGATGAAACACAGAAATTGCATCGGGATTGAATACAATAGTCTCCATGCGCACTTTACTCCATGGGAGTAATGTCCCAAACAGTCCACGCTTTGATCGTTCCCTGGAAGACCAGTAGTAGTTTCCGATTAACATCTGGAGGCATTCTGTAATCGGTGGACTATCAGAGTATTGATGAAACACAGAAATTGCATCGGGATTGTATACAACAGTCACCATGCGCACTTTCCTCCATTGTAGTAATGTTTCAAAGAGTTCACGCTTTGATCGTTCCCTGGAAGACCAGTAGCAGTTTCCGATGCACATCTGGAGGCATTCTGTAATCTGTGTACTATCAGAGTGTTGATGAAACACAGAAATTGCATCGGGATTGAATACAACAGTCACCATGAGCACATTCCTCCGTAAATGTAATGTCTCAAACAGTCTACGCTTTAATCGTTCCCTGGAAGACCAGTAGTAGTTTCCGATGCATATCTAGTGCCATTCTGTAATCTGTGGACTATCAGAGTGTTGATGAAACACAGAAATTGCATCGGGAATGAATACAACAATCACCATGCGCACTTTCCTCCACGGGAGGTATGTCTCAAACAGTCTACGGTTTTATCGTTTCCTGGAAGACCAGTAGTAGTTTCCGATGCACATCTGGTGGCATTCTGTAATCTGTGGACTATCAGAGTGTTGATGAAACACAGAAATAGCATCGGGATTGAATAAAACAGTCACCATCCGCACTTTCCTCCATGGGAGTAATGTCTGAAACAGTCTACGATTTGATCGTTTGATGGAAGACCAGTAGCAGTTTCCGATGCACATCTCGTGGCATTCTGTAATCTGTGGACTATCAGAGTGTTGATGAAACACAGATATTGCATCGGGATTGAATACAACAGTCACCATGCGCACTTTCCTCCATGGGAGTAATGTCCCAAACAGTCTACGCTTTGATCGTGCCCTGGAAGACCAGTAGTAGTTTCCGATGCACATCGGGAGGAATTCTGTATTCTGTAGACTATCAGAGTGTTGATGAAACACAGAAATTGCATCGGGATTGAATACAACAGTTACAATGCGCACTTCCCTCCATGGGAGTAATGTCCCAAACAGTCTACGCTTTGATCGATCCCTGGAAGACCAGTAGTAGTTTCCGATGCACATCGGGAGGCATTCTGTAATCTGTGGACTATCAGAGTGTTGATGAAACACAGAAATTGCATCGGGATTGAATTCAACAGTCACCATGCGCACTTTCCTCCATAGGAGTAATGTTTCATAGAGTTTACGCTTTGATCCTTCCCTGGAAGGCCAGTAACAGTTTCCGATGCACATCTGGAGGCATTCTGTAATCTGTGGACTATCAGAGTGTTGATGAAACACAGAAATTGCATCGGGATTGAATACAACAGTCTCCATGCACAGTTTCCTCCATGGGGGTAATGTCTTAAACAGTCTACGCTTTGATCGTTCCCTGGAAGACCAGAAGTAGTTTCAATTGCACATCTGGAGGCATTCTGTAGTCTGTGGACTATCAGAGTGTTGATGAAACACAGAAATTGCATCGGGATTGAATACAACAGTCACCATGCGCACTTTACTCCATGGGAGTAATGTCTCTAACAGTCTACGCTTTGATCGTTCCCTGGAAGATCCGTAGTAGCTTCCGATGCACATCTAGAGGCTTTCCGTAATCTTTGGACTATCAGAGTGTTGTTGAAACACAGATATTGCATCGGGATTGAATACAACAGTCACCATCCGCACTTTCCTCCATGGGAGTAATGTCTCTAACAGTCTACGCTTTGATCGTTCAACGGATGACAAGTAGTAGTTTCCGATGCATATCTGGTGGCATTCTGTAATCTGTGGAGAATCAGAGTGTTGATGAAACACTGAAATTGCATCGGGATTGAATACAACAGTCACCATGCGCACTTTCCTCCATGGGAGTAATGTGTCCAACAGTCTTCGCTTTGATCGTTCCCTGGAAGACCAGTAGTAGTTTCCGATGCATATCTGGAGGCTTTCTGTAATCTGTGGAATATCAGAGTGTTGGTGAAACACAGAAATTGGATCGGGATTGAAAACAACATTCACCATGCGCACTTTCCTCCATGGGAGTAATTCTCAAACAGTCGATGCTTTGATCGTTCTCTGGAAGACTAGTAGTAGTTTCCGATGCATATCTGGTGCCATTCTGCAATCTGTGGACTATCAGAGTGTTCATGAAACACAGAAATAGCTTCGGGATTGAATACAACAGTCACCATCCGCACTTTCCTCCATGGGAGTAATGTCTGAAACAGTCTACGCTTTGATCGTTCCCTGGAAGACCAGTAGTAGTTTCCGATGCACATCTCCTGGCATTCTGTAATCTGTGGACTATGAGAGTGTTGATGAAACACAGAAATTGCATCGGGATTAAATACAACAGTCACCATGCGCACTTTACTCCATGGCAGTAATGTCTCTAACAGTCTACGCTTTGTCGTTCCCTGGAAGACCAGTAGTAGTTTCCGATGCACATCTCGAGGCTTTCCGTAATCTTTGGACTATCAGAGTGTTGATGAAACACAGAAATCGCATCGTGATTGAATACAACAGTCTCCATGCGCACTTTCCTCCATGGGAGTAATGTCCCAAACAGTCTACGCTATAATCGTTCCCTGGAAGACCAGTAGTAGTTTCCGATGCACATTTGGAGGCATTCTGTAATATGTGGACTATTAGAGTGTTGATGAAACACAGAAATTGCATCGGGATTGAATACAACAGCCACCATGCGCACTTTCCTCCATGGGAGTAATGTCTCAAACAGTCAACGCCTTGATCGTTCCCTGGAAGACCAATAGTAGTTTCCGATGCTCATCTGGAGGCATTCTGTAATCTGTGGAGTATCAGAGTGTTGATGAAACAAAGAAATTGCATCGGGTTTTGAATACAACAGTTACCATGCACACTTTCCTCCATGGGAGTAATGTCTCTAAGAGTCTACGCTTTGATCGTTCCCCGGAAGACAAATAGTAGTTTCCGATGCACATCTGGAGGCATTCTGTAATCTGTGGAGAATCAGAGTGTTGATGAAACACTGAAATTGAATCGGGATTGAATACAACATTTACCATGCGCACTTTCCTCCGTGGGAGTAATGTCTCTAACAGTCTACGCTTTGATCGTTCCCTGGAAGACCGGTAGTAGTTTCCGATGCACATCTGGAGGCTTTCTGTAATCTGTGGACTGTCAGAGTGTTGATGAAACACAGAAATTGCATCGGGATTGAATACAACAGTTACCATGCGCACTTTCATCCATGGGAGTAATTCTCAAACAGTCTACGATTTGATCGTTTGCTGGAAGACCAGTAGTAGTTTCCGATGCACATCTGCTGGCATTCTGTAATTTGTGGATTATCAGAGTGTTGATGAAACACAGAAATTGCTTCGTGATTAAATACAACATTCACCATGCGCACTTTCCACCACGGGAGGTAAGTCACAAACAGTCGACGATTTGATCGTTCCCTGGAAGACCAGTAGTAGATTGCGATGCACATCTCGTGGCATTCTGTAATCTGTGGACTATCAGAGAGTTGATGAAACCCAAAAATTGCATCGGGATTGAATACAACAGTCACCATCCGCACTTTCCTGCATGGGAGTAATGTCTGATACAGTCGACGCTTTGATCGTTCGCGGGAAGACCAGTAGTAATTTCCGATGCACATCTCCAGGCATTCTGAAATCTGTGGACTATCAGTGTGTTGACGAAACACAGAAATCGCATCGGGATTGAATACAACAGACACCATGCGCACTTTCCTCCATGGGAGTAATGTCTCAAACAGTCTACGCTTTGATCGTTCCCTGGAAGACCAGTAGTAGTTTCCGATGCACATCTGTTGGCATTCTGTAATTTGTGGATTATCAGAGTGTTGATGAAACACAGAAATTGCTTCGTGATTAAATACAACATTCACCATGCGCACTTTCCACCACGGGAGGTAAGTCACAAACAGTCGACGATTTGATCGTTCCCTGGAAGACCAGTAGTAGATTGCGATGCACATCTCGTGGCATTCTGTAATCTGTGGACTATCAGAGTGTTGATGAAACTCAGAAATTGCATCGGGATTGAATAGAACAGTCACCATGCGCACTTTCCTCCATGGGAGTAATGTCCCAAACAGTCTACGCTTTGATCGTTCCCTGGAAGACCAGTAGTAGTTTCCGATGCACATCGGGAGGCATTCTGTATTCTGTGGACTATCAGAGTGTTGATGAAACACAGAAATTGCATCGGGATTGAATACAACAGTTACAATGCGCACTTCCCTCAATGGGAGTAATGTCCCAAACAGTCTACGCTCTGATCGATCCCTGGAAGACCAGTAGTAGTTTCCGATGCACATCCGGAGGCATTCTGTAATCTGTGGACTATCAGAGTGTTGATGAAACACAGAAATTGCATCGGGATTGAATACAACAGTCACCATGCGCACTTTCCTCCATGGGAGTAATGTTTCATAGCGTTTACGCTTTGATCGTTCACTGGAAAGCCAGTAACAGTTTCCGATGCACATCTGGAGGCATTCTGTAATCTGTGGACTATCGGAGTGCTGATGAAACACAGAAATTGCATCGGGATTGAATACAACAGACACCATGCGCACTTTCCTCCATGGGAGTAATGTCTGATACAGTCGACGCTTTGATCGTTCGCGGGAAGACCAGTAGTAGTTTCCGATGCACATCTGGAGGCATTCTGAAATCTGTGGACTATCAGTGTGTTGATGAAACACAGAAATCGCATCGGGATTGAATACAACAGACACCATGCGCACTTTCCTCCATGGGAGTAATGTCTCAAACAGTCTATGCTTTGATCGTTCCCTGGAAGACCAGTAGTAGTTTCCGATGCATATCTGGTGCCATTCTGTAATCTGTGGACTATCAGAGTGTTAATGAAACACAGAAATTGCATCGGGAATGAATACAACAGTCACCATGCACACTTTCCTCCATGGGAGGTATGTCTCAAACAGTCTACGGTTTGATCGTTCCCTGGAAGACTAGTAGTAGTTTCCGATGCACATCTCGTGGCATTCTGTAATCTGTGGACTATCAGAGTGTTGATGAAACTCAGAAATTGCATCGGGATTGAATAGAACAGTCACCATGCGCACTTTCCTCCATGGGAGTAATGTCCCAAACAGTCTACGCTTTGATCGTTCCCTGGAAGACCAGTAGTAGTTTCCGATGCACATCGGGAGGCATTCTGTATTCTGTGGACTATCAGAGTGTTGATGAAACACAGAAATTGCATCGGGATTGAATACAACAGTTACAATGCGCACTTCCCTCAATGGGAGTAATGTCCCAAACAGTCTACGCTCTGATCGATCCCTGGAAGACCAGTAGTAGTTTCCGATGCACATCCGGAGGCATTCTGTAATCTGTGGACTATCAGAGTGTTGATGAAACACAGAAATTGCATCGGGATTGAATACAACAGTCACCATGCGCACTTTCCTCCATGGGAGTAATGTTTCATAGCGTTTACGCTTTGATCGTTCACTGGAAAGCCAGTAACAGTTTCCGATGCACATCTGGAGGCATTCTGTAATCTGTGGACTATCGGAGTGCTGATGAAACACAGAAATTGCATCGGGATTGAATACAACAGTCTCCATGCGCAGTTTCCTCCATGGGGGTAATGTCTTAAACAGTGTACGATTTGATCGTTCCCTGGAAGACCAGAAGTAGTTTCAATTGCACATCTGGAGGCATTCTGTAATCTGTGGACTATCAGAGTGTTGATGAATCACAGAAATTGCATCGGGATTGAATACAACAGTCACCATGCGCACTTTACTCCATGGGAGTAATGTCTCTAACAGTCTACGCTTTGATCGTTCCCTGGAAAGCCAGTAGTAGTTTCCGATGCACATTTTGTGGCATTCTGCAATCTGTGGACTATCAGGGTGTTGATGAAACACAGAAAATGCATCGGGATTGAATACAACAGTCACCATGCGCTCTTTCCTCCATGGGAGTAATGTCTCTAACAGTCTACGCTTTGATCGTTCCCCGGAAGACAAGTAGTAGTTTCCGATGCATATCTGGAGGCTTTCTGTAATCTGTGGAGAATCAGAGTGTTGATGAAACACTGAAATTGCATCGGGATTGAATACAACAGTCACCATGCGCACTTTCCTCCATGGGAGTAATGTGTCCAACAGTCTTCGCTTTGATCGTTCCCTGGAAGACCAGTAGTAGTTTCCGATGCACATCTGGAGGCTATCTCTAATCTGTGGACTATCAGAGTGTTGATGAAACACAGAAATTGCATCGGGATTGAATACAACAGTTACCATGCTCACTTTCCTCCATGGGAGTAATGTCCCTAACAGTCTATGATTTGATCGTTCCCTGGAAGACCAGTAGTAGTTTCCGATGCACATCTGGAGGCTATCTGTAATCTGTGGACTATCAGACTGTTGATGAAACGCAGAAATTGCATCGGGATTGAATACAACAGTTACCACGCGCACTTTCCTACATGGGAGTAATTCTCAAACAGTCTACGATTTGATCGTTCCCTGGAAGACCAGTAGTAGTTTCCGATGCAAATCTGGTGGCATCCTGTAATCTGTGGACTATCAGAGTGTTGATGAAACACAGAAATTGCAGCGGGATTGAATACAACAGTCACCATCCGCACTTTCCTGTATGTGAGTAATGTCTGAAACAGTCTACGCTTTGATCGTTCCCGGGAAGACCAGTAATAGTTTCTGATGCACATCTCGTGGCATTCTGTAATCTGTGGACTATCAGAGTGTTGATGAAACACAGAAAATGCATCGGGATTGATTACAATAGTTACCATGCGCACTCTCCTCCATGGGTGTAATGTCCCAAAGAGTTCACGCTTTGATCGTTCCCTGAAAGACCAGTAGTAGTTTCCGATGCACATCTGGAGGCATTCTGTAATCTGTGGACCATCAGAGTGTTGATGAAACACAGAAATTGCATCGGGATTGAATACAACAGTCACCATGCGCACTTTCCTCCATGGGAGTAATGTCTCAAGGAGTTTACGATTTGATCGTTCCCTGGAAGACCAGTAGTAGTTTCCGATGCACATCTGGAGGCTTTCCGTAATCTTTGGACTATCAGAGTGTTGATGAAACACAGAAATTGCATCGGGATTGAATACAACAGTCACCATCCGCACTTTCCTCCATGGGAGTAATGTCTCAAACAGTCTGCGCTTTTATCGTTCCCTGGAAGACCAGTAGTAGTTTCCGATGAACATCTGGAGGCATTCTGTAACATGTGGACTATCAGAGTGTTGATGAAACATAGAAAATGCATCGGGATGAATACAACAGTCACCATGCGCACATTCTTCCACAGGAGTAATGTCTCAAACACTCTACGTTTTAATCGTTCCCTGGAACGCCAGCAGTAGTTTCCGATGCACATCTGGTGGCATTCTGTAATATGTAGACTATCAGAGTATTGATGAAACACAGAAATTGCATGGGGATTGAATACAGGAGTCACCATGCGCACTTTCTTCCAAGGGAGTAATTCTCAAACACTCTATGCTTTGATCGTTGCCTGGAAGACCAGTAGTAGTTTCCGATGCACATCTGGAGGCTTTCTGTAATCTGTGGACTATCAGAGTGTTGATGAAACACAGAAATTGCCTCGGGATTGAATACAACAGTTACCATGCGCACTTTCCTCCATGGGAGTAATTCCCTAACAGTCTACGATTTGATCGTTACCTGGAAGACCAGTAGTAGTTTCCGATGCACATCTGTTGGCATTCTGTAATCTGTGGACTATCAGAGTGTTGATGAAACACAGAAATTGCTTCGGGATTAAATACAACAGTCACCATGCGCACTTTCCACCACGGGAGGTAAGTCACAAACAGTCGACGATTTGATCGTTCCCTGGAAGACCAGTAGTAGTTTGCGATGCACATCTCGTGGCATTCTGTAATCTGTGGACTATCAGAGTGTTGATGAAACACAGAAATTGCATCGGGATTGAATACAACAGTCACCATCCACACTTTCCTGCATGGGAGTAATGTCTGATACAGTCGACGCTTTGATCGTTCGTGGGAAGACCAGTAGTAGTTTCCGATGCACATCTGGAGGCATTCTGATATCTGTGGACTATCAGTGTGTTGATGAAACACAGAAATCGCATCGGGATTGAATACAACAGTCACCATGCGCACTTTCCTCCATGGGAGTAATGTCTCAAACAGTCTACGCTTTGATCGTTCCCTGGAAGACCAGTAGTAGTTCCCGATGCACATCTGGAGGCTTTCTGTAATTTTTTGACTATCAGAGTGTTGATGAAACACAGAAATTGCATCGGGATTGAATACAACAGTCACCATGCGCACTTTCCTCCATGGGAGTAATGTCTCAAACAGTCTACGCTTTGATCGTTCCCTGGAAGACCAGTAGTAGTTTCCGATGCACATCTGGAGGCATTCTGTAATTTTTGGACTATCAGAGTGTTGATGAAACACAGAAATTGCATCGGGATTGAATACAACAGTCACCATGCGCACTTTCCTCCATGGGAGTAATGTCTCAAGGAGTTTACGATTTGATCGTTCCCTGGAAGACCAGTAGTAGTTTCCGATGCACATCTGGAGGCATTCTGTAATCTGTGGACTATCAGAGTGTTGAGGAAACACAGAAATTGCATCCTGATTGAATACAACAGTCACCATGTGCACTTTCCTCAATGGGAGTAATGTCTCAAACAGTCTGCGCTTTTATCGTTCCCTGGAAGACTAGTAGTAGTTTCCGATGAACATCTGGAGGCATTCTGTAACATGTGGACTATCAGAGTGTTGATGAAACATAGAAATTGCATCGGGATGAATACAACAGTCACCATGCGCACATTCTTCCACGGGAGTAATGTCTCAAACAGTCGACGCTTTGATCGATCCGTGGAACACCAGCAGTAGTTTCCGATGCACATCTGGTGGCATTCTGTAATATGTAGACTATCAGAGTGTTGATGAAACACAGAAATTGCATGGGGATTGAATACAGGAGTCACCATGCGCACTTTCCTCCAAGGGAGTAATTCTCAAACAGTCTATGCTTTGATCGTTCCCTGGAAGACCAGTAGTAGTTTCCGATGCATTTCTGGTGCCATTCTGTAATCTGAGGACCATCAGAGCGTTGATGAAACACAGAAATTGCATCGGGATTGAATACAACAGTCACCATCCGCACTTTCCTCCATGGGAGTAATGTCTGAAACAGTCTACGCTTTGATCGTTCCCTGGAAGACCAGTAGTAGTTTCCGATGCACATCTGGAGGCTTTCCGTAATCTTTGGACTATCAGAGCGTTGATGAAACACAGAAATTACATCGGGATTGAATACAACAGTCTCCATTCGCACTTTCCTCCATGGGAGTAATGTCTGAAACAGTCTACGCTTTGATCGTTCCCTGGAAGACCAGTAGTAGTTTCCGATGCACATCTGGAGGCTTTCCTTAATCTTTGGACTATCAGAGTGTTGATGAAACACAGAAATTGCATCGGGATTGAATACAACAGTCACCATCCGCACTTTCCTGCATGGGAGTAATGTCTGATACAGTCGACGCTTTGATCGTTCGCGGGAAGACGAGTAGTAGTTTCCGATGCACATCTGGAGGCATTCTGAAATCTGTGGACTATCAGTGTATTGATGAAACACAGAAAACGCATCGGGATTGAATACAACAGTCACCATGCGCACTTTCCTCCATGGGAGTAATGTCTCAAACAGTCTACGCTTTGATCGTTCCCTGGAAGACCAGTAGTAGTTCCCGATGCACATCTGGAGGCTTTCTGTAATTTTTGGACTATCAGAGTGTTGATGAAACACAGAAATTGCATCGGGATTGAATACAACAGTCACCATGCGCACTTTCCTCCATGGGAGTAATGTCTCAAACAGTCTACGCTTTGATCGTTCCCTGGAAGACCAGTAGTAGTTTCCGATGCACATCTGGAGGCATTCTGTAATCTGTGGACTATCAGAGTGTTGAGGAAACACAGAAATTGCATCCTGATTGAATACAACAGTCACCATGTGCACTTTCCTCAATGGGAGTAATGTCTCAAACAGTCTGTGCATTTATCGTTCCCTGGAAGACCAGTAGTAGTTTCCGATGAACATCTGGAGGCATTCTGTAACATGTGGACTATCAGAGTGTTGATGAAACATAGAAATTGCATTGGGATGAATACAACAGTCACCATGCGCACATTCTTCCACGGGAGTAATGTCTCAAACAGTCTACGCTTTGATCGTTCCGTGGAACACCAGCAGTAGTTTCCGATTCACATCTGGTGGCATTCTGTAATATGTAGACTATCAGAGTGTTGATGAAACACAGAAATTGCATGGGGATTGAATACAGGAGTCACCATGCGCACTTTCCTCCAAGGGAGTAATTCTCAAACAGTCTATGCTTTGATCGTTCCCTGGAAGACCAGTAGTAGTTTCCGATGCATATCTGGTGCCAATCTGTAATCTGTGGACTATCAGAGCGTTGATGAAACACAGAAATTGCATCGGGATTGAATACAACAGTCACCATCCGCACTTTCCTCCATGGGAGTAATGTCTGAAACAGTCTACGCTTTGATCGTTCCCTGGAAGACCAGTAGTAGTTTCCGATGCACATCTGGAGGCTTTCCGTAATCTTTGGACTATCATTGTGTTGATGAAACACAGAAATTGCATCGGGATTGAATACAACAGTCTCCATGCGCACTTTCCTCCATGGGAGTAATGTCCCAAACAGTCTACGCTTTGATCTTTCCCTGGAAGATCAGTAGTAGTTTCCGATTAACATCTGGAGGCATTCTGTAATCGGTGGACTATCAGAGTATTGATGAAACACAGAAATTGCATCGGGATTGTATACAACAGTCACCATGCGCACTTTCCTCCATGGGAGTAATGTTCCAAAGAGTTCACGCTTTGATCGTTCCCTGGAAGACCAGTAGCAGTTTCCGATGCACATCTGGAGGCATTCTGTAATCTGTGTACTATCAGAGTGTTGATGAAACACAGAAATTGCATCGGGATTGAATACAACAGTCACCATCCGCACTTTCCTGCATGGGAGTAATGTCTGATACAGTCGACGCTTTGATCGTTCGCGGGAAGACCAGTAGTAGTTTCCGATGCACATCTGGAGGCATTCTGAAATCTGTGGACTATCAGTGTGTTGATGAAACACAGAAATCGCATCGGGATTGAATACAACAGTCACCATGAGCACATTCCTCCGTAAAAGTAATGTCTCAAAAAGTCTACGCTTTAATCGTTCCCTGGAAGACCAGTAGTAGTTTCCGATGCATATCTGGTGCCATTCTGTAATCTGTGGACTATCAGAGTGTTGATGAAACACAGAAAATGCAACGGGATTGATTACAACAGTTACCATGCGCACTCTCCTCCATGGGTGTAATGTCCCAAAGAGTTCACGCTTTGATCGTTCCCTGAAAGACCAGTAGTAGTTTCCGATGCACATCTGGAGGCTTTCCGTAATCTTTGGACTATCAGAGTGTTGATGAAACACAGAAATTGCATCGGGATTGAATACAACAGTCACCATCCGCACTTTCCTCCATGGGAGTAATGTCTCAAACAGTCTGCGCTTTTATCGTTCCCTGGAAGACCAGTAGTAGTTTCCGATGAACATCTGGAGGCATTCTGTAACATGTGGACTATCAGAGTGTTGATGAAACATAGAAAATGCATCGGGATGAATACAACAGTCACCATGCGCACATTCTTCCACAGGAGTAATGTCTCAAACACTCTACGTTTTAATCGTTCCCTGGAACACCAGCAGTAGTTTCCGATGCACATCTGGTGGCATTCTGTAATATGTAGACTATCAGAGTATTGATGAAACACAGAAATTGCATGGGGATTGAATACAGGAGTCACCATGCGCACTTTCTTCCAAGGGAGTAATTCTCAAACAGTCTATGCTTTGATCGTTCCCTGGAAGACCAGTAGTAGTTTCCGATGCACATCTGGAGGCTTTCTGTAATCTGTGGACTATCAGAGTGTTGATGAAACACAGAAATTGCCTCGGGATTGAATACAACAGTTACCATGCGAACTTTCCTCCATGGAAGTAATTCTCAAACATTCTACGATTTGATCGTTACCTGGAAGACCAGTAGTAGTTTCCGATGCACATCTGTTGGCATTCTGTAATCTGTGGACTATCAGAGTGTTGATGAAACACAGAAATTGCTTCGGGATTAAATACAACAGTCACCATGCGCACTTTCCACCACGGGAGGTAAGTCACAAACAGTCTACGCTTTGATCGTTCCCTGGAAGACCAGTAGTAGTTTGCGATGCACATCTCGTGGCATTCTGTAATCTGTGGACTATCAGAGTGTTGATGAAACACAGAAATTGCATCGGGATTGAATACAACAGTCACCATCCGCACTTTCCTGCATGGGAGTAATGTCTGATACAGTCGACGCTTTTATCGTTCCCTGGAAGACCAGTAGTAGTTTCCGAAGAACATCTGGAGGCATTCTGCAACATGTGGACTATCAGAGTGTTGATGAAACATAGAAATTGCATCGGGATGAATACAACAGTCACCATGCGCACATTCTTCCACTGGGAGTAATGTCTCAAACAGTCTACACTTTGATCGTTCCGTGGAACACCAGCAGTAGTTTCCGATGCACATCTGGTGGCATTCTGTAATATGTAGACTATCAGAGTGTTGATGAAACACAGAAATTGCATGGGGATTGAATACAGGAGTCACCATGCGCACTTTCCTCCAAGGGAGTAATTCTCAAACAGTCTATGCTTTGATCGTTCCCTGGAAGACCAGTAGTAGTTTCCGATGCATATCTGGTGCCATTCTGTAATCTGTGGACTATCAGAGCGTTGATGAAACACAGAAATTGCATCGGGATTGAATACAACAGTCACCATCCGCACTTTCCTCCATGGGAGTAATGTCTGAAACAGTCTACGCTTTGATCGTTCCCTGGAAGACCAGTAGTAGTTTCCGATGCACATCTGGAGGCTTTCCGTAATCTTTGGACTATCAGTGTGTTGATGAAACACAGAAATTGCATCGGGATTGAATACAACAACCACCATGCGCACTTTCCTCCATGGGAGTAATGTTCCAAAGAGTTCACGCTTTGATCGTTCCCTGGAAGACCAGTAGCAGTTTCCGATGCACATCTAGAGGCATTCTGTAATCTGTGTACTATCAGAGTGTTGATGAAACACAGAAATTGCATCGGGATTGAATACAACAGTCACCATGAGCACATTCCTCCGTAAAAGTAATGTCTCAAATAGTCTACGCTTTAATCGTTCCCTGGAAGACCAGTAGTAGTTTCCGATGCATATCTGGTGCCATTCTGTAATCTGTGGACTATCAGAGTGTTTATGAAACACAGAAATTGCATCGGGAATGAATACAACAATCACCTTGCGCACTTTCCTCCACGGGAGGTATGTCTCAAACAGTCTACGGTTTGATCGTTTCCTGGAAGACCAGTAGTAGTTTCCGATGCACATCTGGTGGCATTCTGTAGTCTGTGGACTATCAGAGTGTTGATGAAACACAGAAATAGCATCGGGATTGAATAAAACAGTCACCATATGCACTTTCCTCCATGGGAGTAATGTCTGAAACAGTCTACGATTTGATCGTTTGCTGGAAGACCAGTAGTAGTTTCCGATGCTCATCTCGTGGCATTCTGTAATCTGTGGACTATCAGAGTGTTGATGAAACACAGAAATTGCATCGGGATTGAATACGACAGTCACCATGCGCACTTTCCTCCATGGGAGTAATGTCCCAAACAGTCTACGCTTTGATCGTTCCCTGGAAGACCAGTAGTAGTTTCCGATGCACATCGGGAGGCATTCTGTATTCTGTAGACTATCAGAGTGTTGAAGAAACACAGAAATTGCATCGGGATTGAATACAACAGTTACAATGCGCACTTCCCTCCATGGGAGTAATGTCCCAAATAGTCTACGCTTTGATCGATCCCTGGAAGACCAGTAGTAGTTTCCGATGCACATCGGGAGGCATTCTGTAATCTGTGTACTATCAGAGTGTTGATGAAACACAGAAATTGCATCGGGATTGAATACAACAGTCACCATGAGCACATTCCTCCGTAAAAGTAATGTCTCAAATAGTCTACGCTTTAATCGTTCCCTGGAAGACCAGTAGTAGTTTCCGATGCATATCTGGTGCCATTCTGTAATCTGTGGACTATCAGAGTGTTTATGAAACACAGAAATTGCATCGGGAATGAATACAACAATCACCATGCGCACATTCCTCCACGGGAGGTATGTCTCAAACAGTCTACGGTTTGATCGTTTCCTGGAAGACCAGTAGTAGTTTCCGATGCACATCTGGTGGCATTCTGTAGTCTGTGGACTATCAGAGTGTTGATGAAACACAGAAATAGCATCGGGATTGAATAAAACAGTCACCATATGCACTTTCCTCCATGGGAGTAATGTCTGAAACAGTCTACGATTTGATCGTTTGCTGGAAGACCAGTAGTAGTTTCCGATGCTCATCTCGTGGCATTCTGTAATCTGTGGACTATCAGAGTGTTGATGAAACACAGAAATTGCATCGGGATTGAATACGACAGTCACCATGCGCACTTTCCTCCATGGGAGTAATGTCCCAAACAGTCTACGCTTTGATCGTTCCCTGGAAGACCAGTAGTAGTTTCCGATGCACATCGGGAGGCATTCTGTATTCTGTAGACTATCAGAGTGTTGAAGAAACACAGATATTGCATCGGGATTGAATACAACAGTTACAATGCGCACTTCCCTCCATGGGAGTAATGTCCCAAATAGTCTACGCTTTGATCGATCCCTGGAAGACCAGTAGTAGTTTCCGATGCACATCGGGAGGCATTCTGTAATCTGTGGACTATCATAGTGTTGATGAAACACAGAATTTGCATCGGGATTGAAAACAACATTCACCATGCGCACTTTCCTCCATGGGAGTAATTCTCAAACAGTCTATGCTTTGATCGTTCTCTGGAAGACCAGTGGTAGTTTCCGATGCATATCTGGTGCCATTCTGTAATCTGTGGACAATCAGAGTGTTCATGAAACACAGAAATTGCATAGGGAATGAATACAACAGTCACCAAGCGCACTTTCCCCCACGGGAGGTATGTCTCAAACAGTCTACGGTTTGATCCTTCCCTGGAAGACCAGTAGTAGTTTCCGATGCACATCTGGTGGCATTCTGTAATCTGCGGACTATCAGAGTGTTGAAGCAACACAGAAATAGCATCGGGATTGAATACAACAGTCACCATCCGCACTTTCCTCCATGGGAGTAATGTCTGAAACAGTCTACGCTTTGATCGTTCCCTGGAAGACCAGTAGTAGTTTCCGATGCACATCTCTTGGCATTCTGTAATCTGTGGACTATCAGAGTGTTGATGAAACACAGAAATTGCATCGGGATTAAATACAACAGTCACCATGCGCACTTTACTCCATGGCAGTAATGTCTCTAACAGGCTACGCTTTGTCGTTCCCTGGAAGACCAGTAGTAGTTTCCGATGCACATCTGGAGGCTTTCCGTAATCTTTGGACTATCAGAGTGTTGATGAAACACAGAAATTGCATCGGGATTGAATACAACAGTCTCCATGCGCACTTTCCTCCATATGAGTAATGTCCCAAACAGTCTACGCTTTAATCGTTCCCTGGAAGACCAGTAGTAGTTTCCGATGCACATTTGGAGGCGTTCTGTAATATGTGGACTATTAGAGTGTTGATGAAACACAGAAATAGCATCGGGATTGAATACAACAGCCACCATGCGCACTTTCCTCCATGGGAGTAATGTCTCAAACAGTCAACGCCTTGATCGTTCCCTGGAAGACCAATAGTAGTTTCCGATGCTCATCTGGAGGCATTCTGTAATCTGTGGAGTATCAGAGTATTGATAAATAAAGAAATTGCATCGGGTTTTGAATACAACAGTTACCATGCACACTTTCCTCCATGGGAGTAATGTCTCTAAGAGTCTACGCTTTGATCGTTCCCCGGAAGACAAATAGTAGTTTCCGATGCACATCTGGAGGCATTCTGTAATCTGTGGAGAATCAGAGTGTTGATGAAACACTGAAATTGCATCGGGATTGAATACAACATTTACCATGCGCACTTTCCTCCATGGGAGTAAGGTCTCTAACAGTATACGCTTTGATCGTTCCCTGGAAGACCTTTAGTAGTTTCCGATGCACATCTGGAGGCTTTCTGTAATCTGTGGACTATCAGAGTGTTGATGAAACACAGAAATTGCCTCGGGATTGAATACAACAGTTACCATGCGCACTTTCCTCCATGGGAGTAATTCTCAAACAGTCTACGATTTGATCGTTTGCTGGAAGACCAGTAGTAGTTTCCGATGCACATCTGTTGGCATTCTGTAATTTGTGGACTATCAGAGTGTTGACGAAACACAGAAATTGCTTCGTGATTAAATACAACATTCACCATGCGCACTTTCCTGCATGGGAGTAATGTCTGATACAGTCGACGCTTTGATCGTTCGCGGGAAGACCAGTAGTAGTTTCCGATGCACATCTGGAGGCATTCTGAAATCTGTGGACTATCAGTGTGTTGATGAAACACAGAAATCGCATCGGGATTGAATACAACACACACCATGCGACTTTCCTCCATGGGAGTAATGTCTCAAACAGTCTACGCTTTGATCGTTCCCTGGAAGACCAGTAGTAGTTTCCGATGCACATCTGCATGCATTCTGTAAATTTTGGACTATCAGAGTGTTGATGAAACACAGAAATTGCATCGGGATTGAATACAACAATCACCATGCGCACTTTCGTCCATGGGAGAAATGTTTCAAACAGTCTACGCTTTGATCGTTCCCTGGAAGACCAGTAGTAGTTTCCGATGCACATCTGGAGGCATTCTGTAATTTTTGGACTATCAGAGTGGTGATGAAACACAGAAATTGCATCGGGATTGAATACAACAGTCACTATGCGCACTTTCCTTCGCGGGAGTAATGTCTCATGGAGTTTACGATTTGATCGTTCCCTAGAAGACCAGCAGTATTTTCCGATGCACATCTGGAGGCGTTCTGTAATCTGTGGACTATCAGAGTGTTGATGAAACACAGAAATTGCATCCTGATTGAATACAACAGTCACCATGTGCACTTTCCTCAATGGGAGTAATGTCTCAAACAGTCTGCGCTTTTATCGTTCCCTGGAAGACCAGTAGTAGATTCCGATGAACATCTGGAGGCATTCTGTAACATGTGGACTATCAGAGTGTTGATGAAACATAGAAATTGCATCGGGATAAATACAACAGTCACCATGCGCACATTCTTCCACGGGAGTAATGTCTCAAACAGTCTACGCTTTGATCGTTCCCTGGAACACCAGCAGTAGTTTCCGATGCACATCTGGTGGCATTCTGTAATATGTAGACTATCAGAGTGTTGATGAAACACAGAAATTGCATGGGGATTGAATACAGGAGTCACCATGCGCACTTTCCTCCAAGGGAGTAATTCTCAAAAAGTCTATGCTCTGATCGTTCCCTGGAAGACCAGTAGTAGTTTCCGATGCATATCTGGTGCCATTCTGTAATCTGTGGACTATCAGAGTGTTGATGAAACACAGAAATTGCATCGGGAATGAATACAACACTCACCATGCACACTTTCCTCCATGGGAGGTATGTCTCAAACAGTCTACGGTTTGATCGTTCCCTGCAAGACCAGTAGTAGTTTCCGATGCACATCTGGTGACATTCTGTAATCTGTGGACTATCAGAGTGTTGATGAAACACAGAAATAGCATCGGGATTGAATAAAACAGTCACCATCCGCACTTTCCTCCATGGGAGTAATGTCTGAAACAGTCTACGATTTGATCGTTTGCTGGAAGACCAGTAGTAGTTTCCGATGCACATCTCGTGGCATTCTGTAATCTGTGGACTATCAGAGTGTTGATGAAACACAGAAATTGCGTCGGGATTGAATACAACAGTCTCCATGCGCAGTTTCCTCCATGGGGGTAATGTCTTAAACAGTGTACGCTTTGATCGTTCCCTAAAAGGCCAGAAATAGTTTCAATTGCACATCTGGAGGCATTCTGTAATCTGTGGACTATCAGAGTGTTGATGAAACACAGAAATTGCATCGGGATTGAATACAACAGTCACCATGCGCACTTTACTCCATGGGAGTAATGTCTCTAACAGTCTGCGCTTTGATCGTTCCCTGGAAGATCAGTAGTAGCTTCCGATGCACATCTGGAAGCTTTCCGTAATCTATGGACTATCAGAGTGTTGATGAAACACAGAAATTGCATCGGGATTGAATACAACAGTCACCATGCGCTCTTTCCTCCATGGGAGTAATGTCTCTAACAGTCTACGCTTTGATCGTTCCCCGGAAGACAAGTAGTAGTTTCCGATGCATATCTGGAGGCATTCTGTAATCTGTGGAGAATCAGAGTGTTGATGAAACACTGAAATTGCATCGGGATTGAATACAACAGTCACCATGCGCACTTTCCTCCATGGGAGTAATGTGTCCAACAGTCTTCGCTTTGATCGTTCCCTGGAAGACCAGTAGTAGTTTCCGATGCATATCTGGAGGCTTTCTGTAATCTGTGGACTATCAGAGTGTCGATGAAACACAGAAATTGGATCGGGATTGAAAACAACATTCACCATGCGCACTTTCCTCCATGGGAGTATTTCTCAAACAGTCTACGCTTTGATTGTTCTCTGGAAGACTAGTAGTAGTTTCCGATGCATATCTGGTGCCATTCTGTAATCTGTGGACTATCAGAGTGTTCATGAAACACAGAAATTGCATAGGTAATGAATACAACAGTCACCATGCGCACTTTCCTCCACGGGAGGTATGTCTCAAACAGTCTACGGTTTGATCGTTCCCTGGAAGACCAGTAGTAGTTTCCGATGCACATCTGGAGGCTATCTGTAATCTGTGGACTATCACAGTGTTGATGAAACACAGAAATTGCATCGGGATTGAATACAACAGTTACCATGCTCACTTTCCTCCATGGGAGTAATGTCTCTAACAGTCTACGATTTGATCGTTCCCTGGAAGACCAGTAATAGTTTCCGATGCACATCTGGAGGCTATCTGTAATCTGTGGACTATCAGACTGTTCATGAAACACAGAAATTGCATCGGGATTGAATACAACAGTTACCATGCGCACTTTCCTCCATGGGAGTAATTCTCAAACAGTCTACGATTTGATCGTTCCCTGGAAGACCAGTAGTAGTTTCTGATGCACATCTCGTGGCATTCTGTAATCTGTGGACTATCAGAGTGTTGATGAAACACAGAAAATGCATCGGGATTGATTACAACAGTTACCATGCGCACTCTCCTCCATGGGAGTAATGTCTCTAACAGTCTACGCTTTCATCGTTCCCTGGAAAACCAGTAGTAGTTTCCGATGCACATCTGGAGGCTTTCCGTAATCTTTGGACTAACAGAGTGTTGATGAAACACAGAAATTGCATCGGGATTGAATACAACAGTCTCCATGCGCAGTTTCCTCCATGGGGGTAATGTCTTAAACAGTGTACGCTTTGATCGTTCCCTGGAAGACCAGAAATAGTTTCAATTGCACATCTGGTGGCATCCTGTAATCTGTGGACTATCAGAGTGTTGATGAAACACAGAAATTGCAGCGGGATTGCATACAACAGTCACCATGCGCACTTAACTCCATGGGAGTAATGTCTCTAACAGTCTACGCTTTCATCGTTCCCTGGAAAACCAGTAGTAGTTTCCGATGCACATCTGGAGGCTTTCCGTAATCTTTGGACTAACAGAGTGTTGATGAAACACAGAAATTGCATCGGGATTGAATACAACAGTCACCATCCGCACTTTCCTCCATGGGAGTAATGTCTGAAACAGTCTTGGCTTTGATCGTTCCCTGGAAAGCCAGTAGTAGTTTCCGATGCACATTTTGTGGCATTCTGCAATCTGTGGACTATCAGGGTGTTGATGAAACACAGAAAATGCATCGGGATTGAATACAACAGTCACCATGCGCACTTTCCTCCATGGGAGTAATGTCTCAAGGAGTTTACGATTTGATCGTTCCCTGGAAGACCAGTAGTAGTTTCCGATGCACATCTGGAGGCATTCTGTAATCTGTGGACTATCAGAGTGTTGATGAAACACAGAAATAGCATCGGGATTGAATACAACAGTCACCATGCGCACTTTCCTCCATGGGAGTAATGTCTCAAACAGTCTGCGCTTTTATCGTTCCCTGGAAGACCAGTAGTAGTTTCCGATGAACATCTGGAGGCATTCTGTAACATGTGGACTATCAGAGTGTTGATGAAACATAGAAAATGCATCGGGATGAATACAACAGTCACCATGCGCACATTCTTCCACAGGAGTAATGTCTCAAACACTCTACGTTTTAATCGTTCCCTGGAACACCAGCAGTAGTTTCCGATGCACATCTGGTGGCATTCTGTAATATGTAGACTATCAGAGTATTGATGAAACACAGAAATTGCATGGGGATTGAATACAGGAGTCACCATGCGCACTTTCTTCCAAGGGAGTAATTCTCAAACAGTCTATGCTTTGATCGTTCCCTGGAAGACCAGTAGTTGTTTCCGATGCATATTTGGTGCCCTTCTGTAATATGTGGACTATCAGAGTGTTGATGAAACACAGAAATTGCATCGGGAATGAATACAACAGTCACCAGGCGCACTTTCCTCCACGGGAGGTATGTCTCAAACAGTCTACGGTTTGATCGTTCGCTGGAAGACCAGTAGTAGTTTCCGATGCACATCTGGTGGCATTCTGTAATCTGTGGACTATCAGAGTGTTGATGAAACACAGAAATTGCATCGGGATTGAATACAACAGTCACCATGCGCACTTTCCTCCATGGGAGTAATGTTTCATAGAGTTTACGCTTTGATCGTTCCCTGGAAGGCCAGTAGCAGTTTCCGATGCACATCTGGAGGCATTCTGTAATCTGTGGACTATCAGAGTGCTGATGAAACACAGAAATTGCATCGGGATTGAATACAACAGTCTCCATGCGCAGTTTCCTCCATAGGGGTAATGTCTTAAACAGTCTACGCTTTGATCGTTCCCTGGAAGACCAGAAGTAGTTTCAATTGCACATCTGGAGGCATTCAGTAATCTGTGGACTATCAGAGTGTTGATGAAACACAGAAATTGCATCGGGATTGAATACAACTGTCACCATGCGCACTTTACTCCATCTGAGTAATGTCTCTAACAGTCTACGCTTTGATCGTTCCCTGGAAGACCAGTAGTAGTTTCCGATGCACATCTGGTGGCATTCTGTAATCTGTGGACTATCAGAGTGTTGATGAAACACAGAAATTGCATCGGGATTGAATACAACAGTCACTATGCGCACTTACCTCCATGGGAGTAATGTCCCAAACACTCTACGCTTTGATCGTTCCCTGGAAGACCAGTAGTAGTTTCCGATGCATACCTGGAGGGATTCTGTATTCTGTGGAGTATCAGAGTGTTGATGAAACACAGAAATTGCATCGGGATTGAATACAACAGTTACCATGCGCACTTTCCTCCATGGGAGCAATGTCTCTAACAGTCTACGCTTTGATCGTTCCCTGGAAGACCACTAGTAGTTTCCGATGCACATCTGGAGGCTATCTGTAATCTGTGGACTATCAGAGTGTTAATGAAACACAGAAATTGCATCGAGATTGAATACAACAGTTACCATGCGCACTTACCTCCATGGGAGTAATGTCTCTAACAGTCTACGCTTTGATCGTTCCTTGGAAGACATGTAGTAGTTTCCGATGCACATCTGGAGGCTATCTGTAATCTGTGGACTATCAGAGTGTTGATGAAACGCAGAAATTGCTTCGGGATTAAATACAACATTCACCATTCGCACTTTCCTCCACGGGAGGTATGTCTCAAACAGTCGACGTTTTGATCGTTCCCTGGAAGACCAGTAGTAGTTTCCAATGCACATCTGGTGGCATCCTGTAATCTGTGGACTATCAGAGTGTTGATGAAACACAGAAATTGCAGCGGGATTGAATACAACAGTCACCATCCACACTTTCCTGTATGTGAGTAATGTCTGAAATAGTCTACGCTTTGATCGTTCCCGGGAAGACCAGTAGCAGTTTCTGATGCACCTCTCGTGGCATTCTGTAATCTGTGGACTATCAGAGTGTTGATGAAACACAGAAAATGCATCGGGATTGATTACAACAGTTACCATGCGCACTTTCCTCCATGGGTGTAATGTCTCAAAGAGTTTATGCTTTGATCGTTCCCTGAAAGACCAGTAGTAGTTTCCGATGCACATCTGGAGGCATTCTGTAATCTGTGGACAATCAGAGTGTTGATGAAACACAGAAATTGCATCGGGATTGAATACAACAGTCTCCATGTGCAGTTTCCTCCATGGGGGTAATGTCTTAAACAGTCGACGCTTTGATCGTTCCCTTGAAGACCAGAAGTAGTTTCAATTGCACATCTGGAGGCATTCAGTAATCTGTGGACTATCAGAGTGTTGATGAAACACAGAAATTGCATCGGGATTGAATACAACAGTCACCATGCGCACTTTACTCCATGGGAGTAATGTCTCTAACAGTCTACGCTTGGATCGTTATCTGGAAGACCAGTAGTAGTTTCCGATGCACATCTGGAGGCTTTCCGTAATCTTTGGACTATCAGAGTGTTGATGAAACACAGAAATTGCATCGGGATTGAATACAAATGTCTCCATGCTCACTTTCCTCCATGGGAGTAATGTCCCAAACAGTCTACGCTTTGATCGTTCCCTGGAAGACCAGTAGTAGTTTCCGATTAACATCTGGAATTATTCTGTAATCGGTGGACTATCAGAGTGTTGATGAAACACTGAAATTGCATCGGGATTGAATACAACAGTCACCATGCGCAATTTCCTCCATGGGAGTAATGTTTCAAAGAGTTCACGCTTCGATCGTTCCCTGGATGACCAGTAGCAGTTTCCGATGCACATCTGGAGGCATTCTGTATTCTGTGTACTATCAGAGTGTTGATGAAACACTGAAATTGCATCGGGATTGAATACAACAGTCACCATGAGCACACTCCTCCGTAAAAGTAATGTCTCAAACAGTCTACGCTTTAATCGTTCAGTGGAAGACCAGTAGTAGTTTCCGATGAACATCTGGAGGCATTCTGTAACATGTGGACTATCAGAGTGTTGATGAAACATAGAAAATGCATCGGGATGAATACAACAGTCACCATGCGCACATTCTTCCACAGGAGTAATGTCTCAAACACTCTACGTTTTAATCGTTCCCTGGAACACCAGCAGTAGTTTCCGATGCACATCTGGTGGCATTCTGTAATATGTAGACTATCAGAGTATTGATGAAACACAGAAATTGCATGGGGATTGAATACAGGAGTCACCATGCGCACTTTCTTCCAAGGGAGTAATTCTCAAACAGTCTATGCTTTGATCGTTCCCTGGAAGACCAGTAGTAGTTTCCGATGCACATCTGGAGGCTTTCTGTAATCTGTGGACTATCAGAGTGTTGATGAAACACAGAAATTGCCTCGGGATTGAATACAACAGTTACCATGCGAACTTTCCTCCATGGAAGTAATTCTCAAACATTCTACGATTTGATCGTTACCTGGAAGACCAGTAGTAGTTTCCGATGCACATCTGTTGGCATTCTGTAATCTGTGGACTATCAGAGTGTTGATGAAACACAGAAATTGCTTCGGGATTAAATACAACAGTCACCATGCGCACTTTCCACCACGGGAGGTAAGTCACAAACAGTCTACGCTTTGATCGTTCCCTGGAAGACCAGTAGTAGTTTGCGATGCACATCTCGTGGCATTCTGTAATCTGTGGACTATCAGAGTGTTGATGAAACACAGAAATTGCATCGGGATTGAATACAACAGTCACCATCCGCACTTTCCTGCATGGGAGTAATGTCTGATACAGTCGACGCTTTTATCGTTCCCTGGAAGACCAGTAGTAGTTTCCGAAGAACATCTGGAGGCATTCTGCAACATGTGGACTATCAGAGTGTTGATGAAACATAGAAATTGCATCGGGATGAATACAACAGTCACCATGCGCACATTCTTCCACTGGGAGTAATGTCTCAAACAGTCTACACTTTGATCGTTCCGTGGAACACCAGCAGTAGTTTCCGATGCACATCTGGTGGCATTCTGTAATATGTAGACTATCAGAGTGTTGATGAAACACAGAAATTGCATGGGGATTGAATACAGGAGTCACCATGCGCACTTTCCTCCAAGGGAGTAATTCTCAAACAGTCTATGCTTTGATCGTTCCCTGGAAGACCAGTAGTAGTTTCCGATGCATATCTGGTGCCATTCTGTAATCTGTGGACTATCAGAGCGTTGATGAAACACAGAAATTGCATCGGGATTGAATACAACAGTCACCATCCGCACTTTCCTCCATGGGAGTAATGTCTGAAACAGTCTACGCTTTGATCGTTCCCTGGAAGACCAGTAGTAGTTTCCGATGCACATCTGGAGGCTTTCCGTAATCTTTGGACTATCAGTGTGTTGATGAAACACAGAAATTGCATCGGGATTGAATACAACAACCACCATGCGCACTTTCCTCCATGGGAGTAATGTTCCAAAGAGTTCACGCTTTGATCGTTCCCTGGAAGACCAGTAGCAGTTTCCGATGCACATCTAGAGGCATTCTGTAATCTGTGTACTATCAGAGTGTTGATGAAACACAGAAATTGCATCGGGATTGAATACAACAGTCACCATGAGCACATTCCTCCGTAAAAGTAATGTCTCAAATAGTCTACGCTTTAATCGTTCCCTGGAAGACCAGTAGTAGTTTCCGATGCATATCTGGTGCCATTCTGTAATCTGTGGACTATCAGAGTGTTTATGAAACACAGAAATTGCATCGGGAATGAATACAACAATCACCATGCGCACTTTCCTCCACGGGAGGTATGTCTCAAACAGTCTACGGTTTGATCGTTTCCTGGAAGACCAGTAGTAGTTTCCGATGCACATCTGGTGGCATTCTGTAGTCTGTGGACTATCAGAGTGTTGATGAAACACAGAAATAGCATCGGGATTGAATAAAACAGTCACCATATGCACTTTCCTCCATGGGAGTAATGTCTGAAACAGTCTACGATTTGATCGTTTGCTGGAAGACCAGTAGTAGTTTCCGATGCTCATCTCGTGGCATTCTGTAATCTGTGGACTATCAGAGTGTTGATGAAACACAGAAATTGCATCGGGATTGAATACGACAGTCACCATGCGCACTTTCCTCCATGGGAGTAATGTCCCAAACAGTCTACGCTTTGATCGTTCCCTGGAAGACCAGTAGTAGTTTCCGATGCACATCGGGAGGCATTCTGTATTCTGTAGACTATCAGAGTGTTGAAGAAACACAGAAATTGCATCGGGATTGAATACAACAGTTACAATGCGCACTTCCCTCCATGGGAGTAATGTCCCAAATAGTCTACGCTTTGATCGATCCCTGGAAGACCAGTAGTAGTTTCCGATGCACATCGGGAGGCATTCTGTAATCTGTGGACTATCATAGTGTTGATGAAACACAGAAATTGCATCGGGATTGAAAACAACATTCACCATGCGCACTTTCCTCCATGGGAGTAATTCTCAAACAGTCTATGCTTTGATCGTTCTCTGGAAGACCAGTGGTAGTTTCCGATGCATATCTGGTGCCATTCTGTAATCTGTGGACAATCAGAGTGTTCATGAAACACAGAAATTGCATAGGGAATGAATACAACAGTCACCAAGCGCACTTTCCCCCACGGGAGGTATGTCTCAAACAGTCTACGGTTTGATCCTTCCCTGGAAGACCAGTAGTAGCTTCCGATGCACATCTGGTGGCATTCTGTAATCTGCGGACTATCAGAGTGTTGAAGCAACACAGAAATAGCATCGGGATTGAATACAACAGTCACCATCCGCACTTTCCTCCATGGGAGTAATGTCTGAAACAGTCTACGCTTTGATCGTTCCCTGGAAGACCAGTAGTAGTTTCCGATGCACATCTCTTGGCATTCTGTAATCTGTGGACTATCAGAGTGTTGATGAAACACAGAAATTGCATCGGGATTAAATACAACAGTCACCATGCGCACTTTACTCCATGGCAGTAATGTCTCTAACAGGCTACGCTTTGTCGTTCCCTGGAAGACCAGTAGTAGTTTCCGATGCACATCTGGAGGCTTTCCGTAATCTTTGGACTATCAGAGTGTTGATGAAACACAGAAATTGCATCGGGATTGAATACAACAGTCTCCATGCGCACTTTCCTCCATGTGAGTAATGTCCCAAACAGTCTACGCTTTAATCGTTCCCTGGAAGACCAGTAGTAGTTTCCGATGCACATTTGGAGGCGTTCTGTAATATGTGGACTATTAGAGTGTTGATGAAACACAGAAATAGCATCGGGATTGAATACAACAGCCACCATGCGCACTTTCCTCCATGGGAGTAATGTCTCAAACAGTCAACGCCTTGATCGTTCCCTGGAAGACCAATAGTAGTTTCCGATGCTCATCTGGAGGCATTCTGTAATCTGTGGAGTATCAGAGTATTGATAAATAAAGAAATTGCATCGGGTTTTGAATACAACAGTTACCATGCACACTTTCCTCCATGGGAGTAATGTCTCTAAGAGTCTACGCTTTGATCGTTCCCCGGAAGACAAATAGTAGTTTCCGATGCACATCTGGAGGCATTCTGTAATCTGTGGAGAATCAGAGTGTTGATGAAACACTGAAATTGCATCGGGATTGAATACAACATTTACCATGCGCACTTTCCTCCATGGGAGTAAGGTCTCTAACAGTATACGCTTTGATCGTTCCCTGGAAGACCTTTAGTAGTTTCCGATGCACATCTGGAGGCTTTCTGTAATCTGTGGACTATCAGAGTGTTGATGAAACACAGAAATTGCCTCGGGATTGAATACAACAGTTACCATGCGCACTTTCCTCCATGGGAGTAATTCTCAAACAGTCTACGATTTGATCGTTTGCTGGAAGACCAGTAGTAGTTTCCGATGCACATCTGTTGGCATTCTGTAATTTGTGGACTATCAGAGTGTTGACGAAACACAGAAATTGCTTCGTGATTAAATACAACATTCACCATGCGCACTTTCCTGCATGGGAGTAATGTCTGATACAGTCGACGCTTTGATCGTTCGCGGGAAGACCAGTAGTAGTTTCCGATGCACATCTGGAGGCATTCTGAAATCTGTGGACTATCAGTGTGTTGATGAAACACAGAAATCGCATCGGGATTGAATACAACACACACCATGCGACTTTCCTCCATGGGAGTAATGTCTCAAACAGTCTACGCTTTGATCGTTCCCTGGAAGACCAGTAGTAGTTTCCGATGCACATCTGCATGCATTCTGTAAATTTTGGACTATCAGAGTGTTGATGAAACACAGAAATTGCATCGGGATTGAATACAACAATCACCATGCGCACTTTCGTACATGGGAGAAATGTCTCAAACAGTCTACGCTTTGATCGTTCCCTGGAAGACCAGTAGTAGTTTCCGATGCACATCTGGAGGCATTCTGTAATTTTTGGACTATCAGAGTGGTGATGAAACACAGAAATTGCATCGGGATTGAATACAACAGTCACTATGCGCACTTTCCTTCGCGGGAGTAATGTCTCATGGAGTTTACGATTTGATCGTTCCCTAGAAGACCAGCAGTAGTTTCCGATGCACATCTGGAGGCGTTCTGTAATCTGTGGACTATCAGAGTGTTGATGAAACACAGAAATTGCATCCTGATTGAATACAACAGTCACCATGTGCACTTTCCTCAATGGGAGTAATGTCTCAAACAGTCTGCGCTTTTATCGTTCCCTGGAAGACCAGTAGTAGATTCCGATGAACATCTGGAGGCATTCTGTAACATGTGGACTATCAGAGTGTTGATGAAACATAGAAATTGCATCGGGATAAATACAACAGTCACCATGCGCACATTCTTCCACGGGAGTAATGTCTCAAACAGTCTACGCTTTGATCGTTCCCTGGAACACCAGCAGTAGTTTCCGATGCACATCTGGTGGCATTCTGTAATATGTAGACTATCAGAGTGTTGATGAAACACAGAAATTGCATGGGGATTGAATACAGGAGTCACCATGCGCACTTTCCTCCAAGGGAGTAATTCTCAAAAAGTCTATGCTCTGATCGTTCCCTGGAAGACCAGTAGTAGTTTCCGATGCATATCTGGTGCCATTCTGTAATCTGTGGACTATCAGAGTGTTGATGAAACACAGAAATTGCATCGGGAATGAATACAACACTCACCATGCACACTTTCCTCCATGGGAGGTATGTCTCAAACAGTCTACGGTTTGATCGTTCCCTGCAAGACCAGTAGTAGTTTCCGATGCACATCTGGTGACATTCTGTAATCTGTGGACTATCAGAGTGTTGATGAAACACAGAAATAGCATCGGGATTGAATAAAACAGTCACCATCCGCACTTTCCTCCATGGGAGTAATGTCTGAAACAGTCTACGATTTGATCGTTTGCTGGAAGACCAGTAGTAGTTTCCGATGCACATCTCGTGGCATTCTGTAATCTGTGGACTATCAGAGTGTTGATGAAACACAGAAATTGCGTCGGGATTGAATACAACAGTCTCCATGCGCAGTTTCCTCCATGGGGGTAATGTCTTAAACAGTGTACGCTTTGATCGTTCCCTAAAAGGCCAGAAATAGTTTCAATTGCACATCTGGAGGCATTCTGTAATCTGTGGACTATCAGAGTGTTGATGAAACACAGAAATTGCATCGGGATTGAATACAACAGTCACCATGCGCACTTTACTCCATGGGAGTAATGTCTCTAACAGTCTGCGCTTTGATCGTTCCCTGGAAGATCAGTAGTAGCTTCCGATGCACATCTGGAAGCTTTCCGTAATCTTTGGACTATCAGAGTGTTGATGAAACACAGAAATTGCATCGGGATTGAATACAACAGTCACCATGCGCTCTTTCCTCCATGGGAGTAATGTCTCTAACAGTCTACGCTTTGATCGTTCCCCGGAAGACAAGTAGTAGTTTCCGATGCATATCTGGAGGCATTCTGTAATCTGTGGAGAATCAGAGTGTTGATGAAACACTGAAATTGCATCGGGATTGAATACAACAGTCACCATGCGCACTTTCCTCCATGGGAGTAATGTGTCCAACAGTCTTCGCTTTGATCGTTCCCTGGAAGACCAGTAGTAGTTTCCGATGCATATCTGGAGGCTTTCTGTAATCTGTGGACTATCAGAGTGTCGATGAAACACAGAAATTGGATCGGGATTGAAAACAACATTCACCATGCGCACTTTCCTCCATGGGAGTATTTCTCAAACAGTCTACGCTTTGATTGTTCTCTGGAAGACTAGTAGTAGTTTCCGATGCATATCTGGTGCCATTCTGTAATCTGTGGACTATCAGAGTGTTCATGAAACACAGAAATTGCATAGGTAATGAATACAACAGTCACCATGCGCACTTTCCTCCACGGGAGGTATGTCTCAAACAGTCTACGGTTTGATCGTTCCCTGGAAGACCAGTAGTAGTTTCCGATGCACATCTGGAGGCTATCTGTAATCTGTGGACTATCACAGTGTTGATGAAACACAGAAATTGCATCGGGATTGAATACAACAGTTACCATGCTCACTTTCCTCCATGGGAGTAATGTCTCTAACAGTCTACGATTTGATCGTTCCCTGGAAGACCAGTAATAGTTTCCGATGCACATCTGGAGGCTATCTGTAATCTGTGGACTATCAGACTGTTCATGAAACACAGAAATTGCATCGGGATTGAATACAACAGTTACCATGCGCACTTTCCTCCATGGGAGTAATTCTCAAACAGTCTACGATTTGATCGTTCCCTGGAAGACCAGTAGTAGTTTCTGATGCACATCTCGTGGCATTCTGTAACCTGTGGACTATCAGAGTGTTGATGAAACACAGAAAATGCATCGGGATTGATTACAACAGTTACCATGCGCACTCTCCTCCATGGGAGTAATGTCTCTAACAGTCTACGCTTTCATCGTTCCCTGGAAAACCAGTAGTAGTTTCCGATGCACATCTGGAGGCTTTCCGTAATCTTTGGACTAACAGAGTGTTGATGAAACACAGAAATTGCATCGGGATTGAATACAACAGTCTCCATGCGCAGTTTCCTCCATGGGGGTAATGTCTTAAACAGTGTACGCTTTGATCGTTCCCTGGAAGACCAGAAATAGTTTCAATTGCACATCTGGTGGCATCCTGTAATCTGTGGACTATCAGAGTGTTGATGAAACACAGAAATTGCAGCGGGATTGCATACAACAGTCACCATGCGCACTTAACTCCATGGGAGTAATGTCTCTAACAGTCTACGCTTTCATCGTTCCCTGGAAAACCAGTAGTAGTTTCCGATGCACATCTGGAGGCTTTCCGTAATCTTTGGACTAACAGAGTGTTGATGAAACACAGAAATTGCATCGGGATTGAATACAACAGTCACCATCCGCACTTTCCTCCATGGGAGTAATGTCTGAAACAGTCTTGGCTTTGATCGTTCCCTGGAAAGCCAGTAGTAGTTTCCGATGCACATTTTGTGGCATTCTGCAATCTGTGGACTATCAGGGTGTTGATGAAACACAGAAAATGCATCGGGATTGAATACAACAGTCACCATGCGCACTTTCCTCCATGGGAGTAATGTCTCAAGGAGTTTACGATTTGATCGTTCCCTGGAAGACCAGTAGTAGTTTCCGATGCACATCTGGAGGCATTCTGTAATCTGTGGACTATCAGAGTGTTGATGAAACACAGAAATAGCATCGGGATTGAATACAACAGTCACCATGCGCACTTTCCTCCATGGGAGTAATGTCTCAAACAGTCTGCGCTTTTATCGTTCCCTGGAAGACCAGTAGTAGTTTCCGATGAACATCTGGAGGCATTCTGTAACATGTGGACTATCAGAGTGTTGATGAAACATAGAAAATGCATCGGGATGAATACAACAGTCACCATGCGCACATTCTTCCACAGGAGTAATGTCTCAAACACTCTACGTTTTAATCGTTCCCTGGAACACCAGCAGTAGTTTCCGATGCACATCTGGTGGCATTCTGTAATATGTAGACTATCAGAGTATTGATGAAACACAGAAATTGCATGGGGATTGAATACAGGAGTCACCATGCGCACTTTCTTCCAAGGGAGTAATTCTCAAACAGTCTATGCTTTGATCGTTCCCTGGAAGACCAGTAGTTGTTTCCGATGCATATTTGGTGCCCTTCTGTAATATGTGGACTATCAGAGTGTTGATGAAACACAGAAATTGCATCGGGAATGAATACAACAGTCACCAGGCGCACTTTCCTCCACGGGAGGTATGTCTCAAACAGTCTACGGTTTGATCGTTCGCTGGAAGACCAGTAGTAGTTTCCGATGCACATCTGGTGGCATTCTGTAATCTGTGGACTATCAGAGTGTTGATGAAACACAGAAATTGCATCGGGATTGAATACAACAGTCACCATGCGCACTTTCCTCCATGGGAGTAATGTTTCATAGAGTTTACGCTTTGATCGTTCCCTGGAAGGCCAGTAGCAGTTTCCGATGCACATCTGGAGGCATTCTGTAATCTGTGGACTATCAGAGTGCTGATGAAACACAGAAATTGCATCGGGATTGAATACAACAGTCTCCATGCGCAGTTTCCTCCATAGGGGTAATGTCTTAAACAGTCTACGCTTTGATCGTTCCCTGGAAGACCAGAAGTAGTTTCAATTGCACATCTGGAGGCATTCAGTAATCTGTGGACTATCAGAGTGTTGATGAAACACAGAAATTGCATCGGGATTGAATACAACTGTCACCATGCGCACTTTACTCCATCTGAGTAATGTCTCTAACAGTCTACGCTTTGATCGTTCCCTGGAAGACCAGTAGTAGTTTCCGATGCACATCTGGTGGCATTCTGTAATCTGTGGACTATCAGAGTGTTGATGAAACACAGAAATTGCATCGGGATTGAATACAACAGTCACTATGCGCACTTACCTCCATGGGAGTAATGTCCCAAACACTCTACGCTTTGATCGTTCCCTGGAAGACCAGTAGTAGTTTCCGATGCATACCTGGAGGGATTCTGTATTCTGTGGAGTATCAGAGTGTTGATGAAACACAGAAATTGCATCGGGATTGAATACAACAGTTACCATGCGCACTTTCCTCCATGGGAGCAATGTCTCTAACAGTCTACGCTTTGATCGTTCCCTGGAAGACCACTAGTAGTTTCCGATGCACATCTGGAGGCTATCTGTAATCTGTGGACTATCAGAGTGTTAATGAAACACAGAAATTGCATCGAGATTGAATACAACAGTTACCATGCGCACTTACCTCCATGGGAGTAATGTCTCTAACAGTCTACGCTTTGATCGTTCCTTGGAAGACATGTAGTAGTTTCCGATGCACATCTGGAGGCTATCTGTAATCTGTGGACTATCAGAGTGTTGATGAAACGCAGAAATTGCTTCGGGATTAAATACAACATTCACCATTCGCACTTTCCTCCACGGGAGGTATGTCTCAAACAGTCGACGTTTTGATCGTTCCCTGGAAGACCAGTAGTAGTTTCCAATGCACATCTGGTGGCATCCTGTAATCTGTGGACTATCAGAGTGTTGATGAAACACAGAAATTGCAGCGGGATTGAATACAACAGTCACCATCCACACTTTCCTGTATGTGAGTAATGTCTGAAATAGTCTACGCTTTGATCGTTCCCGGGAAGACCAGTAGCAGTTTCTGATGCACCTCTCGTGGCATTCTGTAATCTGTGGACTATCAGAGTGTTGATGAAACACAGAAAATGCATCGGGATTGATTACAACAGTTACCATGCGCACTTTCCTCCATGGGTGTAATGTCTCAAAGAGTTTATGCTTTGATCGTTCCCTGAAAGACCAGTAGTAGTTTCCGATGCACATCTGGAGGCATTCTGTAATCTGTGGACAATCAGAGTGTTGATGAAACACAGAAATTGCATCGGGATTGAATACAACAGTCTCCATGTGCAGTTTCCTCCATGGGGGTAATGTCTTAAACAGTCGACGCTTTGATCGTTCCCTTGAAGACCAGAAGTAGTTTCAATTGCACATCTGGAGGCATTCAGTAATCTGTGGACTATCAGAGTGTTGATGAAACACAGAAATTGCATCGGGATTGAATACAACAGTCACCATGCGCACTTTACTCCATGGGAGTAATGTCTCTAACAGTCTACGCTTGGATCGTTATCTGGAAGACCAGTAGTAGTTTCCGATGCACATCTGGAGGCTTTCCGTAATCTTTGGACTATCAGAGTGTTGATGAAACACAGAAATTGCATCGGGATTGAATACAAATGTCTCCATGCTCACTTTCCTCCATGGGAGTAATGTCCCAAACAGTCTACGCTTTGATCGTTCCCTGGAAGACCAGTAGTAGTTTCCGATTAACATCTGGAATTATTCTGTAATCGGTGGACTATCAGAGTGTTGATGAAACACTGAAATTGCATCGGGATTGAATACAACAGTCACCATGCGCAATTTCCTCCATGGGAGTAATGTTTCAAAGAGTTCACGCTTCGATCGTTCCCTGGATGACCAGTAGCAGTTTCCGATGCACATCTGGAGGCATTCTGTATTCTGTGTACTATCAGAGTGTTGATGAAACACTGAAATTGCATCGGGATTGAATACAACAGTCACCATGAGCACACTCCTCCGTAAAAGTAATGTCTCAAACAGTCTACGCTTTAATCGTTCAGTGGAAGACCAGTAGTAGTTTCCGATGCACATTTGGAGGCATTCTGTAATATGTGGACTATTAGAGTGTTGATGAAACACAGAAATTGCATCGGGATTGAATACACAGCCTCTATTCGCACTTTCCTCCATGGGAGTAATGTCTCAAACAGTCTACGCTTTGATCGTTCCCTGGAAGACCAGTAGTAGTTTCCGATGCTCATCTGGAGGCATTCTGTAATCTGTGCAGTATCAGACTGTTGATGAAACACAGAAATTGCATCGGGTTTTGAATACAACAGTTACCATGCGCACTTTCCTCCATGGGAGAAATGTCTCTAACAGTCTACGCTTTGATCGTTCCCTGGAAGACAAATAGTAGTTTCCGATGCACATCTGGAGGCATTCTGTAATCTGTGGAGAATCAGAGTGTTGATGAAACACTGATATTGCATCGGGATTGAATACAACATTTACCATGCGCACTTTCCTCCATGGGAGTAATGTCTCTAACAGTCTACGCTTTGATCGTTCCCTGGAAGACCAGTAGTAGTTTCCGATGGACATCTGGAGGCTTTCTGTAATCTGTGGACTATCAGAGTGTTGATGAAACACAGAAATTGCATCGGGATTGAATACAACAGTTACCATGCGCACTTTCCTCCATGGGAGTAATTCTCAAACAGTCTACGATTTGATCGTTCCCTGGAAGACCAGTAGTAGTTTCCGATGCACATCTGGTGGCATTCAGTAATCTGTGGACAATCAGAGTGTTGATGAAACACAGAAATTGCCTCGGGATTAAATAAAAGAGTCACCATGCGCACTTTCCACCACGGGAGGTATGTCACAAACAGTCGACAATTTGATCGTTCCCTGGAAGACCAGTAGTAGTTTCCGATGCACATTTTGTGGCATTTTGTAATCTGTGGACTATCAGGGTGTTGATGAAACACAGAAAATGCATCGGGATTGAATACAACAGTCACCATGCGCACTTTCCTTCATGGGAGTAATGTCTCAAGGAGTTTACGATTTGATCGTTCCCTGGAAGGCCAGTAGTAGTTTCCGATGCACATCTGGAGGCATTCTGTAATCTGTGGACTATCAGAGTGTTGATGAAACACTGAAATTGAATCCTGATTGAATACAACAGTCATCATGCGCACTTTCCTCCATGGGAGTAATGTCTCAAACAGTCTACGCTTTGATCGTTCCCTGGAAGACCAGAAATTGTTTCCGATGCACATCTGGAGGCATTCTGTAATCTGTGGAGTATCAGAGTGTTGATGAGACACAGAAATAGCATCGGGATTGAATACAACAGTCACCATGCGCACTTTCCTCCATGGGAGTAATGTCCCAAACAGTCTACGTTTTGATCGTTCCCTGGAAGACCAGTAGTAGTTTCCGATGAACATCTGGTGGCATTCTGTAATCTGTGGACTATCAGAGTGTTGATGAATCACAGAAATTGCAAAGGGATTTAATACAACATTCACCATGCGTACTTTCCTCCACGGGAGTAATGTCTCTAACAGTCTACGCTTTGACTGTTCCCTGGAAGACCGGTAGTAGTTTCCGATTAACATCTGGAGGCATTCTGTAAACTGTGGCCTATCAGAGTGTTGATGAAACACAGAAATTGCATAGGGATTGAATACAACAGTCACCATGTGCACATTCCTCAACGCTATTAATGTCTCAAACAGTCTGCGCTTTTATCGTTCCCTGGAAGACCAGTAGTAGTTTCCGATGAACATCTGGAGGCATTCTGTAACCTGTGGACTATCAGAGTGTTGATGAAACATAGAAATTGCATCGGGATTGAATACAACAGTCACCATGCGCACATTCTTCCACGGGAGTAATGTCTCAAACAGTCTACGGTTTGATCGTTCCCTGGAACACCAGTAGTAGTTTCCGATGCACATCTGGTGGCATTCTGTAATATGTGGACTATCAGAGTGTTGATGAAAGACAGAAATTGCATCGGGAATGAATACAACAGTCACCATGCGAACTTACCTCCACGGGAGGTGTGTCTCAAACAGTCTACGGTTTGATCGTTCCCTGGAAGACCAGTAGTAGTTTCCGATGCACATCTGGTGGCATTCTGTATTCTGTGGACTATCAGAGTGTTGATGAAACACAGAAATAGCATCGGGATTGAATACAACAGTCACCATCCGCACTTTCCTCCATGGGAGTAATGTCTGAAACTGTCTACGCTTTGATCGATAGCTGGAAGACCAGTAGTAGTTTCCGATGCACATCACGTGGCATTCTGTAATCTGTGGACTATCAGAGTGTTGATGAAACACAGAAATTGCATCGGGATTGAATACAACAGTCACCATGCGCACTTTCCTCCATGGGAGTAATGTCCCAAACAGTCTACGCTTTGATCGTTCCCTGGAAGACCAGTAGTAGTTTCCGATGCACATCGGGAGGCATTCTTTATTCTGTGGAGTATCAGAGTGTTGATGAAACACAGATATTGCATCGGGATTGAATACAACAGTTACAATGCGCACTTTCCTCCATGGGAGTAATGTCCCAAACAGTCTACGCTTTGATCGTTCCCTTGAAGACCAGTAGTAGTTTCCGATGCACATCGGGAGGCATTCTATAATCTGTGGACTATCAGAGTGTTGATGAAACACAGAAATTGCATCGGGATTGAATACAACAGTCACCATGAGCACTTTCCTCCATGGGAGTAATGTTTCATAGAGTTTAAGCTTTGATCGTTCCCTGGAGGCCAGTAGCACTTTCCGATGCACATCTGGAGGCATTCTGTAATCTGTGTCTATCAGAGTGTTGATGAAACATAGAAATTGCATCGGGTTTGAATACAACGTCACCTTGAGCACATTCAAGCATAAAAGTAATGTCTCAAACAGTCTGCGCTTTGATCGTTCCCTGGAAGGCCAGTAGTAGTTTCCGATGCACATCTGGAGGCATTCTGTAATCTGTGGACTATCAGAGTGTTGATGAAACAAAGAAATTGCATCGGGATTGAATACAACAGTCACCATGCGCACTTTCCTCCATGGGAGTAATGTCTCAAACAGTCTACGCTTTGATCGTTCCCTGGAAGACCAGTAGTAGTTTTCGATGCACATCTGGAGGTATTCTGTAATCTCTGGAGTATCAGAGTGTTGATGAAACACAGAAATTGCATCGGGATTGAATACAACAGTTACCATGCGCACTTTCCTCCATGGGAGTAATGTCTGAAACAGTCTACGCTTTGATCGTTCCTGGGCAGACCAGTAGAAGTTTCCGATGTACATCTCGTGGCATTCTGTAATCTGTGGACTATCAGAGTGTTGATGAAACACAGAAAATGTATCGGGATTGATTACAACAGTTACCATGCGCACTTTCCTCCATGGGATTAATGTCTCTAAGAGTTTACGCTTTGATCGTTCCTGACAGACCAGTAGTAGTTTCCGATGCATATCTGGCGCCATTCTGTAATCTGTGGACTATCAGAGTGTTGATGAAACACAGAAATTGCATCGGGAATGAATACAACAGTCACCATGCGCACATTCCTCCACGGGAGGTATGTCTCAATCAGTCTACGGTTTGATCGTTCCCTATAAGACCAGTAGTAGTTTCCGATGCACATCTGGTGGCATTCTGTAATCTGTGGACTATCAGAGTATTGATGAAACACAGAAATAGCATTGGGATTGAATACAACAGTCACCATCCGCACTTTCCTCCATGGGAGTAATGTCCTAAACAGTCTACGCTTTGATCGTTTACTGGAAGACCAGTAGTAGTTTCCGATGCACATCTCGTGGCATTATGTATTCTGTGGACTATCAGAGTGTTGATGAAACACAGAAATTGCATCGGGATTGAATACAACAGTTACAATGCGCACTTTCCTCCATGGGAGTAATGTCCCAAACAGTCTACGCTTTGATCGTTCCCTGGAAGACCAGTAGTAGTTTCCGATGCACATCGGGAGGCATTCTGTAATCTGTGGACTATCAGAGTGTTGATGAAACACAGAAATTGCATCGGGATTGAATACAACAGTCACCATGCGCACTTTCCTCCATGGGAGTAATGTTTCATAGAGTTTACGCTTTGATCGTTCCCTGGCAGGCCAGTAGCAGTTTCCGATGCACATCTGGAGGCATTCTGTAATCTGTGGACTATCAGAGTGTTGATGAAACACAGAAATTGCATCGGAATTGAATACAACAGTCACCATGCGCACTTTCCTCCATGGGAGAAATGTCTCAAACAGTCTACGCTTTGATCGTTCCCTGACAGACCAGTAGTAGTTTCCGATGCACATCTGGAGGCATTCTGTATTCTCTGGAGTATCAGAGTGTTGATGAAACACAGATATTGCATCGGGATTGAATACAACAGTTACAATGCGCACTTTCCTCCATGGGAGTAATGTCCCAAACAGTCTACGCTTTGATCGTTCCCTGGAAGACCAATAGTAGATTCCGATGCACATCGGGAGGCATTCTGTAATCTGTGGACTATCAGAGTGTTGATGAAACACAGAAATTGCATCGGGATTGAATATAACAGTTACCATGCGCACTTTCCTCCATGGGAGTAATGTCTGAAACAGTCTACGCTTTGATCGTTCCCGGGAAGACCAGTAGTAGTTTCCGATGCACATCTCTTGGCATTCTGTAATCTGTGGACTATCAGAGTGTGGATGAAACACAGAAAATGTATCGGGATTGATTACAACAGTTACCATGCGCACTTTCCTCCATGGGATTAATGTCTCAAAGAGTTTACGCTTTGATCGTTCCCTGACAGACCAGTAGTAGTTTTCGATGCACATCTGGTGGCATTCTGTAGTCTGTGGACTATCAGGGTGTTGATGAAACACAGAAATAGCATCGGGATTGAATACAGCAGTCAGCATCCGCACTTTCCTCCATGGGAGTAATGTCTGAAACAGTCTACGCTTTGATCGTTCCCGGGAAGACCAGTAGTCGTTTCCGATGCACATATCGTGGCATTCTGTAGTCTGTGGACTATCAGAGTGTTGATGAAACACAGAAAATGTATCGGAATTGATTACGACAGTTACCATGCGTACTTTCCTCCATGGGAGTAATGTCTCAAAGAGTTTACGCTTTGATCGTTCCCTGAAAGACCAGTAGTAGTTTCCGATGCACATCTGGAGGCATTCTGTAATCTGTGGACTATCAGAGTGTTGATGAAACACAGATATTGCATCGGGATTGATTACAACAGTCTCCATGCGCAGTTTCCTTCATGGGAGTAATGTCTTACACAGTCTACGCTTTGATCGTTCCCTGGAAGACCAGAAGTAGTTTCAATTGCACATCTGGAGGCATTCTGTAATCTGTGGACTATCAGAGTGTTGATGAAACACAGAAATTGCATCGGGATTGAATACAACAGTCACCATGCGCACTTTACTCCATGGGAGTAATGTCTCTAACAGTCTACGCTTTGATCGTTCCCTGGAAGACCAGTAGTAGTTTCCGATGCACATCTGGAGGCTTTCCGTAATCTGTGTACTATCAGAGTGTTGGTGAAACACAGAAATTGCATTGGGATTGAATACTACAGTCACCATGCGCACTTTCCTGCATGGGAGTAATGTCCCAAACAGTCTACGCTTTGATCGTTCCCTGGAAGACCAGTAGTAGTTTCCGATTAACATCTGGAGGCATTCTGTAATCTGTGGACTATCAGAGTGTTGATGAAACACAGAAATTTCATCGGGATTGAATACAACAGTCACCATGCGCACTTTCCTCCATGGGAGCAATGTTTCAAAGAGTTCACGCTTTCATCATTCCCTGGAAGAACAGTAGCAGTTTTCGATGCACATCTGGAGGCATTCTGTAATCTGTGTACTATCAGAGTGTTGATGAAACACAGAAATTGCATCAGGATTGAATACAATAGTCACCATGAGCACATTCCTCCATAAAAGCAATGTCTCAAACAGTCTACACTTTGATCGTTCTCTGGATGACCAGTAGTAGTTTCCGATGCTCATCTGGAGGCATTCTGTAATCTGTGGAGTATCATAGGGTTGATAAGACACAGAAATTGCATCGGGATTGAATACAACAGTCACCATGCGCACTTTCCTCCATTGGGGGTAATGTCTCAAACAGTCTACGCTTTGATCGTTCCCTGGAAGACCAGAAATAGTTTCCGATGCACATCTGGAGGCATTCTGTAATATGTGGAGTATCAGAGTGTTGATGAGACACAGAAATTGCATCGGGATTGAATACAACAGTCACCATGCGCACTTTCCTCCACGGGAGGTGTGTCTCAATCAGTCTACGGTTTGATCGTTCCCTATAAGACCAGTAGTAGTTTCCGATGCACATCTGGTGGCATTCTGTAATCTGTGGACTATCAGAGTGTTGATGAAACACAGAAATAGCATTGGGATTGAATACAACAGTCACCATCCGCACTTTCCTCCATGGGAGTAATGTCCTAAACAGTCTACGCTTTGATCGTTTACTGGAAGACCAGTAGTAGTTTCCGATGCACATCTCGTGGCATTATGTATTCTGTGGACTATCAGAGTGTTGATGAAACACAGAAATTGCATCGGGATTGAATACAACAGTTACAATGCGCACTTTCCTCCATGGGAGTAATGTCCCAAACAGTCTACGCTTTGATCGTTCCCTGGAAGACCAGTAGTAGTTTCCGATGCACATCGGGATTCATTCTGTAATCTGTGGACTATCAGAGTGTTGATGAAACACAGAAATTGCATCGGGATTGAATACAACAGTCACCATGCGCACTTTCCTCCATGGGAGTAATGTCTCAAACAGTCTACGCTTCTATCGTTCCCTGACAGACCAGTAGTAGTTTCCGATCCACATCTGGAGGCATTCTGTAATCTGTGGACTATCAGAGTGTTGATGAAACACAGATATTGCATCGGGATTGAATACAACAGTTACAATGCGCACTTTCCTCCATGGGAGTAATGTCCCAAACAGTCTACGCTTTGATCGTTCCCTGGAAGACCAATAGTAGTTTCCGATGCACATCGGGGGGCATTCTGTAATCTGTGGACTATCAGAGTGTTGATGAAACACAGAAATTGCATCGGGATTGAATATAACAGTTACCATGCGCACTTTCCTCCATGGGAGTAATGTCTGAAACAGTCTACGCTTTGATCGTTCCCGGGAAGACCAGTAGTAGTTTCCGATGCACATCTCGTGGCATTCTGTAATCTGTGGACTATCAGAGTGTGGATGAAACACAGAAAATGTATCGGGATTGATTACAACAGTTACCATGCGCACTTTCCTCCATGGGATTAATGTCTCAAAGAGTTTACGCTTTGATCGTTCCCTGACAGACCAGTAGTAGTTTCCGATGCATATCTGGTGCCATTCTGTAATCTGTGGACTATCAGAATGTTTATGAAACACAGAAATTGCATCGGGAATGAATACAACAGTCACCATGAACACTTTGCTCCACGGGAGGGAGGTCTCAAACAGTCTACGGTTTGATCGTTCCCTGGAAGACCAGTAGTAGTTTCCGATGCACATCTGGTGGCATTTTGTAATCTGTGGACTATCAGAGTGTTGATGAAACACAGAAATAACATCGGGATTGAATACAGCAGTCACCATCCGCACTTTCCTCCATGGGAGTAATGTCTGAAACAGTCTACGATTTGATCGTTCCCGGGAAGACCAGTAGTCGTTTCCGATGCACATATCGTGGCATTCTGTAGTCTGTGGACTATCAGAGTGTTGATGAAACACAGAAAATGTATCGGAATTGATTACGACAGTTACCATGCGTACTTTCCTCCATGGCAGTAATGTCTCAAAGAGTTTACGCTTTGATCGTTCCCTGAAAGACCAGTAGTAGTTTCCGATGCACATCTGGAGGCATTCTGTAATCTGTGGACTATCAGAGTGTTGATGAAACACAGATATTGCATCGGGATTGATTACAACTGTCTCCATGCGCAGTTTCCTTCATGGGAGTAATGTCTTAAACAGTCTACGCTTTGATCGTTCCCTGGAAGACCAGAAGTAGTTTCAATTGCACATCTGGAGGCATTCTGTAATCTGTGGACTATCAGAGTGTTGATGAAACACAGAAATTGCATCGGGATTGAATACAACAGTCACCATGCGCACTTTACTCCATGGGAGTAATGTCTCTAACAGTCTACGCTTTGATCGTTCCCTGGAAGACCAGTAGTAGTTTCCGATGCACATCTGGAGGCTTTCCGTAACCTGTGGACTATCAGAGTGTTGATGAAACACAGAAATTGCATCGGGATTGAATACAACAGTCACCATGCGCACTTTCCTCCATGGGAGTAATGTCCCAAACAGTCTACGCTTTGATCGTTCCCTGGAAGACCAGTAGTAGTTTCCGATTAACATCTGGAGGCATTCTGTAATCTGTGGACTATCAGAGTGTTGATGAAACATAGAAATTGCATCGGGATTGAATACAACAGTCACCATGCGCACTTTCCTCCATGGGAGCAATGTTTCAAAGAGTTCACGCTTTCATCGTTCCCTGGAAGACCAGTAGCAGTTTTCGATGCACATTTGGAGGCATTCTGTAATCTGTGTACTATCAGAGTGTTGATGAAACACAGAAATTGCATCAGGATTGAATACAATAGTCACCATGAGCACATTCCTCCATAAAAGCAATGTCTCAAACAGTCTACACTTTGATCGTTCTCTGGATGACCAGTAGTAGTTTCCGATGCTCATCTGGAGGCATTCTGTAATCTGTGGAGTATCATAGGGTTGATAAGACACAGAAATTGCATCGGGATTGAATACAACAGTCACCATGCGCACTTTCCTCCATGGGGGTAATGTCTCAAACAGTCTAGCTTTGATCGTTCCCTGGAAGACCAGAAATAGTTTCCGATGCACATCTGGAGGCATTCTGTAATATGTGGAGTATCAGAGTGTTGATGAGACACAGAAATTGCATCGGGATTGAATACAACAGTCACCATGCGCACTTTCCTCCACGGGAGGTGTGTCTCAATCAGTCTACGGTTTGATCGTTCCCTATAAGACCAGTAGTAGTTTCCGATGCACATCTGGTGGCATTCTGTAATCTGTGGACTATCAGAGTGTTGATGAAACACAGAAATAGCATTGGGATTGAATACAACAGTCACCATCCGCACTTTCCTCCATGGGAGTAATGTCCTAAACAGTCTACGCTTTGATCGTTTACTGGAAGACCAGTAGTAGTTTCCGATGCACATCTCGTGGCATTATGTATTCTGTGGACTATCAGAGTGTTGATGAAACACAGAAATTGCATCGGGATTGAATACAACAGTTACAATGCGCACTTTCCTCCATGGGAGTAATGTCCCAAACAGTCTACGCTTTGATCGTTCCCTGGAAGACCAGTAGTAGTTTCCGATGCACATCGGGATTCATTCTGTAATCTGTGGACTATCAGAGTGTTGATGAAACACAGAAATTGCATCGGGATTGAATACAACAGTCACCATGCGCACTTTCCTCCATGGGAGTAATGTCTCAAACAGTCTACGCTTTGATCGTTCCCTGACAGACCAGTAGTAGTTTCCGATCCACATCTGGAGGCATTCTGTAATCTGTGGACTATCAGAGTGTTGATGAAACACAGATATTGCATCGGGATTGAATACAACAGTTACAATGCGCACTTTCCTCCATGGGAGTAATGTCCCAAACAGTCTACGCTTTGATCGTTCCCTGGAAGACCAATAGTAGTTTCCGATGCACATCGGGAGGCATTCTGTAATCTGTGGACTATCAGAGTGTTGATGAAACACAGAAATTGCATCGGGATTGAATATAACAGTTACCATGCGCACTTTCCTCCATGGGAGTAATGTCTGAAACAGTCTACGCTTTGATCGTTCCCGGGAAGACCAGTAGTAGTTTCCGATGCACATCTCGTGGCATTCTGTAATCTGTGGACTATCAGAGTGTGGATGAAACACAGAAAATGTATCGGGATTGATTACAACAGTTACCATGCGCACTTTCCTCCATGGGATTAATGTCTCAAAGAGTTTACGCTTTGATCGTTCCCTGACAGACCAGTAGTTGTTTCCGATGCATATCTGGTGCCATTCTGTAATCTGTGGACTATCAGAATGTTTATGAAACACAGAAATTGCATCGGGAATGAATACAACAGTCACCATGAACACTTTGCTCCACGGGAGGGAGGTCTCAAACAGTCTACGGTTTGATCGTTCCCTGGAAGACCAGTAGTAGTTTCCGATGCACATCTGGTGGCATTCTGTAATCTGTGGACTATCAGAGTGTTGATGAAACACAGAAATAACATCGGGATTGAATACAGCAGTCACCATCCGCACTTTCCTCCATGGGAGTAATGTCTGAAACAGTCTACGATTTGATCGTTCCCGGGAAGACCAGTAGTCGTTTCCGATGCACATATCGTGGCATTCTGTAGTCTGTGGACTATCAGAGTGTTGATGAAACACAGAAAATGTATCGGAATTGATTACGACAGTTACCATGCGTACTTTCCTCCATGGCAGTAATGTCTCAAAGAGTTTACGCTTTGATCGTTCCCTGAAAGACCAGTAGTAGTTTCCGATGCACATCTGGAGGCATTCTGTAATCTGTGGACTATCAGAGTGTTGATGAAACACAGATATTGCATCGGGATTGATTACAACTGTCTCCATGCGCAGTTTCCTTCATGGGAGTAATGTCTTAAACAGTCTACGCTTTGATCGTTCCCTGGAAGACCAGAAGTAGTTTCAATTGCACATCTGGAGGCATTCTGTAATCTGTGGACTATCAGAGTGTTGATGAAACACAGAAATTGCATCGGGATTGAATACAACAGTCACCATGCGCACTTTACTCCATGGGCGTAATGTCTCTAACAGTCTACGCTTTGATCGTTCCCTGGAAGACCAGTAGTAGTTTCCGATGCACATCTGGAGGCTTTCCGTAATCTGTGGACTATCAGAGTGTTGATGAAACACAGAAATTGCATCGGGATTGAATACAACAATCACCATGCGCACTTTCCTCCATGGGAGTAATGTCCCAAACAGTCTACGCTTTGATCGTTCCCTGGAAGACCAGTAGTAGTTTCCGATTAACATCTGGAGGCATTCTGTAATCTGTGGACTATCAGAGTGTTGATGAAACATAGAAATTGCATCGGGATTGAATACAACAGTCACCATGCGCACTTTCCTCCATGGGAGCAATGTTTCAAAGAGTTCACGCTTTCATCGTTCCCTGGAAGACCAGTAGCAGTTTTCGATGCACATTTGGAGGCATTCTGTAATCTGTGTACTATCAGAGTGTTGATGAAACACAGAAATTGCATCAGGATTGAATACAATAGTCACCATGAGCACATTCCTCCATAAAAGCAATGTCTCAAACAGTCTACACTTTGATCGTTCCCTGGAAGACCAGTAGTAGTTTCCGATGCTCATCTGGAGGCATTCTGTAATCTGTGGAGTATCATAGTGTTGATAAGACACAGAAATTGCATCGGGATTGAATACAACAGTCACCATGCGCACTTTCCTCCATGGGAGTAATGTCCCAAACAGTCTACGCTTTGATCGTTACCTGGAAGACCAGAAATAGTTTCCGATGCACATCTGGAGGCATTCTGTAATCTGTGGAGTATCAGAGTGTTGATGAGACACAGAAATTGCATCGGGATTGAATACAACAGTCACCATGCGCACTTTCCTCCATGGGAGTAATGTCCCAAACAGTCTACGCTTTGATCGTTCCCTGGAAGACCAGTAGTAGTTTCCGATTAACATCTGGAGGCATTCTGTAATCTGTGGACTATCAGAGTGTTGATGAAACACAGAAATTGCATCGGGATTGAATACAACAGTCACCATGCGCACTTTCCTCCATGGGAGCAATGTTTCAAAGAGTTCACGCTTTCATCGTTCCCTGGAAGAACAGTAGCAGTTTTCGATGCACATCTGGAGGCATTCTGTAATCTGTGTACTATCAGAGTGTTGATGAAACACAGAAATTGCATCAGGATTGAATACAATAGTCACCATGAGCACATTCCTCCATAAAAGCAACGTCTCAAACAGTCTACACTTTGATCGTTCCCTGGAAGACCAGTAGTAGTTTCCGATGCTCATCTGAAGGCATTCTGTAATCTGTGGAGTATCATAGGGTTGATAAGACACAGAAATTGCATCGGGATTGAATACAACAGTCACCATGCGCACTTTCCTCCATGGGAGTAATGTCTCAAACAGTCTATGCTTTGATCGTTCCCTGGAAGACCAGAAATACTTTCCGATGCATATCTGGAGGCATTCTGTAATCTGTGGAGTATCAGAGTGTTGATGAGACACAGAAATTGCATCGGGATTAAATACAACAGTCACCATGCGCACTTTCCTCCACGGGAGGTGTGTCTCAATCAGTCTACGGTTTGATCGTTCCCAATAAGACCAGTAGTAGTTTCCGATGCACATCTGGTGGCATTCTGTAATCTGTGGACTATCAGAGTGTTGATGAAACACAGAAATAGCATTAGGATTGAATACAACTGTCACCATCCGCACTTTCCTCCATGGGAGTAATGTCCTAAACAGTCTACGCTTTGATCGTTTACTGGAAGACCAGTAGTAGTTTCCGATGCACATCTCGTGGCATTATGTATTCTGTGGACTATCAGTGTGTTGATGAACACAGAAATTGCATCGGGATTGAATACAACAGTTACAATGCGCACTTTCCTCCATGGGAGTAATGTCCCAAACAGTCTACGCTTTGATCGTTCCCTGGAAGACCAGTAGTAGCTTCCGATGCACATCGGGAGGCATTCTGTAATCTGTGGACTATCAGAGTGTTGATGAAACACAGAAATTGCATCGGGATTGAATACAACAGTCACCATGCGCACTTCCCTCCATGGGAGTAATGTTTCATAGAGTTTACGCTTTGATCGTTCCCTGGCAGGCCAGTAGCAGTTTCCGATGCACATCTGGAGGCATTCTGTAATCTGTGGACTATCAGAGTGTTGATGAAACACAGAAATTGCATCGGGATTGAATACAACAGTCACCATGCGCACTTTCCTCCATGGGAGTAATGTCTGAAACAGTCTACGCTTTGATCGTTCCCTGGCAGACCAGTAGTAGTTTCCGATGCACATCTCGTGGCATTCTGTAATCTGTGGACTATCAGAGTGTGGATGAAACACAGAAAATGTATCGGGATTGATTACAACAGTTACCATGCGCACTTTCCTCCATGGAATTAATGTCTCAAAGAGTTTACCCTTTGATCGTTCCCTGACAGACCAGTAGTAGTTTCCGATGCATATCTGGTGCCATTCTGTAATCTGTGGACTATCAGAATGTTTATGAAACACAGAAATTGCATCGGGAATGAATAAAACAGTCACCATGAACACTTTGCTCCACGGGAGGGAGGTCTCAAACAGTCTACGGTTTGATCGTTCCCTGGAAGACCAGTAGTAGTTTCCGATGCACATCTGGTGGCACTCTGTAATCTGTGGACTATCAGAGTGTTGATGAAACACAGAAATAGCATCGGGATTGAATACAGCAGTCACCATCCGCACTTTCCTCCATGGGGGTAATGTCTGAAACAGTCTACGATTTGATCGTTCCCGGGAAGACCAGTAGTCGTTTCCGATGCACATATCGTGGCATTCTGTAGTCTGTGGACTATCAGAGTGTTGATGAAACACAGAAAATGTATCGGAATTGATTACGACAGTTACCATGCGTACTTTCCTCCATGGGAGTAATGTCTCAAAGAGTTTACGCTTTGATCGTTCCCTGAAAGACCAGTAGTAGTTTCCGATGCACATCTGGAGGCATTCTGTAATCTGTGGACTAACAGAGTGTTGATGAAACACAGATATTGCATCGGGATTGATTACAACAGTCTCCATGCGCATTTTCCTTCTTGGGAGTAATGTCTTAAACAGTCTACGCTTTGATCGTTCCCTGGAAGACCAGAAGTAGTTTCAATTGCACATCTGGAGGTATTCTGTAATGTGTGGACTATCAGAGTGTTGATGAAACACAGAAATTGCATCGGGATTGAATACAACAGTCACCATGCGCACTTTACTCCATGGGAGTAATGTCTCTAACAGTCTACGCTTTGATCGTTCCCTGGAAGACCAGTAGTAGTTTCCGATGCACATCTGGAGGCTTTCCGTAATCTGTGGACTATCAGAGTGTTGATGAAATACAGAAATTGCATCGGGATTGAATACAACAGTCACCATGCGCACTTTCCTCCATGGGAGTAATGTCCCAAACAGTCTACGCTTTGATCGTTCCCTGGAAGACCAGTAGTAGTTTCCGATTAACATCTGGAGGCATTCTGTAATCTGTGGACTATCAGAGTGTTGATGAAACACAGAAATTGCATCGGGATTGAATACAACAGTCACCATGCGCACTTTCCTCCATGGGAGCAATGTTTCAAAGAGTTCACGCTTTCATCGTTCCCTGGAAGACCAGTAGCAGTTTTCGATGCACATCTGGAGGCATTCTGTAATCTGTGTACTATCAGAGTGTTGATGAAACACAGAAATTGCATCAGGATTGAATACAATAGTCACCATGAGCACATTGCTCCATAAAAGCAATGTCTCAAACAGTCTACACTTTGATCGTTCCCTGGAAGACAAGTAGTAGTTACCGATGCTCATCTGGAGGCATTCTGTAATCTGTGGAGTATCATAGTGTTGATAAGACACAGAAATTGCATCGGGATTGAATACAACAGTCACCATGCGCACTTTCCTCCATGGGAGTAATGTCCCAAACAGTCTACGCTTTGATCGTTCCCTGGAAGACCAGTAGTAGTTTCCGATGAACATCTGGTGGCATTCTGTAATCTGTGGACTATCAGAGTGTTGATGAAACACAGAAATTGCATCGGGATTGAATACAACAGTCACCATGCGCACTTTCCTCCACGCTAGTAATGTCCCAAACAGTCTGCGCTTTTATCGTCCCCTGGAAGACCAGTAGTTGTTTCCGATGAACATCTGGAGGCATTCTGTAACCTGTGGACTATCAGAGTGTTGATGAAACATAGAAATTGCATCGGGATTGAATACAACAGTCACCATCCGCACTTCCCTCCATGGGAGTAATGTCCCAAACAGTCTACGCTTTGATCGTTACCTGGAAGACCAGTAGTAGTTTCCGATGCACATCGGGAGGCATTCTATAATCTGTGGACTATCAGAGTGTTGATGAAACACAGAAATTGCATCGGATTGAATACAACAGTCACCATGCTCACTTTCCTCCATGGGAGTAATGTTTCATAGAGTTTAAGCTTTGATCGTTCCCTGGAAGGCCAGTAGCAGTTTCCGATGCACATCTGGAGGCATTCTGTAATCTGTGGACTATCAGATTGTTGATGAAACATAGAAATTGCATCGGGATTGAATACAACGTCACCATGAGCACATTCAAGCATAAAAGTAATGTCTCAAACAGTCTACGCTTTGATCGTTCCCTGGAAGACGAGTAGTAGTTTCCGATGCACATCTGGTGGCATTCTGTAATCTGTGGACTATCAGAGTGTTGATGAAACACAGAAATAGCATCGGGATTGAATACAACAGTCACCATCCGCACTTTCCTCCACGGGAGTAATGTCCTAAACAGTCTACGCTTTGATCGTTTACTGGAAGACCAGTAGTAGTTTCCGATGCACATCTCGTGGCATTATGTATTCTGTGGACTATCAGAGTGTTGATGAAACACAGAAATTGCATCGGGATTGAATACAACAGTCACCATGCGCACTTTCCTCCATGGGAGTAATGTCTCAAACAGTCTACGCTTTGATCGTTCCCTGGAAGACCAGTAGTAGTTTCCGATGCACATCTGGAGGCATTCTGTAATCTCTGGAGTATCTGAGAGTTGATGAAACACAGATATTGCATCGGGATTGAATACAACACTTACCATGCGCACTTTCCTCCATGGGAGTAATGTCTCTAACAGTCTACGCTTTGATCGTTCCCTGGAAGACCAATAGTAGTTTCCGATGCAAATCTGGAGGCTTTCTATAATCTGTGGACTATCAGAGTGTTGATGAAACACAGAAATTGCATCGGGATTGAATACGACACTCACCATGCGCACTTTCCTCCATGGGAGTAATGTTTCATAGAGTTTACGCTTTGATCGTTCCCTGGAAGGCCAGTAGCAGTTTCCGATGCACATCTGGAGGCATTCTGTAATCTGTGGACTATCAGAGTGTTGATGAAACACAGAAATTGCATCGGGATTGAATACAACAGTCACCATGCGCACTTTCCTCCATGGGAGTAATGTCTCAAACAGTCTACGCTTTGATCGTTCCCTGGAAGACCAGTAGTAGTTTCCGATGCACATCTGGAGGCATTCTGTAAACTCTGGAGTATCTGAGTGTTGATGAAACACAGATATTGCATCGGGATTGAATACAACACTTACCATGCGCACTTTCCTCCATGGGAGTAATGTCTCTAACAGTCTACGCTTTGATCGTTCCCTGGAAGACCAGTAGTAGTTTCCGATGCACATCTGGTGGCATTCTGTAATCTGTGGACTATCAGAGTGTTGATGAAACACAGAAATAGCATCGGGATTGAATACAGCAGTCACCATCTGCACTTTCCTCCATGGGAGAAATGTCTGAAACAGTCTACACTTTGATCGTTTGCTGGAAGACCAGTAGTAGTTTCCGATGCACATCTCGTGGCATTCTGTAATCTGTTGACTATCAGAGTGTTGATGAAACACAGAAATAGCATCGGGATTGAATACAACAGTCACCATGCGCACTTTCCTCCATGGGAGTAATGTCCCAAACAGTCTACGCTTTGATCGTTCCCTGGAAGACCAGTAGTAGCTTCCGATGCACATCTGGAGGCATTCTGTAATCTCTGGAGTATCAGAGTGTTGATGAAACACAGATATTGCATCGGGATTGAATACAACACTTACCATGCGCACTTTCCTCCATGGGAGTAATGTCTGTAACAGTCTACGCTTTGATCGTTCCCTGGAAGACCAGTAGTAGTTTCCGATGCACATCTGGAGGCTTTCTGTAATCTGTGGACTATCAGAGTGTTGATGAAACACAGAAATTGAATCAGGATTGAATACAACAGTAACCATGCGCACTTTCTTCCATGGGAGTAATGTCTGAAACAGTCTACGCTTTGATCGTTCCCGGGAAGACCAGTAGTCGTTTCCGATGCACATATCGTGGCATTCTGTAGTCTGTGGACTATCAGAGTGTTGATGAAACACAGAAAATGTATCGGGATTGATTACGACAGTTACCATGCGTACTTTCCTCCATGGGAGTAATGTCTCAAAGAGTTTACGCTTTGATCGTTCCCTGAAAGACCAGTAGTAGTTTCCGATGCACATCTGGAGGCATTCTCTAATCTGTGGACTATCAGAGTGTTGATGAAACACAGAAATTGCATCGGGATTGATTACAACAGTCTCCATGCGCAGTTTCCTTCATGGGAGTAATGTCTTAAACAGTCTACGCTTTGATCGTTCCCTGGAAGACCAGAAGTAGTTTCAATTGCACATCTGGAGGCATTTTGTAATCTGTGGACTATCAGAGTGTTGATGAAACACAGAAATTGCATCGGGATTGAATACAACAGTCACCATGCGCACTTTCCTCCATGGGAGTAATGTCTCAAACAGTCTACGCTTTGATCGTTCCCTGGAAGACCAGTAGTAGTTTCCGATGCACATCTGGAGGCATTCTGTAATCTCTGGAGTATCAGAGTGTTGATGAAACACAGATATTGCATCGGGATTGAATACAACACTTACCATGCGCACTTTCCTCCATGGGAGTAATGTCTCTAACAGTCAACGCTTTGATCGTTCCCTGGAAGACCAGTAGTAGTTTCCGATGCAAATCTGGAGGCTTTCTGTAATCTGTGGACTTTCAGAGTGTTGATGAAACACAGAAATTGCATCGGGATTGAATATAACAGTTACCATGAGCACTTTCCTCCATGGGAGTAATGTCTGAAACAGTCTACGCTTTGATCGTTCCCGGGAAGACCAGTAGTAGTTTCCGATGCACATCTCGTGGCATTCTGTAATCTGTGGACAATCAGAGTGTTGATGAAACACAGAAAATGTATCGGGATTGATTACAACAGTTACCATGCGCACTTTCCTCCATGGGATTAATGTCTCAAAGAGTTTACGCTTTGATCGTTCCCTGACAGACCAGTAGTAGTTTCCGATGCATATCTGGTGCCATTCTGTAATCTGTGGACTATCAGAATGTTTATGAAACACAGAAATTGCATCGGGAATGAATACAACAGTCACCATGAACACTTTCCTCCACGGGAGGGAGGTCTCAAACAGTCTACGGTTGGTCGTTCCCTGGAAGACCAGTAGTAGTTTCCGATGCACATCTGATGGCATTCTGTAATCTGTGGACTATCAGAGTGTTGATGAAACACAGAAATAGCATCGGGATTGAATACAGCAGTCACCATCCGCACTTTCCTCCATGGGAGAAATGTCTGAAACAGTCTACGCTTTGATCCTTTGCTGGAAGACCAGTAGTAGTTTCCGATGCACATCTCGTGGCATTCTGTAATCTGTTGACTATCAGAGTGTTGATGAAACACAGAAATTGCATCGGGATTGAATACAACAGTCACCATGCGCACTTTCCTCCATGGGAGTAATGTCCCAAACAGTCTACGCTTTGATCGTTCCCTGGAAGACCAGTAGTAGTTTCCGATGCACATCTGGAGGCATTCTGTAATCTCTGGAGTATCAGAGTGTTGATGAAACACAGATATTGCATTGGGATTGAATACAACACTTACCATGCGCACTTTCCTCCATGGGAGTAATGTCTCTAACAGTCTACGCTTTGATCGTTCCCTGGAAGACCAGTAGTAGTTTCCGATGCACATCTGGAGGCTTTCTGTAATCTGTGGACTATCAGAGTGTTGATGAAACACAGAAATTGAATCAGGATTGAATACAACAGTTACCATGCGCACTTTCTTCCATGGGAGTAATGTCTGAAACAGTCTACGCTTTGATCGTTCCCGGGAAGACCAGTAGTCGTTTCCGATGCACATATCGTGGCATTCTGTAGTCTCTGGACTATCATAGTGTTGATGAAACACAGAAAATGTATCGGGATTGATTACGACAGTTACAATGCGTACTTTCCTCCATGGGAGTAATGTCTCAAAGAGTTTACGCTTTGATCGTTCCCTGAAAGACCAGTAGTAGTTTCCGATGCACATCTGGAGGCATTCTCTAATCTGTGGACTATCAGAGTGTTGATGAAACACAGAAATTGCATCGGGATTGAATATAACAGTTACCATGAGCACTTTCCTCCATGGGAGTAATGTCTGAAACAGTCTACGCTTTGATCGTTCCCGGGAAGACCAGTAGTAGTTTCCGATGCACATCTCGTGGCATTCTGTAATCTGTGGACTATCAGAGTGTTGATGAAACACAGAAAATGTATCGGGATTGATTACAACAGTCACCATGAACACTTTCCTCCACGGGAGGGAGGTCTCAAACAGTCTACGGTTGGTCGTTCCCTGGAAGACCAGTAGTAGTTTCCGATGCACATCTGATGGCATTCTGTAATCTGTGGACTATCAGAGTGTTGATGAAACACAGAAATAGCATCGGGATTGAATACAGCAGTCACCATCCGCACTTTCCTCCATGGGAGAAATGTCTGAAACAGTCTACGCTTTGATCGTTTGCTGGAAGACCAGTAGTAGTTTCCGATGCACATCTCGTGGCATTCTGTAATCTGTTGACTATCAGAGTGTTGATGAAACACAGAAATTGCATCGGGATTGAATACAACAGTCACCATGCGCACTTTCCTCCATGGGAGTAATGTCCCAAACAGTCTACGCTTTGATCGTTCCCTGGAAGACCAGTAGTAGTTTCCGATGCACATCTGGAGGCATTCTGTAATCTCTGGAGTATCAGAGTGTTGATGAAACACAGATATTGCATCGGGATTGAATACAACACTTACCATGCGCACTTTCCTCCATGGGAGTAATGTCTCTAACAGTCTACGCTTTGATCGTTCCCTGGAAGACCAGTAGTAGTTTCCGATGTACATCTGGATTCTTTCTGTAATCTGTGGACTATCAGAGTGTTGATGAAACACAGAAATCGAATCAGGATTGAATACAACAGTTACCATGCGCACTTTCTTCCATGGGAGTAATGTCTGAAACAGTCTACGCTTTGATCGTTCCCGGGAAGACCAGTAGTCGTTTCCGATGCACATATCGTGGCATTCTGTAGTCTGTGGACTATCAGAGTGTTGATGAAACACAGAAAATGTATCGGGATTGATTACGACATTTACCATGCGTACTTTCCTCCATGGGAGTAATGTCTCAAAGAGTTTACGCTTTGATCGTTCCCTGAAAGACCAGTAGTAGTTTCCGATGCACATCTGGAGGCATTCTCTAATCTGTGGACTATCAGAGTGTTGATGAAACCAGAAATTGCACCGGGATTGATTACAACAGTCTCCATGCGCAGTTTCCTTCATGGGAGTGTTGTCTTAAACAGTCTACGCTTTGATCGTTCCCTGGAAGACCAGAAGTAGTTTCAATTGCACATCTGGCGGCATTCTGTAATCTGTGGACTATCAGAGTGTTGATGAAACACAGAAATAGCATCGGGATTGAATACAACAGTCACCATGCGCACTTTCCTCCATGGGAGTAATGTCTCAATCAGTCTACGCTTTGATCGTTCCCTGGAAGACCAGTAGTAGTTTCCGATGCACATCTGGAGGCATTCTGTAATCTCTGGAGTATCAGAGTGTTGATGAAACACAGATATTGCATCGGGATTGAATACAACACTTACCATGCGCACTTTCCTCCATGGGATTAATGTCTCAAAGAGTTTACGCTTTGATCGTTCCCTGACAGACCAGTAGTAGTTTCCGATGCATATCTGGTGCCATTCTGTAATCTGTGGACTATCAGAATGTTTATGAAACACAGAAATTGCATCGGGAATGAATACAACAGTCACCATGTACACTTTCCTCCACGGGAGGGAGGTCTCAAACAGTCTACGGTTTGATAGTTCCCTGGAAGACCAGTAGTAGTTTCCGATGCACATCTGGTGGCATTCTGTAATCTGTGGACTATCAGAGTGTTGATGAAACACAGAAATAGCATCGGGATTGAATACAGCAGTCACCATCCGCACTTTCCTCCATGGGAGTAATGTCTGAAACAGTCTACGCTTTGATCGTTTGCTGGAAGACCAGTAGTAGTTTCCGATGCACATCTCGTGGCATTCTGTAATCTGTTGACTATCAGAGTGTTGATGAAACACAGAAATTGCATAGGGATTGAATACAACAGTCACCATGCGCACTTTCCTCCATGGGAGTAATGTCCCAAACAGTCTACGCTTTGATCGTTCCCTGGAAGGCCAGTAGTAGTTTCCGATGCACATCTGGAGGCATTCTGTAATCTCTGGAGTATCAGAATGTTGATGAAACACAGATATTGCATCGGGATTGAATACAACACTTACCATGCGCACTTTCCTCCATGGGAGTAATGTCTCAAAGAGTTTACGCTTTGATCGTTCCCAGAAAGAACAGTAGTAGTTTCCGATGCACATCTGGAGGCATTCTGTAATCTGTGGACTATCAGAGTGTTGATGAAACACAGAAATTGCATCGGGATTTATTACAACAGTCTCCATGCGCAGTTTCCTTCATGGGAGTAATGTCTTAAACAGTCTACGCTTTGATCGTTCCCTGGAAGACCAGAAGTAGTTTCAATTGCACATCTGGAGGCATTCTGTAATCTGTGGACTATCAGAGTGTTGATGAAACACAGAAATTGCATCGGGATTGAATACAACAGTCACCATGCGCACTTTACTCCATGGGAGTAATGTCTCTAACAGTCTACGCTTTGATCGTTCCCTGGAAGACCAGTAGTAGTTTCCGATGCACGTCTGGAGGCTTTCCGTAATCTGTGGACTATCAGAGTGTTGATGAAACACAGAAATTGCATCGGGATTGAATACAACAGTCACCATGCGCACTTTCCTCCATGGGAGTAATGTCCCAAACAGTCTACGCTTTGATCGTTCCCTGGAAGACCAGTAGTAGTTTCCGATTAACATCTGGAGGCATTCTGTAATCTGTGGACTATCAGAGTGTTGATGAAACACAGAAATTGCATCGGGATTGGATACAACAGTCACCATGCGCACATTCCTCCATGGGAGCAATGTTTCAAAGAGTTCACGCTTTCATCATTCCCTGGAAGACCAGTAGCAGTTTTCGATGCACATCTGGAGGCATTCTGTAATCTGTGTACTATCAGAGTGTTGATGAAACACAGAAATTGCATCGGGATTGAATACAACAGTCATCATGAGCACATTCCTCCATAAAAGCAATGTCTCAAACAGTCTACGCCTTGATCGTTCCCTGGAAGACCAGAAATAGTTTCCGATGCACATCTTTAAGCATTCTGTAATCTGTGGAGTATCAGAGTGTTGATGAGACACAGAAATTGCATCGGGATTGAATACAACAGTCACCATGCGCACTTTCCTCCATGGGAGTAATGTCCCAAACAGTCTAAGCTTTGATCGTTCCCTGGAAGACCAGTAGTAGTTTCCGATGAACATCTGGTGGCATTCTGTAATCTGTGGACTATCAGAGTGTTGATGAATCACAGAAATTGCAACGGGATTGAATACAACATTCACCAGGCGCACTTTCCTCCACTGGAGGTATATCTCAAACAGTCTACGCTTTGACTGTTCCCTGGAAGACCGGTAGTAGTTTCCGATGAACATCTGGAGGCATTCTGTAATCTGTGGACTATCAGAGTGATGATGAAACACAGAAATTGCATCGGGATTGAATACAACAGTAACCATGCGCACTTTCCTCCACGCTAGTAATGTCCCAAACAGTCTGCGCTTTTATCGTTCCCTGGAAGACCTGTAGTAGTTTCCGATGAACATCTGGAGGCATTCTGTAACCTGTGGACTATCAGAGTGTTGATGAAACATAGAAATTGCATCGGGATTGAATACGACAGTCACCATGCGCACATTCTTCCACGGGGAGTAAAGTCTCAAAGAGTCTACGCTTTGATCGTTCCCTGGAAGACCAGTAGTAGTTTCCGATGCATATCTGGTGCCATTCTGTAATCTGTGGAGTATCAGAGTGTTGATGAAACACAGAAATAGCATCGGGATTGAATACAACAGTCACAATCCGCACTTCCCTCCATGGGAGTAATGTCCCAAACAGTCTACGCTTTGATCGTTCCCTGGAAGACTAGTAGTAGTTTCCGATGCACATCGGGAGGCATTCTATAATCTGTGGACTATCAGAGTGTTGATGAAACACAGAAATTGCATCGGATTGAATACAACAGTCACCATGCTCACTTTCCTCCATGGGAGTAATGTTTCATAGAGTTTAAGCTTTGATAGTTCCCTGAAAGACCAGTAGTAGTTACGATGCACATCTGGAGGCATTCTGTAATCTGTGGACTATCAGAGTGTTGATGTAACACAGAAATTGCATCGGGATTGAATACAACAGTCACCATGCGCACTTTACTCCATGGGAGAAATGTCTCTAACAGTCTACGCTTTGATCGTTCCCTGGAAGACCAGTAGTAGTTTCCGATGCACATCTGGAGGCTTTCCGTAATCTGTGGAGTATCAGAGTGTTGATGAAACACAGAAATTGCATCGGGATTGAATACAACAGTCACCATGCGCACATTCTTCCACGGGAGTAATGTCTCAAACAGTCTACGCTTTGATCGATCCCTGGAACACCAGTAGTAGTTTCCGATCCACATCTGGTGGCATTCTGTTATCTGTAGACTATCAGAGTGTTTATGAAACACAGAAATTGCATCGGGATTGAATACAACAGTCACCATGCGCACTTTCCTCCATGGGAGTAATTCTCAAACAGTCTATGCTTTGATCGTTCCCTAGAAGACCAGTAGTAGTTTCCGATGCACATCTGGTGGCATTCTGTAATCTGTGGACTATCAGAGTGTTGATGAAACACAGAAATAGCATCGGGATTGAATACAACAGTCACCATCCGCACTTTCCTCCAATGGGAGTAATGTCCCAAACAGTCTACGCTTTGATCGTTCCCTGGAAGACCAGTAGTAGTTTCCGATGCACATCGGGAGGCATTCTATAATCTGTGGACTATCAGAGTGTTGATGAAACACAGAAATTGCATCGGATTGAATACAACAGTCACCATGCGCACTTTCCTACATGGGAGTAATGTTTCATAGAGTTTAAGCTTTGATCGTTCCCTGGAAGGCCAGTAGCAGTTTCCGATGCACATCTGGAGGCATTCTGTAATCTGTGGACTATCAGAGTGTTGATGAAACATAGAAATTGCATCGGGCTTGAATACAACGTCACCATGAGCACATTCAAGCATAAAAGTAATGTCTCAAACAGTCTACGGTTTGATCGTTCCCTGGAAGACCAGTAGTAGTTTCCGATGCACATCTGGAGGCTTTCTGTAATCTGTGGACTATCAGAGTGTTGATGAAACACAGAAATTGCATCGGGATTGAATACAACAGTTACCATGCGCACTTTCCTCCATGGGAGTAATGTCTGAAACAGTCTACGCTTTGATCGTTCCTCGGAAGACCAGTAGTAGTTTCCAATGCACATCTCGTGGCATTCTGTAATCTGTGGACTATCAGAGTGTTGATGAAACACAGAAAATGTATCGGGATTGATTACAACAGTTACCATGCGCACTTTCCTCCATGGGATTAATGTCTCAAAGAGTTTACGGTTAGATCGTTCCCTGACAGACCAGTAGTAGTTTCCGATGCATATCTGGTGCCATTCTGTAATCTGTGGACTATCAGAGTGTTGACGAAACACAGAAATTGCATCGGGATTGAATACAACAGTCACCATGTGCACATTCCTCCATAAAAGCAATGTCTCAAACAGTCTACGCTTTGATCGTTCCCTGGAAGACCAGTAGTAGTTTCCGATGCTCATCTGGAGGCATTCTGTAATCTGTGGACTATTAGAGTGTTGATGAAACACAGAGATTGCATCGGGTTTTGAATACCACAGTTACCATGCGCACTTTCCTCCATGGGAGTAATGTCTGAAACAGACTACGCTTTGATCGTTTGCTGGAAGACCAGTAGTAGCTTCCGATGCACATCACGTATCATTCTGTAATCTGTGGACTATCAGAGTGTTGATGAAACACAGAAATTGCATCGGGATTGAATACAACAGTCACCATGCGCACTTTCCTCCATGGGAGTAATGTCCCAAACAGTCTACGCTTTGATCGTTCCCTGGAAGACCAGTAGTAGTTTCCGATGCACATCGGGAGGCATTCTGTATTCTGTGGACCATCAGAGTGTTGATGGAACACAGATATTGCATCGGGATTGAATACAACACTTACCATGCGCACTTTCCTCCATGGGAGTAATGTCATTAACAGTCTACGCTTTGATCTTTCCCTGGAAGACTAGTGGTAGTTTCCGATGCACATCTGGAGGCTTTCTGTAATCTGTGGACTATCAGAGTGTTTATGAAACACAGAAATTGCATCGGGGTTGAATACAACAGGCACCATGCGCACTTTCCTCAATGGGAGTAATGTTTCATAGAGTTTAAGCTTTGATCGTTCCCTGGAAGGCCAGTAGCAGTTTCCGATGCACATCTGGAGGCATTCTGTAATCTGTGGACTATCAGAGTGTTGATGAAACATAGAAATTGCATCGGGATTGAATACAACGTCACCATGAGCACATTCAAGCATAAAAGTAATGTCTCAAACAGTCTACGCTTTGATCGTTCCCTGGAAGACCAGTAGTAGTTTCCGATGAACATCTGGAGGCATTCTGTAACCTGTGGATATCAGAGTGTTGATGAAACATAGAAATTGCATCGGGATTGAATACAACAGTCACCATGCGCACATTCTTCCACAGGAGTAATGTCTCAAACAGTCTACGCTTTGATCGTTCCCTGGAACACCAGTAGTAGTTTCCGATAAACATCTGGTGGCATTCTATTATCTGTAGACTATCAGAGTGTTTATGAGACACAGAAATTGCATCGGGATTGAATACAACAGTCACCATCCGCACTTTCCTCCATGGGAGTAATGTCTGAAACAGTCAACGCTTTGATCGTTTCCTGGAAGACCAGTAGTAGTTTCCGATGCACATCTTGTGGCATTCTGTATTCTGTGGACTATCAGAGTGTTGATGAAACACAGAAATTGCATCGGGATTGAATACAACAGTTACAATGCGCACTTTCCTCCATGGGAGTAATGTCCCAAACAGTCTACGCTTTGATCGTTCCCTGGAAGACCAGTAGTAGTTTCCGATGCACATCTGGAGGCTTTCTGTAATCTGTGGACTTTCAGAGTGTTGATGAAACACAGAAATTGCATCGGGATTGAATATAACAGTTACCATGCGCACTTTCCTCCATGGGAGTAATGTCTGAAACAGTCTACGCTTTGATCGTTCCCGGGAAGACCAGTAGTAGTTTCCGATGCACATCTCGTGGCATTCTGTAATCTGTGGACTATCAGAGTGTTGATGAAACACAGAAAATGGATCGGGATTGATTACAACAGTTACCATGCGCACTTTCCTCCATGGGATTAATGTCTCAAGGAGTTTACGCTTTGATCGTTCCCTGGATGGCCAGTAGCAGTTTCCGATGCACATCTGTAGGCACTCTGTAATCTGTGGACTATCAGAGTGTTGATGAAACATAGAAATTGCATCGGGATTGAACACAACGTCACCATGAGCACATTCAAGCATATAAGTAATGTCTCAAACAGTCTACGCTTTGATCGTTCCCTGGAAAACCAGTAGTAGTTTCCGATGCACATCTGGAGGCATTCTGTAATCTGTGGACTTTCAGAGTGTTGATGAAACACAGAAATTGCATCGGGATTGAATACAACAGCCACCATGCGCACTTTCCTCCATGGGAACAATGTTTCAAAGAGTTCACGCTTTCATCGTTCCCTGGAAGACCAGTAGCAGTTCTCGATGCACATCTGGAGGCATTCTGTAATCTGTGTACTATCAGAGTGTTGATGAAACACAGAAATTGCATCGGGATTGAATACAACAGTCACCATGAGCACATTCCTCCATAAAAGCAATGTCTCAAACAGTCTACGCTTTGATCGTTCCCTGGAAGACCAGTAGTAGTTTCCGATGCTCATCTGGAGGCATTCTGTAATCTGTGGAGTATCAGAATGTTGATAAGACACAGAAATTGCATCGGGTTTTGAATACCACAGTTACCATGCGCACTTTCCTCCATGGGAGTAATGTCTGAAACAGACTACGCTTTGATCGTTCTTTGGAAGACCAGTAGTAGTTTCCGATGCATATCTGGAGGCATTCTGTAATCTGTGGATTATCGGAGTGTTGATGAAGCACAGAAATTGCATCGGGATTGAATACAACAGTCACTATGAGCACTTTCCTCCATGGGAGTAATGTCTCAAGCAGTCTACGCTTTGATCGTTCCCTGGATGACCAGTAGTAGTTTTCGATGCACATCTGGAGGCATTCTGTAATCTCTGGAGTATCAGAGTGTTGATGAAACACAGATATTGCATCGGGATTGAATACAACACTTACCATGCGCACTTTCCTCCATGGGAGTAATGTCTTTAACAGTCTACGCTTTGATCTTTCCCTGGAAGACCAGTGGTAGTTTCCGATGCACATCTGGAGGCTTTCTGTAATCTGTGGACTATCAGAGTGTTGATGAAACACAGAAATTGCATCGGGATTGAATACAACAGTTACCATGCGCACTTTCCTCCATGGGAGTAATGTCTGAAACAGTCTACGCTTTGATCGTTCCCGGGAAGACCAGTAGTAGTTTCCGATGCACATCTCGTGGCATTCTGTAATCTGAGGACTATCAGAGTGTTGATGAAACACACAAATTGCATCGGGATTGAATACAACAGTCACCATGCGCACTGTCCTCCACGCTAGTAATGTCCCAAACAGTCTGCGCTTTTATCGTTCCCTGGAAGACCAGTAGTAGTTTCCGATGAACATCTGGAGGCATTCTGTAACCTGTGGATATCAGAGTGTTGATGAAACATAGAAATTGCATCGGGATTGAATACAACAGTCACCATGCGCACATTCTTCCATGGGAGTAATGTCTCAAACAGTCTACGCTTTGATCGTTCCCTGGAACACCAGTAGTAGTTTCCGATAAACATCTGGTGGCATTCTGTTATCTGTAGACTATCAGAGTGTTTATGAGACACAGAAATTGCATCGGGATTGAATACAACAGTCACCATCCGCACTTTCCTCCATGGGAGTAATGTCTGAAACAGTCTACGCTTTGATCGTTTGCTGGAAGACCAGTAGTAGTTTCCGATGCACATCTTGTGGCATTCTGTATTCTGTGGACTATCAGAGTGTTGATGAAACACAGAAATTGCATCGGGATTGAATACAACAGTTACAATGCGCACTTTCCTCCATGGGAGTAATGTCCCAAACAGTCTACGCTTTGATCGTTCCCTGGAAGACCAGTAGTAGTTTCCGATGCACATCTGGAGGCTTCCTGTAATCTGTGGACTTTCAGAGTGTTGATGGAACACAGAAATTGCATCGGGATTGAATATAACAGTTACCAAGCGCACTTACCTCCATGGGAGTAATGTCTGAAACAGTCTATGCTTTGATCGTTCCCGGGAAGACCAGTAGTAGTTTCCGATGCACATCTCGTGGCATTCTGTAATCTGTGGACTATCAGAGTGTTGATGAAACACAGAAAATGTATCGGGATTTATTACAACAGTTACCATGCGCACTTTCCTCCATGGGATTAATGTCCCAAAGAGTTTACGCTTTGATCGTTCCCTGACAGACCAGTAGTAGTTTCCGGATGCATATCTGGTGGCATTCTGTAATCGGTGGACTATCAGAATGTTGATGAAACACAGAAATTGCATCGGGAATGAATACAACAGTCACCATGCGCACTTTCCTCCACGGGAGGTATGTCTCAAACAGTCTACGGTTTGATCGTCCCCTGGAAGACCAGTAGTAGTTTCCGATGCCCATCTGGTGGCATTCTGTAATCTGTGGACTATCAGAGTGTTGATGAAACACAGAAATAGCATCGGGATTGAATACAGCAGTCACCATCCGCACTTTCCTCCATGGGAGTAATGTCTGAAACAGTCTACGTTTTTTGATCGTTTGCTGGAAGACCAGTAGTAGTTTCAGATGGACATCGGGAGGCATTCTGTAATCTGTGGACTATCAGAGTGTTGATGAAACACAGAAATTTCATCGGGATTGAATACAACAGTCACCATGGGCACTTTCCTCCATGGGAGTAATGTTTCATAGAGTTTACGCTTTGATAGTTCCCTGGAATGCCAGTAGCAGATTCCGATGCAGATCTGGAGGCATTCTGTAATCTCTGGACTATCAGAGTGTTGATGAAACATAGAAATTGCATCGGGATTGAATACAACGTCTCCATGAGCACATTCAAGCATATAAGTAATGTCTCAAACAGTCTATGCTTTGATCGTTCCCTGGAAGACCAGTAGTAGTTTCCGATGCACATCTGGAGGCATTCTGTAATCTGTGGACTATCAGAGTGTTGATGAAACACAGAAATTGCATCGGGATTGAATACAACAGTCACCATGCGCACTTTCCTCCATGGGAGTAATGTCTCAAACAGTCTACGCTTTGATCGTTCCCTGGAAGACCAGTAGTAGTTTCCGATTCACATCTCGTGGCATTCTGTAGTCTGTGGACTATCAGAGTGTTGATGAAACACAGAAATTGCATCGGGATTGAATACAACAGTCACCATGCGCACTTTCCTCCATGGGAGCAATGTTTCAAAGAGTTCACGCTTTCATCGATCCCTGGAAGACCAGTAGCAGTTTTCGATGCACATCTGGAGGCATTCTGTAATCTGTGTACTATCAGAGTGTTGATGAAACACAGAAATTGCATCGGGATCGAATACAACAGTCACCATGAGCACATTCCTCCATAACAGCAATGTCTCAAACAGTCTACGCTTTGATCGTTCCCTGGAAGACCAGTAGTAGTTTCCGATGCTCATCTGGAGGCATTCTGTAATCTGTGGAGTATCATAGTGTTGATAAGACACAGAAATTGCATCGGGATTGAATACAACAGTCACCATGCGCACTTTCCTACATGGGAGTAATGTTTCAAACAGTATACGCTTTGATCGTTCCCTGGGAGACCAGAATTAGTTTCCGATGCACATCTGGAGGCATTCTTTAATCTGTGGAGTATCAGAGTGTTGATGAGACACAGAAATTGCATCGGGATTGAATACAACAGTCACCATGCGCACTTTCCTCCATGGGAGTAATGTCCCAAACAGTCTACGCTTTGCTCGTTCCCTGGAAGACCAGTAGTAGTTTCCGATGAACATCTGGTGGCATTCTGTAATCTGTGGAATATCAGAGTGTTGATGAATCACAGAAATTGCATCGGGATTGAATACAACAGTCACCATGCGCACTTTCCTCCACGCTAGTAATGTCCCAAACAGTCTGCGCTTTTATCGTTCCCTGGAAGACCAGTAGTAGTTTCCGATGAACATCTGGAGGCATTCTGTAACCTGTGGATATCAGAGTGTTAATGAGACATAGAAATTGCATCGGGATTGAATACAACAGTCACCATGCGCACATTCTTCCACGGGAGTAATGTCTCAAACAGTCTACGCTTTGATCGTTCCCTGGAACACCAGTAGTAGTTTCCGATAAACATCTGGTGGCATTCTGTTATCTGTAGACTATCAGAGTGTTTATGAAACACAGAAATTGCATCGGAATTGAATACAACAGTCACCATGCGCACTTTCCTCCAAGGGAGTAATGTCTCAAACAGTCTACGCTTTGATCGTTCCCTGGAACACCAGTAGTAGTTTCCGATAAACATCTGGTGGCATTCTGTTATCTGTAGACTATCAGAGTGTTTATGAGACACAGAAATTGCATCGGGATTGAATACAACAGTCACCATGCGCACTTTCCTCCAAGGGAGTAATTCTCAAACAGTCTATGCTTTGATCGTTCCCTGGAAGACCAGTAGTAGTTTCCGATGCATATCTGGTGCCATTCTGTAATCTGTGGAGTATCCGAGTGTTGATGAAACGCAGAAATTGCATCGGGAATTAATACAACAGTCACCATGCTCTCTTTCCTCCATGGGAGTAATGTTTCATAGAGTTTAAGCTTTGATCGTTCCCTGGAAGGCCAGTAGCAGCTTCCGATGCACATCTGGAGGCATTCTGTAATCTGTGGACTATCAGAGTGTTGATGAAACATAGAAATTGCATCGGGATTGAATACAACAGTCACCATGCGCACTTTACTCCATGGGAGTAATCTCTCTAACAATCTACGCTTTGATCGTTCCCTGGAAGACCAGTAGTAGTTTCCGATGCACATCTGGAGGCTTTCCGTAATCTGTGGACTATCAGAGTGTTGATGAAACAAAGAAATTGCATCGGGATTGAATACAAGAGTCTCCATGCGCAGTTTCCTCCATGGGAGTAATGTCTCAAACAGTCTACGTTTTGATGGTTCCCTGGAAGACCAGTAGTAGTTTCCGATGCACATCTGAAGGCATTCTGTAATCTGTGGACTATCAGAGTGCTGATGAAACACAGAAATTGCATCGGGATTGAATACAACAGTCACCATGCGCACATTCTTCCACGGGAGTAATGTCTCAAACAGTCTACGCTTTGATCGATCCCTGGAACACCAGTAGTAGTTTCCGATGCACATCTGGTGGCATTCTGTTATCTGTAGACTATCAGAGTGTTTATGAAGCACAGAAATTGCATCGGGATTGAATACAACAGGCACCATGCGCACTTTCCTCCAAGGGATTAATTCTCAAACAGTCTATGCTTTGATCGTTCCCTGGAAGACCAGTAGTAGTTTCCGATGCATATCTGGTGCCATTCTGTAATCTGTGGAGTATCAGAGTGTTGATGAAACACAGAAATTGCATCGGGAATGAATACAACAGTCACCATGCGCACTTTCCTCCACGGGAGGAATGTCTCAAACAGTCTACGGTTTGATCGTTCCCTGGAAGACCAGTAGTAGTTTCCGATGAACATCTGGAGGCATTCTGTAATCTGTGGACTATCAGAGTGTTGATGAAACGCAGAAATTGCATCGGGATTGAATACAACAGTCTCCATGCGCAGTTTCCTCCATGGAAGTAATGTCCCAAACAGTCTACGATTTGATCGTTCCCTGGAAGACCAGTAGTAGTTTCCGATGCACATCTGGGGGCTTTCTGTAATCTGTGGACTATCAGAGTGTTGATGAAACACAGAAATAGCATCGGGATTGAATACAACAGTCACCATCCGCAGTTTCCTCCATGGGAGTAATGTCCCAAACAGTCTACACTTTGATCGTTCCCTGGAAGACCAGTAGTAGTTTCCGATGCACATCGGGAGGCATTCTATAATCTGTGGACTATCAGATTGTTGATGAAACACAGAAATTGCATCGGATTGAATACAACAGTCACCATGCGCACTTTCCTCCATGGGAGTAATGTTTCATAGAATTTAAGCTTTGATCGTTACCTGGAAGGCCAGTAGCAGTTTCCGATGCACTTCTGGAAGCATTCTGTAATCTGTGGACTATCAGAGTGTTGATGAAACATAGAAATTGCATCGGGATTGAATACAACGTCACCATGAGCACATTCAAGCATAATAGTAATGTCTCAAACAGTCTACGCTTTGATCGTTCCCTGGAAGACCAGTAGTAGTTTCCGATGCACATCTGGAGGCATTCTGTAATCTGTGGACTATCAGAGTGTTGATGAAACACAGAAATTGCATCGGGATTGAATACAACAGTCACCATGCGCACTTTCCTCCATGGGAGTAATGTCTCAAACAGTCTACGCTTTGATCGTTCCCTGGAAGACCAGTAGTAGTTTTCGATGCACATCTGGAAGCATTCTGTAATCTCTGGAGTATCAGAGTGTTGATGAAACACAGATATTGCATCGGGATTGATACAACACTTACCATGCGCACTTTCCTCCATGGGAGTAATGTCTCTAACAGTTTACGCTTTGATCGTTCCCTGGAAGACCAGTAGTAGTTTCCGATGAACATCTGGAGGCATTCTGTAATCTGTGGACTATCAGAGTGTTGATGAAACGCAGAAATTGCATCGGGATTGAATACAACGGTCTCCATGCGCAGTTTCCTCCATGGAAGTAATGTCTCAAACAGTCTACGATTTGATCGTTCCCTGGAAGACCAGTAGTAGTTTCCGATGCACATCTGGGGGCTTTCTGTAATCTGTGGACTATCAGAGTGTTGATGAAACACAGAAATTGCCTCGGGATTGAATACAACAGTCAACATTCGAACTTTCCTCCATGGGAGTAATTCTCAAACGGTCTATGCTTTGATCGTTCCCTGTAAGACCAGTAGTAGTTTCCGATGCACATCTGGTGGCATTCTGTAATCTGTGGATCAGAGTGTTGATGAAACACAAAAATTGCCTCGGGATTGAATACAACAATCACCATGCGCACTTTCCTCCACGCTAGTAATGTCCCAAACAGTCTGCGCTTTTATCGTTCCCTGGAAGACCAGTAGTAGTTTCCGATGAACATCTGGAGGCATTCTGTAACCTGTGGACTATCAGAGTGTTGATGAAACATAGAAATTGCATAGGGATTGAATACAACAGTCACCATGCGCACATTCTTCCACGGGAGTAATGTCTCAAACAGTCTACGCTTTGATCGTTCCCTGGAACACCAGTAGTAGTTTCCGATGCACATCTGGTGGCATTCTGTTATCTGTAGACTATCAGAGTGTTTATGAAACGCAGAAATTGCATCGGGATTGAATACAACAGTCACCATGTGGACTTTCCTCCAAGGGAGTAATTCTCAAACAGTCTATGCTTTGATCGTTCCCTGGAAGACACGTAGTAGTTTCCGATGCATATCTGGTGCCATTCTGTAATCTGTGGAGTATCAGAGTGTTGATGAAACACAGAAATTGCATTGGCAATGAATACAACAGTCACCATGCGCACTTTCCTCCACGGGAGGTATGTCTCAAACAGTCTACGGTTTGATCGTTCCCTGGAAGACCAGTAGTAGTTTCCGATGCACATCTGGTGGCATTCTGTAATCTGTGGACTATCAGAGTGTTGATGAAACACAGATATAGCATCGGGATTGAATACAACAGTCACCATCCGCACTTTCCTCCATGGGATTAATGTCTCGATAAGTTTACGCTTTGATCGTTCCCTGACAGACCAGTAGTAGTTTCCGATGCATATCTGGTGCCATTCTGTAATCTGTGGACTATCAGAGTGTTGACGAAACACAGAAATTGCATCGGGAATGAATACAACAGTCACCATGCGCACTTTCCTCCACGGCAGGTATGTCTCAAACAGTCTACGGTTTGATCGTTCCCTGGAAGACCAGTAGTAGTTTCCGATGCACATCTGGTGGCATTCTGTAATCTGTGGACTATTAGAGTGTTGATGAAACACAGAAATAGCATCGGGATTGAATACAACTGTCACCATCCGCACTTTCCTCCATGGGAGTAATGTCCCAAACAGTCTACGCTTTGATCGTTCCCTGGAAGACCAGTAGTAGTTTCCGATGCACATCGGGAGGCATTCTATAATCTGTGGACTATCAGATTGTTGATGAAACACAGAAATTGCATCGGATTGAATACAACAGTCACCATGCGCACTTTCCTCCATGGGAGTAATGTTTCATAGAGTTTAAGGTTTGATCGTTACCTGGAAGGCCAGTAGCAGTTTCCGATGTACTTCTGGAAGCATTCTGTAATCTGTGGACTATCAGAGTGTTGATGAAACATAGAAATTGCATCGGGATTGAATACAACGTCACCATGAGCACATTCAAGCATAAAAGTAATGTCTCAAAAAGTCTACGCTTTGATTGTTCCCTGGAAGACCAGTAGTAGTTTCCGATGCACATCTGGAGGCATTCTGTAATCTGTGGACTATCAGAGTGTTGATGAAACACAGAAATTGCATCGGGATTGAATACAACAGTCACCATGCGCACTTTCCTCCATGGGAGTAATGTCTCAAACAGTCTACGCTTTGATCGTTCCCTGGAAGACCAGTAGTAGTTTTCGATGCACATCTGGAGGCATTCTGTAATCTCTGGAGTATCAGAGTGTTGATGAAACACAGATATTGCATCGGGATTGATACAACACTTACCATGCGCACTTTCCTCCATTGGAGTAATGTCTCTAACAGTCTACGCTTTGATCGTTCCCTGGAAGACCAGTAGTAGCTTCCGATGCACATCTGGAGGATTTCTGTAATCTGTGGACTATCAGAGTGTTGATGAAACACAGAAAATGTATCGGGATTGATTACAACAGTTACCATTCGCACTTTCCTCCATGGGATTAATGTCTCGAAGAGTTTACGCTTTGATCGTTCCCTGACAGACCAGTAGTAGTTTCCGATGCATATCTGGTGCCATTCTGTAATCTGTGGACTATCAGAGTGTTGACGAAACACAGAAATTGCATCGCGAATGAATACAACAGTCACCATGCGCACTTTCCTCCACGGGACGTATGTCTCAAACAGTCTACGGTTTGATCGTTCCCTGGAAGACCAGTAGTAGTTTCCGATGCACAACTGGTGGCATTCTGTAATCTTTGGACTATCAGAGTGTTGATGAAACACAGAAATAGCATCGGGATTGAATACAACAGTCACCATGCGCACTTTCCTCCATGGGAGTAATGTTTCATAGAGTTAACGATTTGATCGTTCCCTGGAAGGCCAGTAGCAGTTTCCGATGCACATCTGGAGGCATTCTGTAATCTGTGGACTATCAGATTGTTGATGAAACACAGAAATTGCATCGGGAATTAATACAACAGTCACCATGCTCTCTTTCCTCCATGGGAGTAATGTTTCATAGAGTTTAAGCTTTGATCGTTCCCTGGAAGGCCAGTAGCAGCTTCCGATGCACATCTGGAGGCATTCTGTAATCTGTGGACTATTAGAGTGTTGATGAAACATAGAAATTGCATCGGGATTGAATACAACAGTCACCATGCGCACTTTACTCCATGGGAGTAATCTCTCTAACAATCTACGCTTTGATCGTTCCCTGGAAGACCAGTAGTAGTTTCCGATGCACATCTGGAGGCTTTCCGTAATCTGTGGACTATCAGAGTGTTGATGAAACAAAGAAATTGCATCGGGATTGAATACAAGAGTCTCCATGCGCAGTTTCCTCCATGGGAGTAATGTCTCAAACAGTCTACGTTTTGATGGTTCCCTGGAAGACCAGTAGTAGTTTCCGATGCACATCTGAAGGCATTCTGTAATCTGTGGACTATCAGAGTGCTGATGAAACACAGAAATTGCATCGGGATTGAATACAACAGTCACCATGCGCACATTCTTCCACGGGAGTAATGTCTCAAACAGTCTACGCTTTGATCGATCCCTGGAACACCAGTAGTAGTTTCCGATGCACATCTGGTGGCATTCTGTTATCTGTAGACTATCAGAGTGTTTATGAAACACAGAAATTGCATCGGGATTGAATACAACAGGCACCATGCGCACTTTCCTCCAAGGGATTAATTCTCAAACAGTCTATGCTTTGATCGTTCCCTGGAAGACCAGTAGTAGTTTCCGATGCATATCTGGTGCCATTCTGTAATCTGTGGAGTATCAGAGTGTTGATGAAACACAGAAATTGCATCGGGAATGAATACAACAGTCACCATGCGCACTTTCCTCCACGGGAGGAATGTCTCAAACAGTCTACGGTTTGATCGTTCCCTGGAAGACCAGTAGTAGTTTCCGATGAACATCTGGAGGCATTCTGTAATCTGTGGACTATCAGAGTGTTGATGAAACGCAGAAATTGCATCGGGATTGAATACAACAGTCTCCATGCGCAGTTTCCTCCATGGAAGTAATGTCTCAAACAGTCTACGATTTGATCGTTCCCTGGAAGACCAGTAGTAGTTTCCGATGCACATCTGGGGGCTTTCTGTAATCTGTGGACTATCAGAGTGTTGATGAAACACAGAAATAGCATCGGGATTGAATACAACAGTCACCATCCGCAGTTTCCTCCATGGGAGTAATGTCCCAAACAGTCTACACTTTGATCGTTCCCTGGAAGACCAGTAGTAGTTTCCGATGCACATCGGGAGGCATTCTATAATCTGTGGACTATCAGATTGTTGATGAAACACAGAAATTGCATCGGATTGAATACAACAGTCACCATGCGCACTTTCCTCCATGGGAGTAATGTTTCATAGAATTTAAGCTTTGATCGTTACCTGGAAGGCCAGTAGCAGTTTCCGATGCACTTCTGGAAGCATTCTGTAATCTGTGGACTATCAGAGTGTTGATGAAACATAGAAATTGCATCGGGATTGAATACAACGTCACCATGAGCACATTCAAGCATAATAGTAATGTCTCAAACAGTCTACGCTTTGATCGTTCCCTGGAAGACCAGTAGTAGTTTCCGATGCACATCTGGAGGCATTCTGTAATCTGTGGACTATCAGAGTGTTGATGAAACACAGAAATTGCATCGGGATTGAATACAACAGTCACCATGCGCACTTTCCTCCATGGGAGTAATGTCTCAAACAGTCTACGCTTTGATCGTTCCCTGGAAGACCAGTAGTAGTTTTCGATGCACATCTGGAAGCATTCTGTAATCTCTGGAGTATCAGAGTGTTGATGAAACACAGATATTGCATCGGGATTGATACAACACTTACCATGCGCACTTTCCTCCATGGGAGTAATGTCTCTAACAGTTTACGCTTTGATCGTTCCCTGGAAGACCAGTAGTAGTTTCCGATGAACATCTGGAGGCATTCTGTAATCTGTGGACTATCAGAGTGTTGATGAAACGCAGAAATTGCATCGGGATTGAATACAACGGTCTCCATGCGCAGTTTCCTCCATGGAAGTAATGTCTCAAACAGTCTACGATTTGATCGTTCCCTGGAAGACCAGTAGTAGTTTCCGATGCACATCTGGGAGCTTTCTGTAATCTGTGGACTATCAGAGTGTTGATGAAACACAGAAATTGCCTCGGGATTGAATACAACAGTCAACATTCGAACTTTCCTACATGGGAGTAATTCTCAAACGGTCTATGCTTTGATCGTTCCCTGTAAGACCAGTAGTAGTTTCCGATGCACATCTGGTGGCATTCTGTAATCTGTGGATCAGAGTGTTGATGAAACACAAAAATTGCCTCGGGATTGAATACAACAATCACCATGCGCACTTTCCTCCACGCTAGTAATGTCCCAAACAGTCTGCGCTTTTATCGTTCCCTGGAAGACCAGTAGTAGTTTCCGATGAACATCTGGAGGCATTCTGTAACCTGTGGACTATCAGAGTGTTGATGAAACATAGAAATTGCATAGGGATTGAATACAACAGTCACCATGCGCACATTCTTCCACGGGAGTAATGTCTCAAACAGTCTACGCTTTGATCGTTCCCTGGAACACCAGTAGTAGTTTCCGATGCACATCTGGTGGCATTCTGTTATCTGTAGACTATCAGAGTGTTTATGAAACGCAGAAATTGCATCGGGATTGAATACAACAGTCACCATGTGGACTTTCCTCCAAGGGAGTAATTCTCAAACAGTCTATGCTTTGATCGTTCCCTGGAAGACACGTAGTAGTTTCCGATGCATATCTGGTGCCATTCTGTAATCTGTGGAGTATCAGAGTGTTGATGAAACACAGAAATTGCATTGGCAATGAATACAACAGTCACCATGCGCACTTTCCTCCACGGGAGGTATGTCTCAAACAGTCTACGGTTTGATCGTTCCCTGGAAGACCAGTAGTAGTTTCCGATGCACATCTGGTGGCATTCTGTAATCTGTGGACTATCAGAGTGTTGATGAAACACAGATATAGCATCGGGATTGAATACAACAGTCACCATCCGCACTTTCCTCCATGGGATTAATGTCTCGATAAGTTTACGCTTTGATCGTTCCCTGACAGACCAGTAGTAGTTTCCGATGCATATCTGGTGCCATTCTGTAATCTGTGGACTATCAGAGTGTTGACGAAACACAGAAATTGCATCGGGAATGAATACAACAGTCACCATGCGCACTTTCCTCCACGGCAGGTATGTCTCAAACAGTCTACGGTTTGATCGTTCCCTGGAAGACCAGTAGTAGTTTCCGATGCACATCTGGTGGCATTCTGTAATCTGTGGACTATCAGAGTGTTGATGAAACACAGAAATAGCATCGGGATTGAATACAACAGTCACCATCCGCACTTTCCTCCATGGGAGTAATGTCCCAAACAGTCTACGCTTTGATCGTTCCCTGGAAGACCAGTAGTAGTTTCCGATGCACATCGGGAGGCATTCTATAATCTGTGGACTATCAGATTGTCATGAAACACAGAAATTGCATCGGATTGAATACAACAGTCACCATGCGCACTTTCCTCCATGGGAGTAGTGTTTCATAGAGTTTAAGCTTTGATCGTTACCTGGAAGGCCAGTAGCAGTTTCCGATGCACTTCTGGAAGCATTCTGTAATCTGTGGACTATCAGAGTGTTGATGAAACATAGAAATTGCATCGGGATTGAATACAACGTCACCATGAGCACATTCAAGCATAAAAGTAATGTCTCAAAAAGTCTACGCTTTGATTGTTCCCTGGAAGACCAGTAGTAGTTTCCGATGCACATCTGGAGGCATTCTGTAATCTGTGGACTATCAGAGTGTTGATGAAACACAGAAATTGCATCGGGATTGAATACAACAGTCACCATGCGCACTTTCCTCCATGGGAGTAATGTCTCAAACAGTCTACGCTTTGATCGTTCCCTGGAAGACCAGTAGTAGTTTTCGATGCACATCTGGAGGCATTCTGTAATCTCTGGAGTATCAGAGTGTTGATGAAACACAGATATTGCATCGGGATTGATACAACACTTACCATGCGCACTTTCCTCCATGGGAGTAATGTCTCTAACAGTCTACGCTTTGATCGTTCCCTGGATGACCAGTAGTAGCTTCCGATGCACATCTGGAGGATTTCTGTAATCTGTGGACTATCAGAGTGTTGATGAAACACAGAAAATGTATTGGGATTGATTACAACAGTTACCATTCGCACTTTCCTCCATGGGATTAATGTCTCGAAGAGTTTACGCTTTGATCGTTCCCTGACAGACCAGTAGTAGTTTCCGATGCATATCTGGTGCCATTCTGTAATCTGTGGACTATCAGAGTGTTGACGAAACACAGAAATTGCATCTCGAATGAATACAACAGTCACCATGCGCACTTTCCTCCACGGGACGTATGTCTCAAACAGTCTACGGTTTGATCGTTCCCTGGAAGACCAGTAGTAGTTTCCGATGCACAACTGGTGGCATTCTGTAATCTTTGGACTATCAGAGTGTTGATGAAACACAGAAATAGCATCGGGATTGAATACAACAGTCACCATGCGCACTTTCCTCCATGGGAGTAATGTTTCATAGAGTTAACGCTTTGATCGTTCCCTGGAAGGCCAGTAGCAGTTTCCGATGCACATCTGTAGGCATTCTGTAATCTGTGGACTATCAGAGTGTTGATGAAACATAGAAATTGCATCGGGATTGAATACAACGTCACCATGAGCACATTCAAGCATATAAGTAATGTCTCAAACAGTCTACGCTTTGATCGTTCCCTGGAAGACCAGTAGTAGTTTCCGATGCACATCTGGAGGCATTCTGTAATCTGTAGACTATCAGAGTGTTGATGAAACACAGAAATTGCATCGGGATTGAATACAACAGTCACCATGCGCACTTTCCTCCATGGGAGTAATGTCCCAAACAGTCTACGCTTTGATCGTTCCCTGGAAGACCAGTAGTAGTTTCCGATTAACATCTGGAGGCATTCTGTAATCTGTGGACTATCAGAGTGTTGATGAAACACAGAAATTGCATCGGGATTGAATACAACAGCCACCATGCGCACTTTCCTCCATGGGAGCAATGTTTCAAAAAGTTCACGCTTTCATCGTTCCCTGGAAAACCAGTAGCAGTTTTCGATGCACATCTGGAGGCATTCTGTAATCTGTGTACCTTCAGAGTGTTGATGAAACACAGTAATAGCATCGGGATTGAATACAACAGTCACCATGAGCACATTCCTCCATAAAAGCAATGTCTGAAACAGTCTACGCTTTGATCGTTCCCTGGAAGACCAGTAGTAGTTTCCGATGCTCATCTGGAGGCATTCTGTAATCTGTGGAGTATCAGAGCATTGATAAGACACAGAAATTGCATCGGGATTGAATACAACAGTCACCATGCGCACTTCCCTCCATGGGAGTAATTCTCAAACTGTCTGCGCTTTTATCGTTCCCTGGAAGACCAGTAGTAGTTTCCGATGAACATCTGGAGGCATTCTGTAACCTGTGGACTATAAGAGTGTTGATGAAACACAGAAATAGCATCGGGATTGAATACAACAGTTACCATGCGCACTTTCCTCCATGGGAGTAATTCTCAAACAGTCTACGATTTGATCGTTCCCTGGAAGACTAGTAGTAGTTCCCGATGCACATCTGGTGGCATTCTGTAAACTGTGGACTATCAGAGTGTTGATGAAACACAGAAATTGATTCGGGATTAAATACAACACTCACCATGCGCCCTTTCCTCCATGGGAGTAATTCTCAAACATTCTACGATTTGATCGTTCCCTGGAACCAGTAGTTGTTTCCGATTACACATCTGGTGGCATTCTGTAATCTGTGGACTATCAGAGTGTTGATGAAACACAGAAAATGCATCGGGATTGATTACAACAGTTACCATGCGCACTTTCCTCCATGGGTGTTATGTCTCAAAGAGTTTACTCTTTGATAGTTCCCTGAAAGACCAGTAGTAGTTTCCGATGCACATCTGGAGGCATTCTGTAATCTGTGGACTATCAGAGTTTTGATGAAACACAGAAATTGCATCGGGTTTGAATACAACAGTCACCATGCGCACTTTCCTCCTTGGGAGTAACGTGTCTAACAGTCTTCGCTTTGATCGTCCCCTGGAAGACCAGTAGTAGTTTCCGATGCACATCTGGACGCTTTCTGTAATCTGCGGACTATCAGAGTGTTGATGAAACACAGAGATAGCATCGGGATTGAATACAAGAGTTACCATGCGCACATTCCTCCATGGGAGTAATTCTCAAACAGTCTACGATTTGATCGTTCCCTGGAAGACTAGTAGTAGTTCCCGATGCACATCTGGTGGCATTCTGTAATCTGTGGACTATCAGAGTGTTGATGAAACACAGAAATTGATTCGGGATTAAATACAACAGTCACCATGCGCACTTTCCTCCACGGAAGGTATATCTCAAACAGTCGACGCTTTGATCGTTCCCTGGAAGACCAGTAGTAGTTTCCGATGCACATCTGGTGGCATCCTGTAATCTGTGGACTATCAGAGTGTTGATGAAACACAGAAATTGCATCCTGATTAAATACAATAGTCACCATCCGCACTTTCCTGCATGGGAGTAATGTCTCAAACAGTTTACGCTTTGATCGTTCCCTGAAAGACCAGTAGTAGATTCCGATGCACATCTGGAGTCATTCTGTAATTTTTCGACTATCAGAGTGTTGATGAAACACAGAAATTGCATCGGGTTCGAATGCAACAGTCACCATGCGCACTTCCCTCCTTCGGAGTAACGTGTCTTACAGTCTTCGCTCTGATCGATCCCTGGAAGACCAGTAGTAGTTTCCGATGCACCTTGGGGGGCATTCTGTAATCTGTGGACTATGAGAGTGTTGATGAAACACAGAAATTGCATCCTGATTGAATAGAACAGTCACCATCCGCACTTTCCTCCATCGAAGTAATGTCTGAAACAGTCTACGCCTGGATCGTTCCCAGGAAGACCAGTAGTAGTTTCCGATGCACATCCTGTGGCATTCTGTAATCTGTGGACTATCAGAGTGTTGATGGAACACAGAAAATGCATTGGGATTGAATACAACAGTTACCATGCGCACTTTCCTCCATGGGAGTAATTCTCAAACAGTCTACGATTTGATCGTTCCCTGGAAGACCAGTAGTAGTTCCCGATGCACATCTGGTGGCATCCTGTAATTTGTGGACTATCAGAGTGTTGATGAAACACAGAAATTGCATCCTGACTGAATACAACAGTCACCATCCGCACTTTCCTGCATGGGAGTAATGTCTCAAAGAGTTTACGCTTTGATCGTTCCCTGAAAGACCAGTAGTAGATTCCGATGCACATCTGGAGGCATTCTGTAATCTGTGTACTATCAGAGTGTTGATGAAACACAGAAATTGCATCGGGATTGAATACAACAGTCACCATGCGCACTTTCCTCTATGGGAGTAATGTCCCAAACAGTCTACACTTTGATCGTTCCCTGGAAGACCAGTAGTAGTTTCCGATGCACATCGGGAGGCATTCTGTAATCTGTGGACTATCAGAGTGTTGATGAAACACAGAAATAGCATCGGGATTGAATACAACAGTCACCATGCGCACTTTCCTCCATGGGAGTAATGTCTCAAACAGTCTACGCTTTGATCGTTCCCTGGATGACCAGTAGTAGTTTCCGATGCTCATCTGGAGGCATTCTGAAATCTGTGGAGTATCAGAGTGTTGTTGAAACCCAGAAATTGCATCGGGTTTTGAATACAACAGTTACCATGCACACTTTCCTCCATGGGAGTAATGTCTCTAACAGTCTACGCTTTGATCGTTCCCTGGAAGCCCAGTAGTAGTTTCCGATTAACATCTGGAGGCATTCTGTAATCTGTGGACTATCAGAGTGTTGATGAAACACAGAAATAGCATCGGGATAGAATAGAAGAGTCACCATGCGCACTTTCCTCCATGGGAGTAATGTCTCAAACAGTCTACGCTTTGATCGTTCCCTGGATGACCAGTAGTAGTTTCCGATGCTTATCTGGAGGCATTCTGTAATCTGTGGACTATCAGAGTGATGATGAAACACAGAAATTGCATCCTGATTGAATACAACAGTCACCATCCGCACTTTCCTGCATGGGAGTAATGTCTCAAAGAGTTTACGCTTTGATCGTTCCCTGAAAGACCAGTAGTAGATTCCGATGCACATCTGGACGCATCCTGGAAGCTGTGGGCTATCAGAGTGTCGATGAAACACAGAAATTGCATCGGGATTGAATACAACAGTCACCATGCGCACTTTCCTCCATGGGAGTAATGTCCCAAACAGTCTACAGTTTGATCGGTCTCTGGAAGACCAGTAGTAGTTTCCGATGCACATCGGGAGGCATTCTGTAATCTGCGGACTATCAGAGTGTTGATGAAACACAGAAATTGCATCGGGATTGAATACAACAGTCACCATCCGCAATTTCCTCCATCGAAGTAATGTCTGAAACAGTCTACGCCTGGATCGTTCCCAGGAAGACCAGTACCAGTTTCCGATGCACATCCTGTGGCATTCTGTAATCTGTGGACTATCAGAGTGTTGATGAAACACAGAAAATGCATTGGGATTGAATACAACAGTCACCATGCGCACTTTCCTCCATGGGAGTAATTCTCAAACGGTCTACGCTTTGATCGTTCCGTGGAAGACGAGTAGTAGTTTCCGATGCACATCTGGAGGCATTCTGTAATCTGTGGACTATCAGAGTGTTGATGAAACACAGAAATTGCATCGGGATTGAATACAACAGTCACCATGAGCACATTCCTCCATAAAGGTAATGTCTCTAACAGTCTACGCTTTGATCGTTCCCTGGAAGACCAGTAGTAGTTTCCGATGCACATCTGGAGGCATTCTGTAATCTGTGGACTATCACAGTGTTGATGAAACACAGAAATTGCATCGGGATTGAATACAACAGTCACCATGAGCACATTCCTCCATAAAACTTATGTCCCTAACAGTCTACGCTTTGATCGTTCCCAGGAAGACCAGTAGTAGTTTCCGATGCACATCTGGAGGCATTCTGTAATCTGTGGAGTATCCGAGTGTTGATGAAACACAGAAATTGCATCGGGTTTTGAATACAACAGTTACCATGCACACTTTCCTCCATGGGAGTAATGTCTCTAACAGTCTACGCTTTGATCGTTCCCTGGAAGACCAGTAGTAGTTTCCGATTAACATCTGGAGGCATTCTGTAATCTGTGGACTATCACAGTGTTGATGAAACACAGAAATTGCATCGGGATTGAATACAACAGTCACCATGAGCACATTCCTCCATAAAACTTATGTCCCTAACAGTCTACGCTTTGATCGTTCCCAGGAAGACCAGTAGTAGTTTCCGATGCACATCTGGAGGCATTCTGTAATCTGTGGAGTATCCGAGTGTTGATGAAACACAGAAATTGCATCGGGTTTTGAATACAACAGTTACCATGCACACTTTCCTCCATGGGAGTAATGTCTCTAACAGTCTACGCTTTGATCGTTCCCTGGAAGACCAGTAGTAGTTTCCGATTAACATCTGGAGGCATTCTGTAATCTGTGGACTATCAGAGTGTTGATGAAACACAGAAATTGCATCGGGATTGAATACAACAGTTAACCATGCGCACTTTCCTCCATGGGAGTAATGTCACACACAGTCTACGTTTTGATCGTTCCCTGGAAGACCAGTAGTAGTTTCCGATGCACATCGGGAGGCATTCTGTAATCTGAGGACTATCAGAGTGTTGATGAAACACAGAAATTGCATCGCGATTGAATACAAGATTCACCATGCGCACTTTCCTCCATGGGAGTAACGTCTCTAACAGGCTACGCTTTCATCGTTCCCTGGAAGACCAGTAGTAGTTTCCGATGCACATCTGGAGGCTTTCTGTAATCTGTGGACTATCAGAGTGTTCATGAAACACAGAAATTGCATCGGGATTGAATACAACAGTCTCCATGCGCAGTTTCTTCACTGGGAGTAATGTCTCAAACATTCTACGCTTTGATCGTTCCCTGGAAGACCAGTAGTAGTTTCAATTGCACATCTGGAGGCATTCTGTATTCTGTGGACTATCAGAGTGTTGATGAAACACAGAAATTGCATCGGAATTGAATACAAAAGTCACCATGCACACTTTCCTCCATTGGAGTATTGTCTCTAAGAGTCTACGCTTTGATAGTTCCCTGGAAGACCAGTAGTAGTTTCCGATGCACATCTGAAGGCTTTCCGTCATCTGTGCACTATCAGAGTGTTGATGAAACACAGAAATTGCATCGGGATTGAATAAAACAGTCACCATGCGCTCTTTCCTCCATGGGAGGAATGTCTCAAGGAGTTTAGGATTTGATCGTTCCCTGGAAGACCAGTAGTAGTTTCCGATGTACATCTGGTGGCATTCTGTAATCTGTGGGCTATCAGAGTGTTGATGAAACACAGAAATTGCATCGGGTTTGAATACAACAGTCACCATGCGCACTTTCCTCCATTGGAGTAATGTCCCAATCAGTCTACACTTTGATCGTTCCCTGGAAGACCAGTAGTAGTTTCCGATGCACATCGGGAGGCATTCTGTAGTCTGTGGACTATCAGAGTGTTGATGAAACACAGAAATAGCATCGGGATTGAATACAACAATCACCATGCGCACCATGGGAGTAATGTCTCAAACAGTCTACGCTTTGATCGTTCCCTGGATGACCAGTAGTAGTTTCCGATGCTCATCTGCAGGCATTCTGTAATCTGTGGAGTATCAGAGTGTTGATGAAACCCAGTAATTGCATCGGGTTTTGAATACAACAGTTACCATGCCCACTTTCCTCGATGGGAGTAATGTCTCTAACAGTCTACGCTTTGATCGTTCTCCGGAAGACAAGTAGTAGTTTCCGATGCACATCTGGAGGCATTCTGTAATCTGTGGAGAATCAGAGTATTGATGAAACACTGAAATTGCATCGGGATTGAATACAACAGTTAACCATGCGCACTTTCCTCCATGGGAGTAATGTCACACACAGTCTACGATTTGATCGTTCCCAGGAAGACCAGTAGTAGTTTCCGATGCACATCGGGAGGCATTCTGTAATCTGTGGACTATCAGAGTGTTGATGAAACACAGAAATTGCATCGGGATTGAATACAACAGTCACCATCCGCACTTTCCTCCATCGAAGTAATGTCTGGAACAGTCTACGCCTGGATCGTTCCCAGGGAGACCAGTAGTAGTTTCCGATGCACATCCTGTGGCATTCTGTAATCTGTGAACTATCAGAGTGTTGATGTAACACAGAAAATGCATTGGGATTGAATACAACAGTCACCATGCGCACTTTCCTCCATGGGAGTAATTCGCAAACGGTCTACGCTTTGATCGTTCCGTGGAAGACGAGTAGTAGTTTCCGATGCACATCTGGAGGCATTCTGTAATCTGTGGACTATCAGAGTGTTGATGAAACACAGAAATTGCATCGGGATTGAATACAACAGTCACCATGAGCACATTCCTCCATAAAGGTAATGTCTCTAACAGTCTACGCTTTGATCGTTCCCTGGAAGACCAGTAGTAGTTTCCGATGCACATCTGGAGGCATTCTGTAATCTGTGGACTATCACAGTGTTGATGAAACACAGAAATTGCATCAGGATTGAATACAACAGTCACCATGAGCACATTCCTCCATAAAACTTATGTCCCTAACAGTCTACGCTTTGATCGTTCCCAGGAAGACCAGTAGTAGTTTCCGATGCACATCTGGAGGCATTCTGTAATCTGTGGAGTATCCGAGTGTTGATGAAACACAGAGATTGCATCGGGTTTTGAATACAACAGTTACCATGCACACTTTCCTCCATGGGAGTAATGTCTCTAACAGTCTACGCTTTGATCGTTCCCTGGAAGACCAGTAGTAGTTTCCGATTAACATCTGGAGGCATTCTGTAATCTGTGGACTATCAGAGTGTTGATGAAACACAGAAATTGCATCGGGATTGAATACAACAGTTAACCATGCGCACTTTCCTCCATGGAAGTAATGTCACACACAGTCTACGCTTTGATCGTTCCCTGGAAGACCAGTAGTAGTTTCCGATGCACATCGGGAGGCATTCTGTAATCTGTGGACTATCAGAGTGTTGATGAAACACAGAAATTGCATCGCGATTGAATACAAGATTCACCATGCGCACTTTCCTCCATGGGAGTAATGTCTCTAACAGTCTACGCTTTGATCGTTCCCTGGAAGACCAGTAGTAGTTTCCGATGCACATCGGGAGGCATTCTGTAATCTGTGGACTATCAGAGTGTTGATGAAACACAGAAATTGCATCGCGATTGAATACAAGATTCACCATGCGCACTTTCCTCCATGGGAGTAATGTCTCTAACATTCTACGCTTTGATCGTTCCCTGGAAGACCAGTAGTAGTTTCCGATGCACATCTGGAGGCTTTCTGTAATCTGTGGACTATCAGAGTGTTCATGAAACACAGAAATTGCATCGGGATTGAATACAACAGTCTCCATGCGCAGTTTCTTCACTGGGAGTAATGTCTCAAACATTCTACGCTTTGATCGTTCCCTGGAAGACCAGTAGTAGTTTCAATTGCACATCTGGAGGCATTCTGTATTCTGTGGACTATCAGAGTGTTGATGAAACACAGAAATTGCATCGGAATTGAATACAAAAGTCACCATGCACACTTTCCTCCATTGGAGTATTGTCTCTAAGAGTCTACGCTTTGATAGTTCCCTGGAAGACCAGTAGTAGTTTCCGATGCACATCTGAAGGCTTTCCGTCATCTGTGCACTATCAGAGTGTTGATGAAACACAGAAATTGCATCGGGATTGAATAAAACAGTCACCATGCGCACTTTCCTCCATGGGAGTAATGTCTCAAGGAGTTTAGGATTTGATCGTTCCCTGAAAGACCAGTAGTAGTTTCCAATGTACATCTGGTGGCATTCTGTAATCTGTGGGCTATCAGAGTGTTGATGAAACACAGAAATAGCATCGGGATTGAATAAAACAGTCACCATGCGCACTTTCCTCCATGGGAGTAATGTCTCAAGGAGTTTAGGATTTGATCGTTCCCTGGAAGACCAGTAGTAGTTTCCGATGCACATCTGGAGGCATTCTGTAATCTGTGGAGAATCAGAGTATTGATGAAACACTGAAATTGCATCGGGATTGAATACAACATTTACCATGCGCACTTTCCTCCATGGGAGTAATGTCTCTAACAGTCTACGCTTTGATCGTTCCCTGGAAGACCAGTAGTAGTTTCCGATGCACATCTGGAGGCTTTCTGTAATCTGTGGACTATCAGAGTGTTGATGAAACACAGAAATTGCATCGGGATTGAATACAACAGTCACCATGCGCACTTTACTCCATGGGAGTAATGTCTCTAACAGTCTACGCTTTGATCGTTCCCTGGAATACGAGTAGTAGTTTCCGATTCACATCTGGAGGCTTTCCGTAATCTTTGGACAATCAGAGTGTTGATGAAACACAGAAATTGCATCGGGATTGAATACAACAGTCACCATGCGCACTTTCCTGCAAGGGAGTAATGTCTGAAACAGTCTACGCTTCGATCGTTCCCTGTAAGACCAGTAGTAGTTTCCGATGCACATCTGGAGAAATTATGTAATCTGTGGACTATCAGAGTGTTGATGAAACACAGAAATTGGATCGGGATTGAATACAACAGTCACCATGCGCACTTCCCTCCATAGGAGTAATGTCTCATACAGTCTACGCTTTGATCGTTCTCTGGAAGACCAGTAGTAGTCTCCGATGCTCATCTGGAGGCATTCTGTAATCTGTGGAGTATCAGAGTGTTGATGAAACACAGATATTGCATCGGGTTTTGGATACAACAGTTACCATGCGCACTTTCCTCCATGGGAGTAATGTCTCTAACAGTCTACGCTTTGATCGTTCTCCTGAAGACAAGTAGTAGTTTCCGATGCACATCTGGAGGCACTCTGTAATCTGTGGAGAATCAGAGTGTTGCTGAAACACTGAAATTGCATCGGAATTGAATACAACATTTACCATGCGCACTTTCCTCCATGGGAGTAATGTCTTTAACAGTCTACGCTTTGATCGTTCCCTGGAAGACCAGTAGTAGTTTCCGACGCACATCTGGAGGCTTTCTGTAGTCTGTGGACTATCAGAGTGTTGATGAAACACAGAAATTGCATCGGGATTGAATACAACAGTCACGATGCGCACTTTCCTCCATGGGAGTAATGTCTCAAACAGTCTACGCTTTCATCGTTCCCTGGAAGACCAGTAGTAGTTTCCGATGCATATCTGGAGGCATTCTGTAATCTGTGGAGTATCAGAGTGTTGATGAAACACAGAAATTGCATCGGGATTGAATACAACAGTTACCATGCGCACTTTCCTCCATGGGAGTAATGTCTCTAACAGTCTACGCTTTGATCGTTCCCTGGAAGACCAGTAGTAGTTTGCGATGCACATCTGGAGGCTTTCTGTAATCTGTGGACTATCAGAGTGTTGATGAAACACAGAAATTGCTTCGGGATTAAATACAACAGTCACCATGCGCACTTTCCTCCACGGGAGGTATGTGTCAAACAGTCGACGCTTTGATCGATCCCTGGAAGACCAGTAGTAGTTTCCGATGCACATCTGGTGGCATCCTGTAATCTGAGGACTATCAGAGTGTTGATGAAACACAGAAATTGCATCGGGATAGAATACAACAGTCACCATCCGCACTTTCCTGCACTGGAGTAATGTCTGAAACAGTCTACGCTTTGATCGTTCCCTGGAAGACCAGTAGTAGTATCCGATGCACATCTGGAGGCTTTCCGTAATCTTTGGACTATCAGAGTGTTGATGAAACACAGAAATTGCATCGGGATTGAATACAACAGTCACGATGCGCACTTTACTCCATGGGAGTAATGTCTCTAACAGTCTGCGCTTTGATCGTTCCCTGGAAGACCAATAGTAGTTTCCGGTGCACATCTGGAGGCTTTCCGTAATCTTTGGACTATCAGAGTGTTGATGAAACACAGAAATTGCATCGGGATTGAATACAACAGTCACGATGCGCACTTTCCTCCATGGGAGTAATGTCTTTAACAGTCTACGCTTTGATCGTTCCCTGTAAGACCAGTAGTAGTTTCCGATGCACATCTGGAGGCTTTCTGTAGTCTGTGGACTATCAGAGTGTTGATGAAACACAGAAATTGCATCGGGATTGAATACAACAGTCACGATGCGCACTTTACTCCATGGGAGTAATGTCTCTAACAGTCTGCGCTTTGATCGTTCCCTGGAAGACCAATAGTAGTTTCCGGTGCACATCTGGAGGCATTCTGTAATCTGTGGACTATCAGAGTGTTGATGAAACACAGAAATTGCATCGGAATTGAATACAACAGTCACCATGAGCACATTCCTCCATAAAAGTAATGTCTCAAACAGTCTACGATTTGATCGTTCCCTGGAAGACCAGTAGTAGTTTCCGATGCACATCTGGAGGCTTTCTGTAATCTGTGGACTATCAGAGTGTTGATGAAACACAGAAATTGCATCGGGATTGAATACAACTGTTACCATGCGCACTTTCCTCCATGGGAGTAATCTCAAACAGTCTACGATTTGATCGTTCCCTGGAAGACCAGTAGTTGTTTCCGATGCACATCTGGTGGCATTCTGTAATCTGTGGACTATCAGAGTGTTGATGAAACACAGAAAATGCATCGGGATTGATTACAACAGTTACCATGCGCACTTTCCTCCATGGGTGTTATGTCTCAAAGAGTTTACTCTTTGATCGTTCCCTGAAAGACCAGTAGTAGTTTCCAATGCACATCTGGAGGCATTCTGTAATCTGTGGACTATCAGAGTGTTGATGAAACACAGAAATTGCATCGGGTTTGAATGCAACAGACACCATGCGCACTTTCCTCCTTGGGAGAAACGTGTCTAACAGTCTTCGCTCTGATCGTTCCCTGGAAGACCAGTAGTAGTTTCCGATGCACATCTGGACGCTTTCTGTAATCTGTGGACTATCAGAGTGTTGATGAAACACAGAAATAGCATCGGGATTGAATACAACAGTTACCATGCGCACTTTCGTCCATTGGAGTAATTCTCAAACAGTCTACGATTTGATCGTTCCCTGGAAGACTAGTAGTAGTTCCCGATGCACATCTGGTGGCATTCTGTAAACTGTGGATTATCAGAGTGTTGATGAAACACAGAAATTGATTCGGGATTAAATACAACACTCACCATGCGCACTTTCCTCCATGGGAGTAATTCTCAAACAGTCTACGATTTGATCGTTCCCTGGAAGACCAGTAGTTGTTTCCGATTACACATCTGGTGGCATTCTGTAATCTGTGGACTATCAGAGTGTTGACGAAACACAGAAAATGCATCGGGATTGATTACAAGAGTTACCATGCGCACTTTCCTCCATGGGTGTTATGTCTCAAAGAGTTTACTCTTTGATCGTTCCCTGGAAGACCAGTAGTAGTTTCCGATGCACATCTGGAGGCATTCTGTAATCTGTGGATTATCAGAGTGTTGATGAAACACAGAAATTGCATCGGGTTTGAATACAACAGTCACCATGCGCACTTTCCTCCTTGGGAGTAACGTGTCTAACAGTCTTCACTTTGATCGTCACCTGGAAGACCAGTAGTAGTTTCCGATGCACATCTGGACGCTTTCTGTAATCTGTGGACTATCAGAGTGTTGATGAAACACAGAAATAGCATCGGGATTGAATACAACAGTTACCATGCGCACTTTCCTCCATGGGAGTAATGTCTCTAACAGTCTACGCTTTGATCGTTCCCTGGAAGACCAGTAGTAGTTTGCGATGCACATCTGGAGGCTTTCTGTAATCTGTGGACTATCAGAGTGTTGATGAAACACAGAAATTGCTTCGGGATTAAATACAACAGTCACCATGCGCACTTTCCACCACGGGAGGTATGTCTCAAACAGTCGACGCTTTGATCGATCCCTGGAAGACCAGTAGTAGTTTCCGATGCACATCTGGTGGCATCCTGTAATCTGAGGACTATCAGAGTGTTGATGAAACACAGAAATTGCATCGGGATAGAATACAACAGTCACCATCCGCACTTTCCTGCATTGGAGTAATGTCTGAAACAGTCTACGCTTTGATCGTTCCCTGGAAGACCAGTAGTAGTTTCCGATGCACATCTGGAGGCTTTCCGTAATCTTTGGACTATCAGAGTGTTGATGAAACACAGAAATTGCATCGGGATTGAATACAACAGTCACGATGCACACTTTACTCCATGGGAGTAATGTCTGTAACAGTCTGCGCTTTGATCGTTCCCTGGAAGACCAATAGTAGTTTCCGGTGCACATCTGGAGGCTTTCCGTAATCTTTGGACTATCAGAGTGTTGATGAAACACAGAAATTGCATCGGGATTGAATACAACAGTCACGATGCGCACTTTCCTCCATGGGAGTAATGTCTTTAACAGTCTACGCTTTGATCGTTCCCTGGAAGACCAGTAGTAGTTTCCGATGCACATCTGGAGGCTTTCTGTAGTCTGTGGACTATCAGAGTGTTGATGAAACACAGAAATTGCATCGGGATTGAATACAACAGTCACGATGCGCACTTTACTCCATGGGAGTAATGTCTCTAACAGTCTGCGCTTTGATCGTTCCCTGGAAGACCAATAGTAGTTTCCGGTGCACATCTGGAGGCATTCTGTAATCTGTGGACTATCAGAGTGTTGATGAAACACAGAAATTGCATCGGAATTGAATACAACAGTCACCATGAGCACATTCCTCCATAAAAGTAATGTCTCAAACAGTCTACGATTTGATCGTTCCCTGGAAGACCAGTAGTAGCTTCCGATGCACATCTGGAGGCATTCTGTAATCTGTGGAGTATCAGAGTGTTGATGAAACACAGAAATTGCATCGGGATTTAATACAACAGTCACGATGCGCACTTTCCTCCATGGGAGTAATGTCTCAAACAGTCTACGCTTTGATCGTTCCCCGGAAGACAAGTAGTAGTTTCCGATGCACATCTGGAGGCATTCTGTAATCTGTGGAGAATCAGAGTGTTGATGAAACACTGAAATTGCATCGGGATTGAATACAACAGTCAACCATGGGCACTTTCCTCCATGGGAGTAATGTCTCAAACAGTCTACGCTTTGATCGTTACCTGGAAGACCAGTGGTAGTTTCCGATGCACATCTGGAGGCATTCTGTAATCTGTGGAGTATCAGAGTGTTGATGAAACACAGAAATTGCATCGGGATTGAATTCAACAGTGACGATGCGCACTTTCCTCCATGGGAGTAATGTATCAAACAGTCTACGCTTTGATCGTTCCCTGGAAGATCAGTAGTAGTTTCCGATGCACATCTGGAGGCTTTCTGTAGTCTGTGGACTATCAGAGTGTTGATGAAACACAGAAATTGCATCGGGATTGAATACAACAGTCACGATGCGCACTTTACTCCATGGGAGTAATGTCTTTAACAGTCTACGCTTTGATCGTTCCCTGGAAGACCAGTAGTAGTTTCCGATGCACATCTGGAGGCTTTCTGTAGTCTGTGGACTATCAGAGTGTTGATGAAACACAGAAATTGCATCGGGATTGAATACAACAGTCACGATGCGCACTTTACTCCATGGGAGTAATGTCTCTAACAGTCTGCGCTTTGATCGTTCCCTGGAAGACCAATAGTAGTTTCCGGTGCACATCTGGAGGCATTCTGTAATCTGTGGACTATCAGAGTGTTGATGAAACACAGAAATTGCATCGGAATTGAATACAACAGTCACCATGAGCACATTCCTCCATAAAAGTAATGTCTCAAACAGTCTACGATTTGATCGTTCCCTGGAAGACCAGTAGTAGCTTCCGATGCACATCTGGAGGCATTCTGTAATCTGTGGAGTATCAGAGTGTTGATGAAACACAGAAATTGCATCGGGATTTAATACAACAGTCACGATGCGCACTTTCCTCCATGGGAGTAATGTCTCAAACAGTCTACGCTTTGATCGTTCCCTGGAGACCAGTAGTAGTTTCCGATGCATATCTGGTGCCATTCTGTAATCTGTGGACTATCAGAGTGTTCATGAAACACAGAAATTGCATCGGGAATGAATACAACAGTCACCATGTGCACTTTCCTCCACGGGAGGTATGTCTCAAACAGTCTACGCTTTGATCGTTCCCCGGAAGACAAGTAGTAGTTTCCGATGCACATCTGGAGGCATTCTGTAATCTGTGGAGAATCAGAGTGTTGATGAAACACTGAAATTGCATCGGGATTGAATACAACAGTCAACCATGCGCACTTTCCTCCATGGGAGTAATGTCTCAAACAGTCTACGCTTTGATCGTTACCTGGAAGACCAGTAGTAGTTTCCGATGCACATCTGGAGGCATTCTGTAATCTGTGGAGTATCAGAGTGTTGATGAAACACAGAAATTGCATCGGGATTGAATTCAACAGTGACGATGCGCACTTTCCTCCATGGGAGTAATGTATCAAACAGTCTACGCTTTGATCGTTCCCTGGAAGATCAGTAGTAGTTTCCGATGCATATCTGGAGGCATTCTGTAAGCTGTGGAGTATCAGAGTGTTGATGAACACAGAAATTGCATCGGGATTGAATACAACAGTTACCAAGCGAACTTTCCTCCATGGGAGAAATGTCTCTAACAGTCTACGATTTGATCGTTCCCTGGAAGACCAGTAGTAGTTTCCGATGCACATCTGGAGGCTTTCTGTAATCTGTGGACTATCAGAGTGTTGATGAAACACAGAAATTGCATCGGGATTGAATACAACTGTTACCATGCGCACTTTCCTCCATGGGAGTAATCTCAAACAGTCTACGATTTGATCGTTCCCTGGAAGACCATTAGTTGTTTCCGATGCACATCTGGTGGCATTCTGTAATCTGTGGACTATCAGAGTGTTGATGAAACACAGAAAATGCATCGGGATTGATTACAACAGTTACCATGCGCACTTTCCTCCATGGGTGTTATGTCTCAAAGAGTTTACTCTTTGATCGTTCCCTGAAAGACCAGTAGTAGTTTCCAATGCACATCTGGAGGCATTCTGTAATCTGTGGACTATCAGAGTGTTGATGAAACACAGAAATTGCATCGGGTTTGAATGCAACAGTCACCATGCGCACTTTCCTCCTTGGGAGAAACGTGTCTAACAGTCTTCGCTCTGATCGTTCCCTGGAAGACCAGTAGTAGTTTCCGATGCACATCTGGACGCTTTCTGTAATCTGTGGACTATCAGAGTGTTGATGAAACACAGAAATAGCATCGGGATTGAATACAACAGTTACCATGCGCACTTTCGTCCATTGGAGTAATTCTCAAACAGTCTACGATTTGATCGTTCCCTGGAAGACTAGTAGTAGTTCCCGATGCACATCTGGTGGCATTCTGTAAACTGTGGATTATCAGAGTGTTGATGAAACACAGAAATTGATTCGGGATTAAATACAACACTCACCATGCGCACTTTCCTCCATGGGAGTAATTCTCAAACAGTCTACGATTTGATCGTTCCCTGGAAGACCAGTAGTTGTTTCCGATTACACATCTGGTGGCATTCTGTAATCTGTGGACTATCAGAGTGTTGATGAAACACAGAAAATGCATCGGGATTGATTACAAGAGTTACCATGCGCACTTTCCTCCATGGGTGTTATGTCTCAAAGAGTTTACTCTTTGATCGTTCCCTGGAAGACCAGTAGTAGTTTCCGATGCACATCTGGAGGCATTCTGTAATCTGTGGACTATCAGAGTGTTGATGAAACACAGAAATTGCATCGGGTTTGAATACAACAGTCACCATGCGCACTTTCCTCCTTGGGAGTAACGTGTCTAACAGTCTTCACTTTGATCGTCACCTGGAAGACCAGTAGTAGTTTCCGATGCACATCTGGACGCTTTCTGTAATCTGTGGACTATCAGAGTGTTGATGAAACACAGAAATAGCATCGGGATTGAATACAACAGTCACCATGCGCATTTTTCCTCCATGGGAGTAATCTCTCAAACAGTCTACGCTTTGATCGTTCCCTGGATGACCAGTAGTGGTTTCCGATGCTCATCTGGATTCATTCTGTAATCTGTGGGGTATCAGAGTGTTGATGAAACCCAGAAATTGCATCGGGTTTTGAATACAACAGTTACCATGCACACTTTCCTCCATGGGAGTAATGTCTCTATCAGCCTACGCTTTGATCGTTCCCTGGAAGCCCAGTAGTAGTTTCCGATTAACATCTGGAAGCATTCTGTAATCTGTGGACTATCAGAGTGTTGATGAAACACAGAAATAGCATCGGGATTGAATACAACTGTCACCATGCGCACTTTCCTCCATGGGAGTAATGTCTCACACAGTCTACGCTTTGATCGTTCCCTGGATGACCAGTAGTAGTTTCCGATGCTCATCTGGAGGCATTCTGTAATCTGTGGACTATCAGAGTGTTGATGAAACAGAGAAATTGCATCGGGATTGAATACAACAGTCACCATGAGCACATTCCACCATAAAAGTAATGTCTCTAACAGTCTACGCTTTGATCGTTCTCTTGAAGAACATTAGTAGTTTCCGATGCACATCTGGAGGCATTCTGTAATCTGTGGACTATCAGAGTGTTGATGAAACACAGAAATTGCATCGGGATTGAATACAACAGTCACCATGATCACATTCCTCCATAAAACTAATGTCCCTAACAGTCTACGCTTTGATCGTTCCCAGGAAGGCTAGTAGTAGTTTCCGATGCACATCTGGAGGCATTCTGTAATCTGTGGAGTATCCGAGTGTTGATGAAACACAGAAATTGCATCGGGTTTTGAATACAACAGTTACCATGCACACCTTCCTCCATGGGAGTAATGTCTCTAACAGTCTACGCTTTGATCGTCCCTGGAAGCCCAGTAGTAGTTTCGGAATAACATCTGGAGGCATTCTGTAATCTGTGGACTATCAGAGTGTTGATGAAACACAGAAATTGCATCGGGATTGAATACAACAGTTAAAAATGTGCACTTTCCTCCATGGGAGTAATGTCACAAACAGTCTACGCTTTGATCGTTCCCTGGAAGACCAGTAGTAGTTTCCGATGCACATCGGGAGGCATTCTGTAATCTGTGGACTATCAGAGTGTTGATGAAACACAGAAATTGCATCGCGATTGAATACAACATTCACCATGCGCATTTTCCTCCATGGGAGTAATGTCTCAAAGAGTCTACGATTTGACCGTTCCCTGGAAGACCAGTAGTAGTTTCCGATGCACTTCTGGAGGCATTCTGTAATCTGTGGAGTATCAGAGTGTTGATGAAACACAGAATTTGAATCGGGATTGAATACAACAGTCACCATGCGCACTTTCCTCCATGGGAGTAATTCTCAAACAGTCTACGCTTTGATCGTTTCCTGGAAGACCAGTAGTAGCTTCCGATGCACATCTGGTGGCATTCTGTAATCAGTGGACTATCAGAGTGTTTATGAAACCCAGAAATTGCATCGGGATTGAATACAACATTCACCATCCGCACTTTCCTCCATGGGAGTAATGTCTGAAACAGTCTACGCCTGGATCGTTCCCAGGAAGACCAGTAGTAGTTTCCGATGCACATCTCGTGGCAATCTATAATCTGTGGACTATCAGAGTGTTGATGAAACACAGAAATTGCATCGGGATTGAATACAACAGTCACCATGCGCACATTCCTGCATAATAGTAATGTCTCAAACAGTCTGCGCTTTGATCGTTACCTCGAAGACCAGTAGAAATTTCCGATGAACATCTGGAGGCATTCTGTAATCTGTGGACTATCAGAATGTTGATGAAACACAGAAATTGTATCGGGATTGAATACAACAGTCACCATGCGCACTTTCCTCCATGGGAGTAATGTCTCAAAGGGTTTACGCTTTGATCGATCCCTGGAAGACCAGCAGTAGTTTACGATGCACATCTGGAGGCATTCTGTATTCTGTGGACTATTAGAGTGCTGATGAAACACAGAAATGGCAATTGGATTGAATACTACAGTTGCCATGCGCACTTTCCTCCATGGGAGTAATGTCTCAAACAGTCTACGCTTTGATCGTTAGCTGGAAGACCAGTAGTAGTTTCCGATGCACATCTTGAAACATTCTGTAATCTGTGGACTATCAGAGTGTTGATGAAACACAGAAATTGCATCGGGATTGAATACAACAGTCACAATGCGCACTTTCCTCCACGGGAGTAATGTCTCAAACAATCTACGCTTTGATCTTTCCCTGGAAGACCAGTAGAAGTTTCCGATGCACATCTGGAGGCATTCTGTAATCTGTGGACTATCAGAGTGTTGATGAAACACAGAAATTGCATCAGGATTGAATACAACAGTCACCATGCGCACTTTCCTCCCTGGGAGTAATGTCTCTAACAGTCTACGCTTTGATCGTTCCCTGGAAGACCAGTAGTAGTTTCCGATGCACATCTGGAGGCTTTCTGTAATCTGTGGACTATCAGAGTGTTCATGAAACACAGAAATTGCATCGGGATTGAATACAACAGCCTCCATGCGCAGTTTCCTCAATGGGAGTAATGTCTCAAACATTCTACGCTATGATCGTTCCCTGAAAGATCAGTAGTAGTTTCAAGACACATCTGGAGGCATTCTGTATTCTGTGGACTATCAGAGTGTTGATGAAACACAGAAATTGCATCGGAATTGAATACAACTGTCACCATGCACACTTTCCTCCATTGGAGTAATGTCTCTAACAGTCTACGCTTTGATAGTTCCCTGGAAGACCAGTAGTAGTTTCCGATGCACATCTGGAGGCATTCTGTATTCTGTGGACTATCAGAGTGTTGATGAAACACAGAAATTGCATCGGAATTGAATAAAACAGTCACCATGCGCACTTTTCTAATTGGGCGTAATGTCTCTAACAGTCTACGCTTTGATCGTTCCCTGCAAGACCAGTAGTATTTTCCGATGCACATCTGGAGGCTTTCCGTAATCTGTGGACTATCAGAGTGATGATGAAACACAGAAATTACATCGTGATTGAATACAACAGTCACAATGCGTACTCTCCTCCACGGGAGGTATGTCTCAAACAGTCTACGCTTTGATCGTTCCCTGGAAGACCAATAGTAGTGTCCGATGCACATCTGGAGGCATTCTGTAATTTTTCGACTATCAGAGTGTTGATGAAACACAGAAATTGCATCGGGATTGAATACAACAGTCACCATCCGCACTTTCCTCCTTGGGAGTAATGTCTGAAACAGTCTTGGCTTTGACCGTTCTTTGGAAGACCAGAAGTAGTTTCTGATGCACATCTCGTGGCATTCTGTAATCTGTGGACTATCAGAGCGTTGATGAAACACAGAAAGTGCATCGGGATTGAATTCAACAGTCACCTTGCGCACTTTCCTCCATGGGTGTAATGTCTCAAGGAGTTTACGATTTGATCGTTCCCTGGAAGACCAGTAGTAGTTTCCGATGTACATCTGGTGGCATTCTGTAATCTGTGGACTATCAGAGTGTTGATGAAACACAGAAATTGCATCGGGTTTGAATAAAACAGTCACCATGCGCACTTTCCTCCTTGGGAGTAATGTGTCTAACAGTCTTCGCTTTGATCGTTCCCTGGAAGACCAGTAGTAGTTTCCGGTGCACATCTGGACGCTTTCTGTAATCTGTGGACTATCAGAGTGTTGATGAAACACAGAAATAGCATCAGGATTGAATACAACAGTTACTATGCGCACTTTCCTCCATGGGAGTAATTCTCAAACAGTCTACGATTTTATCGTTCCCTGGAAGACCAGTAGTAGCTCCCGATGCACATCTGGTGGCATTCTGTAATCTGTGGACTATCAGAGTGTTGATGAAACACAGAAATTGATTCGGGAATAAATACAACAGTCACCATGCGCACTTTCCTCCACGGAAGGTATATCTCAAACAGTCGACGCTTTGATCGTTCCCTGGAAGACCAGTAGTAGTTTCCGATGCACATCTGGTGGCATCCTGTAATCTGCGGACTATCAGAGTGTTGATGAAACACAGAAATTGCATCCTGATTGAATACAACAGTCACCACCCGCACTTTCCTGCATGGGAGTAATGTCTCAAAGAGTTTACGCTTTGATCGTTCCCTGAAAGACCTGTAGTAGATTCCGATGCACATCTGGAGGCATTCTGTAAGCTGTGGACTATCAGAGTGTTGATGAAACACAGAAATTGCATCGGGATTGAATACAACAGTCACCATGCGCACTTTCCTCCATGGGAGTAATGTCCCAAACAGTCTACACTTTGAGCGTTCCCTGGAAGACCAGTAGTAGTTTCCGATGCACATCGGGAGGCATTCTGTAATCTGTGGACTATCAGAGTGTTGATGAAACACAGAAATAACATCGGGATTGAATACAACAGTCACCATGCGCACTTTCCTCCATGGGAGTAATGTCTCAAACAGTCTACGCTTTGATCTTTCCCTGGATGACCAGTAGTAGTTTCCGATGCTCATCTGGAGGCATTCTGAAATCTGTGGAGTATCAGAGTGTTGATGAAACCCAGAAATTGCATCGGGTTTTGAATACAACAGTTACCATGCCCACTTTCCTCCATGGAGTAATGTCTCTAACAGTCTACGCTTTGATCGTTCTCCGGAAGACAAGTAGTAGTTTCCGATGCACATCTGGAGGCATTCTGTAATCTGTGGAGAATCAGAGTGTTGATGAAACACTGAAATTGCATCGGGATTGAATACAACATTTACCATGCGCACTTTCCTCCATGGGAGTAATGTCTCTAACAGTCTACGCTTTGATCGTTCCCTGGAAGACCAGTAGTAGTTTCCGATGCACATCTGGAGGCTTTCTGTAATCTGTGGACTATCAGAGTGTTGATGAAACACAGAAATTGCATCGGGATTGAATACAACAGTCACCATGCGCACTTTACTCCATGGGAGTAATGTCTCTAACAGTCTACGCTTTGATCGTTCCCTGGAAGACGAGTAGTAGTTTCCGATGCACATCTGGAGGCTTTCCGTAATCTTTGGACTATCAGAGTGTTGATGAAACACAGAAATTGCATCGGGATTGAATACAACAGTCACCATGCGCACTTTCCTCCACGGGAGGTATGTCTCAAACAGTCGACGCTTTGATCGTTCCCTGGAAGACCAGTAGTAGTTTCCGATGCACATCTGGTGGCATCCTGTAATGTGGACTATCAGAGTGTTGATGAAACACAGAAATTGCATCGGGATAGAATACAACAGTCACCATCCGCACTTTCCTGCATTGGAGTAATGTCTGAAACAGTCTACGCTTTGATCGTTCCCGGGAAGACCAGTAGTTGTTTCTGATGCACATCTCGTGGCATTCTGTAATCTGTGGACTATCAGAGTGTTGATGAAACACAGAAATTGCATCGGGAGTGAATACAACAGTCACGATGCGCACTTTCCTCCATGGGAGTAATGTCTCAAACAGTCTACGCTTTGATCATTCCCTGGAAGACCAGTAGTAGTTTCCGATGCATATCTGGTGCCATTCTGTAATCTGTGGACTATCAGAGTGTTCATGAAACACAGAAATTGCATCGGGAATGAATACAACAGTCACCATGTGCACTTTCCTCCACGGGAGGTATGTCCTAAACAGTCTACGTTTTGATCGTTCCCCGGAAGACAAGTAGTAGTTTCCGATGCACATCTGGAGGCATTCTGTAATCTGTGGACTATCAGAGTGTTGATGAAACACATAAATTGCATCGGGATTGAATACAACAGTTACCATGCGCACTTTCCTCCATGGGAGTAATGTCCCAAACAGTCTACACTTTGATCGTTCCCTGGAAGACCAGTAGTAGTTTCCGATGCACATCGGGAGGCATTCTGTAATCTGTGGACTATCAGAGTGTTGATGAAACACAGAAATAGCATCGGGATTGAATACAACAGTCACCATGCGCACTTTCCTCCATGGGAGTAATGTCTCTAACAGTCTACGCTTTGATCTTTCCCTGGATGACCAGTAGTAGTTTCCGATGCTCATCTGGAGGCATTCTGTAATCTGTGGAGTATCAGAGTGTTGATGAAACCCAGAAATTGCATCGGGTTTTGAATACAACAGTTACCATGCCCACTTTCCTCCATGGGTGTAATGTCTCTAACAGTCTACGCTTTGATCGTTCTCCTGAAGACAAGTAGTAGTTTCCGATGCACATCTGGAGGCATTCTGTAATCTGTGGAGAATCAGAGTGTTGATGAAACACTGAAATTGCATCGGGATTGAATACAACATTTACCATGCGCACTTTCCTCCATGGGAGTAATGTCTCTAACAGTCTACGCTTTGATCGTTCCCTGGAAGACCAGTAGTAGTTTCCGATGCACATCTGGAGGCTTTCTGTAATCTGTGGACTATCAGAGTGTTGATGAAACACAGAAATTGCATCGGGATTGAATACAACAGTCACCATGCGCACTTTACTCCATGGGAGTAATGTCTCTAACAGTCTACGATTTGATCGTTCCCTGTAAGACCAGTAGTAGTTTCCGGTGCACATCTGGAGAAATTATGTAATCTGTGGACTATCAGAGTGTTGATGAAACACATAAATTGGATCGGGATTGAATACAACAGTCACCATGCGCACTTTCCTCCATAGGAGTAATGTCTCATACAGTCTACGCTTTGATCGTTCCCTGGAAGACCAGTAGTAGTCTCCGATGCTCATCTGGAGGCATTCTGTAATCTGTGGAGTATCAGAGTGTTGATGAAACACAGAAATTGCATCGGGATTAAATACAACAGTCACCATGCGCACTTTCCTCCATGGGAGTAATGTCTCAAACAGTCCTCGCTTTGATCGTTCCCTGGAAGACCAGTAGCAGTTTCCGATGCACATCTGGAGGAATTCTGTAATCTGTGGACTATCAGAGTGTTGATGAAACATAGAAATGGCATCGGGATTGAATACAACAGTCACCATGAGCACATTCCTCCATAAAATTAATGTCTCAAACAGTCTACGCTTTGATCGTTACCTGGAAGACCTGTAGTAGTTTCCGATGCACATCTGGAGGCATTCTGTAATCTGTGGACTATCAGAGTGTTGATGAAACACAGAAATTGCATCGTGATTGAATACAACAGTCACGATGCGCACTTTCCTCCGTGGGAATAATGTCTCAAACAGTCCTCGCTTTGATCGTTCTCCTGAAGACAAGTAGTAGTTTCCGATGCCCATCTGGAGGCATTCTGTAATCTGTGGAGAATCAGAGTGTTGATGAAACACTGAAATTGCATCGGGATTGAATACAACATTTACCATGCGCACTTTCCTCCATGGGAGTAATGTCTCTAAGAGTCTACGCTTTGATCGTTCCCTGGAAGACCAGTAGTAGTTTCCGATGCACATCTGGAGGCTTTCTGTAATCTGTGGACTATCAGAGTGTTGATGAAACACAGAAATTGCATCGGGATTGAATACAACAGTCACCATGCGCACTTTCCTGCAAGGGAGTAATGTCTGAAACAGTCTACGCTTTGATCGTTCGCTGTAAGACCAGTAGTAGTTTCCGGTGCACATCTGGAGAAATTATGTAATCTGTGTATATCAGAGTGTTGATGAAACACAGAAATTGGATCGGGATTGAATACAACAGTCACCATGCGCACTTTCCTCCATAGGAGTAATGTCTCACACAGTCTACGCTTTGATCGTTCCCTGGAAGACCAGTAGTAGTCTCCGATGCTCATCTGGAGGCATTCTGTAATCTGTGGAGTATCAGAGTGTTGATGAAACACGGAAATTGCATGGGGATTAAATACAACAGTCACCATGCGCACTTTCCTGCATGGGAGTAATGTCTGATGCAGTCTACGCTTTGATCGTTCCCTGGAAGACCAGTAGCAGTTTCCGATGCACATCTGGAGGAATTCTGTAATCTGTGGACTATCAGAGTGTTGATGAAACATAGAAATGGCATCGGGATTGAATACAACAGTCACCATGAGCACATTCCTCCATAAAATTAATGTCTCAAACAGTCTACGCTTTGATCGTTCCCTGGAAGACCTGTAGTAGTTTCCGATGCACATCTGGAGGCAGTCTGTAATCTGTGGACTATCAGAGTGTTGATGAAACACAGAAATTGCATCGGGATTGAATACAACAGTCACGATGCGCACTTTCCTCCGTGGGTGTAATGTCTCAAACAGTCCTCGCTTTGATCGTTCCCTGGAAGACCAGTAGTAGTTTCCGATGCATATCTGGAGGCATACTGTAATCTGTGGAGTATCAGAGTGTTAATGAAACACAGAAATTGCATCGGGATTGAATACAACAGTTACCATGCGCACTTTCCTCCATGGGAGTAATGTCTCTAACAGTCTACGCTTTGAACGTTCCCTGGAAGACCAGTAGTAGTTTACGATGCACATCTGGAGGCTTTCTGTAATCTGTGGACTATTAGAGTGTTGATGAAACACAGAAATTGCATCGGGATTGAATACAACAGTTACCATGCGCAGTTTCCTCCATGGGGGTAATGTCTTAAACAGTCTACGATTTGATCGTTCCCTGGAAGACCTGAAGTAGTTTCAATTGCACATCTGGAGGCATTCTGTAATCTGTGGACTATCAGAGTGTAGATGAAACACAGAAATTGCATCGGGATTGAATACAACAGTCACCATGCGCACATTACTCCATGGGAGTAATGTCTCTAACAGTCTAGGATTTGATCGTTCCCTGGAAGACCTGTAGTAGTTTCCGATGCACATCTGGAGGCTTTCCTTAATCTTTGGACTATCAGAGTGTTGATGAAACACAGAAATTGCATCGGGATTAAATACAACAGTCACCATGCGCACTTTCCTCCATGGGAGTAATGTCCCTAACAGTCTACGATTTGATCGTAGCCTGGAAGACCAGTAGTAGTTTCCGATGCACATCAGGAGGCATTCTGTAATCTGTGGGCTATAAGAGTTTTGATGAAACACAGAAATTGCATCGGGATTGTATACAACAGTCACCATGCGCACTTTACTCCATGGGAGTAATGTCTCTAACAGTCTACGCTTTGATCGTTCCCTGGAATACCAGCAGTAGTGTCCGATGCAAATCTGGAGGCATTCTGTAATCTGTGGACTATCAGAGTATTGATGAAACATAGAAATTGCATCGGGATTGAATACAACAGTCACCATGAGCACATTCCTCCATAAAAGTAATGTCTCAAACAGTCTACGATTTGAACGTTCCCTGGAAGACCAGTAGTAGCTTCCGATGCACATCTGGAGGCATTCTATATTCTGTGGAGTATCAGAGTGTTGATGAAACACAGAAATTGCCTCGGGATTGAATACAACAGTCACGATGCGCACTTTCCTCCATGGGAGTAATGTCTCAAACAGTCTACGCTTTGATCGTTCCCTGGAAGACCAGTAGTAGTTTCCGATGCATATCTGGTGCCATTCTGTAATCTGTGGACTATAAGAGTGTTCATGAAACACAGAAATTGCATCGGGAATGAATACAACAGTCACCATGTGCACTTTCCTCCACGGGAGGTATGTCTCAAACAGTCTACGCTTTTGATCGTTCCCCGGAAGACAAGTAGTAGTTTCCGATGCACATCTGGAGGCATTCTGTAATCTGTGAACTATCAGAGTGTTGATGAAACACAGAAATTGCATCGGGATTGAATACAACAGTTACCATGCGCACTTTCCTGAATGGGAGTAATTCTCAAACAGTCTACGATTTGATCGTTCCCTGGAAGACCAGTAGTTGTTTCCGATGCACATCTGGAGGCATTCTGTAATCTGTGGACTATCAGAGTGTTGATGAAACACAGAAATTGTATCGGGATTTAATACAACAGCCTCCATGCGCAGTTTTCTCCATGTGGGTAATGTCTTAAACAGTCTACGATTTGATCGTTCCTTGGAAGACCAGAAGTAGTTTCAATTGCACATCAGGAGGCATTCTGTAATCTGTGGACAATCAGAGTGTTGATGAAACACAGAAATTGCATCGGGATTGAATACAACAGTCACCATGCGCACTTTCCCCATGGGAGTAATGTCTCTAACAGTCTACGCTTTGATGGTTCCCCAGAAGCTAAGTAGTAGTTTCCGGTGCACATCTGGAGAATTTCCGTAATCTGTGGACTATCAGAGTGTTGATGAAACACAGAAATTGCATCGGGATTGAATACAACAGTCTCCATGCGCACTTTCCTCCATGGGGGTAATGTCTTAAACAATCTACGCTTTGATCGTTCCTTGGATGACCACAAGTAGTTTCAATTGCACATCTGGAGGCATTCTGTAATCTGTAAACTATCAGAGTGTTGATGAAACACAGAAATTGCATCGGGATTGATTACAACTGTCACCATGCGCACTTTACTCCATGGGAGTAATGTCTCTAACAGTCTACGCTTTGATCGTTCCCTGGAAGACCAGTAGTAGTTTCCGATGCACATCTGGAGGCTTTCCGTAATCTTTCTACTATCAGAGTGTTGATGAAACACAGAAATTGCATCGGGATTGAATACAACAGTCACCATGCGCACTTTCCTCCATGGGAGAAATGTCTCTAACAGTCTACGCTTTGATCGTTCCCCGGAAGACAAGTAGTAGTTTCCGATGCACATCTGGAGGCATTCTGTAATCTGTGGAGAATCAGAGTGTTGATGAAACACTGAAATTGCATCGGGATTGAATACAACAGTCACCATGCGCACTTTACTCCATGGGAGTAATGACTCTAACAGTCTACGCTTTGATCTTTCCCTGGAAGACCAATAGTAGTTTCCGATGCACATCTGGAGGCTTTCCGTAATCTTTGGACTATCAGAGTGTTGATGAAACACAGAAATTGCATCGGGATTAAGTACAACAGTCACCATGCGCACTTTCCTCCATGGGAGTAATTATCAAACAGTCTATACTTGAATAGTTCTCTGGATGACCAGTAGTAGTTTCCGATGCATATCTGGTGCCATTCTGTAATCTGTGGACTATCAGAGTGTTCATGAAAGACTGAAATTGCATCGGGAATGAATACAACAGTCACCATGTGCACTTTCCTCCACGGGAGGTATGTCTCAAACAGTCTACGGTTTGATCGTTCCCTGGAAGACCAATAGTAGTTTCCGATGCACATCTGGTGGCATTCTGTAATCTGTGGACTATCAGAGTGTTGATGCAACACAGAAATAGCATCGGGATTGAATACAACAGTCACCATCCGCACTTTCCTCCGTGGGAGTAATGTCTGAAACAGTCTACGTTTTGATCGTTCCCTGGAAGACCAGTAGTAGTTTCCGATGCACATCTGTTGGCATTCTATAATCTGTGGACTATCAGAGTGTTGATGAAACACAGAAATTGCATCGGGATTGAATACAACAGTCACCATGCGCACTTTCCTCCATGGTACTAATGTCCCAAACAGTCTACGCTTTGATCGTTATCTGGAAGACCAGTAGTAGTTTCCGATGCACATCGGGAAGCATTCTGTAATCTGTGGACTATCAGAGTGTTGATGAAACACAGAAATTGCATCGGGATTGAGTACAACTGTCACCATGCGCACTTTCCTCCATGGGAGTAATGTCCCTAACAGTCTACGCTTTGATCGTAGCCTGGAAGACCAGTAGTAGTTTCCGATGCACATCGGGAGGCATTCTGTAATCTGTGGACTATAAGAGTGTTGATGAAACACAGAAATTGCATCGGGATTGAATACAACAGTCACCATGCGCACTTTACTCCATGGGAGTAATGTCTCTAACAGTCTACGCTTTGATCGTTCCCTGGAATACCAGTAGTAGTGACCGATGCACATCTGGAGGCATTCTGTAATCTGTGGAATATCAGAGTGTTGATGAAACACTGAAATTGCATCGGGATTGAATACAACAGTCACCATGCGCACTTTCCTCCATCGGAGTAATGTCTCAAACAGTCTACGCTTTGATCGTTCCCCGGAAGACAAGTAGTAGTTTCCGGTGCACATCTGGAGGCTTTCCGTAATCTGTGGACTATCAGAGTGTTGATGAAACACAGAAATTGCATCGGGATTGAATACAACAGTCTCCATGCGCACTTTCCTCCATGGGGGTAATGTCTTAAACAGTCTACGCTTTGATCGTTCCCTGGAAGATGAGTAGTAGTTTCCGATTCACATCTGGAGGCTTTCCGTAATCTTTGGACTAACAGAGTGTTGATGAAACACAGAAATTGCATCGGGATTGAATACTACAGTCACCATGCGCACTTTCCTCCATGGGAGAAATGTCTCTAACAGTCTACGCTTTGATCGTTCCCTGGAAGACCAGTAGTAGTTTCCGATGCACATCTGGAGGCTTTCCGTAATCTTTGGACTATCAGAGTGTTGATGAAACACAGAAATTGCATCGGGATTGAATACAACAGTCACCATGCGCACTTTCCTCCATGGGAGTAATGTCTCTAACAGTCTACGCTTTGATCGTTCCCCGGAAGACAAGTAGTAGTTTCCGATGCACATCTGGAGGCATTCTGTAATCTGTGGAGAATCAGAGTGTTGATGAAACACTGAAATTGCATCGGGATAGAATACAACAGTCACCATGCGCACTTTCCTCCATGGGAGTAATGTCTTAAACAGTCTACGCTTTGATCGTTCCCTGGAAGACCAATAGTAGTTTCCGATGCATATCTGGTGCCATTCTGTAATCTGTGGACTATCAGAGTGTTCATGAAACACAGAAATTGCATCGGGAATGAATACAACAGTCACCATGTGCACTTTCCTCCACGGGATGTATGTCTCAAACAGTCTACGCTTTTGATCGTTCACCGGAAGACAAGTAGTAGTTTCCGATGCTCATCTGGAGGCATTCTGTAATCTGTGAACTATCAGAGTGTTGATGAAACACAGAAATTGCATCGGGATTGAATACAACAGTTACCATGCGCACTTTCCTGAATGGGAGTAATTCTCAAACAGTCTATGATTTGATCGTTCCCTGGAAGACCAGTAGTTGTTTCCGATGCACATCTGGTGGCATTCTGTAATCTGTGGACTATCAGAGTGTTGATGAAACACGGAAAATGCATCGGGATTGATTACAACAGTTACCATGCGCACTTTCCTCCATGGGTGTAATGTCTCAAAGAGTTTACTCTTTGATCGTTCCCTGAAAGACCAGTAGTAGTTTCCGATGCACATCTGGAGGCATTCTGTAATCTGTGGACTATCAGAGTGTTGATGAAACACAGAAATTGCATCGGGATTTAATACAACAGCCTCCATGCGCAGTTTTCTCCATGTGGGTAATGTCTTAAACAGTCTACGATTTGATCGTTCCCTGGAAGACCAGAAGTAGTTTCAATTGCACATCAGGAGGCATTCTGTAATCTGTGGACAATCAGAGTGTTGATGAAACACAGAAATTGCATCGGGATTGAATACAACAGTCACCATGCGCACTTTCCTCCATGGGAGTAATGTCTCTAACAGTCTACGCTTTGATGGTTCCCCAGAAGCCAAGTAGTAGTTTCCGGTGCACATCTGGAGAATTTCCGTAATCTGTGGACTATCAGAGTGTTGATGAAACACAGAAATTGCATCGGGATTGAATACAACGGTCTCCATGCGCACTTTCCTCCATGGGGGTAATGTCTTAAACAATCTACGCTTTGATCGTTCCTTGGATGACCACAAGTAGTTTCAATTGCACATCTGGAGGCATTCTGTAATCTGTAAACTATCAGAGTGTTGATGAAACACAGAAATTGCATCGGGATTGATTACAACTGTCACCATGCGCACTTTACTCCATGGGAGTAATGTCTCTAACAGTCTACGCTTTGATCGTTCCCTGGAAGACCAGTAGTAGTTTCCGATGCACATCTGGAGGCTTTCCGTAATCTTTCTACTATCAGAGTGTTGATGAAACACAGAAATTGCATCGGGATTGAATACAACAGTCACCATGCGCACTTTCCTCCATGGGAGTAATGTCTCTAACAGTCTACGCTTTGATCGTTCCCCGGAAGACAAGTAGTAGTTTCCGATGCACATCTGGAGGCATTCTGTAATCTGTGGAGAATCAGAGTGTTGATGAAACACTGAAATTGCATCGGGATTGAATACAACAGTCACCATGCGCACTTTCCTCTATGGGAGTAATGTGTCCAACAGTCTTCGCTTTGATCGTTCCCTGGAAGACCAGTAGTAGTTTCCGATGCATATCTGGAGGCTTTCTGTAATCTGTGTACTATCAGAGTGTTGATGAAACACAGAAATTGCCTCGGGATTGAAAAATACATTCACCATGCGCACTTTCCTCCATGGGAGTAATTATCAAACAGTCTATGCTTGAATCGTTCTCTGGATGACCAGTAGTAGTTTCCGATGCATATCTGGTGCCATTCTGTAATCTGTGGACTATCAGAGTGTTCATGAAAGACTGAAATTGCATCGGGAATGAATACAACAGTCACCATGTGCACTTTCCTCCACGGGAGGTATGTCTCAAACAGTCTACGGTCTGATCGTTCCCTGGAAGACCAATAGTAGTTTCCGATGCACATCTGGTGGCATTCTGTAATCTGTGGACTATCAGAGTGTTGATGCAACACAGAAATAGCATCGGGATTGAATACAACAGTCACCATCCGCACTTTCCTCCGTGGGAGTAATGTCTGAAACAGTCTACGTTTTGATCGTTCCCTGGAAGACCAGTAGTAGTTTCCGATGCACATCTGTTGGCATTCTATAATCTGTGGACTATCAGAGTGTTGATGAAACACAGAAATTGCATCGGGATTGAATACAACAGTCACCATGCGCACTTTCCTCCATGGTACTAATGTCCCAAACAGTCTACGCTTTGATCGTTATCTAGAAGACCAGTAGTAGTTTCCGATGCACATCGGGAAGCATTCTGTAATCTGTGGACTATCAGAGTGTTGATGAAACACAGAAATTGCATCGGGATTGAATACAACAGTCACCATGCGCACTTTCCTCCATGGGAGTAATGTCCCTAACAGTCTACGCTTTGATCGTAGCCTGGAAGACCAGTAGTAGTTTCCGATGCACATCGGGAGGCATTCTGTAATCTGTGGACTATAAGAGTGTTGATGAAACACAGAAATCGCATCGGGATTGAATACAACAGTCACCATGCGCACTTTACTCCATGGGAGTAATGTCTCTAACAGTCTACGCTTTGATCGTTCCCTGGAATACCAGTAGTAGTGTCCGATGCACATCTGGAGGCATTCTGTAATCTGTGGAATATCAGAGTGTTGATGAAACACTGAAATTGCATCGGGATTGAATACAACAGTCACCATGCGTTCTTTCCTCCATCGGAGTAATGTCTCAAACAGTCTACGCTTTGATCGTTCCCTGGAAGACCTGTAGTAGTTTCCGATGCACATCTGGAGGCATTCTGTAATCTGTGGACTATCAGAGTGTTGATGAAACACAGAAATTGCATCAGGATTGAATACAACAGTCACGATGCGCACTTTCCTCCATGGGAGTAATGTATCAAACAGTCTACGCTTTGATCGTTCCCTGGAAGATGAGTAGTAGTTTCCGATTCACATCTGGAGGCTTTCCGTAATCTTTGGACTAACAGAGTGTTGATGAAACACAGAAATTGCATTGGGATTGAATACTACAGTCACCATGCGCACTTTCCTCCATGGGAGTAATGTCTCTAACAGTCTACGCTTTGATCGTTCCCCGGAAGACAAGTAGTAGTTTCCGGTGCACATCTGGAGGCTTTCCGTAATCTGTGGACTATCAGAGTGTTGATGAAACACAGAAATTGCATCGGGATTGAATACAACAGTCTCCATGCGCACTTTCCTCCATGGGGGTAAAGTCTTAAACAGTCTACGCTTTGATCGTTCCCTGGAAGACCACAAGTAGTTTCAATTGCACATCTGGAGGCATTCTGTAATCTGTGGACTATCAGAGTGTTGATGAAACACAGAAATTGCATCGGGATTGAATACAACAGTCACCATGCGCAATTTACTCCATGGGAGTAATGTCTCTAACAGTCTACGCTTTGATCGTTCCCTGGAAGACCAGTAGTAGTTTCCGATGCACATCTGGAGGCTTTCCGTAATCTTTGGACTATCAGAGTGTTGATGAAACACAGAAATTGCATCGGGATTGAGTACAACAGTCACCATGCGCACTTTCCTCCATGGGAGTAATGTCTCTTACAGTCTACGCTTTGATCGTTCCCTGGAATACCAGTAGTAGTGTCCGATGCACATCTGGAGGCATTCTGTAATCTGTGGACTATCAGAGTGTTGATGAAACATAGAAATTGCATCGGGATTGAATACAACAGTCACCATGAGCACATTCCTCCATAAAAGTAATGTCTCAAACAGTCTACGATTTGATCGTTCATTGGAAGACCAGTAGTAGCTTCCGATGCACATCTGGAGGCATTCTGTAATCTGTGGAGTATCAGAGTGTTGATGAAACACAGAAATTGCATCGGGATTGAATACAACAGTCACGATGCGCACTTTCCTCCATGGGAGTAATGTCTCAAACAGTCTACGCTTTGATCGTTCCCTGGAAGACCCGTAGTAGTTTCCGATGCATATCTGGTGACATTCTGTAATCTGTGGACTATCAGAGTGTTCATGAAACACAGAAATTGCATCGGGAATGAATACAACAGTCATCATGTGCACTTCCCTCCACGGGTGGTATGTCTCAAACAGTCTACGCTTTGATCGTTCCCCGGAAGTCAAGTAGTAGTTTCCGATGCACATCTGGAGGCATTCTGTAATCTGTGGAAAATCAGAGTGTTGATGAAACGCTGAAATTGCATCGGGATTGAATACAACAGTCACCATGCGCACTTTCCTCCATCGGAGTAAGGTCTCAAGCAGTCTACGCTTTGATCGTTCCCTGGAAGACCTGTAGTAGTTTCCGATGCACATCTGGAGGCATTCTGTAATCTGTGGACTATCAGAGTGTTGATGAAACACAGAAATTGCATCAGGATTGAATACAACAGTCACGATGCGCACTTTCCTCCATGGGAGTAATGTATCAAACAGTCTACGCTTTGATCGTTCCCTGGAAGATGAGTAGTAGTTTCCGATTCACATCTGGAGGCTTTCCGTAATCTTTGGACTAATAGAGTGTTGATGAAACACAGAAATTGCATCGGGATTGAATACAACAGTCACCATGCGCACTTTCCTCCATGGGAGTAATGTCTCAAACAGTCTACGCTTTGATCGTTCCCCGGAAGACAAGTAGTAGTTTCCGGTGCACATCTGGAGGCTTTCCGTAATCTGTGGACTATCAGAGTGTTGATGAAACACAGAAATTGCATCGGGATTGAATACAACAGTCTCCATGCGCACTTTCCTCCATGGGGGTAATGTCTTAAACAGTCTACGCTTTGATCGTTCCCTGGAAGACCACAAGTAGTTTCAATTGCACATCTGGAGGCATTCTGTAATCTGTGGACTATCAGAGTGTTGATGAAACACAGAAATTGCATCGGGATTGAATACAACAGTCACCATGCGCAATTTACTCCATGGGAGTAATGTCTCTAACAGTCTACGCTTTCATCGTTCCCCGGAAGACAAGTAGTAGTTTCCGATGCACATCTGGAGGCATTCTGTAATCTGTGGAGAATCAGAGTGTTGATGAAACACTGAAATTGCATCGGGATTGAATACAACAGTCACCATGCGCACTTTCCTCCATGGGAGTAATGTGTCCAACAGTCTACGCTTTGATCGTTCCCTGGAAGACCAGTACTGGTTTCCGATGCATATCTGGAGGCTTTCTGTAATCTGTGGACTATCAGAGTGTTGATGAAACACAGAAATTGCCTCGGCATTGAAAACTACATTCACTATGCGCACTTTCCTCCATGGGAGTAATTATCAAACAGTCTATGCTTGGATCGTTCTCTGGAAGACCAGTAGTAGTTTCCGATGCATATCTGGTGCCATTCTGTAATCTGTGGACTATCAGAGTGTTCATGAAACACTGAAATTGCATCGGGAATGAATACAACAGTCACCATGTGCACTTTCCTCCACGGGAGGTATGTCTCAAAGAGTCTACGGTTAGATCGTTCCCTGGAAGACCAATAGTAGTTTCCGATGCACATCTGGTGGCATTCTGTAATCTGTGGACAATCAGAGTGTTGATGCAACACAGAAATAGCATCGGGATTGAATACAAAAGTCACCATCCGCACTTTCTTCCGTGGGAGTTATGTCTGAAACAGTCTACGCTTTGATCGTACCCTGGATGACCAGTAGTAGTTTCCGATGCACATTTTGTGGTATTCTGCAATCTGTGGACTATCAGGGTGTTGATAAAAACCCAGAAATTGCATCGGGATTTAATACAACAATCACCATGAGCACATTCCTCCATAAAAGTAATGTCTCAAACAGTCTACGATTTGATCGTTCATTGGAAGACCAGTAGTAGCTTCCGATGCACATCTGGAGGCATTCTTTAATCTGTGGAGTCTCAGAGTGTTGATGAAACACAGAAATTGCATCTGGATTGAATACAACAGTCACGATGCGCACTTTCCTCCATGGGAGTAATGTTTCAAACAGTCTACGCTTTGATCGTTCCCTGGAAGACCAGTAGTAGTTTCCGATGCATATCTGGTGCCATTCTGTAATCTGTGGACTATCAGAGTGTTCATGAAACACAGAAATTGCATCGGGAATGAATACAACAGTCACCATGTGCACTTTCCTCCACGGGAGGTATGTCTCAAACAGTCTACGCTTTGATCGTTCCCCGGAAGACAAGTAGTAGTTTCCGATGCACATCTGGAGACATTCTGTAGTCTGTGGAGAATCAGAGTGTTGATGAAACACTGAAATTGCATCGGGATTGAATACAACAGTCACCAGGCGCTTTCCTCCATGGGAGTAATGTCTCAAACAGTCTGCGCTTTGATCGTTCCCTGGAAGACCAGTAGTAGTTTCCGATGCACATCTGGAGGCATTCTGTAATCTGTGGACTATCAGAGTGTTGATGAAACACAGAAATTGCATCAGGATTGAATACAACAGTCACGATGCGCACTTTCCTCCATGGGAGTAATGTATCAAACAGTCTACGCTTTGATCGTTCCCTGGAAGACCAGTAGTAGTTTCCGATGCATATCTGGAGGCATTCTGTAATCTGTGGAGTATCAGAGTGTTGATGAACACAGAAATTGCATCGGGATTGAATACAACAGTTACTAAGCGCACTTTCCTCCATGGGAGGAATGTGTCTAACAGTCCACGATTTGATCGTTCCCTGGAAGACCAGTAGTAGTTTCCGATGCACATCTGGAGGCTTTCTGTAATCTGTGGACTATCAGAGTGTTGATGAAACACAGAAATTGCGTCGGGATTGAATACAACAGTTACCATGCGCACTTTCCTCCATGGGAGTAATTCTCAAACAGTCTACGATTTGATCGTTCCCTGGAAGACCAGTAGTTGTTTCCGATGCACATCTGGTGGCATTCTGTAATCTGTGGACAATCAGAGTGTTGATGAAACACAGAAATTGCTTCGGGATTAAATACAACATTCACCATGCGCACTTTCCTCCACGGGAGGTTTGTCTCAAACAGTCGACGCTTTGATCGTTCCCTGGAAGACCAGTAGTAGTTTCCGATGCACATCTGGTGGCATCCTGTAATCTGTGGACTATCAGAGTGTTGATGAACCACAGAAATTGCATCGGGATTGAATACAACAGTCACCATCCGCACTTTCCTGCATGGGAGTAATGTCTCAAACAGTCTACGCTTTGATCGTTCCCGGGAAGACCAGTAGTAGTTTCTGATGCACATCTCGTGGCATTCTGTAATCTGTGGACTATCAGAGTGTTGATGAAACACAGAAAATGCATCGGGATTGATTACAACAGTTACCATGCGCACTTTCCTAAATGGGTGTAATGTCTCAAAGAGTTTACTATTTGATCGTTCCCTGAAAGACCAGTAGTAGTTTCCGATTCACATATGGAGGCATTCTGTAATCTGTGGACTATCAGAGTGTTGATGAAACACAGAAATTGCAACGGGATTGAATACAACAGTCTCCATGCGCAGTTTCATCCATGGGGGTAATGTCTTAAACAGTCTACGCTTTGATCGTTCCCTGGAAGACCAGAAGTAGTTTCAATTGCAAATCTGGAGGCATTCTGTAATCTGTGGACTATCAGAGTGTTGATGAAACACAGAAATTGCATCGGGATTGAATACAACAGTCACCATCCGCACTTTCCTGCATGGGAGTAATGTCTCAAACAGTCTACGCTTTGATCGTTCCCGGGAAGACCAGTAGTAGTTTCTGATGCACATCTCGTGGCATTCTGTAATCTGTGGACTATCAGAGTGTTGATGAAACACAGAAAATGCATCGGGATTGATTACAACAGTTACCATGCGCACTTTCCTCCATGGGTGTAATGTCTCAAAGAGTTTACTCTTTGATCGTTCCCTGAAAGTCCAGTAGTAGTTTCCGATTCACATCTAAATGCTTTCCGTAATCTTTGGACTAACAGAGTGTTGATGAAACACAGAAATTGCATCGGGATTGAATACAACAGTCTCCATGCGCAGTTTCCTCCATGGGGGTAATGTCTTAAACAGTCTACGCTTTGATCGTTCCCTGGAAGACCAGAAGTAGTTTCAATTGCACATCTGGAGACATTCTGTAATCTGTGGACTATCAGAGTGTTGATGAAACACAGAACTTGCATCGGGATTGAATACAACAGTCACCATGCGCACTTTCCTCCATGGTACTAATGTCCCAAACAGTCTACGCTTTGATCGTTATCTGGAAGACCAGTAGTAGTTTCCGATGCACATCGGGAAGCATTCTGTAATCTGTGGACTATCAGAGTGTTGATGAAACACAGAAATTGCATCGGGATTGAATACAACAGTCACCATGCGCACTTTCCTCCATGGGAGTAATGTCCCTAACAGTCTACGCTTTGATCGTAGCCTGGAAGACCAGTAGTAGTTTCCGATGCACATCGGGAGGCATTCTGTAATCTGTGGACTATAAGAGTGTTGATGAAACACAGAAATCGCATCGGGATTGAATACAACAGTCACCATGCGCACTTTACTCCATGGGAGTAATGTCTCTAACAGGCTACGCTTTGATCGCTCCCTGGAATACCAGTAGTAGTGTCCGATGCACATCTGGAGGCATTCTGTAATCTGTGGAATATCAGAGTGTTGATGAAACACTGAAATTGCATCGGGATTGAATACAACAGTCACCATGCGCACTTTCCTCCATCGGAGTAATGTCTCAAACAGTCTACGCTTTGATCGTTCCCTGGAAGACCTGTAGTAGTTTCCGATGCACATCTGGAGGCATTCTGTAATCTGTGGACTATCAGAGTGTTGATGAAACACAGAAATTGCATCAGGATTGAATACAACAGTCACGATGCGCACTTTCCTCCATGGGAGTAATGTATCAAACAGTATACGCTTTGATCGTTCCCTGGAAGATGAGTAGTAGTTTCCGATTCACATCTGGAGGCTTTCCGTAATCTTTGGACTAACAGAGTGTTGATGAAACACAGAAATTGCATCGGGATTGAATACTACAGTCACCATGCGCACTTTCCTCCATGGAAGTAATGTCTCTAACAGTCTACGCTTTGATCGTTCCCCGGAAGACAAGTAGTAGTTTCCGGTGCACATCTGGAGGCTTTCCGTAATCTGTGGACTATCAGAGTGTTGATGAAACACAGAAATTGCATCGGGATTGAATACAACAGTCTCCATGCGCACTTTCCTCCATGGGGGTAATGTCTTAAACAGTCTACGCTTTGATCGTTCCCTGGAAGACCACAAGTAGTTTCAATTGCACATCTGGAGGCATTCTGTAATCTGTGGACTATCAGAGTGTTGATGAAACACAGAAATTGCATCGGGATTGAATACAACAGTCACCATGCGCAATTTACTCCATGGGAGTAATGTCTCTAACAGTCTACGCTTTGATCGTTCCCTGGAAGACCAGTAGTAGTTTCCGATGCACATCTGGAGGCTTTCCGTAATCTTTGGACTATCAGAGTGTTGATGAAACACAGAAATTGCATCGGGATTGAGTACAACAGTCACCATGCGCACTTTCCTCCATGGGAGTAATGTCTCTAACAGTCTACGCTTTGATCGTTCCCTGGAATACCAGTAGTAGTGTCCGATGCACATCTGGAGGCATTCTGTAATCTGTGGACTATCAGAGTGTTGATGAAACATAGAAATTGCATCGGGATTGAATACAACAGTCACCATGAGCACATTCCTCCATAAAAGTAATGTCTCAAACAGTCTACGATTTGATCGTTCATTGGAAGACCAGTAGTAGCTTCCGATGCACATCTGGAGGCATTCTGTAATCTGTGGAGTATCAGAGTGTTGATGAAACACAGAAATTGCATCGGGATTGAATACAACAGTCACGATGCGCACTTTCCTCCATGGGAGTAATGTCTCAAACAGTCTACACTTTGATCGTTCCCTGGAAGACCCGTAGTAGTTTCCGATGCATATCTGGTGACATTCTGTAATCTGTGGACTATCAGAGTGTTCATGAAACACAGAAATTGCATCGGGAATGAATACAACAGTCATCATGTGCACTTCCCTCCACGGGTGGTATGTCTCAAACAGTCTACGCTTTGATCGTTCCCCGGAAGTCAAGTAGTAGTTTCCGATGCACATCTGGAGGCATTCTGTAATCTGTGGAAAATCAGAGTGTTGATGAAACACTGAAATTGCATCGGGATTGAATACAACAGTCACCATGCGCACTTTCCTCCATCGGAGTAAGGTCTCAAACAGTCTACGCTTTGATCGTTCCCTGGAAGACCTGTAGTAGTTTCCGATGCACATCTGGAGGCATTCTGTAATCTGTGGACTATCAGAGTGTTGATGAAACACAGAAATTGCATCAGGATTGAATACAACAGTCACGATGCGCACTTTCCTCCATGGGAGTAATGTATCAAACAGTCTACGCTTTGATCGTTCCCTGGAAGATGAGTAGTAGTTTCCGATTCACATCTGGAGGCTTTCCGTAATCTTTGGACTAACAGAGTGTTGATGAAACACAGAAATTGCATCGGGATTGAATACAACAGTCACCATGCGCACTTTCCTCCATGGGAGTAATGTCTCAAACAGTCTACGCTTTGATCGTTCCCCGGAAGACAAGTAGTAGTTTCCGGTGCACATCTGGAGGCTTTCCGTAATCTGTGGACTATCAGAGTGTTGATGAAACACAGAAATTGCATCGGGATTGAATACAACAGTCTCCATGCGCACTTTCCTCCATGGGGGTAATGTCTTAAACAGTCTACGCTTTGATCGTTCCCTGGAAGACCACAAGTAGTTTCAATTGCACATCTGGAGGCATTCTGTAATCTGTGGACTATCAGAGTGTTGATGAAACACAGAAATTGCATCGGGATTGAATACAACAGTCACCATGCGCAATTTACTCCAAGGGAGTAATGTCTCTAACAGTCTACGCTTTCATCGTTCCCCGGAAGACAAGTAGTAGTTTCCGATGCACATCTGGAGGCATTCTGTAATCTGTGGAGAATCAGAGTGTTGATGAAACACTGAAATTGCATCGGGATTGAATACAACAGTCACCATGCGCACTTTCCTCCATGGGAGTAATGTGTCCAACAGTCTACGCTTTGATCGTTCCCTGGAAGACCAGTACTGGTTTCCGATGCATATCTGGAGGCTTTCTGTAATCTGTGGACTATCAGAGTGTTGATGAAACACAGAAATTGCCTCGGCATTGAAAACTATATTCACTATGCGCACTTTCCTCCATGGGAGTAATTATCAAACAGTCTACGGTTTGATCGTTCCCTGGAAGACCAATAGTAGTTTCCGATGCACATCTGGTGGCATTCTGTAATCTGTGGACTATCAGAGTGTTGATGCAACACAGAAATAGCATCGGGATTGAATACAAAAGTCACCATCCGCACTTTCTTCCGTGGGAGTTATGTCTGAAACAGTCTACGCTTTGATCGTACCCTGGATGACCAGTAGTAGTTTCCGATGCACATTTTGTGGTATTCTGCAATCTGTGGACTATCAGGGTGTTGATAAAAACCCAGAAATTGCATCGGGATTTAATACAACAGTCACCATGAGCACATTCCTCCATAAAAATAATGTCTCAAACAGTCTACGATTTGATTGTTCATTGGAAGACCAGTAGTAGCTTCCGATGCACATCTGGAGGCATTCTGTAATCTGTGGAGTCTCAGAGTGTTGATGAAACACAGAAATTGCATCTGGATTGAATACAACAGTCACGATGCGCAGTTTCCTCCATGGGAGTAATGTTACAAACAGTCTACGCTTTGATCGTTCCCTGGAAGACCAGTAGTAGTTTCCGATGCATATCTGGTGCCATTCTGTAATCTGTGGACTATCAGAGTGTTCATGAAACACAGAAATTGCATCGGGAATGAATACAACAGTCACCATGTGCACTTTCCTCCACGGGAGGTATGTCTCAAACAGTCTACGCTTTGATCGTTCCCCGGAAGACAAGTAGTAGTTTCCGATGCACATCTGGAGACATTCTGTAGTCTGTGGAGAATCAGAGTGTTGATGAAACACTGAAATTGCATCGGGATTGAATACAACAGTCACCAGGCGCTTTCCTCCATGGGAGTAATGTCTCAAACAGTCTGCGCTTTGATCGTTCCCTGGAAGACCAGTAGTAGTTTCCGATGCACATCTGGAGGCATTCTGTAATCTGTGGACTATCAGAGTGTTGATGAAACACAGAAATTGCATCAGGATTGAATACAACAGTCACGATGCGCACTTTCCTCCATGGGAGTAATGTATCAAACAGTCTACGCTTTGATCGTTCCCTGGAAGACCAGTAGTAGTTTCCGATGCATATCTGGAGGCATTCTGTAATCTGTGGAGTATCAGAGTGTTGATGAACACAGAAATTGCATCGGGATTGAATACAACAGTTACTAAGCGCACTTTCCTCCATGGGAGGAATGTGTCTAACAGTCCACGATTTGATCGTTCCCTGGAAGACCAGTAGTAGTTTCCGATGCACATCTGGAGGCTTTCTGTAATCTGTGGACTATCAGAGTGTTGATGAAACACAGAAATTGCGTCGGGATTGAATACAACAGTTACCATGCGCACTTTCCTCCATGGGAGTAATTCTCAAACAGTCTACGATTTGATCGTTCCCTGGAAGACCAGTAGTTGTTTCCGATGCACATCTGGTGGCATTCTGTAATCTGTGGACAATCAGAGTGTTGATGAAACACAGAAATTGCTTCGGGATTAAATACAACATTCACCATGCTCACTTTCCTCCACGGGAGGTTTGTCTCAAACAGTCGACGCTTTGATCGTTCCCTGGAAGACCAGTAGTAGTTTCCGATGCACATCTGGTGGCATCCTGTAATCTGTGGACTATCAGAGTGTTGATGAACCACAGAAATTGCATCGGGATTGAATACAACAGTCACCATCCGCACTTTCCTGCATGGGAGTAATGTCTGAAACAGTCTACGCTTTGATCGTTCCCGGGAAGACCAGTAGTAGTTTCTGATGCACATCTCGTGGCATTCTGTAATCTGTGGACTATCAGAGTGTTGATGAAACACAGAAAATGCATCGGGATTGATTACAACAGTTACCATGCGCACTTTCCTCCATGGGTGTAATGTCTCAAAGAGTTTACTATTTGATCGTTCCCTGAAAGACCAGTAGTAGTTTCCGATGCACATATGGAGGCATTCTGTAATCTGTGGACTATCAGAGTGTTGATGAAACACAGAAATTGCAACGGGATTGAATACAACAGTCTCCATGCGCAGTTTCATCCATGGGGGTAATGTCTTAAACAGTCTACGCTTTGATCGTTCCCTGGAAGACCAGAAGTAGTTTCAATTGCAAATCTGGAGGCATTCTGTAATCTGTGGAATATCAGAGTGTTGATGAAACACAGAAATTGCATCGGGATTGAATACAACAGTCACCATCCGCACTTTCCTGCATGGGAGTAATGTCTCAAACAGTCTACGCTTTGATCGTTCCCGGGAAGACCAGTAGTAGTTTCTGATGCACATCTCGTGGCATTCTGTAATCTGTGGTCTATCAGAGTGTTGATGAAACACAGAAAATGCATCGGGATTGATTACAACAGTTACCATGCGCACTTTCCTCCATGGGTGTAATGTCTCAAAGAGTTTACTCTTTGATCGTTCCCTGAAAGAACAGAGTGTTGATGAAACACAGAAATTGCATCGGGATTGAATACAACAGTCTCCATGCGCAGTTTCCTCCATGGGGGTAATGTCTTAAACAGTCTACGCTTTGATCGTTCCCTGGAAGACCAGAAGTAGTTTCAATTGCACATCTGGAGACATTCTGTAATCTGTGGACTATCAGAGTGTTGATGAAACACAGAACTTGCATCGGGATTGAATACAACAGTCACCATGCGCACTTTACTCCATGGGAGTAATGTCTCTAACAGTCTACGCTTTGATCGTTCCCTGGAAGACCAGTAGTAGTTTCCGATGCACATCTGGAGGCTTTCCGTAATCTTTGGACTATCAGAGTGTTGATGAAACACAATAACTGCATCGGGATTGAATACAACAGTCACCATGCGCACTTTCCTCCATGGGAGTAATTCTCAAACTGTCTATGCTTTGATCATTCTCTGGAAGACCAGTAGTAGTTTCCGATGCATATCTGGTGCCATTCTGTAATCTGTGGACTATCAGAGTGTTCATGAAACACAGAAATTGCATCGGGAATGAATACAACAGTCACCATGTGCACTTTCCTCCACGGGAGGTATGTCTCAAACAGTCTACAGTTTGATCGTTCCCTGGAAGACCTGTAGTAGTTTCCGATGCACATCTCTTGGCATTCTGTAATCTGTGGACTATCAGAGTGTTGATGAAACACAGAAATTGCATCGGGATTGAATACAACAGTCACCTTCCGCACTTTCCTCCATGGGAGTAATGTCCCAAACAGTCTACGCTTTGATCGTTCCCTGGAAGACCAGTAGTAGTTTCCGATGCACATCGGGAGGCATTCTGTATTCTGTGGACTATCAGAGTGTTGATGAAACACAGAAATTGCATCGGGATTGAATACAACAGTCACCATGCGCACTTTCCTCCATGGGAGTAATGTGTCCAAAAGTCTTCGCTTTGATCGTTCCCTGGAAGACCAGTAGTAGTTTCCGATGCACATCTCTTGACATTCTGTAATCTGTGGACTATCAGAGTGTTGATGAAACACAGAAATTGCATCGGGATTGAATACAACAGTCACCTTGCGCACTTTCCTCCATGGGAGTAATGTCCCAAACAGTCTACGCTTTGATCGTTCCCTGGAAGACCAGTAGTAGTTTCCGATGCACATCGGGAGGCATTCTGTAATCTGTGGACTATCAGAGTGTTGATGAAACACAGAAATTGCATCGGGATTGAATACAACACCAACCATGCGCACTTTCCTCCATGGGAGTAATGTCTCTAACAGTCTACGCTTTGATCGTTATCTGGAAGACCAGTAGTAGTTTCCGATGCACATCTGGAGGCTTTCCGTAATCTTTGGACCATCAGAGTGTTGATGAAACACAGAAATTGCATCGGGATTGAATACAACAGTCACCATGCGCACTTTCCTCCATGGGAGTAATGTCTCTAACAGTCTACGCTTTGATCGTTATCCGGAGGACAAGTAGTAGTTTGTGATGCACATCTGGAGGCATTCTGTAATCTGTGGAGAATCAGAGTGTTGTTGAAACACTGAAATTGCATCGGGATTGAATACAACAGTCACCATGCGCACTTTCCTCCATGGGAGTAATGTGTCCAAAAGTCTTCGCTTTGATCGTTCCCTGGAAGACCAGTAGTAGTTTCCGATGCATATCTGGAGGCTTTCTGTAAACTGAGGACTATCAGTGTGTTGATGAAACACAGAAATTGCCTCGGGATTGAAAACAACATTCACCATGCGCACTTTCCTCCATGGGAGTAATTCTCAAAGAGTCTATGCTTTGATCGTTCTCTGGAAGACCAGTAGTAGTTTCCCATGCATATCTGGTGCCATTCTGTAATCTGTGGACTATCAGAGTGTTCATGAAACAAAGAAATTGCATCAGGAATGAATACAACAGTCACCATGTGCACTTTCCTCCACGGGAGGTATGTCTCAAACAGTCTACGGTTTGATCGTTCCCTGGAAGACCAGTAGTAGTTTCCGATGCACATCTCTTGCCATTCTGTAATCTGTGGACTATCAGAGTGTTGATGAAACACAGAAATTGCATCGGGATTGAATACAACAGTCACCATGCGCACTTTCCTCCATGGGAGTAATGTCCCAAACAGTCTACGCTTTGATCGTTCCCTGGAAGACCAGTAAGAGTTTCCGATGCACATCGGGATACAATCTGTAATCTGTGGACTATCAGAGTGTTGATGAAACACAGAAATTGCATCGGGATTGAATACAACAGTCACCATGCGCACTTTCCTCCATGGGTGTAATGTCCCAAACACTCTACGCTTTGATCGTAGCCTGGAAGACCAGTAGTAGTTTCCGATGCACATCGGGAGGCATTCTGTTATCTGTGGACTATAAGAGTGTTGATGAAACACAGAAATTGCATCGGGATTGAATACAACAGTCACCATGCGCACTTTCCACCATGGGAGTAATGTTTCATAGTATTTACGCTTTGATCATTCCCTGGAAGACCAGTAGCAGTTTCCGATGCACATCTGGAGGCATTCTGTAATCTGTGGACTATCAGAGTGTTGATGAAACATAGAAATTGCATCGGGATTGAATACAACAGTCACCATGAGCACATTCCTCCATAAAAGTAACGTCTCAAAGAGTCTACGCTTTGATCGTTCCCTGGAAGACCAGTAGTAGTTTCCGATGCACATCTGGAGACATTCTGTAATCTGTGGAGTATCAGAGTGTTGATGAAACACAGAAATTGCATCGGGATTGAATACAACAGTCTCCATGCGCACTTTTCTCAATGGGGGTAATGTCTTAAACAGTCTACGCTTTGATCGTTCCCTGGAAGACCAGAAGTAGTTTCAATTGCACATCTGGAGGCATTCTGTAATCTGTGGACTATCAGAGTGTTGATGAAACACAGAAATTGCATCGGGATTGAATACAACAGTCTCCATGCGCACTTTTCTCAATGGGGGTAATGTCTTAAACAGTCTACGCTTTGATCGTTCCCTGGAAGACCAGAAGTAGTTTCAATTGCACATCTGGAGGCATTCTGTAATCTGTGGACTATCAGAGTGTTGATGAAACACAGAAATTGCATCGGGATTGAATACAACAGTCACCATGCGCACTTTACTCCATGGGAGTAATGTCTCTAACAGTCTACGCTTTGATCGTTCCCTGGAAGACCAGTAGTAGTTTCCGATGCACATCTGGAGGCTTTCCGTAATCTTTGGACTATCAGAGTGTTGATGAAACACAATAACTGCATCGGGATTGAATACAACAGTCACCATGCGCACTTTCCTCCATGGGAGTAATTCTCAAACAGTCTATGCTTTGATCATTCTCTGGAAGACCAGTAGTAGTTTCCGATGCATATCTGGTGCCATTCTGTAATCTGTGGACTATCAGAGTGTTCATGAAACACAGAAATTGCATCGGGAATGAATACAACAGTCACCATGTGCACTTTCCTCCACGGGAGGTATGTCTCAAACAGTCTACGGTTTGATCGTTCCCTGGAAGACCAGTAGTAGTTTCCGATGCACATCTCTTGGCATTCTGTAATCTGTGGACTATCAGAGTGTTGATGAAACACAGAAATTGCATCGGGATTGAATACAACAGTCACCTTGCGCACTTTCCTCCATGGGAGTAATGTCCCAAACAGTCTACGCTTTGATCGTTCCCTGGAAGACCAGTAGTAGTTTCCGATGCACATCGGGAGGCATTCTGTAATCTGTGGACTATCAGAGTGTTGATGAAACACAGAAATTGCATCGGGATTGAATACAACACCAACCATGCGCACTTTCCTCCATGGGAGTAATGTCTTTAACAGTCTACGCTTTGATCGTTATCTGGAAGACCAGTAGTAGTTTCCGATGCACATCTGGAGGCTTTCCGTAATCTTTGGACCATCAGAGTGTTGATGAAACACAGAAATTGCATCGGGATTGAATACAACAGTCACCATGCGCACTTTCCTCCATGGGAGTAATGTCTCTAACAGTCTACGCTTTGATCGTTATCCGGAGGACAAGTAGTAGTTTGTGATGCACATCTGGAGGCATTCTGTAATCTGTGGAGAATCAGAGTGTTGATGAAACACTGAAATTGCATCGGGATTGAATACAACAGTCACCATGCGCACTTTCCTCCATGGGAGTAATGTGTCCAAAAGTCTTCGCTTTGATCGTTCCCTGGAAGACCAGTAGTAGTTTCCGATGCATATCTGGAGGCTTTCTGTAAACTGAGGACTATCAGAGTGTTGATGAAACACAGAAATTGCCTCGGGATTGAAAACAACATTCACCATGCGCACTTTCCTCCATGGGAGTAATTCTCAAAGAGTCTATGCTTTGATCGTTCTCTGGAAGACCAGTAGTAGTTTCCGATGCATATCTGGTGCCATTCTGTAATCTGTGGACTATCAGAGTGTTCATGAAACAAAGAAATTGCATCAGGAATGAATACAACAGTCACCATGTGCACTTTCCTCCACGGGAGGTATCTCTCAAACAGTCTACGGTTTGATCGTTCCCTGGAAGACCAGTAGTAGTTTCCGATGCACATCTCTTGGCATTCTGTAATCTGTGGACTATCAGAGTGTTGATGAAACACAGAAATTGCATCGGGATTGAATACAACAGTCACCATGCGCACTTTCCTCCATGGGTGTAATGTCCCAAACAGTCTACGCTTTGATCGTTCCCTGGAAGACCAGTAAGAGTTTCCGATGCACATCGGGATACAATCTGTAATCTGTGGACTATCAGAGTGTTGATGAAACACAGAAATTGCATCGGGATTGAATACAACAGTCACCATGCGCACTTTCCTCCATGGGAGTAATGTCCCAAACACTCTACGCTTTGATCGTAGCCTGGAAGACCAGTAGTAGTTTCCGATGCACATCAGGAGGCATTCTGTTATCTGTGGACTATAAGAGTGTTGATGAAACACAGAAATTGCATCGGGATTGAATACAACAGTCACCATGCGCACATTCCACCATGGGAGTAATGTTTCATAGTATTTACGCTTTGATCATTCCCTGGAAGACCAGTAGCAGTTTCCGATGCACATCTGGAGGCATTCTGTAATCTGTGGACTATCAGAGTGTTGATGAAACATAGAAATTGCATCGGGATTGAATACAACAGTCACCATGAGCACATTCCTCCATAAAAGTAACGTCTCAAAGAGTCTACGCTTTGATCGTTCCCTGGAAGACCAGTAGTAGTTTCCGATGCACATCTGGAGGCATTCTGTAATCTGTGGAGTATCAGAGTGTTGATGAAACACAGAAATTGCATCGGAATTGAATACAACAGTTACCATGCGCACTTTCCTCCATGGGAGTAATGTATCTAACAGTCTACGCTTTGATCGTTCCCTGGAAGACCAGTAGTAGTATCCGATGCACATCTGGAGGCTATCTGTAATCTGTGGACTATCAGAGTGTTGATGAAACACAGAAATTGCATCAGGATTGAATATAACAGTTACCATGCGCACTTTCCTCCATGGGAGTAATGGCTCTAACAGTCTACGCTTTGATCGTTCCCCGGAAGACAAGTAGTAGTTTCCGATGCAAATCTGGAGGCATTCTGTAATCTGTGGACTATCAGAGTGTTGATGAAACACAGAAACTGCATCGGGATTGAATACAACAGTCACCATGCGCACTTTCCTCCATGGGAGTAATGTCTCTAACAGTCTACGCTTTGATCGTTCCCTGGAAGACCAGTAGTAGTTTCCGATGCATATCTGGTGCCATTCTGTAATCTGTGGACTATCAGAGTGTTCATGAAACACAGAAATTGCATCGGGAATGAATACAACAGTCACCATGTGCACTTTCCTCCACAGGAGGTATGTCTCAAACAGTCTACGCTTTGATCGTTTCCCGGAAGACAAGTAGTAGTTTCCGATGCACATCTGGAGGCATTCTGTAGTCTGTGGAGAATCAGAGTGTTGATGAAACACTGAAAATGCATCGGGATTGAATACAACAGTCACCATGCGCACTTTCCTCCATGGGAGTAATGTCTCAAACAGTCTACGCTTTGATCATTCCCTGGAAGACCAGTAGTAGTTTCCGATGCACATCTGGAGGCATCCTGTAATCTGTGGACTATCAGAGTGTTGATGAAACACAGAAAATGCATCAGGATTGAATACAACAGTCACGATGCGCACTTTCCTCCATGGGAGTAATGTATCAAACAGTCTACGCTTTGATCGTTCCCTGGAAGACCAGTAGTAGCTTCCGATGCATATCTGGAGGCATTCTGTAATCTGTGGAGTATCAGAGTGTTGATGAACACAGAAATTGCATCGGGATTGAATACAACAGTTACTAAGCGCACTTTCCTCCATGGGAGAAATGTGTCTAACTGTCTACGATTTGATCGTTCCCTGGAAGACCAGTAGTAGTTTCCGATGCACATCTGGAGGCTTTCTGTAATCTGTGGACTATCAGAGTGTTGATGAAACACAGAAATTGAATCGGGATTGATTACAACAGTTACCATGCGCACTTTCCTCCATGGGAGTAATTCTCAAACAGTCTACGATTTGATCGTTCCCTGAAGACCAGTAGTTGTTTCCGATGCACATCTGGTGGCATTCTGTAATCTGTGGACAATCAGAGTGTTGATGAGACACAGAAATTGCTTCGGGATTAAATACAACATTCACCATGCGCACTTTCCTCCACGAGAGGTTTGTCTCAAACAGTCGACGCTTTGATCGGTCCCTGGAAGACCAGTAGTAGTTTCCGATGCACATCTCTTGGCATTCTGTAATCTGTGGACTATCAGAGTGTTGATGAAACACAGAAATTGCATCGGGATTGAATACAACAGTCCCCATGCGCAGTTTCAACCATGGGGGTAATGTCTTAAACAGTCTACGCTTTCATCGTTCCCTGGAAGACCAGAAGTAGTTTCAATTGCAAATCTGGAGGCATTCTGTAATCTGTGGACTATCAGAGTGTTGATGAAACACAGAAATTGCATCGGGATTGAATACAACAGTCACCATCCGCACTTTCCTCCAAGGGTGTAATGTCTCAAAGAGTTTACTCTTTGATCGTTCCCTGAAAGACCAGTAGTAGTTTCCGATTCACATCTAAATGCTTTCCGTAATCTTTGGACTAACAGAGTGTTGATGAAACACAGAAATTGCATCGGGATTGAATACAACAGTCTCCATGCGCAGTTTCCTCCATGGGGGTAATGTCTTAAACAGTCTACGCTTTGATCGTTCCCTGGAAGACCAGAAGTAGTTTCAATTGCACATCTGGAGACATTCTGTAATCTGTGGACTATCAGAGTGTTGATGAAACACAGAACTTGCATCGGGATTGAATACAACAGTCACCATGCGCACTTTACTCCATGGGAGTAATGTCTCTAACAGTCTACGCTTTGATCGTTCCCTGGAAGACCAGTAGTAGTTCCCGATGCATATCTGGTGCCATTCTGTAATCTGTGGACTATCAGAGTGTTCATGAAACACAGAAATTGCATCGGGAATGAATACAACAGTCACCATGTGCACTTTCCTCCACGGGAGGTATGTCTCAAACAGTCTACGGTTTGATCGTTCCCTGGAAGACCAGTAGTAGTTTCCGATGCACATCTCTTGGCATTCTGTAATCTGTGGACTATCAGAGAGTTGATGAAACACAGAAAATGCATCGGGATTGAAATCAACAGTCACCTTGCGCACTTTCCTCCATGGGAGTAATGTCCCAAACAGTCTACGTTTAGATCGTTCCCTGGAAGACCAGTAGTAGTTTCCGATGCACATCGGGAGGCATTCTGTAATCTGTGGACTATCAGAGTGTTGATGAAACACAGAAATTGCATCGGGATTGAATACAACACCAACCATGCGCACTTTCCTCCATGGGAGTAATGTCTCTAACAGTCTACGCTTTGATCGTTATCTGGAAGACCAGTTGTAGTTTCCGATGCACATCTGGAGGCTTTCCGTAATCTCTGGACTATCAGAGTGTTGATGAAACACAGAAATTGCATCGGGATTGAATACAACAGTCACCATGCGCACTTTCCTCCATGGGAGTAATGTCTCTAACAGTCTACGCTTTGATCGTTATCCGGAGGACAAGTAGTAGTTTCCGATGCATATCTGGAGGCATTCTGTAATCTGTGGAAAATCAGAGTGTTAAAGAAACACTGAAATTGCATCGGGATTGAATACAACAGTCACCATGCGCACTTTCCTCCATGGGAGTAATGTGTCCAAAAGTCTTCGCTTTGATCGTTCCCTGGAAGACCAGTAGTAGTTTCCGATGCATATCTGGAGGCTTTCTGTAAACTGAGGACTATCAGAGTGTTGATGAAACACAGAAATTGCCTCGGGATTGAAAACAACATTCACCATGCGCACTTTCCTCCATGGGAGTAATTCTCAAAGAGTCTATGCTTTGATCGTTCTCTGGAAGACCAGTAATAGTTTCCGATGCATATCTGGTGCCATTCTGTAATCTGTGGACTATCAGAGTGTTCATGAAACACAGAAATTGCATCAGGAATGAATACAACAGTCACCATGTGCACTTTCCTCCACAGGAGGTATGTCTCAAACAGTCTACGGTTTGATCGTTCCCTGGAAGACCAGTAGTAGTTTCCGATGCACATCTCTTGGCATTCTGTAATCTGTGGACTATCAGAGTGTTGATGAATTACAGAAATTGCATCGGGATTGAATACAACAGTCACCATGCGCACTTTCCTCCATGGGAGTAATGTCCCAAACAGTCTACGCTGTGATCGTTCCCTGGAAGACCAGTAAGAGTTTCCGATGCACATCGGGATACAATCTGTAACCTGTGGACTATCAGAGTGTTGATGAAACACAGAAATTGCATCGGGATTGAATACAACAGTCACCATGCGCACTTTCCTCCATTTGAGTAATGTCCCAAACACTCTACGCTTTGATCGTAGCCTGGAAGACCAGTAGTAGTTTCCGATGCACATCGGGAGGCATTCTGTTATCTGTGGACTATAAGAGTGTTGATGAAACACAGAAATTGCATCGGGATTGAATACAACAGTCACCATGCGCACTTTCCACCATGGGAGTAATGTTTCATAGTATTTACGCTTTGATCATTCCCTGGAAGACCAGTAGCAGTTTCCGATGCACATCTGGAGGCATTCTGTAATCTGTGGACTATCTGAGTGTTGATGAAACATAGAAATTGCATCGGGATTGAATACAACAGTCACCATGAGCACATTCCTCCATAAAAGTAATGTCTCAAAGAGTCTACGCTTTGATCGTTCCCTGGAAGACCAGTAGTAGATTCCGATGCACATCTGGAGGCATTCTGTAATCTGGGGAGTATCAGAGTGTTGATGAAACACAGAAATTGCATCGGAATTGAATACAACAGTTACCATGCGCACTTTCCTCCATGGGAGTAATGTATCTAACAGTCTACGCTTTGATCGTTCCCTGGAAGACCAGTAGTAGTATCCGATGCACATCTGGAGGCTATCTGTAATCTGTGGACTATCAGAGTGTTGATGAACCACAGAAATTGCATCGGGATTGAATACAACAGTCACCATCCGCACTTTCCTGCATGGGAGTAATGTCTGAAACAGTCTACGCTTTGATCGTTCCCGGGAAGACCAGTAGTAGTTTCTGATGCACATCTCGTGGCATTCTGTAATCTTTGGACTATCAGAGTGTTGATGAAACACAGAAAATGCATCGGGATTGATTACAACAGTTACCATGCGCACTTTCCTCCATGGGTGTAATGTCTCAAAGAGTTTACTCTTTGATCGTTCCCTGAAAGACCAGTAGTAGTTTCCGATGCACATCTGGAGGCATTCTGTAATCTGTGGTCTATCAGAGTGTTGATGAAACACAGAAATTGCATCGGGAATGAATACAACAGTCACCATGTGCACTTTCCTCCACGGGAGGTATGTCTCAAACAGTCTACGCTTTGATCGTTCCCCGGAAGACAAGTAGTAGTTTCCGATGCACATCTCTTGGCATTCTGTAATCTGTGGACTATCAGAGTGTTGATGAAACATAGAAATTGCATCGGGATTGAATACAACAGTCACCATGCGCACTTTCCTCCATGGGAGTAATGTCCCAAACAGTCTACGCTTTGATCGTTCCCTGGAAGACCAGTAAGAGTTTCCGATGCACATCGGGATACAATCTGCAACCTGTGGACTATCAGAGTGTTGATGAAACACAGAAATTGCATCGGGATTGAATACAACAGTCACCATGCGCACTTTCCTCCATTTGAGTAATGTCCCAAACACTCTACGCTTTGATCGTAGCCTGGAAGACCAGTAGTAGTTTCCGATGCACATCGGGAGGCATTCTGTTATCTGTGGACTATAAGAGTGTTGATGAAACACAGAAATTGCATCGGGATTGAATACAACAGTGACCATGCGCACTTTCCACCATGGGAGTAATGTTTCATAGTATTTACGCTTTGATCATTCCCTGGAAGACCAGTAGCAGTTTCCGATGCACATCTGGAGGCATTCTGTAATCTGTGGACTATCAGAGTGTTGATGAAACACAGAAACTGCATCGGGATTGAATACAACAGTCACCATGCGCACTTTCCTCCATGGGAGTAATGTCTCTAACAGTCTACGCTTTGATCGTTCCCTGGAAGACCAGTAGTAGTTTCCGATGCGTATCTGGTGCCATTCTGTAATCTGTGGACTATCAGAGTGTTCATGAAACACAGAAATTGCATCGGGAATGAATACAACAGTCACCATGTGCACTTTCCTCCACGGGAGGTATGTCTCAAACAGTCTACGCTTTGATCGTTCCCCGGAAGACAAGTAGTAGTTTCCGATGCACATCTGGAGGCATTCTGTAGTCTGTGGAGAATCAGAGTGTTGATGAAACACTGAAATTGCATCGGGATTGAATACAACAGTCACCATGTGCACTTTCCTCCATGGGAGTAATGTCTCAAACAGTCTACGCTTTGATCGTTCCCTGGAAGACCAGTAGTAGTTTCCGATGCACATCTGGAGGCATTCTGTAATCTGTGGACTATCAGAGTGTTGATGAAACACAGAAATTGCATCAGGATTGAATACAACAGTCACGATGCGCTCTTTCCTCCATAGGAGTAATGTATCAAACAGTCTACGCTTTGATCGTTCCCTGGAAGACCAGTAGTAGTTTCCGATGCATATCTGGAGGCATTCTGTAATCTGTGGAGTATCAGAGTGTTGATGAACACAGAAATTGCATCGGGATTGAATACAACAGTTACCATGCGCACTTTCCTCCATGGGTGTAATGTCTCAAAGAGTTTACTCTTTGATCGTTCCCTGAAAGACCAGTAGTAGTTTCCGATGCACATCTGGAGGCATTCTGTAATCTGTGGTCTATCAGAGTGTTGATGAAACACAGAAATTGCATCGGGATTGAATACAACAGTCTCCATGCGCAGTTTCCTCCATGGGGGTAATGTCTTAAACAGTCTACGCTTTGATCGTTCCCTGGAAGACCAGAAGTAGTTTCAATTGCAAATCTGGAGGCATTCTGTAATCTGTGGACTATCAGAGTGTAGATGAAACACAGAAATTGCATCGGGATTGAATACAACAGTCACCATCCGCACTTTCCTGCATGGGAGTAATGTCTGAAACAGTCTACGCTTTGATCGTTCCCGGGAAGACCAGTAGTAGTTTCTGATGCACATCTCGTGGCATTCTGTAATCTGTGGACTATCAGAGTGTTGATGAAACACAGAAAATGCATCGGGATTGATTACAACAGTTACCATGCGCACTTTCCTCCATGGGTGTAATGTCTCAAAGAGTTTACACTTTGATCGTTCCCTGAAAGACCAGTAGTAGTTTCCGATTCACATATAAATGCTTTCCGTAATCTTTGGACTAACAGAGTGTTGATGAAACACAGAAATTGCATCGGGATTGAATACAACAGTCTCCATGCGCAGTTTCCTCCATGGGGGTAATGTCTTAAACAGTCTACGCTTTGATCGTTCCCTGGAAGACCAGATGTAGTTTCAATTGCACATCTGGAGACATTCTGTAATCTGTGGACTATCAGAGTGTTGATGAAACACAGAAATTGCATCGGGATTAAATACAACAGTCACTATGCGCACTTTACTCCATGGGAGTAATGTCTCTAACAGTCTACGCTTTGATCGTTCCCTGGAAGACCAGTAGTAGTTTCCGATTCACATCTGGAGGCTTTCTGTAATCTTTGGACTAACAGAGTGTTGATGAAACACAGAAATTGCATCGGGATTGAATACAACAGTCACCATGTGCACTTTACTCCATGGGAGTAATGTCTCTAACAGTCTACGGTTTGATCGTTCCCTGGAAGACCAGTAGTAGTTTCCGATGCACATCTGGAGGCTTTCCGTAATCTTTCGACTATCAGAGTGTTGATGAAACACAAAAACTGCATCGGGATTGAATACAACAGTCACCATGCGCACTTTCCTCCATGGGAGTAATTCTCAAACAGTCTATGCTTTGATCATTCTCTGGAAGACCAGTAGTAGTGTCCGATGCATATCTGGTGCCATTCTGTAATCTGTGGACTATCAGCGTGGTCATGAAACACAGAAATTGCATCGGGAATGAATACAACAGTCACCATGTGCACTTTCCTCCACGGGAGGTATGTCTCAAACAGTCTACGGTTTGATCGTTCCCTGGAAGACCAGTAGTAGTCTCCGATGCACATCTCTTGGCATTCTGTAATCTGTGGACTATCAGAGTGTTGATGAAACACAGAAATTGCATCGGGATTGAATACAACAGTCACCTTGCGCACTTTCCTCCATGGGAGTAATGTCCCAAACAGTCTACGCTTTCATCGTTCCCTGGAAGACCAGTAGTAGTTTCCGATGCACATCGGGAGGCATTCTGTAATCTGTGGACTATCAGAGTGTTGATGAAACACAGAAATTGCATCGGGATTGAATACAACACCAACCATGCGCACTTTCCTCCATGGGAGTAATGTCTCTAACAGTCTACGCTTTGGTCGTTATCTGGAAGACCAGTAGTAGTTTCCGATGCACATCTGGAGGCTTTCCGTAATCTTTGGACTATCAGAGTGTTGATGAAACACAGAAATTGCATCGGGATTGAATACAACAGTCACCATGCGCACTTTCCTTCATTGATAGTAATGTCTCTAACAGTCTACGCTTTGATCGTTATCCGGAGGACAAGTAGTAGTTTCCGATGCACATCTGGAGGCATTCTGTAATCTGTGGACTATAAGAGTGTTGATGAAACACTGAAATTGCATCGGGATTGAATACAACAGTCACCATGCGCACTTTCCTCCATGGGAGTAATGTGTCCAAAAGTCTTCGCTTTGATCGTTCCCTGGAAGACCAGTAGTAGTTTCCGATGCATATCTGGAGGCTTTCTGTAAACTGAGGACTATCAGAGTTTTGATGAAACACAGAAATTGCCTCGGGATTGAAAACAACATTCACCATGCGCACTTTCCTCCATGGGAGTAATTCTCAAAGAGTCTATGCTTTGATCGTTTTCTGGAAGACCAGTAGTAGTTTCCGATGCATATCTGGTGCCATTCCGTAATCTGTGGACTATCAGAGTGTTCATGAAACACAGAAATTGCATCAGGAATGAATACAACAGTCACCGTGTGCACTTTCCTCCACGGGAGGTATGTCTCAAACAGTCTACGGTTTGATCCTTCCCTGGAAGACCAGTAGTAGTTTCCGATGCACATCTCTTGGCATTCTGTAATCTGTGGACTATCAGAGTGTTGATGAAACACAGAAATTGCATCGGGATTGAATACAACAGTCACTATGCGCACTTTCCTCCATGGGAGTAATGTCCCAAACAGTCTACGCTTTGATCGTTCCCTGGAAGACCAGTAAGAGTTTCCGATGCACATCGGGATACAATCTGTAATCTGTGGACTATCAGAGTGTTGATGAAACACAGAAATTGCATCGGGATTGAATACAACAGTCACCATGCGCACTTTCCTCCATGGGAGTAATGTCCCAAACACTCTACGCTTTGATCGTAGCCTGGAAGACCAGTAGTAGTTTCCGATGCACATCGGGAGGCGTTCTGTAATCTGTGCACTATAAGAGTGTTGATGAAACACAGAAATTGCATCGGGATTGAATACAACAGTCACCATGCGCACTTTCCACCATGGGAGTAATGTTTCATAGTATTTACGCTTTGATCATTCCCTGGAAGACCAGTAGCAGTTTCCGATGCACATCTGGAGGCATTCTGCAATCTGTGGACTATCAGAGTGTTGATGAAACATAGAAATTGCATCGGGATTGAATACAACAGTCACCATGAGCACATTCCTCCATAAAAGTATTGTCTCAAAGAGTCTAAGGTTTGATCGTTCCCTGGAAGACCAGTAGTAGTTTCCGATGCACATCTGGAGGCATTCTGTAATCTGTGGAGTATCAGAGTGTTGATGAAACACAGAAATTGCATCGGAATTGAATACAACAGTTACCATGCGCACTTTCCTCCATGGGAGTAATGTATCTAACAGTCTACTCTTCGATCGTTCCCTGGAAGACCAGTAGTAGTATCCGATGCACATCTGGAGGCTATCTATAATCTGTGGACTATCAGAGTGTTGATGAAACACAGAAATTGCATCGGGATTGAATATAACAGTTACCATGCGCACTTTCCTTCATGGGAGTAATGTCTCTAACAGTCTACGCTTTGATCGTTCCCCGGAAGACAAGTAGTAGTTTCCGATGCAAATCTGGAGGCATTCTGTAATCTGTGGACTATCAGAGTGTCGATGAAACACAGAAATTGCATCGGGATTGAATACAACAGTCACCATGCGCACTGTCCTCCATGGGAGTAATGTCCCTAACAGTCTACGCTTTGATCGTTCCCTGGAAGACCAGTAGTAGTTTCCGATGCACATCAGGAGGCTTTCCGTAATCTTTGGACTATCAGAGTGTTGATGAAACAGAGAAATTGCATCGGGATTGAATACAACAGTCACCATGCGCACGTTCCTCCATGGGAGTAATGTCTCTAACAGTCTACGCTTTGATCGTTCCCCGGAAGACAAGTAGTAGTTTCCGATGCACATCTGGAGGCATTCTGTAATCTGTGGAGAATCAGAGTGTTGATGAAACACTGAAATTGCATCGGGATTGAATACAACAGTCACCATGCGCACTTTCCTCGATGGGAGTAATGTGTCCAACAGTCTTCGCTTTGATCGTTCCCTGGAAGACCAGTAGTAGTTTCCGATGCATATCTGGAGGCTTTCTGTAATCTGTGGACTATCAGAGTGTTGATGAAACACAGAAATTGCATCGGGAATGAATACAACAGTCACCATGTGCACTTTACTCCACGGGAGGTATTTCTCAAACAGTCTACGGTTTGATCGTACCTGGTAGACCAGTAGTTGTTTCCGATGCACATCTGGTGGAATTCTGTAATCTGTGGACTATCAGAGTGTTGATAAAACACAGAAATTGCTTCGGGATTAAATACAACATTCACCATGTGCACTTTCCTCCACGGGAGGTTTGTCTCAAACAGTCGACGCTTTGATCGTTCCGTGGAAGACGAGTAGTAGTTTCCGATGCACATCTGGTGGCATCCTGTAATCTGTGGACTATCAGAGTGTTGATGAAACACAGAAATTGCATCGGGATTGAATACAACAGTCACCATCCGCTCTTTCCTGCATGGGAGTAATGTCTGAAACAGTCTACGCTTTGATCGTTCCTGGGAAGACCAGTAGTAGTTTCTGATGCACATCTGGAGGCATTCTGTAATCTGTGGACTATCAGAGTGTTGATGAAACACAGAAAATGCATCGGGATTTATTACCACAGTTATCATGCATACTTTCCTCCATGGGTGTAATGTCTCAAAGAGTTTACTCTTTGATCGTTCCCTGAAAGACCAGTAGTAGTTTCCGATGCACATCTGGAGGCATTCTGTAATCTGTGGACTATCAGAGTGTTGATGAAACACAGAAATTGCCTCGGGATTGAAAACAACATTCACCATGCGCACTTTCCTCCATGGGAGTAATTCTCAAAGAGTCTATGCTTTGATCGTTCTCTGGAAGACCAGTAGTAGTTTCCGATGCATATCTGGTGCCATTCTGTAATCGGTGGACTATCAGAGTGTTCATGCAACACAGAAATAGCATCGGGATTGAATACAACAGTCACCATGCGCACTTTACTCCATGGGAGTAATGTCTCTAACAGTCTACGCATTGATCGTTCCCTGGAAGACCAGTAGTAGTTTCCGATGCACATCAGGAGGCTTTCCGTAATCTTTGGACTATCAGAGTGTTGATGAAACACTGAAATTGCATCGGGATTGAATACAACAGTCACCATGCGCACTTTCCTCCATGGAAGTAATGTCTCTAATAGTCTACGCTTTGATCGTTATCCGGAGGACAAGTAGTAGTTTCCGATGCACATCTGGAGGCATTCTGTAATCTGTGGAGAATCAGAGTGTTGATGAAACACAGAAAATGCCTCGGGATTGAAAACAACATTCACCATGCGCACTTTCCTCCATGGGAGTAATTCTCAAAGAGTCTATGCTTTGATCGTTCTCTGGAAGACCAGTAGTAGTTTCCGATGCATATATGGTGCCATTCTGTAATCGGTGGACTATCAGAGTGTTCATGCAACACAGAAGTAGCATCGGGATTGAATACAACAGTCACCATCCGCACTTTCCTCCGTGGGAGTAATGTCTGAAACAGTCTACGCTTTGATCGTTCCCTGGAAGACCAGTAGTAGTTTCCGATGCACATCTCTTGGCATTCTGTAATCTGTGGACTATCAGAGTGTTGATGAAACACAGAAATTGCATCGGGATTGAATACAACAGTCACCATGCGCACTTTCCTCCATGGGAGTAATGTCCCAAACAGTCTACGCTTTGATCGTTCCCTGGAAGACCAGTAGTAGTTTCCGATGCACATCGGGATACAATCTGTAATCTGTGGACTATCAGAGTGTTGATGAAACACAGAAATTGCATAGGGATTGAATACAACAGTCACCATGCGCACTTTCCTCCATGGGAGTAATGTCCCAAACACTCTACGCTTTGATCGTGGCCTGGAAGACCAGTAGTAGTTTCCGATGCACATCGGGAGGCATTCTGTAATCTGTGGACTATAAGAGTGTTGATGAAACACAGAAATTGCATCGGGATTGAATACAACAGTCACCATGCGCACTTTCCACCATGGGAGTAATGTTTCATAGTATTTACGCTTTGATCATTCCCTGGAAGACCAGTAGCAGTTTCCGATGCACATCTGGAGGCATTCTGTAATCTGTGGAGTATCAGAGTGTTGATGAAACACAGAAATAGCATCGGGATTGAATACAACAGTCACCATGCGCACTTTACTCCATGGGAGTAATGTCTCTAACAGTCTACGCATTGATCGTTCCCTGGAAGACCAGTAGTAGTTTCCGATGCACATCAGGAGGCTTTCCGTAATCTTTGGACTATCAGAGTGTTGATGAAACACAGAAATTGCATCGGGATTGAATACAACAGTCACCATGCGCACTTTCCTCCATGGAAGTAATGTCTCTAATAGTCTACGCTTTGATCGTTATCCGGAGGACAAGTAGTAGTTTCCGATGCACATCTGGAGGCATTCTGTAATCTGTGGAGGATCAGAGTGTTGATGAAACACAGAAAATGCCTCGGGATTGAAAACAACATTCACCATGCGCACTTTCCTCCATGGGAGTAATTCTCAAAGAGTCTATGCTTTGATCGTTCTCTGGAAGACCAGTAGTAGTTTCCGATGCATATATGGTGCCATTCTGTAATCTGTGGACTATCAGAGTGTTCATGCAACACAGAAGTAGCATCGGGATTGAATACAACAGTCACCATCCGCACTTTCCGCCGTGGGAGTAATGTCTGAAACAGTCTACGCTTTGATCGTTCCCTGGAAGACCAGTAGTAGTTTCCGATGCACGTCTCTTGGCATTCTGTAATCTGTGGACTATCAAAGTGTTGATGAAACACAGAAATTGCATCGGGATTGAATACAACAGTCACCATGCGCACTTTCCTCCATGGGAGTAATGTCCCAAACAGTCTACGCTTTGATCGTTCCCTGGAAGACCAGTAGTAGTTTCCGATGCACATCGGGATACAATCTGTAATCTGTGGACTATCAGAGTGTTGATGAAACACAGAAATTGCATAGGGATTGAATACAACAGTCACCATGCGCACTTTCCTCCATGGGAGTAATGTCCCAAACACTCTACGCTTTGATCGTGGCCTGGAAGACCAGTAGTAGTTTCCGATGCACATCGGGAGGCATTCTGTAATCTGTGGACTATAAGAGTGTTGATTAAACACAGAAATTGCATCGGGATTGAATACAACAGTCACCATGCGCACTTTCCACCGTGGGAGTAATGTTTCATAGTATTTACGCTTTGATCATTCCCTGGAAGACCAGTAGCAGTTTCCGATGCACATCTGGAGGCATTCTGTAATCTGTGGACTATCAGAGTGTTGATGAAACATAGAAATTGCATCGGGATTGAATACAACAGTCACCATGAGCACATTCCTCCATAAAAGTAATGTCTCAAAGAGTCTACGCTTTGATCGTTCCCTGGAAGACCAGTAGTAGTTTCCGATGCACATCTGGAGGCATTCTGTAATCTGTGGAGTATCAGAGTGTTGATGAAACACAGAAATTGCATCGGGATTGAATACAACAGTTACCATGCGCACTTTCCTCCATGGGAGTAATGTCTCTAACAGTCTACGCTTAGATCGTACCCTGGAAGACCAGTAGTAGTATCCGATGCACATCTGGAGGCTATCTGTAATCTGTGGACTATCAGAGTGTTGATGAAACACAGAAATTGCATTGGGATTGAATATAACAGTTACCATGCGCACTTTCCTCCATGGGAGTAATGTCTCTAACAGTCTACGCTTTGATCGTTCCCCGGAAGACAAGTAGTAGTTTCCGATGCACATCTGGAGGCATTCTGTAATCTGAGGACTATCAGAGTGTTGATGAAACACAGAAATTGCCTCGGGATTGAAAACAACATTCACCATGCGCACTTTCCTCCATGGGAGTAATTCTCAAAGAGTCTATGCTTTGATCGTTCTCTGGAAGACCAGTAGTAGTTTCCGATGCATATCTGGTGCCATACTGTAATCTGTGGATTATCAGAGTGTTCATGAAACACAGAAATTGCATCGGGAATGAATACAACAGTCACCATGTGCACTTTCCTCCGCGGGAGGTATGTCTCAAACAGTCTACGGTTTGATCGTTCCCTGGAAGACCAGTAGTAGTTTCCGATGCACATCTCTTGGCATTCTGTAATCTGTGGACTATCAGAGTGTTGATGAAACACAAAAAAATGGCATCGGGATTGAATACAACAGTCAACATGCGCACTTTCCTCCATGGGAGTAATGTCCCAAACAGTCTACGCTTTGATCGTTCCCTGGAAGACCAGTAGTAGTTTCCGATGCAAATCTGGAGGCATTCTGTAATCTGTGGACTATCAGAGTGTTGATGAAACACAGAAATTGCATCGGGATTGAATGCAACAGTCACCATGCGCACTTTCCTCCATGGGAGTAATGTCTCTAACAGTCTACGCTTTGATCGTTCCTGGAAGACCAGTAGTAGTTTCCGATGCACATCAGGAGGCTTTCCGTAATCTTTGGACTATCAGAGTGTTGATGAAACACAGAAATTGCATCGGGATTGAATACAACAGTCACCATGCGCACGTTCCTCCATGGGAGTAATGTCTCTAACAGTCTACGCTTTGATCATTCACCGGAAGACAAGTAGTAGTTTCCGATGCACATCTGGAGGCATTCTGTAATCTGTGGAGAATCAGAGTGTTGATGAAACACTGAAATTGCATCGGGATTCAATACAACATTCACCATGTGCACTTTCCTCCACGGGAGGTTTGTCTCAAACAGTCGACGCTTTGATCGTTCCGTGGAAGACCAGTAGTAGTTTCCGATGCACATCTGGTGGCATCCTGTAATCTGTGGACTATCAGAGTGTTGATGAAACACAGAAATTGCATCGGGATTGAATACAACAGTCACCATCCGCTCTTTCCTGCATGGGAGTAATGTCTGAAACAGTCTACGCTTTGATCGTTCCTGGGAAGACCAATAGTAGTTTCTGATGCACATCTGGAGGCATTCTGTAATCTGTGGACTATCAGAGTGTTGATGAAACACAGAAAATGCATCGGGATTGATTACAACAGTTACCATGCGCACTTTCGTGCATGGGTGTAATGTCTCAAAGAGTTTACTCTTTGATCGTTCCCTGAAAGACCAGTAGTAGTTTCCGATGCACATCTGGAGGCATTCTGTAATCTGTGGACTATCAGAGTGTTGATGAAACACAGAAATTGCCTCGGGATTGAAAAAAACATTCAGCATGCGCACTTTCCTCCATGGGAGTAATTCTCAAAGAGTCTATGCTTTGATCGTTCTCTGGAAGACCAGTAGTAGTTTCCGATGCATATCTGGTGCCATTCTGTAATCTGTGGACTATCAGAGTGTTCATGCAACACAGAAATAGCATCGGGATTGAATACAACAGTCACCATGCGCACTTTACTCCATGGGAGTAATGTCTCTAACAGTCTACGCTTTGACCGTTCCCTGGAAGACCAGTAGTACTTTCCGATGCACATCAGGAGGCTTTCCGTAATCTTTTGACTATCAGAGTGTTGATGAAACACAGAAATTGCATCGGGATTGAATACAACAGTCACCATGCGCACTTTCCACCATGGGAGTAATGTATCATAGTATTTACGCTTTGATCATTCCCTGGAAGACCAGTAGCAGTTTCCGATGCACATCTGGAGGCATTCTGTAATCTGTGGACTATCAGAGTGTTGATGAAACATAGAAATTGCATCGGGATTGAATACAACAGTCACCATGAGCACATTCCTCCATAAAAGTAATGTCTCAAAGAGTCTACGCTTTGATCTTTCCCTGGAAGACAAGTAGTAGTCCGATGCAAATCTGGAGGCATTCTGTAATCTGTGGAGTATCAGAGTGTTGATGAAACACAGAAATTGCATCGAGATTGAATACAACAGTTACCATGCGCACTTTCCTCCATGGGAGTAAAGTCTCTAACAGTCTACGCTTTGATCGTTCTCTGGAAGACCAGTAGTAGTATCCGATGCACATCTGGAGGCTATCTGTAATCTGTGGACTATCAGAGTGTTGATGAAACACAGATATTGCATCGGGATTGAATATAACAGTTATCATGCGCACTTTCCTCCATGGGAGTAATGTCTCTAACAGTCTACGCTTTGATCGTTCCCCGAAGACAAGTAGTAGTTTCCGACGCAAAACTGGAGGCATTCTGTAATCTGTGGACTATCAGAGTGTTGATGAAACACAGAAATTGCATCGGGATTGAATACAACAGTCACCATCCGCACTTTCCTCCGTGGGAGTAATGTCTGAAACAGTCTACGCTTTGATCGTTCCCTGGAAGACCAGTAGTAGTTTCCGATGCACATCTCTTGGCATTCTGTAATCTGTGGACTATCAGAGTGTTGATGAAACACAGAAATTGCATCGGGATTGAATACAACAGTCACCATGCGCACTTTCCTCCATGGGAGTAATGTCCCAAACAGTCTACGCTTTGATCGTTCCCTGGAAGACCAGTAGTAGTTTCCGATGCACATCGGGATACAATCTGTAATCTGTGGACTATCAGAGTGTTGATGAAACACAGAAATTGCATAGGGATTGAATACAACAGTCACCATGCGCACTTTCCTCCATGGGAGTAATGTCCCGAACACTCTACGCTTTGATCGTGGCCTGGAAGACCAGTAGTAGTTTCCGATGCACATCGGGAGGCATTCTGTAATCTGTGGACTATAAGAGTGTTGATGAAACACAGAAATTGCATCGGGATTGAATACAACAGTCACCATGCGCACTTTCCACCATGGGAGTAATGTTTCATAGTATTCACGCTTTGATCATTCCCTGGAAGACCAGTAGCAGTTTCCGATGCACATCTGGAGGCATTCTGTAATCTGTGGACTATCAGAGTGTTGATGAAACATAGAAATTGCATCGGGATTGAATACAACAGTCACCATGAGCACATTCCTCCATAAAAGTAATGTCTCAAAGAGTCTACGCTTTGATCGTTCCCTGGAAGACCAGTAGTAGTTTCCGATGCACATCTGGAGGCATTTTGTAATCTGTGGAGTATCAGAGTGTTGATGAAACACAGAAATAGCATCGGGATTGAATACAACAGTCACCATGCGCACTTTACTCCATGGGAGTAATGTCTCTAACAGTCTACGCATTGATCGTTCCCTGGAAGACCAGTAGTAGTTTCCGATGCACATCAGGAGGCTTTCCGTAATCTTTGGACTATCAGAGTGTTGATGAAACACAGAAATTGCATCGGGATTGAATACAACAGTCACCATGCGCACTTTCCTCCATGGAAGTAATGTCTCTAATAGTCTACGCTTTGATCGTTATCCGGAGGACAAGTAGTAGTTTCCGATGCACATCTGGAGGCATTCTGTAATCTGTGGAGGATCAGAGTGTTGATGAAACACAGAAAATGCCTCGGGATTGAAAACAACATTCACCATGCGCACTTTCCTCCATGGGAGTAATTCTCAAAGAGTCTATGCTTTGATCGTTCTCTGGAAGACCAGTAGTAGTTTCCGATGCATATATGGTGCCATTCTGTAATCTGTGGACTATCAGAGTGTTCATGCAACACAGAAGTAGCATCGGGATTGAATACAACAGTCACCATCCGCACTTTCCTCCGTGGGAGTAATGTCTGAAACAGTCTACGCTTTGATCGTTCCCTGGAAGACCAGTAGTAGTTTCCGATGCACATCTCTTGGCATTCTGTAATCTGTGGACTATCAGAGTGTTGATGAAACACAGAAATTGCATCGGGATTGAATACAACAGTCACCATGCGCACTTTCCTCCATGGGAGTAATGTCCCAAACAGTCTACGCTTTGATCGTTCCCTGGAAGACCAGTAGTAGTTTCCGATGCACATCGGGATACAATCTGTAATCTGTGGACTATCAGAGTGTTGATGAAACACAGAAATTGCATAGGGATTGAATACAACAGTCACCATGCGCACTTTCCTCCATGGGAGTAATGTCCCAAAGACTCTACGCTTTGATCGTGGCCTGGAAGACCAGTAGTAGTTTCCGATGCACATCGGGAGGCATTCTGTAATCTGTGGACTATAAGAGTGTTGATGAAACACAGAAATTGCATCGGGATTGAATACAACAGTCACCATGCGCACTTTTTACCATGGGAGTAATGTTTCATAGTATTTACGCTTTGATCATTCCCTGGAAGACCAGTAGCAGTTTCCGATGCACATCTGGAGGCATTCTGTAATCTGTGGACTATCAGAGTGTTGATGAAACATAGAAATTGCATCGGGATTGAATACAACAGTCACCATGAGCACATTCCTCCATAAAAGTAATGTCTCAAAGAGTCTACACTTTGATCGTTCCCTGGAAGACCAGTAGTAGTTTCCGATGCACATCTGGAGGCATTCTGTAATCTGTGGAGTATCAGAGTGTTGATGAAACACAGAAATTGCATCGGGATTGAATACAACAGTTACCATGCGCACTTTCCTCCATGGGAGTAATGTCTCTAACAGTCTACGCTTAGATCGTACCCTGGAAGACCAGTAGTAGTATCCGATGCACATCTGGAGGCTATCTGTAATCTGTGGACTATCAGAGTGTTGATGAAACACAGAAATTGCATTGGGATTGAATATAACAGTTACCATGCGCACTTTCCTCCATGGGAGTAATGTCTCTAACAGTCTACGCTTTGATCGTTCCCCGGAAGACAAGTAGTAGTTTCCGATGCACATCTGGAGGCATTCTGTAATCTGAGGACTATCAGAGTGTTGATGAAACACAGAAATTGCCTCGGGATTGAAAACAACATTCACCATGCGCACTTTCCTCCATGGGAGTAATTCTCAAAGAGTCTATGCTTTGATCGTTCTCTGGAAGACCAGTAGTAGTTTCCGATGCATATCTGGTGCCATTCTGTAATCTGTGGATTATCAGAGTGTTCATGAAACACAGAAATTGCATCGGGAATGAATACAACAGTCACCATGTGCCCTCTCCTCCGCGGGAGGTATGTCTCAAACAGTCTACGGTTTGATCGTTCCCTGGAAGACCAGTAGTAGTTTCCGATGCACATCTCTTGGCATTCTGTAATCTGTGGACTATCAGAGTGTTGATGAAACACAAAAAAATGGCATCGGGATTGAATACAACAGTCAACATGCGCACTTTCCTCCATGGGAGTAATGTCCCAAACAGTCTACGCTTTGATCGTTCCCTGGAAGACCAGTAGTAGTTTCCGATGCAAATCTGGAGGCATTCTGTAATCTGTGGACTATCAGAGTGTTGATGAAACACAGAAATTGCATCGGGATTGAATGCAACAGTCACCATGCGCACTTTCCTCCATGGGAGTAATGTCTCTAACAGTCTACGCTTTGATCGTTCCTGGAAGACCAGTAGTAGTTTCCGATGCACATCAGGAGGCTTTCCGTAATCTTTGGACTATCAGAGTGTTGATGAAACACAGAAATTGCATCGGGATTGAATACAACAGTCACCATGCGCACGTTCCTCCATGGGAGTAATGTCTCTAACAGTCTACGCTTTGATCATTCACCGGAAGACAAGTAGTAGTTTCCGATGCACATCTGGAGGCATTCTGTAATCTGTGGAGAATCAGAGTGTTGATGAAACACTGAAATTGCATCGGGATTGAATACAACAGTCACCATGCGCACTTTCCTCGATGGGAGTAATGTGTCCAACAGTCTTCGCTTTGATCGTTCCCTGGAAGACCAGTAGTAGTTTCCGATGCATATCTGGAGGCTTTCTGTAATCTGTGGACTATCAGAGTGTTGATGAAACACAGAAATTGCATCGGGATTAAATACAACATTCACCATGTGCACTTTCCTCCACGGGAGGTTTGTCTCAAACAGTCGACGCTTTGATCGTTCCGTGGAAGACCAGTAGTAGTTTCCGATGCACATCTGGTGGCATCCTGTAATCTGTGGACTATCAGAGTGTTGATGAAACACAGAAATTGCATCGGGATTGAATACAACAGTCACCATCCGCTCTTTCCTGCATGGGAGTAATGTCTGAAACAGTCTACGCTTTGATCGTTCCTGGGAAGACCAATAGTAGTTTCTGATGCACATCTGGAGGCATTCTGTAATCTGTGGACTATCAGAGTGTTGATGAAACACAGAAAATGCATCGGGATTGATTACAACAGTTACCATGCGCACTTTCCTGCATGGGTGTAATGTCTCAAAGAGTTTACTCTTTGATCGTTCCCTGAAAGACCAGTAGTAGTTTCCGATGCACATCTGGAGGCATTCTGTAATCTGTGGACTATCAGAGTGTTGATGAAACACAGAAATTGCCTCGGGATTGAAAACAACATTCAGCATGCGCACTTTCCTCCATGGGAGTAATTCTCAAAGAGTCTATGCTTTGATCGTTCTCTGGAGGACCAGTAGTAGTTTCCGATGCATATCTGGTGCCATTCTGTAATCTGTGGACTATCAGAGTGTTCATGCAACACAGAAATAGCATCGGGATTGAATACAACAGTCACCATGCGCACTTTACTCCATGGGAGTAATGTCTCTAACAGTCTACGCTTTGATCGTTCCCTGGAAGACCAGTAGTACTTTCCGATGCACATCAGGAGGCTTTCCGTAATCTTTTGACTATCAGAGTGTTGATGAAACACAGAAATTGCATCGGGATTGAATACAACAGTCACCATGCGCACATTCCACCATGGGAGTAATGTATCATAGTATTTACGCTTTGATCATTCCCTGGAAGACCAGTAGCAGTTTCCGATGCACATCTGGAGGCATTCTTTAATCTGTGGACTATCAGAGTGTTGATGAAACATAGAAATTGCATCGGGATTGAATACAACAGTCACCATGAGCCATTCCTCCATAAAAGTAATGTCTCAAAGAGTCTACGCTTTGACTGTTCCCTGGAAGACAAGTAGTAGTTTCCGATGCAAATCTGGAGGCATTCTGTAATCTGTGGAGTATCAGAGTGTTGATGAAACACAGAAATTGCATCGGGATTGAATACAACAGTTACCATGCGCACTTTCCTCCATGTGAGTAAAGTCTCTAACAGTCTACGCTTTGATCGTTCTCTGGAAGACCAGTAGTAGTATCCGATGCACATCTGGAGGCTATCTGTAATCTGTGGACTATCAGAGTGTTGATGAAACACAGATATTGCATCGGGATTGAATATAACAGTTACCATGCGCACTTTCCCCCATGGGAGTAATGTCTCTAACAGTCTACGCCTTGATCGTTCCCCGAAGACAAGTAGTAGTTTCCGACGCAAAACTGGAGGCATTCTGTAATCTGTGGACTATCAGAGTGTTGATGAAACACAGAAATTGCATCGGGATTGAATACAACAGTCACCATGCGCACGTTCCTCCATGGGAGTAATGTCTCTAACAGTCTACGCTTTGATCGTTCCCCGGAAGAGAAGTAGTAGTTTCCGATGCACATCTGGAGGCATTCTGTAATCTGTGGAGAATCAGAGTGTTGATGAAACACTGAAATTGCTTCGGGATTGAATACAACAGTCACCATGCGCACTTTCCTCGATGGGAGTAATGTGTCCATCAGTCTTCGCTTTGATCGTTCCCTGGAAGACCAGTAGTAGTTTCCGATGCATATCTGGAGGCTTACTGTAATCTGTGGACTATCAGAGTGCTGATGAAACACAGAAATTGCATCGGGAATGAATACAACAGTCACCATGTGCACTTTCCTCCACGGGAGGTATATCTCAAACAGTCTACGGTTTGATCGTACCTGGTAGACCAGTAGTTGTTTCCGATGCACATCTGGTGGCATTCTGTAATCTGTGGACTATCAGAGTGTTGATGAAACGCAGAAATTGCTTCGGGATTAAATACAACATTCACCATGCGCACTTTCCTCCATGGGAGTAATGTTCCAAACACTCTACGCTTTGACCGTAGCCTGGAAGACCAGTAGTAGTATCCGATGCACATCTGGAGGCTATCCGTAATCTGTGGTCTATCAGAGTTTTGATGAAACACAGAAATTGCATCGGGATTGAATATAACAGTTACCATGCGCACTTTCCTCCATGGGAGTAATGTCTCTAACAGTCTACGCTTTGATCGTTCCCCGGAAGACAAGTTGTAGTTTCCGATGCACATCTGGAGGCATTCTGTAATCTGAGGACTATCAGAGTGTTGATGAAACACAGAAATTGCCTCGGGATTGAAAACAACATTCACCATGCGCACTTTCCTCCATGGGAGTAATTCTCAAAGAGTCTATGCTTTGATCGTTCTCTGGAAGACCAGTAGTAGTTTCCGATGCATATCTGGTGCCATTCTGTAATCTGTGGACTATCAGAGTGTTAATGAAACACAGAAATTGCATCGGGAATGAATACAACAGTCACCATGTGCACTTTCCTCCACGGGAGGTATGTCTCAAACAGTCTACGGTTTGATCGTTACCTGGAAGACCAGTAGTAGTTTCCGATGCACATCTCTTGGCATTCTGTAATCTGTGGACTATCAGAGTGTTGATGATACACAGAAATTGCATCGGTATTGAATACAACAGTCACCATGCGCACTTTCCTCCATGGGAGTAATGTCCCAAACAGTCTGCGCTTTGATCGTTCCCTGGAAGACCAGTAAGAGTTTCCGATGCACATCGGGATACAATCTGTAATCTGTGGACTATCAGAGTGTTGATGAAATACAGAAATTGCATCGGGATTGAATACAACAGTCACCATGCGCACTTTCCTCCATGGGAGTAATGTCCCATACACTCTACGCTATGATCGTAGCCTGGAAGACCAGTAGTAGTTTCCGATGCACATCGGGAGGCATTCTGTAATCTGTGGACTATAAGAGTGTCGATGAAACACAGAAATTGCATCGGGATTGAATACAACAGTCACCATGCGCACTTTCCACCATGGGAGTAATGTTTCATAGTATTTACGCTTTGATCAATCCCTGGAAGACCAGTAGCAGTTTCCGATGCACATCTGGAGGCATTCTGTAATCTGTGGACTATCAGAGTGTTGATGAAACACAGAAATTGCCTCGGGATTGAAAACAACATTCACCATGCGCACTTTCCTCCATGGGAGTAATTCTCAAAGAGTCTATGCTTTGATCGTTCTCTGGAAGAGCAGTAGTAGTTTCCGATGCATATCTGGTGCCATTCTGTAATCTGTGGACTATCAGAGTGTTCATGCAACACAGAAATAGCATCGGGATTGAATACAACAGTCACCATGCGCACTTTACTCCATGGGAGTAATGTCTCTAACAGTCTACGCTTTGATCGTTCCCTGGAAGACCAGTAGTAGTTTCCGATGCACATCAGGAGGCTTTCCGTAATCTTTGGACTATCAGAGTGTTGATGAAACACAGAAATTGCATCGGGATTGAATACAACAGTCACCATGCGCACTTTCCACCATGGGAGTAATGTTTCATAGTATTTACGCTTTGATCATTCCCTGGAAGACCAGTAGCACTTTCCGATGCACATCTGGAGGCATTCTGTAATCTGTGGAGTATCAGAGTGTTGATGAAACATAGAAATTGCATCGGGATTGAATACAACAGTCACCATGAGCACATTCCTCCATAAAAGTAATGTCTCAAAGAGTCTACGCTTTGATCGTTCCCTGGAAGACCAGTAGTAGTTTCCGATGCACATCTGGAGGCATTCTGTAATCTGTGGAGTATCAGAGTGTTGATGAAACACAGAAATTGCATCGGGATTGAATACAACAGTTACCATGCGTACTTTCCTCCATGGGAGTAATGTCTCTAACAGTCTACGCTTTGATCGTTTCCTGGAAGACCAGTAGTAGTATCCGATGCACATCTGGAGGCTATCTATAATCTGTGGACTATCAGAGTGTTGATGAAACACAGAAATTGCATCGGGATTGAATACAACAGTCACCATGCGCACTTTCCACCATGGGAGTAATGTTTCATAGTATTTACGCTTTGATCATTCCCTGGAAGACCAGTAGCAGTTTCCGATGCACATCTGGAGGCATTCTGTAATCTGTGGCCTATCAGAGTGTTGATGAAACATAGAAATTGCATCGGGATTGAATACAACAGTCACCATGAGCACATTCCTCCATAAAAGTAATGTCTCAAAGAGTCTACGCTTTGATCGTTCCCTGGAAGACCAGTAGTAGTTTCCGATGCACATCTGGAGGCATTCTGTAATCTGTGGAGTATCAGAGTGTTGATGAAACACAGAAATTGCATCGGGATTGAATACAACAGTTACCATGCGTACTTTCCTCCATGGGAGTAATGTCTCTAACAGTCTACGCTTTGATCGTTTCCTGGAAGACCAGTAGTAGTATCCGATGCACATATGGAGGCTATCTGTAATCTGTGGACTATCAGAGTGTTGATGAAACACAGAAATTTCATCGGGATTGAATATAACAGTTACCATGCGCACTTTCCTCCATGGGAGTAATGTCTCTAACAGTCTACGCTTTGATCGTTCCCCGGAAGACAAGTAGTAGTTTCCGATGCACATCTGGAGGCATTCTGTAATCTGTGGAGAATCAGAGTGTTGATGAAACACTGAAACTGCATCGGGAATGAATACAACAGTCACCATGTGCACTTTCCTCTACGGGAGGTATGTCTCAAACAGTCTACGGTTTGATCGTACCTGGTAGACCAGTAGTTGTTTCCGATGCACATCTGGTTGCATTCTGTAATCTGTGGACTATCAGAGTGTTGATGAAACATAGAAATTGCTTCGGGATTAAATACAACATTCACCATGCGCACTTTCCTCCATGGGAGTAATGTCCCAAACACTCTACGCTTTGATCGTAGCCTGGAAGACCAGTAGTAGCTTCCGATGCACATCGGGAGGCATTCTGTAATCTGTGGACTATCAGAGTGTTGATGAAACACAGAAATTGCCTCGGGATTGAATATAACACTTACCATGCGCACTTTCCTCCATGGGAGTAATGTCTCTAACAGTCTACGCTTTGATCGTTCCCCGGAAGACAAGTAGTAGTTTGCGATGCAAATCTGGAGGCATTCTGTAATCTGTGGACTATCAGAGTGTTGATGAAACACAGAAATTGCATCGGGATTGAATACAACAGTCACCATGCGCACTTTCCTCCATGGGAGTAATGTCTCTAACAGTCTACGCTTTGATAGTTCCCTGGAAGACCTGTAGTAGTTTCCGATGCACATCAGGAGGCTTTCCGTAATCTTTGGTCTATCAGAGTGTTGATGAAACACAGAAATTGCATCGGGATTGAATACAACAGTCACCATCCGCTCATTCCTGCATGGGAGTAATGTCTCAAACAGTCTACGCTCTGATCGTTTTCGGAAGACAAGTAGTTGTTTCCGATGCACATCTGGAGGCATTCTGTAATCTGTGGAGAATCAGAGTGTTGATGAAAAACTGAAATTGCATCGGGATTGAATACAACAGTCACCATGCGCACTTTACTCCATGGGAGTAATGTCTCTAACAGTCTACGCTTTGATCGTTCCCTGGAAGACCAGTAGTAGTTTCCGATGCATATCTGGAGGCTTTCTGTAATCTGTGGACTATCAGTGTGTTGATGAAACACAGAAATTGCATCGGGAATGAATACAACAGTCACCATGTGCACTTTCCTCCAAGGGAGGTATGTCTCAAACAGTCTACGGTTTGATCGTACCTGGTAGACCAGTAGTTGTTTCCGATGCACATCTGGTGGCATTCTGTAATCTGTGGACTATCAGAGTGTTGATGAAACACAGAAATTGCTTCGGGATTAAATACAACATTCACCATGTGCACTTTCCTCCACGGGAGGTTTGTCTCAAACAGTCGACGCTTTGATCGTTCCGTGGAAGACCAGTAGTAGTTTCCGATGCACATCTGGTGGCATCCTGTATTCTGTGGACTATCAGAGTGTTGATGAAACACAGAAATTGCATCGGGATTGAATACAACAGTCACCATCCGCCCTTTCCTGCATGGGAGTAATGTCTGAAACAGTCTACGCTTTGATCGTTCCTGGGAAGACCAGTAGTAGTTTCTGATGCACATCTGGAGGCATTCTGTAATCTGTGGACTATCAGAGTGTTGATGAAACACAGAAAATGCATCGGGATTGATTACAACAGTTACCATGCGCACTTTCCTCCATGGGTGTAATGTCTCAAAGAGTTTACTCTTTGATCGTTCCCTGAAAGACCAGCAGTAGTTTCCGATGCACATCTGGAGGCATTCTGTAATCTGTGGACAATCAGAGTGTTGATGAAACACAGATATTGCCTCGGGATTGAAAACAACATTCACCATGCGCACTTTCCTCCATGGGAGTAATTCTCAAAGAGTCTATGCTTTGATCGTTCTCTGGAAGACCAGTAGTAGTTTCCGATGCATATCTGGTGCCATTCTGTAATCTGTGGACTATGAGAGTGTTCATGCAACACAGAAATAGCATCGGGATTGAATACAACAGTCACCATGCGCACTTTACTCCATGGGAGTAATGTCTCTAACAGTCTACGCTTTGATCGTTCCCTGGAAGACCAGTAGTAGTTTCCGATGCACATCAGGAGGCTTTCCGTAATCTTTGGACCTTCAGAGTGTTGATGAAACATAGAAATTGCATCGGGATTGAATACAACAGTCACCATCCACACTTTCCTCCATAAAAGTAATGTCTCAAACAGTCAACGCTTTGATCGTTCCCAGGAAGACCAGTAGTAGTTTCCGATGCACATCGGGATACAATCTGTAATCTGTGGACTATCAGAGTGTTGATGAAACACAGAAATTGCCTCGGGATTGAAAACAACATTCACCATGCGCACTTTCCTCCATGGGAGTAATTCTCAAAGAGTCTATGCTTTGATCGTTCTCTGGAAGACCAGTAGTAGTTTCCGATGCATATCTGGTGCCATTCTGTAATCTGTGGACTATCAGAGTGTTAATGAAACACAGAAATTGCATCGGGAATGAATACAACAGTCACCATGTGCACTTTCCTCCACGGGAGGTATGTCTCAAACAGTCTACGGTTTGATCGTTACCTGGAAGACCAGTAGTAGTTTCCGATGCACATCTCTTGGCATTCTGTAATCTGTGGACTATCAGAGTGTTGATGAAACACAGAAATTGCATCGGGATTGAATACAACAGTCACCATGCGCACTTTCCTCCATGGGAGTAATGTCCCAAACAGTCTGCGCTTTGATCGTTCCCTGGAAGACCAGTAAGAGTTTCCGATGCACATCGGGATACAATCTGTAATCTGTGGACTATCAGAGTGTTGATGAAATACAGAAATTGCATCGGGATTGAATACAACAGTCACCATGCGCACTTTCCTCCATGGGAGTAATGTCCCATACACTCTACGCTATGATCGTAGCCTGGAAGACCAGTAGTAGTTTCCGATGCACATCGGGAGGCATTCTGTAATCTGTGGACTATAAGAGTGTCGATGAAACACAGAAATTGCATCGGGATTGAATACAACAGTCACCATGCGCACTTTCCACCATGGGAGTAATGTTTCATAGTATTTACGCTTTGATCAATCCCTGGAAGACCAGTAGCAGTTTCCGATGCACATCTGGAGGCATTCTGTAATCTGTGGACTATCAGAGTGTTGATGAAACACAGAAATTGCCTCGGGATTGAAAACAACATTCACCATGCGCACTTTCCTCCATGGGAGTAATTCTCAAAGAGTCTATGCTTTGATCGTTCTCTGGAAGAGCAGTAGTAGTTTCCGATGCATATCTGGTGCCATTCTGTAATCTGTGGACTATCAGAGTGTTCATGCAACACAGAAACAGCATCGGGATTGAATACAACAGTCACCATGCGCACTTTACTCCATGGGAGTAATGTCTCTAACAGTCTACGCTTTGATCGTTCCCTGGAAGACCAGTAGTAGTTTCCGATGCACATCAGGAGGCTTTCCGTAATCTTTGGACTATCAGAGTGTTGATGAAACACAGAAATTGCATCGGGATTGAATACAACAGTCACCATGCGCACTTTCCACCATGGGAGTAATGTTTCATAGTATTTACGCTTTGATCATTCCCTGGAAGACCAGTAGCACTTTCCGATGCACATCTGGAGGCATTCTGTAATCTGTGGACTATCAGAGTGTTGATGAAACATAGAAATTGCATCGGGATTGAATACAACAGTCACCATGAGCACATTCCTCCATAAAAGTAATGTCTCAAAGAGTCTACGCTTTGATCGTTCCCTGGAAGACCAGTAGTAGTTTCCGATGCACATCTGGAGGCATTCTGTAATCTGTGGAGTATCAGAGTGTTGATGAAACACAGAAATTGCATCGGGATTGAATACAACAGTTACCATGCGTACTTTCCTCCATGGGAGTAATGTCTCTAACAGTCTACGCTTTGATCGTTTCCTGGAAGACCAGTAGTAGTATCCGATGCACATCTGGAGGCTATCTGTAATCTGTGGACTATCAGAGTGTTGATGAAACACAGAAATTGCATCGGGATTGAATACAACAGTCACCATGCGCACTTTCCACCATGGGAGTAATGTTTCATAGTATTTACGCATTGATCATTCCCTGGAAGACCAGTAGCAGTTTCCGATGCACATCTGGAGGCATTCTGTAATCTGTGGACTATCAGAGTGTTGATGAAACATAGAAATTGCATCGGGATTGAATACAACAGTCACCATGAGCACATTCCTCCATAAAAGTAATGTCTCAAAGAGTCTACGCTTTGATCGTTCCCTGGAAGACCAGTAGTAGTTTCCGATGCACATCTGGAGGCATTCTGTAATCTGTGGAGTATCAGAGTGTTGATGAATCACAGAAATTGCATCGGGATTGAATACAACAGTTACCATGCGTACTTTCCTCCATGGGAGTAATGTCTCTAACAGTCTACGCTTTGATCGTTTCCTGGAAGACCAGTAGTAGTATCCGATGCACATCTGGAGGCTATCTGTAATCTGTGGACTATCAGAGTGTTGATGAAACACAGAAATTTCATCGGGATTGAATATAACAGTTACCATGCGCACTTTCCTCCATGGGAGTAATGTCTCTAACAGTCTACGCTTTGATCGTTCCCCGGAAGACAAGTAGCAGTTTCCGATGCAAATCTGGAGGCATTCTGTAATCTGTGGACTATCAGAGTGTTGATGAAACACAGAAATTGCATCGGGATTGATTACAACAGTCACCATGCGCACTTTCCTCCATGGGAGTAATGTCTCTAACAGTCTACGCTTTGATCGTTCCCTGGAAGACCAGTAGTAGTTTCCGATGCACATCAGGAGGCTTTCCGTAATCTTTGGACTATCAGAGTGTTGATGAAACACAGAAATTGCATCGGGATTGAATACAACAGTCACCATGCGCACGTTCCTCCATGGGAGTAATGTCTCTAACAGTCTACGCTTTGATCGTTCCCCGGAAGACAAGTAGTAGTTTCCATTGCACATCTGGAGGCATTCTGTAATCTGTGGAGAATCAGAGTGTTGATGAAACACTGAAACTGCATCGGGAATGAATACAACATTCACCATGTGCACTTTCCTCTACGGGAGGTATGTCTCAAACAGTCTACGGTTTGATCGTACCTGGTAGACCAGTAGTTGTTTCCGATGCACATCTGGTTGCATTCTGTAATCTGTGGACTATCAGAGTGTTGATGAAACATAGAAATTGCTTCGGGATTAAATACAACATTCACCATGCGCACTTTCCTCCATGGGAGTAATGTCCCAAACACTCTACGCTTTGATCGTAGCCTGGAAGACCAGTAGTAGCTTCCGATGCACATCGGGAGGCATTCTGTAATCTGTGGACTATCAGAGTGTTGATGAAACACAGAAATTGCCTCGGGATTGAATATAACACTTACCATGCGCACTTTCCTCCATGGGAGTAATGTCTCTAACAGTCTACGCTTTGATCGTTCCCCGGAAGACAAGTAGTAGTTTCCGATGCAAATCTGGAGGCATTCTGTAATCTGTGGACTATCAGAGTGTTGATGAAACACAGAAATTGCATCGGGATTGAATACAACAGTCACCATGCGCACTTTCCTCCATGGGAGTAATGTCTCTAACAGTCTACGCTTTGATAGTTCCCTGGAAGACCTGTAGTAGTTTCCGATGCACATCAGGAGGCTTTCCGTAATCTTTGGTCTATCAGAGTGTTGATGAAACACAGAAATTGCATCGGGATTGAATACAACAGTCACCATCCGCTCTTTCCTGCATGGGAGTAATGTCTCAAACAGTCTACGCTCTGATCGTTTTCGGAAGACAAGTAGTAGTTTCCGATGCACATCTGGAGGCATTCTGTAATCTGTGGAGAATCAGAGTGTTGATGAAAAACTGAAATTGCATCGGGATTGAATACAACAGTCACCATGCGCACTTTACTCCATGGGAGTAATGTCTCTAACAGTCTACGCTTTGATCGTTCCCTGGAAGACCAGTAGTAGTTTCCGATGCATATCTGGAGGCTTTCTGTAATCTGTGGACTATCAGTGTGTTGATGAAACACAGAAATTGCATCGGGAATGAATACAACAGTCACCATGTGCACTTTCCTCCAAGGGAGGTATGTCTCAAACAGTCTACGGTTTGATCGTACCTGGTAGACCAGTAGTTGTTTCCGATGCACATCTGGTGGCATTCTGTAATCTGTGGACTATCAGAGTGTTGATGAAACACAGAAATTGCTTCGGGATTAAATACAACATTCACCATGTGCACTTTCCTCCACAGGAGGTTTGTCTCAAACAGTCGACGCTTTGATCGTTCCGTGGAAGACCAGTAGTAGTTTCCGATGCACATCTGGTGGCATCCTGTATTCTGTGGACTATCAGAGTGTTGATGAAACACAGAAATTGCATCGGGATTGAATACAACAGTCACCATCCGCCCTTTCCTGCATGGGAGTAATGTCTGAAACAGTCTACGCTTTGATCGTTCCTGGGAAGACCAGTAGTAGTTTCTGATGCACATCTGGAGGCATTCTGTAATCTGTGGACTATCAGAGTGTTGATGAAACACAGAAAATGCATCGGGATTGATTACAACAGTTACCATGCGCACTTTCCTCCATGGGTGTAATGTCTCAAAGAGTTTACTCTTTGATCGTTCCCTGAAAGACCAGTAGTAGTTTCCGATGCACATCTGGAGGCATTCTGTAATCTGTGGACTATCAGAGTGTTGATGAAACACAGATATTGCCTCGGGATTGAAAACAACATTCACCATGCGCACTTTCCTCCATGGGAGTAATTCTCAAAGAGTCTATGCTTTGATCGTTCTCTGGAAGACCAGTAGTAGTTTCCGATGCATATCTGGTGCCATTCTGTAATCTGTGGACTATCAGAGTGTTCATGCAACACAGAAATAGCATCGGGATTGAATACAACAGTCACCATGCGCACTTTACTCCATGGGAGTAATGTCTCTAACAGTCTACGCTTTGATCATTCCCTGGAAGACCAGTAGTAGTTTCCGATGCACATCAGGAGGCTTTCCGTAATCTTTGGACCTTCAGAGTGTTGATGAAACATAGAAATTGCATCGGGATTGAATACAACAGTCACCATCCACACTTTCCTCCATAAAAGTAATGTCTCAAACAGTCAACGCTTTGATCGTTCCCAGGAAGACCAGTAGTAGTTTCCGATGCATATCTGGAGGCTTTCTGTAATCTGAGGACTATCAGAGTGTTGATGAAACACAGAAATTGCATCGGGATTAAATACAACAGTCACGATGCGCACTTTCCTCCATGGGAGTAATTCTCAAAGAGTCTATGCTTTGATCGTTCTCTGGAAGACCAGTAGTAGTTTCCGATGCATATCTGGTGCCATTCCGTAATCTGTGGACTATCAGAGTGTTCATGCAACACAGAAGTAGCATCGGGATTGAATACAACTGTCACCATCCTCACTTTCCTCCGTGGGAGTAATGCCTGAAACAGTCTACGCTTTGATCGTTCCCTGGAAGACCAGTAGTAGTTTCCGATGCACATCTCTTGGCATTCTGTAATCTGTGGACTATCAGAGTGTTGATGAATCACAGAAATTGCATCGGGATTGAATACAACAGTCACCATGCGCACTTTCCTCCATGGGAGTAATGTCCCAAACACCCTACGCTTTGATCGTAACCTGGAAGACCAGTAGTAGTTTCCGATGCACATCGGGAGGCATTCTGTAATCTGTGGACTATAAGAGTGTTGATGAAACACAGAAATTGCATCGGGATTGAATACAACAGTCACCATGCGCACTTTCCACCATGGGAGTAATGTTTCATAGTATTTACGCTTTGAACATTCCCTGGAAGACCAGTAGCAGTTTCCGATGCACATCTGGAGGCATTCTGTAATCTGTGGACTATCAGAGTGTTGATGAAACATAGAAATTGCATCGGGATTGAATACAACAGTCACCATGAGCACATTCCTCCATAAAAGTAATGTCTCAAAGAGTCTACGCTTTGATCATTCCCGGGAAGACCAGTAGTAGTTTCCGATGCACATCTGGAGGCATCCTGTAATCTGTGGAGTATCAGAGTGTTGATGAAACACAGAAATTGCATCGGGATTGAATACAACAGTTACCATGCGCACCTTCCTCCATGGGAGTAATGTCTCTAACAGTCTACGCTTTGATCGTTCCGTGGAAGACCAGTAGTAGTTTCCGATGCACATCTGGTGGCATCCTGTAATCTGTGGACTATCAGAGTGTTGATGAAACACAGAAATTGCATCGGCATTGAATACAACAGTCACCATCCGCTCTTTCCTGCATGGGAGTAATGTCTGAAACAGTCTACGCTTTGATCGTTCCCCGGAAGACAAGTACTAGTTTCCGATGCACATCTGGAGGCATTCTGTAATCTGTGGAGAATCCGAGTGTTGATGAAACACTGAAATTGCATCGGGATTGAATACAACAGTCACCATGCGCACTTTCCTCGATGGGAGTAATGTGTCCAACAGTCTTCGCTTTGATCGTTCCCTGGAAGACCAGTAGTAGTTTCCGATGCATATCTGGAGGCTTTCTGTAATCTGTGGACTATCAGAGTGTTGATGAAACACAGAAATTGCATCGGGAATAAATACAACAGTCACCATGTGCACTTTCCTCCACGGGAGGTATGTCTCTAACAGGCTACGGTTTGATCGTACCTGGTAGACCAGTAATTGTTTCCGATGCACATCTGGTGGCATTCTGTAATCTGTGGACAATCAGAGTGTTGATGAAACACAGAAATTGCTTCGGGATTAAATACAACATTCACCATGTGCACTTTCCTCCACGGTAGGTTTGTCTCAAACAGTCAACGCTTTGATCGTTCCGTAGAAGACCAGTAGTAGTTTCCGATGCACATCTGGTGGCATCCGGTAATCTGTGGACTATCAAGAGTGTTGATGAAACACAGAAATTGCATCGGGATTGAATACAACAGTCACCATCCGCTCTTTCCTGCATGGGAGTAACGTCTGAAACAGTCTACGCTTTGATCGTTCCCTGGAAGACCAGTAGTAGTTTCCGATGCACATCTCTTGGCATTCTGTAATCTGTGGACTATCAGAGTGTTGATGAAACACAGAAATTGCATCGGGATTGAATACAACAGTCACCATGCGCACTTTACTCCATGGGATTAATGTCTCTAACTGTCTACGATTTGATCGTTCCCTGGAAGACCAGTTGTAGTTTCCGATGCCCATCTGGAGGCTTTCTGTAATCTTTGGACTATCAGAGTGCTGATGAAACACAGAAATTGCATCGGGATTGAATACAACAGTCACCATGCGCACTTTCCTCCATGGGAAAAATGTCTCTAACAGTCTACGCTTTGATCGTTCCCCCGAAGACAAGTAGTAGTTTCCGATGCACATCTGGAGGCTCTCCGTAATCTGAGGACTATCAGAGTGTTGATGAAACACAGAAATTGCATCGGCATTGAATACAACAGTCTCCATGCGCACTTTCCTCCATGGGGGTAATGTCTTAAACATTCTACGCTTTGATCGTTCCCTGGAAGACCAGAAGTAGTTTCAATTGCAAATCTGGAGGCATTCTGTAATCTGTGGACTCTAAGAGTGTTGATGAAACACAGAAATTGCATCGGGATTGAATACAACAGTCACCATGCGCACTTTACTCCATGGCAGTAATGTCTCTAACAGTCTACGTTTTGATCGTACCCTGGAAGACCAGTAGTAGTTTCCGATGCACATCTGGAGGCTTTCCGTATTCTTTGGACTATCAGAGTGTTGATGAAACACAGAAATTGCATCGGGATTGAATACAACTGTCACCATGCACACTTTCCTCCATGGGAGTAATTCTCAAACAGTCTATGCTTTGATCGTTCTCTGGAAGACCAGTAGTAGTTTCCGATGCATATCTGGTGCCATTCTGTAATCTGTGGACTATCAGAGTGTTGATGAAACACAGAAATTGCATCGGGAATGAATACAACAGTCACCATGTGCACTTTCCTCCACGGGAGGTATGTCTCAAACAGTCTACGGTTTGATCGTTACCTGGAAGACCAGTAGTAGTTTCCGATGCACATCTGGTGGCATTCTGTAATCTGTGGACTATCAGAGTGTTGATTGAACACAGAAATAGCATCGGGATTGAATACAACAGTCACCATCCGCACTTTCCTCCGTGGGAGTAATGTCTGAAACAGTCTACGCTTTGATCGTTCCCTGGAAGACCAGTAGTAGTTTCCGATGCACATCTCTTGGCATTCTGTAATCTGTGGACTATCAGAGTGTTGATGAAACACAGAAATTGCATCGGGATTGAATACAACAGTCACCATGCGCACTTTCCTCCATGGGAAAATGCCCCAAACAGTCTACGCTTTGATCATTCCCTGGAAGACCAGTAGCAGTTTCCGATGCACATCTGGAGGCATTCTGTAATCTGTGGACTATCAGAGTGTTGATGAAACACAGAAATTGCATCGGGATTGAATACAACAGTTACCATGCGCACTTTCCTCCATGGGAGTAATGTCTCTAAGAGTTTACGCTTTGATCGTTCCCTGGAAGACCAGTAGTAGTTTCCGATGCACATCTGGAGGCTTTCCGTAATCTTTGGACTATCAGAGTGTTGATGAAACACAGAAATTGCATCGGGATTGAAAACAACATTCACCATGCGCACTTTCCACCATGGGTGTAATTCTCAAACAGTCTATGCTTTGATCGTTCTGTGGAAGACCAGTAGTAGTTTCCGATGCATATCTGGTGCCATTCTGTAATCTGTGGACTATCAGAGTGTTCATGAAACACAGATATTTCATCGGGAATGAATACAACAGTCACCATGTGCAATTTCCTCCATGGGAGTAATGTCCCAAACAGTCTACGCTTTGATCGTAGCCTGGAAGACCAGTAGTAGTTTCCGATGCACATCGGGAGGCATTCTGTAATCTGTGGACTATAAGAGTGTTGATGAAACACAGAAATTGCATCGGGATTGAATACAACAGTCACGATGCGCACTTTCCTCCATGGGAGTAGTGTCTCAAACAGTCTACGCTTTAATCGTTCCCTGGAAGACCAGTAGTAGTTTCCGATGCACATCTGGAGGCATTCTGTAATCTGTGGAGTTTCAGAGTGTTGATGAAACACAGAAATTGCATCGGGATTGAATACAACAGTTACCATGCGCACCTTCCTCCATGGGAGTAATGTCTCTAACAGTCTACGTTTTGATCGTTCCCTGGAAGACCAGTAGTAGTATCCGATGCACATCTCGTGGCATTCTGTAATCTGTGGACTATCAGAGTGTTGATGAAACACAGAAATGGCATCGGGATTGAATACAACAGACACCATGCGCACTTTCCTCCATGGGAGTAATGTCCCAAACAGTCTACGCTTTGATCGTTCCCTGGAAGACCAGTAGTAGTTTCCGATGCACATCGGGAGGCATTCTGTATTCTGTGGACTATGAGAGTGTTGATGAAACACAGAAATTGCATCGGGATGAATACAACAGTCACCATGCGCACATTCTTCCACGGGAGTTATTGCTCAAACAGTCTACGCTTTGATCGTTCCCTGGAACACCAGTAGTAGTTTCCGATGCACATCTGGTGGCATTCTGTAATATGTAGACTATCAGAGTATTGATGAAACACAGAAATTGCATGGGGATTGAATACAGGATTCACCATGCGCACTTACCTCCAAGGGAGTAATTCTCAAACAGTCTATGCTTTGATCGTTCCCTGGAAGACCAGTAGTAGTTTCCGATGCACATCTCGTGGCATTCTGTAATCTGTGGACTATCAGAGTGTTGATGAAACACAGAAATTGCATAGGGGTTGAATACAACAGTCACCATGCGCAGTTTCCTCCATTGGAGTAATTCTCAAACAGTCTATGCTTTGATCGTTCTGTGGAAGACCAGTAGTAGTTTCCGATGCACATCTGGAGGCATTCTGTAATCTGTGGACTATCAGAGTGTTGATGAAACACAGAAATTGCCTCGGGATTGAAAACAACATTCACCATGCGCACTTTCCTCCATGGGAGTAATTCTCAAACAGTCTATGCTTTGATCGTTCTGTGGAAGACCAGTAGTAGTTTCCGATGCACATCTGGAGGCACTCTGTAATCTGTGGACTATCAGAGTGTTCATGAAACACAGAAATTGCATCGGGTTTCAATACAACAGTCACCATGCGCACTTTCCTCCATGGGAGTAATGTCTCTAACAGTCTACGCTTTGATCGTTCCCCGGAAGACAAGTAGTAGTTTCCGATGCACATCTGGAGGCATTCTGTAATCTGTGGACTATCAGTCTGTTGATGAAACACAGAATTTGCATCGGGATTGAATACAACAGTCACCATGCGCACTTTCCTCCATGGGAGTAATGTCTCAAACAGTCTACGCTTTGATCGTTCCCTGGAAGACCAGTAGTAGTTTCCGATGCACATCTGGAGGCATTCTGTAATTTTTGGACTATCAGAGTGTTGATGAAACACAGAAATTGCATCGGGATTGAATACAACAGTCACCATCCGCACTTTCCTCCATGGGAATAATGCCTGAACAGTCTTGGCTTTGATCGTTCCCTGGAAAACCAGTAGTAGTTTCCGATGCACATTTTGTGGTATTCTGCAATCTACGGACTATCAGGGTGTTGATGAAACACAGAAAATGCATCGGGATTGAATACAACAGTCACCATGCGCACTTTCCTCCATGGGAGTAATGTCTCAAGGAGTTTACGACTTGATCGTTCCCTGGAAGACTAGTAGTAGTTTCCGATGCACATCTGGAGGCATTCTGTAATCTGTGGACTATCAGAGTGTTGATGAAACACAGAAATTGCATCCTGATTGAATACAACAGTCACCATGCGCACTTTCCTCCATGGGAGTAATGTCTCAAACAGTCTGTGCCTTTATCGTTCCCTGGAAGACTAGTAGCAGTTTCCGATGAACATCTGGAGGCATTCTGTAACTTGTGGACTATCAGAGCGTTGATGAAACACAGAAATAGCATCGGGATTGAATACAACTTTCACCATCCGCACTTTCCTGCATTGGGAGTAATGTCTGATACAGTCTACGCTTTGATCGTTCGCGGGAAGAGCAGTAGTAGATTCCGATGCACATCTGGAGTCATTCTGTAATTTTTGGACTATCAGAGTGTTGATGAAACACAGAAATTGCATCCTGATTGAATACAACAGTCAACATGCGCACTTTCCTCCATGGGAGTAATGTCTCAAACAGTCTGCGCTTTTATCGTTCCCTGGAAGACCAGTAGTACTTTCCGATGAACATCTGGAGGCATTCTGTAACATGCGGACTATCAGAGTGTTGATGAAACACAGAAATAGCATCGGGATTAAATACAACAGTCACCATCCGGACTTTCCTCCATGGGAGTAATGTCTGAAACAGTCTACGATTTGATCGTTTGCTGGAAGACCAGTAGTAGTTTCCGATGCACATCTCGTGGCATTCTGTAATCTGTGGACTATCAGAGTGTTGATGAAACACAGAAATTGCATCGGGATTGAATACAACAGTCACCATGCGCACTTTCCTCCATGGGAGTAATGTCCCAAACAGTCTACGCTTTGATAATTCCCTGGAAGGCCAGTAGTAGTTTCCGATGCACATCGGGAGGCATTCTGTATTGTGTGGACTATCAGAGTGTCGATGAAAGACAGAAATTGCATCGGGATTGAATACAGGAGTCACCATGCGCACTTTCCTCCAAGGGAGTAATTCTCAAACAGTCTATGATTTGATCGTTCCTTGGAAGACCAGTAGTTGTTTCCGATGCATATCTGGTGCCATTCTGTAGTCTGTGGACTATCAGAGTGTTGATGAAACACAGAAATTGCATCGGGAATGAAAACAACAGTCACCATGCGCACTTTTCTCCACGGGAGGTATGTCTCAAACAGTCTACGGTTTGATCGTTCCCTGGAAGACCAGTAGTAGTTTCCTATGCACATCTGGTGGTATTCTGTAACCTGTGGACTATCAGAATGTTGATGAAACACAGAAATAGCATCGGGACTGAATACAACAGTCACCATCCGAAATTTCCTCCATGGGAGTAATGTCTGAAACAGTCTACGATTTGATCGTTTGCTGGAAGGCCAGTAGTAGTTTCCGATGCACATCTCGTGGCATTCTGTAATCTGTGGACTATCAGAGTGTTGATGAAACACAGAAATTGCATTGGGATTGAATGCAACAGTCACCATGCGCACTTTCCTCCATGGGAGTAATGTTTCATAGAGTTTACACTTTGATCGTTCCTTGGAAGGCCAGTAGCAGTTTCCGATGCACATCTAGAGGCATTCTGTAATCTGTGGACTATCAGAGTGCTGATGAAACACAGAAATTGCATCGGGATTGAATACAACAGTCTCCATGCGCAGTTTCCTCCATGGGGGTAATGTCTTAAACAGTCTACGCTTTGATCGTTCCCTGGAAGACCAGAAGTAGTTTCAATTGCACATCTGGAGGCATTCTGTAATCTGTGGACTATCACAGTGTTAATGAAACACAGAAATTGCATTCTGATTGAATACAACAGTCACCATGTGCACTTTACTCCATGGGAGTAATGTCTCTAACAGTCTACGATTTGATCGTTCCCTGGAAGACCAGTAGTAGTTTCCGATGCTCATCTGGAGGCTTTCCGTAATCTTTGTCCTATCAGAGTGTTGATGAAACACAGAAATTGCATCGGGATTGAATACAACAGACACCATGCGCACTTTCCTCCATGGGAGTAATGTCTCTAACAGTCTACGCTTTGATCGTTCCCCGGAAGACAAGTAGTAGTTTCCGATGCAAATCTGGAGGCAATCTGTAATCTGTGGAGTATCAGAGTGTCGATGAAACACTGAAATTGCATCGGGATTGAATACAACGGTCACCATGCGCACTTTCCTCCATGGGAGTAATGTGTCCAACAGTCTTCGCTTTAATCGTTCCCTGGAAGACCAGTAGTAGTTTCCGATGCATATCTGGAGGCTTTCTGTAATCTGTGGACTATCAGAGTGTTGATGAAACACAGAAATTGCCTCGGGATTGAAAACAACATTCACCATGCGCACTTTCCTCCATGGGAGTAATTCTCAAACAGTCTACGCTTTGATCGTTCCCTGGAACACCAGTAGTAGTTTCCGATGCACATCTGGTGGCATTCTGTAATATGTAGACTATCAGAGTATTGATGAAACACAGAAATTGCATGGGGATAGAATACAGGAGTCACCATGCGCACTTTCCTCCAAGGGAGTAATTCTCAAACAGTCTATGCTTTGATCGTTCCCTGGAAGACCAGTAGTAGTTTCCGATGCATATCTGGTGCCATTCTGTAATCTGTGGACTATCAGAGTGTTGATGAAACACTGAAATTGCATCGGGAATGAATACAACACTCTCCATGCGCACTTTCCTCCATGGGAGTAATGTCCCAAACAGTCTACCCTTTGATCGTTCCCTGGAAGACCAGAAGTAGTTTCAATTGCACATCTGGAGGCATTCTGTAGTCTGTGGACTATCAGAGTGTTGATGAAACACAGAAATTGCATCGGGATGAATACAACAGTCACCATGCGCACATTCTTCCACGGGAGTAATGTCTCAAACAGTCTACATGTTGATCGTTCCCTGGAACACCAGTAGTAGTTTCCGATGCACATCTGGTGGCATTCTGTAATATGTAGACTATCAGAGTATTGATGAAACACAGAAATTGCATGGGGATAGAATACAGGAGTCACCATGCGCACTTTCCTCCAAGGGAGTAATTCTCAAACAGTCTATGCTTTGATCGTTCCCTGGAAGACCAGTAGTAGTTTCCGATGCATATCTGGTGCCATTCTGTAATCTGTGGACTATCAGAGTGTTGATGAAACACTGAAATTGCATCGGGAATGAATACAACAGTCACCACCCGCACTTTCCTCCGTGGGAGTAATGTCCCAAACAGTCTACGCTTTGATCGTTCCCTGGAAGACCAGAAGTAGTTTCAATTGCATATCTGGAGGCTTTCTGTAATCTGTGGATTATCAGAGTGTTGATGGAACACAGAGATTGCCTCGGGATTGAAAACAACATTCACCATGCGCACTTTCCTCCATGGGAGTAATTCTCAAACAGTCTATGCTTTGATCGTTCTCTGTAAGACCAGTAGTAGTTTCCGATGCATATCTGGTGCCATTCTGTAATCTGTGGACTATCAGAGTGTTCATGAAACACAGAAATTGCATCGGGAATGAATACAACAGTCACCATGTGCACTTTCCTCCACGGGAAGTATGTCTCAAACAGTCTACGGTTTGATCGTTCCCTGGAAGACCAGTAGTAGTTTCCGATGCACATCTGGTGGCATTCTGTAATCTGTGGACTATCAGAGTGTTGATGCAACACAGAAATAGCATCGGGATTGAATACAACAGTCACCATCCGCACTTTCCACCGTGGGAGTAATGTCTGAAACAGTCTACGCTTTGATCGTTCCCTGGAAGACCAGTAGTAGTTTCCGATGCACATCTCTTGGCATTCTGTAATCTGTGGACTATCAGTGTGTTGATGAATCACAGAATTTGCATCGGGATTGAATACAACAGTCACCATCCGCACATTCCTCCGTGGGAGTAATGTCTGAAGCAGTCTACGCTTTCATCGTTCCCGGGAAGACCAGTAGTAGTTTCCGATGCACATCTCGTGGCATTCTGTAACCTGTGGACTATCAGAGTGTTGATGAAACACAGAAATTGCATCGGGATTGAATACAACAGTCACCATCCGCACTTTCCTGCATGGGAGTAATGTCTGATGCAGTCTACGCTTTGATCGTTCGCGGGAAGACCAGTAGTAGTTTCCGATGCACATCTGGAGGCATTCTGAAATCTGTGGACTATCAGAGTGATGATGAAACACAGAATTTGCATCGGGATTGAATACAACAGTCACCATGCGCACTTTCCTCCATGGGAGTAATGTCTCAAACAGTCTACGCTTTGATCGTTCCCTGGAAGACCAGTAGTAGTTTCCGATGCACATCTGGAGGCATTCTGTAATTTTTGGACTATCAGAGTGTTGATGAAACACAGAATTTGCATCGGGATTGAATACAACAGTCACCATGCGCAATTTCCTCCATGGGAGTAATGTCTCAAACAGTCTACGCTTTGATTGTTAACTGGAAGACCAGTAGTAGTTTCCGATGCACATCTGTCGGCATTCTGTAATCTGTGGACTATCAGAGTGTTGATAAAACACAGAAATTGCATCCTGATTGAATACAAAAGTCACCATGCGCACTTTCCTCCATGGGAGTAATGTCTCAAACAGTCTGCGCTTTTATCGTTCCCTGGAAGACCAGTAGTAGTTTCCGATGAACATCTGGAGGCATTCTGTAACATGCGGACTATCAGAGTGTTGATGAAACACAGAAATAGCATCGGGATTAAATACAACAGGCACCATCCGGACTTTCCTCCATGGGAGTAATGTCTGAAACAGTCTACGATTTGATCGTTTGCTGGAAGACCAGTAGTAGTTTCCGATGCACATCTCGTGGCATTCTGTAATCTGTGGACTATCAGAGTGTTGATGAAACACAGAAATTGCATCGGGATTGAATACAACAGTCACCATCCGAAATTTCCTCCATGGGAGTAATGTCTGAAACAGTCTACGATTTGATCGTTTGCTGGAAGACCAGTAGTAGTTTCCGATGCACATCTCGTGGCATTCTGTAATCTGTGGACTATCAGAGTGTTGATGAAACACAGAAATTGCATTGGGATTGAATACAACAGTCACCATGCGCACTTTCCTCCATGGGAGTAATGTCCCAAACAGTCTACGATTTGATCGTTCCCTGGAACACCAGTAGTAGTTTCCGATGCACATCTCGTGGCATTCTGTAATCTGTGGGCTATCAGAGTGTTGATGAAACACAGAAATTGCATCGGGATTGAATACAACAGTTACAATGCGCACTTCCCTCCATGGGAGAAATGACCCAAACAGTCTACGCTTTGATCGATCCTTCGAAGACCAGTAGTAGTTTCCGATGCACATCGGGAGGCATTCTGTAATCTGTGGACTATCAGAGTGTTGATGAAACACAGAAATTGCATCGGGATTGAATACAACAGTCACCATGCGCACTTTCCTCCATGGGAGTAATGTTTCATAGAGTTTACACTTTGATCGTTCCTTGGAAGGCCAGTAGCAGCTTCCGATGCACATCTGGAGGCATTCTGTAATCTGTGGACTATCAGAGTGCTGATGAAACACAGAAATTGCATCGGGATTAAATACAACAGTCTCCATGCGCAGTTTCCTCCATGGGGGTAATGTCTTAAACAGTCTACGCTTTGATCGTTCCCTGGAAGACCAGAAGTAGTTTCAATTGCACATCTGAAGGCATTCTGTAATCTGTGGACTATCACAGTGTTGATGAAACACAGAAATTGCATCGGGATTGAATACAACAGTCACCATGTGCACTTTACTCCATGGGAGTAATGTCTCTAACAGTCTACGGTTTGATCGTTCCCTGGAAGACCAGTAGTAGTTTCCGATGCTCATCTGGAGACTTTACGTAATCTTTGGCCTATCAGAGTGTTGATGAAACACAGAAATTGCATCGGGATTGAATACAACAGACACCATGCGCACTTTCCTCCATGGGAGTAATGTCTCTAACAGTCTACGCTTTGATCGTTCCCCGGAAGACAAGTAGTAGTTTCCGATGCAAATCTGGAGGCAATCTGTAATCTGTGGAGAATCAGAGTGTCGATGAAACACTGAGATTGCATCGGGATTGAATACAACGGTCACCATGCGCACTTTCCTCCATGGGAGTAATGTGTCCAACAGTCTTCGCTTTAATCGCTCCCTGGAAGACCAGTAGTAGTTTCCGATGCATATCTGGAGGCTTTCTGTAATCTGTGGACTATCAGAGTGTTGATGAAACACAGAAATTGCCTCGGGATTGAAAACAACATTCACCATGCGCACTTTCCTCCATGGGAGTCATTCTCAAACAGTCTATGCTTTGATCGTTCTCTGGAAGACCAGTAATAGTTTCCGATGCATATCTGGTGCCATTCTGTAATCTGTGGACTATCAGAGTGTTCATGAAACACAGAAATTGCATCGGGAATGAATACAACAGTCACCATGTGCACTTTCCTCCACGGGAGGTATGTCTCAAACAGTCTACGGTTTGATCGTTCCCTGGAAGACCAGTAGTAGTTTCCGATGCACATCTGGTGGCATTCTGTAATCTGTGGACTATCAGACTGTTGATGCAACACAGAAATAGCATCGGGATTGAATGCAACAGTCACCATCCGCACTTTCCTCCGTTTGAGTAATGTCTGAAACAGTCTACGCTTTGATCGTTCCCTGGAAGACCAGTAGTAGTTTCCGATGCACATCTCTTGGCATTCTGTAATCTGTGGACTATCAGTGTGTTGATGAATCACAGAATTTGCATCGGGATTGAATACAACAGTCACCATCCGCACATTCCTCCGTGGGAGTAATGTCTGAAGCAGTCTACGCTTTCATCGTTCCCGGGAAGACCAGTTGTAGTTTCCGATGCACATCTCGTGGCATTCTGTAATCTGTGGACTATCAGAGTGTTGATGAAACACAGAAATTGCATCGGGATTGAATACAACAGTCACCATCCGCACTTTCCTGCATGGGAGTAATGTCTGATGCAGTCTACGCTTTGATCGTTCGCGGGAAGACCAGTAGTAGTTTCCGATGCACATCTGGAGGCATTCTGAAATCTGTGGACTATCAGAGTGATGATGAAACACAGAATTTGCATCGGGATTGAATACAACAGTCACCATGCGCACTTTCCTCCATGGGAGTAATGTCTCAAACAGTCTACGCTTTGATCGTTCCCTGGAAGACCAGTAGTAGTTTCCGATGCACATCTGGAGGCATTCTGTAATTTTTGGACTATCAGAGTGTTGATGAAACACAGAAATTGCATCGGGATTGAATACAACAGTCACCATCCGCACTTTCCTCCATGGGAATAATGTCTGAAACAGTCTTGGCTTTGATCGTTCCCTGGAAAACCAGTAGTAGTTTCCGATGCACATTTTGTGGTATTCTGCAATCTGTGGACTATCAGGGTGTTGATAAAAACCCAGAAAATGCATCGGGATTGAATACAACAGTCACCATGCGCACTTTCCTCCATGGGAGTAATGTCTCAAGGAGTTTACGATTTGATCGTTCCCTGGAAGACCAGTAGTAGTTTCCGATGCACATCTGGAGGCATTCTGTAATCTGTGGACTATCAGAGTGTTGATGAAACACAGAAATTGCATCCTGATTGAATACAAGAGTCACCATGCGCACTTTCCTCCATGGGAGTAATGTCTCAAACAGTCTGCGCTTTTATCGTTCCCTGGAAGACTAGTAGTAGTTTCCGATGAACATCTGGAGGCATTCTGTAACATGTGGACTATCAGAGTGTTGATGAAACACAGAAATAGCATCGGGATTAAATACAACAGTCACCATCCGGACTTTCCTCCATGGGAGTAATGTCTGAAACAGTCTACAATTTGATCGTTTGATGGAAGACCAGTAGTAGTTTCCGATGCACATCTCGTGGCATTCTGTAATCTGTGGACTATCAGAGTGTTGATGAAACACAGAAATTGCATCGGGATTGAATACAACAGTCACAATGCGCACTTTCCTCCATGGGAGTAATGTCCCAAACAGTCTACGCTTTCATCGTTCCCTGGAAGACCAGTAGTAGTTTCCGATGCACATCTCTTGGCATTCTGTAATCTGTGGACTATCAGTGTGTTGATGAATCACAGAATTTGCATCGGGATTGAATACAACAGTCACCATCCGCACTTTCCTCCGTGGGAGTAATGTCTGAAGCCGTCTACGCTTTCATCGTTTCCGGGAAGACCAGTAGTAGTTTCCGATGCACATCTCGTGGCATTCTGTAATCTGTGGACTATCAGAGTGTTGATGAAACACAGAAATTGCATCGGGATTGAATACAACAGTCACCATCCGCACTTTCCTGCATGGGAGTATTGTCTGATACAGTCTACGCTTTGATCGTTCGCGGGAAGACCAGTAGTAGTTTCCGATGGACATCTGGAGGCATTCTGAAATCTGTGGACTATCAGAGTGATGATGAAACACAGAATTTGCATCGGGATTGAATACAACAGTCACCATGCGCACTTTCCTCCATGGGAGTAATGTCTCTAACAGTCTACGCTTTGATCGTTCCCCGGAAGACAAGTAGTAGTTTCCTATGCACATCTGGAGGCATTCTGTAATCTGTGGAGAATCAGAGTGTCGATGAAACACTGAAATTGCATCGGGATTGAATACAACAGTCACCATGCGCACTTTCCTCCATGGGAGTAACGTTTCCAACAGTCTTCGCTTTAATCGTTCCCTGGAAGACCAGTAGTAGTTTCCGATGCATATCTGGAGGCTTTCTGTAATCTGTGGACTATCAGAGTGTTGATGAAACACAGAAATTGCCTCAGGATTGAAAATAACATTCACCATGCGCACTTTCCTCCATGGGAGCAATTCTCAAACAGTCTATGCTTTGATCGTTCTCTGGAAGACCAGTAATAGTTTCCGATGCATATCTGGTGCCATTCTGTAATCTGTGGACTATCAGAGTGTTCATGAAACACAGAAATTGCATAGGGAATGAATACAACAGTCACCATGCGCACTTTCCTCCACGGGAGGTATGTCTCAAACAGTCTACGGTTTAATCGTTCCCTGGAAGACCAGTAGTAGATTCCGATGCACATCTGGTGGCATTCTGTAATCTGTGGACTATCAGAGTGTTGATGCAACACAGAAATAGCATCGGGATTGAATACAACAGTCACCATCCGCACTTTCCTCCATGGGAGTAATGTCTGAAACAGTCTACGCTTTGGTGGTTCCCTGGAAGACCAGTAGTAGTTTCCGATGCACATCTCTTGGCATTCTGATATCTGTGGACTATCAGAGTGTTGATGAAACACAGAAGTTGCATCGGGATTGAATACAACAGTCTCCATGCGCACTTTCCTGCATGGGAGTAATGTCCCAAACAGTCTACGCTTTGATCGTTCCCTGGAAGACCAGAAGTAGTTTCAATTGCACATCTAGAGGCATTCTGTAATCTGTGGACTATCAGAGTGATGATGAAACACAGAAATTGCATCGGGATGAATACAACAGTCACCATGCGCACATTCTTCCACGGGAGTAATGTCTCAAACAGTCTACGCTTTGATCGTTCCCTGGAACACCAGTAGTAGTTTCCGATGCGCATCTGGTGGCATTCTTTAATATGTAGACTATCAGAGTATTGATGAACCACAGAAATTGCATGGGGATTGAATACAGGAGTCACCATGCGCACTTTCCTCCAAGGGAGTAATTCTCAAACAGTCTATGCTTTGATCGTTCCCTGGAAGACCAGAAGTAGTTTCAATTGCACATCTGGAGGCATTCTGTAATCTGTGGACTATCAGAGTGTTGATGAAACACAGAAATTGCATCGGGAATGAATACAACAGTCACCATGCGCACTTTCCTCTACGGGAGGTATGTCTCAAACAGTCTACGGTTTGATCGTTCCCTGGAGGACCAGTAGTAGTTTCCGATGCCCATCTGGTGGCATTCAGTAATCTGTGGACTATCAGAGTGTTGATGAAACACAGAAATAGCAACGGGACTGAATACAACAGTCACCATCCGCACTTTCCTCCATGGGAGTAATGTCTGAAACAGTCTACGATTTGATCGTTTGCTGGAAGACCAGTAGTAGTTTCCGATGCACATCTCGTGGCATTCTGTAATCTGTGGACTATCAGAGTGTTGATGAAACACAGAAATTGCATCGGGATTGAATACAACAGTCACCATGCGCACTTTCCTCCATGGGAGTAATGTCCCAAACAGTCTACGCTTTGATCGTTCCCTGGAAGACCAGTAGTAGTTTCCGATGCACATCTCGTGGCATTCTGTAATCTGTGGACTATCAGAGTGTTGATGAAACACAGAAATTGCATCGGGATTGAATACAACAATTACAATGCGCACTTCCCTCCATGGGAGTAATGTCTTAAACAGTCTACGCTTTGATCGATCCTTGGAAGACCAGTAGTAGTTTCCGATGCACATCGGGAGGCATTCTGTAATCTGTGGACAATCAGAGTGTTGATGAAACACAGAAATTGCATCGGGAATGAATACAACAGTCACCATGCGCACTTTCCTCCACGGTAGGTATGTCTCAAACAGTCTACGGTTTGATCGTTCCCTGGAAGACCAGTAGTAGTTTCCGATGCACTTCTGGTGGCATTGTGTAATCTGCGGACTATCAGAGTGTTGAAGCAACACAGAAATAGCATCGGGATTGAATACAACAGTCACCATCCGCACTTTCCTCCATGGGAGTAATGTCTGAAACAGTCTACGATTTGATCGTTTGCTGGAAGACCAGTAGTAGTTTCCGATGCACATCTCGTGGCATTCTGTAATCTGTGGACTATCAGAGTGTTGATGAAACACGGAAATTGCATCGGGATTGAATACAACAGTCAACATGCGCACTTTCCTCCATGGGAGTAATGTCCCAAACAGTCTACGCTTTGATCGTTCCCTGGAAGACCAGTAGTAGTTTCCGATGCACATCTCGTGGCATTCTGTAATCTGTGGACTATCAGAGTGTTGATGAAACACAGAAATTGCATCGGGATTGAATACAACAGTTACAATGCGCACTTCCCTCCATGGGAGTAATGTCCCAAAGAGTCTACGCTTTGATCGATCCTGGGAAGACCAGTAGTAGTTTCCGATGCACATCGGGAGGCATTCTGTAATCTGTGGACAATCAGAGTGTTGATGAAACACAGAAATTGCATCGGGATTGAATAGAACAGTCTCCATGCGCAGTTTCCTCTATGGGGGTAATGTCTTAAACAGTCTACGCTTTGATCGTTCCCTGGAAGACCAGAAGTAGTTTCAATTGCACATCTGGAGGCATTCTGTAATCTGTGGACTATCAGAGTGTTGATGAAACACAGAAATTGCATCGGGATTGAATACAACAGTCACCATGCGCACTTTCCTCCATGGGAGTAATGTCCCAAACAGTCTACGCTTTGATCGTTCCCTGGAAGACCAGTAGTAGTTTCCGATGCACATCTCGTGGCATTCTGTAATCTGTGGACTATCAGAGTGTTGATGAAACACAGAAATTGCATCGGGATTGAATACAACAATTACAATGCGCACTTCCCTCCATGGGAGTAGTGTCTTAAACAGTCTACGCTTTGATCGATCCTTGGAAGACCAGTAGTAGTTTCCGATGCACATCGGGAGGCATTCTGTAATCTGTGGACAATCAGAGTGTTGATGAAACACAGAAATTGCATCGGGAATGAATACAACAGTCACCATGCGCACTTTCCTCCACGGGAGGTATGTCTCAAACAGTCTACGGTTTGATCGTTCCCTGGAAGACCAGTAGTAGTTTCCGATGCACTTCTGGTGGCATTGTGTAATCTGCGGACTATCAGAGTGTTGAAGCAACACAGAAATAGCATCGGGATTGAATACAACAGTCACCATCCGCACTTTACTCCATGGGAGTAATGTCTCTAACAGTCTACGCTTTGATCGTTCCCTGGAAGACCAGTAGTCGGTTCCGATGCACATCTGGAGGCTTTCCGTAATCTTTGGACTATCAGAGTGTTGATGAAACACAGAAATTGCATCGGGATTGAATACAACAGACACCATGCGCACTTTCCTCCATGGGAGTAATGTCTCTAACAGTCTACGCTTTGATCGTTCCCCGGAAGACATGTAGTAGTATCCGATGCACATCTGGAGGCATTCTGTAATCTGTGGAGAATCAGAGTGTCGATGAAACACTGAAATTGCATCGGGATTGAATACAACAGTCACCATGCGCACTTTCCTCCATGGGAGTAATGTGTCCAACAGTCTTCGCTTTAATTGTTCCCTGGAAGACCAGTAGTAGTTTCCGATGCATATCTGGAGACTTTCTGTAATCTGTGGACTATCAGAGTGTTGATGAAACACAGAAATTGCCTCGGGATTGAAAACAACAGACACCATGCGCACTTTCCTCCATGGGAGTAATGTCTCTAACAGTCTACGCTTTGATCGTTCCCTGGAAGACCAGAAGTAGTTTCAATTGCACATCTGGAGGCATTCTGTAATCTGTGGATTATCAGAGTGTTGATGAAACACAGAAATTGCATCGGGATGAATACAACAGTCACCATGCGCACATTCTTCCACGAGAGTAATGTCTCAAACAGTCTGCGCTTTGATCGTTCCCTGGAACACCAGTAGTAGTTTCCGATGCACATCTGGTGGCATTCTGTAATATGTAGACTATCAGAGTATTGATGAAACACAGAAATTGCATGGGGATTGAATACAGGAGTCACCAGGCGCACTTTCCTCCAAGGGAATAATTCTCAAACAGTCTATGCTTTGATCGTTCCCTGGAAGACCAGTAGTAGTTTCCGATGCATATCTGGTTCCATTCTGTAATCTGTGGACTATCAGAGTGTTGATGAAACACAGAAAATGCATCGGGAATGAATACAACAGTCACAATGCGCACTTTCCTCCACGGGAGGTATGTCTCAAACAGTCTACGGTTTGATCGTTCCCTGGAAGACCAGTAGTAGTTTCCGATGCACATCTGGTGGCATTCAGTAATCTGTGGACTATCAGAGTGTTGATGAAACACAGAAATAGCAACGGGACTGAATACAACAGTCACCATCCGCACTTTCCTCCATGGGAGTAATGTCTGAAACAGTCTACGATTTGATCGTTTGCTGGAAGACCAGTAGTAGTTTCCGAAGCACATCTCGTGGCATTCTGTAATCTGTGGACTATCAGAGTGTTGATGAAACACAGAAATTGCTTCGGGATTGAATACAACAGTCACCATGCGCACTAACCTCCATGGGAGTAATGTCCCAAACAGTCTACGCTTTGATCGTTCCCTGGAAGACCAGTAGTAGTTTCCGATGCACATCTCGTTGCATTCTGTTATCTGTGGACTATCAGAGTGTTGATGAAACACAGAAATTGCATCGGGATTGAATACAACAGTTACAATGCGCACTTCCCTCCATGGGAGTAATATCCCAAACAGTCTACGCTTTGATCGATCCCTGGAAGACCAGTAGTAGTTTCCGATGCACATCTGGAGGCATTCTGTAATTTTTGGACTATCAGAGTGTTGATGAAACACAGAAATTGCATCGGGATTGAATACAACAGTCACCATCCGCACTTTCCCCCATGGGAATAATGTCTGAAACAGTCTTGGCTTTGATCGTTCCCTGGAAAACCAGTAGTAGTTTCCGATGCACATCTCGTGGCATTCTGTAATCTGTGGACTATCAGAGTGTTGATGAAACACAGAAATTGCATCGGGATTGAATACAACAGTCACCATGCGCACTTTCCTCCATGGGAGTAATGTCCCAAAAAGTCTACGCTTTGATCGTTCCCTGGAAGACCAGTAGTAGTTTCCGATGCACATCGGGAGGCATTCTGTAATCTGTGGACTATCAGTGTGTTGATGAATCACAGAATTTGCATCGGGACTGAATACAACAGTCACCATCCGCACTTTCCTCCGTGGGAGTAATGTCTGAAGCAGTCTACGCTTTCATCGTTCCCGGGAAGACCAGTAGTAGTTTCCGATGCACATCTCGTGGCATTCTGTAATCTGTGGAGTATCAGAGTGTTGATGCAACACAGAAATAGCATCGGGATTGAATACAACAGTCACCATCCGCACTTTCCTCCATGGGAGTAATGTCTGAAACAGTCTACGCTTCGGTGGTTCCCTGGAAGACCAGTAGTAGTTTCCGATGCACATCTCTTGGCATTCTGATATCTGTGGACTCTCAGAGTGTTGATGAAACACAGATATTGCTTCGGGATTGAATACAAAAGTCACCATGCGCACTTTACTCCATGGCAGTAATGTCTCTAACAGTCTACGCTTTGATCGTTCCCTGGAAGACCAGTAGTAGTTTCCGATGCACATCTGGAGGCTTTCCGTAATCTTTGGACTATCAGAGTGTTGATGAAACACAGAAATTACATCGGGATTGAATACAACAGTCTCCATGCGCACTTTCCTCCATGGGAGTAATGTTCCAAACAGTCTACGCTTTGATCGTTCCCTGGAAGACCAGAAGTAGTTTCAATTGCACATCTGGAGGCATTCTGTAATCTGTGGACTATCAGAGTGTTGATGAAACACAGAAATTGCATCGGGATGAATACAACAGTCACCATGCGCACATTCTTCCACGGGAGTAATGTCTCAAACAGTCTACGCTTAGATCATTCCCTGGAACACCAGTAGTAGTTTCCGATGCGCATCTGGTGGCATTCTGTAATATGTAGACTATCAGAGTATTGATGAAACACAGAAATTGCATGGGGATTGAATACAGGAGTCACCATGCGCACTTTCCTCCAAGGGAGTAATTCTCAAACAGTCTATGCTTTGATCGTTCCCTGGAAGACCAGAAGTAGTTTCAATTGCACATCTGGAGGCATTCTGTAATCTGTGGACTATCAGAGTGTTGATGAAACACAGAAATTGCATCGGGAATGAATACAACAGTCACTATGCGCACTTTCCTCCACGGGAGGTATGTCTCAAACAGTCTACGGTTTGATCGTTCCCTGGAAGACCAGTAGTAGTTTCCGATGCCCATCTGGTGGCATTCAGTAATCTGTGGACTATCAGAGTGTTGATGAAACACAGAAATAGCAACGGGACTGAATACAACAGTCACCATCCGCACTTTCCTCCATGGGAGTAATGTCTGAAACAGTCTACGATTTGATCGTTTGCTGGAAGACCAGTAGTAGTTTCCGATGCACATCTCGTGGCATTCTGTAATCTGTTGACTATCAGAGTGTTGATGAAACACAGAAATTGCATCGGGATTGAATACAACAGTCACCATGCGCACTTTTCTCCATGGGAGTAATGTCCCAAACAGTCTACGCTTTGATCGTTCCCTGGAGGACCAGTAGTAGTTTCCGATGCACATCTCGTGGCATTCTGTAATCTGTGGACTATCAGAGTGTTGATGAAACACAGAAATTGCATCGGGATTGAATACAAAAGTTACAATGCGCACTTCCCTCCATGAGAGTAATGTCCCAAACAGTCTACGCTTTGATCGATCCTTGGAAGACCAGTAGTAGTTTCCGATGCACATCGGGAGGCATTCTGTAATCTGTGGACTATCAGAGTGTTGATGAAACACAGAAATTGCATCGGGATTGGATACAACAGTTACAATGCGCACTTCCCTCCATGGGAGTAATGTCCCAAAGAGTCTACGCTTTGATCGATCCTGGGAAGACCAGTAGTAGATTCCGATGCACATCGGGAGGCATTCTGTAATCTGTGGACAATCAGAGTGTTGATGAAACACAGAAATTGCATCGGGATTAAATACAACAGTCACCATGCGCACTTTCCTCCATGGGAGTAATGTTTCATAGAGTTTACACTTTGATCGTTCCCTGGAAGACCAGTAGCAGTTTCCGATGCACATCTGGAGTCATTCTGTAATCTGTGGACTATCAGAGTGCTGATGAAACACAGAAATTGCATCGGGATTGAATAGAACAGTCTCCATGCGCAGTTTCCTCTATGGGGGTAATGTCTTAAACAGTCTACGCTTTGATCGTTCCCTGGAAGACCAGAAGTAGTTTCAATTGCACATCTGGAGGCATTCTGTAATCTGTGGACTATCAGAGTGTTGATGAAACACAGAAATTTCATCGGGATTGAATACAACAGTCACCATGCGCACTTTACTCCATGGGAGTAATGTCTCTAACAGTCTACGCTTTGATCGTTCCCTGGAAGACCAGTAGTAGGTTCCGATGCACATCTGGAGGCTTTCCGTAATCTTTGGACTATCAGAGTGTTGATGAAACACAGAAATTGCATCGGGATTGAATACAACAGACACCATGCGCACTTCCCTCCATGGGAGTAATGTCTCTAACAGTCTACGCTTTGATCGTTCCCCGGCTGACAAGTAGTAGTATCCGATGCACATCTGGAGGCATTCTGTAATCTGTGGAGAATCAGAGTGTCGATGAAACACTGAAATTGCATCGGGATTGAATACAACAGTCACCATGCGCACTTTCCTCCATGGGAGTAATGTGTCCAACAGTCTTCGCTTTAATCGTTCCCTGGAAGACCAGTAGTAGTTTCCGATGCATATCTGGAGACTTTCTGTAATCTGTGGACTATCAGAGTGTTGATGAAACACAGAAATTGCCTCGGGATTCAAAACAACAGACACCATGCGCACTTTCCTCCATGGGAGTAATGTCTCTAACAGTCTACGCTTAGATCGTTCCCTTGAACACCAGTAGTAGTTTCCGATGCACATCTGGTGGCATTCTGTAATATGTAGACTATCAGAGTATTGATGAAACACAGAAATTGCATGGGGATTGAATACAGGAGTCACCAGGCGCACTTTCCGCCAAGGGAGTAATTCTCAAACAGTCTATGCTTTGATCGTTCCCTGGAAGACCAGTAGTAGTTTCCGATGCATATCTGGTTCCATTCTGCAATCTGTGGACTATCAGAGTGTTGATGAAACACAGAAATTGCATCGGGAATGAATACAACAGTCACCATGCGCACTTTCCTCCACGGGAGGTATGTCTCAAACAGTCTACGGTTTGATCGTTCCCTGGAAGCCCAGTAGTAGTTTCCGATGCACATCTGGTGGCATTCAGTAATCTGTGGACTATCAGAGTGTTGATGAAACACAGAAATAGCAACGGGACTGAATACAACAGTCACCATCCGCACTTTCCTCCATGGGAGTAATGTCTGAAACAGTCTACGATTTGATCGTTTGCTGGAAGACCAGTAGTAGTTTCCGATGCACATCTCGTGGCATTCTGTAATCTGTGGACTATCAGAGTGTTGATGAAACACAGAAATTGCTTCGGGATTGAATACAACAGTCACCATGCGCACTTACCTCCATGGGAGTAATGTCCCAAACAGTCTACGTTTTATCGTTCCCTGGAAGACCAGTGGTAGTTTCCGATGCACATCTCGTTGCATTCTGTTATCTGTGGACTATCAGAGTGTTGATGAAACACAGAAATTGCATCGGGATTGAATACAACAGTTACAATGCGCACTTCCCTCCATGGGAGTAATGTCCCAAACAGTCTACGCTTTGATCGATCCCTGGAAGACCAGTAGTAGTTTCCGATGCACATCTGGAGGCATTCTGTAATCTGTGGACTCTCAGAGTGTTGATGAAACACAGAAATTGCATCGGGATTGAATACAACAGTCACCATCCGCACTTTCCCCCATGGGAATAATGTCTGAAACAGTCTTGGCTTTTATCGTTCCCTGGAAAACCAGTAGTAGTTTCAGATGCACATTTTGTGGTATTCTGCAATCTGTGGACTATCAGGGTGTTGATAAAAACCCAGAAAATGCATCGGGATTGAATACAACAGTCACCATGCGCACTTTCCTCCATGGGAGTAATGTCTCAAGGAGTTTACGATTTGATCGTTCCCTGGAAGACCAGTAGTAGTTTCCGATGCACATCTGGAGGCATTCTGTAATCTGTGGACTATCAGAGTGTTGATGAAACACAGAAATTGCATCCTGATTGAATACAACAGTCACCATGCGCACTTTCCTCCATGGGAGTAATGTCTCAAACAGTCTGCGCTTTTATCGTTCCTTGGAAGACCAGTAGTAGTTTCCGATGAACATCTGGAGGCATTCTGTAACATGTGGACTATCAGATTGTGGTTGATGAAACACAGAAATAGCATCGGGATTAAATACAACAGTCACCATCCGGACTTTCCTCCATGGGAGTAATGTCCCAAACAGTCTACGCTTTGATCGTTCCCTGGAAGACCAGTAGTAGTTTCCGATGCACATCTCTTGACATTCTGTAATCTGTGGACTATCAGTGTGTTGATGAATCACAGAATTTGATCGGGATTGAATACAACAGACACCATCCGCACTTTCCTCCGTGGGAGTAATGTCTGAAGCAGTCTACGCTTTCATCGTTCCCGGGAAGACCAGTAGTAGTTTCCGATGCACATCTCGTGGCATTCTGTAATCTGTGGACTATCAGAGTGTTGATGAAACACAGAAATTGCATCGGGATTGAATACAACAGTCACCATCCGCACTTTCCTGCATGGGAGTAACGTCTGATACAGTCTACGCTTTGATCGTTCGCGGGAAGACCAGTAGTAGTTTCCGATGCACATCTGGAGGCATTCTGAAATCTGTGGACTATCAGAGTGATGATGAAACACAGAATTTGCATCGGGATTGAATACAACAGTCACCATGTGCACTTTCCTCCATTGGAGTAATGTCTCAAACAGTCTACGCTTTGATCGTTCCCTGGAAGACCAGTAGTAGTTTCCGATGCACATCTGGAGGCATTCTGTAATTTTTGGACTGTTAGAGTGTTGATGAAACACAGAAATTGCATCGGGATTGAATACAACAGTCACCATCCGCACTTTCCTCCATGGGAATAATGTCTGAAACAGTCTTGGCTTTGATCGTTCCCTGGAATACCAGTAGTAGTTTCCGTTGCACATTTTGTGGTATTCTGCAATCTGTGGACTATCAGGGTGTTGATAAAAACCCAGAAAATGCAACGGGATTGAATACAACAGTCACCATGCGCACTTTCCTCCATGGGAGTAATGTCTCAAGGTGTTTACGATTTGATCGTTCCCTGGAAGACCAGTAGTAGTTTCCGATGAACATCTGGAGGCATTCTGTAACATGTGGACTATCAGAGTGTTGATGAAACACAGAAATAGCATCGGGATTAAATACAACAGTCACCATCCGGACTTTCCTGCATGGGAGTAATGTCTGAAACAGTCTACGATTTGATCGTTTGCTGGAAGACCAGTAGTAGTTTCCGATGCACATCTCGTGGCATTCTGTAATCTGTGGACTATCAGAGTGTTGATGAAACACAGAAATTGCATCGGGATTGAATACAACAGTCACCATTCGCACCTTCCTCCATGTGAGTTATGTCACAAACAGTCTACGCTTTGATCGTTCCCTGGAAGACAAGTAGTAGTTTCCGATGCACATCGGGAGGCATTCTGTATTCTGTGGACTATCAGAGTGTTGATGAAACACAGAAATTGCATCGGGATTGAATACAGGAGTCAACATGCGCACTTTCCTACAAGGGAGTAATTCTCAAACAGTCTATGCTTTGATCGTTCCCTGGAAGACCAGTAGTTGTTTCCGATGCATATCTGGTGCCATTCTGTAATCTGTGGACTATCAGAGTGTTGATGAAACACAGAAATTGCATCGGGAATGAATACAACAGTCACCATGCGCACTTTCCTCCACGGGAGGTATGTCTCAAACAGTCTACGGTTTGATCGTTCCCTGGAAGACCAGTAGTAGTTTCCGATGCACATCTGGTGGCATTCTGTAATCTGTGGACTATCAGAGTGTTGATGAAACACAGAAATAGCATCGGGACTGAATACAACAGTCACCATCCGAAATTTCCTCCATGGGAGTAATGTCTGAAACAGTCTACGATTTGATCGTTTGCTGGAAGACCAGTAGTAGTTTCCGATGCACATCTCGTGGCATTCTGTAATCTGTGGACTATCAGAGTGTTGATGAAACACAGAAATTGCATCGGGATTGAATACAACAGTCACCATGGGCACTTTCCTCCATGGGAGTAATGTCCCAAACAGTCTACGCTTTGATCGTTCCCTGGAAGACCAGTAGTAGTTTCCGATGCACATCTCGTGGCATTCTGTAATCTTTGGACTATCAGAGTGTTGATGAAACACAGAAATTACATCGGGATTGAATACAACAGTTACAATGCGCACTTCCTCCATGGGAGTAATGACCCAAACAGTCTACGCTTTGATCGATCCCTGGAAGACCAGTAGTAGTTTCCGATGCACATCGGGAGGCATTCTGTAATCTGTGCACTCTCAGAGTGTTGATGAAACACAGAAATTGCATCGGGATTGAATACAACAGTCACCATACGCACTTTACTCCATGGGAGTAATGTCTCTAACAGTCTACGCTTTGATCGTTCCCTGGAAGACCAGTAGTAGTTTCCGATGCACATCTGGAGGCTTTCCGTAATCTTTGGACTATCAGAGTGTTGATGAAACACAGAAATTGCATCGGGATTGAATACAACAGACTCCATGCGCACTCTCCTCCATGGGAGTAATGTCTCTAACAGTCCACGCTTTGATCGTTCCCCGGAAGACAAGTAGTAGTTTCCGTTGCACATCTGGAGGCATTCTGTAATCTGTGGAGAATCAGAGTGTCGATGAAACACTGAAATTGCATCGGGATTGAATACAACAGTCACCATGCGCACTTCCCTTTATCTGAGTAATGTGTCCAACAGTCTTCGCTTTAATCGTTCCCTGGAAGACCAGTAGTAGATTCCGATGGACATCTGGAAGCATTCTGTAATCTGTGGACTATCAGAGTGTTGATGCAGCACAGAAATAGTATCGGGATTGAATACAACAGTCACCATCCGCACTTTCCTCCATGGGAGTAATGTCTGAAACGGTCTACGCTTTGGTGGTTCCCTGGAAGACCAGTAGTAGTTTCCGATGCACATCTCTTGGCATTCTGATATCTGTGGACTATCAGAGTGTTGATGAAACACAGATATTGCATCGTGATTGAATACAAAAGTCACCATGCCCACTTTACTCCATGGCAGTAATGTCTCTAACAGTCTACGCTTTGATCGTTCCCTGGAAGACCAGTAGTAGTTTCCGATGCACATCTGGAGGCTTTCCGTAATCTTTGGACTATCAGAGTGTTGATGAAACACAGAAATTGCATCGGGATTGAATACAACAGTCTCCATGCGCACTTTCCTCCATGGGAGTAATGTCCCAAACAGTCTACGCTTTGATCGTTCCCTGGAAGACCAGAAGTAGTTTCAATTGCACATCTGGAGGCATTCTGTAATCTGTGGACTATCAGAGTGTTGATGAAACACAGAAATTGCATCGGGATGAATACAACAGTCACCATGCGCACATTCTTCCACGGGAGTAATGTCTCAAACAGTCTACGCTTTGATCGTTCCCTGGAACACCAGTAGTAGTTTCCGATGCGCATCTGGTGGCATTCTGTAATATGTAGACTATCAGAGTATTAAAGAAACACAGAAATTGCATGGGGATTGAATACAGGAGTCACCATGCGCACTTTCCTCCAAGGGAGTAATTCTCAAACAGTCTATGCTTTGATCGTTCCCTGGAAGACCAGAAGTAGTTTCAATTGCACATCTGGAGGCATTCTGTAATCTGTGGACTATCAGAGAGTTGATGAAACACAGAAATTGCATCGGGAATGAATACAACAGTCGCCATGTGCACTTTCCTCCACGGGAGTTATGTCTCAAACAGTCTACGGTTTGATCGTTCCCTGGAAGACCAGTAGTAATTTCCGATGCCCATCTGGTGGCATTCAGTAATCTGTGGACTATCAGAGTGTTGATGAAACACAGAAATAGCAACGGGACTGAATACAACAGTCACCATCCGAAATTTCCTCCATGGGAGTAATGTCTGAAACATTCTACGACTTGATCGTTTGCTGGAAGACCAGTAGTAGTTTCCGATGCACATCTCGTGGCATTCTGCAATCTGTGGACTATCAGAGTGTTGATGAAACACATTAATTGCATCGGGATTGAACACAACAGTCACCATGCGCACTTTCCTCCATGGGAGTAATGTCCCAAACAGTCTACGCTTTGATCGTTCCTGGAAGACCAGTAGTAGTTTCCGATGCACATCTCGTGGCATTCTGTAATCTGTGGACTATCAGAGTGTTGATGAAACACAGAAATTGCATCGGGATTGAATACAACAGTTACAATGCGCATTTCCCTCCATGGGAGTAACGTCCTAAACAGTCTACGCTTTGATCGATCCCTGGAAGACCAGTAGTAGTTTCCGATGCACATCGGGAGGCATTCTGTAATCTGTGGACTATCAAAGTGTTGATGAAACACAGAAATTGCATCGGGATTGAATGCAACAGTCACCATGCGCACTTTCCTCCATGGGACTAATGTGTCTAACAGTCTTCGCTTTAATCGTTCCCTGGAAGATTAGTAGTAGTTTCCGATGCATATCTGGAGGCTTTCTGTAATCTGTGGACTATCAGAGTGTTGATGAAACACAGAAATTGCCTCGGGATTGAAAACAACAGACACCATGCGCACTTTCCTCCATGGGAGTAATGTCTCTAACAGTCTACGCTTTGATCGTTCCCTGGAAGACCAGAAGTAGTCTCAATTGCACATCTGGAGACATTCTGTAATCTGTGGACTATCAGAGTGTTGATGAAACACAGAAATTGCATCGGGATGAATACAACAGTCACCATGCGCACATTCTTCCAAGGGAGAAATGTCTCAAACAGTCTACGCTTTGATCGTTCCCTGGAACACCAGTAGTAGTTTCCGATGCACATCTGGTGGCATTCTGTAACATGTAGACTATCAGAGTATTGATGAAACACAGAAATTGCATGGGGATTGAATACAGGAGTCACCATGCGCACTTTCCTCCAAGGGAGTTATTCTCAAACAGTCTATGCTTTGATCGTTCCCTGGAAGACCAGTAGTAGTTTCCGATGCATATCTGGTTCCATTCTGTAATCTGTGGACTATCAGAGTGTTGATGAAACACAGAAATTGCATCGGGAATGAATACAACAGTCACCATGCGCACTTTCCTCCAAGGGAGGTATGTCTCAAACAGTCTACGGTTTGATCGTTCCCTGGAAGACCAGTAGTAGTTTCCGATGCACATCTGGTGGCATTCAGTAATCTGTGGACTATCAGAGTGTTGATAAAACACAGAAATAGCAACGGGACTGAATACAACAGTCACCATCCGCACTTTCCTCCATGGGAGTAATGTCTGAAAAAGTCTACGATTTGATCGTTTGCTGGAAGACCAGTAGTAGTTTCCGATGCACATCTCGTGGCATTCTGTAATCTGTGGACTATCAGAGTGTTGATTTAACACAGAAATTGCATCGGGATTGAATACAACAGTCACCATGCGCACTTACCTCCATGGGAGTAATGTCCCAAACAGTCTACGCTTTGATCGTTCCCTGGAAGACCAGTAGTAGTTTCCGATGCACATCTCGTTGCATTCTGTAATCTGTGGACTATCCGAGTGTTGATGAAACACAGAAATTGCATCGGGATTGAATACAACAGTTACAATGCGCACTTCCCTCCATGGGAGTAATGTCCCAAACAGTCTACGCTTTGATCGCTCCCTGGAAGACCAGTAGTAGTTTCCGATGCACATCGGGAGGCTTTCTGTAATCTGTGGACTTTCAGAGTGTTGATGAAACACAGAAATTGCATCGGGATTGAATACAACAGTCACCATGCGCACTTTCCTCCATGGGAGTAATGTTTCATAGAGTTTACGCTTTGATCGTTCCCTGGAAGGCCAGTAGCAGTTTCCGATGCACATCTGGAGGCATTCTGTAATCTGTGGACTATCAGAGTGCTGATGAAACACAGAAATTGCATCGGGATTGAATACAACAGTCTCCATGCGCAGTTTCCTCCATGGGGGAAATGTCTTAAACAGTCTACGCTTTGATCGTTCCCTGGAAGACCAGAAGTAGTTTCAATTGCACATCTGGAGGCATTCTGTAATCTGTGGACTATCAGAGTGTTGATGAAACACAGAAATTGCATCGGGATTGAATACAACATTCACCATGCGCACTTTACTCCATGGGAGTAATGTCTCCTACAGTCTACGCTTTGATCGTTCCCTGGAAGACCAGTAGCAGTTTCCGATGCACATCTGGAGGCTTTCCGTAATCTTTGGACTATCAGAGTGTTGATGAAACACAGAAATTGCATCGGGATTGAATACAACAGTCACCATGCGCACTTTCCTCCATGGGAGTTATGTCTCTAACAGTCTACGCCTTGATCGTTCCCTGGAAGACCAGTAGTAGTTTCCGATGCACATCTGGAGGCATTCTGTAATCTGTGGAGATTTAGGGTGTTGATGAAACACTGAAATTGCATCGGGATTGAATACAGCAGTCACCATGCGCACTTTCCTCCATGGGAGTAATGTGTCCAAAAGTCTTCGCTTTGATCGTTCCCTGGAAGACCAGTAGTAGTTTCCGATGCATATCTGGAGGCTTTCTGTAATCTGTGGACTATCAGAGTGTTGATGAAACACAGAAATTGCCTCGGGATTGAAAACAACATTCACCATGCGCACTTTCCTCCATGGGAGTAATTCTCAAACAATCTATGCTGTGATCGTTCTCTGGAAGACCAGTAGTAGTTTCCGATGCATATCTGGTGCCAATCTGTAATCTGTGGACTATCATAGTGTTCATGAAACACAGAAATTGCATAGGGAATGAATACAACAGTCACCAAGCGCACTTTCCTCCACGGGAGGTATGTCTCAAACAGTCTACGGTTTGATCGTTCCCTGGAAGACCAGTAGTAGTTTCCGATGCACATCTGGTGGCATTCTGTAATCTGCGGACTATCAGAGTGTTGAAGCAACACAGAAATAGCATCGGGATTGAATACAACAGTCACCATCCGCACTTTCCTCCATGGGAGTAATGTCTGAAACAGTCTACGCTTTGAGCGTTCCCTGGAAGACCAGTAGTAGTTTCCGATGCACATCTCTTGGCATTCTGTAATCTGTGGGCTATCAGAGTGTTGATGAAACAGAGAAATTGCATCGGGATTGAATACAACAGTCTCCATGCGCACTTTCCTCCATGGGAGTAATGTCCCAAACGGTCTACGCTTTGATCGTTCCCTGGAAGACCAGTAGTAGTTTCCGATTAACATCTGGAGGCATTCTGTAATCGGTGGACTATCAGAGTATTGATGAAACACAGAAATTGCATCGGGATTGTATACAACAGTCACCATGCGCACTTTCCTCCATGGGAGTAATGTTTCATAGAGTTCACGCTTTGATCGTTCCCTGGAAGACCAGTAGCAGTTTCCGATGCACATGTGGAGGCATTCTGTAATCTGTGTACTATCAGAGTGTTGATGAAACACAGAAATTGCATCGGGATTGAATACAACAGTCACCATGAGCACTTTCCTCCATGGGAGTAATGTCTCTAACAGTCTACGCTTTGATCGTTCCCTGGAAGACCAGTAGTAGTTTCCGAAGCACATCTGGAGGCTTTCTGTAATCTGTGGACTATCAGAGTGTTGATGAAACACAGAACTTGCCAAGGGATAGAATACAACAGTTACCATGCGCACATTCTTCCAAGGGAGTAATGTCTCAAACAGTCTACGCTTTGATCGTTCCCTGGAACACCAGTAGTAGTTTCCGATGCACATCTGGTGGCATTCTGTAATATGTAGACTATCAGAGTATTGATGAAACACAGAAATTGCATGGGGATTGAATACAGGAGTCACCATGCGCACTTTCCTCCAAGGGAGTTATTCTCAAACAGTCTATGCTTTGATCGTTCCCTGGAAGACCAGTAGTAGTTTCCGATGTTATCTGGTTCCATTCTGTAATCTGTGGACTATCAGAGTGTTGATGAAACACAGAAATTGCATCGGGAATGAATACAACAGTCACCATGCGCACTTTCCTCCACGGGAGGAATGTCTCAAACAGTCAACGGTTTGATCGTTCCCTGGAAGACCAGTAGTAGTTTCCGATGCACATCTGGTGGCATTCAGTAATCTGTGGACTATCAGAGTGTTGATGAAACACAGAAATAGCAACGGGACTGAATACAACAGTCACCATCCGCACTTTCCTCCATGGGAGTAATGTCTGAAACAGTCTACGATTTGATCGTTTGCTGGAAGACCAGTAGTAGTTTCCGATGCACATCTCGTGGCATTCTGTAATCTGTGGACTATCAGAGTGTTGATGAAACACAGAAATTGCATCGGGATTGAATACAACAGTCACCATGCGCACTTACCTCTATGGGAGTAATGTTCCAAACAGTCTACGCTTTGATCGTTCCCTGGAAGACCAGTAGTAGTTTCCGATGCACATCTCGTTGCATTCTGTAATCTGTGGACTATCAGAGTGTTGATGAAACACAGAAATTGCATCGGGATTGAATACAACAGTTACAATGCGCACTTCCCTCCATGGGAGTAATGTCCCAAACAGTCTACGCTTTGATCGATCCCTGGAAGACCAGTAGTAGTTTCCGATGCACATCGGGAGGCTTTCTGTAATCTGTGGACTTTCAGTGTGTTGATGAAACACAGAAATTGCATCGGGATTGAATACAACAGTCACCATGCGCACTTTCCTCCATGGGAGCAATGTTTCATAGAGTTTACGCTTTGATCGTTCCCTGGAAGGCCAGTAGCAGTTTCCGATGCACATCTGGAGGCATTCTGTAATCGGTGGACTATCAGAGTGCTGATGAAACACAGAAATTGCATCGGGATTGAATACAACAGTCTCCATGCGCAGTTTCCTCCATGGGGGTAATGTCTTAAACAGTCTACGCTTTGATCGTTCCCTGGAAGACCAGAAGTAGTTTCAATTGCACATCTGGAGGCATTCTGTAATCTGTGGACTATCAGAGTGTTGATGAAACACAGAAATTGCATCGGGATTGAATACAACATTCACCATGCGCACTTTACTCCATGGGAGTAATGTCTCCTACAGTCTACGCTTTGATCGTTCCCTGGAAGACCAGAAGTAGTTTCAATTGCACATCTGGAGGCATTCTGTAATCTGTGGACTATCAGAGTGTTGATGAAACACAGAAATTGCATCGGGATTGAATACAACATTCACCATGCGCACTTTACTCCATGGGAGTAATGTCTCCTACAGTCTACGCTTTGATCGTTCCCTGGAAGACCAGTAGTAGTTTCCGATGCACATCTAGAGGCTTTCCGTAATCTTTGGACTATCAGAGTGTTGATGAAACACAGAAATTGCATCGGGATTGAAAACAACAGTCACCATGCGCACTTTCCTCCATGGGAGTAATGTCTCTAACAGTCTACGACTTGATCGTTCCCTGGAAGACCAGTAGTAGTTTCCGATGCACATCTGGAGGCATTCTGTAGTCTGTGGAGGTTTAGGGTGTTGATGAAACACTGAAATTGCATCGGGATTGAATACAACAGTCACCATGCGCACTTTCCTCCATGGGAGTAATGTGTCCAAAAGTCTTCGCTTTGATCGTTCCCTGGAAGACCAGTAGTAGTTTCCGATGCATATCTGGAGGCTTTCTGTAATCCCAGGACTATCAGAGTGTTGATGAAACACAGAAATTGCCTCGGGATTGAAAACAACAGTCACCATGCGCACTTTCCTCCATGGGAGTAATTCTCAAACAATCTATGATGTGATCGTTCTCTGGAAGACCAGTAGTATTTTCCGATGCATATCTGGTGCCATTCTGTAATCTGTGGACTATCAGAGTGTTCATGAAACACAGAAATTGCATAGGGAATGAATACAACAGTCACCAAGCGCACTTTCGTCCACGGGAGATATGTCTCAAACAGTCTACGGTTTGATCGTTCCCTGGAAGACCAGTAGTAGCTTCCGATGCACATCTGGTGGCATTCTGTAATCTGTGGACTATCAGAGTGTTGATGAAACACAGAAATTGCTTCGGGATTAAATACAACTGTCACCATGCGCACTTTCCACCAAGGGAGGTATGTCACAAACAGTCGACGATTTGATCGTTCCCTGGAAGACCAGTAGTAGTTTGCGATGCACATCTCGTGGCATTCTGTAATCTGTGGACTATCAGAGTGTTGATGAAACACAGAAATTGCATCGGGATTGAATACAACAGTCACTTTACGCACTTCCCTGCATGGGAGTAATGTGTGATACAGTCGACGCTTTGATCGTTCCCTGGAAGACCAGTAGTAGTTTCCGATGCACATCTGGTGGCATTCTGAAATCTGTGGACTATCAGTGTGTTGATGAAACACAGATATTGCATCGGGATTGAATACAACAGTCAGCATGCGCACTTTCCTCTATGGGAGTAATGTCTCAAACAGTCTTCGCTTTGATCGTTCCCTGGAAGACCAGTAGTAGTTTCCGATGCACATCTGGAGGCATTCTGTAATTTTTGGACTATCAGAGTGTTGATGAAACACAGAAATTGCATCGGGATTTAATACAACAGTCACCATGCGCACTTTCCTCCATGGGAGTAATGTCTCAAACAGTCTACGCTTTGATCGTTCCCTGGAAGACCAGTAGTAGTTTCCGATGCACATCTGGAGGCATTCTGTAATTTTTGGACTATCAGAGTGTTGATGAAACACAGAAATTGCATCGGGATTGAATACAACTGTCACCATGCGCCTTTTCCTCCATGGGAGTAATGTCTCAAGGAGTTTACGATTTGATCGTTCCCTGGAAGACCAGTAGTAGTTTCCGATGAACATGTGGAGGCATTCTGTAACATGTGGACTATCAGAGTGTTGATGAAACATAGAAATTGCATCGGGATGAATACAACAGTCACCATGCGCACATTCTTCCACGGGAGTAATATCTCAAACAGTCTACGCTTTGATCGTTCCCTGGAACACCAGCAGTAGCTTCCGATGCACATCTGGTGGCATTCTGTAATATGTAGACTATCAGAGTGTTGATGAAACACAGAAATTGCATGGGGATTGAATACAGGAGTCACCATGCGCACTTTCCTCCAAGGGTGTAATTCTCAAACAGTCTATGCTTTGATCGTTCCCTGGAAGACCAGTAGTAGTTTCCGATGCATATCTGGTGCCACTCTGTAAACTGTGGACTATCAGAGTGTTGATGAAACACAGAAATTGCATCGGGAATGAATACAACAATCACCATGCGCACTTTCCTCCACGGGAGGTATGTCTCAAACAGTCTACGGTTTGATCGTTCCCTGGAAGACCAGTAGTAGTTTCCGATGCACATCTGGTGGCATTCTGTAATCTGTGGACTATCAGAGTGTTGACGAAACACAGAAATAATATCGGGATTGAATAAAACAGTCACCATCCGCACTTTCCTCCATGGGAGTAATGTCTGAAACAGTCTACGCTTTGATCGTTCCCTGGAAGACCAGTAGTAGTTTCCGATGCACATCTCTTGGCATTCTGTAATCTGTGGACTATCAGAGTGTTGATGAAACACAGAAATTGCATCGGGATTAAATACAACAGTCACCATGCGCACTTTACTCCATGGCAGTAATGTTTCTAACAGTCTACGCTTTGTCGTTCCCTGAAAGACCAGTAGTAGTTTCCGATGCACATCTGGAGGCTTTCCGTAATCTTTGGACTATCAGAGTGTTGATGAAACAGAGAAAATGCATCGGGATTGAATACAACAGTCACCATGAGCACTTTCCTCCATGGGAGTAATGTCTCTAACAGTCTACGCTTTGATCGTTCCCTGGAAGACCAGTAGTAGTTTCCGATGCACATCTGGAGGCTTTCTGTAATCTGTGGACTATCAGAGTGTTGATGAAACACAGAAATTGCCTCGGGATAGAATACAACAGTTACCATGCGCACTTTCCTCCATGGGAGTAATTCTCAAACAGTCTATGCTTTGATCGTTCCCTGGAAGACCAGTAGTAGCTTCCGATGCACATCTGGTGGCATTCTGTAATCTGTGGACTATCAGAGTGTTGATGAAACACAGAAATTGCTTCGGGATTAAATACAACTGTCACCATGCGCACTTTCCACCAAGGGAGGTATGTCACAAACAGTCGACGATTTGATCGTTCCCTGGAAGACCAGTAGTAGTTTGCGATGCACATCTCGTGGCATTCTGTAATCTGTGGACTATCAGAGTGTTGATGAAAAACAGAAATTGCATCGGGATTGAATACAACAGTCACCATCCGCACTTTCCTGCATGGGAGTAATGTGTGATACAGTCGACGCTTTGATCGTTCCCTGGAAGACCAGTAGTAGTTTCCGATGCACATCTGGTGGCATTCTGAAATCTGTGGACTATCAGTGTGTTGATGAAACACAGATATTGCATCGGGATTGAATACAACAGTCAGCATGCGCACTTTCCTCTATGGGAGTAATGTCCCAAACAGTCTTCGCTTTGATCGTTCCCTGGAAAACCAGTAGTAGTTTCCGATGCACATCTGGAGGCATTCTGTAATTTTTGGACTATCAGAGTGTTGATGAAACACAGAAATTGCATCGGGATTGAATACAACAGCCACCATGCGCACTTTCCTCCATGGGAGTAATGTCTCAAACAGTCTACGCTTTGATCGTTCCCTGGAAGACCAGTAGTAGTTTCCGATGCACATCTGGAGGCATTCTGTAATTTTTGGACTATCAGAGTGTTGATGAAACACAGAAATTGCATCGGGATTGAATACAACTGTCAACATGCGCCTTTTCCTCCATGGGAGTAATGTCTCAAGGAGTTTACGATTTGATCGTTCCCTGGAAGACCAGTAGTAGTTTCCGATGAACATGTGGAGGCATTCTGTAACATGTGGACTATCAGAGTGTTGATGAAACATAGAAATTGCATCGGGATGAATACAACAGTCACCATGCGCACATTCTTCCACGGGAGTAATATCTCAAACAGTCTACGCTTTGATCGTTCCCTGGAACACCAGCAGTAGCTTCCGATGCACATCTGGTGGCATTCTGTAATATGTAGACTATCAGAGTGTTGATGAAACACAGAAATTGCATGGGGATTGAATACAGGAGTCACCATGCGCACTTTCCTCCAAGGGAGTAATTCTCAAACAGTCTATGCTTTGATCGTTCCCTGGAAGACCAGTAGTAGTTTCCGATGCATATCTGGTGCCACTCTGTAAACTGTGGACTATCAGAGTGTTGATGAAACACAGAAATTGCATCGGGAATGAATACAACAGTCACCATGCGCACTTTCCTCCACGGGAGGTATGTCTCAAACAGTCTACGGTTTGATCGTTCCCTGGAAGACCAGTAGTAGTTTCCGATGCACATCTGGTGGCATTCTGTAATCTGTGGACTATCAGAGTGTTGATGAAACACAGAAATAATATCGGGATTGAATAAAACAGTCACCATCCGCACTTTCCTCCATGGGAGTAATGTCTGAAACAGTCTATGATTTGATCGTTTGCTGGAAGACCAGTAGTAGTTTCCGATGCACATCTCGCGGCATTCTGTAATCTGTGGACTATCAGAGTGTTGATGAAACACAGAAATTGAATCGGGATTGAATACAACAGTCACCATGCGCACTTTCCTCCATGGGCGTAATGTCCCAAACAGTCTACGCTTTGATCGTTCCCTGGAAGACCAGTAGTAGTTTCCGATTAACATCTGGAGGCATTCTGTAATCGGTACACTATCAGAGTATTGATGAAACACAGAAATTGCATCGGGATTGTATACAACAGTCACCATGCGCACTTTCCTCCATGGGAGTAATGTTTCAAAGAGTTCACGCTTTGATCGTTCCCTGGAAGACCAGTAGCAGTTTCCGATGCACATCTGGAGGCATTCTGTAATCTGTGTACTATCAGAGTGTTGATGAAACACAGAAATTGCATCGGGATTGAATACAACAGTCACCATGAGCACTTTCCTCCATGGGAGTAATGTCTCTAACAGTCTACGCTTTGATCGTTCCCTGGAAGACCAGTAGTAGTTTCCGATGCACATCTGGAGGCTTTCTGTAATCTGTGGACTATCAGAGTGTTGATGAAACACAGAAATTGCCTCGGGATAGAATACAACAGTTACCATGCGCACTTTCCTCCATGGGAGTAATTCTCAAACAGTCTATGCTTTGATCGTTCCCTGGAAGACCAGTAGTAGCTTCCGATGCACATCTGGTGGCATTCTGTAATCTGTGGACTATCAGAGTGTTGATGAAACACAGAAATTGCTTCGGGATTAAATACAACTGTCACCATGCGCACTTTCCACCAAGGGAGGTATGTCACAAACAGTCGACGATTTGATCGTTCCCTGGAAGACCAGTAGTAGTTTGCGATGCACATCTCGTGGCATTCTGTAATCTGTGGACTATCAGAGTGTTGATGAAACACAGAAATTGCATCGGGATTGAATACAACAGTCACCATCCGCACTTTCCTGCATGGGAGTAATGTGTGATACAGTCGACGCTTTGATCGTTCCCTGGAAGACCAGTAGTAGTTTCCGATGCACATCTGGTGGCATTCTGAAATCTGTGGACTATCAGTGTGTTGATGAAACACAGATATTGCATCGGGATTGAATACAACAGTCAGCATGCGCACTTTCCTCTATGGGAGTAATGTCTCAAACAGTCTTCGCTTTGATCGTTCCCTGGAAGACCAGTAGTAGTTTCCGATGCACATCTGGAGGCATTCTGTAATTTTTGGACTATCGGAGTGTTGATGAAACACAGAAATTGCATCGGGATTGAATACAACAGTCACCATGCGCACTTTCCTCCATGGGAGTAATGTCTCAAACAGTCTACGCTTTGATCGTTCCCTGGAAGACCAGTAGTAGTTTCCGATGCACATCTGGAAGCATTCTGTAATTTTTGGACTATCAGAGTGTTGATGAAAAACAGAAATTGCATCGGGATTGAATACAACTGTCACCATGCGCCTTTTCCTCCATGGGAGTAATGTCTCAAGGAGTTTACGATTTGATCGTTCCCTGGAAGACCAGTAGTAGTTTCCGAGGAACATGTGGAGGCATTCTGTAACATGTGGACTATCAGAGTGTTGATGAAACATAGAAATTGCATCGGGATGAATACAACAGTCACCATGCGCACATTCTTCCACGGGAGTAATATCTCAAACAGTCTACGCTTTGATCGTTCCCTGGAACACCAGCAGTAGCTTCCGATGCACATCTGGTGGCATTCTGTAATATGTAGACTATCAGAGTGTTGATGAAACACAGAAATTGCATGGGGATTGAATATAGGAGTCACCATGCGCACTTTCCTCCAAGGGAGTAATTCTCAAACAGTCTATGCTTTGATCGTTCCCTGGAAGACCAGTAGTAGTTTCCGATGCATATCTGGTGCCACTCTGTAAACTGTGGACTATCAGAGTGTTGATGAAACACAGAAATTGCATCGGGAATGAATACAACAATCACCATGCGCACTTTCCTCCACGGGAGGTATGTCTCAAACAGTCTACGGTTTGATCGTTCCCTGGAAGACCAGTAGTAGTTTCCGATGCACATCTGGTGGCATTCTGTAATCTGTGGACTATCAGAGTGTTGATGAAACACAGAAATAATATCGGGATTGAATAAAACAGTCACCATCCGCACTTTCCTCCATGGGAGTAATGTCTGAAACAGTCTACGATTTGATCGTTTGCTGGAAGACCAGTAGTAGTTTCCGATGCACATCTCGCGGCATTCTGTAATCTGTGGACTATCAGAGTGTTGATGAAACACAGAAATTGAATCGGGATTGAATACAACAGTCACCATGCGCACTTTCCTCCATGGGCGTAATGTCCCAAACAGTCTACGCTTTGATCGTTCCCTGGAAGACCAGTAGTAGTTTCCGATTAACATCTGGAGGCATTCTGTAATCGGTACACTATCAGAGTATTGATGAAACACAGAAATTGCATCGGGATTGTATACAACAGTCACCATGCGCACTTTCCTCCATGGGAGTAATGTTTCAAAGAGTTCACGCTTTGATCGTTCCCTGGAAGACCAGTAGCAGTTTCCGATGCACATCTGGAGGCATTCTGTAATCTGTGTACTATCAGAGTGTTGATGAAACACAGAAATTGCATCGGGATTGAATACAACAGTCACCATTAGCACATTCCTCCGTAAAAGTAATGTCTCAAACAGTCTACGCTTTAATCGCTCCCTGGAAGACCAGTAGTAGTTTCTGATGCACATTTGGAGGCATTCTGTAATATGTGGACTATTAGAGTGTTGATGAAACACAGAAATTGCATCGGGATTGAATACAAAAGTCACCATGCGCACTTTCCTCCATGGGAGTAATGTCCCAAACAGTCTACGCTTTGATCGTTCCCTGGAAGACCAGTAGTAGTTTCCGATTAACATCTGGAGGCATTCTGTAATCGGTACACTATCAGAGTGTTGATGTAACACAGAAATTGCATCGGGATTGAATACAACAGTCACCATTAGCACATTCCTCCGTAAAAGTAATGTCTCAAACAGTCTACGCTTTAATCGTTTACTGGAAGACCAGTAGTAGTTTCCGATGCACATTTGGAGGCATTCTGTAATCTGTGGAGAATCAGAGTGTTGATGAAACACTGAAATTGCATCGGGATTGAATACAACATTTACCATGTGCACTTTCCTCCATGGGGGTAATGTCTCTAACAGTCTACGCTTTGATCGTTCCCTGGAAGACCAGTAGTAGTTTCCGATGCACATCTGGAGGCTTTCTGTAATCTGTGGACTATCAGAGTGTTGATGAAACACAGAAATTGCCTCGGGATTGAATACAACAGTTACCATGCGCACTTTCCTCCATGGGAGTAATTCTCAAACAGTCTACGATTTGATCGTTCCCTGGAAGACCACTAGTAGTTTCCGATGCACATCTGGTGGCATTCTGTAATCTGTGGACTATCAGAGTGTTGATGAAACACATAAATTGCTTCGGGATTAAATACAACAGTCACCGTGCGCACTTTCCTTCAAGGGAGGTATGTCACAAACAGTCGACGATTTGATCGTTCCCTGGAAGTCCAGTAGTAGTTTGCGATGCACATCTCGTGGCATTCTGTAATCTGTGGACTATCAGAGTGTTGATGAAACACAGAAATTGCATCGGGATTGAATACAACAGTCACCATCCGCACTTTCCTGCATGGGAGTATTGTGTGATACAGTCGACGCTTTGATCGTTCGCGGGAAGACCAGTAGTAGTTTCCGATGCACATCTGGAGGCATTCTGAAATCTGTGGACTATCAGTGTGTTGATGAAACACAGAAATTGCATCGGGATTGAATACAACAGTCACCATGCGCACTTTCCTCCATGGGAGATATGTCTCAACAGTCTACGCTTTGATCGTTCCCTGGAAGACCAGTAGTAGTTTCCGATGCACATCTGGAGGCATTCTGTAATTTTTGGACTATCAGAGTGTTGATGAAACACAGAAATTGCTTCGGGATTGAATACAACAGTCACCATGCGCACTTTCCTCCATGCGAGTAATGTCTCAAGGAGTTTACGATTTGATCGTTCCCTGGAAGACCAGTAGTAGTCTCCGATGCACATCTGGAGGCATTCTGTAATCTGTGGACTATCAGAGTGTTGATGAAACACAGAAATTGCATCCTGATTGAATACAACAGTCACCATGTGCACTTTCCTCAATGGGAGTAATGTCTCAAACAGTCTGCGCTTTTATCGTTCCCTGGAAGACCAGTAGTAGTTTCCGATGCATATCTGGAGGCTTTCTGTAATCTGTGGACTATCAGAGTGTTGATGAAACACAGAAATTGGATCGGGATTGAAAACAACATTCACCATGCGCACTTTCCTCCATGGCAGTAATTCTCAAACAGTCTATGCTTTGATCGTTCTCTGGAAGACCAGTAGTTTCCGATGCATATCTGGTGCCATTCTGTAATCTGTGGACTATCAGAGTATTCATGAAACACAGAAATTGCATAGGGAATGAATACAACAGTCACCAAGCGCACTTTCCTCCACGGGAGGTATGTCTCAAACAGTCTACGGTTTGATCATTCCCTGGAAGACCAGTAGTAGTTTCCGATGCACTTCTGGTGGCATTGCGTAATCTGCGGACTATCAGAGTGTTGAAGCAACACAGAAATAGCATCGGGATTGAATACAACAGCCACCATCCGCACTTTCCTCCATGGGAGTAATGTCTGAAACAGTCTACGCTTTGATCGTTCCCTGGAAGACCAGTAGTAGTTTCCGATGCATATCTGGTGCCATTCTGTAATCTGTGGACTATCAGAGTGTTCATGAAACACAGAAATTGCATAGGGAATGAATACAACAGTCACCAAGCGCACTTTCCTCCACGGGAGGTATGTCTCTAACAGTCTACGTTTTGTCGTTCCCTGGAAGACCAGTAGTAGTTTCCGATGGACATCTGGAGGCTTTTCGTAATCTTTGGACTATCAGAGTGTTGATGAAACACAGAAATTGCATCGGGATTGAATACAACAGTCTCCATGCCCACTTTCCTCCATGGGAGTAATGTCCCAAACAGTCTACGCTTTGATCGTTCCCTGGAAGACCAGTAGTAGTTTCCGATTAACATCTGGAGGCATTCTGTAATCGGTGGACTATCAGAGTATTGATGAAACACAGAAATTGCATCGGGATTGTATACAACAGTCACCATGCGCACTTTCCTCCATGGGAATAATGTTTCAAAGAGTTCACGCTTTGATCGTTCCCTTGAAGACCAGTAGCAGTTTCCGATGCACATCTGGAGGCATTCTGTAATCTGTGTACTATCAGAGTGTTGATGAAACACAGAAATGGCATCGGGATTGAATACAACAGTCACCATGAGAACATTCCTCCGTAAAAGTAAAGTCTCAAACAGTCTACGCTTTAATCGTTCCCTGAAAGACCAGTAGTAGTTTCCGATGCACATTTGGAGGCATTCTGTAATATGTGGACTATTAAAGTGTTGATGAAACACAGAAATTGCATCGGGATTGAATACAACAGCCACCATGCGCACTTCCTCCATGGGAGTAATGTCTCAAACAGTCAACGCTTTGATCGTTCCCTGGAAGACCAATAGTAGTTTCCGATGCTCATCTGGAGGCATTCTGTAATCTGTGGAGTATCAGAGTGTTGATGAAACAAAGAAATTGCATCGGGTTTTGAATACAACAGTTACCATGCACTTTTTCCTCCATGGGAGTAATGTCTCTAAGAGTCTACGCTTTGATCGTTCCCCGGAAGACAAATAGTAGTTTCCGATGCACATCTGGAGGCATTCTGTAATCTGTGGAGAATCAGAGTGTTGATGAAACACTGAAATTGCATCGGGATTGAATACAACATTTACCATGCGCTCTTTCCTCCATGGGAGTAATGTCTCTAACAGTCTACGCTTTGATCGTTCCCTGGAAGACCAGTAGTAGTTTCCGATGCACATCTGGAGGCTTTCTGTAATCTGTGGACTATCAGAGTGTTGATGAAACACAGAAATTTCCTCGGGATTGAATACAACAGTTACCATGCGCACTTTCCTCCATGGGAGTAATACTCAAACAGTCTACGATTTGATCGTTCCCTGGAAGACCAGTAGTAGTTTCCGATGCACATCTGTTGGCATTCTGTAATCTGTTGACTATCAGAGTGTTGATGAAACACAGAAATTGGATCGGGATTGAAAACAACATTCACCATGCGCACTTTCCTCCATGGCAGTAATTCTCAAACAGTCTATGCTTTGATCGCTCTCTGGAAGACCAGTAGTAGTTTCCGATGCATATCTGGTGCCATTCTGTAATCTGTGGACTATCAGAGTGTTCATGAAACACAGAAATTGCATAGGGAATGAATACAACAGTCACCAAGCGCACTTTCCTCCACGGGAGGTATGTCTCAAACAGTCTACGGTTTGATCATTCCCTGGAAGACCAGTAGTAGTTTCCGATGCACTTCTGGTGGCATTGTGTAAACTGCGGACTATCAGAGTGTTGAAGCAACACAGAAATAGCATCGGGATTGAATACAACAGTCACCATCCGCACTTTCCTCCATGGGAGTAATGTCTGAAACAGTCTACGCTTTGATCGTTCCCTGGAAGACCAGTAGTAGTTTCCGATGCATATCTGGTGCCATTCTGTAATCTGTGGACTATCAGAGTGTTCATGAAACACAGAAATTGCATAGGGAATGAATACAACAGTCACCAAGCGCACTTTCCTCCACGGGAGGTATGTCTCTAACAGTCTACGTTTTTTCGTTCCCTGGAAGACCAGTAGTAGTTTCCGATGCACATCTGGAGGCTTTTCGTAATCTTTGGACTATCAGAGTGTTGATGAAACACAGAAATTGCATCGGGATTGAATACAACAGTCTCCATGCGCACTTTCCTCCATGGGAGTAATGTCCCAAACAGTCTACGCTTTGATCGTTCCCTGGAAGACCAGTAGTAGTTTCCGATTAACATCTGGAGGCATTCTGTAATCGGTGGACTATCAGAGTATTGATGAAACACAGAAATTGCATCGGGATTGTATACAACAGTCACCATGCGCACTTTCCTCCATGGGAATAATGTTTCAAAGAGTTCACGCTTTGATCGTTCCCTTGAAGACCAGTAGCAGTTTCCGATGCACATCTGGAGGCATTCTGTAATCTGTGTACTATCAGAGTGTTGATGAAACACAGAAATGGCATCGGGATTGAATACAACAGTCACCATGAGAACATTCCTCCGTAAAAGTAATGTCTCAAACAGTCTACGCTTTAATCGTTCCCTGAAAGACCAGTAGCAGTTTCCGATGCACATTTGGAGGCATTCTGTAATATGTGGACTATTAAAGTGTTGATGAAACACAGAAATTGCATCGGGATTGAATACAACAGCCACCATGCGCACTTCCTCCATGGGAGTAATGTCTCAAACAGTCAACGCTTTGATCGTTCCCTGGAAGACCAGTAGTAGTTTCCGATGCTCATCTGGAGGCATTCTGTAATCTGTGGAGTATCAGAGTGTTGATGAAACAAAGAAATTGCATCGGGTTTTGAATACAACAGTTACCATGCACTTTTTCCTCCATGGGAGTAATGTCTCTAAGAGTCTACGCTTTGATCGTTCCCCGGAACACAAATAGTAGTTTCCGATGCACATCTGGAGGCATTCTGTAATCTGTGGAGAATCAGAGTGTTGATGAAACACTGAAATTGCATCGGGATTGAATACAACATTTACCATGCGCTCTTTCCTCCATGGGAGTAATGTCTCTAACAGTCTACGCTTTGATCGTTCCCTGGAAGACCAGTAGTAGTTTCCGATGCACATCTGGAGGCTTTCTGTAATCTGTGGACTATCAGAGTGTTGATGAAACACAGAAATTTCCTCGGGATTGAATACAACAGTTACCATGCGCACTTTCCTCCATGGGAGTAATACTCAAACAGTCTACGATTTGATCGTTCCCTGGAAGACCAGTAGTAGTTTCCGATGCACATCTGTTGGCATTCTGTAATCTGTTGACTATCAGAGTGTTGATGAAACACAGAAATTGCTTCGGGATTAAATACAACAGTCACCATGCGCACTTTCCACCACGGGAGGTAAGTCACAAACAGTCGACGATTTGATCGTTCCCTGGAAGACCAGTAGTAGTTTGCGATGCACATCTCGTTGCATTCTGTAATCTGTGGACTATCAGAGTGTTGATGAAACACAGAAATTGCATCGGGATTGAATACAACAGTCACCATCCGCACTTTCCTGCATGGGAGTAATGTCTGATACAGTCGACACTCTGATCGTTCGCGGGAAGACCAGTAGTAGTTTCCGATGCACATCTGGAGGCATTCTGAAATCTGTGGACTATCAGTGTGTTGATGAAACACAGAAATTGCATCGGGATTGAATACAACAGTCACCATGCGCACTTTCCTCCATGGGAGATATGTCTCAACAGTCTACGCTTTGATCGTTCCCTGGAAGACCAGTAGTAGTTTCCGATGCACATCTGGAGGCATTCTGTAATTTTTGGACTATCAGAGTGTTGATGAAACACAGAAATTGCTTCGGGATTGAATACAACAGTCACCATGCGCACTTTCCTCCATGCGAGTAATGTCTCAAGGAGTTTACGATTTGATCGTTCCCTGGAAGACCAGTAGTAGTCTCCGATGCACATCTGGAGGCATTCTGTAATCTGTGGACTATCAGAGTGTTGATGAAACACAGAAATTGCATCCTGATTGAATACAACAGTCACCATGTGCACTTTCCTCAATGGGAGTAATGTCTCAAACAGTCTGCGCTTTTATCGTTCCCTGGAAGACCAGTAGTAGTTTCCGATGCATATCTGGAGGCTTTCTGTAATCTGTGGACTATCAGAGTGTTGATGAAACACAGAAATTGGATCGGGATTGAAAACAACATTCACCATGCGCACTTTCCTCCATGGCAGTAATTCTCAAACAGTCTATGCTTTGATCGTTCTCTGGAAGACCAGTAGTTTCCGATGCATATCTGGTGCCATTCTGTAATCTGTGGACTATCAGAGTATTCATGAAACACAGAAATTGCATAGGGAATGAATACAACAGTCACCAAGCGCACTTTCCTCCACGGGAGGTATGTCTCAAACAGTCTACGGTTTGATCATTCCCTGGAAGACCAGTAGTAGTTTCCGATGCACTTCTGGTGGCATTGCGTAATCTGCGGACTATCAGAGTGTTGAAGCAACACAGAAATAGCATCGGGATTGAATACAACAGCCACCATCCGCACTTTCCTCCATGGGAGTAATGTCTGAAACAGTCTACGCTTTGATCGTTCCCTGGAAGACCAGTAGTAGTTTCCGATGCATATCTGGTGCCATTCTGTAATCTGTGGACTATCAGAGTGTTCATGAAACACAGAAATTGCATAGGGAATGAATACAACAGTCACCAAGCGCACTGTCCTCCACGGGAGGTATGTCTCTAACAGTCTACGTTTTGTCGTTCCCTGGAAGACCAGTAGTAGTTTCCGATGGACATCTGGAGGCTTTTCGTAATCTTTGGACTATCAGAGTGTTGATGAACCACAGAAATTGCATCGGGATTGAATACAACAGTCTCCATGCCCACTTTCCTCCATGGGAGTAATGTCCCAAACAGTCTACGCTTTGATCGTTCCCTGGAAGACCAGTAGTAGTTTCCGATTAACATCTGGAGGCATTCTGTAATCGGTGGACTATCAGAGTATTGATGAAACACAGAAATTGCATCGGGATTGTATACAACAGTCACCATGCGCACTTTCCTCCATGGGAATAATGTTTCAAAGAGTTCACGCTTTGATCGTTCCCTTGAAGACCAGTAGCAGTTTCCGATGCACATCTGGAGGCATTCTGTAATCTGTGTACTATCAGAGTGTTGATGAAACACAGAAATGGCATCGGGATTGAATACAACAGTCACCATGAGAACATTCCTCCGTAAAAGTAAAGTCTCAAACAGTCTACGCTTTAATCGTTCCCTGAAAGACCAGTAGTAGTTTCCGATGCACATTTGGAGGCATTCTGTAATATGTGGACTATTAAAGTGTTGATGAAACACAGAAATTGCATCGGGATTGAATACAACAGCCACCATGCGCACTTCCTCCATGGGAGTAATGTCTCAAACAGTAAACGCTTTGATCGTTCCCTGGAAGACCAATAGTAGTTTCCGATGCTCATCTGGAGGCATTCTGTAATCTGTGGAGTATCAGAGTGTTGATGAAACAAAGAAATTGCATCGGGTTTTGAATACAACAGTTACCATGCACTTTTTCCTCCATGGGAGTAATGTCTCTAAGAGTCTACGCTTTGATCGTTCCCCGGAAGACAAATAGTAGTTTCCGATGCACATCTGGAGGCACTCTGTAATCTGTGGAGAATCAGAGTGTTGATGAAACACTGAAATTGCATCGGGATTGAATACAACATTTACCATGCGCTCTTTCCTCCATGGGAGTAATGTCTCTAACAGTCTACGCTTTGATCGTTCCCTGGAAGACCAGTAGTAGTTTCCGATGCACATCTGGAGGCTTTCTGTAATCTGTGGACTATCAGAGTGTTGATGAAACACAGAAATTTCCTCGGGATTGAATACAACAGTTACCATGCGCACTTTCCTCCATGGGAGTAATACTCAAACAGTCTACAATTTGATCGTTCCCTGGAAGACCAGTAGTAGTTTCCGATGCACATCTGTTGGCATTCTGTAATCTGTTGACTATCAGAGTGTTGATGAAACACAGAAATTGGATCGGGATTGAAAACAACATTCACCATGCGCACTTTCCTCCATGGCAGTAATTCTCAAACAGTCTATGCTTTGATCGCTCTCTGGAAGACCAGTAGTAGTTTCCGATGCATATCTGGTGCCATTCTGTAATCTGTGGACTATCAGAGTGTTCATGAAACACAGAAATTGCATAGGGAATGAATACAACAGTCACCAAGCGCACTTTCCTCCACGGGAGGTATGTCTCAAACAGTCTACGGTTTGATCATTCCCTGGAAGACCAGTAGTAGTTTCCGATGCACTTCTGGTGGCATTGTGTAAACTGCGGACTATCAGAGTGTTGAAGCAACACAGAAATAGCATCGGGATTGAATACAACAGTCACCATCCGCACTTTCCTCCATGGGAGTAATGTCTGAAACAGTCTACGCTTTGATCGTTCCCTGGAAGACCAGTAGTAGTTTCCGATGCATATCTGGTGCCATTCTGTAATCTGTGGACTATCAGAGTGTTCATGAAACACAGAAATTGCATAGGGAATGAATACAACAGTCACCAAGCGCACTTTCCTCCACGGGAGGTATGTCTCTAACAGTCTACGTTTTGTCGTTCCCTGGAAGACCAGTAGTAGTTTCCGATGCACATCTGGAGGCTTTTCGTAATCTTTGGACTATCAGAGTGTTGATGAAACACAGAAATTGCATCGGGATTGAATACAACAGTCTCCATGCGCACTTTCCTCCATGGGAGTAATGTCCCAAACAGTCTACGCTTTGATCGTTCCCTGGAAGACCAGTAGTAGTTTCCGATTAACATCTGGAGGCATTCTGTAATCGGTGGACTATCAGAGTATTGATGAAACACAGAAATTGCATCGGGATTGTATACAACAGTCACCATGCGCACTTTCCTCCATGGGAATAATGTTTCAAAGAGTTCACGCTTTGATCGTTCCCTTGAAGACCAGTAGCAGTTTCCGATGCACATCTGGAGGCATTCTGTAATCTGTGTACTATCAGAGTGTTGATGAAACACAGAAATGGCATCGGGATTGAATACAACAGTCACCATGAGAACATTCCTCCGTAAAAGTAATGTCTCAAACAGTCTACGCTTTAATCGTTCCCTGAAAGACCAGTAGCAGTTTCCGATGCACATTTGGAGGCATTCTGTAATATGTGGACTATTAAAGTGTTGATGAAACACAGAAATTGCATCGGGATTGAATACAACAGCCACCATGCGCACTTCCTCCATGGGAGTAATGTCTCAAACAGTCAACGCTTTGATCGTTCCCTGGAAGACCAGTAGTAGTTTCCGATGCTCATCTGGAGGCATTCTGTAATGTGTGGAGTATCAGAGTGTTGATGAAACAAAGAAATTGCATCGGGTTTTGAATACAACAGTTACCATGCACTTTTTCCTCCATGGGAGTAATGTCTCTAAGAGTCTACGCTTTGATCGTTCCCCGGAAGACAAATAGTAGTTTCCGATGCACATCTGGAGGCATTCTGTAATCTGTGGAGAATCAGAGTGTTGATGAAACACTGAAATTGCATCGGGATTGAATACAACATTTACCATGCGCTCTTTCCTCCATGGGAGTAATGTCTCTAACAGTCTACGCTTTGATCGTTCCCTGGAAGACCAGTAGTAGTTTCCGATGCACATCTGGAGGCTTTCTGTAATCTGTGGACTATCAGAGTGTTGATGAAACACAGAAATTTCCTCGGGATTGAATACAACAGTTACCATGCGCACTTTCCTCCATGGGAGTAATACTCAAACAGTCTACGATTTGATCGTTCCCTGGAAGACCAGTAGTAGTTTCCGATGCACATCTGTTGGCATTCTGTAATCTGTTGACTATCAGAGTGTTGATGAAACACAGAAATTGCTTCGGGATTAAATACAACAGTCACCATGCGCACTTTCCACCACGGGAGGTAAGTCACAAACAGTCGACGATTTGATCGTTCCCTGGAAGACCAGTAGTAGTTTGCGATGCACATCTCGTGGCATTCTGTAATCTGTGGACTATCAGAGTGTTGATGAAACACAGAAATTGCATCGGGATTGAATACAACAGTCACCATCCGCACTTTCCTGCATGGGAGTAATGTCTGATACAGTCGACACTCTGATCGTTCGCGGGAAGACCAGTAGTAGTTTCCGATGCACATCTGGAGGCATTCTGAAATCTGTGGACTATCAGTGTGTTGATGAAACACAGAAATCGCATCGGGATTGAATACAACAGTCACCATGCGCACTTTCCTCCATGGGAGTAATGTCTCAAACAGTCTACGCTTTGATCGTTCCCTGGAAGACCAGTAGTAGTTCCCGATGCACATCTGGAGGCATTCTGTAATTTTTGGACTATCAGAGTGTTGATGAAACACAGAAATTGCATCGGGATTGAATACAACAGTCACCATCCGCACTTTCCTGCATGGGAGTAATGTGTGATACAGTCGACGCTTTGATCGTTCCCTGGAAGACCAGTAGTAGTTTCCGATGCACATCTGGAGGCATTCTGAAATCTGTGGACTATCAGTGTGTTGATGAAACACAGATATTGCATCGGGATTGAATACAACAGTCACCATGCGCACTTTCCTCCATGGGAGTAATGTCTCAAACAGTCTACGCTTTGATCGTTCCCTGGAAGACCAGTAGTAGTTTCCGATGCACATCTGGAGGCATTCTGTAATTTTTGGACTATCAGAGTGTTGATGAAACACAGAAATTGCATCGGGATTGAATACAACAGTCACCATGCGCACTTTCCTCCATGGGAGTAATGTCTCAAGGAGTTTACGATTTGATCGTTCCCTGGAAGACCAGTAGTAGTTTCCGATTAACATCTGGAGGCATTCTGTAATCGGTACACTATCAGAGTATTGATGAAACACAGAAATTGCATCGGGATTGTATACAACAGTCACCATGCGCACTTTCCTCCATGGTAGTAATGTTTCAAAGAGTTCACGCTTTGATCGTTCCCTGGAAGACCAGTAGTAGTTTCCGATTAACATCTGGAGGCATTCTGTAATCGGTACACTATCAGAGTGTTGATGAAACACAGAAATTGCATCGGGATTGAATACAACAGTCACCATTAGCACATACCTCCGTAAAAGTAATGTCTCAAACAGTCTACGCTTTAATCGTTCCCTACAAGACCAGTAGTAGTTTCCGATGCACATTTGGAGGCATTCTGTAATCTGTGGAGAATCAGAGTGTTGATGAAACACTGAAATAGCATCAGGATTGAATACAACATTTACCATGCGCACTTTCCTCCATGGGGGTAATGTCTCTAACAGTCTACGCTTTGATCGTTCCCTGGAAGACCAGTAGTAGTTTCCGATGCACATCTGGAGGCTTTCTGTAATCTGTGGACCATCAGAGTGTTGATGAAACACAGAAATTGCCTCGGGATTGAATACAACAGTTACCATGCGCACTTTCCTCCATGGGAGTAATTCTCAAACAGTCTACGTTTTGATCGTTCCCTGGAAGACCACTAGTAGTTTCCGATGCACATCTGGTGGCATTCTGTAATCTGTGGACTATCAGAGTGTTGATGAAACACAGAAATTGCTTCGGGATTAAATACAACAGTCACCATGCGCACTTTCCACCAAGGGAGGTATGTCACAAACAGTCGACGATTTGATCGTTCCCTGGAAGACCAGTAGTAGTTTGCGATGCACATCTCGTGGCATTCTGTAATCTGTGGACTATCAGAGTGTTGATGAAACACAGAAATTGCATCGGGTATGAATACAACAGTCACCATCCGCACTTTCCTGCATGGGTGTAATGTGTGATACAGTCGACGGTTTGATCGTTCGCGGGAAGACCAGTAGTAGTTTCCGATGCACATCTGGAGGCATTCTGAAATCTGTGGACTATCAGTGTGTTGATGAAACACAGAAATTGCATCGGGATTGAATACAACAGTCACCATGCGCACTTTCCTCCATGGGAGATATGTCTCAACAGTCTACGCTTTGATCGTTCCCTGGAAGACCTGTAGTAGTTTCCGATGCACATCTGGAGGCATTCTGTAATTTTTGGACTATCAGAGTGTTGATGAAACACAGATATTGCATCGGGATGAATACAACAGTCACCATGCGCACATTCTTCCACGGGAGTAATGTCTCAAACAGTCTACGCTTTGATCGTTCCCTGGAACACCAGCAGTAGTTTCCGATGCACATCTGGTGGCATTCTGTAATATGTAGACTATCAGAGTGTTGATGAAACACAGAAATTGCATGGGGATTGAATACAGGAGTCACCATGCGCACTTTCCTCCAAGGGAGTAATTCTCAAACAGTCTATGCTTTGATCGTTCCCTGGAAGACCAGTTGTAGTTTCCGATGCATATCTGGTGCCACTTTGTAATCTGTGGACTATCAGAGTGTTGATGAAACACAGAAATTGCATCGGGAATGAATACAACAATCACCATGCGCACTTTCCTCCACAGGAGGTATGTCTCAAACAGTCTACGGTTTGATCGTTCCCTGGAAGACCAGTAGTAGTTTCCGATGCACATCTGGTGGCATTCTGTAATCCGTGGTCTATCAGAGTGTTGATGAAACACAGAAATTGCATCGGGATTGAATAAAACAGTCACCATCCACACTTTCCTCCATGGGAGTAATGTCTGAAACAGTCTACGATTTGATCGTTTGCTGGAAGACCAGTAGTAGTTTCCGATGCACATCTCGTGGCATTCTGTAATCTGTGGACTATCAGAGTGTTGATGAAACACAGAAATTGCATCGGGATTGAATACAACAGTCACCATGCGCACTTTCCTCCATGGGAGTAATGTCCCAAACAGTCTACGCTTTGATCGTTCCCTGGAAGACCAGTAGTAGTTTCCGATGCACATCGGTAGGCATTCTGTATTCTGTGGACAATCAGAGTGTTGATGAAACACAGAAATTGCATCGGGATTGAATACAACAGTCACCATGCGCACTTTCCTCCATGGGAGTAATGTCCCAAACAGTCTACGCTTTGATCGATCCCTGGAAGACCAGTAGTAGTTTCCGATGCACGGAGGCATTCTGTAATCTGTGGACTATCAGAGTGTTGATGAAACACAGAAATTGCATCGGGATTGAATACAACAGTCACCATGCGCACTTTCCTCCATAGGAGGTATGTTACATAGTGTTTACGCTTTGATCGTTCCCTGGAAGGCCAGTAACAGTTTCCGATGCACATCTGGAGGCATTCTGTAATCTGTGGACTATCAGAGTGCTGATGAAACACAGAAATTGCATCGATATTGAATACAACAGTCTCCATGAACAGTTTCCTCCATGGGGGTAATGTCTTAAACAGTCTACGCTTTGATCGTTCCCTGGAAGACCAGAAGTAATTTCAATTGCACATCTGGAGGCATTCTGTAATCTGTGGACTATCAGAGTGTTGATGAAACACAGAAATTGCATCGGGATTGAATACAACAGTCACCATGCGCACTTTACTCCATGGGAGTAATGTCTCTAACAGTCTACGCTTTGATCGTTCCCTGGAAGATCAGTAGTAGCTTCCGATGCACATCTGGAGGCTTTCCGTAATCTTTGGACTATCAGAGTGTTGATGAAACACAGAAATTGCATCGGGATTGAATACAACAGTCACCATGCGCACTTTCCTCCATGGGGGTAATGTCTCTTACAGTCTACGCTTTGATCGTTCCCCGGAAGACAAGTAGTAGTTTCCGATGCATATCTGGTGGCATTCTGTAATCTGTGGAGAATCAGAGTGTTGATGAAACACTGAAATTGCATCGGGATTGAATACAACAGTCACCATGCGCACTTTCCTCCATGGGAGTAATGTGTCCAACAGTCTTCGCTTTGATCGTTCCCTGGAGGACCAGTAGTAGTTTCCGATGCATATCTGGAGGCTTTCTGTAATCTGTGGACTATCAGAGTGTTGATGAAACACAGAAATTGGATCGGGATTGAAAACAACATTCACCATGCGCACTTTCCTCCATGGCAGTAATTCTCAAACAGTCTATGCTTTGATCGTTCTCTGGAAGACCAGTAGTAGTTTCCGATGCATATCTGGTGCCATTCTGTAATCTGTGGACTATCGGAGTGTTCATGAAACACAGAAATTGCATAGGGAATGAATACAACAGTTACAATGCGCACTTCCCTCCATGGGAGTAATGTCCCAAACAGTCTACGCTTTGATCGATCCCTGGAAGACCAGTAGTAGTTTCCGATGCACGGAGGCATTCTGTAATCTGTGGACTATCAGAGTGTTGATGAAACACAGAAATTGCATCGGGATTGAATACAACAGTCACCATGCGCACTTTCCTCCATAGGAGGTATGTTACATAGAGTTTACGCTTTGATCGTTCCCTGGAAGGCCAGTAACAGTTTCCGATGCACATCTGGAGGCATTCTGTAATCTGTGGACTATCAGAGTGCTGATGAAACACAGAAATTGCATCGATATTGAATACAACAGTCTCCATGAACAGTTTCCTCCATGGGGGTAATGTCTTAAACAGTCTACGCTTTGATCGTTCCCTGGAAGACCAGTAGTAGTTTCCGATGCACATCTGGTGGCATTCTGTAATCCGTGGACTATCAGAGTGTTGATGAAACACAGAAATAGCATCGGGATTGAATAAAACAGTCACCATCCACACTTTCCTCCATGGGAGTAATGTCTGAAACAGTCTACGATTTGATCGTTTGCTGGAAGACCAGTAGTAGTTTCCGATGCACATCTCGTGGCATTCTGTAATCTGTGGTCTATCAGAGTGTTGATGAAACACAGAAATTGCATCGGGATTGAATACAACAGTCACCATGCGCACTTTCCTCCATGGGAGTAATGTCCCAAACAGTCTACGCTTTGATCGTTCCCTGGAAGACCAGTAGTAGTTTCCGATGCACATCGGTAGGCATTCTGTATTCTGTGGACTATCAGAGTGTTGATGAAACACAGAAATTGCATCGGGATTGAATACAACAGTTACAATGCGCACGACCCTCCATAGGAGTAATGTCCCAAACAGTCTACGCTTTGATCGATCCCTGGAAGACCAGTAGTAGTTTCCGATGCACATCTGGAGGCATTCTGTAATCTGTGGACTATCAGAGTGCTGATGAAACACAGAAATTGCATCGATATTGAATACAACAGTCACCATGAACAGTTTCCTCCATGGGGGTAATGTCTTAAACAGTCTACGCTTTGATCGTTCCCTGGAAGACCAGAAGTAATTTCAATTGCACATCTGGAGGCATTCTGTAATCTGTGGACTATCAGAGTGTTGATGAAACACAGAAATTGCATCGGGATAGAATACAACAGTCACCATGCGCACTTTACTCCATGGGAGTAATGTCTCTAACAGTCTACGCTTTGATCGTTCCCTGGAAGATCAGTAGTAGCTTCCGATGCACATCTGGAGGCTTTCCGTAATCTTTGGACTATCAGAGTGTTGATGAAACACAGAAATTGCATCGGGATTGAATACAGCAGTCACCATGCGCACTTTCCTCCATGGGAGTAATGTCTCTTACAGTCTACGCTTTGATCGTTCCCCGGAAGACAAGTAGTAGTTTCCGTTGCATATCTGGTGGCATTCTGTAATCTGTGGAGAATCAGAGTGTTGATGAAACACTGAAATTGCATCGGGATTGAATACAACAGTCACCATGCGCACTTTCCTCCATGGGAGTAATGTGTCCAACAGTCTTCGCTTTGATCGTTCCCTGGAAGACCAGTAGTAGTTTCCGATGCATATCTGGAGGCTTTCTGTAATCTGTGTACTATCAGAGTGTTGATGAAACACAGAAATTGGATCAGGATTGAAAACAACATTCACCATGCGCACTTTCCTCCATGGCAGTAATTCTCAAACAGTCTATGCTTTGATCGTTCTCTGGAAGACCAGTAGTAGTTTCCGATGCATATCTGGTGCCATTCTGTAATCTGTGGACTATCAGAGTGTTCATGAAACACAGAAATTGCATAGGGAATGAATACAACAGTCACCAAGCGCACTTTCCTCCACGGGAGGTATGTCTCAAACAGTCTACGGTTTGATCGTTCCCTGGAAGACCAGTAGTAGTTTCCGATGCACTTCTGGTGGCATTGTGTAATCTGCGGACTATCAGAGTGTTGAAGCAACACAGAAATAGCATCGGGATTGAATACAACAGTCACCATCCGCACTTTCCTCCATGGGAGTAATGTCTGAAACAGTCTACGCTTTGATCGTTCCCTGGAAGACCAGTAGTAGTTTCCGATGCTTATCTGGTGCCATTCTGTAATCTGTGGACTATCAGAGTGTTCATGAAACACAGAAATTGCATAGGGAATGAATACAACAGTCACCAAGCGCACTTTCCTCCACGGGAGGTATGTCTCTAACAGTCTACGCTTTGTCGTTCCCTGGAAGACCAGTAGTAGTTTCCGATGCACATCTGGAGGCTTTCCGTAATCTTTGGACTATCAGAGTGTTGATGAAACACAGAAATTGCATCGGGATTGAATACAACAGTCTCCATGCGCACTTTCCTCCATGGGAGTAATGTCCCAAACAGTCTACGCTTTGATCGTTCCCTGGAAGACCAGTAGTAGTTTTCGATTAACATCTGGAGGCATTCTGTAATCGGTGGACTATCAGGGTATTGATGAAACACAGAAATTGCATCGGGATTGTATACAACAGTCACCATGCGCACTTTCCTCCATGGGAATAATGTTTCAAAGAGTTCACGCTTTGATCGTTCCCTGGAAGACCAGTAGCAGTTTCCGATGCACATCTGGAGGCATTCTGTAATCTGTGTACTATCAGAGTGTTGATGAAACACAGAAATTGCATCGGGATTGAATACAACAGTCACCATGAGAACATTCCTCCGTAAAAGTAATGTCTCAAACAGTCTACGCTTTAATCGTTCCCTGAAAGACGAGTAGTAGTTTCCGATGCACATTTGGAGGCATTCTGTAATATGTGGACTTTTAAAGTGTTGATGAAACACAGAAATTGCATCGGGATTGATTACAACAGCCACCATGCGCACTTCCTCCATGGGAGTAATGTCTCAAACAGTCAACGCATTGATCGTTCCCTGGAAGACCAGTAGTAGTTTCCGATGCTCATCTGGAGGCATTCTGTTATCTGTGGAGTATCAGAGTGTTGATGAAACAAAGAAATTGCATCGGGTTTTGAATACAACAGTTACCATGCACTTTTTCCTCCATGGGAGTAATGTCTCTAAGAGTCTACGCTTTGATCGTTCCCCGGAAGACAAATAGTAGTTTCCGATGCACATCTGGAGGCATTCTGTAATCTGTGGGGAATCAGAGTGTTGATGAAACACTGAAATTGCATCGGGATTGAATACAACATTTACCATGCGCTCTTTCCTCCATGGGAGTAATGTCTCTAACTGTCTACGCTTTGATCGTTCCCTGGAAGACCAGTAGTAGTTTCCGATGCACATCTGTTGGCATTCTGTAATCTGTTGACTATCAGAGTGTTGATGAAACACAGAAATTGCTTCGGGATTAAATACAACAGTCACCATGCGCACTTTCCACCACGGGAGGTAAGTCACAAAACAGTCGACGATTTGATCGTTCCCTGGAAGACCAGTAGTAGTTTGCGATGCACATCTCGTGGCATTCTGTAATCTGTGGACTATCAGTGTGTTGATGAAACACAGAAATCGCTTCGGGATTGAATACAACAGTCACCATGCGCACTTTCCTCCATGGGAGTAATGTCTCAAACAGTCTACGATTTGATCGTTCCCTGGAAGACCAGTAGTTGTTCCCGATGCACATCTGGAGGCATTCTGTAATTTTTGGACTATCAGAGTGTTGATGAAACACAGAAATTGCATCGGGATTGAATACAACAGTCACCATGCGCACTTTCCTCCATGCGAGTAATGTCTCAATGAGTTTACGATTTGATCGTTCCCTGGAAGACCAGTAGTAGTTTCCGATGCACATCTGGAGGCATTCTGTAATCTGTGGACTATCAGAGTGTTGAGGAAACACAGAAATTGCATCCTGATTGATTACAACAGTCACCATGTGCACTTTCCTCAATGGGACTAATGTCTCAAACAGTCTGCGCTTTTATCGTTCCCTGGAAGGCCAGTAGTAGTTTCCGATGAACATCTGGAGGCATTCTGTAACATGTGGACTATCAGAGTGTTGATGAAACATAGAAATTGCATCGGGATGAATACAACAGTCACCATGCGCACATTCTTCCACGGGAGTAATGTCTCCTACAGTCTACGCTTTGATCGTTCTGTGGAACACCAGCAGTAGTTTCCGATGCACATCTGGTGGCATTCTGTAATATGTAGACTATCAGAGTGTTGAAGAAACACTGAAATTGCATGGGGATTGAATACAGGAGTCTCCATGCGCACTTTACTCCATGGGAGTAATGTCCCAAACAGTCCACGCTTTGATCGTTCCCTGGAAGACCAGTAGTAGTTTCCGATTAACATCTGGAGGCGTTCTGTAATCGGTGGACTATCAGAGTATTGATGAAACACAGAAATTGCATCGGGATTGTATACAACAGTCACCATGCGCACTTTCCTCCATGGGAGTAATGTTTCAAAGAGTTCACGCTTGGATCGTTCCCTGGAAGGCCAGTAGCAGTTTCCGATGCACATCTGGAGGCATTCTGTAATCTGTGTACTATCACAGTGTTGATGAAACACAGAAATTGCATCGGGATTGAATACAACAGTCACCATGAGCACATTCCTCCGTAAATGTAATGTCTCAAACAGTCTACCCTTTAATCGTTCCCTGGAAGACCAGTAGTAGTTTCCGATGCATATCTGGTGCCATTCTGTAATCTGTGGACTATCAGAGTGTTGATGAAACACAGAAATTGCATCGGGAATGAATACAACAATCACCATGTGCACTTTCCTCCACGGGAGGTACGTCTCAAACAGTCTACGGTTTTATCGTTTCCTGGAAGACCAGTAGTAGTTTCCGATGCACATCTGGAGGCATTCTGTAATCTGTGGACTATCAGAGTGCAGATGAAACACAGAAATTGCATCGGGATTGAATACAACAGTCTCCATGCACAGTTTCCTCCATGGGGGTAATGTCTTAAACAGTCTACGCTTTGATCGTTCCCTGGAAGACCAGAAGTAGTTTCAATTGCACATCTGGAGGCATTCTGTAGTCTGTGGACTATCAGAGTGTTGATGAAACACAGAAATTGCATCGGGATTGAATACAACAGTCACCATGCGCACTTTACTCCATGGGAGTAATGTCTCTAACAGTCTACGCTTTGATCGTTCCCTGGAAGATCCGTAGTAGCTTCCGATGCACATCTAGAGGCTTTCCGTAATCTTTGGACTATCAGAGTGTTGATGAAACACAGATATTGCATCGGGATTGAATACAACAGTCACCATGCGAATTTTCTTCATGGGAGTAATGTCTCTAACAGTCTACGCTTTGATCGTTCCCCGGATGACAAGTAGTAGTTTCCGATGCATATCTGGTGGCATTCTGTAATCTGTGGAGAATCAGAGTGTTGATGAAACACTGATATTGCATCGGGATTGAATACAACAGTCACCATGCGCACTTTCCTCCATGGGAGTAATGTGTCCAACAGTCTTCGCTTTGATCGTTCCCTGGAAGACCAGTAGTAGTTTCCGATGCATATCTGGAGGCTTTCTGTAATCTGTGGAATATCAGAGTGTTGGTGAAACACAGAAATTGGATCGGGATTGAAACCAACATTCACCATGCGCACTTTCCTCCATGGGAGTAATTCTCAAACAGTCTATGCTTTGATCGTTCTCTGGAAGACCAGTAGTAGTTTCCGATGCATATCTGGTGCTATTCTGCAATCTGTGGACTATCAGAGTGTTGATGAAACACAGAAATTGCATCGGGTATGAATACAACAGTCACCATGCGCACTTTCCTCCATGGGAGATATGTCTCAACAGTCTACGCTTTGATCGTTCCCTGGAAGACCTGTAGTAGTTTCCGATGCACATCTGGAGGCATTCTGTAATTTTTGGACTATCAGAGTGTTGATGAAACACAGATATTGCATCGGGATGAATACAACAGTCACCATGCGCACATTCTTCCACGGGAGTAATGTCTCAAACAGTCTACGCTTTGATCGTTCCCTGGAACACCAGCAGTAGTTTCCGATGCACATCTGGTGGCATTCTGTAATATGTAGACTATCAGAGTGTTGATGAAACACAGAAATTGCATGGGGATTGAATACAGGAGTCACCATGCGCACTTTCCTCCAAGGGAGTAATTCTCAAACAGTCTATGCTTTGATCGTTCCCTGGAAGACCAGTTGTAGTTTCCGATGCATATCTGGTGCCACTTTGTAATCTGTGGACTATCAGAGTGTTGATGAAACACAGAAATTGCATCGGGAATGAATACAACAATCACCATGCGCACTTTCCTCCACGGGAGGTATGTCTCAAACAGTCTACGGTTTGATCGTTCCCTGGAAGACCAGTAGTAGTTTCCGATGCACATCTGGTGGCATTCTGTAATCCGTGGTCTATCAGAGTGTTGATGAAAAACAGAAATAGCATCGGGATTGAATAAAACAGTCACCATCCACACTTTCCTCCATGGGAGTAATGTCTGAAACAGTCTACGATTTGATCGTTTGCTGGAAGACCAGTAGTAGTTTCCGATGCACATCTCGTGGCATTCTGTAATCTGTGGACTATCAGAGTGTTGATGAAACACAGAAATTGCATCGGGATTGAATACAACAGTCACCATGCGCACTTTCCTCCATGGGAGTAATGTCCCAAACAGTCTACGCTTTGATCGTTCCCTGGAAGACCAGTAGTAGTTTCCGATGCACATCGGTAGGCATTCTGTATTCTGTGGACAATCAGAGTGTTGATGAAACACAGAAATTGCATCGGGATTGAATACAACAGTCACCATGCGCACTTTCCTCCATGGGAGTAATGTCCCAAACAGTCTACGCTTTGATCGATCCCTGGAAGACCAGTAGTAGTTTCCGATGCACGGAGGCATTCTGTAATCTGTGGACTATCAGAGTGTTGATGAAACACAGAAATTGCATCGGGATTGAATACAACAGTCACCATGCGCACTTTCCTCCATAGGAGGTATGTTACATAGTGTTTACGCTTTGATCGTTCCCTGGAAGGCCAGTAACAGTTTCCGATGCACATCTGGAGGCATTCTGTAATCTGTGGACTATCAGAGTGCTGATGAAACACAGAAATTGCATCGATATTGAATACAACAGTCTCCATGAACAGTTTCCTCCATGGGGGTAATGTCTTAAACAGTCTACGCTTTGATCGTTCCCTGGAAGACCAGAAGTAATTTCAATTGCACATCTGGAGGCATTCTGTAATCTGTGGACTATCAGAGTGTTGATGTAACACAGAAATTGCATCGGGATTGAATACAACAGTCACCATGCGCACTTTACTCCATGGGAGTAATGTCTCTAACAGTCTACGCTTTGATCGTTCCCTGGAAGATCAGTAGTAGCTTCCGATGCACATCTGGAGGCTTTCCGTAATCTTTGGACTATCAGAGTGTTGATGAAACACAGAAATTGCATCGGGATTGAATACAACAGTCACCATGCGCACTTTCCTCCATGGGAGTAATGTCTCTTACAGTCTACGCTTTGATCGTTCCCCGGAAGACAAGTAGTAGTTTCCGATGCATATCTGGTGGCATTCTGTAATCTGTGGAGAATCAGAGTGTTGATGAAACACTGAAATTGCATCGGGATTGAATACAACAGTCACCATGCGCACTTTCCTCCATGGGAGTAATGTGTCCAACAGTCTTCGCTTTGATCGTTCCCTGGAGGACCAGTAGTAGTTTCCGATGCATATCTGGAGGCTTTCTGTAATCTGTGGACTATCAGAGTGTTGATGAAACACAGAAATTGGATCGGGATTGAAAACAACATTCACCATGCGCACTTTCCTCCATGGCAGTAATTCTCAAACAGTCTATGCTTTGATCGTTCTCTGGAAGACCAGTAGTAGTTTCCGATGCATATCTGGTGCCATTCTGTAATCTGTGGACTATCGGAGTGTTCATGAAACACAGAAATTGCATAGGGAATGAATACAACAGTTACAATGCGCACTTCCCTCCATGGGAGTAATGTCCCAAACAGTCTACGCTTTGATCGATCCCTGGAAGACCAGTAGTAGTTTCCGATGCACGGAGGCATTCTGTAATCTGTGGACTATCAGAGTGTTGATGAAACACAGAAATTGCATCGGGATTGAATACAACAGTCACCATGCGCACTTTCCTCCATAGGAGGTATGTTACATAGAGTTTACACTTTGATCGTTCCCTGGAAGGCCAGTAACAGTTTCCGATGCACATCTGGAGGCATTCTGTAATCTGTGGACTATCAGAGTGCTGATGAAACACAGAAATTGCATCGATATTGAATACAACAGTCTCCATGAACAGTTTCCTCCATGGGGGTAATGTCTTAAACAGTCTACGCTTTGATCGTTCCCTGGAAGACCAGTAGTAGTTTCCGATGAACATCTGGTGGCATTCTGTAATCCGTGGACTATCAGAGTTTTGATGAAACACAGAAATAGCATCGGGATTGAATAAAACAGTCACCATCCACACTTTCCTCCATGGGAGTAATGTCTGAAACAGTCTACGATTTGATCGTTTGCTGGAAGACCAGTAGTAGTTTCCGATGCACATCTCGTGGCATTCTGTAATCTGTGGTCTATCAGAGTGTTGATGAAACACAAAAATTGCTTCGGGATTGAATACAACAGTCACCATGCGCACTTTCCTCCATGGGAGTAATGTCCCAAACAGTCTACGCTTTGATCGTTCCCTGGAAGACCAGTAGTAGTTTCCGATGCACATCGGTAGGCATTCTGTATTCTGTGGACTATCAGAGTGTTGATGAAACACAGAAATTGCATCGGGATTGAATACAACAGTTACAATGCGCACTACCCTCCATAGGAGTAATGTCCCAAACAGTCTACGCTTTGATCGATCCCTGGAAGACCAGTAGTAGTTTCCGATGCACATCTGGAGGCATTCTGTAATCTGTGGACTATCAGAGTGCTGATGAAACACAGAAATTGCATCGATATTGAATACAACAGTCACCATGAACAGTTTCCTCCATGGGGGTAATGTCTTAAACAGTCTACGCTTTGATCGTTCCCTGGAAGAACAGAAGTAATTTCAATTGCACATCTGGAGGCATTCTGTAATCTGTGGACTATCAGAGTGTTGATGAAACACAGAAATTGCATCGGGATAGAATACAACAGTCACCATGCGCACTTTACTCCATGGGAGTAATGTCTCTAACAGTCTACGCTTTGATCGTTCCCTGGAAGATCAGTAGTAGCTTCCGATGCACATCTGGAGGCTTTCCGTAATCTTTGGACTATCAGAGTGTTGATGAAACACAGAAATTGCATCGGGATTGAATACAGCAGTCACCATGAGCACTTTCCTCCATGGGAGTAATGTCTCTTACAGTCTACGCTTTGATCGTTCCCCGGAAGACAAGTAGTAGTTTCCGTTGCATATCTGGTGGCATTCTGTAATCTGTGGAGAATCAGAGTGTTGATGAAACACTGAAATTGCATCGGGATTGAATACAACAGTCACCATGCGCACTTTCCTCCATGGGAGTAATGTGTCCAACAGTCTTCGCTTTGATCGTTCCCTGGAAGACCAGTAGTAGTTTCCGATGCATATCTGGAGGCTTTCTGTAATCTGTGTACTATCAGAGTGTTGATGAAACACAGAAATTGGATCAGGATTGAAAAAAACATTCACCATGCGCACTTTCCTCCATGGCAGTAATTCTCAAACAGTCTATGCTTTGATCGTTCTCTGGAAGACCAGTAGTAGTTTCCGATGCATATCTGGTGCCATTCTGTAATCTGTGGACTATCAGAGTGTTCATGAAACACAGAAATTGCATAGGGAATGAATACAACAGTCACCAAGCGCACTTTCCTCCACGGGAGGTATGTCTCAAACAGTCTACGGTTTGATCGTTCCCTGGAAGACCAGTAGTAGTTTCCGATGCACTTCTGGTGGCATTGTGTAATCTGCGGACTATCAGAGTGTTGAAGCAACACAGAAATAGCATCGGGATTGAATACAACAGTCACCATCCGCACTTTCCTCCATGGGAGTAATGTCTGAAACAGTCTACGCTTTGATCGTTCCCTGGAAGACCAGTAGTAGTTTCCGATGCTTATCTGGTGCCATTCTGTAATCTGTGGACTATCAGAGTGTTCATGAAACACAGAAATTGCATAGGGAATGAATACAACAGTCACCAAGCGCACTTTCCTCCACGGGAGGTATGTCTCTAACAGTCTACGCTTTGTCGTTCCCTGGAAGACCAGTAGTAGTTTCCGATGCACATCTGGAGGCTTTCCGTAATCTTTGGACTATCAGAGTGTTGATGAAACACAGAAATTGCATCGGGATTGAATACAACAGTCTCCATGCGCACTTTCCTCCATGGGAGTAATGTCCCAAACAGTCTACGCTTTGATCGTTCCCTGGAAGACCAGTAGTAGTTTTCGATTAACATCTGGAGGCATTCTGTAATCGGTGGACTATCAGAGTATTGATGAAACACAGAAATTGCATCGGGATTGTATACAACAGTCACCATGCGCACTTTCCTCCATGGGAATAATGTTTCAAAGAGTTCACGCTTTGATCGTTCCCTGGAAGACCAGTAGCAGTTTCCGATGCACATCTGGAGGCATTCTGTAATCTGTGTACTATCAGAGTGTTGATGAAACACAGAAATTGCATCGGGATTGAATACAACAGTCACCATGAGAACATTCCTCCGTAAAAGTAATGTCTCAAACAGTCTACGCTTTAATCGTTCCCTGAAAGACGAGTAGTAGTTTCCGATGCACATTTGGAGGCATTCTGTAATATGTGGACTTTTAAAGTGTTGATGAAACACAGAAATTGCATCGGGATTGATTACAACAGCCACCATGCGCACTTCCTCCATGGGAGTAATGTCTCAATCAGTCAACGCATTGATCGTTCCCTGGAAGACCAGTAGTAGTTTCCGATGCTCATCTGGAGGCATTCTGTTATCTGTGGAGTATCAGAGTGTTGATGAAACAAAGAAATTGCATCGGGTTTTGAATACAACAGTTACCATGCACTTTTTCCTCCATGGGAGTAATGTCTCTAAGAGTCTACGCTTTGATCGTTCCCCGGAAGACAAATAGTAGTTTCCGATGCACATCTGGAGGCATTCTGTAATCTGTGGGGAATCAGAGTGTTGATGAAACACTGAAATTGCATCGGGATTGAATACAACATTTACCATGCGCTCTTTCCTCCATGGGAGTAATGTCTCTAACAGTCTACGCTTTGATCGTTCCCTGGAAGACCAGTAGTAGTTTCCGATGCACATCTGTTGGCATTCTGTAATCTGTTGACTATCAGAGTGTTGATGAAACACAGAAATTGCTTCGGGATTAAATACAACAGTCACCATGCGCACTTTCCACCACGGGAGGTAAGTCACAAAACAGTCGACGATTTGATCGTTCCCTGGAAGACCAGTAGTAGTTTGCGATGCACATCTCGTGGCATTCTGTAATCTGTGGACTATCAGTGTGTTGATGAAACACAGAAATCGCTTCGGGATTGAATACAACAGTCACCATGCGCACTTTCCTCCATGGGAGTAATGTCTCAAACAGTCTACGATTTGATCGTTCCCTGGAAGACCAGTAGTAGTTCCCGATGCACATCTGGAGGCATTCTGTAATTTTTGGACTATCAGAGTGTTGATGAAACACAGAAATTGCATCGGGATTAAATACAACAGTCACCATGCGCACTTTACTCCATGGCAGTAATGTCTCTAACAGTCTACGCTTTGTCGTTCCCTGGAAGACCAGTAGTAGTTTCCGATGCACATCTGGAGGCTTTCCGAAATCTTTGGACTATCAGAGTGTTGATGAAACACAGAAATTGCATCGTGATTGAATACAACAGTCTCCATGCGCACTTTCCTCCATGGGAGTAATGTCCCAAACAGTCTACGCTTTAATCGTTCCCTGGAAGACCAGTAGTAGTTTCCGAGGCACATTTGGAGGCATTCTGTAATATGTGGACTATTAGAGTGTTGATGAAACACAGAAATTGCATCGGGATTCAATACAACAGCCACCATGCGCACTTTCCTCCATGGGAGTAATGTCTCAAACAGTCAACGCCTTGATCGTTCCCTGGAAGACCAATAGTAGTTTCCGATGCTCATCTGGAGGCATTCTGTAATCTGTGGAGTATCAGAGTGTTGATGAAACAAAGAAATTGCATCGGGTTTTGAATACAACAGTTACCATGCACACTTTCCTCCATGGGAGTAATGTCTCTAAGAGTCTACGCTTTGATCGTTCCCCGGAAGACAAATAGTAGTTTCCGATGCACATCTGGAGGCATTCTGTAATCTGTGGAGAATCAGAGTGTTGATGAAACACTGAAATTGAATCGGGATTGAATACAACATTTACCATGCGCACTTTCCTCCGTGGGAGTAATGTCTCTAACAGTCTACGATTTGATCGTTCCCTGGAAGACCAGTAGTAGTTTCCGATGCACATCTGGAGGCTTTCTGTAATCTGTGGACTGTCAGAGTGTTGATGAAACACAGAAATTGCATCGGGATTGAATACAACAGTTACCATGCGCACTTTCCTCCATGGGAGTAATTCTCAAACAGTCTACGATTTGATCGTTTGCTGGAAGACCAGTAGTAGTTTCCGATGCACATCTGTTGGCATTCTGTAATTTGTGGATTATCAGAGTGTTGATGAAACACAGAAATTGCTTCGTGATTAAATACAACATTCACCATGCGCACTTTCCACCACGGGAGGTAAGTCACAAACAGTCGACGATTTGATCGTTCCCTGGAAGACCAGTAGTAGATTGCGATGCACATCTCGTGGCATTCTGTAATCTGTGGACTATCAGAGTGTTGATGAAACCCAAAAATTGCATCGGGATTGAATACAACAGTCACCATCCGCACTTTCCTGCATGGCAGTAATGTCTGATACAGTCGACGCTTTGATCGTTCGCGGGAAGACCAGTAGTAGTTACCGATGCACATCTGGAGGCATTCTGAAATCTGTGGACTATCAGTGTGTTGATGAAACACAGAAATCGCATCGGGATTGAATACAACAGACACCATGCGCACTTTCCTCCATGGGAGTAATGTCTCAAACAGTCTACGCTTTGATCGTTCCCTGGAAGACCAGTAGTAGTTTCCGATGCACATCTGGAGGCATTCTGTAATTTTTGGACTATCAGAGTGTAGATGAAACACAGAAATTGCATCCTGATTGAATACAACAGTCACCATGTGCACTTTCCTCAATGGGAGTAATGTCTCAAACAGTCTTCGCTTTTATCGTTCCCTGGAAGACCAGTAGTCGTTTCTGATGAACATCTGGAGGCATTCTGTAACATGTGGACTATCAGAGTGTTGATGAAACACAGAAATTGCATCGGGATAAATACAACAGTCACCATGCGCACATTCTTCCACAGGAGTAATGTCTAAAACAGTCTACGCTTTGATCGTTCCCTGGAACACCAGCAGTAGTTTCCGATGCACATCTGGTGGCATTCTGTAATATGTAGACTATCAGAGTGTTGATGAAACACAGAAATTGCATGGGGATTGAATACAGGAGTCACCATGCGCACTTTCCTCCAAGTGAGTAATTCTCAAACAGTCTATGCTTTGATCGTTCCCTGGAAGACCAGTAGTAGTTTCCGATGCATATCTGGTGCCATTCTGTAATCTGTGGACTATCAGAGTGTTGATGAAACACAGAAATTGCATCAGGATTGAATACAACAGTTACAATGCGCACTTCCCTCCATGGGAGTAATGTCCCAAACAGTCTACGATTTGATCGATCCCTGGAAGACCAGTAGTAGTTTCCGATGCACATCGGGAGGCATTCTGTAATCTGTGGACTATCAGAGTGTTGATGAAACACAGAAATTGCATCGGGATTGAATTCAACAGTCACCATGCGCACTTTCCTCCATAGGAGTAATGTTTCATAGAGTTTACGCTTTGATCCTTCCCTGGAAGGCCAGTAACAGTTTCCGATGCACATCTGGAGGCATTCTGTAATCTGTGGACTATCAGAGTGCTGATGAAACACAGAAATTGCATCGGGATTGAATACAACAGTCTCCATGCACAGTTTCCTCCATGGGGGTAATGTCTTAAACAGTCTACGCTTTGATCGTTCCCTGGAAGACCAGAAGTACTTTCAATTGCACATCTGGAGGCATTCTGTAGTCTGTGGACTATCAGAGTGTTGATGAAACACAGAAATTGCATCGGGATTGAATACAACAGTTACCATGCGCACTTTCCTCCATGGGAGTAATTCTCAAACAGTCTACGATTTGATCGTTTGCTGGAAGACCAGTAGTAGTTTCCGATGCACATCTGTTGGCATTCTGTAATTTGTGGATTATCAGAGTGTTGATGAAACACAGAAATTGCTTCGTGATTAAATACAACATTCACCATGCGCACTTTCCACCACGGGAGGTAAGTCACAAACAGTCGACGATTTGATCGTTCCCTGGAAGACCAGTAGTAGATTGCGATGCACAACTCGTGGCATTCTGTAATCTGTGGACTATCAGAGTGTTGATGAAACCCAAAAATTGCATCGGGATTGAATACAACAGTCACCATCCGCACTTTCCTGCATGGCAGTAATGTCTGATACAGTCGACGCTTTGATCGTTCGCGGGAAGACCAGTAGTAGTTACCGATGCACATCTGTTGGCATTCTGTAATTTGTGGACTATCAGAGTGTTGATGAAACATAGAAATTGCATCGGGATAAATACAACAGTCACCATGCGCACATTCTTCCATGGGAGTAATGTCTAAAACAGTCTACGCTTTGATCGTTCCCTGGAACACCAGCAGTAGTTTCCGATGCACATCTGGTGGCATTCTGTAATATGTGGACTATCAGAGTGTTGATGAAACACAGAAATTGCATCGGGATTGAATACAACAGCCACCATGCGCACTTTCCTCCATGGGAGTAATGTCCCAAACAGTCTACGCTTTGATCGATCCCTGGAAGACCAGTAGTAGTTTCCGATGCACATCGGGAGGCATTCTGTAATCTGTGGACTATCAGAGTGTTGATGACACACAGAGATTGCATCGGGATTGAATTCAACAGTCACCATGCGCACTTTCCTCCATAGGAGTAATGTTTCATAGAGTTTACGCTTTGATCCTTCCCTGGAAGGCCAGTAACAGTTTCCGATGCACATCTGGAGGCATTCTGTAATCTGTGGACTATCAGAGTGCTGATGAAACACAGAAATTGCATCGGGATTGAATACAACAGTCTCCATGCACAGTTTCCTCCATGGGGGTAATGTCTTAAACAGTCTACGCTTTGATCGTTCCCTGGAAGACCAGAAGTAGTTTCAATTGCACATCTGGAGGCATTCTGTAGTCTGTGGACTATCAGAGTGTTGATGAAACACAGAAATTGCATCGGGATTGAATACAACAGTCACCATGCGCACTTTACTCCATGGGAGTAATGTCTCTAACAGTCTACGCTTTGATCGTTCCCTGGAAGATCCGTAGTAGCTTCCGATGCACATCTAGAGGCTTTCCGTAATCTTTGGACTATCAGAGTGTTGATGAAACACAGATATTGCATCGGGATTGAATACAACAGTCACCATGCGCATTTCCTCCATGGGAGTAATGTCTCTAACAGTCTACGCTTTGATCGTTCCCCGGATGACAAGTAGTAGTTTCCGATGCATATCTGGTGGCATTCTGTAATCTGTGGAGAATCAGAGTGTTGATGAAACACTGAAATTGCATCGGGATTGAATACAACAGTCACCATGCGCACTTTTCTCCATTGTAGTAATGTGTCCAACAGTCTTCGCTTTGATCGTTCCCTGGAAGACCAGTAGTAGTTTCCGATGCATATCTGGAGGCTTTCTGTAATCTGTGGAATATCAGAGTGTTGGTGAAACACAGAAATTGGATCGGGATGGAAAACAACATTCACCATGCGCACTTTCCTCCATGGGAGTAATTCTCTAACAGTCTATGCTTTGATCGTTCTCTGGAAGACCAGTAGTAGTTTCCGATGCATATCTGGTGCCATTCTGCAATCTGTGGACTATCAGAGTGTTCATGAAACACAGAAATAGCATCGGGATTGAATACAACAGTCACCATCCGCACTTTCCTCCATGGGAGTAATGTCTGAAACAGTCTACGCTTTGATCGTTCCCTGGAAGACCAGTAGTAGTTTCCGATGCACATCTCTTGGCATTCTGTAATCTGTGGACTATCAGAGTGTTGATGAAACATAGAAATTGCATCGGGATTAAATACAACAGCCACCATGCGCACTTTACTCCATGGCAGTAATGTCTCTAACAGTCTACGCTTTGTCGTTCCCTGGAAGACCAGTAGTAGTTTCCGATGCACATCTGGAGGCTTTCCGTAATCTTTGGACTATCAGAGTGTTGATGAAACACAGAAATTGCATCGTGATTGAATACAACAGTCTCCATGCGCACTTTTCTCCATGGGAGTAATGTCCCAAACAGTCTACGCTTTAATCGTTCCCTGGAAGACCAGTAGTAGTTTCCGAGGCACATTTGGAGGCATTCTGTAATATGTGGACTATCAGAGTGTTGATGAAACACAGAAATTGCATCGGGATTGAATACAACAGCCACCATGCGCACTTTCCTCCATGGGAGTAATGTCTCAAACAGTCAACGCTTTGATCGTTCCCTGGAAGACCAGTAGTAGTTTCCGATGCACATCTGGAGGCTTTCTGTAATCTGTGGACTGTCAGAGTGTTGATGAAACACAGAAATTGCATCGGGATTGAATACAACAGTTACCATGCGCACTTTCCTCCATGGGAGTAATTCTCAAACAGTCTACGATTTGATCGTTTGCTGGAAGACCAGTAGTAGTTTCCGATGCACATCTGTTGGCATTCTGTAATTTGTGGATTATCAGAGTGTTGATGAAACACAGAAATTGCTTCGTGATTAAATACAACATTCACCATGCGCACTTTCCACCACGGGAGGTAAGTCACAAACAGTCGACGATTTGATCGTTCCCTGGAAGACCAGTAGTAGATTGCGATGCACATCTCGTGGCATTCTGTAATCTGTGGACTATCAGAGTGTTGATGAAACCCAAAAATTGCATCGGGATTGAATACAACAGTCACCATCCGCACTTTCCTGCATGGGAGTAATGTCTGATACAGTCGACGCTTTGATCGTTCGCGGGAAGACCAGTAGTAGTTTCCGATGCACATCTGGAGGCATTCTGAAATCTGTGGACTATCAGTGTGTTGATGAAACACAGAAATCGCATCGGGATTGAATACAACAGACACCATGCGCACTTTCCTCCATGGGAGTAATGTCTCAAACAGTCTACGCTTTGATCGTTCCCTGGAAGACCAGTAGTAGTTTCCGATGCACATCTGGAGGCATTCTGTAATTTTTGGACTATCAGAGTGTTGATGAAAGACAGAAATTGCATCCTGATTGAATACAACAGTCACCATGTGCACTTTCCTCAATGGGAGTAATGTCTCAAACAGTCTTCGCTTTTATCGTTCCCTGGAAGACCAGTAGTAGTTTCTGATGAACATCTGGAGGCATTCTGTAACATGTGGACTATCAGAGTGTTGATGAAACATAGAAATTGCATCGGGATAAATACAACAGTCACCATGCGCACATTCTTCCACGGGAGTAATGTCTCAAACAGTCTACGCTTTGATCGTTCCCTGGAACACCAGCAGTAGTTTCCGATGCACATCTGGTGGCATTCTGTAATATGTAGACTATCAGAGTGTTGATGAAACACAGAAATTGCATGGGGATTGAGTACAGGAGTCACCATGCGCACTTTCCTCCAAGTGAGTAATTCTCAAACAGTCTATGCTTTGATCGTTCCCTGGAAGACCAGTAGTAGTTTCCGATGCATATCTGGTGCCATTCTGTAATCTGTGGACTATCAGAGTGTTGATGAAACACAGAAATTGCATCGGGAATGAATACAACAGTCACCATGCACACTTTCCTCCATGGGAGGTATGTCTCAAACAATCTACGGTTTGATCGTTCCCTGGAAGACCAGTAGTAGTTTCCGATGCACATCTCGTGGCATTCTGTAATCTGTGGACTATCAGAGTGTTGATGAAACGCAGAAATTGCATCGGGATTGAATACAACAGTCACCATGCGCACTTTCCTCCATGGGAGTAATGTCCCAAACAGTCTACGCTTTGATCGTTCCCTGGAAGACCAGTAGTAGTTTCCGATGCACATCGGGAGGCATTCTGTTATCTGTGGACTATCAGAGTGTTGATGAAACACAGAAATTGCATCGGGATTGAATACAACAGTTACAATGCGCACTTCCCTCAATGGGAGTAATGTCCCAAACAGTCTACGCTTTGATCGATCCCTGGAAGACCAGTAGTAGTTTCCGATGCACATCCGGAGGCATTCTGTAATCTGTGGACTATCAGAGTGTTGATGAAACACAGAAATTGCATCGGGATTGAATACAACAGTCACCATGCGCACTTTCCTCCATGGGAGTAATGTTTCATAGCGTTTACGCTTTGATCGTTCACTGGAAAGCCAGTAACAGTTTCCGATGCACATCTGGAGGCATTCTGTAATCTGTATACTATCGGAGTGCTGATGAAACACAGAAATTGCATCGGGATTGAATACAACAGTCTCCATGCGCAGTTTCCTCCATGGGGGTAATGTCTTAAACAGTGTACGATTTGATCGTTCCCTGGAAGACCAGAAGTAGTTTCAATTGCACATCTGGAGGCATTCTGTAATCTGTGGACTATCAGAGTGTTGATGAATCACAGAAATTGCATCAAGATTGAATACAACAGTCACCATGCGCACTTTACTCCATGGGAGTAATGTCTCTAACAGTCTACGCTTTGATCGTTCCCTGGAAAGCCAGTAGTAGTTTCCGATGCACATTTTGTGGCATTCTGCAATCTGTGGACTATCAGGGTGTTGATGAAACACAGAAAATGCATCGGGATTGAATACAACAGTCACCATGCGCTCTTTCCTCCATGGGAGTAATGTCTCTAACAGTCTACGCTTTGATCGTTCCCCGGAAGACAAGTAGTAGTTTCCGATGCATATCTGGAGGCATTCTGTAATCTCTGGAGAATCAGAGTGTTGATGAAACACTGAAATTGCATCGGGATTGAATACAAGAGTCACCATGCGCACTTTCCTCCATGGGAGTAATGTGTCCAACAGTCTTCGCTTTGATCGTTCCCTGGAAGACCAGTAGTAGTTTCCGATGCATATCTGGAGGCTTTCTGTAATCTGTGGACTATCAGAGTGTTGATGAAACACAGAAATTGGATCGGGATTGAAAACAACATTTACCATGCGCACTTTCCTCCATGGCAGTGATTCTCAAACAGTCTATGCTTTGATCGTTCTCTGGAAGACCAGTAGTAGTTTCCGATGCATATCTGGTGCCATTCTGTAATCTGTGGACTATCAGAGTGTTCATGAAACACAGAAATTGCATAGGGAATGAATACAACAGTCACCAAGCGCACTTTCCTCCACGGGAGGTATGTCTCAAACAGTCTACGGTTTGATCGTTCCCTGGAAGACCAGTAGTAGTTTCCGATGCACTTCTGGTGGCACTGTGTAATCTGCGGACTATCAGAGTGTTGAAGCAACACAGAAATAGCATCGGGATTGAATACAACAGTCGCCATCCGCACTTTCCTCCATGGGAGTAATGTCTGAAACAGTCTACGCTTTGATCGTTCCCTGGAAGACCAGTAGTAGTTTCCGATGCTCATCTGGAGGCATTCTGTTATCTGTGGAGTATCAGAGTGTTGATGAAACAAAGAAATTGCATCGGGTTTTGAATACAACAGTTACCATGCACTTTTTCCTCCATGGGAGTAATGTCTCTAAGAGTCTACGCTTTGATCGTTCCCCGGAAGACAAATAGTAGTTTCCGATGCACATCTGAAGGCATTCTGTAATCTGTGGAGAATCAGAGTGTTGATGAAACACTGAAATTGCATCGGGATTGAATACAACATTTACCATGCGCTCTTTCCTCCATGGGAGTAATGTCTCTAACAGTCTACGCTTTGATCGTTCCCTGGAAGACCAGTAGTAGTTTCCGATGCACATCTGGAGGCTTTCTGTAATCTGTGGACTATCAGAGTGTTGATGAAACACAGAAATTTCCTCGGGATTGAATACAACAGTTACCATGCGCACTTTCCTCCATGGGAGTAATACTCAAACAGTCTACGATTTGATCGATCCCTGGAAGACCAGTAGTAGTTTCCGATGCACATCTGTTGGCATTCTGTAATCTGTTGACTATCAGAGTGTTGATGAAACACAGAAATTGCTTCGGAATTAAATACAACAGTCACCATGCGCACTTTCCACCACGGGAGGTAAGTCACAAACAGTCGACGATTTGATCGATCCCTGGAAGACCAGTAGTAGTTCGCGATGCATATCTCGTGGCATTCTGTAATCTGTGGACTATCAGAGTGTTGATGAAACACAGAAATTGCATCGGGATTGAATACAACAGTCACCATCCGCACTTTCCTGCATGGGAGTAATGTCTGATACAGTCGACGCTCTGATCGTTCGCGGGAAGACCAGTAGTAGTTTCCGATGCACATCTGGAGGCATTCTGAAATCTGTGGACTATCAGTGTGTTGATGAAACACAGAAATCGCATCGGGATTGAATACAACAGTCACCATGTGCACTTTCCTCCATGGGAGTAATGTCTCAAACAGTCTACGCTTTGATCGTTCCCTGGAAGACCAGTAGTAGTTCCCGATGCACATCTGGAGGCATTCTGTAATTTTTGGACTATCAGAGTGTTGATGAAACACAGAAATTGCATCGGGATTGAATACAACAGTCACCATGCGCACATTCTTCCACGGGAGTAATGTCTCCTACAGTCTACGCTTTGATCGTTCCGTGGAACACCAGCAGTAGTTTCCGATGCACATCTGGTGGCATTCTGTAATATGTAGACTATCAGAGTGTTGATGAAACACAGAAATTGCATGGGGATTGAATACAGGAGTCACCATGCGCACTTTCCTCCAAGGGAGTAATTCTCAAACAGTCTATGCTTTGATCGTTCCCTGGAAGACCAGTAGTAGTTTCCGATGCATATCTGGTGCCATTCTTTAATCTGTGGACTATCAGAGTGTTGATGAAACACAGAAATTGCATCGGGATTGAATACAACAGTCACCATCCGCACTTTCCTCCATGGGAGTAATGTCTGAAACAGTCTACGCTTTGATCGTTCCCTGGAAGACCAGTAGTGGTTTCCGATGCACATCTGGAGGCTTTCCGTAATCTTTAGACTATGAGAGTGTTGATGAAACACAGAAATTGCATCGGGATTGAATACAATAGTCTCCATGCGCACTTTACTCCATGGGAGTAATGTCCCAAACAGTCCACGCTTTGATCGTTCCTTGGAAGACCAGTAGTAGTTTCCGATTAACATCTGGAGGCATTCTGTAATCGGTGGACTATCAGAGTATTGATGAAACACAGAAATTGCATCGGGATTGTATACAACAGTCACCATGCGCACTTTCCTCCATGGGAGTAATGTTTCAAAGAGTTCACGCTTGGATCGTTCCCTGGAAGACCAGTAGCAGTTTCCGATGCACATCTGGAGGCATTCTGTAATCTGTGTACTATCAGAGTGTTGATGAAACACAGAAATTGCATCGGGATTGAATACAACAGTCACCATGAGCACATTCCTCCGTAAATGTAATGTCTCAAACAGTCTACGCTTTAATCGTTCCCTGGAAGACCAGTAGTAGTTTCCGATGCATATCTGGTGCCATTCTGTAATCTCTGGACTATCAGAGTGTTGATGAAACACAGAAATTGCATCGGGAATGAATACAACAATAACCATGCGCACTTTCCCCCATGGGAGTAATGTCTGAAACAGTCTACGATTTGATCGTTTGATGGAAGACCAGTAGTAGTTTCCGATGCACATCTCGTGGCATTCTGTAATCTGTGGACTATCAGAGTGTTGATGAAACACAGAAATTGCATCGGGATTGAATACAACAGTCACCATGCGCACTTTCCTCCATGGGAGTAATGTCCCAAACAGTCTACGCTTTGATCGTTCCCTGGAAGACCAGTAGTAGTTTCCGATGCACATCGGGAGGAATTCTGTATTCTGTAGACTATCAGAGTGTTGATGAAACACAGAAATTGCATCGGGATTGAATACAACAGTTACAATGCGCACTTCCCTCCATGGGAGTAATGTCCCAAACAGTCTACGCTTTGATCGATCCCTGGAAGACCAGTAGTAGTTTCCGATGCACATCGGGAGGCATTCTGTAATCTGTGGACTATCAGAGTGTTGATGAAACACAGAAATTGCATCGGGATTGAATTCAACAGTCACCATGCGCACTTTCCTCCATAGGAGTAATGTTTCATAGAGTTTACGCTTTGATCCTTCCCTGGAAGGCCAGTAACAGTTTCCGATGCACATCTGGAGGCATTCTGTAATCTGTGGACTATCAGAGTGCTGATGAAACACAGAAATTGCATCGGGATTGAATACAACAGTCTCCATGCACAGTTTCCTCCATGGGGGTAATGTCTTAAACAGTCTACGCTTTGATCGTTCCCTGGAAGACCAGAAGTAGTTTCAATTGCACATCTGGAGGCATTCTGTAGTCTGTGGACTATCAGAGTGTTGATGAAACACTGAAATTGCATCGGGATTGAATACAACAGTCACCATGCGCACTTTACTCCATGGGAGTAATGTCTCTAACAGTCTACGCTTTGATCGTTCCCTGGAAGATCCGTAGTAGCTTCCGATGCACATCTAGAGGCTTTCCGTAATCTTTGGACTATCAGAGTGTTGATGAAACACAGATATTGCATCGGGATTGAATACAACAGTCACCATGCGCATTTCCTCCATGGGAGTAATGTCTCTAACAGTCTACGCTTTGATCGTTCCCCGGATGACAAGTAGTAGTTTCCGATGCATATCTGGTGGCATTCTGTAATCTGTGGAGAATCAGAGTGTTGATGAAACACTGAAATTGCATCGGGATTGAATACAACAGTCACCATGCGCACTTTCCTCCATGGGAGTAATGTGTCCAACAGTCTTCGCTTTGATCGTTCCCTGGAAGACCAGTAGTAGTTTCCGATGCATATCTGGAGGCTTTCTGTAATCTGTGGAATATCAGAGTGTTGGTGAAACACAGAAATTGGATCGGGATTGAAAACAACATTCACCATGAGCACTTTCCTCCATGGGAGTAATTCTCAAACAGTCTATGCTTTGATCGTTCTCTGGAAGACCAGTAGTAGTTTCCGATGCATATCTGGTGCCATTCTGCAATCTGTGGACTATCAGAGTGTTCATGAAACACAGAAATAGCATCGGGATTGAATACAATAGTCACCATCCGCACTTTCCTCCATGGGAGTAATGTCTGAAACAGTCTACGCTTTGATCGTTCCCTGGAAGACCAGTAGTAGTTTCCGATGCACAGCTCTTGGCATTCTGTAATCTGTGGACTATCAGAGTGTTGATGAAACACAGAAATTGCATCGGGATTAAATACAACAGTCACCATGCGCACTTTACTCCATGGCAGTAATGTCTCTTACAGTCTACGCTTTGTCGTTCCCTGGAAGACCAGTAGTAGTTTCCGATGCACATCTGGAGGCTTTCCGTAATCTTTGGACTATCAGAGTGTTGATGAAACACAGAAATTGCATCGTGATTGAATACAACAGTCTCCATGCGCACTTTCCTCCATGGGAGTAATGTCCCAAACAGTCTACGCTTTAATCGTTCCCTGGAAGACCAGTAGTAGTTTCCGATGCACATTTGGAGGCATTCTGTAATATGTGGACTATTAGAGTGTTGATGAAACACAGAAATTGCATCGGGATTGAATACAACAGCCACCATGCGCACTTTCCTCCATGGGAGTAATGTCTCAAACAGTCAACGCCTTGATCGTTCCCTGGAAGACCAATAGTAGTTTCCGATGCTCATCTGGAGGCATTCTGTAATCTGTGGAGTATCAGAGTGTTGATGAAACAAAGAAATTGCATCGGGTTTTGAATACAACAGTTACCATGCACACTTTCCTCCATGGGAGTAATGTCTCTAAGAGTCTACGCTTTGATCGTTCCCCGGAAGACAAATAGTAGTTTCCGATGCACATCTGGAGGCATTCTGTAATCTGTGGAGAATCAGAGTGTTGATGAAACACTGAAATTGAATCGGGATTGAATACAACATTTACCATGCGCACTTTCCTCCGTGGGAGTAATGTCTCTAACAGTCTACGCTTTGATCGTTCCCTGGAAGACCAGTAGTAGTTTCCGATGCACATCTGGAGGCTTTCTGTAATCTGTGGACTGTCAGAGTGTTGATGAAACACAGAAATTGCATCGGGATTGAATACAACAGTTACCATGCGCACTTTCCTCCATGGGAGTAATTCTCAAACAGTCTACGATTTGATCGTTTGCTGGAAGACCAGTAGTAGTTTCCGATGCACATCTGTTGGCATTCTGTAATTTGTGGATTATCAGAGTGTTGATGGAACACAGAAATTGCTTCGTGATTAAATACAACATTCACCATGCGCACTTTCCACCACTGGAGGTAAGTCACAAACAGTCGACGATTTGATCGTTCCCTGGAAGACCAGTAGTAGATTGCGATGCACATCTCGTGGCATTCTGTAATCTGTGGACTATCAGAGTGTTGATGAAACCCAAAAATTGCATCGGGATTGAATACAACAGTCACCATCCGCACTTTCCTGCATGGGAGTAATGTCTGATACAGTCGACGCTTTGATCGTTCGCGGGAAGACCAGTAGTAGTTTCCGATGCACATCTGGAGGCATTCTGAAATCTGTGGACTATCAGTGTGTTGATGAAACACAGAAATCGCATCGGGATTGAATACAACAGACACTATGCGCACTTTCCTCCATGGGAGTAATGTCTCAAACAGTCTACGCTTTGATCGTTCCCTGGAAGACCAGTAGTAGTTTCCGATGCACATCTGGAGGCATTCTGTAATTTTTGGACTATCAGAGTGTTGATGAAACACAGAAATTGCATCCTGATTGAATACAACAGTCACCATGTGCACATTCCTCAATGGGAGTAATGTCTCAAACAGTCTTCGCTTTTATCGTTCCCTGGAAGACCAGTAGTAGTTTCTGATGAACATCTGGAGGCATTCTGTAACATGTGGACTATCAGAGTGTTGATGAAACATAGAAATTGCATCGGGATAAATACAACAGTCACCATACGCACATTCTTCCACGGGAGTAATGTCTCAAACAGTCTACGCTTTGATCGTTCCCTGGAACACCAGCAGTAATTTCCGATGCACATCTGGTGGCATTCTGTAATATGTAGACTATCAGAGTGTTGATGAAACACAGAAATTGCATGGGGATTGAATACAGGAGTCACCATGCGCACTTTCCTCCAAGTGAGTAATTCTCAAACAGTCTATGCTTTGATCGTTCCCTGGAAGACCAGTAGTAGTTTCCGATGCATATCTGGTGCCATTCTGTAATCGGTGGACTATCAGAGTGTTGATGAAACACAGAAATTGCATCGGGAATGAATACAACAGTCACCATGCACACTTTCCTCCATGGGAGGTATGTCTCAAACAGTCTACGCTTTGATCGTTCCCTGGAAGACCAGTAGTAGTTTCCGATGCACATCGGGAGGCATTCTGTATTCTGTGGACTATCAGAGTGTTGATGAAACACAGAAATTGCATCGGGATTGAATACAACAGTTACAATGCGCACTTCCCTCAATGGGAGTAATGTCCCAAACAGTCTACGCTTTGATCGATCCCTGGAAGACCAGTAGTAGTTTCCGATGCACATCCGGAGGCATTCTGTAATCTGTGGACTATCAGAGTGTTGATGAAACACAGAAATTGCATCGGGATTGAATACAACAGTCACCATGCGCACTTTCCTCCATGGGAGTAATGTTTCATAGCGTTCACGCTTTGATCGTTCACTGGAAAGCCAGTAACAGTTTCCGATGCACATCTGGAGGCATTCTGTAATCTGTGGACTATCGGAGTGCTGATGAAACACAGAAATTGCATCGGGATTGAATACAACAGTCTCCATGCGCAGTTTCCTCCATGGGGGTAATGTCTTAAACAGTGTACGATTTGATCGTTCCCTGGAAGACCAGAAGTAGTTTCAATTGCACATCTGGAGGCATTCTGTAATCTGTGGACTATCAGAGTGTTGATGAATCACAGAAATTGCATCGGGATTGAATACAACAGTCACCATGCGCACTTTACTCCATGGGAGTAATGTCTCTAACAGTCTACGCTTTGATCGTTCCCTGGAAAGCCAGTAGTAGTTTCCGATGCACATTTTGTGGCATTCTGCAATCTGTGGACTATCAGGGTGTTGATGAAACACAGAAATTGCATCGGGATTGAATACAACAGTCACCATGCGCTCTTTCCTCCATGGGAGTAATGTCTCTAACAGTCTACGCTTTGATCGTTCCCCGGAAGACAAGTAGTAGTTTCCGATGCATATCTGGAGGCATTCTGTAATCTGTGGAGAATCAGAGTGTTGATGAAACACTGAAATTGCATCGGGATTGAATACAACAGTCACCATGCGCACTTTCCTCCATGGGAGTAATGTGTCCAACAGTCTACGCTTTGATCGTTCCCTGGAAGACCAGTAGTAGTCTCCGATGCATATCTGGAGGCTTTCTGTAATCTGTGGACTATCAGAGTGTTGATGAAACACAGAAATTGGATCGGGATTGAAAACAACATTCACCATGCGCACTTTCCTCCATGGCAGTAATTCTCAAACTGTCTATGCTTTGATCGTTCTCTGGAAGACCAGTAGTAGTTTCCGATGCATATCTGGTGCCATTCTGTAATCTGTGGACTATCAGAGTGTTCATGAAACACAGAAATTGCATAGGGAATGAATACAACAGTCACCAAGCGCACTTTCCTCCACGGGAGGTATGTCTCAAACAGTCTACGGTTTGATCGTTCCCTGGAAGACCAGTAGTAGTTTCCGATGCACTTCTGGTGGCATTGTGTAATCTGCGGACTATCAGAGTGTTGAAGCAACACAGAAATAGCATCGGGATTGAATACAACAATCACCATCCGCACTTTCCTCCATGGGAGTAATATCTGAAACAGTCTACGCTTTGATCGTTCCCTGGAAGACCAGTAGTAGTTTCCGATGCATATCTGGTGCCATTCTGTAATCTGTGGACTATCAGAGTGTTCATGAAACACAGAAATTGCATAGGGAATGAATACAACAGTCACCAAGCGCACTTTCCTCCACGGGAGGTATGTCTCTAACAGTCTACGCTTTGTCGTTCCCTGGAAGACCAGTAGTAGTTTCCGATGCACATCTGGAGGCTTTCCGTAATCTTTGGACTATCAGAGTGTTGATGAAACACAGATATTGCATCGGGATTGAATACAACAGTCTCCATGCGCACTTTCCTCCATGGGAGTAATGTCCCAAACAGTCTACGCTTTAATCGTTCCCGGGAAGACCAGTAGTAGTTTCCGATTAACATCTGGAGGCATTCTGTAATCAGTGGACTATCAGAGTATTGATGAAACACAGAAATTGCATCGGGATTGTATACAACAGTCACCATGCGCACTTTCCTCCATGGGAATAATGTTTCAAAGAGTTCACGCTTTGATCGTTCCCTGGAAGACCAGTAGCAGTTTCCGATGCACATCTGGAGGCATTCTGTAATCTGTGTACTATCAGAGTGTTGATGAAACACAGAAATTGCATCGGGATTGAATACAACAGTCACCATGAGAACATTCCTCCGTAAAAGTAATGTCTCAAACAGTCTACGCTTTAATCGTTCCCTGAAAGACCAGTAGTAGTTTCCGATGCACATTTGGAGGCATTCTGTAATATGTGGACTTTTAATGTGTTGATGAAACACAGAAATTACATCGGGATTGATTACAACAGCCACCATGCGCACTTCCTCCATGGGAGTAATGTCTCAAACAGTCAACGCTTTGATCGTTCCCTGGAAGACCAGTAGTAGTTTCCGATGCTCATCTGGAGGCATTCTGTTATCTGTGGAGTATCAGAGTGTTGATGAAACAAAGAAATTGCATCGGGTTTTGAATACAACAGTTACCATGCACTTTTTCCTCCATGGGAGTAATGTCTCTAAGAGTCTACGCTTTGATCGTTCCCCGGAAGACAAATAGTAGTTTCCGATGCACATCTGGAGGCATTCTGTAATCTGTGGAGAATCAGAGTGTTGATGAAACACTGAAATTGCATCGGGATTGAATACAACATTTACCATGCGCTCTTTCCTCCATGGGAGTAATGTCTCTAACAGTCTACGCTTTGATCGTTCCCTGGAAGACCAGTAGTAGTTTCCGATGCACATCTGGAGGCTTTCTGTAATCTGTGGACTATCAGAGTGTTGATGAAACACAGAAATTTCCTCGGGATTGAATACAACAGTTACCATGCGCACTTTCCTCCATGGGAGTAATACTCAAACAGTCTACGATTTGATCGTTCCCTGGAAGACCAGTAGTAGTTTCCGATGCACATCTGTTGACATTCTGTAATCTGTTGACTATCAGAGTGTTGATGAAACACAGAAATTGCTTCGGGATTAAATACAACAGTCACCATGCGCACTTTCCACCACGGGAGGTAAGTCACAAACAGTCGACGATTTGATCGTTCCCTGGAAGACCAGTTGTAGTTTGCGATGCACATCTCGTGGCATTCTGTAATCTGTGGACTATCAGAGTGTTGATGAAACACAGACATTGCATCGGGATTGAATACAACAGTCACCATCCGCACTTTCCTGCATGGGAGTAATGTCTGATACAGTCGACGCTCTGATCGTTCGCGGGAAGACCAGTAGTAAATTCCGATGCACATCTGGAGGCATTCTGAAATCTGTGGACTATCAGTGTGTTGATGAAACACAGAAATCGCATCGGGATTGAATACAACAGTCACCATGCGCACTTTCCTCCATGGGAGTAATGTCTCAAACAGTCTACGCTTTGATCTTTCCCTGGAAGACCAGTACTAGTTCCCGATGCACATCTGGAGGCATTCTGTAATTTTTGGACTATCAGAGTGTTGATGAAACACAGAAATTGCATCGGGATTGAATACAACAGTCACCAAGCGCACTTTCCTCCATGGGAGTAATGTCTCAAACAGTCTACGCTTTGATCGTTCCCTGGAAGACCAGATGTAGTTTCCGATGCACATCCGGAGGCATTCTGTAATTTTTGGACTATCAGAGTGTTGATGAAACACAGAAATTGCTTCGGGATTGAATACAACAGTCACCATGCGCACTTTCCTCCATGCGAGTAATGTCTCAAGGAGTTTACGATTTGATCGTTCCCTGGAAGACCAGTAGTAGTTTCCGATGCACATCTGGAGGCATTCTGTAATCTGTGGACTATCAGAGTGTTGAGGAAACACAGAAATTGCATCCTGATTGAATACAACAGTCACCATGTGCACTTTCCTCAATGGGAGTAATGTCTCAAACAGTCTGCGCTTTTATCGTTCCCTGGAAGGCCAGTAGTAGTTTCCGATGAACATCTGGAGGCATTCTGTAACATGTGGACTATCAGAGTGTTAATGAAACATAGAAATTGCATCGGGATGAATACAACAGTAACCATGCGCACATTCTTCCACAGGAGTAATGTCTCCTACAGTCTACGCTTTGATCGTTCCGTGGAACACCAGCAGTAGTTTCCGATGCACATCTGGTGGCATTCTGTAATATGTAGACTATCAGAGTGTTGATGAAACACAGAAATTGCATGGGGATTGAATACAGGAGTCACCATGCGCACTTTCCTCCAAATGAGTAATTCTCAAACAGTCTATGCTTTGATCGTTCCCTGGAAGACCAGTAGTAGTTTCCGATGCATATCTGGTGCCATTCTTTAATCTGTGGACTATCAGAGTGTTGATGAAACAAAGAAATTGCATCGGGATTGAATACAACAGTCACCATGAGCACATTCCTCCATAAAAGCAATGTCTCAAACAGTCTACGCTTTGATCGTTCCCTGGAAGACCAGTAGTAGTTCCCGATGCACATCTGGAGGCTTTCTGTAATTTTTGGACTATCAGAGTGTTGATGAAACACAGAAATTGCATCGGGATTGAATACAACAGTCACCATGCGCACTTTCCTCCATGGGAGTAATGTCTCAAACAGTCTACGCTTTGATCGTCCCCTGGAAGACCAGTAGTAGTTTCCGATGCACATCTGGAGGCTTTCCGTAATCTTTGGACTATCAGAGTGTTGATGAAACACAGAAATTGCATCGGGATTGAATACAATAGTCTCCATGCGCACTTTACTCCATGGGAGTAATGTCCCAAACAGTCCACGCTTTGATCGTTCCCTGGAAGACCAGTAGTAGTTTCCGATTAACATCTGGAGGCATTCTGTAATCGGTGGACTATCAGAGTATTGATGAAACACAGAAATTGCATCGGGATTGTATACAACAGTCACCATGCGCACTTTCCTCCATTGTAGTAATGTTTCAAAGAGTTCACGCTTTGATCGTTCCCTGGAAGACCAGTAGCAGTTTCCGATGCACATCTGGAGGCATTCTGTAATCTGTGTACTATCAGAGTGTTGATGAAACACAGAAATTGCATCGGGATTGAATACAACAGTCACCATGAGCACATTCCTCCGTAAATGTAATGTCTCAAACAGTCTACGCTTTAATCGTTCCCTGGAAGACCAGTAGTAGTTTCCGATGCATATCTAGTGCCATTCTGTAATCTGTGGACTATCAGAGTGTTGATGAAACACAGAAATTGCATCGGGAATGAATACAACAATCACCATGCGCACTTTCCTCCACGGGAGGTATGTCTCAAACAGTCTACGGTTTTATCGTTTCCTGGAAGACCAGTAGTAGTTTCCGATGCACATCTGGTGGCATTCTGTAATCTGTGGACTATCAGAGTGTTGATGAAACACAGAAATAGCATCGGGATTGAATAAAACAGTCACCATCCGCACTTTCCTCCATGGGAGTAATGTCTGAAACAGTCTACGATTTGATCGTTTGATGGAAGACCAGTAGCAGTTTCCGATGCACATCTCGTGGCATTCTGTAATCTGTGGACTATCAGAGTGTTGATGAAACACAGATATTGCATCGGGATTGAATACAACAGTCACCATGCGCACTTTCCTCCATGGGAGTAATGTCCCAAACAGTCTACGCTTTGATCGTGCCCTGGAAGACCAGTAGTAGTTTCCGATGCACATATGGAGGCATTCTGTATTCTGTAGACTATCAGAGTGTTGATGAAACACAGAAATTGCATCGGGATTGAATACAACAGTTACAATGCGCACTTCCCTCCATGGGAGTAATGTCCCAAACAGTCTACGCTTTGATCGATCCCTGGAAGACCAGTAGTAGTTTCCGATGCACATCGGGAGGCATTCTGTAATCTGTGGACTATCAGAGTGTTGATGAAACACAGAAATTGCATCGGGATTGAATTCAACAGTCACCATGCGCACTTTCCTCCATAGGAGTAATGTTTCATAGAGTTTACGCTTTGATCCTTCCCTGGAAGGCCAGTAACAGTTTCCGATGCACATCTGGAGGCATTCTGTAATCTGTGGACTATCAGAGTGTTGATGAAACACAGAAATTGCATCGGGATTGAATACAACAGTCTCCATGCACAGTTTCCTCCATGGGGGTAATGTCTTAAACAGTCTACGCTTTGATCGTTCCCTGGAAGACCAGAAGTAGTTTCAATTGCACATCTGGAGGCATTCTGTAGTCTGTGGACTATCAGAGTGTTGATGAAACACAGAAATTGCATCGGGATTGAATACAACAGTCACCATGCGCACTTTACTCCATGGGAGTAATGTCTCTAACAGTCTACGCTTTGATCGTTCCCTGGAAGATCCGTAGTAGCTTCCGATGCTCATCTAGAGGCTTTCCGTAATCTTTGGACTATCAGAGTGTTGATGAAACACAGATATTGCATCGGGATTGAATACAACAGTCACCATCCGCGCTTTCCTCCATGGGAGTAATGTCTCTAACAGTCTACGCTTTGATCGTTCCCCGGATGACAAGTAGTAGTTTCCGATGCATATCTGGTGGCATTCTGTAATCTGTGGAGAATCAGAGTGTTGATGAAACACTGAAATTGCATCGGGATTGAATACAACAGTCACCATGCGCACTTTCCTCCATGGGAGTAATGTGTCCAACAGTCTTCGCTTTGATCGTTCCCTGGAAGACCAGTAGTAGTTTCCGATGCATATCTGGAGGCTTTCTGTAATCTGTGGAATATCAGAGTGTTGGTGAAACACAGAAATTGGATCGGGATTGAAAACAACATTCACCATGCGCACTTTCCTCCATGGGAGTAATTCTCAAACAGTCTATGCTTTGATCGTTCTCTGGAAGACTAGTAGTAGTTTCCGATGCATATCTGGTGCCATTCTGCAATCAGTGGACTATCAGAGTGTTCATGAAACACAGAAATAGCTTCGGGATTGAATACAACAGTCACCATCCGCACTTTCCTCCATGGGAGTAATGTCTGAAACAGTCTACGCTTTGATCGTTCCCTGGAAGACCAGTAGTAGTTTCCGATGCACATCTCTTGGCATTCTGTAATCTGTGGACTATGAGAGTGTTGATGAAACACAGAAATTGCATCGGGATTAAATACAACAGTCACCATGCGCACTTTACTCCATGGCAGTAATGTCTCTAACAGTCTACGCTTTGTCGTTCCCTGGAAGACCAGTAGTAGTTTCCGATGCACATCTGGAGGCTTTCCGTAATCTTTGGACTATCAGAGTGTTGATGAAACACAGAAATCGCATCGTGATTGAATACAACAGTCTCCATGCGCATTTTCCTCCATGGGAGTAATGTCCCAAACAGTCTACGCTATAATCGTTCCCTGGAAGACCAGTAGTAGTTTCCGATGCACATTTGGAGGCATTCTGTAATATGTGGACTATTAGAGTGTTGATGAAACACAGAAATTGCATCGGGATTGAATACAACAGCCACCATGCGCACTTTCCTCCATGGGAGTAATGTCTCAAACAGTCAACGCCTTGATCGTTCCCTGGAAGACCAATAGTAGTTTCCGATGCTCATCTGGAGGCATTCTGTAATCTGTGGAGTATCAGAGTGTTGATGAAACAAAGAAATTGCATCGGGTTTTGAATACAACAGTTACCATGCACACTTTCCTCCATGGGAGTAATGTCTCTAAGAGTCTACGCTTTGATCGTTCCCCGGAAGACAAATAGTAGTTTCCGATGCACATCTGGAGGCATTCTGTAATCTGTGGAGAATCAGAGTGTTGATGAAACACTGAAATTGAATCGGGATTGAATACAACATTTACCATGCGCACTTTCCTCCGTGGGAGTAATGTCTCTAACAGTCTACGCTTTGATCGTTCCCTGGAAGACCGGTAGTAGTTTCCGATGCACATCTGGAGGCTTTCTGTAATCTGTGGACTGTCAGAGTGTTGATGAAACACAGAAATTGCATCGGGATTGAATACAACAGTTACCATGCGCACTTTCATCCATGGGAGTAATTCTCAAACAGTCTACGATTTGATCGTTTGCTGGAAGACCAGTAGTAGTTTCCGATGCACATCTGCTGGCATTCTGTAATTTGTGGATTATCAGAGTGTTGATGAAACACAGAAATTGCTTCGTGATTAAATACAACATTCACCATGCGCACTTTCCACCACGGGAGGTAAGTCACAAACAGTCGACGATTTGATCGTTCCCTGGAAGACCAGTAGTAGATTGCGATGCACATCTCGTGGCATTCTGTAATCTGTGGACTATCAGAGAGTTGATGAAACCCAAAAATTGCATCGGGATTGAATACAACAGTCACCGTCCGCACTTTCCTGCATGGGAGTAATGTCTGATACAGTCGACGCTTTGATCGTTCGCGGGAAGACCAGTAGTAATTTCCGATGCACATCTCCAGGCATTCTGAAATCTGTGGACTATCAGTGTGTTGACGAAACACAGAAATCGCATCGGGATTGAATACAACAGACACCATGCGCACTTTCCTCCATGGGAGTAATGTCTCAAACAGTCTATGCTTTGATCGTTCCCTGGAAGACCAGTAGTAGTTTCCGATGCACATCTGTTGGCATTCTGTAATTTGTGGATTATCAGAGTGTTGATGAAACACAGAAATTGCTTCGTGATTAAATACAACATTCACCATGCGCACTTTCCACCACGGGAGGTAAGTCACAAACAGTCGACGATTTGATCGTTCCCTGGAAGACCAGTAGTAGATTGCGATGCACATCTCGTGGCATTCTGTAATCTGTGGACTATCAGAGAGTTGATGAAACCCAAAAATTGCATCGGGATTGAATACAACAGTCACCATCCGCACTTTCCTGCATGGGAGTAATGTCTGATACAGTCGACGCTTTGATCGTTCGCGGGAAGACCAGTAGTAGTTTCCGATGCACATCTGGAGGCATTCTGAAATCTGTGGACTATCAGTGTGTTGATGAAACACAGAAATCGCATCGGGATTGAATACAACAGACACCATGCGCACTTTCCTCCATGGGAGTAATGTCTCAAACAGTCTATGCTTTGATCGTTCCCTGGAAGACCAGTAGTAGTTTCCGATGCATATCTGGTGCCATTCTGTAATCTGTGGACTATCAGAGTTTTAATGAAACACAGAAATTGCATCGGGAATGAATACAACAGTCACCATGCACACTTTCCTCCATGGGAGGTATGTCTCAAACAGTCTACGGTTTGATCGTTCCCTGGAAGACTAGTAGTAGTTTCCGATGCACATCTCGTGGCATTCTGTAATCTGTGGACTATCAGAGTGTTAATGAAACTCAGAAATTGCATCGGGATTGAATAGAACAGTCACCATGCGCACTTTCCTCCATGGGAGTAATGTCCCAAACAGTCTACGCTTTGATCGTTCCCTGGAAGACCAGTAGTAGTTTCCGATGCACATCGGGAGGCATTCTGTATTCTGTGGACTATCAGAGTGTTGATGAAACACAGAAATTGCATCGGGATTGAATACAACAGTTACAATGCGCACTTCCCTCAATGGGAGTAATGTCCCAAACAGTCTACGCTCTGATCGATCCCTGGAAGACCAGTAGTAGTTTCCCATGCACATCCGGAGACATTCTGTAATCTGTGGACTATCAGAGTGTTGATGAAACACAGAAATTGCATCGGGATTGAATACAACAGTCACCATGCGCACTTTCCTCCATGGGAGTAATGTTTCATAGCGTTTACGCTTTGATCGTTCACTGGAAAGCCAGTAACAGTTTCCGATGCACATCTGGAGGCATTCTGTAATCTGTGGACTATCGGAGTGCTGATGAAACACAGAAATTGCATCGGGATTGAATACAACAGTCTCCATGCGCAGTTTCCTCCATGGGGGTAATGTCTTAAACAGTGTACGATTTGATCGTTCCCTGGAAGACCAGAAGTAGTTTCAATTGCACATCTGGAGGCATTCTGTAATCTGTGGACTATCAGAGTGTTGATGAATCACAGAAATTGCATCGGGATTGAATACAACAGTCACCATGCGCACTTTACTCCATGGGAGTAATGTCTCCAACAGTCTACGCTTTGATCGTTCCCTGGAAAGCCAGTAGTAGTTTCCGATGCACATTTTGTGGCATTCTGCAATCTGTGGACTATCAGGGTGTTGATGAAACACAGAAAATGCATCGGGATTGAATACAACAGTCACCATGCGCTCTTTCCTCCATGGGAGTAATGTCTCTAAAAGTCTACGCTTTGATCGTTCCCCGGAAGACAAGTAGTAGTTTCCGATGCATATCTGGAGGCTTTCTGTAATCTGTGGAGAATCAGAGTGTTGATGAAACACTGAAATTGCATCGGGATTGAATACAACAGTCACCATGCGCACTTTCCTCCATGGGAGTAATGTGTCCAACAGTCTTCGCTTTGATCGTTCCCTGGAAGACCAGTAGTAGTTTCCGATGCACATCTGGAGGCTATCTGTAATCTGTGGACTATCAGAGTGTTGATGAAACACAGAAATTGCATCGGGATTGAATACAACAGTTACCATGCTCACTTTCCTCCATGGGAGTAATGTCCCTAACAGTCTATGATTTGATCGTTCCCTGGAAGACCAGTAGTAGTTTCCGATGCACATCTGGAGGCTATCTGTAATCTGTGGACTATCAGACTGTTGATGAAACGCAGAAATTGCATCGGGATTGAATACAACAGTTACCACGCGCACTTTCCTACATGGGAGCAATTCTCAAACAGTCTACGATTTGATCGTTCCCAGGAAGACCAGTAGTAGTTTCCGATGCAAATCTGGTGCCATCCTGTAATCTGTGGACTATCAGAGTGTTGATGAAACACAGAAATTGCAGCGGGATTGAATACAACAGTCACCATCCGCACTTTCCTGTATGTGAGTAATGTCTGAAACAGTCTACGCTTTGATCGTTCCCGGGAAGACCAGTAATAGTTTCTGATGCACATCTCGTGGCATTCTGTAATCTGTGGACTATCAGAGTGTTGATGAAACACAGAAAATGCATCGGGATTGATTACAACAGTTACAATGCGCTACTCTCCTCCATGGGTGTAATGTCCCAAAGAGTTCACGCTTTGATCGTTCCCTGAAAGACCAGTAGTAGTTTCCGATGCACATCTGGAGGCATTCTGTAATCTGTGGACCATCAGAGTGTTGATGAAACACAGAAATTGCATCGGGATTGAATACAACAGTCACCATGCGCACTTTCCTCCATGGGAGTAATGTCTCAAGGAGTTTACGATTTGATCGTTCCCTGGAAGACCAGTAGTAGTTTCCGATGCACATCTGGAGGCTTTCCGTAATCTTTGGACTATCAGAGTGTTGATGAAACACAGAAATTGCATCGGGATTGAATACAACAGTCACCATCCGCACTTTCCTCCATGGGAGTAATGTCTCAAACAGTCTGCGCTTTTATCGTTCCCTGGAAGACCAGTAGTAGTTTCCGATGCACATCTGGTGGCATTCTGTAATATGTAGACTATCAGAGTATTGATGAAACACAGAAATAGCATGGGGATTGAATACAGGAGTCACCATGCGCACTTTCTTCCAAGGGAGTAATTCTCAAACACTCAATGCTTTGATCGTTCCCTGGAAGACCAGTAGTAGTTTCCGATGCACATCTGGAGGCTTTCTGTAATCTGTGGACTATCAGAGTGTTGATGAAACACAGAAATTGCCTCGGGATTGAATACAACAGTTACCATGCGCACTTTCCTCCATGGGAGTAATTCCCTAACAGTCTACGATTTGATCGTTACCTGGAAGACCAGTAGTAGTTTCCGATGCACATCTGTTGGCATTCTGTAATCTGTGGACTATCAGAGTGTTGATGAAACACAGAAATTGCTTCGGGATTAAATACAACAGTCACCATGCGCACTTTCCACCACGGGAGGTAAGTCACAAACAGTCGACGATTTGATCGTTCCCTGGAAGACCAGTAGTAGTTTGCGATGCACATCTCGTGGCATTCTGTAATCTGTGGACTATCAGAGTGTTGATGAAACACAGAAATTGCATCGGGATTGAATACAACAGTCACCATCCACACTTTCCTGCATGGGAGTAATGTCTGATACAGTCGACGCTTTGATCGTTCGTGGGAAGACCAGTAGTAGTTTCCGATGCACATCTGGAGGCATTCTGAAATCTGTGGACTATCAGTGTGTTGATGAAACACAGAAATCGCATCGGGATTGAATACAACAGTCACCATGCGCACTTTCCTCCATGGGAGTAATGTCTCAAACAGTCTACGCTTTGATCGTTCCCTGGAAGACCAGTAGTAGTTCCCGATGCACATCTGGAGGCTTTCTGTAATTTTTGGACTATCAGAGTGTTGATGAAACACAGAAATTGCATCGGGATTGAATACAACAGTCACCATGCGCACTTTCCTCCATGGGAGTAATGTCTCAAACAGTCTACGCTTTGATCGTTCCCTGGAAGACCAGTAGTAGTTTCCGATGCACATCTGGAGGCATTCTGTAATTTTTGGACTATCAGAGTGTTGATGAAACACAGAAATTGCATCGGGATTGAATACAACAGTCACCATGCGCACTTTCCTCCATGGGAGTAATGTCTCAAGGAGTTTACGATTTGATCGTTCCCTGGAAGACCAGTAGTAGTTTCCGATGCACATCTGGAGGCATTCTGTAATCTGTGGACTATCAGAGTGTTGAGGAAACACAGAAATTGCATCCTGATTGAATACAACAGTCACCATGTGCACTTTCCTCAATGGGAGTAATGTCTCAAACAGTCTGCGCTTTTATCGTTCCCTGGAAGACTAGTAGTAGTTTCCGATGAACATCTGGAGGCATTCTGTAACATGTGGACTATCAGAGTGTTGATGAAACATAGAAATTGCATCGGGATGAATACAACAGTCACCATGCGCACATTCTTCCACGGGAGTAATGTCTCAAACAGTCGACGCTTTGATCGATCCGTGGAACACCAGCAGTAGTTTCCGATGCACATCTGGTGGCATTCTGTAATATGTAGACTATCAGAGCGTTGATGAAACAGAGAAATTACATCGGGATTGAATACAACAGTCTCCATTCGCACTTTCCTCCATGGGAGTAATGTCTGAAACAGTCTACGCTTTGATCGTTCCCTGGAAGACCAGTAGTAGTTTCCGATGCACATCAGGAGGCTTTCCTTAATCTTTGGACTATCAGAGTGTTGATGAAACACAGAAATTGCATCGGGATTGAATACAACAGTCACCATCCGCACTTTCCTGCATGGGAGTAATGTCTGATACAGTCGACGCTTTGATCGTTCGCGGGAAGACCAGTAGTAGTTTCCGATGCACATCTGGAGGCATTCTGAAATCTGTGGACTATCAGTGTATTGATGAAACACAGAAAACGCATCGGGATTGAATACAACAGTCACCATGCGCACTTTCCTCCATGGGAGTAATGTCTCAAACAGTCTACGCTTTGATCGTTCCCTGGAAGACCAGTAGTAGTTCCCGATGCACATCTGGAGGCTTTCTGTAATTTTTGGACTATCAGAGTGTTGATGAAACACAGAAATTGCATCGGGATTGAATACAACAGTCACCATGCGCACTTTCCTCCATGGGAGTAATGTCTCAAACAGTCTACGCTTTGATCGTTCCCTGGAAGACCAGTAGTAGTTTCCGATGCACATCTGGAGGCATTCTGTAATCTGTGGACTATCAGAGTGTTGAGGAAACACAGAAATTGCATCCTGATTGAATACAACAGTCACCATGTGCACTTTCCTCAATGGGAGTAATGTCTCAAACAGTCTGTGCATTTATCGTTCCCTGGAAAACCAGTAGTAGTTTCCGATGAACATCTGGAGGCATTCTGTAACATGTGGACTATCAGAGTGTTGATGAAACATAGAAATTGCATCGGGATGAATACAACAGTCACCATGCGCACATTCTTCCACGGGAGTAATGTCTCAAACAGTCTACGCTTTGATCGTTCCGTGGAACACCAGCAGTAGTTTCCGATTCACATCTGGTGGCATTCTGTAATATGTAGACTATCAGAGTGTTGATGAAACACAGAAATTGCATGGGGATTGAATACAGGAGTCACCATGCGCACTTTCCCCCAAGGGAGTAATTCTCAAACAGTCTATGCTTTGATCGTTCCCTGGAAGACCAGTAGTAGTTTCCGATGCATATCTGGTGACAATCTGTAATCTGTGGACTATCAGAGCGTTGATGAAACACAGAAATTGCATCGGGATTGAATACAACAGTCACCATCCGCACTTTCCTCCATGGGAGTAATGTCTGAAACAGTCTACGCTTTGATCGTTCCCTGGAAGACCAGTAGTAGTTTCCGATGCACATCTGGAGGCTTTCCGTAATCTTTGGACTATCATTGTGTTGATGAAACACAGAAATTGCATCGGGATTGAATACAACAGTCTCCATGCGCACTTTCCTCCATGGGAGTAATGTCCCAAACAGTCTACGCTTTGATCTTTCCCTGGAAGATCAGTAGTAGTTTCCGATTAACATCTGGAGGCATTCTGTAATCGGTGGACTATCAGAGTATTGATGAAACACAGAAATTGCATCGGGATTGTATACAACAGTCACCATGCGCACTTTCCTCCATGGGAGTAATGTTCCAAAGAGTTCACGCTTTGATCGTTCCCTGGAAGACCAGTAGCAGTTTCCGATGCACATCTGGAGGCATTCTGTAATCTGTGTACTATCAGAGTGTTGATGAAACACAGAAATTGCATCGGGATTGAATACAACAGTCACCATGAGCACATTCCTCCGTAAAAGTAATGTCTCAAAAAGTCTACGCTTTAATCGTTCCCTGGAAGACCAGTAGTAGTTTCGGATGCATATCTGGTGCCATTCTGTAATCTGTGGACTATCAGAGTGTTGATGAAACACAGAAAATGCATCGGGATTGATTACAACAGTTACCATGCGCACTCTCCTCCATGGGTGTAATGTCCCAAAGAGTTCACGCTTTTGATCGTTCCCTGAAAGACCAGTAGTAGTTTCCGATGCACATCTGGAGGCATTCTGTAATCTGTGGACCATCAGAGTGTTGATGAAACACAGAAATTGCATCGGGAATGAATACAACAGTCACCATGCGCACTTAACTCCATGGGAGTAATGTCTCTAACAGTCTACGCTTTGATCGTTCCCTGGAAGACCAGTAGTAGTTTCCGATGCACATCTGGAGGCTTTCCGTAATCTTTGGACTATCAGAGTGTTGATGAAACACAGAAATTGCATCGGGATTGAATACAACAGTCACCAACCGCACTTTCCTCCATGGGAGTAATGTCTCAAACAGTCTGCGCTTTTATCGTTCCCTGGAAAACCAGTAGTAGTTTCCGATGAACATCTGGAGGCATTCTGTAACATGTGGACTATCAGAGTGTTGATGAAACATAGAAAATGCATCGGGATGAATACAACAGTCACCATGCGCACATTCTTCCACAGGAGTAATGTCTCAAACACTCTACGTTTTAATCGTTCCCTGGAACACCAGCAGTAGTTTCCGATGCACATCTGGTGGCATTCTGTAATATGTAGACTATCAGAGTATTGATGAAACACAGAAATTGCATGGGGATTGAATACAGGAGTCACCATGCGCACTTTCTTCCAAGGGAGTAATTCTCAAACAGTCTATGCTTTGATCGTTCCCTGGAAGACCAGTAGTAGTTTCCGATGCACATCTGGAGGCTTTCTGTAATCTGTGGACTATCAGAGTGTTGATGAAACACAGAAATTGCCTCTGGATTGAATACAACAGTTACCATGCGCACTTTCCTCCATGGGAGGAATTCTCAAACAGTCTACGATTTGATCGTTACCAGGAAGACCAGTAGTAGTTTGCGATGCACATCTCGTGGCATTCTGTAATCTGTGGACTATCAGAGTGTTGATGAAACACAGAAATTGCATCGGGATTGAATACAACAGTCACCATCCGCACTTTCCTGCATGGGAGTAATGTCTGATACAGTCGACGCTTTGATCGTTCGCGGGAAGACCAGTAGTAGTTTCCGATGCACATCTGGAGGCATTCTGAAATCTGTGGACTATCAGTGTGTTGATGAAACACAGAAATCGCATCGGGATTGAATACAACAGTCACCATGCGCACTTTCCTCCATGGGAGTAATGTCTCAAACAGTCTACGCTTTGATCGTTCCCTGGAAGACCAGTAGTAGTTCCCGATGCACATCTGGAGGCTTTCTGTAATTTTTGGACTATCAGAGTGTTGATGAAACACAGAAATTGCATCGGGATTGAATACAACAGTCACCATGCGTACTTTCCTCCATGGGAGTAATGTCTCAAACAGTCTACGCTTTGATCGTTCCCTGGAAGACCAGTAGTAGTTTCCGATGCACATCTGGAGGCATTCTGTAATTTTTGGACTATCAGAGTGTTGATGAAACACAGAAATTGCATCGGGATTGAATACAACAGTCACCATCCGCACTTTCCTCCATGGGAGTAATGTCTGAAACAGTCTACGCTTTGGTCGTTCCCTGGAAGACCAGTAGTAGTTTCCGATGCACATCTGGAGGCTTTCCGTAATCTTTGGACTATCAGAGTGTTGATGAAACACAGAAATTGCATCGGGATTGAATACAACAGTCTCCATGCGCACTTTCCTCCATGGGAGTAATGTTCCAAACAGTCTACGCTTTGATCTTTCCCTGGAAGACCAGTAGTAGTTTCCTATTAACATCTGGAGGCATTCTGTAATCGGTGGACTATCAGAGTATTGATGAAACACAGAAATTGCATCGGGATTGTATACAACAGTCACCATGCGCACTTTCCTCCATGGGAGTAATGTTCCAAAGAGTTCACGCTTTGATCGTTCCCTGGAAGACCAGTAGCAGTTTCCGATGCACTTCTGGAGGCATTCTGTAATCTGTGTACTATCAGAGTGTTGATGAAACACAGAAATTGCATCGGGATTGAATACAACAGTCACCATGAGCACATTCCTCCGTAAAAGTAATGTCTCAAAAAGTCTACGCTTTAATCGTTCCCTGGAAGACCAGTAGTAGTTTCCGATGCATATCTGGTGCCATTCTGTAATCTGTGGACTATCAGAGTGTTGATGAAACACAGAAAATGCAACGGGATTGATTACAACAGTTACCATGCGCACTCTCCTCCATGGGTGTAATGTCCCAAAGAGTTCACGCTTTGATCGTTCCCTGAAAGACCAGTAGTAGTTTCCAATGCACATCTGGAGGCTTTCCGTAATCTTTGGACTATCAGAGTGTTGATGAAACACAGAAATTGCATCGGGATTGAATACAACAGTCACCATCCGCACTTTCCTCCATGGGAGTAATGTCTCAAACAGTCTGCGCTTTTATCGTTCCCTGGAAGACCAGTAGTAGTTTCCGATGAACATCTGGAGGCATTCTGTAACATGTGGACTATCAGAGTGTTGATGAAACATAGAAAATGCATCGGGATGAATACAACAGTCACCATGCGCACATTCTTCCACAGGAGTAATGTCTCAAACACTCTACGTTTTAATCGTTCCCTGGAACACCAGCAGTAGTTTCCGATGCACATCTGGTGGCATTCTGTAATATGTAGACTATCAGAGTATTGATGAAACACAGAAATTGCATGGGGATTGAATACAGGAGTCACCATGCGCACTTTCTTCCAAGGGAGTAATTCTCAAACAGTCTATGCTTTGATCGTTCCCTGGAAGACCAGTAGTAGTTTCCGATGCACATCTGGAGGCTTTCTGTAATCTGTGGACTATCAGAGTGTTGATGAAACACAGAAATTGCCTCGGGATTGAATACAACAGTTACCATGCGCACTTTCCTCCATGGAAGTAATTCTCAAACATTCTACGATTTGATCGTTACCTGGAAGACCAGTAGTAGTTTCCGATGCACATCTGTTGGCATTCTGTAATCTGTGGACTATCAGAGTGTTGATGAAACACAGAAATTGCTTCGGGATTAAATACAACAGTCACCATGCGCACTTTCCACCACGGGAGGTAAGTCACAAACAGTCTACGCTTTGATCGTTCCCTGGAAGACCAGTAGTAGTTTGCGATGCACATCTCGTGGCATTCTGTAATCTGTGGACTATCAGAGTGTTGATGAAACACAGAAATTGCATCGGGATTGAATACAACAGTCACCATCCGCACTTTCCTGCATGGGAGTAATGTCTGATACAGTCGACGCTTTGATCGTTCGCGGGAAGACCAGTAGTAGTTTCCGATGCACATCTGGAGGCATTCTGAAATCTGTGGACTATCAGAGTGTTGAGGAAACACAGAAATTGCATCCTGATTGAATACAACAGTCACCATGTGCACTTTCCTCAATGGGAGTAATGTCTCCAACAGTCTGCGCTTTTATCGTTCCCTGGAAGACCAGTAGTAGTTTCCGAAGAACATCTGGAGGCATTCTGTAACATGTGGACTATCAGAGTGTTGATGAAACATAGAAATTGCATCGGGATGAATACAACAGTCACCATGCGCACATTCTTCCACTGGGAGTAATTTCTCAAACAGTCTACACTTTGATCGTTCCGTGGAACACCAGCAGTAGTTTCCGATGCACATCTGGTGGCATTCTGTAATATGTAGACTATCAGAGTGTTGATGAAACACAGAAATTGCATGGGGATTGAATACAGGAGTCACCATGCGCACTTTCCTCCAAGGGAGTAATTCTCAAACAGTCTATGCTTTGATCGTTCCCTGGAAGAACAGTAGTAGTTTCCGATGCATATCTGGTGCCATTCTGTAATCTGTGGACTATCAGAGCGTTGATGAAACACAGAAATTGCATCGGGATTGAATACAACAGTCACCATCCGCACTTTCCTCCATGGGAGTAATGTCTGAAACAGTCTACGCTTTGATCGTTCCCTGGAAGACCAGTAGTAGTTTCCGATGCACATCTGGAGGCTTTCCGTAATCTTTGGACTATCAGTGTGTTGATGAAACACAGAAATTGCATCGGGATTGAATACAACAACCACCATGCGCACTTTCCTCCATGGGAGTAATGTTCCAAAGAGTTCACGCTTTGATCGTTCCCTGGAAGACCAGTAGCAGTTTCCGATGCACATCTAGAGGCATTCTGTAATCTGTGTACTATCAGAGTGTTGATGAAACACAGAAATTCCATCGGGATTGAATACAACAGTCACCATGAGCACATTCCTCCGTAAAAGTAATGTCTCAAATAGTCTACGCTTTAATCGTTCCCTGGAAGACCAGTAGTAGTTTCCGATGCATATCGGGTGCCATTCTGTAATCTGTGGACTATCAGAGTGTTTATGAAACACAGAAATTGCATCGGGAATGAATACAACAATCACCATGCGCACTTTCCACCACGGGAGGTATGTCTCAAACAGTCTACGGTTTGATCGTTTCCTGGAAGACCAGTAGTAGTTTCCGATGCACATCTGGTGGCATTCTGTAGTCTGTGGACTATCAGAGTGTTGATGAAACACAGAAATAGCATCGGGATTGAATAAAACAGTCACCGTATGCACTTTCCTCCATGGGAGTAATGTCTGAAACAGTCTACGATTTGATCGTTTGCTGGAAGACCAGTAGTAGTTTCCGATGCTCATCTCGTGGCATTCTGTAATCTGTGGACTATCAGAGTGTTGATGAAACACAGAAATTGCATCGGGATTGAATACGACAGTCACCATGCGCACTTTCCTCCATGGGAGTAATGTCCCAAACAGTCTACGCTTTGATCGTTCCCTGGAAGACCAGTAGTAGTTTCCGATGCACATCGGGAGGCATTCTGTATTCTGTAGACTATCAGAGTGTTGAAGAAACACAGAAATTGCATCGGGATTGAATACAACAGTTACAATGCGCACTTCCCTCCATGGGAGTAATGTCCCAAATAGTCTACGCTTTGATCGATCCCTGGAAGACCAGTAGTAGTTTCCGATGCACATCGGGAGGCATTCTGTAATCTGTGGACTATCATAGTGTTGATGAAACACAGAAATTGCATCGGGATTGAAAACAACATTCACCATGCGCACTTTCCTCCATGGGAGTAATTCTCACACAGTCTATGCTTTGATCGTTCTCTGGAAGACCAGTGGTAGTTTCCGATGCATATCTGGTGCCATTCTGTAATCTGTGGACAATCAGAGTGTTCATGAAACACAGAAATTGCATAGGGAATGAATACAACAGTCACCAAGCGCACTTTCCCCCACGGGAGGTATGTCTCAAACAGTCTACGGTTTGATCCTTCCCTGGAAGACCAGTAGTAGTTTCCGATGCACATCTGGTGGCATTCTGTAATCTGCGGACTATCAGAGTGTTGAAGCAACACAGAAATAGCATCGGGATTGAATACAACAGTCACCATCCGCACTTTCCTCCATGGGAGTAATGTCTGAAACAGTCTACGCTTTGATCGTTCCCTGGAAGACCAGTAGTAGTTTCCGATGCACATCTCTTGGCATTCAGTAATCTGTGGACTATCAGAGTGTTGATGAAACACAGAAATTGCATCGGGATTAAATACAACAGTCACCATGCGCACTTTACTCCATGGCAGTAATGTCTCTAACAGTCTACGCTATGTCGTTCCCTGGAAGACCAGTAGTAGTTTCCGATGCACATCTGGAGGCTTTCCGTAATCTTTGGACTATCAGAGTGTTGATGAAACACAGAAATTGCATCGGGATTGAATACAACAGTCTCCATGCGCACTTTCCTCCATGTGAGTAATGTCCCAAACAGTCTACGCTTTAATCGTTCCCTGGAAGACCAGTAGTAGTTTCCGATGCACATTTGGAGGCGTTCTGTAATATGTGGACTATTAGAGTGTTGATGAAACACAGAAATAGCATCGGGATTGAATACAACAGCCACCATGCGCACTTTCCTCCATGGGAGTAATGTCTCAAACAGTCAACGCCTTGATCGTTCCCTGGAAGACCAATAGTAGTTTCCGATGCTCATCTGGAGGCATTCTGTAATCTGTGGAGTATCAGAGTATTGATAAAACAAAGAAATTGCATCGGGTTTTGAATACAACAGTTACCATGCACACTTTCCTCCATGGGAGTAATGTCTCTAAGAGTCTACGCTTTGATCGTTCCCCGGAAGACAAATATTAGTTTCCGATGCACATCTGGAGGCATTCTGTAATCTGTGGAGAATCAGAGTGTTGATGAAACACTGAAATTGCATCGGGATTGAATACAACATTTACCATGCGCACTTTCCTCCATGGGAGTAAGGTCTCTAACAGTATACGCTTTGATCGTTCCCTGGAAGACCAGTAGTAGTTTCCGATGCACATCTGGAGGCTTTCTGTAATCTGTGGACTATCAGAGTGTTGATGAAACACAGAAATTGCCTCGGGATTGAATACAACAGTTACCATGCGCACTTTCCTCCATGGGAGTAATTCTCAAACAGTCTACGATTTGATCGTTTGCTGGAAGACCAGTAGTAGTTTCCGATGCACATCTGTTGGCATTCTGTAATTTGTGGACTATCAGAGTGTTGATGAAACACAGAAATTGCTTCGTGATTAAATACAACATTCACCATGCGCACTTTCCTGCATGGGAGTAATGTCTGATACAGTCGACGCTTTGATCGTTCGCGGGAAGACCAGTAGTAGTTTCCGATGCACATCTGGAGGCATTCTGAAATCTGTGGACTATCAGTGTGTTGATGAAACACAGAAATCGCATCGGGATTGAATACAACAGTCACCATGCGACTTTCCTCCATGGGAGTAATGTCTCAAACAGTCTACGCTTTGATCGTTCCCTCGAAGACCAGTAGTAGTTTCCGATGCACATCTGGATGCATTCTGTAAATTTTGGACTATCAGAGTGTTGATGAAACACAGAAATTGCATCGGGATTGAATACAACAATCACCATGCGCACTTTCGTCCATGGGAGAAATGTCTCAAACAGTCTACGCTTTGATCGTTCCCTGGAAGACCAGTAGTAGTTTCCGATGCACATCTGGAGGCATTCTGTAATTTTTGGACTATCAGAGTGTTGATGAAACACAGAAATTGCATCGGGATTGAATACAACAGTCACTATGCGCACTTTCCTTCGCGGGAGTAATGTCTCATGGAGTTTACGATTTGATCGTTCCCTAGAAGACCAGCAGTAGTTTCCGATGCACATCTGGAGGCGTTCTGTAATCTGTGGACTATCAGAGTGTTGATGAAACACAGAAATTGCATCCTGATTGAATACAACAGTCACCATGTGCACTTTCCTCAATGGGAGTAATGTCTCAAACAGTCTGCGCTTTTATCGTTCCCTGGAAGACCAGTAGTAGATTCCGATGAACATCTGGAGGCATTCTGTAACATGTGGACTATCAGAGTGTTGATGAAACATAGAAATTGCATCGGGATAAATACAACAGTCACCATGCGCACATTCTTCCACGGGAGTAATGTCTCAAACAGTCTACGCTTTGATCGTTCCCTGGAACACCAGCAGTAGTTTCCGATGCACATCTGGTGGCATTCTGTAATATGTAGACTATCAGAGTGTTGATGAAACACAGAAATTGCATGGGGATTGAATACAGGAGTCACCATGCGCACTTTCCTCCAAGGGAGTAATTCTCAAACAGTCTATGCTCTGATCGTTCCCTGGAAGACCAGTAGTAGTTTCCGATGCATATCTGGTGCCATTCTGTAATCTGTGGACTATCAGAGTGTTGATGAAACACAGAAATTGCATCGGGAATGAATACAACAGTCACCATGCACACTTTCCTCCATGGGAGGTATGTCTCAAAGAGTCTACGGTTTGATCGTTCCCTGCAAGACCAGTAGTAGTTTCCGATGCACATCTGGTGACATTCTGTAATCTGTGGACTATCAGAGTGTTAATGAAACACAGAAATAGCATCGGGATTGAATAAAACAGTCACCATCCGCACTTTCCTCCATGGGAGTAATGTCTGAAACAGTCTACGATTTGATCGTTTGCTGGAAGACTAGTAGTAGTTTCCGATGCACATCTCGTGGCATTCTGTAATCTGTGGACTATCAGAGTGTTGATGAAACACAGTAATTGCGTCGGGATTGAATACAACAGTCTCCATGCGCAGTTTCCTCCATGGGGGTAATGTCTTAAACAGTGTACGCTTTGATCGTTCCCTAAAAGGCCAGAAATAGTTTCAATTGCACATCTGGAGGCATTCTGTAATCTGTGGACTATCAGAGTGTTGATGAAACACAGAAATTGCATCGGGATTGAATACAACAGTCACCATGCGCACTTTACTCCATGGGAGTAATGTCTCTAACAGTCTGCGCTTTGATCGTTCCCTGGAAGATCAGTAGTAGCTTCCGATGCACATCTGGAAGCTTTCCGTAATCTTTGGACTATCAGAGTGTTGATGAAACACAGAAATTGCATCGGGATTGAATACAACAGTCACCATGCGCTCTTTCCTCCATGGGAGTAATGTCTCTAACAGTCTACGCTTTGATCGTTCCCCGGAAGACAAGTAGTAGTTTCCGATGCATATCTGGAGGCATTCTGTAATCTGTGGAGAATCAGAGTGTTGATGAAACACTGAAATTGCATCGGGATTGAATACAACAGTCACCATGCGCACTTTCCTCCATGGGAGTAATGTGTCCAACAGTCTTCGCTTTGATCGTTCCCTGGAAGACCAGTAGTAGTTTCCGATGCATATCTGGAGGCTTTCTGTAATCTGTGGACTATCAGAGTGTCGATGAAACACAGAAATTGGATCGGGATTGAAAACAACATTCACCATGCGCACTTTCCTCCATGGGAGTATTTCTCAAACAGTCACCGCTTTGATTGTTCTCTGGAAGACTAGTAGTAGTTTCCGATGCATATCTGGTGCCATTCTGTAATCTGTGGACTATCAGAGTGTTCATGAAACACAGAAATTGCATAGGGAATGAATACAACAGTCACCATGCGCACTTTCCTCCACGGGAGGTATGTCTCAAACAGTCTACGGTTTGATCGTTCCCTGGAAGACCAGTAGTAGTTTCCGATGCACATCTGGAGGCTATCTGTAATCTGTGGACTATCAGAGTGTTGATGAAACACAGAAATTGCATCGGGATTGAATACAACAGTTACCATGCTCACTTTCCTCCATGGGAGTAATGTCTCTAACAGTCTACGATTTGATCGTTCCCTGGAAGACCAGTAATAGTTTCCGATGCATATCTGGAGGCTATCTGTAATCTGTGGACTATCAGACTGTTCATGAAACACAGAAATTGCATCGGGATTGAATACAACAGTTACCATGCGCACTTTCCTCCATGGGAGTAATTCTCAAACAGTCTACGATTTGATCGTTCCCTGGAAGACCAGTAGTAGTTTCTGATGCACATCTCGTGGCATTCTGTAATCTGTGGACTATCAGAGTGTTGATGAAACACAGAAAATGCATCGGGATTGATTACAACAGTTACCATGCGCACTCTCCTCCATGGGAGTAATGTATCTAACAGTCTACGCTTTCATCGTTCCCTGGAAAACCAGTAGTAGTTTCCGATGCACATCTGGAGGCTTTCCGTAATCTTTGGACTAACAGAGTGTTGATGAAACACAGAAATTGCATCGGGATTGAATACAACAGTCACCAAGCGCACTTTCCTCCATGGGAGTAATGTCTCAAGGAGTTTACGATTTGATCGTTCCCTGGAAGACCAGTAGTAGTTTCCGATGCACATCTGGAGGCATTCTGTAATCTGTGGACTATCAGAGTGTTGATGAAACACAGAAATAGCATCGGGATTGAATACAACAGTCACCATGCGCACTTTCCTCCATGGGAGTAATGTCTCAAACAGTCTGCGCTTTTATCGTTCCCTGGAAGACCAGTAGTAGTTTCCGATGAACATCTGGAGGCATTCTGTAACATGTGGACTATCAGAGTGTTGATGAAACATAGAAAATTCATCGGGATGAATACAACAGTCACCATGCGCACATTCTTCCACAGGAGTAATGTCTCAAACACTCTACGTTTTAATCGTTCCCTGGAACACCAGCAGTAGTTTCCGATGCACATCTGGTGGCATTCTGTAATATGTAGACTATCAGAGTATTGATGAAACACAGAAATTGCATGGGGATTGAATACAGGAGTCACCATGCGCACTTTCTTCCAAGGGAGTAATTCTCAAACAGTCTATGCTTTGATCGTTCCCTGGAAGACCAGTAGTTGTTTCCGATGCATATTTGGTGCCATTCTGTAATATGTGGACTATCAGAGTGTTGATGAAACACAGAAATTGCATCGGGAATGAATACAACAGTCACCATGCGCACTTTCCTCCACGGGAGGTATGTCTCAAACAGTCTACGGTTTGATCGTTCCCTGGAAGACCAGTAGTAGTTTCCGATGCACATCTGGTGGCATTCTGTAATCTGTGGACTATCAGAGTGTTCATGAAACACAGAAATAGCATCGGGATTGAATACAACAGTCACCATCCTCACTTTCCTCCATGGGAGTAATGTCTGAAACAGTCTACGCTTTGATCGTTCCCTGGAAGACCTGTAGTAGTTTCCGATGCACTCGGGAGGCATTCTGTATTCTGTGGACTATCAGAGTGTTGATGAAACACAGAAATTGCATCGGGATTGAATACAACAGTTACAATGCACACTTCCCTCCGTGGGAGTAATGTCCCAAACAGTCTACGCTTTGATCGATCCCTGGAAGACCAGTAGTAGTTTCCGATGCACATCGGGAGGCATTCTGTAATCTGTGGACTATCAGAGTGTTGATGAAACACAGAAATTGCATCGGGATTGAATACAACAGTCACCATGCGCACTTTCCTCCATGGGAGTAATGTTTAATAGAGTTTACGCTTTGATCGTTCCCTGGAAGGCCAGTAGCAGTTTCCGATGCACATCTGGAGGCATTCTGTAATCTGTGGACTATCAGAGTGCTGATGAAACACAGAAATTGCATCGGGATTGAATACAACAGTCTCCATGCGCAGTTTCCTACATAGGGGTAATGTCTTAAACAGTCTACGCTTTGATCGTTCCCTGGAAGACCAGAAGTAGTTTCAATTGCACATCTGGAGGCACTCTGTAATCTGTGGACTATCAGAGTGTTGATGAAACACAGAAATTGCATCGGGATTGAATACAACAGTCACCATGCGCACTTTACTCCATCTGAGTAATGTCTCTAACAGTCTACGCTTTGATCATTCCCTGGAAGACCAGTAGTAGTTTCCGATGCACATCTGGTGGCATTCTGTAATCTGTGGACTATCAGAGTGTTTATGAAACACAGAAATTGCATCGGGATTGAATACAACAGTCACTATGCGCACTTTCCTCCATGGGAGTAATGTCCCAAACACTCTACGCTTTGATCGTTCCCTGGAAGACCAGTAGTAGTTTCCGATGCATACCTGGAGGGATTCTGTATTCTGTGGAGTATCAGAGTGTTGATGAAACACAGAAATTGCATCGGGATTGAATACAACAGTTACCATGCGCACTTTCCTCCATGGGAGCAATGTCTCTAACAGTCTACGCTTTGATCGTTCCCTGGAAGACCACTAGTAGTTTCCGATGCACATCTGGAGGCTATCTGTAATCTGTGGACTATCAGAGTGTTAATGAAACACAGAAATTGCATCGAGATTGAATACAACAGTTACCATGCGCACTTACCTCCATGGGAGTAATGTCTCTAACAGTCTACGCTTTGATCGTTCCTTGGAAGACATGTAGTAGTTTCCGATGCACATCTGGAGGCTATCTGTAATCTGTGGACTATCAGAGTGTTGATGAAACGCAGAAATTGCTTCGGGATTAAATACAACATTCACCATTCGCACTTTCCTCCACGGGAGGTATGTCTCAAACAGTCGACGTTTTGATCGTTCCCTGGAAGACCAGTAGTAGTTTCCAATGCACATCTGGTGGCATCCTGTAATCTGTGGACTATCAGAGTGTTGATGAAACACAGAAATTGCAGCGGGATTGAATACAACAGTCACCATCCACACTTTCCTGTATGTGAGTTATGTCTGAAATAGTCTACGCTTTGATCGTTCCCGGGAAGACCAGTAGCAGTTTCTGATGCACCTCTCGTGGCATTCTGTAATCTGTGGACTATCAGAGTGTTGATGAAACACAGAAAATGCATCGGGATTGATTACAACAGTTACCATGCGCACTTTCCTCCATGGGTGTAATGTCTCAAAGAGTTTATGCTTTGATCGTTCCCTGAAAGACCAGTAGTAGTTTCCGATGCACATCTGGAGGCATTCTGTAATCTGTGGACAATCAGAGTGTTGATGAAACACAGAAATTGCATCGGGATTGAATACAACAGTCTCCATGTGCAGTTTCCTCCATGGGGGTAATGTCTTAAACAGTCGACGCTTTGATCGTTCCCTTGAAGACCAGAAGTAGTTTCAATTGCACATCTGGAGGCATTCAGTAATCTGTGGACTATCAGAGTGTTGATGAAACACAGAAATTGCATCGGGATTGAATACAACAGTCACCATGCGCACTTTACTCCATGGGAGTAATGTCTCTAACAGTCTACGCTTGGATTGTTATCTGGAAGACCAGTAGTAGTTTCCGATGCACATCTGGAGGCTTTCCGTAATCTTTGGACTATCAGAGTGTTGATGAAACACAGAAATTGCATCGGGATTGAATACAAATGTCTCCATGCTCACTTTCCTCCATGGGAGTAATGTCCCAAACAGTCTACGCTTTGATCGTTCCCTGGAAGACCAGTAGTAGTTTCCGATTAACATCTGGAATTATTCTGTAATCGGTGGACTATCAGAGTGTTGATGAAACACTGAAATTGCATCGGGATTGAATACAACAGTCACCATGCGCAATTTCCTCCATGGGAGTAATGTTTCAAAGAGTTCACGCTTCGATCGTTCCCTGGATGACCAGTAGCAATTTCCGATGCACATCTGGAGGCATTCTGTATTCTGTGTACTATCAGAGTGTTGATGAAACACAGAAATTGCATCGGGATTGAATACAACAGTCACCATGAGCACACTCCTCCGTAAAAGTAATGTCTCACACATTCTACGCTTTAATCGTTCAGTGGAAGACCAGTAGTAGTTTCCGATGCACATTTGGAGGCATTCTGTAATATGTGGACTATTAGAGTGTTGATGAAACACAGAAATTGCATCGGGATTGAATACACAGCCACTATTCGCACTTTCCTCCATGGGAGTAATGTCTCAAACAGTCTACGCTTTGATCGTTCCCTGGAAGACCAGTAGTAGTTTCCGATGCTCATCTGGAGGCATTCTGTAATCTGTGCAGTATCAGACTGTTGATGAAACACAGAAATTGCATCGGGTTTTGAATACAACAGTTACCATGCGCACTTTCCTCCATGGGAGAAATGTCTCTAACAGTCTACGCTTTGATCGTTCCCTGGAAGACAAATAGTAGTTTCCGATGCACATCTGGAGGCATTCTGTAATCTGTGGAGAATCAGAGTGTTGATGAAACACTGATATTGCATCGGGATTGAATACAACATTTACCATGCGCACTTTCCTCCATGGGAGTAATGTCTCTAACAGTCTACGCTTTGATCGTTCCCTGGAAGACCAGTAGTAGTTTCCGATGGACATCTGGAGGCTTTCTGTAATCTGTGGACTATCAGAGTGTTGATGAAACACAGAAATTGCATCGGGATTGAATACAACAGTTACCATGCGCACTTTCCTCCATGGGAGTAATTCTCAAACAGTCTACGATTTGATCGTTCCCTGGAAGACCAGTAGTAGTTTCCGATGCACATCTGGTGGCATTCAGTAATCTGTGGACAATCAGAGTGTTGATGAAACACAGAAATTGCCTCGGGATTAAATAAAAGAGTCACCATGCGCACTTTCCACCACGGGAGGTATGTCACAAACAGTCGACAATTTGATCGTTCCCTGGAAGACCAGTAGTAGTTTCCGATGAACATCTGGTGGCATTCTGTAATCTGTGGACTATCAGAGTGTTGATGAATCACAGAAATTGCAAAGGGATTTAATACAACATTCACCATGCGTACTTTCCTCCACGGGAGTAATGTCTCTAACAGTCTACGCTTTGACTGTTCCCTGGAAGACCGGTAGTAGTTTCCGATTAACATCTGGAGGCATTCTGTAAACTGTGGACTATCAGAGTGTTGATGAAACACAGAAATTGCATAGGGATTGAATACAACAGTCACCATGCGCACATTCCTCAACGCTCTTAATGTCTCAAACAGTCTGCGCTTTTATCGTTCCCTGGAAGACCAGTAGTAGTTTCCGATGAACATCTGGAGGCATTCTGTAACCTGTGGACTATCAGAGTGTTGATGAAACATAGAAATTGCATCGGGATTGAATACAACAGTCACCATGCGCACATTCTTCCACGGGAGTAATGTCTCAAACAGTCTACGCTTTGATCGTTCCCTGGAACACCAGTAGTAGTTTCCGATGCACATCTGGTGGCATTCTGTAATATGTGGACTATCAGAGTGTTGATGAAAGACAGAAATTGCATCGGGAATGAATACAACAGGCACCATGCGAACTTACCTCCACGGGAGGTGTGTCTCAAACAGTCTACGGTTTGATCGTTCCCTGGAAGACCAGTAGTAGTTTCCGATGCACATCTGGTGGCATTCTGTATTCTGTGGACTATCAGAGTGTTGATCAAACACAGAAATAGCATCGGGATTGAATACAACAGTCACCATCCGCACTTTCCTCCATGGGAGTAATGTCTGAAACAGTCTACGCTTTGATCGATAGCTGGAAGACCAATAGTAGTTTCCGATGCACATCACGTGGCATTCTGTAATCTGTGGACTATCAGAGTGTTGATGAAACACAGAAATTGCATCGGGATTGAATACAACAGTCACCATGCGCACTTTCCTCCATGGGAGTAATGTCCCAAACAGTCTACGCTTTGATCGTTCCCTGGAAGACCAGTAGTAGTTTCCGATGCACATCGGGAGGCATTCTTTATTCTGTGGAGTATCAGAGTGTTGATGAAACACAGATATTGCATCGGGATTGAATACAACAGTTACAATGCGCACTTTCCTCCATGGGAGTAATGTCCCAAACAGTCTACGCTTTGATCGTTCCCTCAAAGACCAGTAGTAGTTTCCAATGCACATCGGGAGGCATTCTATAATCTGTGGACTATCAGAGTGTTGATGAAACACAGAAATTGCATCGGGATTGAATACAACAGTCACCATGAGCACTTTCCTCCATGGGAGTAATGTTTCATAGAGTTTAAGCTTTGATCGTTCCCTGGAGGCCAGTAGCACTTTCCGATGCACATCTGGAGGCATTCTGTAATCTGTGTCTATCAGAGTGTTGATGAAACATAGAAATTGCATCGGGTTTGAATACAACGTCACCTTGAGCACATTCAAGCATAAAAGTAATGTCTCAAACAGTCTGCGCTTTGATCGTTCCCTGGAAGGCCAGTAGTAGTTTCCGATGCACATCTGGAGGCATTCTGTAATCTGTGGACTATCAGAGTGTTGATGAAACAAAGAAATTGCATCGGGATTGAATACAACAGTCACCATGCGCACTTTCCTCCATGGGAGTAATGTCCCAAACAGTCTACGCTTTGATCGTTCCCTGGAAGACCAGTAGTAGCTTCCGATGCACATCGGGAGGCATTCTGTAATCTGTGGACTATCAGAGTGTTGATGAAACACAGATATTGCATCGGGATTGAATACAACAGTTACCATGCGCACTTTCCTCCATGGGAGTAATGTCTGAAACAGTCTACGCTTTGATCGTTCCTGGGCAGACCAGTAGAAGTTTCCGATGTACATCTCGTGGCATTCTGTAATCTGTGGACTATCAGAGTGTTGATGAAACACAGAAAATGTATCGGGATTGATTACAACAGTTACCATGCGCACTTTCCTCCATGGGATTAATGTCTCTAAGAGTTTACGCTTTGATCGTTCCTGACAGACCAGTAGTAGTTTCCGATGCATATCTGGCGCCATTCTGTAATCTGTGGACTATCAGAGTGTTGATGAAACACAGAAATTGCATCGGGAATGAATACAACAGTCACCATGCGCACTTTCCTCCACGGGAGGTGTGTCTCAATCAGTCTACGGTTTGATCGGTCCCTATAAGACCAGTAGTAGTTTCCGATGCACATGTGGTGGCATTCTGTAATCTGTGGACTATCAGAGTATTGATGAAACACAAAATAGCATTGGGATTGAATACAACAGTCACCATCCGCACTTTCCTCCATGGGAGTAATGTCCTAAACAGTCTACGCTTTGATCGTTTACTGGAAGACCAGTAGTAGTTTCCGATGCACATCTCGTGGCATTATGTATTCTGTGGACTATCAGAGTGTTGATGAAACACAGAAATTGCATCGGGATTGAATACAACAGTTACAATGCGCACTTTCCTCCATGGGAGTAATGTCCCAAACAGTCTACGCTTTGATCGTTCCCTGGAAGACCAGTAGTAGTTTCCGATGCACATCGGGAGGCATTCTGTAATCTGTGGACTATCAGAGTGTTGATGAAACACAGAAATTGCATCGGGATTGAATACAACAGTCACCATGCGCACTTTCATCCATGGGAGTAATGTTTCATAGAGTTTACGCTTTGATCGTTCCCTGGCAGGCCAGTAGCAGTTTCCGATGCACATCTGGAGGCATTCTGTAATCTGTGGACTATCAGAGTGTTGATGAAACACAGAAATTGCATCGGGATTGAATACAACAGTCACCATGCGCACTTTCCTCCATAGGAGAAATGTCTCAAACAGTCTACGCTTTGATCGTTCCCTGACAGACCAGTAGTAGTTTCCGATGCACATCTGGAGGCATTCTGTAATCTCTGGAGTATCAGAGTGTTGATGAAACACAGATATTGCATCGGGATTGAATACAACAGTTACAATGCGCACTTTCCTCCATGGGAGTAATGTCCCAAACAGTCTACGCTTTGATCGTTCCCTGGAAGACCAATAGTAGTTTCCGATGCACATCGGGAGGCATTCTGTAATCTGTGGACTATCAGAGTGTTGATGAAACACAGAAATTGCATCGGGATTGAATATAACAGTTACCATGCGCACTTTCCTCCATGGGAGTAATGTCTGAAACAGTCTACGCTTTGATCGTTCCCGGGAAGACCAGTAGTAGTTTCCGATGCACATCTCTTGGCATTCTGTAATCTGTGGACTATCAGAGTGTGGATGAAACACAGAAAATGTATCGGGATTGATTACAACAGTTACCATGCGCACTTTCCTCCATGGGATTAATGTCTCAAAGAGTTTACGCTTTGATCGTTCCCTGACAGACCAGTAGTAGTTTTCGATGCACATCTGGTGGCATTCTGTAGTCTGTGGACTATCAGGGTGTTGATGAAACACAGAAATAGCATCGGGATTGAATACAGCAGTCAGCATCCGCACTTTCCTCCATGGGAGTAATGTCTGAAACAGTCTACGCTTTGATCGTTCCCGGGAAGACCAGTAGTCGTTTCCGATGCACATATCGTGGCATTCTGTAGTCTGTGGACTATCAGAGTGTTGATGAAACACAGAAAATGTATCGGAATTGATTACGACAGTTACCATGCGTACTTTCCTCCATGGGAGTAATGTCTCAAAGAGTTTACGCTTTGATCGTTCCCTGAAAGACCAGTAGTAGTTTCCGATGCACATCTGGAGGCATTCTGTAATCTGTGGACTATCAGAGTGTTGATGAAACACAGATATTGCATCGGGATTGATTACAACAGTCTCCATGCGCAGTTTCCTTCATGGGAGTAATGTCTTACACAGTCTACGCTTTGATCGTTCCCTGGAAGACCAGAAGTAGTTTCAATTGCACATCTGGAGGCATTCTGTAATCTGTGGACTATCAGAGTGTTGATGAAACACAGAAATTGCATCGGGATTGAATACAACAGTCACCATGCGCACTTTACTCCATGGGAGTAATGTCTCTAACAGTCTACGCTTTGATCGTTCCCTGGACGACCAGTAGTAGTTTCCGATGCACATCTGGAGGCTTTCCGTAATCTGTGTACTATCAGAGTGTTGGTGAAACACAGAATTTGCATTGGGATTGAATACTACAGTCACCATGCGCACTTTCCTGCATGGGAGTAATGTCCCAAACAGTCTACGCTTTGATCGTTCCCTGGAAGACCAGTAGTAGTTTCCGATTAACATCTGGAGGCATTCTGTAATCTGTGGACTATCAGAGTGTTGATGAAACACAGAAATTTCATCGGGATTGAATACAACAGTCGCCATGCGCACTTTCCTCCATGGGAGCAATGTTTCAAAGAGTTCACGCTTTCATCATTCCCTGGAAGAACAGTAGCAGTTTTCGATGCACATCTGGAGGCATTCTGTAATCTGTGTACTATCAGAGTGTTGATGAAACACAGAAATTGCATCAGGATTGAATACAATAGTCACCATGAGCACATTCCTCCATAAAAGCAATGTCTCAAACAGTCTACACTTTGATCGTTCTCTGGATGATCAGTAGTAGTTTCCGATGCTCATCTGGAGGCATTCTGTAATCTGTGGAGTATCATAGGGTTGATAAGACACAGAAATTGCATCGGGATTGAATACAACAGTCACCATGCGCACTTTCCTCCATGGGGGTAATGTCTCAAACAGTCTACGCTTTGATCGTTCCCTGGAAGACCAGAAATAGTTTCCGATGCACATCTGGAGGCATTCTGTAATATGTGGAGTATCAGAGTGTTGATGAGACACAGAAATTGCATCGGGATTGAATACAACAGTCACCATGCGCACTTTCCTCCACGGGAGGTGTGTCTCAATCAGTCTACGGTTTGATCGTTCCCTATAAGACCAGTAGTAGTTTCCGATGCACATCTCGTGGCATTATGTATTCTGTGGACCATCAGAGTGTTGATGAAACACAGAAATTGCATCGGGATTGAATACAACAGTTACAATGCGCACTTTCCTCCATGGGAGTAATGTCCCAAACAGTCTACGCTTTGATCGTTCCCTGGAAGACCAGTAGTAGTTTCCGATGCACATCGGGATTCATTCTGTAATCTGTGGACTATCAGAGTGTTGATGAAACACAGAAATTGCATCGGGATTGAATACAACAGTCACCATGCGCACTTTCCTCCATGGGAGTAATGTCTCAAACAGTCTACGCTTTGATCGTTCCCTGACAGACCAGTAGTAGTTTCCGATCCACATCTGGAGGCATTCTGTAATCTGTGGACTATCAGAGTGTTGATGAAACACAGATATTGCATCGGGATTGAATACAACAGTTACAATGCGCACTTTCCTCCATGGGAGTAATGTCCCAAACAGTCTACGCTTTGATCGTTCCCTGGAAGACCAATAGTAGTTTCCGATGCACATCGGGAGGCATTCTGTAATCTGTGGACTATCAGAGTGTTGATGAAACACAGAAATTGCATCGGGATTGAATATAACAGTTACCATGCGAACTTTCCTCCATGGGAGTAATGTCTGAAACAGTCTACGCTTTGATCGTTCCCGGGAAGACCAGTAGTAGTTTCCGATGCACATCTCGTGGCATTCTGTAATCTGTGGACTATCAGAGTGTTGATGAAACACAGAAATAACATCGGGATTGAATACAGCAGTCACCATCCGCACTTTCCTCCATGGGAGTAATGTCCCAAACAGTCTACGCTTTGATCGTTCCCTGGAAGACCAGTAGTAGTTTCCGATTAACATCTGGAGGCATTCTGTAATCTGTGGACTATCAGAGTGTTGATGAAACAAAGATATTGCATCGGGATTGATTACAACTGTCTCCATGCGCAGTTTCCTTCATGGGAGTAATGTCTTAAACAGTCTACGCTTTGATCGTTCCCTGGAAGACCAGAAGTAGTTTCAATTGCACATCTGGAGGCATTCTGTAATCTGTGGACTATCAGAGTGTTGATGAAACACAGAAATTGCATCGGGATTGAATACAACAGTCACCATGCGCACTTTACTCCATGGGAGTAATGTCTCTAACAGTCTACGCTTTGATCGTTCCCTGGAAGACCAGTAGTAGTTTCCGATGCACATCTGGAGGCTTTCCGTAATCTGTGGACTATCAGAGTGTAGATGAAACACAGAAATTGCATCGGGATTGAATACAACAGTCACCATGCGCACTTTCCTCCATGGGAGTAATGTCCCAAACAGTCTACGCTTTGATCGTTCCCTGGAAGACCAGTAGTAGTTTCCGATTAACATCTGGAGGCATTCTGTAATCTGTGGGCTATCAGAGTGTTGATGAAACATAGAAATTGCATCGGGATTGAATACAACAGTCACCATGCGCACTTTCCTCCATGGGAGCAATGTTTCAAAGAGTTCACGCTTTCATCGTTCCCTGGAAGACCTGTAGCAGTTTTCGATGCACATTTGGAGGCATTCTGTAATCTGTGTACTATCAGAGTGTTGATGAAACACAGAAATTGCATCAGGATTGAATACAATAGTCACCATGAGCACATTCCTCCATAAAAGCAATGTCTCAAACAGTCTACACTTTGATCGTTCCCTGGAAGACCAGTAGTAGTTTCCGATGCTCATCTGGAGGCATTCTGTAATCTGTGGAGTATCATAGTGTTGATAAGACACAGAAATTGCATCGGGATTGAATACAACAGTCACCATGCGCACTTTCCTCCATGGGAGTAATGTCTCAAACAGTCTACGCTTTGATCGTTACCTGGAAGACCAGAAATAGTTTCCGATGCACATCTGGAGGCATTCTGTAATCTGTGGAGTATCAGAGTGTTGATGAGACACAGAAATTGCATCGGGATTGAATACAACAGTCACCATGCGCACTTTCCTCCATGGGAGTAATGTCCCAAACAGTCTACGCTTTGATCGTTCCCTGGAAGACCAGTAGTAGTTTCCGATTAACATCTGGAGGCATTCTGTAATCTGTGGACTATCAGAGTGTTGATGAAACACAGAAATTGCATCGGGATTGAATACAACAGTCACCATGCGCACTTTCCTCCATGGGAGCAATGTTTCAAAGAGTTCACGCTTTCATCGTTCCCTGGAAGAACAGTAGCAGTTTTCGATGCACATCTGGAGGCATTCTGTAATCTGTGTACTATCAGAGTGTTGATGAAACACAGAAATTGCATCAGGATTGAATACAATAGTCACCATGAGCACATTCCTCCATAAAAGCAATGTCTCAAACAGTCTACACTTTGATCGTTCCCTGGAAGACCAGTAGTAGTTTCCGATGCTCATCTGGAGGCATTCTGTAATCTGTGGAGTATCATAGGGTTGATAAGACACAGAAATTGCATCGGGATTGAATACAACAGTCACCATGCGCACTTTCCTCCATGGGAGTAATGTCTCAAACAGTCTACGCTTTGATCGTTCCCTGGAAGACCAGAAATAGTTTCCGATGCATATCTGGAGGCATTCTGTAATCTGTGGAGTATCAGAGTGTTGATGAGACACAGAAATTGCATCGGGATTGAATACAACAGTCACCATGCGCACTTTCCTCCACGGGAGGTGTGTCTCTATCAGTCTACGGTTTGATCGTTCCCAATAAGACCAGTAGTAGTTTCCGATGCACATCTGGTGGCATTCTGTAATCTGTGGACTATCAGAGTGTTGATGAAACACAGATATAGCATTAGGATTGAATACAACAGTCACCATCCGCACTTTCCTCCATGGGAGTAATGTCCTAAACAGTCTACGCTTTGATCGTTTACTGGAAGACCAGTAGTAGTTTCCGATGCACATCTCGTGGCATTATGTATTCTGTGGACTATCAGTGTGTTGATGAAACACAGAAATTGCATCGGGATTGAATACAACAGTTACAATGCGCACTTTCCTCCATGGGAGTAATGTCCCAAACAGTCTACGCTTTGATCGTTCCCTGGAAGACCAGTAGTAGCTTCCGATGCACATCGGGAGGCATTCTGTAATCTGTGGACTATCAGAGTGTTGATGAAACACAGAAATTGCATCGGGATTGAATACAACAGTCACCATGCGCACTTTCCTCCATGGGAGTAATGTTTCATAGAGTTTACGCTTTGATCGTTCCCTGGCAAGCCAGTAGCAGTTTCCGATGCACATCTGGAGGCATTCTGTAATCTGTGGACTATCAGAGTGTTGATGAAACACAGAAATTGCATCGGGATTGAATACAACAGTCACCATGCGCACTTTCCTCCATGGGAGTAATGTCTGAAACAGTCTACGCTTTGATCGTTCCCTGGCAGACCAGTAGTAGTTTCCGATGCACATCTCGTGGCATTCTGTAATCTGTGGACTATCAGAGTGTGGATGAAACACAGAAAATGTATCGGGATTGATTACAACAGTTACCATGCGCACTTTCCTCCATGGGATTAATGTCTCAAAGAGTTTACCCTTTGATCGTTCCCTGACAGACCAGTAGTAGTTTCCGATGCATATCTGGTGCCATTCTGTAATCTGTGGACTATCAGAATGTTTATGAAACACAGAAATTGCATCGGGAATGAATAAAACAGTCACCACGAACACTTTGCTCCACGGGAGGGAGGTCTCAAACAGTCTACGGTTTGATCGTTCCCTGGAAGACCAGTAGTAGTTTCCGATGCACATCTGGTGGCATTCTGTAATCTGTGGACTATCAGAGTGTTGATGAAACACAGAAATAGCATCGGGATTGAATACAGCAGTCACCATCCGCACATTCCTCCATGGGGGTAATGTCTGAAACAGTCTACGATTTGATCGTTCCCGGGAAGACCAGTAGTCGTTTCCGATGCACATATCGTGGCATTCTGTAGTCTGTGGACTATCAGAGTGTTGATGAAACACAGAAAATGTATCGGAATTGATTACGACAGTTACCATGCGTACTTTCCTCCATGGGAGTAATGTCTCAAAGAGTTTACGCTTTGATCGTTCCCTGAAAGACCAGTAGTAGTTTCCGATGCACATCTGGAGGCATTCTGTAATCTGTGGACTAACAGAGTGTTGATGAAACACAGATATTGCATCGGGATTGATTACAACAGTCTCCATGCGCAGTTTCCTTCTTGGGAGTAATGTCTTAAACAGTCTACGCTTTGATCGTTCCCTGGAAGACCAGAAGTAGTTTCAATTGCACATCTGGAGGTATTCTGTAATGTGTGGACTATCAGAGTGTTGATGAAACACAGAAATTGCATCGGGATTGAATACAACAGTCACCATGCGCACTTTACTCCATGGGAGTAATGTCTCTAACAGTCTACGCTTTGATCGTTCCCTGGAAGACCAGTAGTAGTTTCCGATGCACATCTGGAGGCTTTCCGTAATCTGTGGACTATCAGAGTGTTGATGAAATACAGAAATTGCATCGGGATTGAATACAACAGTCACCATGCGCACTTTCCTCCATGGGAGTAATGTCCCAAACAGTCTACGCTTTGATCGTTCCCTGGAAGACCAGTAGTAGTTTCCGATTAACATCTGGAGGCATTCTGTAATCTGTGGACTATCAGAGTGTTGATGAAACACAGAAATTGCATCGGGATTGAATACAACAGTCACCATGCGCACTTTCCTCCATGGGAGCAATGTTTCAAAGAGTTCACGCTTTCATCGTTCCCTGGAAGACCAGTAGCAGTTTTCGATGCACATCTGGAGGCATTCTGTAATCTGTGTACTATCAGAGTGTTGATGAAACACAGAAATTGCATCAGGATTGAATACAATAGTCACCATGAGCACATTGCTCCATAAAAGCAATGTCTCAAACAGTCTACACTTTGATCGTTCCCTGGAAGACCAGTAGTAGTTACCGATGCTCATCTGGAGGCATACTGTAATCTGTGGAGTATCATAGTGTTGATAAGACACAGAAATTGCATCGGGATTGAATACAACAGTCACCATGCGCACTTTCCTCCATGGGAGTAATGTCTCAAACAGTCTACGCTTTGATCGTTCCCTGGAAGACCAGAAATAGTTTCCGATGCACATCTGTAGGCATTCTGTAATCTGTGGAGTATCAGAGTGTTGATGAGACACAGAAATTGCATCGGGATTGAATACAACAGTCACCATGCGCACTTTCCTCCATGGGAGTAATGTCCCAAACAGTCTACGCTTTGATCGTTCCCTGGAAGACCAGTAGTAGTTTCCGATGAACATCTGGTGGCATTCTGTAATCTGTGGACTATCAGAGTGTTGATGAAACACAGAAATTGCATCGGGATTGAATACAACAGTCACCATGCGCACTTTCCTCCACGCTAGTAATGTCCCAAACAGTCTGCGCTTTTATCGTCCCCTGGAAGACCAGTAGTTGTTTCCGATGAACATCTGGAGGCATTCTGTAACCTGTGGACTATCAGAGTGTTGATGAAACATAGAAATTGCATCGGGATTGAATACAACAGTCACCATCCGCACTTCCCTCCATGGGAGTAATGTCCCAAACAGTCTACGCTTTGATCGTTCCCTGGAAGACCAGTAGTAGTTTCCGATGCACATCGGGAGGCATTCTATAATCTGTGGACTATCAGAGTGTTGATGAAACACAGAAATAGCATCGGGATTGAATACAACAGTCACCATCCGCACTTTCCTCCACGGGAGTAATGTCCTAAACAGTCTACGCTTTGATCGTTTACTGGAAGACCAGTAGTAGTTTCCGATTCACATCTCGTGGCATTATGTATTCTGTGGACTATCAGAGTGTTGATGAAACACAGAAATAGCATCGGGATTGAATACAACAGTCACCATCCGCACTTTCCTCCACGGGAGTAATGTCCTAAACAGTCTACGCTTTGATCGTTTACTGGAAGACCAGTAGTAGTTTCCGATGCACATCTCGTGGCATTATGTATTCTGTGGACTATCAGAGTGTTGATGAAACACAGAAATTGCATCGGGATTGAATACAACAGTTACAATGCGCACTTTCCTCCATGGGAGTAATGTCCCAAACAGTCTACGCTTTGATCGTTCCCTGGAAGACCAGTGGTAGTTTCCGATGCACATCGTTAGGCATTCTGTAATCTGTGGACTATCAGAGTGTTGATGATACACAGAAATTGCATCGGGATTGAATACAACACTCACCATGCGCACTTTCCTCCATGGGAGTAATGTTTCATGGAGTTTACGCTTTGATCGTTCCCTGGAAGGCCAGTAGCAGTTTCCGATGCACATCTGGAGGCATTCTGTAATCTGTGGACTATCAGAGTGTTGATGAAACACAGAAATTGCATCGGGATTGAATACAACAGTCACCATGCGCACTTTCCTCCATGGGAGTAATGTCTCAAACAGTCTACGCTTTGATCGTTCCCTGGAAGACCAGTAGTAGTTTCCGATGCACATCTGGAGGCATTCTGTAATCTCTGGAGTATCTGAGAGTTGATGAAACACAGATATTGCATCGGGATTGAATACAACACTTACCATGCGCACTTTCCTCCATGGGAGTAATGTCTCTAACAGTCTACGCTTTGATCGTTCCCTGGAAGACCAATAGTAGTTTCCGATGCAAATCTGGAGGCTTTCTATAATCTGTGGAGTATCAGAGTGTTGATGAAACACAGAAATTGCATCTTGATTGAATACGACACTCACCATGCGCACTTTCCTCCATGGGAGTAATGTTTCATAGAGTTTACGCTTTGATCGTTCCCTGGAAGGCCAGTAGCAGTTTCCGATGCACATCTGGAGGCATTCTGTAATCTGTGGACTATCAGAGTGTTGATGAAACACAGAAATTGCATCGGGATTGAATACAACAGTCACCATGCGCACTTTCCTCCATGGGAGTAATGTCTCAAACAGTCTACGCTTTGATCGTTCCCTGGAAGACCAGTAGTAGTTTCCGATGCACATCTGGAGGCATTCTGTAATCTCTGGAGTATCTGAGTGTTGATGAAACACAGATATTGCATCGGGATTGAATACAACACTTACCATGCGCACTTTCCTCCATGGGAGTAATGTCTCTAACAGTCTACGCTTTGATCGTTCCCTGGAAGACCAGTAGTAGTTTCCGATGCACATCTGGTGGCATTCTGTAATCTGTGGACTATCAGAGTGTTGATGAAACACAGAAATAGCATCGGGATTGAATACAGCAGTCACCATCCGCACTTTTCTCCATGGGAGAAATGTCTGAAACAGTCTACACTTGGATCGTTTGCTGGAAGACCAGTAGTAGTTTCCGATGCACATCTCGTGGCATTCTGTAATCTGTTGACTATCAGAGTGTTGATGAAACACAGAAATTGCATCGGGATTGAATACAACAGTCACCATGCGCACTTTCCTCCATGGGAGTAATGTCCCAAACAGTCTACGCTTTGATCGTTCCCTGGAAGACCAGTAGTAGTTTCCGATGCACATCTGGAGGCATTCTGTAATCTCTGGAGTATCAGAGTGTTGATGAAACACAGATATTGCATCGGGATTGAATACAACACTTACCATGCGCACTTTCCTCCATGGGAGTAATGTCTCAAAGAGTTTACGCTTTGATCGTTCCCAGAAAGACCAGTAGTAGTTTCCGATGCACATCTGGAGGCATTCTGTAATCTGTGGACTATCAGAGTGTTGATGAAACACAGAAATTGCATCGGGATTTATTACAACAGTCTCCATGCGCAGTTTCCTTCATGGGAGTAATGTCTTAAACAGTCTACGCTTTGATCGTTCCCTGGAAGACCAGAAGTAGTTTCAATTGCACATCTGGAGGCATTCTGTAATCTGTGGACTATCAGAGTGTTGATGAAACACAGAAATTGCATCGGGATTGAATACAACAGTCACCATGCGCACTTTACTCCATGGGAGTAATGTCTCTAACAGTCTACGCTTTGATCGTTCCCTGGAAGACCAGTAGTAGTTTCCGATGCACATCTGGAGGCTTTCCGTAATCTGTGGACTATCAGAGTGTTGATGAAACACAGAAATTGCATCGGAATTGAATACAACAGTCACCATGCGCACTTTCCTCCATGGGAGTAATGTCCCAAACAGTCTACGCTTTGATCGTTCCCTGGAAGACCAGTAGTAGTTTCCGATTAACATCTGGAGGCATTCTGTAATCTGTGGACTATCAGAGTGTTGATGAAACACAGAAATTGCATCGGGATTGGATACAACAGTCACCATGCGCACTTTCCTCCATGGGAGCAATGTTTCAAAGAGTTCACGCTTTCATCATTCCCTGGAAGACCAGTAGCAGTTTTCGATGCACATCTGGAGGCATTCTGTAATCTGTGTACTATCAGAGTGTTGATGAAACACAGAAATTGCAACGGGATTGAATACAACATTCACCACGCGCACTTTCCTCCACGGGAGGTATATCTCAAACAGTCTACGCTTTGACTGTTCCCTGGAAGACCGGTAGTAGTTTCCGATGAACATCTGGAGGCATTCTGTAATCTGTGGACTATCAGAGTGATGATGAAACACAGAAATTGCATGGGGATTGAATACAACAGTAACCATGCGCACTTTCCTCCACGCTAGTAATGTCCCAAACAGTCTGCGCTTTTATCGTTCCCTGGAAGACCTGTAGTAGTTTCCGATGAACATCTGGAGGCATTCTGTAACCTGTGGACTATCAGAGTGTTGATGAAACATAGAAATTGCATCGGGATTGAATACGACAGTCACCATGCGCACATTCTTCCACGGGGAGTAAAGTCTCAAAGAGTCTACGCTTTGATCGTTCCCTGGAAGACCAGTAGTAGTTTCCGATGCATATCTGGTGCCATTCTGTAATCTGTGGAGTATCAGAGTGTTGATGAAACACAGAAATAGCATCGGGATTGAATACAACAGTCACAATCCGCACTTCCCTCCATGGGAGTAATGTCCCAAACAGTCTACGCTTTGATCGTTCCCTGGAAGACTAGTAGTAGTTTCCGATGCACATCGGGAGGCATTCTATAATCTGTGGACTATCAGAGTGTTGATGAAACACAGAAATTGCATCGGATTGAATACAACAGTCACCATGCTCACTTTCCTCCATGGGAGTAATGTTTCATAGAGTTTAAGCTTTGATAGTTCCCTGAAAGACCAGTAGTAGTTTCAATTGCACATCTGGAGGCATTCTGTAATCTGTGGACTATCAGAGTGTTGATGAAACACAGAAATTGCATCGGGATTGAATACAACAGTCACCATGCGCACTTTCCTCCATGGGAGTAATGTCTCAAACAGTCTACGCTTTGATCGTTCCCTGGAAGACCAGTAGTAGTTTCCGATGCACATCTGGAGGCATTCTGTAATCTCTGGAGTATCAGAGTGTTGATGAAACACAGATATTGCATCGGGATTGAATACAACACTTACCATGCGCACTTTCCTCCATGGGAGTAATGTCTCTAACAGTCAACGCTTTGATCGTTCCCTTGAAGACCAGTAGTAGTTTCCGATGCAAATCTAAAGGCTTTCTGTAATCTGTGGACTTTCAGAGTGTTGATGAAACACAGAAATTGCATCGGGATTGAATATAACAGTTACCATGAGCACTTTCCTCCATGGGAGTAATGTCTGAAACAGTCTACGCTTTGATCGTTCCCGGGAAGACCAGTAGTAGTTTCCGATGCACATCTCGTGACATTCTGTAATCTGTGGACTATCAGAGTGTTGATGAAACACAGAAAATGTATCGGGATTGATTACAACAGTTACCATGCGCACTTTCCTCCATGGGATTCATTTCTCAAAGAGTTTACGCTTTGATCGTTCCCTGACAGACCAGTAGTAGTTTCCGATGCATATCTGGTGCCATTCTGTAATCTGTGGACTATCAGAATGTTTATGAAACACAGAAATTGCATCGGGAATGAATACAACAGTCACCATGAACACTTTCCTCCACGGGAGGGAGGTCTCAAACAGTCTACGGTTGGTCGTTCCCTGGAAGACCAGTAGTAGTTTCCGATGCACATCTGATGGCATTCTGTATTCTGTGGACTATCAGAGTGTTGATGAAACACAGAAATAGCATCGGGATTGAATACAGCAGTCACCATCCGCACTTTCCTCCATGGGAGAAATGTCTGAAACAGTCTACGATTTGATCGTTTGCTGGAAGACCAGTAGTAGTTTCCGATGCACATCTCGTGGCATTCTGTAATCTGTTGACTATCAGAGTGTTGATGAAACACAGAAATTGCATCGGGATTGAATACAACAGTCACCATGCGCACTTTCCTCCATGGGAGTAATGTCCCAAACAGTCTACGCTTTGATCGTTCCCTGGAAGACCAGTAGTAGTTTCCGATGCACATCTGGATTCTTTCTGTAATCTGTGGACTATCAGAGTGTTGATGAAACACAGAAATCGGATCAGGATTGAATACAACAGTTACCATGCGCACTTTCTTCCATGGGAGTAATGTCTGAAACAGTCTACGCTTTGATCGTTCCCGGGAAGACCAGTAGTCGTTTCCGATGCACATATCGTGGCATTCTGTAGTCTGTGGACTATCAGAGTGTTGATGAAACACAGAAAATGTATCGGGATTGATTACGACAGTTACCATGCGTACTTTCCTCCATGGGAGTAATGTCTCAAAGAGTTTACGCTTTGATCGTTCCCTGAAAGACCAGTAGTAGTTTCCGATGCACATCTGGAGGCATTCTCTAATCTGTGGACTATCAGAGTGTTGATGAAACCAGAAATTGCACCGGGATTGATTACAACAGTCTCCATGCGCAGTTTCCTTCATGGGAGTAATGTCTTAAACAGTCTACGCTTTGATCGTTCCCTGGAAGACCAGAAGTAGTTTCAATTGCACATCTGGAGGCATTCAGTAATCTGTGGACTATCAGAGTGTTGATGAAACACAGAAATAGCATCGGGATTGAATACAACAGTCACCATGCGCACTTTCCTCCATGGGAGTAATGTCTCAATCAGTCTACGCTTTGATCGTTCCCTGGAAGACCAGTAGTAGTTTCCGATGCACATCTGGAGGCATTCTGTAATCTCTGGAGTATCAGAGTGTTGATGAAACACAGATATTGCATCGGGATTGAATACAACACTTACCATGCGCACTTTCCTCCATGGGATTAATGTCTCAAAGAGTTTACGCTTTGATCGTTCCCTGACAGACCAGTAGTAGTTTCCGATGCATATCTGGTGCCATTCTGTAATCTGTGGACTATCAGAATGTTTATGAAACACAGAAATTGCATCGGGAATGAATACAACAGTCACCATGTACACTTTCCTCCACGGGAGGGAGGTCTCAAACAGTCTACGGTATGATAGTTCCCTGGAAGACCAGTAGTAGTTTCCGATGCACATCTGGTGGCATTCTGTAATCTGTGGACTATCAGAGTGTTGATGAAACACAGAAATAGCATCGGGATTGAATACAGCAGTCACCATCCGCACTTTCCTCCATGGGAGTAATGTCTGAAACAGTCTACGCTTTGATCGTTTGCTGGAAGACCAGTAGTAGTTTCCGATGCACATCTCGTGGCATTCTGTAATCTGTTGACTATCAGAGTGTTGATGAAACACAGAAATTGCATAGGGATTGAATACAACAGTCACCATGCGCACTTTCCTCCATGGGAGTAATGTCCCAAACAGTCTACGCTTTGATCGTTCCCTGGAAGACCAGTAGTAGTTTCCGATGCACATCTGGAGGCATTCTGTAATCTCTGGAGTATCAGAGTGTTGATGAAACACAGATATTGCATCGGGATTGAATACAACACTTACCATGCGCACTTTCCTCCATGGGAGTAATGTCTCAAAGAGTTTACGCTTTGATCGTTCCCAGAAAGACCAGTAGTAGTTTCCGATGCACATCTGGAGGCATTCTGTAATCTGTGGACTATCAGAGTGTTGATGAAACACAGAAATTGCATCGGGATTTATTACAACAGTCTCCATGCGCAGTTTCCTTCATGGGAGTAATGTCTTAAACAGTCTACGCTTTGATCGTTCCCTGGAAGACCAGAAGTAGTTTCAATTGCACATCTGGAGGCATTCTGTAATCTGTGGACTATCAGAGTGTTGATGAAACACAGAAATTGCATCGGGATTGAATACAACAGTCACCATGCGCACTTTACTCCATGGGAGTAATGTCTCTAACAGTCTACGCTTTGATCGTTCCCTGGAAGACCAGTAGTAGTTTCCGATGCACATCTGGAGGCTTTCCGTAATCTGTGGACTATCAGAGTGTTGATGAAACACAGAAATTGCATCGGGATTGAATACAACAGTCACCATGCGCACTTTCCTCCATGGGAGTAATTCTCAAACAGTCTATGCTTTGATCGTTCCCTAGAAGACCAGTAGTAGTTTCCGATGCATATCTGGTGCCATTCTGTAATCTGTGGAGTATCAGAGTGTTGATGAAACACAGAAATTGCATCGGGATTGAATACAACAGTCACCATGTGCACTTTCCTCCACGGGAGGAATGTCTCAAACAGTCTACGGTTTGATCGTTCCCTGGAAGACCAGTAGTAGTTTCCGATGCACATCTGGTGGCATTCTGTAATCTGTGGACTATCAGAGTGTTGATGAAACACAGAAATAGCATCGGGATTGAATACAACAGTCACCATCCGCACTTTCCTCCAATGGGAGTAATGTCCCAAACAGTCTACGCTTTGATCGTTCCCTGGAAGACCAGTAGTAGTTTCCGATGCACATCGGGAGGCATTCTATAATCTGTGGACTATCAGAGTGTTGATGGAACACAGATATTGCATCGGGATTGAATACAACACTTACCATGCGCACTTTCCTCCATGGGAGTAATGTCATTAACAGTCTACGCTTTGATCTTTCCCTGGCAGACTAGTGGTAGTTTCCGATGCACATCTGGAGGCTTTCTGTAATCTGTGGACTATCAGAGTGTTTATGAAACACAGAAATTGCATCGGGGTTGAATACAACAGGCACCATGCGCACTTTCCTCCATGGGAGTAATGTTTCATAGAGTTTAAGCTTTGATCGTTCCCTGGAAGGCCAGTAGCCGTTTCCGATGCACATCTGGAGGCATTCTGTAATCTGTGGACTATCAGAGTGTTGATGAAACATAGAAATTGCATCGGGATTGAATACAACGTCACCATGAGCACATTCAAGCATAAAAGTAATGTCTCAAACAGTCTACGCTTTGATCGTTCCCTCGAAGACCAGTAGTAGTTTCCGATGAACATCTGGAGGCATTCTGTAACCTGTGGATATCAGAGTGTTGATGAAACATAGAAATTGCATCGGGATTGAATACAACAGTCACCATGCGCACATTCTTCCACAGGAGTAATGTCTCAAACAGTCTACGCTTTGATCGTTCCCTGGAACACCAGTAGTAGTTTCCGATAAACATCTGGTGGCATTCTGTTATCTGTAGACTATCAGAGTGTTTATGAGACACAGAAATTGCATCGGGATTGAATACAACAGTCACCGTCCGCACTTTCCTCCATGGGAGTAATGTCTGAAACAGTCTACGCTTTGATCGTTTGCTGGAAGACCAGTAGTAGTTTCCGATGAACATCTTGTGGCATTCTGTATTCTGTGGACTATCAGAGTGTTGATGAAACACAGAAATTGCATCGGGATTGAATACAACAGTTACAATGCGCACTTTCCTCCATGGGAGTAATGTCCCAAACAGTCTACGCTTTGATCGTTCCCTGGAAGACCAGTAGTATTTTCCGATGCACATCTGGAGGCTTTCTGTAATCTGTGGACTTTCAGAGTGTTGATGAAACACAGAAATTGCATCGGGATTGAATATAACAGTTACCATGCGCACTTTCCTCCATGGGAGTAATGTCTGAAACAGTCTACGCTTTGATCGTTCCCGGGAAGACCAGTAGTAGTTTCCGATGCACATCTCGTGGCATTCTGTAATCTGTGGACTATCAGAGTGTTGATGAAACACAGAAAATGGATCGGGATTGATTACAACAGTTACCATGCGCACTTTCCTCCATGGGATTAATGTCTCAAGGAGTTTACGCTTTGATCGTTCCCTGGATGGCCAGTAGCAGTTTCCGATGCACATCTGTAGGCACTCTGTAATCTGTGGACTATCAGAGTGTTGATGAAACATAGAAATTGCATCGGTATTGAACACAACGTCACCATGAGCACATTCAAGCATATAAGTAATGTCTCAAACAGTCTACGCTTTGATCGTTCCCTGGAAAACCAGTAGTAGTTTCCGATGCACATCTGGAGGCATTCTGTAATCTGTGGACTTTCAGAGTGTTGATGAAACACAGAAATTGCATCGGGATTGAATACAACAGTCACCATGCGCACTTTACTCCATGGGAGTAATGTCTCTAACAGTCTACGCTTTGTTCGTTCCCTGGAAGACCAGTAGTAGTTTCCGATGCACATCTGGAGGCTTTCCGTAATCTGTGGAATATCAGAGTGTTGATGAAACACAGAAATTGCATCGGGATTGAATACAACAGTCACCATGCGCACTTTCCTCCATGGGAGTAATGTCCCAAACAGTCTACGCTTTAATCGTTCCCTGGAAGACCAGTAGTAGTTTCCGATTAACATCTGGTGGCATTCTGTAATCTATGGACTATCAGAGTGTTGATGAAACACAGAAATTGCATCGGGATTGAATACAACAGCCACCATGCGCACTTTCCTCCATGGGAACAATGTTTCAAAGAGTTCACGCTTTCATCGTTCCCTGGAAGACCAGTAGCAGTTCTCGATGCACATCTGGAGGCATTCTGTAATCTGTGTACTATCAGAGTGTTGATGAAACACAGAAATTGCATCGGGATTGAATACAACAGTCACCATGAGCACATTCCTCCATAAAAGCAATGTCTCAAACAGTCTACGCTTTGATCGTTCCCTGGAAGACCAGTAGTAGTTTCCGATGCTCATCTGGAGGCATTCTGTAATCTGTGGAGTATCAGAATGTTGATAAGACACAGAAATTGCATCGGGTTTTGAATACCACAGTTACCATGCGCACTTTCCTCCATGGGAGTAATGTCTGAAACAGACTACGCTTTGATCGTTTGCTGGAAGACCAGTAGTAGTTTCCGATGCACATCACGTATCATTCTGTAATCTGTGGACTATCAGAGTGTTGATGGAACACAGATATTGCATCGGGATTGAATACAACACTTACCATGCGCACTTTCCTCCATGGGAGTAATGTCATTAACAGTCTACGCTTTGATCATTCCCTGGCAGACCAGTGGTAGTTTCCGATGCACATCTGGAGGCTTTCTGTTATCTGTGGACTATCAGAGTGTTGATGAAACACAGAAATTGCATCGGGGTTGAATACAACATTCACCATGCGCACTTTCCTCCATGGGAGTAATGTTTCATAGAGTTTAAGCTTTGATCGTTCCCTGGAAGGCCAGTAGCAGTTTCCGATGCACATCTGGAGGCATTCTGTAATCTGTGGACTATCAGAGTGTTGATGAAACATAGAAATTGCATCGGGATTGAATATAACGTCACCATGAGCACATTCAAGCATAAAAGTAATGTCTCAAACAGTCTACGCTTTGATCGTTCTTTGGAAGACCAGTAGTAGTTTCCGATGCATATCTGGAGGCATTCTGTAATCTGTGGATTATCGGAGTGTTGATGAAGCACAGAAATTGCATCGGGATTGAATACAACAGTCACTATGAGCACTTTCCTCCATGGGAGTAATGTCTCAAGCAGTCTACGCTTTGATCGTTCCCTGGAAGACCAGTAGTAGTTTTCGATGCACATCTGGAGGCATTCTGTAATCTCTGGAGTATCAGAGTGTTGATGAAACACAGATATTGCATCGGGATTGAATACAACACTTACCATGCGCACTTTCCTCCATGGGAGTAATGTCTTTAACAGTCTACGCTTTGATCTTTCCCTGGAAGACCAGTGGTAGTTTCCGATGCTCATCTGGAGGCTTTCTGTAATCTGTGGACTATCAGAGTGTTGATGAAACACAGAAATTGCATCGGGATTGAATACAACAGTTACCATGCGCACTTTCCTCCATGGGAGTAATGTCTGAAACAGTCTACGCTTTGATCGTTCCCGGGAAGACCAGTAGTAGTTTCCGATGCACATCTCGTGGCATTCTGTAATCTGAGGACTATCAGAGTGTTGATGAAACACACAAATTGCATCGGGATTGAATACAACAGTCACCATGCGCACTTTCCTCCACGCTAGTAATGTCCCAAACAGTCTGCGCTTTTATCGTTCCCTGGAAGACCAGTAGTAGTTTCCGATGAACATCTGGAGGCATTCTGTAACCTGTGGATATCAGAGTGTTGATGAAACATAGAAATTGCATCGGGATTGAATACAACAGTCACCATGCGCACATTCTTCCATGGGAGTAATGTCTCAAACAGTCTACGCTTTGATCGTTCCCTGGAACACCAGTAGTAGTTTCCGATAAACATCTGGTGGCATTCTGTTATCTGTAGACTATCAGAGTGTTTATGAGACACAGAAATTGCATCGGGATTGAATACAACAGTCACCATCCGCACTTTCCTCCATGGGAGTAATGTCTGAAACAGTCTACGCTTTGATCGTTTGCTGGAAGACCAGTAGTAGTTTCCGATGCACATCTTGTGGCATTCTGTATTCTGTGGACTATCAGAGTGTTGATGAAACACAGAAATTGCATCGGGATTGAATACAACAGTTACAATGCGCACTTTCCTCCATGGGAGTAATGTCCCAAACAGTCTACGCTTTGATCGTTCCCTGGAAGACCAGTAGTAGTTTCCGATGCACATCTGGAGGCTTCCTGTAATCTGTGGACTTTCAGAGTGTTGATGAAACACAGAAATTGCATCGGGATTGAATATAACAGTTACCAAGCGCACTTTCCTCCATGGGAGTAATGTCTGAAACAGTCTATGCTTTGATCGTTCCCGGGAAGACCAGTAGTAGTTTCCGATGCACATCTCGTGGCATTCTGTAATCTGTGGACTATCAGAGTGTTGATGAAACACAGAAAATGTATCGGGATTTATTACAACAGTTACCATGCGCACTTTCCTCCATGGGATTAATGTCTCAAAGAGTTTACGCTTTGATCGTTCCCTGACAGACCAGTAGTAGTTTCCGGATGCATATCTGGTGGCATTCTGTAATCTGTGGACTATCAGAATGTTGATGAAACACAGAAATTGCATCGGGAATGAATACAACAGTCACCATGCGCACTTTCCTCCACGGGAGGTATGTGTCAAACAGTCTACGGTTTGATCGTCCCCTGGAAGACCAGTAGTAGTTTCCGATGCCCATCTGGTGGCATTCTGTAATCTGTGGACTATCAGAGTGTTGATGAAACACAGAAATAGCATCGGGATTGAATACAGCAGTCACCATCCGCACTTTCCTCCATGGGAGTAATGTCTGAAACAGTCTACGTTTTTTTGATCGTTTGCTGGAAGACCAGTAGCAGTTTCAGATGGACATCGGGAGGCATTCTGTAATCTGTGGACTATCAGAGTGTTGATGAAACACAGAAATTTCATCGGGATTGAATACAACAGTCACCATGGGCACTTTCCTCCATGGGAGTAATGTTTCATAGAGTTTACGCTTTGATAGTTCCCTGGAATGCCAGTAGCAGATTCCGATGCAGATCTGGAGGCATTCTGTAATCTGTGGACTATCAGAGTGTTGATGAAACATAGAAATTGCATCGGGATTGAATACAACGTCTCCATGAGCACATTCAAGCATATAAGTAATGTCTCAAACAGTCTATGCTTTGATCGTTCCCTGGAAGACCAGTAGTAGTTTCCGATGCACATCAGGAGGCATTCTGTAATCTGTGGACTATCAGAGTGTTGATGAAACACAGAAATTGCATCGGGATTGAATACAACAGTCACCATGCGCACTTTCCTCCATGGGAGTAATGTCTCAAACAGTCTACGCTTTGATCGTTCCCTGGAAGACCAGTAGTAGTTTCCGATTCACATCTCGTGGCATTCTGTAGTCTGTGGACTATCAGAGTGTTGATGAAACACAGAAATTGCATCGGGATTGAATACAACAGTCACCATGCGCACTTTCCTCCATGGGAGCAATGTTTCAAAGAGTTCACGCTTTCATCGATCCCTGGAAGACCAGTAGCAGTTTTCGATGTACATCTGGAGGCATTCTGTAATCTGTGTACTATCAGAGTGTTGATGAAACACAGAAATTGCATCGGGATCGAATACAACAGTCACCATGAGCACATTCCTCCATAACAGCAATGTCTCAAACAGTCTACGCTTTGATCGTTCCCTGGAAGACCAGTAGTAGTTTCCGATGCTCATCTGGAGGCATTCTGTAATCTGTGGAGTATCATAGTGTTGATAAGACACAGAAATTGCATCGGGATTGAATACAACAGTCACCATGCGCACTTTCCTACATGGGCGTAATGTCCCAAACAGTCTACGCTTTGATCGTTCCCTGGAAGACCAGTAGTAGTTTCCGATGAACATCTGGTGGCATTCTGTAATCTGTGGAATATCAGAGTGTTAATGAATCACAGAAATTGCATCGGGATTGAATACAACAGTCACCATGCGCACTTTCCTCCACGCTAGTAATGTCCCAAACAGTCTGCGCTTTTATCGTTCCCTGGAAGACCAGTAGTAGTTTCCGATGAACATCTGGAGGCATTCTGTAACCTGTGGATATCAGAGTGTTAATGAAACATAGAAATTGCATCGGGATTGAATACAACAGTCACCATGCGCACATTCTTCCACGGGAGTAATGTCTCAAACAGTCTACGCTTTGATCGTTCCCTGGAACACCAGTAGTAGTTTCCGATAAACATCTGGTGGCATTCTGTTATCTGTAGACTATCAGAGTGTTTATGAGACGCAGAAATTGCATCGGAATTGAATACAACAGTCACCATGCGCACTTTCCTCCAAGGGAGTAATGTCTCAAACAGTCTACGCTTTGATCGTTCCCTGGAACACCAGTAGTAGTTTCCGATAAACATCTGGTGGCATTCTGTTATCTGTAGACTATCAGAGTGTTTATGAGACACAGAAATTGCATCGGGATTGAATACAACAGTCACCATGCGCACTTTCCTCCAAGGGAGTAATTCTCAAACAGTCTATGCTTTGATCGTTCCCTGGAAGACCAGTAGTAGTTTCCGATGCATATCTGGTGCCATTCTGTAATCTGTGGAGTATCAGAGTGTTGATGAAACACAGAAATTGCATCGGGAATTAATACAACAGTCACCATGCTCTCTTTCCTCCATGGGAGTAATGTTTCATAGAGTTTAAGCTTTGATCGTTCCCTGGAAGGCCAGTAGCAGCTTCCGATGCACATCTGGAGGCATTCTGTAATCTGTGGACTATCAGAGTGTTGATGAAACATAGAAATTGCATCGGGATTGAATACAACAGTCACCATGCGCACTTTACTCCATGGGAGTAATCTCTCTAACAATCTACGCTTTGATCGTTCCCTGGAAGACCAGTAGTAGTTTCCGATGCACATCTGGAGGCTTTCCGTAATCTGTGGACTATCAGAGTGTTGATGAAACAAAGAAATTGCATCGGGATTGAATACAAGAGTCTCCATGCGCAGTTTCCTCCATGGGAGTAATGTCTCAAACAGTCTACGTTTTGATGGTTCCCTGGAAGACCAATAGTAGTTTCCGATGCACATCTGAAGGCATTCTGTAATCTGTGGACTATCAGAGTGCTGATGAAACACAGAAATTGCATCGGGATTGAATACAACAGTCACCATTCGCACATTCTTCCACGGGAGTAATGTCTCAAACAGTCTACGCTTTGATCGATCCCTGGAACACCAGTAGTAGTTTCCGATGCACATCTGGTGGCATTCTGTTATCTGTAGACTATCAGAGTGTTTATGAAACACAGAAATTGCATCGGGATTGAATACAACAGGCACCATGCGCACTTTCCTCCAAGGGATTAATTCTCAAACAGTCTATGCTTTGATCGTTCCCTGGAAGACCAGTAGTAGTTTCCGATGCATATCTGGTGCCATTCTGTAATCTGTGGAGTATCAGAGTGTTGATGAAACACAGAAATTGCATCGGGAATGAATACAACAGTCACCATGCGCACTTTCCTCCACGGGAGGAATGTCTCAAACAGTCTACGGTTTGATCGTTCCCTGGAAGACCAGTAGTAGTTTCCGATGAACATCTGGAGGCATTCTGTAATCTGTGGACTATCAGAGTGTTGATGAAACGCAGAAATTGCATCGGGATTGAATACAACAGTCTCCATGCGCAGTTTCCTCCATGGAAGTAATGTCTCAAACAGTCTACGATTTGATCGTTCCCTGGAAGACCAGTAGTAGTTTCCGATGCACATCTGGGGGCTTTCTGTAATCTGTGGACTATCAGAGTGTTGATGAAACACAGAAATAGCATCGGGATTGAATACAACAGTCACCATCCGCAGTTTCCTCCATGGGAGTAATGTCCCAAACAGTCTACACTTTGATCGTTCCCTGGAAGACCAGTCGTAGTTTCCGATGCACATCGGGAGGCATTCTATAATCTGTGGACTATCAGATTGTTGATGAAACACAGAAATTGCATCGGATTGAATACAACAGTCACCATGCGCACTTTCCTCCATGGGAGTAATGTTTCATAGAATTTAAGCTTTGATCGTTACCTGGAAGGCCAGTAGCAGTTTCCGATGCACTTCTGGAAGCATTCTGTAATCTGTGGACTATCAGAGTGTTGATGAAACACAGAAATTGCCTCGGGATTGAATACAACAGTCAACATTCGAACTTTCCTCCATGGGAGTAATTCTCAAACAGTCTATGCTTTGATCGTTCCCTGTGAGACCAGTAGTAGTTTCCGATGCACATCTGGTGGCATTCTGTAATCTGTGGATCAGAGTGTTGATGAAACACAAAAATTGCCTCGGGATTGAATACAACAATCACCATGCGCACTTTCCTCCACGCTAGTAATGTCCCAAACTGTCTGCGCTTTTATCGTTCCCTGGAAGACCAGTAGTAGTTTCCGATGAACATCTGGAGGCATTCTGTAACCTGTGGACTATCAGAGTGTTGATGAAACATAGAAATTGCATAGGGATTGAATACAACAGTCACCATGCGCACATTCTTCCACGGGAGTAATGTCTCAAACAGTCTACGCTTTGATCGTTCCCTGGAACACCAGTAGTAGTTTCCGATGCACATCTGGTGGCATTCTGTTATCTGTAGACTATCAGAGTGTTTATGAAACGCAGAAATTGCATCGGGATTGAATACAACAGTCACCATGTGGACTTTCCTCCAAGGGAGTAATTCTCAAACAGTCTATGCTTTGATCGTTCCCTGGAAGACACGTAGTAGTTTCCGATGCATATCTGGTGCCATTCTGTAATCTGTGGAGTATCAGAGTGTTGATGAAACACAGAAATTGCATTGGCAATGAATACAACAGTCACCATGCGCACTTTCCTCCACGGGAGGTATGTCTCAAACAGTCTACGGTTTGATCGTTCCCTGGAAGACCAGTAGTAGTTTCCGATGCACATCTGGTGGCATTCTGTAATCTGTGGACTATCAGAGTGTTGATGAAACACAGATATAGCATCGGGATTGAATACAACAGTCACCATCCGCACTTTCCTCCATGGGATTAATGTCTCGATAACTTTACGCTTTGATCGTTCCCTGACAGACCAGTAGTAGTTTCCGATGCATATCTGGTGCCATTCTGTAATCTGTGGACTATCAGAGTGTTGACGAAACACAGAAATTGCATCGGGAATGAATACAACAGTCACCATGCGCACTTTCCTCCACGGGAGGTATGTCTCAAACAGTCTACGGTTTGATCGTTCCCTGGAAGACCAGTAGTAGTTTCCGATGCACATCTGGTGGCATTCTGTAATCTGTGGACTATCAGAGTGTTGATGAAACACAGAAATAGCATCGGGATTGAATACAACAGTCACCATCCGCACTTTCCTCCATGGGAGTAATGTCCCAAACAGTCTACGCTTTGATCGTTCCCAGGAAGACCAGTAGTAGTTTCCGATGCACATCGGGAGGCATTCTATAATCTGTGGACTATCAGATTGTTGATGAAACACAGAAATAGCATCGGGATTGAATACAACAGTCACCATGCGCACTTTCCTCCATGGGAGTAATGTTTCATAGAGTTACCGCTTTGATCGTTCCCTGGAAGGCCAGTAGCAGTTTCCGATGCACATCTGTAGGCATTCTGTAATCTGTGGACTATCAGAGTGTTGATGAAACATAGAAATTGCATCGGGATTGAATACAACGTCACCATGAGCACATTCAAGCATATAAGTAATGTCTCAAACAGTCTACGCTTTGATCGTTCCCTGGAAGACCAGTAGTAGTTTGCGATGCACATCTGGAGGCATTCTGTAATCTGTAGACTATCAGAGTGTTGATGAAACACAGAAATTGCATCGGGATTGAATACAACAGTCACCATGCGCACTTTACTCCGTGGGAGTAATGTCTCTAACAGTCTACGCTTTGATCGTTCCCTGGAAGACCAGTAGTAGTTTCCGATGCACATCTGGAGGCTTTCCGTAATCTGTGGACTATCAGAGTGTTGATGAAACACGGAAATTGCATCAGGATTGAATACAACAGTCACCATGCGCACTTTCCTCCATGGGAGTAATGTCCCAAACAGTCTACGCTTTGATCGTTCCCTGGAAGACCAGTAGTAGTTTCCGATTAACATCTGGAGGCATTCTGTAATCTGTGGACTATCAGAGTGTTGATGAAACACAGAAATTCCATCGGGATTGAATACAACAGTCACCATGCGCACTTTCCTCCATGGGAGCAATGTTTCAAAGAGTTCACGCTTTCATCGATCCCTGGAAGACCAGTAGCAGTTTTCGATGTACATCTGGAGGCATTCTGTAATCTGTGTACTATCAGAGTGTTGATGAAACACAGAAATTGCATCGGGATCGAATACAACAGTCACCATGAGCACATTCCTCCATAACAGCAATGTCTCAAACAGTCTACGCTTTGATCGTTCCCTGGAAGACCAGTAGTAGTTTCCGATGCTCATCTGGAGGCATTCTGTAATCTGTGGAGTATCATAGTGTTGATAAGACACAGAAATTGCATCGGGATTGAATACAACAGTCACCATGCGCACTTTCCTACATGGGCGTAATGTCCCAAACAGTCTACGCTTTGATCGTTCCCTGGAAGACCAGTAGTAGTTTCCGATGAACATCTGGTGGCATTCTGTAATCTGTGGAATATCAGAGTGTTGATGAATCACAGAAATTGCATCGGGATTGAATACAACAGTCACCATGCGCACTTTCCTCCACGCTAGTAATGTCCCAAACAGTCTGCGCTTTTATCGTTCCCTGGAAGACCAGTAGTAGTTTCCGATGAACATCTGGAGGCATTCTGTAACCTGTGGATATCAGAGTGTTAATGAAACATAGAAATTGCATCGGGATTGAATACAACAGTCACCATGCGCACATTCTTCCACGGGAGTAATGTCTCAAACAGTCTACGCTTTGATCGTTCCCTGGAACACCAGTAGTAGTTTCCGATAAACATCTGGTGGCATTCTGTTATCTGTAGACTATCAGAGTGTTTATGAGACGCAGAAATTGCATCGGAATTGAATACAACAGTCACCATGCGCACTTTCCTCCAAGGGAGTAATGTCTCAAACAGTCTACGCTTTGATCGTTCCCTGGAACACCAGTAGTAGTTTCCGATAAACATCTGGTGGCATTCTGTTATCTGTAGACTATCAGAGTGTTTATGAGACACAGAAATTGCATCGGGATTGAATACAACAGTCACCATGCGCACTTTCCTCCAAGGGAGTAATTCTCAAACAGTCTATGCTTTGATCGTTCCCTGGAAGACCAGTAGTAGTTTCCGATGCATATCTGGTGCCATTCTGTAATCTGTGGAGTATCAGAGTGTTGATGAAACACAGAAATTGCATCGGGAATTAATACAACAGTCACCATGCTCTCTTTCCTCCATGGGAGTAATGTTTCATAGAGTTTAAGCTTTGATCGTTCCCTGGAAGGCCAGTAGCAGCTTCCGATGCACATCTGGAGGCATTCTGTAATCTGTGGACTATCAGAGTGTTGATGAAACATAGAAATTGCATCGGGATTGAATACAACAGTCACCATGCGCACTTTACTCCATGGGAGTAATCTCTCTAACAATCTACGCTTTGATCGTTCCCTGGAAGACCAGTAGTAGTTTCCGATGCACATCTGGAGGCTTTCCGTAATCTGTGGACTATCAGAGTGTTGATGAAACAAAGAAATTGCATCGGGATTGAATACAAGAGTCTCCATGCGCAGTTTCCTCCATGGGAGTAATGTCTCAAACAGTCTACGTTTTGATGGTTCCCTGGAAGACCAATAGTAGTTTCCGATGCACATCTGAAGGCATTCTGTAATCTGTGGACTATCAGAGTGCTGATGAAACACAGAAATTGCATCGGGATTGAATACAACAGTCACCATTCGCACATTCTTCCACGGGAGTAATGTCTCAAACAGTCTACGCTTTGATCGATCCCTGGAACACCAGTAGTAGTTTCCGATGCACATCTGGTGGCATTCTGTTATCTGTAGACTATCAGAGTGTTTATGAAACACAGAAATTGCATCGGGATTGAATACAACAGGCACCATGCGCACTTTCCTCCAAGGGATTAATTCTCAAACAGTCTATGCTTTGATCGTTCCCTGGAAGACCAGTAGTAGTTTCCGATGCATATCTGGTGCCATTCTGTAATCTGTGGAGTATCAGAGTGTTGATGAAACACAGAAATTGCATCGGGAATGAATACAACAGTCACCATGCGCACTTTCCTCCACGGGAGGAATGTCTCAAACAGTCTACGGTTTGATCGTTCCCTGGAAGACCAGTAGTAGTTTCCGATGAACATCTGGAGGCATTCTGTAATCTGTGGACTATCAGAGTGTTGATGAAACGCAGAAATTGCATCGGGATTGAATACAACAGTCTCCATGCGCAGTTTCCTCCATGGAAGTAATGTCTCAAACAGTCTACGATTTGATCGTTCCCTGGAAGACCAGTAGTAGTTTCCGATGCACATCTGGGGGCTTTCTGTAATCTGTGGACTATCAGAGTGTTGATGAAACACAGAAATAGCATCGGGATTGAATACAACAGTCACCATCCGCAGTTTCCTCCATGGGAGTAATGTCCCAAACAGTCTACACTTTGATCGTTCCCTGGAAGACCAGTCGTAGTTTCCGATGCACATCGGGAGGCATTCTATAATCTGTGGACTATCAGATTGTTGATGAAACACAGAAATTGCATCGGATTGAATACAACAGTCACCATGCGCACTTTCCTCCATGGGAGTAATGTTTCATAGAATTTAAGCTTTGATCGTTACCTGGAAGGCCAGTAGCAGTTTCCGATGCACTTCTGGAAGCATTCTGTAATCTGTGGACTATCAGAGTGTTGATGAAACATAGAAATTGCATCGGGATTGAATACAACGTCACCATGAGCACATTCAAGCATAATAGTAATGTCTCAAACAGTCTACGCTTTGATCGTTCCCTGGAAGACCAGTAGTAGTTTCCGATGCACATCTGGAGGCATTCTGTAATCTGTGGACTATCTGAGTGTTGATGAAACGCAGAAATTGCATCGGGATTGAATACAACGGTCTCCATGCGCAGTTTCCTCCATGGAAGTAATGTCTCAAACAGTCTACGATTTGATCGTTCCCTGGAAGACCAGTAGTAGTTTCCGATGCACATCTGGGGGCTTTCTGTAATCTGTGGACTATCAGAGTGTTGATGAAACACAGAAATTGCCTCGGGATTGAATACAACAGTCAACATTCGAACTTTCCTCCATGGGAGTAATTCTCAAACAGTCTATGCTTTGATCGTTCCCTGTGAGACCAGTAGTAGTTTCCGATGCACATCTGGTGGCATTCTGTAATCTGTGGATCAGAGTGTTGATGAAACACAAAAATTGCCTCGGGATTGAATACAACAATCACCATGCGCACTTTCCTCCACGCTAGTAATGTCCCAAACTGTCTGCGCTTTTATCGTTCCCTGGAAGACCAGTAGTAGTTTCCGATGAACATCTGGAGGCATTCTGTAACCTGTGGACTATCAGAGTGTTGATGAAACATAGAAATTGCATAGGGATTGAATACAACAGTCACCATGCGCACATTCTTCCACGGGAGTAATGTCTCAAACAGTCTACGCTTTGATCGTTCCCTGGAACACCAGTAGTAGTTTCCGATGCACATCTGGTGGCATTCTGTTATCTGTAGACTATCAGAGTGTTTATGAAACGCAGAAATTGCATCGGGATTGAATACAACAGTCACCATGTGGACTTTCCTCCAAGGGAGTAATTCTCAAACAGTCTATGCTTTGATCGTTCCCTGGAAGACACGTAGTAGTTTCCGATGCATATCTGGTGCCATTCTGTAATCTGTGGAGTATCAGAGTGTTGATGAAACACAGAAATTGCATTGGCAATGAATACAACAGTCACCATGCGCACTTTCCTCCACGAGAGGTATGTCTCAAACAGTCTACGGTTTGATCGTTCCCTGGAAGACCAGTAGTAGTTTCCGATGCACATCTGGTGGCATTCTGTAATCTGTGGACTATCAGAGTGTTGATGAAACACAGATATAGCATCGGGATTGAATACAACAGTCACCATCCGCACTTTCCTCCATGGGATTAATGTCTCGATAAGTTTACGCTTTGATCGTTCCCTGACAGACCAGTAGTAGTTTCCGATGCATATCTGGTGCCATTCTGTAATCTGTGGACTATCAGAGTGTTGACGAAACACAGAAATTGCATCGGGAATGAATACAACAGTCACCATGCGCACTTTCCTCCACGGGAGGTATGTCTCAAACAGTCTACGGTTTGATCGTTCCCTGGAAGACCAGTAGTAGTTTCCGATGCACATCTGGTGGCATTCTGTAATCTGTGGACTATCAGAGTGTTGATGAAACACAGAAATAGCATCGGGATTGAATACAACAGTCACCATCCGCACTTTCCTCCATGGGAGTAATGTCCCAAACAGTCTACGCTTTGATCGTTCCCAGGAAGACCAGTAGTAGTTTCCGATGCACATCGGGAGGCATTCTATAATCTGTGGACTATCAGATTGTTGATGAAACACAGAAATAGCATCGGGATTGAATACAACAGTCACCATGCGCACTTTCCTCCATGGGAGTAATGTTTCATAGAGTTACCGCTTTGATCGTTCCCTGGAAGGCCAGTAGCAGTTTCCGATGCACATCTGTAGGCATTCTGTAATCTGTGGACCATCAGAGTGTTGATGAAACATAGAAATTGCATCGGGATTGAATACAACGTCACCATGAGCACATTCAAGCATATAAGTAATGTCTCAAACAGTCTACGCTTTGATCGTTCCCTGGAAGACCAGTAGTATTTTGCGATGCACATCTGGAGGCATTCTGTAATCTGTAGACTATCAGAGTGTTGATGAAACACAGAAATTGCATCGGGATTGAATACAACAGTCACCATGCGCACTTTACTCCGTGGGAGTAATGTCTCTAACAGTCTACGCTTTGATCGTTCCCTGGAAGACCAGTAGTAGTTTCCGATGCACATCTGGAGGCTTTCCGTAATCTGTGGACTATCAGAGTGTTGATGAAACACAGAAATTGCATCAGGATTGAATACAACAGTCACCATGCGCACTTTCCTCCATGGGAGTAATGTCCCAAACAGTCTACGCTTTGATCGTTCCCTGGAAGACCAGTAGTAGTTTCCGATTAACATCTGGAGGCATTCTGTAATCTGTGGACTATCAGAGTGTTGATGAAACACAGAAATTCCATCGGGATTGAATACAACAGCCACCATGCGCACTTTCCTCCATGGGAGCAATGTTTCAAAAAGTTCACCCTTTCATCGTTCCCTGGAAAACCAGTAGCAGTTTTCGATGCACATCTGGAGGCATTCTGTAATCTGTGTACCTTCAGAGTGTTGATGAAACACAGTAATAGCATCGGGATTGAATACAACAGTCACCATGAGCACATTCCTCCATAAAAGCAATGTCTGAAACAGTCTACGCTTTGATCGTTCCCTGGAAGACCAGTAGTAGTTTCCGATGCTCATCTGGAGGCATTCTGTAATCTGTGGAGTATCAGAGCATTGATAAGACACAGAAATTGCATCGGGATTGAATACAACAGTCACCATGCGCACTTCCCTCCATGGGAGTAATTCTCAAACTGTCTGCGCTTTTATCGTTCCCTGGAAGACCAGTAGTAGTTTCCGATGAACATCTGGAGGCATTCTGTAACCTGTGGACTATAAGAGTGTTGATGAAACATAGAAATTGCATCGGGATTGAATACAACACTTACCATGCGCACTTTCCTCCATGGGAGTAATGTCTCTAACAGTCTACGCTTTGATCGTTCCCTGGAAGACCAGTAGTAGTTTCCGATGCACATCTGGAGGCTTTCTGTAATCTGTGGACTATCAGAGTGTTGATGAAACACAGAAATTGCATCGGGATTGAATACAACAGTTACCATGCGCACTTTCCTCCATGGGAGTAACGTCTGAAACAGTCTACGCTTTGATCGTTCCCGGGAAGACCAGTAGTAGTTTCCGATGCACGTCTCGTGGCATTCTGTAATCTTTGGACTATCAGAGTGTTGATGAAACACAGAAAATGTATCGGGATTGATTACAACAGTTACCATTCGCACTTTCCTCCATGGGATTAATGTCTCGAAGAGTTTACGCTTTGATCGTTCCCTGACAGACCAGTAGTAGTTTCCGAAGCATATCTGGTGCCATTCTGTAATCTGTGGACTATCAGAGTGTTGACGAAACACAGAAATTGCATCGCGAATGAATACAACAGTCACCATGCGCACTTTCCTCCACGGGACGTATGTCTCAAACAGTCTACGGTTTGATCGTTCCCTGGAAGACCAGTAGTAGTTTCCGATGCACATCTGGTGGCATTCTGTAATCTTTGGACTATCAGAGTGTTGATGAAACACAGAAATAGCATCGGGATTGAATACAACACTCACCATGCGCACTTTCCTCCATGGGAGTAATGTTTCATAGAGTTAACGCTTTGATCGTTCCCTGGAAGGCCAGTAGCAGTTTCCGATGCACATCTGTAGGCATTCTGTAATCTGTGGACTATCAGAGTGTTGATGAAACATAGAAATTGCATCGGGATTGAATACAACGTCACCATGAGCACATTCAAGCATATAAGTAATGTCTCAAACAGTCTACGCTTTGATCGTTCCCTGGAAGACCAGTAGTAGTTTCCGATGCACATCTGGAGGCATTCTGTAATCTGTAGACTATCAGAGTGTTGATGAAACACAGAAATTGCATCGGGATTGAATACAACAGTCACCATGCGCACTTTACTCCGTTGGAGTAATGTCTCTAACAGTCTACGCTTTGATCGTTCCCTGGAAGACCAGTAGTAGTTTCCGATGCACATCTGGAGGCTTTCCGTAATCTGTGGACTATCAGAGTGTTGATGAAACACAGAAATTGCATCGGGATTGAATACAACAGTCACCATGCGCACTTTCCTCCATGGGAGTAATGTCCCAAACAGTCTACGCTTTGATCGTTCCCTGGAAGACCAGTAGTAGTTTCCGATTATCATCTGGAGGCATTCTGTAATCTGTGGACTATCAGAGTGTTGATGAAACACAGAAAACGCATCGGGATTGAATACAACAGCCACCATGCGCACTTTCCTCCATGGGAGCAATGTTTCAAAAAGTTCACGCTTTCATCGTTCCCTGGAAAACCAGTAGCAGTTTTCGATGCACATCTGGAGGCATTCTGTAATCTGTGTACATTCAGAGTGTTGATGAAACACAGTAATAGCATCGGGATTGAATACAACAGTCACCATGAGCACATTCCTCCATAAAAGCAATGTCTGAAACAGTCTACGCTTTGATCGTTCCCTGGAAGACCAGTAGTAGTTTCCGATGCTCATCTGGAGGCATTCTGTAATCTGTGGAGTATCAGAGCATTGATAAGACACAGAAATTGCATCGGGATTGAATACAACAGTCACCATGCGCACTTTCCTCCATGGGAGTAATTCTCAAACAGTCTGCGCTTTTATCGTTCCCTGGAAGACCAGTAGTAGTTTCCGATGAACATCTGGAGGCATTCTGTAACCTGTGGACTATAAGAGTGTTGATGAAACATAGAAATTGCATCGGGATTGAATACAACAGTCACCATGCGCACATTCTTCCACGGGAGTAATGTCTCAAACAGTCTACGCTTTGATCGTTCCCTGGAAGACCAGTAGTAGTTTTCGATGCACATCTGGAGGCATTCTGTAATCTCTGGAGTATCAGAGTGTTGAGCAAACACAGATATTGCATCGGGATTGAATACAACACTTTCCATGCACACTTTCCTCCATGGGAGTAATGTCTCTAACAGTCTACGCTTTGATCTTTCCCTGGAAGACCAGTAGTAGTTTCCGATGCACATCTGGAGGCTTTCTGTTATCTGTAGACTATCAGAGTGTTTATGAAACACAGAAATTGCATCGGGATTGAATACAACAGTCACCATGCGCACATTCTTCCACGGGAGTAATGTCTCAAACAGTCTACGCTTTGATCGTTCCCTGGAAGACCAGTAGCAGTTTTCGATGCACATCTGGAGGCATTCTGTAATCTCTGGAGTATCAGAGTGTTGATTAAACACAGATATTGCATCGGGATTAAATACAACACTTACCATGCACACTTTCCTCCATGGGAGTAATGTCTCTAACAGTCTACGCTTTGATCTTTCCCTGGAAGACCAGTAGTAGTTTCCGATGCACATCTGGTGGCATTCTGCTATCTGTAGACTATCAGAGTGTTTATGAAACACAGAAATTGCATCGGGATTGAATACAACAGTCACCATGCGAACTTTCCTCCAAGGGAGTAATTCTCAAACAGTCTATGCTTTGATCGCTCCCTGGAAGACCAGTAGTAGTTTCCGATGCATATCTGGTGCCATTCTGTAATCTGCATAGTATCAGAGTATTGATGAAACACAGAAATTGCATCGGGAATGAATACGACAGTCACCATGCGCACTTTCCTCCACGGGAGGTATGTCTCAAACAGTCTACGGTTTGATCGTTCCCTGGAAGACCATTAGTAGTTTCCGATGCACATCTGGTGGCATTCTGTAATCTGTGGACTATCAGAGTGTTGATGAAACACAGAAATAGCATCGGGATTGAATACAACAGTCACCATCCGCACTTTCCTCAATGGGAGTAATGTCTGAAACAGTCTACGCTTTGATCGTTTGCTGGAAGACCAGTAGTAGTTTCCGATGCACATCACGTGGCATTCTGTAATCTGTGGACTATCAGAGTGTTGATGAAACACAGAAATTGCATCGGGATTGAATACAACAGTCACCATGCGCACTTTCCTCCATGGGAGTAATGTCCCAAACAGTCTACGCTTTGATCGTTCGCTGGAAGACCAGTAGTAGTTTCCGATTAACATCTGGAGGCATTCTGTAATCTGTGGACTATCAGAGTGTTGATGAAACACAGAAATTGCATCGGGATTGAATACAACAGCCACCATGCGCACTTTCCTCCATGGGAGCAATGTTTCAAAAAGTTCACGCTTTCATCGTTCCCTGGAAAACCAGTAGCAGTTTTCGATGCACATCTGGAGGCATTCTGTAATCTGTGTACCTTCAGAGTGTTGATGAAACACAGTAATAGCATCGGGATTGAATACAACAGTCACCATGAGCACATTCCTCCATAAAAGCAATGTCTGAAACAGTCTACGCTTTGATCGTTCCCTGGAAGACCAGTAGTAGTTTCCGATGCTCATCTGGAGTCATTCTGTAATCTGTGGAGTATCAGAGCATTGATAAGACACAGAAATTGCATCGGGATTGAATACAACGTCACCATGAGCACATTCAAGCATAAAAGTAATGTCTCAAACAGTCTACGCTTTGATCGTTCCCTGGAAGACGAGTAGTAGTTTCCGATGCACATCTGGAGGCATTCTGTAATCTGTGGACTATCAGAGTGTTGATGAAACACAGAAATTGCATCGGGATTGAATACAACAGTCACCATGCGCACTTTCCTCCATGGGAGTAATGTCTCAAACAGTCTACGCTTTGATCTTTCCCTGGAAGACCAGTAGTAGTTTCCGATGCACATCTGGAGGCTTTCTGTAATCTGTGGACTATCAGATTGTTGATGAAACACAGAAAGTGCATCGGGATTGAATACAACAGTTACCATGCGCACTTTCCTCCATGGGAGTAATGTCTGAAACAGTCTACGCTTTGATCGTTCCCTGGAAGACCAGTAGTAGTTTCCGATGCACATTTGGAGGCATTCTGTAATCTGTGGACTATCAGAGTGTTGATGAAACATAGAAATTGCATCGGGATTGAATACAACAGCCACCATGCGCACTTTCCTCCATGGGAGCAATATTTCAAAGAGTACACGCTTTCATCGTTCCCTGGAAGACCAGTCGCAGTTTTCGAAGAACATCTGGAGGCATTCTGTCATCTGTGTACTATCAGAGTGTTGATGAAACACAGTAATTGCATCGGGATTAAATACAACAGTCACCATGAGCACATTCCTCCATGGGAGTAATGTCTGAAACAGTCTACGTTTTGAACGTTCCCTGGAAGACCAGTAGTAGTTTCCGATGCACATCTGGAGGCATTCTGTAATCTGTGGACTATTTGAGTGTTGAAGAAACACAGAAATTGCATCGGGTTTTGAATACCACAGTTACCATGCGCACTTTCCTCCATTGGAGTAATGTCTCTAACAGTCTACGCTTTGATCGTTCCCCGGAAGACAAGTACTAGTTTCCGATGCACATCTGGAGGCTTTCTGTAATCTGTAGACTATAAGAGTGTTGATGAGACACAGAAATTGCATCGGGATAGAATACAACAGTCACCAAGCGCACTTCCCTCCACGCTAGTAATGTCTCAAACAGTCTGCGCTTTTATCGTTCCCTGGAAGACCAGTAGTAGTTTCCGATGAACATCTGGAGGCATTCTGTAACCTGTGGACTATCAGAGTGTTGATGAAACATAGAAATTGCATCGGGATTGAATACAACAGTCACCATGCGCACATTCTTCCACGGGAGTAATGTCTCAAACAGTCTACGCTTTGATCGTTCCCTGGAACACCAGTAGCAGTTTCCGATGCACATCTGGTGGCATTCTGTTATCTGTAGACTATCAGAGTGTTTATGAAACACAGAAATTGCATCGGGATTGAATACAACAGTCACCATGAGCACTTTCCTCCAAGGGAGTAATTCTTAAACAGTCTATGCTTTGATCGCTCCCTGGAAGACCAGTAGTAGTTTCCGATGCATATCTGGTGCCATTCAGTAATCTGTGGAGTATCAGAGTATTGATGAAACACAGAAATTGCATCGGGAATGAATACGACAGTCACCATGCGCACTTTCCTCCACGGGAGGTATGTCTCAAACAGTCTACGGTTTGATCGTTCCCTGGAAGACCATTAGTAGTTTCCGATGCACATCTGGTGGCATTCTGTAATCTGTGGACTATCAGAGTGTTGATGAAACACAGAAATAGCATCGGGATTGAATACAACAGTCACCATCTGCACTTTCATCCATGGGAGTAATGTCTGAAACAGTCTACGCTTTGATCGTTTGCTGGAAGACCAGTAGTAGTTTCCGATGCACATCACGTGGCATTCTGCAATCTGTGGACTATCAGAGTGTTGATGAAACACAGAAATTTCATCGGGATTGAATACAACAGTCACCATGCGCACTTTCCTCCATGGGAGTAATGTCCCAAACAGTCTACGCTTTGATCGTTCCCTGGAAGACCAGTAGTAGTTTCCGATGCACATCGGGAGGCATTCTGTATTCTGTGGACTATCAGAGTGTTGATGAAACACAGAAATTGCATCGGGATTGAATACAACAGTTACAATGCGCACTTTACTGCATGGGAGTAATGTCCTAAACAGTCTACGCTTTGATCGTTCCCTGGATGACAAGTAGTAGTTTCCGATGCACATCGCGAGGCATTCTATAATCTGTGGACTATCAGAGTGTTGATGAAACACAGAAATTGCATCGGGATTGAATACAAGAGGCACCATGCGCACTTTCCTCCATGGGAGTAATGTTTCATAGAGTTTAAGCTTTGATCGTTCCCTGGAAGGCCAGTAGCAGTTTCCGATGCACATCCGGAGGCATTCTGTGATCTGTGGACTATCAGAGTGTTGATGAAACATAGAAGTTGCATCGGGATTGAATACAACGTCACCATGAGCACATTCAAGCATAAAAGTAATGTCTCAAACAGTCTACGCTTTGATCGTTCCCTGGAAGACCAGTAGTAGTTTCCGATGCACATCTGGAGGCATTCTGTAATCTGTTGACTATCAGAGTGTTGATGAAACACAGAAATTGCATCGGGATTGAATACAACAGCCACCATGCGCACTTTCCTCCATGGGAGCAATGTTTCAAAGAGTTCACGCTTTCATCGTTCCCTGGAAGACCAGTAGCAGTTTTCGATGCACATCTGGAGGCATTCTGTCATCTGTGTACTATCAGAGTGTTGATGAAACACAGTAATTGCATCGGGATTGAATACAACAGTCACCATGAGCACATTCTTCCACGGGAGTAATGTCTCAAACAGTCTACGCTTTGATCGTTCCCTGGAAGACCAGTAGTAGTTTCCGATGCACATCTGGTGGCATTCTGTTATCTCTAGATTATCAGAGTGTTTATGAAACACAGAAATTGCATCGGGATTGAATACAACAGTCACCATGCGCACTTTCCTCCAAGGGAGTAATTCTCAAACAGTCTATGCTTTGATCGCTCCCTGGAAGACCAGTAGTAGTTTCCGATGCATATCTGGTGCCATTCTGTAATCTGCATAGTATCAGAGTATTGATGAAACACAGAAATTGCATCGGGAATGAATACGACAGTCACCATGCGCACTTTCCTCCACGGGAGGTATGTCTCAAACAGTCTACGGTTTGATCGTTCCCTGGAAGACCATTAGTAGTTTCCGATGCACATCTGGTGGCATTCTGTAATCTGTGGACTATCAGAGTGTTGATGAAACACAGAAATAGCATCGGGATTGAATACAACAGTCACCATCCGCACTTTCCTCCATGGGAGTTATGTCTGAAACAGTCTACGGTTTGATCGTTTGCTGGAAGACCAGTAGTAGTTTCCGATGCACATCACGTGGCATTCTGTAATCTGTGGACTATCAGAGTGTTGATGAAACACAGGAATTGCATCGGGATTGAATACAACAGTCACCATGCGCACTTTCCTCCATGGGAGTAATGTCCCAAACAGTCTACGCTTTGATCGTTCCCTGGAAGACCAGTAGTAGTTTCCGATGCACATCTGGAGGCATTCTGTAATCTGTTGACTATCAGAGTGTTGATGAAACACAGAAATTGCATCGGGATTGAATACAACAGCCACCATGCGCACTTTCCTCCATGGGAGCAATGTTTCAAAGAGTTCACGCTTTCATCGTTCCCTGGAAGACCAGTAGCAGTTTTCGATGCACATCTGGAGGCATTCTGTCATCTGTGTACTATCAGAGTGTTGATGAAACACAGTAATTGCATCGGGATTGAATACAACAGTCACCATGAGCACATTCTTCCACGGGAGTAATGTCCCAAACAGTCTACGCTTTGATCGTTCGCTGGAAGACCAGTAGTAGTTTCCGATTAACATCTGGAGGCATTCTGTAATCTGTGGACTATCAGAGTGTTGATGAAACACAGAAATTGCATCGGGATTGAATACAACAGCCACCATGCGCACTTTCCTCCATGGGAGCAATGTTTCAAAAAGTTCACGCTTTCATCGTTCCCTGGAAAACCAGTAGCAGTTTTCGATGCACATCTGGAGGCATTCTGTAATCTGTGTACCTTCAGAGTGTTGATGAAACACAGTAATAGCATCGGGATTGAATACAACAGTCACCATGAGCACATTCCTCCATAAAAGCAATGTCTGAAACAGTCTACGCCTTGATCGTTCCCTGGAAGACCAGTAGTAGTTTCCGATGCTCATCTGGAGTCATTCTGTAATCTGTGGAGTATCAGAGCATTGATAAGACACAGAAATTGCATCGGGATTGAATACAACGTCACCATGAGCACATTCAAGCATAAAAGTAATGTCTCAAACAGTCTACGCTTTGATCGTTCCCTGGAAGACGAGTAGTAGTTTCCGATGCACATCTGGAGGCATTCTGTAATCTGTGGACTATCAGAGTGTTGATGAAACACAGAAATTGCATCGGGATTGAATACAACAGTCACCATGCGCACTTTCCTCCATGGGAGTAATGTCTCAAACAGTCTACGCTTTGATCTTTCCCTGGAAGACCAGTAGTAGTTTCCGATGCACATCTGGAGGCTTTCTGTAATCTGTGGACTATCAGATTGTTGATGAAACACAGAAAGTGCATCGGGATTGAATACAACAGTTACCATGCGCACTTTCCTCCATGGGAGTAATGTCTGAAACAGTCTACGCTTTGATCGTTCCCTGGAAGACCAGTAGTAGTTTCCGATGCACATTTGGAGGCATTCTGTAATCTGTGGACTATCAGAGTGTTGATGAAACATAGAAATTGCATCGGGATTGAATACAACAGCCACCATGCGCACTTTCCTCCATGGGAGCAATATTTCAAAGAGTACACGCTTTCATCGTTCCCTGGAAGACCAGTCGCAGTTTTCGAAGAACATCTGGAGGCATTCTGTCATCTGTGTACTATCAGAGTGTTGATGAAACACAGTAATTGCATCGGGATTAAATACAACAGTCACCATGAGCACATTCCTCCATGGGAGTAATGTCTGAAACAGTCTACGTTTTGAACGTTCCCTGGAAGACCAGTAGTAGTTTCCGATGCACATCTGGAGGCATTCTGTAATCTGTGGACTATTTGAGTGTTGAAGAAACACAGAAATTGCATCGGGTTTTGAATACCACAGTTACCATGCGCACTTTCCTCCATTGGAGTAATGTCTCTAACAGTCTACGCTTTGATCGTTCCCCGGAAGACAAGTACTAGTTTCCGATGCACATCTGGAGGCTTTCTGTAATCTGTAGACTATAAGAGTGTTGATGAGACACAGAAATTGCATCGGGATTGAATACAACAGTCACCAAGCGCACTTCCCTCCACGCTAGTAATGTCTCAAACAGTCTGCGCTTTTATCGTTCCCTGGAAGACCAGTAGTAGTTTCCGATGAACATCTGGAGGCATTCTGTAACCTGTGGACTATCAGAGTGTTGATGAAACATAGAAATTGCATCGGGATTGAATACAACAGTCACCATGCGCACATTCTTCCACGGGAGTAATGTCTCAAACAGTCTACGCTTTGATCGTTCCCTGGAACACCAGTAGCAGTTTCCGATGCACATCTGGTGGCATTCTGTTATCTGTAGACTATCAGAGTGTTTATGAAACACAGAAATTGCATCGGGATTGAATACAACAGTCACCATGAGCACTTTCCTCCAAGGGAGTAATTCTTAAACAGTCTATGCTTTGATCGCTCCCTGGAAGACCAGTAGTAGTTTCCGATGCATATCTGGTGCCATTCAGTAATCTGTGGAGTATCAGAGTATTGATGAAACACAGAAATTGCATCGGGAATGAATACGACAGTCACCATGCGCACTTTCCTCCACGGGAGGTATGTCTCAAACAGTCTACGGTTTGATCGTTCCCTGGAAGACCATTAGTAGTTTCCGATGCACATCTGGTGGCATTCTGTAATCTGTGGACTATCAGAGTGTTGATGAAACACAGAAATAGCATCGGGATTGAATACAACAGTCACCATCTGCACTTTCATCCATGGGAGTAATGTCTGAAACAGTCTACGCTTTGATCGTTTGCTGGAAGACCAGTAGTAGTTTCCGATGCACATCACGTGGCATTCTGCAATCTGTGGACTATCAGAGTGTTGATGAAACACAGAAATTGCATCGGGATTGAATACAACAGTCACCATGCGCACTTTCCTCCATGGGAGTAATGTCCCAAACAGTCTACGCTTTGATCGTTCCCTGGAAGACCAGTAGTAGTTTCCGATGCACATCGGGAGGCATTCTGTATTCTGTGGACTATCAGAGTGTTGATGAAACACAGAAATTGCATCGGGATTGAATACAACAGTTACAATGCGCACTTTACTGCATGGGAGTAATGTCCTAAACAGTCTACGCTTTGATCGTTCCCTGGATGACAAGTAGTAGTTTCCGATGCACATCGCGAGGCATTCTATAATCTGTGGACTATCAGAGTGTTGATGAAACACAGAAATTGCATCGGGATTGAATACAAGAGGCACCATGCGCACTTTCCTCCATGGGAGTAATGTTTCATAGAGTTTAAGCTTTGATCGTTCCCTGGAAGGCCAGTAGCAGTTTCCGATGCACATCCGGAGGCATTCTGTGATCTGTGGACTATCAGAGTGTTGATGAAACATAGAAGTTGCATCGGGATTGAATACAACGTCACCATGAGCACATTCAAGCATAAAAGTAATGTCTCAAACAGTCTACGCTTTGATCGTTCCCTGGAAGACCAGTAGTAGTTTCCGATGCACATCTGGAGGCATTCTGTAATCTGTTGACTATCAGAGTGTTGATGAAACACAGAAATTGCATCGGGATTGAATACAACAGCCACCATGCGCACTTTCCTCCATGGGAGCAATGTTTCAAAGAGTTCACGCTTTCATCGTTCCCTGGAAGACCAGTAGCAGTTTTCGATGCACATCTGGAGGCATTCTGTCATCTGTGTACTATCAGAGTGTTGATGAAACACAGTAATTGCATCGGGATTGAATACAACAGTCACCATGAGCACATTCTTCCACGGGAGTAATGTCTCAAACAGTCTACGCTTTGATCGTTCCCTGGAAGACCAGTAGTAGTTTCCGATGCACATCTGGTGGCATTCTGTTATCTCTAGATTATCAGAGTGTTTATGAAACACAGAAATTGCATCGGGATTGAATACAACAGTCACCATGCGCACTTTCCTCCAAGGGAGTAATTCTCAAACAGTCTATGCTTTGATCGCTCCCTGGAAGACCAGTAGTAGTTTCCGATGCATATCTGGTGCCATTCTGTAATCTGCATAGTATCAGAGTATTGATGAAACACAGAAATTGCATCGGGAATGAATACGACAGTCACCATGCGCACTTTCCTCCACGGGAGGTATGTCTCAAACAGTCTACGGTTTGATCGTTCCCTGGAAGACCATTAGTAGTTTCCGATGCACATCTGGTGGCATTCTGTAATCTGTGGACTATCAGAGTGTTGATGAAACACAGAAATAGCATCGGGATTGAATACAACAGTCACCATCCGCACTTTCCTCCATGGGAGTTATGTCTGAAACAGTCTACGGTTTGATCGTTTGCTGGAAGACCAGTAGTAGTTTCCGATGCACATCACGTGGCATTCTGTAATCTGTGGACTATCAGAGTGTTGATGAAACACAGGAATTGCATCGGGATTGAATACAACAGTCACCATGCGCACTTTCCTCCATGGGAGTAATGTCCCAAACAGTCTACGCTTTGATCGTTCCCTGGAAGACCAGTAGTAGTTTCCGATGCACATCGGGAGGCATTCTGTATTCTGTGGACTATCAGAGTGTTGATGAAACACAGAAAATGCATCGGGATTGAATACAACAGTTACAATGCGCACTTTACTGCATGGGAGTAATGTCCCAAACAGTCTACGCTTTGATCGTTCCCTGGAAGACAAGTAGTAGTTTCCGTTGCACATCGCGAGGCATTCTAGAATCTGTGGACTATCAGAGTGTTGATGAAACACAGAAATTGCATCGGGATTGAATACAACAGGCACCATGCGCACTTTCCTCCATGGGAGTAATGTTTCATAGAGTTTAAGCTTTGATCGTTTCCTGGAAGGCCAGTAGCAGTTTCCGATGCACATCCGGAGGCATTCTGTAATCTGTGGACTATCAGAGTGTTGATGAAACATAGAAATTGCATCGGGATTGAATACAACGTCACCATGAGCACATTCAAGCATAAAAGTAATGTCTCAAACAGTCTACGATTTGATCGTTCCCTGGAAGACCAGTAGTAGTTTTCGATGCACATCTGGAGGCATTCTGTAATCTCTGGAGTATCAGAGTGTTGATTAATCACAGATATTGCATCGGGATTGAATACAACACTTACCATGCACACTTTCCTCCATGGGAGTAATGTCTCTAACAGTCTACGCTTTGATCTTTCCCTGGAAGACCAGTAGTAGTTTGCGATGCACATCTGAAGGCTTTCTGTAATCTGTGGACTATCAGAGTGTTGATGAAACACAGAAAGTGCATCGGGATTGAATACAACAGTTACCATGCGCACTTTCCTCCATGGGAGTAATGTCTGAAACAGTCTACGCTTTGATCGTTCCCTGGAAGACCAGTAGTAGTTTCCGATGCACATTTGGAGGCATTCTGTAATCTGTGGACTATCAGAGTGTTGATGAAACACAGAAATTGCATCGGGATTGAATACAACAGCCACCATGCGCACTTTCCTCCATGGGAGCAATGTTTCAAAGAGTTCACGCTTTCATCGTTCCCTGGAAGACCAGTAGCAGTTTTCGATGCACATCTGGAGGCATTCTGTCATCTGTGTACTATCAGAGTGTTGATGAAACACAGTAATTGCATCGGGATTGAATACAACAGTCACCATGAGCACATTCCTCCATAAAAGCAATGTCTCAAAGAGTCTACGCTTTGATCGTTCCCTGGAAGACCAGTAGTAGTTTCCGATGCTCATCTGGAGGCATTCTGTAATCTGTGGAGTATCAGATTATTGATAAGACACAGAAATTGCATCGGGATTGAATACAACAGTCACCATGCGCCCTTTCCTCCATGGGAGTAATTCTCAAACAGTCTATGTTTTGAACGTTCCCTGGAAGACCAGTAGTAGTTTCCGATGCACATCTGGAGGCATTCTGTAATCTGTGGACTATTAGAGTGTTGAAGAAACACAGAAATTGCATCGGGTGTTGAATACCACAGTTACCATGCGCACTTTCCTCCATGGGAGTAATGTCTCTAACAGTCTACGCTTTGATCGTTCCCCGGAAGACAAGTAGTAGTTTCCGATGCACATCTGGAGGCTTTCTGTAATCTGTGGACTATCAGAGTGTTGATGAGACACAGAAATTGCATCGGGATTGAATACAACAGTCACCATGCGCACTTTCCTCCACGCTAGTAATGTCTCAAACAGTCTGCGCTTTTATCGTTCCCTGGAAGACCAGTAGTAGTTTCCGATGCACATCTGGTGGCATTCTGTTATCTGTAGACTATCAGAGTGTTTATGAAACACAGAAATTGCATCGGGATTGAATACAACAGTCACCATGCGCACTTTCCTCCAAGGGAGTAATTCTGAAACAGTCTATGCTTTGATCGCTCCTTGGAAGACCAGTAGTAGTTTCCGATGCATATCTGGTGCCATTCTGTAATCTGTGGAGTATCAGAGTATTGATGAAACACAGAAATTGCAGCGGGAATGAATACGACAGTCACCATGCGCACTTTCCTCCACGGGAGGTATGTCTCAAACAGTCTACGGTTTGATCGTTCCCTGGAAGACCATTAGTAGTTTCCGATGCACATCTGGTGGCATTCTGTAATCTGTGGACTATCAGAGTGTTGATGAAACACAGAAATAGCATCGGGATTGAATACAACAGTCACCATCCGCACTTTCCTCCATGGGAGTTATGTCTGAAACAGTCTACGCTTTGATCGTTTGCTGGAAGACCAGTAGTAGTTTCCGATGCACATCACGTGGCATTCTGTAATCTGTGGACTATCAGAGTGTTGATGAAACACAGAAATTGCATCGGGATTGAATACAACAGTCACCATGCGCACTTTCCTCCATGGGAGTAATTTCCCAAACAGTCTACACTTTGATCGTTCCCTGAAAGACCAGTAGTAGTTTCCGATGCATATCGGGAGGCATTCTGTATTCTGTGGACTAACAGAGTGTTGATGAAACACAGAAATTGCATCGGGATTGAATACAACAGTTACAATTTGCACTTTACTGCATGGGAGTAATGTCCCAAACAGTCTACGCTTTGATCGTTCCCTGGAAGACAAGTAGTAGTTTCCGATGCACATCGCGAGGCATTCTATAATCTGTGGACTATCAGAGTGTTGATGAAACACAGAAATTGCATCGGGATTGAATACAACAGGCACCATGCGCACTTTCCTCCATGGGAGTAATGTTTCATAGAGTTTAAGCTTTGATCGCTCTCTGGAAGGCCAGTAGCAGTTTCCGATGCACATCTGGAGGCATTCTGTAATCTGTGGACTATCAGAGTGTTGATGAAACATAGAAATTGCATCGGGATTGAATACAACGTCACCATGAGCACATTCAAGCATAAAAGTAATGTCTCAAACAGTCTACGCTTTGATCGTTCCCTGGAACACCAGTAGTAGTTTCCGATGCACATCTGGAGGCATTCTGTAATATGTGGACTATCAGAGTGTTGATGAAACACAGAAATTGCATCGGGATTGAATACAACAGTCACCATGCGCACTTTCCTCCATGGGAGTAATGTCTCAAACAGTCTACGCTTTGATCGTTCCCTGGAAGACCAGTAGTAGTTTTCGATGCACATCTGGAGGCATTCTGTAATCTCTGGAGTATCAGAGTGTTGATTAAACACAGATATTGCATCGGGATTGAATACAACACTTACCATGCACACTTTCCTCCATGGGAGTAATGTCTCTAACAGTCTACGCTTTGATAGTTCCCTGGAAGACCAGTAGTAGTTTCCGATGCACATCGGGAGGCATTCTGTATTCTGTGGACTATCAGAGTGTTGATGAAACACAGAAAATGCATCGGGATTGAATACAACAGTTACAATGCGCACTTTACTGCATGGGAGTAATGTCCCAAACAGTCTACGCTTTGATCGTTCCCTGGAAGACAAGTAGTAGTTTCCGTTGCACATCGCGAGGCATTCTAGAATCTGTGGACTATCAGAGTGTTGATGAAACACAGAAATTGCATCGGGATTGAATACAACAGGCACCATGCGCACTTTCCTCCATGGGAGTAATGTTTCATAGAGTTTAAGCTTTGATCGTTTCCTGGAAGGCCAGTAGCAGTTTCCGATGCACATCCGGAGGCATTCTGTAATCTGTGGACTATCAGAGTGTTGATGAAACATAGAAATTGCATCGGGATTGAATACAACGTCACCATGAGCACATTCAAGCATAAAAGTAATGTCTCAAACAGTCTACGATTTGATCGTTCCCTGGAAGACCAGTAGTAGTTTTCGATGCACATCTGGAGGCATTCTGTAATCTCTGGAGTATCAGAGTGTTGATTAATCACAGATATTGCATCGGGATTGAATACAACACTTACCATGCACACTTTCCTCCATGGGAGTAATGTCTCTAACAGTCTACGCTTTGATCTTTCCCTGGAAGACCAGTAGTAGTTTGCGATGCACATCTGAAGGCTTTCTGTAATCTGTGGACTATCAGAGTGTTGATGAAACACAGAAAGTGCATCGGGATTGAATACAACAGTTACCATGCGCACTTTCCTCCATGGGAGTAATGTCTGAAACAGTCTACGCTTTGATCGTTCCCTGGAAGACCAGTAGTAGTTTCCGATGCACATTTGGAGGCATTCTGTAATCTGTGGACTATCAGAGTGTTGATGAAACACAGAAATTGCATCGGGATTGAATACAACAGCCACCATGCGCACTTTCCTCCATGGGAGCAATGTTTCAAAGAGTTCACGCTTTCATCGTTCCCTGGAAGACCAGTAGCAGTTTTCGATGCACATCTGGAGGCATTCTGTCATCTGTGTACTATCAGAGTGTTGATGAAACACAGTAATTGCATCGGGATTGAATACAACAGTCACCATGAGCACATTCCTCCATAAAAGCAATGTCTCAAAGAGTCTACGCTTTGATCGTTCCCTGGAAGACCAGTAGTAGTTTCCGATGCTCATCTGGAGGCATTCTGTAATCTGTGGAGTATCAGATTATTGATAAGACACAGAAATTGCATCGGGATTGAATACAACAGTCACCATGCGCCCTTTCCTCCATGGGAGTAATTCTCAAACAGTCTATGTTTTGAACGTTCCCTGGAAGACCAGTAGTAGTTTCCGATGCACATCTGGAGGCATTCTGTAATCTGTGGACTATTAGAGTGTTGAAGAAACACAGAAATTGCATCGGGTGTTGAATACCACAGTTACCATGCGCACTTTCCTCCATGGGAGTAATGTCTCTAACAGTCTACGCTTTGATCGTTCCCCGGAAGACAAGTAGTAGTTTCCGATGCACATCTGGAGGCTTTCTGTAATCTGTGGACTATCAGAGTGTTGATGAGACACAGAAATTGCATCGGGATTGAATACAACAGTCACCATGCGCACTTTCCTCCACGCTAGTAATGTCTCAAACAGTCTGCGCTTTTATCGTTCCCTGGAAGACCAGTAGTAGTTTCCGATGCACATCTGGTGGCATTCTGTTATCTGTAGACTATCAGAGTGTTTATGAAACACAGAAATTGCATCGGGATTGAATACAACAGTCACCATGCGCACTTTCCTCCAAGGGAGTAATTCTGAAACAGTCTATGCTTTGATCGCTCCTTGGAAGACCAGTAGTAGTTTCCGATGCATATCTGGTGCCATTCTGTAATCTGTGGAGTATCAGAGTATTGATGAAACACAGAAATTGCAGCGGGAATGAATACGACAGTCACCATGCGCACTTTCCTCCACGGGAGGTATGTCTCAAACAGTCTACGGTTTGATCGTTCCCTGGAAGACCATTAGTAGTTTCCGATGCACATCTGGTGGCATTCTGTAATCTGTGGACTATCAGAGTGTTGATGAAACACAGAAATAGCATCGGGATTGAATACAACAGTCACCATCCGCACTTTCCTCCATGGGAGTTATGTCTGAAACAGTCTACGCTTTGATCGTTTGCTGGAAGACCAGTAGTAGTTTCCGATGCACATCACGTGGCATTCTGTAATCTGTGGACTATCAGAGTGTTGATGAAACACAGAAATTGCATCGGGATTGAATACAACAGTCACCATGCGCACTTTCCTCCATGGGAGTAATTTCCCAAACAGTCTACAATTTGATCGTTCCCTGAAAGACCAGTAGTAGTTTCCGATGCATATCGGGAGGCATTCTGTATTCTGTGGACTAACAGAGTGTTGATGAAACACAGAAATTGCATCGGGATTGAATACAACAGTTACAATTTGCACTTTACTGCATGGGAGTAATGTCCCAAACAGTCTACGCTTTGATCGTTCCCTGGAAGACAAGTAGTAGTTTCCGATGCACATCGCGAGGCATTCTATAATCTGTGGACTATCAGAGTGTTGATGAAACACAGAAATTGCATCGGGATTGAATACAACAGGCACCATGCGCACTTTCCTCCATGGGAGTAATGTTTCATAGAGTTTAAGCTTTGATCGCTCTCTGGAAGGCCAGTAGCAGTTTCCGATGCACATCTGGAGGCATTCTGTAATCTGTGGACTATCAGAGTGTTGATGAAACATAGAAATTGCATCGGGATTGAATACAACGTCACCATGAGCACATTCAAGCATAAAAGTAATGTCTCAAACAGTCTACGCTTTGATCGTTCCCTGGAACACCAGTAGTAGTTTCCGATGCACATCTGGAGGCATTCTGTAATATGTGGACTATCAGAGTGTTGATGAAACACAGAAATTGCATCGGGATTGAATACAACAGTCACCATGCGCACTTTCCTCCATGGGAGTAATGTCTCAAACAGTCTACGCTTTGATCGTTCCCTGGAAGACCAGTAGTAGTTTTCGATGCACATCTGGAGGCATTCTGTAATCTCTGGAGTATCAGAGTGTTGATTAAACACAGATATTGCATCGGGATTGAATACAACACTTACCATGCACACTTTCCTCCATGGGAGTAATGTCTCTAACAGTCTACGCTTTGATCTTTCCCTGGAAGACCAGTAGTAGTTTCCGATACACATCTGGAGGCTTTCCGTAATCTGTGGACTATCAGAGTGTTGATGAAACACAGAAAGTGCATCGGGATTGAATACAACAGTTACCATGCGCACTTTCCTCCATGGGAGTAATGTCTGAAACAGTCTACGCTTTGATCGTTCCTGGGAAGACCAGTAGTAGTTTCCGATGCACATCTCGTGGCATTCTGTAGTCTGTGGACTATCAGAGTGTTGATGAAACACAGAAAATGTATCGGGATTGATTACAACAGTTACCATGCGCACTTTCCTCCATGGGATTAATGTCTCAAAGAGTTTACGCTTTGATCGTTCCCTGACAGACCAGTAGTAGTTTCCGATGCATATCTGGTGCCATTCTGTAATCTGTGGACTATCAGAAAGTTGATGAAACACAGAAATTGCATCGGGAATGAATACAACAGTCACCATGCGCACTTTCCTCCACGGGAGGTATGTCTCAAACAGTCTACGGTTTGATCGTCCCCTGGAAGACCAGTAGTAGTTTCCGATGCACATTTGGTGGCATTCTGTAATCTGTGGACTATCAGAGTGTTGATGAAACACAGAAATAGCATCGGGGTTGAATACAGCAGTCACCATCTGCACTTTCCTCCATGGGAGTAATGTCTGAAACAGTCTACGTTTTTTTGATCGTTTGCTGGAAGACCAGTAGTAGTTTCCGATGCACATCTCGTGGCATTCTGTAATCTGTGGACTATCAGAGTGTTGATGAAACACAGCAATTTCATCGGGATTGAATACAACAGTCACCATGCGCACTTTCCTCCATGGGAGTAATGTCCTAAACAGTCTACGCTTTGATCGTTCCCTGGAATACCAGTAGTAGTTTCCGATGCACATCGGGAGGCATTCTGTAATCTGTGGACTATCAGAGTTTTGATGAAACACAGAAATTGCATCGGGATTTAATACAACAGTCACCATGCGCACTTTCCTCCATGGGAGTAATGTCCCAAACAGTCTACGCTTTGATCGTTCCCTGGAAGACCAGTAGTAGTTTCCGATGCACACCGGGAGGCATTCTGTAATCTGTGGACTGTCAGAGTGTTGATGAAACATAGAAATTGCATTGGGATTGAATACAACAGTCACCATGCGCACTTTCCTCCATGGGAGTAATGTTTCAAAGAGTTCACGCTTTGATCGTTCCCTGGAAGATCAGTAGCAGTTTTCGATGCACATCTGGAGGCATTCTGTAATCTGTGTACTATCAGAGTGTTGATGAGACACAGAAAATGCATCGGGATTGAATACAACAGTCACCATGCGCACCTTCCCCCATGGTGGTAATTCTCAAACAGTCTACGCTTTGATCGTTCCACGGAAGACCAGTAGTAGTTTCCGATGCACATTTGGTGGCATTCTGTAATCAGTGGACTATCAGAATTTTGATGAAACACAGAGATTGCTTCGGGATTGAATACAACAGTCACCATGCGCACTTTCCTCCATGGGAGTAATGTCTCAAACAGTCTACGCTTTGATCGTTTCCTGGAAGACCAGTAGTAGTTTCCGATGCACATCTGGAGGCATTCTGTAATCTGTGGAGTATCAAAGTGTTGATGAAACACAGAAATTGCATCGGGATTGTATTCAACATTTACCATGCGCACTTTCCTCCATGGGAGTAATGTCTCTAACAGTCTTCGCTTTGATTGTTCCCTGGAAGACCAGTAGTAGTTTCCGATGCACATTTGGTGGCATTCTGTAATCTGTGGACTATAAGAGTGTTGATGAAACACAGAAATTGCATCGGGATTGAAAACAACATTCACCATGCGCACTTTCCTACAAGGGAGTAATTCTCAAACAGTCTATGCTTTGATCGTTCCCTGGAAGACCAGTAGTAGTTTTCGATGCACATCTCGTGGCATTCTGTAATCTGTGGACTATCAGAGTGTTGATGAAACACAGAAATAGCATCAGGATTGAATACAGCAGTCACCATGCGCACTTTCCTCCATGGGAGTAATGTCTGAAACAGTCTACGCTTTGATCGTTCCCTGGAATACCAGTAGTAGTTTCCGATGGACATCTGGTGGCATTCTGTGATCTGTGGACTATCAGAGTGTTGATGAAACACAGAAATAGCATCAGGATTGAATACAACAGTCACCATGCGCACTTTCCTCCATGGGAGTAATGTCTGAAACAGTCTACGCTTTGATCGTTCCCTGGAAGACCAGTAGTAGTTTCCGATGCACATCTCGTGGCATTATGTTATCTGTGGACTATCAGAGTGTTGATGAAACACAGAAATTTCTTCGGGATTGAATACAACAGTCACCATGCGCACTTTCCTCGATGGGAGTAATGTCCTAAACAGTCTACGCTTTGATCGTTCCCTGGAAGACCACTAGTAGTTTCCGATGCACATCGGGAGGCATTCTGTAATCTGTGGACTATCAGAGTGTTGATGAAACACAGAAATTGCATCGGGATTTAATACAAGTCACCATGCGCACTTTCCTCCATGGGAGTAATGTCTCTAACAGTCTACGTTTGATCGTTCCCCGGAAGACAAGTAGTAGTTTCCGATGCACATCTGGAGGCTTTCTGTAATCTGTGGACTATCAGAGTGTTGATGAGACACAGAAATTGCATCGGGATTGAATACAACAGTCACCATGCGCACTTTCCTCCATGGGAGTAATTCTCAAACAGTCTACGCTTTGATCGTTCCCTGGAAGACCAGTAGTAGTTTCCGATGCACATTTGGTGGCATTCTGTAATCTGTGGACTATCAGAGTGCTGATGAAACACAGAAATTGCTTCGGGATTGAATACAACAGTCACCATGCGCACTTTCCTCCACGGGAGGTATGTCTCAAACAGTCGATGCTTTGATCGTTCCCTGGAAGACAAGTAGTAGTTTCCGATGCACATCTGGTGGCATTCTGTAATCTATGGACTATCAGAGTGTTGATGAAACACAGAAATTGCATCGGGATTGAATACAACAGTCACCATGCGCACTTTCCTCCAGGGGAGTAATGTCTCAAACAGTCTACGCTTTGATCGTTCCCTGGAAGACCAGTAGTAGTTTCCGATGCACATCTGGAGGCATTCTGTAATCTGTGGAGTATCAGAGTGTTGATGAAACACAGAAATTGCATCGGGATTGAATTCAACATTTACCATGCGCACTTTCCTCCATGGGAGTAAAGTCTCTAACAGTCTACGCTTTGATCGTTCCCTGGAATACCAGTAGTAGTTTCCTATGCACATCTGGAGGCTTTCTGTAATCTGTGCACTATCAGAGTGTTGATGAAACACAGAAATTGCATCGGGATTTAATACAACAGTCACCATGAGCACATTCCTCCATAAAAGCAATGTCTCAAACTGTCTACGCTTTGATCGTTCCCTGGAAGACCAGTAGTAGTGTCCGATGCTCATCTTGAGGCATTCTGTAATCTGTGGAGTATCAGAGTGTTGATGAAACACAGAAATTGCATCGGGTTTTGAATACCACAGTTACCATGCGCACTTTCCTCCATGGGAGAAATGTCTCTAACAGTCTACGCTTTGATTGTTCCCTTGAAGACAAGTAGTAGTTTCCGATGCACATATGGAGGCTTTCTGTAATCTGTGGACTATCAGAGTGTTGATGAGACACAGAAATTGCATCGGGATTGAATACAACAGTCACCATGCGCACTTTCCTCCATGGGAGTAATACTCAAACAGTCTACGCTTTGATCGTTCCCTGGAAGACCAGTAGTAGTTTGCGATGCACATTTGGTGGCATTCTGTAATCTGTGGACTATCAGAGTGTTGATGAAACACAGAAATTGCTTCGGGATTGAATACAACAGACACCATGCGCACTTTCCTCCATGGGAGGTATGTCTCAAACAGTCGACGCTTTGATCGTTCCCTGGAAGACCAGTAGTAGTTTCCGATGCACATGTGGAGGCATTCTGTAATCTATGGACTATCAGAGTGTTGATGAAACACAGAAATTGCATCGGGATTGAATACAACAGTCACCATGCGCACTTTCCTCCATGGGAGTAATGTCTCAAACAGTCTACGCTTTGATCGTTCCCTGGAAGACCAGTAGTAGTTTCCGATGCACATCTGGAGGCATTCTGTAATCTGTGGAGTATCAGAGTGTTGATGAAACACAGAAATTGCATCGGGATTGAATTCAACATTTACCATGCGCACTTTCCTCCATGGGAGTAATGTCTCTAACAGTCTACGCTTTGATCGTTCCCTGGAAGACCAGTAGTAATTTCCTATGCACATCTGGAGGCTTTCTGTAATCTGTGGACTATCAGAGTATTGATGAAACACAGAAATTGCATCGGGATTGAAAACAACATTCACCATGCGCACTTTCCTCCAAGTGAGTAATTCTCAAACAGTCTATGCTTTGATCGTTCCCTGGAAGACCAGTAGTAGTTTCCGATGCACATCTCGTGGCATTCTTTAATCAGTGGACTATCAGAGTGTTGATGAAACACAGAAATTGCATCGGGAATGAATACAACAGTCGCCATGCGCACTTTCCTCCACGGGAGGTATGTCTCAAACAGTCTACGGTTTGATCGTTCCCTGGAAGACCAGTAGTAGTTTCCGATGCACATCTGGTGGCATTCTGTAATCTGTGGACTATCAGAGTGTTTATGAAACACAGAAATTTCATCGGGATTGAATACAACAGTCACCATGCGCACTTTCCTCCATGGGAGTAATGTCGTAAACAGTCTACGCTTTGATCGTTCCCTGGAAGACCAGTAGTAGTTTCCGATGCACATCGGGAGGCATTCTGTAATCTGTGGACTTTCAGAGTGGTGATTAAACACAAAAATTGCATCGGGATTTAATGCAACAGTCACGATGCGCACTTTCCTCCATGGGACTAATGTTTCATAGAGTTTACGCTTTGATCGTTCCCTGGAAGGCCAGTAGCAGTTTCATCTTGGGCTCATTCTGTAACCTGTGGACTATCAGAGTGTTGATGAAACATAGAAATTGCATCGGGATTGAATACAATAGTCACCCTGAGCACATTCCTGCATAAAAGTAATGTCTCAAACAGTCTACGCTTTGATCGTTCCCTGGAAGACCAATAGTAGTTTCCGATGCACATCTGTAGGCGTTATGTAATCTGTGGACTATCAGAGTGTTGATGAAACACAGAAATTGCATCGTGATTGAATACAACAGTCACCATGCGCACTTTCCTATATGGGAGTAATGTCTCAAACAGTCTACGCTTTGATCGTTCCCTGGAAGACCATAGTAGTTTCCGATGCACATCTGGAGGCATTCTGTTATCTGTGGAGTATCAGAGTGTTGATGAAACACGGAAATTGCATCGGGATTGAATACAACAGTCACCATGCGCACCTTCCTCCATGGGACTAATGTCTCTAACAGTCTATGCTTTGATCGTTCCCTGGAAGACCAGTAGTAGTTTCCGATGCACATCTGGAGGCTTTCTGTAATCTGTGGACTATCAGGGTGTTGATGAAACAAAGAAATTGCATCGGGATTGAATACAACAGTTACCATGCGCACTTTCCTCCATGGGAGTATTTCTCAAACAGTCTACGATTTGATCGTTCCCTGGAAGACCAGTAGTCGTTTCCGATGCTCATCTGGTGGCATCCTGTAATCTGTGGACTATCAGAGTGTTGATGAAACACAGAAATTGCATCGGGAATGAATACAACGGTCACCATCCGCACTTTCCTGCATGGGAGTAATGTCTCAAACAGTGTACGCTTTGATCGTTAATGGGAAGACCAGTAGTAGTTTCCGATGCACATCTCGTGGCATTCTATAATCTGTGGACTATCAGAGTGTTGATGAAACACAGAAAATGCATCGGGATTAATTACAACAGTTACCATGCGCACTTTCCTCCATGGGAGTAATGTCTCAAAGAGTTTACGCTTTGATCGTTCCCTGAAAGACCAGTAGTAGTTTCCGATGCACATCTGGAGGCATTCTGTAATCTGTGGACTATCAGAGTGTTGATGAAACACAGAAATTGCAGCGGGATTGTATACAACAGTCTCCATGCGCAGTTTCCTCCATGGGAGTAACGTCTTAAACAGTCTACGCTTTGATCGTTCCCTGGAAGACCAGAAGTAGTTTCAATTGCACATCTGGAAGCATTCTGTAGTCTGTGGACTATCAGAGTGTTTATGAAACACAGTAATTGCATCGGGATTGAATACAACAGTCACCATGCGCACTTTACTCCATGGGAGTAATGTCTCTAACAGTCTACGCTTTGATTGTTCCCTTGAAGACAAGTAGTAGTTTCCGATGCACATATGGAGGCTTTCTGTAATCTGTGGACTATCAGAGTGTTGATGAGACACAGAAATTGCATCGGGATTGAATACAACAGTCACCATGCGCACTTTCCTCCATGGGAGTAATTCTCAAACAGTCTACGCTTTGATCGTTCCCTGGAAGACCAGTAGTAGTTTGCGATGCACATTTGGTGGTATTCTGTAATCTGTGGACTATCAGAGTGTTGATGAAACACAGAAATTGCTTCTGGATTGAATACAACAGACACCATGCGCACTTTCCTCCATGGGAGGTATGTCTCAAACAGTCGACGCTTTGATCGTTCCCTGGAAGACCAGTAGTAGTTTCCGATGCACATGTGGAGGCATTCTGTAATCTATGGACTATCAGAGTGTTGATGAAACACAGAAATTGCATCGGGATTGAATACAACAGTCACCATGCGCACTTTCCTGAATGGGAGTAATGTCTCAAACAGTCTACGCTTTGATCGTTCCCTGGAAGACCAGTAGTAGTTTCCGATGCACATCTGGAGGCATTCTGTAATCTGTGGAGTATCAGAGTGTTGATGAAACACAGAAATTGCATCGGGATTGAATTCAACATTTACCATGCGCACTTTCCTCCATGGGAGTAATGTCTCTAACAGTCTACGCTTTGATCGTTCCCTGGAAGACCAGTAGTAATTTCCTATGCACATCTGGAGGCTTTTTGTAATCTGTGGACTATCAGAGTATTGATGAAACACAGAAATTGCATCGGGATTGAAAACAACATTCACCATGCGCACTTTCCTCCAAGTGAGTAATTCTCAAACAGTCTATGCTTTGATCGTTCCCTGGAAGACCAGTAGTAGTTTCCGATGCACATCTCGTGGCATTCTTTAATCAGTGGACTATCAGAGTGTTGATGAAACACAGAAATTGCATCGGGAATGAATACAACAGTCGCGATGCGCACTTTCCTCCACGGGAGGTATGTCTCAAACAGTCTACGGTTTGATCGTTCCCTGGAAGACCAGTAGTAGTTTCCGATGCACATCTGGTGGCATTCTGTAATCTGTGGACTATCAGAGTGTTTATGAAACACAGAAATTTCATCGGGATTGAATACAACAGTCACCATGCGCACTTTCCTCCATGGGAGTAATGTCGTAAACAGTCTACGCTATGATCGTTCCCTGGAAGACCAGTAGTAGTTTCCGATGCACATCGGGAGGCATTCTGTAATCTGTGGACTTTCAGAGTGGTGATTAAACACAAAAATTGCATCGGGATTTAATGCAACAGTCACGATGCGCACTTTCCTTCATGGGAGTAATGTTTCATAGAGTTTACGCTTTGATCGTTCCCTGGAAGGCCAGTAGCAGTTTCATCTTGGGCTCATTCTGTAACCTGTGGACTATCAGAGTGTTGATGAAACATAGAAATTGCATCGGGATTGAATACAATAGTCACCCTGAGCACATTCCTGCGTAAAAGTAATGTCTCAAACAGTCTACGCTTTGATCGTTCCCTGGAAGACCAATAGTAGTTTCCGATGCACATCTGTAGGCGTTCTGTAATCTGTGGACTATCAGAGTGTTGATGAAAGACAGAAATTGCATCGTGATTGAATACAACAGTCACCATGCGCACTTTCCTATATGGGAGTAATGTCTCAAACAGTCTACGCTTTGATCGTTCCCTGGAAGACCATAGTAGTTTCCGATGCACATCTGGAGGCATTCTGTTATCTGTGGAGTATCAGAGTGTTGATGAAACACGGAAATTGCATCGGGATTGAATACAACAGTCACCATGCGCACCTTCCTCCATGGGACTAATGTCTCTAACAGTCTATGCTTTGATCGTTCCCTGGAAGACCAGTAGTAGTTTCCGATGCACATCTGGAGGCTTTCTGTAATCTGTGGACTATCAGGGTGTTGATGAAACAAAGAAATTGCATCGGGATTGAATACAACAGTTACCATGCGCACTTTCCTCCATGGGAGTATTTCTCAAACAGTCTACGATTTGATCGTTCCCTGGAAGACCAGTAGTCGTTTCCGATGCACATCTGGTGGCATCCTGTAATCTGTGGACTATCAGAGTGTTGATGAAACACAGAAATTGCATCGGGAATGAATACAACGGTCACCATCCGCACTTTCCTGCATGGGAGTAATGTCTCAAACAGTGTACGCTTTGATCGTTAATGGGAAGACCAGTAGTAGTTTCCGATGCACATCTCGTGGCATTCTATAATCTGTGGACTATCAGAGTGTTGATGAAACACAGAAAATGCATCGGGATTAATTACAACAGTTACCATGCGCACTTTCCTCCATGGGAGTAATGTCTCAAAGAGTTTACGCTTTGATCGTTCCCTGAAAGACCAGTAGTAGTTTCCGATGCACATCTGGAGGCATTCTGTAATCTGTGGACTATCAGAGTGTTGATGAAACACAGAAATTGCAGCGGGATTGTATACAACAGTCTCCATGCGCAGTTTCCTCCATGGGAGTAACGTCTTAAACAGTCTACGCTTTGATCGTTCCCTGGAAGACCAGAAGTAGTTTCAATTGCACATCTGGAAGCATTCTGTAGTCTGTGGACTATCAGAGTGTTTATGAAACACAGTAATTGCATCGGGATTGAATACAACAGTCACCATGCGCACTTTACTCCATGGGAGTAATGTCTCTAACAGTCTACGCTTTGTTCGTTCCCTGGAAGACCAGTAGTAGTTTCCGATGTACGTCTGGAGGCTTTCCGTAATCTGTGGACTATCAGAGTGTTGATGAAACACAGAAATTGCATCGGGATTGAATACAACAGTCACCATGCGCACTTTCCTCCATGGGACTAATGTCTCAAGGAGTTTACGATTTGATCGTTCCCTGGAAGACCAGTTGTAGTTTCCGATGCAAATCTGGAGGCATTCTGTAATCTGTGGACTATCAGAGTGTTGATGAAACACAGAAATTGCATCGGGATTGAATTAAACATTTACCATGCGCACTTTCCTCCATGGGAGTCATGTCTCTTACAGTCTACGCTTTGATCGTTCCCTGGAAGACCAGTAGTAGCTTCTGATGCACATCTGGAGGCTTTCTGTAATCTGTGGACTATCAGGGTGTTGATGAAACAAAGAAATTGCATCGGGATTGAATACAACAGTTACCATGCGCACTTTCCTCCATGGGAGTATTTCTCAAACAGTCTACGATTTGATCGTTCCCTGGAAGACCAGTAGTCGTTTCCGATGCACATCTGGTGGCATCCTGTAATCTGTGGACTATCAGAGTGTTGATGAAACACAGAAATTGCATCGGGAATGAATACAACGGTCACCATCCGCACTTTCCTGCATGGGAGTAATGTCTCAAACAGTGTACGCTTTGATCGTTAATGGGAAGACCAGTAGTAGTTTCCGATGCACATCTCGTGGCATTCTATAATCTGTGGACTATCAGAGTGTTGATGAAACACAGAAAATGCATCGGGATTAATTACAACAGTTACCATGCGCACTTTCCTCCATGGGAGTAATGTCTCAAAGAGTTTACGCTTTGATCGTTCCCTGAAAGACCAGTAGTAGTTTCCGATGCACATCTGGAGGCATTCTGTAATCTGTGGACTATCAGAGTGTTGATGAAACACAGAAATTGCAGCGGGATTGTATACAACAGTCTCCATGCGCAGTTTCCTCCATGGGAGTAACGTCTTAAACAGTCTACGCTTTGATCGTCCCCTGGAAGACCAGAAGTAGTTTCAATTGCACATCTGGAAGCATTCTGTAGTCTGTGGACTATCAGAGTGTTTATGAAACACAGTAATTGCATCGGGATTGAATACAACAGTCACCATGCGCACTTTACTCCATGGGAGTAATGTCTCTAACAGTCTACGCTTTGATTGTTCCCTTGAAGACAAGTAGTAGTTTCCGATGCACATATGGAGGCTTTCTGTAATCTGTGGACTATCAGAGTGTTGATGAGACACAGAAATTGCATCGGGATTGAATACAACAGTCACCATGCGCACTTTCCTCCATGGGAGTAATTCTCAAACAGTCTACGCTTTGATCGTTCCCTGGAAGACCAGTAGTAGTTTGCGATGCACATTTGGTGGCATTCTGTAATCTGTGGACTATCAGAGTGTTGATGAAACACAGAAATTGCTTCTGGATTGAATACAACAGACACCATGCGCACTTTCCTCCATGGGAGGTATGTCTCAAACAGTCGACGCTTTGATCGTTCCCTGGAAGACCAGTAGTAGTTTCCGATGCACATGTGGAGGCATTCTGTAATCTATGGACTATCAGAGTGTTGATGAAACACAGAAATTGCATCGGGATTGAATACAACAGTCACCATGCGCACTTTCCTGAATGGGAGTAATGTCTCAAACAGTCTACGCTTTGATCGTTCCCTGGAAGACCAGTAGTAGTTTCCGATGCACATCTGGAGGCATTCTGTAATCTGTGGAGTATCAGAGTGTTGATGAAACACAGAAATTGCATCGGGATTGAATTCAACATTTACCATGCGCACTTTCCTCCATGGGAGTAATGTCTCTAACAGTCTACGCTTTGATCGTTCCCTGAAAGACCAGTAGTAATTTCCTATGCACATCTGGAGGCTTTTTGTAATCTGTGGACTATCAGAGTATTGATGAAACACAGAAATTGCATCGGGATTGAAAACAACATTCACCATGCGCACTTTCCTCCAAGTGAGTAATTCTCAAACAGTCTATGCTTTGATCGTTCCCTGGAAGACCAGTAGTAGTTTCCGATGCACATCTCGTGGCATTCTTTAATCAGTGGACTATCAGAGTGTTGATGAAACACAGAAATTGCATCGGGAATGAATACAACAGTCGCCATGCGCACTTTCCTCCACGGGAGGTATGTCTCAAACAGTCTACGGTTTGATCGTTCCCTGGAAGACCAGTAGTAGTTTCCGATGCACATCTGGTGGCATTCTGTAATCTGTGGACTATCAGAGTGTTTATGAAACACAGAAATTTCATCGGGATTGAATACAACAGTCACCATGCCCACTTTCCTCCATGGGAGTAATGTCGTAAACAGTCTACGCTATGATCGTTCCCTGGAAGACCAGTAGTAGTTTCCGATGCACATCGGGAGGCATTCTGTAATCTGTGGACTTTCAGAGTGGTGATTAAACACAAAAATTGCATCGGGATTTAATGCAACAGTCACGATGCGCACTTTCCTTCATGGGAGTAATGTTTCATAGAGTTTACGCTTTGATCGTTCCCTGGAAGGCCAGTAGCAGTTTCATCTTGGGCTCATTCTGTAACCTGTGGACTATCAGAGTGTTGATGAAACATAGAAATTGCATCGGGATTGAATACAATAGTCACCCTGAGCACATTCCTGCATAAAAGTAATGTCTCAAACAGTCTACGCTTTGATCGTTCCCTGGAAGACCATTAGTAGTTTCCGATGCACATCTGTAGGCGTTCTGTAATCTGTGGACTATCAGAGTGTTGATGAAACACAGAAATTGCATCGTGATTGAATACAACAGTCACCATGCGCACTTTCCTATATGGGAGTAATGTCTCAAACAGTCTACGCTTTGATCGTTCCCTGGAAGACCATAGTAGTTTCCGATGCACATCTGGAGGCATTCTGTTATCTGTGGAGTATCAGAGTGTTGATGAAACACGGAAATTGCATCGGGATTGAATACAACAGTCACCATGCGCACGTTCCTCCATGGGACTAATGTCTCTAACAGTCTATGCTTTGATCGTTCCCTGGAAGACCAGTAGTAGTTTCCGATGCACATCTGGAGGCTTTCTGTAATCTGTGGACTATCAGGGTGTTGATGAAACAAAGAAGTTGCATCGGGATTGAATACAACAGTTACCATGCGCACTTTCCTCCATGGGAGTATTTCTCAAACAGTCTACGATTTGATCGTTCCCTGGAAGACCAGTAGTCGTTTCCGATGCACATCTGGTGGCATCCTGTAATCTGTGGACTATCAGAGTGTTGATGAAACACAGAAATTGCATCGGGAATGAATACAACGGTCACCATCCGCACTTTCCTGCATGGGAGTAATGTCTCAAACAGTGTACGCTTTGATCGTTAATGGGAAGACCAGTAGTAGTTTCCGATGCACATCTCGTGGCATTCTATAATCTGTGGACTATCAGAGTGTTGATGAAACACAGAAAATGCATCGGGATTAATTACAACAGTTACCATGCGCACTTTCCTCCATGGGAGTAATGTCTCAAAGAGTTTACGCTTTGATCGTTCCCTGAAAGACCAGTAGTAGTTTCCGATGCACATCTGGAGGCATTCTGTAATCTGTGGACTATCAGAGTGTTGATGAAACACAGAAATTGCAGCGGGATTGTATACAACAGTCTCCATGCGCAGTTTCCTCCATGGGAGTAACGTCTTAAACAGTCTACGCTTTGATCGTTCCCTGGAAGACCAGAAGTAGTTTCAATTGCACATCTGGAAGCATTCTGTAGTCTGTGGACTATCAGAGTGTTTATGAAACACAGTAATTGCATCGGGATTGAATACAACAGTCACCATGCGCACTTTACTCCATGGGAGTAATGTCTCTAACAGTCTACGCTTTGTTCGTTCCCTGGAAGACCAGTAGTAGTTTCCGATGTACGTCTGGAGGCTTTCCGTAACCTGTGGACTATCAGAGTGTTGATGAAACACAGAAATTGCATCGAGATTGAATACAAAAGTCACCATGCGCACTTTCCTCCATGGGAGTAATGTCTCAAGGAGTTTACGATTTGATCGTTCCCTGGAAGACCAGTTGTAGTTTCCGATGCAAATCTGGAGGCATTCTGTAATCTGTGGACTATCAGAGTGTTGATGAAACACAGAAATTGCATCGGGATTGAATTAAACATTTACCATGCGCACTTTCCTCCATGGGAGTCATGTCTCTTACAGTCTACGCTTTGATCGTTCCCTGGAAGACCAGTAGTTGTTTCCGAGGCACATCTGGAGGCTTTCTGTAATCTGTGGACTATCAGAGTGTTGATGAAACACAGAAATTGCATCGGGATTGAAAACAACATTCATCATGCGCACTTTCCTCCAAGGGAGTAATTCTCAAACAGTCTATGCTTTGATCGTTCCCTGGAAGACCAGTAGTAGTTTCCGATGCACATCTCGTAGCATTCTGTAATCTGTGGACTATCAGAGTGTTGATGAAACACAGAAATTGCATCGATAATGAATGCAACAGTCACCATGCGCACTTTCCTCCACGGGAGGTATGTCTCAAACAGTCTACGGTTTGATCGTTCCCTGGAAGACCAGTAGTAGTTTCCGATGCACATCTGGTGGCATTCTGTAATCTGTGGACTATCAGAGTGTTGATGAAACACAGAAATATCATCAGGATTTAATACAACAGTCACCATGCGCACTTTCCTCAATGGGAGTAATGTCTGAAACAGTCTACGCTTTGATCGTTCCCTGGAAGACCAGTAGGAGTTTCCGATGCACACCGGGAGGCATTCTGTAATCTGTGGACTATCAGAGTGTTGATGAAACACAGAAATTGCATCGGGATTGAATACAACAGTCACCATGCGCACTTTCCTCCATGGGAATAATGTTTCATAGAGTTTACGCTTTGATCGTTCCCTGGAAGACCAGTAGCAGTTTCCGATGCACATCTGGAGGCATTCTGTAATCTGTGGACTACCAGAGTGTTGATGAAACATAGAAATTGCATCGGGATTGAATACAACAATCACCATGAGCACATTCCTCCATAAAAGTAATGTCTCAAACAGTCTACGCTTTGATCGTTCCCTGGAAGACCAGTAGTAGTTTCCGATGCAAATCTGGAGGCATTATGTAATCTGTGGAGTATCAGACTCTTGATGAAACACAGATATTGCATCGGGATTGAATACAACAGTCACCATGCGCACCTTCCTCCATGGGAGTAATGTCCCAAACAGTCTACGCTTTGATCGTTCAATGGAAGACCAGTAGGAGTTTCCGATGCACACCGGGAGGCATTCTGTAATCTGTGGACTATCAGAGTGTTGATGAAACACAGAAATTGCATCGGGATTGAATACAACAGTCACCATGCGCACTTTCCTCCACGGGAATAATGTTTCATAGAGTTTACGCTTTGATCGTTTCCTGGAAGACCAGTAGCAGTTTCCGATCCACATCTGGAGGCATTCTGTAATCTGTGGACTATCAGAGTGTTGATGAAACATAGAAATTGCATCGGGATTGAATACAGCAATCACCATGAGCACATTCCTCCATAAAAGTAATGTCTCGAACAGTCTACGCTTTGATCGTTCCCTGGAAGACCAGTAGTAGTTTTCGATGCAAATCTGGAGGCATTCTGTAATCTGTGGAGTATCAGAGTGTTGATGAAACACAGATATTGCATCGGGATTGAATACAACAGTTACCATGCGCACTTTCCTCCATGGGAGTAATGTCTCTCACAGTCTACGATTTGATTGTTCCCTGGAAGACCAGTAGTAGTTTCCGATGAACATCTGGAGCCTTTCTGTAATCTGTGGACTATCAAAGTGTTGATGATACACAGAAATTGCATCGGGATCGAATACAACAGTTACCATGCGCACTTTCCTCCGTGGGAGTAATTCTCAAACAGTCTACGATTTGATCATTCCCTGGAAGACCAGTAGTAGTTTCCGATGCACATCTGGTGGCATTCTGTAATCTGTGGACTATCAGAGTGTTGATGAGACACAGAAATTGCATCGGGATTGAATACAACAGTCACCATGCGCACTTTCCTCCATGGGAGTAATGTCCCAAACAGTCTACGCTTTGATCGTTCCCTGGAAGACCAGTAGTAGTTTCCGATGCATATCTGGAGGCATTCTGTATTCTGCGGACTATCTGAGTGTTGATGAAACACAGAAATTTCATCGGGATTGAATACAACAGTCACCATGCGCACTTTCCTCCATGGGAGTAATGTCCTAAACAGTTTACGCTTTGATCGTTCCCTGGAAGACCAGTAGTAGCTTCTGATGCACATCGGGAGGCATTCTGTAATCTGTGGACTATCAGAGTGTTGATGAAACACAGAAATTGCATCGGGATTGAATACAACAGTCACCATGCGCACTTTCCTCCATGGGAGTAATGTCTCAAGGAGTTTACGATTTGATCGTTCCCTGGAAGACCAGTTGTAGTTTCCGATGCACATCTGGTGGCATCCTGTAATCTGTGGACTATCAGAGTGTTGATGAAACACAGAAATTGCATCGGGATTGAATACAACGGTCACCATCCGCACTTTCCTCCATGGGAGTAATGTCTCAAAGAGTTTACGCTTTGATCGTTCCCTGGAAGACCAGTAGCAGTTTCCGATGCACATCTGGTGGCATTCTGTAATCTGTGGACTATCAGAGTGTTGATGAAACACTGAAATTGCATCGGGATTGAATACAACAGTCACCATGCGCACTTTCCTCCATGGGAGTAATGTCCCAAACAGTCTACGCTTTGATCGTTCCCTGGAAGACCAGTACGAGTTTCCGATGCACACCGGGAGGCATTCTGTAATCTGTGGACTATCGGAGTGTTGATGAAACACAGAAATTGCATCGGGATTGAATACAACAGTCACCATGCGCACTTTCCTCCATGGGAATAATGTTTCTTAGAGATTACGCTTTGATCGTTTGCTGGAAGAACAGTAGCAGTTTCCGATGCACATCTGGAGGCATTCTGTAATCTGTGGACTATCAGAGTGTTGATGAAACATAGAAATTGCATCGGGATTGAATACAACAATAACCATGAGAACATTCCTCCATAAAAGTAATGTCTCAAACAGTCTACGCTTTGATCGTTCCCTGGAAGACCAGTAGTAGTTTCCGATGCAAATGTGGAGGCATTCTGTAATCTGTGGAGTATCAGAGTGTTGATGAAACACAGATATTGCATCGGGATTGAATACAACAGTTACAATGTGCACTTTCCTCCATGGGACTAATGTCTCTAACAGTCTACGCTTTGATCGTTCCCTGGAAGACCAGTAGTAGTTTCCGATGAACATCTGGAGGCTTTCTGTAATCTGTGGACTATCAGAGTGTTGATGAAACACAGAAATTGCATCGGGATTGAATACAACAGATACAATGCGCTCTTTAATCCTTGGGAGTAATTCTCAAACAGTCTACGATTTGATCGTTCCCTGGAAGACCAGTAGTAGTTTCCGATGCACATCTCGTGGCATTCTGTAATCTGTGGACTATCAGAGTATTGATGAGACACAGAAATTGCATCGGGATTGAATACAACAGTCACCATGCGCACTTTCCTCCATGGGAGTAATGTCCCAAATAGTCTACGCTTTGTTCGTTCCCTGGAACACCAGTAGTAGTTTCCGATGCATATCTGGAGGCATTCTGTATTCTGTGGACTATCAGAGTGTTGATGAAACACAGAAATTTCATCGGGATTGAATACAACAGTCACCATGCGCACTTTCCTCCATGGGAGTAATGTCCTAAACAGTCTACGCTTTGATCGTTCCCTGGAAGACCAGTAGTCGTTTCCGATGCACATCTGGTGGCATCCTGTAATCTGTGGACTATCAGAGTGTTGATGAAACACAGAAATTGCATCGGGAATGAATACAACGGTCACCATCCGCACTTTCCTGCATGGGAGTAATGTCTCAAACAGTGTACGCTTTGATCGTTAATGGGAAGACCAGTAGTAGTTTCCGATGCACATCTCGTGGCATTCTATAATCTGTGGACTATCAGAGTGTTGATGAAACACAGAAAATGCATCGGGATTAATTACAACAGTTACCATGCGCACTTTCCTCCATGGGAGTAATGTCTCAAAGAGTTTACGCTTTGATCGTTCCCTGAAAGACCAGTAGTAGTTTCCGATGCACATCTGGAGGCATTCTGTAATCTGTGGACTATCAGAGTGTTGATGAAACACAGAAATTGCAGCGGGATTGTATACAACAGTCTCCATGCGCAGTTTCCTCCATGGGAGTAACGTCTTAAACAGTCTACGCTTTGATCGTTCCCTGGAAGACCAGAAGTAGTTTCAATTGCACATCTGGAAGCATTCTGTAGTCTGTGGACTATCAGAGTGTTTATGAAACACAGTAATTGCATCGGGATTGAATACAACAGTCACCATGCGCACTTTACTCCATGGGAGTAATGTCTCTAACAGTCTACGCTTTGATTGTTCCCTTGAAGACAAGTAGTAGTTTCCGATGCACATATGGAGGCTTTCTGTAATCTGTGGACTATCAGAGTGTTGATGAGACACAGAAATTGCATCGGGATTGAATACAACAGTCACCATGCGCACTTTCCTCCATGGGAGTAATTCTCAAACAGTCTACGCTTTGATCGTTCCCTGGAAGACCAGTAGTAGTTTGCGATGCACATTTGGTGGCATTCTGTAATCTGTGGACTATCAGAGTGTTGATGAAACACAGAAATTGCTTCTGGATTGAATACAACAGACACCATGCGCACTTTCCTCCATGGGAGGTATGTCTCAAACAGTCGACGCTTTGATCGTTCCCTGGAAGACCAGTAGTAGTTTCCGATGCACATGTGGAGGCATTCTGTAATCTATGGACTATCAGAGTGTTGATGAAACACAGAAATTGCATCGGGATTGAATACAACAGTCACCATGCGCACTTTCCTGAATGGGAGTAATGTCTCAAACAGTCTACGCTTTGATCGTTCCCTGGAAGACCAGTAGTAGTTTCCGATGCACATCTGGAGGCATTCTGTAATCTGTGGAGTATCAGAGTGTTGATGAAACACAGAAATTGCATCGGGATTGAATTCAACATTTACCATGCGCACTTTCCTCCATGGGAGTAATGTCTCTAACAGTCTACGCTTTGATCGTTCCCTGGAAGACCAGTAGTAATTTCCTATGCACATCTGGAGGCTTTTTGTAATCTGTGGACTATCAGAGTATTGATGAAACACAGAAATTGCATCGGGATTGAAAACAACATTCACCATGCGCACTTTCCTCCAAGTGAGTAATTCTCAAACAGTCTATGCTTTGATCGTTCCCTGGAAGACCAGTAGTAGTTTCCGATGCACATCTCGTGGCATTCTTTAATCAGTGGACTATCAGAGTGTTGATGAAACACAGAAATTGCATCGGGAATGAATACAACAGTCGCCATGCGCACTTTCCTCCACGGGAGGTATGTCTCAAACAGTCTACGGTTTGATCGTTCCCTGGAAGACCAGTAGTAGTTTCCGATGCACATCTGGTGGCATTCTGTAATCTGTGGACTATCAGAGTGTTTATGAAACACAGAAATTTCATCGGGATTGAATACAACAGTCACCATGCGCACTTTCCTCCATGGGAGTAATGTCGTAAACAGTCTACGCTATGATCGTTCCCTGGAAGACCAGTAGTAGTTTCCGATGCACATCGGGAGGCATTCTGTAATCTGTGGACTTTCAGAGTGGTGATTAAACACAAAAATTGCATCGGGATTTAATGCAACAGTCACGATGCGCACTTTCCTTCATGGGAGTAATGTTTCATAGAGTTTACGCTTTGATCGTTCCCTGGAAGGCCAGTAGCAGTTTCATCTTGGGCTCATTCTGTAACCTGTGGACTATCAGAGTGTTGATGAAACACGGAAATTGCATCGGGATTGAATACAACAGTCACCATGCGCACTTTCCTCCATGGGAGTAATGTCGTAAACAGTCTACGCTATGATCGTTCCCTGGAAGACCAGTAGTAGTTTCCGATGCACATCTGGAGGCTTTCTGTAATCTGTGGACTATCAGGGTGTTGATGAAACAAAGAAATTGCATCGGGATTGAATACAACAGTTACCATGCGCACTTTCCTCCATGGGAGTATTTCTCAAACAGTCTACGATTTGATCGTTCCCTGGAAGACCAGTAGTCGTTTCCGATGCACATCTGGTGGCATCCTGTAATCTGTGGACTATCAGAGTGTTGATGAAACACAGAAATTGCATCGGGAATGAATACAACGGTCACCATCCGCACTTTCCTGCATGGGAGTAATGACTCAAACAGTGTACGCTTTGATCGTTAATGGGAAGACCAGTAGTAGTTTCCGATGCACATCTCGTGGCATTCTATAATCTGTGGACTATCAGAGTGTTGATGAAACACAGAAAATGCATCGGGATTAATTACAACAGTTACCATGCGCACTTTCCTCCATGGGAGTAATGTCTCAAAGAGTTTACGCTTTGATCGTTCCCTGAAAGACCAGTAGTAGTTTCCGATGCACATCTGGAGGCATTCTGTAATCTGTGGACTATCAGAGTGTTGATGAAACACAGAAATTGCAGCGGGATTGTATACAACAGTCTCCATGCGCAGTTTCCTTCATGGGAGTAACGTCTTAAACAGTCTACGCTTTGATCGTTCCCTGGAAGACCAGAAGTAGTTTCAATTGCACATCTGGAAGCATTCTGTAGTCTGTGGACTATCAGAGTGTTTATGAAACACAGTAATTGCATCGGGATTGAATACAACAGTCACCATGCGCACTTTACTCCATGGGAGTAATGTCTCTAACAGTCTACGCTTTGATCGTTCCCTGGAAGACCAGTAGTAGTTTCCGATGTACGTCTGGAGGCTTTCCGTAATCTGTGGACTATCAGAGTGTTGATGAAACACAGAAATTGCATCGGGATTGAATACAACAGTCACCATGCGCACTTTCCTCCATGGGAGTAATGTCTCAAGGAGTTTACGATTTGATCGTTCCCTGGAAGACCAGTTGTAGTTTCCGATGCAAATCTGGAGGCATTCTGTAATCTGTGGACTATCAGAGTGTTGATGAAACACAGAAATTGCATCGGGATTGAATTAAACATTTACCATGCGCACTTTCCTCCATGGGAGTCATGTCTCTTACAGTCTACGCTTTGATCGTTCCCTGGAAGACCAGTAGTAGTTTCCGAGGCACATCTGGAGGCTTTCTGTAATCTGTGGACTATCAGAGTGTTGATGAAACACAGAAATTGCATCGGGATTGAAAACAACATTCATCATGCGCACTTTCCTCCAAGGGAGTAATTCTCAAACAGTCTATGCTTTGATCGTTCCCTGGAAGACCAGTAGTAGTTTCCGATGCACATCTCGTAGCATTCTGTAATCTGTGGACTATCAAAGTGTTGATGAAACACAGAAATTGCATCGATAATGAATGCAACAGTCACCAAGCGCACTTTCCTCCACGGGAGGTATGTCTCAAACAGTCTACGGTTTGATCGTTCCCTGGAAGACCAGTAGTAGTTTCCGATGCACATCTGGTGGCATTCTGTAATCTGTGGACTATCAGAGTGTTGATGAAACACAGTAATATCATCAGGATTTAATACAACAGTCACCATGCGCACTTTCCTCCATGGGAGTAATGTCTGAAACAGTCTACGCTTTGATCGTTCCCTGGAAGACCAGTAGGAGTTTCCGATGCACACCGGGAGGCATTCTGTAATCTGTGGACTATCAGAGTGTTGATGAAACACAGAAATTGCATCGGGATTGAATACAACAGTCACCATGCGCACTTTCCTCCATGGGAATAATGTTTCATAGAGTTTACGCTTTGATCGTTCCCTGGAAGACCAGTAGCAGTTTCCGATGCACATCTGGAGGCATTCTGTAATCTGTGGACTACCAGAGTGTTGATGAAACATAGAAATTGCATCGGGATTGAATACAACAATCACCATGAGCACATTCCTCCATAAAAGTAATGTCTCAAACAGTCTACGCTTTGATCGTTCCCTGGAAGACCAGTAGTAGTTTCCGATGCAAATCTGGAGGCATTATGTAATCTGTGGAGTATCAGACTCTTGATGAAACACAGATATTGCATCGGGATTGAATACAACAGTCACCATGCGCACCTTCCTCCATGGGAGTAATGTCCCAAACAGTCTACGCTTTGATCGTTCAATGGAAGACCAGTAGGAGTTTCCGATGCACACCGGGAGGCATTCTGTAATCTGTGGACTATCAGAGTGTTGATGAAACACAGAAATTGCATCGGGATTGAATACAACAGTCACCATGCGCACTTTCCTCCACGGGAATAATGTTTCATAGAGTTTACGCTTTGATCGTTCCCTGGAAGACCAGTAGCAGTTTCCGATCCACATCTGGAGGCATTCTGTAATCTGTGGACTATCAGAGTGTTGATGAAACATAGAAATTGCATCGGGATTGAATACAGCAATCACCATGAGCACATTCCTCCATAAAAGTAATGTCTCGAACAGTCTACGCTTTGATCGTTCCCTGGAAGACCAGTAGTAGTTTTCGATGCAAATCTGGAGGCATTCTGTAATCTGTGGAGTATCAGAGTGTTGATGAAACACAGATATTGCATCGGGATTGAATACAACAGTTACCATGCGCACTTTCCTCCATGGGAGTAATGTCTCTCACAGTCTACGATTTGATTGTTCCCTGGAAGACCAGTAGTAGTTTCCGATGAACATCTGGAGCCTTTCTGTAATCTGTGGACTATCAAAGTGTTGATGATACACAGAAATTGCATCGGGATCGAATACAACATTTACCATGCGCACTTTCCTCCGTGGGAGTAATTCTCAAACAGTCTACGATTTGATCATTCCCTGGAAGACCAGTAGTAGTTTCCGATGCACATCTGGTGGCATTCTGTAATCTGTGGACTATCAGAGTGTTGATGAGACACAGAAATTGCATCGGGATTGAATACAACAGTCACCATGCGCACTTTCCTCCATGGGAGTAATGTCCCAAACAGTCTACGCTTTGATCGTTCCCTGGAAGACCAGTAGTAGTTTCCGATGCATATCTGGAGGCATTCTGTATTCTGCGGACTATCTGAGTGTTGATGAAACACAGAAATTTCATAGGGATTGAATACAACAGTCACCATGCGCACTTTCCTCCATGGGAGTAATGTCCTAAACAGTTTACGCTTTGATCGTTCCCTGGAAGACCAGTAGTAGCTTCTGATGCACATCGGGAGGCATTCTGTAATCTGTGGACTATCAGAGTGTTGATGAAACACAGAAATTGCATCGGGATTGAATACAACAGTCACCATGCGCACTTTCCTCCATGGGAGTAATGTCTCAAGGAGTTTACGATTTGATCGTTCCCTGGAAGACCAGTTGTAGTTTCCGATGCACATCTGGTGGCATCCTGTAATCTATGGACTATCAGAGTGTTGATGAAACACAGAAATTGCATCGGGATTGAATACAACGGTCACCATCCGCACTTTCCTCCATGGGAGTAATGTCTCAAAGAGTTTACGCTTTGATCGTTCCCTGGAAGACCAGTAGCAGTTTCCGATGCACATCTGGTGGCATTCTGTAATCTGTGGACTATCAGAGTGTTGATGAAACACTGAAATTGCATCGGGATTGAGTACAACAGTCACCATGCGCACTTTCCTCCATGGGAGTAATGTCCCAAACAGTCTACGCTTTGATCGTTCCCTGGAAGACCAGTACGAGTTTCCGATGCACACCGGGAGGCATTCTGTAATCTGTGGACTATCGGAGTGTTGATGAAACACAGAAATTGCATCGGGATTGAATACAACAGTCACCATGCGCACTTTCCTCCATGGGAATAATGTTTCTTAGAGATTACGCTTTGATCGTTTGCTGGAAGAACAGTAGCAGTTTCCGATGCACATCTGGAGGCATTCTGTAATCTGTGGACTATCAGAGTGTTGATGAAACATAGAAATTGCATCGGGATTGAATACAACAATAACCATGAGAACATTCCTCCATAAAAGTAATGTCTCAAACAGTCTACGCTTTGATCGTTCCCTGGAAGACCAGTAGTAGTTTCCGATGCAAATGTGGAGGCATTCTGTAATCTGTGGAGTATCAGAGTGTTGATGAAACACAGATATTGCATCGGGATTGAATACAACAGTTACAATGTGCACTTTCCTCCATGGGACTAATGTCTCTAACAGTCTACGCTTTGATCGTTCCCTGGAAGACCAGTAGTAGTTTCCGATGAACATCTGGAGGCTTTCTGTAATCTGTGGACTATCAGAGTGTTGATGAAACACAGAAATTGCATCGGGATTGAATACAACAGATACAATGCGCTCTTTAATCCTTGGGAGTAATTCTCAAACAGTCTACGATTTGATCGTTCCCTGGAAGACCAGTAGTAGTTTCCGATGCACATCTCGTGGCATTCTGTAATCTGTGGACTATCAGAGTATTGATGAGACACAGAAATTGCATCGGGATTGAATACAACAGTCACCATGCGCACTTTCCTCCATGGGAGTAATGTCCCAAATAGTCTACGCTTTGTTCGTTCCCTGGAACACCAGTAGTAGTTTCCGATGCATATCTGGAGGCATTCTGTATTCTGTGGACTATCAGAGTGTTGATGAAACACAGAAATTTCATCGGGATTGAATACAACAGTCACCATGCGCACTTTCCTCCATGTGAGTAATGTCCTAAACAGTCTACGCTTTGATCGTTCGCTGGAAGACCAGTAGTGGTTTCCGATGCACATCGGGAGGCATTCTGTAATCTGTGGACTATCAGAGTGTTGATGAAACACAGAAATTTATCGGGATTGAATACAACAGTCACCATGCGCACTTTCCTCCATGGGAGTAATGTCCCAAACAGTCCAAGCTTTGATCGTTCTCTGGAAGACCAGTAGTAGTTTCCGATGCACACCGGGAGGCATTCTGTAATCTGTGGACTATCAGAGTTTTGAAGAAACACAGAAATAGCATCGGGATTGAATACAACAGTCACCATGCGCACTTTCCTCCACGGGAATAATGTTTCATAGAGTTTACGCTTTGATCGTTCCCTGGAAGACCAGTAGCAGTTTCCGATCCACATCTGGAGGCATTCTGTAATCTGTGGACTATCAGAGTGATGATGAAACATAGAAATTGCATCGGGATTGAATACAACAATCACCATGAGCACATACCTCCATAAAAGTAATGTCTCGAACAGTGTACGCTTTGATCGTTCCCTGGAAGACCAGTAGTAGTTTTCGATGCAAATCTGGAGGCATTCTGTAATCTGTGGAGTATCAGAGTGTTGATGAAACACAGATATTGCATCGGAATTGAATACAACAGTTACCATGCGCTCTTTCCTCCATGGGAGTAATGTCTCTCACAGTCTACGATTTGATTGTTCCCTGGAAGACCAGTAGTAGTTTCCGATGAACATCTGGAGGCTTTCTGTAATCTGTGGACTATCAAAGTGTTGATGATACACAGAAATTGCATCGGGATCGAATACAACAGTTACCATGCGCACTTTCCTCCGTGGGAGTAATTCTCAAACAGTCTACGATTTGATCATTCCCTGGAAGACCAGTAGTAGTTTCCGATGCACATCTCGTGGCATTCTGTAATCTGTGGACTATCAGAGTGTTGATGAGACACAGAAATTGCATCGGGATTGAATACAACCGTCACCATGCGCACTTTCCTCCATGGGAGTAATGTCCTAAACAGTTTACGCTTTGATCGTTCCCTGGAAGACCAGTAGTAGCTTCTGATGCACATCGGGAGGCATTCTGTAATCTGTGGACTATCAGAGTGTTGATGAAACACAGAAATTGCATCGGGATTGAATACAACAGTCACCATGCGCACTTTCCTCCATGGGAGTAATGTCTCAAGGAGTTTACGATTTGATCGTTCCCTGGAAGACCAGTTGTAGTTTCCGATGCACATCTGGTGGCATCCTGTAATCTGTGGACTATCAGAGTGTTGATGAAACACAGAAATTGCATCGGGATTGAATACAACGGTCACCATCCGCACTTTCCTCCATGGGAGTAATGTCTCAAAGAGTTTACGCTTTGATCGTTCCCTGGAAGACCAGTAGCAGTTTCCGATGCACATCTGGTGGCATTCTGTAATCTGTGGACTATCAGAGTGTTGATGAAACACAGAAATTGCATCGGGATTGAATACAACAGTCACCATGCGCACTTTCCTCCATGGGAGTAATGTCCCAAACAGTCTACGCTTTGATCGTTCCCTGGAAGACCAGTGCGAGTTTCCGATTCACACCGGGAGGCATTCTGTAATCTGTGGACTATCGGAGTGTTGATGAAACATAGAAATTGCATCGGGATTGAATACAACAGTCACCATGCGCACTTTCCTCCATGGGAGTAATGCCCCAAACAGTCTAAGCTTTGATCGTTCTCTGGAAGACCAGTAGTAGTTTCCGATGCACACCGGGAGGCATTCTGTAATCTGTGGACTATCAGAGTTTTGAAGAAACACAGAAATAGCATCGGGATTGAATACAACAGTCACCATGCGCGCTTTCCTCCATGGGAATAATGTGTCATAGAGTTTACGCTTTGATCATTCCCTGGAAGACCAGTAGCAGTTTCCGATGCACATCTGGAGGCATTCTGTAATCTGTGGACTATCAGAGTGTTGATGAAACACAGAAATTGCTTCGGGATTAAATACAACAGTCAAGGTGCGCACTTTCCTCCGTGTGAGGAATGTCGCAAACAGTCGACGCTTTGATCGTTCCCTGAAAGAACAGTAGTCGTTTCCGATGCACATCTGGTGGCATCCGGTAATCTGTGGACTATCAGAGTGTTGATGAAACACAGAAATTGCATCGGGATTGAATACAACGGTCACCATCCGCACTTTCCTGCATGGGAGTAATGTCTGAAACAGTGTACGCTTTGATCGTTCCTGGGAAGACTAGTAGTAGTTTCCGATGCACATCTCGTGGCATTCTATAATCTGTGGACTATCAGAGTGTTGATGAAACACAGAAAATGCATCGGGATTAATTACAACAGTTACCATGCGCACTTTCCTCCATGGGAGTAATGTCTCAAAGAGTTTACGCTTTGATCGTTCAAGGAAAGACCAGTAGTAGTTTCCGATGCACATCTGGAGGCATTCTGTAATCTGTGGACTATCAGAGTGTTGATGAAACACAGAAATTGCATCGGGATTGAATACAACAGTCTCCATGCGCAGTTTCCTCCATGGGAGTAACGTCTTAAAAAGTCTACGCTTTGATCGTTCCTTGGAAGACCAGAAGTGGTTTCAATTGCACATCTGGAGGCATTCTGTAATCTGTGAACTATCAGAGTGTTGATGAAACACAGAAATTGCATCGGGATTGAATACAACAGTCACCATGCGCACTTTACTCCATGGGAGTAATGTCTCTAACAGTCTACGCTTTGATCGTTCCCTGGAAGACCAGTAGTAGTTTCCGATGTACATCTGGAGGCTTCCCGTAATCTGTGGACTATCAGAGTGTTGATGAAACACAGAAATTGCATCGGGATTGAATACAACAGTCACCATGCGCCCTTTCCTCCATGGGAGTAATGTCTCAAGGAGTTAACGATTTGATCGTTCCCTGGAAGACCAGTTGTAGTTTCCGATGCACATCTGGAGGCATTCTGTAATCTGTGGACTATCAGGGTGTTGATGAAACACAGAAATTGCATCGGGATTGAATTCAACATTTACCATGCGCACTATCCTCCATGGGAGTAATGTCTCTAACAGTCTACGCTTAGATCGTTCCCTGGAAGACCAGTAGTAGTTTCCGATGCACATCTGGATTCTTTCTGTAGTCTGTGGACTATCAGAGTGTTGATGAAACACAGAAATTGCATCGGGATTGAAAACAACATTCACCATGCGCACTTTCCTCCAAGGGAATAATTATCAAACAGTCTATGCTTTGATCGTTCCCTGGAAGACCTGTAGTAGTTTCCGATGCACATCTCGTGGCATTCTGTAATCTGTGGACTATCAGAGTGTTGATGAAACACAGAAATTGCATCGGGAATGAATGCAACAGTCACCATGCGCACTTTCCTCCACGGGAGGTATGTCTCAAACAGTCTACGGTTTGATCGTTCCCTGGAAGACCAGTAGTAGTTTCCGATGCACATCTGGTGGCATTCTGTAATCTGTGGACTATCAGAGTGTTGATGAAACACAGAAATAGAATCAGAATTGAATACAACAGGCACCATGCGCACTTTCCTCCATATGAGTAATGTCCTAAACAGTCTACGCTTTGATCGTTCCTGGGAAGACCAGTAGTAGTTTCCGATGCACATCTCGTGGCATTCTATAATCTGTGGACTATCAGAGTGTTGATGAAACACAGAAAATGCATCGGGATTAATTACAACAGTTACCATGCGCACTTTCCTCCATGGGAGTAATGTCTCAAAGAGTTTACGCTTTGATCGTTCCCTGAAAGACCAGTAGTAGTTTCTGATGCACATCTGGAGGCATTCTGTAATCTGTGGACTATCAGAGTGTTGATGAAACACAGAAATTGCATCGGGATTGAATACAACAATCTCCATGCGCAGTTTCCTCCATGGGAGTAACGTCTTAAACAGTCTACGCTTTGATCGTTCCTTGGAAGACCAGAAGTAGTTTCAATTGCACATCTGGAGGCATTCTGTAATCTGTGGACTATCAGAGTGTTGATGAAACACAGAAATTGCATCGGGATTGAATACAACAGTCACCATGCGCACTTTACTCCATGGGAGTAATGTCTCTAACAGTCTATGCTTTGATCGTTCCCTGGAAGACCAGTAGTAGTTTCCGATGTACATCTGGAGGCTTCCCGTAATCTGTGGACTATCAGAGTGTTGATGAAACACAGAAATTGCATCGGGATTGAATACAACAATAACCATGAGAACATTCCTCCATAAAAGTAATGTCTCAAACAGTCTACGCTTTGATCGTTCCCTGGAAGACCAGTAGTAGTTTCCGATGCAAATGTGGAGGCATTCTGTAATCTGTGGAGTATCAGAGTGTTGATGAAACACAGATATTGCATCGGGATTGAATACAACAGTTACAATGTGCACTTTCCTCCATGGGACTAATGTCTCTAACAGTCTACGCTTTGATCGTTCCCTGGAAGACCAGTAGTAGTTTCCGATGAACATCTGGAGGCTTTCTGTAATCTGTGGACTATCAGAGTGTTGATGAAACACAGAAATTGCATCGGGATTGAATACAACAGATACAATGCGCTCTTTAATCCTTGGGAGTAATTCTCAAACAGTCTACGATTTGATCGTTCCCTGGAAGACCAGTAGTAGTTTCCGATGCACATCTCGTGGCATTCTGTAATCTGTGGACTATCAGAGTATTGATGAGACACAGAAATTGCATCGGGATTGAATACAACAGTCACCATGCGCACTTTCCTCCATGGGAGTAATGTCCCAAATAGTCTACGCTTTGTTCGTTCCCTGGAACACCAGTAGTAGTTTCCGATGCATATCTGGAGGCATTCTGTATTCTGTGGACTATCAGAGTGTTGATGAAACACAGAAATTTCATCGGGATTGAATACAACAGTCACCATGCGCACTTTCCTCCATGGGAGTAATGTCCTAAACAGTCTACGCTTTGATCGTTCGCTGGAAGACCAGTAGTAGTTTCCGATGCACATCGGGAGGCATTCTGTAATCTGTGGACTATCAGAGTGTTGATGAAACACAGAAATTTATCGGGATTGAATACAACAGTCACCATGCGCACTTTCCTCCATGGGAGTAATGTCCCAAACAGTCCAAGCTTTGATCGTTCTCTGGAAGACCAGTAGTAGTTTCCGATGCACACCGGGAGGCATTCTGTAATCTGTGGACTATCAGAGTTTTGAAGAAACACAGAAATAGCATCGGGATTGAATACAACAGTCACCATGCGCACTTTCCTCCACGGGAATAATGTTTCATAGAGTTTACGCTTTGATCGTTCCCTGGAAGACCAGTAGCAGTTTCCGATCCACATCTGGAGGCATTCTGTAATCTGTGGACTATCAGAGTGATGATGAAACATAGAAATTGCATCGGGATTGAATACAACAATCACCATGAGCACATACCTCCATAAAAGTAATGTCTCGAACAGTCTACGCTTTGATCGTTCCCTGGAAGACCAGTAGTAGTTTTCGATGCAAATCTGGAGGCATTCTGTAATCTGTGGAGTATCAGAGTGTTGATGAAACACAGATATTGCATCGGAATTGAATACAACAGTTACCATGCGCTCTTTCCTCCATGGGAGTAATGTCTCTCACAGTCTACGATTTGATTGTTCCCTGGAAGACCAGTAGTAGTTTCCGATGAACATCTGGAGGCTTTCTGTAATCTGTGGACTATCAAAGTGTTGATGATACACAGAAATTGCATCGGGATCGAATACAACAGTTACCATGCGCACTTTCCTCCGTGGGAGTAATTCTCAAACAGTCTACGATTTGATCATTCCCTGGAAGACCAGTAGTAGTTTCCGATGCACATCTCGTGGCATTCTGTAATCTGTGGACTATCAGAGTGTTGATGAGACACAGAAATTGCATCGGGATTGAATACAACCGTCACCATGCGCACTTTCCTCCATGGGAGTAATGTCCTAAACAGTTTACGCTTTGATCGTTCCCTGGAAGACCAGTAGTAGCTTCTGATGCACATCGGGAGGCATTCTGTAATCTGTGGACTATCAGAGTGTTGATGAAACACAGAAATTGCATCGGGATTGAATACAACAGTCACCATGCGCACTTTCCTCCATGGGAGTAATGTCTCAAGGAGTTTACAATTTGATCGTTCCCTGGAAGACCAGTTGTAGTTTCCGATGCACATCTGGTGGCATCCTGTAATCTGTGGACTATCAGAGTGTTGATGAAACACAGAAATTGCATCGGGATTGAATACAACGGTCACCATCCGCACTTTCCTCCATGGGAGTAATGTCTCAAAGAGTTTACGCTTTGATCGTTCCCTGGAAGACCAGTAGCAGTTTCCGATGCCCATCTTGTGGCATTCTGTAATCTGTGGACTATCAGAGTGTTGATGAAACACAGAAATTGCATCGGGATTGAATACAACAGTCACCATGCGCACTTTCCTCCATGGGAGTAATGTCCCAAACAGTCTACGCTTTGATCGTTCCCTGGAAGACCAGTGCGAGTTTCCGATGCACACCGGGAGGCATTCTGTAATCTGTGGACTATCGGAGTGTTGATGAAACATAGAAATTGCACCGGGATTGAATACAACAGTCACCATGCGCACTTTCCTCCATGGGAGTAATGCCCCAAACAGTCTAAGCTTTGATCGTTCTCTGGAAGACCAGTGGTAGTTTCCGATGCACACCGGGAGGCATTCTGTAATCTGTGGACTATCAGAGTTTTGAAGAAACACAGAAATAGCATCGGGATTGAATACAACAGTCACCATGCGCGCTTTCCTCCATGGGAATAATGTGTCATAGAGTTTACGCTTTGATCACTCCCTGGAAGACCAGTAGCAGTTTCCGATGCACATCTGGAGGCATTCTGTAATCTGTGGACTATCAGAGTGTTGATGAAACACAGAAATTGCTTCGGGATTAAATACAACAGTCAAGGTGCGCACTTTCCTCCGTGTGAGGAATGTCGCAAACAGTCGACGCTTTGATCGTTCCCTGAAAGAACAGTAGTCGTTTCCGATGCACATCTGGTGGCATCCGGTAATCTGTGGACTATCAGAGTGTTGATGAAACACAGAAATTGCATCGGGATTGAATACAACGGTCACCATCCGCACTTTCCTGCATGGGAGTAATGTCTGAAACAGTGTACGCTTTGATCGTTCCTGGGAAGACTAGTAGTAGTTTCCGATGCACATCTCGTGGCATTCTATAATCTGTGGACTATCAGAGTGTTGATGAAACACAGAAAATGCATCGGGATTAATTACAACAGTTACCATGCGCACTTTCCTCCATGGGAGTAATGTCTCAAAGAGTTTACGCTTTGATCGTTCAAGGAAAGACCAGTAGTAGTTTCCGATGCACATCTGGAGGCATTCTGTAATCTGTGGACTATCAGAGTGTTGATGAAACACAGAAATTGCATCGGGATTGAATACAACAGTCTCCATGCGCAGTTTCCTCCATGGGGGTAACGTCTTAAAAAGTCTACGCTTTGATCGTTCCTTGGAAGACCAGAAGTGGTTTCAATTGCACATCTGGAGGCATTCTGTAATCTGTGAACTATCAGAGTGTTGATGAAACACAGAAATTGCATCGGGATTGAATACAACAGTCACCATGCGCACTTTACTCCATGGGAGTAATGTCTCTAACAGTCTACGCTTTGATCGTTCCCTGGAAGACCAGTAGTAGTTTCCGATGTACATCTGGAGGCTTCCCGTAATCTGTGGACTATCAGAGTGTTGATGAAACACAGAAATTGCATCGGGATTGAATACAACAGTCACCATGCGCCCTTTCCTCCATGGGAGTAATGTCTCAAGGAGTTAACGATTTGATCGTTCCCTGGAAGACCAGTTGTAGTTTCCGATGCACATCTGGAGGCATTCTGTAATCTGTGGACTATCAGGGTGTTGATGAAACACAGAAATTGCATCGGGATTGAATTCAACATTTACCATGCGCACTATCCTCCATGGGAGTAATGTCTCTAACAGTCTACGCTTAGATCGTTCCCTGGAAGACCAGTAGTAGTTTCCGATGCACATCTGGATTCTTTCTGTAGTCTGTGGACTATCAGAGTGTTGATGAAACACAGAAATTGCATCGGGATTGAAAACAACATTCACCATGCGCACTTTCCTCCAAGGGAATAATTATCAAACAGTCTATGCTTTGATCGTTCCCTGGAAGACCTGTAGTAGTTTTCGATGCACATCTCGTGGCATTCTGTAATCTGTGGACTATCAGAGTGTTGATGAAACACAGAAATTGCATCGGGAATGAATGCAACAGTCACCATGCGCACTTTCCTCCACGGGAGGTATGTCTCAAACAGTCTACGGTTTGATCGTTCCCTGGAAGACCAGTAGTAGTTTCCGATGCACATCTGGTGGCATTCTGTAATCTGTGGACTATCAGAGTGTTGATGAAACACAGAAATAGAATCAGAATTGAATACAACAGGCACCATGCGCACTTTCCTCCATATGAGTAATGTCCTAAACAGTCTACGCTTTGATCGTTCCTGGGAAGACCAGTAGTAGTTTCCGATGCACATCTCGTGTCATTCTATAATCTGTGGACTATCAGAGTGTTGATGAAACACAGAAAATGCATCGGGATTAATTACAACAGTTACCATGCGCACTTTCCTCCATGGGAGTAATGTCTCAAAGAGTTTACGCTTTGATCGTTCCCTGAAAGACCAGTAGTAGTTTCCGATGCACATCTGGAGGCATTCTGTAATCTGTGGACTATCAGAGTGTTGATGAAACACAGAAATTGCATCGGGATTGAATACAACAATCTCCATGCGCAGTTTCCTCCATGGGAGTAACGTCTTAAACAGTCTACGCTTTGATCGTTCCTTGGAAGACCAGAAGTAGTTTCAATTGCACATCTGGAGGCATTCTGTAATCTGTGGACTATCAGAGTGTTGATGAAACACAGAAATTGCATCGGGATTGAATACAACAGTCACCATGCGCACTTTACTCCATGGGAGTAATGTCTCTAACAGTCTATGCTTTGATCGTTCCCTGGAAGACCAGTAGTAGTTTCCGATGTACATCTGGAGGCTTCCCGTAATCTGTGGACTATCAGAGTGTTGATGAAACACAGAAATTGCATCGGGATTGAATACAACAGTAACCATGCGCACTTTCCTCCATGGGAGTAATGTCTCAAGGAGTTTACTATTTGATCGTTCCCTGGAAGACCAGTTGTAGTTTCCGATGCACATCTGGAGGCATTCTGTAATCTGTGGACTATCAGAGTGTTGATGAAACACAGAAATTGCATCGGGATTGAATTCAACATTTACCATGCGCACTTTCCTCCATGGGAGTAATGTCTCTAACAGACTACGCTTTGATCGTTCCCTGGAAGACCAGTAGTAGTTTCCGATGCACATCTCGTGGCATTCTGTAATCTGTGGACTATCAGAGTGTTGATGAAACACAGAAATTTCATCGGGATTGAATACAACAGTCACCATGCGCACTTTCCTCCATGGGAGTAATGTCCTAAACAGTCTACGCTTTGATCGTTCCCTGGAAGACCAGTAGTAGTTTCCGATGCACATCGGGAGGCATTCTGTAATCTGTGGACTATCAGAGTGTTGATGAAACACAGTAATTGCATCGGGATTGAATACAACAGTCACCATGCGCACTTTCCTCCATGGGAGTAATGTCCCAAACAGTCTACGCTTTGATCGTTCCCTGGAAGACCAGTAGGAGTTTCCGATGCACACCGGGAGGCATTCTGTAATCTGTGGACTATCAGAGTGTTGATGAAGCACAGAAATTGCATCGGGATTGAATACAACAGTCACCATGCGCACTTTCCTCCATGGGAATAATGTTTCATAGAGTTTACGCTGTGATCGTTCCCTGGAGGACCAGTAGCAGTTTCTGATGCACATCTGGAGGCATTCTGTAATCTGTGGACTATCAGAGTGTTGATGAATCATAGAAATTGCATCGGGATTGAATACAACAATCACCTTGAGCACATTCCTCCATAAAAAAAAATGTTTCAAACAGTCTACGCTTTGATCGTTCCCTGGAAGACCAGTAAAACTTTCCGATGCAAATCTGGATTCATTCTGTAATCTGTGGAGTATCAGTGTGTTGATGAAACACAGATATTGCATCGGGATTTAATGCAACAGTTACCATGTGCACTTTCCTCCATGAGAGTAATGTCTCTAACAGTCTACGCTTTGATCGTTCCCTGGAAGACCAGTAGTAGTTTCCGATGAACATCTGGAGGCTTTCTGTAATCTGTGGACTATCAGAGTGTTGATGAAACACAGAAATTGCATCGGGATTGAATACAACAGTTATCATGCGCACTTTCCTCCGTGGGAGTAATTCTCAAACAGTCTACGATTTGATCGTTCCCTGGAAGACCAGTAGTAGTTTCCGATGCACATCTCGTGGCATTCTGTAATCTGTGGACTATCAGAGTGTTGATGAGACACAGAAATTGCATCGGGATTGAATACAACAGTCACCATGCGCACTTTCATCCATGGGAGTAATGTCCCAAACAGTCTACGCTTTGATCGTTCCCTGGCAGACCAGTAGTAGTTTCCGATGCATATCTGGAGGCATTCTGTATTCTGTGGACTATCAGAGTGTTGATGAAACACAGAAATTTCATAGGGATTGAATACAACAGTCACCATGCGCACTTTCCTCCATGGGAGTAATGTCCTAAACAGTCTACGCTTTGATCGTTCCCTGGAAGACCAGTAGTAGTTTCCGATGCACGTCGGGAGGCATTCTGTAATCTGAGGACTATCAGAGTGTTGATGAAACACAGAAATTGCATCGGGATTGAATACAACAGTCACCATGCGCACTTTCCTCCATGGGAGTAATGTCTCTAACAGTCTACGCTTTGATCGTTCCCTGGAAGACCAGTAGTAGTTTCCGATGTACATCTGGAGGCTTTCCGTAATCTGTGGGCTATCAGAGTGTTGATGAAACACAGAAATTGCATCGGGATTGAATACAACAGTCACCATGCGCACTTTCCTCCATGGGAATAATGTGTCATAGAGTTTACGCTTTGATCGTTCCCTGCAAGACCAGTAGCAGTTTCCGATGCACATCTGGTGGCATTCTATAATCTGTGGACTATCAGAGTGTTGATGAAACACAGAAATTGCATCATGATTGAATACAACAGTCACCATGCGCACTTTCCTCCATGGGAGTAATGTCCCAAACAGTCTACGCTTTGATCGTTCCCTGGAAGACCAGTAGGAGTTTCCGATGCACACCGGGAGGCATTCTGTAATCTGTGGACTATCGGAGTGTTGATGAATCACAGAAATTGCATCGGGATTGAATACAACAATCACCATGCGCACTTTCCTCTATGGGAATAATGTTTCATAGAGTTTACGCTTTGAACATTCCCCGGAAGAACAGTAGCAGTTTCCGATGCACATCTGGAGGCATTCTGTAATCTGTGGACTATCAGAGTGTTGATGAAACATAAAAATGGCATCGGGATTGAATACAACAATAACCATGAGAACATTCCTCCATAAAAGTAATGTCTCAAACAGTCTACGCTTTGATCGTTCCCTGGGAGACCAGTAGTAGTTTCCGATGCAACTGTGGAGGCATTCTGTAATCTGTGGAGTATCAGAGTGTTGATGAAACACAGATATTGCATCGGGATTGAATACAACAGTGACCATGCGCACTTTCCTCCATGGGAGTAATGTCTCAAGGAGTTAACGATTTGATCGTTCCCTGGAAGACCAGTAGTAGTTTCCGATGAACATCTGGAGGCATTCTGTATTCTGTGGACTATCAGAGTGTTGATGAAACACAGAAATTTCATCGGGATTAAATACAACAGTCACCATGCGCACTTTCCTCCATGGGAGTAATGTCCCAAACAGTCTACGCTTTGATCGTTCCCTGGAAGACCAGTAGTAGTTTCCGATGCACATCGGGAGGCATTCTGTAATCTGTGGACTATCAGAGTGTTGATGAAACACAGAAATTGCATCGGGATTGAATACAACAGTCACCATGCGCACTTTCCTCCATGGGAGTAATGTCCCAAACAGTCTACGCTTTGATCGTTCCCTGGAAGACCAGTAGTAGTTTCCGATGCACACGGGGAGGCATTCTGTAATCTGTGGACTATCAGAGTTTTGAAGAAACACAGAAATTGATCGGGATTGAATACAACAGTCACCATGCGCGCTTTGCTCCATGGGAATATTGTGCCATAGAGATTACGCTTTGATCGTTCCCTGGAAGACCAGTAGCAGTTTCCGATGCACATCTGGAGGCATTCTGTAATCTGTGGACTATCAGAGTGTTGATGAAACACAGAAATTGCTTCGGGATTAAATACAACAGTCACCGTGCGCACTTTCCTCCGTGTGAGGAATGTCGCAAACAGTCGACGCTTTGATCTTTCCCTGGAAGAACAGTAGTCGTTTCCGATGCACATCTGGTGGCATCCAGTAATCTGTGGACTATCAGTGTGTTGATGAAACACAGAAATTGCATCGGGATTGAATACAACGGTCACCATCTGCACTTTCCTGCATGGGAGTAATGTCTGAAACAGTGTACGCTTTGATCGTTCCTGGGAAGACCAGTAGTAGTTTCCGATGCACATCTCGTGGCATTCTATAATCTGTGGACTATCAGAGTGTTGATGAAACACAGAAAATGCATCGGGATTAATTACAACAGTTACCATGCGCACTTTCCTCCATGGGAGTAATGTCTCAAAGAGTTTACGCTTTGATCGTTCAAGGAAAGACCAGTAGTAGTTTCCGATGCACATCTGGAGGCATTCTGTAATCTGTGGACTATCAGAGTGTTGATGAAACACAGAAATTGCATCGGGATTGAATACAACAGTCTCCATGCGCAGTTTCCTCCATGGGAGTAACGTCTTAAACAGTCTACGCTTTGATCGTTCCTTGGAAGACCAGAAGTGGTTTCAATTGCACAACTCGAGGCATTCTGTAATCTGTAAACTATCAGAGTGTTGATGAAACACAGAAATTGCATCGAAATTGAATACAACGGTCACCATCCGCACTTTACTCCATGGGAGTAATGTCTCTTACAGTCTACGCTTTGATCGTTCCCTGGAAGACCAGTAGTAGTTTCCGATGTACATCTGGAGGCTTACCGTAATCTGTGGACTATCAGAGTGTTGATGAAACACAGAAATTGCATCGGGATTGAATACAACAGTCACCATGCGCACTTTCCTCCATGGGAGTAATGTCTCAAGGAGTTAACGATTTGATCGTTCCCTGGAAGATCTGTTGTAGTTTCCGATGCACATCTGGAGGCATTCTGTAATCTGTGGACTATCAGAGTCTTGATGAAACACAGAAATTGCATCGGGATTGAATTCAACATTTACCATGCGCACTTTCCTCCATGGGAGTAAAGTCTCTAACAGTCTACGCTTTGATCGTTCCCTGGAAGACCAGTAGTAGTTTCCGATGCACATCTGGAGGCTTTCTGTAGTCTGTGGACTATCACAGTGTTGATGAAACACAGAAATTGCATCGGGATTGAAAACAACATTCACCATGCGCACTTTCCTCCAAGGGAGTAATTATCAAACAGTCTATGCTTTGATCGTTCCCTGGAAGATCTGTAGTAGTTTACGATGCACATCTCGTGGCATTCTGTAATCTGTGGACTATCAGAGTGTTGATGAAACACAGAAATTGCATCGGGAATGAATGCAACAGTCACCATGCGCACTTTCCTCCACGGGAGGTATGTCTCAAACAGTCTACGGTTTGATCGGTCCCTGGAAGACCAGTAGTAGTTTCCGATGCACATCTGGTGGCATTCTGTAATCTGTGGACTATCAGAGTGTTGATGAAACACAGAAATAGAATCAGGATTAAATACAACAGTCACCATGCGCACTTTCCTCCATGGGAGTAAAGTCCTAAACAGTCTACGCTTTGATCGTTCCTGGGAAGACCAGTAGTAGTTTCCGATGCACATCTCGTGGCATTCTATAATCTGTGCACTATCAGAGTGTTGATGAAACACAGAAAATGCATCGGGATTAATTACAACAGTTACTATGCGCACTTTCCTCCATGGGAGTAATGTCTCAAAGAGTTTACGCTTTGATCGTTCCCTGAAAGACCAGTAGTAGTTTCCGATGCACATCTGGAGGCATTCTGTAATCTGTGGACTATCAGAGTGTTGATGAAACACAGAAATTGCATCGGGATTGAATACAACAGTCTCCATGCGCAGTATCCTCCATGGGAGTAACGTCTTAAACAGTCTACGCTTTGATCGTTCCTTGGAAGACCAGAAGTAGTTTCAATTGCACATCTGGAGGCATTCTGTAATCTGTGGACTATCAGAGTGTTTATGAAACACAGAAATTGCATCGGGATTGAAAACAACATTCACCATGCGCACTTTCCTCCAAGGGAATAATTATCAAACAGTCTATGCTTTGATCGTTCCCTGGAAGACCTGTAGTAGTTTCCGATGCACATCTCGTGGCATTCTGTAATCTGTGGACTATCAGAGTGTTGATGAAACACAGAAATTGCATCGGGAATGAATGCAACAGTCACCATGCGCACTTTCCTCCACGGGAGGTATGTCTCAAACAGTCTACGGTTTGATCGTTCCCTGGAAGACCAGTAGTAGTTTCCGATGCACATCTGGTGGCATTCTGTAATCTGTGGACTATCAGAGTGTTGATGAAACACAGAAATAGAATCAGGATTGAATACAACAGGCACCATGCGCACTTTCCTCCATATGAGTAATGTCCTAAACAGTCTACGCTTTGATCGTTGCTGGGAAGACCAGTAGTAGTTTCCGATGCACATCTCGTGGCATTCTATAATCTGTGGACTATCAGAGTGTTGATGAAACACAGAAAATGCATCGGGATTAATTACAACAGTTACCATGCGCACTTTCCTCCATGGGAGTAATGTCTCAAAGAGTTTACGCTTTGATCGTTCCCTGAAAGACCAGTAGTAGTTTCCGATGCACATCTGGAGGCATTCTGTAATCTGTGGACTATCAGAGTGTTGATGAAACACAGAAATTGCATCGGGATTGAATACAACAATCTCCATGCGCAGTTTCCTCCATGGGAGTAACGTCTTAAACAGTCTACGCTTTGATCGTTCCTTGGAAGACCAGAAGTAGTTTCAATTGCACATCTGGAGGCATTCTGTAATCTGTGGACTATCAGAGTGTTGATGAAACACAGAAATTGCATCGGGATTGAATACAACAGTCACCATGCGCACTTTACTCCATGGGAGTAATGTCTCTAACAGTCTATGCTTTGATCGTTTCCTGGAAGACCAGTAGTAGTTTCCGATGTACATCTGGGGGCTTCCCGTAATCTGTGGACTATCAGAGTGTTGATGAAACACAGAAATTGCATCGGGATTGAATACAACAGTAACCATGCGCACTTTCCTCCATGGGAGTAATGTCTCAAGGAGTTTACGATTTGATCGTTCCCTGGAAGACCAGTTGTAGCTTCCGATGCACATCTGGTGGCATTCTGTAATCTGTGGACTATCAGAGTGTTGATGAAACACAGAAATTGCATCGGGATTGAATTCAACATTTACCATGCGCACTTTCCTCCATGGGAGTAATGTCTCTAACAGACTACGCTTTGATCGTTCCCTGGAAGACCAGTAGTAGTTTCCGATGCACATCTCGTGGTATTCTGTAATCTGTGGACTATCAGAGTGTTGATGAAACACAGCAATTGCATCGGGATTGAATACAACAGTCACCATGCGCACTTTCCTCCATGGGAGTAATGTCCCAAACAGTCTACGCTTTGATCGTTCCCTGGAAGACCAGTAGGAGTTTCCGATGCACACCGGGAGGCATTCTGTAATCTGTGGACTATCAGAGTGTTGATGAAGCACAGAAATTGCATCGGGATTGAATACAACAGTCACCATGCGCACTTTCCTCCATGGGAATAATGTTTCATAGAGTTTACGCTGTGATCGTTCCCTGGAAGACCAGTAGCAGTTTCTGATGCACATCTGGAGGCATTCTGTAATCTGTGGACTATCAGAGTGTTGATGAATCATAGAAATTGCATCGGGATTGAATACAACAATCACTTTGAGCTCATTCCTCCATAAAAGTAATGTTTCAAACAGTCTACGCTTTGATCGTTCCCTGGAAGACCAGTAAAACTTTCCGATGCAAATCTGGATTCATTCTGTAATCTGTGGAGTATCAGAGTGTTGATGAAACACAGATATTGCATCGGGATTTAATGCAACAGTTACCATGTGCACTTTCCTCCATGAGAGTAATGTCTCTAACAGTCTACGCTTTGATCGTTCCCTGGAAGACCAGTAGTAGTTTCCGATGAACATCTGGAGGCTTTCTGTAATCTGTGGACTATCAGAGTGTTGATGAAACACAGAAATTGCATCGGGATTGAATACAACAGTTACCATGCGCACTTTCCTCCGTGGGAGTAATTCTCAAACAGTCTACGATTTGATCGTTCCCTGGAAGACCAGAAGTAGTTTCCGATGCACATCTCGTGGCATTCTGTAATCTGTGGACTATCAGAGTGTTGATGAGACACAGATATTGCATCGGGATTGAATACAACAGTCACCATGCGAACTTTCATCCATGGGAGTAATGTCCCAAACAGTCTACGCTTTGATCGTTCCCTGGAAGACCAGTAGTAGTTTCCGATGCATATCTGGAGGCATTCTGTATTCTGTGGACTATCAGAGTGTTGATGAAACACAGAAATTTCATAGGGATTGAATACAACAGTCACCATGCGCACTTTCCTCCGTGGGAGTAATGTCCTAAACAGTCTACGCTTTGATCGTTCCCTGGAAGACCAGTAGTAGTTTCCGATGCACATCGGGAGGCATTCTGTAATCTGAGGACTATCAGAGTGTTGATGAAACACAGAAATTGCATCGGGATTGAATACAACAGTCACCATGCGCACTTTCCTCCATGGGAGTAATGTCTCTAACAGTCTACGCTTTGATCGTTCCCTGGAAGACCAGTAGTAGTTTCCGATGTACATCTGGAGGCTTTCCGTAATCTGTGGGCTATCAGAGTGTTGATGAAACACAGAAATTGCATCGGGATTGAATACAACGGTCACCATGCGCACTTTCCTCCATGGGAATAATGTGTCATAGAGTTTACGCTTTGATCGTTCCCTGCAAGACCAGTAGCAGTTTCCGATGCACATCTGGTGGCATTCTATAATCTGTGGACTATCAGAGTGTTGATGAAACACAGAAATTGCATCATGATTGAATACAACAGTCACCATGCGCACTTTCCTCCATGGGAGTAATGTCCCAAACAGTCTACGCTTTGATCGTTCCCTGGAAGACCAGTAGGAGTTTCCGATGCACACCGGGAGGCATTCTGTAATCTGTGGACTATCGGAGTGTTGATGAAACACAGAAATTGCATCGGGATTGAATACAACAATCACCATGCGCACTTTCCTCTATGGGAATAATGTTTCACAGAGTTTACGCTTTGAACATTCCCTGGAAGAACAGTAGCAGTTTCCGATGCACATCTGGAGGCATTCTGTAATCTGTGGACTATCAGAGTGTTGATGAAACATAAAAATTGCATCGGGATTGTATACAACAATAACCATGAGAACATTCCTCCATAAAAGTAATGTCTCAAACAGACTACGCTTTGATCGTTCCCTGGAAGACCAGTAGTAGTTTCCGATGCAAATGTGGAGGCATTCTGTAATCTGTGGAGTATCAGAGTGTTGATGAAACACAGATATTGCATCGGGATTGAATACAACAGTGACCATGCGCACTTTCCTCCATGGGAGTAATGTCTCTAACAGTCTACGCTTTGATCGTTCCCTGGAAGACCAGTAGTAGTTTCCGATGAACATCTGGAGGCATTCTGTATTCTGTGGACTATCAGAGTGTTGATGAAACACAGAAATTTCATCGGGATTGAATACAACAGTCACCATGCGCACTTTCCTCCATGGGAGTAATGTCCCAAACAGTCTACGCTTTGATCGTTCCCTGGAAGACCAGTAGTAGTTTCCGATGGACATCGGGAGGCATTCTGTAATCTGTGGACTATCAGAGTGTTGATGAAACACAGAAATTGCATCGGGATTGAATACAACAGTCACCATGCGCACTTTCCTCCATGGGAATAATGTCCCAAACAGTCTAAGCTTTGATCGTTCCCTGGAAGACCAGTAGTAGTTTCCGATGCACACGGGGAGGCATTCTGTAATCTGTGGACTATCAGAGTTTTGAAGGAACACAGAAATTGCATCGGAATTGAATACAACAGTCACCATGCGCGCTTTGCTCCATGGGAATAATGTGCCATAGAGTTTACGCTTTGATCGTTCCCTGGAAGACCAGTAGCAGTTTCCGATGCACATCTGGAGGCATTCTGTAATCTGTGGACTATCAGAGTGTTGATGAAACACAGAAATTGCTTCGGGATTAAATACAACAGTCACCGTGCGCACTTTCCTCCGTGTGAGGAATGTCGCAAACAGTCGACGCTTTGATCTTTCCCTGGAAGAACAGTAGTCGTTTCCGATGCACATCTGGTGGCATCCAGTAATCTGTGGACTATCAGTGTGTTGATGAAACACAGAAATTGCATCGGGATTGAATACAACGGTCACCATTCGCACTTTCCTGCATGGGAGTAATGTCTGAAACAGTGTACGCTTTGATCGTTCCTGGGAAGACCAGTAGTAGTTTCCGATGCACATCTCGTGGCATTCTATAATCTGTGGACTATCAGAGTGTTGATGAAACACAGAAAATGCATCGGGATTAATTACAACAGTTACCATGCGCACTTTCCTCCATGGGAGTAATGTCTCAAAGAGTTTACGCTTTGATCGTTCAAGGAAAGACCAGTAGTAGTTTCCGATGCACATCTGGAGGCATTCTGTAATCTGTGGACTATCAGAGTGTTGATGAAACACAGAAATTGCATCGGGATTGAATACAACAGTCTCCATGCGCAGTTTCCTCCATGGGAGTAACGTCTTAAACAGTCTACGCTTTGATCGTTCCTTGGAAGACCAGAAGTGGTTTCAATTGCACAACTCGAGGCATTCTGTAATCTGTGAACTATCAGAGTGTTGATGAAACACAGAAATTGCATCGAAATTGAATACAACGGTCACCATCCGCACTTTACTCCATGGGAGTAATGTCTCTTACAGTCTACGCTTTGATCGTTCCCTGGAAGACCAGTAGTAGTTTCCGATGTACATCTGGAGGCTTCCCGTAATCTGTGGACTATCAGAGTGTTGATGAAACACAGAAATTGCATCGGGATTGAATACAACAGTCACCATGCGCACTTTCCTCCATGGGAGTAATGTCTCAAGGTGTTTACGGTTTGATCGTTCCCTGGAAGACCAGTTGTAGTTTCCGATGCACATCTGGAGGCATTCTGTAATCTGTGGACTATCAGAGTGTTGATGAAACACAGAAATTGCATCGGGATTGAATTCAACATTTACCATGCGCACTTTCCTCCATGGGAGTAATGTCTCTAACAGTCTACGCTTTGATCGTTCCCTGGAAGATAAGTAGTAGTTTCCGATGCACATCTGGAGGCTTTCTGTAGTCTGTGGACTATCAGAGTGTTGATGAAACACAGAAATTACATCGGGATTGAAAACAACATTCACCATGCGCACTTTCCTCCAAGTTAGTAATTATCAAACAGTCTATGCTTTGATCGTTCCCTGGAAGACCTGTAGTAGTTTCCGATGCACATCTCGTGGCATTCTGTAATCTGTGGACTATCAGAGTGTTGATGAAACACAGAAATTGCATCGGGAATGAATGCAACAGTCACCATGCGCACTTTCCTCCATGGGAGTAATGTCTCAAGGTGTTTACGGTTTGATCGTTCCCTGGAAGACCAGTTGTAGTTTCCGATGCACATCTGGAGGCATTCTGTAATCTGTGGACTATCAGAGTGTTGATGAAACACAGAAATTGCATCGGGATTGAATTCAACATTTACCATGCGCACTTTCCTCCATATGAGTAATGTCTGAAACAGTCTACGCTTTGATCGTTCCCTGGAAGACCAGTAGTAGTTTCCGATGCACATCTCGTGGCATTCTGTAATCTGTTGACTATCAGAGTGTTAATGAAACACAGAAATTTCATCGGGATTGAATACAACAGTCACCATGCGCACTTTCCTCCATGGGAGTAATGTCCTAAACAGTCTACGCTTTGATCGTTCCCTGGAAGACCAGTAGTAGTTTCCGATGCACATCGGGAGGCATTCTGTAATCTGTGGACTATCAGAGTGTTGATGAAACACAGAAATTGCATCGGGATTGAATACAACAGTCACCATGCGCACTTTCCTCCATGGGAGTAATGTCCCAAACAGTCTACGCTTTGATCGTTCCCTGGAAGACCAGTAGGAGTTTCCGATGCACACCGGGAGGCATTCTGCAATCTGTGGACTATCAGAGTGTTGATAAAGCACAGAAATTGCATCGGGATTGAATACAACAATCACCATGCGCACTTTCCTCCATGGGAATTATGTTTCATAGAGTTTACGCTGTGATCGTTCCCTGGAAGACCAGTAGCAGTTTCCAATGCACATCTGGAGGCATTCTGTAATCTGTGGACTATCAGAGTGTTGATGAAACATAGAAATTGCATCGGGATTGAATACAACTATCACCTTGAGCACATTCCTCCATAAAAATAATGTCTCAAACAGTCTACGCTTTGATCGTTCCCTGGAAGACCAGTAGTAGTTTCCGATGCAAATCTGGATTCATTCTGTAAACTGTGGTGTATCAGAGTGTTGATGAAACACAGATATTGCAACGGGATTTAATACAACAGTTACCATGCGCACTTTCCTCCATGGGAGTAATGTCTCTAACAGTCTACGCTTTGATCGTTCCCTGGAAGACCAGTAGTAGTTTCCGATGAACATCTGGAAGCTTTCTGTAATCTGTGGACTATCAGAGTGTTGATGAGACGCAGAAATTGCATCGGGATTGAATACAACAGTCACCATGCGCACTTTCATCCATGGGAGTAATGTCCCAAACAGTCTACGCTTTGATCGTTCCCTGGAAGACCAGTAGGAGTTTCCGATGCACACCGGGAGGCATTCTGCAATCTGTGGACTATCAGAGTGTTGATAAAGCACAGAAATTGCATCGGGATTGAATACAACAATCACCATGCGCACTTTCCTCCATGGGAATTATGTTTCATAGAGTTTACGCTGTGATCGTTCCCTGGAAGACCAGTAGCAGTTTCCAATGCACATCTGGAGGCATTCTGTAATCTGTGGACTATCAGAGTGTTGATGAAACATAGAAATTGCATCGGGATTGAATACAACTATCACCTTGAGCACATTCCTCCATAAAAATAATGTCTCAAACAGTCTACGCTTTGATCGTTCCCTGGAAGACCAGTAGTAGTTTCCGATGCAAATCTGGATTCATTCTGTAAACTGTGGTGTATCAGAGTGTTGATGAAACACAGATATTGCAACGGGATTTAATACAACAGTTACCATGCGCACTTTCCTCCATGGGAGTAATGTCTCTAACAGTCTACGCTTTGATCGTTCCCTGGAAGACCAGTAGTAGTTTCCGATGAACATCTGGAAGCTTTCTGTAATCTGTGGACTATCAGAGTGTTGATGAGACGCAGAAATTGCATCGGGATTGAATACAACAGTCACCATGCGCACTTTCATCCATGGGAGTAATGTCCCAAACAGTCTACGCTTTGATCGTTCCCTGGAAGACCAGTAGTAGTTTCCGATGCATATCTGGAGGCATTCTGTATTCTGTGGACTATCAGAGTGTTGATGAAACACAGAAATTTCATCGGGATTGAATACAACAGTCACCATGCGCACTTTCCTCCATGGGAGTAATGTCCTAAACAGTCTACGCTTTGATCGTTCCCTGGAAGACCAGTAGTAGTTTCCGATGCACATCGGGAGGCATTCTGTAATCTGTGGACTATCAGAGTGTTGATGAAACACAGAAATTGCATCGGGATTGAATACAACAGTCACCATGCGCACTTTCCTCCATGGGAGTAATGTCTCTAACAGTCTACGCTTTGATCGTTCCCTGGAAGACCAGTAGTAGTTTCCGATGTACATCTGGAGGCTTTCCGTAATCTGTGGACTATCAGAGTGTTAATGGAACACAGAAATTGCATCGGGATTGAATACAACAGTCACCATGCGCACTTTCCTCCAAGGGAGTAATGTCTCAAGGAGTTCCCTGGAAGACCAGTTGTAGTTTCCGATGCACATCTGGAGGCTTTCTGTAATCTGTGGACTATCAGAGTGTTGATGAAACACAGAAATTGCATCGGGATTGAATTCAACATTTACCATGCGCACTTTCCTCCATGGGAGTAATGTCTCTAACAGTCTACGCTTTGATCGTTCCCTGGAAGACCAGTAGTAGTTTCCGATGCACATCTGGAGGCCTTCTGTAACCTGTGGGCTATCAGAGTGTTAATGAAACACAGAAATTGCATCGGGATTGAAAACAACATTCACCATGGGCACTTTCCTCCAAGGGAGTAATTCTCAAACAGTCTTTGCTTTGATCGTTCCCTGGAAGACCAGTAGTATTTTCCGATGCACATCTCGTGGCATTCTGTAATCTGTGGACTATCAGAGTGTTGATGAAACACAGAAATTGCATCGGGAATGAATGCAACAGTCACCATGAGCACTTTCCTCCACGGGAGGTATGTCTCAAACAGTCTACGGTTTGATCGTTCCCTGTAAGACCAGTAGTAGTTTCCGATGCACATCTGGATGCATTGTGTAATCTGTGGACTTTCAGAGTGTTGATTAAACACAAAAATTGCATCGGGATTGAATACAAGAGTCACGATGCGCACTTTCCTCCATGGGAGTAATGTCTGAAACAGTCTACGCTTTGATCGTTCCCTGGAAGACCAGTAGTAGTTTCCGATGCACATCTCGTGGCATTCTGTAATATGTGGACTATCAGAGTGTTGATGAAAGACAGAAATTTCAACGGGATTGAATACAACAGTCACCATGGGCACTTTCCTCCATGGGAGTAATGTCCTAAACACTCTACGCTTTGATCGTTTCCTGGAAGACCAGTAGTAGTTGCCGATGCAACCCGGGAGGAATACTGTAATCTGTGGACTATCAGAGTGTTGATGAAACACAGAAATTGCATCGGGATTGAATACAACAGTCACCATGCGCACTTTCCTCCATGGGAATAATGTTTCATAGAGTTTACGCTTTGATCGTTCCCTGGAATACCAGTAGCAGTTTCCAATGCACATCTGGAGGCATTCTGTAATCTGTGGACTATCAGAGTGTTGATGAAACACAGAAATTGCATCGGGATTGAATACAACAGTCACCATGCGCACCTTACTCCATGGGAGTAATGTCTCTAACAGTCTACGCTTTGATCGTTCCCTGGAAGACCAGTAGTAGTTTCCGATGTACATCTGGAGGCTTTCCGTAATCTGTGGACTATCAGAGTGTTGATGAAACACAGAAATTGCATCGGGATTGAATACAACAGTCACCATGCGCACTTTCCTCCATGGGAGTAATGTCCCAAACAGTCTACGCTTTGATCGTTCCCTGGAAGACCAGTAGTAGTTTCCGATGCACATCGGGAGGCATTCGGTAATCTGTGGACTTTAAGAGTGTTGATTAAACACAAAAATTGCATCGGGATTGAATACAACAGTCACGATGCGCACTTTCCTCCATGGGAGTAATGTTTCATAGAGTTTACGCTTTTATCGTTCCCTGGAAGGCCAGTAGCAGTTTCCGATGCACATCTTGGAGGCATTCTGTAATCTGTGGACTATCAGAGTGTTGATTAAACATAGATATTGCATCGGGATTGAATACAACAGTCATCATGAGCACATTCCTGCATAAAAGTAATGTCTCAAACAGTCTACGTTTTGATCGTTCCCTCGAAGACCAATAGTAGTTTCCGATGCACATCTGGAGGCATTCTGTAATCTGTGGACTATCAGAGTGGTGATGAAGCACAGAAATTGCATCGGGATTGAATACAACAGTCACAATGCGCACTTTCCTCCATGGGAGTAATGTCTCTAACAGTCTACGCTTTGATCGTTCCCTGGAAGACCATTAGTAGTTTCCGATGCACATCTGGAGGCTTTCCGTAATCTGTGGACTATCAGAGTGTTGATGAAACACAGAAATTGCAACGGGATTGAATACAACAGTCACCATGCGCACTTTCCTCCATGGGAGTATTGTCTCAAGGAGTTTACGATTTGATCGTTCCCTGGAAGACCAGTAGTAGTTTCCGATGCACATCTGGAGGCATTCTGTAATCTGTGGACTATCAGAGTGTTGATGAAACACAGAAATTGCATCGGGATTGAATACAACAGTTACAATGCGCACTACCCTCCATGGGAGTAATGTCCCAAACAGTCTACGCTTTGATCGTTCCCTGGAAGACCAGTAGTAGTTTCCGATGCACATCTGGTGGCATTCTGTAATATGTGGACTATCAGAGTGTTGATGAAAGACAGAAATTTCATCGGGATTGAATACAACAGTCACCATGCGCACTTTCCTCCATGGGAGTAATGTCCTAAACAGTCTACGCTTTGATCGTTCCCTGGAAGACCAGTAGTAGTTTCCGATGCACATCTGGAGGCTTTCCGTAATCTGTGGACTATCAGAGTGTTGATGAAACACAGAAATTGCATCGGAATTGAATACAGCAGTCACCATGCGCACTTTCCTCCATGGGAATAATGTTTCATAGAGTTTACGCTTTGATCGTTCCCTGGAAGACCAGTAGCAGTTTCCGATGCACTTCTGGAGGCATTCAGTAATCTGTGGACTATCAGAGTGTTGATGAAACATAGAAATTGCATCGGGATTAAATACAACAATCACCATGAGCACATTCCTCCAAAAAAGTAATGTCTCAAACAGTCTACGCTTTGATCGTTCCCTGGAAGACCAGTAGTAGTTTCCGATGCAAATCTTTAGGCATTCTGTAATCTGTCTAGTATCAGAGTGTTGATGAAACAGAGATATTGCATCGGGATTAAATACAACAGTTACCATGCGCACTTTCCTCCATGGGAGTAATGTCTCTAACAGTCTACGCTTTGATCGTTCCCTGGAAAACCAGTAGTAGTTTCCGATGCACATCTGGAGGCTTTCTGTAATCTGTGCACTATCAGAGAGTTGATGAAACACAGAAAATGCATCGGGATTGAATACAACAGTTACCATGCGCACTTTCCTCCGTGGGAGTAATTCTCAAACAGTCTACGATTTGATCGTTCCCTGGAAGACCAGTAGTAGTTTCCGATGCACATCTCGTGGCATTCTGTAATCTGTGGACTCTCAGAGTGTTAATGAGACACAGAAATTGCATCGGGATTAAATACAACAGTCACCATGCGCACATTCCTCCATGGGAGTAATGTCCCAAACAGTCTACGGTTTGATCGTTCCCTGGAAGACCAGTAGTAGTTTCCGATGCACATCTGGTGGCATTCTGTAATATGTGGACTATCAGAGTGTTGATGAAACACAGAAATTTCATCGGGATTGAATACAACAGTCACCATGCGCACTTTCCTCCATGGGAGTAATGTCCTAAACAGTCTACGCTTTGATCGTTCCCTGGAAGACCAGTAGTAGTTTCCGATGCATATCTTGAGGCATTCTGTATTCTGTGGACTATCAGAGTGTTGATGAAACACAGAAATTTCATCGGAATTGAATACAACAGTCACCATGCGCACTTTCCTCCATGGGAGTAATGTCCCAAACAGTCTACGCTTTGATCGTTCCCTGGAAGACCAGTAGTAGTTTCCGATGCACACCGGGAGGCATTCTGTAATCTGTGGACTATCAGAGTGTTGATGAAGCACAGAAATTGCATCGGGATTGAATACAACAGTCACCATGCGCACTTTCCTCCATGGGAATAATGTTTCATAGAGTTTACGCTGTGATCGTTCCCTGGAAGACCAGTAGCAGTTTCCGATGCACATCTGGAGGCATTCTGTAATCTGTGGACTATCAGAGTGTTGATGAAACATAGAAATTGCATCGGGATTGAATACAACAATCATCTTGAGCACATTCCTCCATAAAAGTAATGTCTCAAACAGTCTACGATTTGATCGTTCCCTGGAAGACCAGTAGTAGTTTCCGATGCAAATCTGGATTCATTCTGTAATCTGTGGAGTATCAGAGTGTTGATGAAACACAGATATTGCATCGGGATTTAATACAACAGTTACCATGCGCACTTTCCTCCATGGGAGTAATGTCTCTAACAGTCTACGCTTTGATCGTTCCCTGGAAGACCAGTATTAGTTTCCGATGAACATCTGGAGGCTTTCTGTAATCTGTGGACTATCAGAGTGTTGATGAAACACAGAAATTGCATCGGGTTTGAATACAACAGTTACCATGCGCACTTTCCTCCGTGGGAGTAATTCTCAAACAGTCTACGATTTGATCGTTCCCTGGAAGACCAGTAGTAGTTTCCGATGCACATCTCGTGGCATTCTGTAATCTGTGGACTATCAGAGTGTTGATGAGACACAGAAATTGCATCGGGATTTAATACAACAGTCACCATGCGCACTTTCCTCCATGGGAGTAATGTCCCAAACAGTCTACGCTTTGATCGTTCCCTGGAAGACCAGTAGTAGTTTCCGATGCACATCTGGAGGCCTTTTGTAATCTGTGGGCTATCAGAGTGTTAATGAAACACAGAAATTGCATCGGGATTGAAAACAACATTCACCATGCGCACTTTCCTCCAAGGGAGTAATTCTCAAACAGTCTATGCTTTGATCGTTCCCTGGAAGACCAGTAGTAGTTTCCGATGCACATCTCGTGGCATTCTGTAATCTGTGGACTATCAGAGTGTTGATGAAACACAGAAATTGCATCGGGAATGAATGCAACAGTCACCATGCGCACTTTCCTCCACGGGAGGTATGTCTCAAACAGTCTACGGTTTGATCGTTCCCTGGAAGACCAGTAGTAGTTTCCGATGCACATCTGGTGGCATTCTGTAATTTTTGGACTATCAGAGTGTTGATGAAACACAGAAATAGTATCAGGATTGAATACAACAGTCACCATGCGCACTTTCCTCCATGGGAGTAGTGTCTGAAACAGTCTACGCTTTGATCGTTCCCTGGAAGACCAGTAGTAGTTTCCGATGCACATCTCGTGGCATTCTGTATATGTGGACTATCAGAGTGTTGATGAAAGACATAAATTTCATCGGGATTGAATACAACAGTCACCATGGGCACTTTCCTCCATTGGAGTAATGTCCTAAACAGTCTACGCTTTGATCGTTTCCTGGAAGACCAGTAGTAGTTTCCGATGCACACCGGGAGGCATACTGTAATCTGTGGACTATCAGAGTGTTGATGAAACACAGAAATTGTATCGGGATTGAATACAACAGTCACCATGCGCACTTTCCTCCATGGGAATAATGTTTCATAGAGTTTACGCTTTGATCGTTCCCTGGAAGACCAGTAGCAGTTTCCGATGCACATCTGTAGGCTTTCCGTAATCTGTGGACTATCAGAGTGTTGATGAAACACAGAAATTGCATCGGGATTGAATACAACAGTCACCATGCGCACTTTCCTCCATGGGAGTAATGTCCCAAACAGTCTACGCTTTGATCGTTCCCTGGAAGACCAGTAGTAGTTTCCGATGCACATCGGGAGGCATTCGGTAATCTGTGGACTATCAGAGTGTTGATTAAACACAAAAATTGCATCGGGATTGAATACAACAGTCACGATGCTCACTTTCCTCCATGGGAGTAATGTTTCATAGAGTTTACGCTTTGATCGTTCCCTGGAAGGCCAGTAGCAGTTTCCGATGCACATCTTGGAGGCATTCTGTAATCTGTGGACTATCAGAGTGTTGATTAAACATAGAAATTGCATCGGGATTGAATACAACAGTCATCATGAGCACATTCCTGCATAAAAGTAATGTCTCAAACAGTCTACGATTTGATCGTTCCCTCGAAGACCAATAGTAGTTTCCGATGCACATCTGGAGGCATTCTGTAATCTGTGGACTATCAGAGTGGTGATGAAACACAGAAATTGCATCGGGATTGAATACAACAGTCACAATGCGCACTTTCCTCCATGGGAGTAATGTCTCTAAAGTCTACGCTTTGATCGTTCCCTGGAAGACCAGTAGTAGTTTCCGATGCACATCTGGTGGCTTTCCGTAATCTGTGGACTATGAGAGTGTTGATGAAACACAGAAATTGCATCGGGATTGAATACAACAGTCACCATGCGCACTTTCCTCCATGGGAGTATTGTCTCAAGGAGTTTACGATTTGATCGTTCCCTGGAAGACCAGTAGTAGTTTCCGATGCACATCTGGAGGCATTCTGTAATCTGTGGACTATCAGAGTGTTGATGAAACACAGAAATTGCATCGGGATTGAATACAACAGTTACAATGCGCACTACCCTCCATGGGAGTAATGTCCCAAACAGTCTACGCTTTGATCGTTCCCTGGAAGACCAGTAGTAGTTTCCGATGCACATCTGGTGGCATTCTGTAATATGTGGACTATCAGAGTGTTGATGAAAGACAGAAATTTCATCGGGATTGAATACAACAGTCACCATGCGCACTTTCCTCCATGGGAGTAATGTCCTAAACAGTCTACGCTTTGATCGTTCCCTGGAAGACCAGTAGTAGTTTCCGATGCACATCTGGAGGCTTTCCGTAATCTGTGGACTATCAGAGTGTTGATGAAACACAGAAATTGCATCGGAATTGAATACAGCAGTCACCATGCGCACTTTCCTCCATGGGAATAATGTTTCATAGAGTTTACGCTTTGATCGTTCCCTGGAAGACCAGTAGCAGTTTCCGATGCACTTCTGGAGGCATTCAGTAATCTGTGGACTATCAGAGTGTTGATGAAACATAGAAATTGCATCGGGATTAAATACAACAATCACCATGAGCACATTCCTCCAAAAAAGTAATGTCTCAAACAGTCTACGCTTTGAACGTTCCCTGGAAGACCAGTAGTAGTTTCCGATGCAAATCTTTAGGCATTCTGTAATCTGTCTAGTATCAGAGTGTTGATGAAACAGAGATATTGCATCGGGATTAAATACAACAGTTACCATGCGCACTTTCCTCCATGGGAGTAATGTCTCTAACAGTCTACGCTTTGATCGTTCCCTGGAAAACCAGTAGTAGTTTCCGATGCACATCTGGAGGCTTTCTGTAATCTGTGCACTATCAGAGAGTTGATGAAACACAGAAATTGCATCGGGATTGAATACAACAGTTACCATGCGCACTTTCCTCCGTGGGAGTAATTCTCAAACAGTCTACGATTTGATCGTTCCCTGGAAGACCAGTAGTAGTTTCCGATGCACATCTCGTGGCATTCTGTAATCTGTGGACTATCAGAGTGTTAATGAGACACAGAAATTGCATCGGGATTAAATACAACAGTCACCATGCGCACATTCCTCCATGGGAGTAATGTCCCAAACAGTCTACGGTTTGATCGTTCCCTGGAAGACCAGTAGTAGTTTCCGATGCACATCTGGTGGCATTCTGTAATATGTGGACTATCAGAGTGTTGATGAAACACAGAAATTTCATCGGGATTGAATACAACAGTCACCATGCGCACTTTCCTCCATGGGAGTAATGTCCTAAACAGTCTACGCTTTGATCGTTCCCTGGAAGACCAGTAGTAGTTTCCGATGCATATCTTGAGGCATTCTGTATTCTGTGGACTATCAGAGTGTTGATGAAACACAGAAATTTCATCGGAATTGAATACAACAGTCACCATGCGCACTTTCCTCCATGGGAGTAATGTCCCAAACAGTCTACGCTTTGATCGTTCCCTGGAAGACCAGTATTAGTTTCCGATGCACACCGGGAGGCATTCTGTAATCTGTGGACTATCAGAGTGTTGATGAAGCACAGAAATTGCATCGGGATTGAATACAACAGTCACCATGCGCACTTTCCTCCATGGGAATAATGTTTCATAGAGTTTACGCTGTGATCGTTCCCTGGAAGACCAGTAGCAGTTTCCGATGCACATCTGGAGGCATTCTGTAATCTGTGGACTATCAGAGTGTTGATGAAACATACAAATTGCATCGGGATTGAATACAACAATCATCTTGAGCACATTCCTCCATAAAAGTAATGTCTCAAACAGTCTACGATTTGATCGTTCCCTGGAAGACCAGTAGTAGTTTCCGATGCAAATCTGGATTCATTCTGTAATCTGTGGAGTATCAGAGTGTTGATGAAACACAGATATTGCATCGGGATTTAATACAACAGTTACCATGCGCACTTTCCTCCATGGGAGTAATGTCTCTAACAGTCTACGCTTTGATCGTTCCCTGGAAGACCAGTATTAGTTTCCGATGAACATCTGGAGGCTTTCTGTAATCTGTGGACTATCAGAGTGTTGATGAAACACAGAAATTGCATCGGGTTTGAATACAACAGTTACCATGCGCACTTTCCTCCGTGGGAGTAATTCTCAAACAGTCTACGATTTGATCGTTCCCTGGAAGACCAGTAGTAGTTTCCGATGCACATCTCGTGGCATTCTGTAATCTGTGGACTATCAGAGTGTTGATGAGACACAGAAATTGCATCGGGATTTAATACAACAGTCACCATGCGCACTTTCCTCCATGGGAATAATGTCCCAAACAGTCTACGCTTTGATCGTTCCCTGGAAGACCAGTAGTAGTTTCCGATGCACATCTGGAGGCCTTTTGTAATCTGTGGGCTATCAGAGTGTTAATGAAACACAGAAATTGCATCGGGATTGAAAACAACATTCACCATGCGCACTTTCCTCCAAGGGAGTAATTCTCAAACAGTCTATGCTTTGATCGTTCCCTGGAAGACCAGTAGTAGTTTCCGATGCACATCTCGTGGCATTCTGTAATCTGTGGACTATCAGAGTGTTGATGAAACACAGAAATTGCATCGGGAATGAATGCAACAGTCACCATGCGCACTTTCCTCCACGGGAGGTATGTCTCAAACAGTCTACGGTTTGATCGTTCCCTGGAAGACCAGTAGTAGTTTCCGATGCACATCTGGTGGCATTCTGTAATTTTTGGACTATCAGAGTGTTGATGAAACACAGAAATAGTATCAGGATTGAATACAACAGTCACCATGCGCACTTTCCTCCATGGGAGTAGTGTCTGAAACAGTCTACGCTTTGATCGTTCCCTGGAAGACCAGTAGTAGTTTCCGATGCACATCTCGTGGCATTCTGTATATGTGGACTATCAGAGTGTTGATGAAAGACATAAATTTCATCGGGATTGAATACAACAGTCACCATGGGCACTTTCCTCCATTGGAGTAATGTCCTAAACAGTCTACGCTTTGATCGTTTCCTGGAAGACCAGTAGTAGTTTCCGATGCACACCGGGAGGCATACTGTAATCTGTGGACTATCAGAGTGTTGATGAAACACAGAAATTGTATCGGGATTGAATACAACAGTCACCATGCGCACTTTCCTCCATGGGAATAATGTTTCATAGAGTTTACGCTTTGATCGTTCCCTGGAAGACCAGTAGCAGTTTCCGATGCACATCTGGAGGCATTCTGTAATCTGTGGACTATCAGAGTGTTGATGAACCACAGAAATTGCATCGGGATTGAATACAACAGTCACCATGCGCACTTTACTGCATGGGAGTAATGTCTCTAACAGTCTACGCTTTGATCGTTCCCTGGAAGACCAGTAGTAGTTTCCGATATACATCTGGAGGCTTTCCGTAATCTGTGGACTATCAGAGTGTTGATGAAACACAGAAATTGCATCGGGATTGAATACAACAGTCACCATGCGCACTTTCCTCCATGGGAGTAATGTCCCAAACAGTCTACGCTTTGATCGTTCCCTGGAAGACCAGTAGTAGTTTCCGATGCACATCGGGAGGCATTCGGTAATCTGTGGACTTTCAGAGTGTTGATTAAACACAAAAATTGCATCGGGATTGAATACAACAGTCACGATGCTCATTTTCCTCCATGGGAGTAATGTTTCATAGAGTTTACGCTTTGATCGTTCCCTGGAAGGCCAGTAGCAGTTTCCGATGCACATCTTGGAGGCATTCTGTAATCTGTGGACTATCAGAGTGTTGATTAAACATAGAAATTGCATCGGGATTGAATACAACAGTCATCATGAGCACATTCCTGCATAAAAGTAATGTCTCAAACAGTCTACGATTTGATCGTTCCCTCGAAGACCAATAGTAGTTTCCGATGCACATCTGGAGGCATTCTGTAATCTGTGGACTATCAGAGTGGTGATGAAACACAGAAATTGCATCGGGATTGAATACAACAGTCACAATGCGCACTTTCCTCCATGGGAGTAATGTCTCTAAAGTCTACGCTTTGATCGTTCCCTGGAAGACCAGTAGTAGTTTCCGATGCACATCTGGTGGCTTTCCGTAATCTGTGGACTATGAGAGTGTTGATGAAACACAGGAATTGCATCGGGATTGAATACAACAGTCACCATGCGCACTTTCCTCCATGGGAGTATTGTCTCAAGGAGTTTACGATTTGATCGTTCCCTGGAAGACCAGTAGTAGTTTCCGATGCACATCTGGAGGCATTCTGTAATCTGTGGACTATCAGAGTGTTGATGAAACACAGATATTGCATCGGGATTAAATACAACAGTTACCATGCGCACTTTCCTCCATGGGAGTAATGTCTCTAACAGTCTACGCTTTGATCGTTCCCTGGAAGACCAGTAGTAGTTTCCGATGCACATCTGGAGGCTTTCTGTAATCTGTGGACTATCAGAGAGTTGATGAAACACAGAAATTGCATCGGGATTGAATACAACAGTTACCATGCGCACTTTCCTCCGTGGGAGTAATTCTCAAACAGTCTACGATTTGATCGTTAACTGGAAGACCAGTAGTAGTTTCCGATGCACATCTCGTGGCATTCTGTAATCTGTGGACTATCTGAGTGTTGATGAGACACAGAAATTGCATCGGGATTGAATACAACAGTCACCATGCGCACTTTCCTCCATGGGAGTAATGTCCCAAACAGTCTACGCTTTGATCGTTACCTGGAAGACCAGTAGTAGTTTCCGATGCAAATCTGGAGGCATTCTGTAATCTGTGGACTAACAGAGTGTTGATGAAACATAGAAATTGCATCGGGATTGAATACAACAATCACCATGTGCACATTCCTCCATAAAAGTAATGTCTCAAACAGTCTACGCTTTGATCGTTCCCTGGAAGACCAGTAGTAGTTTCCGATGCAACTCTGGAGGCATTCTGTAATCTGTGGAGTATCAGAGTGTTGATGAAACACAGATATTGCATCGGGATTGAATACAACAGTTACCATGCGCACTTTCCTCCGTGGGAGTAATTCTCAAACAGTCTACGATTTGATCGTTCCCTGGAAGACCAGTAGTAGTTTCCGATGCACATCTCGAGCATTCTGTAATCTGTGGACTATCAGAGTGTTGATGAGACACAGAAATTGCATCGGGATAGAATACAACAGTCACCATGCGCACTTTCCTCCATGGGAGTAATGTCCCAAACAGTCTACGCTTTGATCGTTCCCTGGAAGACCAGTAGTAGTTTCCGATGCATATCTGGAGGCATTCTGTATTCTGTGGACTATCAGAGTGTTGATGAAACACAGAAATTGTATCGGGATTGAATACAACAGTCACGATGCGCACTTTCCTCCATGGGAGTAATGTTTCATAGAGTTTACGCTTTGATCGTTCCCTGGAAGGCCAGTAGCAGTTACCGATGCACATCTTGGAGGCATTCTGTAATCTGTGGACTATCAGAGTGTTGATTAAATATAGAAATTGCATCGGGATTGAATACAACAGTCATCATGAGCACATTCCTGCATAAAAGTAATGTCTCACACAGTCTACGCTTTGATCGTTCCCTCGAAAACCAATAGTAGTTTCCGATGCACATCTGGAGGCATTCTGTAATCTGTGGACTATCAGAGTGGTGATGAAACGCAGAAATTACATCGGGATTGAATACAACAGTCACAATGCGCACTTTCCTCCATGGGAGTAATGTCTCTAACAGTCTACGCTTTGATCGTTCCCTGGAAGACCAGTAGGAGTTTCCGATGTACATCTGGAGGCTTTCCGTAATCTGTGGACTATCAGAGTGTTGATGAAACACAGAAATTGCATCGGGATTGAATACAACAGTCACCATGCGCACTTTCCTCCATGGGAGTAATGTCCCAAACAGTCTACGTTTTGATCGTTCCCTGGAAGACCAGTAGTAGTTTCCGATGCACATCGGGAGGCATTCGGTAATCTGTGGACTTTCAGAGTGTTGATTAAACACAAAAATTGCATCAGGATTGAATACAACAGTCACCATGCGCACTTTACTCCATGGGAATAATGTTTCATAGAGTTTACGCTTTGATCGTTGCCTGGAAGACCAGTAGCAGTTTCCGATGCACTTCTGGAGGCATTAAGTAATCTGTGGACTATCAGAGTGTTGATGAAACATAGAAATTGCATCGGGATTGAATACAACAATCACCATGAGCACATTCCTCCAAAAAGTAATGTCTCAAACAGTCTACGCTTTGATCGTTCCCTGGAAGACCAGTAGTAGTTTCCGATGCAAATCTGGAGGCATTCTGTAATCTGTCTAGTATCAGAGTGTTGATGAAACACAGATATTGCATCGGGATTAAATACAACAGTTACCATGCGCACTTTCCTCCATGGGAGTAATGTCTCTAACAGTATACGCTTTGATCGTTCCCTGGAAAACCAGTAGTAGTTTCCGATGCACATCTGGAGGCTTTCTGTAATCTGTGGACTTTCAGAGTGTTGATTAAACACAAAAATTGCATCGGGATTGAATACAACAGTCACGATGCGCACTTCCCTCCATGGGAGTAATGTTTCATAGAGTTTACGCTTTGATCGTCCCCTGGAAGGCCAGTAGCAGTTTCCGATGCACTTCTGGAGGCATTCTGTAATCTGTGGACTATCAGAGTGTTGATGAAACATAGAAATTGCATCGGGATTGAATACAACAATCACCATGAGCACATTCCTGCATAAAAGTAATGTCTCAAACAGTCTACGCTTTGATCGTTCCCTGAAGGACCAATAGTAGTTTCCGATGCACATCTGGAGGCATTCTGTAAACTGTGGACTATCAGAGTGTTGATGAAACACAGAAATTGCATCGGGATTGAATACAACAGTCACCATGCGCACTTTCCTCCATGGGAGTAATGTCTCTAACAGTCTACGCTTTGATCGTTCCCTGGAAGACCAGTAGTAGTTTCCGATGCACATCTGGAGGCTTTCCGTAATCTGTGGACTATCAGAGTGTTGATGAAACACAGAAATTGCATCGGGATTGAATACAACAGTCACCATGCGCACTTTCCTCCATGGGAGTAATGTCTCAAGGAGTTTACGATTTGATCGTTCCCTGGAAGACCAGTAGTAGTTTCCGATGCACATCTGGAGGCATTCTGTAATCTGTGGACTATCAGAGTGTTGATGAAACACAGAAATTGCATCGGGGTTGAATACAACAGTCACGATGCGCACTTTCCTCCACGCTAGTAATGTCTCAAACAGTCTGCGCTTTTATCGTTCCCTGGAAGACCAGTAGTAGTTTCCGATGCACATCTCGTGGCATTCTGTAATCTGTGGACTATCAGAGGGTTGATGAGACACAGAAATTGCATCGGGATTGAATACAACAGTCACCATGCGCACTTCCCTCCATGGGTGTAATGTCCCAAACAGTCTACGCTTTGATCGTTCCCGGGAAGACCAGTAGTAGTTTCCGATGCATATCTGGAGGCATTCTGCATTCTGTGGACTATCAGAGTGTTGATGAAGCACAGAAATTGCATCGGGATTGAATACAACATTCACCATGCGCACTTTCCTCCACGCTAGTAATGTCTCAAAGAGTCTGCGCTTTTATCGTTACCTGGAAGACCAGTAGTAGTTTCCGATGAACATCTGGAGGCATACTGTAACCTGTGGACTATCAGAGTGTTGATGAAACATAGAAATTGCATCGGGAATGAATACAACAGTCTTCATGCGCACTTTCCTCCACGCTAGTAATGTCTCAAACAGTCTGCGCTTTTATCGTTCCCTGGAATACCAGTAGTAGTTTCCGATGCACATCTGGAGGCTTTCTGTAATCTGTGGATTATCAGAGTGTTGATGAAACACAGAAATTGCATCGTGGTTGAATACAACAGTTACCATGCGCACTTTCCTCCATGGGAGTAATTCTCAAACAGTCTACTCTTTGATCGTTCCCGGGAAGACCAGTAGTAGTTTCCGATGCACATCTCATGGCATTCTGTAATCTGTGGACTATCAGAGTGTTGATGAAACACAGTAATTGCATCGGGATTGAATACAACAGTCACCATTTGCACTTACCTCCATGGGAGTAATGTCCCAAACAGTCTACGCTTTGATCGTTCCCTGGAAGACCAGTAGTCGTTTCCGATGCACATCGGGAGGCATTCTGTAATCTGTGGACTTTCAGAGTGTTGATTAAACACAGAAATTGCATCGGGATTGAATACAACAGTCACCATGCGCACTTTCCTCCATGGGAGTAATGTTTTATAGGGTTTACGCTTTAATCGTTCCCTGGAAGGCCAGTAGCAGTTTCCAATGCACATCTGGAGGCATTCTGTAATCTGTGGACTATCAGAGTGTTGATGAATCATAGAAATTGCATCTGGATTGAATACAACAGTCACCATGAGCACATTCCTGCATAAAAGTAATGTCTCAAACAGTCTACGCTTTGATCGTTCCCCGGAAGACCAATAGTAGTTTCCGATGCACATCTGTAAACATTCTGTAATCTGTGGACTATCAGAGTGTTGATGAAACACAGAAATTTCATCGGGGTTGAATACAACAGTTACCATGCGCACCTTCCTCCATGGGAGTAATTCTCAAACAGTCTACTCTTTGATCGTTCCCGGGAAGACCAGTAGCAGTTTCCGATGCACATCTCATGGCATTCATTAATCTGTGGACTATCAGAGTGTTGATGAAACACAGAAAATGCATCGGGATTGATTACAACAGCTACCATGCGCACTTTCCTCCATGGGAGTAATGTCTCAAAAAGTTTACGCTTTGATCGTTCCCTGAAAGACCAGTAGTAGTTTCCGATGCACATCTGGAGGCATTCTGTAATCTGTGGACTATCAGAGTGTTGATGAAACACAGTAATTGCATCGGGATTGAATACAACTGTCTCTATGCGCAATTTCCTCCATGGGAGTAACGACTTAAACAGTCTACGCTTTGATCGTTCCCTGGAAGACCAGAAGTAGTTTCAATTGCACATCTGGAGGCATTCTGTTATCTGTGGACTATCAGAGTGTTGATGAAACACAGAAATTGCATCGGGATTGAATACAACAGTACCCATAAGCACATTCCTCCATAAAAGTAATGTCTCAAACAGTCTACGATTTGATCGTTCCCTGGAAGACCAGTAGTAGTTTCCGATGCTCATCTGGAGGCATTCTGTAATCTGTTTAGTATCAGAGTGTTGATGAAACACAGAAATTGTATCGGGATTGAATACAACATTCACCATGCGCACTTTCCTCGATGGGAGTAATGTCTCTAACAGTCTACGCTTTGATCGTTCCCTGGAAGACCAGTAGTAGTTTCCGATGCACATCTGGAGGCTTTCTGTAATCTGTGGACTATCAGAGTGTTGATGAAACACAGAAATTGCATCGGGATTGAAAACAACATTCACCATGCGCACTTTCCTCCAAGGGAGTAATTCTCAAACAGTCTATGATTTGATCGTTCCCTGGAAGACCAGTAGTAGTTTCCGATGCACATCTGGTGCCATGCTGTAACCTGTGGACTATCAGAGTGTTGATGAAACACAGATATAGCATCTGGATTGATTACAACAGTCACCATCCGCACTTTCCTCCATGGGAGTAATGTCTGAAACAGTCTACGGTTTGATCGTTCCCTGGAAGACCAGTAGTAGTTTCCGATGCACCACGGGAGGCAATCTGTAAACTGTGGACTATCAGAGTGTTGATGAAACACAGAAATTGCATTGGGATTGAATACAACAGTCACCATGCGCACTTTCCTCCATGGGAGTAATGTCCCAAACAGTCTACGTTTTGATCGTTCCCTGGAAGACCTGTAGTAGTTTCCGATGCACATCGCGAGGCATTCTGCAATCTGTGGACTATCAGAGTGTTGATGAAACACAGATATTGCATCGGGATTGAATATAACAGTCTCCATGCGCAGTTTCCTCTATGGGAGTAATGTCTTAAACAGCCTACGCTTTGATCGTTCCCTGGAAGACCAGAAGTAGTTTCAATTGCACAACTGGAGGCATTCTGTAATGTGTGGACTATCAGAGTGTTGATGAAACACAGAAATTGCATCGGGATTGAATACAACAGTACCCATAAGCACATACCTCCATAAAATTATGTCTCAAACAGTCTACGCTTTGATCGTTCCCTGGAAGACCAGTAGTAGTTTCCGATGCACATCTGGAGGCTTTCTGTATTCTGTGGACTATCAGAGTGTTGATGAAACACAGAAATTGCATCGGGATTGAATACAACAGTCACCATGCGCACTTTCCTCCATGGGAGTAATTCTCAAACAGTCTACGCTTTAATCGTTCCCTGGAAGACCAGTAGTAGTTTCCGATGCACATCTGGTGGCATTCTGTAATCTGTGGACTATCAGAGTGTTGATGAAACACAGAAATTGCTTCGGGATTAAATACAACAGTCACCATGCGCACTTTCCTCCACGCGAGGTATGTCTCAAACAGTCGACTCTTTGATCGTTCCCTGGAAGACCTGTAGTAGTTTCCTATGCACATATGGTGGCATTCAGTAATCGGTGGACTATCAGACTGTTGATGAAACACAGAAATTGCATCGGGATCGAATACAACAGTTACCATGCGCGTTTTCCTCCATGGGAGTAATGTCCCAAACAGTCTACGTTTTGATCGTTCCCTGGAAGACCAGTAGTAGTTTCCGATGCACATCGCGATTCATTCTGTAATCTGTGGACTATCACAGTGTTGATGAAACACAGAAATTGCATCGGGATTGAATACAACAGTCACCATGCGCACTTTCCTCCATGGGACTAATGTTTCATAGAGTTTACGCTTTGATCGTTCCCTGGAAGACCAGTAGTGGTTTCCGATGCAAATCGCGAGGCATTCTGTAATCTGTGGACAATCAGAGTGTTGATGAAACACAGAAATTGCATCGGGATTGAATACAACAGTCACCATCCGAACTTTCCTGAATGGGAGTAATGTCTGAAACAGTCTACGCTTTGTTCGTTCCCGGGAAGACCAGTAGTAGTTTCCGATGCACATTTCTGGCATTCTGTAATCTGTGGACTATCGGAGTGTTGATGAAACACAGAAAATGCATCGGGATTGAATACAACATTTACCATGCGCACTTTTCTCCATGGGAGTGATGTCTGAAACAGTCTACGCTTTGATCGTTTCCTGGAAGACCAGTAGTAGTTTCCGATGCACATCCAGAGGCTTTCTGTAATCTGTGGACTATCAGAGTGTAGATGAAACACAGAAATTGCATCGGGATTGAGAACAACATTCACCATGCGCACTTTCCTCCATTGGAGTAATGTCCCAAACAGTCTATGCTTTGATCGTTCCCTGGAAGACAAGTAGTAAATTCCGATTAACATCTCGAGGCATTCTGTAATCTGTGGACTATCAGAGTGTTGATGAAACACAGAGATTGCATCGGGATTGAATACAACAGTCACCATGCGCACTTTCCTCCATGGGAGTAATGTTTCAAACAGTCCACGCTTTGATCATTCCCTGGAAGACCAGTAGTAGTTTCCGATGCACATCTGGAGGCATTCTGTAATCTGTGGACTATTAGAGTGTTGATGAAACATAGAAATTGCATCGGGATTGAATACAACAACCACCATGCGCACTTTCCTCCATGGGAGTAATGTCTCAAACAGTCTACGCTTTGATCGTTCACTGGAAGACCAGTAGTAGTTTCCGATGCTCATCTGGAGGCATTCTGTAATCTGTGGAGTATCAGAGTGTTGATGAAACACAGAAATTGCATCGGGTTTTGAATACCACAGTTACATTGCGCACTTTCCTCCATGGGAGTAATGTCACTAACAGTCTACGCTTTGATCGTTCCCCGGAAGACAAGTAGTAGTTTTCGATGCACATCTGGAAACTTTCTGTAATCTGTGGACTACCAGAGTGTTGATGAAACACAGAAATTGCATCGGGATTGAGTACAACAGTCACCATGCGCACTTTCCTCCACGGGAGATATGTCTCAAACAGTCGACGTTTTGATCGTTCCCTGGAAGACCAGTAGTATTTTTCGATGCACATCTGGTGGCATTCTGTAATCTATGGACTATCAGAGTGTTGATGAAACAAAGAAATTGCATCGGGATTGAATACAACAGTCACCATGCGCACTTTCCTCCATGGTAGTAATGTCTCAAACAGTCTACGCTTTGATCGTTCCCTGGAAGACCAGTAGTAGTTTCCGATGCACATCTGGAGGCATTCTGTAATCTGTGGAGTATCAGAGTGTTGATGAAACACAGATATTGCATCGGGATTGAATAGAACATTTACCATGCGCACTTTTCTCCATGGGAGTGATGTCTGAAACAGTCTACGCTTTGATCGTTCCCTGGAAGACCAGTAGTAGTTTCCGATGCACATCTGGAGGCTTTCTGTAATCTGTGGACTATCAGAGTGTTGATGAAACACAGAAATTGCATCGGGATTGAAAACAACATTCACCATGCGCACTTTCCTCCATTGGAGTAATGTCCCAAACAGTCTACGCTTTGATCGTTCCCTGGAAGACCAGTAGTAGTTTCCGATTAACATCTGGAGGCATTCTGTAATCTGTGGACTATCAGAGTGTTGATGAAATACAGAAATTGCATCGGGATTGAATATAACAGTCACCATGGGCACTTCCTCCATGGGAGTAATGTGTCAAAGAGTCCACGCTTTGATCGTTCCCTGGAAGACCAGTAGTAGTTTCCGATGCACATCTGGAGGCATTCTGTAATCTGTGGACTATTAGAGTGTTGATGAAACACAGAAATTGCATCGGGATTGAATACAACAGTCACCATGAGCACAGTCGTCCATAAAAGTAATGTCTCAATCAGTATACGCTTTGATCGTCCCCTGGAAGACCAGTAGTAGTTTCCGATGCACATCTGGAGGCATTCTGTAATCTGTGGACTATTAGAGTGTTGATGAAACACAGAAATTGCATCGGGATTGAATACAAAAAAAACAATGCGCACTTTCCTCCATGGGAATAATGTCTCAAACAGTCTACGCTTTGATCGTTCCCTGGAAGACCAGTAGTAGTTTCCGATGCTCATCTGGAGGCATTCTGTAATCTGTGGACTATCAGAGTGTTGATGAAACACAGATATTGCATCGGGATTGAATAGAACATTTACCATGCGCACTTTTCTCCATGGGAGTGATGTCTGAAACAGTCTACGCTTTGATCGTTCCCTGGAAGACCAGTAGTAGTTTCCGATGCACATCTGGAGGCTTTCTGTAATCTGTGGACTATCAGAGTGTTGATGAAACACAGAAATTGCATCGGGATTGAAAACAACATTCACCATGCGCACTTTCCTCCATTGGAGTAATGTCCCAAACAGTCTACGCTTTGATCGTTCCCTGGAAGACCAGTAGTAGTTTCCGATTAACATCTGGAGGCATTCTGTAATCTGTGGACTATCAGAGTGTTGATGAAACACAGAAATTGCATCGGGATTGAATACAACAGTCTCCATGCGCAGTTTCCTCCATGGGAGTAATGTCTCAAACAGTCTACGCTTTGATCGTTCCCTGGAAGACCAGTAGTAGTTTCCGATGCACATCTGGCATTCTGTAATCTGTGGAGTATCAGAGTGTTGATGAATCACAGAAATTGCATCGGGATTGAATACAACATTTACCATGCGCACTTTTATCCATGGGAGTGATGTCTGAAACAGTCTACGCTTTGATCGTTCCCTGGAAGACCAGTAGTAGTTTCCGATGCACATCCAGAGGCTTTCTGTAATCTGTGGACTATAAGAGTGTTGATGAAACACAGAAATTGCATCGGGATTGAGAACAACATTCACCATGCGCACTTTCCTCCATTGGAGTAATGTCCCAAACAGTGTACGCTTTGATCGTTCCCTGGAAGACAAGTAGTAAATTCCGATTAACATCTGGAGGCATTCTGTAATCTGTGGACTATCAGAGTGTTGATGAAACACAGAAATTGCATCGGGATTGAATACAACAGTCAGCATGCGCACTTTCCTCCATGGGAGTAATGTTTCAAAGAGTCCACGCTTTGATCATTCCCTGGAACACAAGTACTAGTTTCCGATGCACATCTGGAGGCATTGTATAATCTGTGTACTATCAGAGTGTTGATGAAACACAGAAATTGCATCGGGATTGAATACAACAGTCACCATGAGCACATTCCTCCATAAAAGTAATGTCTCAAACAGTCTACGCTTTGATCGTTCCCTGGAAGACCAGTAGTAGTTTCCGATGCACATCTGGAGGCATTCTGTAATCTGTGGACTATTAGAGTGTTGATGAAACATAGAAATTGCATCGGGATTGAATACAACAACCACCATGCGCACTTTCCTCCATTGGAGTAATGTCTCAAACAGTCTACGCTTTGATCGTTCCCTGGGAGACCAGTAGTAGTTTCCAATGCTCATCTGGAGGCATTCTGTAATCTGTGGAGTATCAGAGTGTTGATGAAACACAGAAATTGCATCGGGTTTTGAATACCACAGTTACATTGCGCACTTTCCTCCATGGGAGTAATGTCTCTAACAGTCTACGCTTTGATCGTTCCCCGGAAGACAAGTAGTAGTTTCCGATGCACATCTGGAAACTTTCTGTAATCTGTGGACTATCAGGGTGTTGATGAAACACAGAAATTGCATCGGGATTGAGTACAACAGTCACCATGCGCACTTTCCTCCACGGGAGATATGTCTCAAACAGTCGACGTTTTGATCGTTCCCTGGAAGACCAGTAGTAGTTTCCGATGCACATCTGGTGGCATTCTGTAATCTATGGACTATCAGAGTGTTGATGAAACAAAGAAATTGCATCGGGATTGAATACAACAGTCACCATGCGCACTTTCCTCAATGGGAGTAATGTCTCAAACAGTCTACGCTTTGATCGTTCCCTGGAAGACCAGTAGTAGTTTCCGATGCACATCTGGAGGCATTCTGTAATCTGTGGAGTATCAGAGTGTTGATGAAACACAGAGATTGCATGGGGATTGAATAGAACATTTACCATGCGCACTTTTCTCCATGGGAGTGATGTCTGAAACAGTCTACGCTTTGATCGTTCCCTGGAAGACCAGTAGTTGTTTCCGATGCACATCTGGAGGCTTTCTGTAATCTGTGGACTATCAGAGTGTTGATGAAACACAGAAATTGCATCGGGATTGAATACAACAATCTCCATGCGCAGTTTCCTCCATGGGAGTAACGTCTTAAACAGTCTATGCTTTGATCGTTCCTTGGAAGACCAGAAGTAGTTTCAATTGCACATCTGGAGGCATTCTGTAATCTGTGGACTATCCGAGTGTTGATTAAATACAGAAATTGCATCGGGATTGAATACAACAGTCACCATGGGCACTTCCTCCATGGGAGTAATGTGTCAAAGAGTCCACGCTTTGATCGTTCCCTGGAAGACCAGTAGTAGTTTCCGATGCACATCTGGAGGCATTGTGTAATCTGTGTACTATCAGAGTATTGATGAAACACAGAAATTGCATCGGGATTGAATACAACAGTCACCATGAGCACAGTCCTCCATAAAAGTAATGTCTCCAACAGTCTACGCTTTGATCGTCCCCTGGAAGACCAGTAGTAGTTTCCGATGCACATCTGGAGGCATTCTGTAATCTGTTTACTATTAGAGTGTTGATGAAACACAGAAATTGCATCGGGATTGAATACAACAAAAACCATGCGCACTTTCCTCCATGGGAGTAATGTCTCAAACAGTCTACGCTTTGATCGTTCCCTGGAAGACCAGTAGTAGTTTCGGATGCACATCGCGATTCATTCTGTAATCTGTGGACTATCAGAGTGTTGATGAAACACAGAAATTGCATCGGGATTGAATACAACAGTCACCATGCGCACTTTCCTCCATGGGGGTAATGTTTCATAGAGTTTACGCTTTGATCGTTCTCTGGAAGACCAGTAGTAGTTTCCGATGCAAATCGCGAGGCATTCTGTAATCTGTGGACTATCAGAGTGTTGATGAAACACAGAAATTGCATCGGGATTGAATACAACAGTCACCATCCGAACTTTCCTGAATGGGAGTAATGTCTGAAACAGTCTACGCTTTGTTCGTTCCCGGGAAGACCAGTAGTAGTTTCCGATGCACATTTCTGGCATTCTGTAATCTGTGGACTATCGGAGTGTTGATGAAACACAGAAAATGCATCGGGATTGATTACAACAGTTACCATGCGCACTTTCCTCCATGGGAGTAATGTCTCAAAGAGTTTACGCTTTGATCGTTCCCTGAAAGATCAGTAGTAGTTTCCGATGCACATCTGGAGGCATTCTGTAATCTGTGGACTATCAGAGTGTTGATGAAACACAGAAATTGCATCGGGATTGAATACAACAGTCTCCATGCGCAGTTTCCTCCATGGGAGTAATGTCTCAAACAGTCTACGCTTTGATCGTTCCCTGGAAGACCAGTAGTAGTTTCCGATGCACATCTGGCATTCTGTAATCTGTGGAGTATCAGAGTGTTGATGAATCACAGAAATTGCATCGGGATTGAATACAACATTTACCATGCGCACTTTTCTCCATGGGAGTGATGTCTGAAACAGTCTACGCTTTGATCGTTCCCTGGAAGACCAGTAGTAGTCTCCGATGCACATCCAGAGGCTTTCTGTAATCTGTGGACTATCAGAGTGTTGATGAAACACAGAAATTGCATCGGGATTGAGAACAACATTCACCATGCGCACTTTCCTCCATTGGAGTAATGTCCCAAACAGTCTACGCTTTGATCGTTCCCTGGAAGACAAGTAGTAAATTCCGATTAACATCTGGAGGCATTCTGTAATCTGTGGACTATCAGAGTGTTGATGAAACACAGAGATTGCATCGGGATTGAATACAACAGTCACCATGCGCACTTTCCTCCATGGGAGTAATGTTTCAAAGAGTCCACGCTTTGATCATTTCCTGGAAGACCAGTAGTAGTTTCCGATGCACATCTGGAGGCATTGTATAATCTGTGTACTATCAGAGTGTTGATGAAACACAGAAATTGCATCGGGATTGAATACAACAGTCACCATGAGCACATTCCTCCATAAAAGTAATGTCTCAAACAGTCTACGCTTTGATCGTTCCCTGGAAGACCAGTAGTAGTTTCCGATGCACATCTGGAGGCATTCTGTAATCTGTGGACTATTAGAGTGTTGATGAAACATAGAAATTGCATCGGGATTGAATACAACAACCACCATGCGCACTTTCCTCCATGGGAGTAATGTCTCAAACAGTCTACGCTTTGATCGTTCCCTGGAAGACCAGTAGTAGTTTCCGATGCTCATCTGGAGGCATTCTGTAATCTGTGGAGTATCAGAGTGTTGATGAAACACAGAAATTGCATCGGGTTTTGAATACCACAGTTACATTGCGCACTTTCCTCCATGGGAGTAATGTCTCTAACAGTCTACGCTTTGATCGTTCCCCGGAAGACAAGTAGTAGTTTCCGATGCACATCTGGAAACTTTCTGTAATCTGTGGACTATCAGAGTGTTGATGAAACACAGAAATTGCATCGGGATTGAGTACAACAGTCACCATGCGCACTTTCCTCCACGGGAGATATGTCTCAAACAGTCGACGTTTTGATCGTTCGCTGGAAGACCAGTAGTAGTTTCCGATGCACATCTGGTGGCATTCTGTAATCTATGGACTATCAGAGTGTTGATGAAACAAAGAAATTGCATCGGGATTGAATACAACAGTCACCATGCGCACTTTCCTGCATGGGAGTAATGTCTCAAACAGTCTACGCTTTGATCGTTCCCTGGATGACCAGTAGTAGTTTCCGATGCACATCTGGAGGCATTCTGTAATCTGTGGACTGTAAGAGTGTTGATGAAACATAGAAATTGCATCGGGATTGAATACAACAGTCACCATGAGCACATTCCTCCATAAAAGTAATTTCTCAAACAGTCTACGCTTTGATCGTTCCCTGGAAAACCAGTAGTAGTTTCCGATGCACATCTTTAGGCATTCTGTAATCTGTGGACTATCAGAGTGTTGATGAATCACAGAAATTGCATCGGGATTGAATACAACAGTCACCATGCGCACTTTCCTCCATGGGAGTAATGGCTCAAACAGTCTACGCTTCCATCGTTCCCTGGAAGACCAGTAGTAGTTTCCGATGCACATCTGGAGGCATTCTGTAATCTGTGGACTATTAGAGTGTTGATGAAACACAGAAATTGCATCGGGATTGAATACAACAGCCACCATGCGCACTTTCCTCCATGGGAGTAATTTCTCAAACAGTCTACGCTTTGATCGTTAACTGGAAGACCAGTAGTAGTTTCCGATGCACATCTGGAGGCATTGTGTAATCTGTGTACTATCAGAGTGTTGATGAAACACAGAAATAGCATCGGGATTGAATACAACAGTCACCATGAGCACAGTCCTCCATAAAAGTAATGTCTCAATCAGTATACGCTTTGATCGTCCCCTGGAAGACCAGTAGTAGTTTCCGATGCACATCTGGAGGCATTCTGTAATCTGTGGACTGTTAGAGTGTTGATGAAACACAGAAATTGCATCGGGATTGAATACAACAACCACCATGCGCCCTTTCCTCCATGGGAGTAATGTCTCAAACAGTCTACGCTTTGATCGTTCCCTGGAAGACCAGTAGTAGTTTCCGATGCTCATCTGGAGGCATTCTGTAATCTGTGGAGTATCAGAGTGTTGATGAAACACAGAAATTGCATCAGGTTTTGAATACCACAGTTACCATGCACACTTTCCTCCATGGGAGTAATGTCTCTAACAGTCTACGATTTGATCGTTCCCCAGAAGACAAGTAGTAGTTTCCGATGCACATCTGCAGGCCTTCTGTAAACTGTGGACTATCAGAGTGTTGATGAAACACAGATACTGCATCGGGATTGAAAACAACATTCACCATGCGCACTTTCCTCCAAGGGAGTAATTCTCAAACAGTCTATGCTTTGATCGTTCCCTGGAAAACCAGTAGTAGTTTCCGATGCACATTGGGAGGCATTCTGTAATCTGTGGACTATCAGAGTGTTGATGAAACACAGAAATTGCATCGGGATTGAATACAACAGTCACCATGCACACTTTCCTCCATGGGAGTAATGTCCCAAACAGTCTACGATCTGATCGTTCCCTGGAAGACCAGTAGAAGTTTCCGATGCACATCGGGAGGCATTCTGTAATCTGTGGACTATCAGAGTGTTGATGAAACACAGAAATTGCATCGGGATTGAATACAACAGCCACCATGCGCACTTTCCTCCATGGGAGTAATTTCTCAAACAGTCTACGCTTTGATCGTTCCTGGAAGACCAGTAGTAGTTTCCGATGCACATCGGGATACATTCTGTAATCTGTGGACTATCAGAGTGTTGATGAAAAACAGAAATTGCATCGGGATTGAATACAAGAGTCACCATGCACACTTTCCTCCATTGGAGTAATGTACCAAACAGTCTACGATCTGATCGTTCCCTGGAAGACCAGTAGTAGTTTCCGATGCACATCGGAGGCATTCTGTAATCTGTGGACTATCAGAGTGTTGATGAAACACAGAAATTGCATCGGGATTGAATAGAACAGTCACCATGCGCACTTTCCTCCATGGGAGTAATGTTTCATAGAGTTTACGCTTTGATCGTTCCCTGGATGACCAGGAGCAGTTTCCGATGCACATCTGGAGGCATTCTGTAATCTGTGGACTATAAGAGTGTTGATGAAACATAGAAATTGCATCGGGATTGAATACAACAGTCACCATGAGCACATTCCTCCATAAAAGTAATTTCTCAAACAGTCTACGCTTTGATCGTTCCCTGGAAAACCAGTAGTAGTTTCCGATGCACATCTTTAGGCATTCTGTAATCTGTGGACTATCAGAGTGTTGATGAAATACAGAAAATGTATCGGGATTGATTACAACATTTACCATGCGCACTTTCCTCCATGGGAGTAATGTCCCAAAGAGTTTACGATTTGATCGTTCCCTGAAAGGCCAGTAGTAGTTTCCGATGCACATCTGGAGGCATTCTGTAATCTGTGGACTATCAGAGTGTTGATGAATCACAGAAATTGCTTCGGGATTGAATACAACAGTCTCCATGCGCAGTTTCCTCCATGGGAGTAATGTCTTAAACAGTCTACGCTTTGATCGTTCCCTGGAAGAACAGAAGTAGTTTCAATTGCAAATCTGGAGGCATTCTGTAATCTGTGGACTATCAGAGTATTGATGAAACACAGAAATTGCATCGGGATTGAATACAACAGTTACCATGCGTACTTTCCTCCATGGGAGTAATGTTTCAAAGAGTTCACGCTTTGATCGTTAACTGGAAGACCAGTAGCAGTTTCCGATGCACATCTGGAGGCATTCTGTAATCTGTGTACTATCAGAGTGTTGATGAAACACAGAAATTGCATCGGGATTGAATACAACAACCACCATGCGCACTTTCCTCCATGGGAGTAGTGTCACAAACAGTCTACGCTTTGATCTTTCCCTGGAAGACCAGTAGTAGTTTCAGATGCTCATCTGGAGGCATTCTGTAATCTGTGGAGTTTCAGAGTGTTGATGAAACAGAGAAATTGCATCGGGATTGAATACAACAATTTCCATGCGCACTTTCCTCCATGGGAGTAATGTCTCAAACAGTCTACGCTTTGATCGTTCCCTGGAAGACCAGTAGTAGTTTCCGATGCACATCTGGTGGCATTCTGTAATCTGTGGACTATCAGAGTGGTGATGAAACACAGACAATGCATCGGGATTGATTACAACAGTCACCATGCACACTTTCCTCCATGGGAGTAATGTTTCAAAGAGTTCACGCTTTGATCGTTCCCTGGAAGACCAGTAGCAGTTTCCGATGCACATCTGGAGGCATTCTGTAATCTGTGGACTATTAGAGTGTTGATGAAACACAGAAATTGCATCGGGAATGAATACAACAACCACCATGCGCCCTTTGCTCCATGGGAGTAATGTCTCAAACAGTCTACGCTTTGATCGTTCCCTGGAAGACCAGTAGTAGTTTCCGATGCTCATCTGGAGGCATTCTGTAATCTGTGGAGTATCAGAGTGTTGGTGAAACACAGAAATTGCATCAGGTTTTGAATACCACAGTTACCATGCGCACTTTCCTCCGTGGGAGCAATGTCTCTAACAGTCTACGCTTTGATCGTTCCCCAGAAGACAAGTAGTAGTTTCCGATGCACATCTGCAGGCCTTCTGTAATCTGTGGACTATCAGAGTGTTGATGAAACACAGAAACTGCATCGGGATTGAAAACAACATTCACCATGCGCACTTTCCTCCAAGAGAGTAATTCTCAAACAGTCTACGCTTTGATCGTTCCTGGAAGACCAGTAGTAGTTTCCGATGCACATCGGGATACATTCTGTAATCTGTGGACTATCAGAGTGTTGATGAAAAACAGAAATTGCATCGGGATTGAATACAAGAGTCACCATGCACACTTTCCTCCATGGGAGTAATGTACCAAACAGTCTACGATCTGATCGTTCCCTGGAAGACCAGTAGTAGTTTCCGATGCACATCGGAGGCATTCTGTAATCTGTGGACTATCAGAGTGTTGATGAAACACAGAAATTGCATCGGGATTGAATAGAACAGTCACCATGCGCACTTTCCTCCATGGGAGTAATGTTTCATAGAGTTTACGCTTTGATCGTTCCCTGGATGACCAGGAGCAGTTTCCGATGCACATCTGGGGGCATTCTGTAATCTGTGGACTATAAGAGTGTTGATGAAACATAGAAATTGCATCGGGATTGAATACAACAGTCACCATGAGCACATTCCTCCATAAAAGTAATTTCTCAAACAGTCTACGCTTTGATCGTTCCCTGGAAAACCAGTAGTAGTTTCCGATGCACATCTTTAGGCATTCTGTAATCTGTGGACTATCAGAGTGTTGATGAAATACAGAAAATGTATCGGGATTGATTACAACATTTACCATGCGCACTTTCCTCCATGGGAGTAATGTCCCAAAGAGTTTACGATTTGATCGTTCCCTGAAAGGCCAGTAGTAGTTTCCGATGCACATCTGGAGGCATTCTGTAATCTGTGGACTATCAGAGTGTTGATGAATCACAGAAATTGCTTCGGGATTGAATACAACAGTCTCCATGCGCAGTTTCCTCCATGGGAGTAATGTCTTAAACAGTCTACGCTTTAATCGTTCCCTGGAAGAACAGAAGTAGTTTCAATTGCAAATCTGGAGGCATTCTGTAATCTGTGGACTATCAGAGTATTGATGAAACACAGAAATTGCATCGGGATTGAATACAACAGTTACCATGCGTACTTTCCTCCATGGGAGTAATGTTTCAAAGAGTTCACGCTTTGATCGTTAACTGGAAGACCAGTAGCAGTTTCCGATGCACATCTGGAGGCATTCTGTAATCTGTGTACTATCAGAGTGTTGATGAAACACAGAAATTGCATCGGGATTGAATACAACAATTTCCATGCGCACTTTCCTCCATGGGAGTAATGTCTCAAACAGTCTACGCTTTGATCGTTCCCTGGAAGACCAGTAGTAGTTTCCGATGCTCATCTGGAGGCATTCTGTAATCTGTGGAGTTTCAGAGTGTTGATGAAACTTAGAAATTGCATCGGGTTTTGAATACCACAGTTACCATGCGCACTTTCCTCCAAGGGAGTAATGTCTCAAACAGTCTACGCTTTGATCGTTAACTGGAAGACCAGTAGTAGTTTCCGATGCACATCTGGAGGCTTTCTGTAATCTGTGGACTATCAGAGTGTTGATGAAACACAGAAATTGCATCGGGATTGAATACAACAGTTACCATGCGCACTTTCCTCCATGGCAGTAATTCTCAAACAATCTACTATTTGATCGTTCCCTGGAAGACCAGTAGTAGTTTCCGATGCACAATTGCTGGCATTCTGTAATCTGTGGACTATCAGAGTGGTGATGAAACACAGAAATTGCATCGGGATTAAATACAACAGTCACCATGCGCAGTTTCCTCCATGGGAGGAATGTCTCAAACAGTCGACGATTTGATCGTTCCCTGGAAGACCAGTAGTAGTTTCCGATGCACATCTGGTGGAATCCTGTAATCTGTGGACTATCAGAGGGTTGATGAAACACAAAAAATGCATCGGGATTGAATACAACAGTCACCATCCGCACTTTCCTGCAAGGGAGTAATGACTGAAACAGTCTACGCTTTGATCGTTTCCGGGAAGACCAGTAGTAGTTTCCGATGCACATCTGGTGGCATTCTGTAATCTGTGGACTATCAGAGTGGTGATGAAACACAGACAATGCATCGGGATTGATTACAACAGTCACCATGCACACTTTCCTCCATGGGAGTAATGTTTCAAAGAGTTCACGCTTTGATCGTTCCCTGGAAGACCAGTAGCAGTTTCCGATGCACATCTGGAGGCATTCTGTAATCGGTGTACTATCAGAGTGTTGATGAAACACCGAAATTGCATCGGGATTGAATACAACAGTCACCATGCGCACTTTCTTTCATGGGAGTAATTCTCAAACAGTCTACGCTTTGATCGTTCCCTGGAAGACCAGTAGTAGTTTCCGATGCACATCTGGAGGCATTCTGTAATCTGTGGACTATCAGAGTGTTGATGAAACACAGAAATTGCATCGGGATTGAATACAGCAGTCACCATGCGCACTTTCCTCCATGGGAGTAATGTCTCTAACTGTCTACGCTTTGATCGTTCCCTGGAAGACCAGTAGTAGTTTGCGATGCACATCTGGAGGATTTCCGTTATCAGTGGACTATCAGAGTGATGATGAAACACTGAAATTGCATCCGGATTGAATACAACAGTCACCATGCGCACTTTCCTGCATGGGAGTAATGTCTCTAACAGTCTACGCTTTGATCGTTCCCTGGAAGACCAGTAGTAGTTTCCGATGCACATCTGGAGGCTTTCTGTAAACTGTGGACTATCAGAGTGTTGATGAAACACAGAAATTGCATCGGGATTGAATACAACAGTGACCATGAGCACTTTCCTCCATAAAAGTAATGTCTCAAACGGTCTACGCTTTGATCGTTCCCTGGAAGACCGGTAGTAGTTTCCGATGAACATCTGGAGGCATTCTGTAATCTGTGGACTATTACAGTTTTGATGAAACACAGATATTTCATCGGGATTGAATACAACAGCTACCATGCGCACTTTCCTCCATGGCAGTAATGTCTCAAACAGTCTACGTTTTGATCGTTCCCTGGAAGACCAGTAGTAGTTTCCGATGCACATCTGGAGGCTTTCTGTAATCTGTGGACTACCAGAGTGTTGATGAAACACAGAAATTGCATCGGGATTGAATACAACAGTCACCATGCGCACTTTCCCTCATGGGAGTAATTCTCAAACAGTCTACTCTTTGATCGTTCCTGGTAGACCAGTAGTAGTTTCCGATGCACATCTGGGGGCATTCTGTAATCTGTGGACTATCACAGAGTTGATGAAACACAGAAATTGCTTCGGGATTGAATACAACAGTCACCATGCGCACTTTCCTGGATGGGAGTAATGTCTGAAACAGTCTACGCTTTGATCGTTCCCTGGAAGACCAGTAGTACTTTCTGATGCACATCTCGTGGCATTCTGTAATCTGTGGACTATCAGAGTGTTGATGAAACACAGAAAATGCCAGGGGATTGAATACAACAGTTACCATGCGCACTTTCCTTCATGTGAGTAATGTCTCAAAGAGTTTACGATTTGATCGTTCCCTGAAAGACCAGTAGTAGTTTCCGATGCACATCTGGAGGCATTCTGTAATCTGTGGACTATCAGAGTGTTGATGAAACACAGAAATTGCATCGGGATTGAATACAACAGTCACCATGCTCTTATTCCTCCATAAAAGTAATATCTCAAACAGTCTACACTTTGATCGTTCCCTGTAAGACCAGTAGTAGTTTCCGATGCACATCTGGTGGCATTATGTAATCTGTGGGCTATCAGAGTGTTGATGAAACACAGAAATTGCATCGGGATTGAATACAACAGTCACCATGAGAACTTTCCTCCATGGGAGTAATGTCTCAAACAGTCTACGCTTTGATCGTTCCCTGGAAGACCAGTAGAAGTTTCCGATACACATCTGGAGGCATTCTGTAATCTGTGGACTATGAGAGTGTTGATGAAACACAGAAATTGCATCGGGATTGAATACAGCAGTCACCATGCGCACTTTTCTCCATGGGAGTAATGTCTCTAACAGTCTACGCTTTGATCGTTCCCTGGAAGACCAGTAGTAGTTGCCGATGCACATCTGGAGGCTTTCTGTAATCAGTGGACTATCAGAGTGTTGATGAAACACAGAAATTGCATCGGGATTGAATACAACAACCACCATGCGCACTTTCCTCCATGGGAGTAATGTCTCAAACAGTCTACGCTTTGATCGTTCACTGGAAGACCAGTAGTAGTTTCCGATGCTCATCTGGAGGCATTCTGTAATCTGTGGAGTATCAGAGTGTTGATGAAACACAGAAATTGCATCGGGTTTTGAATACCACAGTTACATTGCGCACTTTCCTCCATGGGAGTAATGTCACTAACAGTCTACGCTTTGATCGTTCCCCGGAAGACAAGTAGTAGTTTTCGATGCACATCTGGAAACTTTCTGTAATCTGTGGACTACCAGAGTGTTGATGAAACACAGAAATTGCATCGGGATTGAGTACAACAGTCACCATGCGCACTTTCCTCCACGGGAGATATGTCTCAAACAGTCGACGTTTTGATCGTTCCCTGGAAGACCAGTAGTATTTTTCGATGCACATCTGGTGGCATTCTGTAATCTATGGACTATCAGAGTGTTGATGAAACAAAGAAATTGCATCGGGATTGAATACAACAGTCACCATGCGCACTTTCCTCCATGGTAGTAATGTCTCAAACAGTCTACGCTTTGATCGTTCCCTGGAAGACCAGTAGTAGTTTCCGATGCACATCTGGAGGCATTCTGTAATCTGTGGAGTATCAGAGTGTTGATGAAACACAGATATTGCATCGGGATTGAATAGAACATTTACCATGCGCACTTTTCTCCATGGGAGTGATGTCTGAAACAGTCTACGCTTTGATCGTTCCCTGGAAGACCAGTAGTAGTTTCCGATGCACATCTGGAGGCTTTCTGTAATCTGTGGACTATCAGAGTGTTGATGAAACACAGAAATTGCATCGGGATTGAAAACAACATTCACCATGCGCACTTTCCTCCATTGGAGTAATGTCCCAAACAGTCTACGCTTTGATCGTTCCCTGGAAGACCAGTAGTAGTTTCCGATTAACATCTGGAGGCATTCTGTAATCTGTGGACTATCAGAGTGTTGATGAAATACAGAAATTGCATCGGGATTGAATATAACAGTCACCATGGGCACTTCCTCCATGGGAGTAATGTGTCAAAGAGTCCACGCTTTGATCGTTCCCTGGAAGACCAGTAGTAGTTTCCGATGCACATCTGGAGGCATTCTGTAATCTGTGGACTATTAGAGTGTTGATGAAACACAGAAATTGCATCGGGATTGAATACAACAGTCACCATGAGCACAGTCGTCCATAAAAGTAATGTCTCAATCAGTATACGCTTTGATCGTCCCCTGGAAGACCAGTAGTAGTTTCCGATGCACATCTGGAGGCATTCTGTAATCTGTGGACTATTAGAGTGTTGATGAAACACAGAAATTGCATCGGGATTGAATACAAAAAAAACAATGCGCACTTTCCTCCATGGGAATAATGTCTCAAACAGTCTACGCTTTGATCGTTCCCTGGAAGACCAGTAGTAGTTTCCGATGCTCATCTGGAGGCATTCTGTAATCTGTGGACTATCAGAGTGTTGATGAAACACAGATATTGCATCGGGATTGAATAGAACATTTACCATGCGCACTTTTCTCCATGGGAGTGATGTCTGAAACAGTCTACGCTTTGATCGTTCCCTGGAAGACCAGTAGTAGTTTCCGATGCACATCTGGAGGCTTTCTGTAATCTGTGGACTATCAGAGTGTTGATGAAACACAGAAATTGCATCGGGATTGAAAACAACATTCACCATGCGCACTTTCCTCCATTGGAGTAATGTCCCAAACAGTCTACGCTTTGATCGTTCCCTGGAAGACCAGTAGTAGTTTCCGATTAACATCTGGAGGCATTCTGTAATCTGTGGACTATCAGAGTGTTGATGAAACACAGAAATTGCATCGGGATTGAATACAACAGTCTCCATGCGCAGTTTCCTCCATGGGAGTAATGTCTCAAACAGTCTACGCTTTGATCGTTCCCTGGAAGACCAGTAGTAGTTTCCGATGCACATCTGGCATTCTGTAATCTGTGGAGTATCAGAGTGTTGATGAATCACAGAAATTGCATCGGGATTGAATACAACATTTACCATGCGCACTTTTATCCATGGGAGTGATGTCTGAAACAGTCTACGCTTTGATCGTTCCCTGGAAGACCAGTAGTAGTTTCCGATGCACATCCAGAGGCTTTCTGTAATCTGTGGACTATAAGAGTGTTGATGAAACACAGAAATTGCATCGGGATTGAGAACAACATTCACCATGCGCACTTTCCTCCATTGGAGTAATGTCCCAAACAGTGTACGCTTTGATCGTTCCCTGGAAGACAAGTAGTAAATTCCGATTAACATCTGGAGGCATTCTGTAATCTGTGGACTATCAGAGTGTTGATGAAACACAGAAATTGCATCGGGATTGAATACAACAGTCAGCATGCGCACTTTCCTCCATGGGAGTAATGTTTCAAAGAGTCCACGCTTTGATCATTCCCTGGAACACAAGTACTAGTTTCCGATGCACATCTGGAGGCATTGTATAATCTGTGTACTATCAGAGTGTTGATGAAACACAGAAATTGCATCGGGATTGAATACAACAGTCACCATGAGCACATTCCTCCATAAAAGTAATGTCTCAAACAGTCTACGCTTTGATCGTTCCCTGGAAGACCAGTAGTAGTTTCCGATGCACATCTGGAGGCATTCTGTAATCTGTGGACTATTAGAGTGTTGATGAAACATAGAAATTGCATCGGGATTGAATACAACAACCACCATGCGCACTTTCCTCCATTGGAGTAATGTCTCAAACAGTCTACGCTTTGATCGTTCCCTGGGAGACCAGTAGTAGTTTCCAATGCTCATCTGGAGGCATTCTGTAATCTGTGGAGTATCAGAGTGTTGATGAAACACAGAAATTGCATCGGGTTTTGAATACCACAGTTACATTGCGCACTTTCCTCCATGGGAGTAATGTCTCTAACAGTCTACGCTTTGATCGTTCCCCGGAAGACAAGTAGTAGTTTCCGATGCACATCTGGAAACTTTCTGTAATCTGTGGACTATCAGGGTGTTGATGAAACACAGAAATTGCATCGGGATTGAGTACAACAGTCACCATGCGCACTTTCCTCCACGGGAGATATGTCTCAAACAGTCGACGTTTTGATCGTTCCCTGGAAGACCAGTAGTAGTTTCCGATGCACATCTGGTGGCATTCTGTAATCTATGGACTATCAGAGTGTTGATGAAACAAAGAAATTGCATCGGGATTGAATACAACAGTCACCATGCGCACTTTCCTCAATGGGAGTAATGTCTCAAACAGTCTACGCTTTGATCGTTCCCTGGAAGACCAGTAGTAGTTTCCGATGCACATCTGGAGGCATTCTGTAATCTGTGGAGTATCAGAGTGTTGATGAAACACAGAGATTGCATGGGGATTGAATAGAACATTTACCATGCGCACTTTTCTCCATGGGAGTGATGTCTGAAACAGTCTACGCTTTGATCGTTCCCTGGAAGACCAGTAGTTGTTTCCGATGCACATCTGGAGGCTTTCTGTAATCTGTGGACTATCAGAGTGTTGATGAAACACAGAAATTGCATCGGGATTGAATACAACAATCTCCATGCGCAGTTTCCTCCATGGGAGTAACGTCTTAAACAGTCTATGCTTTGATCGTTCCTTGGAAGACCAGAAGTAGTTTCAATTGCACATCTGGAGGCATTCTGTAATCTGTGGACTATCCGAGTGTTGATTAAATACAGAAATTGCATCGGGATTGAATACAACAGTCACCATGGGCACTTCCTCCATGGGAGTAATGTGTCAAAGAGTCCACGCTTTGATCGTTCCCTGGAAGACCAGTAGTAGTTTCCGATGCACATCTGGAGGCATTGTGTAATCTGTGTACTATCAGAGTATTGATGAAACACAGAAATTGCATCGGGATTGAATACAACAGTCACCATGAGCACAGTCCTCCATAAAAGTAATGTCTCCAACAGTCTACGCTTTGATCGTCCCCTGGAAGACCAGTAGTAGTTTCCGATGCACATCTGGAGTCATTCTGTAATCTGTTTACTATTAGAGTGTTGATGAAACACAGAAATTGCATCGGGATTGAATACAACAAAAACCATGCGCACTTTCCTCCATGGGAGTAATGTCTCAAACAGTCTACGCTTTGATCGTTCCCTGGAAGACCAGTAGTAGTTTCCGATGCACATCGCGATTCATTCTGTAATCTGTGGACTATCAGAGTGTTGATGAAACACAGAAATTGCATCGGGATTGAATACAACAGTCACCATGCGCACTTTCCTCCATGGGGGTAATGTTTCATAGAGTTTACGCTTTGATCGTTCTCTGGAAGACCAGTAGTAGTTTCCGATGCAAATCGCGAGGCATTCTGTAATCTGTGGACTATCAGAGTGTTGATGAAACACAGAAATTGCATCGGGATTGAATACAACAGTCACCATCCGAACTTTCCTGAATGGGAGTAATGTCTGAAACAGTCTACGCTTTGTTCGTTCCCGGGAAGACCAGTAGTAGTTTCCGATGCACATTTCTGGCATTCTGTAATCTGTGGACTATCGGAGTGTTGATGAAACACAGAAAATGCATCGGGATTGATTACAACAGTTACCATGCGCACTTTCCTCCATGGGAGTAATGTCTCAAAGAGTTTACGCTTTGATCGTTCCCTGAAAGATCAGTAGTAGTTTCCGATGCACATCTGGAGGCATTCTGTAATCTGTGGACTATCAGAGTGTTGATGAAACACAGAAATTGCATCGGGATTGAATACAACAGTCTCCATGCGCAGTTTCCTCCATGGGAGTAATGTCTCAAACAGTCTACGCTTTGATCGTTCCCTGGAAGACCAGTAGTAGTTTCCGATGCACATCTGGCATTCTGTAATCTGTGGAGTATCAGAGTGTTGATGAATCACAGAAATTGCATCGGGATTGAATACAACATTTACCATGCGCACTTTTCTCCATGGGAGTGATGTCTGAAACAGTCTACGCTTTGATCGTTCCCTGGAAGACCAGTAGTAGTCTCCGATGCACATCCAGAGGCTTTCTGTAATCTGTGGACTATCAGAGTGTTGATGAAACACAGAAATTGCATCGGGATTGAGAACAACATTCACCATGCGCACTTTCCTCCATTGGAGTAATGTCCCAAACAGTCTACGCTTTGATCGTTCCCTGGAAGACAAGTAGTAAATTCCGATTAACATCTGGAGGCATTCTGTAATCTGTGGACTATCAGAGTGTTGATGAAACACAGAGATTGCATCGGGATTGAATACAACAGTCACCATGCGCACTTTCCTCCATGGGAGTAATGTTTCAAAGAGTCCACGCTTTGATCATTTCCTGGAAGACCAGTAGTAGTTTCCGATGCACATCTGGAGGCATTGTATAATCTGTGTACTATCAGAGTGTTGATGAAACACAGAAATTGCATCGGGATTGAATACAACAGTCACCATGAGCACATTCCTCCATAAAAGTAATGTCTCAAACAGTCTACGCTTTGATCGTTCCCTGGAAGACCAGTAGTAGTTTCCGATGCACATCTGGAGGCATTCTGTAATCTGTGGACTATTAGAGTGTTGATGAAACATAGAAATTGCATCGGGATTGAATACAACAACCACCATGCGCACTTTCCTCCATGGGAGTAATGTCTCAAACAGTCTACGCTTTGATCGTTCCCTGGAAGACCAGTAGTAGTTTCCGATGCTCATCTGGAGGCATTCTGTAATCTGTGGAGTATCAGAGTGTTGATGAAACACAGAAATTGCATCGGGTTTTGAATACCACAGTTACATTGCGCACTTTCCTCCATGGGAGTAATGTCTCTAACAGTCTACGCTTTGATCGTTCCCCGGAAGACAAGTAGTAGTTTCCGATGCACATCTGGAAACTTTCTGTAATCTGTGGACTATCAGAGTGTTGATGAAACACAGAAATTGCATCGGGATTGAGTACAACAGTCACCATGCGCACTTTCCTCCACGGGAGATATGTCTCAAACAGTCGACGTTTTGATCGTTCGCTGGAAGACCAGTAGTAGTTTCCGATGCACATCTGGTGGCATTCTGTAATCTATGGACTATCAGAGTGTTGATGAAACAAAGAAATTGCATCGGGATTGAATACAACAGTCACCATGCGCACTTTCCTGCATGGGAGTAATGTCTCAAACAGTCTACGCTTTGATCGTTCCCTGGATGACCAGTAGTAGTTTCCGATGCACATCTGGAGGCATTCTGTAATCTGTGGACTGTAAGAGTGTTGATGAAACATAGAAATTGCATCGGGATTGAATACAACAGTCACCATGAGCACATTCCTCCATAAAAGTAATTTCTCAAACAGTCTACGCTTTGATCGTTCCCTGGAAAACCAGTAGTAGTTTCCGATGCACATCTTTAGGCATTCTGTAATCTGTGGACTATCAGAGTGTTGATGAATCACAGAAATTGCATCGGGATTGAATACAACAGTCACCATGCGCACTTTCCTCCATGGGAGTAATGGCTCAAACAGTCTACGCTTCCATCGTTCCCTGGAAGACCAGTAGTAGTTTCCGATGCACATCTGGAGGCATTCTGTAATCTGTGGACTATTAGAGTGTTGATGAAACACAGAAATTGCATCGGGATTGAATACAACAGCCACCATGCGCACTTTCCTCCATGGGAGTAATTTCTCAAACAGTCTACGCTTTGATCGTTAACTGGAAGACCAGTAGTAGTTTCCGATGCACATCTGGAGGCATTGTGTAATCTGTGTACTATCAGAGTGTTGATGAAACACAGAAATAGCATCGGGATTGAATACAACAGTCACCATGAGCACAGTCCTCCATAAAAGTAATGTCTCAATCAGTATACGCTTTGATCGTCCCCTGGAAGACCAGTAGTAGTTTCCGATGCACATCTGGAGGCATTCTGTAATCTGTGGACTGTTAGAGTGTTGATGAAACACAGAAATTGCATCGGGATTGAATACAACAACCACCATGCGCCCTTTCCTCCATGGGAGTAATGTCTCAAACAGTCTACGCTTTGATCGTTCCCTGGAAGACCAGTAGTAGTTTCCGATGCTCATCTGGAGGCATTCTGTAATCTGTGGAGTATCAGAGTGTTGATGAAACACAGAAATTGCATCAGGTTTTGAATACCACAGTTACCATGCACACTTTCCTCCATGGGAGTAATGTCTCTAACAGTCTACGATTTGATCGTTCCCCAGAAGACAAGTAGTAGTTTCCGATGCACATCTGCAGGCCTTCTGTAAACTGTGGACTATCAGAGTGTTGATGAAACACAGATACTGCATCGGGATTGAAAACAACATTCACCATGCGCACTTTCCTCCAAGGGAGTAATTCTCAAACAGTCTATGCTTTGATCGTTCCCTGGAAAACCAGTAGTAGTTTCCGATGCACATTGGGAGGCATTCTGTAATCTGTGGACTATCAGAGTGTTGATGAAACACAGAAATTGCATCGGGATTGAATACAACAGTCACCATGCACACTTTCCTCCATGGGAGTAATGTCCCAAACAGTCTACGATCTGATCGTTCCCTGGAAGACCAGTAGAAGTTTCCGATGCACATCGGGAGGCATTCTGTAATCTGTGGACTATCAGAGTGTTGATGAAACACAGAAATTGCATCGGGATTGAATACAACAGCCACCATGCGCACTTTCCTCCATGGGAGTAATTTCTCAAACAGTCTACGCTTTGATCGTTCCTGGAAGACCAGTAGTAGTTTCCGATGCACATCGGGATACATTCTGTAATCTGTGGACTATCAGAGTGTTGATGAAAAACAGAAATTGCATCGGGATTGAATACAAGAGTCACCATGCACACTTTCCTCCATTGGAGTAATGTACCAAACAGTCTACGATCTGATCGTTCCCTGGAAGACCAGTAGTAGTTTCCGATGCACATCGGAGGCATTCTGTAATCTGTGGACTATCAGAGTGTTGATGAAACACAGAAATTGCATCGGGATTGAATAGAACAGTCACCATGCGCACTTTCCTCCATGGGAGTAATGTTTCATAGAGTTTACGCTTTGATCGTTCCCTGGATGACCAGGAGCAGTTTCCGATGCACATCTGGAGGCATTCTGTAATCTGTGGACTATAAGAGTGTTGATGAAACATAGAAATTGCATCGGGATTGAATACAACAGTCACCATGAGCACATTCCTCCATAAAAGTAATTTCTCAAACAGTCTACGCTTTGATCGTTCCCTGGAAAACCAGTAGTAGTTTCCGATGCACATCTTTAGGCATTCTGTAATCTGTGGACTATCAGAGTGTTGATGAAATACAGAAAATGTATCGGGATTGATTACAACATTTACCATGCGCACTTTCCTCCATGGGAGTAATGTCCCAAAGAGTTTACGATTTGATCGTTCCCTGAAAGGCCAGTAGTAGTTTCCGATGCACATCTGGAGGCATTCTGTAATCTGTGGACTATCAGAGTGTTGATGAATCACAGAAATTGCTTCGGGATTGAATACAACAGTCTCCATGCGCAGTTTCCTCCATGGGAGTAATGTCTTAAACAGTCTACGCTTTGATCGTTCCCTGGAAGAACAGAAGTAGTTTCAATTGCAAATCTGGAGGCATTCTGTAATCTGTGGACTATCAGAGTATTGATGAAACACAGAAATTGCATCGGGATTGAATACAACAGTTACCATGCGTACTTTCCTCCATGGGAGTAATGTTTCAAAGAGTTCACGCTTTGATCGTTAACTGGAAGACCAGTAGCAGTTTCCGATGCACATCTGGAGGCATTCTGTAATCTGTGTACTATCAGAGTGTTGATGAAACACAGAAATTGCATCGGGATTGAATACAACAACCACCATGCGCACTTTCCTCCATGGGAGTAGTGTCACAAACAGTCTACGCTTTGATCTTTCCCTGGAAGACCAGTAGTAGTTTCAGATGCTCATCTGGAGGCATTCTGTAATCTGTGGAGTTTCAGAGTGTTGATGAAACAGAGAAATTGCATCGGGATTGAATACAACAATTTCCATGCGCACTTTCCTCCATGGGAGTAATGTCTCAAACAGTCTACGCTTTGATCGTTCCCTGGAAGACCAGTAGTAGTTTCCGATGCACATCTGGTGGCATTCTGTAATCTGTGGACTATCAGAGTGGTGATGAAACACAGACAATGCATCGGGATTGATTACAACAGTCACCATGCACACTTTCCTCCATGGGAGTAATGTTTCAAAGAGTTCACGCTTTGATCGTTCCCTGGAAGACCAGTAGCAGTTTCCGATGCACATCTGGAGGCATTCTGTAATCTGTGGACTATTAGAGTGTTGATGAAACACAGAAATTGCATCGGGAATGAATACAACAACCACCATGCGCCCTTTGCTCCATGGGAGTAATGTCTCAAACAGTCTACGCTTTGATCGTTCCCTGGAAGACCAGTAGTAGTTTCCGATGCTCATCTGGAGGCATTCTGTAATCTGTGGAGTATCAGAGTGTTGGTGAAACACAGAAATTGCATCAGGTTTTGAATACCACAGTTACCATGCGCACTTTCCTCCGTGGGAGCAATGTCTCTAACAGTCTACGCTTTGATCGTTCCCCAGAAGACAAGTAGTAGTTTCCGATGCACATCTGCAGGCCTTCTGTAATCTGTGGACTATCAGAGTGTTGATGAAACACAGAAACTGCATCGGGATTGAAAACAACATTCACCATGCGCACTTTCCTCCAAGAGAGTAATTCTCAAACAGTCTACGCTTTGATCGTTCCTGGAAGACCAGTAGTAGTTTCCGATGCACATCGGGATACATTCTGTAATCTGTGGACTATCAGAGTGTTGATGAAAAACAGAAATTGCATCGGGATTGAATACAAGAGTCACCATGCACACTTTCCTCCATGGGAGTAATGTACCAAACAGTCTACGATCTGATCGTTCCCTGGAAGACCAGTAGTAGTTTCCGATGCACATCGGAGGCATTCTGTAATCTGTGGACTATCAGAGTGTTGATGAAACACAGAAATTGCATCGGGATTGAATAGAACAGTCACCATGCGCACTTTCCTCCATGGGAGTAATGTTTCATAGAGTTTACGCTTTGATCGTTCCCTGGATGACCAGGAGCAGTTTCCGATGCACATCTGGGGGCATTCTGTAATCTGTGGACTATAAGAGTGTTGATGAAACATAGAAATTGCATCGGGATTGAATACAACAGTCACCATGAGCACATTCCTCCATAAAAGTAATTTCTCAAACAGTCTACGCTTTGATCGTTCCCTGGAAAACCAGTAGTAGTTTCCGATGCACATCTTTAGGCATTCTGTAATCTGTGGACTATCAGAGTGTTGATGAAATACAGAAAATGTATCGGGATTGATTACAACATTTACCATGCGCACTTTCCTCCATGGGAGTAATGTCCCAAAGAGTTTACGATTTGATCGTTCCCTGAAAGGCCAGTAGTAGTTTCCGATGCACATCTGGAGGCATTCTGTAATCTGTGGACTATCAGAGTGTTGATGAATCACAGAAATTGCTTCGGGATTGAATACAACAGTCTCCATGCGCAGTTTCCTCCATGGGAGTAATGTCTTAAACAGTCTACGCTTTAATCGTTCCCTGGAAGAACAGAAGTAGTTTCAATTGCAAATCTGGAGGCATTCTGTAATCTGTGGACTATCAGAGTATTGATGAAACACAGAAATTGCATCGGGATTGAATACAACAGTTACCATGCGTACTTTCCTCCATGGGAGTAATGTTTCAAAGAGTTCACGCTTTGATCGTTAACTGGAAGACCAGTAGCAGTTTCCGATGCACATCTGGAGGCATTCTGTAATCTGTGTACTATCAGAGTGTTGATGAAACACAGAAATTGCATCGGGATTGAATACAACAATTTCCATGCGCACTTTCCTCCATGGGAGTAATGTCTCAAACAGTCTACGCTTTGATCGTTCCCTGGAAGACCAGTAGTAGTTTCCGATGCTCATCTGGAGGCATTCTGTAATCTGTGGAGTTTCAGAGTGTTGATGAAACTTAGAAATTGCATCGGGTTTTGAATACCACAGTTACCATGCGCACTTTCCTCCAAGGGAGTAATGTCTCAAACAGTCTACGCTTTGATCGTTAACTGGAAGACCAGTAGTAGTTTCCGATGCACATCTGGAGGCTTTCTGTAATCTGTGGACTATCAGAGTGTTGATGAAACACAGAAATTGCATCGGGATTGAATACAACAGTTACCATGCGCACTTTCCTCCATGGCAGTAATTCTCAAACAATCTACTATTTGATCGTTCCCTGGAAGACCAGTAGTAGTTTCCGATGCACAATTGCTGGCATTCTGTAATCTGTGGACTATCAGAGTGGTGATGAAACACAGAAATTGCATCGGGATTAAATACAACAGTCACCATGCGCAGTTTCCTCCATGGGAGGAATGTCTCAAACAGTCGACGATTTGATCGTTCCCTGGAAGACCAGTAGTAGTTTCCGATGCACATCTGGTGGAATCCTGTAATCTGTGGACTATCAGAGGGTTGATGAAACACAAAAAATGCATCGGGATTGAATACAACAGTCACCATCCGCACTTTCCTGCAAGGGAGTAATGACTGAAACAGTCTACGCTTTGATCGTTTCCGGGAAGACCAGTAGTAGTTTCCGATGCACATCTGGTGGCATTCTGTAATCTGTGGACTATCAGAGTGGTGATGAAACACAGACAATGCATCGGGATTGATTACAACAGTCACCATGCACACTTTCCTCCATGGGAGTAATGTTTCAAAGAGTTCACGCTTTGATCGTTCCCTGGAAGACCAGTAGCAGTTTCCGATGCACATCTGGAGGCATTCTGTAATCGGTGTACTATCAGAGTGTTGATGAAACACCGAAATTGCATCGGGATTGAATACAACAGTCACCATGCGCACTTTCTTTCATGGGAGTAATTCTCAAACAGTCTACGCTTTGATCGTTCCCTGGAAGACCAGTAGTAGTTTCCGATGCACATCTGGAGGCATTCTGTAATCTGTGGACTATCAGAGTGTTGATGAAACACAGAAATTGCATCGGGATTGAATACAGCAGTCACCATGCGCACTTTCCTCCATGGGAGTAATGTCTCTAACTGTCTACGCTTTGATCGTTCCCTGGAAGACCAGTAGTAGTTTGCGATGCACATCTGGAGGATTTCCGTTATCAGTGGACTATCAGAGTGATGATGAAACACTGAAATTGCATCCGGATTGAATACAACAGTCACCATGCGCACTTTCCTGCATGGGAGTAATGTCTCTAACAGTCTACGCTTTGATCGTTCCCTGGAAGACCAGTAGTAGTTTCCGATGCACATCTGGAGGCTTTCTGTAAACTGTGGACTATCAGAGTGTTGATGAAACACAGAAATTGCATCGGGATTGAATACAACAGTGACCATGAGCACTTTCCTCCATAAAAGTAATGTCTCAAACGGTCTACGCTTTGATCGTTCCCTGGAAGACCGGTAGTAGTTTCCGATGAACATCTGGAGGCATTCTGTAATCTGTGGACTATTACAGTTTTGATGAAACACAGATATTTCATCGGGATTGAATACAACAGCTACCATGCGCACTTTCCTCCATGGCAGTAATGTCTCAAACAGTCTACGTTTTGATCGTTCCCTGGAAGACCAGTAGTAGTTTCCGATGCACATCTGGAGGCTTTCTGTAATCTGTGGACTACCAGAGTGTTGATGAAACACAGAAATTGCATCGGGATTGAATACAACAGTCACCATGCGCACTTTCCCTCATGGGAGTAATTCTCAAACAGTCTACTCTTTGATCGTTCCTGGTAGACCAGTAGTAGTTTCCGATGCACATCTGGGGGCATTCTGTAATCTGTGGACTATCACAGAGTTGATGAAACACAGAAATTGCTTCGGGATTGAATACAACAGTCACCATGCGCACTTTCCTGGATGGGAGTAATGTCTGAAACAGTCTACGCTTTGATCGTTCCCTGGAAGACCAGTAGTACTTTCTGATGCACATCTCGTGGCATTCTGTAATCTGTGGACTATCAGAGTGTTGATGAAACACAGAAAATGCCAGGGGATTGAATACAACAGTTACCATGCGCACTTTCCTTCATGTGAGTAATGTCTCAAAGAGTTTACGATTTGATCGTTCCCTGAAAGACCAGTAGTAGTTTCCGATGCACATCTGGAGGCATTCTGTAATCTGTGGACTATCAGAGTGTTGATGAAACACAGAAATTGCATCGGGATTGAATACAACAGTCACCATGCTCTTATTCCTCCATAAAAGTAATATCTCAAACAGTCTACACTTTGATCGTTCCCTGTAAGACCAGTAGTAGTTTCCGATGCACATCTGGTGGCATTATGTAATCTGTGGGCTATCAGAGTGTTGATGAAACACAGAAATTGCATCGGGATTGAATACAACAGTCACCATGAGAACTTTCCTCCATGGGAGTAATGTCTCAAACAGTCTACGCTTTGATCGTTCCCTGGAAGACCAGTAGAAGTTTCCGATACACATCTGGAGGCATTCTGTAATCTGTGGACTATGAGAGTGTTGATGAAACACAGAAATTGCATCGGGATTGAATACAGCAGTCACCATGCGCACTTTTCTCCATGGGAGTAATGTCTCTAACAGTCTACGCTTTGATCGTTCCCTGGAAGACCAGTAGTAGTTGCCGATGCACATCTGGAGGCTTTCTGTAATCAGTGGACTATCAGAGTGTTGATGAAACACAGAAATTGCATCGGGATTAAATACAACAGTCACCATGCGCACTTTCCTCCATAGGAGTAATGTCTCAAACAGTCTACGCTTTGATCGTTCCCTGGAAGACCAGTAGTAGTTTCCGATTAACATCTGGAGGCATTCTGTAATCTGTGGACTATCAGAGTGTTTATGAATCACAGAAATTGCATCGGGATTGAATACAACAGTCACCATGCGCACTTTCCTCCATGGGAGTAATGTCCCAAACAGTCTGCGCTTTGATCGTTCAATGGAAGACCAGTAGTACTTTCCGATGAATATCGGGAGGCATTCTGTAATCTGTGGACTATCAGAGTGTTGATGAAACACAGAAATCGCATCGGGATTGAATACAACAGTCACCATCCGCACTTTCCTCCATGGGAGTAATGTCATAAACAGTCTACGCTTGGATCGTTCCCAGGAAGACCAGTAGTAGTTTCCGATGCACATCTCGCGGCATTCTGTAATCTGTGGACTATCAGAGTGTTGAAGAAACACAGAAAATGCATCGTGATTGAATACAACAGTCACCATGCGCACTTTCCTCCATGGTAGTAATGTCTCAAGGAGTTTACGCTTTGATCGTTCCCTGGAAGTCCAGTAGTAGTTTCCGATGCACATCTGGATGCATTCTGTAATCTGCGGAGTATCAGAGTGTTGATGAAACACAGAAATTGCATCGGGATTGAATACAACATTCACCATGCGCCCTTTCCTCCGTGGGAGTAATTCTCAAACAGTCTACGCTTTGATCGTTCCCTGGAAGACCAATAGTAGTTTCCGATGCACATCTGGTGGCATTCTGTAATCTGTGGAGTATCAGAGTGTTGATGAAACACAGATATTTCATCGGGATTGAATACAACAGTCACCATGCGCACTTTCCTCCACGGGAGGTATGTCTCCAACAGTCTACGCTTTGATCGTTCCCTGGAAGACCAGTAGTAGTTTCCGATGCACATCTGGAGGTATTCTGTAATCTGTGGATTATCAGAGTGTTGATGAAACACAGAAATTGCATCGGGATTGCATACAACAGTCACCAAGTGCACATTCCTGCATAAAAGTAATGTATCAAACAGTCTACGCTTTGATCGTTACCTGGAAGACCAGTAGAAATTTCCGATGAACATCTGGAGGCATTCTGTAATCTGTGGACTATCAGAGTGTTGATGAAACACAGAAATTGCTTCGGGATTGAATACAACAGTCACCATGCGCACTTTCCCCCACAGCTGTAATGTCTCAAACAGTCTACGATTTGATCGTTCCCTGGAAGACCAGTAGTAGTTTCCGATGAACATCTGGAGGCATTCTGTAATCTGTGGACTATCAGAGTGTTGATGAAACACAGAAATTGCATCGGGATTGAATACAACAGTCACCATGAGCACGTTCCTCCATAAAAGTAATGTCTCAAACGGTCTACGCTTTGATCGTTCCCTGGAAGACCGGTAGTAGTTTGCGATGCACATCTGGAGGCTTTCCGTAATCAGTGGACTATTGGAGTGTTGATGAAACACAGAAATTGCATCGGGATTGAATACAGCAGTCACCATGCGCACTTTCCTCCATGGGAGTAATGTCTCTAACTGTCTACGATTTGATCGTTCCCTGGAAGACCAGTAGTAGTTTGCGATGCACATCTGGAGGCTTTCCGTAATCAGTGGACTATCAGAGTGTTGATGAAACACTGAAATTGCATCCGGATTGAATACAACAGTCACCATGCGCACGTTCCTGCATGGGAGTAATGTCTCTAACAGTCTACGCTTTGATCGTTCCCTGGAAGACCAGTAGTAGTTTCCGATGCACATCTGGAGGCTTTCTGTAATCTGTGGACTATCAGAGTGTTGATGAAACACAGAAATTGCATCGGGATTGAATACAACAGTCACGATGAGCACGTTCCTCCATAAAACTAATGTCTCAAACGGTCTACGCTTTGATCGTTCCCTGGAAGACCGGTAGTAGTTTCCGATGAACATCTGGAGGCATTCTGTAATCTGTGGACTATTACAGTGTTGATGAAACACAGATATTTCATCGGGATTGAATACAACAGCCACCATGCGCACTTTCCTCCATGGCAGTAATGTCTCAAACAGTCTACGTTTTGATCGTTCCCTGGAAGACCAGTAGTAGTTTCCGATGCACATCTGGAGGCTTTCTGTAATCTGTGGGCTATCAGAGTGTTGATGAAACACAGAAATTGCATCGGGATTGAATACAACAGTCACCATGCGCTTATTCCTCCATAAAAGTAATATCTCAAACAGTCTACGCTTTGATCGTTCCCTGTAAGACCAGTAGTAGTTTCCGATGCACATCTGGTGGCATTCTGTAATCTGTGGGCTATCAGAGTGTTGATGAAACACAGAAATTGCATCGGGATTGAATACAACAGTCACCATGAGAACTTTCCTCCATGGGAGTAATGTCTCAAACAGTCTACGCTTTGATCGTTCCCTGGAAGACCAGTAGAAGTTTCCGATACACATCTGGAGGCATTTTGTAATCTGTGGACTATCAGAGTGTTGATGAAACACAGAAATCGCATCGGGATTGAATACAACAGTCACCATCCGCACTTTCCTCCATGGGAGTAATGTGATAAACAGTCTACGCTTGGATCGTTCCCAGGAAGACCAGTAGTAGTTTCCGATGCACATCTCGCGGCATTCTGTAATCTGTGGACTATCAGAGTGTTGAAGAAACACAGAAAATGCATCGTGATTGAATACAACAGTCACCATGCGCACTTTCCTCCATGGTAGTAATGTCTCAAGGAGTTTACGCTTTGATCGTTCCCTGGAAGTCCAGTAGTAGTTTCCGATGCACATCTGGATGCATTCCGTAATCTGCGGAGTATCAGAGTGTTGATGAAACACAGAAATTGCATCGGGATTGAATACAACAGTCACCATGCGCCCTTTCCTCCGTGGGAGTAATTCACAAACAGTCTACGCTTTGATCGTTCCCTGGAAGACCAATAGTAGTTTCCGATGCACATCTGGTGGCATTCTGTAATCTGTGGTCTATCAGAGTGTTGATGAAACACAGATATTTCATCGGGATTGAATAGAACAGTCACCATGCGCACTTTCCTCCACGGGAGGTATGTCTCCAACAGTCTACGCTTTGATCGTTCCCTGGAAGACCAGTAGTAGTTTCCGATGCACATCTGGAGGTATTCTGTAATCTGTGGATTATCAGAGTGTTGATGAACTACAGAAATTGCATCGGGATTGCATACAACAGTCACCAAGTGCACATTCCTGCATAAAAGTAGTGTATCAAACAGTCTACGCTTTGATCGTTACCTGGAAGACCGGTAGTAGTTTGCGATGCACATCTGGAGGCTTTCCGTAATCAGTGGACTATCGGAGTGTTGATGAAACACAGAAATTGCATCGGGACTGAATACAGCAGTCACCATGAGCACGTTCCTCCATAAAAGTAATGTCTCAAACGGTCTACGCTTTGATCGTTCCCTGGAAGACCGGTAGTAGTTTCCGATGAACATCTGGAGGCATTCTGTAAGCTGTGGACTATTACAGTGTTGATGAAACACAGATATTTCATCGGGATTGAATACAACAGCCACCATGCGCACTTTCCTCCATGGCAGTAATGTCTCAAACAGTCTACGTTTTGATCGTTCCCTGGAAGACCAGTAGAAGTTTCCGATGCACATCTGGAGGCTTTCTGTAATCTGTGGACTACCAGAGTGTCGATGAAACACAGAAATTGCATCGGGATTGAATACAACAGTCACCATGCGCACTTTCCTTCATGGGAGTAATTCTCAAACAGTCTACGCTTTGATCGTTCCTGGAAGACCAGTAGTAGTTTCCGATGCACATCTGGGGGCATTCTGTAAACTGTGGACTATCAGAGAGTTGATGAAACACAGAAATTGCTTCGGGATTGAATACAACAGTCACCATGCGCACTTTCCTACATGGGAGTAATGTCTGAAACAGTCTACGCTTTGATCGTTCCCTGGAAGACCAGTAGTAGTTTCTGATGCACATCTCGTGGCATTCTGTAATCTGTGGACTATCAGAGTGTTGATGAAACACAGAAAATGCCAGGGGATTGAATACAACAGTTACCATGCGCACTTTCCTTCATGTGAGTAATGTCTCAAAGAATTTACGATTTGATCGTTCCCTGAAAGACCAGTAGTAGTTTCCGATGCACATCTGGAGGCATTCTGTAATCTGTGGACTATCAGAGTGTTGATCAAACACAGAAATCGCATCGGGATTGAATACAACAGTCACCATCCGCACTTTCCTCCATGGGAGTAATGTCATAAACACTCTACGCTTGGATCGTTCCCAGGAAGACCAGTAGTAGTTTCCGATGCACATCTCGCGGCATTCTGTAATCTGTGGACTATCAGAGTGTTGAAGAAACACAGAAAATGCATCGTGATTGAATACAACAGTCACCATGCGCACTTTCCTCCATGGTAGTAATGTCTCAAAGAGTTTACGCTTTGATCGTTCCCTGGAAGTCCAGTAGTAGTTTCCGATGCACATCTGGATGCATTCTGTAATCTGCGGAGTATCAGAGTGTTGATGAAACACAGATATTTCATCGGGATTGAATACAACAGTCACCATGCGCACTTTCCTCCACGGGAGGTATGTCTCCAACAGTCTACGCTTTGATCGCTTCCTGGAAGACCAGTAGTAGTTTCCGATGCACATCTGGAGGTTTTCTGTAATCTGTGGATTATCAGAGTGTTGATGAAACACAGAAATTGCATCGGGATTGCATACAACCGTCACCAAGTGCACATTCCTGCATAAAAGTAATGTATCAAACAGTCTACGCTTTGATCGTTACCTGGAAGACCAGTAGAAATTTCCGATGAACATCTGGAGGCATTCTGTAATCTGTGGACTATCAGAGTGTTGATGAAACACAGAAATTGCTTCGGGATTGAATACAACAGTCACCATGCGCACTTTCCTCAACAGCTGTAATGTCTCAAACAGTCTACGATTTGATCGTTCCCTGGAAGACCAGTAGTAGTTTCCGATGAACATCTGGAGGCATTCGGTAATCTGTGGACTATCAGAGTGTTGATGAAACACAGAAATTGCATCGGGAATGAATACAACAGTCACCATGAGCACGTTCCTCCATAAAAGTAATGTCTCAAACGGTCTACGCTTTGATCGTTCCCTGGAAGACCGGTAGTAGTTTGCGATGCACATCTGGAGGCTTTCCGTAATCAGTGGACTATCGGAGTGTTGATGAAACACAGAAATTGCATCGGGATTGAATACAGCAGTCACCATGCGCACTTTCCTCCATGGGAGTAATGTCTCTAACTGTCTACGATTTGATCGTTCCCTGGAAGACCAGTAGTAGTTTGCGATGCACATCTGGAGGCTTTCCGTAATCAGTGGACTATCAGAGTGTTGATGAAACGCTGAAATTGCATCCGGATTGAATACAACAGTCACCATGCGCACGTTCCTGCATGGGAGTAATGTCTCTAACAGTCTACGCTTTGATCGTTCCCTGGGAGACCAGTAGTAGTTTCCGATGCACATCTGGAGGCTTTCTGTAATCTGTGGACTATCAGAGTGTTGATGAAACACAGAAATTGCATCGGGATTGAATACAACAGTCACCATGAGCACGTTCCTCCATAAAAGTAATGTCTCAAACGGTCTACGCTTTGATCGTTCCCTGGAAGACCGGTAGTAGTTTGCGATGCACATCTGGAGGCTTTCCGTAATCAGTGGACTATCGGAGTGTTGATGAAACACAGAAATTGCATCGGGATTGAATACAGCAGTCACCATGCGCACTTTCCTCCATGGGAGTAATGTGTCTAAATGTCTACGATTTGATCGTTCCCTGGAAGACCAATAGTAGTTGGCGATGCACATCTGGAGGCTTTCCGTAATCAGTGGACTATCAGAGTGTTGATGAAACACTTAAATTGCATCCGGATTGAATACAACAGTCACCATGCGCACGTTCCTGCATGGGAGTAATGTCTCTAACAGTCTACGCTTTGATCGTTCCCTGGAAGACCAGTAGTAGTTTCCGATGCACATCTGGAGGCTTTCTGTAATCTGTGGACTATTACAGTGTTGATGAAACACAGATATTTCATCGGGATTGAATACAACAGCCACCATGCGCACTTTCCTCCATGGCAGTAATGTCTCAAACAGTCTACGTTTTGATCGTTCCCTGGAAGACCAGTAGAAGTTTCCGATGCACATCTGGAGGCTTTCTGTAATCTGTGGACTACCAGAGTGTCGATGAAACACAGAAATTGCATCGGGATTGAATACAACAGTCACCATGCGCACTTTCCTTCATGGGAGTAATTCTCAAACAGTCTACGCTTTGATCGTTCCTGGAAGACCAGTAGTAGTTTCCGATGCACATCTGGGGGCATTCTGTAATCTGTGGACTATCAGAGAGTTGATGAAACACAGAAATTGCTTCGGGATTGAATACAACAGTCACCATGCGCACTTTCCTACATGGGAGTAATGTCTGAAACAGTCTACGCTTTGATCGTTCCCTGGAAGACCAGTAGTAGTTTCTGATGCACATCTCGTGGCATTCTGTAATCTGTGGACTATCAGAGTGTTGATGAAACACAGAAAATGCCAGGGGATTGAATACAACAGTTACCATGCGCACTTTCCTTCATGTGAGTAATGTCTCAAAGAATTTACGATTTGATCGTTCCCTGAAAGACCAGTAGTAGTTTCCGATGCACATCTGGAGGCATTCTGTAATCTGTGGACTATCAGAGTGTTGATCAAACACAGAAATCGCATCGGGATTGAATACAACAGTCACCATCCGCACTTTCCTCCATGGGAGTAATGTCATAAACACTCTACGCTTGGATCGTTCCCAGGAAGACCAGTAGTAGTTTCCGATGCACATCTCGCGGCATTCTGTAATCTGTGGACTATCAGAGTGTTGAAGAAACACAGAAAATGCATCGTGATTGAATACAACAGTCACCATGCGCACTTTCCTCCATGGTAGTAATGTCTCAAAGAGTTTACGCTTTGATCGTTCCCTGGAAGTCCAGTAGTAGTTTCCGATGCACATCTGGATGCATTCTGTAATCTGCGGAGTATCAGAGTGTTGATGAAACACAGATATTTCATCGGGATTGAATACAACAGTCACCATGCGCACTTTCCTCCACGGGAGGTATGTCTCCAACAGTCTACGCTTTGATCGTTTCCTGGAAGACCAGTAGTAGTTTCCGATGCACATCTGGAGGTTTTCTGTAATCTGTGGATTATCAGAGTGTTGATGAAACACAGAAATTGCATCGGGATTGCATACAACCGTCACCAAGTGCACATTCCTGCATAAAAGTAATGTATCAAACAGTCTACGCTTTGATCGTTACCTGGAAGACCAGTAGAAATTTCCGATGAACATCTGGAGGCATTCTGTAATCTGTGGACTATCAGAGTGTTGATGAAACACAGAAATTGCTTCGGGATTGAATACAACAGTCACCATGCGCACTTTCCTCAACAGCTGTAATGTCTCAAACAGTCTACGATTTGATCGTTCCCTGGAAGACCAGTAGTAGTTTCCGATGAACATCTGGAGGCATTCGGTAATCTGTGGACTATCAGAGTGTTGATGAAACACAGAAATTGCATCGGGAATGAATACAACAGTCACCATGAGCACGTTCCTCCATAAAAGTAATGTCTCAAACGGTCTACGCTTTGATCGTTCCCTGGAAGACCGGTAGTAGTTTGCGATGCACATCTGGAGGCTTTCCGTAATCAGTGGACTATCGGAGTGTTGATGAAACACAGAAATTGCATCGGGATTGAATACAGCAGTCACCATGCGCACTTTCCTCCATGGGAGTAATGTCTCTAACTGTCTACGATTTGATCGTTCCCTGGAAGACCAGTAGTAGTTTGCGATGCACATCTGGAGGCTTTCCGTAATCAGTGGACTATCAGAGTGTTGATGAAACGCTGAAATTGCATCCGGATTGAATACAACAGTCACCATTCGCACGTTCCTGCATGGGAGTAATGTCTCTAACAGTCTACGCTTTGATCGTTCCCTGGGAGACCAGTAGTAGTTTCCGATGCACATCTGGAGGCTTTCTGTAATCTGTGGACTATCAGAGTGTTGATGAAACACAGAAATTGCATCGGGATTGAATACAACAGTCACCATGAGCACGTTCCTCCATAAAAGTAATGTCTCAAACGGTCTACGCTTTGATCGTTCCCTGGATGACCGGTAGTAGTTTCCGATGAACATCTGGAGGCATTCTGAAATCTGTGGACTATTACAGTGTTGATGAAACACAGATATTTCATCGGGATTGAATACAACAGCCACCATGCGCACTTTCCTCCATGGCAGTAATGTCTCAAACAGTCTACGTTTTGATCGTTCCCTGGAAGACCAGTAGTAGTTTCCGATGCACATCTGGAGGCATTCTGTAATCTGTGGACTATTACAGTGTTGATGAAACACAGATATTTCATCGGGATTGAATACAACAGCCACCATGCGCACTTTCCTCCATGGCAGTAATGTCTCAAACAGTCTACGTTTTGATCGTTCCCTGGAAGACCAGTAGTAGTTTCCGATGCACATCTGGTGGCATTCTGTAATCTGTGGGCTATCAGAGTGTTGATGAAACACAGAAATTGCATCGGGATTGAATACAACAGTCACCATGAGAACTTTCCTCCATGGGAGTAATGTCTCAAACAGTCTACGCTTTGATCGTTCCCTGGAAGACCAGTAGAAGTTTCCGATACACATCTGGAGGCATTTTGTAATCTGTGGACTATCAGAGTGTTGATGAAACACAGAAATCGCATCGGGATTGAATACAACAGTCACCATCCGCACTTTCCTCCATGGGAGTAATGTGATAAACAGTCTACGCTTTGATCGTTCCCTGGGAGACCAGTAGTAGTTTCCGATGCACATCTGGAGGCTTTCTGTAATCTGTGGACTATCAGAGTGTTGATGAAACACAGAAATTGCATCGGGATTGAATACAACAGTCACCATGAGCACGTTCCTCCATAAAAGTAATGTCTCAAACGGTCTACGCTTTGATCGTTCCTGGAAGACCAGTAGTAGTTTCCGATGCACATCTGGGGGCATTCTGTAATCTGTGGACTATCAGAGAGTTGATGAAACACAGAAATTGCTTCGGGATTGAATACAACAGTCACCATGCGCACTTTCCTACATGGGAGTAATGTCTGAAACAGTCTACGCTTTGATCGTTCCCTGGAAGACCAGTAGTAGTTTCTCATGCACATCTCGTGGCATTCTGTAATCTGTGGACTATCAGAGTGTTGATGAAACACAGAAAATGCCAGGGGATTGAATACAACAGTTACCATGCGCACTTTCCTCCATGGCAGTAATGTCTCAAACAGTCTACGTTTTGATCGTTCCCTGGAAGACCAGTAGTAGTTTCCGATGCACATCTGGTGGCATTCTGTAATCTGTGGGCTATCAGAGTGTTGATGAAACACAGAAATTGCATCGGGATTGAATACAACAGTCACCATGAGAACTTTCCTCCATGGGAGTAATGTCTCAAACAGTCTACGCTTTGATCATTCCCTGGAAGACCAGTAGAAGTTTCCGATACACATCTGGAGGCATTTTGTAATCTGTGGACTATCAGAGTGTTGATGAAACACAGAAATCGCATCGGGATTGAATACAACAGTCACCATCCGCACTTTCCTCCATGGGAGTAATGTGATAAACAGTCTACGCTTTGATCGTTCCCTGGAAGTCCAGTAGTAGTTTCCGATGCACATCTGGATGCATTCTGTAATCTGCGGAGTATCAGAGTGTTGATGAAACACAGATATTTCATCGGGATTGAATACAACAGTCACCATGCGCACTTTCCTCCACGGGAGGTATGTCTCCAACAGTCTACGCTTTGATCGTTTCCTGGAAGACCAGTAGTAGTTTCCGATGCACATCTGGAGGTATTCTGTAATCTGTGGATTATCAGAGTGTTGATGAAACACAGAAATTGCATCGGGATTGCATACAACCGTCACCAAGTGCACATTCCTGCATAAAAGTAATGTATCAAACAGTCTACGCTTTGATCGTTACCTGGAAGACCAGTAGAAATTTCCGATGAACATCTGGAGGCATTCTGTAATCTGTGGACTATCAGAGTGTTGATGAAACACAGAAATTGCTTCGGGATTGAATACAACAGTCACCATGCGCACTTTCCTCAACAGCTGTAATGTCTCAAACAGTCTACGATTTGATCGTTCCCTGGAAGACCAGTAGTAGTTTCCGATGAACATCTGGAGGCATTCTGTAATCTGTGGACTATCAGAGTGTTGATGAAACACAGAAATTGCATCGGGATTGAATACAACAGTCACCATGAGCACGTTTCTCCATAAAAGTAATGTCTCAAACGGTCTACGCTTTGATCGTTCCCTGGAAGACCGGTAGTAGTTTGCGATGCACATCTGGAGGCTTTCCGTAATCAGTGGACTATCGGAGTGTTGATGAAACACAGAAATTGCATCGGGATTGAATACAGCAGTCACCATGCGCACTTTCCTCCATGAGAGTAATGTCTCTAACTGTCCACGATTTGATCGTTCCCTGGAAGACCAGTAGTAGTTTGCGATGCACATCTGGAGGCTTTCCGTAATCAGTGGACTATCAGAGTGTTGATGAAACGCTGAAATTGCATCCGGATTGAATACAACAGTCACCATGCGCACGTTCCTGCATGGGAGTAATGTCTCTAACAGTCTACGCTTTGATCGTTCCCTGGGAGACCAGTAGTAGTTTCCGATGCACATCTGGAGGCTTTCTGTAATCTGTGGACTATCAGAGTGTTGATGAAACACAGAAATTGCATCGGGATTGAATACAACAGTCACCATGAGCACGTTCCTCCATAAAAGTAATGTCTCAAACGGTCTACGCTTTGATCGTTCCCTGGAAGACCGGTAGTAGTTTCCGATGAACATCTGGAGGCATTCTGAAATCTGTGGACTATTACAGTGTTGATGAAACACAGATATTTCATCGGGATTGAATACAACAGCCACCATGCGCACTTTCCTCCATGGCAGTAATGTCTCAAACAGTCTACGTTTTGATCGTTCCCTGGAAGACCAGTAGTAGTTTCCGATGCACATCTGGAGGCATTCTGTAATCTGTGGACTATTACAGTGTTGATGAAACACAGATATTTCATCGGGATTGAATACAACAGCCACCATGCGCACTTTCCTCCATGGCAGTAATGTCTCAAACAGTCTACGTTTTGATCGTTCCCTGGAAGACCAGTAGTAGTTTCCGATGCACATCTGGTGGCATTCTGTAATCTGTGGGCTATCAGAGTGTTGATGAAACACAGAAATTGCATCGGGATTGAATACAACAGTCACCATGAGAACTTTCCTCCATGGGAGTAATGTCTCAAACAGTCTACGCTTAGATCGTTCCCTGGAAGACCAGTAGAAGTTTCCGATACACATCTGGAGGCATTTTGTAATCTGTGGACTATCAGAGTGTTGATGAAACACAGAAATCGCATCGGGATTGAATACAACAGTCACCATCCGCACTTTCCTCCATGGGAGTAATGTGATAAACAGTCTACGCTTGGATCGTTCCCAGGAAGACCAGTAGTAGTTTCCGATGCACATCTCGCGGCATTCTGTAATCTGTGGACTATCAGAGTGTTGAAGAAACACAGAAAATGCATCGTGATTGAATACGACAGTCACCATGCGCACTTTCCTCCATGGTAGTAATGTCCCAAGGAGTTTACGCTTTGATCGTTCCCTGGAAGTCCAGTAGTAGTTTCCGATGCACATCTGGATGCATTCTGTAATCTGCGGAGTATCAGAGTGTTGATGAAACACAGAAATTGCATCGGGATTGAATACAACAGTCACCATGCGCCCTTTCCTCCGTGGGAGTAATTCTCAAACAGTCTACGCTTTGATCGTTCCCTGGAAGACCAATAGTAGTTTCCGATGCACATCTGGTGGCATTCTGTAATCTGTGGTCTATCAGAGTGTTGATGAAACACAGATATTTCATCGGGATTTAATACAACAGTCACCATGCGCACTTTCCTCCACGGGAGGTATGTCTCCAACAGTCCACGCTTTGATCGTTCCCTGGAAGACCAGTAGTAGTTTCCGATGCACATCTGGAGGTATTCTGTAATCTGTGGATTATCAGAGTGTTGATGAAACACAGAAATTGCATCGGGATTGCATACAACAGTCACCATGCGCACTTTCCTATACAGCTGTAATATCTCAAACAGTCTACGATTTGATCGTTCCCTGGAAGACCAGTAGTAGTTTCCGATGAACATCTGGAGGCATTCTGTAATCTGTGGACTATCAGAGTGTTGATGAAACACAGAAATTGCATCGGGATTGAATACAACAGTCACCATGAGCACGTTCCTCCATAAAAGTAATGTCTCAAACGGTCTACGCTTTGATCGTTCCCTGGAAGACCGGTAGTAGTTTGCGATGCACATCTGGAGGCTTTCCGTAATCAGTGGACTATCGGAGTGTTGATGAAACACAGAAATTGCATCGGGATTGAATACAGCAGTCACCATGCGCACTTTCCTCCATGGGAGTAATGTCTCTAACTGTCTACGATTTGATCGTTCCCTGGAAGACCAATAGTAGTTGGCGATGCACATCTGGAGGCTTTCCGTAATCAGTGGACTATCAGAGTGTTGATGAAACACTGAAATTGCATCCGGATTGAATACAACAGTCACCATGCGCACGTTCCTGCATGGGAGTAATGTCTCTAACAGTCTACGCTTTGATCGTTCCCTGGAAGACCAGTAGAAGTTTCCGATGCACATCTGGAGGCTTTCTGTAATCTGTGGACTATCAGAGTGTTGATGAAACACAGAAATTGCATCGGGATTGAATACAACAGTCACCATGAGCACGTTCCTCCATAAAAGTAATGTCTCAAACGGTCTACGCTTTGATCGTTCCCTGGAAGACCGGTAGTAGTTTCCGATGAACATCTGGAGGCATTCTGTAATCTGTGGACTATTACAATGTTGATGAAACACAGATATTTCATCGGGATTGAATACAACAGCCACCATGCGCACTTTCCTCCATGGCAGTAATGTCTCAAACAGTCTACGTTTTGATCGTTCCCTGGAAGACCAGTAGTAGATTCCGATGCACATCTGGAGGCTTTCTGTAATCTGTGGACTACCAGAGTGTTGATGAAACACAGAAATTGCATCGGGATTGAATACAACAGTCACCATGCGCACTTTCCTTCATGGGAGTAATTCTCAAACAGTCTACGCTTTGATCGTTCCTGGAAGACCAGTAGTAGTTTCCGATGCACATCTGGGGGCATTCTGTAATCTGTGGACTATCAGAGAGTTGATGAAACACAGAAATTGCTTCGGGATTGAATACAACAGTCACCATGCGCACTTTCCTCCATGGGGGTAATGTCTGAAACAGTCTACGCTTTGATCGTTCCCTGGAAGACCAGTAGTAGTTTCTGATGCACATCTCGTGGCATTCTGTAAATCTGTGGACTATCAGAGTGTTGATGAAACACAGAAAATGCCAGGGGATTGAATACAACAGTTACCATGCGCACTTTCCTTCATGTGAGTAATGTCTCAAAGAATTTACGATTTGATCGTTCCCTGAAAGACCAGTAGTAGTTTCCGATGCACATCTGGAGGCATTCTGTAATCTGTGGACTATCAGAGTGTTGATGAAACACAGAAATTGCATCGGGATTGAATACAACAGTCACCATGCGCTTATTACTCCATAAAAGTAATATCTCAAACAGTCTACGCTTTGATCGTTCCCTGTAAGACCAGTAGTAGTTTCCGATGCACATCTGGTGGCATTCTGTAATCTGTGGGCTATCAGAGTGTTGATGAAACACAGAAATTGCATCGGAATTGAATACAACAGTCACCATGAGAACTTTCCTCCATGGGAGTAATGTCTCAAACAGTCTACGCTTTGATCGTTCCCTGGAAGACCAGTAGAAGTTTCCGATACACATCTGGAGGCATTCTGTAATCTGTGGACTATCAGAGTGTTGATGAAACACAGAAATTGCATCGGGATTGAATACAGCAGTCACCATGCGCACTTTCCTCCATGGGAGTAATGTCTCTAACAGTCTACGCTTTGATCGTTCCCTGGAAGACCAGTAGTAGTTGCCGATGCACATCTGGAGGCTTTCTGTAATCAGTGGACTATCAGAGTGTTGATGAAACACAGAAATTGCATCAGGTTTCGAATACCACAGTTACCATGCGCACTTTCCTCCATGGGAGTAATGTCTCAAACAGTCTACGCTTTGATCGATCCTTGGAAGACCAGTAGTAGTTTCCGATTAACATCTGGAGGCATTCTGTAATCTGTGGACTATCAGAGTGTTTATGAATCACAGAAATTGCATTGGGATTGAATACAACAGTCACCATGCGCACTTTCCTCCATGGGAGTAATGTCCCAAACAGTCTGCGCTTTGATCGTTCAATGGAAGACCAGTAGTACTTTCCGATGATCATCGGGAGGCATTCTGTAATCTGTGGACTATCAGAGTGTTGATGAAACACAGAAATTGCTTCGGGATTGAATACAACAGTCACCATGCGCACTTTCCTCCATGGGGGTAATGTCTGAAACAGTCTACGCTTTGATCGTTCCCTGGAAGACCAGTAGTAGTTTCTGATGCACATCTCGTGGCATTCTGTAATCTGTGGACTATCAGAGTGTTGATGAAACACAGAAAATGCCAGGGGATTGAATACAACAGTTACCATGCGCACTTTCCTTCATGTGAGTAATGTCTCAAAGAATTTACGATTTGATCGTTCCCTGAAAGACCAGTAGTAGTTTCCGATGCACATCTGGAGGCATTCTGTAATCTGTGGACTATCAGAGTGTTGATGAAACACAGAAATTGCATCGGGATTGAATACAACAGTCACCATGCGCTTATTCCTCCATAAAAGTAATATCTCAAACAGTCTACGCTTTGATCGTTCCCTGTAAGACCAGTAGTAGTTTCCGATGCACATCTGGTGGCATTCTGTAATCTGTGGGCTATCAGAGTGTTGATGAAACACAGAAATTGCATCGGGATTGAATACAACAGTCACCATGAGAACTTTCCTCCATGGGAGTAATGTCTCAAACAGTCTACGCTTTGATCGTTCCCTGGAAGACCAGTAGAAGTTTCCGATACACATCTGGAGGCATTCTGTAATCTGTGGACTATCAGAGTGTTGATGAAACACAGAAATTGCATCGGGATTGAATACAGCAGTCACCATGCGCACTTTCCTCCATGGGAGTAATGTCTCTAACAGTCTACGCTTTGATCGTTCCCTGGAAGACCAGTAGTAGTTGCCGATGCACATCTGGAGGCTTTCTGTAATCAGTGGACTATCAGAGTGTTGATGAAACACAGAAATTGCATCAGGTTTCGAATACCACAGTTACCATGCGCACTTTCCTCCATGGGAGTAATGTCTCAAACAGTCTACGCTTTGATCGATCCTTGGAAGACCAGTAGTAGTTTCCGATTAACATCTGGAGGCATTCTGTAATCTGTGGACTATCAGAGTGTTTATGAATCACAGAAATTGCATCGGGATTGAATACAACAGTCACCATGCGCACTTTCCTCCATGGGAGTAATGTCCCAAACAGTCTGCGCTTTGATCGTTCAATGGAAGACCAGTAGTACTTTCCGATGAACATCGGGAGGCATTCTGTAATCTGTGGACTATCAGAGTGTTGATGAAACACAGAAATTGCTTCGGGATTGAATACAACAGTCACCATGCGCACTTTCCTCCAAAGCTGTAATGTCTCAAACAGTCTACGATTTGATCGTTCCCTGGAAGACCAGTAGTAGTTTCCGATGAACATCTGGAGGCATTCTGTAATCTGTGGACTATCAGAGTGTTCATGAAACACAGAAATTGCATCGGGATTGAATACAACAGTCACCATCCGCACTTTCCTCCATGGGAGTAATGTCATAAACAGTCTACGCTTGGATCGTTCCCAGGAAGACCAGTAGTAGTTTCCGATGCACATCTCGCGGCATTCTGTAATCTGTGGACTATCAGAGTGTTGAAGAAACACAGAAATTGCATCGGGATTGAATACAACAGTCACCATGAGCACATTCCTCCATAAAAGTAATGTCTCATACAGTCTACGCTTTGATCGTTCCCTGGAAGACCAGTAGTAGTTTCCGATGCACATCTAGAGGCTTTCTGTAATCTGTGGACTATCAGAGTGTTGATGAAACACAGAAATTGCATCGGGATTGAAAACAACATTCACCATGCGCACTTTCCTCCATTGGAGTAATGTCCCAAACAGTCTACGATTGATCGTTCCCTGGAAGACAAGTAGTAAATTCCGATTAACATCTGGAGGCATTCTGTAATCTGTGGACTATCAGAGTGTTGATGAAACACAGAAATTGCATCGGGATTGAATACAACAGTCACCATGCGCACTTTCCTCCATGGGAGTAATGTTTCAAAGAGTCCACGCTTTGATCATTCCCTGGAAGACCAGTAGTAGTTTCCGATGCACATCTGGAGGCATTGTATAATCTGTGTACTATAAGAGTGTTGATGAAACACAGAAATTGCATCGGGATTGAATACAACAGTCACCATGAGCACATTCCTCCATAAAAGTAATGTCTCATACAGTCTACGCTTTGATCGTTCCCTGGAAGACCAGTAGTAGTTTCCGATGCTCATCTGGAGGCATTCTGTAATCTGTGGAGTATCAGAGTGTTGATGAAACACAGAAATTGCATCGGGTTTTGAATACCACAGTTACATTGCGCACTTTCCTCCATGGGAGTAATGTCTCTAACAGTCTACACTCTGATCGTTCCCCGGAAGACATGTAGTAGTTTCCGATGCACATCTGGAGGCTTTCTGTAATCTGTGGACTATCAGAGTGTTGATGAAACACAGAAATTGCATCGGGATTGAGTACAACAGTCACCATGCGCACTTTCCTCCACGGGAGGAAATGTCTCAAACAGTCGACGTTTTGATCATTCCCTGGAAGGCCAGTAGTAGTTTCCGATGCACATCTGGTGGCATTCTGTAATCTATGGACTATCAGAGTGTTGATGAAACAAAGAAATTGCATCGGGGTTGAATACAACAGTCACCATGCGCACTTTCCTCCATGGGAGTAATGTCTCAAACAGTCTACGCTTTGATCGTTCCCTGGAAGACCGGTAGTAGTTTGCGATGCACATCTGGAGGCTTTCCGTAATCAGTGGACTATCGGAGTGTTGATGAAACACAGAAATTGCATCGGGATTGAATACAGCAGTCACCATGCGCACTTTCCTCCACAGCTGTAATATCTCAAACAGTCTACGATTTGATCGTTCCCTGGAAGACCAGTAGTAGTTTCCGATGAACATCTGGAGGCATTCTGTAATCTGTGGACTATCAGAGTGTTGATGAAACACAGAAATTTTATCGGGATTGAATACAACAGTCACCATGAGCACGTTCCTCCATAAAAGTAATGTCTCAAACGGTCTACGCTTTGATCGTTCCCTGGAAGACCGGTAGTAGTTTGCGATGCACATCTGGAGGCTTTCCGTAATCAGTGGACTATCGGAGTGTTGATGAAACACAGAAATTGCATCGGGATTGAATACAGCAGTCACCATGCGCACTTTCCTCCATGGGAGTAATGTCTCTAACTGTCTACGATTTGATCGTTCCCTGGAAGACCAATAGTAGTTGGCGATGCACATCTGGAGGCTTTCCGTAATCAGTGGACTATCAGAGTGTTGATGAAACACTGAAATTGCATCCGGATTGAATACAACAGTCACCATGCGCACGTTCCTGCATGGGAGTAATGTCTCTAACAGTCTACGCTTTGATCGTTCCCTGGAAGACCAGTAGTAGTTTCCGATGCACATCTGGAGGCTTTCTGTAATCTGTGGACTATCAGAGTGTTGATGAAACACAGAAATTGCATCGGGATTGAATACAACAGTCACCATGAGCACGTTCCTCCATAAAAGTAATGTCTCAAACGGTCTACGCTTTGATCGTTCCCTGGAAGACCGGTAGTAGTTTCCGATGAACATCTGGAGGCATTCTGTAATCTGTGGACTATTACAATGTTGATGAAACACAGATATTTCATCGGGATTGAATACAACAGCCACCATGCGCACTTTCCTCCATGGCAGTAATGTCTCAAACAGTCTACGTTTTGATCGTTCCCTGGAAGACCAGTAGTAGTTTCCGATGCACATCTGGAGGCTTTCTGTAATCTGTGGACTACCAGAGTGTTGATGAAACACAGAAATTGCATCGGGATTGAATACAACAGTCACCATGCGCACTTTCCTTCATGGGAGTAATTCTCAAACAGTCTACGCTTTGATCGTTCCTGGAAGACCAGTAGTAGTTTCCGATGCACATCTGGGGGCATTCTGTAATCTGTGGACTATCAGAGAGTTGATGAAACACAGAAATTGCTTCGGGATTGAATACAACAGTCACCATGCGCACTTTCCTCCATGGGGGTAATGTCTGAAACAGTCTACGCTTTGATCGTTCCCTGGAAGACCAGTAGTAGTTTCTGATGCACATCTCGTGGAATTCTGTAAATCTGTGGACTATCAGAGTGTTGATGAAACACAGAAAATGCCAGGGGATTGAATACAACAGTTACCATGCGCACTTTCCTTCATGTGAGTAATGTCTCAAAGAATTTACGATTTGATCGTTCCCTGAAAGACCAGTAGTAGTTTCCGATGCACATCTGGAGGCATTCTGTAATCTGTGGACTATCAGAGTGTTGATGAAACACAGAAATTGCATCGGGATTGAATACAACAGACACCATGCGCTTATTACTCCATAAAAGTAATATCTCCAACAGTCTACGCTTTGATCGTTCCCTGTAAGACCAGTAGTAGTTTCCGATGCCCATCTGGTGGCATTCTGTAATCTGTGGGCTATCAGAGTGTTGATGAAACACAGAAATTGCATCGGGATTGAATACAACAGTCACCATGAGAACTTTCCTCCATGGGAGTAATGTCTCAAACAGTCTACGCTTTGATCGTTCCCTGGAAGACCAGTAGAAGTTTCTGATACACATCTGGAGGCATTCTGTAATCTGTGGACTATCAGAGTGTTGATGAAACACAGAAATTGCATCGGGATTGAATACAGCAGTCACCATGCGCACTTTCCTCCATGGGAGTAATGTCTCTAACAGTCTACGCTTTGATCGTTCCCTGGAAGACCAGTAGTAGTTGCCGATGCACATCTGGAGGCTTTCTGTAATCAGTGGACTATCAGAGTGTTGATGAAACACAGAAATTGCATCAGGTTTCGAATACCACAGTTACCATGCGCACTTTCCTCCATGGGAGTAATGTCTCAAACAGTCTACGCTTTGATCGATCCTTGGAAGACCAGTAGTAGTTTCCGATTAACATCTGGAGGCATTCTGTAATCTGTGGACTATCAGAGTGTTTATGAATCACAGAAATTGCATTGGGATTGAATACAACAGTCACCATGCGCACTTTCCTCCATGGGAGTAATGTCCCAAACAGTCTGCGCTTTGATCGTTCAATGGAAGACCAGTAGTACTTTCCGATGAACATCGGGAGGCATTCTGTAATCTGTGGACTATCAGAGTGTTGATGAAACACAGAAATTGCTTCGGGATTGAATACAACAGTCACCATGCGCACTTTCCTCCATGGGGGTAATGTCTGAAACAGTCTACGCTTTGATCGTTCCCTGGAAGACCAGTAGTAGTTTCTGATGCACATCTCGTGGCATTCTGTAATCTGTGGACTATCAGAGTGTTGATGAAACACAGAAAATGCCAGGGGATTGAATACAACAGTTACCATGCGCACTTTCCTTCATGTGAGTAATGTCTCAAAGAATTTACGATTTGATCGTTCCCTGAAAGACCAGTAGTAGTTTCCGATGCACATCTGGAGGCATTCTGTAATCTGTGGACTATCAGAGTGTTGATGAAACACAGAAATTGCATCGGGATTGAATACAACAGTCACCATGCGCTTATTCCTCCATAAAAGTAATATCTCAAACAGTCTACGCTTTGATCGTTCCCTGTAAGACCAGTAGTAGTTTCCGATGCACATCTGGTGGCATTCTGTAATCTGTGGGCTATCAGAGTGTTGATGAAACACAGAAATTGCATCGGGATTGAATACAACAGTCACCATGAGAACTTTCCTCCATGGGAGTAATGTCTCAAACAGTCTACGCTTTGATCGTTCCCTGGAAGACCAGTAGAAGTTTCCGATACACATCTGGAGGCATTCTGTAATCTGTGGACTATCAGAGTGTTGATGAAACACAGAAATTGCATCGGGATTGAATACAGCAGTCACCATGCTCACTTTCCGCCATGGGAGTAATGTCTCTAACAGTCTACGCTTTGATCGTTCCCTGGAAGACCAGTAGTAGTTGCCGATGCACATCTGGAGGCTTTCTGTAATCAGTGGACTATCAGAGTGTTGATGAAACACAGAAATTGCATCAGGTTTCGAATACCACAGTTACCATGCGCACTTTCCTCCATGGGAGTAATGTCTCAAACAGTCTACGCTTTGATCGATCCTTGGAAGACCAGTAGTAGTTTCCGATTAACATCTGGAGGCATTCTGTAATCTGTGGACTATCAGAGTGTTTATGAATCACAGAAATTGCATCGGGATTGAATACAACAGTCACCATGCGCACTTTCCTCAATGGGAGTAATGTCCCAAACAGTCTGCGCTTTGATCGTTCAATGGAAGACCAGTAGTACTTTCCGATGAACATCGGGAGGCATTCTGTAATCTGTGGACTATCAGAGTGTTGATGAAACACAGAAATTGCTTCGGGATTGAATACAACAGTCACCATGCGCACTTTCCTAAAAAACTGTAATGTCTCAAACAGTCTACGATTTGATCGTTCCCTGGAAGACCAGTAGTAGTTTCCGATGAACATCTGGAGGAATTCTGTAATCTGTGGACTATCAGAGTGTTCATGAAACACAGAAATTGCATCGGGATTGAATACAACAGTCACCATCCGCACTTTCCTGAATGGGAGTAATGTCTGAAACAGTCTACGCTTTGATCGTTCCCTGGAAGTCCAGTAGTAGTTTCCGATGCACATCTGGATGCATTCTGTAATCTGCGGAGTATCAGAGTGTTGATGAAACACAGAAATTGCATCGGGATTGAATACCACAGTCACCATGCGCCCTTTCCTCCGTGGGAGTAATTCTCAAACGGTCTACGCTTTGATCGTTCCCTGGAAGACCAATAGTAGTTTCCGATGCACATCTGGTGGCATTCTGTAGTCTGTGGTCTATCAGAGTGTTGATGAAACACAGATATTTCATCGGGATTGAATACAACAGTCACCATGCGCACTTTCCTCCACGGGAGGTATGTCTCCAACAGTCTACGCTTTGATCGTTCCATGGAAGACCAGTAGTAGTGTCCGATGCACATCTGGAGGTATTCTGTAATCTGTGGATTATCAGAGTGTTGATGAAACACAGAAACTGCATCGGGATTGCATACAACAGTCACCAAGTGCACATTCCTGCATAAAAGTAAAGTATCAAACAGTCTACGCTTTGATCGTTACCTGGAAGACCAGTAGAAATTTTCGATGAACATCTGGAGGCATTCTGTAATCTGTGGACTATCAGAGTGTTGATGAAACACAGAAATTGCTTCGGGATTGAATACAACAGTCACCATGCGCACTTTCCTCCACAGCTGTAATGTCTCAAACAGTCTACGATTTGATCGTTCCCTGGAAGACCAGTAGTAGTTTCCGATGAACATCTGGAGGCATTCTGTAATCTGTGGACTATCAGAGTGTTCATGAAACACAGAAATTGCATGGGGATTGAATACAACAGTCACCATCCGCACTTTCCTGAATGGGAGTAATGTCTGAAACAGTCTACGCTTTGATCGTTCCCGTGAAGACCAGTAGTAGTTTCCGATGCACATTTCTGGCATTCTGTAATCTGTGGACTATCGGAGTGTTGATGAAACACAGAAATTGCATCGGGATTCAATACAACAGTCTCCATGCGCAGTTTCCTCCATGGGAGTAATGTCTCTAACAGTCTACGCTTTGATCGTTCCCTGGAAGACCAGTAGTAGTTTCCGATGCACATCTAGAGGCTTTCTGTAATCTGTGGACTATCAGAGTGTTGATGAAACACAGAAATTGCATCGGGATTGAAAACAACATTCACCATGCGCACTTTCCTCCATTGGAGTAATGTCCCAAACAGTCTACGATTGATCGTTCCCTGGAAGACAAGTAGTAAATTCCGATTAACATCTGGAGGCATTCTGTAATCTGTGGACTATCAGAGTGTTGATGAAACACAGAAATTGCATCGGGATTGAATACAACAGTCACCATGCGCACTTTCCTCCATGGGAGTAATGTTTCAAAGAGTCCACGCTTTGATCATTCCCTGGAAGACCAGTAGTAGTTTCCGATGCACATCTGGAGGCATTGTATAATCTGTGTACTATAAGAGTGTTGATGAAACACAGAAATTGCATCGGGATTGAATACAACAGTCACCATGAGCACATTCCTCCATAAAAGTAATGTCTCATACAGTCTACGCTTTGATCGTTCCCTGGAAGACCAGTAGTAGTTTCCGATGCACATCTGGAGGCATTCTGTAATCTGTGGACTATTAGAGTGTTGATGAAACATAGAAATTGCATCGGGATTGAATACAACAACCACCATGCGCACTTTCCTCCATGGGAGTAATGTCTCAAACAGTCTACGCTTTGATCGTTCCCTGGAAGACCAGTAGTAGTTTCCGATGCTCATCTGGAGGCATTCTGTAATCTGTGGAGTATCAGAGTGTTGATGAAACACAGAAATTGCATCGGGTTTTGAATACCACAGTTACATTGCGCACTTTCCTCCATGGGAGTAATGTCTCTAACAGTCTACGCTCTGATCGTTCCCCGGAAGACAAGTAGTAGTTTCCGATGCACATCTGGAGGCTTTCTGTAATCTGTGGACTATCAGAGTGTTGTTGAAACACAGAAATTGCATCGGGATTGAGTACAACAGTCACCATGCGCACTTTCCTCCACGGGAGGAAATGTCTCAAACAGTCGACGTTTTGATCATTCCCTGGAAGGCCAGTAGTAGTTTCCGATGCACATCTGGTGGCATTCTGTAATCTATGGACTATCAGAGTGTTGATGAAACAAAGAAATTGCATCGGGGTTGAATACAACAGTCACCATGCGCACTTTCCTCCATGGGAGTAATGTCTCAAACAGTCTACGCTTTGATCGTTCCCTGGAAGACCAGTAGTAATTTCCGATGCACATCTGGAGGCATTCTGTAATCTGTGGAGTATCAGAGTGTTGATGAAACACAGATATTGCATCGGGATTGAATAGAACATTTACCATGCGCACTTTTCTCCATGGGAGTGATGTCTGAAACAGTCTACGCTTTGATCGTTCCCTGGAAGACCAAAAGTAGTTTCCGATGCATATCTGGAGGCTTTCTGTAATCTGTGGACTATCAGAGTGTTGATGAAACACAGAAATTGCATCGGGATTGAAAACAACATTCACCATGCGCACTTTCCTCCATTGGAGTAATGTCCCAAACAGTCTACGCTTTTATCGTTCCCTGGAAGACCAGTAGTAGTTTCCGATTAACATCTGGAGGCATTCTGTAATCTGTGGACTATCAGAGTGTTGATGAAATACAGAAATTGCATCGGGATTGAATACAACAGTCACCATGCGCAGTTCCTCCATGGGAGTAATGTTTCAAAGAGTCCACGCTTTGATCGTTCCCTGGAAGACCAGTAGTAGTTTCCGATGCACATCTGGATGCATTGTGTTATCTGTGTACTATCAGAGTGTTGATGAAACACAGAAATTGCATCGGGATTGAATACAACAGTCACCATGAGCACAGTCCTCCATAAAAGTAATGTCTCAATCAGTATACGCTTTGATCGTTCCCTGGAAGACCAGTAGTAGTTTCCGATGCACATCTGGAGGCATTCTGTAATCTGTGGACCATTAGAGTGTTGATGAAACACAGAAATTGCATCGGGATTGAATACAACAACCACCATGCGCACATTCCTCCATGGAAGTAATGTCTCAAACAGTCTACGCTTTGATCGTTCCCTGGAAGACCAGTAGTAGTTTCCGATGCTCATCTGGAGGCATACTGTAATCTGTGGAGTATCAGAGTGTTGATGAAACACAGAAATTGCATCAGGTTTTGAATACCACAGTTACCATGCGCACTTTCCTCCATGGGAGTAATGTCTCTAACAGTCTACGCTTTGATCGTTCCCCAGAAGACAAGTAGTAGTTTCCGATGCACATCTGCTGGCTTTCTGTAATCTGTGGACTATCAGAGTGTTGATGAAACACAGAAATTGCATCGGGATTGAATACAACTTTTACCATGCGCACTTTCCTCCATGGGAGTAATGTCTCTAACAGTCTATGCTTTGATCTTCCTCTGGAAGGCCAGTAGTAGTTTCCGATGCACATCTGGAGGCTTTCTGTAATCTGTGGACTATCAGAGTGTTGATGAAACACAGAAATTGCATCGGGATTGAAAACAACATTCACCATGCGCACTTTCCTCCAAGGGAGTAATTCGCAAACAGTCTATGCTTTGATCGTTCCCTGGAAGACCAGTAGTAGTTTCCGATGCACATCGGTAGGCATTCTGTAATCTGTGGACTATCAGAGTGTTGATGAAACACAGAAATTGCATCGGGATTGAATACAACAGTCACCATGCGCACTTTCCTCCATGGGAGTAATGACCCAAACGGTCTACGATCTGATCGTTCCCTGGAAGACCTGTAGTAGTTTCCGATGCACATCGGGAGGCATTCTGTAATCTGTGGACTATCAGAGTGTTGATGAAACACAGAAATTGCATCGGGATTGAAAACAACATTCACCATGCGCACTTTCCTCCAAGGGAGTAATTCTCAAACAGTCTATGCTTTGATCGTTCCCTGGAAGACCAGTAGTAGTTTCCGATGCACATCGGTAGGCATTCTGTTATCTGTGGACTATCAGAGTGTTGATGAAACACAGAAATAGCATCGGGATTGAATACAACAGTCACCATGCGCACTTTCCTCCATGGGAGTAATGTCCCAAACAGTCTACGATCTGATCGTTCCCTGGAAGACCAGTAGTAGTTTCCGATGCACATCGGGAGGCATTCTGTAATCTGTGGACTATCAGAGTGTTGATGAAACACAGAAATTGCATCGGGATTGAATACAACAGTCACCATGCGCACTTTCCTCCATGGGAGTAATGGCTCAAACAGTCTACGCTTTGATCGTTAACTGGAAGACCAGTAGTAGTTTCCGATGCACATCTGGTGGCATTCTGTAATCTGTGGACTATCAGAGTGTTGATGAAACACAGAAAATGTATCGGGATTGATTACAACATTTACCATGCGCACTTTCCTCAATGGGAGTAATGTCCCAAAGAGTTTACGATTTGATCGTTCCCTGAAAGGCCAGTAGTAGTTTCCGATGCACATCTGGAGGCATTCTGTAATCTGTGGACTATCAGAGTGTTGATGAATCACAGAAATTGCTTCGGGATTGAATACAACAGTCTCCATGCGCAGTTTCCTCCATGGGAGTAATGTCTTAAACAGTCGACGATTTGATCGTTCCCTGGAAGAACAGAAGTAGTTTCAATTGCAAATCTGGAGGCATTCTGTAATCTGTGGACTATCAGAGTGTTCATGAAACACAGAAATTGCATCGGGATTGAATACAACAGTCACCATCCGCACTTTCCTGAATGGGAGTAATGTCTGAAACAGTCGACGTTTTGATCATTCCCTGGAAGGCCAGTAGTAGTTTCCGATGCACATCTGGTGGCATTCTGTAATCTATGGACTATCAGAGTGTTGATGAAACAAAGAAATTGCATCGGGGTTGAATACAACAGTCACCATGCGCACTTTCCTCCATGGGAGTAATGTCTCAAACAGTCTACGCTTTGATCGTTCCCTGGAAGACCAGTAGTAATTTCCGATGCACATCTGGAGGCATTCTGTAATCTGTGGAGTATCAGAGTGTTGATGAAACACAGATATTGCATCGGGATTGAATAGAACATTTACCATGCGCACTTTTCTCCATGGGAGTGATGTCTGAAACAGTCTACGCTTTGATCGTTCCCTGGAAGACCAAAAGTAGTTTCCGATGCACATCTGGAGGCTTTCTGTAATCTGTGGACTATCAGAGTGTTGATGAAACACAGAAATTGCATCGGGATTGAAAACAACATTCACCATGCGCACTTTCCTCCATTGGAGTAATGTCCCAAACAGTCTACGCTTTGATCGTTCCCTGGAAGACCAGTAGTAGTTTCCGATTAACATCTGGAGGCATTCTGTAATCTGTGGACTATCAGAGTGTTGATGAAATACAGAAATTGCATCGGGATTGAATACAACAGTCACCATGCGCAGTTCCTCCATGGGAGTAATGTTTCAAAGAGTCCACGCTTATATCGTTCCCTGGAAGACCAGTAGTAGTTTCCGATGCACATCTGGATGCATTGTGTAATCTGTGTACTATCAGAGTGTTGATGAAACACAGAAATTGCATCGGGATTGAATACAACAGTCACCATGAGCACAGTCCTCCATAAAAGTAATGTCTCAATCAGTATACGCTTTGATCGTTCCCTGGAAGACCAGTAGTAGTTTACGATGCACATCTGGAGGCATTCTGTAATCTGTGGACCATTAGAGTGTTGATGAAACACAGAAATTGCATCGGGATTGAATACAACAACCACCATGCGCACATTCCTCCATGGTAGTAATGTCTCAAACAGTCTACGCTTTGATCGTTCCCTGGAAGACCAGTAGTAGTTTCCGATGCTCATCTGGAGGCATACTGTAATCTGTGGAGTATCAGAGTGTTGATGAAACACAGAAATTGCGTCAGGTTTTGAATACCACAGTTACCATGCGCACTTTCCTCCATGGGAGTAATGTCTCTAACAGTCTACGCTTTCATCGTTCCCCAGAAGACAAGTAGTAGTTTCCGATGCACATCTGCTGGCTTTCTGTAATCTGTGGACTATCAGAGTGTTGATGAAACACAGAAATTGCATCGGGATTGAATACAACTTTTACCATGCGCACTTTCCTCCATGGGAGTAATGTCTCTAACAGTCTATGCTTTGATCTTCCTCTGGAAGGCCAGTAGTAGTTTCCGATGCACATCTGGAGGCTTTCTGTAATCTGTGGACTATCAGAGTGTTGATGAAACACAGAAATTGCATCGGGATTGAAAACAACATTCACCATGCGCACTTTCCTCCAAGGGAGTAATTCGCAAACAGTCTATGCTTTGATCGTTCCCTGGAAGACCAGTAGTAGTTTCCGATGCACATCGGTAGGCATTCTGTAATCTGTGGACTATCAGAGTGTTGATGAAACACAGAAATTGCATCGGGATTGAATACAACAGTCACCATGCGCACTTTCCTCCATGGGAGTAATGACCCAAACGGTCTACGATCTGATCGTTCCCTGGAAGACCAGTAGTAGTTTCCGATGCACATCGGGAGGCATTCTGTAATCTGTGGACTATCAGAGTGTTGATGAAACACAGAAATTGCATCGGGATTGAAAACAACATTCACCATGCGCACTTTCCTCCAAGGGAGTAATTCTCAAACAGTCTATGCTTTGATCGTTCCCTGGAAGACCAGTAGTAGTTTCCGATGCACATCGGTAGGCATTCTGTTATCTGTGGACTATCAGAGTGTTGATGAAACACAGAAATAGCATCGGGATTGAATACAACAGTCACCATGCGCACTTTCCTCCATGGGAGTAATGTCCCAAACAGTCTACGATCTGATCGTTCCCTGGAAGACCAGTAGTAGTTTCCGATGCACATCGGGAGGCATTCTGTAATCTGTGGACTATCAGAGTGTTGATGAAACACAGAAATTGCATCGGGATTGAATACAACAGTCACCATGCGCACTTTCCTCCATGGGAGTAATGGCTCAAACAGTCTACGCTTTGATCGTTAACTGGAAGACCAGTAGTAGTTTCCGATGCACATCTGGTGGCATTCTGTAATCTGTGGACTATCAGAGTGTTGATGAAACACAGAAAATGTATCGGGATTGATTACAACATTTACCATGCGCACTTTCCTCAATGGGAGTAATGTCCCAAAGAGTTTACGATTTGATCGTTCCCTGAAAGGCCAGTAGTAGTTTCCGATGCACATCTGGAGGCATTCTGTAATCTGTGGACTATCAGAGTGTTGATGAATCACAGAAATTGCTTCGGGATTGATTACAACAGTCTCCATGCGCAGTTTCCTCCATGGGAGTAATGTCTTAAACAGTCGACGATTTGATCGTTCCCTGGAAGAACAGAAGTAGTTTCAATTGCAAATCTGGAGGCATTCTGTAATCTGTGGACTATCAGAGTGTTCATGAAACACAGAAATTGCATCGGGATTGAATACAACAGTCACCATCCGCACTTTCCTGAATGGGAGTAATGTCTGAAACAGTCTACGCTTTGATCGTTCCCGGGAAGACCAGTAGTAGTTTCCGATGCACATTTCTGGCATTCTGTAATCTGTGGACTATCGGAGTGTTGATGAAACACAGAAAATGCATCGGGATTGATTACAACAGTTACCATGCGCACTTTCCTCCATGGGAGTAATGTCTCAAAAGTTTACGCTTTGATCGTTCCCTGAAAGACCAGTAGTAGTTTCCGATGCACATCTGGAGGCATTCTGTAATCTGTGGACTATCAGAGTGTTGATGAAACACAGAAATTGCATCGGGATTCAATACAACAGTCTCCATGCGCAGTTTCCTCCATGGGAGTAATGTCTCAAACAGTCTACGCTTTGATCGTTCCCTGGAAGACCAGTAGTAGTTTCCGATGCTCATCTGGAGGCATTCTGTAATCTGCGGAGTATCAGAGTGTTGATGAAACACAGAAATTGCATCGGGTTTTGAATACCACAGTTACATTGCTCACTTTCCTCCATGGGAGTAATGTCTCTAACAGTCTACGCTTTGATCGTTCCCCGGAAGACAAGTAGTAGTTTCCGATGCACATCTGGAGGCTTTCTGTAATCTGTGGACTATCAGAGTGTTGATGAAACACAGAAATTGCATCGGGATTGGGTACAACAGTCACCATGCACACTTTCCTCCACGGGAGATATGTCTCAAACAGTCGACGTTTTGATCGTTCCCTGGAAGACCAGTAGTAGTTTCCGATGCACATCTGGAGGCTTTCTGTAATCTGTGGACTATCAGAGTGTTGATGAAACACAGAAATAGCATCGGGATTGAAAACAACATTCACCATGCGCACTTTCCTCCATTGGAGTAATGTCCCAAACAGTCTACGTTTTGATCGTTCCCTGGAAGACCAGTAGTAGTTTCCGATTAACATCTGGAGGCATTCTGTAATCTGTGGACTATCAGAGTGTTGATGAAATACAGAAATTGCATCGGGATTGAATACAACAGTCACCTTGCGCACTTTCCTCCATGGGAGTAATGTCTCAAACAGTCTACGCTTTGATCGTTCCCTGGAAGACCAGTAGTAATTTCCGATGCACATCTGGAGGCATTCTGTAATCTGTGGAGTATCAGAGTGTTGATGAAACACAGATATTGCATCGGGATTGAATAGAACATTTACCATGCGCACTTTTCTCCATGGGAGTGATGTCTGAAACAGTCTACGCTTTGATCGTTCCCTGGAAGACCAAAAGTAGTTTCCGATGCACATCTGGAGGCTTTCTGTAATCTGTGGACTATCAGAGTGTTGATGAAACACAGAAATTGCATCGGGATTGAAAACAACATTCACCATGCGCACTTTCCTCCATTGGAGTAATGTCCCAAACAGTCTACGCTTTGATCGTTCCCTGGAAGACCAGTAGTAGTTTCCGATTAACATCTGGAGGCATTCTGTAATCTGTGGACTATCAGAGTGTTGATGAAATACAGAAATTGCATCGGGATTGAATACAACAGTCACCATGCGCAGTTCCTCCATGGGAGTAATGTTTCAAAGAGTCCACGCTTATATCGTTCCCTGGAAGACCAGTAGTAGTTTCCGATGCACATCTGGATGCATTGTGTAATCTGTGTACTATCAGAGTGTTGATGAAACACAGAAATTGCATCGGGATTGAATACAACAGTCACCATGAGCACAGTCCTCCATAAAAGTAATGTCTCAATCAGTATACGCTTTGATCGTTCCCTGGAAGACCAGTAGTAGTTTACGATGCACATCTGGAGGCATTCTGTAATCTGTGGACCATTAGAGTGTTGATGAAACACAGAAATTGCATCGGGATTGAATACAACAACCACCATGCGCACATTCCTCCATGGTAGTAATGTCTCAAACAGTCTACGCTTTGATCGTTCCCTGGAAGACCAGTAGTAGTTTCCGATGCTCATCTGGAGGCATACTGTAATCTGTGGAGTATCAGAGTGTTGATGAAACACAGAAATTGCATCAGGTTTTGAATACCACAGTTACCATGCGCACTTTCCTCCATGGGAGTAATGTCTCTAACAGTCTACGCTTTCATCGTTCCCCAGAAGACAAGTAGTAGTTTCCGATGCACATCTGCTGGCTTTCTGTAATCTGTGGACTATCAGAGTGTTGATGAAACACAGAAATTGCATCGGGATTGAATACAACTTTTACCATGCGCACTTTCCTCCATGGGAGTAATGTCTCTAACAGTCTATGCTTTGATCTTCCTCTGGAAGGCCAGTAGTAGTTTCCGATGCACATCTGGAGGCTTTCTGTAATCTGTGGACTATCAGAGTGTTGATGAAACACAGAAATTGCATCGGGATTGAAAACAACATTCACCATGCGCACTTTCCTCCAAGGGAGTAATTCGCAAACAGTCTATGCTTTGATCGTTCCCTGGAAGACCAGTAGTAGTTTCCGATGCACATCGGTAGGCATTCTGTAATCTGTGGACTATCAGAGTGTTGATGAAACACAGAAATTGCATCGGGATTGAATACAACAGTCACCATGCGCACTTTCCTCCATGGGAGTAATGACCCAAACGGTCTACGATCTGATCGTTCCCTGGAAGACCAGTAGTAGTTTCCGATGCACATCGGGAGGCATTCTGTAATCTGTGGACTATCAGAGTGTTGATGAAACACAGAAATTGCATCGGGATTGAAAACAACATTCACCATGCGCACTTTCCTCCAAGGGAGTAATTCTCAAACAGTCTATGCTTTGATCGTTCCCTGGAAGACCAGTAGTAGTTTCCGATGCACATCGGTAGGCATTCTGTTATCTGTGGACTATCAGAGTGTTGATGAAACACAGAAATAGCATCGGGATTGAATACAACAGTCACCATGCGCACTTTCCTCCATGGGAGTAATGTCCCAAACAGTCTACGATCTGATCGTTCCCTGGAAGACCAGTAGTAGTTTCCGATGCACATCGGGAGGCATTCTGTAATCTGTGGACTATCAGAGTGTTGATGAAACACAGAAATTGCATCGGGATTGAATACAACAGTCACCATGCGCACTTTCCTCCATGGGAGTAATGGCTCAAACAGTCTACGCTTTGATCGTTAACTGGAAGACCAGTAGTAGTTTCCGATGCACATCTGGTGGCATTCTGTAATCTGTGGACTATCAGAGTGTTGATGAAACACAGAAAATGTATCGGGATTGATTACAACATTTACCATGCGCACTTTCCTCAATGGGAGTAATGTCCCAAAGAGTTTACGATTTGATCGTTCCCTGAAAGGCCAGTAGTAGTTTCCGATGCACATCTGGAGGCATTCTGTAATCTGTGGACTATCAGAGTGTTGATGAATCACAGAAATTGCTTCGGGATTGATTACAACAGTCTCCATGCGCAGTTTCCTCCATGGGAGTAATGTCTTAAACAGTCGACGATTTGATCGTTCCCTGGAAGAACAGAAGTAGTTTCAATTGCAAATCTGGAGGCATTCTGTAATCTGTGGACTATCAGAGTGTTCATGAAACACAGAAATTGCATCGGGATTGAATACAACAGTCACCATCCGCACTTTCCTGAATGGGAGTAATGTCTGAAACAGTCTACGCTTTGATCGTTCCCGGGAAGACCAGTAGTAGTTTCCGATGCACATTTCTGGCATTCTGTAATCTGTGGACTATCGGAGTGTTGATGAAACACAGAAAATGCATCGGGATTGATTACAACAGTTACCATGCGCACTTTCCTCCATGGGAGTAATGTCTCAAAAGTTTACGCTTTGATCGTTCCCTGAAAGACCAGTAGTAGTTTCCGATGCACATCTGGAGGCATTCTGTAATCTGTGGACTATCAGAGTGTTGATGAAACACAGAAATTGCATCGGGATTCAATACAACAGTCTCCATGCGCAGTTTCCTCCATGGGAGTAATGTCTCAAACAGTCTACGCTTTGATCGTTCCCTGGAAGACCAGTAGTAGTTTCCGATGCTCATCTGGAGGCATTCTGTAATCTGCGGAGTATCAGAGTGTTGATGAAACACAGAAATTGCATCGGGTTTTGAATACCACAGTTACATTGCTCACTTTCCTCCATGGGAGTAATGTCTCTAACAGTCTACGCTTTGATCGTTCCCCGGAAGACAAGTAGTAGTTTCCGATGCACATCTGGAGGCTTTCTGTAATCTGTGGACTATCAGAGTGTTGATGAAACACAGAAATTGCATCGGGATTGGGTACAACAGTCACCATGCACACTTTCCTCCACGGGAGATATGTCTCAAACAGTCGACGTTTTGATCGTTCCCTGGAAGACCAGTAGTAGTTTCCGATGCACATCTGGAGGCTTTCTGTAATCTGTGGACTATCAGAGTGTTGATGAAACACAGAAATAGCATCGGGATTGAAAACAACATTCACCATGCGCACTTTCCTCCATTGGAGTAATGTCCCAAACAGTCTACGTTTTGATCGTTCCCTGGAAGACCAGTAGTAGTTTCCGATTAACATCTGGAGGCATTCTGTAATCTGTGGACTATCAGAGTGTTGATGAAATACAGAAATTGCATCGGGATTGAATACAACAGTCACCTTGCGCAGTTCCTCCATGGGAGTAATGTTTCAAAGAGTCCACGCTTTGATCGTTCCCTGGAAGACCAGTAGTAGTTTCCGATGCACATCTGGATGCATTGTGAAATCTGTGTACTATCAGAGTGTTGATGAAACACTGAAATTGCATCGGGATTAAATACAACAGTCACCATGAGCACAGTCCTCCATAAAAGTAATGTCTCAATCAGTATACGCTTTGATCGTTCCCTGGAAGACCAGTAGTAGATTCCGATGCACATCTGGAGGCATTTTGTAATCTGTGGACTATTAGAGTGTTGATGAAACACAGAAATTGCATCGGGATTGAATACAACAACCACCATGCGCACATTCCTCCATGGTAGTAATGTCTCAAACAGTCTACGCTTTGATCGTTCCCTGGAAGACCAGTAGTAGTTTCCGATGCTCATCTGGAGGCATTCTGTAATCTGTGGAGTATCAGAGTGTTGATGAAACACAGAAATTGCATCAGGTTTCGAATACCACAGTTACCATGCGCTCTTTCCTCCATGGGAGTAATGTCTCTAACAGTCTACGCTTTGATCGTTCCCCAGAAGACAAGTAGTAGTTTCCGATGCACATCTGCAGGCTTTCTGTAATCTGTGGACTATCAGAGTGTTGATGAAACACAGAAATTGCATCGGGATTGAATACAACTTTTACCATGCGCACTTTCCTCCATGGGAACAATGTCTCTAACAGTCTATGCTTTGATCGTCCCCTGGAAGGCCAGTAGTAGTTTCCGATGCACATCTGGATGCTTTCTGTAATCTGTGGACTATCAGAGTGTTGATGAAACACAGAAATTGCATCGGGATTGAAAACAACATTCACCATGCGCACTTTCCTCCAAGGGAGTAATTCTCAAACAGTCTATGCTTTGATCGTTCCCTGGAAGACCAGTAGTAGTTTCCGATGCACATCGGTAGGCATTCTGTAATCTGTGGACTATCAGAGTGTTGATGAAACACAGAAATTGCATCGGGATTGAATACAACAGTCACCATGCGCACTTTCCTCCATGGGAGTAATGGCCCAAACGGTCTACGATCTGATCGTTCCCTGGAAGACCAGTAGTAGTTTCCGATGCACATCGTGAGGCATTCTGTAATCTGTGGACTATCAGAGTGTTGATGAAACACAGAAATTGCATCGGGATTGAAAACAACATTCACCATGCGCACTTTCCTCCAAGGGAGTAATTCTCAAACAGTCTATGCTTTGATCGTTCCCTGGAAGACCAGTAGTTGTTTCCGATGCACATGTGGAGGCATTCTGTAATCTGTGGACTATCAGAGTGTTGATGAATCACAGAAATTGCTTCGGGATTGATAAACAACAGTCTCCATGCGCAGTTTCCTCCATGGGAGTAATGTCTTAAACAGTCTACGCTTTGATCGTTCCCTGGAAGAACAGAAGTAGTTTCAAATGCAAACCTGGAGGCATTCTGTAATCTGTGGACTATCAGAGTATTGATGAAACACAGAAATTGCATCGGGATTGAATACAACAGTCACCATGCGCACTTTCCTCCATGGGAGTAATGTTTCAAAGAGTTCACGCTTTGATCGTTCCCTGGAAGACCAGTAGCAGTTTCCGATGCACATCTGGAGGCATTCTGTAATCTGTGTACTATCAGAGTGTTGATGAAACACAGAAATTGCATCGGGATTGAATACAACAACCACCATGCGCACTTTCCTCCATGGGAGTAATGTCTCAAACAGTCTACGCTGTGATCGTTCCCTGGAAGACCAGTAGTAGTTTCAGATGCTCATCTGGAGGCATTCTGTAATCTGTGGAGTTTCAGAGTGTTGATGAAACACAGAAATTGCAGCGGGATTGAATACAACAATATCCATGCGCACTTTCCTCCATGGGAGTAATGTCTCAAACAGTCTACGCTTTGATCGTTCCCTGGAAGACCAGTAGTAGTTTCCGATGCTCATCTGGAGTCATTCAGTAATCTGTGGAGTTTCAGAGTGTTGATGAAACACAGAAATTGCATCAGGTTTTGAATACTACAGTTACCTTGCGCACTTTCCTCCATGGGAGTAATGTCTCTAACAGTCTCCGCTTTGATCGTTCCCCAGAAGACAAGTAGTAGTTTCCGATGCACATCTGCAGGCTTTCTGTAATCTGTGGACTATCAGAGTGTTGATGAAACACAGAAATTGCATCGGGATTGAATACAACTTTTACCATGCGCACTTTCCTCCATTTGAGTAATGTCTCTAACAGTCTATGCTTTGATCTTCCTCTGGAAGGCCAGTAGTAGTTTCCGATGCACATCTGGAGGCTTTCTGTAATCTGTGGACTATCAGAGTGTTGATGAAACACAGAAATTGCATCGGGATTGAAAACAACATTCACCATGCGCACTTTCCTCCAAGGGAGTAATTCTCAAACAGTCTATGATTTGATCGTTCCCTGGAAGACCAGTAGTAGTTTCCGATGCACATCGGTAGGTATTCTGTAATCTGTGGACTATCAGAGTGTTGATGAAACACAGAAATTGCATCGGGATTGAATACAACAGTCACCATGCGCACTTTCCTCCATGGGAGTAATGACCCAAACGGTCTACGATCTGATCGTTCCCTGGTAGACCAGTAGTAGTTTCCGATGCACATCGGGAGGCATTCTGTAATCTGTGGACTATCAGAGTGTTGATGAAACACAGAAATTGCATCGGGATTGAAAACAACATTCACCATGCGCACTTTCCTCCAAGGGAGTAATTCTCAAACAGTCTATGCTTTGATCGTTCCCTGAAAGGCCAGTAGTAGTTTCCGATGCACATCAGGAGGCATCTTGTAATCTGTGGACTATCAGAGTGTTGATGAATCACAGAAATTGCTTCGGGATTGAATACAACAGTCTCCATGCGCAGTTTCCTCCATGGGAGTAATGTCTTAAACAGTCGACGATTTGATCGTTTCATGGAAGAACAGAAGTAGTTTCAATTGCAAATCTGGAGGCATTCTGTAATCTGTGGACTATCAGAGTGTTCATGAAACACAGAAATTGCATCGGGATTGAATACAACAGTCACCATCCGCACTTTCCTGAATGGGAGTAATGTCTGAAACAGTCTACGCTTTGATCGTTCCCTGGAAGACCAGTAGTAGTTTCCGATGCTCATCTGGAGGCATTCTGTAATCTGTGGAGTATCAGAGTGTTGATGAAACACAGAAATTGCATCGGGTTTTGAATACCACAGTTACATTGCGCACTTTCCTCCATGGGAGTAATGTCTCTAACAGTCTACGCTTTGATCGTTCCCCGGAAGACAAGTAGTAGTTTCCGATGCACATCTGGATGCTTTCTGTAATCTGTGGACTATCAGAGTGTTGATGAAACACAGAAATTGCATCGGGATTGAGTACAACAGTCACCATGCGCACTTTCCTCCACGGGAGATATGCCTCAAACAGTCGACGTTTTGATCGTTCCCTGGAAGACCAGTAGTAGTTTCCGATGCACATCTGGTGGCATTCTGTAATCTATGCACTATCAGAGTGTTGATGAAACAAAGAAATTGCATCGGGGTTGAATACAACAGTCACCATGCGCACTTTCCTCCATGGGAGTAATGTCTCAAACAGTCTACGCTTTGATCGTTCCCTGGAAGACCAGTAGTAGTTTCCGATGCACATCTGGAGGCTTTCTGTAATCTGTGGACTATCAGAGTGTTGATGAAACACAGAAATAGCATCGGGATTGAAAACAACATTCACCATGCGCACTTTCCTCCATTGGAGTAATGTCCCAAACAGTCTACGCTTTGATCGTTCCCTGGAAGACCAGTAGTAGTTTCCGATTAACATCTGGAGGCATTCTGTAATCTGTGGACTATCAGAGTGTTGATGAAATACAGAAATTGCATCGGGATTGAATACAACAGTCACCATGCGCAGTTCCTCCATGGGAGTAATGTTTCAAAGAGTCCACGCTTTGATCGTTCCCTGGAAGACCAGTAGTAGTTTCCGATGCACATCTGGATGCATTGTGTAATCTGTGTACTATCAGAGTGTTGATGAAACACAGAAATTGCATCGGGATTGAATACAACAGTCACCATGAGCACAGACCTCCATAAAAGTAATGTCTCAATCAGTATACGCTTTGATCGTTCCCTGGAAGACCAGTAGTAGTTTCCGATTAACATCTGGAGGCATTCTGTAATCTGTGGACTATCAGAGTGTTGATGAAATACAGAAATTGCATCGGGATTGAATACAACAGTCACCATGCGCAGTTCCTCCATGGGAGTAATGTTTCAAAGAGTCCACGCTTTGATCGTTCCCTGGAAGACCAGTAGTAGTTTCCGATGCACATCTGGATGCATTGTGTAATCTGTGTACTATCAGAGTGTTGATGAAACACAGAAATTGCATCGGGATTGAATACAACAGTCACCATGAGCACAGACCTCCATAAAAGTAATGTCTCAATCAGTATACGCTTTGATCGTTCCCTGGAAGACCAGTAGTAGTTTCCGATGCACATCTGGTGGCATTCTGTAATCTATGCACTATCAGAGTGTTGATGAAACAAAGAAATTGCATCGGGGTTGAATACAACAGTCACCATGCGCACTTTCCTCCATGGGAGTAATGTCTCAAACAGTCTACGCTTTGATCGTTCCCTGGAAGACCAGTAGTAGTTTCCGATTCTCATCTGGAGGCATTCTGTAATCTGTATAGTATCAGAGTGTTGATGAAACACAGAAATTGCATCAGGTTTCGAATACCACAGTTACCATGCGCACTTTCCTCCATGGGAGTAATGTCTCTAACAGTCTATGCTTTGATCGTCCCCTGGAAGGCCAGTAGTAGTTTCCGATGCACATCTGGATACTTTCTGTAATCTGTGGACTATCAGAGTGTTGATGAAACACAGAAATTGCATCGGGATTGAAAACAACATTCACCATGCGCACTTTCCTCCAAGGGAGTAATTCTCAAACAGTCTATGCTTTGATCGTTCCCTGGAAGACCAGTAGTAGTTTCCGATGCACATCGGTAGGCATTCTGTAATCTGTGGACTATCAGAGTGTTGATGAAACACAGAAATTGCATCGGGATTGAATACAACAGTCACCATGCGCACTTTCCTCCATGGGAGTAATGACCCAAACGGTCTACGATCTGATCGTTCCCTGGAAGACCAGTAGTAGTTTCCGATGCACATCGGGAGGCATTCTGTAATCTGTGGACTATCAGAGTGTTGATGAAACACAGAAATTGCATCGGGATTGAAAACAACATTCACCATGCACACTTTCCGCCAAGGGAGTAATTCTCAAACAGTCTATGCTTTGATCTTTCCCTGGAAGACCAGTAGTAGTTTCCGATGCACATCGGTAGGCATTCTGTAATCTGTGGACTATCAGAGTGTTGATGAAACACAGAAATTGCATCGGGATTGAATACAACAGTCACCATGCGCACTTTCCTCCATGGGAGTAATGTCCCAAACAGTCTACGATCTGATCGTTCCCTGGAAGACCAGTAGTAGTTTCCGATGCACATCGGGAGGCATTCTGTAATCTGTGGACTATCAGAGTGTTGATGAAACACAGAAATTGCATCGGGATTGATTACAACATTTACCATGCGCACTTTCCTCAATGGGAGTAATGTCCCAAAGAGTTTACGATTTGATCGTTCCCTGAAAGGCCAGTAGTAGTTTCCGATGCACATGTGGAGGCATTCTGTAATCTGTGGACCATCAGAGTGTTGATGAATCACAGAAAATGCTTCGGGATTGAATACAACAGTCTCCATGCGCAGTTTCCTCCATGGGAGTAATGTCTTAAACAGTCTACGCTTTGATCGTTCCCTGGAAAAACAGAAGTAGTTTCAATTGCAAATCTGGAGGCATTCTGTAATCTGTGGACTATCAGAGTATTGATGAAACACAGAAATTGCATCGGGATTGAATACAACAACCACCATGCGCACTTTCCTCCATGGGAGTAATGTCTCAAACAGTCTACGCTGTGATCGTTCCCTGGAAGACCAGTAGTAGTTTCAGATGCTCATCTGGAGGCATTCTGTAATCTGTGGAGTTTCAGAGTGTTGATGAAACACAGAAATTGCAGCGGGATTGAATACAACAATATCCATGCGCACTTTCCTCCATGGGAGTAATGTATCAAACAGCCTACGCTTTGATCGTTCCCTGGAAGACCAGTAGTAGTTTCCGATGCTCATCTGGAGTCATTCTGTAATCTGTGGAGTTTCAGAGCGTTGATGAAACACAGAAATTGCATCGGGTTTTGAATACCACACTTACCATGCGCACTTTCCTCCAAGGGAGTAATGTCTCAAACAGTCTACGCTTTGATCGTTAACTGGAAGACCAGTAGTAGTTTCCGATGCACATCTGGAGGCTTTCTGTAATCTGTGGACTATCAGAGTGTTGATGAAACACAGAAATTGCATCGGGATTAAATACAACAGTTACCATGCGCACTTTCCTCCATGGCAGTAATTCTCAAACAATCTACTATTTGATCGTTCCCTGGAAGACCAGTAGTAGTTTCCGATGCACAATTGCTGGCATTCTGTAATCTGTGGAGTATCAGAGTGTTGATGAAACACAGAAATTGCATCGGGTTTTGAATACCACAATTACCATGCGCACTTTCCTCCATGGGAGTAATGTCTCTAACAGTCTACGCTTTGATCGTTCCCCGGAAGACCAGTGGTAATTTCCGATGCACATCTGGAGGCATTCTGTAATCTGTGGAGTATCAGAGTGTTGATGAAACACAGAAAATGCATCGGGATTGAATACAACATTTACCATGCGCACTTTCCTCCATGGGAGTAATGTCTCTAACAGTCTACGCTTTGATCGTTCCCTGGAAGACCAGTAGTAGTTTCCGATGCACATCTGGAGGCTTTCTGTAATCTGTGGACTATCAGAGTGTTGATGAAACACAGAAATTGCATCGGGATTGAATACAACAGTTACAATGTGCACTTTCCTCCATGGGAGTAATTCTCAAACAGTCTACGATTTGATCGTTCCCTGGAAGACCAGTAGTAGTTTCCGATGCACATCTGGTGGCATTCTGTAATCTGTGGACTATCAGAGTGTTGATGAAACACAGACAATGCATCGGATTGATTACAACAGTTACCATTCGCACTTTCCTCCATGGGAGTAATGTCCCAAAGAGTTTACGCTTTGATCGTTCCCTGAAATACCAGTAGTAGTTTCCGATGCACATCTGGAGGCAATCTGTAATCGGTGTACTATCAGAGTGTTGATGAAACACCGAAATTGCATCGGGATTGAATACAACAGTCACTATGAGCACATTCCTCCATAAAAGTAATGTCTCAAACGGTCTACGCTTTGATCGTTCCCTGGAAGACCGGTACTAGTTTCCGATGAACATCTGGAGGCATTCTGTAATCTGTGGGCTATTAGAGTTTTAATGAAACACAGATATTGCATCGGGATTGAATACAACAGCCACCATGCGCACTTTCCTCCATGGGAGTAATGTCTAAAACAGTCTACGCTTTGATCGTTCCCTGGAAGACCAGTAGTAGTCCCCGATGCACATCTGGAGGCTTTCTGTAATCTGTGGACTTCCAGAGTGTTGATGAAACACAGAAATTGCATCGGGATTGAATACAACAGTCACCATGCGCACTTCTTTCATGGGAGATAATTCTCAAACAGTCTACGCTTTGATCGTTCCCTGGAAGACCAGTAGTAGTTTCCGATGCACATCTAAAGGCATTCTGTAATCTGTGGACTATCAGAGTGTTGATGAAACACAGAAATTGCATCGGGATTGAATACAGCAGTCACCATGCGCACTTTCCTCCATGGGAGTAATGTCTCTAACAGTCTACGCTTTGATCGTTCCCGGGAAGGCCAGTAGTAGTTTCTGATGCACATCTCGTGGCATTCTGTAATCTGTGGACTATCAGAGTGTTGATGAAACACAGAAAATGCCACGGGAATAAATACAACAGTTACCATGCGCACTTTCCTTCATGTGAGTAATGTCTCAAAGAGTTTACGCTTTGATCGTTCCCTGAAACACCAGTAGTAGTTTCCGATGCACATCTGGAGGCATTCTGTAATCTGTGGACTATCAGAGTGTTGATGAAACACAGAAATTGCATCGGGATTGAATACAACAGTCACCATGCTCTTATTCCTCCATAAAAGTAATATCTCAAACAGTCTACGCTTTGATCGTTCCCTGTAAGACCAGTAGTAGTTTCCGATGCACATCTGGAGGCATTCTGTAATCTGTGGGCTATCAGAGTGTTGATGAAACACAGAAATTGCATCGGGATTGAATACAACAGTCACTATGAGAACTTTCCTCCATGGGAGTAATGTCTCAAACAGTCTACGCTTTGATCGTTCCCTGGAAGACAAGTAGTAGTTTCCGATGCACATCTGCAGGCTTTCTGTAATCTGTGGACTATCAGAGTGTTGATGAAACACAGAAATTGCATCGGGATTGAATTCAACTTTTACCATGCGCACTTTCCTCCATGGGAGTAATGTCTCTAACAGTCTATGCTTTGATCGTCCCCTGGAAGGCCAGTAGTAGATTCCGATGCACATCTGGAGGCTTTCTGTAATCTGTGGACTATCAGAGTGTTGATGAAACACAGAAATTGCATCGGGATAAAAAACAACATTCACCATGCGCACTTTCCTCCAAGGGAGTAATTCTCAAACAGTCTATGTTTTGATCGTTCCCTGGAACACCAGTAGTAGTTTCCGATGCACATCGGTAGGCATTCTGTAATCTGTGGACTATCAGAGTGTTGATGAAACACAGAAATTGCATCGGGATTGAATACAACAGTCACCTTGCGCACTTTCCTCCATGGGAGTAATGACCCAAACAGTCTACGATCTGATCGTTCCCTGGAAGACCAGTAGTAGTTTCCGATGCACATCGGGAGGCATTCTGTAATCTGTGGACTATCAGAGTGTTGATGAAACACAGAAATTGCATCGGGATTGAAAACAACATTCACCATGCGCACTTTCCTGCAAGGGAGTATTTCTCAAACAGTCTATGCTTTGATCGTTCCCTGGAAGACCAGTAGTAGTTTCCGATGCACATCGGTAGGCATTCTGTATTCTGTGGACTATCAGAGTGTTGATGAAACACAGAAATTGCATCGGGATTGAATACAACAGTCACCATGCGCACTTTCCTCCATGGGAGTAATGTCCCAAACAGTCTACGATCTGATCGTTCCCTGGAAGACCAGTAGTAGTTTCCGATGCACATCTGGAGGCATTCTGTAATCTGTGAACTATCAGAGTGTTGATGAAACACAGAAATTGCATCGGGATTGAATACAACAGTCACCATGCGAAATTTCCTCCATGGGAGTAATGGCTCAAACAGTCTACGCTTCGATCGTCCCCTGGAAGACCAGTAGTAGTTGCCGATGCACATCTGGAGGCATTCTGTAATCTGTGGACTATTGGAGTGTTGATGAAACACAGAAATTGCATCGGGATTGAATACAACAGCCACCATGCGCACTTTCCTCCATGGGAGTAATTTCTCAAACAGTCTACGCTTTGATCGTTAACTGGAAGACCAGTAGTAGTTTCCGATGCACATCTGGTGGCATTCTGTAATCTGTGGACTATCAGAGTGTTGTTGAAACACAGAGAATGTATCGGGATTGATTACAACATTTACCATGCGCACTTTCCTCAATGGGAGTAATGTCCCAAAGAGTTTACGATTTGATCGTTCCCTGAAAACCCAGTAGTAGTTTCCGATGCACATCTGGAGGCATTCTGTAATCTGTGGACTATCAGAGTGTTGATGAATCACAGAAATTGCTTCGGGATTGAGTACAACAGTCTCCATGCGCAGTTTCCTCCATGGGAGTAATGTCTTAAACAGTCTACGCTTTGATCGTTCCCTGGAAGAACAGAAGTAGTTTCAATTGCAAATCTGGAGGCATTCTGTAATCTGTGGACTATCAGAGTATTGATGAAACACAGAAATTGCATCGGGATTGAATACAACAGTCACCATGCGCACTTTCCTCCATGGGAGTAATGTTTCAAAGAGTTCACGCTTTGATCGTTCCCTGGAAGACCAGTAGCAGTTTCCGATGCACATCTGGAGGCATTCTGTAATCTGTGTACTATCAGAGTGTTGATGAAACACAGAAATTGCATCGGGATTGAATACAACAACCACCATGCGCACTTTCCTCCATGGGAGGAATGTCTCAAACAGTCTACGCTGTGATCGTTCCCTGGAAGACCAGTAGTAGTTTCAGATGCTCATCTGGAGGCATTCTGTAATCTGTGGAGTTTCAGAGTGTTGATGAAACACAGAAATTGCATCGGGATTGAATACAACAATATCCATGCGCAGTTTCCTCCATGGGAGTAATGTCTCAAACAGTCTACACTTTGATCGTTCCCTGGAAGACCAGTAGTAGTTTCCGATGCTCATCTGGAGGCATTCTGTAATCTGTGGAATTTCAGAGTGTTGATGAAACACAGAAATTGCATCGGGTTTAGAATACCACAGTTACCATGCGCACTTTCCTCCAAGGGAGTAATGTCTCAAACAGTCTACGCTTTGATCGTTAACTGGAAGACCAGTAGTAGTTTCCGATGCACATCTGGAGGCTTTCTGTAATCTGTGGACTACCAGAATGTTGATGAAACACAGAAATTGCATCGGGATTGAATACAAAAGTCACCATGCGCACTTTCCTTCATAGGAGTACTTCTCAAACAGTCTATGCTTTGATCGTTCCCTGGAAGACAAGTAGTAGTTTCCGATGCACATCTGGGGGCATTCTGTAATCTGTGGACTATCAGAGGGTTGATGAAACACAGAAATTGCTTCGGGATTGAATACAACATTCACCATGCGCACTTTCCTGGATGGGAGTAATGTCTGAAAGAGTTTACGCTTTGATCGTTCCCTGAAAGACCAGTAGTAGTTTCCGATGCACATCTGGAGGCATTCTGTAATCTGTGGACTATCAGAGTGTTGATGAAACACAGAAATTGCATCGGGATTAAATACAACAGTCACCATGCTCTTATTCCTCCATAAAAGTAATATCTCAAACAGTCTACGCTTTGATCGTTCCCTGTAAGACCAGTAGTAGTTTCCGATGCACATCTGGAGGCATTCTGTAATCTGTGGGCTATCAGAGTGTTGATGAAACACAGATATTGCATCGGGATTGAATACAACAGTCACCATGAGAACTTTCCTCCATGGGAGTAATGTCTCAAACAGTCTACGCTTTGATCGTTCCCTGGAAGACATTGTAGTAGTTTCCGATGCACATCTGCAGGCTTTCGTTAATCTGTGGACTATCAGAGTGTTGATGAAACACAGAAATTGCATCGGGATTGAATACAACTTTTACCATGCGCACTTTCCTCCATGGGAGTAATGTCTCTAACAGTCTATGCTTTGATCGTCCCCTGGAAGGCCAGTAGTAGTTTCCGATGCACATCTGGAGGCTTTCTGTAATCTGTGGACTATCAGAGTGTTGGTGAAACACAGAAATTGCATCGGGATTGAAAACAACATTCACCATGCGCACTTTCCTCCAAGGGAGTAATTCTCAAACAGTCTATGCTTTGATCGTTCCCTGGAAGACCAGTAGTAGTTTCCGATGCACATCGGTAGGCATTCTGTAATCTGTGGACTATCAGAGTGTTGATGAAACACAGAAATTGCATCGGGATTGAATACAACAGTCACCTTGCGCACTTTCCACTATGGGAGTAATGACCCAAGCAGTCTACGATCTGATCGTTCCCTGGAAGACCAGTAGTAGTTTCCGATGCACATCGGGAGGCATTCTGTAATCTGTGGACTATCAGAGTGTTGATGAAACACAGAAATTGCATCGGGATTGAATACAACAGTCACCATGCGCAATTTCCGCCATGGGAGTAATGGCTCAAACAGTCTACGCTTCGATCGTTCCCTGGAAGACTAGTAGTAGTTTCCGATGCACATCTGGAGGCGTTCTGTAATCTGTGGACTATCAGAGTGTTGATGAAACACAGAAATTGCATCGGGATTGAATACAACAGCCACCATGCGCACTTTCCTCCATGGGAGTAATTTCTCAAACAGTCTACGCTTTGATCGTTAACTGGAAGACCAGTAGTAGTTTCCGATGCACATCTGGTGGCATTCTGAAATCTGTGGACTATCAGAGTGTTGTTGAAACACAGAGAATGTATCGGGATTGATTACAACATTTACCATGCGCACTTTCCTCAATGGGAGTAATGTCCCAAAGAGTTTACGATTTGATCGTTCCCTGAAAAGCCAGTAGTAGTTTCCGATGCACATCTGGAGGCATTCTGTAATCTGTGGACTATCAGTGTGTTGATGAATCACAGAAATTGCTTCGGGATTGAATACAACAGTCTCCATGCGCAGTTTCCTCCATGGGAGTAATGTCTTAAACAGTCTACGCTTTGATCGTTCCCTGGAAGAACAGAAGTAGTTTCAATTGCAAATCTGGAGGCGTTTTGTAATCTGTGGACTATCAGAGTATTGATGAAACACAGAAATTGCATCGGGATTGAATACAACAGTCACCATGCGCACTTTCCTCCATGGGAGTAATGTTTCAAAGAGTTCACGCTTTGATCGTTCCCTGGAAGACCAGTAGCAGTTTCCGATGCACATCTGGAGGCATTCTGTAATCTGTGTACTATCAGAGTGTTGATGAAACACAGAAATTGCATCGGGATTGAATACAGCAACCACCATGCGCACTTTCCTCCATGGGAGTAATGTCTCTAACAGTCTACGCTTTGATCGTTCCCCGGAAGACCAGTGGTAATTTCCGATGCACATCTGGAGGCATTCTGTAATCTGTGGAGTATCAGAGTGTTAATGAAACACAGAAATTGCATCGGGATTGAATACAACAGTTACAATGTGCACTTTCCTCCATGGGAGTAATTCTCAAACAGTCTACGATTTGATCGTTCCCTGGAAGACCAGTAGTAGTTTCCGATGCACATCTGGTGGCATTCTGTAATCTGTGGACTATCAGAGTGTTGATGAAACACAGACAATGCATCGGATTGATTACAACAGTTACCATTCGCACTTTCCTCCATGGGAGTAATGTCCCAAAGAGTTTACGCTTTGATCGTTCCCTGAAATACCAGTAGTAGTTTCCGATGCACATCTGGAGGCAATCTGTAATCGGTGTACTATCAGAGTTTTGATGAAACACCGAAATTGCATCGGGATTGAATACAACAGTCACTATGAGCATATTCCTCCATAAAAGTAATGTCTCAAACGGTCTACGCTTTGATCGTTCCCTGGAAGACCGGTAGTAGTTTCCGATGAACATCTGGAGGCATTCTGTAATCTGTGGACTATTAGAGTTTTAATGAAACACAGATATTGCATCGGGATTGAATACAACAGCCACCATGCGCACTTTCCTCCATGGGAGTAATGTCTAAAACAGTCTACGCTTTGATCGTTCCCTGGAAGACCAGTAGTAGTCCCCGATGCACATCTGGAGGCTTTCTGTAATCTGTGGACTTCCAGAGTGTTGATGAAACACAGAAATTGCATCGGGATTGAATACAACAGTCACCATGCGCACTTTCTTTCATTGGAGTAATTCTCAAACAGTCTACGCTTTGATCGTTCCCTGGAAGACCAGTAGTAGTTTCCGATGCACATCTGGAGGCATTCTGTAATCTGTGGACTATCAGAGTGTTGATGAAACACAGAAATTGCATCGGGATTGAATACAGCAGTCACCATGCGCACTTTCCTCCATGGGCGTAATGTCTCTAACAGTCTACGCTTTGATCGTTCCCTGGAAGACCAGTAGTAGTTTGCGATGCACATCTGGAGGCTTTCCGTAATCAGTGGACTATCAGAGTGTTGATGAAACACTGAAATTGCATCGGGATTGAATACAACAGTCACCATGCGCACATTCCTCCATGGGAGTAATGTCTCTAACAGTCTACGCTTTGATCGTTCCCTGGAAGACCAGTAGTAGTTTCCGATGAACATCTGGAGGCTTTCTGTAATCTGTGGACTATCGGAGTGTTGATGAAACACAGAACTTGCATCGGGATTGAATACAACAGTCGCCATGAGCACGTTCCTCCATAAAAGTAATGTCTCAAATGGTCTACGCTTTGATCGTTCCCTGGAAGACCGGTAGTAGTTTCCGATGAACATCTGGAGGCATTCTGTAATCTGTGGACTATTAGAGTGTTGATGAAACACAGATATTTCATCGGGATTGAATACAACAGCCACCATGCGCACTTTCCTCCATGGGAGTAATGTCTCAAACAGTCTACGTTTTGATCGTTTCCTGGAAGACCAGTAGTAGTTTCCGATGCACATCTGGAGGCTTTCTGTAATCTGTGGACTACCAGAGTGTTGATGAAACACAGAAATTGCATCGGGATTGAATACAAAAGTCACCATGCGCACTTTCCTTCATGGGAGTACTTCTCAAACAGTCTACCCTTTGATCGTTCCCTGGAAGACCAGTAGTAGTTTCCGATGCACATCTGGGGGCATTCTGTAATCTGTGGACTATCAGAGGGTTGATGAAACACAGAAATTGCTTCGGGATTGAATACAACAGTCACCATGCGCACTTTCCTGGATGGGAGTAATGTCTGAAACAGTCTACGCTTTGATCGTTCCCGGGAAGGCCAGTAGTAGTTTCTGATGCACATCTCGTGGCATTCTGTAGTCTGTGGACTATCAGAGTGTTGATGAAACACAGAAAATGCCACGGGATTAAATACAACAGTTACCATGCGCACTTTCCTTCATGTGAGTAATGTCTCAAAGAGTTTACGCTTTGATCGTTCCCTGAAAGACCAGTAGTAGTTTCCGATGCACATCTGGAGGCATTCTGTAATCTGTGGACTATCAGAGTGTTGATGAAACACAGAAATTGCATCGGGATTGAATACAACAGTCACCATGCTCTTATTCCTCCATAAAAGTAATATCTCAAACAGTCTACGCTTTGATCGTTCCCTGTAAGACCAGTAGTAGTTTCCGATGCACATCTGGAGGCATTCTGTAATCTGTGGGCTATCAGAGTGTTGATGAAACACAGAAAATGCATCGGGATTGAATACAACAGTCACCATGAGAACTTTCCTCCATGGGAGTAATGTCTCAAACAGTCTACGCTTTGATCGTTCCCTGGAAGACAAGTAGTAGTTTCCGATGCACATCTGCAGGCTTTCTGTAATCTGTGGACTATCAGAGTGTTGATGAAACACAGAAATTGCATCGGGATTGAATTCAACTTTTACCATGCGCACTTTCCTCCATGGGAGTAATGTCTCTAACAGTCTATGCTTTGATCGTCCCCTGGAAGGCCAGTAGTAGTTTCCGATGCACATCTGGAGGCTTTCTGTAATCTGTGGACTATCAGAGTGTTGATGAAACACAGAAATTGCATCGGGATAGAAAACAACATTCACCATGCGCACTTTCCTCCAAGGGAGTAATTCTCAAACAGTCTATGCTTTGATCGTTCCCTGGAACACCAGTAGTAGTTTCCGATGCACATCGGTAGGCATTCTGTAATCTGTGGACTATCAGAGTGTTGATGAAACACAGAAATTGCATCGGGATTGAATACAACAGTCACCTTGCGCACTTTCCTCCATGGGAGTAATGACCCAAACAGTCTACGATCTGATCGTTCCCTGGAAGACCAGTAGTAGTTTCCGATGCACATCGGGAGGCATTCTGTAATCTGTGGACTATCAGAGTGTTGATGAAACACAGAAATTGCATCGGGATTGAAAACAACATTCACCATGCGCACTTTCCTCCAAGGGAGTATTTCTCAAACAGTCTATGCTTTGATCGTTCCCTGGAAGACCAGTAGTAGTTTCCGATGCACATCGGTAGGCATTCTGTAATCTGTGGACTATCAGAGTGTTGATGAAACACAGAAATTGCATCGGGATTGAATACAACAGTCACCATGCGCACTTTCCTCCATGGGAGTAATGTCCCAAACAGTCTACGATCTGATCGTTCCCTGGAAGACCAGTAGTAGTTTCCGATACACATCTGGAGGCATTCTGTAATCTGTGAACTATCAGAGTGTTGATGAAACACAGAAATTGCATCGGGATTGAATACAACAGTCGCCATGCGAACTTTCCTCCATGGGAGTAATGGCTCAAACAGTCTACGCTTCGATCGTCCCCTGGAAGACCAGTAGTAGTTTCCGATGCACATCTGGAGGCATTCTGTAATCTGTGGACTAATAGAGTGTTGATGAAACACAGAAATTGCATCGGGATTGAATACAACAGCCACCATGCGCACTTTCCTCCATGGGAGTAATTTCTCAAACTGTCTACGCTTTGATCGTTAACTGGAAGACCAGTAGTAGTTTCCGATGCACATCTGGTGGCATTCTGTAATCTGTGGACTATCAGAGTGTTGTTGAAACACAGAGAATGTATCGGGATTGATTACAACATTTACCATGCGCACTTTCCTCAATGGGAGTAATGTCCCAAAGAGTTTACGATTTGATCGTTCCCTGAAAAGCCAGTAGTAGTTTCCGATGCACATCTGGAGGCATTCTGTAATCTGTGGACTATCAGAGTGTTGATGAATCACAGAAATTGCTTCGGGATTGAATACAACAGTCTCCATGCGCAGTTTCCTCCATGGGAGTAATGTCTTAAACAGTCTACGCTTTGATCGCTCCCTGGAAGAACAGAAGTAGTTTCAATTGCAAATCTGGAGGCATTCTGTAATCTGTGGACTATCAGAGTATTGATGAAACACAGAAATTGCACCGGGATTGAATACAACAGTCACCATGCGCACTTTCCTCCATGGGAGTAATGTTTCAAAGAGTTCACGCTTTGATCGTTCCCTGGAAGACCAGTAGCAGTTTCCGATGCACATCTGGAGGCATTCTGTAATCTGTGTACTATCAGAGTGTTGATGAAACACAGAAATTGCATCGGGATTGAATACAACAACCACCATGCGCACTTTCCTCCATGGGAGGAATGTCTCAAACAGTCTACGCTGTGATCGTTCCCTGGAAGACCAGTAGTAGTTTCAGATGCTCATCTGGAGGCATTCTGTAATCTGTGGAGTTTCAGAGTGTTGATGAAACACAGAAATTGCATCGGGATTGAATACAACAATATCCATGCGCACTTTCCTCCATGGGAGTAATGTCTCAAACAGTCTACGCTTTGATCGTTCCCTGGAAGACCAGTAGTAGTTTCCGATGCTCATCTGGAGGCATTCTGTAATCTGTGGAATTTCAGAGAGTTGATGAAACACAGATATTGCATCGGGTTTTGAATACCACAGTTACCATGCGCACTTTCCTGAAAGGGAGTAATGTCTCAAACAGTCTACGCTTTGATCGTTAACTGGAAGACCAGTAGTAGTTTCCGATGCACATCTAGAGGCTTTCTGTAATCTGTGGACTACCAGAATGTTGATGAAACACAGAAATTGCATCGGGATTGAATACAAAAGTCACCATGCGCACTTTCCTTCATAGGAGTACTTCTCAAACAGTCTACGCTTTGATCGTTCCCTGGAAGACCTGTAGTAGTTTCCGATGCACATCTGGGGGCATTCTGTAATCTGTGGACTATCAGAGGGTTGATGAAACACAGAAATTGCTTCGGGATTGAATACAACAGTCACCATGCGCACTTTCCTGGATGGCAGTAATGTCTGAAACAGTCTACGCTTTGATCGTTCCCGGGAAGGCCAGTAGTAGTTTCTGATGCACATTTCGTGGCATTCTGTAATCTGTGGACTATCAGAGTGTTGATGAAACACAGAAAATGCCACGGGATTAAATACAACAGTTACCATGCGCACTTTCCTTCATGTGAGTAATGTCTGAAAGAGTTTACGCTTTGATCGTTCCCTGAAAGACCAGTAGTAGTTTCAGATGCACATCTGGAGGCATTCTGTAATCTGTGGACTATCAGAGTGTTGATGAAACACAGAAATTGCATCGGGATTGAATACAACAGTCACCATGCTATTATTCCTCCATAAAAGTAATATCTCAAACAGTCTACGCTTTGATCGTTCCCTGTAAGACAAGTAGTAGTTTCCGATGCACATCTGGAGGCATTCTGTAATCTGTGGGCTATCAGAGTGTTGATGAAACACAGAAATTGCATCGGGATTGAATACAACAGTCACCATGAGAACTTTCCTCCATGGGAGTAATGTCTCAAACAGTCTACGCATTGATCGTTCCCTGGAAGACAAGTAGTAGTTTCCGATGCACATCTGCAGGCTTTCGTTAATCTGTGGACTATCAGAGTGTTGATGAAACACAGAAATTGCATCGGGATTGAATACAACTTTTACCATGCGCACTTTCCTCCATGGGAGTAATGTCTCTAACAGTCTATGCTTTGATCGTCCACTGGAAGGCCAGTAGTAGTTTCCGATGCACATCTGGAGGCTTTCTGTAATCTGTGGACTATCAGAGTGTTGATGAAACACAGAAATTGCATCGGGATTGAAAACAACTTTCACCATGCGCACTTTCCTCCAAGGGAGTAATTCTCAAACAGTCTATGCTTTGATCGTTCCCTGGAAGACCAGTAGTAGTTTCCGATGCACATCGGTAGGCATTCTGTAATCTGTGGACTATCAGAGTGTTGATGAAACACAGAAATTGCATCGGGATTGAATACAACAGTCACCTTGCGCACTTTCCTCCATGGGAGTAATGACCCAAGCAGTCTACGATCTGATCGTTCCCTGGAAGACCAGTAGTAGTTTCCGATGCACATCGGGAGGCATTCTGTAATCTGTGGACTAACAGAGTGTTGATGAAACACAGAAATTGCATCGGGATTGAAAACAACATTCACCATGCGCACTTTCCTCCAAGGGAGTAATTCTCTAACAGTCTATGCTTTGATCGTTCCCTGGAAGACCAGTAGTAGTTTCCGATGCACATCGGTAGGCATTCTGTAATCTGTGGACTATCAGAGTGTTGATGAAACACAGAAATTGCATCGGGATTGAATACAACAGTCACCATGCGCACTTTCCTCCATGGGAGTAATGTCCCAAACAGTCAAAGATCTGATCGTTCCCTGGAAGACCAGTAGTAGTTTCCGATGCACATCTGGAGGCATTCTGTAATCTGTGGACTATCAGAGTGTTGATGAAACACAGAAATTGCATCGGGATTGAATACAACAGTCACCATGCGCACTTTCCGCCATGGGAGTAATGGCTCAAACAGTCTACGCTTCGATCGTTCCCTGGAAGACTAGTAGTAGTTTCCGATGCACATCTGGAGGCATTCTGTAATCTGTGGACTATCAGAGTGTTGATGAAACACAGAAATTGCATCGGGATTGAATACAACAGCCACCATGTGCACTTTCCTCCATGGGAGTAATTTCTCAAACAGTCTACGCTTTGATCGTTAACTGGAAAGCCAGTAGTAGTTTCCGATGCACAACTGGTGGCATTCGGAAATCTGTGGACTATCAGAGTGTTGTTGAAACACAGAGAATGTATCGGGATTGATTACAACATTTACCATGCGCACTTTCCTCCATGGGAGTAATGTCCCAAAGAGTTTACGATTTGATCGTTCCCTGAAAAGCCAGTAGTAGTTTCCGATGCACATCTGGAGGCATTCTGTAATCTGTGGACTATCAGAGTGTTGATGAATCACAGAAATTGCTTCGGGATTGAATACAACAGTCTCCATGCGCAGTTTCCTCCATGGGAGTAATGTCTTAAACAGTCTACGCTTTGATCGTTCCCTGGAAGAACAGAAGTAGTTTCAATTGCAAATCTGGAGGCATTATGTATTCTGTGGACTATCAGAGTATTGATGAAACACAGAAATTGCATCGGGATTGAATACAACAGTCACCATGCGCACTTTCCTCCATGGGAGTAATGTTTCAAAGAGTTCACGCTTTGATCGTTCCCTGGAAGAGTAGTAGTAGTTTCAGATGCTCATCTGGAGGCATTCTGTAATCTGTGGAGTTTCAGAGTGTTGTTGAAACACAGAAATTGCATCGGGATTGAATACAACAATATCCATGCGCACTTTCCTCCATGGGAGTAATGTCTCAAACAGTCTACGCTTTGATCGTTCCCTGGAAGACCAGTAGTAGTTTCCGATGCTCATCTGGAGGCATTCTGTAATCTGTGGAATTTCAGAGTGTTGATGAAACACAGAAATTGCATCGGGTTTTGAATACCACAATTACCATGCGCACTTTCCTCCATGGGAGTAATGTCTCTAACAGTCTACCCTTTGATCGTTCCCCGGAAGGCCAGTGGTAATTTCCGATGCACATCTGGAGGCATTCTGTATACTGTGGAGTATCAGAGTGTTGATGAAACACAGAAATTGCATCGGGATTGAATACAACATTTACCATGCGCACTTTCCTCCATGGGAGTAATGTCTCTGACAGTCTACGCTTTGATCGTTCCCTGGAAGACCAGTAGTAGTTTCCGATGCACATCTGGAGGCTTCCTGTAGTCTGTGGACTATCAGAGTGTTGATGAAACACAGAAATTGCATCGGGATTGAATACAACAATTACAATGCGCACTTTCCTCCATGGGAGTAATTCTCAAACAGTGTACGATTTGGTCGTTCCCTGGAAGACCAGTAGTAGTTTCCGATGCACATCTGGTGGCATTCTGTAATCTGTGGACTATCAGAGTGTTGATGAAACACAGACAATGCATCGGATTGATTACAACAGTTACCATGCGCAATTTCCTCCATGGGAGTAATGTCCCAAAGAGTTTACGCTTTGATCGTTCCCTGAAATACCAGTAGTAGTTTCCGATGCACATCTGGAGGCAATCTGTAATCAGTGTACTATCAGAGTGTTGATGAAACACCGAAATTGCATCGGGATTGAATACAACAGTCACCATGAGCACATTCCTCCATAAAAGTAATGTTTCAAACGGTCTACGCTTTGATCGTTCCCTGGAAGACCGGTAGTAGTTTCCGATGAATATCTGGAGGCATTCTGTAATCTGTGGACTATCAGAGTGTTGATGAAACACAGAAATTGCATCGGGATTGAATACAGCAGTCACCTTGCGCACTTTCCTCCATGGGAGTAATGTCTCTAACAGTCTACGCTTTGATCGTTCCCTGGAAGACCAGTAGTAGTTTCCGATGCACATCTGGAGGCATTCTGTAATCTGCGGACTATCAGAGTGTTGATGAAACACAGAAATTGCATCGGGATTGAATACAGCAGTCACCTTGCGCACTTTCCTCCATGGGAGTAATGTCTCTAACAGTCTACGCTTTGATCGTTCCCTGGAAGACCAGTAGTAGTTTGCGATGCACATCTGGAGGCTTTCCGTAATCAGTGGACTATCAGAGTGTTGATGAAACACTGAAATTGCATCGGGATTGAATACAACAGTCACCATGCGCACTTTCCTCCATGGGAGTAATGTCTCTAACAGTCTACGCTTTGATCGTTCCTTGGAAGACCAGTAGTAGTTTCCGATGCACATCTGGAGGCTTTCTGTAATCTGTGGACTATCAGAGTGTTGATGAAACACAGAAATTGCATCGGGATTAAATACAACAATCACCATGAGCACGTTCCACCATAAAAGTAATGTCTCAAACGGTCTACGCTTTGATCGTTCCCTGGAAGACCGGTAGTAGTTTCCGATGAACATCTGGAGGCATTCTGTAATCTGTGGACTATTAGAGTGTTGATGAAACACAGATATTTCATCGGGATTGAATACAACAGCCACCATGCGCACTTTCCTCCATGGGAGTAATGTCTAAAACAGTCTACGCTTTGATCGTTCCCGGGAAGACCAGTAGTAGTCCCCGATGCACATCTGGATTCTTTCTGTAATCTGTGGACTACCAGAGTGTTGATGAAACACAGAAATTGCATCGGGATTGAATACAACAGTCACCATGCGCACTTTCCTCCATGGGAGTAATGTCCCAAACAGTCTACGCTTTGATCGTTCCCTGGAAGACCAGTAGTAGTTTCCGATGCACATCGGGAGGCATTCTGTAATCTGTGGACTACCAGAGTCTTGATGAAACACAGAAATTGCATCGGGATTGAATACAACAGTCACCATGCGCACTTTCTTTCATGGGAGTAATTCTCAAACAGTCTACGCTTTGATCCTTCCCTGGAAGACCAGTAGTAGTTTCCGATGCACATCTGGAGGCATTCTGTAATCTGTGGACTATCAGAGTGTTGATGAAACACAGAAATTGCATCGGGATTGAATACAGCAGTCACCTTGCGCACTTTCCTCCATGGGAGTAATGTCTCTAACAGTCTACGCTTTGATCGTTCCCTGGAAGACCAGTAGTAGTTTGCGATGCACATCTGGAGGCTTTCCGTAATCAGTGGACTATCAGAGTGTTGATGAAACACTGAAATTGCATCGGGATTGAATACAACAGTCACCATGCGCACTTTCCTCCATGGGAGTAATGTCTCTAACAGTCTACGCTTTGATCGTTCCTTGGAAGACCAGTAGTAGTTTCCGATGCACATCTGGAGGCTTTCTGTAATCTGTGGACTATCAGAGTGTTGATGAAACACAGAAATTGCATCGGGATTAAATACAACAATCACCATGAGCACGTTCCACCATAAAAGTAATGTCTCAAACGGTCTACGCTTTGATCGTTCCCTGGAAGACCGGTAGTAGTTTCCGATGAACATCTGGAGGCATTCTGTAATCTGTGGACTATTAGAGTGTTGATGAAACACAGATATTTCATCGGGATTGAATACAACAGCCACCATGCGCACTTTCCTCCATGGGAGTAATGCCTCAAACAGTCTACGTTTTGATCGTTCCCTGGAAGACCAGTAGTAGTTTCCGATGCACATCTGGAGGCTTTCTGTAATCTGTGGACTACCAGAGTGTTGAAGAAACACAGAAATTGCATCGGGATTGAATACAACAGTCACCATGCGCACTTTCCTTCATGGGAGTAATTCTCAAACAGTCTACGCTTTGATCGTTCCCTGGAAGACCATTAGTAGTTTCCGATGCACATCTGGGGGCATTCTGTAATCTGTGGACTATCAGAGAGTTGATGAAACACAGAAATTGCTTCGGGATTGAATACAACAGTCACCATGCGCACTTTCCTGGATGGGAGTAATGTCTGAAACAGTCTACGCTTTGATCGTTCCCGGGAAGGCCAGTAGTAGTTTCTGATGCACATCTCGTGGCATTCTGTAATCTGTGGACTATCAGAGTGTTGATGAAACACAGAAAATGCCACGGGATTAAATACAACAGTTACCATGCGCACTTTCCTTCATGTGAGTAATGTCTCAAAGAGTTTACGCTTTGATCGTTCCCTGAAAGACCAGTAGTAGTTTCCGATGCACATCTGGAGGCATTCTGTAATCTGTGGACTATCAGAGTGTTGATGAAACACAGAAATTGCATCGGGATTGAATACAACAGTCACCATGCTCTTATTCCTCCATAAAAGTAATATCTCAAACAGTCTACGCTTTGATCGTTCCCTGTAAGGCCAGTAGTAGTTTCCGATGCACATCTGGAGACATTCTGTAATCTGTGGGCTATCAGAGTGTTGATGAAACACAGAAATTGCATCGGGATTGAATACAACAGTCACCATGAGAACTTTCCTCCATGGGAGTAATGTCTCAAACAGTCTACGCTTTGATCGTTCCCTGGAAGACCAGTAGAAGTTTCCGATACACATCTGGAGGCATTCTGTAATCTGTGGACTATCAGAGTGTTGATGAAACACAGAAATTGCATCGGGATTGAATACAGCAGTCACCATGCGCACTTTCCTCCATGGGAGTAATGTCTCTAACAGTCTACGCTTTGATCGTTCCCTGGAAGACCAGTAGTAGTTTCCGATTAAAATCTGGAGGCATTCTGTAATCTGTGAACTATTAGAGTGTTTATGAATCACAGAAATTGCATCGGGATTGAATACAACAGTCACCATGCGCACTTTCCTCCATGGGAGTAATGTCCCAAACAGTCTACGCTTTGATCGTTCCCTGGAAGACCAGTAGTAGTTTCCGATGCACATCGGGAGGCATTCTGTAATCTGTGGACTATCACAGTGTTGATGAAACACAGAAATCGCATCGGGATTGAATACAACAGTCACCATCCGCACTTTCCTCCATGGGAGTAATGTCCCAAACAGTCTACGTTTGGATCGTTCCCAGGAAGACCATTAGTTGTTTCCGATGCACATCTCGCGGCATTCTGTAATCTGTGGACTATCAGAGTGTTGATGAAACACAGAAAATGCATCGTGATTGAATACAACAATCACCATGCGCACTTTCCTCCATGGTAGTAATGTCTCAAGGAGTTTACGCTTTGATCGTTCCCTGGAAGTCCAGTAGTAGTTTCCGATGCACATCTGGATGCATTCTGTAATCTGTGGAATTTCAGAGTGTTGATGAAACACAGAAATTGCATCGGGTTTTGAATACCACAGTTACCATGCGCACTTTCCTCCAAGGGAGTAATGTCTCAAACAGTCTACGCTTTGATCGTTAAATGGAAGACCAGTAGTAGTTTCCGATGCACATCTGGAGGCTTTCTGTAATCTGTGGACTATCAGAGTGTTGATGAAACACAGAAATTGCATCGGGATTGAATACAACAGTTACCATGCGCGCTTTCCTCCATGGCAGTAATTCTCAAACAATCTACTATTTGATCGTTCCCAGGAAGACCAGTAGTAGTTTCCGATGCACAATTGCTGGCATTCTGTAATCTGTGGAGTATCAGAGTGTTGATGAAACACAGAAATTGCATCGGGTTTTGAATACCACAATTACCATGCGCACTTTCCTCCATGGGAGTAATGTCTCTAACAGTCTACCCTTTGATCGTTCCCCGGAAGACCAGTGGTAATTTCCGATGCACATCTGGAGGCATTCTGTAATCTGTGGAGTATCAGAGTGTTGATGAAACACAGAAATTGCATCGGGATTGAATACAACATTTACCATGCGCACTTTCCTCCATGGGAGTAATGTCTCTGACAGTCTACGCTTTGATCGTTCCCTGGAAGACCAGTAGTAGTTTCCGATGCACATCTGGAGGCTTCCTGTAATCTGTGGACTATCAGAGTGTTGATGAAACACAGAAATTGCATCGGGATTGAATACAACAGTTACAATGCGCACTTTCCTCCATGGGAGTAATTCTCAAACAGTCTACGATTTGGTCGTTCCCTGGAAGACCAGTAGTAGTTTCCGATGCACATCTGGTGGCATTCTGTAATCTGTGGACTATCAGAGTGTTGATGAAACACAGACAATGCATCGGATTGATTACAACAGTTACCATGCGCACTTTCCTCCATGGGAGTAATGTCCCAAAGAGTTTACGCTTTGATCGTTCCCTGAAATACCAGTAGTAGTTTCCGATGCACATCTGGAGGCAATCTGTAATCAGTGTACTATCAGAGTGTTGATGAAACACCGAAATTGCATCGGGATTGAATACAACAGTCACCATGAACACATTCCTCCATAAAAGTAATGTTTCAAACGGTCTACGCTTTGATCGTTCCCTGGAAGACCGGTAGTAGTTTCCGATGAATATCTGGAGGCATTCTGTAATCTGTGGACTATTAGAGTGTTGATGAAACACAGAAATTGCATCGGGATTGAATACAGCAGTCACCTTGCGCACTTTCCTCCATGGGAGTAATGTCTCTAACAGTCTACGCTTTGATCGTTCCCTGGAAGACCAGTAGTAGTTTGCGATGCACATCTGGAGGCTTTCCGTAATCAGTGGACTATCAGAGTGTTGATGAAACACTGAAATTGCATCGGGATTGAATACAAAAGTCACCATGCGCACTTTCCTCCATGGGAGTAATGTCTCTAACAGTCTACGCATTGATCGTTCCTTGGAAGACCAGTAGTAGTTTCCGATGCACATCTGGAGGCTTTCTGTAATCTGTGGACTATCAGAGTGTTGATGAAACACAGAAATTGCATCGGGATTGAATACAACAGTCACCATGAGCACGTTCCACCATAAAAGTAATGTCTCAAACGGTCTACGCTTTGATCGTTCCCTGGAAGACCGGTAGTAGTTTCCGATGAACATCTGGAGGCATTCTGTAATCTGTGGACTATTAGAGTGTTGATGAAACACAGATATTTCATCGGGATTGAATACAACAGCCACCATGCGCACTTTCCTCCATGGGAGTAATGTCTCAAACAGTCTACGTTTTGATCGTTCCCTGGAAGACCATTAGTAGTTTCCGATGCACATCTGGGGGCATTCTGTAATCTGTGGACTATCAGAGAGTTGATGAAACACAGAAATTGCTTCGGGATTGAATACAACAGTCACCATGCGCACTTTATTGGATGGGAGTAATGTCTGAAACAGTCTACGCTTTGATCGTTCCCGGGAAGGCCAGTAGTAGTTTCTGATGCACATCTCGTGGCATTCTGTAATCTGTGGACTATCAGAGTGTTGATGAAACACAGAAAATGCCACGGGATTAAAAACAACAGTTACCATGCGCACTTTCCTTCATGTGAGTAATGTCTCAAAGAGTTTACGCTTTGATCGTTCCCTGAAAGACCAGTAGTAGTTTCCGATGCACATCTGGAGGCATTCTGTAATCTGTGGACTATCAGAGTGTTGATGAAACACAGAAATTGCATCGGGATTGAATACAACAGTCACAATGAGAACTTTCCTCCATGGGAGTAATGTCTCAAACAGTCTACGCTTTGATCGTTCCCTGGAAGACCAGTAGAAGTTTCCGATACACATCTGGAGGCATTCTGTAATCTGTGGACTATCAGAGTGTTGATGAAACACAGAAATTGCATCGGGATTGAATACAGCAGTCACCATGCGCACTTTCCTCCATGGGAGTAATGTCTCTAACAGTCTACGCTTTGATCGTTCCCTGGAAGACCAGTAGTAGTTTCCGTTTAAAATCTGGAGGCATTCTGTAATCTGTGAACTATTAGAGTGTTTATGAATCACAGAAATTGCATCGGGATTGAATACAACTGTCACCATGCGCACTTTCCTCCATGGGAGTAATGTCCCAAACAGTCTACGCTTTGATCGTTCCCTGGAAGACCAGTAGTAGTTTCCGATGCACATCGGGAGGCATTCTGTAATCTGTGGACTATCAGAGTGTTGATGAAACACAGAAATCGCATCGGGATTGAATACAACAGTCACCATCCGCACTTTCCTCCATGGGAGTAATGTCCCAAACAGTCTACGTTTGGATCGTTCCCAGGAAGACCATTAGTAGTTTCCGATGCACATCTCGCGGCATTCTGTAATCTGTGGACTATCAGAGTGTTGATGAAACACAGAAAATGCATCGTGATTGAATATAACAATCACCAAGCGCACTTTCCTCCATGGTAGTAATGTCTCAAGGAGTTTACGCTTTGATCGTTCCCTGGAAGTCCAGTAGTAGTTTCCGATGCACATCTGGATGCATTCTGTAATCTGCGGAGTATCAGAGTGTTGATGAAACACAGAAATTGCATCGGGATTGAATACAACAGTCACCATCCGCCCTTTCCTCCATGGGAGTAATGTCTAAAACAGTCTACGCTTTGATCGTTCCCTGGAACAGCAGTAGTAGTCCCCGATGCACATCTGGAGGCTTTCTGTAATCTGTGGACTACCAGAGTGTTGATGAAACACAGAAATTGCATCGGGATTGAATACAACAGTCACCATGAGCACTTTCTTTCATGGGAGTAAATCTCAAACAGTCTACGCTTTGATCGTTCCCTGGATGACCAGTAGTAGTTTCCGATGCACATCTGGAGGCATTCTGTAATCTGTGGACTATCAGAGTGTTGATGAAACACAGAAATTGCATCGGGATTGAATACAGCAGTCACCTTGCGCACTTTCCTCCATGAGAGTAATGTCTCTAACAGTCTACGCTTTGATCGTTCCCTGGAAGACCAGTAGTAGTTTCCGATGCACATCTGGAGGCTTTCTGTAATCTGTGGTCTATCAGAGTGTTGATGAAACACAGAAATTGCATCGGGATTGAATACAACAGTCACCATGAGCACGTTCCTCCATAAAAGTAATGTCTCAAACGGTCTACGCTTTGATCGTTCCCTGGAAGACCGGTAGTAGTTTCCGATGAACATCTGGAGGCATTCTGTAATCTGTGGACTATTAGAGTGTTGATGAAACACAGATATTTCATCGGGATTGCATACAACAGCCACCATGCGCACTTTCCTCCATGGGAGTAATGTCTCAAACAGTCTACGTTTTGACCGTTCCCTGGAAGACCAGTAGTAGTTTCCGATGCACATCTGGAGGCTTTCTGTAATCTGTGGACTACCAGAGTGTTGATGAAACACAGAAATTGCATCGGGATTGAATACAACAGTCACCATGCGCACTTTCCTTCATGGGAGTAATTCTCAAACAGTCTACGCTTTGATCGTTCCCTGGACGACCAGTAGTAGTTTCCGATGCACATCTGGGGGCATTCTGTAATCTGTGGACTATCAGAGGGTTGATTAAACACAGAAATTGCTTCGGGATTGAATACAACAGTCACCATGCGCACTTTCCTGGATGGGAGTAATGTCTGAAACAGTCTACGCTTTGATCGTTCCCGGGTAGGCCAGTAGTAGTTTCAGATGCACATCTCGTGGCATTCTGTAATCTGTGGACTATCAGAGTGTTGATGAAACACAGAAATTGCATCGGGATTGAATACAACAGTCACCATGCTCTTATTCTTCCATAAAAGTAATATCTCAAACAGTCTACGCTTTGATCGGTCCCTGTAAGACCAGTAGTAGTTTCCGATGCACATCTGGAGGCATTCTGTAATCTGTGGGCTATCAGAGTGTTGATGAAACACAGAAATTGCATCGGGATTGAATACAACAGTCACCATGCGCACTTTCCTCCATGGGAGTAATGTCCCAAACAGTCTACGCTTTGATCGTTCCCTGGAAGACCAGTAGTAGTTTCCGATGCACATCGGGAGGCATTCTGTAATCTGTGGACTACCAGAGTCTTGATGAAACACAGAAATTGCATCGGGATTGAATACAACAGTCACCATGCGCACTTTCTTTCATGGGAGTAATTCTCAAACAGTCTACGCTTTGATCGTTCCCTGGAAGACCAGTAGTAGTTTCCGATGCACATCTGGAGGCATTCTGTAATCTGTGGACTATCAGAGTGTTGATGAAACACAGAAATTGCATCGGGATTGAATACAACAGTTACCATGCGCGCTTTCCTCCATGGCAGTAATTCTCAAACAATCTACTATTTGATCGTTCCCAGGAAGACCAGTAGTAGTTTCCGATGCACAATTGCTGGCATTCTGTAATCTGTGGAGTATCAGAGTGTTGATGAAACACAGAAATTGCATCGGGTTTTGAATACCACAATTACCATGCGCACTTTCCTCCATGGGAGTAATGTCTCTAACAGTCTACCCTTTGATCGTTCCCCGGAAGACCAGTGGTAATTTCCGATGCACATCTGGAGGCATTCTGTAATCTGTGGAGTATCAGAGTGTTGATGAAACACAGAAATTGCATCGGGATTGAATACAACATTTACCATGCGCACTTTCCTCCATGGGAGTAATGTCTCTGACAGTCTACGCTTTGATCGTTCCCTGGAAGACCAGTAGTAGTTTCCGATGCACATCTGGAGGCTTCCTGTAATCTGTGGACTATCAGAGTGTTGATGAAACACAGAAATTGCATCGGGATTGAATACAACAGTTACAATGCGCACTTTCCTCCATGGGAGTAATTCTCAAACAGTCTACGATTTGGTCGTTCCCTGGAAGACCAGTAGTAGTTTCCGATGCACATCTGGTGGCATTCTGTAATCTGTGGACTATCAGAGTGTTGATGAAACACAGACAATGCATCGGATTGATTACAACAGTTACCATGCGCACTTTCCTCCATGGGAGTAATGTCCCAAAGAGTTTACGCTTTGATCGTTCCCTGAAATACCAGTAGTAGTTTCCGATGCACATCTGGAGGCAATCTGTAATCAGTGTACTATCAGAGTGTTGATGAAACACCGAAATTGCATCGGGATTGAATACAACAGTCACCATGAACACATTCCTCCATAAAAGTAATGTTTCAAACGGTCTACGCTTTGATCGTTCCCTGGAAGACCGGTAGTAGTTTCCGATGAATATCTGGAGGCATTCTGTAATCTGTGGACTATTAGAGTGTTGATGAAACACAGAAATTGCATCGGGATTGAATACAGCAGTCACCTTGCGCACTTTCCTCCATGGGAGTAATGTCTCTAACAGTCTACGCTTTGATCGTTCCCTGGAAGACCAGTAGTAGTTTGCGATGCACATCTGGAGGCTTTCCGTAATCAGTGGACTATCAGAGTGTTGATGAAACACTGAAATTGCATCGGGATTGAATACAAAAGTCACCATGCGCACTTTCCTCCATGGGAGTAATGTCTCTAACAGTCTACGCTTTGATCGTTCCTTGGAAGACCAGTAGTAGTTTCCGATGCACATCTGGAGGCTTTCTGTAATCTGTGGACTATCAGAGTGTTGATGAAACACAGAAATTGCATCGGGATTGAATACAACAGTCACCATGAGCACGTTCCACCATAAAAGTAATGTCTCAAACGGTCTACGCTTTGATCGTTCCCTGGAAGACCGGTAGTAGTTTCCGATGAACATCTGGAGGCATTCTGTAATCTGTGGACTATTAGAGTGTTGATGAAACACAGATATTTCATCGGGATTGAATACAACAGCCACCATGCGCACTTTCCTCCATGGGAGTAATGTCTCAAACAGTCTACGTTTTGATCGTTCCCTGGAAGACCATTAGTAGTTTCCGATGCACATCTGGGGGCATTCTGTAATCTGTGGACTATCAGAGAGTTGATGAAACACAGAAATTGCTTCGGGATTGAATACAACAGTCACCATGCGCACTTTATTGGATGGGAGTAATGTCTGAAACAGTCTACGCTTTGATCGTTCCCGGGAAGGCCAGTACTAGTTTCTGATGCACATCTCGTGGCATTCTGTAATCTGTGGACTATCAGAGTGTTGATGAAACACAGAAAATGCCACGGGATTAAAAACAACAGTTACCATGCGCACTTTCCTTCATGTGAGTAATGTCTCAAAGAGTTTACGCTTTGATCGTTCCCTGAAAGACCAGTAGTAGTTTCCGATGCACATCTGGAGGCATTCTGTAATCTGTGGACTATCAGAGTGTTGATGAAACACAGAAATTGCATCGGGATTGAATACAACAGTCACAATGAGAACTTTCCTCCATGGGAGTAATGTCTCAAACAGTCTACGCTTTGATCGTTCCCTGGAAGACCAGTAGAAGTTTCCGATACACATCTGGAGGCATTCTGTAATCTGTGGACTATCAGAGTGTTGATGAAACACAGAAATTGCATCGGGATTGAATACAGCAGTCACCATGCGCACTTTCCTCCATGGGAGTAATGTCTCTAACAGTCTACGCTTTGATCGTTCCCTGGAAGACCAGTAGTAGTTTCCGTTTAAAATCTGGAGGCATTCTGTAATCTGTGAACTATTAGAGTGTTTATGAATCACAGAAATTGCATCGGGATTGAATACAACTGTCACCATGCGCACTTTCCTCCATGGGAGTAATGTCCCAAACAGTCTACGCTTTGATCGTTCCCTGGAAGACCAGTAGTAGTTTCCGATGCACATCGGGAGGCATTCTGTAATCTGTGGACTATCAGAGTGTTGATGAAACACAGAAATCGCATCGGGATTGAATACAACAGTCACCATCCGCACTTTCCTCCATGGGAGTAATGTCCCAAACAGTCTACGTTTGGATCGTTCCCAGGAAGACCATTAGTAGTTTCCGATGCACATCTCGCGGCATTCTGTAATCTGTGGACTATCAGAGTGTTGATGAAACACAGAAAATGCATCGTGATTGAATACAACAATCACCATGCGCACTTTCCTCCATGGTAGTAATGTCTCAAGGAGTTTACGCTTTGATCGTTCCCTGGAAGTCCAGTAGTAGTTTCCGATGCACATCTGGATGCATTCTGTAATCTGCGGAGTATCAGAGTGTTGATGAAACACAGAAATTGCATCGGGATTGAATACAACAGTCACCATCCGCCCTTTCCTCCATGGGAGTAATGTCTAAAACAGTCTACGCTTTGATCGTTCCCTGGAACAGCAGTAGTAGTCCCCGATGCACATCTGGAGGCTTTCTGTAATCTGTGGACTACCAGAGTGTTGATGAAACACAGAAATTGCATCGGGATTGAATACAACAGTCACCATGCGCACTTTCTTTCATGGGAGTAAATCTCAAACAGTCTACGCTTTGATCGTTCCCTGGATGACCAGTAGTAGTTTCCGATGCACATCTGGAGGCATTCTGTAATCTGTGGACTATCAGAGTGTTGATGAAACACAGAAATTGCATCGGGATTGAATACAGCAGTCACCTTGCGCACTTTCCTCCATGAGAGTAATGTCTCTAACAGTCTACGCTTTGATCGTTCCCTGGAAGACCAGTAGTAGTTTCCGATGCACATCTGGAGGCTTTCTGTAATCTGTGGTCTATCAGAGTGTTGATGAAACACAGAAATTGCATCGGGATTGAATACAACAGTCACCATGAGCACGTTCCTCCATAAAAGTAATGTCTCAAACGGTCTACGCTTTGATCGTTCCCTGGAAGACCGGTAGTAGTTTCCGATGAACATCTGGAGGCATTCTGTAATCTGTGGACTATTAGAGTGTTGATGAAACACAGATATTTCATCGGGATTGCATACAACAGCCACCATGCGCACTTTCCTCCATGGGAGTAATGTCTCAAACAGTCTACGTTTTGACCGTTCCCTGGAAGACCAGTAGTAGTTTCCGATGCACATCTGGAGGCTTTCTGTAATCTGTGGACTACCAGAGTGTTGATGAAACACAGAAATTGCATCGGGATTGAATACAACAGTCACCATGCGCACTTTCCTTCATGGGAGTAATTCTCAAACAGTCTACGCTTTGATCGTTCCCTGGACGACCAGTAGTAGTTTCCGATGCACATCTGGGGGCATTCTGTAATCTGTGGACTATCAGAGGGTTGATTAAACACAGAAATTGCTTCGGGATTGAATACAACAGTCACCATGCGCACTTTCCTGGATGGGAGTAATGTCTGAAACAGTCTACGCTTTGATCGTTCCCGGGTAGGCCAGTAGTAGTTTCAGATGCACATCTCGTGGCATTCTGTAATCTGTGGACTATCAGAGTGTTGATGAAACACAGAAATTGCATCGGGATTGAATACAACAGTCACCATGCTCTTATTCTTCCATAAAAGTAATATCTCAAACAGTCTACGCTTTGATCGGTCCCTGTAAGACCAGTAGTAGTTTCCGATGCACATCTGGAGGCATTCTGTAATCTGTGGGCTATCAGAGTGTTGATGAAACACAGAAATTGCATCGGGATTGAATACAACAGTCACCATGCGCACTTTCCTCCATGGGAGTAATGTCTCTAACAGTCAACGCTTTGATCGTTCCCTGGAAGACCAGTAGTAGTTTGCGATGCACATCTGGAGGCTTTCCGTAATCAGTGGACTATGAGAGTGTTGATGAAACACTGAAATTGCATCGGGATTGAATACAACAGTCACCATGCGCACTTTCCTCCATGGGAGTAATGTCTCTAACAGTCTACGCTTTGATCGTTCCCTGGAAGACCAGTAGTAGTTTCCGATGCACATCTGGAGGCTTTCTGTAATCTGTGGACTATCAGAGTGTTGATGAAACACAGAAATTGCATCGGGATTGAATACAACAGTTACAATGCGCACTTTCCTCCATGGGAGTAATTCTCAAACAGTCTACGATTTGGTCGTTCCCTGGAAGACCAGTAGTAGTTTCCGATGCACATCTGGTGGCATTCTGTAATCTGTGGACTATCAGAGTGTTGATGAAACACAGACAATGCATCGGATTGATTACAACAGTTACCATGCGCACTTTCCTCCATGGGAGTAATGTCCCAAAGAGTTTACGCTTTGATCGTTCCCTGAAATACCAGTAGTAGTTTCCGATGCACATCTGGAGGCAATCTGTAATCAGTGTACTATCAGAGTGTTGATGAAACACCGAAATTGCATCGGGATTGAATACAACAGCCACCATGCGCACTTTCCTCCATGGGAGTAATGTCTAAAACAGTCTACGCTTTGATCGTTCCCTGGAAGACCAGTAGAAGTTTCCGATACACATCTGGAGGCATTCTGTAATCTGTGGACTATCAGAGTGTTGATGAAACACAGAAATTGCATCGGGATTGAATACAGCAGTCACCATGCGCACTTTCCTCCATGGGAGTAATGTCTCTAACAGTCTACGCTTTGATCGTTCCCTGGAAGACCAGTAGTAGTTTCCGATTAAAATCTGGAGGCATTCTGTAATCTGTGAACTATTAGAGTGTTTATGAATCACAGAAATTGCATCGGGATTGAATACAACAGTCACCATGCGCACTTTCCTCCATGGGAGTAATGTCCCAAATAGTCTACGCTTTGATCGTTCCCTGGAAGACCAGTAGTAGTTTCCGATGCACATCGGGAGGCACTCTGTAATCTGTGGACTATCAGAGTGTTGATGAAACACAGAAATCGCATCGGGATTGAATACAACAGTCACCATCCGCACTTTCCTCCATGGGAGTAATGTCCCAAACAGTCTACGTTTGGATCGTTCCCAGGAAGACCATTAGTAGTTTCCGATGCACATCTCGCGGCATTCTGTAATCTGTGGACTATCAGCGTGTTGATGAAACACAGAAAATGCATCGTGATTGAATACAACAATCACCATGCGCACTTTCCTCCATGGTAGTAATGTCTCAAGGAGTTTACGCTTTGATCGTTCCCTGGAAGTCCAGTAGTAGTTTCCGATGCACATCTGGATGCATTCTGTAATCTGCGGAGTATCAGAGTGTTGATGAAACACAGAAATTGCATCGGGATTGAATACAACAGTCACCATGCGCCCTTTCCTCCATGGGAGTAATGTCTAAAACAGTCTACGCTTTGATCGTTCCCTGGAAGACCAGTAGTAGTCCCCGATGCACATCTGGAGGCTTTCTGTAATCTGTGGACTACCAGAGTGTTGATGAAACACAGAAATTGCATCGGGATTGAATACAACAGTCACCATGCGCACTTTCTTTCATGGGAGTAAATCTCAAACAGTCTACGCTTTGATCGTTCCCTGGATGACCAGTAGTAGTTTCCGATGCACATCTGGAGGCATTCTGTAATCTGTGGACTATCAGAGTGTTGATGAAACACAGAAATTGCATCGGGATTGAATACAGCAGTCACCTTGCGCACTTTCCTCCATGAGAGTAATGTCTCTAACAGTCTACGCTTTGATCGTTCCCTGGAAGACCAGTAGTAGTTTCCGATGCACATCTGGAGGCTTTCTGTAATCTGTGGTCTATCAGAGTGTTGATGAAACACAGAAATTGCATCGGGATTGAATACAACAGTCACCATGAGCACGTTCCTCCATAAAAGTAATGTCTCAAACGGTCTACGCTTTGATCTTTCCCTGGAAGACCGGTAGTAATTTCCGATGAACATCTGGAGGCATTCTGTAATCTGTGGACTATTAGAGTGTTGATGAAACACAGATATTTCATCGGGATTGCATACAACAGCCACCATGCGCACTTTCCTCCATGGGAGTAATGTCTCAAACAGTCTACGTTTTGATCGTTCCCTGGAAGACCAGTAGTAGTTTCCGATGCACATCTGGAGGCTTTCTGTAATCTGTGGACTACCAGAGTGTTGATGAAACACAGAAATTGCATCGGGATTGAATACAACAGTCACCATGCGCACTTTCCTTCATGGGAGTAATTCTCAAACAGTCTACGCTTTGATCGTTCCCTGGAAGACCAGTAGTAGTTTCCGATGCACATCTGGGGGCATTCTGTAATCTGTGGACTATCAGAGGGTTGATTAAACACAGAAATTGCTTCGGGATTGAATACAACAGTCACCATGCGCACTTTCCTGGATGGGAGTAATGTCTGAAACAGTCTACGCTTTGATCGTTCCCGGGTAGGCCAGTAGTAGTTTCAGATGCACATCTCGTGGCATTCTGTAATCTGTGGACTATCAGAGTGTTGCTGAAACACAGAAATTGCATCGGGATTGAATACAACAGTCACCATGCTCTTATTCCTCCATAAAAGTAATATCTCAAACAGTCTACGCTTTGATCGGTCCCTGTAAGACCAGTAGTAGTTTCCGATGCACATCTGGAGGCATTCTGTAATCTGTGGACTATCAGAGTGTTGATGAAACACAGAAATTGCATCGGGATTGAATACAACAGTCACCATGAGAACTTTCCTCCATGGAAGTAATGTCTCAAACAGTCTACGCTTTGATCGTTCCCTGGAAGACCAGTAGAAGTTTCCGATACACATCTGGAGGCATTCTGTAATATGTGGACTATCAGAGTGTTGATGAAACACAGAAATTGCATCGGGATTGAATACAGCAGTCACCATGCGCACTTTCCTCCATGGGAGTAATGTCTCTAACATTCTACGCTTTGATCGTTTCCTGGAAGACCAGTAGTAGTTGCCGATGCACATCTGGAGGCTTTCTGTAATCAGTGGACTATCAGAGTGTTGATGAAACACAGAAATTGCATCGGGATTGAATACAACAGTCACCATGCGCACTTTCCTCCATGGGAGTAATGTCCCAAAGAGTTTACGCTTTGATCGTTCCCTGAAATACCAGTAGTAGTTTCCGATGCACATCTGGAGGCAATCTGTAATCAGTGTACTATCAGAGTGTTGATGAAACACCGAAATTGCATCGGGATTGAATACAACAGCCACCATGCGCACTTTCCTCCATGGGAGTAATGTCTAAAACAGTCTACGCTTTGATCGTTCCCTGGAAGACCAGTAATAGTCCCCGATGCACATCTGGAGGCTTTCTGTAATCTGTGGACTACCAGAGTGTTGATGAAACACAGAAATTGCATCGGGATTGAATACAACAGTCACCATGCGCACATTCTTTCATGGGAGTAATTCTTAAACAGTCTACGCTTTGATCGTTCCATGGAAGACCAGTAGTAGTTTCCGATGCACATCTGGAGGCATTCTGTAATCTGTGGACAATCAGAGTGTTGATGAAAGACAGAAATTGCATCGGGATTGAATACAGCAGTCACCTTGCGCACTTTCCTCCATGGGAGTAATGGCTCTAACAGTCTACGCTTTGATCGTTCCCTGGAAGACCAGTAGTAGTTTGCGATGCACATCTGGAGGCTTTCCGTAATCAGTGGACTATCAGAGTGTTGATGAAACACTGAAATTGCATCGGGATTGAATACAACAGTCACCATGTGCACTTTCCTCCATGGGAGTAATGTCTCTAACAGTCTACGCTTTGATCGTTCCTTGGAAGACCAGTAGTAGTTTCCGATGCACATCTGGAGGCTTTCTGTAATCTGTGGACTATCAGAGTGTTGATGAAACACAGAAATTGCATCGGGATTGAATACAACAGTCACCATGAGCACGTTCCACCATAAAAGTAATGTCTCAAACGGTCTACGCTTTGATCGTTCCCTGGAAGACCGGTAGTAGTTTCCGATGAACATCTGGAGGCATTCTGTAATCTGTGGACTATTAGAGTGTTGATGAAACACAGATATTTCATCGGGATTGAATACAACAGCCACCATGCCCACTTTCCTCCATGGGAGTAATGTCTCAAACAGTCTACGTTTTGATCGTTCCCTGGAAGACCAGTAGTAGTTTCCGATGTACATCTGGAGGCTTTCTGTAATCTGTGGACTACCAGAGTGTTGATGAAACACAGAAATTGCATCGGGATTGAATACAACAGTCACCATGCGCACTTTCCTTCATGGGAGTAATTCTCAAACAGTCTACGCTTTGATCGTTCCCTGGAAGACCATTAGTAGTTTCCGATGCACATCTGGGGGCATTCTGTAATCTGTGGACTATCAGAGGGTTGCTGAAACACAGAAATTGCTTCGGGATTGAATACAACAGTCACCATGCGCACTTTCCAGGATGGGAGTAATGTCTGAAACAGTCTACGCTTTGATCGTTCCCTGGAAGACCAGTAGAAGTTTCCGATACACATCTGGAGGCATTCTGTAATCTGTGGACTATCAGAGTGTTGATGAAACACAGAAATCGCATCGGGATTGAATACAACAGTCACCATCCGCACTTTCCTCCATGGGAGTAATTCTCAAACAGTCTACGCTTTGATCGTTCCCTGGAAGACCAATAGTAGTTTCCGATGCACATCTGGTGGCATTCTGTAATCTGTGGTCTATCAGAGTGTTGATGAAACACAGATATTTCATCGGGATTGAATACAACAGTCACTATGAGCACTTTCCTCCACGGGAGGTATGTCTCCAACAGTCTACGCTTTGATCGTTCCCTGGAAGTCCAGTAGTAGTTTCCGATGCACATCTGGAGGTATTCTGTAATCTGTGGATTATCAGAGTGTTGATGAAACACAGAAATTGCATCGGGATTGAATACAAAAGTCACCAAGTGCACATTCCTGCATAAAAGTAATGTATCAAATAGTCTACGCTTTGATCGTTACCTGGAAGACCAGTAGAAATTTCCGATGACCATCTGGAGGCTTTCTGTAATCTGTGGACTATCAGAGTGTTGATGAAACACAGAAATTGCTTCGGGATTGAATACAACAGTCACCCTGCGCACTTTCCTCCACAGCTGTAATGTCTCAAACAGTCTACGCTTTGATCGTTCCCTGGAAGACCAGCAGTAGTTTCCGAAGAACATCTGGAGGCATTCTGTAATCTGTGGACTATCAGAGTGTTGATGAAACACAGAAATTGCATCGGGATTGAATTCAACAGTCAACATGCACACATTCCTCCACAGGAGTAATGTCTCAAATTGTCTACGCTTTGATCGTTCCCTGGAAGACCAGTAGTAGTTTCCGATGCACATCTGGAGGCATTCTGTAATCTGTGGAGTACCAGAGTGTTGATGAAACACAGAAATTGCATCAGGATTGAATACAACAGACACCATGCGCACTTTCCTCCATGGGAGTAATTCTCAAACAGTCTACGCTTTGATCGTTCCCTGGAAGACCAGTAGTAGTTTCCGATGCACATCTCGTGGCATTCTGTAATCTGTGGACTATCAGAGTGTTGATGAAACACAGAAATTGCATCGGGATTGAATACAACAGTCACCATGAGCACGTTCCTCCATAAAAGTAATGTCTCAAACGGTCTACGCTTTGATCGTTCCCTGGAAGACCGGTAGTAGTTTCCGATGAACATCTGGAGGCATTCTTTAATCTGTGGACTATTAGAGTGTTGATGAAACTCAGATATTTCATCGGGATTGAATACAACAGCCACCATGCGCACTTTCCTCCATGGGAGTAATGTCTCAAACAGTCTACGTTTTGATCGTTCCCTGGAAGACCAGTAGTAGTTTCCGATGCACATCTGGAGGCTTTCTGTAATCTGTGGACTACCAGAGTGTTGATGAAACACAGAAATTGCATCGGGATTAAATACAACAGTCACCATGCGCACTTTCCTTCATGGGAGTAATTCTCAAACAGTCTACGCTTTGATCGTTCCCTGGAAGACCAGTAGTAGTTTCCGATGCACATCTGGGGGCATTCTGTAATCTGTGGACTATCAGAGGGTTGATTAAACACAGAAATTCCTACGGGATTGAATACAACAGTCACCATGCGCACTTTCCTGGATGAGAGTAATGTCTGAAACTGTCTACGCTTTGATCGTTCCCGGGTAGGCCAGTAGTAGTTTCAGATGCACATCGGGATTGAATACAACAGTCAACATGCTCTTATTCCTCCATAAAAGTAATATCTCAAACAGTCTACGCTTTGATCTGTCCCTGTAAGACCAGTAGTAGTTTCCGATGCACATCTGGAGGCATTCTGTAATCTGTGGGCAATCAGAGTGTTGATGAAACACAGAAATTGCATCGGGATTGAATACAACAGTCACCATGCGCACTTTCCTCCATAGGAGTAATGTCTCAAACAGTCTACGCTTTGATCGTTCCCTGGAAGACCAGTAGTAGGTTCCGATTAACATCTGGAGGCATTCTGTAATCTGTGAACTATCAGAGTGTTTATGAATCACAGAAATTGCATCGGGATTGAATACAACAGTCACCATGCGCACTTTCCTCCATGGGAGTAATGTCCCAAACAGTCTACGCTTTGATCGTTCCCTGGAAGACCAGTAGTAGTTTCCGATGCACATCGGGAGGCATTCTGTAATCTGTGGATTACCAGAGTCTTGATGAAGCACAGAAATTGCATCGGGATTGAATACAACAGTCACCATGCGCACTTTCTTTCATGGGAGTAATTCTCAAACAGTCTACGCTTTGATCGTTCCCTGGAAGACCAGTAGTAGTTTCCGATGCACATCTGGAGGCATTCTGTAATCTGTGGACTATCAGAGTGTTGATGAAACACAGAAATTGCATCGGGATTGAATACAGCAGTCACCTTGCGCACTTTCCTCCATGGGAGTAATGTCTCTAACAGTCTACGCTTTGATCGTTCCCTGGAAGACCAGTAGTAGTTTGCGATGCACATCTGGAGGCTTTCCGTAATCAGTGGACTATCAGAGTGTTGATGAAACACTGAAATTGCATCGGGATTGAATACAACAGTCACCATGCGCACTTTCCTCCATGGGAGTAATGTCTCTAACAGTCTACGCTTTGATCGTTCCCTGGAAGACCAGTAGTAGTTTCCGATGCACATCTGGAGGCTTTCTGTAATCTGTGGACTATCAGAGTGTTGATGAAACACAGAAATTGCATCGGGATTGAATACAACAGTCACCATGAGCACGTTCCTCCATAAAAGTAATGTCTCAAACGGTCTACGCTTTGATCGTTCCCTGGAAGACCGGTAGTAGTTTCCGATGAACATCTGGAGGCATTCTGTAATCTGCGGACTATTAGAGTGTTGATGAAACACAGATATTTCATCGGGATTGAATACAACAGCCACCATGCGCACTTTACTCCATGGGAGTAATGTCTCAAACAGTCTACGTTTTGATCGTTCCCTGGAAGACCAGTAGTAGTTTCCGATGCACATCTGGAGGCTTTCTGTAATCTGTGGACTACCAGAGTGTTGATGAAACACAGAAATTGCATCGGGATTGAATTCAACAGTCACCATGCGCACTTTCCTTCATGGGAGTAATTCTCAAACAGTCGACGCTTTGATCGTTCACTGGAAGACCAGTAGTAGTTTCCGATGCACATCTGGGGGCATTCTGTAATCTGTGGACTATCAGAGAGTTGATGAAACACAGAAATTGCTTCGGGATTGAATACAACAGTCACCATGCGCACTTTCCTGGATGGGAGTAATGTCTGAAACAGTCTACGCTTTGATCGTTCCCAGGAAGACCAGTAGTAGTTTCTGATGCACATCTCGTGGCATTCTGTAATCTGTGGACTATCAGAGTGTTGATGAAACACAGAAAATGCCACGGGATTAAATACAACAGTTACCATGCGCACTTTCCTTCATGTGAGTAATGTCTCAAAGAGTTTACGCTTTGATCGTTCCCTGAAAGACCAGTAGTAGTTTCCGATGCACATCTGGAGGCATTCTGTAATCTGTGGACTATCAGAGTGTTGATGAAACACCGAAATTGCATCGGGATTGAATACAACAGTCACCATGCTCTTATTCCTCCATAAAAGTTATATCTCAAACAGTCTACGCTTTGATCGTTCCCTGTAAGACCAGTAGTAGTTTCCGATGCACATCTGGAGGCATTCTGTAATCTATGGGCTATCAGAGTGTTGATGAAACACAGAAATTACATCGGGATTGAATACAACAGTCACCATGAGAACTTTACTCCATGGGAGTAATGTCTCTAACAGTCTACGCTTTGATCGTTCCCTGGAAGACCAGTAGAAGTTTCCGATACACATCTGGAGGCATTCTGTAATCTGTGGACTATCAGAGTGTTGAAGAAACACAGAAATTGCATCGGGATTGAATACAGCAGTCACCATGCGCACTTTCCTCCATGGGAGTAATGTCTCTAACAGTCTACGTTTTGATCGTTCCCTGGAAGACCAGTAGTAGTTGCCGATGCACATCTGGAGGCTTTCTGTAATCAGTGGACTATCAGAGTGTTGATGAAACACAGAAATTGCATCGGGATTGAATACAACAGTCACCATGCGCACTTTCCTCCATTGGAGTAATGTCTCAAACAGTCTACGCTTTGATCGTTCCCTGGAAGACCAGTAGTAGTTTCCGATTAACATCTGGAGGCATTCTGTAATCTATGAACTATCAGAGTGTTTATGAATCACAGAAGTTGCATCGGGATTGAATACAACAGTCACCATGCGCACTTTCCTCCATGGGAGTAATGTCACAAACAGTCTACGCTTTGATCGTTCCCTGGAAGACCAGTAGTAGTTTCCGATGCACATCGGGAGGCATTCTGTAATCTGTGGACTATCAGAGTGTTGATGAAACACAGAAATCGCATCGGGATTGAATACAACAGTCACCATCCGCACTTTCCTCCATGGGAGTAATGTCCCGAACAGTCTACGTTTGGATCGTTCCCAGGAAGACCATTATTAGTTTCCGATGCACATCTCGCGGCATTCTGTAATTGTGGACTATCAGAGTGTTGATGAAACACAGAAAATGCATCGTGATTGAATACAACAGCCACCATGCGCACTTTCCTCCATGGTAGTAATATCTCAAGGAGTTTACGGTTTGATCGTTCCCTGGAAGTCCAGTAGTAGTTTCCGATGCACATCTGGATGCATTCTGTAATCTGCGGAGTATCAGAGTGTTGATGAAACACAGAAATTACATCGGGATTGAATACAACAGTCACCATGCGCACTTTCCTCCGTGGGAGTAATTCTCAAACAGTCTACGCTTTGATCGTTCCCTGGAAGACCAATAGTAGTTTCCGATGCACATCTGGTGGCATTCTGTAATCTGTGGTCTATCAGAGTGTTGATGAAACACAGATATTTTATCGGGATTGAATACAACAGTCACCATGAGCACTTTCCTCCACGGGAGGTATGTCTCCAACAGTCTACGCTTTGATCGTTCCCTGGAAGACCAGTAGTAGTTTCCGATGCACATCTGGAAGTATTCTGTAATCTGTGGATTATCAGAGTGTTGATGAAACACAGAAATTGCATCGGGATTGAATACAACAGTCACCAAGTGCACATTCCTGCATAAAAGTAATGTATCAAATAGTCTACGCTTTGATCATTACCTGGAAGACCAGTAGAAATTTCCGATGACCATCTGGAGGCATTCTGTAATCTGTGGACTATCAGAGTGTTGATGAAAGACAGAAATTGTTCGGGATTGAATACAACAGTCACCCTGCGCACTTTCCTCCACAGCTGTAATGTCTCAAACAGTCTACGCTTTGATCGTTCCCTGGAAGACCAGCAGTAGTTTCCGAAGAACATCTGGAGGCATTCTGTAATCTGTGGACTATCAGAGTGTTGATGAAACACAGAAATTGCATCGGGATTGAATACAACAGTCACCATGCGCACATTCCTCCACGGGAGTAATGTCTCAAACTGTCTACGCTTTGATCGTTCCCTGGAAGACCAGTAGTAGTTTCCGATGCACATCTGGAGGCATTCTGTAATCTTTGGAGTATCAGAGTGGTGATGAAACACAGAAATTGCATCGGGATTGAATACAACAGACACCATGCGCACTTTCCTCCATTGGAGTAATTCTCAAACAGTCTACGCTTTGATCGTTCCCTGGAAGACCAGTAGTAGTTTCCGATGCACATCTCGTGGCTTCTGTAATCTGTGGACTATCAGAATGTTGAAGAAACACAGAAAATGCATCGGGATTGAATACAACAGTCACCATGCGCACTTTCCTCCATGGGAGTAATGTCCCAAACAGTCTACGCTTTGATCGTTCCCTGGAAGTCCAGTAGTAGTTTCCGATGCACATCTGGTGGCATTCTGTAATCTGTGGTCTATCAGAGTGTTGATGAAACACAGAAATTGCATCGGGATTGAATACAACAGACACCATGCGCACTTTCCTCCATGGGAGTAATGTCTCAAACAGTCTACGCTTTGATCGTTCCCTGGAAGACCAGTAGTAGTTTCCGATTAACATCAGGAGGCATACTGTAATCTGTGTACTATCAGAGTGTTGAAGAAACACAGAAAATGCATCGGGATTGAATACAACAGTCACCATGCGCACTTTCCTCCATGGGAGTAATGTCCCAAACAGTCTACGCTTTGATCGTTCCCTGGAAGACCGGTAGTAGTTTCCGATGAACATCTGGAGGCATTCTGTAATCTGCGGACTATTAGAGTGTTGATGAAACACAGATATTTCATCGGGATTGAATACAACAGCCACCATGCGCACTTTACTCCATGGGAGTAATGTCTCAAACAGTCTACGTTTTGATCGTTCCCTGGAAGACCAGTAGTAGTTTCCGATGCACATCTGGAGGCTTTCTGTAATCTGTGGACTACCAGAGTGTTGATGAAACACAGAAATTGCATCGGGATTGAATTCAACAGTCACCATGCGCACTTTCCTTCATGGGAGTAAATCTCAAACAGTCGACGCTTTGATCGTTCACTGGAAGACCAGTAGTAGTTTCCGATGCACATCTGGGGGCATTCTGTAATCTGTGGACTATCAGAGAGTTGATGAAACACAGAAATTGCTTCGGGATTGAATACAACAGTCACCATGCGCACTTTCCTGGATGGGAGTAATGTCTGAAACAGTCTACGCTTTGATCGTTCCCAGGAAGACCAGTAGTAGTTTCTGATGCACATCTCGTGGCATTCTGTAATCTGTGGACTATCAGAGTGTTGATGAAACACAGAAAATGCCACGGGATTAAATACAACAGTTACCATGCGCACTTTCCTTCATGTGAGTAATGTCTCAAAGAGTTTACGCTTTGATCGTTCCCTGAAAGACCAGTAGTAGTTTCCGATGCACATCTGGAGGCATTCTGTAATCTGTGGACTATCAGAGTGTTGATGAAACACCGAAATTGCATCGGGATTGAATACAACAGTCACCATGCTCTTATTCCTCCATAAAAGTAATATCTCAAACAGTCTACGCTTTGATCGTTCCCTGTAAGACCAGTAGTAGTTTCCGATGCACATCTGGAGGCATTCTGTAATCTGTGGGCTATCAGAGTGTTGATGAAACACAGAAATTACATCGGGATTGAATACAACAGTCACCATGAGAACTTTACTCCATGGGAGTAATGTCTCTAACATTCTACGCTTTGATCGTTCCCTGGAAGACCAGTAGAAGTTTCCGATACACATCTGGAGGCATTCTGTAATCTGTGGACTATCAGAGTGTTGAAGAAACACAGAAATTGCATCGGGATAGAATACAGCAGTCACCATGCGCACTTTCCTCCATGGGAGTAATGTCTCTAACAGTCTACGTTTTGATCGTTCCCTGGAAGACCAGTAGTAGTTGCCGATGCACATCTGGAGGCTTTCTGTAATCAGTGGACTATCAGAGTGTTGATGAAACACAGAAGTTGCATCGGGATTGAATACAACAGTCACCATGCGCACTTTCCTCCATAGGAGTAATGTCTCAAACAGTCTACGCTTTGATCGTTCCCTGGAAGACCAGTAGTAGTTTCCGATTAACATCTGGAGGCATTCTGTAATCTGTGAACTATCAGAGTGTTTATGAATCACAGAAGTTGCATCGGGATTGAATACAACAGTCACAATGCGCACTTTCCTCCATGGGAGTAATGTCACAAACAGTCTACGCTTTGATCGTTCCCTGGAAGACCAGTAGTAGTTTCCGATGCACATCGGGAGGCATTCTGTAATCTGTGGACTATCAGAGTGTTGATGAAACACAGAAATCGCATCGGGATTGAATACAACAGTCACCATCCGCACTTTCCTCCATGGGAGTAATGTCCCGAACAGTCTACGTTTGGATCGTTCCCAGGAAGACCATTAGTAGTTTCCGATGCACATCTCGCGGCATTCTGTAATCTGTGGACTATCAGAGTGTTGATGAAACACAGAAAATGCATCGTGATTGAATACAACAGCCACCACGCGCACTTTCCTCCATGGTAGTAATATCTCAAGGAGTTTACGCTTTGATCGTTCCCTGGAAGTCCAGTAGTAGTTTCCGATGCACATCTGGATGCATTCTGTAATCTGCGGAGTATCAGAGTGTTGATGAAACACAGAAATTGCATCGGGATTGAATACAACAGTCACCATGCGCACTTTCCTCCGTGGGAGTAATTCTCAAACAGTCTACGCTTTGATAGTTCCCTGGAAGACCAATAGTAGTTTCCGATGCACATCTGGTGGCATTCTGTAATCTGTGGTCTATCAGAGTGTTGATGAAACACAGCTATTTTATCGGGATTGAATACAACAGTCACCATGAGCACTTTCCTCCATGGGAGGTATGTCTCCAACAGTCTACGCTTTGATCGTTCCCTGGAAGACCAGTAGTAGTTTCCGATGCACATCTGGGGGCATTCTGTAATCTGTGGACAATCAGAGAGTTGATGAAACACAGAAATTGCTTCGGGATTGAATACAACAGTCACCATGCGCACTTTCCTGGATGGGAGTAATGTCTGAAACAGTCTACGCTTTGATCGTTCCCAGGAAGACCAGTAGTAGTTTCTGATGCACATCTCGTGGCATTCTGTAATCTGTGGACTATCAGAGTGTTGATGAATCACCGAAATTGCATCGGGATTGAATACAACAGTCACCATGCTCTTATTCCTCCATAAAAGTAATATCTCAAACAGTCTACGCTTTGATCGTTCCCTGTAAGACCAGTAGTAGTTTCCGATGCACATCTGGAGGCATTCTTTAATCTGTGGACTATCAGAGTGTTGATGAAACACAGAAATTGCATCGGGATTGAATACAGCAGTCACCATGCGCACTTTCCTCCATGGGAGTAATGTCTCAAAGAGTTTACGCTTTGATCGTTCCCTGAAAGACCAGTAGTAGTTTCCGATGCACATCTGGAGGCATTCAGTAATCTGTGGACTATCAGAGTGTTGATGAATCACCGAAATTGCATCGGGATTGAATACAACAGTCACCATGCTCTTATTCCTCCATAAAAGTAATATCTCAAACAGTCTACGCTTTGATCGTTCCCTGTAAGACCAGTAGTAGTTTCCGATGCACATCTGGAGGCATTCTGTAATCTGTGGGCTATCAGAGTGTTGATGAAACACAATTATTGCATCGGGATTGAATACAACAGTCACCATGAGAACTTTACTCCATGGGAGTAATGTCTCAAACAGTCTACGCTTTGATCGTTCGATGGAAGACCAGTAGAAGTTTCCGATACACATCTGGAGGCATTCTGTAATCTGTGGACTATCAGAGTGTTGATGAAACACAGAAATTGCATCGGGATTGAATACAGCAGTCACCATGCGCACTTTCCTCCATGGGAGTAATGTCTCTAACAGTCTACGCTTTGATCGTTACCTGGAAGACCAGTAGTAGTTGCCGATGCACATCTGGAGGCTTTCTGTAATCACTGGACTATCAGAGTGTTGATGAAACACAGAAATTGCATCGCGATTGAATACAACAGTCACCATGCGCACTTTCCTCCATAGGAGTAATGTCTCAAACAGTCTACGCTTTGATCGTTCATTGGAAGACCAGTAGTAGTTTCCGATTAACATCTGGAGGCATTCTGTAATCTGTGAACTATCAGAGTGTTTATGAATCACAGAAGTTGCATCGGGATTGAATACAACAGTCACCATGCGCACTTTCCTCCATGGGAGTATTGTCACAAACAGTCTACGCTTTGATCGTTCCCTGGAAGACCAGTAGTAGTTTCCGATGCACATCGGGAGGCATTCTGTAATCTGTGGACTATCAGAGTGTTGATGAAACACAGAAATCGCATCGGGATTGAATACAACAGTCACCATCCGCACTTTCCTCCATGGGAGTAATGTCCCGAACAGTCTACGTTTGGATCGTTCCCAGGAAGACCATTAGTAGTTTCCGATGCACATCTCGCGGCATTCTGTAATCTGTGGACTATCAGAGTGTTGATGAAACTCAGAAAATGCATCGTGATTGAATACAACAGTCACCATGCGAACTTTCCTCCATGGTAGTAATGTCTCAAGGAATTTACGCTTTGATCGTTCCCTGGAAGTCCAGTAGTAGTTTCCGATGCACATCTGGAGGCTTTCTGTAATCTGTGGTCTATCAGAGTGTTGATGAAACACAGAAATTGCATCGGGATTGAATACAACAGTCACCATGAGCACGTTCCTCCATAAAAGTAATGTCTCAAACGGTCTACGCTTTGATCTTTCCCTGGAAGACCGGTAGTAATTTCCGATGAACATCTGGAGGCATTCTGTAATCTGTGGACTATTAGAGTGTTGATGAAACACAGATATTTCATCGGGATTGCATACAACAGCCACCATGCGCACTTTCCTCCATGGGAGTAATGTCTCAAACAGTCTACGTTTTGATCGTTCCCTGGAAGACCAGTAGTAGTTTCCGATGCACATCTGGAGGCTTTCTGTAATCTGTGGACTACCAGAGTGTTGATGAAACACAGAAATTGCATCGGGATTGAATACAACAGTCACCATGCGCACTTTCCTTCATGGGAGTAATTCTCAAACAGTCTACGCTTTGATCGTTCCCTGGAAGACCAGTAGTAGTTTCCGATGCACATCTGGGGGCATTCTGTAATCTGTGGACTATCAGAGGGTTGATTAAACACAGAAATTGCTTCGGGATTGAATACAACAGTCACCATGCGCACTTTCCTGGATGGGAGTAATGTCTGAAACAGTCTACGCTTTGATCGTTCCCGGGTAGGCCAGTAGTAGTTTCAGATGCACATCTCGTGGCATTCTGTAATCTGTGGACTATCAGAGTGTTGCTGAAACACAGAAATTGCATCGGGATTGAATACAACAGTCACCATGCTCTTATTCCTCCATAAAAGTAATATCTCAAACAGTCTACGCTTTGATCGGTCCCTGTAAGACCAGTAGTAGTTTCCGATGCACATCTGGAGGCATTCTGTAATCTGTGGACTATCAGAGTGTTGATGAAACACAGAAATTGCATCGGGATTGAATACAACAGTCACCATGAGAACTTTCCTCCATGGAAGTAATGTCTCAAACAGTCTACGCTTTGATCGTTCCCTGGAAGACCAGTAGAAGTTTCCGATACACATCTGGAGGCATTCTGTAATCTGTGGACTATCAGAGTGTTGATGAAACACAGAAATTGCATCGGGATTGAATACAGCAGTCACCATGCGCACTTTCCTCCATGGGAGTAATGTCTCTAACATTCTACGCTTTGATCGTTTCCTGGAAGACCAGTAGTAGTTGCCGATGCACATCTGGAGGCTTTCTGTAATCAGTGGACTATCAGAGTGTTGATGAAACACAGAAATTGCATCGGGATTGAATACAACAGTCACCATGCGCACTTTCCTCCATGGGAGTAATGTCCCAAAGAGTTTACGCTTTGATCGTTCCCTGAAATACCAGTAGTAGTTTCCGATGCACATCTGGAGGCAATCTGTAATCAGTGTACTATCAGAGTGTTGATGAAACACCGAAATTGCATCGGGATTGAATACAACAGCCACCATGCGCACTTTCCTCCATGGGAGTAATGTCTAAAACAGTCTACGCTTTGATCGTTCCCTGGAAGACCAGTAATAGTCCCCGATGCACATCTGGAGGCTTTCTGTAATCTGTGGACTACCAGAGTGTTGATGAAACACAGAAATTGCATCGGGATTGAATACAACAGTCACCATGCGCACATTCTTTCATGGGAGTAATTCTTAAACAGTCTACGCTTTGATCGTTCCATGGAAGACCAGTAGTAGTTTCCGATGCACATCTGGAGGCATTCTGTAATCTGTGGACAATCAGAGTGTTGATGAAAGACAGAAATTGCATCGGGATTGAATACAGCAGTCACCTTGCGCACTTTCCTCCATGGGAGTAATGGCTCTAACAGTCTACGCTTTGATCGTTCCCTGGAAGACCAGTAGTAGTTTGCGATGCACATCTGGAGGCTTTCCGTAATCAGTGGACTATCAGAGTGTTGATGAAACACTGAAATTGCATCGGGATTGAATACAACAGTCACCATGTGCACTTTCCTCCATGGGAGTAATGTCTCTAACAGTCTACGCTTTGATCGTTCCTTGGAAGACCAGTAGTAGTTTCCGATGCACATCTGGAGGCTTTCTGTAATCTGTGGACTATCAGAGTGTTGATGAAACACAGAAATTGCATCGGGATTGAATACAACAGTCACCATGAGCACGTTCCACCATAAAAGTAATGTCTCAAACGGTCTACGCTTTGATCGTTCCCTGGAAGACCGGTAGTAGTTTCCGATGAACATCTGGAGGCATTCTGTAATCTGTGGACTATTAGAGTGTTGATGAAACACAGATATTTCATCGGGATTGAATACAACAGCCACCATGCCCACTTTCCTCCATGGGAGTAATGTCTCAAACAGTCTACGTTTTGATCGTTCCCTGGAAGACCAGTAGTAGTTTCCGATGCACATCTGGAGGCTTTCTGTAATCTGTGGACTACCAGAGTGTTGATGAAACACAGAAATTGCATCGGGATTGAATACAACAGTCACCATGCGCACTTTCCTTCATGGGAGTAATTCTCAAACAGTCTACGCTTTGATCGTTCCCTGGAAGACCATTAGTAGTTTCCGATGCACATCTGGGGGCATTCTGTAATCTGTGGACTATCAGAGGGTTGCTGAAACACAGAAATTGCTTCGGGATTGAATACAACAGTCACCATGCGCACTTTCCAGGATGGGAGTAATGTCTGAAACAGTCTACGCTTTGATCGTTCCCTGGAAGACCAGTAGAAGTTTCCGATACACATCTGGAGGCATTCTGTAATCTGTGGACTATCAGAGTGTTGATGAAACACAGAAATCGCATCGGGATTGAATACAACAGTCACCATCCGCACTTTCCTCCATGGGAGTAATTCTCAAACAGTCTACGCTTTGATCGTTCCCTGGAAGACCAATAGTAGTTTCCGATGCACATCTGGTGGCATTCTGTAATCTGTGGTCTATCAGAGTGTTGATGAAACACAGATATTTCATCGGGATTGAATACAACAGTCACTATGAGCACTTTCCTCCACGGGAGGTATGTCTCCAACAGTCTACGCTTTGATCGTTCCCTGGAAGTCCAGTAGTAGTTTCCGATGCACATCTGGAGGTATTCTGTAATCTGTGGATTATCAGAGTGTTGATGAAACACAGAAATTGCATCGGGATTGAATACAAAAGTCACCAAGTGCACATTCCTGCATAAAAGTAATGTATCAAATAGTCTACGCTTTGATCGTTACCTGGAAGACCAGTAGAAATTTCCGATGACCATCTGGAGGCTTTCTGTAATCTGTGGACTATCAGAGTGTTGATGAAACACAGAAATTGCTTCGGGATTGAATACAACAGTCACCCTGCGCACTTTCCTCCACAGCTGTAATGTCTCAAACAGTCTACGCTTTGATCGTTCCCTGGAAGACCAGCAGTAGTTTCCGAAGAACATCTGGAGGCATTCTGTAATCTGTGGACTATCAGAGTGTTGATGAAACACAGAAATTGCATCGGGATTGAATTCAACAGTCAACATGCACACATTCCTCCACAGGAGTAATGTCTCAAATTGTCTACGCTTTGATCGTTCCCTGGAAGACCAGTAGTAGTTTCCGATGCACATCTGGAGGCATTCTGTAATCTGTGGAGTACCAGAGTGTTGATGAAACACAGAAATTCCATCAGGATTGAATACAACAGACACCATGCGCACTTTCCTCCATGGGAGTAATTCTCAAACAGTCTACGCTTTGATCGTTCCCTGGAAGACCAGTAGTAGTTTCCGATGCACATCTCGTGGCATTCTGTAATCTGTGGACTATCAGAGTGTTGATGAAACACAGAAATTGCATCGGGATTGAATACAACAGTCACCATGAGCACGTTCCTCCATAAAAGTAATGTCTCAAACGGTCTACGCTTTGATCGTTCCCTGGAAGACCGGTAGTAGTTTCCGATGAACATCTGGAGGCATTCTTTAATCTGTGGACTATTAGAGTGTTGATGAAACTCAGATATTTCATCGGGATTGAATACAACAGCCACCATGCGCACTTTCCTCCATGGGAGTAATGTCTCAAACAGTCTACGTTTTGATCGTTCCCTGGAAGACCAGTAGTAGTTTCCGATGCACATCTGGAGGCTTTCTGTAATCTGTGGACTACCAGAGTGTTGATGAAACACAGAAATTGCATCGGGATTAAATACAACAGTCACCATGCGCACTTTCCTTCATGGGAGTAATTCTCAAACAGTCTACGCTTTGATCGTTCCCTGGAAGACCAGTAGTAGTTTCCGATGCACATCTGGGGGCATTCTGTAATCTGTGGACTATCAGAGGGTTGATTAAACACAGAAATTCCTACGGGATTGAATACAACAGTCACCATGCGCACTTTCCTGGATGAGAGTAATGTCTGAAACTGTCTACGCTTTGATCGTTCCCGGGTAGGCCAGTAGTAGTTTCAGATGCACATCGGGATTGAATACAACAGTCAACATGCTCTTATTCCTCCATAAAAGTAATATCTCAAACAGTCTACGCTTTGATCTGTCCCTGTAAGACCAGTAGTAGTTTCCGATGCACATCTGGAGGCATTCTGTAATCTGTGGGCTATCAGAGTGTTGATGAAACACAGAAATTGCATCGGGATTGAATACAACAGTCACCATGCGCACTTTCCTCCATAGGAGTAATGTCTCAAACAGTCTACGCTTTGATCGTTCCCTGGAAGACCAGTAGTAGGTTCCGATTAACATCTGGAGGCATTCTGTAATCTGTGAACTATCAGAGTGTTTATGAATCACAGAAATTGCATCGGGATTGAATACAACAGTCACCATGCGCACTTTCCTCCATGGGAGTAATGTCCCAAACAGTCTACGCTTTGATCGTTCCCTGGAAGACCAGTAGTAGTTTCCGATGCACATCGGGAGGCATTCTGTAATCTGTGGATTACCAGAGTCTTGATGAAGCACAGAAATTGCATCGGGATTGAATACAACAGTCACCATGCGCACTTTCTTTCATGGGAGTAATTCTCAAACAGTCTACGCTTTGATCGTTCCCTGGAAGACCAGTAGTAGTTTCCGATGCACATCTGGAGGCATTCTGTAATCTGTGGACTATCAGAGTGTTGATGAAACACAGAAATTGCATCGGGATTGAATACAGCAGTCACCTTGCGCACTTTCCTCCATGGGAGTAATGTCTCTAACAGTCTACGCTTTGATCGTTCCCTGGAAGACCAGTAGTAGTTTGCGATGCACATCTGGAGGCTTTCCGTAATCAGTGGACTATCAGAGTGTTGATGAAACACTGAAATTGCATCGGGATTGAATACAACAGTCACCATGCGCACTTTCCTCCATGGGAGTAATGTCTCTAACAGTCTACGCTTTGATCGTTCCCTGGAAGACCAGTAGTAGTTTCCGATGCACATCTGGAGGCTTTCTGTAATCTGTGGACTATCAGAGTGTTGATGAAACACAGAAATTGCATCGGGATTGAATACAACAGTCACCATGAGCACGTTCCTCCATAAAAGTAATGTCTCAAACGGTCTACGCTTTGATCGTTCCCTGGAAGACCGGTAGTAGTTTCCGATGAACATCTGGAGGCATTCTGTAATCTGCGGACTATTAGAGTGTTGATGAAACACAGATATTTCATCGGGATTGAATACAACAGCCACCATGCGCACTTTACTCCATGGGAGTAATGTCTCAAACAGTCTACGTTTTGATCGTTCCCTGGAAGACCAGTAGTAGTTTCCGATGCACATCTGGAGGCTTTCTGTAATCTGTGGACTACCAGAGTGTTGATGAAACACAGAAATTGCATCGGGATTGAATTCAACAGTCACCATGCGCACTTTCCTTCATGGGAGTAATTCTCAAACAGTCGACGCTTTGATCGTTCACTGGAAGACCAGTAGTAGTTTCCGATGCACATCTGGGGGCATTCTGTAATCTGTGGACTATCAGAGAGTTGATGAAACACAGAAATTGCTTCGGGATTGAATACAACAGTCACCATGCGCACTTTCCTGGATGGGAGTAATGTCTGAAACAGTCTACGCTTTGATCGTTCCCAGGAAGACCAGTAGTAGTTTCTGATGCACATCTCGTGGCATTCTGTAATCTGTGGACTATCAGAGTGTTGATGAAACACAGAAAATGCCACGGGATTAAATACAACAGTTACCATGCGCACTTTCCTTCATGTGAGTAATGTCTCAAAGAGTTTACGCTTTGATCGTTCCCTGAAAGACCAGTAGTAGTTTCCGATGCACATCTGGAGGCATTCTGTAATCTGTGGACTATCAGAGTGTTGATGAAACACCGAAATTGCATCGGGATTGAATACAACAGTCACCATGCTCTTATTCCTCCATAAAAGTTATATCTCAAACAGTCTACGCTTTGATCGTTCCCTGTAAGACCAGTAGTAGTTTCCGATGCACATCTGGAGGCATTCTGTAATCTATGGGCTATCAGAGTGTTGATGAAACACAGAAATTACATCGGGATTGAATACAACAGTCACCATGAGAACTTTACTCCATGGGAGTAATGTCTCTAACAGTCTACGCTTTGATCGTTCCCTGGAAGACCAGTAGAAGTTTCCGATACACATCTGGAGGCATTCTGTAATCTGTGGACTATCAGAGTGTTGAAGAAACACAGAAATTGCATCGGGATTGAATACAGCAGTCACCATGCGCACTTTCCTCCATGGGAGTAATGTCTCTAACAGTCTACGTTTTGATCGTTCCCTGGAAGACCAGTAGTAGTTGCCGATGCACATCTGGAGGCTTTCTGTAATCAGTGGACTATCAGAGTGTTGATGAAACACAGAAATTGCATCGGGATTGAATACAACAGTCACCATGCGCACTTTCCTCCATGGGAGTAATGTCACAAACAGTCTACGCTTTGATCGTTCCCTGGAAGACCAGTAGTAGTTTCCGATGCACATCGGGAGGCATTCTGTAATCTGTGGACTATCAGAGTGTTGATGAAACACAGAAATCGCATCGGGATTGAATACAACAGTCACCATCCGCACTTTCCTCCATGGGAGTAATGTCCCGAACAGTCTACGTTTGGATCGTTCCCAGGAAGACCATTATTAGTTTCCGATGCACATCTCGCGGCATTCTGTAATTGTGGACTATCAGAGTGTTGATGAAACACAGAAAATGCATCGTGATTGAATACAACAGCCACCATGCGCACTTTCCTCCATGGTAGTAATATCTCAAGGAGTTTACGGTTTGATCGTTCCCTGGAAGTCCAGTAGTAGTTTCCGATGCACATCTGGATGCATTCTGTAATCTGCGGAGTATCAGAGTGTTGATGAAACACAGAAATTGCATCGGGATTGAATACAACAGTCACCATGCGCACTTTCCTCCGTGGGAGTAATTCTCAAACAGTCTACGCTTTGATCGTTCCCTGGAAGACCAATAGTAGTTTCCGATGCACATCTGGTGGCATTCTGTAATCTGTGGTCTATCAGAGTGTTGATGAAACACAGATATTTTATCGGGATTGAATACAACAGTCACCATGAGCACTTTCCTCCACGGGAGGTATGTCTCCAACAGTCTACGCTTTGATCGTTCCCTGGAAGACCAGTAGTAGTTTCCGATGCACATCTGGAAGTATTCTGTAATCTGTGGATTATCAGAGTGTTGATGAAACACAGAAATTGCATCGGGATTGAATACAACAGTCACCAAGTGCACATTCCTGCATAAAAGTAATGTATCAAATAGTCTACGCTTTGATCATTACCTGGAAGACCAGTAGAAATTTCCGATGACCATCTGGAGGCATTCTGTAATCTGTGGACTATCAGAGTGTTGATGAAAGACAGAAATTGTTCGGGATTGAATACAACAGTCACCCTGCGCACTTTTCTCCACAGCTGTAATGTCTCAAACAGTCTACGCTTTGATCGTTCCCTGGAAGACCAGCAGTAGTTTCCGAAGAACATCTGGAGGCATTCTGTAATCTGTGGACTATCAGAGTGTTGATGAAACACAGAAATTGCATCGGGATTGAATACAACAGTCACCATGCGCACATTCCTCCACGGGAGTAATGTCTCAAACTGTCTACGCTTTGATCGTTCCCTGGAAGACCAGTAGTAGTTTCCGATGCACATCTGGAGGCATTCTGTAATCTTTGGAGTATCAGAGTGGTGATGAAACACAGAAATTGCATCGGGATTGAATACAACAGACACCATGCGCACTTTCCTCCATTGGAGTAATTCTCAAACAGTCTGCGCTTTGATCGTTCCCTGGAAGACCAGTAGTAGTTTCCGATGCACATCTCGTGGCTTCTGTAATCTGTGGACTATCAGAATGTTGAAGAAACACAGAAAATGCATCGGGATTGAATACAACAGTCACCATGCGCACTTTCCTCCATGGGAGTAATGTCCCAAACAGTCTACGCTTTGATCGTTCCCTGGAAGTCCAGTAGTAGTTTCCGATGCACATCTGGTGGCATTCTGTAATCTGTGGTCTATCAGAGTGTTGATGAAACACAGAAATTGCATCGGGATTGAATACAACAGACACCATGCGCACTTTCCTCCATGGGAGTAATGTCTCAAACAGTCTACGCTTTGATCGTTCCCTGGAAGACCAGTAGTAGTTTCCGATTAACATCAGGAGGCATACTGTAATCTGTGTACTATCAGAGTGTTGAAGAAACACAGAAAATGCATCGGGATTGAATACAACAGTCACCATGCGCACTTTCCTCCATGGGAGTAATGTCCCAAACAGTCTACGCTTTGATCGTTCCCTGGAAGACCGGTAGTAGTTTCCGATGAACATCTGGAGGCATTCTGTAATCTGCGGACTATTAGAGTGTTGATGAAACACAGATATTTCATCGGGATTGAATACAACAGCCACCATGCGCACTTTACTCCATGGGAGTAATGTCTCAAACAGTCTACGTTTTGATCGTTCCCTGGAAGACCAGTAGTAGTTTCCGATGCACATCTGGAGGCTTTCTGTAATCTGTGGACTACCAGAGTGTTGATGAAACACAGAAATTGCATCGGGATTGAATTCAACAGTCACCATGCGCACTTTCCTTCATGGGAGTAAATCTCAAACAGTCGACGCTTTGATCGTTCACTGGAAGACCAGTAGTAGTTTCCGATGCACATCTGGGGGCATTCTGTAATCTGTGGACTATCAGAGAGTTGATGAAACACAGAAATTGCTTCGGGATTGAATACAACAGTCACCATGCGCACTTTCCTGGATGGGAGTAATGTCTGAAACAGTCTACGCTTTGATCGTTCCCAGGAAGACCAGTAGTAGTTTCTGATGCACATCTCGTGGCATTCTGTAATCTGTGGACTATCAGAGTGTTGATGAAACACAGAAAATGCCACGGGATTAAATACAACAGTTACCATGCGCACTTTCCTTCATGTGAGTAATGTCTCAAAGAGTTTACGCTTTGATCGTTCCCTGAAAGACCAGTAGTAGTTTCCGATGCACATCTGGAGGCATTCTGTAATCTGTGGACTATCAGAGTGTTGATGAAACACCGAAATTGCATCGGGATTGAATACAACAGTCACCATGCTCTTATTCCTCCATAAAAGTAATATCTCAAACAGTCTACGCTTTGATCGTTCCCTGTAAGACCAGTAGTAGTTTCCGATGCACATCTGGAGGCATTCTGTAATCTGTGGGCTATCAGAGTGTTGATGAAACACAGAAATTACATCGGGATTGAATACAACAGTCACCATGAGAACTTTACTCCATGGGAGTAATGTCTCTAACATTCTACGCTTTGATCGTTCCCTGGAAGACCAGTAGAAGTTTCCGATACACATCTGGAGGCATTCTGTAATCTGTGAACTATCAGAGTGTTTATGAATCACAGAAGTTGCATCGGGATTGAATACAACAGTCACAATGCGCACTTTCCTCCATGGGAGTAATGTCACAAACAGTCTACGCTTTGATCGTTCCCTGGAAGACCAGTAGTAGTTTCCGATGCACATCGGGAGGCATTCTGTAATCTGTGGACTATCAGAGTGTTGATGAAACACAGAAATCGCATCGGGATTGAATACAACAGTCACCATCCGCACTTTCCTCCATGGGAGTAATGTCCCGAACAGTCTACGTTTGGATCGTTCCCAGGAAGACCATTAGTAGTTTCCGATGCACATCTCGCGGCATTCTGTAATCTGTGGACTATCAGAGTGTTGATGAAACACAGGAAATGCATCGTGATTGAATACAACAGCCACCACGCGCACTTTCCTCCATGGTAGTAATATCTCAAGGAGTTTACGCTTTGATCGTTCCCTGGAAGTCCAGTAGTAGTTTCCGATGCACATCTGGATGCATTCTGTAATCTGCGGAGTATCAGAGTGTTGATGAAACACAGAAATTGCATCGGGATTGAATACAACAGTCACCATGCGCACTTTCCTCCGTGGGAGTAATTCTCAAACAGTCTACGCTTTGATAGTTCCCTGGAAGACCAATAGTAGTTTCCGATGCACATCTGGTGGCATTCTGTAATCTGTGGTCTATCAGAGTGTTGATGAAACACAGATATTTTATCGGGATTGAATACAACAGTCACCATGAGCACTTTCCTCCACGGGAGGTATGTCTCCAACAGTCTACGCTTTGATCGTTCCCTGGAAGACCAGTAGTAGTTTCCGATGCACATCTGGGGGCATTCTGTAATCTGTGGACAATCAGAGAGTTGATGAAACACAGAAATTGCTTCGGGATTGAATACAACAGTCACCATGCGCACTTTCCTGGATGGGAGTAATGTCTGAAACAGTCTACGCTTTGATCGTTCCCAGGAAGACCAGTAGTAGTTTCTGATGCACATCTCGTGGCATTCTGTAATCTGTGGACTATCAGAGTGTTGATGAATCACCGAAATTGCATCGGGATTGAATACAACAGTCACCATGCTCTTATTCCTCCATAAAAGTAATATCTCAAACAGTCTACGCTTTGATCGTTCCCTGTAAGACCAGTAGTAGTTTCCGATGCACATCTGGAGGCATTCTTTAATCTGTGGACTATCAGAGTGTTGATGAAACACAGAAATTGCATCGGGATTGAATACAGCAGTCACCATGCGCACTTTCCTCCATGGGAGTAATGTCTCAAAGAGTTTACGCTTTGATCGTTCCCTGAAAGACCAGTAGTAGTTTCCGATGCACATCTGGAGGCATTCAGTAATCTGTGGACTATCAGAGTGTTGATGAATCACCGAAATTGCATCGGGATTGAATACAACAGTCACCATGCTCTTATTCCTCCATAAAAGTAATATCTCAAACAGTCTACGCTTTGATCGTTCCCTGTAAGACCAGTAGTAGTTTCCGATGCACATCTGGAGGCATTCTGTAATCTGTGGGCTATCAGAGTGTTGATGAAACACAATTATTGCATCGGGATTGAATACAACAGTCACCATGAGAACTTTACTCCATGGGAGTAATGTCTCAAACAGTCTACGCTTTGATCGTTCGATGGAAGACCAGTAGAAGTTTCCGATACACATCTGGAGGCATTCTGTAATCTGTGGACTATCAGAGTGTTGATGAAACACAGAAATTGCATCGGGATTGAATACAGCAGTCACCATGCGCACTTTCCTCCATGGGAGTAATGTCTCTAACAGTCTACGCTTTGATCGTTACCTGGAAGACCAGTAGTAGTTGCCGATGCACATCTGGAGGCTTTCTGTAATCACTGGACTATCAGAGTGTTGATGAAACACAGAAATTGCATCGCGATTGAATACAACAGTCACCATGCGCACTTTCCTCCATAGGAGTAATGTCTCAAACAGTCTACGCTTTGATCGTTCATTGGAAGACCAGTAGTAGTTTCCGATTAACATCTGGAGGCATTCTGTAATCTGTGAACTATCAGAGTGTTTATGAATCACAGAAGTTGCATCGGGATTGAATACAACAGTCACCATGCGCACTTTCCTCCATGGGAGTATTGTCACAAACAGTCTACGCTTTGATCGTTCCCTGGAAGACCAGTAGTAGTTTCCGATGCACATCGGGAGGCATTCTGTAATCTGTGGACTATCAGAGTGTTGATGAAACACAGAAATCGCATCGGGATTGAATACAACAGTCACCATCCGCACTTTCCTCCATGGGAGTAATGTCCCGAACAGTCTACGTTTGGATCGTTCCCAGGAAGACCATTAGTAGTTTCCGATGCACATCTCGCGGCATTCTGTAATCTGTGGACTATCAGAGTGTTGATGAAACTCAGAAAATGCATCGTGATTGAATACAACAGTCACCATGCGAACTTTCCTCCATGGTAGTAATGTCTCAAGGAATTTACGCTTTGATCGTTCCCTGGAAGTCCAGTAGTAGTTTCCGATGCACATCTGGATGCATTCTGTAATCTGCGGAGTATCAGAGTGTTGATGAAACACAGAAATTGCATCGGGATTGAATACAACAGTCACCATGCGCCCTTTCCTCCGTGGGAGTAATTCTCAAACAGTCTACGCTTTGATCGTTCCCTGGAAGACCAATAGTAGTTTCCGATGCACATCTGGTGGCATTCTGTAATCTGTGGTCTATCAGAGTGTTGATGAAACACAGATATTTCATCGGGATTGAATACAACAGTCACCATGAGCACTTTCCTCCACGGGAGGTATGTCTCCAACAGTCTACGTTTTGATCGTTCCCTGGAAGACCAGTAGTAGTTTCCGATGCACATCTGGAGGTAATCTGTAATCTGTGGATTATCAGAGTGTTGATGAAACACAGAAATTGCATCAGGATTGAATACAACAGTCACCAAGTGCACATTCCTGCATAAAAGTAATGTATCAAACAGTCTACGCTTTGATCGTTACCTGGAAGACCAGTAGAAATTTCCGATGACCATCTGGAGGCATTCTGTAATCTGTGGACTATCAGAGTGTTGATGAAACACAGAAATTGCTTCGGGATTGAATACAACAGTCACCCTGCGCACTTTCCTCCACAGCAGTAATGTCTCAAACAGTCTACGCTTTGATCGTTCCCTGGAAGACCAGTAGTAGTTTCCGATGAACATCTGGAGGCATTCTGTAATCTGTGGACTATCAGAGTGTTCATGAAACACAGAAATTGCATCGGGATTGAATACAACAGTCACCATGCGCACATTCCTCCACGGGAGTAATGTCTCAAACTGTCTACGCTTTGATCGTTCCCTGGAAGACCAGTAGTAGTGTCCGATGCACATCTGGAGGCATTCTGTAATCTGTGGAGTATCAGAGTGTTGATGAAACACAGAAATTGCATCGGGATTGAATACAAAAGACACCATGCGCACTTTCCTCCATGGGAGTAATTCTCAAACAGTCTACGCTTTGATCGTTCCCTGGAAGACCAGTAGTAGTTTCCGATGCACATCTCGTGGCATTCTGTAATCTGTGGACTATCAGATTGTTGATAAAACACAGAAAATGCATCGGGATTGAATACAACAGTCACCATGCGCACTTTCCTCCATGGGAGTAATGTCCCAAACAGGTTACGCTTTGATCGTTCCCTGGAAGTCCAGTAGTAGTTTCCGATGCACATCTGGTGGCATTCTGTAATCTGTGGTCTATCAGAGTGTTGATGAAACACAGAAATTGCATCGGGATTGAATACAACAGACACCATGCGCACTTTCCTCCGTGGGAGTAATGTCTCAAACAGTCTACGCTTTGATCGTTCCCTGGAAGACCAGTAGTAGTTTCCGATTAACATCAGGAGGCATACTGTAATCTGTGTACTATCAGAGTGTTGATGAAACACAGAAATTGCATCGGGATTGAATACAACAGTCACCATGAGCACATTCCTGCATAAAAGTAATGTCTCAAACGGTCTACGCTTTGATCGTTCCCTGGAAGACCGGTAGTAGTTTCCGATGAACATCTGGAGACATTCTGTAATCTGTGGACTATTAGAGTGTTGATGAAACACAGATATTGCATCGGCATTGAATACAACACCAACCATGCGCACTTTCCTCCATGGGAGTAATGTCTCAAACAGTCTACGCTTTGATCGTTCCCTGGAAGACCAGTAGTAGTTTCCGATGCACATCTGGAGGCTTTCTGTAATCTTTGGACTACCAGAGTGTTGATGAAACACAGAAATTGCATCGGGATTGAATACAACAGTCACCATGCGCACTTTCCTTCATGGGAGTAATTCTCAAACAGTCTACGCTTTGATCGTTCCCTGGAAGACCAGTAGTAGTTTCCGATGCACATCTGGGGGCATTCTGTAATCTGTGGACTATCAGAGAGTTGATGAAACACAGAAATTGCTTCGGGATTGAATACAACAGTCACCATGCGCACTTTCCTCAACGGGAGGTAAGTCTCAAACAGTCGACGATTTGATCGTTCCCTGGAAGACCAGTAGTGGTTTCCGATGCACATCTGGTGGCATTCTGTGATCTGTGGACTATCAGAGTGTTGATGAAACACAGAAATTGCATCGGGATTGAATACAACAGTCACCATGAGCACATTCCTGCATAAAAGTAATGTCTCAAACGGTCTACGCTTTGATCGTTCCCTGGAAGACCGGTAGTAGTGTCCGATGAACATCTGGAGACATTCTGTAATCTGTGGACTATTAGAGTGTTGATGAAACACAGATATTGCATCGGCATTGAATACAACACCAACCATGCGCACTTTAATCCATGGGAGTAATGTCTCAAACAGTCTACGCTTTGATCGTTCCCTGGAAGACCAGTAGTAGTTTCCGATGCACATCTGGAGGCTTTCTGTAATCTGTGGACTACCAGAGTGTTGATGAAACACAGAAATTGCATCGGGATTGAATACAACAGTCACCATGCGCACTTTCCTTCATGGGAGTAATTCTCAAACAGTCAACGCTTTGATCGTTCCCTGGAAGACCAGTAGTAGTTTCCGATGCACATCTGGGGGCATTCTGTAATCTGTGGACTATCAGAGAGTTGATGAAACACAGAAATTGCTTCGGGATTGAATACAACAGTCACCATGCGCACTCTCCTTCACGGGAGGTATGTCCCAAACAGTCGACGCTTTGATCGTTCCCTGGAAGACCAGTAGTGGTTTCCGATGCACATCTGGTAGCATTCTGTAATCTGTGGACTATCAGAGTGTTGATGAAACACAGAAATTGCATCGGGATTGAATACAATAGTCACAATCCGCACTTTCCTGCATGGGAGTTATGTCTGAAACAGTCTACGCTTTGATCGTTCCCGGGAAGAAAACTAGTAGTTTCTGATGCACATCTCGTGGCATTCTGTAATCTGTGTACTATCAGAGTGTTGATGAAACACAGAAAATGCCACGGGATTGAATGCAACAATTACCATGCGAAATTTCCTTCATGGGAGTAATGTCACAAAGAGTTTACGCTTTGATCGTTCCCTGAAAGACCAGTAGTAGTTTCCGATGCACATCTAAAGGCATTCTGTAATCTGTGGAGTATCAGAGTGTTGATGAAACACAGAAATTGCATCGGGATTGAATACAACAGTCACCATGCGCATATTCCTCCATAAAAGTAATATCTCATACAGTCTACGCTTTGATCGTTCCCTGTAAGACCAGTAGTAGTTTCCGATGCACATCTGGAGGCATTCTGTAATCTGTGGACTATCAGAGTGTTGATGAAACAAAAAAATTGCAACGGGATTGAATACAACAGTCACCATGAGAACTTTCCTCCATGGGAGTAATGTCTCAAACATTCTACGCTTTGATCGTTCCCTGGAAGACCAGTAGAAGTTTCCGATGCACATCTGGAGGCATTCTGTAATCTGTAGACTATCAGAGTGTTGATGAAACACAGAAATTGCATCGGGATTGAATACAGCAGTCACCATTCGCACTTTCCTCCATGGGAGTAATGTCTCTAACAGTCTACGCTTATTCGTTACCTGGAAGATCAGTAGTAGTTTCCGATGCACATCTGGAGGCTTTCTGTAATCAGTGGACTATCAGAGTGTTGATGAAACACAGAAATTGCATCGGGATTGAATACAATAGTCACCATGCGCACTTTCCTCCATGGGAGCAATGTCTCAAACAGTCTACGCTTTTATCGTTCCCTGGAAGACCAGTAGTAGTTTCCGATTAACATCTGGAGGCATTCTGTAATCTGTGGACTATCAGAGTGTTTATGAATCACAGAAATTGCATCGGGATTGAATACAACATTCACCATGCGCACTTTCCTCCATGGGAGTAATGTCCCAAACAGTCTACGCTTTGATCGTTCCCTGGAAGACCAGTAGTAGTTTCCGATGCACATCGGGAGGCATTCTGTAATCTGTGGACTATCAGAGTGCTTATGAAACACAGAAATTGCATCGGGATTGAATACAACAGTCACCATCCGCACTTTCCGCCATGGGAGTAATGTCCCAAACAGTCTACGCTTGGATCGTTCCCAGGAAGACCAGTAATAGTTTCCGATGCACATCTCGTGGCATTCTGTAATCTGTGGACTATCAGAGTGTTGATGAAACACAGAAAATGCATCGTGATTGAATACAACAGTCACCATGCGCACTTTCCTCCATGGGAGTAATGTCTCAAGGAGTTTACGCTTTGATCGTTCCCTGGAAGTCCAGTAGTAGTTTCCGATGCACATCTGGATGCATTCTGTAATCTGCGGAGTATCAGAGTGTTGATGAAACACAGAAATTGCATCGGGATTGAATACAACACCAACCATGCGCACTTTCCTCCGTGGGAGTAATTCTCAAACAGTCTACGCTTTGATCGTTCCCTGGAAGACCAATAGTAGTTTCCGATGCACATCTGGTGGCATTCTGTAATCTGTGGTCTATCAGAGTGTTGATGAATCACAGAAATTGCATCGGGATTGAATACAATAGACACCATGAGCACTTTCCTCCATGGGAGTAATTCTCAAACAGTCTACGCTTTGATCGTTCCCTGGAAGACCAGTAGTAGATTCCGATGCACATCTCGCGGCATTCTGTAATCTGTGGACTATCAAAATGTTGATGAAACACAGAAAATGCATCGGAATTGAATACAACAGTCATCATGCGCACTTTCCTCCATGGGAGTAATGTCTCAAGGTGTTTACGCTTTGATCGTTCCCTGTTAGTCCAGTAGTAGTTTCCGATGCACATCTGGTGGCATTCTGTAATCTGTAATCTATCAGAGTGTTGATGAAACACAGAAATATCATCGGGATTGAATACAACTGTCACCATGCGCACTTTCCTCCACGGGAGGTATGTCTCCAACAGTCTACGCTTTGATCGTTCCCTGGAAGACCAGTAGTAGTTTCCGATGCACATCTGGAGGTATCCTGTAATCTGTGGATTATCAGAGTGTTGATGAAACACATAAATTGCATCGGGATTGAATACAACACTCACCACGTGCACATTCCTGCATAAAAGTAATGTCACAAACAGTCTACGCTTTGCTCGTTACCTGGAAGACCAGTACAAATTTCCGATGAACATCTGAGGCATTCTGTTTCTGTGGACTATCAGAGTGTTGATGAATACAGAAATTGCATCGGGATTGAATACAACAGTTACCATGCGCACTTTCCTCCACAGCAGTAATGTCTCAAACAGTATACGCTTTGATCGTTCCCTGGAAGAGCAGTAGTAGTTTCCGATTAACATCTGGAGGCATTCTGTAATCTGTGGACTATCAGAGTGTTGATGAAACACAGAAATTGCATCGGGATTGAATACAACAGTCACCATGCGCACATTCCTCCACGGGAGCAATGTCTCAAACAGTCTACGCTTTGATCGTTCCATGGGAGACGAGTAGTAGTTTCCGATGCACATCGGGAGGCATTCTGTAATCTGTGGACTATCAGAGTGTTGATGAAACACAGAAATTGCATCGGGATTGAATACAACAGTCACCATGCGCACATTCCTCCACGGGGGTAATGTCTCAAACAGTCTACGCTTTGATCGTTCCCTGGATGACCAGTAGCAGTTTCCGATGCACATCATGTGGCATTCTGTAATCTGTAGACTATCAGAGTGTTGATGAAACACAGAAATTGCATCGGGATTGAATACAACAGTCACCATGCGCACATTCCTCCACGCAAGTAATGTCTCAAACAGACTACGCTTTGATCGTTCCCTGGATGACCAGTAGCAGTTTCCGATGCACATCATGTGGCATTCTGTAATCTGTAGACTATCAGAGTGTTGATGAAACACAGAAATTGCATCGGGATTGAATGCAACAGTCACCATGCGCACATTCCTCCACGGGAGTAATGTCTCAAACTGTCTACGCTTTGATCGTTCCCTGGAATACCAGTAGTAGTTTCCGATGCACATCGGGAGGCATTCTGTAATCTGTGGATTATCAGAGTGTTGATGAAACACAGAAATTGCATCGGGATTGAATACAACATTCACCATGTGCACTTTCCTCCATGGGAGTAATGTCTCAAACAGTCTACGCATTTCATCGTTCCCTGGAAGACCAGTAGTAGTCTCCGATGCACATCTGGAGGCATTCTGTAATCTGTGGACTATCAGAGTGTTGATGAAACACAGAAATTGCATCGGGATTGAATACAACAGACACCATGCGCACTTTCCTCCATGGGAGTAATTCTCAAACAGTCTACGCTTTGATCGTTCCCTGGAAGACCAGTAGTAGTTTCCGATGCACATCTCGTGGCATTCTGTAATCTGTGGACTATCAGAATGTTGATGAAACACAGAAATTGCATCGGGATTGAATACAACAGTCACCATGCGCACTTTCCTCCATGGGAGTAATGTCTCAAGGAGTTATGCTTTAATCGTTCCCTGGAAGTCCAGTAGTAGTTTCCGATGCACATCTGGTGGCATTCTGTAATCTGTGGTCTATCAGAGTGTTGACGAAACACAGAAATTTCATCCTGATTGAATACAACAGTCACCATGCGCACTTTCCTCCACGGGAGGTATGTCTCCAACAGTCTACGCTTTGATCGTTCCCTGGAAGACCAGTAGTAGTTTCCGATGCACATCTGGAGGCATTCTGTAATCTGTGGACTATCAGAGTGTTGATGAAACACAGAAATTGCATCGGGATTGAATACAACAGTCACCATTCGCACATTCCTCCACGGGAGCAATGTCTCAAACAGTCTACGCTTTGATCGTTCCATGGGAGACCAGTAGTAGTTTCCGATGCACATCGGGAGGCATTCTGTAATCTGTGGACTATCAGAGTGTTGATGAAACACAGGAATTGCATCGGGATTGAATACAACAGTCACCATGCGCACATTCCTCCACGGGGGTAATGTCTGAAACAGTCTACGCTTTGATCGTTCCCTGGATGACCAGTAGCAGTTTCCGATGCACATCATGTGGCATTCTGTAATCTGTAGACTATCAGAGTGTTGATGAAACACAGAAATTGCATCGGGATTGAATGCAACAGTCACCACGCGCACATTCCTGCATAAAAGTAATGTCTCAAACTGTCTACGCTTTGATCGTTACCTGGAAGACCAGTAGAAATTTCCGATGAACATCTGGAGGCATTCTGTAATCTGTGGACTATCAGAGTGTTGATGAAACACAGAAATTGCATCGGGATTGAATACAACAGTCACCATGCGCACATTCCTCCACGGGAGTAATGTCTCAAACAGTCTACGCTTTGATCGTTCCCTGGAAGACCAGTAGTAGTTTCCGATGCACATCGGGAGGCATTCTGTAATCTGTGGACTATCAGAGTGTTCATGAAACACAGAAATTGCATCGGGATTGAATACAACAGTCACCATGCGCACATTCCTAAACGGGAGTAATTTCTCAAACGGTCTACGCTTTGATCGTTCAATGGAAGACCAGTAGTAGTTTCCGATGCACATCGGGAGGCATTCTGTAATCTGTGGATTATCAGAGTGTTGATGAAACACAGAAATTGCATCGGGATTGTATACAACAGTCACCATGCGCACATTCCTCCACGGGAGTAATGTCTCAAACAGTCTACGCTTAGATCGTTCCCTGGATGACCAGTAGTAGTTTCCGATGCACATCATGTGGCATTCTGTAATCTGTAGACTATCAGAGTGTTGATGAAACACAGAAATTGCATCGGGATTGAATACAACAGTCACCATGCGCACTTTCCTCCATGGGAGTAAAGTCTCTAACAGTCTTCGCTTTGATCGTTCCCTGGAAGACCAGTAGTAGTTTCCGATGCACATCTGGAGGCTTTCTGTAATCTGTGGACTATCAGAGTGTTGATGAAACACAGAAATTGCATCGGGATTGAATACAACAGTCACCATACCCACTTTCCTCCATGGGAGTAATTCTCAAACAGTCTATGCTTTGATCGTTCCCTGTAAGACCAGTAGTAGTTTCCGATGCACATCTGGTGGCATTCTGTAATCTGTGGACTATCAGAGTGTTGATGAATCACAGAAATTGTTTCGGGAATGAATACAACTGTCAACATGCGCACTTTCCTCCACGGGAGGTATGTCTCTAACAGTCTACGCTTTGATCGTTCCCTGGAAGACCAGTAGTAGTTTCCGATGCACATCTCTTGGCATTCTGTAATCTGTGGACTATCAGAGTGTTGATGAAACACAGAAAATGCATCGGGATTGAATACAACAGTCACCATGCGCACTTTCCTCCGAGGGAGTAATGTCTCAAATAGTTAGCGCTTTGATCGATCCCTGGAAGACCAGTAGTAGTTTAAGATGCACATCTGGTGGCATTCTGTAATGTGTAGACTATCAGAGTATTGATGAAACACAGAAATAGCATCGGGATTGAATACAACAGTCACCATGCGCACATTCCTCCACGGGGGTAATGTCTCAAACAGTCTACGCTTTGATCGTTCCCTGGATGACCAGTAGCAGTTTCCGATGCACATCATGTGGCATTCTGTAATCTGTAGACTATCAGAGTGTTGATGAAACACAGAAATTGCATCGGGATTGAATGCAACAGTCACCACGCGCACATTCCTGCATAAAAGTAATGTCTCAAACTGTCTACGCTTTGATCGTTACCTGGAAGACCAGTAGAAATTTCCGATGAACATCTGGAGGCATTCTGTAATCTGTGGACTATCAGAGTGTTGATGAAACACAGAAATTGCATCTGGATTGAATACAACAGTCACCATGCGCACATTCCTCCACGGGAGTAATGTCTCAAACAGTCTACGCTTTGATCGTTCCCTGGAAGACCAGTAGTAGTTTCCGATGCACATCGGGAGGCATTCTGTAATCTGTGGACTATCAGAGTGTTCATGAAACACAGAAATTGCATCGGGATTGAATACAACAGTCACCATGCGCACATTCCTCCACGGGAGTAATTTCTCAAACAGTCTACGCTTTGATCGTTCAATGGAAGACCAGTAGTAGTTTCCGATGCACATCGGGAGGCATTCTGTAATCTGTGGATTATCAGAGTGTTGATGAAACACAGAAATTGCATCGGGATTGTATACAACAGTCACCATGCGCACATTCCTCCACGGGAGTAATGTCTCAAACAGTCTACGCTTAGATCGTTCCCTGGATGACCAGTAGTAGTTTCCGATGCACATCATGTGGCATTCTGTAATCTGTAGACTATCAGAGTGTTGATGAAACACAGAAATTGCATCGGGATTGAATACAACAGTCACCATGCGCACTTTCCTCCATGGGAGTAAAGTCTCTAACAGTCTTCGCTTTGATCGTTCCCTGGAAGACCAGTAGTAGTTTCCGATGCACATCTGGAGGCTTTCTGTAATCTGTGGACTATCAGAGTGTTGATGAAACACAGAAATTGCATCGGGATTGAATACAACAGTCACCATACCCACTTTCCTCCATGGGAGTAATTCTCAAACAGTCTATGCTTTGATCGTTCCCTGTAAGACCAGTAGTAGTTTCCGATGCACATCTGGTGGCATTCTGTAATCTGTGGACTATCAGAGTGTTGATGAATCACAGAAATTGTTTCGGGAATGAATACAACTGTCAACATGCGCACTTTCCTCCACGGGAGGTATGTCTCTAACAGTCTACGCTTTGATCGTTCCCTGGAAGACCAGTAGTAGTTTCCGATGCACATCTCTTGGCATTCTGTAATCTGTGGACTATCAGAGTGTTGATGAAACACAGAAAATGCATCGGGATTGAATACAACAGTCACCATGCGCACTTTCCTCCGAGGGAGTAATGTCTCAAATAGTTAGCGCTTTGATCGATCCCTGGAAGACCAGTAGTAGTTTAAGATGCACATCTGGTGGCATTCTGTAATGTGTAGACTATCAGAGTATTGATGAAACACAGAAATAGCATCGGGATTGAATACAACAGTCACCATGCGCACATTCCTCCACGGGGGTAATGTCTCAAACAGTCTACGCTTTGATCGTTCCCTGGATGACCAGTAGCAGTTTCCGATGCACATCATGTGGCATTCTGTAATCTGTAGACTATCAGAGTGTTGATGAAACACAGAAATTGCATCGGGATTGAATGCAACAGTCACCACGCGCACATTCCTGCATAAAAGTAATGTCTCAAACTGTCTACGCTTTGATCGTTACCTGGAAGACCAGTAGAAATTTCCGATGAACATCTGGAGGCATTCTGTAATCTGTGGACTATCAGAGTGTTGATGAAACACAGAAATTGCATCTGGATTGAATACAACAGTCACCATGCGCACATTCCTCCACGGGAGTAATGTCTCAAACAGTCTACGCTTTGATCGTTCCCTGGAAGACCAGTAGTAGTTTCCGATGCACATCGGGAGGCATTCTGTAATCTGTGGACTATCAGAGTGTTCATGAAACACAGAAATTGCATCGGGATTGAATACAACAGTCACCATGCGCACATTCCTCCACGGGAGTAATTTCTCAAACAGTCTACGCTTTGATCGTTCAATGGAAGACCAGTAGTAGTTTCCGATGCACATCGGGAGGCATTCTGTAATCTGTGGATTATCAGAGTGTTGATGAAACACAGAAATTGCATCGGGATTGTATACAACAGTCACCATGCGCACATTCCTCCACGGGAGTAATGTCTCAAACAGTCTACGCTTAGATCGTTCCCTGGATGACCAGTAGTAGTTTCCGATGCACATCATGTGGCATTCTGTAATCTGTAGACTATCAGAGTGTTGATGAAACACAGAAAATGCATCGGGATTGAATACAACAGTCACCATGCGCACTTTGCTCCATTGGAGTAATGTCTCAAGGAGTTTACGCTTTGATCGTTCCCTGGAAGACCAGTAGTAGTTTCCGATGCACATCGGGAGGCATTCTGTAATCTGTGGACTATCAGAGTGTTTATGAAACACAGAAATTGCATCGGGATTGAATACAACAGACACCATCCGCACTTTCCTCCATGGGAGTAATGTCCCAAACAGTCTACGCTTGGATCGTTCCCAGGAAGACCAGTAGTAGTTTCCGATGCACATCTTGTGGCATTCTGTAATCTGTGGACTATCAGAGTGTTGATGAAACACAGAAAATGCATCGTGATTGAATACAACAGTCACCATGCGCACTTTCCTCCATGGGAGTAATGTCTCAAAGAGTTTACGCTTTGATCGTTCCCTGGAAGTCCAGTAGTAGTTTCCGATGCACATCTGGATGCATTCTGTAATCTGCGGAGTATCAGAGTGTTGATGAAACGCAGAAATTGCATCGGGATTGAATACAACAGTCACCATGCGCACTTTCCTCTGTGGGAGTAATTCTCAAACAGTCTACGCTTTGATCGTTCCCTGGAAGACCAATAGTAGTTTCCGATGCACATCTGGTGGCATTCTGTAATCTGTGGTCTATCAGAGTGTTGATGAAACACAGAAATTTCATCGGGATTGAATACAACAGTCACCATGCGAACTTTCCTCCACAGGAGGTATGTCTCCAACAGTCTACGCTTTAATCGTCCCCTGGTAGACCAGTTGTAGTTTCCGATGCACATCTGGAGGTATTCTGTAATCTGTGGATTATCAGAGTGTTGATGAAACACAGAAATTGCATCGGGATTGAATACAACAGTCACCACGCGCACATTCCTGCATAAAAGTAATGTCTGAAACAGTCTACGCTTTGATCGTTCCCTGGAAGACCAGTAGTAGTTTCCGATGAACATCTGGAGGCATTCTGTAATCTGTGGACTATTAGAGTGTTGATGAAACACAGAAATTGCATCGGGATTGAATACAACGGTCACCATGCGCACATTCCTCCACGGGAGTAATGTCTCAAACTGTTTGCGCTTTGATCGTTCCCTGGAAGACCAGTAGTAGTTTCCGAAGAACATCGGGAGGCATTCTGTAATCTGTGGATTATCAGAGTGTTGATGAATCACAGAAATTGCATCGGGATTGAATACAATAGACACCATGAGCACTTTCCTCCATGGGAGTAGTTCTCAAACAGTCTACGCTTTGATCGTTCCCTGGAAGACCAGTAGTAGATTCCGATGCACATCTCGCGGCATTCAGTAATCTGTGGACTATCAAAATGTTGATGAAACACAGAAAATGCATCGGAATTGAATACAACAGTCACCATGCGCACTTTCCTCCATGGGAGTAATGTCTCAAGGAGTTTACGCTTTGATCGTTCCCTGGAAGTCCAGTAGTAGTTTCCGATGCACATCTGGTGGCATTCTGTAATCTGTGGTCTATCAGAGTTTGATGAAACACAGAAATTTCATCGGGATTGAATACAACTGTCACCATGCGCACTTTCCTCCACGGAAGGTATGTCTCTAACAGTCTACGCTTTGATCGTTCCCTGGAAGACCAGTAGTAGTTTCCGATGCACATCTGGAGGTATCCTGTAATCTGTGGATTATCAGAGTGTTGATGAAACACATAAATTGCATCGGGATTGAATACAACAGTCACCACGCGCACATTACTGCATAAAAGTAATGTCACAAACAGTCTACGCTTTGCTCGTTACCTGGAAGACCAGTAGAAATTTCCGATGAACATCTGAGGCATTCTGTTTCTGTGGACTATCAGAGTGTTGATGAACACAGAAATTGCATCGGGATTGAATACAACAGTTACCATGCGCACTTTCCTCCACAGCAGTAATGTCTCTAACAGTATACGCTTTGATCGTTCCCTGGAAGAGCAGTAGTAGTTTCCGATGAACATCTGGAGGCATTCTGTAATCTGTGGACTATCAGAGTGTTGATGAAACACAGAAATTGCATCGGGATTGAAGACAACAGTCACCATGCGCACATTCCTCCACGGGAGCAATGTCTCAAACAGTCTTCGCTTTGATCGTTCCATGGGAGACCAGTAGTAGTTTCCGATGCACATCGGGAGGCACTCTGTAATCTGTGGACTATCAGAGTGTTGATGAAACACAGAAATTGCATCGGGATTGAATACAACAGTCACCATGCGCGCATTCCTCCACGGGGGTAATGTCTCAAACAGTCTACGCTTTGATCGTTCCCTGGATGACCAGTAGCAGTTTCCGATGCACATCATGTGGCATTCTGTAATCTGTAGACTATCAGAGTGTTGATGAAACACAGAAATTGCATCGGGATTGAATACAACAGTCACCATGCGCACATTCCTCCACGCGAGTAATGTCTCAAACAGTCTACGCTTTGATCGTTCCCTGGATGACCAGTAGCAGTTTCCGATGCACATCATGTGGCATTCTGTAATCTGTAGACTATCAGAGTGTTGATGAAACACAGAAATTGCATCGGGATTGAATGCAACAGTCACCATGCGCACATTCCTCCACGGGAGTAATGTCTCAAACTGTCTACGCTTTGATCGTCCCCTGGAAGACCAGTAGTAGTTTCCGATGCACATCGGGAGGCATTCTGTAATCTGTGGATTATCAGAGTGTTGATGAAACACAGAAATTGCATCGGGATTGAATACAACATTCACCATGTGCACTTTCCTCCATGGGAGTAATGTCTCAAACAGTCTACGCTTTTATCGTTCTCTGGAAGACCAGTAGTAGTCTCCGATGCACAGCTGGAGGCATTCTGTAATCTGTGGAGTATCAGAGTGTTGATGAAACACAGAAATTGCATCGGGATTGAATACAACAGACACAATGCGCACTTTTCTCCATGGGAGTAATTCTCAAACAGTCTACGCTTTTATCGTTCCCTGGAAGACCAGTAGTAGTTTCCGATGCACATCTCTAGGCATTCTGTAATCTGTGGACTATCAGAGTGTTGATGAAACACAGAAAATGCATCGGGATTGAATACAACAGTCACCATGCGCACTTTGCTCCATTGGAGTAATGTCTCAAGGAGTTTACGCTTTGATCGTTCCCTGGAAGTCCAGTAGTAGTTTCCGATTCACATCTGGATGCATTCTGTAATCTGCGGTGTATCAGAGTGTTGATGAAACACAGAAATTGCATCGGGATAGAATACAACAGTCACCATGTGCACTTTCCTCCACGGGAGGTATGTCTCAAACAGTCTTCGTTTTGATCCTTACCTGGAAGACCAGTAGTAGTTTCCGATGAACATCTGGAGGCATTCTGTAATCTGTGGACTATCAGAGTGTTGATGAAACACAGAAATTGCATCGGGATTGAATACAACAGTCACCATGCGCATATTTCTCCACGGGAGTAATGTCTCAAACTGTCTACGTTTTGATCGTTCCCTGGAAGACCAGTAGTAGTTTCCGATGCACATCGGGAGGCATTCTGTAATCTGTGGATTATCAGAGTGTTGATGAAACACAGATATTGCATCGGGATTGAATACAACAGTCACCAAGTGCACATTCCTGCATAAAAGTAATGTATCAAACAGTCTACGCTTTGATCGTTACCTGGAAGACCAGTAGAAATTTCCGATGAACATCTGGAGGCATCTGTAATCTGTGGACTATCAGAGTGTTGATGAAACACAGAAATTGCATCGGGATTGAATACAACAGTCACCATGCGCACTTTCCTCCACAGCTGTAATGTCTCAAACAGTCTACGCTTTGATCGTTCCCTGGAAGACCAGTAGTAGTTTCCGATGCACATCGGGAGGCATTTTGTAATCTGTGGACTATCAGAGTGTTTATGAAACACAGAAATTGCATCGGGATTGAATACAACAGTCACCATCCGCACTTTCCTCCATGGGAGTAATGTCCCAAACAGTCTACGCTTGGATCGTTCCCAGGAAGACCAGTAGTAGTTTCCGATGCACATCTCGTGGCATTCTGTAATCTGTGGACTATCAGAGTGTTGATGAAACACAGAAAATGCATCGTGATTGAATACAACAGTCACCATGCGCACTTTCCTCCATGGGAGTAATGTCTCAAAGAGTTTACGCTTTGATCGTTCCCTGGAAGTCCAGTAGTAGTTTCCGATGCACATCTGGATGCATTCTGTAATCTGCGGAGTATCAGAGTGTTGATGAAACGCAGAAATTGCATCGGGATTGAATACAACAGTCACCATTCGCACTTTGCTCCATTGGAGTAATGTCTCAAGGAGTTTACGCTTTGATCGTTCCCTGGAAGTCCAGTAGTAGTTTCCGATGCACATCTGGATGCATTCTGTAATCTGCGGTGTATCAGAGTGTTGATGAAACACAGAAATTGCATCGGGATAGAATACAACAGTCACCATGCGCACTTTCCTCCACGGGAGGTATGTCTCAAACAGTCTTCGTTTTGATCCTTCCCTGGAAGACCAGTAGTAGTTTCCGATGAACATCTGGAGGCATTCTGTAATCTGTGGACTATCAGAGTGTTGATGAAACACAGAAATTACATCGGGATTGAATACAACAGTCACCATGCGCATATTCCTCCACGGGAGTAATGTCTCAAACTGTCTACGTTTTGATCGTTCCCTGGAAGACCAGTAGTAGTTTCCGATGCACATCGGGAGGCATTCTGTAATCTGTGGATTATCAGAGTGTTGATGAAACACAGATATTGCATCGGGATTGAATACAACAGTCACCAAGTGCACATTCCTGCATAAAAGTAATGTATCAAACAGTCTACGCTTTGATCGTTACCTGGAAGACCAGTAGAAATTTCCGATGAACATCTGGAGGCATCTGTAATCTGTGGACTATCAGAGTGTTGATGAAACACAGAAATTGCATCGGGATTGAATACAACAGTCACCATGCGCACTTTCCTCCACAGCTGTAATGTCTCAAACAGTCTACGCTTTGATCGTTCCCTGGAAGACCAGTAGTAGTTTCCGATGCACATCGGGAGGCATTCTGTAATCTGTGGACTATCAGAGTGTTTATGAAACACAGAAATTGCATCGGGATTGAATACAACAGTCACCATCCGCACTTTCCTCCATGGGAGTAATGTCCCAAACAGTCTACGCTTGGATCGTTCCCAGGAAGACCAGTAGTAGTTTCCGATGCACATCTCGTGGCATTCTGTAATCTGTGGACTATCAGAGTGTTGATGAAACACAGAAAATGCATCGTGATTGAATACAACAGTCACCATGCGCACTTTCCTCCATGGGAGTAATGTCTCAAAGAGTTTACGCTTTGATCGTTCCCTGGAAGTCCAGTAGTAGTTTCCGATGCACATCTGGATGCATTCTGTAATCTGCAGAGTATCAGAGTGTTGATGAAACGCAGAAATTGCATCGGGATTGAATACAACAGTCACCATGCGCACTTTCCTCCGTGGGAGTAATTCTCAAAAAGTCTACGCTTTGATCGTTCCCTGGAAGACCAATAGTAGTTTCCGAAGCACATCTGGTGGCATTCTGTAATCTGCGGTCTATCAGAGTGTTGATGAAACACAGAAATTTCATCGGGATTGAATACAACAGTCACCATGCGAACTTTCCTCCACAGGAGGTATGTCTCCAACAGTCTACGCTTTGATCGTCCCCTGTAAGACCAGTAGTAGTTTCCGATGCACATCTGGAGGTATTCTGTAATCTGTGGATTATCAGAGTGTTGATGAAACACAGAAATTGCATCGGGATTGAATACAACAGTCACCACGCGCACATTCCTGCATAAAAGTAATGTCTGAAACAGTCTACGCTTTGATCGTTCCCTGGAAGACCAGTAGTAGTTTCCGATGAACATCTGGAGGCATTCTGTAATCTGTGGACTATCAGAGTGTTGATGAAACACAGAAATTGCATCGGGATTGAATACAACAGTCACCATGCGCACATTCCTCCACGGGAGTAATGTCTCAAACTGTTTGCGCTTTGATCGTTCCCTGGAAGACCAGTAGTAGTTTCCGAAGAACATCGGGAGGCATTCTGTAATCTGTGGATTATCAGAGTGTTGATGAATCACAGAAATTGCATGGGGATTGAATACAATAGACACCATGAGCACTTTCCTCCATGGGAGTAATTCTCAAACAGTCTGCGCTTTGATCGTTCCCTGGAAGACCAGTAGTAGATTCCGATGCACATCTCGCGGCATTCAGTAATCTGTGGACTATCAAAATGTTGATGAAACACAGAAAATGCATCGGAATTGAATACAACAGTCACCATGCGCACTTTCCTCCATGGGAGTTATGTCTCAAGGAGTTTACGCTTTGATCGTTCCCTGGAAGTCCAGTAGTAGTTTCCGATGCACATCTGGTGGCATTCTGTAATCTGTGGTCTATCAGAGTGTTGATGAAACACAGAAATTTCATCGGGATTGAATACAACTGTCACCATGCGCACTTTCCTCCACGGAAGGTATGTCTCTAACAGTCTACGCTTTGATCGTTCCCTGGAAGACCAGTAGTAGTTTCCGATGCACATCTGGAGGTATCCTGTAATCTGTGGATTATCAGAGTGTTGATGAAACACATAAATTGCATCGGGATTGAATACAACAGTCACCACGGGCACATTCCTGCATAAAAGTTATGTCACAAACAGTCTACGCTTTGCTCGTTACCTGGAAGACCAGCAGAAATTTCCGATGAACATCTGAGGCATTCTGTTTCTGTGGACTATCAGAGTGTTGATGAACACAGAAATTGCATCGGGATTGAATACAACAGTTACCATGCGCACTTTCCTCCACAGCAGTAATGTCTCTAACAGTATACGCTTTGATCGTTCCCTGGAAGAGCAGTAGTAGTTTCCGATGAACATCTGGAGGCATTCTGTAATCTGTGGACTATCAGAGTGTTGATGAAACACAGAAATTGCATCGGGATTGAATACAACAGTCACCATGCGCACATTCCTCCACGGGAGCAATGTCTCAAACAGTCTTCGCTTTGATCGTTCCATGGGAGACCAGTAGTAGTTTCCGATGCACATCGGGAGGCATTCTGTAATCTGTGGACTATCAGAGTGTTGATGAAACACAGAAATTGCATCGGGATTGAATACAACAGTCACCATGCGCGCATTCCTCCACGGGGGTAATGTCTCAAACAGTCTACGCTTTGATCGTTCCCTGGATGACCAGTAGCAGTTTCCGATGCACATCATGTGGCATTCTGTAATCTGTAGACTATCAGAGTGTTGATGAAACACAGAAATTGCATCGGGATTGAATACAACAGTCACCATGCGCACATACCTCCACGCGAGTAATGTCTCAAACAGTCTACGTTTTGATCGTTCCCTGGATGACCAGTAGCAGTTTCCGATGCACATCATGTGGCATTCTGTAATCTGTAGACTATCAGAGTGTTGATGAAACACAGAAATTGCATCGGGATTGAATGCAACAGTCACCATGCGCACATTCCTCCACGGGAGTAATGTCTCAAACTGTCTACGCTTTGATCGTTCCCTGGAAGACCAGTAGTAGTTTCCGATGCACATCGGGAGGCATTCTGTAATCTGTGGATTATCAGAGTGTTGATGAAACACAGAAATTGCATCGGGATTGAATACAACATTCACCATGTGCACTTTCCTCCATGGGAGTAATGTCTCAAACAGTCTACGCTTTTATCGTTCCCTGGAAGACCAGTAGTAGTCTCCGATGCACATCTGGAGGCATTCTGTAATCTGTGGAGTATCAGAGTGTTGATGAAACACAGAAATTGCATCGGGATTGAATACAACAGACACAATGCGCACTTTCCTCCATGGGAGTAATTCTCAAACAGTCTACGCTTTGATCGTTCCCTGGAAGACCAGTAGTAGTTTCCGATGCACATCTCTAGGCATTCTGTAATCTGTGGACTATCAGAGTGTTGATGAAACACAGAAAATGCATCGGGATTGAATACAACAGTCACCATGCGCACTTTGCTCCATTTGAGTAATGTCTCAAGGAGTTTACGCTTTGATCGTTCCCTGGAAGTCCAGTAGTAGTTTCCGATGCACATCTGGATGCATTCTGTAATCTGCGGTGTATCAGAGTGTTGATGAAACACAGAAATTGCATCGGGATAGAATACAACAGTCACCATGCGCACTTTCCTCCACGGGAGGTATGTCTCAAACAGTCTTCGTTTTGATCCTTCCCTGGAAGACCAGTAGTAGTTTGCGATGAACATCTGGAGGCATTCTGTAATCTGTGGACTATCAGAGTGTTGATGAAACACAGAAATTGCATCGGGATTGAATACAACAGTCACCATGCGCATATTCCTCCACGGGAGTAATGTCTCAAACTGTCTACGTTTTGATCGTTCCCTGGAAGACCAGTAGTAGTTTCCGATGCACATCGGGAGGCATTCTGTAATCTGTGGATTATCAGAGTGTTGATGAAACACAGATATTGCATCGGGATTGAATACAACAGTCACTATGTGCACATTCCTGCATAAAAGTAATGTATCAAACAGTCTACGCTTTGATCGTTACCTGGAAGACCAGTAGAAATTTCCGATGAACATCTGGAGGCATCTGTAATCTGTGGACTATCAGAGTGTTGATGAAACACAGAAATTGCATCGGGATTGAATACAACAGTCACCATGCGCACTTTCCTCCACAGCTGTAATGTCTCAAACAGTCTACGCTTTGATCGTTCCCTGGAAGACCAGTAGTAGTTTCCGATGCACATCGGGAGGCATTCTGTAATCTGTGGACTATCAGAGTGTTTATGAAACACAGAAATTGCATCGGGATTGAATACAACAGTCACTATCCGCACTTTCCTCCATGGGAGTAATGTCCCAAACAGTCTACGCTTGGATCGTTCCCAGGAAGACCAGTAGTAGTTTCCGATGCACATCTCGTGGCATTCTGTAATCTGTGGACTATCAGAGTGTTGATGAAACACAGAAAATGCATCGTGATTGAATACAACAGTCACCATGCGCACTTTCCTCCATGGGAGTAATGTCTCAAAGAGTTTACGCTTTGATCGTTCCCTGGAAGTCCAGTAGTAGTTTCCGATGCACATCTGGATGCATTCTGTAATCTGCGGAGTATCAGAGTGTCGATGAAACGCAGAAATTGCATCGGGATTGAATACAACAGTCACCATGCGCACTTTCCTCCGTGGGAGTAATTCTCAAACAGTCTACGCTTTGATCGTTCCCTGGAAGACCAATAGTAGTTTCCGATGCACATCTGGTGGCATTCTGTAATCTGTGGTCTATCAGAGTGTTGATGAAACACAGAAATTTCATCGGGATTGAATACAACAGTCACCATGCGAACTTTCCTCCACAGGAGGTATGTCTCCAACAGGCTACGCTTTGATCGTCCCCTGGAAGACCAGTAGTAGTTTCCGATGCACATTTGGAGGTATTCTGTAATCTGTGGATTATCAGAGTGTTGATGAAACACAGAAATTGCATCGGGATTGAATACAACAGTCACCACGCGCACATTCCTGCATAAAAGTAATGTCTGAAACAGTCTACGCTTTGATCGTTCCCTGGAAGACCAGTAGTAGTTTCCGATGAACATCTGGAGGCATTCTGTAATCTGTGGACTATCAGAGTGTTGATGAAACACAGAAATTGCATCGGGATTGAATACAACAGTCACCATGCGCACATTCCTCCACGGGAGTAATGTCTCAAACTGTTTGCGCTTTGATCGTTCCCTGGAAGACCAGTAGTAGTTTCCGAAGAACATCGGGAGGCATTCTGTAATCTGTGGATTATCAGAGTGTTGATGAATCACAGAAATTGCACCGGGATTGAATACAATAGACACCATGAGCACTTTCCTCCATGGGAGTAATTCTCAAACAGTCTACGCTTTGATCGTTCCCTGGAAGACCAGTAGTAGATTCCGATGCACATCTCGCGGCATTCAGTAATCTGTGGACTATCAAAATGTTGATGAAACACAGAAAATGCATCGGAATTGAATACAACAGTCACCATGAGCACTTTCCTCCATGGGAGTAATGTCTCAAGGAGTTTACGCTTTGATCGTTCCCTGGAAGTCCAGTAGTAGTTTCCGATGCACATCTGGTGGCATTCTGTAATCTGTGGTCTATCAGAGTGTTGATGAAACACAGAAATTTCATCGGGATTGAATACAACTGTCACCATGCGCACTTTCCTCCACGGAAGGTATGTCTCCAACAGTCTACGCTTTGATCGTTCCCTGGAAGACCAGTAGTAGTTTCCGATGCACATCTGGAGGTATCCTGTAATCTGTGGATTATCAGAGTGTTGATGAAACACATAAATTGCATCGGGATTGAATACAACAGTCACCACGCGCACATTCCTGCATAAAAGTAATGTCACAAACAGTCTACGCTTTGCTCGTTACCTGGAAGACCAGTAGAAATTTCCGATGAACATCTGAGGCATTCTGTTTCTGTGGACTATCAGAGTGTTGATGAACACAGAAATTGCATCGGGATTGAATACAACAGTTACCATGCGCACTTTCCTCCACAGCAGTAATGTCTCAAACAGTATACGCTTTGATCGTTCCCTGGAAGAGCAGTAGTAGTTTCCGATGAACATCTGGAGGCATTCTGTAATCTGTGGACTATCAGAGTGTTGATGAAACACAGAAATTGCATCGGGATTGAATACAACAGTCACCATGCGCACATTCCTCCACGGGAGCAATGTCTCAAACAGTCTTCGCTTTGATCGTTCCATGGGAGACCAGTAGTAGTTTCCGATGCACATCGGGAGGCATTCTGTAATCTGTGGACTATCAGAGTGTTGATGAAACACAGAAATTGCATCGGGATTGAATACAACAGTCACCATGCGCGCATTCCTCAATGGGGGTAATGTCTCAAACAGTCTACGCTTTGATCGTTCCCTGGATGACCAGTAGCAGTTTCCGATGCACATCATGTGGCATTCTGTAATCTGTAGACTATCAGAGTGTTGATGAAACACAGAAATTGCATCGGGATTGAATGCAACAGTCACCATGCGCACATTCCTCCACGGGAGTAATGTCTCAAACTGTCTACGCTTTGATCGTTCCCTGGAAGACCAGTAGTAGTTTCCGATGCACATCGGGAGGCATTCTGTAATCTGTGGATTATCAGAGTGTTGATGAAACACAGAAATTGTATCGGGATTGAATACAACATTCACCATGTGCACTTCCATCCATGGGAGTAATGTCTCAAACAGTCTACGCTTTTATCGTTCCCTGGAAGACCAGTAGTAGTCTCCGATGCACATCTGGAGGCATTCTGTAATCTGTGGAGTATCAGAGTGTTGATGAAACACAGAAATTGCATCGGGATTGAATACAACAGACACCATGCGCACTTTCCTCCATGGGAGTAATTCTCAAACAGTCTACGCTTTGATCGTTCCCTGGAAGACCAGTAGTAGTTTCCGATGCACATCTCGTGGCATTCTGTAATCTGTGGACTATCAGAATGTTGATGAAACACAGAAATTGCATCGGGTTTGAATACAACAGTCACCATGCGCACTTTCCTACCATGGGAGTAATGTCTCAAGGAGTTTACGCTTTGATCGTTAACTGGATGTCCAGTAGTAGTTTCCGATGCACATCTGGTGGCATTCTGTAATCAGTGGTCTATCAGAGTGTTGATGAAACACAGAAATTTCATCGTGATTGAATACAACAGTCACCATGCGCACTCTCCTCCACGGGAGGAATGTCTCCAACAGTCTACGCTTTGATCGTTCCCTGGAAGACCAGTAGTAGTTTCCGATGCACATCTGGAGGTATTCTGTAATCTGTGGATTATCAGAGTGTTGATGAAACACAGAAATTGCATCGGGATTGAATACAACAGTCACCACGCGCACATTCCTGCATAAAAGTAATGTCTCAAACTGTCTACGCTTTGATCGTTACCTGGGAGACCAGTAGAAATTTCCGATGAACATCTGGAGGCATTCTGTAATCTGTGGACTATCAGAGTGTTGATGAACACAGAAATTGCATCGGGATTGAATACAACAGATACCAAGCGCACTTTCCTCCATGGGAGTAAAGTCTCTAACAGTCTTCGTTTTGATCGTTCCCTGGAAGACCAGTGGTAGTTTCCGATGAACATCTGGAGGCTTTCTGTAATCTGTGGACTATCAGAGTGTTGATGAAACACAGAAATTGCATCGGGATTGAATACAACAGTCACCATGCCCACTTTCCTCTATGGGAGTAATTCTCAAACAGTCTATGCTTTGATCGTTCCCTGGAAGACCAGTAGTAGTTTCCGATGCACATCTAGTGGCATTCTGTAAACTGTGGACTATCAGAGTGTTGATGAATCACAGAAATTGTTTCGGGAATGAATACAAGTGTCAACATGCGCACTTTCCTCCACGGGAGGTATGTCTCTAACGGTCTACGCTTTGATCGTTCCCTGGAAGACCAGTAGTAGTTTCCGATGCACATCTCTTGGCATTCTGTAATCTGTGGACTATCAGAGTGTTGATGAAACAAAGAAAATGCATCGGGATTGAATACAACAGTCACCATGCGCACTTTCCTCCATGGGAGTAATGTCTCAAAGAGTTAGCGCTTTGATCGATCCCTGGAAGACCAGTAGTAGTTTAAGATGCACATCTGGAGGCATTCTGTAATCTGTGGACTATCAGAGTGCTGATGAAACACAGAAATTGCAATTGGATTGAGTACTACAGTCACCATGGGCACTTTCCTCCACGGGAGTAATATCTCAAACAATCTACGCTTTTGGTCGTTCCCTGGAAGACCAGCAGCAGTTTCCGATGCACATCTGGTGGCATTCTGTAATGTGTAGACTATCAGAGTATTGATGAAACACAGTAATTGCATCGGGATTGAATACAACAGTCACCATGCGCACTTTCCTCCATGGGAGTTATGTCTCTAACAGTCTACGCTTTGATCGTTCCCTGGAAGACCAGTAGTAGTTTCCGGTGCACATCTGGAGGCCTTCTGTAATCTGCGGACTATCAGAGTATTGATGAAACACAGAAATAGCATCGGGATTGAATACAACAGTCAGCATGCTCACTTTCCTCCACGGGAGGTATGTCTCAAACAGTCTTCGTTTTGATCATTCCCTGGAAGACCAGTAGTAGTTTCCGATGCACATCTGGTAGCATTCTGTAATCTGTGGACTATCAGAGTGTTGATGAAACACAGAAATTGCATCGGGATTGAATACAACAGTCACCATCCGCACTTTCCTCCATGGGAATAATGTCAGAAACTGTCTACGCTTTGGTCGTTCCCTGGAAGACCAGTAGTAGATTCCGATGCACATCTCATGGCATTCTGTAATCTGTGGACTATCATAGTGTTGATGAAACACAGAAAATGCATCGGGATTTAATACAACCGTCACCATGCGCACTTTCCTCCATGGGAGTAGTGTCTCAAACAGTCTACGCTTTGATCGTTCCCTGGAAGACCAGTAGTAGTTTCCGATGCACATCACTAGGCATTCTGTAATCTGTGGACTATCAGAGTGTTGATGAAACACAGAAAATGCATCGGGATTGAATACAACAGTCACCATGCGCACTTTGCTCCATTGGAGTAATGTCTCAAGGAGTTTACGCTTTGATCGTTCCCTGGAAGTCCAGTAGTAGTTTCCGATGCACATCTGGATGCATTCTGTAATCTGCGGAGTATCAGAGTGTTGGTGAAACACAGAAATTGCATCGGGATAGAATACAACAGTCACCATGCGCCCTTTCCTCCACGGGAGGTATGTCTCAAACAGTCTTCGTTTTGATCCTTCCCTGGAAGACCAGTAGTAGTTTCCGATGAACGTCTGGAGGCATTCTGTAATCTGTGGACTATCAGAGTGTTGATGAAACACAGAAATTGCATCGGGATTGAATACAACAGTCACCATGCGCATATTCCTCCACGGGAGAAATGTCTCAATCTGTCTACGTTTTGATCGTTCCCTGGAAGACCAGTAGTAGTTTCCGATGCACATCGGGAGGCATTCTGTAATCTGTGGATTATCAGAGTGTTGATGAAACACAGATATTGCATCGGGATTGAATACAACAGTCACCAAGTGCACATTCCTCCATAAAAGTTATGTATCAAACAGTCTACGCTTTGATCGTTACCTGGAAGACCAGTAGAAATTTCCGATGAACATCTGGAGGCATCTGTAATCTGTGGACTGTCAGAGTGTTGATGAAACACAGAAATTGCATCGGGATTGAATACAACAGTCACCATGCGCACTTTCCTCCACAGCTGTAATGTCTCAAACAGTCTACGCTTTGATCGTTCCCTGGAAGACCAGTAGTAGTTTCCGATGAACATCTGGAGGCATTCTGTAATCTGTGGACTATCAGAGTGTTGATGAAACACAGAAATTGCATCGGGATTGAATACAACAGTCACCATGCGCATATTCCTCCACGGGAGTAATGTCTCAAACTGTCTACGCTTTGATCGTTCCCTGGAAGACCAGTAGTAGTTTCCGATACACATCGGGAGGCATTCTGTAATCTGTGGATTATCAGAGTGCTGATGAAACACAGAAATTGCATCGGGATTGAATACAACATTCACCATGTGCACTCTCCTCCAAGGGAGTAATGTCTCAAACAGTCTATGCTTTGGTCGTTCCCTGGAAGACCAGTAGTAGTTTCCGATGCACATCTGGAGGCATTCTGTAATCTGTGGAGTATCAGAGTGTTGATGAAACACAGAAATTTTATCGGGATTGAATACAACAGACACCATGCGCACTTTCCTATATGGGAGTAATTCTCAAACAGTCTACGCCTTGATCGTTCCCTGGAAGACCAGTAGTAGTTTCCGATGCACATCTCATGGCATTCTGTAATCTGTGGACTATCAGAATGTTGATGAAACACAGAAAATGCATCGGGATTGAATACAACAGTCACCATGCCCACTTTCCTCCATGGGAGTAAAGGCTCAAGGAGTTTACGCTTTGATCGTTCCCTGGAAGTCCAGTAGTAGTTTCCGATGCACATCTGGTGGCTTTCTGTAATCTGTGGTCTATCAGAGTGTTGATGAAACACAGAAATTTCATCGGGATTGAATACAACAGTCACCATGCGCAAATACCTCCACGGGAGGTATGTCTCCAACAGTCTACGCTTTGATCGTTCCCTGGAAGACCAGTAGTAGTTTCCGATGCACATCTGGAGGTATTCTGTAATCTGTGGATTATCAGAGTGTTGATGAAACACAGAAATGGCATCGGGATTGAATACAACAGTCACCACGCGCACATTCCTGCATAAAAGTAATGTCTCAAACAGTCTACGCTTTGATCGTTACCTGGAAGACCAGTAGAAATTTCCGATGAACATCTGGAGGCATTCTGTAATCTGTGGACTATCAGAGTGTTGATGAACACAGAAATTGCATCGGGATTGAATACAACAATCACCATGCGCACTTTCCTCCACAGCAGTAATGTCTCAAACAGTCTACGCTTTGATCGTTCCCTGGAAGACCAGTAGTAGTTTCCGATGAACATCTGGAGGCATTCTGTAATCTGTGGACTATCAGAGTGTTGATGAAACACATAAAAATGGCATCGGGATTGAATACAACAGTCACCATGCGCACTTTCCTCCATGGGAGTAAAGTCTCTAACAGTCTTCGCTTTGATTGTTCCCTGGAAGACCAGTAGTAGTTTTCGATGCACGTCTGGAGGCTTTCTGTAATCTGTGGACTATCAGAGTGTTGATGAAACACAGAAATTGCATCGGGATTGAATACAACAGTCACCATGCCCACTTTCCTCCATGGGAGTAACTCTCAAACAGTCTATGCTTTGATCGTTCCCTGGAAGACCAGTAGTAGTTTCCGATGCACATCTGGTGGCATTCTGTAATCTGTGGACTATTAGAGTGTTGATGAATCACAGAATTTGTTTCGGGAATGAATACAACAGTCACCATGCGCACTTTGCTCCATTGGAGTAATGTCTCAAGGAGTTTACGCTTTGATCGTTCCCTGGAAGTCCAGTAGTAGTTTCCGATGCACATCTGGATGCATTCTGTAATCTGCGGAGTATCAGAGTGTTGATGAAACACAGAAATTGCATCGGGATAGAATACAACAGTCACCATGCGCCCTTTCCTCCACGGGAATTATGTCTCAAACAGTCTTCGTTTTGATCCTTCCCTGGAAGACCAGTAGTAGTTTCCGATGAACATCTGGAGGCATTCTGTAATCTGTGGACTATCAGAATGTTGATGAAACACAGAAATTGCATCGGGATTGAATACAACAGTCACCATGCGCATATTCCTCCACGGGAGAAATGTCTCAAACTGTCTACGTTTTGATCGTTCCCTGGAAGACCAGTAGTAGTTTCCGATGCACATCGGGAGGCATTCTGTAATCTGTGGATTATCAGAGTGTTGATGAAACACAGATATTGCATCGGGATTGAATACAACAGTCACCAAGTGCACATTCCTGCATAAAAGTAATGTATCAAACAGTCTACGCTTTGATCGTTACCTGGAAGACCAGTAGAAATTTCCGATGAACATCTGGAGGCATCTGTAATCTGTGGACTATCAGAGTGTTGATGAAACACAGAAATTGCATCGGGATTGAATACAACAGTCACCATGCGCATATTCCTCCAAGGGAGTAATGTCTCAAACAGTCTATGCTTTGGTCGTTCCCTGGAAGACCAGCAGTAGTTTCCGATGCACATCTGGAGGCATTCTGTAATCTGTGGAGTATCAGAGTGTTGATGAAACACAGAAATTTTATCGGGATTGAATACAACAGACACCAAGCGCACTTTCCTATATGGGAGTAATTCTCAAACAGTCTACGCTTTGATCGTTCCCTGGAAGACCAGTAGTAGTTTCCGATGCACATCTCATGGCATTCTGTAATCTGTGGACTATCAGAATGTTGATGAAACACAGAAAATGCATCGGGATTGAATACAACAGTCACCATGCCCACTTTCCGCCATGGGAGTAAAGGCTGAAGGAGTTTACGCTTTGATCGTTCCCTGGAAGTCCAGTAGTAGTTTCCGATGCACATCTGGTGGCTTTCTGTAATCTGTGGTCTATCAGAGTGTTGATGAAACACAGATTTTTCTTCGGGATTGAATACAACAGTCACCATGCGCACATACCTACACGGGAGGTATGTCTCCAACAGTCTACGCTTTGATCGTTCCCTGGAAGACCAGTAGTAGTTTCCGATGCACATCTGGAGGTATTCTGTAATCTGTGGATTATCAGAGTGTTAATGAAACACAGAAATGGCATCGGGATTGAATACAACAGTCACCACGCGCACATTCCTGCATAAAAGTAATGTCTCAAACAGTCTACGCTTTGATCGTTACCTGGAAGACCAGTAGAAATTTCCGATGAACATCTGGAGGCATTCTGTAATCTGTGGACTATCCGAGTGTTGATGAACACAGAAATTGCATCGGGATTGAATACAACAGTCACCATGCGCACTTTCCTCCACAGCAGTAATGTCTCAAACAGTCTACGCCTTGATCGATCCCTGGAAGACCAGTAGTAGTTTCCGATGAACATCTGGAGGCATTCTGTAATCTGTGGACTATCAGAGTGTTGATGAAACACTTAAAAATGGCATCGGGATTGAATACAACAGTCACTATGCGCACTTTCCTCCATGGGAGTAAAGTCTCTAACAGTCTTCGCTTTGATTGTTCCCTGGAAGACCAGTAGTAGTTTTCGATGCACGTCTGGAGGCTTTCTGTAATCTGTGGACTATCAGAGTGTTGATGAAACACAGAAATTGCATCGGGATTGAATACAACAGTCACCATGCCCACTTTCCTCCATGGGAGTAATTTTCAAACAGTCTATGCTTTGATCGTTCCCTGGAAGACCAGTAGTAGTTTCCGATGCACATCTGGTGGCATTCTGTAATCTGTGGACTATTAGAGTGTTGATGAATCACAGAATTCGTTTCGGGAATGAATACAACAGTCAACATGCGCACTTTCCTCCACGGGAGGTATGTCTCTAACAGTCTACGCTTTGATCGTTCCCTGGAAGACCAGTAGCAGTTTCCGATGCACATCTGGTGGCACTCTGTAATCTGTGGACTATCAGAGTGTTGATGAAACACAGAAATTGCATCGGGATTGAACACAACAGTCACCATCCGCACTTTCCTCCATGGGAGTTATGTTTGAAAGAGTCTACGATTTTGATCGTTCCATGGAAGACCAGTAGTAGTTTCCGATGCACATCTCTTGGCATTCTGTAATCTGTGGACTATCAGAGTGTTGATGAAACAAAGAAAATGCATCGGGATTGAATACAACAGTCACCATGCGCACTTTCCTCCATGGGAGTAATGTCTCAAAGAGTTTACGCTTTGATCGATCCCTGGAAGACCAGTAGTACCTTACGATTCACATCTGGGGGCATTCTGTTATCTGTGGACCATTAGAGTGATGATGAAACACAGAAATTTGCGCCGAGATTGAATACAACAGTCACCATGCGCACCTTCATCCATAAAAGTAATGTCTCAAAGAGTCTACTCTTTGATCGTTCCCTGGAAGACCAGTAGTTGTTTCCGATGAACATCTGGAGGCATTCTGTAATCTGTGGACTATCAGAGTGTTGATGAAACACAGAAATTGCAATTGGATTGAGTACTACAGTCATCATGCGAACTTTCCTCCATGGGAGTAATGTCTCAAACAGTCTACGGTTTGATCGTTAGCTGGAAGACCAGTAGTGGTTTCCGATGCACATCTTGAAACATTCTGTAATCTGTAGACTATCAGATCGTTGATGAAACACAGAAATTGCATCGGGATTGAATACAACAGTCACCATGCGCACTTTCCTCCACTGGAGTAACGTTTCTAACAATCTACGCTTTTGGTCGTTCCCTGGAAGACCAGCAGCAGTTTCCGATGCACATCTGGTGGCATTCTGTAATGTGTAGACTATCAGAGTATTGATGAAACACAGTAATTGCACCGGGATTGAATACAACAGTCACCATGCGCACTTTCCTCCATGGGAGTAATGTCTCTAACAGTCTACGCTTTGATCGTTCCCTGGAAGACCAGTAGTAGTTTCCGATGAACATCTGGAGGCCTTCTGTAATCTGTGGACTATCAGAGTGTTGATGAAACAAAGAAATTGCATCGGGGTTGAATACAACAGTCACCATGCGCACTTTCCTCCATGGGAGTAATTCTCAAACAGACTATGCTTTGATGGTTCCCTGGGTGACCAGTGGTAGTTTCCGATGCACTTCTGGTGGCATTCTGTAATCTGTGGACTATCAGAGTGTTGATGAAACACAGAAATAGCATCGGGATTGAATACAACAGTCACCATGCGCACTTTCCTCCACGGGAGGTATGTCTCAAACAGTCTTCGCTTTGATCATTCCCTGGAAGACCAGTAGTAGTTTCCGATGCACATCTGGTAGCATTCTGTAATCTGTGGACTATCAGAGTGTTGATGAATCATAGAAATTGCATTGGGGTTGAATACAACAGTCACCATCCGCACTTTCCTCCATGGGAATAATGTCAGAAACTGTCTACGCTTTGGTCGTTCAGTGGAAGACCAGTAGTAGATTCCGATGCCCATCTGATGGCATTCTGTAATCTGCGCACTATCAGAGTGTTGATGAAACACAGAAAATGCATCGGGATTGAATACAACCGTCACCATGCGTACTTTCCTCTATGGGAGTAATGTCTCAAACAGTCTACGCTTTGATCGTTCCCTGGAAGACCAGTAGTAGTTTCCGATGCACATCTCTTGGCATTCTGTAATCTGTGGACTATCAGAGTGTTGATGAAACACAGAAAATGCATCGGGATTGAATACAACAGTCACCATGCGCACTTTGCTCCATTGGAGTAATGTCTCGAACAATCTACGCATTGATCGTTCCCTGGAAGACCTGTAGTAGTTTCCGATACACATCTGGTGGCATTCTGTAATGTGTAGACTATCAGAGTGTTGATGAAACACAGTAATTGCATCGGGAGTGAATAAAACAGTCACCATGCGCACTTTCCTCCATGGGAGTAATTTCTCTAACAGTCTACGCTTTGATCGTTCCCTGGAAGACCAGTAGTACTTTGCGATGCACATCTGGAGGCTTTCTGTAATCTGTGGACTATCAGAGTGAAGATGAAACAGAGAAATTGCATTGGGATTGAACACAACATTCTCCATGCGCAGTTTCCTCCACGGGAGTAATGTCTCAAACAATCTACACTTTGATCGTTCCTCGGAAGACCAGTAGTAGTTTCCGATGCACATCTGGTGGAATACTGTAATGTGTAGACTATCAGAGTGTTGATGAAACACAGTAATTGCATCGGGATTGAATACAACAGTCACCATGCGCACTTTCCTCCATGGGAGTAATGTCTCTAACAGTCTACGCTTTGATCGTTCCCTGGAAGACCAGTAGTAGTTCCCGATGCACATCTGGAGGCTTTCTGTAATCGGTGGACTATCAAAATGTTCGTGAAACACAGAAATTGCATCGGGATTGAATACAACAGCCTCCATGCGCAGTTTCCTCCATGGGAGTAATGTCTCAAGAATTCTACGCTTTGATCGTTCCCTGGAAGACCAGTAGTAGTTTCAATTGCACATCTGGAGGCATTCTGTAATCTGTGGACTATCAGAGTGTTGATAAAACACAGAAATTGCATCGGGATTGAATACAACAGTCACCATGCACACTTTCCTCCATGGGGGTTATGTCTCTAACAGTCTACGATTTGATCGTTCCCTGGAAGACCAGTATTAGTTTCCGATGCATATCTGGAGGCTTTCCGTAATCTGTGGACTATCAGAGTGTTGATGAAACACAGAAATTGCATCGGGGTTGAATACAATATTCACCATGCGCACTTTCCTAAATGGGAGTATTGTCTCTAACAGTCTACGCTTTGATCGTTCCCTGGAAGACCAGTAGTAGTTTCCGATGCACATCTGGCGGCTTTCCGTAATCTGTGAGTAGTATGTGGGTCACTTGGGAGCAGCCCCTCTTCTAAGGTTCATTTTAACCATAACTTTAATTAACTTTTAAGTTTCAATGGGACCTTAAAAGTTAATTAAAGTTATGGTTAAAATGAACCTTAGAAGAGGGGTCACTTGGGAGCAGCCCCTCTTCTAAGGTTCATTTTAACCATAACTTTAATTTACTTTTAAGGTCCCATTGAAACTTAAAAAATATTTTCCTTATCTGTTGGGTAATCTTGTTCAACCATAAATAAGGTGTAAGTATACCTTAAACTCATTTTATTTTTAAATCTTTTTTAAGATTAAAACCAACCACACTCTCCCCAATGAGGTTTCCACAAGTATATCTTGTTTAAGGTTAAAACTAGCCATAAAACGTAATCGAAAATAATGAACCTATTTTATGGTTCACCCAATCTTGAAAAGGTAACCTATTTGAAGGTTAAAACTAAACTTAAAAAACGTCATAAGATTTTATTAAAAAATATGGTTCAAAGTCATCATAAAAAACATTCAAAAATGTTGAGAAAGAATGTGGCTAATCTTAATCTTAAACAAGATTTAAAAAGTATTAAAAATTATGGTGGAACCATCCATTTTATTTAAATAAATAATTTCACATTTGTGAAATAAAAAGTGGTACAAATAATGGTTAATCTTAACCTTAAAATGTAATCGAAGATTTTTTCAAAACTTATTCCTACACCAAACCAACCATCTTCTAGGTTCCTATTAACCTTAAAAATTATTTTACTTATCTTTACAGTGTGCTCTAAGTATACCTTAAAAATTATTTATAGTCTACCATTTTTCTTAATCTTAATTAAGATTGTGTCTACCTTAAAAATTATTATACTTATCTTAATCTTGTTTAAGATTGTGGTTTGTGTCTACCTTATTTTCCTATTTATTTTTTATTCAATAACCCCAAGGATATGTTTCAATAATACCGCCAGCCTCCGGCTCAATCATTCTAAGAACAACATGTGAAAAAGTATTAAGAGAAGCTCCACCTATTTTAGAGTTGGAAGAACGTGAGAAGTTTTGTGATGACACAGGAAACGTGTTTGAAGTTGAAGTAAGAGGAGTCAGAGAAGTTAATAAAATATATTTTCGAGGTAGAGATATTGAAAAATTGTTTGAAATGGAAAACCTAATCAAACATATAAGTGAATATTTTGAGTTAGAAAAAGATTACGAAAAATTTCTTGTGCCTATTACTCCCTTAAAAAGGGAGTATAGGACAGAAGAACAAAAACGAGTCAAACGAACATTTTTTACTTATAATGGTCTTTTAAAGGTTATTTTTAAATCCAATTCAGGTACAGGATATCGATTTCGTGATTGGGCTACTAAAGTAGTATATACAGCTCATCTCGGTACTGATGAACAAAGATTTGAGCAAGCTTTAGATATTGCTGGAGTTAACGCAACTCTCGTAAAACCTGTTGTTTCCATAAATTTTAATGGCTTGTGAACCATTAAAATTAAAACTTCTCCATCAAAAGTTTTCAGTAATTAGTCCATGCTTAAGATCATAAGTCAAGTTTCTTTTACCATACATAATTATGTATGCTAAAGTGTTGTCAGGAATAGGCGCATTAAATGTCGCCGATAACTTCATTGCTGTTTTCTGTGCAGTAACAACATTCTTGCGTCTACTCATATTGATTACGTAAATAGGGTACGAATTAATGAAACTGTATGCACTAATTTTATGGTCATCTTTCAATTCAGTTATTCTCTTAAAGTCTGCAAATGCATTGTATGCCTTCAAACAAGTACCCGGAGGGTCAATGTTCCACAGTTCTTCAGGAAATATCTCATTTCTACCATTCTTTAGATAAATGTTTTGGAGATGAACGTGATCATACACTGATGAATCAGCATCTTGGTTTCCTTTCCTGTTGGTCTGAAACACCACAAACACAAAATAAGGCATGTCAAACTCCATAGAGTTGTAGTAATTCGTTATATCTAGCTCAAAGTTTCTCTTACCACTAATTCCTGCTATTTCCTGCGTCTGAAGATCAAAAAATGAAATCGGAATCTTAGGGTCCTTTAGCATCTTTTCTCTTAGCTCTAGTTCATAATTAGGCTCATACTTAATAATGGGTACTCTAATCTCTAAACTGGTAATGGTTACTTTACCCAACTCAGGTCGAGAGCCTTCAATATCTGCACCACTATTATTTTGCGAAAACCATCTAAACAAGGCATCGCTAGCATTTGCGCTTCCCACAAATGTTACTGTTAAGTCACCTTCCCACATGATTTCTTTGTAATCCTTAAAAAATCCACCCAACATTTTTAACGGATACAACACCTCGTTTTCCTTTCTTCGTAACTTACCATTGTTAATGAAATTACCCTCGAATCTAATGTCATCGTCGAGAGAAGAAGTAAGGTGGTATAAAACCGTCGACGAAATGCTTGGATGCTCTAACCTGTAGATTATGTGACCTCTTTTCTTAACAATTACTGCACTCCATAACTGTGTCGGAAAGTTGTCAACGAGTTTAACATTCGATTTACCTTCGTAAGAAGTGTAATCTGATCCATTTGCGTGAGTAACATTATAGGTCATATACAAGTAAGCATTGTTGTCAAACCAACCATCACCAACTTTGATGTCTATTTCTACATCTTTGTTCGGTAGGTTTAAATTATTCCTAGTCTTCTCATTTACTGGAAAAGACTGCCACTGATAGCTTTCTATTTTATTCATTTTATTTACTGCAATATTTTAATTTTAAAGCATTTCTAAAAGAACAGTCACTGTAGCTCCACCAAAATCTATCGCAGCATCATTTTCATCCGTTACACTTACTTCCAGGTTTTGAACTTTATCGTGCACAGGGAAAAATAATGGATAATTCGGTTCGTGTATTATAGGACTACCAAACTGTAAGTGACCACACCCCTCCAATTTGGGTTTAAAAGAGGCAATAATGTTTGTTTCTCGATGAAAGTGGTCAGAATCCTTTACAAACATACCATCAGCTAAGTTAAAATGCACTTTAATTTTTTCAAAAGGGATTATTTTCGGTAGCTCATTTGCTACAACTTTTGTTACAGGTTCCACAATTGCGTCTCTAAAACCTAGCATCCTCCCAATACTACATTCCTTATTAAAATACAGCTTAAAGTCTAAGCTTTCTATCTCAACTCTATTTACGATTTCGTTAGCCTTAATCTTTATATTACTAGCATTGAAAGGTTCCTGGCTCTGAATACACCTCTCTAAATTGTCTAGACTGTACTGCCCTGATGCAATATTTAAAGTATTAACCACACCATCTTTCTCATAGTGTAATCTGTTATTATCCTTTGTGACATTTGGAGTTAAGAATGTTGAATAAAATCCGACCAAACCAACCTTTGTATACATGTTTCTTATTGGTACATTTAGCCTCTTTTTTAAGTTTGAGGATGTACCACTAATTTCAAAAATTCTATTCATTTATTAATTAAGTAATAAGTAGTAAATAAAAAAGTAAAATGACTGATTGGGATCCAAAGATCAGAATTCGAGAAAAACGAATCAAAAGCAGACATGGGAAGTTATTACCTAGTTCAATTCGTTGCGCCATCGTTGGACCAAGTGGATGTGGTAAAACAACTTTAATGGTTGATAATTACCTTCTGTGCCCTGGATGGCTTAACTGGAACACCATTAAACACTTGTACATCTACTCGAAAAGCTTAGAACAGTTTAAGTACAAACATCTTATGGAAAAATGTGAACGAATAGAAAATGAACACAATGATAAAATAGCTACCTTTATCAGTAACAGTGATGACGTTATACCATTAGATGAGTGTGAAGACCGCTCTGTTGTGGTGTTTGACGACTTTATATCAGAAAATCAAGATATTGTAAGAGAATACTTTACCAGAGGAAGACATAAGAATATTGACTGTTTCTACTTAGCTCAAACGTATTCTAAAATACCTAAGCAGCTGGTGAGAGACAACCTTAACTTTTTGAACATATTTAGACAAGACGACATTAATTTGAAGCACATCTACGACGAGTTTGTAGGTGGAGACTTTAAATGGAATGACTTTAGACAGCTTTGCAGTGAGGTGTGGAACGAGGACTTTGGATTCATAACTGTTGACATGACTCGAAAGCTGTATGACGGTAGGTACCGTAATAAAATTAAAACTTTTATAAGATTTTAATGGTTAAAAAACCATTAAAATACCACATTTTTTCTGTTTACCCAACTATTGTGTGAGCTATCAAAACCTAGCCACTTAACAAATACTTTGTCACCCTTTTTTCTTAAAACTTTTTCTACAAGATACACATCTGGATACTTTGTCTTTTGTAACTCCTGTTCGTAAAAACTTCCTTTAATTTCTTCTTCACTTGTATCTTTTAACTTGTATGTAGTCGGACTTGTGTTATTAATCTGAGTCACTTCAAATATTTCTGTCGACCAATTAGCAGTATAACCTTTTTCGAACAAGCCTTTAAGTTTACTTATCCTAACTTTGTCACCTATCTTGAACTTGGGTGCATCTGCTTTGAGTTGCATCGTAGGTACCACCTTTTTTGCATTCTTTTCGTTTACGTCTACTGGTTTCATCCCTATTGTCCTGTGTTTCCTGTTGTTGTAATCATACACCAGTTTTTGAAGTAGCTCAACCCATTTTTGATTGCCCTGGAGTGCAAATTGTTTCCACATTTTTTCCTTTAAAGTCCTGTTGAACCTTTCAACTACTGAAGCCTTAAGTTCTGTAAACGTAGAATAATGATTTACACCTGTAAGTTTCATGAGCTCTTTGAAGTGTTTGTTGTAGAATTCTTTGCCATTATCTGTTTGTAAGTGTTTCGGCGTCCTTTCTTGTAGTATACCTTTAAAAGCGTTGGTAATACTTTCACCTGATTTATCTTTAACAGGAATAGCCCAAGCATACTTTGAAAAGACGTCTATTACAGTCAGTAAATACTTCATACCCTTGTTGAATTTTGATATACCTTTAAGGTGACCAGAATCCATCTCAACCAAGTCAGCCTGCCACAAATCATCTATACCGTAGGATGTAACAGGTTTTCTTGGAAAATTCTTTCTCAGTGGCTTGTGAAGCTCTTGTATAATTTCTTCACGAACACTTTTACTTGTCGGAGACATTACTTTATTTTTATAAACTTACTTTTCTTGGTATTACACACCCCACAATAGCCCTCAATCCTATGACGACCGTTTTTCGTCACAACTCTCTTGGGATGAAGTGTAGTAGTAACTTTTTTGCAGCTTAGACACCAAATATGTTTATCATCCATCATTTATTTGTTCGGAAATTAAAAAATCAAGATTCTAAGCCCTCGTCAATAGCATCAGTAATTGATGCAAGTTCACCAAATAGTAAGAGTTTTACGTCCACAGGGACTGTCTTCGCCGACTCTTTTAGTCTTACGGTTAGGGAATTTCCTTTATGAATTAATATTGGGTTATGCTTGTCCTCAATTACGTGTAATTTGTCATGTACATTTACTGAAACATCAAAATCATTAAATGTTAAATCTTTGTTTATATCTTTTCCAATGACAATAACTTTTTTCAGTACAAAGTCATACTCGAACGTGTACGTTTGTTGTTCTAATCCAGTCATAAAAGTGAATTCAACTGTTTGTTTATCACATATTTTGTTCAGGCCTTGTTCAGTTTTGTTGATGTATTGAGATAAATCACCTTTTGTATAATAATCTGAGAAAACTTTTTCTAGGTCCTTTTTACTGTAATAATGGTCGAGGTTGGTTTTACTTACATAATTATTAAGGGTTGTTAGTATACTTGTGTATTTGGCGTTAGCAACATCATTAACAGCATCGAGCTGGCTTGTAGTGACTGCATCATATCCACCTACGCCATCTGCTACGTTTACAATGCGCCTTCCTTTCAATGATACCCAGTTCTTTGAAAATGAGAAATACTTCTTAATATTAAGTTTACTGATACTAGATTCTAGTCCGTTTATGACGTCTCTGACATCGTCTAGTTGTTCAGTACCTTTCTTTATCTTGTTTCCGAAAATATCCATTTATTGTATCAAGAATTTTAATAAAACTCCATCCATCTGTAAATAGCTTCAGTACCATCACACACAAATGACCGCATATAAACTGATCGAAATTCTGAATTCTTTCTGAGTTGTAAAACAGATTGTCAGGACCCAGGTATTTCACTAAAGTTTGTGGTATACTGCCACCGAATGAGTCAAAAACGTATTTTTCGTTACCCTTCTTGTAATAGCATATCCAGTGAGTACCAATGTGATCAGATGTATCCAAGTTAACTACCCCTGATTCGATTTCTTTAGGTTCTAACGGTAGGTCGTCGGCCATGAATACACCTCTAAAATTTTGGATTTTTAAAGACTTTGCTAACCTCTCGATATCATAGTTGCTCAACGGGTGATCATACTTTTGCACAATTTTTTCGACTTTTTTTCGACTTTTTTCTTTAAAAAAATACCATATCCCGCTTTCTTTTCCATTTCAAGATTATGCCTCTTTTGCTCCGCTAACTCTGCGTCTTCCTTTTGCTTCTTGTGCACAGCACTTGTTATTGCCGCAGCACCACCAGCTAAAGACCCGATTGCTCCCAACGCTGCAAGTATCAGTGGTAGAAATCCACCTTCATGCTTATTCAATCCAGAACCTTCTTTCAATCTCTTAGAGCTTAGGTACTCGAGTATCTTCTTCACAACAGGTACAGAAAATGTTAACAATAAGCTACCACCTTTTTTAAGTTTATTAGCTTTCTGTTTCATTTGAGTCTCTGTAAGATAAGCATCTAGAAAGCCATGATTTTTCAGGTCGTCATTGGACAGTTTTATTTTAATAGATTTCGCTCTCGGATTCCCACTGGAGGGAATGTTGTAGTCAATACTAAATCCTTTCATTTATTATCTCAAATAAATTAAATATTTTAGTGCTACACTCATATTAAATTTTAATGGGTTGTGGCCCATTAAAATTACACCTCTTCATTCACATTCACAATGCCCATCCATTATCATCTAACCCTAGACCTAGCTTCCTTTTCCCAAACATTATTCCAGCTACAGCTGTTGAAGCTAATCTTTCTCCTAGGGAAGCATCTTTACTGAAAATCCTTTCCTTTGCCGCTTTCTGCAGTTCTTTATAAGCTTGATGTCTTTGTTCCAAATCTTTATGATCCCTGTATGCGATATCATGCCTTTTGCAAGCTTCATCTAGAGGATTTATTCCAGCATCTCCTCTTTCTAATCGTTCTTCTAGTTTGGTACCAGGGCCGCAGTAATTGTATCCAGGTAAATGCATTTCAACAGGAAGATTATTAATTAACGTGTTCACTAAGCCCTTTCCATAACTTTCTGCCTTCCAGAATGTATGAGGGAGATTGTTTAGAAATCTAATTAGGTAAGGTATCCCCTTTGGATTATTTACTATGAAGTCATTAAATTTACTCGTAAGCATCTTGGTTATTCCAACCTTCTCATTGTGGAAGTTATTATTTCCCGCATTCTCTTCACCATGAATAACCATTAGCCTATCAATTAAGTCTCTGACGTCATTCATCCACACGTACTCCACCGGTTTGTCTGTATACCTCTTTACAAAACCCATACCACCCTTTGTGTTTGGCGAGTTACCACGTTCTTTCTTGAGTGACTGCCATATTGGTTTAATGATGTTGTTGTATTTTTCGCTGCTGCTTGACTTGGGTTTATTCCCCTTTGGATCATTGTTCTTATATATCGCATTGGTAACCTTCAGCATAGTTGTATAGGTATCAAGATCGTCAGATGTGTACTCTTCAGGTGCTACGGTTTTCTGAGTCAGGAGCTTCATAAACCCATTGGTGGCTTTAAAGGAGTTACCCTTCACCATTATATTATCGTTGTTGAATGTTACTTCGGAGTCACCCATGTAATGCCTTCCATTGTCAAAACGGAGACCAAAAATTGTGTCACCTAGAGCGCCTAAGTATTTTGAAACTTTTGGGCCCAGGTAAGTTGTTGAGTAGTCTGAAACAGCCTTCATCTTCTGCCGTTCCTTGTCTTCAATTTGTTCCAACATAGCCTCCAACCTCTTACGTGTCTTTGGTGTGATGGGGTCATCAACAAATAAGCTTCTCTCAAACGATGTTACCTCAGGAGTAGGTGGTATAGGGAACATATCGTCAAACCCCCCATCATAAGGTAGTAGCTGCTTTTCAATCTCACGATTTTTTTCTATAGCGTCAATCACTTCTTTCCCTATCGCATCTAATTTGTCAATTACTGGTTGGTCCTCCTTTTTGTATTTTTCGTATTCGGTTATAGGCTTAATTTTCCATTCTTTAAATTCGTCTTTGATTTGTTCAAATTTCTTTCTGTTCTTTTTTGCTTGCTTAACAAGCTTTTCATCATATTTTGCAAACATTTATTTAAGGAAAAATAATAAAATTATTCGTTGGACGTTGAGACGTTGACGTTGGGACGTTGACGTTGGGACGTTGGGACGTTGACGTTGAGACGTTGACATTGAGACGTTGACGTTGGGACGTTGACGTTGACGTTGGGACGTTGGGAAGTTGACGTTGGGACGTTGGGACGTTGACGTTGAGACGTTGACGTTGACGTTGACGTTGAGACGTTGACGTGGACGTTGACGTTGGGACGTTCGGACGTTGACGTTGAGACGTTGACGTTGAGACGTTGACGTTGGGACGTTGACGTTGACGTTGGGACGTTGGGACGTTGAGACGTTTTACGATGTAGATAGTTAGTATAGATTTTAATCTCTTTAAAGAGATTAAAAACCATTAAAATCAATTTAAAAGAACTCAATATCGTGTACCTTCTTGTCGTTGTTTGTTTCTTTGACACCATTGTATAACATCTTTAATCCAACCAAAGTATTGCAATCATCCCAGCTTAATAATTTGGTGTATCTATCGGGTAATATAATCTTGTATTCACTGTCGAGTTGTAGACAAAACTTTTGGCCATATTTTGTACTTATATTCTCAGCATTTGTAATGGTATAAGTGTGTCCCTTTTCTAACTCATTCAGCTTCGTAAACGTTTTGTTGGCGCTGTTAAGTTTCAATAGCAGTTGATTTCGTTCCATTTATTTACTGCAATATTTAAAAAAAAAATTCTCGTTAGGGTTTTAATGTTTCTAGCTGAGTCACAGTATCTTTTAAGCTCTTCACTAGTGCTGTAAATGAAGATGATTTCTTGGGACAGTTTATACCAAATAAAGAAAGATCGAATTTACCTGCTCTTACTAGTACGTTTGAGAATTCATTGTATTCATATAATATACCATCCTTGAAGAAGTAGAGCAAACCGTTTGTGTATCTAAAAACAGAGTCTAAGGCTGAAGGCACCCCCGGGAAGCTTTTACTGATCACTCCATAAGCCTTTGCTCTAAAACTACATTCATCTATTTCTGCAAAGTATACATCGTCATAGAAAATAAAGGTTCTGCCAGAGTAAGTGTTCACAGCTCCATGTACAACAGAATTTTGTCGCAGCCCTATATCAGATACTCTTTTTGGGTAACCAGGTTGTAACGTTAAACTCGGTATGTGAACCATGTATATCATGTTATTAATGATAAGAAAGACTTCACCTGATGGTCTCTGATAAACAGCAGATACATTTTCGAATTGTTGAGGTAGAAACGTTAACCAGTCTGTGATTAGTTGCGGCTTCGAACGATCCTTGTTGTTATTAAGAGCAGTCATCCAAACCCACCTTCCACAAAAAATGTATAAAAACTCATTCACAATCACAGAACTTCCAAACTGCTTCAGTCTGCACAGTTCAGGTTCCTTTTCAGGCACGGCTTCGGTTGAGGGAGAAGCTGGAGTAGGAGGGTTACTAGAAGCACGTTTCCCATATAAACTTTGAATACCGCGTATATCGTCTTCAGATAGGGTGGTGATAGTGTTATTGTAAAATGCGTACATCACCGATTCAGAGAAATCTGAATGTGCCATACCCAGCGTGTGACCAATCTCGTGAACTAACACTGTAAATAGGTTTGTTTGTGAAGATGGTGTGTTATTGTCCATTTCCACGTACCAATATTCATCCTGATCAACGTGAATTTCAATGGGGTCGTTGTACAAATTAGGATAATCTGCATGCGCTAATACGTTTCCTCTGCCATCAAAACTTCGTTGACAGAACTGTAGGGCTGAATTTTGGCGTCGGTGTGCACCTCTCTTGGTCGAAATGACAATATCAGGACTTTGGTTGCTGTTCTCAAAAGTAAGATCCGTGTGTTCCTGCCACATTTTGAATGCTGCCTCTGCCACCTGTAACATTTTTCTAGTTGCTAGGTAGTAATGCCACTTAATATTCTTCTTATTCCACTTGTAGATGTGTGTAGTAAAGCTTAAAACGTTATCTTCCACGCCACACCTCGGGTTCTTCATTAATTGTAATGTTTCATCAGTAAGCTCACCATTAGCTGGTAGATTATATTTCTGATGGAATAACGTAAGTGCATCTTTGTACGCTTCATCACTCAATTGAGAAAGTTGATTTTCTTGGTAGTCTAAGTACCCAAAGTCGTGCAAATATTTTACTGCTGCTTCATCGTGAGCACACACTAAGGATAATATTGAAAGTATAATTATTCTGTTCATTTATTTGAATGGAAATAATAAATAATAAATCAGGCGGTGACGAGTAGATCCTTCCGTATTTTCATTGACGCTAGTATGAACAGGCGCGTCTCACCTCTTGCGATAGCTTCACGGCCAAGGCTGCTGCGACTGCGATAGCTAGCTGAGAAGGCAACGGTGAAGGTCAGGTCGCCGACGTCACTATCGCCTGCATTAGTCACAACAGCGCTGCTCTAGCGTAATATTTTAACTTAAATGTATATTATTCATTTAAACGTAAATGTTCCGCTAATAAATTGTTGTTTTTGGGTGTTGTTGTGTATGTTACACTACGTAATGTAAGTAAAAATATACGGTAAGTCGAATGAAGCGTAATGCTGAGAGAGAGAGAGTAATATTAATAGCTTAATCGAATGCATTTGCTTCGCCGGCGCGGTAGCTCAGCGCGTTCGGTCAGGAAGACTGGCCACCTTTCTGAAGAAAAAACTGAGTAAAGTTTTCATCGTGGAATTTTGAGTGACGTCATGAGACGTCCGCACTGATCCGCTCTCCCTCATCTGCTAAGAAGTATGGGACGAGACGTGGTAACAAAGAGAAAAAAAACCCTGTGGGGCAGAAGAACAACGACAACGACGAAGAAATGTTACAGACAAAAGACCCCACAGGGTTCCTCGGCGACGAGGTTTTGCTGTTTTCGACAAAAATTAATTTTTTTAATTAGATAACACATATAATAAATGTCTGTGAGCAATAAACTAATAACTCCTTGTAGCATGACGGCTATAATGAAAGGCAATGACAACCCCGCAGCACTTTGTTTTGATATAAATAAGGTGCCAGAAAATCTGTTGTTTCCCGTTTTTAATTATCTGCGCAGCCTTCAGTACTTACAACTGACTATTATGGAACATGTAGAAGACGAGAGAGAACTCAATGCAATAGGTGAAGGTATGTCACAGCTAGAAAAACAATTTGAAAAGTTGATGGTTGAAATAATACCACAATCTGACTCTGAGGCTGAACAATCTGACTCTGAGGCTGAACAATCTGACCCTGAGGTTGATCAATCTGACTCTGAGGCTGAACAATCTGACCCTGAGGTTGAACAATCTGACTCTGAGGCTGAACAATCTGACTCAGGCTAAATTCTAATATTATTTTTAAGGTCTACGAAACCTTAAAACTATTGGTAGCAAGTAGTAATAAGATTTTTTCGAAATTAAAAAAATGAATTTTTATTTAATTTTTTAATAAAATAAATCAGTAAATAAATGAATATGACGGAAGGAAAGAAATATAACTATGCAGGTAAACACTGCAACAAGTGTCGAGTGAACATCACTTATAATAACTGGTCCAGGCACTTGAAATCAAAGAGTCATGTTAAGAATGACCCTAACAATGAAGAGAAGGAGGAGCACAACAAGGAGAAAATAACACGCCAAGACCTTAGAATCATGGCTAAAGATTGTAATCTGAGTGGGTTTTCGAAAATGAAGAAATCGGAACTTAAAGAAGCTTTGGATAAGACTAAGGACATGTTGTACAAGAAGCAGGATTTGGAAAAGCTAAAGGTACCACAGCTTATAAACATCGGCAGAAGTAAAAACATTAAGGTGACTGTTAGGATGAGGAAGGCTGAAATAATCGAATCCATTTTGAAGACACAAGACATTGTCTTTCGTAATAAGGTAGCTCAAGAGTTAGGCTTCCACGAGGACTTGATAGAACCACCTAAGGAAGAACGCAAGCCACCATACACCATCACAGAAACAAACTCACGATTCATTAAGAAATTTAACGCGACTGAAGTAGACTACACCATTAAAGTTGATAAGTTAATGCAAGTTGAGAACGCCATCAACGCAATGATTAAACTGGCCAAAGAGAAAGGAAACTACAAAAAAGGAGACAAATTAACAGTAGTAGCGAGCAACCCAAATTTCCATCATGATATTTCAACCGTGGTACAATCTAATGTTAACGCCAGATCTTTCATGAGTCATATCGGTAGAATTCTATCTTCTAACGAGAACTTAAATATCACACAGACCAGGTTCAATATTAAGATTCTGAATGTACCTAGAGGTCAAGGCAGGTCGAAAATTATAAATCTATCTGAAGATGTGAGAACCAAAAGATGCATCACCCAAATAAAGAACAAAGATAACTTGTGCTGCCCACGAGCCATAGTAACAGCCCTGACCTACCACACGAATGAGGTTCTCGGTAGGCCGCTTAGTGAAATGGAAATTAAATTAGTTAGGCAAGGTAGACCTATTCAAACTGAGCTAACCCTAGAGTTGTGCAAGAGACTAGGTAACTACAACGAAGAAGGCTTCACACTAGAGGACATAAAGAACGTAGAAGAATTGTTGGGTATTCAGATAAAGGTTGTGTGTGCTGAAAATTTTAATTCGGTTATATACTCGGGCCAGGAGAAGGATACTAAACTTTATTTATACAAAAACGGGAATCATTTTGATGTAGTAAACAGTATGAAAGCTTTCTTGGGTAGTGTATATTACTGCGATAGGTGCGATGCACCTTACAACAACAAGGATAAGCACAAGTGTAAGAAGAATGTAAATGTGTGTATTCTGTGCAAGAAACCTGCGCACTCCCCTGAAGAAAAGAATAAGGTTTATTGTAAGGAATGTAACAGGTATTGTTACAACCAGGAATGCTTAGATACCCACTCAGAAGTTTGTAACACAGTTTATAAATGTAGAGGATGTAATTTAATTTTATCGAGATCTAAAGAGCATAAATGCGGATACTCCTTTTGCTACAATTGTATGGAACCTTATAAGACTGGTGAACATCAATGCTACATACAACATAAACATCAGAAAGGCGGAAGGTGTGAAAGTCGGTGTATTTGTAAGGCTACCGATAAGGAGAGTTTTTTGGAACACTTTGTAGCTAAAAACAAGGATAAACTTCTCAAAAATGTTAAGCTCACTACCCTTCAAAGACAATTTGGTAATGGAGATATTTCAGAACAAGAGTATAAAGTACTCTACAATAATACACTGACTGAAATTATAACGTTATTAAATGGTTGCCATTACACAGAAAAGTATATCTGGTTCGACTATGAAGCTGAGCAAGATACTGAAGTGCACATCCCCAACCTCGTAGTAGCCCACTATATTGACGGTACCAAAGTTTCCTTCAAAACAAATGAAGAGTTCTGCAAGTGGTTGATTTCTAAGAACCACCAAGGGTACACGGCTATTGCACACAATGCGAAAGGCTATGACTCACAATTCATTTTAAAATACTGTATAGAGAATACGTTGAAACCATACACTATATACAATGGAACAAAGTTGATGATGCTAGAGGTAAACGGACTAATAAGCATTATTGATAGCCACAATTTCGTAGCTTCTCCTTTGAGTGACTTCCCTATAACATTCGGGCTGAAAGAACTTAAGAAGGGTTACTTCCCACATTTCTTCAACACAAGAGACAATCAGACTTATGTAGGACCTATTCCTGAGACCAAATACTATGGCGTAGACACGATGAAGACAAAAGCTAGAAAAGAGTTTCTTGAGTGGTACAACAATAAGGTTAAAGAAAATTATATATTTGACTTTCAAAAAGAATTTATGGATTATTGTAACTCTGATGTAGATATTCTGCGTAGAGGTTGTATGGAGTTAAGGAAACAATTTTTAGAGATTGCTAACATAGATCCATTTCAGTACATAACTATTGCAAGTGTTTGTATGGGTATTTATAGGTCCAAGTACCTCCAGGAAAATACTATGGCTGTGATAAAAAGTGACAAGAAAGAAATGTATAGTAAAGAGTCGATAACCTGGCTCAACACCTTCGGGGGTGTACAACACGCTTTGAATGGTGGAGAAGTAACGATTCGTGGGGCAAAAGTAGATGGATTCAATAAGGACACTAATACAGTATATCAGTTCCACGGTTGCTTTTGGCATGGATGTCCTGATTGTTATCAAGAAGAGACTATTAACAATGTTAACCATGAGACTATGGGAGACTTGTACGAGAAAACAAAGCAAAGAAGTTACCAAATTAGGGAAGCAGGATACAACCTTGTCGAAATGTGGGAATGCCAGTGGGCTAAGAGCAAAGGATACAACAATACTACTCCAATCGTTGAGCCCTTGAACCCTAGAGATGCTTTCTATGGAGGAAGAACAAATGCAAGCAAGCTTAAAGTGTGTGGTAAAAAGCTGAGATACATAGATGTATGCAGCCTCTACCCTACAGTTCAGTATTTTGATTACTATCCTGTCGGTCACCCTATAAAATTATACAAACCTAAGAGGTACAACAAAAATTGGTACGGTTTGATTAAGTGCAAAGTATTACCACCGCGTAAGCTGTATCATCCTGTTTTGCCTATTAAAAAGGATAAGTTGATATTTGGGTTGTGTGGAAAGTGTATTGAGGAAAAATGTGGTGCTTGTCAGCACACAGACGACGAAAGGGTGATAATAGGAACGTGGACTACAGATGAAGTGAAGAAAGCTATAGAGAAGGGGTATAAAGTGGTACAAGTGTACGAGGTTTGGCATTTTGAAGAAAAGAGTAATAATCTGTTTAAAGGCTACGTCAAAGACTTTATGAAAATAAAGCTAGAAACGAGTGGGTGGAAAGATGACTTTAAAACTATTGAAGAGTACACCACAGCGGTTAAGGAACATCTTGATATCGATCTGAATCCCGAAGAAGTGGTTCCGAATCCTGGTAAGCGTGCCGTTTCAAAGATTTGCTTAAACTCATTGTGGGGTAAATTCGGTCAAAGACAGAACTTGACCCAAAGTGAATACGTAGTGGGTGTAGAGAGGTGGTACAAAATAATGTTAGATGATAGGGTTGATATAAGCAATATGATTTTTATTAATGATAATATTGTACAAGTCACCTATAAGTACAAAGATAATTTCGTTGAAGACTCCTACTCAACCAATGTGTTTATAGCAGCATTTACAACTTCTAATGCGCGCCTACGGCTTTATGATATGCTAGACAGGCTAGGGTCAAATGTGGTCTACTACGATACTGATAGTATTGTTTATATTGATGATGGTACCAACACTGTTGAAACTGGTTGTATGTTGGGGGAGTGGACTGACGAACTGGGTAAGGATGATCATATCACAGGCTGGATTTCTACAGGACCTAAGAGCTACGGGTACGTGACATACAAAGGAAAGGAAACTATGAAGGTGAAAGGCTTCACGTTAAATTATGAAAATTCTAAAGCACTCAACATAAATACCATGAAAAATATTGTGGATAAGGAGATAGATAAGGTTAAATTAAACTACAAAATGATTACTAGAGATACAAAAACCAAAAGATTGATTAATAAGGATGTTAGTAAGGAATTCAAATTTGACTATGATAAGAGAATGATTGAGCCGGAGGCTGGCGGTATTATTGAAACATATCCTTGGGGTTATTGAATAAAAAATAAATAGGAAAATAAGGTAGACACAAACCACAATCTTAAACAAGATTAAGATAAGTATAATAATTTTTAAGGTAGACACAATCTTAATTAAGATTAAGAAAAATGGTAGACTATAAATAATTTTTAAGGTATACTTAGAGCACACTGTAAAGATAAGTAAAATAATTTTTAAGGTTAATAGGAACCTAGAAGATGGTTGGTTTGGTGTAGGAATAAGTTTTGAAAAAATCTTCGATTACATTTTAAGGTTAAGATTAACCATTATTTGTACCACTTTTTATTTCACAAATGTGAAATTATTTATTTAAATAAAATGGATGGTTCCACCATAATTTTTAATACTTTTTAAATCTTGTTTAAGAATAAGATTAGCCACTCTGTTTCTCAACATTTTTGAATGTTTTTTATGATGACTTTGAACCATATTTTTTAATAAAATCTTATGACGTTTTTTAAGTTTAGTTTTAACCTTAAAATAGGTTAACTTTTCAAGATTGGGTGAACCATAAAATAGGTTCATTATTTTCGATTACGTTTTATGGCTAGTTTTAACCTTAAACAAGATATACTTTTGGAAACCTCATTGGGGAGAGTGTGGTTGGTTTTAATCTTAAAAAAGATTTAAAAATAAAATGAGTTTAAGGTATACTTACACCTTATTTAAGGTTGAACAAGATTACGCAACAGATAAGGAAAATATTTTTTAAGTTTCAATGGGACCTTAAAAGTTAATTAAAGGTATGGTTAAAATGAACCTTAGAAGAGGGGCTGCTCCCAAGTGACCCCTCTTCTAAGGTTCATTTTAACCATAACTTTAATTAACTTTTAAGGTCCCATTGAAACTTAAAAGTTAATTAAAGTTATGGTTAAAATGAACCTTAGATGAGGGGCTGCTCCCAAGTGACCCACATACTACTTCTGTGGACTATCAGACTGATGATGAAACACAGAAATTACTTCGTGATTGAATACAACAGCCACCATGCGCACTTTCCTCCATGGGAATAATGTGTCAAACAGTCTACGCTTTGATCGTTCCCTGGAAGACCAGTAGTAGTTTCCGATGCACATCTGGAGGCTTTCCGTAATCTGTGGACTATCAGAGTGTTGATGAAACACAGAAATTGCATCGGAATTGAATACAACAGTCACCATGCGCACTTTCCTCCACGGGACGTATGTCTCAAACACGTTCGCTTTGACCGTTAACTGGAAGACCAGTAGTAGTTTCCGATGCATATCTGGTGGCATTCAGTAATCTGTGGACTATCAGAGTGTTGATGAAACACAGAAATTGTTTCGGGAATGAATACAACAGTCAACATACGCACTTTCCTCCACGGGAGGTATGTCTCTAACAGTGTACGCTTTGATCGTTCCCTGGAAGACCAGTAGCAGTTTCCGATGCACATCTGGTGGCATTCTGTAAACTGTGGAGTATCAGAGTGTTGATGAAACACAGAAATTGCATCGGGATTGAACACAACAGTCACCATCCGCACTTTCCTCCATGGTAGTAATTTCTGAAACAGTCTACGCTTTGATCGTTCCCTGTAAGACCAGTAGTAGTTTCCGATGCACATCTCGTGGCATTCTGTAATCTGTGGACTATCAGAGTGTTGATGAAACAAAGAAAATGCATCGGGATTGAATACAACAGTCACCATGTGGACTTTCCTCCATGGGAGTAATGTCTCAAAGAGTTTACGCTTTGATCGATCCCTGGAAGACCAGTAATCGTTTACGATGCACATCTGGAGGCATTCTGTAACCTGTGGAGTATTAGAGTGATGATGAAACACAGAAATTGCATCGAGATTGAATACAACAGACACCATGCGCACATTCCTCCATAAAAGTAATATCTCAAAGAGTCTACGCTTTGATCGTTCCCTGGAAGACCAGTAGTAGTTACCGATGAACATCTGGAGGTTTTCTGTAATCTGTGGACTATCAGAGTGCTGATGAAAAACAGAAATTGCAATTGGATTGAATACTACAGTCACCATGCGCACTTTCCTCCATGGGAGTAATGTCTCAAACAGTCTACGCTTTGATCGTTAGCTGGAAGACCAGTAGTAGTTTCCGATGCACATCGTGAAACATTCTGTAACCTGTGGATTATCAGAGTGTTGATGTAACACAGAAATTGCATCGGGATTAAATACAACAGTCACCATAACATCATTCCTCCACGGGAGTATTGTCTCAAACAGTCTGCGCTTTGATCGTTCCCTGGAACACCAGTAGTAGTTTCCGATGCACATCTGGAGGCATTCTGTAATCTGTGGACTAACAGAGTGTTGATGAAACACAGAAATTGCATCGGGATTGAATACAACAGTCACCATGCGCACATTCCTCCATAAGAGTAATGTCTCAAAGAGTCTACGCTTTGAAAGTTCCCTGGAAGACCGGTAGTAGTTTCCGATGAACATCTGGAGGCATTCTGTAATCTGTGGACTATCAGAGTGTTGATGAAACACAGAAATTGCATTGGGATTGAAGACAACAGTCACCATGCAAACTTTCCTCCACGCTAGTAATGTCTCAAACAGTCTGCGCTTTGATCGTTCCCAGGAACACCAATAGTAGTTTCCGATGGACATCTGGTGGCATTCTGTAATCTGTGGACTATCAGAGTGTTGATGAAACACAGAAATTGCATCGGGTTTGAATACAACAGTCACCATGCGCACTTTCCTCCTTGGGAGTAATTCTCAAACAGTCTATGCTTTGATCGTTCCCTGAATACCAGTAGTAGTTTCCGATGCATATCTGGTGCCATTCTGTAATCTGTTTACTATCTGACTGTTGATGAAACACAGAAATTGCATCGGGAATGAATACAACAGTCACCATGCGCCCTTTCCTCCACGGGAGGTATGTCTTAAACAGTCTACGCTTTGATCGTTCCCTGGAAGACCGGTAGTAGTTTGCGATGCACATCTCGTGGCATTCTGTAATCTGTGGACTATCAGAGTATTGATGAAACACAGAAAATGCATCGGGATTGAATACAACAGTCACCATGCACACTTTCCTCCACGGGGGGTATGTCTCTAACAGTCTACGCTTTGATCTTTCCCTGGAAGACCAGTAGTAGTTTTCAATGCACATCTGGAGGCTTTCCGTGGTCTGTGGACTATCAGAGTGATGATGAAACACAGAAATTACTTCGTGATTGAATACAACAGCCACCATGCGCACTTTCCTCCATGGGAGGTATGTCTCAAACACGTTCGCTTTTGACCGTTAACTGGAAGACCAGTAGTAGTTTCCGATGCACATCTGGAGGCATTCTGTAATCTGTGGACTATCAGAGTGATGATGAAACACAGAAATTGCATCGGGATTGAATACAACAATCACCATGCGCACTTTCCTAAATGGGAGTATGGTCTCTAACAGTCTACGATTTGATCGTTCCCTGGAAGACCAGTAGTAGTTTCCGATGCACATCTGGAGGCTTTCCGTAGTCTGTGGACTATCAGAGTGATGATGAAACACAGAAATTACTTCGTGATTGAATACAACAGCCACCATGCGCACTTTGCTCCATGGGAATAATGTCTCAAACAGTCTACGCTTTGATCGTTCCCTGGAAGACCAGTAGTAGCTTCCGATGCACATCTGGAGGCTTTCCGTAATCTGTGGACTATCAGAGTGTTGATGAATCACAGAAATTGCATCGGAATTGATTTCAACAGTCACCATGCGCACTTTCCTCCATGGGAGTAATGTCCCGAACAGTCTACGCTTTGATCGTTCCCTCGAAGACCAGTAGTAGTTTCCGATGCACATCTGGAGGCATTCTGAAATCTGTGGACTATCAGTGTGTTGATGAAACACAGAAATTGCATCGGGATTGAATACAACAGTCACCATGCGCACTTTCCTCCACGGGAGGTATGTCTCAAACACGTTCGCTTTGACCGTTAACTGGAAGACCAGTAGTTGTTTCCGATGCACATCTGGAGGCATTCTGTAATTTTTGGACTATCAGGGTGTTGATGAAACACAGAAATTGAATCGGGATTGAATACAACAGTCACCATCCGCACTTTCCTCTATGGGAGTAATGTCTGAAACAGACTTGGCTTTGATCGTTCCCTGGAAGACCAGTAGATGTTTCCGATGCACATCTCGTGGCATTCTGTAAACTGTGGACTATCAGAGAGTTGATGAAACACAGAGAATGCATCGGGATTGAATACAACAGTCACCATGCGCACTTTCCTCCATGGGAGTTCATGTCTCAAAGAGTCTACGCTTTGATCGTTCCCTGGAAGACCAGAAGTAGTTTCCGATGCACATCTGGAGGCATTCTGTAATCTGTGGAGTATCAGAGTGTTGATGAGACACAGAAATTGCATCGGGATTGAATACAACAGTCACCATGCGCACATTCTTCCATGGGAGTAATTATCAAACAGTCTACGCTTTGATCGTTCCCTGGAAGACCAGTAGTAGTTTCCAATGAACATCTGGTGGCATTCTGTAATCTGTGGACTATCAGAGTGTTGATGAAACACAGAAATTGCAACTGGATTGAATACAACATTCAACATGCGCACTTTCCTCCACGGGAGGTATGTCTCGAACAGTCTACGCTTTGATCGTTCCATGGAAGACCAGTAGTAGTTTCCGATGCACATCTGGAGGCATTCTGTAATCTGTGGACTATCAGAGTGTTGATGAAACACAGAAATTGCATCGGGATTGAATACAACAGTCACCATGCGCACATTCCTCCACAGGAGTATTGTCTCAAGCAGTCTACGCTTTGATCGTTCCCTGGAACACCAGTAGTAGTTTCCGATGCACATCTGGTGGCATTCTGTAATCTGCAGACAATCAGAGTGTTGATGAAACACAGAAATTGCATCGGGATTGAATACAACAGTCACCATGCGCACTTTCCTCCATGGGTGTAATGTGTCCAACAGTCTTCGCTTTGATCGTTCCCTGGAAGACCGGTAGTAGTTTCCGATTCACATCTGGAGGATTTCTGTAATCTGTGCACTATCAGAGTGTTGATGAAACACAGAAATTGCCTCGGGATTGAAACAACATTCACCATGCGCACTTTCCTCCATGGGAGTAATTCTCAAACAGTCTATGCTTTGATCATTCCTTGAAAGACCAGTAGTAGTTTCCGATGCATATCTGGTGCCATTCTGTATTCTGTGGACTATCAGAGTGTTGATGAAACACAGAAATAGCATTGGGATTGAATACAACAGTCACCATCCGCACTTTCCTCCATGGGAGTAATGTCTGAAACAGTCTACGCTTTGATCATTCCCTGAAAGACCAGTAGTAGTTTTCGATGCACATCTGGAGGCATTCTGTAATCTCTGGACTATCAGACTGTTGATGAATCATAGAAAATGCATCGGGATTGAATACAACAGTCACCATGCGCACTTTCCTCCTCGGGAGGTATGTCTCAAACACGTTCGCTTTGACCGTTAACTGGAAGACCAGTAGTAGTTTCCGATGCACATCTGGTGGCATTCTGTAAACTGTGGACTATCAGAGTGTTGATGAAACACAGAAATTGCATCGGGATTGAACACAACAGTCACCATCCGCACTTTCCTCCATGGTAGTAATTTCTGAAACAGTCTACGCTTTGATCGTTCCCTGTAAGACCAGTAGTAGTTTCCGATACACATCTCGTGGCATTCTGTAATCTGTGGACTATCAGAGTGTTGATGAAACAAAGAAAATGCATCGGGATTGAATACAACAGTCACCATGTGCACTTTCCTCCATGGGAGTAATGTCTCAAAGAGTTTACGCTTTGATCGATCCCTGGAAGACCAGTAATAGTTTACGATGCACATCTGGAGGCATCCCGTAACCTGTGGAATATTAGAGTGATGATGAAACACAGAAATTGCATCGAGATTGAATACAACAGTCACCATGCGCACATTCCTCCATAAAAGTAATGTCTCAAAGAGTCTACGCTTTGATCGTTCCCTGGAAGACCGGTAGTAGTTTCCGATGAACATCTGGAGGCATTCTGTAATCAGTGGACTATCAGAGTGTTGATGAAACACAGAAATTGCATTGGGATTGAATACAACAGTCACCATGCAAACTTTCCTCCACGCTAGTAATGTCTCAAACAGTCTGCGCTTTGATCGTTCCCAGGAACACCAGTAGTAGTTTCCGATGGACATCTGGTGGCATTCTGTAATCTGTGGACTATCAGAGTGTTGATGAAACACAGAAATTGCATCGGGATTGAATACAACAGTCACCATCCGCACTTTCCTCTATGGGAGTAATGTCTGAAACAGTCTTGGCTTTGATCGTTCCCTGGAAGACCAGTAGATGTTTCTGATGCACATCTCGTGGCATTCTATAAACTGTGGACTATCAGAGAGTTGATGAAACACAGAGAATGCATCGGGATTGAATACAACAGTCACCATGTGCACTTTCCTCCATGGGAGTAATGTCTCAAAGAGTTTACGCTTTGATCGATCCCTGGAAGACCAGTAATAGTTTACGATGCACATCTGGAGGCATCCTGTAACCTGTGGAATATTAGAGTGATGATGAAACACAGAAATTGCATCGAGATTGAATACAACAGTCACCATGCGCACATTCCTCCATAAAAGTAATGTCTCAAAGAGTCTACGCTTTGATCGTTCCCTGGAAGACCAGTAGTATTTACCGATGAACATCTGGAGGTTTTCTGTAATCTGTGGACTATCAGAGTGCTGATGAAACACAGAAATTGCAATTGGATTGAATACTACAGTCACCATGCGCACTTTCCTCCATGGGAGTAATGTCTCAAACAGTCTACGCTTTGATCGTTAGCTGGAAGACCAGTAGTAGTTTCCGATGCACATCGTGAAACATTCTGTAACCTGTGGACTATCAGAGTGTTGATGTAACACAGAAATTGCATCGGGATTGAATACAACAGTCACCATGACATCATTCCTCCACGGGAGTATTGTCTCAAACAGTCTGCGCTTTGATCGTTCCCTGGAACACCAGTAGTAGTTTCCGATGCACATCTGGAGGCATTATGTAATCTGTGGACTAACAGAGTGTTGATGAAACACAGAAATTGCATCGGGATTGAATACAACAGTCACCATGCGCACATTCCTCCATAAAAGTAATGTCTCAAAGAGTCTACGCTTTGATCGTTCCCTGGAAGACCGGTAGTAGTTTCCGATGAACATCTGGAGGCATTCTGTAATCTGTGGACTATCAGAGTGTTGATGAAACACAGAAATTGCATTGGGATTGAATACAACAGTCACCATGCAAACTTTCCTCCACGCTAGTAAAGTCTCAAACAGTCTGCGCTTTGATCGTTCCCAGGAAGACCAGTAGTAGTTTCCGATGGACATCTGGTGGCATTCTGTAATCTGTGGACTATCAGAGTGTTGATGAAACACAGAAATTGCATCGGGTTTGAATACAACAGTCACCATGCGCACTTTCCTCCTTGGGAGTAATTCTCAAACAGTCTATGCTTTGATCGTTCCCTGAATACCAGTAGTAGTTTCCGATGCATATCTGGTGCCATTCTGTAATCTGTTTACTATCTGACTGTTGATGAAACACAGAAATTGCATCGGGAATGAATACAACAGTCACCATGCGCCCTTTCCTCCACGGGAGGTATGTTTTAAACAGTCTACACTTTGATCGTTCCCTGGAAGACCGGTAGTAGTTTGCGATGCACATCTCGTGGCATTCTGTAATCTGTGGACTATCAGAGTATTGATGAAACACAGAAAATGCATCGGGATTGAATACAACAGTCACCATGCACACTTTCCTCCACGGGGGGTATGTCTCTAACAGTCTACGCTTTGATCTTTCCCTGGAAGACCAGTAGTAGTTTTCAATGCACATCTGGAGGCTTTCCGTGGTCTGTGGACTATCAGAGTGATGATGAAACACAGAAATTACTTCGTGATTGAATACAACAGCCACCATGCGCACTTTCCTCCATGGGAGGTATGTCTCAAACACGTTCGCTTTTAACCGTTAACTGGAAGACCAGTAGTAGTTTCCGATGCACATCTGGAGGCATTCTGTAATCTGTGGACTATCAGAGTGATGATGAAACACAGAAATTGCATCGGGATTGAATACAACAATCACCATGCGCACTTTCCTAAATGGGAGTATTGTCTCTAACAGTCTACGATTTGATCGTTCCCTGGAAGACCAGTAGTAGTTTCCGATGCACATCTGGAGGCTTTCCGTAGTCTGTGGACTATCAGAGTGATGATGAAACACAGAAATTACTTCGTGATTGAATACAACAGCCACCATGCGCACTTTGCTCCATGGGAATAATGTCTCAAACAGTCTACGCTTTGATCGTTCCCTGGAAGACCAGTAGTAGCTTCCGATGCACATCTGGAGGCTTTCCGTAATCTGTGGACTATCAGAGTGTTGATGAATCACAGAAATTGCATCGGAATTGATTACAACAGTCACCATGCGCACTTTCCTCCATGGGAGTAATGTCCCGAACAGTCTACGCTTTGATCGTTCCCTCGAAGACCAGTAGTAGTTTCCGATGCACATCTGGAGGCATTCTGAAATCTGTGGACTATCAGTGTGTTGATGAAACACAGAAATTGCATCGGGATTGAATACAACAGTCACCATGCGCACTTTCCTCCACGGGAGGTATGTCTCAAACACGTTCGCTTTGACCGTTAACTGGAAGACCAGTAGTTGTTTCCGATGCACATCTGGAGGCATTCTGTAATTTTTGGACTATCAGGGTGTTGATGAAACACAGAAATTGAATCGGGATTGAATACAACAGTCACCATCCGCACTTTCCTCTATGGGAGTAATGTCTGAAACAGTCTTGGCTTTGATCGTTCCCTGGAAGACCAGTAGATGTTTCCGATGCACATCTCGTGGCATTCTGTAAACTGTGGACTATCAGAGAGTTGATGAAACACAGAGAATGCATCGGGATTGAATACAACAGTCACCATGCGCACTTTCCTCCATGGGAGTTCATGTCTCAAAGAGTCTACGCTTTGATCGTTCCCTGGAAGACCAGAAGTAGTTTCCGATGCACATCTGGAGGCATTCTGTAATCAGTGGAGTATCAGAGTGTTGATGAGACACAGAAATTGCATCGGGATTGAATACAACAGTCACCATGCGCACATTCCTCCATGGGAGTAATTATCAAACAGTCTACGCTTTGATCGTTCCCTGGAAGACCAGTAGTAGTTTCCAATGAACATCTGGTGGCATTCTGTAATCTGTGGACTATCAGAGTGTTGATGAAACACAGAAATTGCAACTGGATTGAATACAACATTCAACATGCGCACTTTCCTCCACGGGAGGTATGTCTCGAACAGTCTACGCTTTGATCGTTCCATGGAAGACCAGTAGTAGTTTCCGATGCACATCTGGAGGCATTCTGTAATCTGTGGACTATCAGAGTGTTGATGAAACACAGAAATTGCATCGGGATTGAATACAACAGTCACCATGCGCACATTCCTCCACAGGAGTATTGTCTCAAGCAGTCTACGCTTTGATCGTTCCCTGGAACACCAGTAGTAGTTTCCGATGCACATCTGGTGGCATTCTGTAATCTGTAGACAATCAGAGTGTTGATGAAACACAGAAATTGCATCGGGATTGAATACAACAGTCACCATGCGCACTTTCCTCCATGGGTGTAATGTGTCCAACAGTCTACGCTTTGATCGTTCCATGGAAGACCAGTAGTAGTTTCCGATTCACATCTGGAGGATTTCTGTAATCTGTGCACTATCAGAGTGTTGATGAAACACAGAAATTGCCTCGGGATTGAAACAACATTCACCATGCGCACTTTCCTCCATGGGAGTAATTCTCAAACAGTCTATGCTTTGATCATTCCTTGAAAGACCAGTAGTAGTTTCCGATGCATATCTGGTGCCATTCTGTATTCTGTGGACTATCAGAGTGTTGATGAAACACAGAAATAGCATTGGGATTGAATACAACAGTCACCATCCGCACTTTCCTCCATGGGAGTAATGTCTGAAACAGTCTACGCTTTGATCGTTCCCTGAAAGACCAGTAGTAGTTTCCGATGCACATCTGGAGGCATTCGGTAATCTCTGGACTATCAGACAGTTGATGAATCATAAAAAATGCATCGGGATTGAATACAACAGTCACCATGCGCACTTTCCTCCTCGGGAGGTATGTCTCAAACACGTTCGCTTTGACCGTTAACTGGAAGACCAGTAGTAGTTTCCGATGCATATCTGGTGGTATTCAGTAATCTGTGGACTATCAGAGTGTTGATGAAACAAAGAAAATGCATCGGGATTGAATACAACACTCAACATACGCACTTTCCTCCACGGGAGGTATGTCTCTAACAGTCTACGCTTTGATCGTTCCCTGGAAGACCAGTAGTAGTTTCCGATGCACATCTGGTGGCATTCTGTAAACTGTGGACTATCAGAGTGTTGATGAAACACAGAAATTGCATCGGGATTGAACACAACAGTCACCATCCGCACTTTCCTCCATGGTAGTAATTTCTGAAACAGTCTACGCTTTGATCGTTCCCTGTAAGACCAGTAGTAGTTTCCGATGCACATCTCGTGGCATTCTGTAATCTGTGGACTATCAGAGTGTTGATGAAACAAAGAAAATGCATCAGGATTGAATACAACAGTCACCATGTGCACTTTCCTCCATGGGAGTAATGTCTCAAAGAGTTTACGCTTTGATCGATCCCTGGAAGACCAGTAATAGTTTACGATGCACATCTGGAGGCATCCTGTAACCTGTGGAATATTAGAGTGATGATGAAACACAGAAATTGCATCGAGATTGAATACAACAGTCACCATGCGCACATTCCTCCATAAAAGTAATGTCTCAAAGAGTCTACGCTTTGATCGTTCCCTGGAAGACCGGTAGTAGTTTCCGATGAACATCTGGAGGCATTCTGTAATCAGTGGACTATCAGAGTGTTGATGAAACACAGAAATTGCATTGGGATTGAATACAACAGTCACCATGCAAACTTTCCTCCACGCTAGTAATGTCTCAAACAGTCTGCGCTTTGATCGTTCCCAGGAACACCAGTAGTAGTTTCCGATGGACATCTGGTGGCATTCTGTAATCTGTGGACTATCAGAGTGTTGATGAAACACAGAAATTGCATCGGGATTGAATACAACAGTCACCATCCGCACTTTCCTCTATGAGAGTAATGTCTGAAACAGTCTTGGCTTTGATCGTTCCCTGGAAGACCAGTAGATGTTTCCGATGCACATCTCGTGGCATTCTATAAACTGTGGACTATCAGAGAGTTGATGAAACACAGAGAATGCATCGGGATTGAATACAACAGTCACCATGTGCACTTTCCTCCATGGGAGCAATGTCTCAAAGAGTTTACGCTTTGATCGATCCCTGGAAGACCAGTAATAGTTTACGATGCACATCTGGAGGCATCCTGTAACCTGTGGAATATTAGAGTGATGATGAAACACAGAAATTTCATCGAGATTGAATACAACAGTCACCATGCGCACATTCCTCCATAAAAGTAATGTCTCAAAGAGTCTACGCTTTGATCGTTCCCTGGAAGACCAGTAGTAGTTACCGATGAACATCTGGAGGTTTTCTGTAATCTGTGGACTATCAGAGTGCTGATGAAACACAGAAATTGCAATTGGATTGAATACTACAGTCACCATGCGCACTTTCCTCCATGGGAGTAATGTCTCAAACAGTCTACGCTTTGATCGTTAGCTGGAAGACCAGTAGTAGTTTCCGATGCACATCGTGAAACATTCTGTAACCTGTGGACTATCAGAGTGTTGATGTAACACAGAAATTGCATCGGGATTGAATACAACAGTCACCATGACATCATTCCTCCACGGGAGTATTGTCTCAAACAGTCTGCGCTTTGATCGTTCCCTGGAACACCAGTAGTAGTTTCCGATGCACATCTGGAGGCATTCTGTAATCTGTGGACTATCAGAGTGTTGATGAAACACAGAAATTGCATCGGGATTGAATACAACAGTCACCATGCGCACATTCCTCCATAAAAGTAATGTCTCAAAGAGTCTACGCTTTGATCGTTCCCTGGAAGACCGGTAGTAGTTTCCGATGAACATCTGGAGGCATTCTGTAATCTGTGGACTATCAGAGTGTTGATGAAACACAGAAATTGCATTGTGATTGAATACAACAGTCACCCTGCAAACTTTCCTCCACGCTAGTAATGTCTCAAACAGTCTGCGCTTTGATCGTTCCCAGGAAGACCAGTAGTAGTTTCCGATGGACATCTGGTGGCATTCTGTAATCTGTGGACTATCAGAGTGTTGATGAAACACAGAAATTGCATCGGGTTTGAATACAACAGTCACCATGCGCACTTTCCTCCTTGGGAGTAATTCTCAAACAGTCTATGCTTTGAACGTTCCCTGAATACCAGTAGTAGTTTCCGATGAATATCTGGTGCCATTCTGTAATCTGTTTACTATCTGAGTGTTGATGAAACACAGAAATTGCATCGGGAATGAATACAACAGTCACCATGCGCACTTTCCTCCACGGGAGGTATGTCTTAAACAGTCTACGGTTTGATCGTTCCCTGGAAGACCGGTAGTAGTTTGCGATGCACATCTCGTGGCATTCTGTAATCTGTGGACTATCAGAGTATTGATGAAACACAGAAAATGCATCGGGATTGAATACAACAGTCACCATGCACACTTTCCTCCACCGGGGGTATGTCTCTAACAGTCTACGCTTTGATCGTTCCCTGGAAGACCAGTAGTAGTTTCCAATGCACATCTGGAGGCTTTCCGTGGTCTGTGGACTATCAGAGTGTTGATGAAACACAGAAATTGCATCGGGATTGAATACAACAATCACCATGCGCACTTTCCTACATGGGAGTATTGACTCTAACAGTCTACGATTTGATCGTTCCCTGGAAGACCAGTAGTAGTTTCCGATGCACATCTGGAGGCTTTCCGTAATCTGTGGACTATCAGAGTGATGATGAAACACAGAAATTACTTCGTGATTGAATACAACAGCCACCATGCGCACTTTCCTCCATGGGAATAATGTCTCAAACAGTCTACGCCTTGATCGTTCCCTGGAAGACCAGTAGTAGTTTCCGATGCACATCTGGAGGTTTTCCGTAATCTGTGGACTATCAGAGTGTTGATGAATCACAGAAATTGCATCGGAATTGATTACAACAGTCACCATGCGCACTTTCCTCCATGAGAGTAATGTCCCGAACAGTCTACGCTTTGATCGTTCAATCGAAGACCAGTAGTAGTTTCCGATGCACATCTGGAGGCATTCTGAAATCTGTGGACTATCAGTGTGTTGATGAAACACAGAAATTGCATCGGGATTGAATACAACAGTCACCATGCGCACTTTCCTCCACGGGAGGTATGTCTCAAACACGTTCGCTTTGACCGTTAACTGGAAGACCAGTAGTAGTTCCCGATGCACATCTGGAGGCATTCTGTAATTTTTTGACTATCAGCGTGTTGATGAAACACAGAAATTGCATCGGGATTGAATACAACAGTCACCATCCGCACTTTCCTCTATGGGAGTAATGTCTGAAACTGTCTTGGCTTTGATCGTTCCCTGGAAGACCAGTAGATGTTTCCGATGCACATCTCGTGGCATTCTGTAAACTGTGGACTATCAGAGAGTTGATGAAACACAGAGAATACATCGGGATTGAATACAACAGTCACCATGCGCACTTTCCTCCATGGGAGTTCATGTCTCAAAGAGTCTACTCTTTGATCGTTCCCTGGAAGACCAGAAGTAGTTTCCGATGCACATCTGGAGGCATTCTGTAATCTGTGGAGTATCAGAGTGTTGATGAGACACAGAAATTGCATCGGGATTGAATACAACAGTCACCATGCGCACATTCCTCCATGGGAGGTATGTCTCGAACAGTCTACGCTTTGATCGTTCCTTGGAAGACCAGTAGTAGTTTCCGATGCACATCTGGAGGCATTCTGTAATCTGTGGACTATCAGAGTGTTGATGAAACACAGAAATTGCATCGGGATTGAATACAACAGTCACCATGCGCACATTCCTCCACAGGATAATGTCTCAAGCAGTCTACGCTTTCATCGTTCCCTGGAACATCAGTAGTAGTTTCCGATGCACATCTGGTAACATTCTGTAATCTGTAGACAATCAGAGTGTTGATGAAACACAGAAATTGCATCGGGATTGAATACAACTGTCACCATGCGCACATTCCTCCATGGGCGTAATGTGTCCAACAGTCTTCGCTTTGATCGTTCCCTGGAAGACCGGTAGTAGTTTCCGATTCACATCTGGAGGATTTCTGTAATCTGTGCACTATCAGAGTGTTGATAAAACACAGAAATTGCCTCGGGATTGAAACAACATTCACCATGCGCACTTTCCTCCATGGGAGTAATTCTCAAACAGTCTATGCTTTGATCATTCCTTGAAAGACCAGTATTAGTTTCCGATGCATATCTGGTGCCATTCTGTATTCTGTGGACTATCAGAGTGTTGATGAAACACAGAGATAGCATTGGGATTGAATACAACAGTCACCATCTGCACTTTCCTCAATGGGAGTAATTCTCAAACAGTCTACGCTTTGATCGTTCCCTGGAACACCAGTAGTAGTTTCCGATGAACATCTGGTGGCATTCTGTAACCTGTGGACTATCAGAGTGTTGATGTAACACAGAAATTGCATCGGGATTGAATACAACAGTCACCATGACCTCATTCCTCCACGGGAGGTATGTCTCAAAGGGTCTACGCTTTGATCGTTAGCTGGAAGACCAGTAGTAGTTTCCGATGCACATCTTGACGCATTCTGTAATCTGTGGACTATCAGAGTGTTGATGAAACACAGAAATTGCATCGGGATTGAATACAACAGTCACCATGCGCACTTTCCTCCACGCTAGTAATGTCTCAAACAGTCTGCGCTTTGATCGTTCCCTGGAAGACCAGTAGTAGTTTCCGATGAACATCTGGAGGCATTCTGTAACCTGTGGACTATCAGAGTGTTGATGTAACACAGAAATTGCATCGGGATTGAATACAACAGTCACTATGACTTCATTCCTCCACGGGAGTATTGTCTCAAACAGTCTGCGCTTTGATCGTTCCCTGGAACACCAGTAGTAGTTTCCGATGTACATCTGGAGGCATTCTGTAATCTGGTGACTAACAGAGTGTTGATGAACACAGAAATTGCATTGGGATTGAATACAACAGTCACCATGCGCACATTCCTCCATAAAAGTAATGTCTCAAAGATTCTACGTTTTGATCGTTCCCTGGAAGGCCGGTAGTAGTTTCCGATCAACATCTGGAGGCATTCCGTAATCTGTGGACTATCAGAGTGTTGATGAAACACAGAAATTGCATTGGGATTGAATACAACAGTCACCATGCAAACTTTCCTCCACGCTAGTAATGTCTCAAACAGTCTGCGCTTTGATCGCTCCCAGGAACACCAGTAGTAGTTTCCGATGCACATCTGGTGGCATTCTGTAATCTGCAGACTATCAGAGTGTTGATGAAACACAGAAATTGCATCGGGATTGAATACAACAGTCACCTTGCGCACTTTCCTCCTTGGGAGTAATTCTCAAACAGTCTATGCTTTGATCGTTCCCTGAATACCAGTAGTAGTTTTCGATGCATAACTGGTGCCATTCTGTAATCTGTTTACTATCAGAGTGTTGATGAAACACAGAAGTTGCATCGGGAATGAATACAACAGTCACCATGCGCACTTTCCTCCATGGGAGGTATGTCTTAAACAGTCTACGCTTTGATCGTTCCCTGGAAGACCGGTAGTAGTTTGCGATGCACAGCTCGTGGCATTCTGTAATCTGTGGACTATCAGGGTATTGATGAAACACAGAAAATGCATCGGGATTGAATACAACAGTCACCATGCGCACTTTCCTCTATGGGAGTAATGTCTCTAACAGTCTTCGCTTTGATCGTTCCCTGGAAAACCAGTAGTAGTTTCCGATGCACATCTGGAGGCTTTCTGTAGTCTGTGGACTATCAGAGTGTTGATGAAACACAGATATTGCCTCTGGATTGAAAACAACATTCAACATGCGCACTTTCCTCCATGGGAGTAATTCTCAAACAGTCTATGCTTTGATCGTTCCCTGGAAGACCAGTAGTAGTTTCCGATGCACATCTGGTGGCATTCCGTATTCTGTGGCCTACCAGAGTGTCGATGAAACACAGAAATTGCATCGGGAATGAATACAACAGTCACCATGCGCACTTTGCTCCACGGGAGGTATGTCTGAAACAGTCTACGCTTTGATCGTTCCCTGGAAGACCAGTAGTAGTTTCCGATGCACATCTGGTGGCATTCTGTAATCTGTGGACTATCAGAGTGTTGATGAAACACAGAAATTGGATCAGGATTGAATACAACAGTCACTATCAGCACTTTCCTCCATGGGAGTAATGTCTGAAACAGTCTACGATTTGATCGTTCCCTGGAAGACCAGTAGTAGTTTCCGATGCACATCGGGAGGCATTCTGTAATCCGTGGACTATCAGAGTTTTGATGAAACACAGAAATTGAATCCTGATTGAATACAACAGTCACCATGCGCACTTTCCTCCATGGGAGTAATGTCTCAAACAAACTACGATTTGATCTTTCCCTGGAAGACCAGAAGTAGTTTCCGATGCACATCTGGAGGCATTCTGTAATCTGTGGAGTATCAGAGTGTTGATGAGACACAGAAATTGCATCGGGATTGAATACAACAGTCACCATGCGCACTTTCCTCCATGGGAGTAATTCTCAAACAGTCTACGCTTTGATCGTTCCCTGGGAGACGAGTAGTAGTTTCCGATGAACATCTGGTGGCATTCTGTAATCTGTGGACTATCAGAGTGTTGATGTAACACAGAAATTGCATCGGGATTGAATACAACAGTCACCATGCGCACTTTCCACCACGCTAGTAATGTCTCAAACAGTCTGCGCTTTGATCGTTCCCTGGAAGACCAGTAGTAGTTTCCGATGAACATCTGGAGGCATTCTGTAACCTGTGGACTATCAGAGTGTTGATGTAACACAGAAATTGTATTGGGATTGAATACAAAAGTCACCATGACCTCATTCCTCCACGGGAGTATTGTCTCAAACAGTCTGCGCTTTGATCGTTCCCTGGAACACCAGTGGTAGTTTCCGATGCACATCTGGAGGCATTCGGTAATCCGTGGACTAACAGAGTGTTGATGAAACACAGAAATTGCATCGGGATTGAATACAACAGTCACCATGCGCACATTCCTCCATAAAAGTATTGTCTCAAAGATTCTACGCTTTGATCGTTCCCTGGAAGACCGGTAGTAGTTTCCGATGAACGTCTGGAGGCCTTCTGTAATCTGTGGACTATCAGAGTGTTGATGAAACACAGAAATTGCATTGGGATTGAATACAACAATCACCATGCAAACTTTCCTCCACGCTAGTAATGTCTCAAACAGTCTGCGCTTTGATCGTTCCCAGGAACACCAGTAGTAGTTTCCGATGCACATCTGGTGGCATTCTGTAATCTGTAGACTATCAGAGTGTTGATGAAACACAGAAATTGCATCGGGATTGAATACAACAGTCACCATGCGCACTTTCCTCCTTGGGAGTAATTCTCAAACAGTCTATGCTTTGATCGTTCCCTGAATACCAGTAGTAGTTTCCGATGCATTTCTGGTGCCATTCTGTAATCTGTTAACTATCTGAGTGTTGATGAAACACAGAAATTGCATCGGGAATGAATACAACAGTCACCATGCGCACTTTCCTCCACGGGAGGTATGTCTTAAACAGTCTACGCTTTGATCGTTCCCTGGAAGGCCGGTAGTAGTTTGCGACGCACATCTCGTGGCATTCTGTAATCTGTGGACTATCAGAGTATTGATGAAACACAGAAAATGCATCGGGATTGAATACAACAGTCACCATGCGCACTTTCCTCCATGGGAGTAATGTCTCAAAGAGTTTACGCTTTGATCGTTCCCTGGAAGACCAGTAGTAGTTTCCGATGCACATCTGGAGGCATTGTGTAATCTGTGGACTATTAGAGTGTTGATGAAACACAGAAATTGCATCGGGATTGAATACAACAGTCACCATGCGCACTTTCCTCTATGGGAGTAATGTCTCTAACAGTCTTCGCTTTGATCGTTCCCTGGAAAACCAGTAGTAGTTTCCGATGCACATTTGGAGGCTTTCTGTAATCTGTGGACTATCAGAGTGTTGATGAAACACAGAAATTGCCTCTGGATTGAAAACAACATTCAACATGCGCACTTTCCTCCATTTGAGTAATTCTTAAACAGTCTATGCTTTGATCGTTCCCTGGAAGACCAGTAGTAGTTTCCGATGCACATCTGGTGGCATTCTGTAATCTGTGGCCTACCAGAGTGTTGATGAAACACAGAAATTGCATCGGGAATGAATACAACAGTCACCATGCGCACTTTGCTCCACGGGAGGTATGTCTGAAACAGTCTACGCTTTGATCGTTCCCTGGAAGACCAGTAGTAGCTTCCGATGCACATCTGGTGGCATTCTGTAATCTGTGGACTATCAGAGTGTTGATGAAACACAGAAATTGCTTCAGGATTGCATACAACAGTCACTATCAGCACTTTCCTCCATGGGAGTAATGTCTGAAACAGTCTACGCTTTGATCGTTCCCTGGAAGACCATTAGTAGTTTCCGATGCACATCTCGTGGCATTCTGTAATCTGTGGCCTACCAGAGTGTTGATGAAACACAGAAATTGCATCGGGAATGAATACAACAGTCACCATGCGCACTTTGCTCCACGGGAGGTATGTCTGAAACAGTCTACGCTTTGATCGTTCCCTGGAAGACCAGTAGTAGCTTCCGATGCACATCTGGTGGCATTCTGTAATCTGTGGACTATCAGAGTGTTGATGAAACACAGAAATTGCTTCAGGATTGCATACAACAGTCACTATCAGCACTTTCCTCCATGGGAGTAATGTCTGAAACAGTCTACGCTTTGATCGTTCCCTGGAAGACCATTAGTAGTTTCCGATGCACATCTCGTGGCATTCTGTAATCTGTGGTCTATCAGAGTGTTGATGAAACACAGAAAATGCATCGGGATTGAATACAACAGTCACCATGCGCACTTTCCTCCATGGGAGTAAAGTCTCAAAGAGTTTACGCTTTGATTGTTCCCTGGAAGACCAGTAGTAGTTTCCGATGCACATCTGGGGGCATTCTGTAATCTGTGGACTATCAGAGTGTTGATGAAACACAGAAATTGCATCGGGATTGAATACAACAGTCACCATGCGCACATTACTCCATAAAAGTAATGTCTCAAACAGTCTACGCTTTGATCGTTTCCTGGAAGACCAGTAGTAGTTTCCGATGCACATCTGGAATCATTCTGTAATCTGTGGACTATCAGAGTGTTGATGAAATACAGAAATTGCATCGGGTTTGAATACAACAGTCACCATGCGCACTTTCCTCCATGGGAGTAATGTCTCAAACAGTCTACGCTTTGATTGTTCCCAGGAACACCAGTAATAGTTTCCGATGCACATCGTGAGGCATTCTGTAATCTGTGGACTATCAGAGTGTTGATGAAACACAGAAAATGCATCGGGATTGAATACAACAGTCACCATGCGCACTTTCCTACACTGGAGTAAAGTCTCAGACAATCTACGCTTTGATCGTACCCTGGAAGACTAGTAGTAGTTTCCGATGCACTTCTGGTGGCATTCTGTAATGTGTAGACTATCAGAGTGTTGATGAAACACAGTAATTGCATCGGGATTGAATAAAACATTCACCATGCTCACTTTTTTCCATGGGAGTAATGTCTCCAACAGTCTACGCTTTGATCGTTCCCTGGAAGACCAGTAGTAGTTTCCGATGAACATCTGGAGGCTTTCTGTAATCTGTGGACTATCAGAGTGTTGATAAAACATAAAAATTGCATCGGGATTGAATACAACAGTCACCATGCGCACTTTCCTCCACGGGAGGTATGTCTTAAACAGTCTACGCTTTGATCGTTCCCTTGAAACCGATAGTAGATTGCGATGCACATCTCGTGGCATTCTGTAATCTGTGGACTATCAGAGTATTGATGGAACACAGAAAATGCATCGGGGTTGAATACAACAGTCACCATGCACACTTTCCTCCACAGGGGATAAGTCTCTAACAGTCTACGCTTTGATCGTTCCCTGGAAGACCAGTAGTAGTTTCCAATGCACATCTGGAGGCTTTCCGTGGTCTGTGGACTATCAGAGTGTTGATGAAACACAGAAATTGCATCAGGATTGATTACAACAATCACCATGCGCACTTTCCTAAATGGGAGTATTGTCTCTAACAGTCTACGATTAGATCGTTCCCTGGAAGACCGGTAGTAGTTTCCGATGCACATCTGGAGGCTTTCCGTAATCTGTGGACTATCAGAGTGATGATGAAACACAGAAATTACTTCGTGGTTGCATACAACAGCCACCATGCGCACTTTCCTCCATGGGAATAATGTCTCAAACAGTCTACGCTTTGATCGTTCCCTGGAAGACCAGTAGTAGCTTCCGATGCACATCTGGAGGCTTTCCGTAATCTGTTTACTATCAGAGTGTTGATGAATCACAGAAATTACATCGGAATTGATTACAACAGTCACCATGCGCACTTTTCTCCATGGGAGTAATGTCCCGAACAGTCTACGCTTTGATCGTTCCCTCGAAGACCAGTAGTAGTTTCCGATGCACATCTGGAGGCATTCTGAAATCTGTGGACTATCAGTGTGTTGATGAAACACAGAAATTGCATCGGGATTGAATACAACAGTCACCATGCGCACTTTCCTCCACGGGAGGTATGTCTCAAACACGTTCGCTTTGACCGTTAACTGGAAGACCAGTAGTAGTTTCCGATGCACATCTGGAGGCATTCTGTAACTTTTGGACTATCAGGGTGTTGATGAAACACAGAAATTGCATCGGGATTGAATACAACAGTCACCATCCGCACTTTCCTCCATGGGAGTAATGTCTGAAACAGTCTTGGCTTTGATCGTTCCCTGGAAGACCAGTAGATGTTTCCGATGCTCATCTCGTGTCATTCTGTAATCTGTGGAGTATCAGAGTGTTGATGAAACACAGAGAATGTATCGGGATTGAATACAACAGTCACCATGCGCACTTTCCTCCATGGGAGTAATGTCTCAAAGAGTCTACGCTTTGATCGTTCCCTGGAAGACCAGAAGTAGTTTCCGATGCACATCTAGAGGCATTCTGTAATCTGTGGAGTATCAGAGTGTTGATGAGACACAGAAATTGCATCGGGATTGAATACAACAGTCACCATGCGCACTTTCCTCCATGGGGGTAATTATCAAACAGTCTACGCTTTGATCGTTCCCTGGAAGACCAGTAGTAGTTTCCGATGAACATCTGGTGGCATTCTGTAATCTGTGGACTATCAGAGTGTTGATGAAACACAGAAATTGCAACGGGATTGAATACAACATTCACCATGCGCACTTTCCTCCACGGGAGGTATGTCGCGAACAGTCTACGCTTTGATCGTTCCATAGAAGACCAGTAGTAGTTTCCGATGGACATCTGGAGGCATTCTGTAATCTGTGGACTATCAGAGTGTTGATGAAACACAGAAATTGCATCGGGATTGAGTACAACAGTCGCCATGCGCACATTCCTCCACAGGAGTAATGTCTCAAGCAGTCTACGCTTCGATCGTTCCCTGGAACACCAGTAGTAGTTTCCGATGCACATCTGGTGGCATTCTGTAATCTGTAGACAATCAGAGTGTTGATGAAACACAGAAATTGCCTCGGGATTGAATACAACAGTCACCATGCGCACTTTCCTCCATGGGAGTAATGTGTCCAACAGTCTTCGCTTTGATCGTTCCCTGGAAGACCGGTAGTAGTTTCCGATTCACATCTGGAGGATTTCAGTAATCTGTGGACTATCAGAGTGTTGATGAAACACTGAAATTGCCTCGGGATTGAAACAACATTCACCATGCGCACTTTCCTCCATGGGAGTAATTCTCAAACAGTCTATGCTTTGATCATTCCCTGAAAGACCAGTAGTAGTTTCCGATGCATATCTGGTGCCATTCTGTATTCTGTGGACTATCAGAGTGTTGATGAAACACAGAAATAGCATTGGGATTGAATACAACAGTCACCATCCGCACTTTCCTCCATGGGAGTAATGTCTGAAACAGTCTACGCTTTGATCGTTCCCTGGAAGACCAGTAGTAGCTTCCGATGAACATCTGGAGGCATTCTGTAATCTCTGGACTATCAGAGTGTTGATGAATCACAGAAAATGCATCGGGGTTGAATACAACAGTCACCATGCGCACTTTCCTCCACGGGGGATACGTCTCTAACTGTCTACGCTTTGATCGTTCCCTGGAAGACCAGTAGTAGTTTCCAATGCACATCTGGAGGCTTTCCGTGGTCTGTGGACTATCAGAGTGTTGATGAAACACAGAAATTGCATCAGGATTGATTACAACAATCACCATGCGCACTTTCCTAAATGGGAGTATTGTCTCTAACAGTCTACGATTTGATCGTTCCCTGGAAGACCAGTAGTAGTTTCCGATGCACATCTGGAGGCTTTCCGTAATCTGTGGACTATCAGAGTGATGATGAAACACAGAAATTACTTCGTGATTGCATACAACAGCCACCATGCGCACTTTCCTCCATGGGAATAATGTCTCAAACAGTCTACGCTTTGATCGTTCCCTGGAAGACCAGTAGTAGTTTCCGATGCACATCTGGAGGCTTTCCGTAATCTGTGGACTATCAGAGTGTTGATGAATCACAGAAATTACGTCGGAATTGATTACAACAGTCACCATGCGCACTTTTCTCCATGGGAGTAATGTCCCGAACAGTCTACGCTTTGATCGTTCCCTCGAAGACCAGTAGTAGTTTCCGATGCACATCTGGAGGCATTCTGAAATCTGTGGACTATCAGTGTGTTGATGAAACACAGAAATTGCATCGGGATTGAATACAACAGTCACCATGCGCACTTTCCTCCACGGGAGGTATGTCTCAAACACGTTCGCTTTGACCGTTAACTGGAAGACCAGTAGTAGTTTCCGATGCACATCTGGAGGCATTCTGTAACTTTTGGACTATCAGGGTGTTGATGAAACACAGAAATTGCATCTGGATTGAATACAACAGTCACCATCCGCACTTTCCTCCATGGGAGTAATGTCTGAAACAGTCTTGGCTTTGATCGTTCCCTGGAAGACCAGTAGATGTTTCCGATGCACATCTCGTGTCATTCTGTAATCTGTGGAGTATCAGAGTGTTGATGAATCACAGAGAATGTATCGGGATTGAATACAACAGTCACCATGCGCACTTTCCTCCATGGGAGTAATGTCTCAAAGAGTCTACGCTTTGATCGTTCCCTGGAAGACCAGAAGTAGTTTCCGATGCACATCTAGAGGCATTCTGTAATCTGTGGAGTATCAGAGTGTTGATGAGACACAGAAATTGCATCGGGATTGAATACAACAGTCACCATGCGCACTTTCCTCCATGGGGGTAATTATCAAACAGTCTACGCTTTGATCGTTCCCTGGAAGACCAGTAGTAGTTTCCGATGAACATCTGGTGGCATTCTGTAATCTGTGGACTATCAGAGTGTTGATGAAACACAGAAATTGCAACGGGATTGAATACAACATTCACCATGCGCACTTTCCTCCACGGGAGGTATGTCTCGAACAGTCTACGCTTTGATCGTTCCATGGAAGACCAGTAGTAGTTTCCGATGGACATCTGGAGGCATTCTGTAATCTGTGGACTATCAGAGTGTTGATGAAACACAGAAATTGCATCGGGATTGAATACAACAGTCGCCATGCGCACATTCCTCCACAGGAGTAATGTCTCAAGCAGTCTACGCTTTGATCGTTCCCTGGAACACCAGTAGTAGTTTCCGATGCACATCTGGTGGCATTCTGTAATCTGTAGACAATCAGAGTGTTGATGAAACACAGAAATTGCCTCGGGATTGAATACAACAGTCACCATGCGCACTTTCCTCCATGGGAGTAATGTGTCCAACAGTCTTTGCTTTGATCGTTCCCTGGAAGACCGGTAGTAGTTTCCGATTCACATCTGGAGGATTTCTGTAATCTGTGGACTATCAGAGTGTTGATGAAACACTGAAATTGCCTCGGGATTGAAACAACATTCACCATGCGCACTTTCCTCCATGGGAGTAATTCTCAAACAGTCTATGCTTTGATCATTCCCTGAAAGACCAGTAGTAGTTTCCGATGCATATCTGGTGCCATTCTGTATTCTGTGGACTATCAGAGTGTTGATGAAACACAGAAATAGCATTGGGATTGAATACAACAGTCACCATCCGCACTTTCCTCCATGGGAGTAATGTCTGAAACAGTCTACGCTTTGATCGTTCCCTGGAAGACCAGTAGTAGCTTCCGATGCACATCTGGAGGCATTCTGTAATCTCTGGACTATCAGAGTGTTGATGAATCACAGAAAATGCATCGGGATTGAATACAACAGACACCATGCGCACTTTCCTCAATGGGAGTAATTCTCAAACAGTCTACGCTTTGATCGTTCCCTGGAACACCAGTAGTAGTTTCCGATGAACATCTGGTGGCATTCTGTATTCTGTGGACTATCAGAGTGTTGATGAAACACAGAAATAGCATTGGGATTGAATACAAAAGTCACCATCCGCACTTTCCTCCATGGGAGTAATGTCTGAAACAGTCTACGCTTTGATCGTTCCCTGGAAGACCAGTAGTAGCTTCCGATGCACATCTGGAAGCATTCTGAAATCTCTGGACTATCAGAGTGTTGATGAATCACAGAAAATGCATCGGGATTGAATACAACAGTCACCATGCGCACTTTCCTCCATGGGAGTAATGTCTCAAACAGTCTACGCTTTGATCATTCCCTGGAAGTAAAGAAGTAGTTTCCGATGCACATCTGGAGGCATTCTGTAATTTGTGGAGTACCAGAGTGTTGACGAGACACAGAAATTGCATCGGGATTGATTACAACAGTCACCATTCGCACTTTCCTCCATGGGAGTACTTCTCAAACAGTCTTAGCTTTGGTCGTTCCCTGGAGGACCAGTAGTAGTTTCCGATGCACAGCTTGTGGCATTCTGTTATGTGTGTACTATCAGAGTGTTGATGAAACACAGAAATTGCGTCGGGATTGAAACAACATTCACCATGCGCACTTTCCTCCATGGGAGTAATTCTCAAACAGTCTACGCTTTGATCGTTCCCTGGGAGACCAGTAGTAGTTTCCAATGCACATCTCGAGGCATTCTGTAATCAGTGGACCATCAGAGTGTTGATGAAACACAGAAATTGCATCGGGATCGAATACAACAGTCACCATGCGCACATACCTCCATAAAAGTAATGTCTCAAACAATCTATGCTTTGATCGTTCCCTGGAAGACCGGTAGTAGTTTCCGATGAACATCTGGAGGCACTCTGTAACCTGTGGACTATCAGAGTGTTGATGTAACACAGAAATTGCATCGGGATTGAATACAACAGTCACCATGACCCCATTCCTCCACGGGAGTATTGTCTCAAACAGTCTGCGCTTTGATCGTTCCCTGGAACACCAGTAGTATTTTCCGATGCACATCTGGAGGCATTCTGTAATCTGTGGACTAACAGAGTGTTGATGAAACACAGAAATTGCATCGGGATTGAATACAACAGTCACCACGCGCACATTCCTCCATAAAAGTAATGTCTCAAAGATTCTACGCTTTGATCGTTCCCTGGAAGACCGGTAGTAGTTTCCGATGAACATCTGGAGGCATTCTGTAATCTGTGGACTATCAGAGTGTTGATGAAACGCAGAAATTGCATTGGGATTAAATACAGCAGTCACCATGCAAACTTTCCTCCACGCTAGTAATGTCTCAAACAGTCTGCGCTTTGATCGTTCCCAGGAACACCAGTAGTAGTTTCCGATGCACATCTGGTGGCATTCTGTAATCTGTAGACTATCAGAGTGTTGATGAAACACAGAAATTGCATCGGGATTGAATACAACAGTCACCATGCGCACTTTCCTCCTTGGGAGTAATTCTCAAACAGTCTATGCTTTGATCGTTCCCTGAATACCAGTAGTGGTTTCCGATGCATATCTGGTGCCATTCTGTAATCTGTTTACTATCTGAGTGTTGATGAAACACAGAAATTGCATCGGGAATGAATACAACAGTCACCATGCGCACTTTCCTCCACGGGAGGTATGTCTTAAACAGTCTACGCTTTGATCATTCCCTGGAAGACCGGTAGTAGATTGCGATGCACATCTCGTGACATTCTGTAATCTGTGGACTATCAGAGTATTGATGAAACACAGAAAATGCATCGGGATTGAATACAACAGTCACCATGCGCACTTTCCTCCATGGGAGTAATGTCTCAAAGAGTTTACGCTTTGATCGTTCCCTGGAAGACCAGTAGTAGTTTCCGATGCACATCTGGAGGCTTTCCGTAATCTGTGGACTATCAGAGTGATGATGAAACACAGAAATTACTTCGTGATTGCATACAACAGCCACCATGCGCACTTTCCTCCATGGGAATAATGTCTCAAACAGTCTACGCTTTGATCGTTTCCTGGAAGACCAGTAGTAGTTTCCGATGCACATCTGGAGGCTTTCCGTAATCTGTGGACTATCAGAGTGTTGATGAATCACAGAAATTACGTCGGAATTGATTACAACAGTCACCATGCGCACTTTTCTCCATGGGAGTATTGTCCCGAACAGTCTACGCTTTGATCGTTCCCTCGAAGACCAGTAGTAGTTTCCGATGCACATCTGGAGGCATTCTGAAATCTGTGGACTATCAGTGTGTTGATGAAACACAGAAATTGCATCGGGATTGAATACAACAGTCACCATGCGCACTTTCCTCCACGGGAGGTATGTCTCAAACACGTTCGCTTTGACCGTTAACTGGAAGACCAGTAGTAGTTTCCGATGCACATCTGGAGGCATTCTGTAACTTTTGGACTATCAGGGTGTTGATGAAACACAGAAATTGCATCGGGATTGAATACAACAGTCACCATCCGCACTTTCCTCCATGGGAGTAATGTCTGAAACAGTCTTGGCTTTGATCGTTCCCTGGAAGACCAGTAGATGTTTCCGATGCACATCTCGTGTCATTCTGTAATCTGTGGAGTATCAGAGTGTTGATGAAACACAGAGAATGTATCGGGATTGAATACAACAGTCACCATGCGCACTTTCCTCCATGGGAGTAATGTCTCAAAGAGTCTACGCTTTGATCGTTCCCTGGAAGACCAGAAGTAGTTTCCGATGCACATCTAGAGGCATTCTGTAATCTGTGGAGTATCAGAGTGTTGATGAGACACAGAAATTGCATCGGGATTGAATACAACAGTCACCATGCGCACTTTCCTCCATGGGGGTAATTATCAAACAGTCTACGCTTTGATCGTTCCCTGGAAGACCAGTAGTAGTTTCCGATGAACATCTGGTGGCATTCTGTAATCTGTGGACTATCAGAGTGTTGATGAAACACAGAAATTGCAACGGGATTGAATACAACATTCACCATGCGCACTTTCCTCCACGGGAGGTATGTCTCGAACAGTCTACGCTTTGATCGTTCCATGGAAGACCAGTAGTAGTTTCCGATGGACATCTGGAGGCATTCTGTAATCTGTGGACTATCAGAGTGTTGATGAAACACAGAAAATGCATCGGGATTGAATACAACAGTCGCCATGCGCACATTCCTCCACAGGAGTAATGTCTCAAGCAGTCTACGTTTTGATCGTTCCCTGGGACACCAGTAGTAGTTTCCGATGCACATCTGGTGGCATTCTGTAATCTGTAGACAATCAGAGTGTTGATGAAACACAGAAATTGCCTCGGGATTGAATACAACAGTCACCATACGCACTTTCCTCCATGGGAGTAATGTGTCCAACAGTCTTTGCTTTGATCGTTCCCTGGAAGACCGGTAGTAGTTTCCGATTCACATCTGGAGGATTTCTGTAATCTGTGGACTATCAGAGTGTTGATGAAACACTGAAATTGCCTCGGGATTGAAACAACATTCACCATGCGCACTTTCCTCCATGGGAGTAATTCTCAAACAGTCTATGCTTTGATCATTCCCTGAAAGACCAGTAGTAGTTTCCGATGCATATCTGGTGCCATTCTGTATTCTGTGGACTATCAGAGTGTTGATGAAACACAGAAATAGCATTGGGATTGAATACAACAGTCACCATCCGCACTTTCCTCCATGGGAGTAATGTCTGAAACAGTCTACGCTTTGATCGTTCCCTGGAAGACCAGTAGTAGCTTCCGATGCACATCTGGAGGCATTCTGTAATCTCTGGACTATCAGAGTGTTGATGAATCACAGAAAATGCATCGGGATTGAATACAACAGTCACCATGCGCACTTTCCTCAATGGGAGTAATGTCTCAAACAGTCTACGCTTTGATCATTCCCTGGAAGTAAAGAAGTAGTTTCCAATGCACATCTGGAGGCATTCTGTAATTTGTGGAGTACCAGAGTGTTGACGAGACACAGAAATTGCATCGGGATTGATTACAACAGTCACCATGCGCACTTTCCTCCATGGGAGTACTTCTCAAACAGTCTTGGCTTTGGTCGTTCCCTGGAGGACCAGTAGTAGTTTCCGATGCACAGATTGTGGCATTCTGTTATGTGTGGACTATCAGAGTGTTGATGAAACACAGAAAATGCATCGGGATTGAATACAACAGTCACCATGCGCACTTTCCTCCATGGGAGTAATGTTTCAAAGAGTCCACGCTTTGATCATTCCCTGGAAGACCAGTAGTAGTTTCCGATGCACATCTGGAGGCATTGTATAATCTGTGTACTATCAGAGTGTTGATGAAACACAGAAATTGCGTCGGGATTGAAACAACATTCACCATGCGCACTTCCCTCCATGGGAGTAATTCTCAAACAGTCTACGCTTTGATCGTTCCCTGGGAGACCAGTAGTAGTTTCCGATGAACTTGTGGTGGCATTCTGTAATCTGTGGACTATCAGAGTGTTGATGAAACACAGAAATTGCAACGGGATTGAATACAACATTCACCATGCGCTCTTTCCTCCACGGGAGGTATGTCTCAAAGAGTTTACGCTTTGATCGTTAGCTGGAAGACCAGTAGTAGTTTCCGATGCACATCTCGAGGCATTCTGTAATCAGTGGACCATCAGAGTATTGATGAAACACAGAAATTGCATCGGGATCGAATACAACAGTCACCATGCGCACATACCTCCATAAAAGTAATGTCTCAAACAATCTATGCTTTGATCGTTCCCTGGAAGACCGGTAGTAGTTTCCGATGAACATCTGGAGGCACTCTGTAACCTGTGGACTATCAGAGTGTTGATGTAACACAGAAATTGCATCGGGATTGAATACAACAGTCACCATGACCTCATTCCTCCACGGGAGTATTGTCTCAAACAGTCTGCGCTTTGATCGTTCCCTGGAACACCAGTAGTATTTTCCGATGCACATCTGGAGGCATTCTGTAATCTGTGGACTAACAGAGTGTTGATGAAACACAGAAATTGCATCGGGATTGAATACAACAGTCACCACGCGCACATTCCCCCATAAAAGTAATGTCTCAAAGATTCTACGCTTTGATCGTTCCCTGGAAGACCGGTAGTAGTTTCCGATGAACATCTGGAGGCATTCTGTAATCTGTGGACTATCAGAGTGTTGATGAAACACAGAAATTGCATTGGGATTAAATACAACAGTCACCATGCAAACTTTCCTCCACACTAGTAATGTCTCAAACAGTCTGCGCTTTGATCGTTCCCAGGAACACCAGTAGTAGTTTCCGATGCACATCTGGTGGCATTCTGTAATCTGTAGACTATCAGAGTGTTGATGAAACACAGAAATTGCATCGGGATTGAATACAACAGTCACCATGCGCACTTTCCTCCTTGGGAGTAATTCTCAAACAGTCTATGCTTTGATCGTTCCCTGAATACCAGTAGTGGTTTCCGATGCATATCTGGTGCCATTCTGTAATCTGTTTACTATCTGAGTGTTGATAAAACACAGAAATTGCATCGGGAATGAATACAACAGTCACCATGCGCACTTTCCTCCACGGGAGGTATGTCTTAAACAGTCTACGCTTTGATCATTCCCTGGAAGACCGGTAGTAGATTGCGATGCACATCTCGTGACATTCTGTAATCTGTGGACTATCAGAGTATTGATGAAACACAGAAAATGCATCGGGATTGAATACAACAGTCACCATGCGCACTTTCCTCCATGGGAGTAATGTCTCAAAGAGTTTACGCTTTGATCGTTCCCTGGAAGACCAGTAGTAGTTTCCGATGCACATCTGGAGGCATTCTGTAATCTGTGGACTATTAGAGTGTTGATGAAACACAGAAATTGCATCGGGATTGAATACAACAGTCACCATGCGCACTTTCCACTATGGGAGTAATGTCTCTAACAGTCTTCGCTTTGATCGTTCCCTGGAAAACCAGTAGTAGTTTCCGATGCACATCTGGAGGCTTTCTGTAATCGGTGGACTATGAGAGTGTTGATGAAACACAGAAATTACCTCTGGATTGAAAACAACATTCAACATGCGCACTTTCCTCCATGGGAGTAATTCTCAAACAGTCTATGCTTTGATCGTTCCCTGGAAGACCAGTAGTAGTTTCCGATGCACATCTGGAGGCATTCTGTAATCTGTGGACTAACAGAGTGTTGATGAAACACAGAAATTGCATCGGGATTGAATACAACAGTCACCACGCGCACATTCCCCCATAAAAGTAATGTCTCAAAGATTCTACGCTTTGATCGTTCCCTGGAAGACCGGTAGTAGTTTCCGATGAACATCTGGAGGCATTCTGTAATCTGTGGACTATCAGAGTGTTGATGAAACACAGAAATTGCATCGGGAATGAATACAACAGTCACCATGTGCACTTTGCTCCCAGGGAGGTATGTCTGAAACAGTCTACGCTTTGATCGTTCCCTGGAAGACCAGTAGTAGTTTCCGATGCACATCTGGTGGCATTCTGTAATCTGTGGACTATCAGAGTGTTGATGAAACACAGAAATTACATCAGGGTTGAATACAACAGTCACTATCAGCACTTTCCTCCATGGGAGTAATGTCTGAAACAGTCTACGCTTTGATCGTTCCCTGGAAGACCAGTAGTAGTTTCCGATGCATATCTCGTGGCATTCTGTAATCTGTGGTCTATCAGAGTGTTGATGAAATACAGAAAATGCATCGGGATTGAATACAACAGTCACCATGCGCACTTTCCTCCATGGGAGTAAAGTCTCAAAGAGTTTACGCTCTGATTGTTCCCTTGAAGACCAGTAGTAGTTTCCGATGCACATTTGGGGGCATTCTGAATCTATGGACTATTAGAGTGTTGATGAAACACAGAAATTTCATCGGGATTGAATACAACAGTCACCATGCGCACATTACTCCATAAAAGTAATGTCTCAAATAGTCTACGCTTTGATCGTTTCCTGGAAGACCAGTAGTAGTTTCCGATGCACATCTGGAATTATTCTGTAATCTATGGACTATCAGAGTGTTGATGAAATACAGAAATTGCATCGGGTTTGAATACAACAGTCACCATGCGCAGTTTCCTCCATGGGAGTAATGTTTCAAACAGTCTACGCTTTGATTGTTCCCTGGAAGACCAGTAATAGTTTCCGATGCACATCATGAGGCATTCTGTAATCTGTGGACTATCAGAGTGTTGATGAAACACAGAAAATGCATCGGGATTGAATACAACAGTCACCATGCGCACTTTCCTACACGGGAGTAAAGTCTCAGACAATCTACGCTTTGATCGTACCCTGGAAGACTAGTTGTAGTTTCCGATGCACTTCTGGTGGCATTCTGTAATGTGTAGACTATCAGAGTGTTGATGAAACACAGTAATTGCATCGGGATTGAATAAAACATTCACCATGGTCACTTTTTTCCATGGGAGTAATGTCTCCAACAGTCTACGCTTTGATCGTTCCCTGAAAGACCAGTAGTAGGTTCCGGTGAACATCTGGAGGCTTTCTGTAATCTGTGGACTATCAGAGTGTTGATAAAACACAAAAATTGCATCGGGATTGAATACAACATTCTCCATGCGCAGTTTCCTCCATGGGAGAAATGTCTCAAACAGTCTACGCTTTGATCGTTCCATGGAAGACCAGTAGTAGTTTCAATTGCACATCTGGAGGCATTCTGTAATCTGTGGACTATCAGAGTGTTGACGAAACACAGAAACTGCATCGGGATTGAATACAACAGTCACCATGAGCACTTTCCTCCATGCTAGTAATGTCTCAAACAGTCTACGCTTTGATCGTTCCCTGAAAGACCAGTAGTAGTTTCCGGTGCACATCTGGAGGCATTCTGTAATCTGTGGACAATCAGAGTGTTGATGAAACACAGAAATTGCATCGGGATTGAATACAACAGTCACCATGCGCACTTTCCTCCATGGGAGTAATGTCTCTAACAGTCTACGCTTTGATCGTTCCCTGGAAGCCCAGTAGTAGTTTCCGTTGCACATCTGGAGGCTTTCCGTAATCTGTGGACTATCAGAGTGTTGATGAAACACAGAAATTGCATCGGGATTGAATACAACAGTCACCATGCGCACTTTCCTCCATGGGAGTAATGTCTCAAACAGTCTACGCTGTGATCGTTCCCTGGAAGAAAAGTTGTAGTTTCCGATTAACATCTGGAGGCATTCTGTTATCTGTGGACTATCAGAGTGTTGATGAAACACAGAAATTGCATCGGGATTGAATACAACAGTCACCATGCGCACTTTCCTCCATGCTAGTAATGTGTCAAACAGTCTGCGCTTTGATCGTTCCCTGGAAGACCAGTAGTAGTTTCCGATGAACATCTGGAGGCATTCTGTAACCTGTGGACTATCAGAGTGTTGATAAAACACAGAACTTGCATCGGGATTGAATACAACAGTCACCATGCAAACATTCCTCCACGGGAGTAATGTCTCAAACAGCCTACGCATTGATTCGTCCGTGGAATACCAGCAGTAGTTTCCGACGCACAACTGGTGGCATTCTATATTCTGTAGACTATCAGAGTGTTGATGAAACACAGAAATTGCATCGGGATTGAATACAACAGTCACCATGCGCACTTTCCTCCGTGGGAGAAATGTGTCTAACAGTCTTCGCTTTGATCGTTCCCTGGAAGACCAGTAGTAGTTTCCGATGCACATCTGGAGGCTTTCTGTAATCTTTGGACGATCAGAGTGTTGATGAAACACAGAAATTGCCTCGGGATTGAAAACAACATTCACCATGCGCACTTTCCTCCATGGGAGTAATGCTCAAACAGTATATGCTTTGAGCGTTCCCTGAAGACCAGTTGTAGTTTCAATTGCACATCTGGAGGCATTCTGTAATCTGTGGACTATCAGAATGTTGATGACACACTGAAATTGCATTGGGATTGAATACAACAGTCACCATGCGCACTTTCCCCCATGGGAGTAATGTGTCTAACAGTCTTCGCCTTGATCGTTCCCTGGAAGACCATCTGGTGGCATTCTGTAATCTGTGGACAATCAGAGTGTTGATGAAACACAGAACTTGCAACGGGATTGAATACAACATTCACCATGCGCACTTTCCTCCTCGGGAGGTATGTCTCAAACAGTCTACGCCTTGATCGTTCACTGGAAGACCAGTAGTAGTTTCCGATGCACATCTGGAGGCATTCTGTAATCTGTGGGCTATCAGAGTGTTGATGAAACACAGAAATTGCATCGGGATTGAATACAACAGTCACCATGCGCACATTCCTCCATAAAAGTAATGTCTCAAATAGTCTACGCTTTGATCGTTCCCTGGAAGACCAGAAGTAGTTTCCGATGAACATCTGGTGGCATTCTGTAATCTGTAGGCTATCAGAGTGTTGATGAAACACAGAAATTGCTTCGGGATTGAATACAACAGTCACCATGCGCACTTTCCTCCATGGGAGTAATGTCTGAAACAGTCTACACTTTGATCGTTTCCTGGAAGACCAGTAGTGGTTTCCGATGCACATCTGGAGGCATTCTGTAATCTGTGGACTATTAGCGTGTTGATGAAACACAGAAATTGCATCGGGATTGAATACAACAGTCACCATGCGCACTTTCCTTCATGGGAGTAATGTCTCTAACAGTCTTCGCTTTGATCGTTCCCTGGGAGACCAGTAGTAGTTTCCGATGCACATCTGGCGGCTTTCTGTAATCTGTGGACCATTAGAGTGTTGATGAAACACAGAAATTGCCTCGGAATTGAAAACAACATTCACCATGCGCACTTTCCTCCATGGGAGTAATTCTCAAACAGTCTATGCTTTTATCGTTCCCTGGAAGACCAGTAGTATTTTCCGATGCACATCTGGTGGCATTCTGAAATCTGTGGCCTATCAGAGTGTTGATGAAACACAGAAATTGCATCGGGAGTGAATACAACAGTCACCATGCGCACTTTGCTCCACGGGTGGTATGTCTGAAACAGTCTACGCTTTGATCGTTCGCTGGAAGACCAGTAGTAGTTTCCGATTCACATCTGGTGGCATTCTGTAATCTCATGACTATCAGAGTGTTGATGAGACACAGAAATTGCATTGGGATTGAATACAACAGTCACTATCCGCACTTTCCTCCATGGGAGTATTGTCTGAAGCAGTCTAGGCTTTGATTGTTCCCTGCAAGACCAGTAGTAGTTTCCGAAGTACATCTGGAGGCATTCTGTAATCTGTGGACTATCAGAGTGTTGATGACACACAGAAATTGCATCGGGATTCAATACAACAGTCACCATGCGCACTTTCCTCCATGGGTGTAATGTCTCAAATAGTCTACGCTTTGATTGTTCCCTGCAAGACCAGTAGTAGTTTCCGAAGCACATCTGGAGGCATTCTGTAATCTGTGGACTATCAGAGTGTTGATGAAACTCAGAAAATGCATCGGGATAGAATACAACAGTCACGATGCGCACTTTCCTACACGGGAGTAATGTCTCAAACAATCTACGCTTTGATCGTTCCCTGGAATACCAGTAGTAGTTTCCCATGCACTTCTGGTGGCATTCTGTAATGTGTCGACTATCAGAGTGTTGATGAAACACAGTAATTGCATCGGGATTGAATAAAACAGTCACCATGCTCACTTTCCACCATGGGAGTAATGTCTCAAAGAGTTTACGCTTTGATTCTTCAGTGGAAGACCAGTAGTAGTTTCCGATGCACATCTGGAGGCACTCTGTAATCTGTGGACTATTAGAGTGTTGATGAAACACAGAAATTGCATCGGGATTGAATACAACAGTCACCATGCGCACATTCCTCCATAAAAGTAATGTCTCAAACAGTCTACGCTTTGATCGTTCCCTGGAAGACCAGTAGTAGTTTCCGATGCACATCTCGAGGCATTCTGTAATCTGTGGAGTATCAGAGTGTTGATGAAACACAGAAATTGCATCGGTATTGAATACAACAGTCACCATGCGCACTTTCCTCCATGTGAGTAATGTCTCAAACAGTCTACACTTTGATCGTTCCCTGGAAGACCAGTAGTAGTTTCCGATGCATATCTGCAGGCATTCTGTTATCTGTGGACTATCAGAGTGTTGATGAAACACAGAAAATGCCTCGGGATTGAATACAACAGTCACCATGCGCACTTTCCTCCACGGGAGTATTGTCACAAACAATCTACGCTTTGATCGTTCCCTGGAAGACCAGTAGTAGTTTCCGATGCACCTCTGGTGTCATTCTGTAATGTGTAGACTATCAGAGTGTTGATGAAACACAAAAATTGGATCGGGATTGAATACAACATTCTCCATGCGCAGTTTCCTCCATGGGAGTAATGTCTCAAACAGTCTACGCATTGATCGTTCCCTGGAAGACCAGTAGTAGTTTCCGATTCACATGTGGAGTCATTCTGTAATCTGTGGACTATCAGAGTGTTGATGAAACACAGAAATTGCATCGAGATTGAATACAACAGTCACCATGCGCTGTTTCTTACATAAAAGTAATGTCTCAAACAGTCTACGCTTTGATCGTTCCCTGGAAGACCAGTAGTAGTTTCCGATGCACATTTGGGGCATTCTGTAATCTGTGGACTATCAGAGTGTTGATGAAACACAGAAATTGCATCGGGATTGAATACAACAGTCACCATGCGCTGTTTCTTATATAAAAGTAATGTGTCAAACAATCTATGCTTTGATCGTTCCCTCGAAGACCAGTAGTAGTTTCCGATGCACCTCTGGTGGCATTCTGTAATGTGTAGACTATCAGAGTGTTGATGACACACAGAAATTGCATCGGGATTCAATACAACAGTCACCATGCGCACTTTCCTCCATGGGTGTAATGTCTCAAATAGTCTACGCTTTGATTGTTCCCTGCAAGACCAGTAGTAGTTTCCGAAGCACATCTGGAGGCATTCTGTAATCTGTGGACTATCAGAGTGTTGATGAAACTCAGAAAATGCATCGGGATTGAATAAAACAGTCACCATGCTCACTTTCCACCATGGGAGTAATGTCTCTAACAGTCTACGCTTAGATCGTTCCCTGGATGACCAGTAGTAGTTTCCGATGAACATCTGGAGGCTTTCTGTAATCTGTGGACCATCAGAGTGTTGATGAAACACAAAAATTGCATCGGGATTGAATACAACATTCTCCATGAGCAGTTTCCTCCATGGGAGTAATGTCTCAAACAGTCTACGCTTTGATCGTTCCCTGGAAGACCAGTAGTAGTTTCAATTGCACATCTGGAGGCATTCTGTAATCTGTGGACTATCAGAGTGTTGATGAAACGCAGACATTGCATCGGGATTGAATACAACAGTCACCATGCGCACTTTCCTCCATGGGGGTAATGTCTCATGCAGTCTACGCTTTCATCGTTCCCCGGAAGACCAGTAGTAGTTTCGATTCACATCTGGAGGCATTCTGTAATCTGTGGACTATCAGAGTGTTGTTGAAACACAGAAATTGCATCGGGATTGAATACAACAGTAACCATGCGTACATTCCTCCATAAAAGTAACGTCTCAATCAGTCTACGCTTTGATCGTTTCCTGGAAGACCAGTAGTAGTTTCCGATTCACATGTGGAGGCATTCTGTAATCTGTGGACTATCAGAGTGTTGATGAAACACAGAAATTGCATCGGGATTGAATAATACAGTCACCATGCGCTGTTTCTTACATAAAAGTAATGTCTCAAACAGTCTACGCAACTACGTTCCCTGGAAGACCAGTAGTGGTTTCCGATGCACATCTCGTGGCATTCTGTAATCTGTGGTCTATCAGAGTGTGGATGAAACACAGTAAATGCATCGGGATTGAATACAACAGTCACCATGCGCACTTTCCTCTATGGGAGTATTGTCTCAAAGAGTTTACGATTTGATTCTGAAGTGGAAGACCAGTAGTAGTTTCCGATACACATGTGGAGACATTCTGTAATCTGTGGACTATTAGAGTGTTGATGAAACACAGAAATTGCATCGGGATTGAATACAACAGTCACCATGCGCACATTCTTCCATAAAAGTAATGTCTCAAACAGTCTACGCTTTGATCGTTCCCTGGAAGACCAGTAGTAGTTTCCGTTTAACATCTGGAGGCATTCTGTAATCTGTGGACCATCAGAGTGTTGATGAAACACAGATATTGCATCGGGATTGAATACAATTGTCACAATGCGTACATTTCTCCATAAAAGTAACGTCCCAATTAGTCTACGCTTTGATCGTTTCCTGGAAGACCAGTAGTAGTTTCCGATTCACATGTGGAGGCATTCTGTAATCTGTGGACTATCAGAGTGTTGATGAAACACAGAGAATGCATCGGGATTGAAAACAATAGTCACTATGCGCACTTTCCTCCATGGGAGTAATGTCTCAAAGAGTTTACGCTTTGATCGTTCCCTGGAAGACCAGTAGTAGTTTCCGATGCACATTTGGGGCATTCTGTAATCTGTGGACTATCAGAGTGTTGATGAAACACAGATATTGCATCCGGATTGAATACAACAGTCACCATGCGCTGTTTCTTATATAAAAGTAATGTGTCAAACAATCTATACTTTGATCGTTCCCTCGAAGACCAGTAGTAGTTTCCGATGCACCTCTGGTGGCATTCTGTAATGTGTAAACTATCAGAGTGTTGATGAAACACAGTAATTGCATCGGGATTGAATAAAACAGTCATAATGCTCACTTTCCTCCGTGGGAGTAATGTCTCTAACAGTCTACGTTTTGATCGTTCCCTGGAAGACCAGTAGTAGTTTCCGATTCACATGTGGAGGCATTCTGTAATCTGTGGACTATCAGAGTGTTGATGAAACACAGAAATTGCATCGGGATTGAATACAACAGTCACCATGCGCTGTTTCTTACATAAAAGTAATGTCTCAAACAGTCTACGGTTTCATCGTTCCCTGGAAGACCAGTAGTGGTTTCCGATGCACATCTCGTGGCATTCTGTAATCTGTGGTCTATCAGAGTGTTGATGAAACACAGTAAATTGCATCGGGATTGAATACAACAGTCACCATGCGCACTTTCCTCCATGGGAGTAATGTCTCAAAGAGTTTACGCTTTGATTCTTCAGTGGAAGACCAGTAGTAGTTTCCGATGCACATCTGGAGGCACTCTGTAATCTGTGGACTATTAGAGTGTTGATGAAACACAGAAATTGCATCGGGATTGAATACAACAGTCACCATGCGCACATTCCTCCATAAAAGTAATGTCTCAAACAGTCTACGCTTTGATCGTTCCCTGGAAGACCAGTAGTAGTTTCCGATGCACATCTCGAGGCATTCTGTAATCTGTGGAGTATCAGAGTGTTGATGAAACACAGAAATTGCATCGGTATTGAATACAACAGTCACCATGCGCACTTTCCTCCATGTGAGTAATGTCTCAAACAGTCTACACTTTGATCGTTCCCTGGAAGACCAGTAGTAGTTTCCGATGCATATCTGCAGGCATTCTGTTATCTGTGGACTATCAGAGTGTTGATGAAACACAGAAAATGCCTCGGGATTGAATACAACAGTCACCATGCGCACTTTCCTCCACGGGAGTATTGTCACAAACAATCTACGCTTTGATCGTTCCCTGGAAGACCAGTAGTAGTTTCCGATGCACCTCTGGTGTCATTCTGTAATGTGTAGACTATCAGAGTGTTGATGAAACACAAAAATTGGATCGGGATTGAATACAACATTCTCCATGCGCAGTTTCCTCCATGGGAGTAATGTCTCAAACAGTCTACGCATTGATCGTTCCCTGGAAGACCAGTAGTAGTTTCCGATTCACATGTGGAGTCATTCTGTAATCTGTGGACTATCAGAGTGTTGATGAAACACAGAAATTGCATCGAGATTGAATACAACAGTCACCATGCGCTGTTTCTTACATAAAAGTAATGTCTCAAACAGTCTACGCTTTGATCGTTCCCTGGAAGACCAGTAGTAGTTTCCGATGCACATTTGGGGCATTCTGTAATCTGTGGACTATCAGAGTGTTGATGAAACACAGAAATTGCATCGGGATTGAATACAACAGTCACCATGCGCTGTTTCTTATATAAAAGTAATGTGTCAAACAATCTATGCTTTGATCGTTCCCTCGAAGACCAGTAGTAGTTTCCGATGCACCTCTGGTGGCATTCTGTAATGTGTAGACTATCAGAGTGTTGATGAAACACAGTAATTGCATCGGGATTGAATAAAACAGTCATAATGCACACTTTCCTCCGTGGGAGTAATGTCTCTAACAGTCTACGCTTTGATCGTTCACTGGAAGACCAGTAGCAGTTTCCGATGAACATCTGGAGGCTTTCTGTAATCTGTGGACTATCAGAGTGTTGATGAAACACAGAAATTGCATCGGGATTGAATACAACATTCTCCATGCGCAGTTTCCTCCATGGGAGTAATGTCTCAAATAGTCTACTCTTTGATCGTTCAGTGGAAGACCAATAGTAGTTTCAACTGCACATCTGGAGGCATTCTGTAATCTGTGGAGTATCAGAGTGTTGATGAAACTCAGAAATTGCATCGGAATTGAATTCAACAGTCACCATGCGCACTTTCCTCCATGGGAGTAATGTCTCAAACAGTCTACGTTTTGATCGCTCCCTGGAAGACCAGTAGAAGTTTCCGTCGCACTTCTGGTGGCATTCTGTAATGTGTAGACTATCAGAGTACTGATGAAACACAGTAATTGCATCGGGATTGAATAAAACAGTCACCATGCTCACTTTCCTCCATGGGAGTAATGTCTCAATGAGTTTACGCTTCGATTGTTAGCTGGAAGACCAGTAGTAGTTTCCGATGCACATCTGGAGGCATTCTGTAATCTGTGGACTATTAGAGTGTTGATGAAACACAGAAATTGCATCGGGATTGTATACAACAGTCACCATGCGCACATTCCACCATAAAAGTAATGTCTCAAACAGTCTACGCTTTGATCGTTCCCTGGAAGACCAGTAGTAGTCTCCGATGCACATCTGGAGGCATTCTGTAATCTGTGGACTATTAGAGTGTTGATGAAACACAGAAATTGCATCGGGATTGAATACAACAGTCACCATGCGCACATTCCTCCATAAAAGTAATGTCTCAAACAGTCTACGCTTTGATCGTTCATGGAAGAGCAGTATTACTTTCCGATGCACATCTGGAGGCATTCTGTAATCTGTGGACTATCAGTGTGTTGATGAAACACAGAAAATGCATCGGGATTGAATACAACAGTCACCATGCGCACTTTCCTCCACGGGAGTAATGTCTCAAACAATCTACGCTTTGATCGTTCCCTGGAAGACCAGTAGTAGTTTCCGATGCACCTCTGGTGGCATTCTGTAATGTGTAGACTATCAGAGTGTTGATGAAACACAGTAATTGCATCCGGATTGAATAAAACAGTCACCATGCTCACATTCCTCCAAGGGAGTAATGTCTCTAACAGTCTACGCTTTGATCGTTCCCTGGAAGACCAGTAGTAGTTTCCTATGAACTTCTGGAGGCTTTCTGTAATCTGTGGACTATCAGAGTGTTGATGAAACACAGAAATTGTATCGGGATTGAATACGACAGTCACTATGCGCACTTTCCTCCATGGGAGTAATGTCTCAAAGAGTCTACGCTTTGATCGTTCCCGGGAAGACCAGTAGTAGTTTCCAATGCACATCTCGTGGCATTCTGTAATCTGTGGACTATCAGAGTGTTGATGAAACACAGAAAATGCATCGGGATTGGATACAACAGTCACCATGCGCACTTTCCTCCATGGGAGTAATGTCTCAAACAGTCTACGCTTTGATCGTTCCCTGGAAGACCAGTAGTAGTTTCAATTGCACATCTGGAGGCATTCTGTAATCTGTGGAGTATCAGAGTGTTGATGAAACACAGAAATTGCATCGGTATTGAATACAACAGTCACCATGCGCACTTTCCTCCATGGGAGTAATGTCTCAAACTGTCTACGCTTTGATCGTTCCCTGGAAGAGCAGTAGTAGTTTCCGATGCACATCTGGAGGCATTCTGTAATCTGTGGACTATCAGTGTGTTGATGAAACACAGAAAATGCATCGGGATTGAATACAACAGTCACCACTCGCACTTTCCTCCACGAGAGTAATGTCTCAATCAATCTACGCTTTGATCGTTCCCTGAAAGACCAGTAGTAGTTTCCGATGCACATTTGGGGCATTCTGTAATCTGTGGACTATCAGAGTGTTGATGAAACACAGATATTGCATCGGGATTGAAAACAATAGTCACCATGCGCACTCTCCTCCATGGGAGTAATGTCTCAAAGAGTTTACGCTTTGATCGTTCCCTGGAAGACCAGTAGTAGTTTCCGATGCACATTTGGGGCATTCTGTAATCTGTGGACTATCAGAGTGTTGATGAAACACAGATATTGCATCGGGATTGAATACAACAGTCACCATGCGCTGTTTCTTATATAAAAGTAATGTGTCAAACAATCTATGCTTTGATCGTTCCCTCGAAGACCAGTAGTAGTTTCCGATGCACCTCTGGTGGCATTCTGTAATGTGTAAACTATCGGAGTGTTGATGAAACACAGTAATTGCATCGGGATTGAATAAAACAGTCATAATGATCACTTTCCTCCGTGGGAGTAATGTCTCTAACAGTCTACGCTTTGATCGTTCCCTGGAAGACCAGTAGTAGTTTCCGATTCACATGTGGAGGCATTCTGTAATCTGTGGACTATCAGAGTGTTGATGAAACACAGAAATTGCATCGGGATTGAATACAACAGTCACCATGCGCTGTTTCTTACATAAAAGTAATGTCTCAAACAGTCTACGCTTTCATCGTTCCCTGGAAGACCAGTAGTGGTTTCCGATGCACATCTCGTGGCATTCTGTAATCTGTGGTCTATCAGAGTGTTGATGAAACACAGTAAATTGCATCGCGATTGAATACAACAGTCACCATGCGCACTTTCCTCCATGGGAGTAATGTCTCAAAGAGTTTACGCTTTGATTCTTCAGTGGAAGACCAGTAGTAGTTTCCGATGCACATCTGGAGGCACTCTGTAATCTGTGGACTATTAGAGTGTTGATGAAACACAGAAATTGCATCGGGATTGAATACAACAGTCACCATGCGCACATTCCTCCATAAATGTAATGTCTCAAACAGTCTACGCTTTGATCGTTCCCTGGAAGACCAGTAGTAGTTTGCGATGCACATCTGGAGGCATTCTGTAATCTGTGGACTATCAGAGTGTTGGTGAAACACAGAAATTGCATCGGGATTGAATACAACAGTCACCATGCGCTGTTTCTTATATAAAAGTAATGTGTCAAACAATCTGTGCTTTGATCGTTCCCTCGAAGACCAGTAGTAGTTTCCGATGCACCTCTGGTGGCATTCTGTAATGTGTAGACTATCAGAGTGTTGATGAAACACAGTAATTGCATCGGGATTGAATAAAACAGTCATAATGCTCACTTTCCTCCGTGGGAGTAATGTCTCTAACAGTCTACGCTTTGATCGTTCACTGGAAGACCAGTAGCAGTTTCCGATGAACATCTGGAGGCTTTCTGTAATCTGTGGACTATCAGAGTGTTGATGAAACACAGAAATTGCATCGGGATTGAATACAACATTCTCCATGCGCAGTTTCCTCCATGGGAGTAACGTCTCAAATAGTCTACGCTTTGATCGTTCAGTGGAAGACCAATAGTAGTTTCAACTGCACATCTGGAGGCATTCTGTAATCTGTGGAGTATCAGAGTGTTGATGAAACACAGAAATTGCATCGGAATTGAATTCAACAGTCACCTTGCGCACTTTCCTCCATGGGAGTAATGTCTCAAACAGTCTACGTTTTGATCGCTCCCTGGAAGACCAGTAGAAGTTTCCGTCGCACTTCTGGTGGCATTCTGTAATGTGTAGACTATCAGAGTACTGATGAAACACAGTAATTGCATCGGGATTGAATAAAACAGTCACCATGCTCACTTTCCTCCATGGGAGTAATGTCTCAATGAGTTTACGCTTTGATTGTTCCCTGGAAGACCAGTAGTAGTTTCCGATGCACATCTGGAGGCATTCTGTAATCTGTGGACTATTAGAGTGTTGATGAAACACAGAAATTGCATCGGGATTGTATACAACAGTCACCATGGGCACATTCCTCCATAAAAGTAATGTCTCAAACAGTCTACGCTTTGATCGTTCCCTGGAAGACCAGTAGTAGTCTCCGATGCACATCTGGAGGCATTCTGTAATCTGTGGACTATTAGAGTGTTGATGAAACACAGAAATTGCATCGGGATTGAATACAACAGTCACCATGCGCACATTCCTCCATAAAAGTAATGTCTCAAACAGTCTACGCTTTGATCGTTCCCTGGAAGAGCAGTAGTACTTTCCGATGCACATCTGGAGGCATTCTGTAATCTGTGGACTATCAGTGTGTTGATGAAACACAGAAAATGCATCGGGATTGAATACAACAGTCACCATGCGCACTTTCCTCCACGGGAGTAATGTCTCAAACAATCTACGCTTTGATCGTTCCCTGGAAGACCAGTAGTAGTTTCCGATGCACCTCTGGTGGCATTCTGTAATGTGTAGACTATCAGAGTGTTGATGAAACACAGTAATTGCATCCGGATTGAATAAAACAGTCACCATGCTCATTTTCCTCCATGGGAGTAATGTCTCTAACAGTCTACGCTTTGATCGTTCCCTGGAAGACCAGTAGTAGTTTCCTATGAACTTCTGGAGGCTTTCTGTAATCTGTGGACTATCAGAGTGTTGATGAAACACAGAAATTGCATCGGGATTGAATACGACAGTCACTATGCGCACTTTCCTCCATGGGAGTAATGTCTCAAAGAGTCTACGCTTTGATCGTTCCCGGGAAGACCAGTAGTAGTTTCCGATGCACATCTCGTGGCATTCTGTAATCTGTGGACTATCAGAGTGTTGATGAAACACAGAAAATGCATCGGGATTGGATACAACAGTCACCATGCGCACTTTCCTCCATGGGAGTAATGTCTCAAACAGTCTACGCTTTGATCGTTCCCTGGAACACCAGTAGTAGTTTCAATTGCACATCTGGAGGCATTCTGTAATCTGTGGAGTATCAGAGTGTTGATGAAACACAGAAATTGCATCGGTATTGAATACAACAGTCACCATGCGCACTTTCCTCCATGGGAGTAATGTCTCAAACTGTCTACGCTTTGATCGTTCCCTGGAAGAGCAGTAGTAGTTTCCGATGCACATCTGGAGGCATTCTGTAATCTGTGGACTATCAGTGTGTTGATGAAACACAGAAAATGCATCGGGATTGAGTACAACAGTCACCACTCGCACTTTCCTCCACGAGAGTAATGTCTCAATCAATCCACGCTTTGATCGTTCCCTGAAAGACCAGTAGTAGTTTCCGATGCACCTCTGGTGGCATTCTGTAATGTGTAGACTATCAGAGTGTTGATGAACCACAGTTATTGCATCCGGATTGAATAAAACAGTCACCATGCTCATTTTCCTCCATGGGAGTAATGTCTCTAACAGTCTACGCTTTGATCGTTCCCTGGAAGACCAGTAGTAGTTTCCGATGCACATCTCGTGGCATTCTGTAATCTGTGGTCTATCAGAGTGTTGATGAAACACTGTAAATGCATCGGGATTGAATACAACTGTCACCATGCGCCCTTTCCTCCATGGGAGTAATGTAACAAACAGCCTACGCTTTGATCGTTAACTGGAAGACCAGTAGTAGTTTCCGATTAACATATGGAGGCATTCTGTGATCTGTGGACTATCAGAGTGTTGATGAAACACAGTAAATTGCATCGGGATTGAATACAACAGTCACCATGCGCACTTTCCTCCATGGGAGTAATGTCTCAAAGAGTTTACGCTTTGATTCTTCAGTGGAAGACCAGTAGTAGTTTCCGATGCACATCTGGAGGCACTCTGTAATCTGTGGACTATTTGAGTGTTGATGAAACACAGAAATTGCATCGGGATTGAATACAACAGTCACCATGCGCACATTCCTCCATAAAAGTAATGTCTCAAACAGTCTACGCTTTGATCGTTCCCTGGGAGACCAGTAGTAGTTTCCGATGCACATCTGGAGGCATTCTGTAATCTGTGGAGTATCAGAGTGTTGATGAAACACAGAAATTGCATCGGTATTGAATACAACAGTCACCATGCGCACTTTCCTCCATAAAAGTAATGTCTCAAACAGTCTACGCTTTGATCGTTCCCTGGAAGACCAGTAGTAGTCTCCGATGCACATCTGGAGGCATTCTGTAATCTGTGGACTATTAGAGTGTTGATGAAACACAGAAATTGCATCGGGATTGAATACAACAGTCACCATGCGCACATTCCTCCATAAAAGTAATGTCTCAAACAGTCTACGCTTTGATCGTTCCCTGGAAGAGCAGTAGTACTTTCCGATGCACATCTGGAGGCATTCTGTAATCTGTGGACTATCAGTGTGTTGATGAAACACAGAAAATGCATCGGGATTGAATACAACAGTCACCATGCGCACTTTCCTCCACAGGAGTAATGTCTCAAACAATCTACGCTTTGATCGTTCCCTGGAAGACCAGTAGTAGTTTCCGATGCACCTCTGGTGGCATTCTGTAATGTGTAGACTATCAGAGTGTTGATGAAACACAGTAATTGCATCCGGATTGAATAAAACAGTCACCATGCTCATTTTCCTCCATGGGAGTAATGTCTCTAACAGTCTACGCTTTGATCGTTCCCTGGAAGACCAGTAGTAGTTTCCTATGAACTTCTGGAGGCTTTCTGTAATCTGTGGACTATCAGAGTGTTGATGAAACACAGAAATTGCATCGGGATTGAATACGACAGTCACTATGCGCACTTTCCTCCATGGGAGTAATGTCTCAAAGAGTCTACGCTTTGATCGTTCCCGGGAAGACCAGTAGTAGTTTCCGATGCACATCTCGTGGCATTCTGTAATCTGTGGACTATCAGAGTGTTGATGAGACACAGAAAATGCATCGGGATTGGATACAACAGTCACCATGCGCACTTTCCTCCATGGGAGTAATGTCTCAAACAGTCTACGCTTTGATCGTTCCCTGGAAGACCAGTAGTAGTTTCAATTGCACATCTGGAGGCATTCTGTAATCTGTGGAGTATCAGAGTGTTGATGAAACACAGAAATTGCATCGGTATTGAATACAACAGTCACCATGCGCACTTTCCTCCATGGGAGTAATGTCTCAAACTGTCTACGCTTTGATCGTTCCCTGGAAGAGCAGTAGTAGTTTCCGATGCACATCTGGAGGCATTCTGTAATCTGTGGACTATCAGTGTGTTGATGAAACACAGAAAATGCATCGGGATTGAGTACAACAGTCACCACTCGCACTTTCCTCCACGAGAGTAATGTCTCAATCAATCTACGCTTTGATGGTTCCCTGAAAGACCAGTAGTAGTTTCCGATGCACCTCTGGTGGCATATTGTAATGTGTAGACTATCAGAGTGTTGATGAACCACAGTTATTGCATCCGGATTGAATAAAACAGTCACCATGCTCACTTTCCTCCATGGGAGTAATGTCTCTAACAGTCTACGCTTTGATCGTTCCCTGGAAGACCAGTAGTAGTTTCCGATGCACATCTCGTGGCATTCTGTAATCTGTGGTCTATCAGAGTGTTGATGAAACACTGTAAATGCATCGGGATTGAATACAACTGTCACCATGCGCCCTTTCCTCCATGGGAGTAATGTAACAAACAGCCTACGCTTTGATCGTTAACTGGAAGACCAGTAGTAGTTTCCGATTAACATATGGAGGCATTCTGTAATCTGTGGACTATCAGAGTGTTGATGTAACACAGTAAATTGCATCGGGATTGAATACAACAGTCACCATGCGCACTTTCCTCCATGGGAGTAATGTCTCAAAGAGTTTACGCTTTGATTCTTCAGTGGAAGACCAGTAGTAGTTTCCGATGCACATCTGGAGGCACTCTGTAATCTGTGGACTATTTGAGTGTTGATGAAACACAGAAATTGCATCGGGATTGAATACAACAGTCACCATGCGCACATTCCTCCATAAAAGTAATGTCTCAAACAGTCTACGCTTTGATCGTTCCCTGGAAGACCAGTAGTAGTTTCCGATGCACATCTGGAGGCATTCTGTAATCTGTGGAGTATCAGAGTGTTGATGAAACACAGAAATTGCATCGGTATTGAATACAACAGTCACCATGCGCACTTTCCTCCATGTGAGTAATGTCTCAAACAGTCTACCCTTTGATCGTTCCCTGGAAGACCAGTAGTAGTTTCCGATGCATATCTGCAGGCATTCTGTTATCTGTGGACTATCAGAGTGTTGATGAAACACAGAAAATGCCTCGGGATTGAATACAACAGTCACCATGCGCACTTTCCTCCACGGGAGAATTGTCACAAACAATCTACGCTTTGATCGTTCCCTGGAAGACCAGTAGTAGTTTCCGATGCACCTCTGGTGGCATTCTGTAATGTGTAGACTATCAGAGTGTTGATGAAACACAGAAATTGGATCGGGATTGAATACAACATTCTCCATGCGCAGTTTCCTCCATGGGAGTAATGTCTCAAACAGTCTACGCATTGATCGTTCCCTTGAAGACCAGTAGTAGTTTCCGATGCAAATTTGGAATCATTCTGTAATCTGTGGAGTATCAGAGAGTTGATGAAACACAGAAATTGCATCGGGATTGAAAACAACAGTCACTATGCGCACATTCCTTCATAAAAGTAATGTCTCAAACAGTCTACGCTTTGATCGTTCCCTGGAAGACCAGTAGTAGTTTCCGATGCACATTTCGTGGCGTTCTGTAATCTGTGGACTATCGGAGTGTTGATGAAACACAGAGAATGCATCGGGATTGAATACAATAGTCACCATGCGCACTTTTCTCCATGGGAGTAATGTCTCAAAGAGTTTACGCTTTGATCGTTCCCTGGAAGACCAGTAGTAGTTTCCGATGCACATTTGGGGCATTCTGTAATCTGTGGACTATCAGAGTGTTGATGAAACACAGAAATTGCATCGGAATTGAATACAACTGTCACCATGCGCTGTTTCTTATATAAAAGTAATGTGTCAAACAATCTATGCTTTGATCGTTCCTTCGAAGACCAGTAGTAGTTTCCGATGCACCTCTGGTGGCATTCTGTAATGTGTAGACTATCAGAGTGTTGATGAAACACAGTAATTGCATCGGGATTGAATAAAACAGTCATAATGCTCACTTTCCTCCGTGGGAGTAATGTCTCTAACAGTCTACGCTTTGATCGTTCACTGGAAGACCAGTAGCAGTTTCCGATGAACATCTGGAGGCTTTCTGTAAACTGTGGACTATCAGAGTGTTGATGAAACACAGAAATTGCATCGGGATTGAATACAACATTCTCCATGCGCAGTTTCCTCCATGGGAGTAATGTCTCAAATAGTCTACGCTTTGATCGTTCAGTGGAAGACCAATAGTAGTTTCAACTGCACATCTGGAGGCATTCTGTAATCTGTGGAGTATCAGAGTGTTGATGAAACACAGAAATTGCATCGAAATTGAATTCAACAGTCACCATGCGCGCTTTCCTCCATGGGAGTAATGTCTCAAACAGTCTACGTTTTGATCGCTCCCTGGAAGACCAGTAGAAGTTTCCGTCGCATTTCTGGTGGCATTCTGTAATGTGTAGACTATCAGAGTACTGATGAAACACAGTAATTGCATCGGGATTGAATAAAACAGTCACCATGCTCACTTTCCACCATGGGAGTAATGTCTCAATGAGTTTACGCTTTGATTGTTACCTGGAAGACCAGTAGTAGTTTCCGATGCACATCTGGAGGCATTCTGTAATCTATGGACTATTAGGGTGTTGATGAAACACAGAAATTGCATCGGGATTGAATACAACAGTCACCATGCGCACATTCCTCCATAAAAGTAATGTCTCAAACAGTCTACGCTTTGATCGTTCCCTGGAAGAGCAGTAGTACTTTCCGATGCACATCTGGAGGCATTCTGTAATCTGTGGACTATCAGTGTGTTGATGAAACACAGAAAATGCATCGGGATTGAATACAACAGTCACCATGCGCACTTTCCTCCACGGGAGTAATGTCTCAAACAATCTACGCTTTGATCGTTCCCTGGAAGACCAGTAGTAGTTTCCGATGCACCTCTGGTGGCATTCTGTAATGTGTAGACTATCAGAGTGTTGATGAAACACAGTAATTGCATCCGGATTGAATAAAACAGTCACCATGCTCACTTTCCTCCACGGGAAAAATGTCTCTAACAGTCTACGCTTTGATCGTTCCCTGGAAGACCAGTAGTAGTTTCCTATGAACTTCTGGAGGCTTTCTGTAATCTGTGGACTATCAGAGTGTTGATGAAACACAGAAATTGCATCGGGATTGAATACGACAGTCACTATGCGCACTTTCCTCCATGGGAGTAATGTCTCAAAGAGTCTACGCTTTGATCGTTCCCGGGAAGACCAGTAGTAGTTTCCGATGCACATCTCGTGGCATTCTGTAATCTGTGGACTATCAGAGTGTTGATGAAACACAGAAAATGCATCGGGATTGGATACAACAGTCACCATGCGCACTTTCCTCCATGGGAGTAATGTCTCAAACAGTCTACGCTTTGATCGTTCCCTGGAAGACCAGTAGTAGTTTCAATTGCACATCTGGAGGCATTCTGTAATCTGTGGACTATCAGAGTGTTGATGAAACACAGAAATTGCATCGGTATTGAATACAACAGTCACCATGCGCACTTTCCTCCATGGGAGTAATGTCTCAAACTGTCTACGCTTTGATCGTTCCCTGGAAGAGCAGTAGTAGTTTCCGATGCACATCTGGAGGCATTCTGTAATCTGTGGACTATCAGAGTGTTGATGAAACACAGATATTGCATCGGGATTGAATACGACAGTCACCATGCGCACTTTCCTCCATGGGAGTAATGTCTCAAACAGTCTACGCTTTGATCGTTCCCGGGAAGACCAGTACTAGTTTCCGATGCACGTCTCGTGGCATTCTGTAATCTGTGGACTATCAGAGTGTTGATGAAACACAGAAATTGCATCGGGATTGAATACAACATTCTCCATGCGCAGTTTCCTCCATGGGAGTAATGTCTCAAACAGTCTACGCTTTGATCGTTCCCTGGAAGACCAGCAGTAGTTTCCGATTAACATCTGGAGGCATTCTGTAATCTGTGGACTATCAGAGTGTTGATGAAACACAGAAATTGCATGGGGATTGAATACAACAGTCACCATGCGTACATTCCTCCATAAAAGTAATGTCTCAAACAGTCTACGCTTTGATGGTTACCTGGAAGACCAATAGTAGTTTCCGATGCACATGTGGAGGCATTCTGTAATCTGTGGACTATCAGAGTGTTAATGAAACTCAGAAATTGCATCGGGATTCAATACAACAGTCACCATGCGCTGTTTCCTACATAAAAGTAATGTCTCAAACAGTCTACGCTTTCATCGTTCCCTCGAGACCAGTAGTAGTTTCCGATGCACATCTCGTGGCATTATGTAATCTGTGGTCTATCAGAGTGTTGATGAAACACTGTAAATGCATCGGGATTGAATACAACAGTCACCATGCGCCCTTTCCTCCATGGGAGTAATGTAACAAACAGCCTACGATTTGATCGTTCCCTGGAAGACCAGTAGTAGTTTCCGATGCACATCTCTTGGCATTCTGTAATCTGTGGACTATCAGAGTGTTGATGAGACACAGAAATTGCATCGGGATTGAATACAACAGTCACCATGCGCAATTTCCTCCATGGGAGTAATGTCAAAAACAGTCTACATTTTGATCGTTCCCTGGAAGACCAGTAGAAGTTTCCGATCCACAACTGGAGGCATTCTGTAATCTGTGGAGTATTAGAGAGTTGATGAAACACAGAAATTGTATCGGGATTGAATAAAACAGTCACCATCCGCACTTTCCTCCATGGGAGTAATGTCTGAAACAGTCTACGCTTTGATCGTTCCCGGGAAGACCAGTAGTAGTTTCCGATTAACATCTGGAGGCATTCTGTAATCTGTGGACTATCAGAGTGTTGATGAAACACAGAAACTGCATCGGGATTGAATACAACAGTCACCATGCGCAATTTCCTCCATGGGAGTAATGTCAAAAACAGTCTACATTTTGATCGTTCCCTGGAAGAGCAGTAGTAGTTTCCGATGCACTTCTGGTGGCATTCTGTAATGTGTAGACCATCAGAGTACTGATGAAACACAGTAATTGCATCGGGATTGAATAAAACAGTCACCATGCTCACTTTCCCCCATGGGAGTAATGTCTCAAAGAGTTTAAGCTTTGATTGTTCCCTGGAAGACCAGTAGTAGTTTCCGATGCACAATTGGAGGCATTCTGTAATCTGTGGACTATTAGAGTGTTGATGAAACACATAAATTGCATCAGGATTGAATACAACAGTCACCATGCGCACATTCCTCCATAAATGTAATGTCTCAAACAGTCTATGCTTTGATCGTTCACTGGAAGACCAGTAGTAGTTTCCGATGCACATCTGGAGGCATTCTGTAATCTGTGGACTATTAGAGTGATAATGAAACACAGAAATTGCATCGGGATTGAATACAACAGTCACCATGCGCACATTCCTCCATAAAAGTAATGTCTCAAACAGTCTACGCTTTGATCGGTCCCTGGAAGAGCAGTAGTAGCCTCCGATGCACATCTGCAGGCATTCTGTAATCTGTGGACTATCAGAGTGTTGATGAAACACAGAAAATGCATCGGGATTGACTACAACAGTCGCCATGCGCACTTTCCTCCACGGGAGTAATGTCTCAAACAATCTACACTTTGATCGTTCCCTGGAAGACCAGTAGTAGTTTCCGATGCACCTCTGGTGGCATTCTGTAATGTGTAGACTATCAGAGTGTTGATGAAACACAGTAATTGCATCCGGATTGAATAAAACAGTCACCATGCTCACTTTCCTCCATGGGAGTAATGTCTCTAACAGTCTACGCCTTGATCGTTCCCTGGAAGACCAGTTGCAGTTTCCGCTGAACTTCTGGATGCTTTCTGTAATCTGTGGACTATCAGAGTGTTGATGAAACACAGAAATTGCATCGGGATTGAATACGACAATCACCATGCGCACTTTCCTCCATGGGAGTAATGTCTCAAACAGTCTACACTTTGATCGTTGCCGGGAAGACCAGTAGAAGTTTCCGATGCACATCTCGTGGCATTCTGTAGTCTGTGGAGTATCAGAGTGTTGATGAAACACAGAAATTGCATCGGGATTGAATACAACAGTCACCATGCGCACTTTCCTTCATGGGAGTAATGTCCCAAACAGTCTACGCTTTGATCGTTCCCTGGAGGACCAGTAGTAGTTTCCGTTTAACATCTGGAGGCATTCTGTAGTCTGTGGACTATCAGAGTGTTGATGAAACTCAGAAATTGCATCGGGATTGAATACAACAGTCACCATGCGTACATACCGCCATAAAAGTAATGTCTCAAACAGTCTACGCTTTCACCGTTCCCTGGAGACCAGTAGTAGTTTCCGATGCACATCTCGTGGCATTCTGTAATCTGTGGACTATCAGAGTGTTGTTGAAACACAGAAAATGCCTCGGGATTGAATACAACAGTCACCATGCGCACTTTCCTCCATGGGAGTAATGTCTCAAAGAGTTTACGCTTTGATCGTTCCCTGGAAGACTAGTAGTAGTTTCTGATGCACATTTGGAGGCATTCCGTAATCTGTGGAGTATCAGAGTGTTGATAAAACACAGAAATTGCATCGGGATTGAATACAACAGTCACTATGCGCACATTCCTCCATGGGAGTAATGTCTCAAACAATCCACGCTTTGATCGTTCCCTGGAAGACCAGTAGCAGTTTCCGATGCACCTCTCGTGGCATTCTGTAATCTGTAGACTATCAGAGTGTTGATGAAACACAGTAATTGCATCCGGATTGAATAAAACACTCACCATGCTCACTTTCCTCCATGGGAGTAATGTCTCTAACAGTCTACGCTTTGATCGTTCCCTGGAAGACCAGTAGTAGTTTCCGATGAACTTCTGGAGGCTTTCTGTAATCTGTGGACTATCAGAGTGTTGATGAAACACAGAAATTGCATCGGGATTGAATACGACAGTCACCATGGGCACTTTCCTCCATGGGAGTAATGTCTCAAACAGTCTACGCTTTGATCGTTGCCGGGAAGACCAGTAGTAGTTTCCGATACACATCTCGTGGCATTCTGTAATCTGTGGACTATCAGAGTGTTGATGAAACACAGAAAATGCATCGGGATTGGATTCAACAGTCACCATGCGCACTTTCCTCCATGGGAGTAATGTCTCAAATAGTCTACGCTTTGATCGTTCCCTGGAAGACTAGTAGTAGTTTCCGATGCACATTTGGAGGCATTCTGTAATCTGTGGAGTATCAGAGTGTTGATGAAACACACAAATTGCATCGGGATTGAATACAACAGTCACCATGCGCACTTTCCTCCATGGGAGTAATGTCTCAAAGGGTCTACGCTTTGATCGTTCCCAGGAAGACCAGTAGTAGTTTCCGATGCACTTCTCGTGGCATTCTGTAATCTGTGGACTATCAGAGTGTTGATGAAACACAGAAAATGCATCGGGAATGAATACAACAGTCACCATGCGCACTTTCCTCCATGGGAGTAATGTCTCAAACAGTCTACGCTTTGATCGTTCCTTGGAAGACCAGTAGTAGTTTCCGATTAACATCTGGAGGCATTCTGTAATCTGTGGACTATCAGAGTGTTGATGAAACACAGAAATTGCATCGGGATTGAATACAACATTCTCCATGCGCAGTTCCCTCCATAGGAGTAATGTCTCAAACAGTCTACGCTTTGATCGTTCAGTGGAAGGCCAGTAGTAGTTTCAACTGCACATCTGGAGGCATTCTGTAATCTGTTGAGTATCAGAGTGTTGATGAAACACAGAAATTGCATCGGGATTGAATACAACAGTCACCATGCGCACTTTCCTCCATGGGAGTAATGTCTCAAAGGGTCTACGCTTTGATCGTTCCCAGGAAGACCAGTAGTAGTTTCCGATGCACTTCTCGTGGCATTCTGTAATCTGTGGACTATCAGAGTGTTGATGAAACACAGAAAATGCATCGGGATTGAATACAACAGTCACCATGCGCACTTTCCTCCATGGGAGTAATGTCTCAAAGAGTTTACGCTTTGATCGTTCCCTGGAAGACCAGTAGTAGTTTCCGATGCACATTTGGAGTCATTCTGTAATCTGTGGAGTATCAGAGTGTTGATAAAACACAGAAATTGCATCGGGATTGAATACAACAGTCACTATGCGCACATTCCTCCATGGGAGTAATGTCTCAAACAGTCTACGCTTTGATCGTTCCCTGGAAGAGCAGTAGTAGTTTCCGATGCACATCTGGAGGCATTCTTTAATCTGTGGACTATCAGAGTGTTGATGAAACACAGAAAATGCATCGGGATTGAATACAACAGTCACCATGCGCACTTTCCTCCACGGGAGTAATGTCTCAAACAATCTACGCTTTGATCGTTACCTGGAAGACCAGTAGTAGTTTCCGATGCACATTTGGAGGCATTCTGTAATCTGTGGATTATCAGAGTGTTGATGAAACACAGAAATTGCATCGGGATTGAATACAACAGTCACCATGAGTACATTCCTCCATAAAAGTAATGTCTTAAGCAGTCTACGCTTTGAAGGTTTCCTGGAAGACCATTAGTAGTTTCCGATTCACATGTGGAGGCATTCTGTAATCTGTGGACTATCAGAGTGTTGATGAAACACAGAAATTGCATCGGGATTCAATACAACAGTCACCATGCGCTGTTTCTTACATAAAAGTAATGTCTCAAAGAGTCTACGCTTTGATCGTTCCCGGGAAGACCAGTAATAGTTTCCGATGCACATCTCGTGGCATTATGTAATCTGTGGTCTATCAGAGTGTTGATGAAACACTGTAAATGCATCGGGATTGAATACAACAGTCACCATGCGCCCTTTCCTCCATGGGAGTAATGTAACAAACAGCCTACGATTTGATCGTTCCCTGGAAGACCAGTAGTAGTTTCCGATGCACATCTCTTGGCATTCTGTAATCTGTGGACTATCAGAGTGTTGATGAGACACAGAAATTGCATCGGGATTGAATACAACAGTCACCATGCGCAATTTCCTCCATGGGAGTAATGTCAAAAACAGTCTACATTTTGATCGTTCCCTGGAAGACCAGTAGAAGTTTCCGATCCACAACTGGAGGCATTCTGTAATCTGTGGAGTATTAGAGAGTTGATGAAACACAGAAATTGTATCGGGATTGAATAAAACAGTCACCATCCGCACTTTCCTCCATGGGAGTAATGTCTGAAACAGTCTACGCTTTGATCGTTCCCGGGAAGACCAGTAGTAGTTTCCGATTAACATCTGGAGGCATTCTGTAATCTGTGGACTATCAGAGTGTTGATGAAACACAGAAACTGCATCGGGATTGAATACAACAGTCACCATGCGCAATTTCCTCCATGGGAGTAATGTCAAAAACAGTCTACATTTTGATCGTTCCCTGGAAGAGCAGTAGTAGTTTCCGATGCACTTCTGGTGGCATTCTGTAATGTGTAGACCATCAGAGTACTGATGAAACACAGTAATTGCATCGGGATTGAATAAAACAGTCACCATGCTCACTTTCCCCCATGGGAGTAATGTCTCAAAGAGTTTAAGCTTTGATTGTTCCCTGGAAGACCAGTAGTAGTTTCCGATGCACAATTGGAGGCATTCTGTAATCTGTGGACTATTAGAGTGTTGATGAAACACATAAATTGCATCAGGATTGAATACAACAGTCACCATGCGCACATTCCTCCATAAATGTAATGTCTCAAACAGTCTATGCTTTGATCGTTCACTGGAAGACCAGTAGTAGTTTCCGATGCACATCTGGAGGCATTCTGTAATCTGTGGACTATTAGAGTGATAATGAAACACAGAAATTGCATCGGGATTGAATACAACAGTCACCATGCGCACATTCCTCCATAAAAGTAATGTCTCAAACAGTCTACGCTTTGATCGGTCCCTGGAAGAGCAGTAGTAGCCTCCGATGCACATCTGCAGGCATTCTGTAATCTGTGGACTATCAGAGTGTTGATGAAACACAGAAAATGCATCGGGATTGACTACAACAGTCGCCATGCGCACTTTCCTCCACGGGAGTAATGTCTCAAACAATCTACACTTTGATCGTTCCCTGGAAGACCAGTAGTAGTTTCCGATGCACCTCTGGTGGCATTCTGTAATGTGTAGACTATCAGAGTGTTGATGAAACACAGTAATTGCATCCGGATTGAATAAAACAGTCACCATGCTCACTTTCCTCCATGGGAGTAATGTCTCTAACAGTCTACGCCTTGATCGTTCCCTGGAAGACCAGTTGAAGTTTCCGCTGAACTTCTGGATGCTTTCTGTAATCTGTGGACTATCAGAGTGTTGATGAAACACAGAAATTGCATCGGGATTGAATACGACAATCACCATGCGCACTTTCCTCCATGGGAGTAATGTCTCAAACAGTCTACACTTTGATCGTTGCCGGGAAGACCAGTAGAAGTTTCCGATGCACATCTCGTGGCATTCTGTAGTCTGTGGAGTATCAGAGTGTTGATGAAACACAGAAATTGCATCGGGATTGAATACAACAGTCACCATGCGCACTTTCCTTCATGGGAGTAATGTCCCAAACAGTCTACGCTTTGATCGTTCCCTGGAGGACCAGTAGTAGTTTCCGTTTAACATCTGGAGGCATTCTGTAGTCTGTGGACTATCAGAGTGTTGATGAAACTCAGAAATTGCATCGGGATTGAATACAACAGTCACCATGCGTACATACCGCCATAAAAGTAATGTCTCAAACAGTCTACGCTTTCACCGTTCCCTGGAGACCAGTAGTAGTTTCCGATGCACATCTCGTGGCATTCTGTAATCTGTGGACTATCAGAGTGTTGTTGAAACACAGAAAATGCCTCGGGATTGAATACAACAGTCACCATGCGCACTTTCCTCCATGGGAGTAATGTCTCAAAGAGTTTACGCTTTGATCGTTCCCTGGAAGACTAGTAGTAGTTTCTGATGCACATTTGGAGGCATTCCGTAATCTGTGGAGTATCAGAGTGTTGATAAAACACAGAAATTGCATCGGGATTGAATACAACAGTCACTATGCGCACATTCCTCCATGGGAGTAATGTCTCAAACAATCCACGCTTTGATCGTTCCCTGGAAGACCAGTAGCAGTTTCCGATGCACCTCTCGTGGCATTCTGTAATCTGTAGACTATCAGAGTGTTGATGAAACACAGTAATTGCATCCGGATTGAATAAAACACTCACCATGCTCACTTTCCTCCATGGGAGTAATGTCTCTAACAGTCTACGCTTTGATCGTTCCCTGGAAGACCAGTAGTAGTTTCCGATGAACTTCTGGAGGCTTTCTGTAATCTGTGGACTATCAGAGTGTTGATGAAACACAGAAATTGCATCGGGATTGAATACGACAGTCACCATGGGCACTTTCCTCCATGGGAGTAATGTCTCAAACAGTCTACGCTTTGATCGTTGCCGGGAAGACCAGTAGTAGTTTCCGATACACATCTCGTGGCATTCTGTAATCTGTGGACTATCAGAGTGTTGATGAAACACAGAAAATGCATCGGGATTGGATTCAACAGTCACCATGCGCACTTTCCTCCATGGGAGTAATGTCTCAAATAGTCTACGCTTTGATCGTTCCCTGGAAGACTAGTAGTAGTTTCCGATGCACATTTGGAGGCATTCTGTAATCTGTGGAGTATCAGAGTGTTGATGAAACACACAAATTGCATCGGGATTGAATACAACAGTCACCATGCGCACTTTCCTCCATGGGAGTAATGTCTCAAAGGGTCTACGCTTTGATCGTTCCCAGGAAGACCAGTAGTAGTTTCCGATGCACTTCTCGTGGCATTCTGTAATCTGTGGACTATCAGAGTGTTGATGAAACACAGAAAATGCATCGGGAATGAATACAACAGTCACCATGCGCACTTTCCTCCATGGGAGTAATGTCTCAAACAGTCTACGCTTTGATCGTTCCTTGGAAGACCAGTAGTAGTTTCCGATTAACATCTGGAGGCATTCTGTAATCTGTGGACTATCAGAGTGTTGATGAAACACAGAAATTGCATCGGGATTGAATACAACATTCTCCATGCGCAGTTCCCTCCATAGGAGTAATGTCTCAAACAGTCTACGCTTTGATCGTTCAGTGGAAGGCCAGTAGTAGTTTCAACTGCACATCTGGAGGCATTCTGTAATCTGTTGAGTATCAGAGTGTTGATGAAACACAGAAATTGCATCGGGATTGAATACAACAGTCACCATGCGCACTTTCCTCCATGGGAGTAATGTCTCAAAGGGTCTACGCTTTGATCGTTCCCAGGAAGACCAGTAGTAGTTTCCGATGCACTTCTCGTGGCATTCTGTAATCTGTGGACTATCAGAGTGTTGATGAAACACAGAAAATGCATCGGGATTGAATACAACAGTCACCATGCGCACTTTCCTCCATGGGAGTAATGTCTCAAAGAGTTTACGCTTTGATCGTTCCCTGGAAGACCAGTAGTAGTTTCCGATGCACATTTGGAGGCATTCTGTAATCTGTGGAGTATCAGAGTGTTGATAAAACACAGAAATTGCATCGGGATTGAATACAACAGTCACTATGCGCACATTCCTCCATGGGAGTAATGTCTCAAACAGTCTACGCTTTGATCGTTCCCTGGAAGAGCAGTAGTAGTTTCCGATGCACATCTGGAGGCATTCTTTAATCTGTGGACTATCAGAGTGTTGATGAAACACAGAAAATGCATCGGGATTGAATACAACAGTCACCATGCGCACTTTCCTCCACGGGAGTAATGTCTCAAACAATCTACGCTTTGATCGTTACCTGGAAGACCAGTAGTAGTTTCCGATGCACATTTGGAGGCATTCTGTAATCTGTGGATTATCAGAGTGTTGATGAAACACAGAAATTGCATCGGGATTGAATACAACAGTCACCATGAGTACATTCCTCCATAAAAGTAATGTCTTAAGCAGTCTACGCTTTGAAGGTTACCTGGAAGACCATTAGTAGTTTCCGATTCACATGTGGAGGCATTCTGTAATCTGTGGACTATCAGAGTGTTGATGAAACACAGAAATTGCATCGGGATTCAATACAACAGTCACCATGCGCTGTTTCTTACATAAAAGTAATGTCTCAAACAGTCTACGCTTTCATCGTTCCCTGGAGACCAGTAGTAGTTTCCGATGCACATCTAGTGGCATTCTGTAATCTGTGGTCTATCAGAGTGTTGATTAAACACTGTAAATGCATCGGGATTGAATACAACTGTCACCATGCGCCCTTTCCTCCATGGGAGTAATGTAACAAACAGCCTACGCTTTGTTCGTTAACTGGAAGACCAGTAGTAGTTTCCGATTAACATCTGGAGGCATTCTGTAATCTGTGGACAATCAGAGTGTTGATGAAACACAGAAATTGCATCTGGATTGAATACAACATTCTCCATGCGCAGTTCCCTCCATAGGAGTAATGTCTCAAACAGTCTACGCTTTCATCGTTCAGTGGGAGGCCAGTAGGAGTTTCAACTGCACATCTGGAGGCATTCTGTAATCTGTTGAGTATCAGAGTGTTGATGAAACACAGAAATTGCATCGGGATTGAATACAACAGTCACCATGCGCACTTTCCTCCATGGGAGTAATGTCTCAAAGAGTCTACGCTTTGATCGTTCCCGGGAAGACCAGTAATAGTTTCCGATGCACTTCTCGTGGCATTCTGTAATCTGTGGACTATCAGAGTGTTGATGAAACACAGAAAATGCATCGGGATTGAATACAACAGTCAACATGCGCACTTTCCTCCATGGGAGTAATGTCTCAAAGAGTTTACGTTTTGATCGTTCCCTGGATGACCAGTAGTAGTTTCCGATGCTCATTTGGAGGCATTCTGTAATCTGTGGAGTATTAGAGTGTTGATAAAACACAGAAATTGCATCGGGATTGAATACAACAGTCACGTTGCGCACATTCCTCCATGGGAGTAATGTCTCAAACAGTCTACGCTTTGATCGTTCCTGGAAGAGCAGTAGTAGTTTCCGATGCACATCTGGAGGCATTGTGTAATCTGTGGACTATCAGAGTGTTGATGAAACACAGAAAATGCATCGGGATTGAATACAACAGTCACCATGCGTACATTCCTCCATAAAAGTAATGTCTCAAACAGTCTACGCTTTAATGGTTTCCTGGAAGTCCCGTAGTAGTTTCCGATTCACATGTGGAGGCATTCTGTAATCTGTGGACTATCAGAGTGTTGATGAAACACAGAAATTGCATCGGGATTCAATACAACAGTCACCATGCGCTGTTTCTTACATAAAAGTAATATCTCAAACAGTCTACGCTTTCATCGTTCCCTGGAGACCAGTAGTAGTTTCCGATGCACATCTCGTGGCATTCTGTAATCTGTGGTCTATCAGAGTGTTGATGAAACACTGTAAATGCATCGGGATTGAATACAACTGTCACCATGCGCCCTTTCCTCAGTGGGAGTAATGTAACAAACAGCCTACGCTTTGATCGTTAACTGGAAGACCAGTTGTAGTTTCCGATTAACATCTGGAGGCATTCTGTAATCTGTGGACTATCAGAGTGTTGGTGAAACACAGAAATTGCATCGGTATTGAATACAACATTCTCCATGCGCAGTTCCCTCCATAGGAGTAATGTCTCAAACAGTCTACGCTTTGATCGTTCAGTGGAAGGCCAGTATTAGTTTCCACTGCACATCTTGAGGCATTCTGTAATCTGTTGAGTATCAGTGTGTTGATGAAACACAGAAATTGCATCGGGATTGAATACAACAGTCACCATGCGCACTTTCCTCCATGGGAGTAATGTCTCAAAGAGTCTACGCTTTGATCGTTCCCGGGAAGACCAGTAGTAGTTTCCGATGCACTTCTCGTGGCATTCTGTAATCTGTGGACTATCAGAGTGTTGATGAAACACAGAAAATGCATCGGGATTGAATACAACAGTCACCATGCGCACTTTCCTCCATGGGAGTAAAGTCACAAAGAGTTTACGCTTTGATCGTTCCCTGGAAGACCAGTAGTAGTTTCCGATGCACATTAGCAGGCATTATGAAATCTGTGGAGTAACAGAGTGTTGATAAAACACAGAAATAGCATCGGGATTGAATACAACAGTCACCATGCGCAGTTTCCTCCATGGGAGTAATGTCTCAAACAGTCTACGATTTGATCGTTCCCTGGAAGACCAGTAGTAGTTTCCGATGCACATCTGGAGGCATTCTGTAATCTGTTGAGTATCAGTGTGTTGATGAAACACAGAAATTGCATCGGGATTGAATACAACAGTCACCATGCGCACTTTCCTCCATGGGAGTAATGTCTCAAAGAGTCTACGCTTTGATCGTTCCCGGGAAGACCAGTAGTAGTTTCCGATGCACTTCTCGTGGCATTCTGTAATCTGTGGACTATCAGAGTGTTGATGAAACACAGAAATTGCATCGGGATTGAATACAACAGTCACCATGCGCACTTTCCTCCATGGGAGTAATGTCCCAAACAGTCTACGCTTTTATCGTTCCCTGGATGACCAGTAGTAGTTTCCGATTAACATCTGGAGGCATTCTGTAATCTGTGGACTATCACAATGTTGATGAAACAAAGATATTGCATCGGGATTGAATACAACATTCTCCATGCGCAGTTTCCTCCATGGGAGTAATGTCTCAAACAGTCTACGATTTGATCGTTCAGTGGAAGGCCAGTAGTAGTTTCAACTGCACATCTGGAGGCATTCTGTAATCTGTTGAGTATCAGAGTGTTGAAGAAACACAGAAATGGCATCGGGATTGAATACAACATTCTCCATGCGCAGTTTCCTCCATGGGAGTAATGTCTCAAAGAGTCTACGCTTTGATCGTTCCCGGGAAGACCAGTAGTAGTTTCCGATGCACTTCTCGTGGCATTCTGTAATCTGTGGACTATCAGAGTGTTGATGAAACACAGAAAATGCATCGGGATTGAATACAACAGTCACCATGCGCACTTTCCTCCATGGGAGTAAAGTCACAAAGAGTTTACGCTTTGATCGTTCCCTGGAAGACCAGTAGTAGTTTCCGATGCACATTTGGAGGCATTATGAAATCTGTGGAGTAACAGAGTGTTGATAAAACACAGAAATAGCATCGGGATTGAATACAACAGTCACCATGCGCAGTTTCCTCCATGGGAGTAATGTCTCAAACAGTCTTCGCTTTGATCGTTCCCTGGAAGACCAGTAGTAGTTTCCGATTAACATCTGGAGGCATTCTGTAATCTTTGGACTATCAGAGTGTTGATGAAACACAGAAATTGCATCGGGATTGAATACCACAGTCACCATGCGTACATTCCTCCATAAAAGTAATGTCTCAAACAGTCTACGCTTTGATGGTTTCCTGGAAGACCAGTAGTAGATTCCGATTCACATGTGGAGGCATTCTGTAATCTGTGGACTATCAGAGTGTTGATGAAACACAGAAAATGCATCGGGATTGAATACAACAGTCACCATGCGCACTTTCCTCCACGGGAGTAATGTCTCAAACAATCTACGCTTTGATCGTTCCCTGGAAGACCAGTAGTAGTTTCCGATGCACCTCTGGTGGCATTCTGTAATCTGTAGACTATCAGAGTGTTGATGAAACACAGTAATTGCATCCGGATTGAATAAAACACTCACCATGCTCACTTTCCTCCATGGGAGTAAAGTCTCTAAGAGTCTACGCTTTGATCGTTCCCTGGAAGACCAGTAGTAGTTTCCGATGAACTTCTGGAGGCTTTCTGTCATGTGTGGACTATCGGAGTGTTGATGAAACACAGAAATTGTATCGGGATTGAATACTGCCGTCACCATGCGCACTTTCCTCCATGGAAGTAATGTCTCAAACAGTCTACGCTTTGATCGTTCCCTGGAAGACCAGTAGTAGTTTCCGATTAACATCTGGAGGCATTCTGTAATCTGTGGACTATCAGATTGTTGATGAAACACAGAAATTGCATCGGGATTGAATACAACAGTCACCATGCGCACATTCCTCCATAAAAGTAATGTCTCAAACAGTCTACGCTTTGATGGTTTCCTGGAAGACTAGTAGTAGTTTCCGATTCACATGTGGAGGCATTCTGTAATCTGTGGACTATCAGAGTGTTGATGAAACACAGAAATTGCATCGGGATTCAATACAACAGTCACCATGCGCTGTTTCTTACATAAAAGTAATGTCTCAAACAGTCTACGCTTTCATCGTTCCCTGGAGACCAGTAGTAGTTTCCGATGCACATCTCGTGGCATTCTGTAATCTGTGGTCTATCAGAGTGTTGATGAAACACTGTAAATGCATCGGGATTGAATACAACAGTCACCATGCGCACTTTCCTCCATGGGAGTAATGTCTCAAAGAGTCTACGTTTGGTCGTTCCCGGGAAGACCAGTAGTAGTTTCCGATGCACCTCTGGTGGCATTCTGTAATCTGTAGACTATCAGAGTGTTGATGAAACACAGTAATTGCATCGGGATTGAATACAACAGTCACCATGCGCACTTTCCTCCATGGGAGTAATGTCCCAAACAGTCTACGCTTTGATCGTTCCCTGGAAGACCTGTAGTAGTTTCCGATTAACATCTGGAGGCATTTTGTAATCTGTGGAATATCAGAGTGTTGATGAAACACAGAAATTGCATCGGGATTGAATACGACAGTCACCATGCGCACTTTCCTCCATGGGAGTAATGTCCCAAACAGTCTACGCTTTGATCGTTCCCTGGAAGTCCTGTAGTAGTTTCCGATTAACATCTGGAGGCATTTTGTAATCTGTGGAATATCAGAGTGTTGATGAAACACAGAAATTGCATCGGGATTGAATACAACTTTCTCCATGCGCAGTTTCCTCCATGGGAGTAATGTCTCAAAGAGTCTACGCTTTGATCGTTCCCGGGAAGAACAGTAGTAGTTTCCGATGCACTTCTCGTGGCAATCTGTAATCTGTGGACTATCAGAGTGTTGATGAAACACAGAAAATGCATCGGGATTTAATACAACAGTCACCATGCGTACATTCCTCCATAAAAGTAATGTCTCAAACAGTCTACGCTTTGATGGTTTCCTGGAAGACCAGTAGTAGTTTCCGATTCACATCGGTAGGCATTCTGTAATCTGTGGACTATCAGAGTGTTGATGAAACACAGAAAATGCATCGGGATTGAATACAACAGTCACCATGCGCACTTTCCTCCACGGGAGTAATGTCTCAAACAATCTACGCTTTGATCGTTCCCTGGAAGACCAGTAGTAGTTTCCGATACACCTCTGGTGGCATTCTGTAATCTGTAGACTATCAGAGTGTTGATGAAACACAGAAAATGCATCGGGATTGAATACAACAGTCACCATGCGCACTTTCCTCCATGGGAGTAATGTCTCAAAGAGTTTACGCTTTGATCGTTCCGTGGAAGACCAGTAGTAGTTTCCGATGCACATATGGAGGCATTCTGTAATCTGTGGAGTATCAGAGTGTTGATAAAACACAGAAATTGCATCGGGATTGAATACAACAGTCACCATGCGCAGTTTCCTCCATGGGAGTAATGTCTCAAACAGTCTACGCTTTGATCGTTCCCTGGAAGAGCAGTAGTAGTTTCCGAAGCACATCTGGAGGCATTCTGTAATCTGTGGACTATCAGAGTGTTGATGAAACACAGAAATTGCTTCGGGATTGAATACAACAGTCACAATGCGCACTTTCCCCCATTGGAGTAATTCTCAAGCAGTCTACGGACTGATCGTTCCCTGGAAGACCAGTAGTATTTCCTATGCACATCTGGTCGCATTCTGTAATCTGTGGACTATCAGAGTATTGACGAAACACAGAAATTGCATCGGGATTGAATACAACAGTCACCATGCGCACTTTCCTCCATGGGAGTAATGTCCCAAACAGTCTACGCTTTTATCGTTCCCTGGATGACCAGTAGTAGTTTCCGATTAACATCTGGAGGCATTCTGTAATCTGTGGACTATCAGAATGTTGATGAAACACAGATATTGCAACGGGATTGAATACAACATTCTCCATGCGCAGTTTCCTCCATGGGAGTAATGTCTCAAACAGTCTACGATTTGATCGTTCAGTGGAAGGCCGGTAGTAGTTTCAACTGCACATCTGGAGGCATTCTGTAATCTGTTGAGTATCAGAGTGTTGAAGAAACATAGAAATGGCATCGGGATTGAATACAACATTCTCCATGCGCAGTTTCCTCCATGGGAGTAATGTCTCAAGCAGTCTACGCTTTGATCGTTCCCTGGAAGACCAGTAGTAGTTTCCGATTAACATCTGGAGGCATTCTGTAATCTGTGGACTATCAGAGTGTTGATGAAACACAGAAATTGCATCGGGATTGAATACAACAGTCACCATGCGTACAGTCCTCCATAAAAGTAATGTCTCAAACAGTCTACGCTTTGATGGTTTCCTGGAAGACCAGTAGTAGATTCCGATTCACATGTGGAGGCATTCTGTAATCTGTGGACTATCAGAGTGTTGATGAAACACAGAAAATGCATCGGGATTGAATACAACAGTCACCATGCGCACTTTCCTCCACGGGAGTAATGTCTCAAACAATCTACGCTTTGATCGTTCCCTGGAAGACCAGTAGTAGTTTCCGATGCACCTCTGGTGGCATTCTGTAATCTGTAGACTATCAGAGTGTTGATGAAACACAGTAATTGCATCCGGATTGAATAAAACACTCACCATGCTCACTTTCCTCCATGGGAGTAAAGTCTCTAAGAGTCTACGCTTTGATCGTTCCCTGGAAGACCTGTAGTAGTTTCCGATTAACATCTGGAGGCATTTTGTAATCTGTGGAATATCAGAGTGTTGATGAAACACAGAAATTGCATCGGGATTGAATACGACAGTCACCATGCGCACTTTCCTCCATGGGAGTAATGTCCCAAACAGTCTACGCTTTGATCGTTCCCTGGAAGTCCTGTAGTAGTTTCCGATTAACATCTGGAGGCATTTTGTAATCTGTGGAATATCAGAGTGTTGATGAAACACAGAAATTGCATCGGGATTGAATACAACTTTCTCCATGCGCAGTTTCCTCCATGGGAGTAATGTCTCAAAGAGTCTACGCTTTGATCGTTCCCGGGAAGAACAGTAGTAGTTTCCGATGCACTTCTCGTGGCAATCTGTAATCTGTGGACTATCAGAGTGTTGATGAAACACAGAAAATGCATCGGGATTTAATACAACAGTCACCATGCGTACATTCCTCCATAAAAGTAATGTCTCAAACAGTCTACGCTTTGATGGTTTCCTGGAAGACCAGTAGTAGTTTCCGATTCACATCGGTAGGCATTCTGTAATCTGTGGACTATCAGAGTGTTGATGAAACACAGAAAATGCATCGGGATTGAATACAACAGTCACCATGCGCACTTTCCTCCACGGGAGTAATGTCTCAAACAATCTACGCTTTGATCGTTCCCTGGAAGACCAGTAGTAGTTTCCGATACACCTCTGGTGGCATTCTGTAATCTGTAGACTATCAGAGTGTTGATGAAACACAGAAAATGCATCGGGATTGAATACAACAGTCACCATGCGCACTTTCCTCCATGGGAGTAATGTCTCAAAGAGTTTACGCTTTGATCGTTCCGTGGAAGACCAGTAGTAGTTTCCGATGCACATATGGAGGCATTCTGTAATCTGTGGAGTATCAGAGTGTTGATAAAACACAGAAATTGCATCGGGATTGAATACAACAGTCACCATGCGCAGTTTCCTCCATGGGAGTAATGTCTCAAACAGTCTACGCTTTGATCGTTCCCTGGAAGAGCAGTAGTAGTTTCCGAAGCACATCTGGAGGCATTCTGTAATCTGTGGACTATCAGAGTGTTGATGAAACACAGAAATTGCTTCGGGATTGAATACAACAGTCACAATGCGCACTTTCCCCCATTGGAGTAATTCTCAAGCAGTCTACGGACTGATCGTTCCCTGGAAGACCAGTAGTATTTCCTATGCACATCTGGTCGCATTCTGTAATCTGTGGACTATCAGAGTATTGACGAAACACAGAAATTGCATCGGGATTGAATACAACAGTCACCATGCGCACTTTCCTCCATGGGAGTAATGTCCCAAACAGTCTACGCTTTTATCGTTCCCTGGATGACCAGTAGTAGTTTCCGATTAACATCTGGAGGCATTCTGTAATCTGTGGACTATCAGAATGTTGATGAAACACAGATATTGCAACGGGATTGAATACAACATTCTCCATGCGCAGTTTCCTCCATGGGAGTAATGTCTCAAACAGTCTACGATTTGATCGTTCAGTGGAAGGCCGGTAGTAGTTTCAACTGCACATCTGGAGGCATTCTGTAATCTGTTGAGTATCAGAGTGTTGAAGAAACATAGAAATGGCATCGGGATTGAATACAACATTCTCCATGCGCAGTTTCCTCCATGGGAGTAATGTCTCAAGCAGTCTACGCTTTGATCGTTCCCTGGAAGACCAGTAGTAGTTTCCGATTAACATCTGGAGGCATTCTGTAATCTGTGGACTATCAGAGTGTTGATGAAACACAGAAATTGCATCGGGATTGAATACAACAGTCACCATGCGTACAGTCCTCCATAAAAGTAATGTCTGAAACAGTCTACGCTTTGATGGTTTCCTGGAAGACCAGTAGTAGATTCCGATTCACATGTGGAGGCATTCTGTAATCTGTGGACTATCAGAGTGTTGATGAAACACAGAAAATGCATCGGGATTGAATACAACAGTCACCATGCGCACTTTCCTCCACGGGAGTAATGTCTCAAACAATCTACGCTTTGATCGTTCCCTGGAAGACCAGTAGTAGTTTCCGATGCACCTCTGGTGGCATTCTGTAATCTGTAGACTATCAGAGTGTTGATGAAACACAGTAATTGCATCCGGATTGAATAAAACACTCACCATGCTCACTTTCCTCCATGGGAGTAAAGTCTCTAAGAGTCTACGCTTTGATCGTTCCCTGGAAGACCAGTAGTAGTTTCCGATGAACTTCTGGAGGCTTTCTGTCTTCTGTGGACTATCAGAGTGTTGATGAAACACAGAAATTGCATCGGGATTGAATACAGCCGTCACCATGCGCACTTTCCTCCATGGAAGTAATGTCTCAAACAGCCTACGATTTGATCGTTCCCTGGAAGACCAGTAGTAGTTTCCGATTAACATCTGGAGGCATTCTGTAATCTGTGGACTATCAGATTGTTGATGAAACACAGAAATTGCATCGGGATTGAATACAACAGTCACCATGCGTACATTCCTCCATAAAAGTAATGTCTCAAACAGTCTACGCTTTGATGGTTTCCTGGAAGACTAGTAGTAGTTTCCGATTCACATGTGGAGGCAATCTGTAATCTGTGGACTATCAGAGTGTTGATGAAACACAGAAATTGCATCGGGATTCAATACAACAGTCACCATGCGCTGTTTCTTACATAAAAGTAATGTCTCAAACAGTCTACGCTTTCATCGTTCCCTTGAGACCAGTAGTAGTTTCCGATGCACATCTCGTGGCATTCTGAAATCTGTGGTCTATCAGAGTGTTGATGAAACACTGTAAATGCATCGGGATTGAATACAACAGTCACCATGCGCACTTTCCTCCATGGGAGTAATGTCTCAAAGGGTCTACGTTTGGTCGTTCCCGGGAAGACCAGTAGTAGTTTCCGATGCACCTCTGGTGGCATTCTGTAATCTGTAGACTATCAGAGTGTTGATGAAACACAGTAATTGCATCGGGATTGAATACAACAGTCACCATGCGAACTTTCCTCCATGGGAGTAATGTCCCAAACAGTCTACGCTTTGATCGTTCCCTGGAAGACCTGTAGTAGTTTCCGATTAACATCTGGAGGCATTTTGTAATCTGTGGAATATCAGAGTGTTGATGAAACACAGAAATTGCATCGGGATTGAATACGACAGTCACCATGCGCACTTTCCTCCATGGGAGTAATGTCCCAAACAGTCTACGCTTTGATCGTTCCCTGGAAGTCCTGTAGTAGTTTCCGATTAACATCTGGAGGCGTTTTGTATTCTGTGGAATATCAGAGTGTTGATGAAACACAGAAATTGCATCGGGATTGAATACAACATTCTCCATGCGCAGTTTCCTCCATGGGAGTAATGTCTCAAAGAGTCTACGCTTTGATCGTTCCTTGGAAGAACAGTAGTAGTTTCCGATTCACTTCTCGTGGCATTCTGTAATCTCTGGACAATCAGAGTGTTGATGAAACACAGAAAATGCATCGGGATTGAATACAACAGTCACCATGCGCACTTTCCTCCATGGGAGTAATGTCTCAAAGAGTTTACGCTTTGATCGTTCCCTGGAAGACCAGTAGTAGTTTCCGATGCACATCTGGAGGCACTCTGTAATCTGTGGAGTATCAGAGTGTTGATAAAACACAAAAATTGCATCGGGATTGAATACAACAGTCACCATGCGCAGTTTCCTCCATGGGAGTAATGTCTCAAACAGTCTACGCTTTGATCGTTCCCTGGAAGACCAGTAGTAGTTTCCGATGCACATCTGGAGGCATTCTGTAATCTGTGGACTATCAGAGTGTTGATGAAACACAGAAATTGCTTCGGGATTGAATACAACAGTCACAATGCGCACTTTCCCCCATAGGAGTAATACTCAAGCAGTCTACGCATTGATCGTTCCCTGGAAGACCAGTAGTATTTCCTATGCACATCTGGTGGCATTCTGTAATCTGTGGACTATCAGAGTGTTGATGAAACACAGAAATTGCATCGGGATTGAATACAGCAGTCACCATGCGCACTTTCCTCCATGGGAGTAATGTCCCAAACAGTCTACGCTTTTATCGTTCCCTGGATGACCAGTAGTAGTTTCCGATTAACATCTGGAGGCATTCTGTAATCTGTGGACTATCAGAATGTTGATGAAACACAGATATTGCATCGGGATTGAATACAACATTCTCCATGCGCAGTTTCCTCCATGGGAGTAATGTCTCAAACAGTCTACGATTTGATCGTTCAGTGGAAGGCCAGTAGTAGTTTCAACTGCACATCTGGAGGCATTCTGTAATCTGTTGAGTATCAGAGTGTTGAAGAAACACAGAAATGGCATCGGGATTGAATACAACATTCTCCATGCGCAGTTTCCTCCATGGGAGTAATGTCTCAAACAGTCTACGCTTTGATCGTTCCCTGGAAGACCAGTAGTAGTTTCCGATTAACATCTGGAGGCATTCTGTAATCTGTGGACTATCAGACTGTTGATGAAACACAGAAATTGCATCGGGATTGAATACAACAGTCACCATGCGTACATTCCTCCATAAAAGTAATGTCTCAAACAGTCTACGCTTTGATGGTTTCCTGGAAGACCAGTAGTAGATTCCGATTCACATGTGGAGGCATTCTGTAATCTGTGGACTATCAGAGTGTTGATGAAACACAGAAAATGCATCGGGATTGAATACAACAGTCACCATGCGCACTTTCCTCCACGGGAGTAATGTCTCAAACAATCTACGCTTTGATCGTTCCCTGGAAGACCAGTAGTAGTTTCCGATGAACTTCTGGAGGCTTTCTGTCATCTGTGGACTATCAGAGTGTTGATGAAACACAGAAATTGCATCGGGATTGAATACAGCCGTCACCATGCGCACTTTCCTCCATGGAAGTAATGTCTCAAACAGTCTACGCTTTGATCGTTCCCTGGAAGACCAGTAGTAGTTTCCGATTAACATCTGGAGGCATTCTGTAATCTGTGGACTATCAGATTGTTGATGAAACACAGAAATTGCATCGGGATTGAATACAACAGTCACCATGCGTACATTCCTCCATAAAAATAATGTCTCAAACTGTCTACGCTTTGATGGTTTCCTGGAAGACTAGTAGTAGTTTCCGATTCACATGTGGAGGCATTCTGTAATCTGTGGACTATCAGAGTGTTGATGAAACACAGAAATTGCATCGGGATTCAATACAACAGTCACCATGCGCTGTTTCTTACGTAAAAGTAATGTCTCAAACAGTCTACGCTTTCATCGTTCCCTGGAGACCAGTAGTAGTTTCCGATGCACATCTCGTGGCATTCTGTAATCTGTGGTCTATCAGAGTGTTGATGAAACACTGTAAATGCATCGGGATTGAATACAACAGTCACCATGCGCACTTTCCTCCATGGGAGTAATGTCTCAAAGAGTCTACGTTTGGTCGTTCCCGGGAAGACCAGTAGTAGTTTCCGATGCACCTCTGGTGGCATTCTGTAATCTGTGGAATATCAGAGTGTCGATGAAACACAGAAATTGCATCGGGATTGAATACGACAGTCACCATGCGCACTTTCCTCCATGGGAGTAATGTCCCAAACAGTCTACGCTTTGATCGTTCCCTGGAAGTCCTGTAGTAGTTTCCGATTAACATCTGGAGGCATTTTGTAATCTGTGGAATATCAGAGTGTTGATGAAACACAGAAATTGCATCGGGATTGAATACGACAGTCACCATGCGCACTTTCCTCCATGGGAGTAATGTCCCAAACAGTCTACGCTTTGATCGTTCCCTGGAAGTCCTGTAGTAGTTTCCGATTAACATCTGGAGGCATTTTGTAATTTGTGGAATATCAGAGTGTTGATGAAACACAGTAATTGCATCGGGATTGAATACAACAGTCACCATGCGCACTTTCCTCCATGGGAGTAATGTCTCAAAGAGTTTACGCTTTGATCGTTCCCTGGAAGACCAGTAGTAGTTTCCGATGCACATTTGGAGGCATTCTGTAATCTGTGGAGTATCAGAGTGTTGATAAAACACAGAAATAGCATCGGGATTGAATACAACGGTCACCATGCGCACTTTCCTTCATGGGAGTAATGTCCCAAACAGTCTACGCTTTGATCGTTCCCTGGAGGACCAGTAGTAGTTTCCGATTAACATCTGGAGGCATTTTGTAAACTGTGGACTATCAGAGTGTTGATGAAAAACAGAAATTGCATCGGGATTGAATACAACATTCTCCATGCGCAGTTTCCTCCATGGGAGTAATGTCTCAAACAGTCTTTGCTTTGATCGTTCCCTGGAAGACCAGTAGTAGTTTCCGATTAACATCTGGAGGCATTCTGTAATCTGTGGACTATCAGAGTGTTGCTGAAACACAGAAATTGCATCGGGATTGAATACAACAGTCACCATGCGTACATTCCTCCATAAAAGTTATGTCTCAAACAGTCTACGCTTTGATGGTTTCCTGGAAGACCAGTAGTAGTTTCCGATTCACATGTGGAGGCATTCTGTAATCTGTGGACTATCGGAGTGTTGATGAAACACAGGAAATGCATCGGGATTTAATACAACAGTCACCATGCCCACTTTCCTCCATGGGAGTAATGTCTCAAACAATCTACGCTTTGATCGTTCCCTGGAAGACCAGTAGTAGTTTCCGATACACCTCTGGTGGCATTCTGTAATCTGTAGACTATCAGAGTGTTGATGAAACACAGTAATTGCATCCGGATTGAATAAAACACTCACCATGCTCACTTTCCTCCATGGGAGTAATGTCTCTAACAGTCTACGCTTTGATCGTTCCCTGGAAGACCAGTAGTAGTTTCCGATGAACTTCTGGAGGCTTTCTGTAATCTGTGGACTATCAGAGTGTTTATGAAACACAGAAATTGCATCGGGATTGAATACGACAGTCACCATGCGCACTTTCCTCCATGGGAGTAATGTCTCAAACAGTCTACGATTTGATCGTTCCTGGGAGGACCAGTAGTAGTTTCCGATGCACATCTCGTGGCATTCTGTAATCTGTGGAGTATCAGAGTGTTGATAAAACACAGAAATTGCATCGGGATTGAATACAACAGTCACTATGCGCACATTCCTCCATGGGAGTAATGTCTCAAACAGTCTACGCTTTGATCGTTCCCTGTAAGAGCAGTAGTAGTTTCCGATGCACATCTGGAGGCATTCTGTAATCTGTGGACTATCAGAGTGTTGATAAAACACAGAAAATGCATCGGGATTGAATACAACATTCTCCATGCGCAGTTTCCTCCATGGGAGTAATGTCTCAAACAGTCTACGCTTTGATCGTTCCCTGGAGGACCAGTAGTAGTTTCCGATTAACATCTGGAGGCATTTTGTAAACTGTGGACTATCAGAGTGTTGATGAAACACAGAAATTGCATCAAGATTGAATACAACAGTCACCATGCGTACATTCCTCCATAAAAGTAATGTCTTAAACAGTCTACGCTCTGATGGTTTCCTGGAAGACCAGTAGTAGTTTCCGATTCACATGTGGAGGCATTCTGTAATCTGTGGACTATCAGAGTGTTGATGAAACACAGAAATTGCATCGGGATTCAATACAACAGTCACCATGCGCTGTTTCTTACATAAAAGTAATGTCTCAAACAGTCTACGCTTTCATCGTTCCCTGGAGACCAGTAGTAGTTTCCGATGCACATCTCGTGGCATTCTGTAATCTGTGGTCTATCAGAGTGTTGATTAAACACTGTAAATGCATCGGGATTGAATACAACAGTCACCATGCGCACTTTCCTCAACGGGAGTAATGTCTCAAACAATCTACGCTTTGATCGTTCCCTGGAAGACCAGTAGTAGTTTCCGATGCACATCTCGTGGCATTCTGTAATCTGTGGTCTATCAGAGTGTTGATTAAACTCTGTAAATGCATCGGGATTGAATACAACCGTCACCATGCGCCCTTTCCTCCATGGGAGTAATGTAACAAACAGCCTACGCTTTGATCGTTAACTGGAAGACCAGTAGTAGTTTCCGATTAACATCTGGAGGCATTCTGTAATCTGTGGACTATCAGAGTGTTGATGAAACACAGAAATTGCATTGGGATTGAATACAACATTCTCCATGCGCAGTTCCCTCCATAGGAGTAATGTCTCAAACAGTCTACGCTTTGATCGTTCTGTGGAAGGCCAGTAGTAGTTTCAACTGCACATCTGGAGGCATTCTGTAATCTGTTGAGTATCAGAGTGTTGATGAAACACAGAAATTGCATCGGGATTGAATACAACAGTCACCATGCGCACTTTCCTCCATGGGACTAATGTCTCAAAGAATTTACGCTTTGATCGTTCCCTGGAAGACCAGTAGTAGTTTCCGATGCACATTTGGAGGCATTCTGTAATCTGTGGAGTATTAGAGTGTTGATAAAACACAGAAATTGCATCGGGATTGAATACAACAGTCACTATGCGCTCATTCCTCCATGGGAGTAATGTCTCAAACAGTCTACGCTTTGATCGGTCCCTGGAAGAGCAGTAGTAGTTTCCGATGCACATCTGTAGGCATTGTGTAATCTGTGGACTATCAGAGTGTTGATGAAACACAGAAAATGCATCGGGATTGAATACAACAGTCACCATGCGCACTTTCCTCCACGGGAGTAATGTCTCAAACAATCTACTCTTTGATCGTTCCCTGGAAGACCAGTAGTAGTATCGGATGCACATTTGGAGGCATTCTGTATTCTGTGGAGTATCAGAGTGTTGATGAAACACAGAAATTGCTTCGGGATTGAATACAACAGTCACAATGCGCACTTTCCCCCATAGGAGTAATACTCAAGCAGTCTACGCATTGATCGTTCCCTGGAAGACCAGTAGTATTTCCTATGCACATCTGGTGGCATTCTGTAATCTGTGGACTATCAGAGTATTGATGAAACACAGAAATTGCATCGGGATTGAATACAGCAGTCACCATGCGCACTTTCCTCCATGGGAGTAATGTCCCAAACAGTCTACGCTTTTATCGTTCCCTGGATGACCAGTAGTAGTTTCCGATTAACATCTGGAGGCATTCTGTAATCTGTGGACTATCAGAATGTTGATGAAACACAGATATTGCATCGGGATTGAATACAACATTCTCCATGCGCAGTTTCCTCCATGGGAGTAATGTCTCAAACAGTCTACGATTTGATCGTTCAGTGGAAGGCCAGTAGTAGTTTCAACTGCACATCTGGAGGCATTCTGTAATCTGTTGAGTATCAGAGTGTTGAAGAAACACAGAAATGGCATCGGGATTGAATACAACATTCTCCATGCGCAGTTTCCTCCATGGGAGTAATGTCTCAAACAGTCTACGCTTTGATCGTTCCCTGGAAGACCAGTAGTAGTTTCCGATTAACATCTGGAGGCATTCTGTAATCTGTGGACTATCAGACTGTTGATGAAACACAGAAATTGCATCGGGATTGAATACAACAGTCACCATGCGTACATTCCTCCATAAAAGTAATGTCTCAAACAGTCTACGCTTTGATGGTTTCCTGGAAGACCAGTAGTAGATTCCGATTCACATGTGGAGGCATTCTGTAATCTGTGGACTATCAGAGTGTTGATGAAACACAGAAAATGCATCGGGATTGAATACAACAGTCACCATGCGCACTTTCCTCCACGGGAGTAATGTCTCAAACAATCTACGCTTTGATCGTTCCCTGGAAGACCAGTAGTAGTTTCCGATGCACCTCTGGTGGCATTCTGTAATCTGTAGACTATCAGAGTGTTGATGAAACACAGTAATTGCATCCGGATTGAATAAAACACTCACCATGCTCACTTTCCTCCATGGGAGTAAAGTCTCTAAGAGTCTACGCTTTGATCGTTCCCTGGAAGACCAGTAGTAGTTTCCGATGAACTTCTGGAGGCTTTCTGTCATCTGTGGACTATCAGAGTGTTGATGAAACACAGAAATTGCATCGGGATTGAATACAGCCGTCACCATGCGCACTTTCCTCCATGGAAGTAATGTCTCAAACAGTCTACGCTTTGATCGTTCCCTGGAAGACCAGTAGTAGTTTCCGATTAACATCTGGAGGCATTCTGTAATCTGTGGACTATCAGATTGTTGATGAAACACAGAAATTGCATCGGGATTGAATACAACAGTCACCATGCGTACATTCCTCCATAAAAGTAATGTCTCAAACTGTCTACGCTTTGATTGTTTCCTGGAAGACTAGTAGTAGTTTCCGATTCACATGTGGAGGCATTCTGTAATCTGTGGACTATCAGAGTGTTGATGAAACACAGAAATTGCATCGGGATTCAATACAACAGTCACCATGCGCTGTTTCTTACGTAAAAGTAATGTCTCAAACAGTCTACGCTTTCATCGTTCCCTGGAGACCAGTAGTAGTTTCCGATGCACATCTCGTGGCATTCTGTAATCTGTGGTCTATCAGAGTGTTGATGAAACACTGTAAATGCATCGGGATTGAATACAACAGTCACCATGCACACTTTCCTCCATGGGAGTAATGTCTCAAAGAGTCTACGTTTGGTCGTTCCCGGGAAGACCAGTAGTAGTTTCCGATGCACCTCTGGTGGCATTCTGTAATCTGTGGAATATCAGAGTGTCGATGAAACACAGAAATTGCATCGGGATTGAATACGACAGTCACCATGCGCACTTTCCTCCATGGGAGTAATGTCCCAAACAGTCTACGCTTTGATCGTTCCCTGGAAGTCCTGTAGTAGTTTCCGATTAACATCTGGAGGCATTTTGTAATCTGTGGAATATCAGAGTGTTGATGAAACACAGAAGTTGCATCGGGATTGAATACGACAGTCACCATGCGCACTTTCCTCCATGGGAGTAATGTCCCAAACAGTCTACGCTTTGATCGTTCCCTGGAAGTCCTGTAGTAGTTTCCGATTAACATCTGGAGGCATTTTGTAATCTGTGGAATATCAGAGTGTTGATGAAACACAGTAATTGCATCGGGATTGAATACAACAGTCACCATGCGCACTTTCCTCCATGGGAGTACTGTCTCAAAGAGTTTACGCTTTGATCGTTCCCTGGAAGACCAGTAGTAGTTTCCGATGCACATTTGGAGGCATTCTGTAATCTGTGGAGTATCAGAGTGTTGATAAAACACAGAAATAGCATCGGGATTGAATACAACGGTCACCATGCGCACTTTCCTTCATGGGAGTAATGTCCCAAACAGTCTACGCTTTGATCGTTCCCTGGAGGACCAGTAGTAGTTTCCGATTAACATCTGGAGGCATTTTGTAAACTGTGGACTATCAGAGTGTTGATGAAAAACAGAAATTGCATCGGGATTGAATACAACATTCTCCATGCGCAGTTTCCTCCATGGGAGTAATGTCTCAAACAGTCTTTGCTTTGATCGTTCCCTGGAAGACCAGTAGTAGTTTCCGATTAACATCTGGAGGCATTCTGTAATCTGTGGACTATCAGAGTGTTGCTGAAACACAGAAATTGCATCGGGATTGAATACAACAGTCACCATGCGTACATTCCTCCATAAAAGTTATGTCTCAAACAGTCTACGCTTTGATGGTTTCCTGGAAGACCAGTAGTAGTTTCCGATTCACATGTGGAGGCATTCTGTAATCTGTGGACTATCGGAGTGTTCATGAAACACAGGAAATGCATCGGGATTTAATACAACAGTCACCATGCCCACTTTCCTCCATGGGAGTAATGTCTCAAACAATCTACGCTTTGATCGTTCCCTGGAAGACCAGTAGTAGTTTCCGATACACCTCTGGTGGCATTCTGTAATCTGTAGACTATCAGAGTGTTGATGAAACACAGTAATTGCATCCGGATTGAATAAAACACTCACCATGCTCACTTTCCTCCATGGGAGTAATGTCTCTAACAGTCTACGCTTTGATCGTTCCCTGGAAGACCAGTAGTAGTTTCCGATGAACTTCTGGAGGCTTTCTGTAATCTGTGGACTATCAGAGTGTTTATGAAACACAGAAATTGCATCGGGATTGAATACGACAGTCACCATGCGCACTTTCCTCCATGGGAGTAATGTCTCAAACAGTCTACGATTTGATCGTTCCTGGGAGGACCAGTAGTAGTTTCCGATGCACATCTCGTGGCATTCTGTAATCTGTGGAGTATCAGAGTGTTGATAAAACACAGAAATTGCATCGGGATTGAATACAACAGTCACTATGCGCACATTCCTCCATGGGAGTAATGTCTCAAACAGTCTACGCTTTGATCGTTCCCTGTAAGAGCAGTAGTAGTTTCCGATGCACATCTGGAGGCATTCTGTAATCTGTGGACTATCAGAGTGTTGATAAAACACAGAAAATGCATCGGGATTGAATACAACATTCTCCATGCGCAGTTTCCTCCATGGGAGTAATGTCTCAAACAGTCTACGCTTTGATCGTTCCCTGGAGGACCAGTAGTAGTTTCCGATTAACATCTGGAGGCATTTTGTAAACTGTGGACTATCAGAGTGTTGATGAAACACAGAAATTGCATCAAGATTGAATACAACAGTCACCATGCGTACATTCCTCCATAAAAGTAATGTCTTAAACAGTCTACGCTCTGATGGTTTCCTGGAAGACCAGTAGTAGTTTCCGATTCACATGTGGAGGCATTCTGTAATCTGTGGACTATCAGAGTGTTGATGAAACACAGAAAATGCATCGGGATTGAATACAACAGTCACCATGCGCACTTTCCTCCACGGGAGTAATGTCTCAAACAATCTACGCTTTGATCGTTCCCTGGAAGACCAGTAGTAGTTTCCGATGCACCTCTGGTGGCATTCTGTAATCTGTAGACTATCAGAGTGTTGATGAAACACAGTAATTGCATCCGGATTGAATAAAACACTCACCATGCTCACTTTCCTCCATGGGAGTAAAGTCTCTAAGAGTCTACGCTTTGATCGTTCCCTGGAAGACCAGTAGTAGTTTCCGATGAACTTCTGGAGGCTTTCTGTCATCTGTGGACTATCAGAGTGTTGATGAAACACAGAAATTGCATCGGGATTGAATACAGCCGTCACCATGCGCACTTTCCTCCATGGAAGTAATGTCTCAAACAGTCTACGCTTTGATCGTTCCCTGGAAGACCAGTAGTAGTTTCCGATTAACATCTGGAGGCATTCTGTAATCTGTGGACTATCAGATTGTTGATGAAACACAGAAATTGCATCGGGATTGAATACAACAGTCACCATGCGTACATTCCTCCATAAAAGTAATGTCTCAAACTGTCTACGCTTTGATTGTTTCCTGGAAGACTAGTAGTAGTTTCCGATTCACATGTGGAGGCATTCTGTAATCTGTGGACTATCAGAGTGTTGATGAAACACAGAAATTGCATCGGGATTCAATACAACAGTCACCATGCGCTGCTTCTTACGTAAAAGTAATGTCTCAAACAGTCTACGCTTTCATCGTTCCCTGGAGACCAGTAGTAGTTTCCGATGCACATCTCGTGGCATTCTGTAATCTGTGGTCTATCAGAGTGTTGATGAAACACTGTAAATGCATCGGGATTGAATACAACAGTCACCATGCGCACTTTCCTCCATGGGAGTAATGTCTCAAAGAGTCTACGTTTGGTCGTTCCCGGGAAGACCAGTAGTAGTTTCCGATGCACCTCTGGTGGCATTCTGTAATCTGTGGAATATCAGAGTGTCGATGAAACACAGAAATTGCATCGGGATTGAATACGACAGTCACCATGCGCACTTTCCTCCATGGGAGTAATGTCCCAAACAGTCTACGCTTTGATCGTTCCCTGGAAGTCCTGTAGTAGTTTCCGATTAACATCTGGAGGCATTTTGTAATCTGTGGAATATCAGAGTGTTGATGAAACACAGAAGTTGCATCGGGATTGAATACGACAGTCACCATGCGCACTTTCCTCCATGGGAGTAATGTCCCAAACAGTCTACGCTTTGATCGTTCCCTGGAAGTCCTGTAGTAGTTTCCGATTAACATCTGGAGGCATTTTGTAATCTGTGGAATATCAGAGTGTTGATGAAACACAGTAATTGCATCGGGATTGAATACAACAGTCACCATGCGCACTTTCCTCCATGGGAGTACTGTCTCAAAGAGTTTACGCTTTGATCGTTCCCTGGAAGACCAGTAGTAGTTTCCGATGCACATTTGGAGGCATTCTGTAATCTGTGGAGTATCAGAGTGTTGATAAAACACAGAAATAGCATCGGGATTGAATACAACGGTCACCATGCGCACTTTCCTTCATGGGAGTAATGTCCCAAACAGTCTACGCTTTGATCGTTCCCTGGAGGACCAGTAGTAGTTTCCGATTAACATCTGGAGGCATTTTGTAAACTGTGGACTATCAGAGTGTTGATGAAAAACAGAAATTGCATCGGGATTGAATACAACATTCTCCATGCGCAGTTTCCTCCATGGGAGTAATGTCTCAAACAGTCTTTGCTTTGATCGTTCCCTGGAAGACCAGTAGTAGTTTCCGATTAACATCTGGAGGCATTCTGTAATCTGTGGACTATCAGAGTGTTGCTGAAACACAGAAATTGCATCGGGATTGAATACAACAGTCACCATGCGTACATTCCTCCATAAAAGTTATGTCTCAAACAGTCTACGCTTTGATGGTTTCCTGGAAGACCAGTAGTAGTTTCCGATTCACATGTGGAGGCATTCTGTAATCTGTGGACTATCGGAGTGTTCATGAAACACAGGAAATGCATCGGGATTTAATACAACAGTCACCATGCCCACTTTCCTCCATGGGAGTAATGTCTCAAACAATCTACGCTTTGATCGTTCCCTGGAAGACCAGTAGTAGTTTCCGATACACCTCTGGTGGCATTCTGTAATCTGTAGACTATCAGAGTGTTGATGAAACACAGTAATTGCATCCGGATTGAATAAAACACTCACCATGCTCACTTTCCTCCATGGGAGTAATGTCTCTAACAGTCTACGCTTTGATCGTTCCCTGGAAGACCAGTAGTAGTTTCCGATGAACTTCTGGAGGCTTTCTGTAATCTGTGGACTATCAGAGTGTTTATGAAACACAGAAATTGCATCGGGATTGAATACGACAGTCACCATGCGCACTTTCCTCCATGGGAGTAATGTCTCAAACAGTCTACGATTTGATCGTTCCTGGGAGGACCAGTAGTAGTTTCCGATGCACATCTCGTGGCATTCTGTAATCTGTGGAGTATCAGAGTGTTGATAAAACACAGAAATTGCATCGGGATTGAATACAACAGTCACTATGCGCACATTCCTCCATGGGAGTAATGTCTCAAACAGTCTACGCTTTGATCGTTCCCTGTAAGAGCAGTAGTAGTTTCCGATGCACATCTGGAGGCATTCTGTAATCTGTGGACTATCAGAGTGTTGATAAAACACAGAAAATGCATCGGGATTGAATACAACATTCTCCATGCGCAGTTTCCTCCATGGGAGTAATGTCTCAAACAGTCTACGCTTTGATCGTTCCCTGGAGGACCAGTAGTAGTTTCCGATTAACATCTGGAGGCATTTTGTAAACTGTGGACTATCAGAGTGTTGATGAAACACAGAAATTGCATCAAGATTGAATACAACAGTCACCATGCGTACATTCCTCCATAAAAGTAATGTCTTAAACAGTCTACGCTCTGATGGTTTCCTGGAAGACCAGTAGTAGTTTCCGATTCACATGTGGAGGCATTCTGTAATCTGTGGACTATCAGAGTGTTGATGAAACACAGAAATTGCATCGGGATTCAATACAACAGTCACCATGCGCTGTTTCTTACATAAAAGTAATGTCTCAAACAGTCTACGCTTTCATCGTTCCCTGGAGACCAGTAGTAGTTTCCGATGCACATCTCGTGGCATTCTGTAATCTGTGGTCTATCAGAGTGTTGATTAAACACTGTAAATGCATCGGGATTGAATACAACAGTCACCATGCGCACTTTCCTCAACGGGAGTAATGTCTCAAACAATCTACGCTTTGATCGTTCCCTGGAAGACCAGTAGTAGTTTCCGATGCACATCTCGTGGCATTCTGTAATCTGTGGTCTATCAGAGTGTTGATTAAACTCTGTAAATGCATCGGGATTGAATACAACCGTCACCATGCGCCCTTTCCTCCATGGGAGTAATGTAACAAACAGCCTACGCTTTGATCGTTAACTGGAAGACCAGTAGTAGTTTCCGATTAACATCTGGAGGCATTCTGTAATCTGTGGACTATCAGAGTGTTGATGAAACACAGAAATAGCATTGGGATTGAATACAACATTCTCCATGCGCAGTTCCCTCCATAGGAGTAATGTCTCAAACAGTCTACGCTTTGATCGTTCTGTGGAAGGCCAGTAGTAGTTTCAACTGCACATCTGGAGGCATTCTGTAATCTGTTGAGTATCAGAGTGTTGATGAAACACAGAAATTGCATCGGGATTGAATACAACAGTCACCATGCGCACTTTCCTCCATGGGAGTAATGTCTGAAAGAGTTTACGCTTTGATCGTTCCCTGGAAGACCAGTAGTAGTTTCCGATGCACATTTGGAGGCATTCTGTAATCTGTGGAGTATTAGAGTGTTGATAAAACACAGAAATTGCATCGGGATTGAATACAACAGTCACTATGCGCACATTCCTCCATGGGAGTAATGTCTCAAACAGTCTACGCTTTGATCGGTCCCTGGAGGAGCAGTAGTAGTTTCCGATGCACATCTGGAGGCATTGTGTAATCTGTGGACTATCAGAGTGTTGATGAAACACAGAAAATGCATCGGGATTGAATACAACAGTCACCATGCGCACTTTCCTCCACGGGAGTAATGTCTCAAACAATCTACTCTTTGATCGTTCCCTGGAAGACCAGTAGTAGTATCGGATGCACATTTGGAGGCATTCTGTATTCTGTGGAGTATCAGAGTGTTGATGAAACACAGAAATTGCATCGGGATTGAATACAACAGTCTCCATGCGCACTTTCCTTCATGGCAGTAATGTCCCAAACAGTCTACGCTTTGATCGTTCCCTGGAGGACCAGTAGCAGTTTCCGATTAACATCTGGAGGCATTTTGTAATCTGTGGACTATCAGAGTGTTGATGAAACACAGAAATTGCATCGGGATTGAATACAACAGTCACCATGCGCACTTTCCTCCATGGGAGTAATGTCTGAAAGAGTTTACGCTTTGATCGTTCCCTGGAAGACCGGTAGTAGTTTCCGATGCACATTTGGAGGCATTCTGTAATCTGTGGAGTATTAGAGTGTTGATAAAACACAGAAATTGCATCGGGATTGAATACAACAGTCACTATGCGCACATTCCTCCATGGGAGTAATGTCTCAAACAGTCTACGCTTTGATCGGTCCCTGGAAGAGCAGTAGTAGTTTCCGATGCACATCTGGAGGCATTGTGTAATCTGTGGACTATCAGAGTGTTGATGAAACACAGAAAATGCATCGGGATTGAATACAACAGTCACCATGCGCACTTTCCTCCACGGGAGTAATGTCTCAAACAATCTACTCTTTGTTCGTTCCCTGGAAGACCAGTAGTAGTATCGGATGCACATTTGGAGGCATTCTGTATTCTGTGGAGTATCAGAGTGTTGATGAAACACAGAAATTGCATCGGGATTGAATACAACAGTCTCCATGCGCACTTTCCTTCATGGCAGTAATGTCCCAAACAGTCTACGCTTTGATCGTTCCCTGGAGGACCACTAGCAGTTTCCGATTAACATCTGGAGGCATTTTGTAATCTGTGGACTATCAGAGTGTTGATGAAACACAGAAATTGCATCGGGATTGAATACAACAGTCACCATGCGCACTTTCCTCCATGGGAGTAATGTCTCAAACAGTCTACGCTTTGATCGTTCCCTGGAAGACCAGTAGTAGTTTCCGATTAACATCTGGAGGCATTCTGTAATCTGTGGACTATCAGAGTGTTGATGAAACACAGAAATTGCATCGGGATTGAATACAACAGTCACCATGCGTACATTCCTCCATAAAAGTAATGTCTCAAACAGTCTACGCTTTGATGGTTTCCTGGAAGACCAGTAGTAGTTTCCGATTCACATGTGGAGGCATTCTGTAATCTGTTTACTATCAGGTGTTGATGAAACACAGAAATTGCATCGGGATTCAATACAACAGTCACCATGCGCTGTTTCTTACATAAAAGTAATGTCTCAAACAGTCTACGATTTGATCGTTCCTGGGAGGACCAGTAGTAGTTTCCGATGCACATCTCGTGGCATTCTGTAATCTGTGGAGTATCAGAGTGTTGATAAAACACAGAAATTGCATCGGGATTGAATACAACAGTCACTATGCGCACATTCCTCCATGGGAGTAATGTCTCAAACAGTCTACGCTTTGATCGTTCCCTGTAAGAGCAGTAGTAGTTTCCGATGCACATCTGGAGGCATTCTGTAATCTGTGGACTATCAGAGTGTTGATAAAACACAGAAAATGCATCGGGATTGAATACAACATTCTCCATGCGCAGTTTCCTCCATGGGAGTAATGTCTCAAACAGTCTACGCTTTGATCGTTCCCTGGAGGACCAGTAGTAGTTTCCGATTAACATCTGGAGGCATTTTGTAAACTGTGGACTATCAGAGTGTTGATGAAACACAGAAATTGCATCAAGATTGAATACAACAGTCACCATGCGTACATTCCTCCATAAAAGTAATGTCTTAAACAGTCTACGCTCTGATGGTTTCCTGGAAGACCAGTAGTAGTTTCCGATTCACATGTGGAGGCATTCTGTAATCTGTGGACTATCAGAGTGTTGATGAAACACAGAAAATGCATCGGGATTGAATACAACAGTCACCATGCGCACTTTCCTCCACGGGAGTAATGTCTCAGACAATCTACGCTTTGATCGTTCCCTGGAAGACCAGTAGTAGTTTCCGATGCACCTCTGGTGGCATTCTGTAATCTGTAGACTATCAGAGTGTTGATGAAACACAGTAATTGCATCCGGATTGAATAAAACACTCACCATGCTCACTTTCCTCCATGGGAGTAAAGTCTCTAAGAGTCTACGCTTTGATCGTTCCCTGGAAGACCAGTAGTAGTTTCCGATGAACTTCTGGAGGCTTTCTGTCATCTGTGGACTATCAGAGTGTTGATGAAACACAGAAATTGCATCGGGATTGAATACAGCCGTCACCATGCGCACTTTCCTCCATGGAAGTAATGTCTCAAACAGTCTACGCTTTGATCGTTCCCTGGAAGACCAGTAGTAGTTTCCGATTAACATCTGGAGGCATTCTGTAATCTGTGGACTATCAGATTGTTGATGAAACACAGAAATTGCATCGGGATTGAATACAACAGTCACCATGCGTACATTCCTCCATAAAAGTAATGTCTCAAACTGTCTACGCTTTGATTGTTTCCTGGAAGACTAGTAGTAGTTTCCGATTCACATGTGGAGGCATTCTGTAATCTGTGGACTATCAGAGTGTTGATGAAACACAGAAATTGCATCGGGATTCAATACAACAGTCACCATGCGCTGTTTCTTACGTAAAAGTAATGTCTCAAACAGTCTACGCTTTCATCGTTCCCTGGAGACCAGTAGTAGTTTCCGATGCACATCTCGTGGCATTCTGTAATCTGTGGTCTATCAGAGTGTTGATGAAACACTGTAAATGCATCGGGATTGAATACAACAGTCACCATGCGCACTTTCCTCCATGGGAGTAATGTCTCAAAGAGTCTACGTTTGGTCGTTCCCGGGAAGACCAGTAGTAGTTTCCGATGCACCTCTGGTGGCATTCTGTAATCTGTGGAATATCAGAGTGTCGATGAAACACAGAAATTGCATCGGGATTGAATACGACAGTCACCATGCGCACTTTCCTCCATGGGAGTAATGTCTCAAACAGTCTACGATTTGATCGTTCCTGGGAGGACCAGTAGTAGTTTCCGATGCACATCTCGTGGCATTCTGTAATCTGTGGAGTATCAGAGTGTTGATAAAACACAGAAATTGCATCGGGATTGAATACAACAGTCACTATGCGCACATTCCTCCATGGGAGTAATGTCTCAAACAGTCTACGCTTTGATCGTTCCCTGTAAGAGCAGTAGTAGTTTCCGATGCACATCTGGAGGCATTCTGTAATCTGTGGACTATCAGAGTGTTGATAAAACACAGAAAATGCATCGGGATTGAATACAACATTCTCCATGCGCAGTTTCCTCCATGGGAGTAATGTCTCAAACAGTCTACGCTTTGATCGTTCCCTGGAGGACCAGTAGTAGTTTCCGATTAACATCTGGAGGCATTTTGTAAACTGTGGACTATCAGAGTGTTGATGAAACACAGAAATTGCATCAAGATTGAATACAACAGTCACCATGCGTACATTCCTCCATAAAAGTAATGTCTTAAACAGTCTACGCTCTGATGGTTTCCTGGAAGACCAGTAGTAGTTTCCGATTCACATGTGGAGGCATTCTGTAATCTGTGGACTATCAGAGTGTTGATGAAACACAGAAATTGCATCGGGATTCAATACAACAGTCACCATGCGCTGTTTCTTACATAAAAGTAATGTCTCAAACAGTCTACGCTTTCATCGTTCCCTGGAGACCAGTAGTAGTTTCCGATGCACATCTCGTGGCATTCTGTAATCTGTGGTCTATCAGAGTGTTGATTAAACACTGTAAATGCATCGGGATTGAATACAACAGTCACCATGCGCACTTTCCTCAACGGGAGTAATGTCTCAAACAATCTACGCTTTGATCGTTCCCTGGAAGACCAGTAGTAGTTTCCGATGCTTATCTCGTGGCATTCTGTAATCTGTGGTCTATCAGAGTGTTGATTAAACTCTGTAAATGCATCGGGATTGAATACAACCGTCACCATGCGCCCTTTCCTCCATGGGAGTAATGTAACAAACAGCCTACGCTTTGATCGTTAACTGGAAGACCAGTAGTAGTTTCCGATTAACATCTGGAGGCATTCTGTAATCTGTGGACTATCAGAGTGTTGATGAAACACAGAAATAGCATTGGGATTGAATACAACATTCTCCATGCGCAGTTCCCTCCATAGGAGTAATGTCTCAAACAGTCTACGCTTTGATCGTTCTGTGGAAGGCCAGTAGTAGTTTCAACTGCACATCTGGAGGCATTCTGTAATCTGTTGAGTATCAGAGTGTTGATGAAACACAGAAATTGCATCGGGATTGAATACAACAGTCACCATGCGCACTTTCCTCCATGGGAGTAATGTCTGAAAGAGTTTACGCTTTGATCGTTCCCTGGAAGACCAGTAGTTGTTTCCGATGCACATTTGGAGGCATTCTGTAATCTGTGGAGTATTAGAGTGTTGATAAAACACAGAAATTGCATCGGGATTGAATACAACAGTCACTATGCGCACATTCCTCCATGGGAGTAATGTCTCAAACAGTCTACGCTTTGATCGGTCCCTGGAGGAGCAGTAGTAGTTTCCGATGCACATCTGGAGGCATTGTGTAATCTGTGGACTATCAGAGTGTTGATGAAACACAGAAAATGCATCGGGATTGAATACAACAGTCACCATGCGCACTTTCCTCCACGGGAGTAATGTCTCAAACAATCTACTCTTTGATCGTTCCCTGGAAGACCAGTAGTAGTATCGGATGCACATTTGGAGGCATTCTGTATTCTGTGGAGTATCAGAGTGTTGATGAAACACAGAAATTGCATCGGGATTGAATACAACAGTCTCCATGCGCACTTTCCTTCATGGCAGTAATGTCCCAAACAGTCTACGCTTTGATCGTTCCCTGGAGGACCAGTAGCAGTTTCCGATTAACATCTGGAGGCATTTTGTAATCTGTGGACTATCAGAGTGTTGATGAAACACAGAAATTGCATCGGGATTGAATACAACAGTCACCATGCGCACTTTCCTCCATGGGAGTAATGTCTGAAAGAGTTTACGCTTTGATCGTTCCCTGGAAGACCGGTAGTAGTTTCCGATGCACATTTGGAGGCATTCTGTAATCTGTGGAGTATTAGAGTGTTGATAAAACACAGAAATTGCATCGGGATTGAATACAACAGTCACTATGCGCACATTCCTCCATGGGAGTAATGTCTCAAACAGTCTACGCTTTGATCGGTCCCTGGAAGAGCAGTAGTAGTTTCCGATGCACATCTGGAGGCATTGTGTAATCTGTGGACTATCAGAGTGTTGATGAAACACAGAAAATGCATCGGGATTGAATACAACAGTCACCATGCGCACTTTCCTCCACGGGAGTAATGTCTCAAACAATCTACTCTTTGATCGTTCCCTGGAAGACCAGTAGTAGTATCGGATGCACATTTGGAGGCATTCTGTATTCTGTGGAGTATCAGAGTGTTGATGAAACACAGAAATTGCATCGGGATTGAATACAACAGTCTCCATGCGCACTTTCCTTCATGGCAGTAATGTCCCAAACAGTCTACGCTTTGATCGTTCCCTGGAGGACCAGTAGCAGTTTCCGATTAACATCTGGAGGCATTTTGTAATCTGTGGACTATCAGAGTGTTGATGAAACACAGAAATTGCATCGGGATTGAATACAACAGTCACCATGCGCACTTTCCTCCATGGGAGTAATGTCTCAAACAGTCTACGCTTTGATCGTTCCCTGGAAGACCAGTAGTAGTTTCCGATTAACATCTGGAGGCATTCTGTAATCTGTGGACTATCAGAGTGTTGATGAAACACAGAAATTGCATCGGGATTGAATACAACAGTCACCATGCGTACATTCCTCCATAAAAGTAATGTCTCAAACAGTCTACGCTTTGATGGTTTCCTGGAAGACCAGTAGTAGTTTCCGATTCACATGTGGAGGCATTCTGTAATCTGTTTACTATCAGGTGTTGATGAAACACAGAAATTGCATCGGGATTCAATACAACAGTCACCATGCGCTGTTTCTTACATAAAAGTAATGTCTCAAACAGTCTACGCTTTCATCGTTCCCTGGAGACCAGTAGTAGTTTCCGATGCACATCTCGTGGCATTCTGTAATCTGTGGTCTATCAGAGTGTTGATGAAACACAGAAATTGCATCGGGATTGAATACAACTGTCACCATGCGCCCTTTCCTCAGTGGGAGTTATGTCCCAAACAGTCTACACTTTGATCGTTAACTGGAAGACCAGTAGTAGTTTCCGATTAACATCTGGAGGCATTCTGTAATCTGTGGACTATCAGAGTGTTGATGAAACACAGAAATTGCATCGGGATTGAATACAACATTCTCCATGCGCAGTTCCCTCCATAGGAGTAATGTCTCAAACAGTCTACGCTTTGATCGTTCAGTGGAAGGCCAGTAGTAGTTTCAACTGCACATCTGGAGGCATTCTGTAATCTGTTGAGTATCAGAGTGTTGATGAAACACAGAAATTGCATCGGGATTGAATACAACAGTCACCATGCACACTTTCCTCCATGGGAGTAATGTCTCAAAGAGTCTACGCTTTGATCGTTCCCGGGAAGACCAGTAGTAGTTTCCGATGCACTTCTCGTGGCATTCTGTAATCTGTGGACTATCAGAGTGTTGATGAAACACAGAAAATGCATCGGGATTGAATACAACAGTCACCATGCGTACATTCCTCCATAAAAGTAATGTCTCAAACAGTCTACGCTTTGATGGTTTCCTGGAAGACCAGTAGTAGTTTCCGATACACCTCTGGTGGCATTCTGTAATCTGTAGACTATCAGAGTGTTGATGAAACACAGTAATTGCATCCGGATTGAATAAAACACTCACGGGATGAGCTGCAATGTCAAAGGGTGCTTGGCAATTACAGGACGTGCTTGGATCAAGGAACAGTCGGAATTATAGTTGTAAACTGTTGTAGTTGCGCTGGAAAAGTCCCTGAGCTTCAAGCGCTAATAGAAAGCACAGAAGCGGATATCGTTATAGGTACAGAAAGCTGGCTAAAGCCTGAAATAAGTTCTGCAGAAATTTTTACGAAGTCTCAGACGGTGTTCAGGAAAGATAGATTAGGCAGAATTGGTGGTGGAGTGTTGGTGTCTGTCAGTAGTGGTTTATCTTGTAGTGAAGTCGAAGTAGATACTCTGTGCGAATTGGTGTGGGTGGAGGTTATACTTAACAGCCGAATTAAGTTAATAATTGGCTCCTTCTACCGACCCCCAGACTCCGATGATACAGTTGCGGAACAGTTCAGAGAAAGTTTGAGTCTCGTAACAAATAAATACCCCACTCATACGGTTATAGTTGGTGGGGACTTCAACCTACCCTCGGTATGTTGGCAAAAATACTTGTTCAAAACCGGTGGTAGGCACAAAACGTCTTCCGAGATTGTCCTAAATGCATTCTCCGAAAATTATTTAGAGCAGTTAGTCCACGAACCCACGCGAATTGTAAATGGTTGCGAAAACACACTTGACCTCTTGGCCACAAACAATCCAGAGCTGATAGAGAGCATCATGACTGATACAGGGATTAGTGATCACAAGGTCATTGTAGCTAGGCTCAATACCATATCTTCCAAATCCATCAGAAACAAACGCAAAATAATTTTATTTAAAAAAGCGGATAAAGTACCACTAGAAGCCTTCCTAAAAGACAATTTCCATTCCTTCCGAACTGACTATGCGAATGTAGACGAGATGTGGCTCAAATTCAAAGATATAGTAGCAACAGCAATTGAGATATTCATACCTCATAAATTGGTAAGAGATGGAACGGATCCCCCGTGGTACACAAAAAAGGTCCGAACGCTGTTGCAGAGGCAACGGAAAAAGCATGCGAAGTTCAGAAGAACGCGAAATCCTGAAGATGGGCTAAAATTTACAGACGCGCGAAATTTGGCACGTACTTCGATGCGAGATGCCTTTAATAGGTTCCACAACGAAACATTGTCTCGAAATTTGGTAGAAAATCCGAAGAAATTCTGGTCGTATGTAAAGTACACAAGCGGCAAGACGCAGTCAATACCTTCGCTGCGCAGTGCCGATGGTACTGTTATCGACGACTGCGCCGCTAAAGCGGAGTTATTGAACGCAGTTTTCCGAAATTCCTTCACCAGGGAAGACGAATGGAATATTCCAGAATTTGAAACACGAACATCTGCTAGCATGAGTTTCTTAGAAGTAGATACCTTAGGGGTTGCGAAGCAACTCAAATCGCTTGATACGGGCAAGTCTTCAGGTCCAGATTGTATACCGATTAGGTTCCTTTCAGATTACGCTGATACTATAGCTCCCTACTTAGCACTCATATACAACCGCTCGCTCACCGATAGATCTGTACCTACAGATTGGAAAATTGCGCAGGTCGCACCAGTGTTCAAGAAGGGTAGTAGGAGTAATCCATTTAACTACAGACCTATATCATTGACGTCGGTTTGCAGTAGGGTTTTGGAGCATATACTGTATTCAAACATTATGAATCACCTCGAAGGGAACGATCTATTGACACGTAATCAGCATGGCTTCAGAAAACATCGCTCTTGTGCAACGCAGCTAGCTCTTTATTCGCACGAAGTAATGGCCGCTATCGACAGGGGATCTCAAGTTGATTCCGTATTTCTAGATTTCCGGAAAGCTTTTGACACCGTTCCTCACAAGCGACTTCTAATCAAGCTGCGGAGCTATGGGGTATCGTCTCAGTTGTGCGACTGGATTCGTGGTTTCCTGTCAGGAAGGTCGCAGTTCGTAGTAATAGACGGCAAATCATCGAGTAAAACTGAAGTGATATCAGGTGTTCCCCAGGGAAGCGTCCTGGGACCTCTACTGTTCCTGATCTATATAAATGACCTGGGTGACAATCTGAGCAGTTCTCTTAGGTTGTTCGCAGATGATGCTGTAATTTACCGTCTAGTAAGGTCATCCGAAGACCAGTATCAGCTGCAAAGCGATTTAGAAAAGATTGCTGTATGGTGTGTCAGGTGGCAGTTGACGCTAAATAACGAAAAGTGTGAGATGATCCACATGAGTTCCAAAAGAAATCCGTTGGAATTCGATTACTCGATAAATAGTACAATTCTCAAGGCTGTCAATTCAACTAAGTACCTGGGTGTTAAAATTACAAACAACTTCAGTTGGAAGGACCACATAGATAATATTGTCGGGAAGGCGAGCCAAAGGTTGCGTTTCATTGGCAGGACACTTAGAAGATGCAACAAGTCCACTAAAGAGACAGCTTACACTACACTCGTTCGACCTCTGTTAGAATATTGCTGCGCGGTGTGGGATCCTTACCAGGTGGGATTGACGGAGGACATCGAGAGGGTGCAAAGAAGGGCAGCTCGTTTTGTATTATCGCGTTATAGGGGAGAGAGTGTGGCAGATATGATACACGAGTTGGGATGGAAGTCATTACAGCATAGACGTTTTTCGTCGCGGCGAGACCTTTTTACGAAATTTCAGTCACCAACTTTCTCTTCCGAATGCGAAAATATTTTGTTGAGCCCAACCTACATAGGTAGGAATGATCATCAAAATAAAATAAGAGATATCAGAGCTCGAACAGAAAGGTTTAGGTGTTCGTTTTTCCCGCTCGCTGTTCGGGAGTGGAATAGTAGAGAGATAGTATGATTGTGGTTCGATGAACCCTCTGCCAAGCACTTAAATGTGAATTGCAGAGTAGTCATGTAGATGTAGATAGATGCTCACTTTCCTCCATGGGAGTAATGTCTCTAACAGTCTACGCTTTGATCGTTCCCTGGAAGACCAGTAGTAGTTTCCGATGAACTTCTGGAGGCTTTCTGTAATCTGTGGACTATCAGAGTGTTTATGAAACACAGAAATTGCATCGGGATTGAATACGACAGTCACCATGCGCACTTTCCTCCATGGGAGTAATGTCTCAAACAGTCTACGATTTGATCGTTCCCGGGAAGACCAGTAGTAGTTTCCGATGCACATCTCGTGGCATTCTGTAATCTGTGGAGTATCAGAGTGTTGATAAAACACAGAAATTATATCGGGATTGAATACAACAGTCACTATGCGCACATTCCTCCATGGGAGTAATGTCTCAAACAGTCTACGCTTTGATCGTTCCCTGGAAGAGCAGTAGTAGTTTCCGATGCACATCTGGAGGCATTCTGTAATCTGTGGACTATCAGAGTGTTGATAAAACACAGAAAAAGCATCGGGATTGAATACAACATTCTCCATGCGCAGTTTCCTCCATGGGAGTAATGTCTCAAACAGTCTACGCTTTGATCGTTCCCTGGAGGACCAGTAGTAGTTTCCGATTAACATCTGGAGGCATTTTGTAAACTGTGGACTATCAGAGTGTTGATGAAACACAGAAATTGCATCGAGATTGAATACAACAGTCACCATGCGTACATTCCTCCATAAAAGTAATGTCTTAAACAGTCTACGCTTTGATGGTTTCCTGGAAGACCAGTAGTAGTTTCCGATTCACATGTGGAGGCATTCTGTAATCTGTGGACTATCAGAGTGTTGATGAAACACAGAAATTGCATCGGGATTCAATACAACAGTCACCATGCGCTGTTTCTTACATAAAAGTAATGTCTCAAACAGTCTACGCTTTCATCGTTCCCTGGAGACCAGTAGTAGTTTCCGATGCACATCTCGTGGCATTCTGTAATCTGTGGTCTATCAGAGTGTTGATTAAACACTGTAAATGCATCGGGATTGAATACAACAGTCACCATGCGCACTTTCCTCAACGGGAGTAATGTCTCAAACAATCTACGCTTTGATCGTTCCCTGGAAGACCAGTAGTAGTTTCCGATGCACATCTCGTGGCATTCTGTAATCTGTGGTCTATCAGAGTGTTGATTAAACACTGTAAATGCATCGGGATTGAATACAACCGTCACCATGCGCCCTTTCCTCCATGGGAGTAATGTAACAAACAGCCTACGCTTTGATCGTTAACTGGAAGACCAGTAGTAGTTTCCGATTAACATCTGGAGGCATTCTGTAATCTGTGGACTATCAGAGTGTTGATGAAACACAGAAATTGCATTGGGATTGAATACAACATTCTCCATGCGCAGTTCCCTCCGTAGGAGTAATGTCTCAAACAGTCTACGCTTTGATCGTTCTGTGGAAGGCCAGTAGTAGTTTCAACTGCACATCTGGAGGCATTCTGTAATCTGTTGAGTATCAGAGTGTTGATGAAACACAGAAATTGCATCGGGATTGAATACAACAGTCACCATGCGCACTTTCCTCCATGGGAGTAATGTCTGAAAGAGTTTACGCTTTGATCGTTCCCTGGAAGACCAGTAGTAGTTTCCGATGCACATTTGGAGGCGTTCTGTAATCTGTGGAGTATTAGAGTGTTGATAAAACACAGAAATTGCATCGGGATTGAATACGACAGTCACTATGCGCACATTCCTCCATTGGAGTAATGTCTCAAACAGTCTACGCTTTGATCGGTCCCTGGAAGAGCAGTAGTAGTTTCCGATGCACATCTGGAGGCATTGTTTAATCTGTGGACTATCAGAGTGTTGATGAAACACAGAAAATGCATCGGGATTGAATACAACAGTCACCATGCGCACTTTCCTCCACGGGAGTAATGTCTCAAACAATCTACTCTTTGATCGTTCCCTGGAAGACCAGTAGTAGTATCCGATGCACATTTGGAGGCATTCTGTAATCTGTGGAGTATCAGAGTGTTGATGAAACACAGAAATTGCATCGGGATTGAATACAACAGTCACCATGCGCACTTTCCTTCATGGCAGTAATGTCCCAAACAGTCTACGCTTTGATCGTTCCCTGGAGGACCAGTAGCAGTTTCCGATTAACATCTGGAGGCATTTTGTAATCTGTGGACTATCAGAGTGTTGATGAAACACAGAAATTGCATCGGGATTGAATACAACATTCTCCATGCGCAGTTTCCTCCATGGGAGTAATGTCTCAAACAGCCTACGCTTTGATCGTTCCCTGGAAGACCAGTAGTAGTTTCCGATTAACATCTGGAGGCATTCTGTAATCTGTGGACTATCAGAGTGTTGATGAAACACAGAAATTGCATCGGGATTGAATACAACAGTCACCATGCGTACATTCCTCCATAAAAGTAATGTCTCAAACAGTCTACGCTTTGATGGTTTCCTGGAAGACCAGTAGTAGTTTCCGATTCACATGTGGAGGCATTCTGTAATCTGTGGACTATCAGAGTGTTGATGAAACACAGAAATTGCATCGGGATTCAATACAACAGTCACCATGCGCTGTTTCTTACATAAAAGTAATGTCTCAAACAGTCTACGCTTTCATCGTTCCCTGGAGACCAGTAGTAGTGTCCGATGCACATCTCGTGGCATTCTGTAATCTGTGGTCTATCAGAGTGTTGATGAAACACAGAAATTGCATCGGGATTGAATACAACTGTCACCATGCGCCCTTTCCTCAGTGGGAGTAATGTCCCAAACAGTCTACGCTTTGATCGTTAACTGGAAGACCAGTAGTAGTTTCCGATTAACATCTGGAGGCATTCTGTAATCTGTGGACTATCAGAGTGTTGATGAAACACAGAAATTGCATCGGGATTGAATACAACATTCTCCATGCGCAGTTCCCTCCATAGGAGTAATGTCTCAAACAGTCTGCGCTTTGATCGTTCAGTGGAAGGCCAGTAGTAGTTTCAACTGCACATCTGGAGGCATTCTGTAATCTGTTGAGTATCAGAGTGTTGATGAAACACAGAAATTGCATCGGGATTGAATACAACAGTCACCATGCACACTTTCCTCCATGGCAGTAATGTCTCAAAGAGTCTACGCTTTGATCGTTCCCAGGAAGACCAGTAGTAGTTTCCGATGCACTTGTCGTGGCATTCTGAAATCTGTGGACTATCAGAGTGTTGATGAAACACAGAAAATGCATCGGGATTGAATACAACAGTCACCATGCGCACTTTCCTCCATGGGAGTAATGTCTCAAAGAGTTTACGCTTTGATCGTTCCCTGGAAGACCAGTAGTAGTTTCCGATGCACATTTGGAGGCATTCTGTAATCTGTGGAGTATCAGAGTGTTGATAAAACACAGAAATTGCATCGGGATTGAATACAACAGTCACCATGCGCACTTTCCTTCATGGGAGTAATGTCCCAAACAGTCTACGCTTTGATCGTTCCCTGGAGGACCAGTAGTAGTTTCCGATTAACATCTGGAGGCATTCTGTAGATTGTGGACTATCAGAGTGTTGATGAAACACAGAAATTGCATCGGGATTGAATACAACAGTCACCATGCGTACATTCCTCCATAAAAGTAATGTCTCAAACAGTCTACGCTTTGATGGTTTTCTGGAAGACCAGTAGTAGTTTCCGATTCATATGTGGAGGCATTCTGTAATCTGTGGACTATCAGAGTGTTGATGAAACACAGAAAATGCATCGGGATTGAATACAACAGTCACCATGCGCAGTTTCCTCCATGGGAGTAATGTCTCAAACAGTCTACGCTTTGAGAGTTCCCTGGAACACCAGTAGTAGTTTCCGATTAACATCTGGAGGCATTCTGTAATCTGTGGACTATCAGAGTGTTGATGAAACACAGAAATTGCATCGGGATTGAATACAACATTCTCCATGCGCAGTTTCCTCCATTGGAGAAATGTCTCAAACAGTCTATGCTTTGATCGGTCCCTGGAAGACCAGCAATAGTTTCCGATTCACATGTGGAGGCATTCTGTAATCTGTGGACTATCAGAGTGTTGATGAAACACAGAAATTGCATCGGGATTCAATACAACAGTCACCATGCGCTGTTTCTTACATAAAAGTAATGTCTCAAACAGTCTACGCTTTCATCGTTCCCTGGAGACCAGTAGTAGTTTCCGATGCACATCTCGTGGCATTCTGTAATCTGTGGTCTATCAGAGTGTTGATGAAACACTGTAAATGCATCGGGATTGAATACAACATTCTCCATGCGCAGTTTCCTCCATTGGAGTAATGTCTCAAACAGTCTATGCTTTGATCGGTCCCTGGAAGACCAGCAGTAGTTTCCGATTCACATGTGGAGGCATTCTGTAACCTGTGGACTATCAGAGTGTTGATGAAACACAGAAATTGCATCGGGATTCAATACAACAGTCACCATGCGCTGTTTCTTACATAAAAGTAATGACTCAAACAGTCTACGCTTTCATCGTTCCCTGGAGACCAGTAGTAGTTTCCGATGCACATTTGGAGGCATTCTGTAATCTGTGGAGTATCAGAGTGTTGATGAAACACAGAAATTGCATCGGGATTGAATACAACAGTCACCATGCGCACTTTCCTTCATGGGAGTAATGTCCCAAACAGTCTACGCTTTGATCGTTCCCTGGAGGACCAGTAGTAGTTTCCGATTAACATCTGGAGGCATTTTGTAATCTGTGGACTATCAGAGTGTTGATGAAACACAGAAATTGCATCGGGATTGAATACAACATTCTCCATGCGCAGTTTCCTCCATTGGAGTAATGTCTCAAACAGTCTATGCTTTGATCGGTCCCTGGAAGACCAGCAGTAGTTTCCGATTCACATGTGGAGGCATTCTGTAATCTGTGGACTATCAGAGTGTTGATGAAACACAGAAATTGCATCGGGATTGAATACAACAGTCACCATGCGTACATTCGTCCATAAAAGTAATGTCTCAAACAGTCTACGCTTTGATGGTTACCTGGAAGACCAGTAGTAGTTTCCGATTCACATGTGGAGGCATTCTGTAATCTGTGGACTATCAGAGTGTTGATGAAACACAGAAATTGCATCGGGATTCAATACAACAGTCACCATGCGCTGTTTCTTACATAAAAGTAATGTCTCAAACAGTCTACGCTTTCATCGTTCCCTGGAGACCAGTAGTAGTTTCCGATGCACATCTCGTGGCATTCTGTAATCTGTGGTCTATCAGAATGTTGATGAAACACTGTAAATGCATCGGGATTGAATACAACAGTCACCATGCGCCCTTTCCTCAGTGGGAGTAATGTAACAAACAGCCTACGCTTTGATCGTTAACTGGAAGACCAGTAGTAGTTTCCGATTAACATCTGGAGGCATTCTGTAATCTGTGGACTATCAGAGTGTTGATGAAACACAGAAATTGCATCGGGATTGAATACAACATTCTCCACGCGCAGTTCGATCCATAGGAGTAATGTCAAAAACAGTCTACGCTTTGATCGTTCAGTGGAAGGCCAGTAGTAGTTTCAACTGCACATCTGGAGGCATTCTGTAATCTGTTGAGTATCAGAGTGTTGATGAAACACAGAAATTGCATCGCTATTGAATACAACAGTCACCATGCGCACTTTCCTCCATGGGAGTAATGTCTCAAAGAGTCTACTCTTTGATCGTTCCCGGGAAGACCAGTAGTAGTTTCCGATGCACTTCTCGTGGCATTCTGTAATCTGTGGACTATCAGAGTGTTGATGAAACACAGAAAATGCATCGGGATTGAATACAACAGTCACCATGCGCACTTTCCTCCATGGGAGTAATGTCTCAAAGAGTTTACGCTTTGATCGTTCCCTGGAAGACCAGTAGTAGTTTCCGATGCACATTTGGAGGCATTCTGTAATCTGTGGAGTATCAGAGTGTTGATAAAACACAGAAATTGCATCGGGATTGAATACAACAGTCACCATGCGCACTTTCCTTCATGGGAGTAATGTCCCAAACAGTCTACGCTTTGATCGTTCCCTGGAGGACCAGTAGTAGTTTCCGATTAACATCTGGAGGCATGTTGTAAACTGTGGACTATCAGAGTGTTGATGAAACACAGAAATTGCATCGGGATTGAATACAACAATCTCCATGCGCAGTTTCCTCCATGGGAGTAATGTCTCAAAGAGTCTACGTTTGGTCGTTCCCGGGAAGAACAGTAGTACTTTCCGATGCACATCTCGTGGCATTCTGTAATCTGTGGACTATCAGAGTGTTGATGAAACACAGAAAATGCATCGGGATTGATACAACATTCACCATGTGCACTTTCCTCCATGGGAGTAATGTCTCAAAGTGTTTACGCTTTGATCGTTCCCTGGAAGGCCAGTAGTAGTTTCCGATGCACATTTGGAGGCATTCTGTAATCTGTGGAGTATTAGAGTGTTGATGAAACTCAAAAATTGCATCGGGATTGAATACAACAATCACCATGCGCACTTTCCTCCATGGGAGTAATGTCCCAAACAGTCTACGCTTTGATCTTTCCCTGGAAGACCAGTAGTAGTTTCCGATTAACATCTGGAGGCATTCTGTAATCTGTGGACTATCAGAGTGTTGATGAAACACAGAAATTGCATCAGGATTGAATACAACACTCTCCATGCGTACATTCCTCCATAAAAGTAATGTCTCAAACAGTCTACGCTTTGATCGTTTCTGGAAGAACAGTAGTAGTTTCCGATTCACTTGTGGAGGCATTCTGTAATCTGTGGACTATCAGAGTGTTGATGAAACACAGAAATTGCATCGGGATTGAATACAACAGTCACCATGCGCCTTTTCTTACATAAAAGTAATGTCTCACACAGTCTACGCTTTCATCGTTCCCTGGAAGACCAGTAGTAGTTTCCGATGCACATCTCGTGGCATTCTGTAATCTGTGGTCTATCAGAGTGTTGATGAAACACAGTAAATGCATCGGGATTGAATAAAACAGTCACCATGCGCACTTTCCTCCAATGGGAGTAATGTCTCAAAGAGTTTACGCTTTGATTGTTCCCTGGAAGACCAGTAGTAGTTTCCGATGCACATCTGGAGGCATTCTGTAATCTGTGGACTATTAGAGTGTTGATGAAACACAGAAATTACATCGGGATTGAATACAACAGTCACCATTCGCACATACCTCCATAAAAGTAATGTCTCAACCAGTCTACGCTTTGATCGTTCCCTGGAAGACCAGTAGTAGTTTACGATGCACATCTGGAGGCATCCTGTAATCTGTGGAGTATCAGAGTGTTGATGAAACACAGAAATTGCATCGGTATTGAATACAACAGTCACCATGCGCACTTTCCTCCATGTGAGTAATGTCTTAAACAGTCTACGCTTTGATGGTTTCCTGGAAGACCAGTAGTATTTTCCGATTCACATGTGGAGGCATTCTGTAATCTGTGGACTATCAGAGTGTTGATGAAACACAGAAATTGCATCGGGATTCAATACAAGAGTCACCATGCGCTGTTTCTTACATAAAAGTAATGTCTCAAACAGTCTACGCTTTCATCGTTCCCTGGAGACCAGTAGTAGTTTCCGATGCACATCTCGTGGCATTCTGTAATCTGTGGTCTATCAGAGTGTTGATTAAACACTGTAAATGCATCGGGATTGAATACAACAGTCACCATGCGCACTTTCCTCAACGGGAGTAATGTCTCAAACAATCTACGCTTTGATCGTTCCCTGGAAGACCAGTAGTAGTTTCCGATGCACATCTCTTGGCATTCTGTAATCTGTGGACTATCAGAGTGTTGATTAAACACTGTAAATGCATCGGGATTGAATACAACCGTCACCATGCGCCCTTTCCTCCATGGGAGTAATGTAACAAACAGCCTACGCTTTGATCGTTAACTGGAAGACCAGTAGTAGTTTCCGATTAACATCTGGAGACATTCTGTAATCTGTGGACTATCAGAGTGTTGATGAAACACAGATAATGCATCGGGATTGAATACAACAGTCACCATGCGCACTTTCCTCCACGGGAGTAATGTCTCAAACAATCTACTCTTTGATCGTTCCCTGGAAGACCAGTAGTAGTATCCGATGCACATTTGGAGGCATTCTGCAAATCTGTGGAGTATCAGAGTGTTGATGAAACACAGAAATTGCATCGGGATTGAATACAACAGTCACCATGCGCACTTTCCTTCATGGCAGTAATGTCCCAAACAGTCTACGCTTTGATCGTTCCCTGGAGGACCAGTAGCAGTTTCCGATTAACATCTGGAGGCATTTTGTAATCTGTGGACTATCAGAGTGTTGATGAAACACAGAAATTGCATCGGGATTGAATACAACATTCTCCATGCGCAGTTTCCTCCATGGGAGTAATGTCTCAAACAGGCTACGCTTTGATCGTTCGATGGAAGACCAGTAGTAGTTTCCGATTAACATCTGGAGGCATTCTGTAATCTGTGGACTATCAGAGTGTTGATGAAACACAGAAATTGCATCGGGATTGAATACAACAGTCACCATGCGTACATTCCTCCATAAAAGTAATGTCTCAAACAGTCTACGCTTTGATGGTTTCCTGGAAGACCAGTAGTAGTTTCCGATTCACATGTGGAGGCATTCTGTAATCTGTGGACTATCAGAGTGTTGATGAAACACAGAAATTGCATCGGGATTCAATACAACAGTCACCATGCGCTGTTTCTTACATAAAAGTAATGTCTCAAACAGTCTACGCTTTCATCGTTCCCTGGAGACCAGTAGTAGTTTCCGATGCACATCTCGTGGCATTCTGTAATCTGTGGTCTATCAGAGTGTTGATGAAACACAGAAATTGCATCGGGATTGAATACAACTGTCACCATGCGCCCTTTCCTCAGTGGGAGTAATGTCCCAAACAGTCTACGCTTTGATCGTTAACTGGAAGAAATGTAGTAGTTTCCGATTAACATCTGGAGGCATTCTGTAATCTGTGGACTATCAGAGTGTTGATGAAACACAGAAATTGCATCGGGATTGAATACAACATTCTCCATGCGCAGTTCCCTCCATAGGAGTAATGTCTCAAACAGTCTACGCTTTGATCGTTCAGTGGAAGGCCAGTAGTAGTTTCAACTGCACATCTGGAGGCATTCTGTAATCTGTGGACTATCAGAGTGTTGATGAAACACAGAAATTGCATCGGTATTGAATACAACAGTCACCATGCACACTTTCCTCCATGGGAGTAATGTCTCAAAGAGTCTACGCTTTGATCGTTCCCGGGAAGACCAGTAGTAGTTTCCGATGCAGCTCTCGTGGCATTCTGTAATCTGTGGACTATCAGAGTGTTGATGAAACACAGAAAATGCATCGGGATTGAATACAACAGTCACCATGCGCACTTTCCTCCATGGGAGTAATGTCTCAAAGAGTTTACGCTTTGATCGTTCCCTGGAAGACCAGTAGTAGTTTCCGATGCACATTTGGAGGCATTCTGTAATCTGTGGAGTATCAGAGTGTTGATAAAACACAGAAATTGCATCGGGATTGAATACAACAGTCACCATGCGCACTTTCCTTCATGGGAGTAATGTCCCAAACAGTCTACGCTTTGATCGTTCCCTGGAGGACCAGTAGTAGTTTCCGATTAACATCTGGAGGCATTCTGTAGATTGTGGACTATCAGAGTGTTGATGAAACACAGAAATTGCATCGGGATTGAATACAACAATCTCCATGCGCAGTTTCCTCCATGGGAGTAATGTCTCAAACAGTCTACGCTTTGATAGTTCCCTGGAACACCAGTAGTAGTTTCCGATTAACATCTGGAGGCATTCTGTAATCTGTGGACTATCAGATTGTTGATGAAACACAGAAATTGCATCGGGATTGAATACAACAGTCACCATGCGTACATTCCTCCATAAAAGTAATGTCTCAAAGAGTCTACGCTTTGATGGTTTCTTTGAAGACCAGTAGTAGTTTCCGATTCACATGTGGAGGCATTCTGTAATCTGTGGACTATCAGAGTGTTGATGAAACACAGAAATTGCATCGGGATTCAATACAACAGTCACCATGCGCTGTTTCTTACATAAAAGTAATGACTCAAACAGTCTACGCTTTCATCGTTCCCTGGAGACCAGTAGTAGTTTCCGATGCACATTTGGAGGCATTCTGTAATCTGTGGAGTATCAGAGTGTTGATGAAACACAGAAATTGCATCGGGATTGAATACAACAGTCACCATGCGCACTTTCCTTCATGGGAGTAATGTCCCAAACAGTCTACGCTTTGATCGTTCCCTGGAGGACCAGTAGTAGTTTCCGACTAACATCTGGAGGCATTTTGTAATCTGTGGACTATCAGAGTGTTGATGAAACACAGAAATTGCATCGGGATTGAATACAACATTCTCCATGCGCAGTTTCCTCCATTGGAGTAATGTCTCAAACAGTCTATGCTTTGATCGGTCCCTGGAAGACCAGCAGTAGTTTCCGATTCACATGTGGAGGCATTCTGTAACCTGTGGACTATCAGAGTGTTGATGAAACACAGAAATTGCATCGGGATTCAATACAACAGTCACCATGCGCTGTTTCTTACATAAAAGTAATGACTCAAACAGTCTACGCTTTCATCGTTCCCTGGAGACCAGTAGTAGTTTCCGATGCACATTTGGAGGCATTCTGTAATCTGTGGAGTATCAGAGTGTTGATGAAACACAGAAATTGCATCGGGATTGAATACAACAGTCACCATGCGCACTTTCCTTCATGGGAGTAATGTCCCAAACAGTCTACGCTTTGATCGTTCCCTGGAGGACCAGTAGTAGTTTCCGATTAACATCTGGAGGCATTTTGTAATCTGTGGACTATCAGAGTGTTGATGAAACACAGAAATTGCATCGGGATTGAATACAACATTCTCCATGCGCAGTTTCCTCCATTGGAGTAATGTCTCAAACAGTCTATGCTTTGATCGGTCCCTGGAAGACCAGCAGTAGTTTCCGATTCACATGTGGAGGCATTCTGTAATCTGTGGACTATCAGAGTGTTGATGAAACACAGAAATTGCATCGGGATTGAATACAACAGTCACCATGCGTACATTCGTCCATAAAAGTAATGTCTCAAACAGTCTACGCTTTGATGGTTACCTGGAAGACCAGTAGTAGTTTCCGATTCACATGTGGAGGCATTCTGTAATCTGTGGACTATCAGAGTGTTGATGAAACACAGAAATTGCATCGGGATTCAATACAACAGTCACCATGCGCTGTTTCTTACATAAAAGTAATGTCTCAAACAGTCTACGCTTTCATCGTTCCCTGGAGACCAGTAGTAGTTTCCGATGCACATCTCGTGGCATTCTGTAATCTGTGGTCTATCAGAATGTTGATGAAACACTGTAAATGCATCGGGATTGAATACAACAGTCACCATGCGCCCTTTCCTCAGTGGGAGTAATGTAACAAACAGCCTACGCTTTGATCGTTAACTGGAAGACCAGTAGTAGTTTCCGATTAACATCTGGAGGCATTCTGTAATCTGTGGACTATCAGAGTGTTGATGAAACACAGAAATTGCATCGGGATTGAATACAACATTCTCCACGCGCAGTTCGATCCATAGGAGTAATGTCAAAAACAGTCTACGCTTTGATCGTTCAGTGGAAGGCCAGTAGTAGTTTCAACTGCACATCTGGAGGCATTCTGTAATCTGTTGAGTATCAGAGTGTTGATGAAACACAGAAATTGCATCGCTATTGAATACAACAGTCACCATGCGCACTTTCCTCCATGGGAGTAATGTCTCAAAGAGTCTACTCTTTGATCGTTCCCGGGAAGACCAGTAGTAGTTTCCGATGCACTTCTCGTGGCATTCTGTAATCTGTGGACTATCAGAGTGTTGATGAAACACAGAAAATGCATCGGGATTGAATACAACAGTCACCATGCGCACTTTCCTCCATGGGAGTAATGTCTCAAAGAGTTTACGCTTTGATCGTTCCCTGGAAGACCAGTAGTAGTTTCCGATGCACATTTGGAGGCATTCTGTAATCTGTGGAGTATCAGAGTGTTGATAAAACACAGAAATTGCATCGGGATTGAATACAACAGTCACCATGCGCACTTTCCTTCATGGGAGTAATGTCCCAAACAGTCTACGCTTTGATCGTTCCCTGGAGGACCAGTAGTAGTTTCCGATTAACATCTGGAGGCATGTTGTAAACTGTGGACTATCAGAGTGTTGATGAAACATAGAAATTGCATCGGGATTGAATACAACAATCTCCATGCGCAGTTTCCTCCATGGGAGTAATGTCTCAAAGAGTCTACGTTTGGTCGTTCCCGGGAAGAACAGTAGTAGTTTCCGATGCACATCTCGTGGCATTCTGTAATCTGTGGACTATCAGAGTGTTGATGAAACACAGAAAATGCATCGGGATTGATACAACATTCACCATGTGCACTTTCCTCCATGGGAGTAATGTCTCAAAGTGTTTACGCTTTGATCGTTCCCTGGAAGGCCAGTAGTAGTTTCCGATGCACATTTGGAGGCATTCTGTAATCTGTGGAGTATTAGAGTGTTGATGAAACTCAAAAATTGCATCGGGATTGAATACAACAATCACCATGCGCACTTTCCTCCATGGGAGTAATGTCCCAAACAGTCTACGCTTTGATCTTTCCCTGGAAGACCAGTAGTAGTTTCCGATTAACATCTGGAGGCATTCTGTAATCTGTGGACTATCAGAGTGTTGATGAAACACAGAAATTGCATCAGGATTGAATACAACACTCTCCATGCGTACATTCCTCCATAAAAGTAATGTCTCAAACAGTCTACGCTTTGATCGTTTCTGGAAGAACAGTAGTAGTTTCCGATTCACTTGTGGAGGCATTCTGTAATCTGTGGACTATCAGAGTGTTGATGAAACACAGAAATTGCATCGGGATTGAATACAACAGTCACCATGCGCCTTTTCTTACATAAAAGTAATGTCTCACACAGTCTACGCTTTCATCGTTCCCTGGAAGACCAGTAGTAGTTTCCGATGCACATCTCGTGGCATTCTGTAATCTGTGGTCTATCAGAGTGTTGATGAAACACAGTAAATGCATCGGGATTGAATAAAACAGTCACCATGCGCACTTTCCTCCATGGGAGTAATGTCTCAAAGAGTTTACGCTTTGATTGTTCCCTGGAAGACCAGTAGTAGTTTCCGATGCACATCTGGAGGCATTCTGTAATCTGTGGACTATTAGAGTGTTGATGAAACACAGAAATTGCATCGGGATTGAATACAACAGTCACCATTCGCACATACCTCCATAAAAGTAATGTCTCAACCAGTCTACGCTTTGATCGTTCCCTGGAAGACCAGTAGTAGTTTACGATGCACATCTGGAGGCATCCTGTAATCTGTGGAGTATCAGAGTGTTGATGAAACACAGAAATTGCATCGGTATTGAATACAACAGTCACCATGCGCACTTTCCTCCATGTGAGTAATGTCTTAAACAGTCTACGCTTTGATGGTTTCCTGGAAGACCAGTAGTAGTTTCCGATTCACATGTGGAGGCATTCTGTAATCTGTGGACTATCAGAGTGTTGATGAAACACAGAAATTGCATCGGGATTCAATACAAGAGTCACCATGCGCTGTTTCTTACATAAAAGTAATGTCTCAAACAGTCTACGCTTTCATCGTTCCCTGGAGACCAGTAGTAGTTTCCGATGCACATCTCGTGGCATTCTGTAATCTGTGGTCTATCAGAGTGTTGATTAAACACTGTAAATGCATCGGGATTGAATACAACAGTCACCATGCGCACTTTCCTCAACGGGAGTAATGTCTCAAACAATCTACGCTTTGATCGTTCCCTGGAAGACCAGTAGTAGTTTCCGATGCACATCTCTTGGCATTCTGTAATCTGTGGACTATCAGAGTGTTGATTAAACACTGTAAATGCATCGGGATTGAATACAACCGTCACCATGCGCCCTTTCCTCCATGGGAGTAATGTAACAAACAGCCTACGCTTTGATCGTTAACTGGAAGACCAGTAGTAGTTTCCGATTAACATCTGGAGACATTCTGTAATCTGTGGACTATCAGAGTGTTGATGAAACACAGATAATGCATCGGGATTGAATACAACAGTCACCATGCGCACTTTCCTCCACGGGAGTAATGTCTCAAACAATCTACTCTTTGATCGTTCCCTGGAAGACCAGTAGTAGTATCCGATGCACATTTGGAGGCATTCTGCAAATCTGTGGAGTATCAGAGTGTTGATGAAACACAGAAATTGCATCGGGATTGAATACAACAGTCACCATGCGCACTTTCCTTCATGGCAGTAATGTCCCAAACAGTCTACGCTTTGATCGTTCCCTGGAGGACCAGTAGCAGTTTCCGATTAACATCTGGAGGCATTTTGTAATCTGTGGACTATCAGAGTGTTGATGAAACACAGAAATTGCATCGGGATTGAATACAACATTCTCCATGCGCAGTTTCCTCCATGGGAGTAATGTCTCAAACAGGCTACGCTTTGATCGTTCCCTGGAAGACCAGTAGTAGTTTCCGATTAACATCTGGAGGCATTCTGTAATCTGTGGACTATCAGAGTGTTGATGAAACACAGAAATTGCATCGGGATTGAATACAACAGTCACCATGCGTACATTCCTCCATAAAAGTAATGTCTCAAACAGTCTACGCTTTGATGGTTTCCTGGAAGACCAGTAGTAGTTTCCGATTCACATGTGGAGGCATTCTGTAATCTGTGGACTATCAGAGTGTTGATTAAACACAGAAATTGCATCGGGATTCAATACAACAGTCACCATGCGCTGTTTCTTACATAAAAGTAATGTCTCAAACAGTCTACGCTTTCATCGTTCCCTGGAGACCAGTAGTAGTTTCCGATGCACATCTCGTGGCATTCTGTAATCTGTGGTCTATCAGAGTGTTGATGAAACACAGAAATTGCATCGGGATTGAATACAACTGTCACCATGCGCCCTTTCCTCAGTGGGAGTAATGTCCCAAACAGTCTACGCTTTGATCGTTAACTGGAAGAAATGTAGTAGTTTCCGATTAACATCTGGAGGCATTCTGTAATCTGTGGACTATCAGAGTGTTGATGAAACACAGAAATTGCATCGGGATTGAATACAACATTCTCCATGCGCAGTTCCCTCCATAGGAGTAATGTCTCAAACAGTCTACGCTTTGATCGTTCAGTGGAAGGCCAGTAGTAGTTTCAACTGCACATCTGGAGGCATTCTGTAATCTGTGGACTATCAGAGTGTTGATGAAACACAGAAATTGCATCGGTATTGAATACAACAGTCACCATGCACACTTTCCTGCATGGGAGTAATGTCTCAAAGAGTCTACGATTTGATCGTTCCCGGGAAGACCAGTAGTAGTTACCGATGCAGTTCTCGTGGCATTCTGTAATCTGTGGACTATCAGAGTGTTGATGAAACACAGAAAATGCATCGGGTTTGAATACAACAGTCACCATGCGCACTTTCCTCCATGGGAGTAATGTCTCAAAGAGTTTACGCTTTGATCGTTCCCTGGAAGACCAGTAGTAGTTTCCGATGCACATTTGGAGGCATTCTGTAATCTGTGGAGTATCAGAGTGTTGATAAAACACAGAAATTGCATCGCGATTGAATACAACAGTCACCATGCTCACTTTCCTTCATGGGAGTAATGTCCCAAACAGTCTACGCTTTGATCGTTCCCTGGAGGACCAGTAGTAGTTTCCGATTAACATCTGGAGGCATTCTGTAGATTGTGGACTATCAGAGTGTTGATGAAACACAGAAATTGCATCGGGATTGAATACAACAATCTCCATGCGCAGTTTCCTCCATGGGAGTAATGTCTCAAACAGTCTACGCTTTGATAGTTCCCTGGAACACCAGTAGTAGTTTCCGATTAACATCTGGAGGCATTCTGTAATCTGTGGACTATCAGATTGTTGATGAAACACAGAAATTGCATCGGGATTGAATACAACAGTCACCATGCGTACATTCCTCCATAAAAGTAATGTCTCAAAGAGTCTACGCTTTGATGGTTTCTTTGAAGACCAGTAGTAGTTTCCGATTCACATGTGGAGGCATTCTGTAATCTGTGGACTATCAGAGTGTTGATGAAACACAGAAATTGCATCGGGATTCAATACAACAGTCACCATGCGCTGTTTCTTACATAAAAGTAATGACTCAAACAGTCTACGCTTTCATCGTTCCCTGGAGACCAGTAGTAGTTTCCGATGCACATTTGGAGGCATTCTGTAATCTGTGGAGTATCAGAGTGTTGATGAAACACAGAAATTGCATCGGGATTGAATACAACAGTCACCATGCGCACTTTCCTTCATGGGAGTAATGTCCCAAACAGTCTACGCTTTGATCGTTCCCTGGAGGACCAGTAGTAGTTTCCGACTAACATCTGGAGGCATTTTGTAATCTGTGGACTATCAGAGTGTTGATGAAACACAGAAATTGCATCGGGATTGAATACAACATTCTCCATGCGCAGTTTCCTCCATTGGAGTAATGTCCCAAACAGTCTATGCTTTGATCGGTCCCTGGAAGACCAGCAGTAGTTTCCGATTCACATGTGGAGGCATTCTGTAATCTGTGGACTATCAGAGTGTTGATGAAACACAGAAATTGCATCGGGATTGAATACAACAGTCACCATGCGTACATTCCTCCATAAAAGTAATGTCTCAAACAGTCTACGTTTTGATGGTTACCTGGAAGACCAGTAGTAGTTTCCGATTCACATGTGGAGGCATTCTGTAATCTGTGGACTATCAGAGTGTTGATGAAACACAGAAATTGCATCGGGATTCAATACAACAGTCACCATGCGCTGTTTCTTACATAAAAGTAATGTCTCAAACAGTCTACGCTTTCATCGTTCCCTGGAGACCAGTAGTAGTTTCCGATGCACATCTCGTGGCATTCTGTAATCTGTGGTCTATCAGAGTGTTGATGAAACACAGAAATTGCATCGGGATTGAATACAACTGTCACCATGCGTACATTCCTCCATAAAAGTAATGTCTCAAACAGTCTACGTTTTGATGGTTACCTGGAAGACCAGTAGTAGTTTCCGATTCACATGTGGAGGCATTCTGTAATCTGTGGACTATCAGAGTGTTGATGAAACACAGAAATTGCATCGGGATTCAATACAACAGTCACCATGCGCTGTTTCTTACATAAAAGTAATGTCTCAAACAGTCTACGCTTTCATCGTTCCCTGGAGACCAGTAGTAGTTTCCGATGCACATCTCGTGGCATTCTGTAATCTGTGGTCTATCAGAGTGTTGATGAAACACAGAAATTGCATCGGGATTGAATACAACTGTCACCATGCGCCCTTCCCTCAGTGGGAGTAATGTCCCAAACAGTCTACGCTTTGATCGTTAACTGGAAGACCAGTAGTAGTTTCCGATTAACATCTGGAGGCATTCTGTAATCTGTTGAGTATCAGAGTGTTGATGAAACACAGAAATTGCATCGGGATTGAATACAACAGTCACCATGCACACTTTCCTCCATGGGAGTAATGTCTCAAAGAGTCTACGCTTTGATCGTTCCCGGGAAGACCAGTAGTAGTTTCCGATGCATTTCTCGTGGCATTCTGTAATCTGTGGACTATCAGAGTGTTGATGAAACACAGAAAATGCATCGGGATTGAATACAACAGTCACCATGCGCACTTTCCTCCATGGGAGTAATGTCTCAAAGAGTTTACGCTTTGATCGTTCCCTGGAAGACCAGTAGTAGTTTCCGATGCACATTTGGAGGCATTCTGTAATCTGTGGAGTATCAGAGTGTTGATAAAAAACAGAAATTGCATCGGGATTGAATACAACAGTCACCATGCGCACTTTCCTTCATGGGAGTAATGTCCCAAACAGTCTACGCTTTGATCGTTCCCTGGAGGACCAGTAGTAGTTTCCGATTAACATCTGGAGGCATTCTGTAGATTGTGGACTATCAGAGTGTTGATGAAACACAGAAATTGCATCGGGATTGAATACAACAGTCACCATGCGTACATTCTTCCATAAAAGTAATGTCTCAAACAGTCTACGCTTTGATGGTTTCCTGGAAGACCAGTAGTAGTTTCCGATTCATATGTGGAGGCATTCTGTAATCTGTGGACTATCAGAGTGTTGATGAAACACAGAAAATGCATCGGGATTGAATACAACAGTCACCATGCGCACTTTCCTCCACGGGAGTAATGTCTCAAATAATCTACGCTTAGATCGTTCCCTGGAAGACCAGTAGTAGTTTCCGATGCACATTTGGAGGCATTCTGTAATCTGTGGAGTATCAGAGTGTTGATGAAACACAGAAAATGCATCGGGATTGAATACAACAGTCACCATGCGCACTTTCCTTCATGGGAGTAATGTCCCAAACAGTCTACGCTTTGATCGTTCCCTGGAGGACCAGTAGTAGTTTCCGATTAGCATCTGGAGGCATTTTGTAATCTGTGGACTATCAGAGTGTTGATGAAACACAGAAATTGCATCGGGATTCAATACAACAGTCACCATGCGCTGTTTCTTACATAAAAGTAATGACTCAAACAGTCTACGCTTCCATCGTTCCCTGGAGACCAGTAGTAGTTTCCGATGCACATTTGGAGGCATTCTGTAATCTGTGGAGTATCAGAGTGTTGATGAAACACAGAAATTGCTTCGGGATTGAATACAACAGACACCATGCGCACTTTCCTCCATGGGAGGTATGTCTCAAACAGTCGACGCTTTGATCGTTCCCTGGAAGACCAGTAGTAGTTTCCGATGCACATGTGGAGGCATTCTGTAATCTATGGACTATCAGAGTGTTGATGAAACACAGAAATTGCATCGGGATTGAATACAACAGTCACCATGCGCACTTTCCTTCATGGGAGTAATGTCCCAAACAGTCTACGCTTTGATCGTTCCCTGGAGGACCAGTAGTAGTTTCCGATTAGCATCTGGAGGCATTTTGTAATCTGTGGACTATCAGAGTGTTGATGAAACACAGAAATTGCATCGGGATTGAATACGACATTCTCCATGCGCAGTTTCCTCCATTGGAGTAATGTCTCAAACAGTCTATGCTTTGATCGGTCCCTGGAAGACCAGCAGTAGTTTCCGATTCACATGTGGAGGCATTCTGTAATCTGTGGACTATCAGAGTGTTGATGAAACACAGAAATTGCTTCGGGATTGAATACAACAGTCACCATGCGTACATTCGTCCATAAAAGTAATGTCTCAAACAGTCTACGCTTTGATGGTTACCTGGAAGACCAGTAGTAGTTTCCGATTCACATGTGGATTCATTCTGTAATCTGTGGACTATCAGAGTGTTGATGAAACACAGAAATTGCATCGGGATTCAATACAACAGTCACCATGCGCTGTTTCTTACATAAAAGTAATGTCTCAAACAGTCTACGCTTTCATCGTTCCCTGGAGACCAGTAGTAGTTTCCGATGCACATCTCGTGGCATTCTGTAATCTGTGGACTATCAGAGTGTTGATGAAACACAGAAAATGCATCGGGATTGAATACAACAGTCACCATGCGCCCTTTCCTCAGTGGGAGTAATGTAATAAACAGCCTACGCTTTGATCGTTAACTGGAAGACCAGTAGTAGTTTCCGATTAACATCTGGAGGCATTCTGTAATCTGTGGACTATCAGAGTGTTGATGAAACACAGAAAATGCATCGGGATTGAATACAACATTCTCCACGCGCAGTTCGATCCATAGGAGTAATGTCTCAAACAGTCTACGCTTTGATCGTTCAGTGGAAGGCCAGTAGTAGTTTCAACTGCACATCTGGAGGCATTCTGTAATCTGTTGAGTATCAGAGTGTTGATAAAACACAGAAATTGCATCGGGATTGAATACAACAGTCACCATGCGCACTTTCCTCCATGGGAGTAATTTCTCAAAGAGTCTACGCTTTGATCGTTCCCGGGAAGACCAGTAGTAATTTCCGATGCACTTCTCGTGGCATTCTGTAATCTGTGGACTATCAGTGTGTTGATGAAACACAGAAAATGCATCGGGATTGAATACAACAGTCACCTTGCGCACTTTCCTCCATGGGAGTAATGTCTCAAAGAGTTTACGCTTTGATCGTTCCCTGGAAGACCAGTAGTAGTTTCCGATGCACATTTGGAGGCATTCTGTAATCTGTGGAGTATCAGAGTGTTGATAAAACACAGAAATTGCATCGGGATTGAATACAACAGTCACCATGCGCACTTTCCTTCATGGGAGTAATGTCCCAAACAGTCTACGCTATGATCGTTCCCTGGAGGACCAGTAGTAGTTTCCGATTAACATCTGGAGGCATTTTGTAAACTGTGGACTATCAGAGTGTTGATGAAACACAGAAATTGCATCGGGATTGAATACAACAATCTCCATGCGCAGTTTCCTCCATGGGAGTAATGTCTCAAAGAGTCTACGTTTGGTCGTTCCCGGGAAGAACAGTAGTAGTTTCCGATGCACATCTCGTGGCATTCTGTAATCTGTGGACTATCAGAGTGTTGATGAAACACAGAAAATGCATCGGGATTGATACAACATTCACCATGTGCACTTTCCTCCATGGGAGTAATGTCTCAAAGAGTTTACGCTTTGATCGTTCCCTGGAAGGCCAGTAGTAGTTTCCGATGCACATTTGGAGGCATTCTGTAATCTGTGGAGTATCAGAGTGTTGATGAAACACAGAAATTGCATCGGGATTGAATACAACAGTCACCATGCGCTGTTTCTTACATAAAAGTAATGTGTCAAACAATCTATGCTTTGATCGTTCCCTCGAAGACCAGTAGTAGTTTCCGATGCACCTCTGGTGGCATTCTGTAATGTGTAGACTATCAGAGTGTTGCTGAAACACAGTAATTGCATCGGGATTGAATAAAACAGTCACCATGCTCACTTTTCTCCGTGGGAGTAATGTCTCTAACAGTCTACGCTTTGATCGTTCCCTGGAAGACCAGTAGTAGTTTCCGATGTACATCTGCAGGCATTCAGTAATCTGTGGACTATCAGAGTGTTGATGAAACACAGAAAATGCATCAGGATTGAATACAACAGTCACCATGCGCACTTTCCTCCACGGGAGTATTGTCACAAACAATCTACGCTTTGATCGTTCCCTGGAAGACCAGTAGTCGTTTCCGATGCACATCTGGAGGCATTCTGTAATCTGTGGACTATTAGAGTGTTGATGAAACACAGTAATTGCATCGGGATTGAATAAAACAGTCACCATGCTCACTTTCCTCCGTGGGAGTAATGTCTCTAACAGTCTACGATTTGATCGTTCCCTGGAAGACCAGTAGTACTTTCCGATGAACATCTGGAGGCTTCCTGTAATCTGTGGACTATCAGAGTGTTGATGAAACACAGAAATTGCATCGGGATTGAATACAACATTCTCCATGCGCAGTTTCCTCCATGGGAGTAATGTCTCAAACAGTCTACGCTTTGATCGTTCAGTGGAAGACCAGTAGTAGTTTCAACTGCACATCTGGAGGCATTCTGTAATCTGTGGAGTATCAGAGTGTTGATGAAACACAGAAATTGCATCGGGATAGAATACAACAGTCACCATGCGCACTTTCCTCCATGGGACTAATGTCTCAAACAGTCTACGCTTCGATCGTTCCCGGGAAGACCAGTAGTACTTTCCGATGCACATCTCGTGGCATTCTGTAATCTGTGGACTATCAGAGTGTTGATGAAACACAGAAAATGCATCGGGATTGAATGCAACAGTCACCATGCGCACTTTCCTCCATGGGAGTATTGTCTCAAAGAGTTTACGCTTTGATCGTTACATGGAAGACCAGTAGTAGTTTCCGATGCACATTTGGAGGCATTCTGTAATCTGTGGAGTATCAGAGTGTTGATAAAACACAGAAATTCCATCGGGATTGAATACAACAGTCACCATGCGCACATTCCTCCATGGGAGTAATGTCTCAAACAGTCTACAATTTGATCGTTCCCTGGAAGACCAGTAGAAGTTTCCGATGCACATCTGGAGGCATTCTGTAATCTGTGGAGTATTAGAGAGTTGATGAAACACAGAAATTGTATCGGGATTGAATAACACAGTCCTCATCCGCACTTTCCTCCATGGAAGTAATGTCTGAAACAGTCTACGCGTTGATCGTTCCCGGGAAGACCAGTAGTAGTTTCCGATTAACATCTGGAGGCATTCTGTAATCTGTGGAGTATCAGAGTGTTGATGAAACACAGAAATTGCATCGGGATTGAATACAATAGTCACCATGCGCACTTTCCTCCAAGGGAGTAATGTCAAAAACAGTCTACGTTTTGATCGTTCCCTGGAAGACCAGTAGTAGTTCCCGATGCACATCTGGAGGCATTCTGTAATCTGTGGAGTATCAGAGTGTTGATGAAACACAGAAATTGCATCGGGATTGAATACAACAGTCACCATGCGCACTTTCCTCCATGGGAGTAATGTCCCAAAGAGTATACGCTTTGATCGTTCCCTGGAAGACCAGTAGTAGTTTCCGATTAACATCTGGAGGCATTCTGTAATCTGTGAACTATCAGAGTGTTGATGTAACACAGAAATTGCATCGGGATTGAATACAATAGTCACCATGCGCTGTTTCTTACATAAAAGTAATGTCTCAAACAGTCAACGTTTTGATCGTTCCCTGGAAGACGAGCAGTAGTTTCCGAAGAACATCTGGAGGCATTCTGTAATCTGTGGACTATCAGAGTGTTGATGAAACACAGAAATTGCATCGGGATTGAATACAACAGTCACCATGCGCACATTCCTCCACGGGAGTAATGTCTCAAACTGTCTACGCTTTGATCGTTCCCTGGAAGACCAGTAGTAGTTTCCGATGCACATCTGGAGGCATTCTGTAATCTGTGGAGTATCAGAGTGTTGATGAAACACAGAAATTGCATCGGGATTGAATACAACAGACACCATGCGCACTTTCCTCCATGGGAGTAATTCTCAAACAGTCTACGCTTTGATCGTTCCCTGGAAGACCAGTAGTAGTTTCCGATGCACATCTCGTGGCATTCTGTAATCTGTGGACTATCAGAGTGTTGATGAAACACTGTAAATGCATCGGGATTGAATACAACCGTCACCATGCGCCCTTTCCTCCATGGGAGTAATGTAACAAACAGCCTACGCTTTGATCGTTAACTGGAAGACCAGTAGTAGTTTCCGATTAACATCTGGAGGCATTCTGTAATCTGTGGACTATCAGAGTGTTGATGAAACACAGATAATGCATCGGGATTGAATACAACAGTCACCATGCGCACTTTCCTCCACGGGAGTAATGTCTCAAACAATCTACTCTTTGATCGTTCCCTGGAAGACCAGTAGTAGTATCCGATGCACATTTGGAGGCATTCTGTAATCTGTGGAGTATCAGAGTGTTGATGAAACACAGAAATATCATCGGGATTGAATACAACAGTCACCATGCGCACTTTCCTTCATGGCAGTAATGTCCCAAACAGTCTACGCTTTGATCGTTCCCTGGAGGACCAGTAGCAGTTTCCGATTAACATCTGGAGGCATTTTGTAATCTGTGGACTATCAGAGTGTTGATGAAACACAGAAATTGCATCGGGATTGAATACAACATTCTCCATGCGCAGTTTCCTCCATGGGAGTAATGTCTCAAACAGGCTACGCTTTGATCGTTCCCTGGAAGACCAGTAGTAGTTTCCGATTAACATCTGGAGGCATTCTGTAATCTGTGGACTATCAGAGTGTTGATGAAACACAGAAATTGCATCGGGATTGAATACAACAGTCACCATGCGTACATTCCTCCATAAAAGTAATGTCTCAAACAGTCTACGCTTTGATGGTTTCCTGGAAGACCAGTAGTAGTTTCCGATTCACATGTGGAGGCATTCTGTAATCTGTGGACTATCAGAGTGTTGATGAAACACAGAAATTGCATCGGGATTCAATACAACAGTCACCATGCGCTGTTTCTTACATAAAAGTAATGTCTCAAACAGTCTACGCTTTCATCGTTCCCTGGAGACCAGTAGTAGTTTCCGATGCACATCTCGTGGCATTCTGTAATCTGTGGTCTATCAGAGTGTTGATGAAACACAGAAATTGCATCGGGATTGAATACAACTGTCACCATGCGCCCTTTCCTCATTGGGAGTAATGTCCCAAACAGTCTACGCTTTGATCGTTAACTGGAAGAAATGTAGTAGTTTCCGATTAACATCTGGAGGCATTCTGTAATCTGTGGACTATCAGAGTGTTGATGAAATACAGAAATTGCATCGGGATTGAATACAACATTCTCCATGCGCAGTTCCCTCCATAGGAGTAATGTCTCAAACAGTCTACGCTTTGATCGTTCAGTGGAAGGCCAGTAGTAGTTTCAACTGCACATCTGGAGGCATTCTGTAATCTGTTGAGTATCAGAGTGTTGATGAAACACAGAAATTGCATCGGTATTGAATACAACAGTCACCATGCACACTTTCCTCCATGGGAGTAATGTCTCAAAGAGTCTACGCTTTGATCGTTCCCGGGAAGACCAGTAGTAGTTTCCGATGCAGTTCTCGTGGCATTCTGTAATCTGTGGACTATCAGAGTGTTGATGAAACACAGAAAATGCATCGGGATTGAATACAACAGTCACCATGCGCACTTTCCTCCATGGGAGTAATGTCTCAAAGAGTTTACGCTTTGATCGTTCCCTGGAAGACCAGTAGTAGTTTCCGATGCACATTTGGAGGCATTCTGTAATCTGTGGAGTATCAGAGTGTTGATGAAACACAGAAATTGCATCGGGATTGAATACAACAGTCACCATGCGCACTTTCCTTCATGGGAGTAATGTCCCAAACAGTCTACGCTTTGATCGTTCCCTGGAGGACCAGTAGTAGTTTCCGATTAACATCTGGAGACATTTTGTAATCTGTGGACTATCAGAGTGTTGATGAAACACAGAAATTGCATCGGGATTGAATACAACATTCTCCATGCGCAGTTTCCTCCATTGGGGTAATGTCTCAAACAGTCTATGCTTTGATCGGTCCCTGGAAGACCAGTAGTAGTTTCCGATTCACATGTGGAGGCATTCTGTAATCTGTGGACTATCAGAGTGTTGATGAAACACAGAAATTGCATCGGGATTCAATACAACAGTCACCATGCGCTGTTTCTTACATAAAAGTAATGTCTCAAACAGTCTACGCTTTCATCGTTCCCTGGAGACCAGTAGTAGTTTCCGATGCACATCTCTTGGCATTCTGTAATCTGTGGTCTATCAGAGTGTTGATGAAACACAGAAATTGCATCGGGATTGAATACAACTGTCACCATGCGCCCTTTCCTCAGTGGGAGTAATGTCCCAAACAGTCTACGCTTTGATCGTTAACTGGAAGACCAGTAGTAGTTTCCGATTAACATCTGGAGGCATTCTGTAATCTGTTGAGTATCAGAGTGTTGATGAAACACAGAAATTGCATCGGGATTGAATACAACAGTCACCATGCACACTTTCCTCCATGGGAGTAATGTCTCAAAGAGTCTACGCTTTGATCGTTCCCGGGAAGACCAGTAGTAGTTTCCGATGCATTTCTCGTGGCATTCTGTAATCTGTGGACTATCAGAGTGTTGATGAAACACAGAAAATGCATCGGGATTGAATACAACAGTCACCATGCGCACTTTCCTCCATGGGAGTAATGTCTCAAAGAGTTTACGCTTTGATCGTTCCCTGGAAGACCAGTAGTAGTTTCAGATGCCCATTTGGAGGCATTCTGTAATCTGTGGAGTATCAGAGTGTTGATAAAACACAGAAATTGCATCGGGATTGAATACAACAGTCACCATGCGCACTTTCCTTCATGGGAGTAATGTCCCAAACAGTCTACGCTTTGATCGTTCCCTGGAGGACCAGTAGTAGTTTCCGATTAACATCTGGAGGCATTCTGTAGATTGTGGACTATCAGAGTGTTGATGAAACACAGAAATTGCATCGGGATTGAATACAACAGTCACCATGCGTACATTCCTCCATAAAAGTAATGTCTCAAACAGTCTACGCTTTGATGGTTTCCTGGAAGACCAGTAGTAGTTTCCGATTCATATGTGGAGGCATTCTGTAATCTGTGGACTATCAGAGTGTTGATGAAACACAGAAAATGCATCGGGATTGAATACAACAGTCACCATGCGCACTTTCCTCCACGGGAGTAATGTCTCAAACAATCTACGCTTAGATCGTTCCCTGGAAGACCAGTAGTAGTTTCCGATGCACCTCTGGTGGCATTCTGTAATCCGTAGACTATCAGAGTGTTGATGAAACACAGTAATTGCATCCGGATTGAATAAAACACTCACCATGCTCACTTTCCTCCATGGGAGTAAAGTCTCTAACTGTCTACGCTTTGATCGTTCCCTGGAAGACCAGTAGTAGTTTCCGATGAACTTCTGGAGGATTTCAGTAATCTGTGGACTATCAGAGTGTTGATGAAACACAGAAATTGCATCGGGATTGAATACAAAAATCTCCATGCGCAGTTTCCTCCATGGGAGTAATGTCTCAAACAGTCTACGCTTTGATAGTTCCCTGGAACACCAGTAGTAGTTTCCGATTAACATCTGGAGGCATTCTGTAATCTGTGGACTATCAGAGTGTTGCTGAAACACAGAAATTGCATCGGGATTGAATACAACATTCTCCATGCGCAGTTTCCTCCATTGGAGTAATGTCTCAAACAGTCTATGCTTTGATCGGTCCCTGGAAGACCAGTAGTAGTTTCCGATTCACATGTGGAGGCATTCTGTAATCTGTGGACTATCAGAGTGTTGATGAAACACAGAAATTGCATCGGGATTCAATACAACAGTCACCATGCGCTGTTTCTTACATAAAAGTAATGTCTCAAACAGTCTACGCTTTCATCGTTCCCTGGAGACCAGTAGTAGTTTCCGATGCACATCTCGTGGCATTCTGTAATCTGTGGTCTATCAGAGTGTTGATGAAACACAGAAATTGCATCGGGATTGAATACAACTGTCACCATGCGCCCTTTCCTCAGTGGGAGTAATGTCCCAAACAGTCTACGCTTTGATCGTTAACTGGAAGACCAGTAGTAGTTTCCGATTAACATCTGGAGGCATTCTGTAATCTGTTGAGTATCAGAGTGTTGATGAAACACAGAAATTGCATCGGGGTTGAATACAACAGTCACCATGCACACTTTCCTCCATGGGAGTAATGTCTCAAAGAGTCTACGCTTTGATCGTTCCCGGGAAGACCAGTAGTAGTTTCCGATGCATTTCTCGTGGCATTCTGTAATCTGTGGACTATCAGAGTGTTGATGAAACACAGAAAATGCATCGGGATTGAATACAACAGTCACCATGCGCACTTTCCTCCATGGGAGGTATGTCTCAAAGAGTTTACGCTTTGATCGTTCCCTGGAAGACCAGTAGTAGTTTCCGATGCACATTTGGAGGCATTCTGTAATCTGTGGAGTATCAGAGTGTTGATAAAACACAGAAATTGCATCGGGATTGAATACAACAGTCACCATGCGCACTTTCCTTCATGGGAGTAATGTCCCAAACAGTCTACGCTTTGATCGTTCCCTGGAGGACCAGTAGTAGTTTCCGATTAACATCTGGAGGCATTCTGTAGATTGTGGACTATCAGAGTGTTGATGAAACACAGAAATTGCATCGGGATTGAATACAACAGTCACCATGCGTACATTCCTCCATAAAAGTAATGTCTCAAACAGTCTACGCTTTGATGGTTTCCTGGAAGACCAGTAGTAGTTTCCGATTCATATGTGGAGGCATTCTGTAATCTGTGGACTATCAGAGTGTTGATGAAACACAGAAAATGCATCGGGATTGAATACAACAGTCACCATGCGCACTTTCCTCCACGGGAGTAATGTCTCAAACAATCTACGCTTAGATCGTTCCCTGGAAGACCAGTAGTAGTTTCCGATGCACCTCTGGTGGCATTCTGTAATCTGTAGACTATCAGAGTGTTGATGAAACACAGTAATTGCATCCGGATTGAATAAAACACTCACCATGCTCACTTTCCTCCATGGGAGTAAAGTCTCTAACTGTCTACGCTTTGATCGTTCCCTGGAAGACCAGTAGTAGTTTCCGATGAACTTCTGGAGGATTTCAGTAATCTGTGGACTATCAGAGTGTTGATGAAACACAGAAATTGCATCGGGATTGAATACAAAAATCTCCATGCGCAGTTTCCTCCATGGGAGTAATGTCTCAAACAGTCTACGCTTTGATAGTTCCCTGGAACACCAGTAGTAGTTTCCGATTAACATCTGGAGGCATTCTGTAATCTGTGGACTATCAGAGTTTTGCTGAAACACAGAAATTGCATCGGGATTGAATACAACATTCTCCATGCGCAGTTTCCTCCATTGGAGTAATGTCTCAAACAGTCTATGCTTTGATCTGTCCCTGGAAGACCAGCAGTAGTTTCCGATTCACATGTGGAGGCATTCTGTAATCTGTGGACTATCAGAGTGTTGATGAAACACAGAAATTGCTTCGGGATTGAATACAACAGACACCATGCGCACTTTCCTCCATGTTAGGTATGTCTCAAACAGTCGACGCTTTGATCGTTCCCTGGAAGACCAGTAGTAGTTTCCGATGCACATGTGGAGGCATTCTGTAATCTATGGACTATCAGAGTGTTGATGAAACACAGAAATTGCATCGGGATTGAATACAACAGTCACCATGCGCACTTTCCTTCATGGGAGTAATGTCCCAAAGAGTCTACGCTTTGATCGTTCCCTGGAGGACCAGTAGTAGTTTCCGATTAGCATCTGGAGGCATTTTGTAATCTGTGGACTATCAGAGTGTTGATGAAACACAGAAATTGCATCGGGATTGAATACGACATTCTCCATGCGCAGTTTCCTCCATTGGAGTAATGTCTCAAACAGTCTATGCTTTGATCGGTCCCTGGAAGACCAGCAGTAGTTTCCGATTCACATGTGGAGGCATTCTGTAATCTGTGGACTATCAGAGTGTTGATGAAACACAGAAATTGCTTCGGGATTGAATACAACAGTCACCATGCGTACATTCGTCCATAAAAGTAATGTCTCAAACAGTCTACGCTTTGATGGTTACCTGGAAGACCAGTAGTAGTTTCCGATTCACATGTGGATTCATTCTGTAATCTGTGGACTATCAGAGTGTTGATGAAACACAGAAATTGCATCGGGATTCAATACAACAGTCACCATGCGCTGTTTCTTACATAAAAGTAATGTCTCAAACAGTCTACGCTTTCATCGTTCCCTGGAGACCAGTAGTAGTTTCCGATGCACATCTCGTGGCATTCTGTAATCTGTGGTCTATCAGAGTGTTGATGAAACACTGTAAATGCATCGGGATTGAATACAACTGTCACCATGCGCCCTTTCCTCAGTGGGAGTAATGTAATAAACAGCCTACGCTTTGATCGTTAACTGGAAGACCAGTAGTAGTTTCCGATTAACATCTGGAGGCATTCTGTAATCTGTGGACTATCAGAGTGTTGATGAAACACAGAAATTGCATCGGGATTGAATACAACATTCTCCACGCGCAGTTCGATCCATAGGAGTAATGTCTCAAACAGTCTACGCTTTGATCGTTCAGTGGAAGGCCAGTAGTAGTTTCAACTGCACATCTGGAGGCATTCTGTAATCTGTTGAGTATCAGAGTGTTGATGAAACACAGAAATTGCATCGGGATTGAATACAACAGTCACCATGCGCACTTTCCTCCATGGGAGTAATTTCTCAAAGAGTCTACGCTTTGATCGTTCCCGGGAAGACCAGTAGTAGTTTCCGATGCACATCTCGTGGCATTCTGTAATCTGTGGACTATCAGAGTGTTGATGAAACACAGAAAATGCATCGGGATTGAATACAACAGTCACCATGCGCACTTTCCTCCATGGGAGTAATGTCTCAAAGAGTTTACGCTTTGATCGTTCCCTGGAAGACCAGTAGTAGTTTCCGATGCACATTTGGAGGCATTCTGTAATCTGTGGAGTATCAGAGTGTTGATAAAACACAGAAATTGCATCGGGATTGAATACAACAGTCACCATGCGCACTTTCCTTCATGGGAGTAATGTCCCAAACAGTCTACGCTATGATCGTTCCCTGGAGGACCAGTAGTAGTTTCCGATTAACATCTGGAGGCATTTTGTAAACTGTGGACTATCAGAGTGTTGATGAAACACAGAAATTGCATCGGGATTGAATACAACAGACACCATGCGCACTTTCCTCCATGTTAGGTATGTCTCAAACAGTCGACGCTTTGATCGTTCCCTGGAAGACCAGTAGTAGTTTCCGATGCACATGTGGAGGCATTCTGTAATCTATGGACTATCAGAGTGTTGATGAAACACAGAAATTGCATCGGGATTGAATACAACAGTCACCATGCGCACTTTCCTTCATGGGAGTAATGTCCTAAACAGTCTACGCTTTGATCGTTCCCTGGAGGACCAGTAGTAGTTTCCGATTAGCATCTGGAGGCATTTTGTAATCTGTGGACTATCAGAGTGTTGATGAAACACAGAAATTGCATCGGGATTGAATACAACAGTCACCATGCGCTGTTTCTTACATAAAAGTAATGTGTCAAACAATCTATGCTTTGATCGTTCCCTCGAAGACCAGTAGTAGTTTCCGATGCACCTCTGGTGGCATTCTGTAATGTGTAGACTATCAGAGTGTTGCTGAAACACAGTAATTGCATCGGGATTGAATAAAACATTCACCATGCTCACTTTTCTCCGTGGGAGTAATGTCTCTAACAGTCTACGCTTTGATCGTTCCCTGGAAGACCAGTAGTAGTTTCTGATGTACATCTGCAGGCATTCAGTAATCTGTGGACTATCAGAGTGTTGATGAAACACAGAAAATGCATCAGGATTGAATACAACAGTCACCATGCGCACTTTCCTCCACGGGAGTATTGTCACAAACAATCTACGCTTTGATCGTTCCCTGGAAGACCAGTAGTCGTTTCCGATGCACATCTGGAGGCATTCTGTAATCTGTGGACTATTAGAGTGTTGATGAAACACAGTAATTGCATCGGGATTGAATAAAACAGTCACCATGCTCACTTTCCTCCGTGGGAGTAATGTCTCTAACAGTCTACGATTTGATCGTTCCCTGGAAGACCAGTAGTACTTTCCGATGAACATCTGGAGGCTTCCTGTAATCTGTGGACTATCAGAGTGTTGATGAAACACAGAAATTGCATCGGGACTGAATACAACATTCTCCATGCGCAGTTTCCTCCATGGGGGTAATGTCTCAAACAGTCTACGCTTTGATCGTTCAGTGGAAGACCAGTAGTAGTTTCAACTGCACATCTGGAGGCATTCTGTAATCTGTGGAGTATCAGAGTGTTGATGAAACACAGAAATTGCATCGGGATAGAATACAACAGTCACCATGCGCACTTTCCTCCATGGGACTAATGTCTCAAACAGTCTACGCTTCGATCGTTCCCGGGAAGACCAGTAGTACTTTCCGATGCACATCTCGTGGCATTCTGTAATCTGTGGACTATCAGAGTGTTGATGAAACACAGAAAATGCATCGGGATTGAATGCAACAGTCACCATGCGCACTTTCCTCCATGGGAGTATTGTCTCAAAGAGTTTACGCTTTGATCGTTACATGGAAGACCAGTAGTAGTTTCCGATGCACATTTGGAGGCATTCTGTAATCTGTGGAGTATCAGAGTGTTGATAAAACACAGAAATTCCATCGGGATTGAATACAACAGTCACCATGCGCACATTCCTCCATGGGAGTAATGTCTCAAACAGTCTACAATTTGATCGTTCCCTGGAAGACCAGTAGAAGTTTCCGATGCACATCTGGAGGCATTCTGTAATCTGTGGAGTATTAGAGAGTTGATGAAACACAGAAATTGTATCGGGATTGAATAACACAGTCCTCATCCGCACTTTCCTCCATGGGAGTAATGTCTGAAACAGTCTACGCGTTGATCGTTCCCGGGAAGACCGGTAGTAGTTTCCGATTAACATCTGGAGGCATTCTGTAATCTGTGGAGTATCAGAGTGTTGATGAAACACAGAAATTGCATCGGGATTGAATACAATAGTCACCATGCGCACTTTCCTCCAAGGGAGTAATGTCAAAAACAGTCTACGTTTTGATCGTTCCCTGGAAGACCAGTAGTAGTTCCCGATGCACATCTGGAGGCATTCTGTAATCTGTGGAGTATCAGAGTGTTGATGAAACACAGAAATTGCATCGGGATTGAATACAACAGTCACCATGCGCACTTTCCTCCATGGGAGTAATGTCCCAAACAGTCTACGCTTTGATCGTTCCCTGGAAGACCAGTAGTAGTTTCCGATTAACATCTGGAGGCATTCTGTAATCTGTGAACTATCAGAGTGTTGATGTAACACAGAAATTGCATCGGGATTGAATACAACAGTCACCATGCGCTGTTTCTTACATAAAAGTAATGTCTCAAACAGTCAACGCTTTGATCGTTCCCTGGAAGACGAGCAGTAGTTTCCGAAGAACATCTGGAGGCATTCTGTAATCTGTGGACTATCAGACTGTTGATGAAACACAGAAATTGCATCGGGATTGAATACAACAGTCACCATGCGCACATTCCTCCACGGGAGTAATGTCTCAAACTGTCTACGCTTTGATCGTTCCCTGGAAGACCAGTAGTAGTTTCCGATGCACATCTGGAGGCATTCTGTAATCTGTGGAGTATCAGAGTGTTGATGAAACACAGAAATTGCATCGGGATTGAATACAACAGACACCATGCGCACTTTCCTCCATGGGAGTAATTCTCAAACAGTCTACGCTTTGATCGTTCCCTGGAAGACCAGTAGTAGTTTCCGATGCACATCTCGTGGCATTCTGTAATCTGTGGACTATCAGAATGTTGATGAAACACAGATAATGCATCGGGATTTAATACAACAGTCACCATGCGCACTTTCCTCCATGGGAGTAATGTCTAAAACAGTCTACGCTTTGATCGTTCCCTGGAGGACCAGTAGTAGTCCCCGATGCACATCTGGAGGCTTTCTGTAATCTGTGGACTACCAGAGTGTTGATGAAACACAGAAATTGCATCGGGATTGAATACAACAGACACCATGCGCACTTTCCTCCATGGGAGTAATTCTCAAACAGTCTACGCTTTGATCGTTCCCTGGAAGACCAGTAGTAGTTTCCGATGCACATCTCGTGGCATTCTGTAATCTGTGGACTATCAGAATGTTGATGAAACACAGAAATTGCATCGGGATTGAATACGACAGTCACCATGCGCACTTTCCTACATGGGAGTAATGTCTCAAACAGTCTACGCTTCGATCGTTCCCGGGAAGACCAGTAGTAGTTTCAAATGCACATCTCGTGGCATTCTGTAATCTGTGGACTATCAGAGTGTTGATGAAACACAGAAAATACATCGGGATTGAATGCAACAGTCACCATGCGCACTTTCCTCCATGGGAGTAATGTCTCAAAGAGTTTACGCTTTGATCGTTACATGGAAGACCAGTAGTAGTTTCCGATGCACATTTGGTGGCATTCTGTAATCTGTGGAGTATCAGAGTGTTGATAAAACACAGAAATTGCATCGGGATTGAATAAAACAGTCACCATGCGCACATTCCTCCATGGGAGTAATGTCTCAAACAGTCTACGCTTTGATCGTTCCCTGGAAGACCAGTAGTAGTTTCCGATGCACATCTCGTGGCATTCTGTAATCTGTGGACTACCAGAGTGTTGATGAAACACAGAAAATACATCGGTATTGAATACAATAGTCACCATGCGCACTTCCCTCCATGGCAGTAATGTCTCAAAGAAATTACGATTTGACCGTTCCCTGGAAGACCAGTAGTATTTTCCGATGCACATTTTGAAGCATTCTGTAATCTGTGGACTATCAGAGTGTTGATGAAACACAGAAATTGCATCGGGATTGAATACAACAGTCACCATGCGCTGTTTCTTACATAAAAGTAATGTGTCAAACAATCTATGCTTTGATCGTTCCCTCGAAGACCAGTAGTAGTTTCCGATGCACCTCTGGTGGCATTCTGTAATGTGTAGAATATCAGAGTGTTGATGAAACACAGTAATTGCATCGGGATTGAGTATAACAGTCACCATGCTCACTTTCCTCCGTGGGAGTAATGTCTCTAACAGTCTACGCTTTGATCGTTCCCTGGAAGACCAGTAATAGTTTCCGATGAACATCTGGAGGCTTTCTGTAATCTGTGGACCATCAGAGTGTTGATGAAACACAGAAATTGCATCGGGATTGAATACAACAGTCACCATGCGCACTTTCCTCCATGGGAGTAATGTCTCTAACAGTCTACGCTTTGATCGTTCCCTGGAAGACCAGTAGTAGTTTCCGAAGCACATCTGGAGGTTTTCCGTAATCTGTGGACTATCAGAGTGTTGATGAAACATAGAAATTGCATCGGGATTGAATACAACAGTCACCATGCGCACTTTCCTACATGGGAGTAATGTCTCAAACAGTCTACGCTTCGATCGTTCCCAGGAAGACCAGTAGTAGTTTCAAATGCACATCTCGTGGCATTCTGTAATCTGTGGACTATCAGAGTGTTGATGAAACACAGAAAATGCATCGGGATTGAATGCAACAGTCACCATGCGCACTTTCCTCCATGGGAGTAATGTCTCAAAGAGTTTACGCTTTGATCTTTACATGGAAGACCAGTAGTAGTTTCCGATGCACATTTGGTGGCATTCTGTAATCTGTGGAGTATCAGAGTGTTGATAAAACACAGAAATTGCATCGGGATTGAATAAAACAGTCACCATCCGCACATTCCTCCAGAGGAGTAATGTCTGAAACAGTCTACGCTTTGATCGTTCCCAGGAAGACCAGTAGTAGTTTCCGATTAACATCTGGAGGCATTCTGTAATCTGTGGACCATCAGAGTGTTCATGAAAGACACAAATTGCATCGGGATTGAATACAACAGTCACGATGCGCACTTTCCTCCATGGAAGTAAAGTCTCAAACACTCTACGATTTGATCGTTCCCTGGAAGACCAGTAGTAGTTTCCTATGAACTTCTGGAGGCTTTCTGTAATCAGTGGACTATCAGAGTGTTGATGAAACACAGAAATTGCATCGGGATTGAATACGACAGTCACCATGCGCACTTTCCTCCATGGGAGTAATGTCTCAAACAGTCTACGCTTTGATCGTTCCCGGGAAGACCAGTAGTAGTTTCCGATGCACATCTCGTGGCATTCTGTAATCTGTGGACTATCAGAGTGTTGATGAAACACAGAAAATGCATCGGGATTGGATACAACAGTTACCATGCGCACTTTCCTCCATGGGAGTAATGTCTCAAACAGTCTACGCTTTGATCGTTCCCTGGAAGACCAGTAGTAGTTTCCGATGCACATTTGGAGGCATTCTGTAATCTGTGGAGTATCAGAGTGTTGATAAAACACAGAAATTGCATCGGGATTGAATAAAACAGTCACCATCCGCACTTTCCTCCAGAGGAGTAATGTCTGAAACAGTCTACGCTTTGATCGTTCCCAGGAAGACCAGTAGTAGTTTCCGATTAACATCTGGAGGCATTCTGTAATCTGTGGACCATCAGAGTGTTGATGAAAGACACAAATTGCATCGGGATTGAATACAACAGTCACGATACGCACTTTCCTCCATGGAAGTAAAGTCTCAAACACTCTACGCTTTGATCGTTCCCTGGAAGACCAGTAGTAGTTTCCTATGAACTTCTGGAGGCTTTCTGTAATCAGTGGACTATCTGAGTGTTGATGAAACACAGAAATTGCTTCGGGATTGAATACGACAGTCACCATGCGCACTTTCCTCCATGGGAGTAATGTCTCAAACAGTCTACGCTTTGATCGTTCCCGGGAAGACCAGTAGTAGTTTCCGATGCACATCTCGTGGCATTCTGTAATCTGTGGACTATCAGAGTGTTGGTGAAACACAGAAAATGCATCGGGATTGGATACAACAGTTACCATGCGCACTTTCCTCCATGGGAGTAATGTCTCAAACAGTCTACGCTTTGATCGTTCCCTGGAAGACCAGTAGTAGTTTCCGATGCACATTTGGAGGCATTCATTAATCTGTGGAGTATCAGAGTGTTGATAAAACACAGAAATTGCATCGGGATTGAATAAAACAGTCACCATCCGCACTTTCCTCCAGAGGAGTAATGTCTGAAACAGTCTACGCTTTGATCGTTCCCAGGAAGACCAGTAGTTGTTTCCGATTAACATCTGGAGGCATTCTGTAATCTGTGGACCATCAGAGTGTTGATGAAAGACACAAATTGCATCGGGATTGAATACAACAGTCACGATGCGCACTTTCCTCCATGGAAGTAATGTCCCAAACTGTCTACGCTTTGATCGTTCCCTGGAAGACCAGTAGTAGTTTCCGATTAACATCTGGAGGCATTCTGTAATCTGTGGACTATCAGAGTGTTGATGAAACACAGTAATGGCATCAGGATTGAATACAACCCTCACCATGCGTACATTCCTCCATAAAAGTAATGTCTCAAACAGTCTACGCTTTGATCGTTTCTGGCAGAACAGTAGTAGTTTCCGATTCACATGTGGAGGCATTCTGTAATCTGTGGACTATCAGAGTGTTGATGAAACACAGAAATTGCATCGGGATTGAATACAACAGTCACCATGCGCTGTTTCTTACATAAAAGTAATGTCTCACACAGTCTACGCTTTCATCGTTCCCTGGAAGACCAGTAGTAGTTTCCGATGCATATCTCGTGGCATTCTGTAATCTGTGGTCTATCAGAGTGTTGATGAAACACAGTAAATGCATCGGGATTGAATAAAACAGTCACCATGCGCACTTTCCTCCATGGGAGTAATGTCTCAAAGAGTTTACGCTTTGATTGTTCCCTGGAAGACCAGTAGTAGTTTCCGATGCACATCTGGAGGCATTCTGTAATCTGTGGACTATTAGAGTGTTGATGAAACACAGAAATTGCATCGGGATTGAATACAACAGTCACCATGCACACATACCTCCATAAAAGTAATGTCTCAACCAGTCTACGCTTTGATCGTTCCCTGGAAGACCAGTAGTAGTTTACGATGCACATCTGGAGGCATCCTGTAATCTGTGGAGTATCAGAGTGTTGATGAAACACAGAAATTGCATCGGTATTGAATACAACAGTCACCATGCGCACTTTCCTCCATGTGAGTAATGTCTCAAACAGTCTACGCTTTGATCGTTCCCTGGAAGACCAGTAGTAGTTTCCGATGCACATCTGCAGGCATACAGTAATCTGTGGACTATCAGAGTGTTGATGAAACACAGAAAATGCATCGGGATTGAATACAACAGTCACCATGCGCACTTCCCTCCACGGGAGTATTGTCACAACCAATCTACGCTTTGATCGTTCCCTGGAAGACCAGTAGTAGTTTCCGATGCACCTCTGGTGGCATTCTGTAATGTGTAGACTATCAGAGTGTTGATGAAACACAGAAATTGGATCGGGATTGAATACAACGTTCTCCATGCGCAGTTTCCTCCATGGGAGTAATGTCTCAAACAGTCTACGCTTTGATCGTTCCCTGGAAAACCAGTAGTAGTTTCCGATGCAAATTTGGAGGCATTCTGTAATCTGTGGAGTATCAGAGTGTTGATGAAACACAGAAATTGCATCGGGATTGAATACAACAGTCACCATGCGCTGTTTCTTACATAAAAGTAATGTGTCAAACAATCTATGCTCTGATCGTTCCCTCGAAGACCAGTAGTAGTTTCCGATGCACCTCTGGTGGCATTCTGTAATGTGTAGACTATCAGAGTGTTGCTGAAACACAGTAATTGCATCGGGATTGAATAAAACAGTCACCATGCTCACTTTTCTCCGTGGGAGTAATGTCTCTAACAGTCTACGCTTTGATCGTTCCCTGGAAGACCAGTAGTAGTTTCCGATGTACATCTGCAGGCATTCAGTAATCTGTGGACTATCAGAGTGTTGATGAAACACAGAAAATGCATCAGGATTGAATACAACAGTCACCATGCGCACATTCCTCCACGGGAGTATTGTCACAAACAATCTACGCTTTGATCGTTCCCTGGAAGACCAGTAGTCGTTTCCGATGCACATCTGGAGGCATTCTGTAATCTGTGGACTATTAGAGTGTTGATGAAACACAGTAATTGCATCGGGATTGAATAAAACAGTCACCATGCTCACTTTCCTCCGTGGGAGTAATGTCTCTAACAGTCTACGATTTGATCGTTCCCTGGAAGACCAGTAGTACTTTCCGATGAACATCTGGAGGCTTTCTGTAATCTGTGGACTATCAGAGTGTTGATGAAACACAGAAATTGCATCGGGATTGAATACAACATTCTCCATGCGCAGTTTCCTCCATGGGAGTAATGTCTCAAACAGTCTACGCTTTGATCGTTCAGTGGAAGACCAGTAGTAGTTTCAACTGCACATCTGGAGGCATTCTGTAATCTGTGGAGTATCAGAGTGTTGATGAAACACAGAAATTGCATCGGGATAGAATACAACAGTCACCATGCGCACTTTCCTCCATGGGACTAATGTCTCAAACAGTCTACGCTTCGATCGTTCCCGGGAAGACCAGTAGTACTTTCCGATGCACATCTCGTGGCATTCTGTAATCTGTGGACTATCAGAGTGTTGATGAAACACAGAAAATGCATCGGGATTGAATGCAACAGTCACCATGCGCACTTTCCTCCATGGGAGTATTGTCTCAAAGAGTTTACGCTTTGATCGTTACATGGAAGACCAGTAGTAGTTTCCGATGCACATTTGGAGGCATTCTGTAATCTGTGGAGTATCAGAGTGTTGATAAAACACAGAAATTGCATCGGGATTGAATACAACAGTCACCATGCGCACATTCCTCCATGGGAGTAATGTCTCAAACAGTCTACAATTTGATCGTTCCCTGGAAGACCAGTAGAAGTTTCCGATGCACATCTGGAGGCATTCTGTAATCTGTGGAGTATTAGAGAGTTGATGAAACACAGAAATTGTATCGGGATTGAATAACACAGTCCTCATCCGCACTTTCCTCCATGGGAGTAATGTCTGAAACAGTCTACGCGTTGATCGTTCCCGGGAAGACCAGTAGTAGTTTCCGATTAACATCTGGAGGCATTCTGTAATCTGTGGAGTATCAGAGTGTTGATGAAACACAGAAATTGCATCGGGATTGAATACAACAGTCACCATGCGCACTTTCCTCCAAGGGAGTAATGTCAAAAACAGTCTACGTTTTGATCGTTCCCTGGAAGACCAGTAGTAGTTCCCGATGCACATCTGGAGGCATTCTGTAATCTGTGGAGTATCAGAGTGTTGATGAAACACAGAAATTGCATCGGGATTGAATACAACAGTCACCATGCGCACTTTCCTCCATGGGAGTAATGTCTCAAAGAGTCTACGCTTTGATCGTTCCCGGGAAGACCAGTAGTAGTTTCCGATGCACATCTCGTGGCATTCTGTAATCTGTGGACTATCAGAGTGTTGATGAAACACAGAAAATGCATCGGGATTGAATACAACAGTCACCATGCGCACTTTCCTCCATAGGAGTAATGTCTCAAAGAGTTTACGCTTTGATCGTTCAATGAAAGGCCAGTAGTAGTTTCCGATGCACATTAGGAGGCATTCTGTAATCTGTGGAGTATCAGAGTGTTGATGAAACTCAGAAATTGCATCGGGATTGAATAAAACAGTCACCATGCGCACTTTCCTCCATGGGAGTAATGTCCCAAACAGTCTACGCTTTGATCGTTCCCTGGAAGACCAGTAGTAGTTTCCGATTAACATCTGGAGGCATTCTGTAATCTGTGAACTATCAGAGTGTTGATGTAACACAGAAATTGCATCGGGATTGAACACAACAGTCACCATGCGCTGTTTCTTACATAAAAGTAATGTCTCAAACAGTCAACGCTTTGATCGTTCCCTGAAAGGCCAGTAGTAGTTTCCGATGCACATTTGGAGGCATTCTGTAATCTGTGGAGTATCAGAGTGTTGATGTAACACAGAAATTGCATCGGGATTGAATACAACAGTCACCATGCGCACTTTCCTCCATAGGAGTAATGTCTCAAAGAGTTTACGCTTTGATCGCTCCCTGAAAGGCCAGTAGTAGTTTCCGATGCACATTTGGAGGCATTCTGTAATCTGTGGACTATCAGAATGTTGATGAAACACAGATAATGCATCGGGATTGAATACAACAGTCACCATGCGCACTTTCCTCCATGGGAGTAATGTCTAAAACAGTCTACGCTTTGATCGTTCCCTGGAGGACCAGTAGTAGTCCCCGATGCACATCTGGAGGCTTTCTGTAATCTGTGGACTACCAGAGTGTTGATGAAACACAGAAATTGCATCGGGATTGAATACAACAGTCACCATGCGCACTTTCTTTCATGGGAGTAATTCTCAATCAGTCTACGCTTTGATCGTTCCCTGGAAGACCAGTAGTGGTTTCCGATACAAATTTGGAGGCATTCTGTAATCTGTGGAGTATCAGAGTGTTGATGAAACACAGAAATTGCATCGGGATTGAATACAACAGTCACCATGCGCACTTTCCACCATGGGAGTAATGTCACAAACAGTCTACGCTTTGATCGTTCCCGGGAAGACCAGTAGTAGTTTCCGATGCACATCTCGTGGCATTCTGTAATCTGTGGACTATCAGAGTGTTGATGAAACACAGAAAATGCATCGGGATTGAATACAACAGTCACCATGCACACTTTCCTCCATCGGAGTAATGTCTTAAAGAGTTTACGCTTTCATTGTTCCCTGGACAACCAGTAATAGTTTCCTATGCACATCTGCAGGCATTCTGTAATCTGTGGACTATCAGAGTGTTGATGAAACACAGAAAATGCATCGGGATTGAATACAACAGTCACCATGCGCTGTTTCTTACATAAAAGTAATGTGTCAAACAATCTATGCTTTGATCGTTCCCTCGAAGACCAGTAGTAGTTTCCGATGCACCTCTGGTGGCATTCTGTAATGTGTAGACTATCAGAGTGTTGATGAAACACAGCAATTGCATCGGGATTGAGTATAACAGTCACCATGCTCACTTTCCTCCGTGGGAGTAATGTCTCTAACAGTCTACGCTTTGATCGTTCCCTGGAAGACCAGTAATAGTTTCCGATGAACATCTGGAGGCTTTCTGTAATCTGTGGACTATCAGAGTGTTGATGTAACACAGAAATTGCATCGGGATTGAATACAACAGTCACCATGCGCACTTTCCTCCATGGGAGTAATGTCTCTAACAGTCTACGCTTTGATCGTTCCCTGGAAGACCAGTAGTAGTTTCCGAAGCACATCTGGAGGTTTTCCGTAATCTGTGGACTATCAGAGTGTTGATGAAACATAGAAATTGCATCGGGATTGAATACAACAGTCACCACGCGCACTTTCCTACATGGGAGTAATGTCTCAAACAGTCTACGCATCGATCGTTCCCGGGAAGACCAGTAGTAGTTTCAAATGCACATCTCGTGGCATTCTGTAATCTGTGGACTATCAGAGTGTTGATGAAACACAGAAAATGCATCGGGATTGAATGCAACAGTCACCATGCGCACTTTCCTCCATGGGAGTAATGTCTCAAAGAGTTTACGCTTTGATCGTTACATGGAAGACCAGTAGTAGTTTCCGATGCACATTTGGTGGCATTCTGTAATCTGTGGAGTATCAGAGTGTTGATAAAACACAGAAATTGCATCGGGATTGAATACAACAGTCACCATGCGCACATTCCTCCATGGGAGTAATGTCTCAAACAGTCTACGCTTTGATTGTTCCCTGGAAGACCAGTAGTAGTTTCCGATGCACATCTCGTGGCATTCTGTAATCTGTGGACTACCAGAGTGTTGATGAAACACAGAAAATACATCGGTATTGAATACAATAGTCACCATGCGCACTTCCCTCCATGGCAGTAATGTCTCAAAGAAATTACGATTTGACCGTTCCCTGGAAGACCAGTAGTATTTTCCGATGCACATTTTGAGGCATTCTGTAATCTGTGGACTATCAGAGTGTTGATGAAACACAGAAATTGCATCGGGATTGAATACAACAGTCACCATGCGCTGTTTCTAACATAAAAGTAATGTGTCAAACAATCTATGTTTTGTTCGTTCCCTCGAATACCAGTAGTAGTTTCCGATGCACCTCTGGTGGCATTCTGTAATGTGTAGACTATCAGAGTGTTGATGAAACACAGTAATTGCATCGGGATTGAGTATAACAGTCACCATGCTCACTTTCCTCCGTGGGAGTAATGTCTCTAACAGTCTACGCTTTGATCGTTCCCTGGAAGACCAGTAATAGTTTCCGATGAACATCTGGAGGCTTTCTGTAATATGTGGACTATCAGAGTGTTGATGAAACACAGAAATTGCATCGGGATTGAATACAACAGTCACCATGCGCACTTTCCTCCATGGGAGTAATGTCTCTAACAGTCTACGCTTTGATCGTTCCCTGGAAGACCAGTAGTAGTTTCCGAAGCACATCTGGAGGTTTTCCGTAATCTGTGGACTATCAGAGTGTTGATGAAACATAGAAATTGCATCGGGATTGAATACAACAGTCACCATGCGCACTTTCCTACATGGGAGTAATGTCTCAAACAGTCTACGCTTCGATCGTTCCCAGGAAGACCAGTAGTAGTTTCAAATGCACATCTCGTGGCATTCTGTAATCTGTGGACTATCAGAGTGTTGATGAAACACAGAAAATGCATCGGGATTGAATGCAACAGTCACCATGCGCACTTTCCTCCATGGGAGTAATGTCTCAAAGAGTTTACGCTTTGATCGTTACATGGAAGACCAGTAGTAGTTTCCGATGCACATTTGGTGGCATTCTGTAATCTGTGGAGTATCAGAGTGTTGATAAAACACAGAAATTGCATCGGGATTGAATAAAACAGTCACCATCCGCACTTTCCTCCAGAGGAGTAATGTCTGAAACAGTCTACGCTTTGATCGTTCCCAGAAAGACCAGTAGTAGTTTCCGATTAACATCTGGAGGCATTCTGTAATCTGTGGACCATCAGAGTGTTGATGAAAGACACAAATTGCATCGGGATTGAATACAACAGTCACGGTGCGCACTTTCCTCCATGGAAGTAAAGTCTCAAACACTCTACGCTTTGATCGTTCCCTGGAAGACCAGTAGTAGTTTCCTATGAACTTCTGGAGGCTTTCTGTAATCAGTGGACTATCAGAGTGTTGATGAAACACAGAAATTGCATCGGGATTGAATACGACAGTCACCATGCGCACTTTCCTCCATGGGAGTAATGTCTCAAACAGTCTACGCTTTGATCGTTCCCAGGAAGACCAGTAGTAGTTTCCGATGCACATCTCGTGGCATTCTGTAATCTGTGGACTATCAGAGTGTTGATGAAACACAGAAAATGCATCGGGATTGGATACAACAGTTACCATGCGCACTTTCCTCCATGGGAGTAATGTCTCAAACAGTCTACGCTTTGATCGTTCCCTGGAAGACCAGTAGTAGTTTCCGATGCACATTTGGAGGCATTCTGTAATCTGTGGTGTATCAGAGTGTTGATGAAACACAGAAATTGCATCGGGATTGAATACAACAGTCACCATGCGCACTTTCCTTCATGGGAGTAATGTCCCAAACAGTCCACGCTTTGATCGTCCCCTGGAGGACAAGTAGTAGTTTACGATTAACATCGGGAGGCATTTTGTAATCTGTGGACTATCAGAGTGTTGATGAAACATAGAAATTGCATCGGGATTGAATACAACAATCACCATGAGCACATACCTCCATAAAAGTAATGTCTCAAACAGTCTACGCTTTGATCGTTCCCTGGAAGACCAGTAGTAGTTTCCGATGCACTTCTGGTGGCATTCTGTAATGTGTAGCCTATCAGAGTACTGATGAAACACAGTAATTGCATCGGGATTGAATAAAACAGTCACCATGCCCACTTTCCTCCATGGGAGTAACGTCTCAAAGAGTTTTTCGCTTTGATTGTTCCCTGGAAGACCAGTAGTAGTTTCCGATGCACATCTGGAGGCATTCTGTAATCTGTGGACTATTAGAGTGTTGATGAATCACAGAAATTGCATCGGGATTGAATACAACAGTCACCATGCGCATTTTCCTCCATGGGAGTAATGTCTCAATCAGTCTACGCTTTGATCGGTCCCTGGAAGAGCAGTAGTAGTTCCCGATGCACATCTGGAGGCATTCTGTAATCTTTGGACCATCAGAGTGTTGATGAAACACAGAAAATGCATCGGGATTGAATACAACAGTCACCATGCGCACTTTCCTCCGCGGGAGTAATGTCTCAAACAATGTACGCTTTGATCGTTCCCTGGAAGACCAGTAGTAGTTTCCGATGCACCTCTGGTGGCATTCTGTAATGTGTAGACTATCAGAGTGTTGATGAAACACAGTAATTGCATCCGGATTGAATAAAACAGTCACCATGCTCACTTTCCTCCATGGGGGTAATGTTTCTAACAGTCTACACTTTGATCGTTCCCTGGAAGACCAGTAGTAGTTTCCGATGCACATTTGGAGGCATTCTGTAATCTGTGGAGTATCAGAGTGATGATGAAACCCAGAAATTTCATCGGGATCGAATACGACAGTCACCATGCGCACTTTCCTCCATGGGAGTAATGTCTCAAACAGTCTACGCTTTGATCGTTCCCAGGAAGACCAGTAGTAGTTTCCGATACACATCTCGTGGCATTCTGTAATCTGTGGACTATCAGAGTGTTGATGAAACACAGAAAATGCATCGGGATTGGATACAACAGTCACCATGCGCACTTTCCTCCATGGGAGTAATGTCTCAAACAGTCTACGCTTTGATCGTTCCCTGGAAGACCAGTAGTAGTTTCCGATGCCCATTTTTAGGCATTCTGTAATTTGTGGAGTATCAGAGTGTTGATGAAACACAGAAATTGAATCGGGATTGAATACAACAGTCACCATGCGCACTTTCCTTCATGGGAGTAATGTCCCAAACAGTCTACGCTTTGATCGTTCCCTGGAGAACCAGTAGTAGTTTCTGATTAACGTCTGGAGGCATTTTGTAATCTGTGGACTATCAGAGTGTTGATGAAACACAGAAATTGCATCGGGATTGAATACAACATTCTCCATGCGCAGTTTCCTCCATGGGAGTAATGTCTCAAACAGTCTACGCTTTGATCGTTACCTGGAAGACCAGTAGTAGTTTCCGATTAACATCTGGAGGCATTCTGTAATCCGTGGACTATCAGAGTGTTGATGAAACACAGAAGTTCCATGGGGATTGAATACAACAGTCACCATGCGTACATTCCTCCATAAAAGTAATGTCTCAAACAGTCTACGCTTTGATGGTTTCCTGGAAGACCAGTAGTAGTTTCCGATTCACATGTGGAGGCATTCTGTAATCTGTGGACTATCAGAGTGTTGATGAAACACAGAAATTGCATCGGGATTCAATACAACAGTCACCATGCGCTATTTCTTACATAAATGTAATGTCTCAAACAGTCTATGCTTTCATCGTTCCCTGGAGACCAGTAGTAGTTTCCGATGCACATCTCGTGGCATTCTGTAATCTGTGGTCTATCAGAGTGTTGATGAAACACTGTAAATGCATCGGGATTGAATACAACAGTCACCATGCGCCCTTTCCTCCATGGGAGTAATGTAACAAACAGCCTACGCTTTGATCGTTAACTGGAAGACCAGTAGTAGTTTCCGATTAACATCTGGAGGCATTCTGTAATCTGTGGACTATCAGAGTGTTGATGAAACACAGAAATTTCATCGGGATTGAATACAACATTCTCCATGCGCAGTTCGATCCATAGGAGTAATGTCTCAAACAGTCTACGCTTTGATCGTTCAGTGGAAGGCCAGTAGTAGTTTCAACTGCACATCTGGAGGCATTCTGTAATCTGTTGAGTATCAGAGTGTTGATGAAACACAGAAATTGAATCGGGATTGAATACAACAGTCACCATGCGCACTTTCCTCCTTTGGAGTAATGTCTCAAAGAGTCTACGCTTTGATCGTTCCCGGGAAGACCAGTAGTAGTTTCCGATGCACATTTGGAGGCATTCTGTAATCTGTGGAGTATCAGAGTGTTGATGAAACACAGAAAATTCATCGGGATTGAATAAAACAGTCACCATGATCACTTTCCTCCATGGGAGTAATGTCTCAAAGAGTTTACACTTTGATCGTTCCCTGGAAGACCAGTAGTAGTTTCCGATGCACATTTGTAGGCATTCTGTAATCTGTGGAGTATCAGAGTGTTGATAAAACACAGAAATTGCATCGGGATTGAATACAACAGTCACTATGCGCACATTCCTACATGGGAGTAATGTCTCAAACAGTCTACACTTTGATCGTTCCCGGGAAGACCAGTAGTAGTTTCCGATGCACATCTCGTAGCATTCTGTAAACTGTGGACTATCAGAGTGTTGATGAAAGACAGAAAATGCATCGGGATTGAATACAACAGTCACCATGCGCACTTTCCTCCATGGGAGTAATGTCTCAAAGAGTTTACGCTTTGATCGTTCCCTGGAAGACCAGTAGTAGTTTCCGATGCACATTTGGAGGCATTCTGTAATCTGTGGACTATCAGAGTGTTGATGAAACACAGAAATTGCATTGGGATTGAATACAACAGTCACCATGCACACTTTCCTCCATGGCAGTAATGTCTCAAACAGGCTACGCTTTGATCGTTCCAAGGGAAGACAAGTAGTAGCTTCCGATGCACATCTCGTGGCATTCTGTAATCTGTGGACTGTCAGAGTGTTGATGAAACACAGAAAATGCATCGGGATTGGATACAACAGTCACCATGCGCACTTTCCTCCATGGGAGTAATGTCTCAAACAGTCTACGCTTTGATCGTTCCTGGGAAGACCAGTAGTAGTTTCCGATGCACATCTCGTGGCATTCTGTAATCTGTGGACTATCAGAGTGTTAATGAAACACAGAAAATGCATCGGGATTGGATACAACAGTCAACATGCGCACTTTCCTCCATGGGAGTAATGTCTTAAACAGTCTACGCTTTGATCGTTCCCTGGAAGACCATTAGTAGTTTCCGAAGCACATTTGGAGGCATTCTGTAATCTTTGGATTATAAGAGTGTTGATGAAACACAGAAATTGCATCGGGATTGAATACAACAATCACCATGCGCAGTTTCGTCCATGGGAGTAATGTCTCAAACAGTCTACGCTTTGATCGTTCCCTGGAAGACCAGTAGTAGTTTCCGATTAACATCTGGAGGCATTCTGTAATCTGTGGAGTATTAGAGTGTTGATGAAACACAGAAATTGCATCGGGATTCAATACAACAGTCACCATGCGCTGTTTCTTACATAAAAGTAATGTCTCAAACAGTCTACGCTTTCATCGTTCCCTGGAGACCAGTAGTAGTTTCCGATGCACATCTCGTGGCATTCTGTAATCTGTGGTCTATCAGATTGTTGATGAATCACTGTAAATGCATCGTGATTGAATACAACAGTCACCATGCGCCCTTTCCTCCATGGGAGTAAAGTAACAAACAGCCTACGCTTTGATCGTTAACTGGAAGACCAGTAGTAGTTTCCGATTAACATCTGGAGGCATTCTGTAATCTGTGGACTATCAGAGTGTTGATGAAACACAGAAATTGCATCGGGATTGAATACAACATTCTCCATGCGCAGTTCGATCCATAGGAGTAATGTCTCAAACAGTCTACGCTTTGATCGTTCCCTGGAGAACCAGTAGTAGTTTCCGATTAACATCTGGAGGCATTTTGTAATCTGTGGACTATCAGAGTTTTGATGAAACACAGAAATTGCATCGGGATTGAATACAACATTCTCCATGCGCTGTGTCCTCCATGGGAGTAATGTCTCAAACAGTCTACGCTTTGATCGTTCCCTGGAAGACCAGTAGTAGTTTCCGATTAACATCTGGAGGCAGTCTGTAATCTGTGGACTATCAGAGTGTTGATGAAACACAGAAATTGCATCGGGATTGAATACAACAATCACCATGCGCAGTTCGATCCATGGGAGTAATGTCTCAAAGAGTTTACACTTTAATCGTTCCCTGGAAGACCAGTAGTAGTTTCCGATGCACATTTGGAGGCATTCTGTAATCTGTGGAGTATCAGAGTGTTGATAAAACACAGAAATTGCATCGGGATTGAATACAACAGTCACTATGCGCTCATTCCTCCATGGGAGTAATGTCTCAAACAGTCTACGGTTTGATCGTTCCCGGGAAGACCAGTAGTAGTTTCCGATGCACATCTCGTGGCATTCTGTAATCTGTGGACTATCAGAGTGTTGATGAAACACAGAAAATGCATCGGGATTGAATACAACAGTCACCATGATCACTTTCCTCCATGGGAGTAATGTCTCAAAGAGTTTCCACTTTGATCGTTCCCTGGAAGACCAGTAGTAGTTTCCGATGCACATTTGGAGGCATTCTGTAATCTGTGGAGTATCAGAGTGTTGATAAAACACAGAAATTGCATCGGGATTGAATACAACAGTCACTATGCGCACATTCCTCCATGGGAGTAATGTCTCAAACAGTCTACACTTTGATCGTTCCCGGGAAGACCAGTAGTAGTTTCCGATTCACATGTGGATGCATTCTGTAAACTGTGGACTATCAGAGTGTTGATGAAACACTGAAAATGCATCGGGATTGAATACAACAGTCACCATGCGCACATTCCTCCATGGGAGTAATGTCTCAAAGAGTTTACGCTTTGATAGTTCCCTGGAAGACCAGTAGTAGTTTCCGATGCACATTTGGAGGCATTTTGTAATCTGTGGACTATCAGAGTGTTGATGAAACACAGAAATTGCATTGTGATTGAATACAACAGTCACCATGCACACTTTCCTCCATGGCAGTAATGTCTCAAACAGTCTACGCTTTGATCGTTCCCTTGAAGAGCAGTAGTAGTTTCCGATGCACATCTGGAGGCATTCTGTAATCTGTGGACTATCAGAGTGTTGATGAAACACAGAAAATGCGTCGGGATTGAATACAACAGTCACCATGCGCACTTTCCTCCACGGGAGTAATGTCTCAAACAATCTACGCTTTGATCGTTCCCTGGAAGACCACTAGTAGTTTCCGATGCACCTCTGGTGGCATTCTGTAATCTGTGGACTGTCAGAGTGTTGATGAAACACAGTAATTGCATCCGGATTGAATAAAACACTCACCATGCTCACTTTCCTCCATGGGAGTAATGTCTCTAACAGTCTACGCTTTGATCGTTCCCTGGAAGACCAGTAGTAGTTTCCGATGAACTTCTGGAGGCTTTCTGTAATCTGTGGACTATCAGAGTGTTGATGAAACACAGAAATTGCATCGGGATTGAATACGACAGTCACCATGCGCACTTTCCTCCATGGGAGTAATGTCTCAAACAGTCCTCACTTTGATCGTTCCCGGGAAGACAAGTAGTAGTTTTCGATGCACATCTCGTGGCATTCTGTAATCTGTGGACTATCAGAGTGTTGATGAAACACAGAAATTGCATCGGGATTCAATACAACAGTCACCATGCGCTGTTTCTTACATAAAAGTAATGTCACAAACAGTCTACGCATTCATCGTTCCCTGGAGACCAGTAGTAGTTTCCGATGCACATCTCGTGGCATTCTGTAATCTGTGGTCTATCAGATTGTTGATGAATCACTGTAAATGCATCGTGATTGAATACAACAGTCACCATGCGCCCTTTCCTCCATGGGAGTAATGTAACAAACAGCCTACGCTTTGATCGTTAACTGGAAGACCAGTAGTAGTTTCCGATTAACATCTGGAGGCATTCTGTAATCTGTGGACTATCAGAGTGTTGATGAAACACAGAAATTGCATCGGGATTGAATACAACATTCTCCATGCGCAGTTCGATCCATAGGAGTAATGTCTCAAACAGTACGTTTTGATCGTTCCCTGGAGAACCAGTAGTAGTTTCCGATGCACCTCTGGTGGCATTCTGTAATCTGTGGACTGTCAGAGTGTTGATGAAACACAGTAATTGCATCCGGATTGAATAAAACACTCACCATGCTCACTTTCCTCCATGGGAGTAATGTCTCTAACAGTCTACGCTTTGATCGTTCCCTGGAAGACCAGTAGTAGTTTCCGATGAACTTCTGGAGGCTTTCTGTAATCTGTGGACTATCAGAGTGTTGATGAAACACAGAAATTGCATCGGGATTGAATACGACAGTCACCATGCGCACTTTCCTCCATGGGAGTAATGTCTCAAACAGTCCTCACTTTGATCGTTCCCGGGAAGACAAGTAGTAGTTTTCGATGCACATCTCGTGGCATTCTGTAATCTGTGGACTATCAGAGTGTTGATGAAACACAGAAAATGCATCGGGATTGGATACAACAGTCACCATGCGCACTTTCCTCCATGGGAGTAATGTCTCAAACAGTCTACGCTTTGATCGTTCCCTGGAAGACCAGTAGTAGTTTCCGATGCACATGTGGAGGCATTCTGTAATCTGTGGACTATCAGAGTGTTGATGAAACACAGAAATTGCATCGGGATTCAATACAACAGTCACCATGCGCTGTTTCTTACATAAAAGTAATGTCTCAAACAGTCTACGCTTTCATCGTTCCCTGGAGACCAGTAGTAGTTTCCGATGCACATTTGGAGGCATTCTGTAATCTGTGGAGTATCAGAGTGTTGATGAAACACAGAAATTGCATCGGGATTGAATACAACAGTCACCATGCGCACTTTTCTTCATGGGAGTAATGTCCCAAACAGTCTACGCTTTGATCGTTCCCTGGAGAACCAGTAGTAGTTTCCGATTAACATCTGGAGGCATTTTGTAATCTGTGGACTATCAGAGTGTTGATGAAACACAGAAATTGCATCGGGATTGAATACAACATTCTCCATGCGCAGTTTCCTCCATGGGAGTAATGTCTCAAACAGTCTACGCTTTGATCGTTCCCTGGAAGACCAGTAGTAGTTTCCGATTAACATCTGGAGGCATTCTGTAATCTGTGGACCATCAGAGTGTTGATGAAACACAGAAATTGGATCGGGATTGAATACAACATTCTCCATGCGCAGTTTCCTCCATGGGAGTAATGTAACAAACAGCCTACGCTTTGATCGTTAACTGGAAAACCAGTAGTAGTTTCCGATTAACATCTGGAGGCTTCTGTAATCTGTGGACTATCAGAGTGTTGATGAAACACAGAAATTGCATCGGGATTCAATACAACTGTCACCATGCGCTGTTCCTTACATGAAAGTAATGTCTCAAACAGTCTACGCTTTTATCGTTCCCTGGAGACCAGTAGTAGTTTCCGATGCACATCTCGTGGCATTCTGTAATCTGTGGTCTATCAGAGTGTTGATGAAACACTGTACATGCATCGGGATTGAATACAACAGTCACCATGCGCCCTTTCCTCCATGGGAGTAATGTAACAAACAGCCTACGCTTTGATCGTTAACTGGAAGACCAGTAGTAGTTTCCGATTAACATCTGGAGGCATTCTGTAATCTGTGGACTATCAGAGTGTTGATGAAACACAGAAATTGCATCGGGATTGAATACAACATTCTTCATGCGCAGTTCGATCCATAGGAGTAATGTCTCAAACAGTCTACGCTTTGATCGTTCAGTGGAAGGCCAGTAGTAGTTTCAACTGCACATCTGGAGGCATTCTGTAATCTGTTGAGTATCAGAGTGTTGATGAAACACAGAAATTGCATCGGGATTGAATACAACAGTCACCATGCGCACTTTCCTAAATGGGAGTAATGTCTCAAAGAGTTTACACTTTGATCGTTCCCTGGAAGACCAGCAGTAGTTTCCGATGCACATTTGGAGGCATTCTGTAATCTGTGGAGTATCAGAGTGTTGATAAAACACAGAAATTGCATCGGGATTGAATACAACAGTCACTATGCGCACATTCCTCCATGGGAGTAATGTCTCAAACAGTCTACACTTTGATCGTTCCCGGGAAGACCAGTAGTAGTTTCCGATGCACATTTGGAGGCATTCTGTAATCTGTGGAGTATCAGAGTGTTGATGAAACACAGAAATTGCATCGGGATTGAATACAACAGTCACCATGCGCACTTTCCTTCATGGGAGTAATGTCCCAAACAGTCTACGCTTTGATCGTTCTCTGGAGAACCAGTAGTAGTTTCCGATTAACATCTGGAGGCATTTTGTAATCTGTGGACTATCAGAGTGTTGATGAAACAAAGAAATTGCATCGGGATTGAATACAACATTCTCCATGCGCAGTTTCCTCCATGGGAGTAATGTCTCAAACAGTCTACGCTTTGATCGTTCTCTGGAAGACCAGTAGTAGTTTCCGATTAACATCTGGAGGCATTCTGTAATCTGTGGACTATCAGAGTGTTGATGAAACACAGAAATTGGATCGGGATTGAATACAACATTCTCCATGCGCAGTTTCCTCCATGGGAGTAATGTAACAAACAGCCTACGCTTTGATCGTTAACTGGAAGACCAGTAGTAGTTTCCGATTAACATCTTGAGGCATTCTGTAATCTGTGGACTATCAGAGTGTTGATGAAACACAGAAATTGCATCGGGATTGAATACAACATTCTCCATGCGCAGTTCGATCCATAGGAGTAATGTCTCAAACAATCTACGTTTTGATCGTTCAGTGGAAGGCCAGTAGCAGTTTCAACTGCACATCTGGAGGCATTCTGTAATCTGTTCAGTATCAGAGTGTTGATGAAACACAGAAATTGCATCGGGATTGAATACAACAGTCACCATACGCACTTTCCTCCATGGGAGTAATGTCCCAAACAGTCTACGGTTTGATCGTTCCCTGGAGAACCAGTAGTAGTTTCCGATTCACATCTGGAGGCATTTTGTAATCTGTGGAATATCAGAGTGTTGATGAAACACAGAAATTGCATCGGGATTGAATACAACATTCTCCATGCGCAGTTTAATCCATGGGAGTAATGTCTCAAACAGTCTACGCTTTGATCGTTCCCTGGAAGACCAGTAGTAGTTTCCGATTAACATCTGGAGGCATTCTGTAATCTGTGGACTATCAGGGTGTTGATGAAACACAGAAATTGCATGGGGATTGAATACAACAGTCACCTTGCGTACATTCCTCCATAAAAGTAATGTCTCAAACAGTCTACGCTTTGATGGTTTCCTGGAAGACCAGTAGTAGTTTCCGATTCACATGTGGATGCATTCTGTAATCTGTGGACTATCAGAGTGTTGATGAAACACAGAAATTGCATCGGGATTCAATACAACTGTCACCATGCGCTGTTCCTTACATGAAAGTAATGTCTCAAACAGTCTACGCTTTTATCGTTCCCTGGAGACCAGTAGTAGTTTCCGATGCACATCTCGTGGCATTCTGTAATCTGTGGTCTATCAGAGTGTTGATGAAACACTGTACATGCATCGGGATTGAATACAACAGTCACCATGCGCCCTTTCCTCCATGGGAGTAATGTAACAAACAGCCTACGCTTTGATCGTTAACTGGAAGACCAGTAGTAGTTTCCGATTAACATCTGGAGGCATTCTGTAATCTGTGGACTATCAGAGTGTTGATGAAACACAGAAATTGCATCGGGATTGAATACAACATTCTTCATGCGCAGTTCGATCCATAGGAGTAATGTCTCAAACAGTCTACGCTTTGATCCTTCAGTGGAAGGCCAGTAGTAGTTTCAACTGCACATCTGGAGGCATTCTGTAATCTGTTGAGTATCAGAGTGTTGATGAAACACAGAAATTGCATCGGGATTGAATACAACAGTCACCATGCGCACTTTCCTCCATGGGAGTAATGTCTCAAAGAGTTTACACTTTGATCGTTCCCTGGAAGACCAGTAGTAGTTTCCGATGCACATTTGGAGGCATTCTGTAATCTGTGGAGTATCAGAGTGTTGATAAAACACAGAAATTGCATCGGGATTGAATACAACAGTCACTATGCGCACATTCCTCCATGGGAGTAATGTCTCAAACAGTCTACACTTTGATCGTTCCCGGGAAGACCAGTAGTAGTTTCCGATGCACATTTGGAGGCATTCTGTAATCTGTGGAGTATCAGGGTGTTGATAAAACACAGAAATTGCATCGGGATTGAATACAACAGTCACTATGTGCACACATCTCCATGGGAGTAATGTCTCACACAGTCTACACTTTGATCGTTCCCGGGAAGACCAGTAGTAGTTTCCAATGCACATCTCGTGGCATTCTGTAATCTGTGGACTATCAGAATGTTGATGAAACACTGAAAATGCATCGGGATTGAATACAACAGTCACCATCCGCACTTTCCTACATGGGAGTAATGTCTGAAACAGTCTACGCTTTGATCGTTTGCTGGAAGACCAGTAGTAGTTTCCGATGCACATCACGTGGCATTCTGCAATCTGTGGACTATCAGAGTGTTGATGAAACACAGAAAATGCATCGGGATTGGATACAACAGTCAACATGCGCACTTTCCTCCATGGGAGTAATGTCTTAAACAGTCTACGCTTTGATCGTTCCCTGGAAGACCAGTAGTAGTTTCCGAAGCACATTTGGAGGCATTCTGTAATCTGTGGAGTATAAGAGTGTTGATGAAATACAGAAATTGCATCGGGATTGAATACGACAGTCACCATGCGCAGTTTCGTCCATGGGAGTAATGTCTCAAACAGTCTACGCTTTGATCGTTCCCTGGAAGACCAGTAGTAGTTTCCGATTAACATCTGGAGGCATTCTGTAATCTGTGGACTATCAGAGTGTTGATGAAACACAGAAATTGCATCGGGATTGAATACAACAGTCACCATGCGTACATTCCTCCATAAAAGTAATGTCTCAAACAGTCTACGCTTTGATGGTTTCCTGGAAGACCAGTAGTAGTTTCCGATTCACATGTGGAGGCATTCTGTAATCTGTGGACTATCAGAGTGTTGATGAAACACAGAAATTGCATCGGGATTCAATACAACAGTCACCATGCGCTGTTTCTTACATAAAAGTAATGTCTCAAACAGTCTACGCTTTCATCGTTCCCTGGAGACCAGTAGTAGTTTCCGATGCACATCTCGTGGCATTCTGTAATCTGTGGTCTATCAGATTGTCGATGAATCACTGTAAATGCATCGTGATTGAATACAACAGTCACCATGCGCCCTTTCCTCCATGGGAGTAATGTAACAAACAGCCTACGCTTTGATCGTTAACTGGAAGACCAGTAGTAGTTTCCGATTAACATCTGGAGGCCTCTGTAATCTGTGGACTATCACAGTGTTGATGAAACACAGAAATTGCATCGGGATTGAATACAACATTCTCCATGCGCAGTTCGATCCATAGGAGTAATGTCTCAAACTGTCTACGCTTTAATCGTTCAGTGGAAGGCCATTAGCAGCTTCAACTGCACATCTGGAGGCATTCTGTAATCTGTTGAGTATCAGAGTGTTGATGAAACACAGAAATTGAATCGGGATTGAATACAACAGTCACCATGCGCACTTTCCTCCATGGGAGTAATGTCTCTAACAGTCTACGCTTTGATCGTTCCCTGGAAGATCAGTAGTAGTTTCCGATGCACATTTGGAGGCATTCTGTAATCTGTGGAGTATCAGAGTGTTGATGAAACACAGAAATTGCATCGGGATTGAATACAACAGTCACCATGCGCACTTTCCTTCATGGGAGTAATGTCCCAAACAGTCTACGCTTTGATCGTTCCCTGGAGAACCAGTAGTAGTTTCCGATTAACATCTGGAGGCATTTTGTAATCTGTGGACTATCAGAGTGTTGATGAAACACAGAAATTGCATCGGGATTGAATACAACATTCTCCATGCGCATTTTCCTCCATGGGAGTAATGTCTCAAACAGTCTACGCTTTGATCGTTCCCTGGAAGACCAGTAGTAGTTTCCGATTAACATCTGGAGGCATTCTGTAATCTGTGGACAATCAGAGTGTTGATGAAACACAGAAACTGCATGGGGATTGAATACAACAGTCACCATGCGTACATTCCTCCATAAAAGTAATGTCTCAAACAGTCGACGCTTTGATGGTTTCCTGGAAGACCAGTAGTAGTTTCCGATTCACATGTGGATGCATTCTGTAATCTGTGGATTATCAGAGTGTTGATGAAACACAGAAATTGCATCGGGATTCAATACAACAGTCACCATGCGCTGTTTCTTACATAAAAGTAATGTCTCAAACAGTCTACGCTTTTATCGTTCCCTGGAGACCAGTAGTAGTTTCCTATGCACATCTCGTGGCATTCTGTAATCTGTGGTCTATCAGAGTGTTGACGAAACACTGTAAGTGCATCGGGATTGAATACAACAGTCACCATGCGCCCTTTCCTCCATGGGAGTAATGTAACAAACAGCCTACGCTTTGATCGTTAACTGAAAGACCAGTAGTAGTTTCCGATTAACATCTGGAGGCATTCTGTAATCTGTGGACTATCAGAGTGTTGATGAAACACAGAAATTGCATCGGGATTGAATACAAAATTCTTCATGCGCAGTTCGATCCATAGGAGTAATGTCTCAAACAGTCTACGCTTTGATCGTTCAGTGGAAGGCCAGTAGTAGTTTCAACTGCACATCTGGAGGCATTCTGTAATCTGTTGAGTATCAGAGTGTTGATGAAACACAGAAATTGCATCGGGATTGAATACAACAGTCACCATGCGCACTTTCCTCCATGGGAGTAATGTCTCAAAGAGTTTACACTTTGATCGTTCCCTGGAGAACCAGTAGTAGTTTCCGATTAACATCTGGAGGCATTTTGTAATCTGTGGACTATCAGAGTGTTGATGAAACACAGAAATTGCATCGGGATTGAATACAACATTCTCCATGCGCAGTTTCCTCCATGGGAGTAATGTCTCAAACAGTCTACGCTTTGATCGTTCCCTGGAAGACCAGTAGTAGTTTCCGATTAACATCTGGAGGCATTCTGTAATCTGTGGACCATCAGAGTGTTGATGAAACACAGAAATTGGATCGGGATTGAATACAACATTCTCCATGCGCAGTTTCCTCCATGGGAGTAATGTAACAAACAGCCTACGCTTTGATCGTTAACTGGAAAACCAGTAGTAGTTTCCGATTAACATCTGGAGGCTTCTGTAATCTGTGGACTATCAGAGTGTTGATGAAACACAGAAATTGCATCGGGATTCAATACAACTGTCACCATGCGCTGTTCCTTACATGAAAGTAATGTCTCAAACAGTCTACGCTTTTATCGTTCCCTGGAGACCAGTAGTAGTTTCCGATGCACATCTCGTGGCATTCTGTAATCTGTGGTCTATCAGAGTGTTGATGAAACACTGTACATGCATCGGGATTGAATACAACAGTCACCATGCGCCCTTTCCTCCATGGGAGTAATGTAACAAACAGCCTACGCTTTGATCGTTAACTGGAAGACCAGTAGTAGTTTCCGATTAACATCTGGAGGCATTCTGTAATCTGTGGACTATCAGAGTGTTGATGAAACACAGAAATTGCATCGGGATTGAATACAACATTCTTCATGCGCAGTTCGATCCATAGGAGTAATGTCTCAAACAGTCTACGCTTTGATCGTTCAGTGGAAGGCCAGTAGTAGTTTCAACTGCACATCTGGAGGCATTCTGTAATCTGTTGAGTATCAGAGTGTTGATGAAACACAGAAATTGCATCGGGATTGAATACAACAGTCACCATGCGCACTTTCCTAAATGGGAGTAATGTCTCAAAGAGTTTACACTTTGATCGTTCCCTGGAAGACCAGCAGTAGTTTCCGATGCACATTTGGAGGCATTCTGTAATCTGTGGAGTATCAGAGTGTTGATAAAACACAGAAATTGCATCGGGATTGAATACAACAGTCACTATGCGCACATTCCTCCATGGGAGTAATGTCTCAAACAGTCTACACTTTGATCGTTCCCGGGAAGACCAGTAGTAGTTTCCGATGCACATTTGGAGGCATTCTGTAATCTGTGGAGTATCAGAGTGTTGATGAAACACAGAAATTGCATCGGGATTGAATACAACAGTCACCATGCGCACTTTCCTTCATGGGAGTAATGTCCCAAACAGTCTACGCTTTGATCGTTCTCTGGAGAACCAGTAGTAGTTTCCGATTAACATCTGGAGGCATTTTGTAATCTGTGGACTATCAGAGTGTTGATGAAACAAAGAAATTGCATCGGGATTGAATACAACATTCTCCATGCGCAGTTTCCTCCATGGGAGTAATGTCTCAAACAGTCTACGCTTTGATCGTTCTCTGGAAGACCAGTAGTAGTTTCCGATTAACATCTGGAGGCATTCTGTAATCTGTGGACTATCAGAGTGTTGATGAAACACAGAAATTGGATCGGGATTGAATACAACATTCTCCATGCGCAGTTTCCTCCATGGGAGTAATGTAACAAACAGCCTACGCTTTGATCGTTAACTGGAAGACCAGTAGTAGTTTCCGATTAACATCTTGAGGCATTCTGTAATCTGTGGACTATCAGAGTGTTGATGAAACACAGAAATTGCATCGGGATTGAATACAACATTCTCCATGCGCAGTTCGATCCATAGGAGTAATGTCTCAAACAATCTACGTTTTGATCGTTCAGTGGAAGGCCAGTAGCAGTTTCAACTGCACATCTGGAGGCATTCTGTAATCTGTTCAGTATCAGAGTGTTGATGAAACACAGAAATTGCATCGGGATTGAATACAACAGTCACCATACGCACTTTCCTCCATGGGAGTAATGTCCCAAACAGTCTACGGTTTGATCGTTCCCTGGAGAACCAGTAGTAGTTTCCGATTCACATCTGGAGGCATTTTGTAATCTGTGGAATATCAGAGTGTTGATGAAACACAGAAATTGCATCGGGATTGAATACAACATTCTCCATGCGCAGTTTAATCCATGGGAGTAATGTCTCAAACAGTCTACGCTTTGATCGTTCCCTGGAAGACCAGTAGTAGTTTCCGATTAACATCTGGAGGCATTCTGTAATCTGTGGACTATCAGGGTGTTGATGAAACACAGAAATTGCATGGGGATTGAATACAACAGTCACCTTGCGTACATTCCTCCATAAAAGTAATGTCTCAAACAGTCTACGCTTTGATGGTTTCCTGGAAGACCAGTAGTAGTTTCCGATTCACATGTGGATGCATTCTGTAATCTGTGGACTATCAGAGTGTTGATGAAACACAGAAATTGCATCGGGATTCAATACAACTGTCACCATGCGCTGTTCCTTACATGAAAGTAATGTCTCAAACAGTCTACGCTTTTATCGTTCCCTGGAGACCAGTAGTAGTTTCCGATGCACATCTCGTGGCATTCTGTAATCTGTGGTCTATCAGAGTGTTGATGAAACACTGTACATGCATCGGGATTGAATACAACAGTCACCATGCGCCCTTTCCTCCATGGGAGTAATGTAACAAACAGCCTACGCTTTGATCGTTAACTGGAAGACCAGTAGTAGTTTCCGATTAACATCTGGAGGCATTCTGTAATCTGTGGACTATCAGAGTGTTGATGAAACACAGAAATTGCATCGGGATTGAATACAACATTCTTCATGCGCAGTTCGATCCATAGGAGTAATGTCTCAAACAGTCTACGCTTTGATCGTTCAGTGGAAGGCCAGTAGTAGTTTCAACTGCACATCTGGAGGCATTCTGTAATCTGTTGAGTATCAGAGTGTTGATGAAACACAGAAATTGCATCGGGATTGAATACAACAGTCACCATGCGCACTTTCCTCCATGGGAGTAATGTCTCAAAGAGTTTACACTTTGATCGTTCCCTGGAAGACCAGTAGTAGTTTCCGATGCACATTTGGAGGCATTCTGTAATCTGTGGAGTATCAGAGTGTTGATAAAACACAGAAATTGCATCGGGATTGAATACAACAGTCACTATGCGCACATTCCTCCATGGGAGTAATGTCTCAAACAGTCTACACTTTGATCGTTCCCGGGAAGACCAGTAGTAGTTTCCGATGCACATTTGGAGGCATTCTGTAATCTGTGGAGTATCAGGGTGTTGATAAAACACAGAAATTGCATCGGGATTGAATACAACAGTCACTATGTGCACACATCTCCATGGGAGTAATGTCTCACACAGTCTACACTTTGATCGTTCCCGGGAAGACCAGTAGTAGTTTCCAATGCACATCTCGTGGCATTCTGTAATCTGTGGACTATCAGAATGTTGATGAAACACTGAAAATGCATCGGGATTGAATACAACAGTCACCATCCGCACTTTCCTACATGGGAGTAATGTCTGAAACAGTCTACGCTTTGATCGTTTGCTGGAAGACCAGTAGTAGTTTCCGATGCACATCACGTGGCATTCTGCAATCTGTGGACTATCAGAGTGTTGATGAAACACAGAAAATGCATCGGGATTGGATACAACAGTCAACATGCGCACTTTCCTCCATGGGAGTAATGTCTTAAACAGTCTACGCTTTGATCGTTCCCTGGAAGACCAGTAGTAGTTTCCGAAGCACATTTGGAGGCATTCTGTAATCTGTGGAGTATAAGAGTGTTGATGAAATACAGAAATTGCATCGGGATTGAATACGACAGTCACCATGCGCAGTTTCGTCCATGGGAGTAATGTCTCAAACAGTCTACGCTTTGATCGTTCCCTGGAAGACCAGTAGTAGTTTCCGATTAACATCTGGAGGCATTCTGTAATCTGTGGACTATCAGAGTGTTGATGAAACACAGAAATTGCATCGGGATTGAATACAACAGTCACCATGCGTACATTCCTCCATAAAAGTAATGTCTCAAACAGTCTACGCTTTGATGGTTTCCTGGAAGACCAGTAGTAGTTTCCGATTCACATGTGGAGGCATTCTGTAATCTGTGGACTATCAGAGTGTTGATGAAACACAGAAATTGCATCGGGATTCAATACAACAGTCACCATGCGCTGTTTCTTACATAAAAGTAATGTCTCAAACAGTCTACGCTTTCATCGTTCCCTGGAGACCAGTAGTAGTTTCCGATGCACATCTCGTGGCATTCTGTAATCTGTGGTCTATCAGATTGTCGATGAATCACTGTAAATGCATCGTGATTGAATACAACAGTCACCATGCGCCCTTTCCTCCATGGGAGTAATGTAACAAACAGCCTACGCTTTGATCGTTAACTGGAAGACCAGTAGTAGTTTCCGATTAACATCTGGAGGCCTCTGTAATCTGTGGACTATCACAGTGTTGATGAAACACAGAAATTGCATCGGGATTGAATACAACATTCTCCATGCGCAGTTCGATCCATAGGAGTAATGTCTCAAACTGTCTACGCTTTAATCGTTCAGTGGAAGGCCATTAGCAGCTTCAACTGCACATCTGGAGGCATTCTGTAATCTGTTGAGTATCAGAGTGTTGATGAAACACAGAAATTGAATCGGGATTGAATACAACAGTCACCATGCGCACTTTCCTCCATGGGAGTAATGTCTCTAACAGTCTACGCTTTGATCGTTCCCTGGAAGATCAGTAGTAGTTTCCGATGCACATTTGGAGGCATTCTGTAATCTGTGGAGTATCAGAGTGTTGATGAAACACAGAAATTGCATCGGGATTGAATACAACAGTCACCATGCGCACTTTCCTTCATGGGAGTAATGTCCCAAACAGTCTACGCTTTGATCGTTCCCTGGAGAACCAGTAGTAGTTTCCGATTAACATCTGGAGGCATTTTGTAATCTGTGGACTATCAGAGTGTTGATGAAACACAGAAATTGCATCGGGATTGAATACAACATTCTCCATGCGCATTTTCCTCCATGGGAGTAATGTCTCAAACAGTCTACGCTTTGATCGTTCCCTGGAAGACCAGTAGTAGTTTCCGATTAACATCTGGAGGCATTCTGTAATCTGTGGACAATCAGAGTGTTGATGAAACACAGAAACTGCATGGGGATTGAATACAACAGTCACCATGCGTACATTCCTCCATAAAAGTAATGTCTCAAACAGTCGACGCTTTGATGGTTTCCTGGAAGACCAGTAGTAGTTTCCGATTCACATGTGGATGCATTCTGTAATCTGTGGATTATCAGAGTGTTGATGAAACACAGAAATTGCATCGGGATTCAATACAACAGTCACCATGCGCTGTTTCTTACATAAAAGTAATGTCTCAAACAGTCTACGCTTTTATCGTTCCCTGGAGACCAGTAGTAGTTTCCTATGCACATCTCGTGGCATTCTGTAATCTGTGGTCTATCAGAGTGTAGACGAAACACTGTAAGTGCATCGGGATTGAATACAACAGTCACCATGCGCCCTTTCCTCCATGGGAGTAATGTAACAAACAGCCTACGCTTTGATCGTTAACTGAAAGACCAGTAGTAGTTTCCGATTAACATCTGGAGGCATTCTGTAATCTGTGGACTATCAGAGTGTTGATGAAACACAGAAATTGCATCGGGATTGAATACAAAATTCTTCATGCGCAGTTCGATCCATAGGAGTAATGTCTCAAACAGTCTACGCTTTGATCGTTCAGTGGAAGGCCAGTAGTAGTTTCAACTGCACATCTGGAGGCATTCTGTAATCTGTTGAGTATCAGAGTGTTGATGAAACACAGAAATTGCATCGGGATTGAATACAACAGTCACCATGCGCACTTTCCTCCATGGGAGTAATGTCTCAAAGAGTTTACACTTTGATCGTTCCCTGGAAGACCAGTAGTAGTTTCCGATGCACATTTGGAGGCATTCTGTAATCTGTGGAGTATCAGAGTGTTGATAAAACACCGAAATTGCATCGGGATTGAATACAACAGTCACTATGCGCACATTCCTCCATGGGAGTAATGTCTCAAACAGTCTACACTTTGATCGTTCCCGGGAAGGCCAGTAGTAGTTTCCGATGCACATCTCGTGGCATTCTGTAATCTGTGGACTATCAGAGTGTTGATGAAACACAGAAAATGCATCGGGATTGAAAACAACAGTCACCATGATCACTTTCCTCCATGGGAGTAATGTCTCAAACAGTCTACGCTTTGATCGTTCCCTGGAAGACCAGTAGTAGTTTCCGATTAACATCTGGAGGCATTCTGTAATCTGTGGACTATCAGAGTGTTGATGAAACACAGAAATTGCATGGGGATTGAATACAACAGTCACCATGCGTACATTCCTCCATAAAAGTAATGTCTCAAACAGTCTACGCTTTGATGGTTTCCTGGAAGACCAGTAGTAGTTTCCGATTCACATGTGGATGCATTCTGTAATCTGTGGACTATCAGAGTGTTGATGAAACACAGAAATTGCATCGGGATTCAATACAACTGTCACCATGCGCTGTTCCTTACATAAAAGTAATGTCTCAAACAGTCTACGCTTTTATCGTTCCCTGGAGACCAGTAGTAGTTTCCGATGCACATCTCGTGGCATTCTGTAATCTGTGGTCTATCAGAGTGTTGATGAAACACTGTAAATGCATCGGGATTGAATACAACAGTCACCATGCGCCCTTTCCTCCATGGGAGTAATGTAACAAACAGCCTACGCTTTGATCGTTAACTGGAAGACCAGTAGTAGTTTCCGATTAACATCTGGAGGCATTCTGTAATCTGTGGACTATCAGAGTGTTGATGAAACACAGAAATTGCATCGGGATTGAATACAACAGTCACCATGCGTACATTCCTCCATAAAAGTAATGTCTCAAACAGTCTACGTTTTGATGGTTTCCTGGAAGACCAGTAGTAGTTTCCGATTCACATGTGGAGGCATTCTGTAATCTGTGGACTATCAGAGTGTTGATGAAACACAGAAATTGCATCGGGATTCAATACAACTGTCACCATGCGCTGTTTCTTACATAAAAGTAATGTCTCAAACAGTCTACGCTTTCATCGTTCCCTGGAGACCAGTAGTAGTTTCCGATGCACATCTCGTGGCATTCTGTAATCTGTGGTCTATCAGATTGTCGATGAATCACTGTAAATGCATCGTGATTGAATACAACAGTCACCATGCGCCCTTTCCTCCATGGGAGTAATGTAACAAACAGCCTACGCTTTGATCGTTAACTGGAAGACCAGTAGTAGTTTCCGATTAACATCTGGAGGCTTCTGTAATCTGTGGACTATCACAGTGTTGATGAAACACAGAAATTGCATCGGGATTGAATACAACATTCTCCATGCGCAGTTCGATCCATAGGAGTAATGTCTCAAACTGTCTACGCTTTGATCGTTCAGTGGAAGGCCAGTAGCAGCTTCAACTGCACATCTGGAGGCATTCTGTAATCTGTTGAGTATCAGAGTGTTGATGAAACACAGAAATTGAATCGGGATTGAATACAACAGTCACCATGCGCACTTTCCTCCATGGGAGTAATGTCTCTAACAGTCTACGCTTTGATCGTTCCCTGGAAGATCAGTAGTAGTTTCCGATGCACATTTGGAGGCATTCTGTAATCTGTGGAGTATCAGAGTGTTGATGAAACACAAAAATTGCATCGGGATTGAATACAACAGTCACCATGCGCACTTTCCTTCATGGGAGTAATGTCCCAAACAGTCTACGCTTTGATCGTTCCCTGGAGAACCAGTAGTAGTTTCCGATTAACATCTGGAGGCATTTTGTAATCTGTGGACTATCAGAGTGTTGATGAAACACAGAAATTGCATCGGGATTGAATACAACATTCTCCATGCGCAGTTTCCTCCATGGGAGTAATGTCTCAAACAGTCTACGATTTGATCGTTCCCTGGAAGACCAGTAGTAGTTTCCGATTAACATCTGGAGGCATTCTGTAATCTGTGGACTATCAGAGTGTTGATGAAACACAGAAACTGCATGGGGATTGAATACAACAGTCACCATGCGTACATTCCTCCATAAAAGTAATGTCTCAAACAGTCGACGCTTTGATGGTTTCCTGGAAGACCAGTAGTAGTTTCCGATGCACATTTGGAGGCATTCTGTAATCTGTGGAGTATCAGAGTGTTGATAAAACACCGAAATTGCATCGGGATTGAATACAACAGTCACTATGCGCACATTCCTCCATGGGAGTAATGTCTCAAACAGTCTACACTTTGATCGTTCCCGGGAAGGCCAGTAGTAGTTTCCGATGCACATCTCGTGGCATTCTGTAATCTGTGGACTATCAGAGTGTTGATGAAACATAGAAAATGCATCGGGATTGAAAACAACAGTCACCATGATCACTTTCCTCCATGGGAGTAATGTCTCAAACAGTCTACGCTTTGATCGTTCCCTGGAAGACCAGTAGTAGTTTCCGATTAACATCTGGAGGCATTCTGTAATCTGTGGACTATCAGAGTGTTGATGAAACACAGAAATTGCATGGGGATTGAATACAACAGTCACCATGCGTACATTCCTCCATAAAAGTAATGTCTCAAACAGTCTACGCTTTGATGGTTTCCTGGAAGACCAGTAGTAGTTTCCGATTCACATGTGGATGCATTCTGTAATCTGTGGACTATCAGAGTGTTGATGAAACACAGAAATTGCATCGGGATTCAATACAACTGTCACCATGCGCTGTTCCTTACATAAAAGTAATGTCTCAAACAGTCTACGCTTTTATCGTTCCCTGGAGACCAGTAGTAGTTTCCGATGCACATCTCGTGGCATTCTGTAATCTGTGGTCTATCAGAGTGTTGATGAAACACTGTAAATGCATCGGGATTGAATACAACAGTCACCATGCGCCCTTTCCTCCATGGGAGTAATGTAACAAACAGCCTACGCTTTGATCGTTAACTGGAAGACCAGTAGTAGTTTCCGATTAACATCTGGAGGCATTCTGTAATCTGTGGACTATCAGAGTGTTGATGAAACACAGAAATTGCATCGGGATTGAATACAACATTCTTCATGCGCAGTTCGATCCATAGGAGTAATGTCTCAAACAGTCTACGCTTTGATCGTTCAGTGGAAGGCCAGTAGTAGTTTCAACTGCACATCTGAAGGCATTCTGTAATCTGTTGAGTATCAGAGTGTTGATGAAACACAGAAATTGCATCGGGATTGAATACAACAGTCACCATGCGCACTTTCCTCCATGGGAGTAATGTCTCAAAGAGTTTACACTTTGATCGTTCCCTGGAAGACCAGTAGTAGTTTCCGATGCACATTTGGAGGCATTCTGTAATCTGTGGAGTATCAGAGTGTTGATAAAACACAGAAATTGCATCGGGATTGAATACAACAGTCACTATGCGCACATTCCTCCATGGGAGTAATGTCTCAAACAGTCTACACTTTGATCGTTCCCGGGAAGACCAGTAGTAGTTTCCGATGCACATCTCGTGGCATTCTGTAATCTGTGGACTATCAGAGTGTTGATGAAACACAGAAAATGCATCGGGATTGTATACAACAGTCACCATGATCACTTTCCTCATTGGGAGTAATGTCTCAAAGAGTTTACACTTCGATCGTTCCCTGGAAGACCAGTAGTAGTTTCCGATGCACATTTGGAGGCATTCTGTAATCTGTGGAGTATCAGGGTGTTGATAAAACACAGAAATTGCATCGGGATTGAATACAACAGTCACTATGTGCACACATCTCCATGGGAGTAATGTCTCACACAGTCTACACTTTGATCGTTCCCGGGAAGACCAGTAGTAGTTTCCGATGCACATCTCGTGGCATTCTGTAATCTGTGGACTATCAGAGTGTTGATGAAACACTGAAAATGCATCGGGATTTAATACAACAGTCACCATCCGCACTTTCCTACATGGGAGTAATGTCTGAAACAGTCTACGCTTTGATCGTTTGCTGGAAGACCAGTAGTAGTTTCCGATGCACATCACGTGGCATTCTGCAATCTGTGGACTATCAGAGTGTTGATGAAACACAGAAAATGCATCGGGATTGGATACAACAGTCAACATGCGCACTTTCCTCCATGGGAGTAATGTCTTAAACAGTCTACGCTTTGATCGTTCCCTGGAAGACCAGTAGTAGTTTCCGAAGCACATTTGGAGGCATTCTGTAATCTGTGGAGTATAAGAGTGTTGATGAAACACAGAAATTGCATCGGGATTGAATACGACAGTCACCATGCGCAGTTTCGTCCATGGGAGTAATGTCTCAAACAGTCTACGCTTTGATCGTTCCCTGGAAGACCAGTAGTAGTTTCCGATTAACATCTGGAGGCATTCTGTAATCTGTGGACTATCAGAGTGTTGATGAAACACAGAAATTGCATCGGGATTGAATACAACAGTCACCATGCGTACATTCCTCCATAAAAGTAATGTCTCAAACAGTCTACGTTTTGATGGTTTCCTGGAAGACCAGTAGTAGTTTCCGATTCACATGTGGAGGCATTCTGTAATCTGTGGACTATCAGAGTGTTGATGAAACACAGAAATTGCATCGGGATTCAATACAACTGTCACCATGCGCTGTTTCTTACATAAAAGTAATGTCTCAAACAGTCTACGCTTTCATCGTTCCCTGGAGACCAGTAGTAGTTTCCGATGCACATCTCGTGGCATTCTGTAATCTGTGGTCTATCAGATTGTCGATGAATCACTGTAAATGCATCGTGATTGAATACAACAGTCACCATGCGCCCTTTCCTCCATGGGAGTAATGTAACAAACAGCCTACGCTTTGATCGTTAACTGGAAGACCAGTAGTAGTTTCCGATTAACATCTGGAGGCTTCTGTAATCTGTGGACTATCACAGTGTTGATGAAACACAGAAATTGCATCGGGATTGAATACAACATTCTCCATGCGCAGTTCGATCCATAGGAGTAATGTCTCAAACTGTCTACGCTTTGATCGTTCAGTGGAAGGCCAGTAGCAGCTTCAACTGCACATCTGGAGGCATTCTGTAATCTGTTGAGTATCAGAGTGTTGATGAAACACAGAAATTGAATCGGGATTGAATACAACAGTCACCATGCGCACTTTCCTCCATGGGAGTAATGTCTCTAACAGTCTACGCTTTGATCGTTCCCTGGAAGATCAGTAGTAGTTTCCGATGCACATTTGGAGGCATTCTGTAATCTGTGGAGTATCAGAGTGTTGATGAAACACAAAAATTGCATCGGGATTGAATACAACAGTCACCATGCGCACTTTCCTTCATGGGAGTAATGTCCCAAACAGTCTACGCTTTGATCGTTCCCTGGAGAACCAGTAGTAGTTTCCGATTAACATCTGGAGGCATTTTGTAATCTGTGGACTATCAGAGTGTTGATGAAACACAGAAATTGCATCGGGATTGAATACAACATTCTCCATGCGCAGTTTCCTCCATGGGAGTAATGTCTCAAACAGTCTACGATTTGATCGTTCCCTGGAAGACCAGTAGTAGTTTCCGATTAACATCTGGAGGCATTCTGTAATCTGTGGACAATCAGAGTGTTGATGAAACACAGAAACTGCATGGGGATTGAATACAACAGTCACCATGCGTACATTCCTCCATAAAAGTAATGTCTCAAACAGTCGACGCTTTGATGGTTTCCTGGAAGACCAGTAGTAGTTTCCGATTCACATGTGGATGCATTCTGTAATCTGTGGACTATCAGAGTGTTGATGAAACACAGAAATTGCATCGGGATTCAATACAACAGTCACCATGCGCTGTTTCTTACATAAAAGTAATGTCTCAAACAGTCTACGCTTTTATCGTTCCCTGGAGACCAGTAGTAGTTTCCGATGCACATCTCGTGGCATTCTGTAATCTGTGGTCTATCAGAGTGTTGACGAAACACTGTAAATGCATCGGGATTGAATACAACAGTCACCATGCGCCCTTTCCTCCATGGGAGTAATGTAACAAACAGCCTACGCTTTGATCGTTAACTGAAAGACCAGTAGTAGTTTCCGATTAACATCTGGAGGCATTCTGTAATCTGTGGACTATCAGAGTGTTGATGAAACACAGAAATTGCATCGGGATTGAATACAACAGTCACCATGCGCACTTTCCTCCATGGGAGTAATGTCTCAAAGAGTTTACGCTCTGATCGTTCCCTGGAAGACCAGTAGTAGTTTCCGATGCACATTTGGAGGCATTCTGTAATCTGTGGACTATCAGAGTGTTGATGAAACACAGAAATTGCATTGTGATTGAATACAACAGTCACCATGCACACTTTCCTCCATGGCAGTAATGTCTCAAACAGTCTACGCTTTGATCGTTCCCTGGAAGAGCAGTAGTAGTTTCCGATGCACATCTGGAGGCATTCTGTAATCTGTGGACTATCAGAGTTTTGATGAAACACGGAAAATGCGTCGGGATTGAATACAACAGTCACCATGCGCACTTTCCTCCAAGGGAGTAATGTCTCAAACAATCTACGCTTTGATCGTTCCCTGGAAGACCAGTAGTAGTTTCCGATGCACCTCTGGTGGCATTCTGTAATCTGTGGACTGTCAGAGTGGGGATGAAACACAGTAATTGCATCCGGATTGAATAAAACACTCACCATGCTCACTTTCCTCCATGGGAGTAATGTCTCTAACAGTCTACGCTTTGATCGTTCCCTGGAAGACCAGTAGTAGTTTCCGATGCACATTTATAGGCATTCTGTAATCTGTGGACTATCAGAGTGTTGATGAAACACAGAAATTGCATTGTGAGTGAATACAACAGTCACTATGCGCACATTCCTCCATGGGAGTAATGTCTCAAACAGTCTACACTTTGATCGTTCCCGGGAAGACCAGTAGTGGTTTCCGATGCACATCTCGTGGCATTCTGTAATCTGTGGAATATCAGAGTGTTGATGAAACACAGAAAATGCATCGGGATTGGATACAACAGTCACCATGCGCACTTTCCTCCATGGGAGTAATGTCTCAAACAGTCTACGCTTTGATCGTTCCCTGGAAGACCAGTAGTAGTTTCCGATGCACATTTGGTGGCATTCTGTAATCTGTGGAGTATCAGAGTGTTGATGAAACACAGAAATTGCATCGGGATTGAATACAACAGTCACCATGCGCACTTTCCTCCATGGGAGTAATGTCTCAAACAGTCTACGCTTTGATCGTTCCAAGGGAAGACAAGTAGTAGCTTCCGATGCACATCTCGTGGCATTCTGTAATCTGTGGACTATCAGAGTGTGGATGAAACACAGAAAATGCATCGGGATTGGATACAACAATCACCATGCCCACTTTCCTCCATGGGAGTAATGTCTCAAACAGTCTACGCTTTGATCGTTCCTGGGAAGACCAGTAGTAGTTTCCGATGCACATCTCGTGGCATTCTGTAATCTGTGGACTATCAGAGTGTTGATGAAACACAGAAAATGCATCGGGATTGGATACAACAGTCAACATGCGCACTTTCCTCCATGGGAGTAATGTCTTAAACAGTCTACGCTTTGATCGTTCCCTGGAAGACCAGTAGTAGTTTCCGAAGCACATTTGGAGGCATTCTGTAATCTGTGGAGTATAAGAGTGTTGATGAAACACAGAAATTGCATCGGGATTGAATACGACAGTCACCATGCGCAGTTTCGTCCATGGGAGTAATGTCTCAAACAGTCTACGCTTTGATCGTTCCCTGGAAGACCAGTAGTAGTTTCCGATTAACATCTGGAGGCATTCTGTAATCTGTGGACTATCAGAGTGTTGATGAAACACAGAAATAGCATCGGGATTGAATACAACAGTCACCATGCGTACATTCCTCCATAAAAGTAATGTCTCAAACAGTCTACGCTTTGATGGTTTCCTGGAAGACCAGTAGTAGTTTCCGATTCACATGTGGAGGCATTCTGTAATCTGTGGACTATCAGAGTGTTGATGAAACACAGAAATTGCATCGGGATTCAATACAACAGTCACCATGCGCTGTTTCTTACATAAAAGTAATGTCTCAAACAGTCTACGCTTTCATCGTCCCCGGAGACCAGTAGTAGTTTCCGATGCACATCTCGTGGCATTCTGTAATCTGTGGTCTATCAGATTGACGATGAATCACTGTAAATGCATCGTGATTGAATACAACAGTCACCATGCGCCCTTTCCTCCATGGGAGTAATGTAACAAACAGCCTACGCTTTGATCGTTAACTGGAAGTCCAGTAGTAGTTTCCGATTAACATCTGGAGGCTTCTGTAATCTGTGGACTATCAGAGTGTTGATGAAACACAGAAATTGCATCGGGATTGAATACAACATTCTCCATGCGCAGTTCGATCCATAGGAGTAATGTCTCAAACAGTCTACGCTTTGATCGTTCAGTGGAAGGCCAGTAGCAGCTTCAACTGCACATCTGGAGGCATTCTGTAATCTGTTGAGTATCAGAGTGTTGATGAAACACAGAAATTGAATCGGGATTGAATACAACAGTCACCATGCGCACTTTCCTCCATGGGAGTAATGTCTCTAACAGTCTACGCTTTGATCGTTCCCTGGAAGACCAGTAGTAGTTTCCGATGCACATTTGGAGGCATTCTGTAATCTGTGGAGTATCAGAGTGTTGATGAAACACAGAAATTGCATCGGGATTGAATACAACAGTCACCATGCGCACTTTCCTTCATGGGAGTAATGTCCTAAACAGTCTACGCATTGATCGTTCCCTGGAGAACCAGTAGTAGTTTCCGATTAACATCTGGAGGCATTTTATAATCTGTGGACTATCAGAGTGTTGATGAAACACAGAAATTGCATCGGGATTGAATACAACATTCTCCATGCGCAGTTTCCTCCATGGGAGTAATGTCTCAAACAGTCTACGCTTTAATCGTTCCCTGGAAGACCAGTAGTAGTTTCCGATTAACATCTGGAGGCATTCTGTAATCTGTGGACAATTAGAGTGTTGATGAAACACAGAAACTGCATGGGGATTGAATACAACAGTCACCATGCGTACATTCCTCCATAAAAGTAATGTCTCAAACAGTCGACACTTTGATGGTTTCCTGGAAGACCAGTAGTAGTTTCCGATTCACATGTGGATGCATTCTGTAATCTGTGGACTATCAGAGTGTTGATGAAACACAGAAATTGCATCGGGATTCAATACAACAGTCACCATGCGCTGTTTCTTACATAAAAGTAATGTCTCAAACAGTCTACGCTTTTATCGTTCCCTGGAGACCAGTAGTAGTTTCCGATGCACATCTCGTGGCATTCTGTAATCTGTGGTCTATCAGAGTGTTGATGAAACACTGTAAATGCATCGGGATTGAATACAACAGTCACCATGCGCCCTTTCCTCCATGGGAGTAATGTAACAAACAGCCTACGCTTTGATCGTTAACTGGAAGACCAGTAGTAGTTTCCGATTAACATCTGGAGGCATTCTGTAATCTGTGGAATATCAGAGTGTTAATGAAACACAGAAATTTCATCGGGATTGAATACAACATTCTCCATGCGCAGTTCGATCCATAGGAGTAATGTCTCAAACAGTCTACGCTTTGATCGTTCAGTGGAAGGCCAGTAGTAGTTTCAACTGCACATCTGGAGGCATTCTGTAATCTGTTGAGTATCAGAGTGTGGATGAAACACAGAAATTGCATCGGGATTGAATACAACAGTCACCATGCGCACTTTCCTCCATGGGAGTAATGTCTCAAAGAGTCTACACTTTGATCGTTCCCGGGAAGACCAGTAGTAGTTTCCGATGCACATCTCGTGGCATTCTGTAATCTGTGGACTATCAGAGTGTTGATGAAACACAGAAAATGCATCGGGATTGAATACAACAGTCACCATGATCACTTTCCTCCATGGGAGTAATGTCTCAAAGAGTTTACACTTTGATCGTTCCCTGGAAGACCAGTAGTAGTTTCCGATGTACATTTGGAGGCATTCTGTAATCTGTGGAGTATCAGAGTGTTGATAAAACACAGAAATTGCATCGGGATTGAATACAACAGTCACTATGCGCACATTCCTCCATGGGAGTAATGTCTCAAACAGTCTACGCTTGTTCGTTCCCGGGAAGACCAGTAGTAGCTTCCGATGCACATCTCGTGGCATTCTGTAATCTGTGGACTATCAGAGTGTTGATGAAACACAGAAAATGCATCGGGATTGAATACAACAGTCACCATGCGCACTTTCCTCCATGGGAGTAATGTCTCAAAGAGTTTACGCTTTGATCGTTCCATGGAAGACCAGTAGTAGTTTCCGATGCACATTTGGAGGCATTCTGTAATCTGTGGACTATCAGAGTGTTGATGAAACACAGAAATTGCATTGGGATTGAATACAACAGTCACCATGCACACTTTCCTCCATGGCAGTAATGTCTCAAACAGTCTACGATTTGATCGTTCCCTGGAAGAGCAGTAGTAGTTTCCGATGCACATCTGGAGGCATTCTGTAATCTGTGGACTATCAGAGTGTTGATGAAACACAGAAAATGCATAGGGATTGAATAAAACAGTCACCATGCGCACTCTCCTCCACGGGAGTAATGTCTCAAACAATCTACGCTTTGATCGTTCCCTGGAAGACCAGTAGTAGTTTCCGATTCACCTCTGGTGGCATTCTGTAATCTGTAGACTATCAGAGTGTTGATGAAACACAGTAATTGCATCCGGATTGAATAAAACACTCACCATGCTCACTTTCCTCCATGGGAGTAATGTCTCTAACAGTCTACGCTTTGATCGTTCCCTGGAAGACCAGTAGTAGTTTCCGATGAACTTCTGGAGGCTTTCTGTAATCTGTGGACTATCAGAGTGTTGATGAAACACAGAAAATGCATCGGGATTGAATACAACAGTCACCATGCGCACTTTCCTCCGTGGGAGTAATGTCTCAAAGAGTTTACGCTTTGATCGTTCCCTGGAAGACCAGTAGTAGTTTCCGATGCACATTTGGAGGCATTCTGTAATCTGTGGACTATCAGAGTGTTGATGAAACACAGAAATTGCTTTGGGATTGAATACAACAGTCACCATGCACACTTTCCTCCATGGCAGTAATGTCTCAAACAGTCTACGCTTTGATCGTTCCCTGGAAGAGCAGTAGTAGTTTCCGATGCACATCTGGAGGCATTCTGTAATCTGTGGACTATCAGAGTGTTGATGAAACACAGAGAATGCATAGGGATTGAATACAACAGTCACCATGCGCACTCTCCTCCACGGGAGTAATGTCTGAAACAATCTACGCTTTGATCGTTCCCTGGAAGACCAGTAGTAGTTTCCGATGCACCTCTGGTGGCATTCTGTAATCTGTAGACTATCAGAGTGTTGATGAAACACAGTAATTGCATCCGGATTGAATAAAACACTCACCATGCTCACTTTCCTCCATGGGAGTAATGTCTCTAACAGTCTACGCTTTGATCGTTCCCTGGAAGACCAGTAGTAGTTTCCGATGAATTTCTGGAGTCTTTCTGTAATCTGTGGACTATCAGAGTGTTGATGAAACACAGAAATTGCATCGGGATTGAATACGACAGTCACCATGCGCACTTTCCTCCATGGGAGTAATGTCTCAAACAGTCCTCGCTTTGATCGTTCCCGGGAAGACAAGTAGTAGTTTACGATGCACATCTCGTGGCATTCTGTAATCTGTGGACTATCAGGGTGTTGATGAAACACAGAAAATGCTTCGGGATTGGATACAACAGTCACCATGCGCACTTTCCTTCATGGGAGTAATGTCTCAAACAGTCTACGCTTTGATCGTTCCTGGGAAGACCAGTAGTAGTTTCCGATGCATATCTCGTTACATTCTGTAATCTGTGGACTATCAGAGTGTTGATGAAACACAGAAAATGCATCGGGATTGGATACAACAGTCACCATGCGCACTTTCCTCCATGAAAGTAATGTCTTAAACAGTCTACGCTTTAATCGTTCCCTGGAAGACCAGTAGTAGTTTCCGAAGCACATTTGGAGGCATTCTGTAATCTCTGGAGTATCAGAGTGTTGATGAAACACAGAAAATGCATAGGGATTGAATACAACAGTCACCATGCGCACTCTCCTCCACGGGAGTAATGTCTCAAACAATCTACGCTTTGATCGTTCCCTGGAAGACCAGTAGTAGTTTCCGATGCACCTCTGGTGGCATTCTGTAATCTGTAGACTATCAGAGTGTTGATGAAACACAGTAATTGCATCCGGATTGAATAAAACACTCACCATGCTCACTTTCCTCCATGGGAGTAATGTCTCAAACAGTCTACGCTTTGATCGTTCCCTGGAAGACCAGTAGTAGTTTCCGATGCACATTTGGAGGCAATCTGTAATCTGTGGAGTATCAGAGTGTTGATGAAACACAGAAATCGCATCGGGATTGATTACAACAGTCACCATGCGCACTTTCCTCCATGGGAGTAATGTCTCAAACAGTCTACGCTTTGATCGTTCCAAGGGAAGACAAGTAGTAGCTTCCGATGCACATCTCGTGGCATTCTGTAATCTGTGGACTATCAGAGTGTTGATGAAACACAGAAAATGCTTCGGGATTGGATACAACAGTCACCATGCGCACTTTCCTTCATGGGAGTAATGTCTCAAACAGTCTACGCTTTGATCGTTCCTGGGAAGACCAGTAGTAGCTTCCGATGCACATCTCGTGGCATTCTGTAATCTGTGGACTATCAGAGTGTTGATGAAACACAGAAAATGCTTCGGGATTGGATACAACAGTCACCATGCGCACTTTCCTTCGTGGGAGTAATGTCTCAAACAATCTACGCTTTGATCGTTCCCTGGAAGACCAGTAGTAGTTTCCGATTCACCTCTGGTGGCATTCTGTAATCTGTAGACTATCAGAGTGTTGATGAAACACAGTAATTGCATCCGGATTGAATAAAACACTCACCATGCTCACTTTCCTCCATGGGAGTAATGTCTCTAACAGTCTACGCTTTGATCGTTCCCTGGAAGACCAGTAGTAGTTTCCGATGAACTTCTGGAGGCTTTCTGTAATCTGTGGACTATCAGAGTGTTGATGAAACACAGAAAATGCATCGGGATTGAATACAACAGTCACCATGCGCACTTTCCTCCGTGGGAGTAATGTCTCAAAGAGTTTACGCTTTGATCGTTCCCTGGAAGACCAGTAGTAGTTTCCGATGCACATTTGGAGGCATTCTGTAATCTGTGGACTATCAGAGTGTTGATGAAACACAGAAATTGCTTTGGGATTGAATACAACAGTCACCATGCACACTTTCCTCCATGGCAGTAATGTCTCAAACAGTCTACGCTTTGATCGTTCCCTGGAAGAGCAGTAGTAGTTTCCGATGCACATCTGGAGGCATTCTGTAATCTGTGGACTATCAGAGTGTTGATGAAACACAGAGAATGCATAGGGATTGAATACAACAGTCACCATGCGCACTCTCCTCCACGGGAGTAATGTCTCAAACAATCTACGCTTTGATCGTTCCCTGGAAGACCAGTAGTAGTTTCCGATGCACCTCTGGTGGCATTCTGTAATCTGTAGACTATCAGAGTGTTGATGAAACACAGTAATTGCATCCGGATTGAATAAAACACTCACCATGCTCACTTTCCTCCATGGGAGTAATGTCTCTAACAGTCTACGCTTTGATCGTTCCCTGGAAGACCAGTAGTAGTTTCCGATGAATTTCTGGAGTCTTTCTGTAATCTGTGGACTATCAGATTGTTGATGAAACACAGAAATTGCATCGGGATTGAATACGACAGTCACCATGCGCACTTTCCTCCATGGGAGTAATGTCTCAAACAGTCCTCGATTTGATCGTTCCCGGGAAGACAAGTAGTAGTTTACGATGCACATCTCGTGGCATTCTGTAATCTGTGGACTATCAGGGTGTTGATGAAACACAGAAAATGCTTCGGGATTGGATACAACAGTCACCATGCGCACTTTCCTTCATGGGAGTAATGTCTCAAACAGTCTACGCTTTGATCGTTCCTGGGAAGACCAGTAGTAGTTTCCGATGCATATCTCGTGGCATTCTGTAATCTGTGGACTATCAGAGTGTTGATGAAACACAGAAAATGCATCGGGATTGGATACAACAGTCACCATGCGCACTTTCCTCCATGAAAGTAATGTCTTAAACAGTCTACGCTTTAATCGTTCCCTGGAAGACCAGTAGTAGTTTCCGAAGCACATTTGGAGGCATTCTGTAATCTCTGGAGTATCAGAGTGTTGATGAAACACAGAAAATGCATAGGGATTGAATACAACAGTCACCATGCGCACTCTCCTCCACGGGAGTAATGTCTCAAACAATCTACGCTTTGATCGTTCCCTGGAAGACCAGTAGTAGTTTCCGATGCACCTCTGGTGGCATTCTGTAATCTGTAGACTATCAGAGTGTTGATGAAACACAGTAATTGCATCCGGATTGAATAAAACACTCACCATGCTCACTTTCCTCCATGGGAGTAATGTCTCAAACAGTCTACGCTTTGATCGTTCCCTGGAAGACCAGTAGTAGTTTCCGATGCACATTTGGAGGCAATCTGTAATCTGTGGAGTATCAGAGTGTTGATGAAACACAGAAATCGCATCGGGATTGATTACAACAGTCACCATGCGCACTTTCCTCCATGGGAGTAATGTCTCAAACAGTCTACGCTTTGATCGTTCCAAGGGAAGACAAGTAGTAGCTTCCGATGCACATCTCGTGGCATTCTGTAATCTGTGGACTATCAGAGTGTTGATGAAACACAGAAAATGCTTCGGGATTGGATACAACAGTCACCATGCGCACTTTCCTTCATGGGAGTAATGTCTCAAACAGTCTACGCTTTGATCGTTCCTGGGAAGACCAGTAGTAGTTTCCGATGCATATCTCGTGGCATTCTGTAATCTGTGGACTATCAGAGTGTTGATGAAACACAGAAAATGCATCGGGATTGGATACAACAGTCACCATGCGCACTTTCCTCCATGAAAGTAATGTCTTAAACAGTCTACGCTTTAATCGTTCCCTGGAAGACCAGTAGTAGTTTCCGAAGCACATTTGGAGGCATTCTGTAATCTCTGGAGTATCAGAGTGTTGATGAAACACAGAAATTGCATCGGGATTGAATACAACAGTCACCATGCGCAGTTTCCTCCATGGGAGTAATGTCTCAAACAGTCTACGCTTTGATCGTTCCCTGGAAGACCAGTAGTAGTTTCCGATTAACATCTGGAGGCATTCTGTAATCTGTGGACTATCAGAGTGTTGATGAAACACAGATATTGCATCGGGATTGAATACAACAGTCACCATGCGTACATTCCGCCATAAAGTAATGTCTCAAACAGTCTACGCTTTGATCGTTCCCTGGAAGACCAGTAGTAGTTTCCGATTCACATGTGGAGGCATTCTGTAATCTGTGGACTATCAGAGTGTTGATGAAACAAGGAAATTTCATCGGGATTCAATACTACAGTTACCATGCGCTGTTTCTTACATAAAAGTAATGTCTCAAACAGTCTAAGCTTTCATCGTTCCCTGGAGACCAGTAGTAGTTTCCGATGCACATCTCGTGGCATTCTGTAATCTGTGGTCTATCAGATTGTTGATGAATCACTGTAAATGCATCGTGATTGAATACAACAGTCATCATGCGCGCTTTCCTCCATGGGAGTAATGTAACAAACAGCCTACGCTTTGATCGTTAACTGGAAAACCAGTAGTAGTTTCCGATTAACATCTGGAGGCATTCTGTAATCTGTGGACTATCAGAGTGTTGATGAAACACAGAAATTGCATCGGGATTGAATACAACATTCTCCATGCGCAGTTCGATCCATAGGAGTAATGTCTCAAACAGTCTACGCTTTGATCGTTCAGTGGAAGGCCAGTAGCAGTTTCAACTGCACATGTGGAGGCATTCTGTAATCTGTTGAGTATCAGAGTGTTGATGAAACACAGAAATTGCATCGGGATTAAATACAACAGTCACCATGCGCACTTTCCTCCATGGGAGTAATGTCTCAAAGAGTCTACGCTTTGATCGTTCCCGGGAAGATCAGTAGTAGTTTCCGATGCATATCTCGTGGCATTCTGTAATCTGTGGACTATCAGAGTGTTGATGAAACACAGAAAATGCATCGGGATTGAATACAACAGTCACCATGTGCACTTTCCTCCATGGGAGTAATGTCTCAAAGAGTTTACGCTTTGATCGTTCCCTGGAAGACCAGTAGTAGTTTCCGATGCACCTTTGGAGGCATTCTGTAATCTGTGGAGTATCAGAGTGTTGATAAAACACAGAAATAGCATCGGGATTGAATACAACAGTCACTATGCGCACATTCCTCCATGGGAGTAATGTCTCAAACAGTCTACGCTTTGATCGTTCCCGGGAAGACCAGTAGTAGTTTCCGATGCACATCTCGTGGCATTCTGTTATCTGTGGACTATCAGAGTGTTGATGAAACACAGAAAATGCATCGGGATTGAATACAAGAGTCACCATGCGCACTTTCCACCATGGGAGTAATGTCTCAAAGAGTTTACGCTTTGATCGTTCCCTGGAAGACCAGTAGTAGTTTCCGATGCACATTTGGAGGCATTCTGTAATCTGTGGACTATCAGAGTGTTGATGAAACACAGAAATTGCATTGGGATTGAATACAACAGTCACCATGCACACTTTCCTCCAGGGCAGTAATGTCTCAAACTGTCTACGCTTTGATCGTTCCCTGGAAGAGCAGTAGTAGTTTCGGATGCACATCTGGAGGCATTCTGTAATCTGTAGACTATCAGAGTGTTGATGAAACACAGTAATTGCTTCCGGATTGAATAAAACACTCACCACGCTCACTTTCCTCCATGGCAGTAGTGTCTCTAACAGTCTACGCTTTGATCGTTCCCTGGAAGACCAGTAGTAGTTTCCGATGAACTTCCGGAGGCTTTCTGTAATCTGTGGACTATCAGAGTGTTGATGAAACACAGAAATTGCATCGGGATTGAATACAACATTCTCCATGCGCAGTTCGATCCATAGGAGTAATGTCTCAAACAGTCTACGCTTTGATCGTTCAGTGGAAGGCCAGTAGCAGTTTCAACTGCACATCTGGAGGCATTCTGTAATCTGTTGAGTATCAGAGTGTTGATGAAACACAGAAATTGCATCGGGATTAAATACAACAGTCACCATGCGCACTTTCCTCCATGGGAGTAATGTCTCAAAGAGTCTACGCTTTGATCGGTCCCGGGAAGACCAGTAGTAGTTTCCGATGCACATCTCGTGGCATTCTGTAATCTGTGGACTATCAGAGTGTTGATGAAACACAGAAAATGCATCGGGATTGAATACAACAGTCACCATGTGCACTTTCCTCCATGGGAGTAATGTCTCAAAGAGTTTACGCTTTGATCGTTCCCTGGAAGACCAGTAGTAGTTTCCGATGCACATCTCGTGGCATTTTGTTATCTGTGGACTATCAGAGTGTTGATGAAACACAGACCATGCATCGGGATTGAATACAAGAGTCACCATGCGCACTTTCCACCATGGGAGTAATGTCTCAAAGAGTTTACGCTTTGATCGTTCCCTGGAAGACCAGTAGTAGTTTCCGATGCACATCTCGTAGCTTTCTGTTATCTGTGGACTATCAGAGTGTTGATGAAACACAGAAAATGCATCGGGATTGAATACAAGTGTCACCATGCGCACTTTCCACCATGGGAGTAATGTCTCAAAGAGTTTACGCTTTGATCGTTCCCTGGAAGACCAGTAGTAGTTTCCGATGCACATTTGGAGGCATTCTGTAATTTGTGGAGTATCAGAGTGTTAATGAAACAAAGAAATTGCATCAGGATTGAATACAACAGTCACCATGCGCAGTTTCCTCCATGGGAGTAATGTCTCAAACAGTCTACGCTTTGATCGTTCCCTGGAAGACCAGTAGTAGTTTCCGATGCACATTTGGAGGCATTCTGTAATCTGTGGAGTATCAGAGTGTCGATGAAAAACAGAAATTGCATCGGGATTGAATACAACAGTCACCATGCGCACTTTCCTCCATGGGAGTAATGTCTCAAACAGTCTACGCTTTGATCGTTCCAAGGAAAGACAATTAGTAGCTTCCGATGCACATCTCGTGGCATTCTGTAATCTGTGGACTATCAGAGTGTTGATGAAACACAGAAAATGCATCGGGATTGGATACAACAGTCACCATGCGCACTTTCCTCCATGGGAGTAATGTCTCAAACAGTCTACGCTTTGATCGTTCCTGGGTAGACCAGTAGTAGTTTCCGATGCACATCTCGTGGCATTCAGTAAACTGTGGACTATCAGAGTGTTGATGAAACACAGAAAATGCATCGGGATTGGATACAACAGTCACCATGCGCACTTTTCTCCATGGGAGTAATGTCTTAAACAGTCTACGCTTTGATCGTTCCCTGGAATACCAGTAGTAGTTTCCAATGCACATTTGGAGGCATTCTGTAATTTGTGGAGTATCAGAGTGTTAATGAAACAAAGAAATTGCATCAGGATTGAATACAACAGTCACCATGCGCAGTTTCCTCCATGGGAGTAATGTCTCAAACAGTCTACGCTTTGATCGTTCCCTGGAAGACCAGTAGTAGTTTCCGATTAACATCTGGAGGCATTCTGTAATCTGTGACTATCAGAGTGTTGATGAAACACAGAAATTGCATCGGAATTGAATACAACAGTCACCATGCGTACATTCCTCCATAAAAGTAATGTGTCAAACAGTCTACGCTTTGATGGTTTCCTGGAAGACCAGTAGTAGTTTCCGATTCTTATGTGGAGGCATTCTGTAATCTGTGGACTATCAGAGTGTTGATGAAACACAGAAAATGCATCGGGATTGAATACAACAGTCACCATGCGCTCTTTCCTCCATGGGAGTAATGTCTCAAAGAGTCTACGCTTTGATCGTTCCCGGGAAGACCAGTAGTAGTTTCCGATGCACATCTCGGGGCATTCTGTAATCTGTGGACTATCAGAGTGTTGATGAAACACAGAAAATGCATCGGGGTTGAATACAACAGTCACCATGCGCACTTTCCTCCATGGGAGTAATGTCTCAAAGAGTTTACGCTTTGATCGTTCCCTGGAAGACCAGTAGTAGTTTCCGATGCACATTTAGAGGCATTCTGTAACCTGTGGAGTATCAGAGTGTTGATGAAACACAGAAAATGCATCGGGATTGGATACAACAGTCACCATGCGCACTTTCCTCCATGGGAGTAATGTCTCAAACAGTCTACGCTTTGATCGTTCCCGGGAAGACAAGTAGTAGTTTCCGATGCACATCTCGTGGCATTCTGTAATCTGTGGACTATCAGAGTGTTGATGAAACACAGAAAATGCATCGGGATTGGATACAACAGTCACCATGCGCACTTTCCTCCATGGGAGTAATGTCTCAAAGAATTTACGCTTTGATCGTTCCCTGGAAGACCAGTAGTAGTTTCCGATGCACATTTGGAGGCTTTCTGTAATCTGTGGAGTATCAGAGTGTTGATAAAACACAGAAATTGAATCGGGATTGAATACAACAGTCACTATGCGCACATTCCTCCATGGGAGTAATGTCTCAAACAGTCTACGCTTTAAACGTTCCCGGGACGACCAGTAGTAGTTTCCGATGCACATCTCGTGGCATTCTGTAATTTGTGGACTATCAGAGTGTTGATGAAACACAGAATATGCATCGGGATTGAATACAACAGTCACCATGCGCAATTTCCTCCATGGGAGTAATGTCTCAAAGAGTTTACGCTTTGATCGTTCCCTGGAAGAACAATAGTAGTTTCCGATGCACATTCGGAGGCATTCTGTAATCTGTGGAGTATCAGAGTGTTGATAAAACACAGAAATTGCATCGGGATTGAATACAACAGTCACTATGCGCACATTCCTCCATGGGAGTAATGTCTCAAACAGTCTACGCTTTGATCGTTCCCGGGAAGACCAGTAGTAGTTTCCGATGCACATCTCGTTACATTCTGTAATCTGTGGACTATCAGAGTGTTGATGAAACATAGAAAATGCGTCGGGATTGAATACAACAGTCACCATGCGCACTTTCCTCCATGGGAGTAATGTCTCAAAGAGTTTACGCTTTGATCGTTCCCTGGAAGACCAGTAGTAGTTTCCGATGCACACTTGGAGGCATTCTGTAATCTGTGGACTATCAGAGTGTTGATGAAACACAGAAATTGCATCGGGATTGAATACAACAGTCACCATGCACACTTTCCTCCATGGCAGTAATGTCTCAAACAGTCTACGCTTTGATCGTTCCCTGGAAGACCTGTAGTAGTTTCCGAAGCCCATCTGGAGGCATTCCGTAATCTGTGCAGTATCAGAGAGTTGATGAAACACAGAAATTGTATCGGGATTGAATAAAACAGTCACCATCCGCACTTTCATCCATGGGAGTAATGTCTGAAACAGTCTACGCATTGATCGTTCCCAGGAAGACCAGTAGTAGTTTCCGATTAACATCTGGAGGCATTCTGTAATCTGTGGACTATCAGAGTGTTGATGAAACATAGAAATTGAATCGGGATTGAATACAACAATCAAAATGAGCACATTCCTCCATAAAAGTAATGTCTCAAACAGTCTTCGCTTTGATCGTTCAGTGGAAGGCCAGTAGTAGTTTCAACTGCACATCTGGAGGCATTCTGTAATCTGTTGAGTATCAGAGTGTTGATGAAACACAGAAATTGCATCGGTATTGAATACAACAGTCACCATGCGCACTTTCCTCCATGGGAGTAATGTCTCAAAGAGTCTACGCTTTGATCGTTCCCGGGAAGACCAGTAGTAGTTTCCGATGCACATCTCGGGGCATTCTGTAATCTGTGGACTATCAGAGTGTTGATGAAACACAGAAAATGCATCGGGATTGAATACAACAGTCACCATGCGCACTTTCCTCCATGGGAGTAATGTCTCAAAGAGTTTACGCTTTGATCGTTCCCTGGAAGACCAGTAGTAGTTTCCGATGCACATTTAGAGGCATTCTGTAACCTGTGGTGTATCAGAGTGTTGATGAAACACAGAAAATGCATCGGGATTGGATACAACAGTCACCATGCGGTCTTTCCTCCATGGGAGTAATGTCTCAAACAGTCTACGCTTTGATCGTTCCCGGGAAGACAAGTAGTAGTTTCCGATGCACATCTCGTGGCATTCTGTAATCTGTGGACTATCAGAGTGTTGATGAAACACAGAAAATGCATCGGGATTGGATACAACAGTCACTATGCGCACTTTCCTCCATGGGAGTAATGTCTCAAACAGTCTACGCTTTGATCGTTCCCTGGAAGACCAGTAAAAGTTTTCGATGCACATTTGGAGGCATTCTGTAATCTGTGGAGTATCAGAGTGTTGATGAAACACAGAAATTGCATCGGGATTGAATACAACAGTCACCATGCGCACTTTCCTCCATGGGAGTAATGTCTCAAAGAGTTTACGCTTTGATCGTTCCCTGGAAGACCAGTAGTAGTTTCCGATGCACATTTGGAGGCTTTCTGTAATCTGTGGAGTATCAGAGTGTTGATAAAACACAGAAATTGCATCGGGATTGAATACAACAGTCACTATGCGCACATTCCTCCATGGGAGTAATGTCTCAAACGGTCTACGCTTTGATCGTTCCCGGGAAGACCAGTAGTAGTTTCCGATGCACATCTCGTTACATTCTGTAATCTGTGGACTATCAGAGTGTTGATGAAACATAGAAAATGCGTCGGGATTGAATACAACAGTCACCATGCGCACTTTCCTCCATGGGAGTAATGTCTCAAAGAGTTTACGCTTTGATCGTTCCCTGGAAGACCAGTAGTAGTTTCCGAAGCCCATCTGGAGGCATTCCGTAATCTGTGCAGTATCAGAGAGTTGATGAAACACAGAAATTGTATCGGGATTGAATAAAACAGTCACCATCCGCACTTTCATCCATGGGAGTAATGTCTGAAACAGTCTACGCATTGATCGTTCCCAGGAAGACCAGTAGTAGTTTCCGATTAACATCTGGAGGCATTCTGTAATCTGTGGACTATCAGAGTGTTGATGAAACATAGAAATTGAATCGGGATTGAATACAACAATCACCATGAGCACATTCCTCCATAAAAGTAATGTCTCAAACAGTCTACGCTTTGATCGTTCAGTGGAAGGCCAGTAGTAGTTTCAACTGCACATCTGGAGGCATTCTATAATCTGTGGAGTATCAGAGTGTTGATGAAACACAGAAATTGCATCGGGATTGTATACAACAGTCACCATGCGCACTTTCCTCCACGGGAGTATTGTCACAAACAGTCTACACTTTGATCGTTCCCGGGAAGACCAGTAGTAGTTTCCGATGCACATCTCGAGGCATTCTGTAATATGTGGACTATCAGAGTGTTGATGAAACACAGAAAATGCATCGGGATTGAATACTACAGTCACCATGCGCACTTTCCTCCATGGAAGTAATGTCTCAAAGAGTTTACGCTTTGATCGTTCCTTGGAAGACCAGTAGTAGTTTCCGATGCACATTTGGAGGCATTCTGTAATCTGTGGAGTATCAGAGTGTTGATAAAACACAGAAATTGAATCGGGATTGAATACAACAGTCACTATGCGCACATTCCTCCATGGGAGTAATGTTTCAAACAGTCTACACTTTGATCGTTCCCGGGTAGACCAGTAGTAGTTTCCGATGCACATCTCGTGGCATTCTGTAATCTGTGGACTATCAGAGTGTTGATGAAACACAGAAAATGCATCGGGATTTAATACATCAGTCACCATGCGCAATTTCCTCCATGGGAGTAATGTCTCAAAGAGTTTACGCTTTGATCGTTCCCTGGAAGACCAGTAGTAGTTTCCGATGCACATTTGGAGGCATTCTGTAATCTGTGCAGTATCAGAGTGTTGATAAAACACAGAAATTGCATCGGGATTGAATACAACAGTCACTATGCGCACATTCCTCCATGGGAGTAATGTCTCAAACACTCTACAATTTGATCTTTCCCTGGAAGACCAGTAGAAGTTTCCGATTAACATCTGGAGGCATTCTGTAATCTGTGGACTATCAGAGTGTTGATGAAACACAGAAATTGCATCGGGATTGAATACAACAGTCACCATGCACACTTTCCTTCATGGCAGTAATGTCTCAAACAGTCTACGCTTTGATCGTTCCCTGGAAGACCAGTAGTAGTTTCCGATGCCCATCTGAAGGCATTCCGTAATCTGTGGAGTATCAGAGTGTTGATGAAACACAGAAATTGTATCGGGATAGAATAAAACAGTCACCATCCGCACTTTCCTCCATGGGAGTAATGTCTGAAACAGTCTACGCATTGATCGTTCCCGGGAAGACCAGTGGTAGTTTCCGATTAACATCTGGAGGCATTCTGTAATCTGTGGACTATCAGAGTGTTGATGAAACATAGAAATTGCATCGGGATTGAATACAACAATCACCATGAGCACATTCCTCCATAAAAGTAATGTCTCAAACAGTCTACGCTTTGATCGTTCCCTGGAAGACCAGTAGTAGTTTCCGATGCCATTCTGGAGGCATTCCGTAATCTGTGGAGTATCAGAGAGTTGATGAAACACAGAAATTGTATCGGGATTGAATAAAACAGTCACCATCAACACTTTCCTCCATGGGAGTAATGTCTGAAACAGTCTACGCATTGATCGTTCCCGGGAAGACCAGTGGTAGTTTCCGATTAACATCTGGAGGCATCATGTAATCTGTGGACTATCAGAGTGTTGATGAAACACAGAAACTGCATCGGGATTGAATACAACATTCTCCATGCGCAGTTTCCTCCATAGGAGTAATGTCTCAAACAGTCTACGCTTTGATCGTTCAGTGGAAGGCCTGTAGTAGTTTCAACTGCACATCTGGAGGCATTCTGTAATTTGTGGAGTATCAGAGTGTTGATGAAACACAGAAATTGCATCGGGGTTGAATACAACAGTCACCATGCGCACTTTCCTCCATGGGAGTAATATCTCTAACAGTCTACACTTTGATCGTTCCCGGGAAGGCCAGTAGTAGTTTCCGATGCCCATCTCGTGGCATTCTGTAATCTGTGGACTATCAGAGTGTTGATGAAACACAGAAAATGCATCGGGATTGAATACAACAGTCACCATGCGCACTTTCCTCCATGGGGGTAATGTCTCAAAGAGTTTACGCTTTGATCGTTCCCTGGAAGACCAGTAGTAGTTTCCGATGCACATTTGGAGGCATTCTGTAATCTGTTTAGTATCAGAGTGTTGATAAAACACAGAAATTGCATCGGGATTGAATACAACAGTCACTATGCGCACATTCCTCCATGGGAGTAATGTCTCAAACAGTCTACGCTTTGATCGTTCCCGGGAAGACCAGTAGTAGTTTCCGATGCACATCTCGTGGCATTCTGTAATCTGTGGAGTATCAGAGTGTTGATGAAACACAGAAAATGCATCGGGATTGAATACAACAGTCACCACGCGCAATTTCCTCCATGGGAGTAATGTCTCAAAGAGTTTACGCTTTGATCGTTCCCTGGAAGACCAGTAGTAGTTTCCGATGCACATTTGGAGGCATTCTGTAATCTGTGGAGTATCAGAGTGTTGATAAAACACAGAAATTGCATCGGGATTGAATACAACAGTCACTATGCGCACATTCCTCCGTGGGAGTAATGTCTCAAACAGTCTACGCTTTGATCGTTCCCGGGAAGACCAGTAGTAGTTTCCGATGCACATCTCGTGGCATTCTGTAATCTGTGGACTATCAGAGTGTTGATGAAACACAGAAAATGCATCGGGATTGAATACAACAGTCACCATGCGCACTTTCCTCCATGGGAGTAATGTCTCAAAGAGTTTACGCTTTGATCGTTCCCTGGAAGACCAGTAGTAGTTTCCGATGCACATTTGGAGGCATTCTGTAATCTGTGGACTATCAGAGTGTTGATGAAACACAGAAAATGCATCGGGATTGAATACAACAGTCACCATGCGCACTTTCCTCCATGGGAGTAATGTCTCAAACACTCTACGCTTTGATCGTTCCCTGGAAGACCAGTAGTAGTTTCCGATGCACATCTGGAGGCATTCTGTAATCTGTGGAGTATCAGAGCGTTGATGAAACACAGATTTTGTTTCGGGATTGAATAAAACAGTCGCCATCCGCACTTTCCTCCATGGGAGTAATGTCCGAAACAGTCTACGCTTTGATCGTTCCCGGGAAGACCAGTAGTAGTTTCTGATTAAAATCTGGAGGCTTTCTGTAATCTGTGGTCTATCAGAGTGTTAATGAAACACAGAAATTGCATCGGGATTGAATACAACAGTCACTATGCGCACATTCCTCCATGGGAGTAATGTCTCAAACAGTCTACGCTTTGATCGTTCCCGGGAAGACCAGTAGTAGTTTCCGATGCACATTCGGAGGCATCTGTAATCTGTGGAGTATCATAGTGTTGATAAAACACAGAAATTGCATCGGGATTGAATACAACAGTCACTATGCGCACATTCCTCCATGGGAGTAACGTCTCAAACAGTCTACGCTTTGATCGTTCCCGGGAAGACCAGTAGTAGTTTCCGATGCACATCTCGTTACATTCTGTAATCTGTGGACTATCAGAGTGTTGATGAAACATAGAAAATGCGTCGGGATTGAATACAACAGTCACCATGCGCACTTTCCTCCATGGGAGTAATGTCTCAAGGAGTTTACGCTTTGTTCGTTCCCTGGAAGACCAGTAGTAGTTTCCGATGCACATTTGGAGGTATTCTGTAATCTGTGGACTATCAGAGTGTTGATGAAACACAGAAATTGCATCGGGATTGAATACAACAGTCACCATGCACACTTTCCTCCATGGCAGTAATGTCTCAAACAGTCTACGCTTTGATCGTTCCCTGGAAGACCAGTAGTAGTTTCCGAAGCCCATCTGGAGGCATTCCGTAATCTGTGCAGTATCAGAGAGTTGAGGAAACACAGAAATTGTATCGGGATTGAATAAAACAGACCATCCGCACTTTCATCCATGGGAGTAATGTCTGAAACAGTCTACGCATTGATCGTTCCCAGGAAGACCAGTAGTAGTTTCCGATTAACATCTGGAGGCATTCTGTAATCTGTGGACTATCAGAGTGTTGATGAAACATAGAAATTGAATCGGGATTGAATACAACAATCACCATGAGCACATTCCTCCATAAAAGTAATGTCTCAAATAGTCTACGCTTTGATCGTTCAGTGGAAGGCCAGTAGTAGTTTCAACTGCACATCTCGAGGCATTCTGTAATCTGTGGACTATCAGAGTGTTGATGAAACACAGAAAATGCATCGGGATTGAATACTACAGTCACCATGCGCACTTTCCTCCATGGAAGTAATGTCTCAAAGAGTTTACGCTTTGATCGTTCCTTGGAAGACCAGTAGTAGTTTCCGATGCACATTTGGAGGCATTCTGTAATCTGTGGAGTATCAGAGTGTTGATAAAACACAGAAATTGCATCGGGATTGAATACAACAGTCACTATGCGCACATTCCTCCATGGGAGTAATGTTTCAAACAGTCTACGCTTTGATCGTTCCCGGGAAGACCAGTAGTAGTTTCCGATGCACATCTCGTGGCATTCTGTAATCTGTGGACTATCAGAGTGTTGATGAAACACAGAAAATGCATCGGGATTTAATACATCCGTCACCATGCGCAATTTCCTCCATGGGAGTAATCTCTCAAAGAGTTTACGCTTTGATCGTTCCCTGGAAGACCAGTAGTAGTTTCCGATGCCAATTTGGAGGCATTCAGTAATCTGTGGAGTATCAGAGTGTTGATAAAATACAGAAATTGCATCGGGATTGAATACAACAGTCACTATGCGCACATTCCACCATGGGAGTAATGTCTCAAACACTCTACAATTTGTTCGTTCCCTTGAAGACCAGTAGAAGTTTCCGATTAACATCTGGAGGCATTCTGTAATCTGTGGACTATCAGAGTGATGATGAAACACAGAAATTGCATCGGGATTGAATAAAACAGTCACCATGCACACTTTCCTCCATGGCAGTAATGTCTCAAACAGTCTACGATTTGATCGTTCCCTGGAAGACCAGTAGTAGTTTCCGATGCCCATCTGGAGGCATTCCGTAATCTGTGGAGTATCAGAGTGTTGATGAAACACAGAAATTGTATCGGGATTGAATAAAACAGTCACCATCCGCACTTTCCTCCATGGGAGTAATGTCTGAAACAGTCTACGCATTGATCGTTCCCGGGAAGACCAGTGGTAGTTTCCGATTAACATCCGGAGGCATTCTGTAATCTGTGGACTATCAGAGTGCTGATGAAACATAGAAATTGCATCGGGATTGAATACAACAATCACCATGAGCACATTCCTCCATAAAAGTTATGTCTCAAACAGTCTACGCTTTGATCGTTCCCTGGAATTCCAGTAGTAGTTTCCGATGCCCATCTGGAGGCATTCCGTAATCTGTGGAGAATCAGAGAGTTGATGAAACACAGAAATTGTATCGGGATTGAATAAAACAGTCACCATCCGCACTTTACCCCATCGGAGTAATGTCTGAAACAGTCTACGCATTGATCGTTCCCGGGAAGACCAGTGGTAGTTTCCGATTAACATCTGGAGGCATCCTGTAATCTGTGGACTATCAGAGTGTTGATGAAACACAGAAACTGCATCGGGATTGAATACAACATTCTCCATGCGCAGTTTCCTCCATAGGAGTAATGTCTCAAACAGTCTACGCTTTGATCGTTCAGTGGAAGGCCTGTAGTAGTTTCAACTGCACATCTGGAGGCATTCTGTAATTTGTGGAGTATCAGAGTGTTGATGAAACACAGAAATTGCATCGGGGTTGAATACAACAGTCACCATGCGCAATTTCCTCCATGGGAGTAATATCTCTAACAGTCTACACTTTGATCGTTCCCGGGAAGGCAAGTAGTAGTTTCCGATGCACATCTCGTGGCATTCTGTAATCTGTGGACTATCAGAGTGTTGATGAAACACAGAAAATGCATCGGGATTGAATACAACAGTCACCATGCGCACTTTCCTCCATTGGAGTAATGTCTCAAAGAGTATACGCTTTGATCGTTCCCTGGAAGACCAGTAGTAGTTTCCGATGCACATTTGAAGGCATTCTGTAATCTGTTTAGTATCAGAGTGTTGATAAAACACAGAAATTGCATCGGGATTGAATACAACAGTCACTATGCGCACATTCCTCCATGGGAGTAATGTCTCAAACAGTCTACGCTATGATCGTTCCCGGGAAGACCAGTAGTAGTTTCCGATGCACATCTCGTGGCATTCTGTAATCTGTGGACTATCAGAGTGTTGATGAAACACAAAAAATGCATCGGGATTGAATACAACAGTCACCACGCGCAATTTCCTCCATGGGAGTAATGTCTCAAAGAGTTTACGCTTTGCTCGTTCCCTGGAAGACCAGTAGTAGTTTCCGATGCACATTTGGAGGCATTCTGTAATCTGTGGAGTATCAGAGTGTTGATAAAACACAGAAATTGCATCGGGATTGAATACAACAGTCACTATGCGCACTTTCCTCCATGGGAGTAATGTCTCAAACAGTCTACGCTTTGATCGTTCCCTGGAAGACCAGTAGTAGTTTCCGATGCTCATCTGGAGGCATTCTGTAATCTGTGGAGTATCAGAGAGTTGATCAAACACAAATTTTGTTTCGGGATTGAATAAAACAGTCACCATCCGCACTTTCCTCCATGGGAGTAATGTCTGAAACAGTCTACGCTTTGATCGTTCCCGGGAAGACCAGTAGTAGTTTCTGATTAACATCTGGAGGCATTCTGTAATCTGTGGTCTATCAGAGTGTTGATGAAACACAGAAATTGCATCGGGATTGAATACAACAGTCACCATGCGCACTTTCCTCCATGGGAGTAATGTCCCAAACAGTCTACGTTTTGATCGTTCCCTGGAAGACCAGTAGTAGTTTCCGATGAACATCTGGAGGCTTTCTGTAATCTGTGGAGTATCAGAGTGTTGATGAAACACAGAAAATGCATCGGGATTGAATACAACAGTCACCATGCGCACTTTCCTCCGTGGGAGTAATGACTCAAACAGTCTACACTTTGATCGTTCCCGCTAAGACCAGTAGTAGTTTCCGATGCACATTTGGAGGCATTCTGTAATCTGTGGAGTATCAGAGTGTTGATAAAACACAGAAATTGCATTAGGATTGAATACAACAGTCACTATGCGCACATTCCTCCATGGGAGTAATGTCTCAAACAGTCTACGCTTTGATCGTTCCCTGGAAGACCAGTAGTAGTTTCCGATGCCCATCTGGAGGCATTCTGTAATCTGTGGAGTATCAGAGAGTTGATGAAACACAGAAATTGTATCGGGATTGAATAAAACAGTCACCATCCGCACTTTCCTCCATGGGTGTAATGTCTGAAACAGTCTACGCTTTGATCGTTCCCGGGAAGACCAGTAGTAGTTTCCGATTAACATCTGGAGTCATTCTGTAGCCTGTGGACTATCTGAGTGTTGATGGAACACAGAAATTGCATCGGGATTGAATACAACAGTCACCATGCGCACTTTCCTCCATGGGAGTAATGTCCCAAACAGTCTACGCTTTGATCGTTCCCTGGAAGACCAGTAGTAGTTTACGATGCACATGTGGATGCATTCTGTAATCTGTGGACAATCAGAGTGTTGATGAAACACAGAAATTGTATCGGGATTGAATACAACACTCACCATGTGCACCTTCCTCCATTTGAGTAATGTCTCAAACAATCTACGCTTTGATCGTTCCCTGGAAGACCAGTAGTAGTTTCCGTTGCACATCTGAAGGCATTCTGTAATCTGTGGACTATCAGAGTGTTGATGAAACACAGAAATTGCTTCGGGATTGAATACAACAGTCACCATGCGCACTTTCCTCCATGTAATCTGTGGACAATCAGAGTGTTGATGAAACACAGAAATTGTATCGGGATTGAATACAACACTCACCATGTGCACCTTCCTCCATTTGAGTAATGTCTCAAACAGTCTACGCTTTGATCGTTCCCTGGAAGTCCAGTAGTAGTTTCCGTTGCACATCTGGAGGCATTCTGTAATCTGTGGACTATCAGAGTGTTGATGAAACACAGAAATTGCTTCGGGATTGAATACAACAGTCACCATGCGCACTTCCCTCCAAGGGAGTAATTTCTCAAACAATCTACGCTTTGATTGTTCCCTGGAAGACCAGTAGTAAATTCCGATGCACTTCTGGTGGCATTCTGTAATGTCTAGACTATCAGAGTGTTGATGAAACACAGTAATTGCCTCGGGATTGAATAAAACAGTCACCATGCTCACTTTCCTCCATGGGAGTAATGTCTCAAGCAGTCTACGCTTTGATCGTTCCCGGAAAGACCAGTGTTACTTTCCGATGCACATCTGGAGGCATTCTGTAATCTGTGGACTATCGGAGTGTTGATGAAACACAGAAATTCCATCGGGATTGCACACAACAGTCACCATGCGCTGTTTCTTCCATAAAAGCAATGTCTCAAACAGTCTACGCTTTATTCGTTCCCTGGAAGACAAGTAGTAGTTTCCGATGCACATCTGGAGGCATTCTGTAATCTGTGGAGTATCAGAGGGTTAATGAAACACAGAAATTTCATCGGGATTGAATAAAACAGTCACCATCCGCACTTTCCTCCATGTGTGTAATGTCTGAAACAGTCTACGCTTTGATCGTTCCCGGGAAGACCAGTAGTAGTTTCCGATTAACATCTGGAGTCATTCTGTAGCCTGTGGACTATCTGAGTGTTGATGGAACACAGAAATTGCATCGGGATTGAATACAACAGTCACCATGCGCACTTTCCTCCATGGGAGTAATGTCCCAAACAGTCTACGCTTTGATCGTTCCCTGGAAGACCAGTAGTAGTTTCCGATGCCCATCTGGAGGCATTCTGTAATCTGTGGAGTATCAGAGAGTTGATGAAACACAGAAATTGTATCGGGATTGAATAAAACAGTCACCATCCGCACTTTCCTCCATGTGAGTAATGTCCCAAACAGTCAACGTTTTGATTGTTCCCTGGAAGACCAGCAGTAGTTTCCGATGAACATCTGAAGGCTTTCTGTAATCTGTGGAGTATCAGAGTGTTGATGAAACACAGAAAAAGCATCGGGATTGAATACAACAGACACCATGCGCACTTCCCTCCAAGGGAGTAATTTCTCAAACAATCTACGCTTTGATTGTTCCCTGGAAGACCAGTAGTAAATTCCGATGCACTTCTGGTGGCATTCTGTAATGTCTAGACTATCAGAGTGTTGATGAAACACAGTAATTGCCTCGGGATTGAATAAAACAGTCACCATGCTCACTTTCCTCCATGGGAGTAATGTCTCAAGCAGTCTACGCTTTGATCGTTCCCGGAAAGACCAGTGTTACTTTCCGATGCACATCTGGAGGCATTCTGTAATCTGTGGACTATCGGAGTGTTGATGAAACACAGAAATTCCATCGGGATTGCACACAACAGTCACCATGCGCTGTTTCTTCCATAAAAGCAATGTCTCAAACAGTCTACGCTTTATTCGTTCCCTGGAAGACAAGTAGTAGTTTCCGATGCACATCTGGAGGCATTCTGTAATCTGTGGAGTATCAGAGGGTTAATGAAACACAGAAATTTCATCGGGATTGAATAAAACAGTCACCATCCGCACTTTCCTCCATGTGTGTAATGTCTGAAACAGTCTACGCTTTGATCGTTCCCAGGGAAGACCAGTAGTAGTTTCCGATTAACATCTGGAGGCATTCTGTAATCTGTGGACTTTCAGAGTGTTAATGCAACACAGAAATTGCATCGGGATTGAATACAACAGTCACCATGCGCACTTTCCTCCATAGGAGTAATGTCCCAAACAGTCTACGCTTTGATCGTTCCCTGGAAGACCAGTAGTAGTTTCCGATGGACATCTGGAGGCATTCTGTAATCTGTGGACTATCAGAGTGTTGATGAAACATAGAAATTGTATCGGGATTGAATACAACACTCACCATGTGCACCTTCCTCCATTTGAGTAATGTCTCAAACAGTCTACGCTTTGATCGTTCCCTGGAAGACCAGTAGTAGTTTCCGATGCACATCTGGAGGCATTCTGTAATCTGTGGACTATCAGAGTGTTGATGAAACACAGAAATTGCTTCGGGATTGAATACAACAGTCACAATGCGCACTTTCCCCCATAGGAGTAATTCTCAAGCAGTCTACGCATTGATCGTTCCCTGGAAGACCAGTAGTATTTCCCATGCACATCTGGTGGCATTCTGTAATCTGTGGACTATCAGAGTATTGATGAAACACAGAAATTGCATCGGGATTGAATACAACAGTCACCATGCGCACTTTCCTCCATGGGAGTAATGTCCCAAACAGTCTACGCTTTGATCGTTCCCTGGATGACCAGTAGAAGTTTCCGATTAACATCTGGAGGCATTCTGTAATCTGTGGACTATCAGAGTGTTGATGAAACACAGATTGCATTGGGATCGAATCCAACAGTCACCATGCACACTTTCCTCCATGGCAGTAATGTCTCAAACAGTCTACGTTTTGATCGTTCCCTGGAAGACCAGTAGTAGTTTCCGATGCCCATCTGGAGGCATTCTGTAATCTGTGGAGTATCAGAGAGTTGATGAAACACAGAAATTGTATCGGGATTGAATAAAACAGTCACCATCCGCACTTTCCTCCATGGGAGTAATGTCTGAAACAGTCTACGCTTTGATCGATCCGGGAAGACCAGTAGTAGTTTCCGATTAACATCTGGAGGCATTCTGTAATCTGTGGACTATCAGAGTGTTGATGAAACACAGAAATTGCATCGGGATTGAATACAACAGTCACCATGCGCACTTTCCTCCATGGGAGTAATGTCCCAAACACTCAACGTTTTGATCGTTCCCTGGAACACTAGTAGTAGTTTCCGATGAACATCTGAAGGCTTTCTAAAATCTGTGGAGTATCAGTGTGTTGATGAAACACAGAAAATGCATCGGGATTGAATACAACAGTCACCATGTGCACTTTCCTCCAAGGGAGTAATGTCTCAAACAATCTACGCTTTAATCGTTCCCTGGAAGACCAGTAGTAGTTTCCGATGCACTTCTGGTGGCATTCTGTAATGTCTAGACTATCAAAGTGTTGATGAAACACAGTAATTGCCTCGGGATTGAATAAAACAGTCACCATCCGCACTTTCCTCCATGGGTGTAATGTCTGAAACAGTCTACGCTTTGATCGTTCCCGGGAAGACCAGTAGTAGTTTCCGATTAACATCTGGAGTCATTCTGTAATCTGTGGAGTATCAGAGTGTTGATGAAACACAGAAAATGCATCGGGATTGAATACAACAGTCACCATGCGCACTTTCCTCCATGGGAGTAATGTCTCAAAGAGTTTACGCTTTGATCGTTCCCTGGAAGAACAGTAGTAGTTTCCGATGCACATCTCGTGGCATTCCGTAATCTGTGGACTACCAGAGTGTTTATGAAACACAGAAAATGCATCGGGATTGAATACAACAGTCACCATGCGCACTTTCCTCCATGGGAGTAATGTCTCAAAGAGTTTACGCTTTGATCGTTCCCTGGAAGACCAGTAGTAGTTTCCGATGCACATTAGGAGGCATTCTGTAATCTGTTTAGTCTCAGAGTGTTGATAAAACACAAAAAATTGCATCGGGATTGAATAAAACACTCACCATCCGCACTTTCCTCCATGGGTGTAATGTCTGAAACAGTCTACGCTTTGATCGTTCCCAGGGAAGACCAGTAGTAGTTTCCGATTAACATCTGGAGGCATTCTGTAATCTGTGGACATTCAGAGTGTTGATGAAACAAAGAAATTGTATCGGGATTGAATACAACACTCACCATGTGCACCTTCCTCCATTTGAGTAATGTCTCAAACAGTCTACGCTTTGATCGTTCCCTGGAAGGCCAGTAGTAATTTCCGACGCACATCTGGAGGCATTCTGTAATCTGTGTACTATCAGAGTGTTGAAGAAACACAGAAATGGCATCGGGATTGAATACAACAGTCACCATGCGCACTTTCCTCCATGGGAGTAATGTCTCAAACAGTCTACGCTTTGATCGTTCCCGGGAAGACCAGTAGTAGTTTCCGATGCACATTTGGAGGCATTCTGTAATCTGTGGAGTATCAGAGTGTTGATAAAACACAGATATTGCATTGGGATTGAATACAACAGTCACTATGCGCACATTCCTCCTTGGGAGTAATGTCTCTAACAGTCTATGCTTTGATCGTTCTCGGGAAGACCAGTAGTAGTTTCCGATGCACATCTCGTGGCATTCCGTAATCTGTGGACTACCAGAGTGTTTATGAAACACAGAAAATGCATCGGGATTGAATACAACAGTCACCATGCGCACTTTCCTCCATGGGAGTAATGTCTCAAAGAGTTTACGCTTTGATCGTTCCCTGGAAGACCAGTAGTAGTTTCCGATGCACATTAGGAGGCATTCTGTAATCTGTTTAGTCTCAGAGTGTTGATAAAACACAAAAAATTGCATCGGGATTGAATAAAACACTCACCATCCGCACTTTCCTCCATGGGTGTAATGTCTGAAACAGTCTACGCTTTGATCGTTCCCAGGGAAGACCAGTAGTAGTTTCCGATTAACATCTGGAGGCATTCTGTAATCTGTGGACATTCAGAGTGTTGATGAAACAAAGAAATTGTATCGGGATTGAATACAACACTCACCATGTGCACCTTCCTCCATTTGAGTAATGTCTCAAACAGTCTACGCTTTGATCGTTCCCTGGAAGGCCAGTAGTAATTTCCGACGCACATCTGGAGGCATTCTGTAATCTGTGTACTATCAGAGTGTTGAAGAAACACAGAAATGGCATCGGGATTGAATACAACAGTCACCATGCGCACTTTCCTCCATGGGAGTAATGTCTCAAACAGTCTACGCTTTGATCGTTCCCGGGAAGACCAGTAGTAGTTTCCGATGCACATCTCGTGGCATTCTGTAATCTGTGGACTATCAGAGTGTTGATGAAACACAGAAAATGCATCGCGATTGAATACAACAGTCACCATGCGCACTTTCGTCCATCGGAGTAATGTCTCAAAGAGTTTACGGTTTGATCGTTCCCTGGAAGACCAGTAGTAGTTTCCGATGCACATTTGGAGGCATTCTGTAATCTGTGGTGTATCAGAGTGTTGATAAAACACAGAAATTGCATCGGGATTGAATACAACAGTCACCATGCGCACATTCCTCCATGGGAGTAATGTCTCAAACAGTGTACGCTTTGATCGTTCCCTGGAAGACCAGTAGTAGTTTCCGATGCACATCTGGAGGCATTCTGTAATCTGTGGACTATCAGAGTGTTGATGAAACACAGAAATTGCTTCGGGATTGAATACAACAGTCACAATGCGCACTTTCCCCCATAGGAGTAATTCTCAAGCAGTCTACGCATTGATCGTTCCCTGGAAGACCAGTAGTATTTCCTATGCACATCTGGTGGCATTCTGTAATCTGTGGGCTATCAGAGTATTGATGAAACACAGAAATTGCATCGGGATTGAATACAACAGTCACCATGCGCACTTTCCTCCATGGGAGTAATGTCCCAAACAGTCTACGCTTTGATCGTTCCCTGGATGACCAGTAGAAGTTTCCGATTAACATCTAGAGGCATTCTGTAATCTGTGGACTATCAGAGTGTTGATGACACACAGATTGCATTGGGATCGAATCCAACAGTCACCATGCACACTTTCCTCCATGGCAGTAATGTCTCAAACAGTCTACGTTTTGATCGTTCCCTGGAAGACCAGTAGTAGTTTCCGATGCCCATCTGGAGGCATTCTGTAATCTGTGGAGTATCAGAGAGTTGATGAAACACAGAAATTGTATCGGGATTGAATAAAACAGTCACCATCCGCACTTTCCTCCATGGGAGTAATGTCTGAAACAGTCTACGCTTTGATCGTTCCCGGGAAGACCAGTAGTAGTTTCCGATTAACATCTGGAGGCATTCTGTAATCTGTGGACTATCAGAGTGTTGATGAATCACAGAAATTGCATCGGGATTGAATACAACAGTCACCATGCGCACTTTCCTCCAAGGGAGTAATGTCTCAAACATTCTACGCTTTAATCGTTCCCTGGAAGACCAGTAGTAGTTTCCGATGCACTTCTGGTGGCATTCTGTAATGTCTAGACTATCAGAGTGTTGATGAAACACAGTAATTGCCTCGGGATTGAATAAAACAGTCACCATGCTCACTTTCCTCCATGGGAGTAATGTCTCAAGCAGTCTACGCTTTGCTCGTTCCCGGAAAGCCCAGTAGTAGTTTCCGCTGCACATCTGGAGGCATTCTGTAATCTGTGGACTATCAGAGTGTTGATGAAACACAGAAATTCCATCGGGATTGAATACAACAGTCACCATGCGATGTTTCTTCCATAAAAGCAATGTCTCAAACAGTCTACGCTTTATTCGTTCCCTGGAAGACAAGTAGTAGTTTTCGATTCAAATCTGGAGGCATTCTGTAATCTGTGGACTATCAGAGTGTTGATGAAACACAGAAATTGCATCGGGATTGAATAAAACAGTCACCATCCGCACTTTCCTCCATGGGTGTAATGTCTGAAACAGTCTACGCTTTGATCGTTCCCGGGAAGACCAGTAGTAGTTTCCGATTAACATCTGGAGTCATTCTGTAATCTGTGGATTATCAGAGTGTTGATGCAACACAGAAATTGCATCGGGATTGAATACAACAGTCACCATGCGCACTTTCCTCCATGGGAGTAATGTCCCAAACAGTCTACGCTTTGATCGTTCCCTGGAAGACCAGTATTAGTTTCCGATGCACATCTGGATGCATTCTGTAATCTGTGGACTATCAGAGTGTTGATGAAACACAGAAATTGTATCGGGATTGAATACAACACTCACCATGTGCACCTTCCTCCATTTGAGTAATGTCTCAAACAGTCTACGCTTTGATCGTTCCCTGGAAGACCAGTAGTAGTTTCCGATGCACATCTGGAGGCATTCTGTAATCTGTGGACTATCAGAGTGTTGATGAAACACAGAAATTGCTTCGGGATTGAATACAACAGTCACCATGCGCACTTTCCTCCATGGGAGTAATGTCCCAAACAGTCTACGTTTTGATCGTTCCCTGGAAGACCAGTAGTGGTTTCCGATGAACATCTGGAGGCTTTCTGTAATCTATGGAGTATCAGAGTGTTGATGAAACACAGAAAATGCATCGGGATTGAATACAACAGTCACCATGCGCACATTCCTCCATGGGAGTAATGTCTCAAAGAGTTTACGCTTTGATCGTTCCCTGGTAGACCAGTAGTAGTCTCCGATGCACATTTGGAGGCATTCTGTAATCTGTGGAGTATCAGAGTGTTGATAAAACACAGATATTGCATTGGGATTGAATACAACAGTCACTATGCGCACATTCCTCCTTGGGAGTAATGTCTCTAACAGTCTACGCTTTGATCGTTCTCGGGAAGACCAGTAGTAGTTTCCGATGCACATCTCGTGGCATTCCGTAATCTGTGGACTACTAGAGTGTTTATGAAACACAGAAAATGCATCGGGATTGAATACAACAGTCACCATGCGCACTTTCCTCCATGGGAGTAATGTCTCAAAGAGTTTACGCTTTGATCGTTCCCTGGAAGACCAGTAGTAGTTTCCGATGCACATTAGGAGGCATTCTGTAATCTGTTTAGTCTCAGAGTGTTGATAAAACACAAAAATTGCATCGGGATTGAATAAAACACTCACCATCCGCACTTTCCTCCATGGGTGTAATGTCTGAAACAGTCTACGCTTTGATCGTTCCCAGGGAAGACCAGTAGTAGTTTCCGATTAACATCTGGAGGCATTCTGTAATCTGTGGACATTCAGAGTGTTGATGAAACAAAGAAATTGTATCGGGATTGAATACAACACTCACCATGTGCACCTTCCTCAATTTGAGTAATGTCTCAAACAGTCTACGCTTTGATCGTTCCCTGGAAGGCCAGTAGTAATTTCCGATGCACATCTGGATGCATTCTGTAATCTGTGTACTATCAGAGTGTTGATGAAACACAGAAATTGCTTCTGGATTGAATACAACAGTCACAATGCGCACTTTCCCCCATAGGAGTAATTCTCAAGCAGTCTACGCATTGATCGTTCCCTGGAAGACCAGTAGTATTTCCTATGCACATCTAGTGGCATTCTGTAACCTGTGGACTATCAGAGTATTGATGAAACACAGAAATTGCAACGGGATTGAATACAACAGTCACCATGCGCACTTTCCTCCATGGGAGTAATGTCCCAAACAGTCTACGCTTTTATCGTTCCCTGGATGACCGGTAGTAGTTTCCGATTAACATCTGGAGGCATTCTGTAATCTGTGGACTATCAGAATGTTGATGAAACACAGATATTGCATCGGGATTGAATACAACATTCTCCATGCGCAGTTTCCTCCATGGGAGTAACGTCTCAAACAGTCTACGATTTGATCGTTCAGTGGAAGGCCAGTAGTAGTTTCAACTGCACATCTGGAGGCATTCTGTAATCTGTTGAGTATCACAGTGTTGAAGAAACACAGAAATGGCATTGGGATTGAATACAACAGTCACCATGCGCACTTTCCTCCATGGGAGTAATGTCTCAAACAGTCTACGCTTTGATCGTTCCCGGGAAGACCAGTAGTAGTTTCCGATGCACATCTCGTGGCATTCTGTAATCTGTGGACTATCAGAGTGTTGATGAAACACAGAAAATGCATCGCGATTGAATACAACAGTCACCATGCGCACTTTCGTCCATCGGAGTAATGTCTCAAAGAGTTTACGGTTTGATCGTTCCCTGGAAGACCAGTAGTAGTTTCCGATGCACATTTGGAGGCATTCTGTAATCTGTGGTGTATCAGAGTGTTGATAAAACACAGAAATTGCATCGGGATTGAATACAACAGTCACCATGCGCACATTCCTCCATGGGAGTAATGTCTCAAACAGTCTACGCTTTGATCGTTCCCTGGAAGACCAGTAGTAGTTTCCGATGCACATCTGGAGGCATTCTGTAATCTGTGGACTATCAGAGTGTTGATGAAACACAGAAATTGCTTCGGGATTGAATACAACAGTCACAATGCGCACTTTCCCCCATAGGAGTAATTCTCAAGCAGTCTACGCATTGATCGTTCCCTGGAAGACCAGTAGTATTTCCTATGCACATCTGATGGCATTCTGTAATCTGTGGGCTATCAGAGTATTGATGAAACACAGAAATTGCATCGGGATTGAATACAACAGTCACCATGCGCACTTTCCTCCATGGGAGTAATGTCCCAAACAGTCTACGCTTTGATCGTTCCCTGGATGACCAGTAGAAGTTTCCGATTAACATCTAGAGGCATTCTGTAATCTGTGGACTATCAGAGTGTTGATGACACACAGATTGCATTGGGATCGAATCCAACAGTCACCATGCACACTTTCCTCCATGGCAGTAATGTCTCAAACAGTCTACGTTTTGATCGTTCCCTGGAAGACCAGTAGTAGTTTCCGATTAACATCTGGAGGCATTCTGTAATCTGTGGACTATCAGAGTGTTGATGAAACACAGAAATTGCATCGGGATTGAATACAACAGTCACCATGCGCACTTTCCTCCAAGGGAGTAATGTCTCAAACATTCTACGCTTTAATCGTTCCCTGGAAGACCAGTAGTAGTTTCCGATGCACATCTGGTGGCATTCTGTAATGTCTAGACTATCAGAGTGTTGATGAAACACAGTAATTGCCTCGGGATTGAATAAAACAGTCACCATGCTCACTTTCCTCCATGGGAGTAATGTCTCAAGCAGTCTACGCTTTGCTCGTTCCCGGAAAGCCCAGTAGTAGTTTCCGCTGCACATCTGGAGGCATTCTGTAATCTGTGGACTATCAGAGTGTTGATGAAACACAGAAATTCCATCGGGATTGAATACAACAGTCACCATGCGATGTTTCTTCCATAAAAGCAATGTCTCAAACAGTCTACGCTTTATTCGTTCCCTGGAAGACAAGTAGTAGTTTTCGATTCAAATCTGGAGGCATTCTGTAATCTGTGGACTATCAGAGTGTTGATGAAACACAGAAATTGCATCGGGATTGAATAAAACAGTCACCATCCGCACTTTCCTCCATGGGTGTAATGTCTGAAACAGTCTACGCTTTGATCGTTCCCGGGAAGACCAGTAGTAGTTTCCGATTAACATCTGGAGTCATTCTGTAATCTGTGGATTATCAGAGTGTTGATGCAACACAGAAATTGCATCGGGATTGAATACAACAGTCACCATGCGCATTTTCCTCCATGGGAGTAATGTCCCAAACAGTCTACGCTTTGATCGTTCCCTGGAAGACCAGTATTAGTTTCCGATGCACATCTGGATGCATTCTGTAATCTGTGGACTATCAGAGTGTTGATGAAACACAGAAATTGTATCGGGATTGAATACAACACTCACCATGTGCACCTTCCTCCATTTGAGTAATGTCTCAAACAGTCTACGCTTTGATCGTTCCCTGGAAGACCAGTAGTAGTTTCCGATGCACATCTGGAGGCATTCTGTAATCTGTGGACTATCAGAGTGTTGATGAAACACAGAAATTGCTTCGGGATTGAATACAACAGTCACCATGCGCACTTTCCTCCATGGGAGTAATGTCCCAAACAGTCTACGTTTTGATCGTTCCCTGGAAGACCAGTAGTGGTTTCCGATGAACATCTGGAGGCTTTCTGTAATCTATGGAGTATCAGAGTGTTGATGAAACACAGAAAATGCATCGGGATTGAATACAACAGTCACCATGCGCACATTCCTCCATGGGAGTAATGTCTCAAAGAGTTTACGCTTTGATCGTTCCCTGGTAGACCAGTAGTAGTTTCCGATGCACATTTGGAGGCATTCTGTAATCTGTGGAGTATCAGAGTGTTGATAAAACACAGATATTGCATTGGGATTGAATACAACAGTCACTATGCGCACATTCCTCCTTGGGAGTAATGTCTCTAACTGTCTACGCTTTGATCGTTCTCGGGAAGACCAGAAGTAGTTTCCGATGCACATCTCGTGGCATTCCGTAATCTGTGGACTACCAGAGTGTTTATGAAACACAGAAAATGCATCGGGATTGAATAAAACAGTCACCATCCGCACTTTCCTCCATGGGTGTAATGTCTGAAACAGTCTACGCTTTGATCGTTCCCAGGGAAGACCAGTAGTTGTTTCCGATTAACATCTGGAGGCATTCTGTAATCTGTGGTCTTTCAGAGTGTTGATGAAACAAAGAAATTGTATCGGGATTGAATACAACACTCACCATGTGCACCTTCCTCCATTTGAGTAATGTCTCATACAGTCTACGCTTTGATCGTTCCCTGGAAGATTAGTAGTAATTTCCGATGCACATCTGGAGGCATTCTGTAATCTGTGTACTATCAGAGTGTTGATGAAACACAGAAATTGCTTCGGGATTGAATACAACAGTCACAATGCGCACTTTCCCCCATAGGAGTAATTCTCAAGCAGTCTACGCATTGATCGTTCCCTGGAAGACCAGTAGTATTTCCTATGCACATCTAGTAGCATTCTGTAATCTGTGGACTATCAGAGTATTGATGAAACACAGAAATTGCATCGGGATTGAATACAACAGTCACCATGCGCACTTTCCTCCATGGGAGTAATGTCCCAAACAGTCTACGCTTTTATCGTTCCCTGGATGACCAGTAGTAGTTTCCGATTAACATCTGGAGACATTCTGTAATCTGTGGACTATCAGAATGTTGATGAAACACAGATATTGCATCGGGATTGAATACAATATTCTCCATGCGCAGTTTCCTCCGTGGGAGTAATGTCTCAAACAGTCTACGATTTGATCGTTCAGTGGAAGGCCAGTAGTAGTTTCAACTGCACATCTGGAGGCATTCTGTAATCTGTTGAGTATCAGAGTGTTGAAGAAACACAGAAATGGCATCGGGATTGTATACAACAGTCACCATGCGCACTTTCCTCCATGGGAGTAATGTCTCAAACAGTCTACGCTTTGATCGTTCCCGGGAAGACCAGTAGTAGTTTCCGATGCACATCTCGTGGCATTCTGTAATCTGTGGACTATCAGAGTGTTGATGGAACACAGAAAATGCATCGCGATTGAATACAACAGTCACCATGCGCACTTTCGTCCATCAGAGTAATGTCTCAAAGAGTTTACGGTTTGATCGTTCCCTGGAAGACCAGTAGTAGTTTCCGATGCACATTTGGAGGCATTCTGTAATCTGTGGAGTATCAGAGTGTTGATAAAACACAGAAATTGCATCAGGATTGAATACAACATTCGCCATGCGCACATTCCTCCATGGGAGTAATGTCTCAAACAGTCTACAATTTGATCGTTCCCTGGAAGACCAGTAGAAGTTTCCGATGCACATCTGGAGGCATTCTGTAATCTGGTGACTATAAGAGTGTTGATGAAACACAGAAATTCCATCGGGATTGAATACAACAGTCACCATGCACACTTTCCTCCATGGCAGTAATGTCTCAAACAGTCTACGCTTTGATCGTTCCCTGGAAGACCAGTAGTAGTTTCCGATTCCCATCTGGAGGCATTTTGTAATCTGTGGAGTATCAGAGAGTTGATGAAACACAGAAATTGTATCGGGATTGAATAAAACAGTCACCATCCGCACTTTCCTCCATGGGAGTAATGTCTGAAAGAGTCTACGCTTTGATCGATCCCGGGAAGACCAGTAGTAGTTTCCGATTAACATCTGGAGGCACTCTGTAATCTGTGGACTATCAGAGTGTTGATGAAACACAGAAATTGCATCGGGATTGAATACAACAGTCACCATGCGCACTTTCCTCAATGGGAGTAATGTCCCAAACAGTCTACCTTTTGATCGTTCCCTGGAAGACCAGTAGTAGTTTCCGATGCACATCTGGAGCCATTCTGTAATCTGTGGACTATCAGAGTGTTGATGAAACACAGAAATTGTATCGGGATTGAATACAACAGTCACCATGCGCACTTTCCTCCCTGGGAGTAACGTCTCAAACACTCTACGCTTTGATCGTTCTCTGGAAGACCAGTAGTAGTTTCCGATGCACATCTGGAGGCATTCTGTAATCTGTGGAGTATCAGAGTGTTGATGAAACACAGAAAATGCATCGGGATTGAATACAACAGTCACCATGCGCACTTTCCTCCACAGGAGTAATGTCTCAAACAATCTACGCTTTGATCGTTCCCTGGAAGACCAGGAGTAGTTTCCAATGCACTTCTGGTGGCATTCTGTAATGGCTAGACTATCAGAGTGTTGATGAAACACAGTAATTGCATCGGGATTGAATAAAACAGTCACCATGCTCACTTTCCTCCATGGGAGCAATGTCTCTAACAGTCTACGCTTTGATCGTTCCCTGGAAGACCAGTAGTAGTTTCCGATGAACATCTTTAGGCTCTCTGTAATCTGTGGACTATCAGAGTGTTGATGAAACACAGAAATTGCATCGGGATTGAATACAACAGTCACCATGCGCACTTTCATCCATGGGAGTAATGTCTCAAGCAGTCTACGCTTTGATCGTTCCCGGGAAGACCAGTAGTAGATTCCGAAGTACATCTCGTGGCATTCTGTAATCTGTGGACTATCAGATTGTTGATGAAACACAGAAAATGCTTCGGGATTGAATACAACAGTCACCATGCGTACATTCCTCCATAAAAGTAATGTCTCAAACAGTCTACGCTTTGATCGTTTCCTGGAAGACCAGTAGTAGTTTCCGATGCACATCAGGAGGCATTCTGTAATCTGTGGACTATCAGAGTGTTGATGAAACACAGAAATTGCATCGGGATTGAATACAACAGTCACCATGGGCTGTTTCTTCCATAAAAGCAATGTCTCAAACAGACTACGCTTTATTCGTTCCCTGGAAGCCCAGTAGTAGTTTCCGATGCACATCTGGAGGCATTCTGTAATCTGTGGAGTATCAGAGACTTGATGAAACACAGAAATTGCATCGGATTTGAATAAAACAGTCACCATCCGCACATTCCTCCATGGGTGTAATGTCTGAAACAGTCTACGCTTTGATCGTTCCCTGGAAGACCAGTAGTAGTTTCCGATGCACATCTGGAGGCATTCTTTAATCTGTGGACTATCAGAGTGTTGATGAAACACAGAAATTGTATCGGGGTTGAATACGACACTCACCATGTGCATCTTCCTCCATGGGAGTATGTCTCAAACAGTCTACGCTTTGTTCGTTCCCTGGAAGACCAGTAGTAGTTTCCGATGCACATCTGGATGCATTCTGTAATCTGTGGACTATCAGAGTGTTGATGAAACACAGAAACTGCATCGGGATTGAATACAACAGTCACAATGCGCACTTTCCTCCATAGGAGTAATTCTCAAGCAGTCTAAGCATTGATCGTTCCCTGGAAGACCAGTAGTATTTCCTATGCACATCTGGTGGCATTCAGTAATCTATGGACTATCAGAGTATTGATGAAACTCAGAAATTGCATCGGGATTGAATACAACAGTCACGATGCGCACTTTCCTCCACGGTAGTAATGTCTCAAACAGTCTACGATTTGATCGTTCCCTGGAAGACCAGTAGTAGTTTCCGATGAACATCTTTAGGCATTCTGTAATCTGTTCACTATCAGAGTGTTGATGAAACACAGAAATTGCATCGGGATTGAATACAACAGTCACCAAGCGCACATTCCTATACAGTAGTAAAGTCTCAAACAGTCTACGCTTTGATCGTTCCCTGGAAGACCAGTAGTAGTTTCCGATGCACATTTGGTGGCATACTGTAATTTGTAGACTATCAGAATGTTGATGAAACACAGAAAAAGCATCGGGATTGAATACAACAGTCACCATGCGCACTTTATTCCATGGGAGTCATGTCGCAAACAGTCTTCTCTTTGATCGTTATCTGGAAGAGCAGCAGTAGTTTCCGTTACACATCAGGAGGCTTTCTGTAATCTGTGGACTATCAGAGTGTTGATGAAACACAGAAATTACATCTGGATTGAATACAACAGTCACCATGCGCACTTTCCTCCATGGGAGTAATTCTCAAGCAGTCTACGCTTTGATCGTTCCCTGGAAGACCAGTAGTAGTTGCCGATGCACATCTCGTGGCATTCTGTAATCTGTGGACTATCAGAGTGTTGATGAAACACAGAAAATGCATCGGGATTGAATACAACAGTCACCATGCGCACTTTCCTCCGTGGGAGTAATGTCTCAAAGAGTTTACACTTTGATCGTTCCCTGGAAGACGAGTAGTAGTTTCCGATGCACATCTGGAGGCATTCTGTAACCTGTAAACTATTAGAGTGTTGGTGAAACACAGAATTTCATCGGGATTGAATACAACAATCACAATGCGCACTTTCCTCCATGGGAGTAATGTCTCAAACAGTCTACGCTTTGATAATTCCCTGGAAGACCAGTAGTGTTTTCCGATGCATATTTGGTGCCATTCTGTAATCTGTGGACTATCAGAGTATTGATGAAACACAGAAATTGCATCGGGAATGAATATAACAGTCACCATGCGCACTTTCCTCCACGGGAAGTATGTCTCAAAAAGTCTACGCTTTGATCGTTCCCTGGAAGACCAGTAGTAGTTTCCGATGCACCTCTGGTGGCATTCTGTAATCTGCGGACTATCGGAGTGTTGATGAAACACAGAAATTGCTTCGGGATTGAATACAAGAGTCACCATCCGCACTTTCCTGCATGGGAGTAATTATCAAACAGTCTACGCTTTGATCGATCCCTGGAAGACCAGTAGTAGTTTCCGATGCACATCTCGTTGCATTCTGTAATTTGTGGACTATCAGAGTGTTGATGAAACACAGAAAATGCATCGGGATTGAATACAACAGTCACCATGCGCACTTTCCTCCACGGGAGTAATGTCTCAAACAGTCTACGCTTTGATAATTCCCAGGAAGACCAGTAGTAGCTTCCGATGCACATCTGAGGGCATTCTGTAACCTGTGGACTATTAGAGTGTCGGTGAAGCACAGAAATTCATCGGGATTGAATACAACAATCACCATGCGCACTTTCCTCCATTGGAGTAATGTCTCAAACAGACTACGCTTTGATCGTTCCCTGGAAGACAAGTAGTAGTTTCCGATGCTCATCTGGAATCATTCTGTAATCTGTGGACCTTCAAAGTGTGGATTGAAACACAGAAATTGCCTCGGGATTGAATACAACAGGCACCATGCGCACTTTCCTCCATGGCAGTAATGTGTGTAACAGTCTTCGCTTTGATCGTTCCCTGGAAGACCAGTAGTAGTTTCCGAAGCACATCTGGAAGCAATCTGTTACCTGTGGACTATCAGAGTGTTGATGAAACACAGAAATTGCATCGGGATTGAATACAACAGTCACCATGCACACTTTCCTCCATGGGGGTAATTCTCAAGCAGTCAACGATTTGATCGTTCCCAGGAAGACCAGTAGTAGTTTCCGAAGCACATCTGGAATCATTCTGTAATCTGTGGACCTTCAAAGTGTGGATTGAAACACAGAAATTGCCTTGGGATTGAATACAACAGTCACCATGCGCACATTCCTTCATGGGAGTAAAGTCTCAAACAGTCTAAGCTTTGATCGTTCCCTGTAAGACCAGTAGTAGTAACCGATGCACATCTGGAGGCATTCTGTAATCTGTGTACTATCAGAGTTTTGATGAAACACAGAAGTTGCATCGGGATTGAATACAACAGTCACCATGCGCACTTTCCTCCATGGGAGTAATGTCTCTAACAGTCTACGCCTTGATCATTCCCTGGAAGACCAGTAGTAGTTTCCGATGCACATCTGGAGGCATTCTGTAATCTGTGGACTATCAGAGTGTTGATGAAACACAGAAATTGCGACAGGATTCAATACAACAGTCACCATTAGCACTCTCCTCCATGGGAGTAATGTCTCAAACAGTCTACGATTTGATCGTTCCCTGGAAGACCAGTATTAGTTTCCGATGCACATCTGGAGTCATTCTGTAATCTGTGAACTATCAGACTATTGATGAAACACATAAATTGCATCGGGATTGAATACAACAGTCACCATGCGCACTTACCTCCATGAGGGTAATTCTCAAACAGTCTACGCTTTCATTGTTCCCTGTAACACCAGTAGTAGTTTCCGATGCTCATCTGGAATCATTCTGGAATCTGTGGACCTTCAAAGTGTGGATTGAAACACAGAATTTGCCTCGGGATTGAATACAACAGTCACCATGCGCGCTTTCCTCCATGGGAGTAATGTCTCTAACAGTCTACGCTTCGATCGTTCCCTGGAAGACCAGTAGTAGTTTCCGAAGCACATCTGGAGGCATTTTGAAATCTCTGGACCTTTAAAGTGTGGATTGAAACACAGAAATTGCCTCGGGATTGAATACAACAGTCACCATGCACACTTTCCTCCATGGGAATAATGTCTCCAACAGTCTACGCTTTGATCGTTCCCTGGAAGACCAGTAGTAGTTTCTGATGCACATCTGGAAGCATTCTGTAATCTGTTGTCTATCTGAGTGTTTATGAAACACAGAAATTGCATTGGAATTGAATATAACAGTCATCATGCGCACTTTCCTCCATGGGAGTAATGTTTCTAACAGTCTACGATTTGATCATTCCCTGGAAGACAAGTAGTTGTTTCCGAAGCACATTTGGAAGCATTCTGTAATCTGTGGACTATCTGAGTGTTGATGAAACACAGAAATTGCATCGGAATTGAATATAACAGTCACCATGCGCACTTTCCTCCATGGGAGTAATGTCTCTAATAGTCTACACTTTGATCGTTCCCTGGATGTCCAGTAGTAGTTTCCTATGCACATCTGGATCCTTTATGTAATCTGTGGTCTATCAGAGTGTTGATGAAACACAGAAATTGCATCGGGATAGAATACAACAGTCACCATGCACACTTTCCTCCATAAAAGTAAAGTCTCAAACACTATACGCTTTGATCATTCCCTGGAAGACCAGTATTAGTTTCCGATGCATATCTGGAAGCATTCTGTAATCTGTGGACTATCTGAGTGTTGATGAAACACAGAAATTGCATCGGAATTGAATATAACAGTCACCATGCGCACTTTCCTCCATGGGAGTAATGTCTCTATCAGTCTACGCTTTGATCGTTCCCTGGAAGACCAGTAGTAGTTTCCGAAGCACATCTGGAGGCTATCTGTAATCTGTGGACTGTCAGAGTGTTGATGAAACACAGATATTGCAGCGGGAATGAATACAACAGACACCATGCCCACTTTCCTCCATGGGGTAATTCTCAAACAGTCTACGCTTTGATCGTTCCCTGGAAGACCAGTAGTAGTTTCCGATGCACATCTGGAGGCATTTTGGATTCTCTGGACCTTTAATGTGTGGATTGAAACACAGAAATTGCCTCGGGATTGAATACAACAGTCACTATGCGCACATTCCTCAATGGGAGTAATGTCTCCAACAGTCTACGCCTTGATCGTTCCCTGGAAGACCAGTAGTAGTTTCCGATGCACATCTGGAGGCAATCTGTTATCTGTGGAACATCAGAGTGTTGATGAAACACAGAAATTGCATCGGGATTGAATTCAACAGTCACCATGCACACTTTCCTCCATAAAAGTAAAGTCTCAAACAGTATACGCTTTGATCATTCCCTGGAAGACCAGTAGTAGTTTCCGATGCACATCTGGAAGCATTCTGTAATCTGTGGACTATCTGAGTGTTGATGAAACACAGAAATTGCATCGGAATTGAATATAACAGTCACCATGCGCACTTTCCTCCATGGGAGTAATGTCTCTAACAGTCTACGATTTGATCATTCCCTGGAAGACCAGTAGTTGTTTCCGATGCACATCTGGAAGCATTCTGTAATCTGTGGACTATCTGAGTGTTGATGAAACACAGAAATTCCATCGGAATTGAATATAACAGTCACCATGCGCACTTTCCTCCATGGGAGCTACCCTGAAACAGTCTACGCTTTGATCGTTCCCTAGAAGACCAGTAGTAGTTTCCGATGCACATCTGAAAGAATTCTGTAATCTGTGGACTATCTGAGTATTGATGAAACACAGAAATTGCATCGGAATTGAATATAACAGTCACCATGCGCACTTTCCTCCAAGGGAGTAATGTCTCTAATAGTCTACACTTTGATCGTTCCCTGGATGTCCAGTAGTAGTTTCCTATGCACATCTGGATCCTTTATGTAATCTGTGGTCTATCAGAGTGTTGATGAAACCCAGAAATTGCATCGGGATTGAATACAACAGTCTCCATGCGAAGTTTCCTCCATAGGAGTTATGTCTCAAACAGTCTACGCTTTGATCGTTCCCTGGAAGACCAGTAGTAGTTTCCGATGCGCATCTGGAGGCATTCTGTAACCTGTGGACTACTAGAGTGTTGGTGAAACACAGAAATTCATTGGGATTGAATACAACAATCACCATGCGCACTTTCCTCCATGGGAGTAATGTCTCAAACAGTCTACGTTTTGATCGTTCCATGGAAGATCAGTAGTAGATTCCGATGCACGTCTGGAGGCATACTGTAATCTGTGGACTATCAGAGTGTTGATGAAACACAGAAATTGCATCGGGATTGAATACAACAGTCACCATGCGCACCTTCCCCAATGGGAGTAATGTCTCTAATAGTCTACACTTTGATCGTTCCCTGGAAGACCAGTAGTAGTTTGCGATGCCCATCTGGTGGCATTCTGTAATCTGTGGACTATCAGGGTGTTGGTGAAACACAGAAATTGCATCGGGATTGAATACAACTGTCACCATGCGCACTTTCCTCCGTAAAAGTAATGTCTCAAACAGTCTACGCTTTGATCGTTCCCTGGAAGACCAGTAGTAGTTTCGAAAGGACATCTGAAAGCATTCTGTTATCTGAGGACTATCACAATGTTGATGAAACACAGAAATTGCATCGGGATTGAATACAACAGTCACCATGCGCACTTTCCTCCATGGGAGCAATGTCTCAAACAGTCTACGCTTTGATCGTTTCCTGGGACTTCAGTAGTAGTTTCCGATGCATATCTGGTGGCATCTTGTAATCTGTATACTATCAGAGTGTTGATGAAACACAGAAATTGCATTGGGATTGAGTACAACAGTGACCATGCGCACTTTCCTCCATGGAACTAATGTCTCAAACAGTCAACACTTTTATCGTTCCCTGGAAGACCAGTAGAAGTGTCCGAAGCACATCTGGAGGCAATCTGTTGTCTGTGGACTATCAGAGTGTTGATGAAACACATAAATGGCATAGGGATTGAATACAACAGTCACCATGCACACTTTCCTCCATAAAAGTAAAGTCTCAAACAGTATACGCTTTGATCATTCTCTGGAAGACCAGTAGTAGTTTCCGATGCACATCTGGAGGCATTCTGTAATCTGTGGGCTATCAGAGTGTTGATGAAACACAGAAATTGCATCGGGATTGAATACAACAGTCACCATGCGCACTTTTCTCAACGGGAGTAATGTCTCAAACAATCTACGCTTTGATCATTCCCTGGAAGACCAGTAGTAGTTTCCGATACACATCTGGTTACATTCTGTAATGTGTAGACTATCAGAGTGTTAATGAAACACAGAAATTGCATCGGGATTGAATACAACAGTCACCATGCGCAGTTTCCTCCATGGGAGTAATGTCTCAAACAGTCTATGCTTTGATCGTTCCCTGGAAGACCAGTACTAGGTTCCGATGCACATCTGGAGGCAATCGGTTATCTGTGGACTATTAGAGTGTTGGTGAAACACAGATATTCATCGGGATTGAATACAACAATCACCATGCGCACTTTCCTCCATGGGAGTAATGTCTCAAACAGTCTACGTTTTGATCGTTCCATGGAAGATCAGTAGTAGATTCCGATGCACATCTGGAGGCATTCTGTAATCTGTGGACTATCAGACTCTTGATGAAACACAGAAATTGCATCGGGATTGAATACAAGAGTCACCATGCGCACCTCCCTCAATGGGAGTAATGTCTCTAATAGTCTACGCTTTGATCGTTCCCTGGAAGACCAGTAGTAGTTTCCGATGCACATCTCGAGGCTTTCTGTAATCTGTGGACTATCAGAGTGTTGATGAAACACAGAAATTGCATCGGGATTGAATACAACAGTCACCAACCGCACTTTCCTCCACGGGAGTAATGTCTCAAACGGTCAACGCTTTGATCGTTCCCTGGAAGACCAGTAGTAGTTTCCGATGCACATCTGGTAGCTTTCTGTAATCTGTAGACTATCAGAGTGTTGATGAAACACAGAAATTGCATCGGGATTGAATACAACAGTCACCATGCGCACTTTCCTCCATGGGAGTAATGTCTCAAACAGTCTGCGATTTGATCTATCCCTGGAAAACCAGTAGTAGTTTGCGATGCCCATCTGGTGGCATTCTGGAATCTGTGGACAATCAGGGTGTTGATGAAACACAGAAATTGCATCGGGATTGATTACAACTGTTACCATGCGCACTTTCCTCCGTAAAATTAATGTCTCAAACAGTCTACTCTTTGATCGTTCCCTGGAAGACCAGTAGTAGTTTCGAAAGCACATCTGAAGGCATTCTGTTATCTGTGGACTATCACAATGTTGATGAAACACAGAAATTGCATCGGGATTGAATACAACAGTCACCATGCGCACTTTCCTCCATGGGAGCAATGTCTCAAACAGTCTACGCTTTGATCGTTTCCTGGGAGTTCAGTAGTAGTTTCCGATGCACATCTGGTGGCATTTTGTTATCTGTATACTATCAGAGTGTTGATGAAACACAGAAATTGCATCTGGATTGAGTACAACAGTCACCATGCGCACTTTCCTCCATGGGACTGATGTCTCAAACAGTCTACGCTTTGATCGTTCTCTGGAAGACCAGTAGTAGTTTCCGATGCACATCTGGAGGCATTCTGTAATCTGTGGGCTATCAGAGTGTTGATGAAACACAGAAATTGCATCGGGATTGAATACAACAGTCACCATGCGCACTTTTCTCAACGGGAGTAATGTCTCAAACAGTGTACGCTCTGATCGTTCCCTGGAAGAACAGTAGTAGTTTCCGAAGCACATCTGGAGGCAATCTGTTGTCTGTGGACTATCAGAGTGTTGATGAAACACAGAAATTGCAAAGGGATTGAATACAACAGTCACCATGCGCTCTTTCCTCCATGGGAGTAAAGTCTCTAATAGTCTACGCATTGATCTTTCCCTGGAAGACCAGTGGTAGTTTCCGATGCACATCTCGAGGCTTTGTGTAATCTGTGGACTATCAGAGCGTTGATGAAATACAGAAATTGCATCGGGATTGAATACAACAGTCACCATGCGCACTTTCCTCCATGGGGGTAATTCTCAAACAGTCTACGCTTTCATCGTTCCCTGGAAGACCAGTAGTAGTTTCCGATGCTCATCTGGAATCATTCTGTAATCTGTGGACCTTCAAAGTGTGGATTGAAACACAGAAATTGCCTCGGGATTGAATACAACAGTCACTATGCGCACTTTCCTCCATGGAAGTAATGTCTCTAACAGTGTACGCTTTGTTCGTTCCCTGGAAGACCAGTAGTAGTTTCCGAAGCACATCTGGAAGCAATCTGTTACCTGTGGACTATCAGAGTGTTGATGAAACACAGAAATTGCATCGGGATTGAATACAACAGTAACCATGCGCTCTTTCCATCATGGGAGTAAAGTCTCAAACAGTCTAAGCTTTGATCGTTCCCTGGAAGACCAGTATTAGTTTCCGATGCACATCTAGGGTCACTCTGTAATCTGTGGACTATCAGAGTGTTGATGAAACACAGTAATTGCATCGGGATTGATTACAACTGTTACCATGCGCACTTTCCTCCGTAAAATTAATGTCTCAAACAGTCTACTCTTTGATCGTTCCCTGGAAGACCAGTAGTAGTTTCGAAAGCACATCTGAAGGCATTCTGTTATCTGTGGACTATCACAATGTTGATGAAACCCAGAAATTGCATCGGGATTGAATACAACAGTCACCATGCGCACTTTCCTCCATGGGAGCAATGTCTCAAACAGTCTACGTTTTGATCGATTCCTGGGAGTTCAGTAGTAATTTCTGATGCACATCTGGTGGCATTTTGTTATCTGTATACTATCAGAGTGTTGATGAAACACAGAAATTGCATCAGGATTGAGTACAACAGTCGCCATGCGCACTTTCCTCCATGGGACTGATGTCTCAAACAGTCTACGCTTTGATCGTTCTCTGGAAGACCAGTAGTAGTTTCCGAAGCACATCTGGAGGCAATCTGTTGTCTGTGGACTATCAGAGTGTTGATGAAACACAGAAATTGCATAGGGATTGAATACAACAGTCACCATGCGCTCTTTCCTCCATGGGAGTAAAGTCTCTAACAGTCTACGCATTGATCATTCCCTGGAAGACCAGTGGCAATTTCCGATGCACATCTCGAGGCTCTCTGTAATCTGTGGACTATCAGAGCGTTGATGAAACACAGAAATTGCATCGGGATTGAGTACAACAGTCACCATGCGCACTTTCCTGCATGGGAGTAATGTCTCTAACAGTCTACGCTTTGATCGTTCCCTGGAAGACCAGTAGTAGTTTCCGAAGCACATCTGGAAGCAATCTGTTACCTGTGGACTATCAGAGTGTTGATGAAACACAGAAATTGAATCGGGATTGAGTATAACAGACACCATGCGCACTTTCCTCCATGGGACTAATGTCTCAAACAGTGTACGCTTTGATCGTTCCCTGGAAGAACAGTAGTAGTTTCCGAAACACATCTGGAGGCAATCTGTTGTCTGTGGACTATCAGAGTGTTGATGAAACACAGAAACTGCAAAGGGATTGAATACAACAGTCACCATGCGCTCTTTCCTCCATGGGAGTAAAGTCTCTAATAGTCTACGCATTGATCTTTCCCTGGAAGACCAGTGGTAGTTTCCGATGCACATCTCGAGGCTTTGTGTAATCTGTGGACTATCAGAGTGTTGATGAAACACAGAAACTGCAAAGGGATTGAATACAACAGTCACCATGCGCTCTTTCCTCCATGGGAGTAAAGTCTCTAATAGTCTACGCATTGATCTTTCCCTGGAAGACCAGTAGTAGTTTCCGATGCTCATCTGGAATCATTCTGTAATCTGTGGACCTTCAAAGTGTGGATTGAAATACAGAAATTGCCTCGGGATTGAATACAACAGTCACTATGCGCACTTTCCTCCATGGAAGTAATGTCTCTAACAGTGTACGCTTTGTTCGTTCCCTGGAAGACCAGTAGTAGTTTCCGAAGCACATCTGGAAGCAATCTGTAATCTGTGGACTATCTGAGTGTTGATGAAACACAGAAATTGCATCGGAATTGAATATAACAGTCACCATGCGCACTTTCCTCCATGGGAGTAATGTCTCTAACAGTCTACGATTTGATCATTCCCTGGAAGACCAGTGGCAATTTCCGATGCACATCTCGAGGCTCTCTGTAATCTGTGGACTATCAGAGCGTTGATGAAACACAGAAATTGCATCGGGATTGAGTACAACAGTCACCATGCGCACTTTCCTGCATGGGAGTAATGTCTCTAACAGTCTACGCTTTGATCGTTCCCTGGAAGACCAGTAGTAGTTTCCGAAGCACATCTGGAAGCAATCTGTTACCTGTGGACTATCAGAGTGTTGATGAAACACAGAAATTGAATCGGGATTGAGTATAACAGACACCATGCGCACTTTCCTCCATGGGACTAATGTCTCAAACAGTGTACGCTTTGATCGTTCCCTGGAAGAACAGTAGTAGTTTCCGAAACACATCTGGAGGCAATCTGTTGTCTGTGGACTATCAGAGTGTTGATGAAACACAGAAACTGCAAAGGGATTGAATACAACAGTCACCATGCGCTCTTTCCTCCATGGGAGTAAAGTCTCTAATAGTCTACGCATTGATCTTTCCCTGGAAGACCAGTAGTAGTTTCCGATGCTCATCTGGAATCATTCTGTAATCTGTGGACCTTCAAAGTGTGGATTGAAATACAGAAATTGCCTCGGGATTGAATACAACAGTCACCATGCACACTTTCCTCCATGGGAATAATGTCTCCAACAGTCTACGCTTTGATCGTTCCCTGGAAGACCAGTAGTAGTTTCTGATGCACATCTGGAAGCATTCTGTAATCTGTTGTCTATCTGAGTGTTTATGAAACACAGAAATTGCATTGAAATTGAATATAACAGTCATCATGCGCACTTTCCTCCATGGGAGTAATGTTTCTAACAGTCTACGATTTGATCATTCCCTGGAAGACAAGTAGTTGTTTCCGAAGCACATTTGGAAGCATTCTGTAATCTGTGGACTATCTGAGTGTTGATGAAACACAGAAATTGCATCGGAATTGAATATAACAGTCACCATGCGCACTTTCCTCCATGGGAGTAATGTCTCTAATAGTCTGCACTTTGATCGTTCCCTGGATGTCCAGTAGTAGTTTCCTATGCACATCTGGATCCTTTATGTAATCTGTGGTCTATCAGAGTGTTGATGAAACACAGAAATTGCATCGGGATAGAATACAACAGTCACCATGCACACTTTCCTCCATAAAAGTAAAGTCTCAAACACTATACGCTTTGATCATTCCCTGGAAGACCAGTATTAGTTTCCGATGCATATCTGGAAGCATTCTGTAATCTGTGGACTATCTGAGTGTTGATGAAACACAGAAATTGCATCGGAATTGAATATAACAGTCACCATGCGCACTTTCCTCCATGGGAGTAATGTCTCTATCAGTCTACGCTTTGATCGTTCCCTGGAAGACCAGTAGTAGTTTCCGAAGCACATCTGGAGGCTATCTGTAATCTGTGGACTGTCAGAGTGTTGATGAAACACAGATATTGCAGCGGGAATGAATACAACAGACACCATGCCCACTTTCCTCCATGGGGTAATTCTCAAACAGTCTACGCTTTGATCGTTCCCTGGAAGACCAGTAGTAGTTTCCGATGCACATCTGGAGGCATTTTGGATTCTCTGGACCTTTAATGTGTGGATTGAAACACAGAAATTGCCTCGGGATTGAATACAACAGTCACTATGCGCACATTCCTCAATGGGAGTAATGTCTCCAACAGTCTACGCTTTGATCGTTCCCTGGAAGACCAGTAGTAGTTTCCGATGCACATCTGGAGGCAATCTGTTATCTGTGGAACATCAGAGTGTTGATGAAACACAGAAATTGCATCGGGATTGAATTCAACAGTCACCATGCACACTTTCCTCCATAAAAGTAAAGTCTTAAACAGTATACGCTTTGATCATTCCCTGGAAGACCAGTAGTAGTTTCCGATGCACATCTGGAAGCATTCTGTAATCTGTGGACTATCTGAGTGTTGATGAAACACAGAAATTGCATCGGAATTGAATATAACAGTCACCATGCGCACTTTCCTCCATGGGAGTAATGTCTCTAACAGTCTACGATTTGATCATTCCCTGGAAGACCAGTAGTTGTTTCCGATGCACATCTGGAAGCATTCTGTAATCTGTGGACTATCTGAGTGTTGATGAAACACAGAAATTCCATCGGAATTGAATATAACAGTCACCATGCGCACTTTCCTCCATGGGAGTTACCCTGAAACAGTCTACGCTTTGATCGTTCCCTAGAAGACCAGTAGTAGTTTCCGATGCACATCTGAAAGAATTCTGTAATCTGTGGACTATCTGAGTATTGATGAAACACAGAAATTGCATCGGAATTGAATATAACAGTCACCATGCGCACTTTCCTCCAAGGGAGTAATGTCTCTAATAGTCTACAATTTGATCGTTCCCTGGATGTCCAGTAGTAGTTTCCTATGCACATCTGGATCCTTTATGTAATCTGTGGTCTATCAGAGTGTTGATGAAACCCAGAAATTGCATCGGGATTGAATACAACAGTCTCCATGCGAAGTTTCCTCCATAGGAGTTATGTCTCAAACAGTCTACGCTTTGATCGTTCCCTGGAAGACCAGTAGTAGTTTCCGATGCGCATCTGGAGGCATTCTGTAACCTGTGGACTACTAGAGTGTTGGTGAAACACAGAAATTCATTGGGATTGAATACAACAATCACCATGCGCACTTTCCTCCATGGGAGTAATGTCTCAAACAGTCTACGTTTTGATCGTTCCATGGAAGATCAGTAGTAGATTCCGATGCACGTCTGGAGGCATACTGTAATCTGTGGACTATCAGAGTGTTGATGAAACACAGAAATTGCATCGGGATTGAATACAACAGTCACCATGCGCACCTTCCCCAATGGGAGTAATGTCTCTAATAGTCTACACTTTGATCGTTCCCTGGAAGACTAGTAGTAGTTTGCGATGCCCATCTGGTGGCATTCTGTAATCTGTGGACTATCAGGGTGTTGGTGAAACACAGAAATTGCATCGGGATTGAATACAACTGTCACCATGCGCACTTTCCTCCGTAAAAGTAATGTCTCAAACAGTCTACGCTTTGATCGTTCCCTGGAAGACCAGTAGTAGTTTCGAAAGGACATCTGAAAGCATTCTGTTATCTGAGGACTATCACAATGTTGATGAAACACAGAAATTGCATCGGGATTGAATACAACAGTCACCATGCGCACTTTCCTCCATGGGAGCAATGTCTCAAACAGTCTACGCTTTGATCGTTTCCTGGGACTTCAGTAGTAGTTTCCGATGCATATCTGGTGGCATCTTGTAATCTGTATACTATCAGAGTGTTGATGAAACACAGAAATTGCATTGGGATTGAGTACAACAGTGACCATGCGCACTTTCCTCCATGGGAGTAATGTCTCAAACAGTCTACGTTTTGATCGTTCCATGGAAGATCAGTAGTAGATTCCGATGCACGTCTGGAGGCATACTGTAATCTGTGGACTATCAGAGTGTTGATGAAACACAGAAATTGCATCGGGATTGAATTCAACAGTCACCATGCACACTTTCCTCCATAAAAGTAAAGTCTCAAACAGTATACGCTTTGATCATTCCCTGGAAGACCAGTAGTAGTTTCCGATGCACATCTGGAAGCATTCTGTAATCTGTGGACTATCTGAGTGTTGATGAAACACAGAAATTGCATCGGAATTGAATATAACAGTCACCATGCGCACTTTCCTCCATGGGAGTAATGTCTCTAACAGTCTACGATTTGATCATTCCCTGGAAGACCAGTAGTTGTTTCCGATGCACATCTGGAAGCATTCTGTAATCTGTGGACTATCTGAGTGTTGATGAAACACAGAAATTCCATCGGAATTGAATATAACAGTCACCATGCGCACTTTCCTCCATGGGAGTTACCCTGAAACAGTCTACGCTTTGATCGTTCCCTAGAAGACCAGTAGTAGTTTCCGATGCACATCTGAAAGAATTCTGTAATCTGTGGACTATCTGAGTATTGATGAAACACAGAAATTGCATCGGAATTGAATATAACAGTCACCATGCGCACTTTCCTCCAAGGGAGTAATGTCTCTAATAGTCTACACTTTGATCGTTCCCTGGATGTCCAGTAGTAGTTTCCTATGCACATCTGGATCCTTTATGTAATCTGTGGTCTATCAGAGTGTTGATGAAACCCAGAAATTGCATCGGGATTGAATACAACAGTCTCCATGCGAAGTTTCCTCCATAGGAGTTATGTCTCAAACAGTCTACGCTTTGATCGTTCCCTGGAAGACCAGTAGTAGTTTCCGATGCGCATCTGGAGGCATTCTGTAACCTGTGGACTACTAGAGTGTTGGTGAAACACAGAAATTCATTGGGATTGAATACAACAATCACCATGCGCACTTTCCTCCATGGGAGTAATGTCTCAAACAGTCTACGTTTTGATCGTTCCATGGAAGATCAGTAGTAGATTCCGATGCACGTCTGGAGGCATACTGTAATCTGTGGACTATCAGAGTGTTGATGAAACACAGAAATTGCATCGGGATTGAATACAACAGTCACCATGCGCACCTTCCCCAATGGGAGTAATGTCTCTAATAGTCTACACTTTGATCGTTCCCTGGAAGACTAGTAGTAGTTTGCGATGCCCATCTGGTGGCATTCTGTAATCTGTGGACTATCAGGGTGTTGGTGAAACACAGAAATTGCATCGGGATTGAATACAACTGTCACCATGCGCACTTTCCTCCGTAAAAGTAATGTCTCAAACAGTCTACGCTTTGATCGTTCCCTGGAAGACCAGTAGTAGTTTCGAAAGGACATCTGAAAGCATTCTGTTATCTGAGGACTATCACAATGTTGATGAAACACAGAAATTGCATCGGGATTGAATACAACAGTCACCATGCGCACTTTCCTCCATGGGAGCAATGTCTCAAACAGTCTACGCTTTGATCGTTTCCTGGGACTTCAGTAGTAGTTTCCGATGCATATCTGGTGGCATCTTGTAATCTGTATACTATCAGAGTGTTGATGAAACACAGAAATTGCATTGGGATTGAGTACAACAGTGACCATGCGCACTTTCCTCCATGGAACTAATGTCTCAAACAGTCAACACTTTTATCGTTCCCTGGAAGACCAGTAGAAGTGTCCGAAGCACATCTGGAGGCAATCTGTTGTCTGTGGACTATCAGAGTGTTGATGAAACACATAAATGGCATAGGGATTGAATACAACAGTCACCATGCACACTTTCCTCCATAAAAGTAAAGTCTCAAACAGTATACGCTTTGATCATTCTCTGGAAGACCAGTAGTAGTTTCCGATGCACATCTGGAGGCATTCTGTAATCTGTGGGCTATCAGAGTGTTGATGAAACACAGAAATTGCATCGGGATTGAATACAACAGTCACCATGCGCACTTTTCTCAACGGGAGTAATGTCTCAAACAATCTACGCTTTGATCATTCCCTGGAAGACCAGTAGTAGTTTCCGATACACATCTGGTTACATTCTGTAATGTGTAGACTATCAGAGTGTTAATGAAACACAGAAATTGCATCGGGATTGAATACAACAGTCACCATGCGCAGTTTCCTCCATGGGAGTAATGTCTCAAACAGTTTATGATTTGATCGTTCCCTGGAAGACCAGTACTAGGTTCCGATGCACATCTGGAGGCAATCGGTTATCTGTGGACTATTAGAGTGTTGGTGAAACACAGATATTCATCGGGATTGAATACAACAATCACCATGCGCACTTTCCTCCATGGGAGTAATGTCTCAAACAGTCTACGTTTTGATCGTTCCATGGAAGATCAGTAGTAGATTCCGATGCACATCTGGAGGCATTCTGTAATCTGTGGACTATCAGACTCTTGATGAAACACAGAAATTGCATCGGGATTGAATACAAGAGTCACCATGCGCACCTCCCTCAATGGGAGTAATGTCTCTAATAGTCTACGCTTTGATCGTTCCCTGGAAGACCAGTAGTAGTTTCCGATGCACATCTCGAGGCTTTCTGTAATCTGTGGACTATCAGAGTGTTGATGAAACACAGAAATTGCATCGGGATTGAATACAACAGTCACCAACCGCACTTTCCTCCACGGGAGTAATGTCTCAAACGGTCAACGCTTTGATCGTTCCCTGGAAGACCAGTAGTAGTTTCCGATGCACATCTGGTAGCTTTCTGTAATCTGTAGACTATCAGAGTGTTGATGAAACACAGAAATTGCATCGGGATTGAATACAACAGTCACCATGCGCACTTTCCTCCATGGGAGTAATGTCTCAAACAGTCTGCGATTTGATCTTTCCCTGGAAAACCAGTAGTAGTTTGCGATGCCCATCTGGTGGCATTCTGGAATCTGTGGACAATCAGGGTGTTGATGAAACACAGAAATTGCATCGGGATTGATTACAACTGTTACCATGCGCACTTTCCTCCGTAAAATTAATGTCTCAAACAGTCTACTCTTTGATCGTTCCCTGGAAGACCAGTAGTAGTTTCGAAAGCACATCTGAAGGCATTCTGTTATCTGTGGACTATCACAATGTTGATGAAACCCAGAAATTGCATCGGGATTGAATACAACAGTCACCATGCGCACTTTCCTCCATGGGGGTAATTCTCAAACAGTCTACGCTTTCATCGTTCCCTGGAAGACCAGTAGTAGTTTCCGATGCTCATCTGGAATCATTCTGTAATCTGTGGACCTTCAAAGTGTGGATTGAAACACAGAAATTGCCTCGGGATTGAATACAACAGTCACTATGCGCACTTTCCTCCATGGAAGTAATGTCTCTAACAGTGTACGCTTTGTTCGTTCCCTGGAAGACCAGTAGTAGTTTCCGAAGCACATCTGGAAGCAATCTGTTACCTGTGGACTATCAGAGTGTTGATGAAACACAGAAATTGCATCGGGATTGAATACAACAGTAACCATGCGCTCTTTCCATCATGGGAGTAAAGTCTCAAACAGTCTAAGCTTTGATCGTTCCCTGGAAGACCAGTATTAGTTTCCGATGCACATCTAGGGTCACTCTGTAATCTGTGGACTATCAGAGTGTTGATGAAACACAGTAATTGCATCGGGATTGATTACAACTGTTACCATGCGCACTTTCCTCCGTAAAATTAATGTCTCAAACAGTCTACTCTTTGATCGTTCCCTGGAAGACCAGTAGTAGTTTCGAAAGCACATCTGAAGGCATTCTGTTATCTGTGGACTATCACAATGTTGATGAAACCCAGAAATTGCATCGGGATTGAATACAACAGTCACCATGCGCACTTTCCTCCATGGGAGCAATGTCTCAAACAGTCTACGTTTTGATCGATTCCTCGGAGTTCAGTAGTAATTTCTGATGCACATCTGGTGGCATTTTGTTATCTGTATACTATCAGAGTGTTGATGAAACACAGAAATTGCATCTGGATTGAGTACAACAGTCACCATGCGCACTTTCCTCCATGGGACTGATGTCTCAAACAGTCTACGCTTTGATCGTTCTCTGGAAGACCAGTAGTAGTTTCCGAAGCACATCTGGAGGCAATCTGTTGTCTGTGGACTATCAGAGTGTTGATGAAACACAGAAATTGCATAGGGATTGAATACAACAGTCACCATGCGCTCTTTCCTCCATGGGAGTAAAGTCTCTAACAGTCTACGCATTGATCATTCCCTGGAAGACCAGTGGCAATTTCCGATGCACATCTCGAGGCTCTCTGTAATCTGTGGACTATCAGAGCGTTGATGAAACACAGAAATTGCATCGGGATTGAGTACAACAGTCACCATGCGCACTTTCCTGCATGGGAGTAATGTCTCTAACAGTCTACGCTTTGATCGTTCCCTGGAAGACCAGTAGTAGTTTCCGAAGCACATCTGGAAGCAATCTGTTACCTGTGGACTATCAGAGTGTTGATGAAACACAGAAATTGAATCGGGATTGAGTATAACAGACACCATGCGCACTTTCCTCCATGGGACTAATGTCTCAAACAGTGTACGCTTTGATCGTTCCCTGGAAGAACAGTAGTAGTTTCCGAAACACATCTGGAGGCAATCTGTTGTCTGTGGACTATCAGAGTGTTGATGAAACACAGAAACTGCAAAGGGATTGAATACAACAGTCACCATGCGCTCTTTCCTCCATGGGAGTAATGTCTCTAATAGTCTACGCATTGATCTTTCCCTGGAAGACCAGTGGTAGTTTCCGATGCACATCTCGAGGCTTTGTGTAATCTGTGGACTATCAGAGTGTTGATGAAACACAGAAACTGCAAAGGGATTGAATACAACAGTCACCATGCGCTCTTTCCTCCATGGGAGTAAAGTCTCTAATAGTCTACGCATTGATCTTTCCCTGGAAGACCAGTAGTAGTTTCCGATGCTCATCTGGAATCATTCTGTAATCTGTGGACCTTCAAAGTGTGGATTGAAATACAGAAATTGCCTCGGGATTGAATACAACAGTCACTATGCGCACTTTCCTCCATGGAAGTAATGTCTCTAACAGTGTACGCTTTGTTCGTTCCCTGGAAGACCAGTAGTAGTTTCCGAAGCACATCTGGAAGCAATCTGTTACCTATGGACTATCAGAGTGTTGATGAAACACAGAAATTGCATCGGGATTGAATACAACAGTCACCATGCGCACTTTCCATCATGGGAGTAAAGTCTCAAACAGTCTAAGCTTTGATCGTTCCCTGGAAGACCAGTATTAGTTTCGAAAGCACATCTGACGGCATTCTGTTATCTGTAGACTATCACAATGTTGATGAAACACAGATATTGCATCGGGATTGAATACAACAGTCACCAAGCGCACTTTTCTCCATGGGAGCCACGTCTCAAACAGTCAACGCTTTGGTCGTTTCCTAGGAGACCAGTAGTAGTTTCCGATGCACATCCTGTGGCATTTTGTGATCTGTAGACTATCAGAGTGTTGATGAAACACAGAAATTGCATCGAGATTGAATACAACAGTCACCATGCGCTCTTTCCTCCATGGGAGTAATGTCTCTAAAAGTCTACGCTTTGATCATTCCCTGGAAGACCAGTGGTAGTTTCCGATGCACATCTCGAGGCTTTCTGTAATCTGTGGACTATCAGAGTGTTGATGAAACGCAGAAATTGCATTGGGATTGAGTACAACAGTCACCATGCGCACTTTCCTCCATGGGAGTAATGTCTCAAACAGTCTACGCTTTGATCGTTCCCTGGAAAACCTGCAGTAGTTTCCGAAGCACATCTGGAGGCAATCTGTTGTCTGTGGGCTATCAGAGTGTTGAGGAAACACAGAAATTGCATCGGGACTGAATACAACAGTCACCATGCGCACTTTCCTCCATGAGGGTTATTCTCAAACAGTCTACGCTTTCATTGTTCCCTGGAAGACCAGTAGTAGTTTCCGATGCAAATCTGGAATCATTCTGTAATCTGTGGACATTCAAAGTGTGGATTGAAACACAGATATTGCCTCGGGATTGAATACAACAGTCACCATGCGCACTTTCCTTCATGGGAGTAATGTCTCTAACAGTCTACGCTTTGATCATTCCCTGGAAGACCAGTAGTAGTTTCCGATGCACATCTGGAAGCATTCTGTAATCTGTGGACTATCTGAGTGTTGATGAAACACAGAAATTGCATCGGAATTGAATATAACAGTCACCATGCGCACTTTCCTAAAAGGGAGCAGTGTCTCAAACAGTCTACGCTTTGATCGTTCCCTGGAAGACCAGTAGTAGTTTCCGATGCACATCTGGAGTCATTCTGTAATCTATGGACCTTCAAAGTGTTAATGAAACACAGTAATTGCATCGGGATTGAATACTACAGTCACCATGCGCACTTTCCTCCATGGTAGTAATGTCTCAAAGAGTCTACGCTTCGATCGTTCCCTGGAAGACCAGTGCTAGTTTCCGATGCACATCTGGAGGCATTCTGTAATCTGTGGACTATCTGAGTGTTGAAGAAACACAGCAATTGCATCGGGATTGACTACAGTCACCAAGTGCACTTACCTCCGTATGAGTAATGTCTCAAACAGTCTACGCTTTAATCGTTCCCTGGAAGACCAGTAGTAGTTTCCGAAGCACATCTGGAGGCATTCTGTAATCTGTGGACTATCAGAGAGTTGATGAAACACAGAAATAACATCGGGATTGAATACAACAGTCACCATGCGCACCTTCCTCCGTGGGAGTAATGTCTCAAACAGTCTACGCTTTGATCGTTCGCTGGAAGACCAGTAGTAGTTGCGATGCATGTCTCGTGGCATTCTGTAATCTGTACACTATCAGAGTGTTGATGAAACACAGATATTGCATCGGGATTGAATTCAACAGTCACCATGCGCACTTTCCTCCGTGGGAGTAATGTCTCAAACAGTCTACGCTCTGATCGTTCCCTGGAAGACCAGTAGTAGTTTCCGATGCACATCTGGAGGCATTCTGTAATCTGTGGACTATCACAGTGTTGATGAAACACGGATATTGCATCGGGATTCAATACAACAGTCACCATGCGCACTTTCTTCCAAGGGAGCAGTGTCTCAAACAGTCTACGCTTTGATCGTTCCCTGGAAGACCAGTAGTAGTTTCCGATGCACATCTGGAGGCTTTCTGTAATCTGTGGACCATCAGAGAGTTGATGAAACACAGAAATAACATCGGGATTGAATACAACAGTCACCATGCGCACTTACCTCCATGGGAGTAATGTCTCAAACAGTCTACGCTTTGATCGTTCGCTGGAAGACCAGTAGTAGTTGCGATGCATGTCTCGTGGCATTCTGTAATCTGTACACTATCAGAGTGTTGATGAAACACAGATATTGCATCGGGATTGAATTCAACAGTCACCATGCGCACTTTCCTTCGTGGGAGTAATGTCTCAAACAGTCTACGCTCTGATCGTTCCCTGGAAGACCAGTAGTAGTTTCCGATGCACATCTGGAGGCATTCTGTAATCGGTGGACAATCGGACTGTTGTTGAAACACAGCAATTTCATCGGGATTGAATACAACAGTCACAATGCGCACCTTTCACAATGGAAGTAATGTCTCAAATTCTTTACGCTTTGATCGTCCCCTGGAAGACCAGTAGTAGTTTCCGAGGCACATCTCGAGGCTTTCTGTATTCTGTGGACTATCAGAGTGTTGATGAAACACAGACATTGCATCGGAAATGAATGCAACAGTCACCATGCGCACATTCCTCCATGGGAGTAACGTCTCAAACAGTCTACGATTTGATCGTTTCCTGGAAGACCAGTACTAGTTTCCGATGCATATCTGGAGGCATTCTGTAATCTGTGGACTATCATAGTGTTGACGAAACACAGAAATTGCATCGGGATTGAATACAACAGTAACCATGCGCACTTTCCTCCATGGGAGTAATGTCTCCAACAGTCTACGCTTTGATCGTTCCCTAGAAGACCATTAGTAGTTTCCGATGCACATCTGGAGGCAATCTGTAATCTGTGGACTATCAGAGTGATCATGAAACACAGATATTGTAGCGGGATTGAATACAACAGACACCATGCCCTCTTTCCTCCATAAGGTAATTCTCAAACAGTCTACGCTTTGATCGTTCCCTGGAAGACCAGTAGTAGTTTCCGATGCACATCTGAAGGCATACCGTAATCTCTGGTCCTTCAAAGTGTGGATTGAAACACAGAAATTGCCTCGGGATTGAATACAACAGTCACCATGCGCACTTTCCTCCATGGGAGTAATGTCTCCAACAGTCTACGCTTTGATCGTTCCCTAGAAGACCATTAGTAGTTTCCGATGCACATCTGGAGGCAATCTGTTATCTGTGGACTATCAGAGTGTTGATGAAACACAGAAATTGCATCGGGATTGAATACAACAGTCACCATGCGCACTTTCCTCCATGGGGATAATTCTCAAACAGTCCACGCATTGATCGTTCCCTTGAAGACCAGTAGTAGTTTCCGATGCACATCTGGAATCATTCTGTAATCTGTGGGCCTACAAACTGTGGATTGAAACACAGAAATTGCCTCGGGATTGAATACAACAGGCACCATGCGCACTTTCCTCCATGGGAGTAATGTCTCAAACAGTCTACGCTTTGATCGTTCCCTGGAAGACCAGTAGTTGTTACCGATGCACATCTGGAGGCATTCTGTAATCTGTGGACTACCAGAGTGTTGATGAAACACAGAAATTGCATCGGGATTGAATACAACAGTCACCACGCACACTTCCTTCCATAAAAGTAATGTCTCAAACAGTCTACGCTTTGATCAATCCCTGGAAGACCAGTAGTAGTTTCCGATGCACATCTGGAAGCATTCTGTAATCTGTGGACTATCTGAGTGTTGATAAAACACAGAAATTGCATCGGAATTGAATATAACAGTCAGCATTCGCACTTTCCTCCATTGTAGTAATGTCTCTAACAGTCTACGCTTTGATTATTCCCTGGAAGACCAGTAGTAGTTTCCGATGCATATCTGGATGCATTCTGTAATCTGTGGACTATCTGAGTGTTGATGAAACACAGAAATTGCATCGGAATTGAATATAACAGTCACCATGCGCACTTTCCTCCATGGGAGTAACCCTGAAACAGTCTACGTTTTGATCGTTCCCTAGAAGACCAGTAGTAGTTTCCGATGCATATCTGGAGGCATTCTGTAATCTGTGGACTATCAGAGTGTTGACGAAACACAGATATTGCATCGGGGTTCAATACAACAGTCACCATGCGCACTCTCCTCCAAGGGAGCGGTGTCTCAAACAGTCTACGCTTTGATCGTTCCCTGGAAGACCAGTAGTAGTTTCCGATGCACATATGGAGGCATTCTGTTACCTGTGGACCTTCAAAGTGTTGATGAAACACAATAATTGCATCTGGATTGAATACAAAGTCACCATGCGCACTTTCCTCCACGGGAGTAATGTCTCAAACAGTCTACGCTTTGATCGTTTCCTGGAAGACCAGTAGTAGTTTCCGATGCACATCTGGATGCATTCTGTAATCTGTAGACTATCAGAGTGTTGATGAAACACAGAAATTGCATCGGGATTGAATACAACAGTCACCATGCGCATTTCCTCCATGGGAGTAATGTCTCAAACAGTCTACGCTTTGATCGTTCGCTGGAAGACCAGTAGTAGTTGCGATCCATGTCTCGTGGCATTCTGTAATCTGTAGACTATCAGAGTGTTGATGAAACACAGACATTGCATCGGAAATGAATGCAACAGTCACCATGCGCACTTTGCCCCATGGGAGTAACGTCTCAAACAGTCTACGATTTGATCGTTTCCTGGAAGACCAGTACTAGTTTCCGATGCATATCTGGAGGCATTCTGTAATCTGTGGACTATCATAGTGTTGCCGAAACACAGAAATTGCATCGGGATTGAATACAACAGTAACCATGCGCACTTTCGCCCATAAAAGTAATGTCTCAAACAGTCTACGCTTTGATCGTTCCCTGGAAGACCAGTAGTAGTTTCCGAAGCACTTCTGGAGGCAATCTGTAATCTGTGGACTATCAGAGTGTTGATGAAACACAGATATTGTAGCGGGATTGAATACAACAGACACCATGCCCTCTTTCCTCCATGGGGTAATTCTCAAACAGTCTACGCTTTGAACGTTCCCTGGAAGACCAGTAGTAGTTTCCGATGCACATCTGAAGGCATACCGTAATCTCTGGTCCTTCAAAGTGTGGATTGAAACACAGAAATTGCCTCGGGATTGAATACAACAGTCACCATGCGCACTTTCCTCCATGGGAGTAATGTCTCCAACAGTCTACGCTTTGATCGTTCCCTAGAAGACCATTAGTAGTTTCCGATGCACATCTGGAGGCAATCTGTTATCTGTGGACTATCAGAGTGTTGATGAAACACAGAAATTGCATCGGGATTGAATACAACAGTCACCATGCACAATTGCTTCCATAAAAGTATTGTCTCAAACAGTTTGCGCTTTGATCATTCCCTGGAAGACCAGTAGTAGTTTCCGTTGCACATCTGGAAGCATTCTGTAGTCTGTGGACTATCTGAGTGTTGATGAAACACAGAAATTGCATCGGAATTGAATATAACAGTCAGCATTCGCACTTTCCTCCATTGTAGTAATGTCTCTAACAGTCTACGCTTTGATTATTCCCTAGAAGACCAGTAGTAGTTTCCGATGCATATCTTTATGCATTCTGTAATCTGTGGACTATCTGAGTGTTGATGAAACACAGAAATTGCATCGGAATTTAATATAACAGTCAGCATTCGCACTTTCCTCCATTGTAGTAATGTCTCTAACAGTCTACGCTTTGATTATTCCCTAGAAGACCAGTAGTAGTTTCCGATGCATATCTGGAGGCATTCTGTAATCTGTGGACTATCAGAGTGTTGACGAAACACAGATATTGCATCGGGCTTCAATACAACAGTCACCATGCGCACTCTCCTCCAAGGGAGCAGTGTCTCAAACAGTCTACGCTTTGATCGTTTCCTGGAAGACCAGTAGTAGTTTCCGATGCACATCTGGATGCATTCTGTAATCTGTAGACTATCAGAGTGTTGATGAAACACAGAAATTGCATCGGGATGGAATACAACCGTCACCATGCGCATTTCCTCCATGGGAGTAATGTCTCAAACAGTCTACGGTTTGATCGTTCACTGGAAGACCAGTAGTAGTTTCCGATGCAGGTCTCGTGGCGTTCTGTAATCTGTAGACTATCAGAGTGTTGATGAAACACAGACATTGCATCGGAAATGAATGCAACAGTCACCATGCGCACTTTCCTCCATGGGAGTAACGTCTCAAACAGTCTACGATTTGATCGTTTCCTGGAAGACCAGTACTAGTTTCCGATGCATATCTGGAGGCATTCTGTAATCTGTGGACTATCATAGTGTTGATGAAACACAGAAATTGCATCGGGATTGAATACAACAGTCACCATGCGCACTTTCCTCCATAAAAGTTATGTCTCAAACAGTCTACGGTTTGATCGTTCCCTGGAAGACCAGTAGTAGTTTCCGATGCACATCTGGAGGCATTCTGTAATCTCTGGTCCTTCAAACTGTGGATTGAAACACAGAAATTGCCTCGGGATTGAATACAACAGTCACCATGCGCACTTTCCTCCATGGGAGTAATGTCTCCAACAGTCTACGCTTTGATCGTTCCCTAGAAGACCAGTAGTAGTTTCCGATGCACATCTGGAGGCAATCTGTTATCTGTGGACTATCAGAGTGTTGATGAAACACAGAAATTGCATCGGGATTGAATACAACAGTCACCATGCGCACTTTCCTCCATGGGGATAATTCTCAAACAGTCTACGCATTGATCGTTCCCTTGAAGACCAGTAGTAGTTTCCGATGCACATCTGGAATCATTCTGTAATCTGTGGGCCTACAAAGTGTGGATTGAAACACAGAAATTGCCTCGGGATTGAATACAACAGGCACCATGCGCACTTTCCTCCATGGGAGTAATGTCTCAAACAGTCTACGCTTTGATCGTTCCCTGGAAGCCCAGTAGTTGTTCCCGATGCACATCTGGAGGCATTCTGCAATCTGTGGACTATCAGAGTGTTGATGAAACACAGAAATTGCATCGGGATTGAATACAACAGTCACCACGCACACTTCCTTCCATAAAAGTAATGTCTCAAACAGTCTACGCTTTGATCAATCCCTGGAAGACCAGTAGTAGTTTCCGATGCACATCTGGAAGCATTCTGTAATCTGTGGACTATCTGAGTGTTGATAAAACACAGAAATTGCATCGGAATTGAATATAACAGTCAGCATTCGCACTTTCCTCCATTGTAGTAATGTCTCTAACAGTCGACGCTTTGATTATTCCCTGGAAGACCAGTAGTAGTTTCCGATGCATATCTGGATGCATTCTGTAATCTGTGGACTATCTGAGTGTTGATGAAACACAGAAATTGCATCGGAATTGAATATAACAGTCACCATGGGCACTTTCCTCCATGGGAGTAACCCTGAAACAGTCTACGCTTTGATCGTTCCCTAGAAGACCAGTAGTAGTTTCCGATGCATATCTGGAGGCATTCTGTAATCTGTGGACTATCAGAGTGTTGACGAAACACAGATATTGCATCGGGTTTCAATACAACAGTCAAAATGCGCACTCTCCTCCAAGGGAGCAGTGTCTCAAACAGTCTACGCTTTGATCGTTCCCTGGAAGACCAGTAGTAGTTTCCGATGCACATATGGAGGCATTCTGTTACCTGTGGACCTTCAAAGTGTTGATGAAACACAATAATTGCATCTGGATTGAATACCCAGTCACCATGCGCACTTTCCTCCACGGGAGTAATGTCTCAAACAGTCTACGCTTTGATCGTTTCCTGGAAGACCAGTAGTAGTTTCCGATGCACATCTGGATGCATTCTGTAATCTGTAGACTATCAGAGTGTTGATGAAACACAGAAATTGCATCGGGATTGAATACAACAGTCACCATGCGCATTTCCTCCATGGGAGTAATGTCTCAAACAGTCTACGCTTTGATCGTTCGCTGGAAGACCAGTAGTAGTTGCGATCCATGTCTCGTGGCATTCTGTAATCTGTAGACTATCAGAGTGTTGATGAAACACAGACATTGCATCGGAAATGAATGCAACAGTCACCATGCGCACTTTGCCCCATGGGAGTAACGTCTCAAACAGTCTACGATTTGATCGTTTCCTGGAAGACCAGTACTAGTTTCCGATGCATATCTGGAGGCATTCTGTAATCTGTGGACTATCATAGTGTTGCCGAAACACAGAAATTGCATCGGGATTGAATACAACAGTAACCATGCGCACTTTCGTCCATAAAAGTAATGTCTCAAACAGTCTACGCTTTGATCGTTCCCTGGAAGACCAGTAGTAGTTTCCGAAGCACATCTGGAGGCAATCTGTAATCTGTGGACTATCAGAGTGTTGATGAAACACAGATATTGTAGCGGGATTGAATACAACAGACACCATGCCCTCTTTCCTCCATGGGGTAATTCTCAAACAGTCCACGCTTTGATCGTTCCCTGGAAGACCAGTAGTAGTTTCCGATGCACATCTGGAGGCATTCTGTAATCTCTGGACTATCAGAGTGTTGATGAATCACAGAAAATGCATCGGGATTGAATACAACAGTCACCATGCGCACTTTCCTCAATGGGAGTAATTCTCAAACAGTCTACGCTTTGATCGTTCCCTGGAACGCCAGTAGTAGTTTCCGATGAACATCTGGTGGCATTCTGTAATCTGTGCACTATCGGAGTGTTGATGAAACACAAAAAATTGCATCCTGATTGAATACAACAGTCACCATGCGCACTTTTCTCCATGGGAGTAATGTCTCAAACCGTCTATGCTTTGATCATTCCCTGGAAGTAAAGAAGTAGTTTCCGATGCACATCTGAAGGCATACCGTAATCTCTGGTCCTTCAAAGTGTGGATTGAAACACAGAAATTGCCTCGGGATTGAATACAACAGTCACCATGCGCACTTTCCTCCATGGGAGTAATGTCTCCAACAGTCTACGCTTTGATCGTTCCCTAGAAGACCATTAGTAGTTTCCGATGCACATCTGGAGGCAATCTGTTATCTGTGGACTATCAGAGTGTTGATGAAACACAGAAATTGCATCGGGATTGAATACAACATTCACCAAGCGCACTTTCCTCCATGGGAGTAATGTCTCAAACAGTCTACGGTTTGATCGTTCACTGGAAGACCAGTAGTAGTTTCCGATGCAGGTCTCGTGGCGTTCTGTAATCTGTAGACTATCAGAGTGTTGATGAAACACAGACATTGCATCGGAAATGAATGCAACAGTCACCATGCGCACTTTCCTCCATGGGAGTAACGTCTCAAACAGTCTACGATTTGATCGTTTCCTGGAAGACCAGTACTAGTTTCCGATGCATATCTGGAGGCATTCTGTAATCTGTGGACTATCATAGTGTTGATGAAACACAGAAATTGCATCGGGATTGAATACAACAGTCACCATGCGCACTTTCCTCCATAAAAGTTATGTCTCAAACAGTCTACGGTTTGATCGTTCCCTGGAAGACCAGTAGTAGTTTCCGAAGCACATCTGGAGGCAATCTGTAATCTGTGGACTATCAGAGTGTTGATGAAACACAGATATTGCAGCGGGATTGAATACAACAGACACCATGCCCTCTTTCCTCCATGGGGTAATTCTCCAACAGTCTACGCTTTGATCGTTCCCTGGAAGACCAGTAGTAGTTTCCGATGCACATCTGGAGGCATTCTGTAATCTCTGGTCCTTCAAAATGTGGATTGAAACACAGAAACTGCCTCGGGATTGAATACAACAGTCACCATGCGCACTTTCCTCCATGGGAGTAATGTCTCCAACAGTCTACGCTTTGATCGTTCCCTAGAAGACCAGTAGTAGTTTCCGATGCACATCTGGAGGCAATCTGTTATCTGTGGACTATCAGAGTGTTGATGAAACACAGAAATTGCATCGGGATTGAATACAACAGTCACCATGCGCACTTTCCTCCATGGGGATAATTCTCAAACAGTCTACGCATTGATCGTTCCCTTGAAGACCAGTAGTAGTTTCCGATGCACATCTGGAATCATTCTGTAATCTGTGGACCTTCAAAGTAAGGATTGAAACACAGAAATCTCCTCAGGATTGAATACAACAGGCACCATGCGCACTTTCCTCCATGGGAGTAATGTCTCAAACAGTCTACGCTTTGATCGTTCCCTGGAAGACCAGTAGTAGTTACCGATGCACATCTGGAGGCATTCTGTAATCTGTGGACTATCAGAGTGTTAATGAAACACAGAAATTGCATCGGGATTGAATACAACAGCCACCATGCACACTTTCTTCCATAAAAGCAATGTCTCAAACAGTCTGCGCTTTGATCATTCCCTGGAAGACCAGTAGTAGTTTCCGATGCACATCTGGAAGCATTCTGTAATCTGTGGACTATCTGAGTGTTGATGAAACACAGAAATTGCATCGGAATTGAATATAACAGTCAGCATTCGCACTTTTGCTCCATTGTAGTAATGTCTCTAACAGTCTACGCTTTGATTATTCCCTAGAAGACCAGTAGTAGTTTCCGATGCATATCTGGAGGCATTCTGTAATCTGTGGACTATCAGAGTGTTGACGAAACACAGATATTGCATCGGGATTCAATACAACAGGCACCATGCGCACTCTCCTCCAAGGGAGCAGTGTCTCAAACAGTCTACGCTTTGATTGTTCCCTGGAAGACCAGTAGTAGTTTCCGATGCACATATGGAGGCATTCTGTTATCTGTGGACCTTCAAAGTGTTGATGAAACACAATAATTGCATCTGGATTGAATACCCAGTCACCATGCGCACTTTCCTCCACGGGAGTAATGTCTCAAACAGTCTAGGCTTTGATCGTTTCCTGGAAGACCAGTAGTAGTTTCCGATGCACATCTGGATGCATTCCGTAATCTGTAGACTATCAGAGTGTTGATGAAACACAGAAATTGCTTCGGGATTGAATACAACAGTCACCATGCGCATTTCCTCCATGGGAGTAATGTCTCAAACAGTCTACGCTTTGATCGCTACCTGGAAGACCAGAAGTAGTTTCCGATGCACATCTGGAGGCATTCTATAATCTGTGGACTATCAGACTGTTGATGAAACACAGAAATTGCATCGGGATTGAATACAACATTCACCAAGCGCACTTTCCTCCATGGGAGTAATGTCTCAAACAGTCTACGGTTTGATCGTTCACTGGAAGACCAGTAGTAGTTTCCGATGCAGGTCTCGTAGCATTCTGTAATCTGTGGACTATCAGAGTGTTGATGAAACACAGACATTGCATCGGAAATGAATGCAACAGGCACCATGCGCACTTTCCTCCATGGGAGTAACGTCTCAAACAGTCTACGCTTTGATCGTTCCCAGGAAGACCAGTAGTAGTTTCTGCTGCACATCTGGAGGCATTCTGTAATCTCTGGTCCTTCAAAGTGTGGATTGAAACACAGATATTGCCTCGGGATTGAATACAACATCACCATGCGCACTTTCCTCCATGGGAGTAATGTCTCCAACAGTCTACGCTTTGATCGTTCCCTGGAAGACCAGTAGTAGTTTCCGATGCACATCTGGAGGCAATCTGTTATCTGTGGACTATCAGAGTGGTGATGAAACACAGAAATTGCATCGGGATTGAATACAACAGTCACCATGCACACTTTCTTCCATAAACGTAATGTCTCAAACAGTCTACGTTTTGATCATTCCCTGGAAGACCAGTAGTAGTTTCCGATGCACATCTGGAAGCATACTGTAATCTGTGGACTATCTGAGTGTTGATGAAACACAGAAATTGCATCAGAATTGAATATAACAGTCAGCATTCGCACTTTCCTCCATTGTAGTAATGTCTCTAACAGTCTACGCTTTGATTATTCCCTGGAAGACCAGTAGTAGTTTCCGATGCATATCTGGATGCATTCTGTAATCTGTGGACTATCTGAGTGTTGATGAAACACAGAAATTGCATCGGAATTGAATATAACAGTCACCATGCGCACTTTCCTCCATGGGAGTAACCCTGAAACAGTCTACGCTTTGATCGTTCCCTAGAAGACCAGTAGTAGTTTCCGATGCATATCTGGAGGCATTCTGTAATCTGTGGACTATCAGAGTGTTGACGAAACACAGATATTGCATCGGGTTTCAATACAACAGTCACCATGCGCACTCTCCTCCAAGGGAGCAGTGTCTCAAACAGTCTACGCTTTGATCGTTCCCAGGAAGACCAGTAGTAGTTTCCGATGCACATATGGAGGCATTCTGTTACCTGTGGACCTTCAAAGTGTTGATGAAACACAATAATTGCATCTGGATTGAATACCCAGTCACCATGCGCACTTTCCTCCACGGGAGTAATGTCTCAAACAGTCTACGCTTTGATCGTTTCCTGGAAGACCAGTAGTAGTTTCCGATGCACATCTGGATGCATTCTGTAATCTGTAGACTATCAGAGTGTTGATGAAACACAGAAATTGCATCGGGATTGAATACAACAGTCACCATGCGCATTTCCTCCATGGGAGTAATGTCTCAAACAGTCTACGGTTTGATCGTTCACTGGAAGACCAGTAGTAGTTTCCGATGCAGGTCTCGTGGCGTTCTGTAATCTGTAGACTATCAGAGTGTTGATGAAACACAGACATTGCATCGGAAATGAATGCAACAGTCACCATGCGCACTTTCCTCCATGGGAGTAACGTCTCAAACAGTCTACGATTTGATCGTTTCCTGGAAGACCAGTACTAGTTTCCGATGCATATCTGGAGGCATTCTGTAATCTGTGGACTATCATAGTGTTGATGAAACACAGAAATTGCATCGGAAATGAATGCAACAGTCACCATGCGCACTTTCCTCCATGGGAGTAACGTCTCAAACAGTCTACGATTTGTTCGTTTCCTGGAAGACCAGTACTAGTTTCCGATGCATATCTGGAGGCATTCTGTAATCTGTGGACTATCATAGTGTTGATGAAACACAGAAATTGCATCGGGATTGAATACAACAGTCACCATGCGCACTTTCCTCCATAAAAGTTATGTCTCAAACAGTCTACGGTTTGATCGTTCCCTGGAAGACCAGTAGTAGTTTCCGAAGCACATCTGGAGGCAATCTGTAATCTGTGGACTATCAGAGTGTTGATGAAACACAGATATTGCAGCGGGATTGAATACAACAGACACCATGCCCTCTTTCCTCCATGGGGTAATTCTCCAACAGTCTACGCTTTGATCGTTCCCTGGAAGACCAGTAGTAGTTTCCGATGCACATCTGGAGGCATTCTGTAATCTCTGGTCCTTCAAAATGTGGATTGAAACACAGAAACTGCCTCGGGATTGAATACAACAGTCACCATGCGCACTTTCCTCCATGGGAGTAATGTCTCCAACAGTCTACGCTTTGATCGTTCCCTAGAAGACCAGTAGTAGTTTCCGATGCACATCTGGAGGCAATCTGTTATCTGTGGACTATCAGAGTGTTGATGAAACACAGAAATTGCATCGGGATTGAATACAACAGTCACCATGCGCACTTTCCTCCATGGGGATAATTCTCAAACAGTCTACGCATTGATCGTTCCCTTGAAGACCAGTAGTAGTTTCCGATGCACATCTGGAATCATTCTGTAATCTGTGGACCTTCAAAGTAAGGATTGAAACACAGAAATCTCCTCAGGATTGAATACAACAGGCACCATGCGCACTTTCCTCCATGGGAGTAATGTCTCAAACAGTCTACGCTTTGATCGTTCCCTGGAAGACCAGTAGTAGTTACCGATGCACATCTGGAGGCATTCTGTAATCTGTGGACTATCAGAGTGTTAATGAAACACAGAAATTGCATCGGGATTGAATACAACAGCCACCATGCACACTTTCTTCCATAAAAGCAATGTCTCAAACAGTCTGCGCTTTGATCATTCCCTGGAAGACCAGTAGTAGTTTCCGATGCACATCTGGAAGCATTCTGTAATCTGTGGACTATCTGAGTGTTGATGAAACTCAGAAATTGCATCGGAATTGAATATAACAGTCAGCATTCGCACTTTCCTCCATTGTAGTAATGTCTCTAACAGTCTACGCTTTGATTATTCCCTGGAAGACCAGTAGTAGTTTCCGATGCATATCTGGATGCATTCTGTAATCTGTGGACTATCTGAGTGTTGATGAAACACAGAAATTGCATCGGAATTGAATATAACAGTCAGCATTCGCACTTTTGCTCCATTGTAGTAATGTCTCTAACAGTCTACGCTTTGATTATTCCCTAGAAGACCAGTAGTAGTTTCCGATGCATATCAGGAGGCATTCTGTAATCTGTGGACTATCAGAGTGTTGACGAAACACAGATATTGCATCGGGATTCAATACAACAGGCACCATGCGCACTCTCCTCCAAGGGAGCAGTGTCTCAAACAGTCTACGCTTTGATTGTTCCCTGGAAGACCAGTAGTAGTTTCCGATGCACATATGGAGGCATTCTGTTATCTGTGGACCTTCAAAGTGTTGATGAAACACAATAATTGCATCTGGATTGAATACCCAGTCACCATGCGCACTTTCCTCCACGGGAGTAATGTCTCAAACAGTCTAGGCTTTGATCGTTTCCTGGAAGACCAGTAGTAGTTTCCGATGCACATCTGGATGCATTCCGTAATCTGTAGACTATCAGAGTGTTGATGAAACACAGAAATTGCTTCGGGATTGAATACAACAGTCACCATGCGCATTTCTTCCATGGGAGTAATGTCTCAAACAGTCTACGCTTTGATCGCTACCTGGAAGACCAGAAGTAGTTTCCGATGCACATCTGGAGGCATTCTATAATCTGTGGACTATCAGACTGTTGATGAAACACAGAAATTGCATCGGGATTGAATACAACATTCACCAAGCGCACTTTCCTCCATGGGAGTAATGTCTCAAACAGACCACGGTTTGATCGTTCACTGGAAGACCAGTAGTAGTTTCCGATGCAGGTCTCGTAGCATTCTGTAATCTGTGGACTATCAGAGTGTTGATGAAACACAGAAATTGCATCGGGATTTAATACAACTGTCACCATGCGCACTTTCCTCCATGGGAATAATGTCTCAAACAGTCTACGCTTTGATAGTTCCCTGGGAGACCAGTAGTAGTTTCCGATGCACATCTAGTGGCATTCTGTAAACTGTAGACTATCAGAGTGTTGATGAAACACAGACATTGCATCGGAAATGAATGCAACAGGCACCATGCGCACTTTCCTCCATGGGAGTAACGTCTCAAACAGTCTACGCTTTGATCGTTCCCTGGAAGACCAGTAGTAGTTTCCGATGCACATCTGGAGGCAATCTGTTATCTGTGGACTATCAGAGTGGTGATGAAACACAGAAATTGCATCGGGATTGAATACAACAGTCACCATGCACACTTTCTTCCATAAACGTAATGTCTCAAACAGTCTACGCTTTGATCATTCCCTGGAAGACCAGTAGTAGTTTCCGATGCACATCTGGAAGCATACTGTAATCTGTGGACTATCTGAGTGTTGATGAAACACAGAAATTGCATCAGAATTGAATATAACAGTCAGCATTCGCACTTTCCTCCATTGTAGTAATGTCTCTAACAGTCTACGCTTTGATTATTCCCTGGAAGACCAGTAGTAGTTTCCGATGCATATCTGGATGCATTCTGTAATCTGTGGACTATCTGAGTGTTGATGAAACACAGAAATTGCATCGGAATTGAATATAACAGTCACCATGCGCACTTTCCTCCATGGGAGTAACCCTGAAACAGTCTACGCTTTGATCGTTCCCTAGAAGACCAGTAGTAGTTTCCGATGCATATCTGGAGGCATTCTGTAATCTGTGGACTATCAGAGTGTTGACGAAACACAGATATTGCATCGGGTTTCAATACAACAGTCACCATGCGCACTCTCCTCCAAGGGAGCAGTGTCTCAAACAGTCTACGCTTTGATCGTTCCCAGGAAGACCAGTAGTAGTTTCCGATGCACATATGGAGGCATTCTGTTACCTGTGGACCTTCAAAGTGTTGATGAAACACAATAATTGCATCTGGATTGAATACCCAGTCACCATGCGCACTTTCCTCCACGGGAGTAATGTCTCAAACAGTCTACGCTTTGATCGTTTCCTGGAAGACCAGTAGTAGTTTCCGATGCACATCTGGATGCATTCTGTAATCTGTAGACTATCAGAGTGTTGATGAAACACAGAAATTGCATCGGGATTGAATACAACAGTCACCATGCGCATTTCCTCTATGGGAGTAATGTCTCAAACAGTCTACGGTTTGATCGTTCACTGGAAGACCAGTAGTAGTTTCCGATGCAGGTCTCGTGGCGTTCTGTAATCTGTAGACTATCAGAGTGTTGATGAAACACAGACATTGCATCGGAAATGAATGCAACAGTCACCATGCGCACTTTCCTCCATGGGAGTAACGTCTCAAACAGTCTACGATTTGATCGTTTCCTGGAAGACCAGTACTAGTTTCCGATGCATATCTGGAGGCATTCTGTAATCTGTGGACTATCATAGTGTTGATGAAACACAGAAATTGCATCGGAAATGAATGCAACAGTCACCATGCGCACTTTCCTCCATGGGAGTAACGTCTCAAACAGTCTACGATTTGATCGTTTCCTGGAAGACCAGTACTAGTTTCCGATGCATATCTGGAGGCATTCTGTAATCTGTGGACTATCATAGTGTTGATGAAACACAGAAATTGCATCGGGATTGAATACAACAGTCACCATGCGCACTTTCCTCCATAAAAGTTATGTCTCAAACAGTCTACGGTTTGATCGTTCCCTGGAAGACCAGTAGTAGTTTCCGAAGCACATCTGGAGGCAATCTGTAATCTGTGGACTATCAGAGTGTTGATGAAACACAGATATTGCAGCGGGATTGAATACAACAGACACCATGCCCTCTTTCCTCCATGGGGTAATTCTCCAACAGTCTACGCTTTGATCGTTCCCTGGAAGACCAGTAGTAGTTTCCGATGCACATCTGGAGGCATTCTGTAATCTCTGGTCCTTCAAAATGTGGATTGAAACACAGAAACTGCCTCGGGATTGAATACAACAGTCACCATGCGCACTTTCCTCCATGGGAGTAATGTCTCCAACAGTCTACGCTTTGATCGTTCCCTAGAAGACCAGTAGTAGTTTCCGATGCACATCTGGAGGCAATCTGTTATCTGTGGACTATCAGAGTGTTGATGAAACACAGAAATTGCATCGGGATTGAATACAACAGTCACCATGCGCACTTTCCTCCATGGGGATAATTCTCAAACAGTCTACGCATTGATCGTTCCCTTGAAGACCAGTAGTAGTTTCCGATGCACATCTGGAATCATTCTGTAATCTGTGGACCTTCAAAGTAAGGATTGAAACACAGAAATCTCCTCAGGATTGAATACAACAGGCACCATGCGCACTTTCCTCCATGGGAGTAATGTCTCAAACAGTCTACGCTTTGATCGTTCCCTGGAAGACCAGTAGTAGTTACCGATGCACATCTGGAGGCATTCTGTAATCTGTGGACTATCAGAGTGTTAATGAAACACAGAAATTGCATCGGGATTGAATACAACAGCCACCATGCACACTTTCTTCCATAAAAGCAATGTCTCAAACAGTCTGCGCTTTGATCATTCCCTGGAAGACCAGTAGTAGTTTCCGATGCACATCTGGAAGCATTCTGTAATCTGTGGACTATCTGAGTGTTGATGAAACTCAGAAATTGCATCGGAATTGAATATAACAGTCAGCATTCGCACTTTCCTCCATTGTAGTAATGTCTCTAACAGTCTACGCTTTGATTATTCCCTGGAAGACCAGTAGTAGTTTCCGATGCATATCTGGATGCATTCTGTAATCTGTGGACTATCTGAGTGTTGATGAAACACAGAAATTGCATCGGAATTGAATATAACAGTCAGCATTCGCACTTTTGCTCCATTGTAGTAATGTCTCTAACAGTCTACGCTTTGATTATTCCCTAGAAGACCAGTAGTAGTTTCCGATGCATATCTGGAGGCATTCTGTAATCTGTGGACTATCAGAGTGTTGACGAAACACAGATATTGCATCGGGATTCAATACAACAGGCACCATGCGCACTCTCCTCCAAGGGAGCAGTGTCTCAAACAGTCTACGCTTTGATTGTTCCCTGGAAGACCAGTAGTAGTTTCCGATGCACATATGGAGGCATTCTGTTATCTGTGGACCTTCAAAGTGTTGATGAAACACAATAATTGCATCTGGATTGAATACCCAGTCACCATGCGCACTTTCCTCCACGGGAGTAATGTCTCAAACAGTCTAGGCTTTGATCGTTTCCTGGAAGACCAGTAGTAGTTTCCGATGCACATCTGGATGCATTCCGTAATCTGTAGACTATCAGAGTGTTGATGAAACACAGAAATTGCTTCGGGATTGAATACAACAGTCACCATGCGCATTTCCTCCATGGGAGTAATGTCTCAAACAGTCTACGCTTTGATCGCTACCTGGAAGACCAGAAGTAGTTTCCGATGCACATCTGGAGGCATTCTATAATCTGTGGACTATCAGACTGTTGATGAAACACAGAAATTGCATCGGGATTGAATACAACATTCACCAAGCGCACTTTCCTCCATGGGAGTAATGTCTCAAACAGTCTACGGTTTGATCGTTCACTGGAAGACCAGTAGTAGTTTCCGATGCAGGTCTCGTAGCATTCTGTAATCTGTGGACTATCAGAGTGTTGATGAAACACAGAAATTGCATCGGGATTTAATACAACTGTCACCATGCGCACTTTCCTCCATGGGAATAATGTCTCAAACAGTCTACGCTTTGATAGTTCCCTGGGAGACCAGTAGTAGTTTCCGATGCACATCTAGTGGCATTCTGTAAACTGTAGACTATCAGAGTGTTGATGAAACACAGACATTGCATCGGAAATGAATGCAACAGGCACCATGCGCACTTTCCTCCATGGGAGTAACGTCTCAAACAGTCTACGCTTTGATCGTTCCCAGGAAGACCAGTAGTAGTTTCTGCTGCACATCTGGAGGCATTCTGTAATCTCTGGTCCTTCAAAGTGTGGATTGAAACACAGATATTGCCTCGGGATTGAATACAACATCACCATGCGCACTTTCCTCCATGGGAGTAATGTCTCCAACAGTCTACGCTTTGATCGTTCCCTGGAAGACCAGTAGTAGTTTCCGATGCACATCTGGAGGCAATCTGTTATCTGTGGACTATCAGAGTGGTGATGAAACACAGAAATTGCATCGGGATTGAATACAACAGTCACCATGCACACTTTCTTCCATAAACGTAATGTCTCAAACAGTCTACGCTTTGATCATTCCCTGGAAGACCAGTAGTAGTTTCCGATGCACATCTGGAAGCATACTGTAATCTGTGGACTATCTGAGTGTTGATGAAACACAGAAATTGCATCAGATTTGAATATAACAGTCAGCATTCGCACTTTCCTCCATTGTAGTAATGTCTCTAAGAGCCTACGCTTTGATTATTCCCTGGAAGACCAGTAGTAGTTACCGATGCATATCTGGATGCATTCTGTAATCTGTAGACTATCTGAGTGTTGATGAAACCCAGAAATTGCATCGGAATTGAATATAACAGTCACCATGTGCACTTTCCTCCATGGAAGTAATGTCTCAAACAGTCTACGCTTTGATCGTTCCCTTGAAGACCAGTATTAGTTTCCGATGCAAATCTGGAGGCATTCTGTAATCTGTGGACTATCAGAGTGTTGATGGAACACAGAAATGGCATCGGATTCAATACAAAAGTCAACATGCGCACTTTCCTCCAAGGGAGCAGTGTCTCAAACAGTCTACGCTTTGATCGTTCCCTGGAAGACCAGTAGTAGTTTCCGATGCACATATGGAGGCATTCTGTTATCTGTGGACTTTCAAAGTGTTGATGAAACACAATAATTGCATCTGGATTGAATACCCAGTTACCATGCGCACTTTCCTCCACGGGAGTAATGTCACAAACAGTCTACGCTTTGATCGTTTCCTGGAAGACCAGTAGTAGTTTCCGATACACATCTGGATGCATTCTGTAATCTGTAGACTATCAGAGTGTTGATGAAACACAGAAATTGCATCGGGATTGAATACAACAGTCACCATGCGCATTTCCTCCATGGGAGTAATATCTCAAACAGTCTACGCTTTGATCGCTCCCTGGAAGACCAGAAGTAGTTTCCGATGCACATCTGGAGGCATTCTATAAACTGTGGACTATCAGACTGTTGATGAAACACAGAAATTGCATCGGGATTGAATACAACATTCACTAAGCGCACTTTCCTCCATGGGAGTAATGTCTCTAACAGACTACGGTTTGATCGTTCACTGGAAGACCAGTAGTAGTTTCCGATGCAGGTCTTGTGGCATTCTGTAATCTGTGGGCCATCAGAGTGTTGATGAAACACAGAAATTGCATCGGGATTTAATACAACAGTCACCATGCGTACTTTCCTCCATGGGAGTAATGTCTCAAACAGTCTACGCTTTGATCGCTCAATGGAAGACCAGTAGTAGTTTCCGAAGCACATCTGGAGGCATTCTGTAATCTGTGTACTATCAGAGTGTTGATGAAACACAGAGATTGCATCGGGATTGAATACAACAGTCACCATGCGCACTTTCCTCCATGGGGGTAATTCTCAAACAGTCTACGCTTTGATCGTTCCCTGGAAGACCAGTAGTAGTTTCCGATGCACATCTGGAGGCATTCTGTAATCTGTGGACCTTCAAAGTGTGTATTGAAACACAAAAATTGCCTCGGGATTGAATACAAAAGTCACCATGCGCACTTTCCACCATGGGAGTAATGTCTCAAACAGTCTACGCTTTGATCGTTCCCTGGAAGAACAGTAGTACTTACCGATGCACATCTGGAGGCATTCTGTAATCTGTGGACTATCAGAGTGTTGATGGAACACAGAAATGGCATCGGATTTAATACAAAAGTCACCATGCGCACTTTCCTCCATGCGAACAGTGTCTCAAACAGTCTACGCTTTGATCATTCCCCGGAAGACCCCTAGTAGCTTCCGATGCACATCTGGTGGCATTCTGTAATCTGTGGACTATCAGAGTGTTGATGAAACACAGAAATTGCATCGGGATTGAATACAACAGTCATCATGCGCACTTTCCTCCATGGGAGTAATGTCTCAAACAGTCTACGCTTTGATCGTTCCCTGGAAGACCAGCAGTAGTTTCCGATGCACATCTGGAGGCATTCTGTAATCTGTGGACTATCAGACTGTTGATGAAACACAGAAATTGCATCGGGATTGAATACAACAGTCACCATGCGCACTTACCTCCATGAGAGTAATGTCTCAAACAGTCTACGCTTTGATCGTACCCTGGAAGACCAGCAGTAGGTTCCGATGCACATCTGGAGGCATTCTGTAATCTGTGGACTATCAGACTGTTGATGAAACACAGAAATTGCATCGGGATTGAATACAACAGTCACCATGCGCACTTTCCTCCATGAGAGTAATGTCTCAAACAGTCTACGCTTTGATCGTACCCTGGAAGACCAGCAGTAGGTTCCGATGCACATCTGGAGGCATTCTGTAATCTGTGGACTATCAGACTGTTGATGAAACACAGAAATTGTATCGGGATAGACTACAGTCACCAAGTGCACTTTCCTCCGTGGGAGTAATGTCTCAAACTGTCTACGATTTGATCGTTCCCTGGAAGACCAGTAGTAGTTTCCGAAGCACATCTGGAGGAATTCTGTAATCTGTGGAGTATCAGAGTGTTGATGAAACACAGAAATTGCATCGGGATTGAATACCCATCACCATGCGCACTTTCCTCCACGAGAGTAAAGTCTCAAACAGTCTACGATTTGATCATTCCCTGGAAGAACAGTAGTAGTTTCCGATGCACATCTGGAAGCATTCTGTAATCTGTGGACTATCTGAGTGTTGATGAAACATAGAAATTGCATCGGAATTGAATATAACTGTCACCATGCGCACTTTCCTCCATGGGAGTAACCCTGATACAGTCTACGCTTTGATCGTTCCCTAGAAGACCAGTAGTAGTTTCAGATGCACATCTGGAGGCATTCTGTAATCTGTGGACTATCAGAGTGTTGATGAAAGACAGATATTACATCGGGATTCAATACAACAGTCACCATGAACACTGTCCTCCTAGGGAGCAGTGTCTCAAACAGTCTACGATTTGATCCTTCCCTGGAAGACCAGTAGTAGTTTCCGATGCACATCTGGAGGCATTCTGTAATCTGTGGACCTTCAAAGTTTTGATGAAACACAATAATTGCATCGGGATTGAATACAACAGTCACCATGCGCACTTTCCTCCATGGTAGTAATGTCTCAAACAGTCTACGCTTTGATCGTTCCCTGGAAGACCAGTGTTTGTTTCCGATGCACATCTTCAGGCATTCTGTAATCTGTGGACTATCAGAGTGTTGATGAAACACAGAAATTGCATCGGGATTTAATACAACAGTTACCATGCACACTTTCCCCCATAAACGTAATGTCTCAAACAGTCTACACTTTGATCATTCCCTGGAAGACCAGTAGTAGTCTCCGATGCACATCTGGAGGCATTTTGTAATCTGTGGACTATCTGAGTGTTAATGAAACACAGAATTTGCGACAGGATTGAATACAACAGTCACCATGCGCACTTTCCTCCATGGGCGTAATGTCTCAAAGAGTCTACGCTTTGATAGTTCCCTGGAAGACCAGTAGTAGTTTCCGATGCACATCTGGAGGCATTCTGTAATCGGTGGACTATCAGACTGTTGTTGAAACACAGAAATTACATCGGGATTGAATACAACAGTCACCATGCGAACCTTTCACAATGGGAGTAATGTCTCAAAGCCTTTTCGCTTTGATCGTCCCCTGGAAGACCAGTAGTAGTTTCCGATGCACATCTTTTGGCATTCTGTAATCTGTCGACTATTTGAGTGTTGATGAAACACAGAAATTGCATCGGGATTGAATACAACAGTCACCATGCGCACTTTCCTCCATGGGGATAATTCTCAAACAGTCTACGCTTTGATCGTTCCCTTGAAGACCAGTAGTAGTTTCCGATGCACATCTGGAATCATTCTGTAATCTGTGGACTATCTGAGTGTTGATGAAACACAGAAATTGCATCGGAATTGAATATAACAGTCAGCATTCGCACTTTCCTCCATTGTAGTAATGTCTCTAACAGTCTACGATTTGATTATTCCCTGGAAGACCAGTAGTAGTTTCCGATGCACATCTGGAAGCATTCTGTAATCTGTGGACTATCTGAGTGTTGATGAACCACAGAAATTGCATCGGAATTGAATATAACAGTCACCATGCGCACTTTCCTCCAAATTAGCAGTGTCTCAAACAGTCTACGCTTTGATCGTTCCCTGGAAGACCAGTAGTAGTTTCCGATGCACATATGGAGGCATTCTGTAATCTGTGGACCTTCAAAAGTGAGGTGAAACACAATAATTGCATCTGGATTGAATACCCAGTCACCATGAGCACTTTCCTCCACGGGAGTAATGTCTCAAACAGTCTACGCTTTGATCGTTCCCTGGAAGACCAGTAGTAGTTTCCGATGCACATCTGGTGGCATTCTGTAATCTGTAGACTATCAGAGTGTTGATGAAACATAGAAATTGCATCGGGATTGAATACAACAGTCACCAAGTGAACTTTCCTCCTAGGGAGTAATGTCTCAAACAGTCTACGCTTTGATCGTTCCCTGGAAGACCAGTAGTAGTTTCCAAAGCACATCTGGAGGAATTCTGTAATCTGTGGAGAATCAGACTGTTGTTGAAACGCAGAAATTGGATCGGGATAGAATACAACAGTCACCATGCGCACCTTTCACAATGGGAGTAATGTCTCAAAGTCTTTACTTTTTGATCGTCCCCTGGAAGACCAGTAGTAGTTTCCGATGCACATCTGGTAAAATTCTGCAATCTGTCGACTATTTGAGTGTTGATGAAACACAGAAATTGCATCGGGATTGAATACAACCGTCACCATGCGCACTTTCCTCCATGGGAGTAATGTCTCTAACAGTCTACACTTTGATCGTTCCCTGGAAGACCAGTAGTAGTTTCCGATGCACATCTCGAGGCTTTCTGTAATCTGTGGACTATCAGAGTGTTGATGAAACACAGAAATTGCATCGGGATTGAGTACAACATTCACCATGCGCACTTTCCTCCATGGGAATAATGTCTCAAACAATCTACGCTTTGATCGTTAGCTGGAAGCCAGTAGTAGTTTCTGATGCATATCTGGAGGCATTCTGTAATCTGTGGACTATCATAGTGTTGATGAAACACAGAAATTTCATCGGGATTGAATACAACAGTCACCATGCGCACTTTCCTCCATAAAAGTAATGTCTGAAACAGTCTACGCTTTGATCGTTCCCTGGAAGACCAGTAGTAGTTTCCGAAGCACATCTGGAGGCAATCTGTAATCTGTGGACTATCAGAGTGTTGATGAAACACAGATATTGCAGCGGGATTGAATACCACAGACACCATGCCCTCTTTCCTCCATGGGGTAATTCACAAACAGTCTACGCTTTGATCGTTCCCTGGAAGACCTGTAGTAGTTTCCGATGCACATCTGGAGGCATTCTGTAATCTCTGGACCTTCAAAGTGTGGATTGAAACACAGAAATTGCCTCGGGATTGAATACAACAGTCACCATGCGCACTTTCCTCCATGGGAGTAATGTCTCCAACAGTCTACGCTTTGATCGTTCCCTGGAAGACCAGTAGTAGTTTCCGATGCACATATGGAGGCATTCTGTAATCTGTGGCCCTTCAAAAGTGTTGATGAAACACAATAATTGCATCTGGATTGAATACCCAGTCACCATGAGCACTTTCCTCCACGGGAGTAATGTCTCAAACAGTCTACGCTTTGATCGTTCCCTGGAAGACCAGTAGTAGTTTCCGATGCACATCTGGTGGCATTCTGTAATCTGTAGACTATCAGAGTGTTGATGAAACACAGAAATTGCATCGGGATTGAATACAACAGTCACCAAGTGAACTTTCCTCCGTGGGAGTAATGTCTCAAACAGTCTACGCTATGATCGTTCCGTGGAAGACCAGTAGTAGTTTCCGAAGCACATCTGGAGGAATTCTGTAATCTGTGGAGAAACAGACTGTTGTTGAAACACAGATATTGCATCGGGATTGAATACAACAGTCACCATGCGCACCTTTCACAATGGGAGTAATGTCTCAAAGTCTTTACGCTTTGATCGTCCCCTGGAAGACCAGTAGTAGTTTCCAATGTACATCTGGTGGCATTCTGTAATCTGTCGACTATTTGAGAGTTGATGAAACACAGAAATTGCATCGGGATTGAATACAACAGCCACCATGCGCACTTTCCTCCATGGGAGTAATGTCTCTAACAGTCTACGCTTTGATCGTTCCCTGGAAGACCAGTAGTAGTTTCCGATGCACATCTCGAGGCTTTCTGTAATCTGTGGACTATCAGAGTGTTGATGAAACACAGAAATTGCATCGGGATTGAGTACAACATTCACCATGCGCACTTTCTCCATGGGAGTAATGTCTCAAACAGTCTACGCTTTGATCGTTAGCTGGAAGCCAGTAGTAGTTTCTGATGCATATCTGGAGGCATTCTGTAATCTGTGGACTATCATAGTGTTGATGAAACACAGAAATTGCATCGGGAATGAATACAACAGTCACGATGCGCACTTTCCTCCATAAAAGTAATGTCTCAAACAGTCTACGCTTTGATCGTTCCCTGGAAGACCAGTAGTAGTTTCCGAAGCACATCTGGAGGCAATCTGTAATCTGTGGACTATCAGAGTGTTGATGAAACACAGATATTGCAGCGGGATTGAATACAACAGACACCATGCCCTCTTTCCTCCATGGGGTAATTCTCAAACAGTCTACGCTTTGATCGTTCCCTTGAAGACCAGTAGTAGTTTCCGATGCACATCTGGAAGCATTCTGTAATCTGTGGACTATCTGAGTGTTGATGAACCACAGAAATTGCATCGGAATTGAATATAACAGTCACCATGCGCACTTTCCTCCAAGGGAGCAGTGTCTCAAACAGTCTACGCTTTGATCCTTCCCTGGAAGACCAGTAGTAGTTTCCGATGCACATATGGAGGCATTCTGTAATCTGTTCACATTCAAAGTGTTGATGAAACACAATAATTGCATCTGGAATGAATACCCAGTCACCATGCGCACTTTCCTCCACGGGAGTAATGTCTCAAACAGTCTACGCTTTGATCGTTCCCTGGAGGACCAGTAAGAGTTTCCGATGCACATCTCGTGGCATTCTGCAATCTGTGGACTATCAGAGTGTTGATGAAACACAGAAATTGCATCGGGATTGAATACAACGGTTACCATGCGCACTTTTCTCCATGGAAGTAATGTCTCAAACAGTCTACGCTTTGATCGTTCCCTTGAAGACCAGTAGTAGTTTCCGATGCTCATCTGGAGGCAATCTGTAATCTGTGGACTATCAGAGTGTTGATGAAACACAGAAATGGCATCGGAATTCAATACAACAGTCACCATGCGCACTTTCCTCCAAGGGAGCAGTGTCTTAAACAGTCTACGCTTTGATCGTTCCCTGGAAGACCAGTAGTAGTTACCGATGCTCATCTGGAGGCATTCGGTAATCTGTGGACTATCAGAGTGTTGATGAAACACATAAATTGCTTCGGGATTAAATACAACAGTCATCATGCGCACTTTCCTCCATGGCAGTAATGTCTGTAACAGTCTACGCTTTGTTCATTCCCTGGAAGACCAGTAGTAGTTTCCGATGAACATCTGGAGGCATTCTGTAATCTGTGAACTATCTGAGTGTTGATGAAACACAGAAATTGCGTCGGGATTGAATACAACAGTCACCATGCGCACTTTTCTCCATGGAAGTAATGTCTCAAACAGTCTACGCTTTGATCGTTCCCTTGAAGACCAGTAGTAGTTTCCGATGCTCATCTGGAGGCAATCTGTAATCTGTGGACTATCAGAGTGTTGATGAAACACAGAAATGGCATCGGAATTCAATACAACAGTCGCCATGCGCACTTTCCTCCAAGGGAACAGTGTCTCAAACAGTCTACGCTTTGATCGTTCCCTGGAAGACCAGTAGTAGTTTCCGATGCACATCTGGTGGCAATCTGAAATCTGTGGACTATCAGAGTGTTGATGAAACACAGAAGTTGCATCGGGATTGAATACAACAGTCACCATGCGCATTTTCCTCCATGGGGGTAATTCTCAAACAGTCTACGCTTTGATCGTTCCCTGGAAGGCCAGTAGTAGTTTCCGATGCACATCTGGAGGCATTCTGCAATCTTTGGACCTTCAAAGTGTGTATTGAAACACAGAAATTGCTTCGGGACTGAATACAAAAGTCACCATGCGCACTTTCCACCATGGGAGTAATGTCTCAAAGAGTCTACGCTTTGATCGTTCCCTGGAAGACCAGTAGTAGTTTCCGAAGCACATCTGAAAGCAATCTGTTACCTGTGGACTATCAGAGTGTTGATGAAACACAGAAATTGCGTCGGGATTTAATACAACAGTCACCATGCGCACTTTCCTCCATGGAAGTAATGTCTCAAACAGTCTACTCTTTGATCGTTCCCTCGAAGACCAGTAGTAGTTTCCGATGCCCATCTGGTGGCATTCTGCAATCTGTGGACTATCAGAGTGTTGATGAAACACAGAAATTGCATCGGGTTTGAATACAACGGTCACCATGCGCACTTTCCTCCATGGGATTAATGTCTCAAACAGTCTACGCTTTGATCGTTCCCTGGAAGACCAGTAGTAGTTTCCGATGCTCATCTTGAGGCATTCTGTAATCTGTGGACTATCAGAGTGTTAATGAAACACAGAAATTGCATCGGGATTGAATACAACAGTCACCATGCGCACTTTCCTCCATGGGAGTAATGTCTCCAACAGTCTACGCTTTGATCGTTCCCTGGAAGACCAGTAGTAGTTTCCGATGCACATCTGGAGGCAATCTGTTATCTGTGGACTATCAGAGTGTTGATAAAACACAGAAATTGCATCGGGATTAAATACAACAGTCACCATGCGCACTTTCCTCCATGGGAGTAATGTCTCAAACTGTCTACGCTTTGATCGTTCCCTGGAAGACCAGTAGTAGTTTCCGAAGCACATCTGGAGGCATTCTGTAATCTGTGGACTATCTGAGTGTTGATGAACCACAGAAATTGCATCGGAATTGAATATAACAGTCACCATGCGCACTTTCCTCCAAGGGAGCAGTGTCTCAAACAGTCTACGCTTTGATCGTTCCCTGGAAGACCAGTAGTAGTTACCGATGCTCATCTGGAGGCATTCTGTAATCTGTGGACTATCAGAGTGTTGATGAAACACATAAATTGCATCGGGATTAAATACAACAGTCGTCATGCGCACTTTCCTCCATGGCAGTAATGTCTGTAACAGTCTACGCTTTGTTCATTCCCTGGAAGACCAGTAGTAGTTTCCGATGCACATCTGGAGGCATTCTGTAATCTGTGAACTATCTGAGTGTTGATGAAACACAGAAATTGCGTCGGGATTGTATACAACAGTCACCATGCGCCCTTTTCTCCATGGAAGTAATGTCTCAAACAGTCTACGCTTTGATCGTTCCCTTGAAGACCAGTAGTTTCCGATGCTCATCTGTAGGCAATCTGTAATCTGTGGGCTATCAGAGTGTTGATGAAACACAGAAATGGCATCGGAATTCAATACAACAGTCACCATGCGCACTTTCCTCCAAGGGAACAGTGTCTCAAACAGTCTACGCTTTGATCGTTCCTGGAAGACCAGTAGTAGTTTCCGATGCACATCTGGTGGCAATGTGAAATCTGTGGACTATCAGAGTGTTGATGAAACACAGAAGTTGCATCGGGATTGAATACAACAGTCACCAAGCGCATTTTCCTCCATGGGGGTAATTCTCAAACAGTCTACGATTTGATCGTTCCCTGGAAGGCCAGTAGTAGTTTCCGATGCACATCTGGAGGCATTCTGCAATCTTTGGACCTTCAAAGTGTGTATTGAAACACAGAAATTGCTTCGGGACTGAATACAAAAGTCACCATGTGCACTTTCCACCATGGGAGTAATGTCTCAAACAGTCTACGCTTTGATCGTTCCCTGGAAGACCAGTAGTAGTTTGCGATGCACATCTGGAGGCATTCTGTAATCTGTGGACTATCTGAGTGTTGATGAAACACAGAAATTGCGTCGGGATTTAATACAACAGTCACCATGCGCACTTTCCTCCATGGAAGTAATGTCTCAAACAGTCTACGCTTTGATCGTTCCCGCGAAGACCAGTAGCAGTTTCCGATGCCCATCTGGTGGCATTCTGCAATCTGTGGACTATCAGAGTGTTGATGAAACACAGAAATTGCATCGGGATTGAATACAACGGTCACCATGCGCACTTTCCTCCATGGGAGTAATGTCTCAAACAGTCTACGCTTTGATCGTTCCCTGGAAGACCAGTAGTAGTTTCCGATGCTCATCTTGAGGCATTCTGTAATCTGTGGACTATCAGAGTGTTAATGAAACACAGAAATTGCATCGGGATTGAATACAACAGTCACCATGCGCACTTTCCTCCATGGGAGTAATGTCTCCAACAGTCTACGCTTTGATCGTTCCCTGGAAGACCAGTAGTAGTTTCCGATGCACATCTGGAGGCAATCTGTTATCTGTGGACTATCAGAGTGTTGATGAAACACAGAAATTGCATCGGGATTGAATACAACAGTAACCATGCGCACTTTCCTCCATGGTGATAATTCTCAAACAGTCTACGCTTAGATCGTTCCCTTGAAGACCAGTAGTAGTTTCCGATGCACATCTGGAAGCATTCTGTAATCCGTGGTCTATCTGAGTGTTGATGAACCGCAGAAATTGCATCGGAATTGAATATAACAGTCACCATGCGCTCTTTCCTCCAAATTAACAGTGTCTTAAACAGTCTACGCTTTGATCGTTCCCTGGAAGACAAGTAGTAGTTTCCGATGCACATATGGAGGCATTCTGTAATCTGTGGACCTTCAAAAGTGTTGATGAAACACAATAATTGCATCTGGATTGAATACCCAGTCACCATGAGCACTTTCCTCCACGGGAGTAATGTCTCAAACAGTGTACGCTTTGATCGTTCTCTGGAAGACCAGTAGTAGTTTCCGATGCACATCTGGTGGCATTCTGTAATCTGTAGACTATCAGAGTGTTGATGAAACACAGAAATTGCATCGGGATTGAATACAACAGTCACCAAGTGAACTTTCATCCGTGGGAGTAATGTATCAAACAGTCTACGCTTTGATCGTTCCCTGGAAGACCAGTAGTAGTTTCCGAAGCACATCTGGAGGAATTCTGTAATCTGTGGAGAATCAGACTGTTGTTGAAACACAGAAATTGCATCGGGATTGAATACAACGGTCACCATGCGCACTTTCCACCATGGGAGTAATGTCTCAAACAGTCTACGCTTTGATCGTTCCCTGGAAGACCAGCAGTAGTTTCCGATGCACATCTGGAGGCATTCTGTAATCTGTGGTCTATCAGACTGTTGATAAAATACAGAAATTGCATCGGGATTGACTACAGTCCCCAAGTGCACTTTCCTCCGTCTGAGTAATGTCTCAAACAGTCTACGCTTTGATCGTTCCCTGGAAGACCAGTAGTAGTTTCCGATGCACATCTCGAGGCTTTCTGTAATCTGTGGACTATCAGAGTGTTGATGAATCACATAAATTGCATCGGGATTAAATACAACAGTCATCATGCGCACTTTCCTCCATGGAAGTAATGTCTCTAACAGTCTACGATTTGACCGTTCCCTGGAAGACCAGTAGTAGTTTCCTATGCACATCTGCAGGCGTTCTGTAATCTGTGGACTATCAGAGTGCTGATGAAACACAGAAATTGCATCGGGATTGAATACAACAGTCACCATGAGAACGTTCCTCCATGGGAGTAATGTCTCAAACAGTCTATGCTTTGATCGTTCCCTGGAAGACCAGTAGTAGTTTCCGATGCTCATCTTGAGGCATTCTGTAATCTGTGGACTATCAGAGTGTTAATGAAACACAGAAATTGCATCGGGATTGAATACAACAGTCACCATGCGCACTTTCCTCCATGGGAGTAATGTCTCCAACAGTCTACGCTTTGATCGTTCCCTGGAAGACCAGTAGTAGTTTCCGATGCACATCTGGAGGCAATCTGTTATCTGTGGACTATCAGAGTGTTGATGAAACACAGAAATTGCATCGGGATTGAATACAACAGTCACCATGCGCACTTTCCTCCATGGTGATAATTCTCAAACAGTCTACGCTTAGATCGTTCCCTTGAAGACCAGTAGTAGTTTCCGATGCACATCTGGAAGCATTCTGTAATCCGTGGTCTATCTGAGTGTTGATGAACCACAGAAATTGCATCGGAATTGAATATAACAGTCACCATGCGCACTTTCCTCCAAATTAGCAGTGTCTTAAACAGTCTGCGCTTTGATCGTTCCCTGGAAGACCAGTAGTAGTTTCCGATGCACATATGGAAGCATTCTGTAATCTGTGGACCTTCAAAAGTGTTGATGAAACACAATAATTGCATCTGGATTGAATACCCAGTCACCATGAGCACTTTCCTCCACGGGAGTAATGTCTCAAACAGTCTACGCTTTGATCGTTCCCTGGAAGACGAGTAGTAGTTTCCGATGCACATCTGGTGGCATTCTGTAATCTGTAGACTATCAGAGTGTTGATGAAACACAGAAATTGCATCGGGATTGAATACAACAGTCACCAAGTGAACTTTCATCCGTGGGAGTAATGTCTCAAACAGTCTACGCTTTGATCGTTCCCTGGAAGACCAGTAGTAGTTTCCGATGCATATCTCGTGGCATTCTGTAATCTGTGGACTATCAGAGTGTTGATGAAACACAGAAAATGCATCGGGATTGGATACAACAGTCACCATGCGCACTTTCCTCCATGAAAGTAATGTCTTAAACAGTCTACGCTTTAATCGTTCCCTGGAAGACCAGTAGTAGTTTCCGAAGCACATCTGGTGGCAATGTGAAATCTGTGGACTATCAGAGTGTTGATGAAACACAGAAGTTGCATCGGGATTGAATACAACAGTCACCAAGCGCATTTTCCTCCATGGGGGTAATTCTCAAACAGTCTACGATTTGATCGTTCCCTGGAAGGCCAGTAGTAGTTTCCGATGCACATCTGGAGGCATTCTGCAATCTTTGGACCTTCAAAGTGTGTATTGAAACACAGAAATTGCTTCGGGACTGAATACAAAAGTCACCATGTGCACTTTCCACCATGGGAGTAATGTCTCAAACAGTCTACGCTTTGATCGTTCCCTGGAAGACCAGTAGTAGTTTGCGATGCACATCTGGGGGCATTCTGTAATCTGTGGACTATCTGAGTGTTGATGAAACACAGAAATTGCGTCGGGATTTAATACAACAGTCACCATGCGCACTTTCCTCCATGGAAGTAATGTCTCAAACAGTCTACGCTTTGATCGTTCCCGCGAAGACCAGTAGCAGTTTCCGATGCCCATCTGGTGGCATTCTGCAATCTGTGGACTATCAGAGTGTTGATGAAACACAGAAATTGCATCGGGATTGAATACAACGGTCACCATGCGCACTTTCCTCCATGGGAGTAATGTCTCAAACAGTCTACGCTTTGATCGTTCCCTGGAAGACCAGTAGTAGTTTCCGATGCTCATCTTGAGGCATTCTGTAATCTGTGGACTATCAGAGTGTTAATGAAACACAGAAATTGCATCGGGATTGAATACAACAGTCACCATGCGCACTTTCCTCCATGGGAGTAATGTCTCCAACAGTCTACGCTTTGATCGTTCCCTGGAAGACCAGTAGTAGTTTCCGATGCACATCTGGAGGCAATCTGTTATCTGTGGACTATCAGAGTGTTGATGAAACACAGAAATTGCATCGGGATTGAATACAACAGTAACCATGCGCACTTTCCTCCATGGTGATAATTCTCAAACAGTCTACGCTTAGATCGTTCCCTTGAAGACCAGTAGTAGTTTCCGATGCACATCTGGAAGCATTCTGTAATCCGTGGTCTATCTGAGTGTTGATGAACCGCAGAAATTGCATCGGAATTGAATATAACAGTCACCATGCGCTCTTTCCTCCAAATTAACAGTGTCTTAAACAGTCTACGCTTTGATCGTTCCCTGGAAGACAAGTAGTAGTTTCCGATGCACATATGGAGGCATTCTGTAATCTGTTTACCTTCAAAAGTGTTGATGAAACACAATAATTGCATCTGGATTGAATACCCAGTCACCATGAGCACTTTCCTCCACGGGAGTAATGTCTCAAACAGTGTACGCTTTGATCGTTCTCTGGAAGACCAGTAGTAGTTTCCGATGCACATCTGGTGGCATTCTGTAATCTGTAGACTATCAGAGTGTTGATGAAACACAGAAATTGCATCGGGATTGAATACAACAGTCACCAAGTGAACTTTCATCCGTGGGAGTAATGTATCAAACAGTCTACGCTTTGATCGTTCCCTGGAAGACCAGTAGTAGTTTCCGAAGCACATCTGGAGGAATTCTGTAATCTGTGGAGAATCAGACTGTTGTTGAAACACAGAAATTGCATCGGGATTGAATACAACGGTCACCATGCGCACTTTCCACCATGGGAGTAATGTCTCAAACAGTCTACGCTTTGATCGTTCCCTGGAAGACCAGCAGTAGTTTCCGATGCACATCTGGAGGCATTCTGTAATCTGTGGTCTATCAGACTGTTGATAAAACACAGAAATTGCATCGGGATTGACTACAGTCCCCAAGTGCACTTTCCTCCGTCTGAGTAATGTCTCAAACAGTCTACGCTTTGATCGTTCCCTGGAAGACCAGTAGTAGTTTCCGATGCACATCTCGAGGCTTTCTGTAATCTGTGGACTATCAGAGTGTTGATGAATCACATAAATTGCATCGGGATTAAATACAACAGTCATCATGCGCACTTTCCTCCATGGAAGTAATGTCTCTAACAGTCTACGATTTGACCGTTCCCTGGAAGACCAGTAGTAGTTTCCTATGCACATCTGCAGGCGTTCTGTAATCTGTGGACTATCAGAGTGCTGATGAAACACAGAAATTGCATCGGGATTGAATACAACAGTCACCATGAGAACGTTCCTCCATGGGAGTAATGTCTCAAACAGTCTATGCTTTGATCGTTCCCTGGAAGACCAGTAGTAGTTTCCGATGCTCATCTTGAGGCATTCTGTAATCTGTGGACTATCAGAGTGTTAATGAAACACAGAAATTGCATCGGGATTGAATACAACAGTCACCATGCGCACTTTCCTCCATGGGAGTAATGTCTCCAACAGTCTACGCTTTGATCGTTCCCTGGAAGACCAGTAGTAGTTTCCGATGCACATCTGGAGGCAATCTGTTATCTGTGGACTATCAGAGTGTTGATGAAACACAGAAATTGCATCGGGATTGAATACAACAGTCACCATGCGCACTTTCCTCCATGGTGATAATTCTCAAACAGTCTACGCTTAGATCGTTCCCTTGAAGACCAGTAGTAGTTTCCGATGCACATCTGGAAGCATTCTGTAATCCGTGGTCTATCTGAGTGTTGATGAACCACAGAAATTGCATCGGAATTGAATATAACAGTCACCATGCGCACTTTCCTCCAAATTAGCAGTGTCTTAAACAGTCTGCGCTTTGATCGTTCCCTGGAAGACCAGTAGTAGTTTCCGATGCACATATGGAAGCATTCTGTAATCTGTGGACCTTCAAAAGTGTTGATGAAACACAATAATTGCATCTGGATTGAATACCCAGTCACCATGAGCACTTTCCTCCACGGGAGTAATGTCTCAAACAGTCTACGCTTTGATCGTTCCCTGGAAGACGAGTAGTAGTTTCCGATGCACATCTGGTGGCATTCTGTAATCTGTAGACTATCAGAGTGTTGATGAAACACAGAAATTGCATCGGGATTGAATACAACAGTCACCAAGTGAACTTTCATCCGTGGGAGTAATGTCTCAAACAGTCTACGCTTTGATCGTTCCCTGGAAGACCAGTAGTAGTTTCCGATGCATATCTCGTGGCATTCTGTAATCTGTGGACTATCAGAGTGTTGATGAAACACAGAAAATGCATCGGGATTGGATACAACAGTCACCATGCGCACTTTCCTCCATGAAAGTAATGTCTTAAACAGTCTACGCTTTAATCGTTCCCTGGAAGACCAGTAGTAGTTTCCGAAGCACATCTGGTGGCAATGTGAAATCTGTGGACTATCAGAGTGTTGATGAAACACAGAAGTTGCATCGGGATTGAATACAACAGTCACCAAGCGCATTTTCCTCCATGGGGGTAATTCTCAAACAGTCTACGATTTGATCGTTCCCTGGAAGGCCAGTAGTAGTTTCCGATGCACATCTGGAGGCATTCTGCAATCTTTGGACCTTCAAAGTGTGTATTGAAACACAGAAATTGCTTCGGGACTGAATACAAAAGTCACCATGTGCACTTTCCACCATGGGAGTAAATTCTCAAACAGTCTACGCTTTGATCGTTCCCTGGAAGACCAGTAGTAGTTTGCGATGCACATCTGGAGGCATTCTGTAATCTGTGGACTATCTGAGTGTTGATGAAACACAGAAATTGCGTCGGGATTTAATACAACAGTCACCATGCGCACTTTCCTCCATGGAAGTAATGTCTCAAACAGTCTACGCTTTGATCGATCCCGCGAAGACCAGTAGCAGTTTCCGATGCCCATCTGGTGGCATTCTGCAATCTGTGGACTATCAGAGTGTTGATGAAACACAGAAATTGCATCGGGATTGAATACAACGGTCACCATGCGCACTTTCCTCCATGGGAGTAATGTCTCAAACAGTCTACGCTTTGATCGTTCCCTGGAAGACCAGTAGTAGTTTCCGATGCTCATCTTGAGGCATTCTGTAATCTGTGGACTATCAGAGTGTTAATGAAACACAGAAATTGCATCGGGATTGAATACAACAGTCACCATGCGCACTTTCCTCCATGGGAGTAATGTCTCCAACAGTCTACGCTTTGATCGTTCCCTGGAAGACCAGTAGTAGTTTCCGATGCACATCTGGAGGCAATCTGTTATCTGTGGACTATCAGAGTGTTGATGAAACACAGAAATTGCATCGGGATTGAATACAACAGTCACCATGCGCACTTTCCTCCATGGTGATAATTCTCAAACAGTCTACGCTTAGATCGTTCCCTTGAAGACCAGTAGTAGTTTCCGATGCACATCTGGAAGCATTCTGTAATCCGTGGTCTATCTGAGTGTTGATGAACCGCAGAAATTGCATCGGAATTGAATATAACAGTCACCATGCGCACTTTCCTCCAAATTAACAGTGTCTTAAACAGTCTACGCTTTGATCGTTCCCTGGAAGACAAGTAGTAGTTTCCGATGCACATATGGAGGCATTCTGTAATCTGTGGACCTTCAAAAGTGTTGATGAAACACAATAATTGCATCTGGATTGAATACCCAGTCACCATGAGCACTTTCCTCCACGGGAGTAATGTCTCAAACAGTCTACGCTTTGATCGTTCTCTGGAAGACCAGTAGTAGTTTCCGATGCACATCTGGTGGCATTCTGTAATCTGTAGACTATCAGAGTGTTGATGAAACACAGAAATTGCATCGGGATTGAATACAACAGTCACCAAGTGAACTTTCATCCGTGGGAGTAATGTATCAAACAGTCTACGCTTTGATCGTTCCCTGGAAGACCAGTAGTAGTTTCCGAAGCACATCTGGAGGAATTCTGTAATCTGTGGAGAATCAGACTGTTGTTGAAACACAGAAATTGCATCGGGATTGAATACAACGGTCACCATGCGCACTTTCCACCATGGGAGTAATGTCTCAAACAGTCTACGCTTTGATCGTTCCCTGGAAGACCAGCAGTAGTTTCCGATGCACATCTGGAGGCATTCTGTAATCTGTGGTCTATCAGACTGTTGATAAAACACAGAAATTGCATCGGGATTGACTACAGTCCCCAAGTGCACTTTCCTCCGTCTGAGTAATGTCTCAAACAGTCTACGCTTTGATCGTTCCCTGGAAGACCAGTAGTAGTTTCCGATGCACATCTCGAGGCTTTCTGTAATCTGTGGACTATCAGAGTGTTGATGAATCACATAAATTGCATCGGGATTAAATACAACAGTCATCATGCGCACTTTCCTCCATGGAAGTAATGTCTCTAACAGTCTACGATTTGACCGTTCCCTGGAAGACCAGTAGTAGTTTCCTATGCACATCTGCAGGCGTTCTGTAATCTGTGGACTATCAGAGTGCTGATGAAACACAGAAATTGCATCGGGATTGAATACAACAGTCACCATGAGAACGTTCCTCCATGGGAGTAATGTCTCAAACAGTCTATGCTTTGATCGTTCCCTGGAAGACCAGTAGTAGTTTCCGATGCTCATCTTGAGGCATTCTGTAATCTGTGGACTATCAGAGTGTTAATGAAACACAGAAATTGCATCGGGATTGAATACAACAGTCACCATGCGCACTTTCCTCCATGGGAGTAATGTCTCCAACAGTCTACGCTTTGATCGTTCCCTGGAAGACCAGTAGTAGTTTCCGATGCACATCTGGAGGCAATCTGTTATCTGTGGACTATCAGAGTGTTGATGAAACACAGAAATTGCATCGGGATTGAATACAACAGTCACCATGCGCACTTTCCTCCATGGTGATAATTTTCAAACAGTCTACGCTTAGATCGTTCCCTTGAAGACCAGTAGTAGTTTCCGATGCACATCTGGAAGCATTCTGTAATCCGTGGTCTATCTGAGTGTTGATGAACCACAGAAATTGCATCGGAATTGAATATAACAGTCACCATGCGCACTTTCCTCCAAATTAGCAGTGTCTTAAACAGTCTGCGCTTTGATCGTTCCCTGGAAGACCAGTAGTAGTTTCCGATGCACATATGGAAGCATTCTGTAATCTGTGGACCTTCAAAAGTGTTGATGAAACACAATAATTGCATCTGGATTGAATACCCAGTCACCATGAGCACTTTCCTCCACGGGAGTAATGTCTCAAACAGTCTACGCTTTGATCGTTCCCTGGAAGACGAGTAGTAGTTTCCGATGCACATCTGGTGGCATTCTGTAATCTGTAGACTATCAGAGTGTTGATGAAACACAGAAATTGCATCGGGATTGAATACAACAGTCACCAAGTGAACTTTCATCCGTGGGAGTAATGTCTCAAACAGTCTACGCTTTGATCGTTCCCTGGAAGACCAGTAGTAATTTCCGAAGCACATCTGGAGGAATTCTGTAATCTGTGGAGAATCAGAATGTTGTCGAAACACAGAAATTGCATCGGGATTGAATACAACAGTCACCATGCGCACCTTTCACAATGGGAGTAATGTCTCAAAGTCTTTACGCTTTTATCGTCCCCTGGAAGACCAGTAGTAGTTTGCGATGCACATCTGATGGCATTCTGTAATCTGTCGACTATTTGAGTGTTGATGAAACACAGAAATTGGGTCGGGATTGAATACACTGGTCACCATGCGCACTTTCCTCCATGGGAGTAATGTCTCAAACAGTCTACGCTTTGATCGTTCCCTGGAAGACCAGAAGTAGTTCCGATGCACATCTGGAGGCATTCTGTAATCAGTGGACTGTCAGAGTGTTGATGAAACACAGAAATTGCATCGGGATTGTATACAACAGTCACCATGCGCACTTTCCTCCACGGGAGGTATGTCTCAAACTGACTACGCTTTGATCGTTCCCTGGAACACCAGTAGTAGTTTCCGATGCACATCTGGTGGCATTCTGTAATCTGTGTACTATCAGAGTGTTGATGAAACACAAAAATTGCATCGGAATTGAATACAACAGGCACCATGTGCACTTTCCTCCATGGAAGTAATGTCTCTAACAGTCTACGATTTGATCTTTCCCTGGAAGACCAGTAGTAGTTTCCTATGCACATCTGCAGGCGTTCTGCAATCTGTGGACTATCAGAGTGCTGATGAAACACAGAAATTGCATCGGGATTGAATACAACAGTCACCATGAGAACGTTCCTCCATGGGAGTAATGTCTCAAACAGTCTATGCTTTGATCGTTCCCTGGAAGACCAGTAGTGGTTCCCGATGCTCATCTTGAGGCATTCTGTAATCTGTGGACTATCAGACTGTTAATGAAACACAGAAATTGCATCGGGATTGAATACAACAGTCACCATGCGCACCTTTCACAATGGGAGTAATGTCTCAAAGTCTTTACGCTTTGATCGTCCCCTGGAAGAACAGTAGTAGTTTCCGATGCACATCTGGTGGCATTCTGTAATCTGTCGACTATTTGAGTGTTGATGAAACACAGAAATTGCATCGGGATTGAATACAACAGTCACCATGCGCACTTTCCTATATGGGAGTAATGTCTCTAACAGTCTACGCTTTGATCGTTCCCTGGAAGACCAGTAGTTGTTTCCGATGCACATCTCGAGGCTTTCTGTAATCTGTGGACTATCAGTGTGTTGATGAAACACAGAAATTGCATCGGGATTGAGTACAACATTCACCATGCGCACTTTCCTCTATGGGAATAATGTCTCAAACAGTCTACGCTTTTATCGTTAGCTAGAAGCCAGTAGTAGTTTCTGATGCATATCTGGAGGCATTCTGTAATCTGTGGACTATCATAGTGTTGATGAAACACAGAAATTGCATCGGGATTGAATACAACAGTCACCATGCGCACTTTCCTCCATAAAAGTAATGTCTGAAACAGTCTACGCTTTGATCGTTCCCTGGCAGACCAGTAGTAGTTTCCGAAGCACATCTGGAGGCAATCTGTAATCTGTGGACTATCAGAGTGTTGATGAAACACAGATATTGCAGCGGGATTGAATACAACAGACACCATGCAATCTTTCCTCCATGGGGTAACTCTCAAACAGTCTACGCTTTGATCGTTCCCTGGAAGACCAGTAGTACTTTCCGATGCACATCTGGTGGCATTCTGTAATCTGTAGACTATCAGAGTGTTGATGAAACACAGAAATTGCATCGGGATTGAATACAACAGTCACCAATTGAACTTTCCTCCGTGGGAGTAATGTCTCAAACCGTCTACGCTTTGATCGTTCCCTGGAAGACCAGAAGTAGTTTCCGAAGCACATCTGGAGGAATTCTGTAATCTGTGGAGAATCAGACTGTTGTTGAAACACAGAAATTGCATCGGGATTGAATACAACAGTCACCATGCGCACCTTTCACAATGGGAGTAATGTCTCAAAGTCTTTACGCTTTGATCGTCCCCTGGAAGACCAGTAGTAGTTTCCGATGCACATCTGGTGGCATTCTGTAATCTGTCGACTATTTGAGTGTTGATGAAACACAGAAATTGCATCGGGATTGAATACAACAGTCACCATGCGCACTTTCCTCCATGGGAGTAATGTCTCTAACAGTCTACGCTTTGATCGTTCCCTGGAAGACCAGTAGTAGTTTCCGATGCACATCTCGAGGCTTTCTGTAATCTGTGGACTATCAGAGTGTTGATGAAACATAGAAATTGCATCGGGATTGAGTACAACATTCACCATGCGCACTTTCCTCCTTGGGAATAATGTCTCAAGAAGTCTACGCTTTGATCGTTAGCTGGAAGCCAGTAGTAGTTTGTGATGCATATCTGGAGGCATTCTGTAATCTGTGGACTATCATAGTGTTGATGAAACACAGAAATTGCATCGGGATTGAAAACAACAGTCACCATGCGCACTTTCCTCCATAAAAGTAATGTCTCAAACAGTCTACGCTTTGATCGTTCCCTGGAAGACCAGTAGTAGTTTCCGAAGCACATCTGGAGGCAATCTGTAATCTGTGGATTATCAGAGTGTTGATGAAACACAGATATTGTTGCGGGATTGAATACAACAGACACCATGCCATCTTTCCTCCATGGGGTAACTCTCAAACTGTCTACGCTTTGATCGTTCCCTGGAAGACCAGTAGTAGTTTCCGATGCACATCTGGTGGCATTCTGTAATCTGTAGACTATCAGAGTGTTGATGAAACACAGAAATTGCATCGGGATTGAATACAACTGTCACCAATTGAACTTTCCTCCGTGGGAGTAATGTCTCAAACAGTCTACGCTTTGATCGTTCCCTGGAAGACCAGTAGTTGTTTCCGATGCACATCTCGAGGCTTTCTGTAATCTGTGGACTATCAGTGTGTTGATGAAACACAGAAATTGCATCGGGATTGAGTACAACATTCACCATGCGCACTTTCCTCTATGGGAATAATGTCTCAAACAGTCTACGCTTTTATCGTTATCTGGAAGCCAGTAGTAGTTTCTGATGCATATCTGGAGGCATTCTGTAATCTCTGGACTATCATAGTGTTGATGAAACACAGAAATTGCATCGGGATTGAATACAACAGTCACCATGCGCACTTTCCTCCATAAAAGTAATGTCTCAAACAGTCTACGCTTTGATCGTTCCCTGGAAGACCAGTAGTAGTTTCCGATGCACATCTGGAAGCATTCTGTAATCTGTCTACTATCTGAGTGTTGATGAACCACAGAAATTGCATCGGAATTGAATATAACAGTCACCATGCGCACTTTCCTCCAAGGGAGCAGTGTCTCAAACAGTCTACGCTTTGATCGTTCCCTGGAAGACCAGTAGTAGTTTCCGATGCACATATGGAGGCATTCTGTAATCTGTGGACCTTCAAAGTGTTGATGAAACACAATAATTGCATCTGGAATGAATACACAGTCACCATGCGCACTTTCCTCCACGGGAGTAATGTCTCAAACAGTCTACGCATTGATCGTTCCCTGGAAGACCAGTAGTAGTTTCCGAAGCACATCTGGAGGAATTCTGTAATCTGTGGAGAATCAGAATGTTGTCGAAACACAGAAATTGCATCGGGATTGAATACAACAGTCACCATGCGCACCTTTCACAATGGGAGTAATGTCTCAAAGTCTTTACGCTTTGATCGTCCCCTGGAAGACCAGTAGTAGTTTGCGATGCACATCTGATGGCATTCTGTAATCTGTCGACTATTTGAGTGTTGATGAAACACAGAAATTGGATCGGGATTGAATACACTGGTCACCATGCGCACTTTCCTCCATGGGAGTAATGTCTCAAACAGTCTACGCTTTGATCGTTCCCTGGAAGACCAGAAGTAGTTCCGATGCACATCTGGAGGCATTCTGTAATCAGTGGACTGTCAGAGTGTTGATGAAACACAGAAATTGCATCGGGATTGTATACAACAGTCACCATGCGCACTTTCCTCCACGGGAGGTATGTCTCAAACTGACTACGCTTTGATCGTTCCCTGGAACACCAGTAGTAGTTTCCGATGCACATCTGGTGGCATTCTGTAATCTGTGGACTATCAGAGTGTTGATGAAACACAAAAATTGCATCGGAATTGAATACAACAGGCACCATGTGCACTTTCCTCCATGGAAGTAATGTCTCTAACAGTCTACGATTTGATCTTTCCCTGGAAGACCAGTAATAGTTTCCTATGCACATCTGCAGGCGTTCTGCAATCTGTGGACTATCAGAGTGCTGATGAAACACAGAAATTGCATCGGGATTGAATACAACAGTCACCATGAGAACGTTCCTCCATGGGAGTAATGTCTCAAACAGTCTATGCTTTGATCGTTCCCTGGAAGACCAGTAGTGGTTCCCGATGCTCATCTTGAGGCATTCTGTAATCTGTGGACTATCAGACTGTTAATGAAACACAGAAATTGCATCGGGATTGAATACAACAGTCACCATGCGCACCTTTCACAATGGGAGTAATGTCTCAAAGTCTTTACGCTTTGATCGTCCCCTGGAAGAACAGTAGTAGTTTCCGATGCACATCTGGTGGCATTCTGTAATCTGTCGACTATTTGAGTGTTGATGAAACACAGAAATTGCATCGGGATTGAATACAACAGTCACCATGCGCACTTTCCTATTAGGGAGTAATGTCTCTAACAGTCTACGCTTTGATCGTTCCCTGGAAGACCAGTAGTTGTTTCCGATGCACATCTCGAGGCTTTCTGTAATCTGTGGACTATCAGTGTGTTGATGAAACACAGAAATTGCATCGGGATTGAGTACAACATTCACCATGCGCACTTTCCTCTATGGGAATAATGTCTCAAACAGTCTACGCTTTTATCGTTAGCTAGAAGCCAGTAGTAGTTTCTGATGCATATCTGGAGGCATTCTGTAATCTGTGGACTATCATAGTGTTGATGAAACACAGAAATTGCATCGGGATTGAATACAACAGTCACCATGCGCACTTTCCTCCATAAAAGTAATGTCTGAAACAGTCTACGCTTTGATCGTTCCCTGGCAGACCAGTAGTAGTTTCCGAAGCACATCTGGAGGCAATCTGTAATCTGTGGACTATCAGAGTGTTGATGAAACACAGATATTGCAGCGGGATTGAATACAACAGACACCATGCAATCTTTCCTCCATGGGGTAACTCTCAAACAGTCTACGCTTTGATCGTTCCCTGGAAGACCAGTAGTACTTTCCGATGCACATCTGGTGGCATTCTGTAATCTGTAGACTATCAGAGTGTTGATGAAACACAGAAATTGCATCGGGATTGAATACAACAGTCACCAATTGAACTTTCCTCCGTGGGAGTAATGTCTCAAACCGTCTACGCTTTGATCGTTCCCTGGAAGACCAGAAGTAGTTTCCGAAGCACATCTGGAGGAATTCTGTAATCTGTGGAGAATCAGACTGTTGTTGAAACACAGAAATTGCATCGGGATTGAATACAACAGTCACCATGCGCACCTTTCACAATGGGAGTAATGTCTCAAAGTCTTTACGCTTTGATCGTCCCCTGGAAGACCAGTAGTAGTTTCCGATGCACATCTGGTGGCATTCTGTAATCTGTCGACTATTTGAGTGTTGATGAAACACAGAAATTGCATCGGGATTGAATACAACAGTCACCATGCGCACTTTCCTCCATGGGAGTAATGTCTCTAACAGTCTACGCTTTGATCGTTCCCTGGAAGACCAGTAGTAGTTTCCGATGCACATCTCGAGGCTTTCTGTAATCTGTGGACTATCAGAGTGTTGATGAAACATAGAAATTGCATCGGGATTGAGTACAACATTCACCATGCGCACTTTCCTCCTTGGGAATAATGTCTCAAGAAGTCTACGCTTTGATCGTTAGCTGGAAGCCAGTAGTAGTTTGTGATGCATATCTGGAGGCATTCTGTAATCTGTGGACTATCATAGTGTTGATGAAACACAGAAATTGCATCGGGATTGAAAACAACAGTCACCATGCGCACTTTCCTCCATAAAAGTAATGTCTCAAACAGTCTACGCTTTGATCGTTCCCTGGAAGACCAGTAGTAGTTTCCGAAGCACATCTGGAGGCAATCTGTAATCTGTGGATTATCAGAGTGTTGATGAAACACAGATATTGTTGCGGGATTGAATACAACAGACACCATGCCATCTTTCCTCCATGGGGTAACTCTCAAACTGTCTACGCTTTGATCGTTCCCTGGAAGACCAGTAGTAGTTTCCGATGCACATCTGGTGGCATTCTGTAATCTGTAGACTATCAGAGTGTTGATGAAACACAGAAATTGCATCGGGATTGATTACAACTGTCACCAATTGAACTTTCCTCCGTGGGAGTAATGTCTCAAACAGTCTACGCTTTGATCGTTCCCTGGAAGACCAGTAGTTGTTTCCGATGCACATCTCGAGGCTTTCTGTAATCTGTGGACTATCAGTGTGTTGATGAAACACAGAAATTGCATCGGGATTGAGTACAACATTCACCATGCGCACTTTCCTCTATGGGAATAATGTCTCAAACAGTCTACGCTTTTATCGTTATCTGGAAGCCAGTAGTAGTTTCTGATGCATATCTGGAGGCATTCTGTAATCTCTGGACTATCATAGTGTTGATGAAACACAGAAATTGCATCGGGATTGAATACAACAGTCACCATGCGCACTTTCCTCCATAAAAGTAATGTCTCAAACAGTCTACGCTTTGATCGTTCCCTGGAAGACCAGTAGTAGTTTCCGATGCACATCTGGAAGCATTCTGTAATCTGTCTACTATCTGAGTGTTGATGAACCACAGAAATTGCATCGGAATTGAATATAACAGTCACCATGCGCACTTTCCTCCAAGGGAGCAGTGTCTCAAACAGTCTACGCTTTGATCGTTCCCTGGAAGACCAGTAGTAGTTTCCGATGCACATATGGAGGCATTCTGTAATCTGTGGACCTTCAAAGTGTTGATGAAACACAATAATTGCATCTGGAATGAATACACAGTCACCATGCGCACTTTCCTCCACGGGAGTAATGTCTCAAACAGTATACGCTTTGATCGTTCCCTGGAGGACCAGTAGTAGTTTCCGATGCACATCTGGTGGCATTCTGTAATCTGTAGACTATCAGAGTGTTGATGAAACACAGAAATTGCATCGGGATTGAATACAACAGTCACCATGCGCACCTTTCACAATGGGAGTATTGTCTCAAACAGTCTACGCATTGATCGTTCCCTGGAAGACCAGTAGTAGTTTCCGAAGCACATCTGGAGGAATTCTGTAATCTGTGGAGAATCAGAGTGTTGATGAAACACAGAAATTGCATCGGGATTGAATACAACAGTCACCATGCGCACTTTCCTCCATGGGAGTAATGTCTCAACCTGTCTACGATTTGATCGTTCCCTGGAAGACCAGTAGTAGTTTCCGCAGCACATCTGGAGGCATTCTGTAATCTGTGGACTATCAGAGTGTTGATGAAACACAGAAATTGAATCGGTATTGAATACAACAGCCACCATGCGCACTTTCCTCCATGGGGGTAATTCTCAAACAGTCTATGCTTTGATCGTTCCCTGGAAGGCCAGTAGCAGTTTCCGATGCACATCTGGAGGCATTCTGTAATCTGCGTACCTTCAAAGTGTGTATTGAAACACAGAAATTGCCTCGGGATTGAATACAAAAGTCACCATGCGCACTTTCCACCATGGGAGTAATGTCTCAAACAGTCTGCGCTTTGATCGTTCCCTGGAAGACCAGTAGCAGTTACCGATGCTCATCTCGAGGCATTCTGTAATCTGTGGACTATCAGAGTGTTGATGAAACACATAAATTGCATCGGGATTAAATAGAACAGTCATCATGCGCAGTTTCCTCCATGGCAGTAATGTCTGTAACAGTCTACGCTTTGTTCATTCCCTGGAAGACCAGTAGTAGTTTCCGATGCACATATGGAGGCATTCTATAATCTGTGAACTATCTGAGTGTTGATGAAACACAGAAATTGCGTTGGGATTGAATACAACAATCACTATGCGCCCTTTTCTCCATGGAAGTAATGTCTCAAACAGTCTACGCTTTGATCGTTCCCTTGAGGACCAGTAGTAGTTTCCGATGCTCATCTGGAGGCAATCTGTAATCTGTGGACTATCAGAGTGTTGATGAAACACAGAAATGGCATCGGGATTCAATACAACAGTAACCATGCGCACTTTCCTCCATGCGAACAGTGTCTCAAACAGTCTACGCTTTGATCGTTCCCTGGAAGACCAGTAGTAGTTTCCGATGCACATCTGGTGGCATTCTGTAATCTGTGGACTATCAGAGTGTTGATGAGACACAGAAATTGAATCGGGATTGAATACAACAGTCACCATGCGCACTTTCCTCCATGGGGGTAATTCTCAAACAGTCTACGCTTTGATCGTTCCCTGGAAGGCCAGTAGTAGTTTCCGATGCACATCTGGAGGCATTCTGTAAACTTTGGACATTCAAACTGTGTATTGAAACACAGAAATTGCTTCGGGATTGAATACAAAAGTCACCATGCGCACTTTTCTCCATGGGAGTAATGTCTCTAACAGTCTACGCTTTGATCGTTCCCTGGAAGACCAGTAGTAGTTTCCGATACACATCTCGAGGCTTTCTGTAATCTGTGGACTATCAGAGTGTTGATGAATCACATAAATTGCATCGGGATTAAATACAACAGTCATCATGCGCACTCTCCTCCATGGGAGTAATGTCTCTAACAGCATACGCTTTGATCATTCCCTGGAAGACCAGTAGTAGTTTCCGATGCACATCTGGAGGCATTCTGTAATCTGTGGACTATCTGAGTGATGATGAAACACAGAAATTGCGTCGGGATGTAATACAACAGTCACCATGCGCACTTTCCTCCATGGAAGTAATGTCTCAAACAGTCTAAGCTTTGATCGTTCCCTCGAATACCAGTAGTAGTTTCCGATGCCCATCTGGTGGCATTCTGCAATCTGTGGACTATCAGAGTGTTGATGAAACACTGAAATTGCATCGGGATTGAATACAACGGTCACCATGCGCACTTTCCTCCATGGGAGTAATGTCTCAAACAGTCTACGCTTTGATCGTTCCCTGGAAGACCAGCAGTAGTTTCCGATGCACATCTGGAGGCATTCTGTAATCAGTGGACTATCAGAGTGTTGATGAAACACAAGAATTGCATCGGAATTGAATACAACATGCACCATGCGCACTTTCCTCCATGGAAGTAATGTCTCTAACAGTCTACGATTAGATCGTTCCCTGGAAGACCAGTAGTAGTTTCCTATGCACATCTGCAGGCGTTCTGTAATCTGTGGACTATCGGAGTGCTGATGAAACACAGAAATTGCATCGGGATTGAATACAACAGTCACCATGAGAACGTTCCTCCATGGGAGTAATGTCTCAAACAGTCTATGCTTCGATCGTTCCCTGGAAGACCAGTAGTAGTTTCCGATGCTCATCGTGAGGCATTCTGTAATCTGTGGACTATCAGAGTGTTAATGAAACACAGAAATTGCATCGGGACTGAATACAACAGTCACCATTCGCACTTCCCTTTATGGGAGTAATGACTCAAACAGTCTACGTTTTGATCGTTCCCTGGAAGACCAGTAGTAGTTTCCGATGCACATCTGAAGACAATCTGTAATCTGTGGACTATCAGAGTGTTGATGTAACACAGATATTGCATCGGGATTGAATACAAGAGTCACCATGCGCACTTTCCTCCATGGGAGTAATGTCTCATACAGTCTACGATTTGATCGTTCCCTGGAAGAGCAGTAGTAGTTTACGATGCACATCTGGAGACATTCTGCAATCTGTGGACTATCAAAGTGTTGATGAAACACAGAAATTGCATCGGGATTGAATACAGCGGTCACCATGCGCACTTTCCTACATGGGAGTAATGTCTCAAACAGTCTACGCTTTGATCTTTCCCTGGAAGACCAGCAGTAGTTTCCGATGCACATCTGGAGGCATTCTGTAATCTGTGGTCTATCAGACTGTTGATAAAACACAGAAATTGCATCGGGATTGACTACAGTCCCCAAGTGCACTTTCCTCTGTCTGAGTAATGTCTCAAACAGTCTACGCTTTGATCGTTCCCTGGAAGACCAGTAGTAGTTCCGATGCACATCTGGAGGCATTCTGTAATCAGTGGACTGTCAGAGTGTTCATGAAACACAGAAATTGCATCGGGATTGAATACAACAGTCACCATGCGCACTTTCCTCAATGGGGATAATACTCAAACAGTCTACGCTTTGATCGTTCCCTGGAAGGCCAGTAGTAGTTTCCGATGCACATCTGGAGGCTTTCTGTAATCTGTGGACTATCTGAGTGTTGATGAAACACAGAAATTGCGTCGGGATTTAATAGAACAGTCACCATGCGCACTTTCCTCCATGGAAGTAATGCCTCAAACAGTCTACGCTTTGATCGTTCCCTCGAAGACCAGTAGTAGCTTCCGATGACCATCTGGTGGCATTCTGCAATGTGTGGACTGTCAGAGTGTTGATGAAACACAGAATTTGCATCGGGATTGAATACAACGGTCACCATGCGCACTTTCCTCCATGGGAGTAATGTCTCATACAGTCTACGTTTTGATCGTTCCCTGGAAGAGCAGTAGTAGTTTACGATGCACATCTGGAGGCATTCTGTAATCTGTGGACTATCAGACTGTTGATGAAACACAGAAATTGCATCGGGATTGAGTACAGCAGTCACCATGCCCACTTTCCTCCATGAGAATAATGTCTCAAACAGTCTACGCTTTGATCGTTCCCTGGAAGACCAGTAGTAGTTTCCGATGCACATCTGGAGGCAATCTGTTATCTGTGGACTATCAGAGTGTTGATGAAACAGAGAAATTGCATCGGGATTGAATACAACAGTCACCATGCGCACTTTCCTCCATGGGGATAATACTCAAACAGTCTACGCTTTGATCGTTCCCTGGAAGGCCAGTAGTAGTTTCCGATGCACATCTGGAGGCTTTCTGTAATCTGTGGACTATCTGAGTGTTGATGAAACACAGAAATTGCGTCGGGATTTAATAGAACAGTCACCATGCGCACTTTCCTCCATGGAAGTAATGCCTCAAACAGTCTACGCTTTGATCGTTCCCTCGAAGACCAGTAGTAGCTTCCGATGACCATCTGGTGGCATTCTGCAATGTGTGGACTGTCAGAGTGTTGATGAAACACAGAATTTGCATCGGGATTGAATACAACGGTCACCATGCGCACTTTCCTCCATGGGAGTAATGTCTCAAACAGTCTACGCTTTGATCGTTCCCTGGAAGACCAGCAGTAGTTTCCGATGCACATCTGGAGGCATTCTGTAATCTGTGGTCTATCAGACTGTTGATGAAACACAGAAATTGCATCGGGATTGAATATAACGGTCAGCATTCGCACTTTCCTCCATTGTAGTAATGTCTCTAACAGTCTACGATTTGATTATTCCCTGGAAGACCAGTAGTAGTTTCCGATGCACATCTGGAAGCATTCTGTAATCTGCGGACTATCTGAGTGTTGATGAACCACAGAAATTGCATCGGAATTGAATATAACAGTCACCATGCGCACTTTCCTCCAAGGGAGCAGTGTCTCAAACAGTCTACGCTTTGATCGTTCCCTGGAAGACCAGTAGTAGTTTCCGATGCACATATGGAGACATTCAGTAATCTGTGGACCTTCAAAGTGTTGATGAATCACAATAATTGCATCTGGATTGAATACCCAGACACCATGCGCACTTTCCTCCACGGGAGTAATGTCGCAAACAGTCTATGCTTTGATCGTTCGATGGAAGACCAGTAGTAGTTGCCGATGCACATCTGGAGGCATTCTGTAATCTGTGAACTATCTGAGTGTTGATGAAACACAGAAATTGCGTCGGGATTGAATACAACAGTCACCATGCGCCCTTTTCTCCATGGAAGTAATGTCTCAAACAGTCTACGCTTTGATCGTTCCCTTGAAGACCAGTAGTAGTTTCCGATGCTCATCTGGAGGCAATCTGTAATCTGTGGACTATCAGAGTGTTGATGGAACACAGAAATGGCATCGGGATTCTATACAACAGTCACCATGCACACTTTCCTCCATGCGAACAGTGTCTCAAACAGTCTACGCTTTGATCGTTCCCTGGAAGACCAGTAGTAGTTTCCGATGCACATCTGGAGGCATTCTGTAATCTGTGGACTATCAGAGTGTTGATGAAACACAGAAATTGCATCGGGATTAAATACAACAGTCACCATGCGCACTTTCCTCCATGGTGGTAATTCTCAAACAGTCTACGCTTTCATCGTTCCCTGGAAGGCCAGTAGTAGTTTCCGATGCACATCTGGAGGCATTCTGTAATCTGTGGACCTTCAAAGTGTGTATTGAAACACAGAAATTGCTTCGGGATAGAATACAAAGGTCACCATGCACACTTTCCACCATTCGAGTAATGTCTCAAACAGTCTACGTTTTGATCGTTCCCTGGAAGACCAGTAGTAGTTACCGATGCACATCTGGAGGCATTCTGTAATCTGTGGACTATCGGAGTGTTGATGAATCACATAAATTCCATCGGGATTAAATACAACAGTCATCATGCGCACTCTCCTCCATGGGAGTAATGGCACTAACAGCCTACGCTTTGATCATTCCCTGGAAGACCAGTATTAGTTTCCGATGCACATCTGGAGGCATTCTGTAATCTGTGAACTATCAGAGTGTTGATGAAACACAGAAATTGCGTCGGGATTTAATACAACAGTCACCATGCGCACTTTCCTCCATGGAAGTAATGTCTCAAACAGTCTACGTTTTGATCGTTCCCTGGAAGACCAGCAGTAGTTTCCGATGCACATCTGGAGGCATTCTGTAATCTGTGGTCTATCAGACTGTTGACGAAACACAGAAATTGCATCGGGATTGAATATAGCAGTCAGCATTCGCACTTTCCTCCATTGTAGTAATGTCTCTAACAGTCTACGATTTGATTATTCCGCTGGAAGACCAGTAGTAGTTTCCGATGCACATCTGGAAGCATTCTGTAATCTGTGGACTATCTGAGTGTTGATGAACCACAGAAATTGCATCGGAATTGAATATAACAGTCACCATGCGCACTTTCCTCCAAGGGAGCAGTGTCTCAAACAGTCTACGCTTTGATCGTTCCCTGGAAGACCAGTAGTAGTTTCCGATGCACATATGGAGGCATTCTGTAATCTGTGGACCATCAAAGTGTTGATGAAACACAATAATTGCATCTGGATTGAATACCCAGTCACCATGCGCACTTTCCTCCACGGGAGTAATGTCTCAAACCGTCTACGCTTTGATCGTTCCCTGGGAGACCAGTAGTAGTTCCGATGCACGTCTCGTGGCATTCTGTAATCTGTGGACTAACAGAGTGTTGATGAAACACAGAAGTAGCATCGGGATTGAATACAACAGTCATCATGAGCACTTTCCTCCTTGGGAGTAATGTCTCAAACAGTCTACGCTTTGATCGTTCCCTGGAAGACCAGTAGTAGTTTCCGATGCAAATCTGGAGGCATTCTGTAATCTGTGGACTATCTGAGTGTTGATGAAACACAGAAATTGCGTCGGGATTTAATACAACAGTCACCATGCGCACTTTCCTCCATGGAAGTTATGTCTCAAACAGTCTACGCTTTGATCGTTCCCTCGAAGACCAGTAGTAGTTTCCGATGCCCATCTGGTGGCATTCTGCAATCTGTGGACTATCAGAGTGTTGATGAAACACAGAAATTGCATCGGGATTGAATACAACGGTCACCATGCGCACTTTCCTCCATGGGAGTAATGTCTCAAACAGTCTACGCTTTGATCGTTCCCTGGAAGACTAGCAGTAGTTTCCGATGCACATCTGGAGGCATTCTGTAATCTGTGGTCTATCAGACCATTGATGAAACACAGAAATTGCATCGGGATTGTATACAACAGTCACCATGCGCACTTTCCTCCATGGAAGTAATGTCTCTAACAGTCTACGATTTGATCGTTCCCTGGAAGACCAGTAGTAGTTTCCTATGCAGATTTGCAGACACTCTGTAATCTGTGGACTATCAGAGTGCTGATGAAACACAGAAATTGCATCGGGACTGAATACAACAGTCACCATTCGCACTATCCTTTATGGGGGTAATGACTCAAACAGTCTATGTTTTGATCGTTCCCTGGAAGACGAGTAGTAGTTTCCGATCCACATCTGGAGACAGACTGTAATCTGTGGACTATCAGAGTGTCGATGAAACACAGAAATTTCATCGGGATTGAATACAACAGTCACCATGCGCACTTTCCTCCATGGGAGAAATGTCTCATACAGTCTACGTTTTGATCGTTCCCTTTAAGAGCAGTAGTAGTTTACGATGCACATCTGGCGGCATTCTGTAATCTGTGGACTATCAGACTGTTGATGAAACACAGAAATTACATCGGGATTGAATACAACAGCACCATGCTCATTTTCTTCCATGGGAGTAATGTCTCAAGCAGTCTATTCTTTGATCGTACCCTGGAAGACGAGAGGTAGTTTCCGATGCACATCTGGAGGCATTCCGTAATCTGTGGACTATCAGAGTGTTGATGAAACACAGAAATTGCATCGGGATTGAATACAACAGTCACCATGCGCACTTTCTTCCTAGGGAGTATTGTCTCAGACAGTACGCTTTGATCGTTCCCAGGAAGACCAGTAGTAGTTTCCGATGCACATCTGGAGGCATTCTGCTATCTGTGGACTATCAGAATGTTGATGAAACTGAGAAATTGCATCGGGATTGAATACAACCGTCAAAATCCGCACTCTCCTCCATGGGAGTAATTCTCAAAGAGGCTACGCTTTGATCGTTCCTTGGAAGACCAGTAGTAGTTTCCGATGCACATCTGGTGGTATTCTGTAATCTGTGGACCTTTAAAGTGTTGATGAATCACAGATATTGCATCGGGATTGAATACAAGAATCACCACGCGCACTTTCCTCCATGGGAGTAATGTCTGAAACAGTCTACGCTTTGATCGCTCCCAGGAAGACCAGTAGTAGTTTCCGATGCACATCTGGAGACAATCTGTAATCTGTGGACTATCAGAGTGTTGATGAAACAGAGAAATTGTATCGGGATTGAATACAACAATCCCCACGCGCACTTTCCACCATGGGAGAAATGTCTCTAACAGTCTACGCTTTGATCGTTCCCTGGAAGACCAGTAGTAGTTTCAGATGCACATCTGGAGGCATTCTGTAATCTGTGGACTATCATAGTGCTGATGAAACACAGAAATTGCATCGGGATTGAATACAACAGTCACCACACGCACTTTCCACCATGGGAGAAATGTCTCTAACAGTCTACGCTTTGATCGTTCCCTGGAAGACCAGTAGTATTTTCCGATGCACATCTGGAGGCATTCTGTAATCTGTGGACTATCAGAATATTGATGAAACACAGAAATTGCATCGGGATTAAATTCAACAGTCATCATGCGCACTTTCCTCCATGGGAGTATTGTCTCTAACAGTCTACGCTTTGATCATTCCCTGGAAGACCAGTAGTAGTTTCCGATACCCATCTGGTGGCATCTGCAATCTGTGGACTATCAGACTGTTGATGAAACACAGAAATTGCATCGGGATTGACTACAGTCACCAAGTGCACTTTCCTCCATGGGAGTAATGTCTCAAACAGTCTACGCTTTGATCGTTCCCTGGAAGACCAGTAGTAGTTCCGATGCACATCTGGAGGCATTCTGTAATCTGTGGAGTATCAGAGTGTTTATGATACACAGAAATTGCATCGGGATTGAATACAACTGTCACCATGCGCACCTTCCTCCGTGGGAGTATTGTCTCAAACAGTCTATTTTTTGATCGTTCCCTGGAAGACCAGTAGTAGTTTCCGATGCACATCTGGAGGCATTCTGTAATCTGAGGACTATCAGAGTTCTGATGAAACACAGAAATTGCATCGGGATTGAATACAACAGTCCCCACGCGCACTTTCCACCATGGGAGAAATGTCTCTAACAGTCTACGCTTTGATCGTTCCCTGGAAGACCAGTAGTAGTTTCAGATGCACATCTGGAGGCATTCTGTAATCTGTGGACTATCATAGTGCTGATGAAATACAGAAATTGCATCGGGATTGAATACAACAGTCACCACGCGCACTTTCCACCATGGGAGAAATGTCTCTAACAGTCTACGATTTGATCGTTCCCTGCAAGACCAGTAGTAGTTTCCGATGCACATCTGGAGGCATTCTGTAATCTGTGGACTATCAGAGTATTGATGAAACACAGAAATTGCATCGGGATTGAATACAGCCGTCACCATGCGCACTTTCCTCCATGGAAGTAATGTCTCTAACAGTCTACGCTTTGATCGCTCCCAGGAAGACCAGTAGTAGTTTCCGATGCACATCTGGAGACAATCTGTAATCTGTGGACTATCAGAGTGTTGATGAAACACAGAAATTGTATCGGGATTGAATACAACAATCCCCACGAGCACTTTCCACCATGGGAGAAATGTCTCTAACAGTCTACGCTTTGATCGTTCCCTGGAAGACCAGTAGTAGTTTCAGATGCACATCTGGAGGCATTCTGTAATCTGTGGACTATCATAGTGCTGATGAAACACAGAAATTGCATCGGGATTGAATACAACAGTCACCACACGCACTTTCCACCATGGGAGAAATGTCTCTAACAGTCTACGCTTTGATCGTTCCCTGGAATACCAGTAGTATTTTCCGATGCACATCTGGAGGCATTCTGTAATCTGTGGACTATCAGAGTATTGATGAAACACAGAAATTGCATCGGGATAAAATTCAACAGTCATCATGCGCACTTTCCTCCATGGCAGTAATGTCTGTAACAGTCTAGGCTTTGATCGTTCCCTGGAAGACCAGTAGTAGTTACCGATGCACATCTCGAGGCATTCTGTAATCTGTGTACTATCAGAGTGTTGGTGAATCATATAAATTGCATCGGGATTAAATACAACAGTCATCATGCGCACTTTCCTCCACGGGAGTATTGTCTCTAACAGTCTTCGCTTTGATCATTCCCTGGAAGACCAGTAGTAGTTTCCGATACCCATCTGGTGGCATTCTGCAATCTATGGACTATCAGACTGTTGATGAAACACAGAGATTGCATCGGGATTGACTACAGTCACCAAGTGCACTTTCCTCCATGGGAGTAATGTCTCAAACAGTCTACGCTTTGATCGTTCCCTGGAAGACCAGTAGTAGTTCCGATGCACATCTGGAGGCATTCTGTAATCTGTGGAGTATCAGAGTGTTTATGAAACACAGAAATTGCCTCGGGATTGAATACAACTGTCACCATGCGCACTTTCCTTCATGGGAAAAATGTCTCAAACATTCTACGCTTTGATCGTTACCTTTAAGGCCAGTAGTAGTTTCCGATGCACATCTGGAGGCATTCTGTAATCTGTGGACTATCAGAGTGGTGATGAAACACAGAAAATGCATCGGGATTGAGTATAACAGTCACCATGTGCACTTTCCTCCATGTGAGTAATTTTCATACAGGCTACGCTTTGATCGTTCCCTGGAAGACCAGTAGTAGTTTCCGATGCACATCTGGAGGCATTCTGTAATCTGTGGACCTTCAAAGTGTGGATTGAAACACAGAAATTGCCTCGGGATTCAATACAACAGTCACCATGCGGAATTTCCTCCACGGGATTAATGTCTCAAACAGTCTACGGTCTGATCGTTTCCTGGAAGACCAGTAGTAGTTGCCGATGCACATCTGGAGGCATTTCGTAATCTGTGGACTATCAGAGTGTTGATGAAACACAGAAATTGCATCGGGATTGAATACAACAGTCACCATGCGCACTTTCCTCCATGGGAGTAATGTCTATAACAGTCTACGCTTTGATAATTCCCTGGAAGACCAGTAGTAGTTTCCGATGCACATCTGGAGGCATTCTGTAATCTGTGGACTATCTGAGTGTTGATGAAACACAGAAATTACATCGGGATTGAATACAACAGTCACCATGCGCACTTTCCTTCATGGGAAAAATGTCTCAAACATTCTACGCTTTGATCGTTACCTTTAAGGCCAGTAGTAGTTTCCGATGCACATCTGGAGGCATTCTGTAATCTGTGGACTATCAGAGTTTTGATGAAACACAGAAATTGCATCGGGATTGAATACAGCCGTCACCATGCGCACTTTCCTCCATGGAAGTAATGTCTCTAACAGTCTACGCTTTGATCGCTCCCAGGAAGACCAGTAGTAGTTTTCGATGCACATCTGGAGGCATTCTGTAATCTGTGGACTATCAGAGTGCTGATGAAACACAGAAATTGCATCAGGATTGAATACAACTGTCACCATGAAAACTTTTATCCATGGCAGTAATGCCTCAATCAGTCTATGCTTTGATCGTTCCCTGGAAGACCAGTGTTAGTTTCGGATGCACATCTGGAGGCATTCTGCAATCTGTGGACTATCAGAGTGTTGATGAAACACAGAAATTGCATCGGAATTGAATACAATAGTCACCTTGCGCACTTTCCTCCATGGGAGTAATGTCTCAAACAGTCTACGTTTTGATCGTTCCCTTTAAGACCAGTAGTAGTTTACTATGCACATCTGGAGGCATTCTGTAGTCTGTGGACTATCAGACTGTTAATGAAACACAAAATTTGCATCGGGATTAAATACAACATGCACCATGCGCACTTTCCTCCATGGGAGTAATGTCTTAAACAGTCTATTCTTTGATCGTACCCTGGAAGACCAGAAGTAGTTTCCGATGCACATCTGGAGGCATTCTGTAATCTGTGGACTATCAGAGTGTTGATGAAACACAGAAATTGCATCGGGATTAAATACAACTGTCACCATGCGCACTTTCCTCCATGGGAGTATTGTCTCAAACAGTCTACGCTTTGCTCGTTCCCAGGAACACCAGTAGTAGTTTCCGATGCACATCTGGAGGCATTCTGTAATCTGTGGACTATCAGAGTGGTGATGAAACACAGAAAATGCATCGGGATTGAGTATAACAGTCACCATGTGCACTTTCCTCCATGTGAGTAATTTTCATACAGGCTACGCTTTGATCGTTCCCTGGAAGACCAGTAGTAGTTTCCGATGCACATCTGGAGGCATTCTGTAATCTGTGGACCTTCAAAGTGTGGATTGAAACACAGAAATTGCCTCGGGATTCAATACAACAGTCACCATGCGGAATTTCCTCCACGGGATTAATGTCTCAAACAGTCTACGGTCTGATCGTTTCCTGGAAGACCAGTAGTAGTTGCCGATGCACATCTGGAGGCATTTCGTAATCTGTGGACTATCAGAGTGTTGATGAAACACAGAAATTGCATCGGGATTGAATACAACAGTCACCATGCGCACTTTCCTCCATGGGAGTAATGTCTATAACAGTCTACGCTTTGATAATTCCCTGGAAGACCAGTAGTAGTTTCCGATGCACATCTGGAGGCATTCTGTAATCTGTGGACTATCTGAGTGTTGATGAAACACAGAAATTACATCGGGATTGAATACAACAGTCACCATGCGCACTTTCCTTCATGGGAAAAATGTCTCAAACATTCTACGCTTTGATCGTTACCTTTAAGGCCAGTAGCAGTTTCCGATGCACATCTGGAGGCATTCTGTAATCTGTGGACTATCAGAGTTTTGATGAAACACAGATATTGCATCGGGATTGAATACAAAGGTCACCATGCACACCTTCCTCCATGGGAGTAATGTCTCAAACAGTTTACGCTTTGATCGTTCCCTGGAAGACCAGTAGTAGTTTCCCATACACGTCTGGTGGCATTCTGTAATCTGTGGACTATCTGAGTGTTGATGAAACACAGAAATTGCATCGGGATTGAATACAATAGTCACCATGCGCACTTTCCTCCATGGGAGTATTGTCTCAGACAGACTACGCTTTGGTCGTTCCCAGGAAGACCAGTAGTAATTTCCGATGCACATCTGGAGACATTCTATAATCTGTGGACTATCAGAGTGGTGATGAAACACAGAAAATGCATCGGGATTGAGTAAAACAGTCACCATGTGCACTTTCCTAAATGTGAGTAATTCTCATACAGGATACGCTTTGATCGTTCCCTGGTTGACCAGTAGTAGTTTCAGATGCACATCTGGAGAGATTCTGTAATCTGTGGACTATCAGACTGTTGATGAAACACAAAAATTGCATCGGGATTGAATACAATAGTCACCATGCGCACTTTCCTCCATGGGGGTAATTCTCAAACAGTCTACGCTTTGATCGTTCCCTGGAAGACCAGTAGTAGTTTCCGATGCACATCTGGAGGCATTGTGTATCTGTGGATCTTCAAAGTGTGGATTGAAACACAGAAATTGCCTCGGGATTGAATACAACCGTCACCATGCGGACTTTCCTCCATGGGATAAATGTCTCACACAGTATACGCTTTGATCGTTTCCTGGAAGACCAGTAGTAGTACCGATGCACATCTGGAGGCATTTTGTAATCTGTGGACTATCAGAGAGTTGATGAAACACAGAAATTGCATCGGGATTGAATACAAAAGTCACCATGCGCACTTTCCTCCATGGGAGTAATGTCTATAACAGTCTACGCTTTGATAATTCCCTGGAAGACCAGTAGAAGTTTCCAATGCACATCTGGAGGCATTCTGTAATCTGTGGACTAACTTAGTGTAGATCAAACAAAAAAATTAAATCGGGATTTAATACAACAGTCACCATGAGCACTTTCCTTCTGGGAAAAATGTCTCAAACTTTCCACGCTTTGATCGTTCCCTTGAAGGCCAGTAGTAGTTTCCGATGCACATCTGGAGGTATTCTGTAATCTGTGGCCTATCAGAGTGTTGATGAAACACAGAAATTGCATCAGGACTGAATACAACAGTCACCATGCGCACTTTCCTCCATGGGAGTAATGTCTCAAACAGTCTACGGTTTGATTGTTCCCTGGAAGACCAGTAGTAGTTTCCGATGCACATCTGGAGGCATTCAGTAATCTGTGGACTATCAGAGTGTTGATGAAACACAGAAATTGCATCAGGACTGAATACAACAGTCACCATGCGCACTTTCCTCCATGGGAGTAATGTCTCAAACAGTCTACTCTTTAATCGTTCTCTGGACGACCAGTAGTAGTTTCCGAAGCAAGTCTGGAGGCATTCTGCAATCTGTGGACTATCAGAGTGTTGATGAAACACAGAAATTGCATCGGGATTGAATATAACAGTCACCATGCGCGCTTTCCTCCTTTGGGGTAATTCTCAAAGAGTCTACGCTTTTATCGTTCCGTGGAAGACCAGTAGTAGTTTCCGATGCACGTCTGGAGGCATTCTGTAATTTGTGGACCTTCAAAGTGTGTATCAAAACACAGAAATTGCATCGGGATTGAATACAACAGTCACCATGTGCACTTTCCTCCATGGGAGTAATGTCTCAAACAGTCTACGCTTTGATCGTTCCCTTGAAGACCAGTAGTAGTTTCCGATGCACATCTGAAGGCATTCTGTAATCTGTGGACCTTCAAAGTGTGGATTGAAACACAGAAATTGCATCGGGATTAAATACAACAGTCATCATGCGCACTTTCCTCCGTGGGAGTAATGTCTCTAACAGTCTACGCTTTGATCATTCCCTGGAAGACCAGTAGTAGTTTCCGATGCACATCTGGAGGCATTCTGTAATCTGTGGACTATCTGAGTGTCGAAGAAACACAGAAAATGCATCGGGATTGAGTAAGACAGTCACCATGTGCACTTTCCTCCATGTGAGTAATTTTCATACAGGCTAAGCTTTGATCGTTCCCTGGAAGACCAGTAGTAGTTTCCGATGCACATCTGGAGGCATTCTGTAATCTGTGGACTATCAGACTGTTGATGAAACACAGAAATTGCATCCTGATTGAATACAACAGTCACCATGCGCACTTTCCTCCGTGGAAGTAATGTCTCAAACAGTCTACGCTTTGATCGTTCCCTTGAAGACTAGTAGTAGTTTCCGATGCACATCTGGAGGCATTCTGTAACCTGTGGACTATCAGAGTGTTGATGAACCACAGAAATGGCATCGGGATTCAATACAACAGTCCCCATGCGCACTTTCCTCCATGGGAGTATTGTCTCAGACAGTCTACACTTTGGTCGTTCCCAGGAAGACCAGTAGTAGTTTCCGATGCACATCTGGATTCATTCTGTAATCAGTGGACTATCAGAGTGGTGATGATACACAGAAATTGCATCAGGACTGAATACAACAGTCACCATGCGCACTTTCCTCCATGGGAGTAATGTCTCAAACAGTCTACGGTTTGATTGTTCCCTGGAAGACCAGTAGTAGTTTCCGATGCACATCTGGAGGCATTCAGTAATCTGTGGACTATCAGAGTGTTGATGAAACACAGAAATTGCATCGGGATTGAATATAACAGTCACCATGCGCACTTTCCTCCATGGGAGTAATGTCTCAAACAGTCTACGGTTTGATTGTTCCCTGGAAGACCAGTAGTAGTTTCCGATGCACATCTGGAGGCATTCAGTAATCTGTGGACTATCAGAGTGTTGATGAAACACAGAAATTGCATCGGGATTGAATACAACAGTCACCATGCGCACTTTCCTCCATGGGAGTAATGTCTCAAACAGTCTACTCTTTGATCGTTCTCTGGACGACCAGTAGTAGTTTCCGAAGCAAGTCTGGAGGCATTCTGCAATCTGTGGACTATCAGAGTGTTGATGAAACACAGAAATTGCATCGGGATTGAATATAACAGTCACCATGCGCGCTTTCCTCCTTGGGGGTAATTCTCAAAGAGTCTACGCTTTTATCGTTCCGTGGAAGACCAGTAGTAGTTTCCGATGCACGTCTGGAGGCATTCTGTAATTTGTGGACCTTCAAAGTGTGTATCAAAACACAGAAATTGCATCGGGATTGAATACAACAGTCACCATGTGCACTTTCCTCCATGGGAGTAATGTCTCAAACAGTCTACGCTTTGATCGTTCCCTTGAAGACCAGTAGTAGTTTCCGATGCACATCTGAAGGCATTCTGTAATCTGTGGACCTTCAAAGTGTGGATTGAAACACAGAAATTGCATCGGGATTAAATACAACAGTCATCATGCGCACTTTCCTCCGTGGGAGTAATGTCTCTAACAGTCTACGCTTTGATCATTCCCTGGAAGACCAGTAGTAGTTTCCGATGCACATCTGGAGGCATTCTGTAATCTGTGGACTATCTGAGTGTCGAAGAAACACAGAAAATGCATCGGGATTGAGTAAGACAGTCACCATGTGCACTTTCCTCCATGTGAGTAATTTTCATACAGGCTAAGCTTTGATCGTTCCCTGGAAGACCAGTAGTAGTTTCCGATGCACATCTGGAGGCATTCTGTAATCTGTGGACTATCAGACTGTTGATGAGACACAGAAATTGCATCGGGATTGAATACAACTGTCACCATGCGCACTTTCCTCCGTGGAAGTAATGTCTCAAACAGTCTACGCTTTGATCGTTCCCTTGAAGACTAGTAGTAGTTTCCGATGCACATCTGGAGGCATTCTGTAACCTGTGGACTATCAGAGTGTTGATGAACCACAGAAATGGCATCGGGATTCAATACAACAGTCCCCATGCGCACTTTCCTCCATGGGAGTATTGTCTCAGACAGTCTACACTTTGGTCGTTCCCAGGAAGACCAGTAGTAGTTTCCGATGCACATCTGGATTCATTCTGTAATCAGTGGACTATCAGAGTGGTGATGATACACAGAAATTGCATCAGGACTGAATACAACAGTCACCATGCGCACTTTCCTCCATGGGAGTAATGTCTCAAACAGTCTACGGTTTGATTGTTCCCTGGAAGACCAGTAGTAGTTTCCGATGCACATCTGGAGGCATTCAGTAATCTGTGGACTATCAGAGTGTTGATGAAACACAGAAATTGCATCAGGACTGATTACAACAGTCACCATGCGCACTTTCCTCCATGGGAGTAATGTCTCAAACAGTCTACTCTTTGATCGTTCTCTGGACGACCAGTAGTAGTTTCCGAAGCAAGTCTGGAGGCATTCTGCAATCTGTGGACTATCAGAGTGTTGATGAAACACAGAAATTGCATCGGGATTGAATATAACAGTCACCATGCGCGCTTTCCTCCATGGGGGTAATTCTCAAAGAGTCTACGCTTTTATCGTTCCGTGGAAGACCAGTAGTAGTTTCCGATGCACGTCTGGAGGCATTCTGTAATTTGTGGACCTTCAAAGTGTGTATCAAAACACAGAAATTGCATCGGGATTGAATACAACAGTCACCATGTGCACTTTCCTCCATGGGAGTAATGTCTCAAACAGTCTACGCTTTGATCGTTCCCTTGAAGACCAGTAGTAGTTTCCGATGCACATCTGAAGGCATTCTGTAATCTGTGGACCTTCAAAGTGTGGATTGAAACACAGAAATTGCATCGGGATTAAATACAACAGTCATCATGCGCACTTTCCTCCGTGGGAGTAATGTCTCTAACAGTCTACGCTTTGATCATTCCCTGGAAGACCAGTAGTAGTTTCCGATGCACATCTGGAGGCATTCTGTAATCTGTGGACTATCTGAGTGTCGAAGAAACACAGAAAATGCATCGGGATTGAGTAAGACAGTCACCATGTGCACTTTCCTCCATGTGAGTAATTTTCATACAGGCTAAGCTTTGATCGTTCCCTGGAAGACCAGTAGTAGTTTCCGATGCACATCTGGAGGCATTCTGTAATCTGTGGACTATCAGACTGTTGATGAAACACAGAAATTGCATCGGGATTGAATACAACAGTCACCATGCGCACTTTCCTCCGTGGAAGTAATGTCTCAAACAGTCTACGCTTTGATCGCTCCCTTGAAGACTAGTAGTAGTTTCCGATGCACATCTGGAGGCATTCTGTAAAGTGTGGACTATCAGAGTGTTGATGAACCACAGAAATGGCATCGGGATTCAATACAACAGTCCCCATGCGCACTTTCCTCCATGGGAGTATTGTCTCAGACAGTCTACACTTTGTACGTTCCCAGGAAGACCAGTAGTAGTTTCCGATGCACATCTGGATTCATTCTGTAATCAGTGGACTATCAGAGTGGTGATGATACACAGAAAATGCATCGGGATTAAGTAAAACAGTCACCATGTGCACTTTCCTCCATGTGAGTAATTTTCATACAGGCTAAGCTTTGATCGTTCCCTGGAAGACCAGTAGTAGTTTCCGATGCACATCTGGAGGCAGTCTGTAATCTGTGGACTATCAGAGTGTTGATGAAACACAGAAATTGCATCGGGATTGAATACAACAGTCACCACGCGCACTTTCCACCATGGGAGAAATGTCTCTAACAGTCTACGCTTTGATCGTTCCCTGGAAGACCAGTAGTAGTTTCCGATGCACATCTGGAGGCAGTCTGTAATCTGTGGACTATCAGAGTATTGATGAAACACAGAAATTGCATCGGGATTGAATACAGCCGTCACGATGCGCACTTTCCTCATTGGGAGTATTGTCTCTAACAGTCTACGCTTTGATAATTCCCTGGAAGACCAGTAGCAGTTTCTAATGCACATCTGGAGGCATTCTGTAATCTGTGGACTATCTGTGTGTTGATCAAACAAAAAAATCACATCGGGATTGAATACAACAGTCACCATGCGCACTTTCCTTCATGGGAAAAATGTCTCAAACATTCTACGCTTTGATCGTTCCCTTGAAGGCCAGTAGTAGTTTCCGATGCACATCTTGAGGTATTTCGTAATCTGTGGCCTATCAGAGTGTTGATGAAACACAGAAATTGCATCGGGATTGTATACAACAGTCACCATGCGCACTTTCCTCCATGGGAGTAATGTCTCAAACAGTCTACGTTTTGATCGTTCCCTGGAAGACCAGTAGTAGTTTACGATGCACATCTGGAGACAATCTGTAATCTGTGGACTATCAGAGTGTTGATGAAACACAGAAATTGCATCGGGATTGAATACAACAGTCACCACGCGCACTTTCCACCATGGGAGAAATGTCTCTAACAGTCTACGCTTTGATCGTTCCCTGGAAGACCAGTAGTAGTTTCCGATGCACATCTGGAGGCATTCTGTAGTCTGTGGACTATCAGAGTGTTGATGAAACACAGAAATTGCATCGGGATTGAATAAAGCCGTCACCATGCGCACTTTCCTCCATGGAAGTAATGTCTCTAACAGTCTACGCTTTGATAATTCCCTGGAAGACCAGTAGCAGTTTTTAATGCACATCTGGAGGCATTCTGTAATCTGTGGACTATCTGTGTGTTGATCAAACAAAAAAATCACATCGGGATTGAATACAACAGTCACCATGCGCACTTTCCTTCATGGGAAAAATGTCTCAAACATTCTACGTTTTGATCGTTCCCTTGAAGGCCAGTAGTAGTTTCCGATGCACATCTGGAGGCATTCTGTAATCTGTGGACTATCAGAGTGTTGATGAAACACAGAAATTGCATCGGGATTGAATACAACAGGCACCATGCGCACTTTCCTCCATGGGAGTAATGTCTCAAACAGGCTATTCTTTGATCGTTCCCTGGAAGACCAGTAGTAGTTTACGATCCACAACTGGAGACAATCTGTAATCTGTGGACTATCAGAGTGTTGATGAAACACAGAAATTGCATCGGGATTGAATACAACAGTCACCACGCGCACTTTCCACCATGGGAAAAATGTATCTAACAATCTACGCTTTGATCGTTCCCTGGAAGACCAGTAGTAGTTTCCGATGCACATCTGGAGGCATTCTGTAATCTGTGGACTATCAGAGTGTTGATGAAACACAGAAATTTTATCGGGATTGAATAAAGCCGTCACCATGCGCACTTTCCTCCATGGAAGTAATGTCTCTAACAGTCTACGCTTTGATCGTTCCCTGGAAGACCAGTAGTAGTTTCCGATGCACATCTGGAGGCATTCTGTAATCTGTGGACTATGAGACTGTTGATGAAACACAGAAATAGCATCGGGATTGAATAAAGCCGTCACCATGCGCACTTTCCTCCATGGAAGTAATGTCTCTAACAGTCTACGCTTTGATAATTCCCTGGAAGACCAGTAGCAGTTTCTAATGCACATATGGGGGCACTCTGTAATCTGTGGAATATCTGAGTGTTGATCAAACAAAAAAATTACATCGGGATTGAATACAACAGTCACCATGCGCACTTCCCTTCATGGGAAAAATGTCTCAAACATTCTACGCTTTGATCGTTCCCTTGAAGGCCAGTAGTAGTTTCCGATGCACATCTTGAGGTATTTCGTAATCTGTGGCCTATCAGAGTGTTGATGAAACACAGAAATTGCATCGGGATTGTATACAACAGTCACCATGCGCACTTTCCTCCATGGGAGTAATGTCTCAAACAGTCTACGTTTTGATCGTTCCCTGGAAGACCAGTAGTAGTTTACGATGCACATCTGGAGACAATCTGTAATCTGTGGACTATCAGAGTGTTGATGAAACACAGAAATTGCATCGGGATTGAATACAACAGTCACCACGCGCACTTTCCACCATGGGAGAAATGTCTCTAACAGTCTACGCTTTGATCGTTCCCTGGAAGACCAGTAGTAGTTTCCGATGCACATCTGGAGGCATTCTGTAGTCTGTGGACTATCAGAGTGTTGATGAAACACAGAAATTGCATCGGGATTGAATAAAGCCGTCACCATGCGCACTTTCCTCCATGGAAGTAATGTCTCTAACAGTCTACGCTTTGATAATTCCCTGGAAGACCAGTAGCAGTTTCTAATGCACATCTGGAGCCATTCTGTAATCGGTGGACTATCTGTGTGTTGATCAAACAAAAGAATCACATCGGGATTGAATGCAACAGTCACCATGCGCACTTTCCTTCATGGGAAAAATGTCTCAAACATTCTACGTTTTGATCGTTCCCTTGAAGGCCAGTAGTAGTTTCCGATGCACATCTGGAGGCATTCTGTAATCTGTGGACTATCAGAGTGTTGATGAAACACAGAAATTGCATCGGGACTGAATACAACAGTCACCATGCGCACTTTCCTCCATGGGAGTAATGTCTCAAACAGTCTACTCTTTGATCGTTCTCTGGAAGACCAGTAGTAGTTTCCGAAGCAAGTCTGGAGGCATTCTGTTATCTGTGGACTATCAGAGTGTTGATGAAACACAGAAATTGCATCGGGATTGAATACAACAGTCACCATGCGCACTTTCCTCCATGGGGGTAATTCTCAAACAGTCTTAGCTTTTATCGTTCCGTGGAAGACCAGTAGTAGTTTCCGATGCACGTCTGGAGGCATTCTGTAATCTGTGGACCTTCAAAGTGTGTATCAAAACACAGAAATTGCATCGGGATTGAATACAACAGTCACCATGCACACTTTCCTCCATGGGAGTAATGTCTCAAACAGTCTACGTTTTGATCGTTCCCTGGAAGACCAGTAGTAGTTAACGATGCACATCTGGAGACAATCTGTAATCTGTGGACTATCCGAGTGTTGATGAAACACAGAAATTGCATCGGGATTGAATACAACAGTCACCACGCGCACTTTCCACCATGGGAGAAATGTCTCTAACAGTCTACGCTTTGATCGTTCCCTGGAAGACCAGTAGTAGTTTCCGATGCACATCTGGAGGCATTCTGTAATCTGTGGACTATCAGAGTGTTGATGAAACACAGAAATTGCATCGGGATTGAATAAAGCCGTCACCATGCGCACTTTCCTCCATGGGAGTAATGTCTCTAACAGTCTACGCTTTGATAATTCCCTGGAAGACCAGTAGCAGTTTCTAATGCACATCTGGAGGCATTCTGTAATCTGTGGACTATCTGAGTGTAGACCAAACTAAAAAATTACATCGGGATTGAATACAACAGTCACCATGCGCACTTTCCTTCATGGGAAAAATGTCTCAAACATTCTACGCTTTGATCGTTCCCTTAAAGGCCAGTAGTAGTTTCCGATGCTCATCTGGAGGCATTCAGTAATCTGTGGACTATCAGAGTGTTGATGAAACACAGAAATTGCATCGGGACTGAATACAACAGTCACCATGCACACTTTCCTCCATGGGAGTAATGTCTCAAACAGTCTACTTTTTGATCGTTCTCTGGAAGACCAGTAGTAGTTTCCGAAGCAAGTCTGGTGGTATTCTGTAATCTGTGGACCTTCAAAGTGTGTATCAAAACACAGAAATAGCATCGGGATTGAATACAACAGTCACCATGCGCACTTTCCTCCATGGGAGTAATGTCTCAAACAGTCTACGTTTTGATCGTTCCCTGGAAGACCAGTAGTAGTTAACGATGCACATCTGGAGACAATCTGTAATCTGTGGACTATCAGAGTGTTGATGAAACACAGAAATTGCATCGGGATTGAATACAACAGTCACCACGCGCACTTTCCACCATGGGAGAAATGTCTCTAACAGTCTACGCTCTGATCGTTCCCTGGAAGACCAGTAGTAGTTTCCGATGCACATCTGGAGGCATTCTGTAATCTGTGGACTATCAGAGTGTTGATGCAACACAGAAATTACATCGGGATTGAATAAAGCCGTCACCATGCGCACTTTCCTCCATGGAAGTAATGTCTCTAACAGTCTACGCTTTGATAATTCCCTGGAAGACCAGTAGCAGTTTCTAATGCACATCTGGAGGCATTCTGTAATCTGTGGACTATCTGAGTGTTGATCAAACAAAAAAATACATCGGGATTGAATACAACAGTCACCATGCGCACTTTCCTTCATGGGAAAAATGTCTCAAACATTCTACGCTGTGATAGTTCCCTTGAAGGCCAGTAGTAATTTCCGATGCACATCTGGAGGCATTCAGTAATCTGTGGACTATCAGAGTGTTGGTGAAACACAGTAATTGCATCGGGACTGAATACAACAGTCACCATGCGCACTTTCCTCCATGGGAGTAATGTCTCAAACAGTCTACTCTTTGATCGTTCTCTGGAAGACCAGTAGTAGTTTCCGAAGCAAGTCTGGAGGCATTCTGTAATCTGTGGACTATCAGAGTGTTGATGAAACACAGAAATTGCATCGGGATTGAATACAACAGTCACCATGCGCACTTTCCTCCATGGGGGTAATGTCTCAAACAGTCTGCGTTTTGATCGTTCCCTGGAAGACCAGTAGTAGTTTCCGATGCACATTTGGAGGCATTCTGTAATCTGTGGGCTTTCAGAGTGCTGATGAAACACAGAAATTGCATCGGGATTGAATATAGCCGTCACCATGCGCACTTTCCTCCATGGAAGTAATGTCTCTAACAGTCTATGCTTTGATTGTTCCCTGGAAGACCAGTAGTAGTTTCCGACGCACATCTAGAGGCATTCTGTAATCTGTGGGCTATCAGAGTGTTGATGAAAGACAGAAATTGCATCGGGATTGAATACAACAGTCACCATGCGCACCTTCCTCCATGGGAGTATTGTCTCATACAGTCTACACTTTGGTCGTTCCCAGGAAGACCAGTAGTAGTTTCCGATGCACATCTGGAGGCATTCTGTAATCTGTGGACTATCATAGTGCTGATGAAACACAGAAATTGCATCGGGATTGAATACAACAGTCACCACGCGCATTTTCCACCATCGGAGAAATGTCTCAAGCTGTCTACGCTTTGATCGTTCCCTGGAACACCAGTAGTAGTTTCCGATGCACATCTGGAGGCAGTCTGTAATCTGTGGACTATCAGAGTATTGATGAAACACAGAAATTGCATCGGGATTGAATACAGCCGTCACCATGCGCACTTTCCTCCATGGAAGTAATGTCTATAACAGTCTATGCTTTGATCGTTCCCTGGAAGACCAGTAGTAGTTTCCGATGCACATCTGGAGGCATTCTGTAATCCGTGGGCTACCAGAGTGTTGATGAAACACAGAAATTACATCGGGATTGAATAAAGCCGTCACCATGCGCACTTTCCTCCATGGAAGTAATGTCTCTAACAGTCTACGCTTTGATAATTCCCTGGAAGACCAGTAGCAGTTTTTAATGCACATCTGGAGGCATTCTGTAATCTGTGGACTATCTGTGTGTTGATCAAACAAAAAAATCACATCGGGATTGAATACAACAGTCACCATGCGCACTTTCCTTCATGGGAAAAATGTCTCAAACATTCTACGTTTTGATCGTTCCCTTGAAGGCCAGTAGTAGTTTCCGATGCACATCTGGAGGCATTCTGTAATCTGTGGACTATCAGAGTGTTGATGAAACACAGAAATTGCATCGGGATTGAATACAACAGGCACCATGCGCACTTTCCTCCATGGGAGTAATGTCTCAAACAGGCTATTCTTTGATCGTTCCCTGGAAGACCAGTAGTAGTTTACGATCCACATCTGGAGACAATCTGTAATCTGTGGACTATCAGAGTGTTGATGAAACACAGAAATTGCATCGGGATTGAATACAACAGTCACCACGCGCACTTTCCACCATGGGAAAAATGTATCTAACAATCTACGCTTTGATTGTTCCCTGGAAGACCAGTAGTAGTTTCCGATGCACATCTGGAGGCATTCTGTAATCTGTGGACTATCAGAGTGTTGATGAAACACAGAAATTTTATCGGGATTGAATAAAGCCGTCACCATGCGCACTTTCCTCCATGGAAGTAATGTCTCTAACAGTCTACGCTTTGATCGTTCCCTGGAAGACCAGTAGTAGTTTCCGATGCACATCTGGAGGCATTCTGTAATCTGTGGACTATGAGACTGTTGATGAAACACAGAAATAGCATCGGGATTGAATAAAGCCGTCACCATGCGCACTTTCCTCCATGGAAGTAATGTCTCTAACAGTCTACGCTTTGATAATTCCCTGGAAGTCCAGTAGCAGTTTCTAATGCACATATGGGGGCACTCTGTAATCTGTGGAATATCTGAGTGTTGATCAAACAAAAAAATTACATCGGGATTGAATACAACAGTCACCATGCGCACTTCCCTTCATGGGAAAAATGTCTCAAACATTCTACGCTTTGATCGTTCCCTTGAAGGCCAGTAGTAGTTTCCGATGCACATCTTGAGGTATTTCGTAATCTGTGGCCTATCAGAGTGTTGATGAAACACAGAAATTGCATCGGGATTGTATACAACAGTCACCATGCGCACTTTCCTCCATGGGAGTAATGTCTCAAACAGTCTACGTTTTGATCGTTCCCTGGAAGACCAGTAGTAGTTTACGATGCACATCTGGAGACAATCTGTAATCTGTGGACTATCAGAGTGTTGATGAAACACAGAAATTGCATCGGGATTGAATACAACAGTCACCACGCGCACTTTCCACCATGGAAGTAATGTCTCTAACAGTCTACGCTTTGATAATTCCCTGGAAGACCAGTAGCAGTTTCTAATGCACATCTGGAGCCATTCTGTAATCGGTGGACTATCTGTGTGTTGATCAAACAAAAGAATCACATCGGGATTGAATGCAACAGTCACCATGCGCACTTTCCTTCATGGGAAAAATGTCTCAAACATTCTACGTTTTGATCGTTCCCTTGAAGGCCAGTAGTAGTTTCCGATGCACATCTGGAGGCATTCTGTAATCTGTGGACTATCAGAGTGTTGATGAAACACAGAAATTGCATCGGGACTGAATACAACAGTCACCATGCGCACTTTCCTCCATGGGAGTAATGTCTCAAACAGTCTACTCTTTGATCGTTCTCTGGAAGACCAGTAGTAGTTTCCGAAGCAAGTCTGGAGGCATTCTGTTATCTGTGGACTATCAGAGTGTTGATGAAACACAGAAATTGCATCGGGATTGAATACAACAGTCACCATGCGCACTTTCCTCCATGGGGGTAATTCTCAAACAGTCTTAGCTTTTATCGTTCCGTGGAAGACCAGTAGTAGTTTCCGATGCACGTCTGGAGGCATTCTGTAATCTGTGGACCTTCAAAGTGTGTATCAAAACACAGAAATTGCATCGGGATTGAATACAACAGTCACCATGCACACTTTCCTCCATGGGAGTAATGTCTCAAACAGTCTACGTTTTGATCGTTCCCTGGAAGACCAGTAGTAGTTAACGATGCACATCTGGAGACAATCTGTAATCTGTGGACTATCCGAGTGTTGATGAAACACAGAAATTGCATCGGGATTGAATACAACAGTCACCACGCGCACTTTCCACCATGGGAGAAATGTCTCTAACAGTCTACGCTTTGATCGTTCCCTGGAAGACCAGTAGTAGTTTCCGATGCACATCTGGAGGCATTCTGTAATCTGTGGACTATCAGAGTGTTGATGAAACACAGAAATTGCATCGGGATTGAATAAAGCCGTCACCATGCGCACTTTCCTCCATGGGAGTAATGTCTCTAACAGTCTACGCTTTGATAATTCCCTGGAAGACCAGTAGCAGTTTCTAATGCACATCTGGAGGCATTCTGTAATCTGTGGACTATCTGAGTGTAGACCAAACTAAAAAATTACATCGGGATTGAATACAACAGTCACCATGCGCACTTTCCTTCATGGGAAAAATGTCTCAAACATTCTACGCTTTGATCGTTCCCTTAAAGGCCAGTAGTAGTTTCCGATGCTCATCTGGAGGCATTCAGTAATCTGTGGACTATCAGAGTGTTGATGAAACACAGAAATTGCATCGGGACTGAATACAACAGTCACCATGCACACTTTCCTCCATGGGAGTAATGTCTCAAACAGTCTACTCTTTGATCGTTCTCTGGAAGACCAGTAGTAGTTTCCGAAGCAAGTCTGGTGGTATTCTGTAATCTGTGGACCTTCAAAGTGTGTATCAAAACACAGAAATAGCATCGGGATTGAATACAACAGTCACCATGCGCACTTTCCTCCATGGGAGTAATGTCTCAAACAGTCTACGTTTTGATCGTTCCCTGGAAGACCAGTAGTAGTTTCCGATGCACATCTGGAGACAATCTGTAATCTGTGGACTATCAGAGTGTTGATGAAACACAGAAATTGCATCGGGATTGAATACAACAGTCACCACGCGCACTTTCCACCATGGGAGAAATGTCTCTAACAGTCTACGCTCTGATCGTTCCCTGGAAGACCAGTAGTAGTTTCCGATGCACATCTGGAGGCATTCTGTAATCTGTGGACTATCAGAGTGTTGATGCAACACAGAAATTACATCGGGATTGAATAAAGCCGTCACCATGCGCACTTTCCTCCATGGAAGTAATGTCTCTAACAGTCTACGCTTTGATAATTCCCTGGAAGACCAGTAGCAGTTTCTAATGCACATCTGGAGGCATTCTGTAATCTGTGGACTATCTGAGTGTTGATCAAACAAAAAAATACATCGGGATTGAATACAACAGTCACCATGCGCACTTTCCTTCATGGGAAAAATGTCTCAAACATTCTACGCTGTGATAGTTCCCTTGAAGGCCAGTAGTAATTTCCGATGCACATCTGGAGGCATTCAGTAATCTGTGGACTATCAGAGTGTTGGTGAAACACAGTAATTGCATCGGGACTGAATACAACAGTCACCATGCGCACTTTCCTCCATGGGAGTAATGTCTCAAACAGTCTACTCTTTGATCGTTCTCTGGAAGACCAGTAGTAGTTTCCGAAGCAAGTCTGGAGGCATTCTGTAATCTGTGGACTATCAGAGTGTTGATGAAACACAGAAATTGCATCGGGATTGAATACAACAGTCACCATGCGCACTTTCCTCCATGGGGGTAATGTCTCAAACAGTCTGCGTTTTGATCGTTCCCTGGAAGACCAGTAGTAGTTTCCGATGCACATTTGGAGGCATTCTGTAATCTGTGGGCTTTCAGAGTGCTGATGAAACACAGAAATTGCATCGGGATTGAATATAGCCGTCACCATGCGCACTTTCCTCCATGGAAGTAATGTCTCTAACAGTCTATGCTTTGATCGTTCCCTGGAAGACCAGTAGTAGTTTCCGACGCACATCTAGAGGCATTCTGTAATCTGTGGGCTATCAGAGTGTTGATGAAAGACAGAAATTGCATCGGGATTGAATACAACAGTCACCATGCGCACCTTCCTCCATGGGAGTATTGTCTCATACAGTCTACACTTTGGTCGTTCCCAGGAAGACCAGTAGTAGTTTCCGATGCACATCTGGAGGCATTCTGTAATCTGTGGACTATCATAGTGCTGATGAAACACAGAAATTGCATCGGGATTGAATACAACAGTCACCACGCGCATTTTCCACCATCGGAGAAATGTCTCAAGCTGTCTACGCTTTGATCGTTCCCTGGAACACCAGTAGTAGTTTCCGATGCACATCTGGAGGCAGTCTGTAATCTGTGGACTATCAGAGTATTGATGAAACACAGAAATTGCATCGGGATTGAATACAGCCGTCACCATGCGCACTTTCCTCCATGGAAGTAATGTCTATAACAGTCTATGCTTTGATCGTTCCCTGGAAGACCAGTAGTAGTTTCCGATGCACATCTGGAGGCATTCTGTAATCCGTGGGCTACCAGAGTGTTGATGAAACACAGAAATTACATCGGGATTGAATAAAGCCGTCACCATGCGCACTTTCCTCCATGGAAGTAATGTCTCTAACAGTCTACGCTTTGATAATTCCCTGGAAGACCAGTAGCAGTTTCTAATGCACATCTGGAGGCATTCTGTAATCTGTGGACTATCTGAGTGTTGATCAAACAAAAAAATACATCGGGATTGAATACAACAGTCACCATGCGCACTTTCCTTCATGGGAAAAATGTCTCAAACATTCTACGCTTTGATAGTTCCCTTGAAGGCCAGTAGTAATTTCCGATGCACATCTGGAGGCATTCAGTAATCTGTGGACTATCAGAGTGTTGATGAAACACAGAAATTGCATCGGGACTGAATACAACAGTCACCATGCGCACTTTCCTCCATTTGAGTAATGTCTCAAACAGTCTACTCTTTGATCGTTCTCTGGAAGACCAGTAGTAGTTTCCGAAGCAAGTCTGGAGGCATTCTGTAATCTGTGGACTATCAGAGTGTTGATGAAACACAGAAATTGCATCGGGATTGAATACAACAGTCACCATGCGCACTTTCCTCCATGGGGGTAATGTCTCAAACAGTCTGCGTTTTGATCGTTCCCTGGAAGACCAGTAGTAGTTTCCGATGCACATCTGGAGGCATTCTGTAATCTGTGGGCTTTCAGAGTGCTGATGAAACACAGAAATTGCATCGGGATTGAATATAGCCGTCACCATGCGCACTTTCCTCCATGGAAGTAATGTCTCTAACAGTCTATGCTTTGATCGTTCCCTGGAAGACCAGTAGTAGTTTCCGACGCACATCTGGAGGCATTCTGTAATCTGTGGGCTATCAGAGTGTTGATGAAACACAGAAATTGCATCGGGATTGAATACAACAGTCACCATGCGCACCTTCCTCCATGGGAGTATTGTCTCATACAGTCTACACTTTGGTCGTTCCCAGGAAGACCAGTAGTAGTTTCCGATGCACATCTGGAGGCATTCTGTAATCTGTGGACTATCATAGTGCTGATAAAACACAGAAATTGCATCGGGATTGAATACAACAGTCACCACTCGCATTTTCCACCATCGGAGAAATGTCTCAAACTGTCTACGCTTTGATCGTTCCCTGGAACACCAGTAGTAGTTTCCGATGCACATCTGGAGGCAGTCTGTAATCCGTGGACTATCAGAGTATTGATGAAACACAGAAATTGCATCGGGATTGAATACAGCCGTCACCATGCGCACTTTCCTCCATGGAAGTAATGTCTCTAACAGTCTATGCTTTGATCGTTCCCTGGAAGACCAGTAGTAGTTTCCGATGCACATCTGGAGGCATTCTGTAATCCGTGGGCTACCAGGGTGTTGATGAAACACAGAAATTGCATCGGGATTGAATACAATAGTCACCATACGCACTTTCCTCATGGGAGTAATGTCTTAAACAGTCTACGTTTTGATCGTTCCCTGGAAGACCAGTAGTAGTTTACGATGCACATCTGGAGGCATTCTGTAGTCTGTGGACTATCAGACTGTTGATGAAACACAGAAATTGCATCGGGATTGAATACAACAGTCACCATGCGCACTTTCCTCCATGGGAGTAATGTCTCTAACAGTCTATGCTTTGATCGTTCCCTGGAAGACCAGAAGTAGTTTCCGATGCACATCTGGAGGCATTCTGTAATCTGTGGACTATCAGAGTGTTGATGAAACTCAGAAAATGCATCGGGATTGAGTAAAACAGTCACCATGTGCACTTTCCTCCATGTGAGTAATTCTAATACAGGCTACGCTTTGATCGTTCCCTGGAAGACCAGTAGTAGTTTCCGATGCACATCTGGAGGCATTCTGTAATCTGTGGACTATCAGAGTGTTGATGAAACACAGAAATTGCATCGGGATTGAATACAACAGTCACCATGCGCACTTTCCTCCATGGAAGTAATGTCTCTAACAGTCTACGCTCTGATCGTTCCCTGGAAGACCAGTAGTAGTTTCCGATGCACATCTGGAGGCATCCTGTAATCTGTGGACTATCAGAGTGATGATGAAACACAGAAATTGCATAGGGATTGAATAAAGCCGTCACCATGCGCACTTTCCTCCATGGAAGTAATGTTTCTAACAGTCTACGCTTTGATAATTCCCTGGAAGACCAGTACCAGTTTCTAATGCACATCTGGAGGGATTCTGTAATCTGTGGACTATCTGAGTGTTGATCAAACAAAAAAATTACAGCGGGATTGAATACAACAGTAACCATGCGCACTTTCCTTCATGGGAAAAATGTCTCAAACATTCTACGCTTTGATCGTTCCCTTGAAGGCCAGTAGTGGTTTCCGATGCACATCTCTAGGTATTCTGTAATCTGTGGCCTATCAGAGTGTTGATGAAACACAGAAATTGCATCGGGATTGAATACAACAGTCACCATGCGCACTTTCCTCCATGGGAGTAATGTCTCTAACAGTCTACGCTTCGATCGTTCCCTGGAAGACCAGTAGTAGTTTCCGATGCACATCTGGAGGCATTCTGTAATCCGTGGGCTACCAGAGTGTTGATGAAACACAGAAATTGCATCGGGATTGAATACAACAGTCACCATGCGCACTTTCCTCCATGGGGGTAATTCTCAAACAGTCTTAGCTTTTATCGTTCCGTGGAAGACCAGTAGTAGTTTCCGATGCACGTCTGGAGGCATTCTGTAATCTGTGGACCTTCAAAGTGTGTATCAAAACACAGAAATTGCATCGGGATTGAATACAACAGTCACCATGCACACTTTCCTCCATGGGAGTAATGTCTCAAACAGTCTACGTTTTGATCGTTCCCTGGAAGACCAGTAGTAGTTAACGATGCACATCTGGAGACAATCTGTAATCTGTGGACTATCCGAGTGTTGATGAAACACAGAAATTGCATCGGGATTGAATACAACAGTCACCACGCGCACTTTCCACCATGGGAGAAATGTCTCTAACAGTCTACGCTTTGATCGTTCCCTGGAAGACCAGTAGTAGTTTCCGATGCACATCTGGAGGCATTCTGTAATCTGTGGACTATCAGAGTGTTGATGAAACACAGAAATTGCATCGGGATTGAATAAAGCCGTCACCATGCGCACTTTCCTCCATGGGAGTAATGTCTCTAACAGTCTACGCTTTGATAATTCCCTGGAAGACCAGTAGCAGTTTCTAATGCACATCTGGAGGCATTCTGTAATCTGTGGACTATCTGAGTGTAGACCAAACTAAAAAATTACATCGGGATTGAATACAACAGTCACCATGCGCACTTTCCTTCATGGGAAAAATGTCTCAAACATTCTACGCTTTGATCGTTCCCTTAAAGGCCAGTAGTAGTTTCCGATGCTCATCTGGAGGCATTCAGTAATCTGTGGACTATCAGAGTGTTGATGAAACACAGAAATTGCATCGGGACTGAATACAACAGTCACCATGCACACTTTCCTCCATGGGAGTAATGTCTCAAACAGTCTACTCTTTGATCGTTCTCTGGAAGACCAGTAGTAGTTTCCGAAGCAAGTCTGGTGGTATTCTGTAATCTGTGGACCTTCAAAGTGTGTATCAAAACACAGAAATAGCATCGGGATTGAATACAACAGTCACCATGCGCACTTTCCTCCATGGGAGTAATGTCTCAAACAGTCTACGTTTTGATCGTTCCCTGGAAGACCAGTAGTAGTTAACGATGCACATCTGGAGACAATCTGTAATCTGTGGACTATCAGAGTGTTGATGAAACACAGAAATTGCATCGGGATTGAATACAACAGTCACCACGCGCACTTTCCACCATGGGAGAAATGTCTCTAACAGTCTACGCTCTGATCGTTCCCTGGAAGACCAGTAGTAGTTTCCGATGCACATCTGGAGGCATTCTGTAATCTGTGGACTATCAGAGTGTTGATGCAACACAGAAATTACATCGGGATTGAATAAAGCCGTCACCATGCGCACTTTCCTCCATGGAAGTAATGTCTCTAACAGTCTACGCTTTGATAATTCCCTGGAAGACCAGTAGCAGTTTCTAATGCACATCTGGAGGCATTCTGTAATCTGTGGACTATCTGAGTGTTGATCAAACAAAAAAATACATCGGGATTGAATACAACAGTCACCATGCGCACTTTCCTTCATGGGAAAAATGTCTCAAACATTCTACGCTGTGATAGTTCCCTTGAAGGCCAGTAGTAATTTCCGATGCACATCTGGAGGCATTCAGTAATCTGTGGACTATCAGAGTGTTGGTGAAACACAGTAATTGCATCGGGACTGAATACAACAGTCACCATGCGCACTTTCCTCCATGGGAGTAATGTCTCAAACAGTCTACTCTTTGATCGTTCTCTGGAAGACCAGTAGTAGTTTCCGAAGCAAGTCTGGAGGCATTCTGTAATCTGTGGACTATCAGAGTGTTGATGAAACACAGAAATTGCATCGGGATTGAATACAACAGTCACCATGCGCACTTTCCTCCATGGGGGTAATGTCTGAAACAGTCTGCGTTTTGATCGTTCCCTGGAAGACCAGTAGTAGTTTCCGATGCACATTTGGAGGCATTCTGTAATCTGTGGGCTTTCAGAGTGCTGATGAAACACAGAAATTGCATCGGGATTGAATATAGCCGTCACCATGCGCACTTTCCTCCATGGAAGTAATGTCTCTAACAGTCTATGCTTTGATCGTTCCCTGGAAGACCAGTAGTAGTTTCCGACGCACATCTAGAGGCATTCTGTAATCTGTGGGCTATCAGAGTGTTGATGAAAGACAGAAATTGCATCGGGATTGAATACAACAGTCACCATGCGCACCTTCCTCCATGGGAGTATTGTCTCATACAGTCTACACTTTGGTCGTTCCCAGGAAGACCAGTAGTAGTTTCCGATGCACATCTGGAGGCATTCTGTAATCTGTGGACTATCATATTGCTGATGAAACACAGAAATTGCATCGGGATTGAATACAACAGTCACCACGCGCATTTTCCACCATCGGAGAAATGTCTCAAGCTGTCTACGCTTTGATCGTTCCCTGGAACACCAGTAGTAGTTTCCGATGCACATCTGGAGGCAGTCTGTAATCTGTGGACTATCAGAGTATTGATGAAACACAGAAATTGCATCGGGATTGAATACAGCCGTCACCATGCGCACTTTCCTCCATGGAAGTAATGTCTATAACAGTCTATGCTTTGATCGTTCCCTGGAAGACCAGTAGTAGTTTCCGATGCACATCTGGAGGCATTCTGTAATCCGTGGGCTACCAGAGTGTTGATGAAACACAGAAATTACATCGGGATTGAATAAAGCCGTCACCATGCGCACTTTCCTCCATGGAAGTAATGTCTCTAACAGTCTACGCTTTGATAATTCCCTGGAAGACCAGTAGCAGTTTCTAATGCACATCTGGAGGCATTCTGTAATCTGTGGACTATCTGAGTGTTGATCAAACAAAAAAATACATCGGGATTGAATACAACAGTCACCATGCGCACTTTCCTTCATGGGAAAAATGTCTCAAACATTCTACGCTTTGATAGTTCCCTTGAAGGCCAGTAGTAATTTCCGATGCACATCTGGAGGCATTCAGTAATCTGTGGACTATCAGAGTGTTGATGAAACACAGAAATTGCATCGGGACTGAATACAACAGTCACCATGCGCACTTTCCTCCATTTGAGTAATGTCTCAAACAGTCTACTCTTTGATCGTTCTCTGGAAGACCAGTAGTAGTTTCCGAAGCAAGTCTGGAGGCATTCTGTAATCTGTGGACTATCAGAGTGTTGATGAAACACAGAAATTGCATCGGGATTGAATACAACAGTCACCATGCGCACTTTCCTCCATGGGGGTAATGTCTCAAACAGTCTGCGTTTTGATCGTTCCCTGGAAGACCAGTAGTAGTTTCCGATGCACATCTGGAGGCATTCTGTAATCTGTGGGCTTTCAGAGTGCTGATGAAACACAGAAATTGCATCGGGATTGAATATAGCCGTCACCATGCGCACTTTCCTCCATGGAAGTAATGTCTCTAACAGTCTATGCTTTGATCGTTCCCTGGAAGACCAGTAGTAGTTTCCGACGCACATCTGGAGGCATTCTGTAATCTGTGGGCTATCAGAGTGTTGATGAAACACAGAAATTGCATCGGGATTGAATACAACAGTCACCATGCGCACCTTCCTCCATGGGAGTATTGTCTCATACAGTCTACACTTTGGTCGTTCCCAGGAAGACCAGTAGTAGTTTCCGATGCACATCTGGAGGCATTCTGTAATCTGTGGACTATCATAGTGCTGATAAAACACAGAAATTGCATCGGGATTGAATACAACAGTCACCACTCGCATTTTCCACCATCGGAGAAATGTCTCAAACTGTCTACGCTTTGATCGTTCCCTGGAACACCAGTAGTAGTTTCCGATGCACATCTGGAGGCAGTCTGTAATCTGTGGACTATCAGAGTATTGATGAAACACAGAAATTGCATCGGGATTGAATACAGCCGTCACCATGCGCACTTTCCTCCATGGAAGTAATGTCTCTAACAGTCTATGCTTTGATCGTTCCCTGGAAGACCAGTAGTAGTTTCCGATGCACATCTGGAGGCATTCTGTAATCCGTGGGCTACCAGGGTGTTGATGAAACACAGAAATTGCATCGGGATTGAATACAATAGTCACCATACGCACTTTCCTCATGGGAGTAATGTCTTAAACAGTCTACGTTTTGATCGTTCCCTGGAAGACCAGTAGTAGTTTACGATGCACATCTGGAGGCATTCTCTAGTCTGTGGACTATCAGAGTGTTGATGAAACACAGAAATTGCATCGGGATTGAATACAACAGTCACCATGCGCACTTTCCTCCATGGGAGTAATGTCTCTAACAGTCTATGCTTTGATCGTTCCCTGGAAGACCAGAAGTAGTTTCCGATGCACTTCTGGAGGCATTCTGTAATCTGTGGACTATCAGAGTGTTGATGAAACTCAGAAAATGCATCGGGATTGAGTAAAACAGTCACCATGTGCACTTTCCTCCATGTGAGTAATTCTAATACAGGCTACGCTTTGATCGTTCCCTGGAAGACCAGTAGTAGTTTCCGATGCACATCTGGAGGCATTCTGTAATCTGTGGACTATCAGAGTGTTGATGAAACACAGAAATTGCATCGGGATTGAATACAACAGTCACCATGCGCACTTTCCTCCATGGAAGTAATGTCTCTAACAGTCTACGCTCTGATCGTTCCCTGGAAGACCAGTAGTAGTTTCCGATGCACATCTGGAGGCATCCTGTAATCTGTGGACTATCAGAGTGATGATGAAACACAGAAATTGCATAGGGATTGAATAAAGCCGTCACCATGCGCACTTTCCTTAATGGAAGTAATGTTTCTAACAGTCTACGCTTTGATAATTCCCTGGAAGACCAGTACCAGTTTCTAATGCACATCTGGAGGGATTCTGTAATCTGTGGACTATCTGAGTGTTGATCAAACAAAAAAATTACAGCGGGATTGAATACAACAGTAACCATGCGCACTTTCCTTCATGGGAAAAATGTCTCAAACATTCTACGCTTTGATCGTTCCCTTGAAGGCCAGTAGTAGTTTCCGATGCACATCTCTAGGTATTCTGTAATCTGTGGCCTATCAGAGTGTTGATGAAACACAGAAATTGCATCGGGATTGAATACAACAGTCACCATGCGCACTTTCCTCCATGGGAGTAATGTCTCTAACAGTCTACGCTTTGATCGTTCCCTGGAAGACCAGTAGTAGTTTCCGATGCACATCTGGAGGCATTCTGTAATCCGTGGGCTACCAGAGTGTTGATGAAACACAGAAATTGCATCGGGATTGAATACAATAGTCACCATGCGCACTTTCCTCCATGGGAGTAATGTCTTAAACAGTCTACGTTTTGATCGTTCCCTGGAAGACCAGTAGTAGTTTACGATGCACATCTGGAGGCATTCTGTAGTCTGTGGACTATCAGACTGTTGATGAAACACAGAAATTGCATCGGGATTGAATACAACAGTCACCATGCGCACTTTCCTCCATGGGAGTAATGTCTCTAACAGTCTATGCTTTGATCGTTCCCTGGAAGACCAGAAGTAGTTTCCGATGCACATCTGGAGGCATTCTGTAATCTGTGGACTATCAGAGTGTTGATGAAACTCAGAAAATGCATCGGGATTGAGTAAAACAGTCACCATGTGCACTTTCCTCCATGTGAGTAATTCTAATACAGGCTACGCTTTGATCGTTCCCTGGAAGACCAGTAGTAGTTTCCGATGCACATCTGGAGGCATTCTGTAATCTGTGGACTATCAGAGTGTTGATGAAACACAGAAATTGCATCGGGATTGAATACAACAGTTACCATGCGCACTTTCCTCCATGGAAGTAATGTCTCTTACAGTCTACGCTCTGATCGTTCCCTGGAAGACCAGTAGTAGTTTCCGATGCACATCTGGAGGCATCGTGTAATCTGTGGACTATCAGAGTGTTGATGAAACACAGAAATTGCATCGGGATTGAATAAAGCCGTCACCATGCGCACTTCCCTCCATGGAAGTAATGTTTCTAACAGTCTACGCTTTGATAATTCCCTGGAAGACCAGTACCAGTTTCTAATGCACATCTGGAGGCATTCTGTAATCTGTGGACTATCTGAGTGTTGATCAAACAAAAAAATTACAGCGGTATTGAATACAACAGTAACCATGCGCACTTTCCTTCATGGGAAAAATGTCTCAAACATTCTACGCTTTGATCGTTCCCTTGAAGGCCAGTAGTAGTTTCCGATGCACATCTCTAGGTATTCTGTAATCTGTGGCCTATCAGAGTGTTGATGAAACACAGAAATTGCATCGGGATTGAATACAACAGTCACCATGCGCACTTTCCTCCATGGGAGTAATGTCTCTAACAGTCTACGCTTTGATCGTTCCCTGGAAGACCAGTAGTAGTTTCCGATGCACATCTGGAGGCATTCAGTAATCTGTGGACTATCAGAGTGTTGATGAATCACAGAAATTGCATCGGGACTGAATACAACAGTCACCAAGCGCACTTTCCTCCATGGGAGTAATGTTTCAAACAGTCTACTCTTTGATCGTTCTCTGGAAGACCAGTAGTAGTTTCCGAAGCAAGTCTGGAGGCATTCTGTAATCTGTGGACTATCAGAGTTTTGATGAAACACAGAAATTGCATCGGGATTGAATACAACAGTCACCATGCGCACTTTCCTTCATGGGAAAAATGTCTCAAACATTCTACGCCTTGATCGTTCCCTTGAAGGCCAGTAGTAGTTTCCGATGCACATCTGGAGGTATTCTGTAATCTGTGGCCTATCTGAGTGTTGATGAAACACAGAAATTGCATCGGGATTGTATACAACAGTCACCATGCGCCCTTTCCTCCATGGGAGTAATGTCTCAAACATTCTACGCTTTGGTCGTTCCCTTGAAGGCCAGTAGTAGTTTCCGATGCACATCTGGAGGCATTCAGTAATCTGTGGACTATCAGAGTGTTGATGAAACACAGAAATTGCATCGGGATTGAATAAAGCCGTCACCATGCGCACTTTCCTCCATGGAAGTAATGTCTCTAACAGTCTACGCTTTGATAATTCCCAGGAAGGCCAGTAGTAGTTTCCGATGCACATCCGGAGGCATTCAGTAATCTGTGGACTATCAGAGTGTTGATGAAACACAGAAATTGCATCGGGACTGAATACAAAAGTCACCATGCGCACTTTCCTCCATGGGAGTAATGTCTCAAACAGTCTACTCTTTGATCGTTCTCTGGAAGACCAGTAGTAGTTTCCGAAGCAAGTCTGGAGGCATTCTGTAATCTGTGGACTATCAGAGTGTTGATGAAACCCAGAAATTGCATCGGGATTGAATACAACAGTCACCATGCGCACTTTCCTCCATGGGGGTAATTCTCAAAGAGTCTACGCTTTTATCGTTCCGTGGAAGACCAGTAGTAGTTTCCGATGCACGTCTGGAGGCATTCTGTAATCTGTGGACCTTCAAAGTGTGTATCAAAACACAGAAATTGCATCGGGATTGAATACAACAGTCACCATGCGCACTTTCCTCCATGGGAGTAATGTCTCAAACAGTCTACGTTTTGATCGTTCCCTGGAAGACCAGTAGTAGTTTACGATGCACATCTGGAGACAATCTGTAATCTGTGGACTATCAGAGTGTTGATGAAACACAGAAATTGCATGGGGATTGAATACAACAGTCACCATGCGCACTTTCCTCCATGGGGGTAATGTCTCAAACAGTCTGCGTTTAGATCGTTCCCTGGAAGACCAGTAGTAGTTTACGATGCACATCTGGAGGCATTCTGTAGTCTGTGGACTATCAGAGTATTGATGAAAACAGAAATTGCATTGGGATTGAATACAGCCGTCACCATGCGCACTTTCCTCCATGGAAGTAATGTCTCTAACAGTCTATGCTTTGATCGTTCCCTGGAAGACCAGTAGTAGTTTCCGATGCACATCTGGAGGCATTCTGTAATCCGTGGGCTATCAGAGTGTTGATGAAACACAGAAATTGCATCGGGATTGAATACAACAGTCACCATGCGCACTTCCTCCATGGGAGTAATGTCTCAAACAGTCTACGTTTTGATCGTTCCCTGGAAGACCAGTAGTGGTTTACGATGCACATCTGGAGGCATTCTGTAGTCTGTGGACTATCAGACTGTTGATGAAACACAGAAATTGCATCGGGATTGAATACAACAGGCACCATGCGCACTTTCCTCCATGGGAGTAACGTCTCTAACAGTCTAAGCTTTGATCGTTCCCTGGAAGACCAGAAGTAGTTTCCGATGCACATCTGGAGGCATTCTGTAATCTGTGGACTATCAGAGTGTTGATGAAACTCAGAAAATGCATCGGGATTGAGTAAAACAGTCACCATGTGCACTTTCCTCCATGTGAGTAATTCTAATACAGGCTACGCTTTGATCGTTCCCTGGAAGACCAGTAGTAGTTTCCGATGCACGTCTGGAGGCATTCTGTAATCTGTGGACTATCAGAGTGTCGATGAAACACAGAAATTGCATCGGGATTGAATACAACAGTCACCATGCGCACTTTCCTCCATGGAAGTAATGTCTCTAACAGTCTACGCTTTGATCGTTCCCTGGAAGACCAGTAGTAGTTTCCGAAGCAAGTCTGGAGGCATTCTTTAATCTGTGGACTATCAGAGTGTTGATGAAACACAGAAATTGCATCGGGACTGAATACAACAGTCACCATGCGCACTTTCCTTCATGGGAAAAATGTCTCAAACATTCTACACTTTGGTCGTTCCCTTGAAGGCCAGTAGTAGTTTCCGATGCACATCTGGAGGTATTCTGTAATCTGTGGCCTATCAGAGTGTTGATGAAACACAGAAATTGCATCGGGATTGTATACAACAGTCACCATGCGCCCTTTCCTCCATGGGAGTAATGTCTCAAACAGTCTACGTTTTGATCGTTCCCTGGAAGACCAGTAGTAGTTTACGATGCACATCTTTGAGACAATCTGTAATCTGTGGACTATCAGAGTGTTGATGAAACACAGAAATTGCATCGGGATTGAATACAACAGTCACCACGCGCACTTTCCACCATGGGAGAAATGTCTCTAACAGTCTACGCTTTGATCGTTCCCTGGAAGACCAGTAGTAGTTTCCGATGCACATCTGGAGGCATTCTGTAATCTGTGGACTATCAGAGTGTTGATGAAACACAGAAATTGCATCGGGATTGAATAAAGCCGTCACCATGCGCACTTTCCTCCATGGAAGTAATGTCTCTAACAGTCTACGCTTTGATAATTCCCAGGAAGGCCAGTAGTAGTTTCCGATGCACATCCGGAGGCATTCAGTAATCTGTGGACTATCAGAGTGTTGATGAAACACAGAAATTGCATCGGGACTGAATACAACAGCCACCATGCGCACTTTCCTCCATGGGAGTAATGTCTCAAACAGTCTACTCTTTGATCGTTCTCTGGAAGACCAGTAGTAGTTTCCGAAGCAAGTCTGGAGGCATTCTGTTATCTGTGGACTATCAGAGTGTTGATGAAACACAGAAATTGCATCGGGATTGAATACAACAGTCACCATGCGCACTTTCCTCCATGGGGGTAATTCTCAAACAGTCTACGCTTTTATCGTTCCGTGGAAGACCAGTAGTAGTTTCCGATGCACGTCTGGAGGCATTCTGTAATCTGTGGACCTTCAAAGTGTGTATCAAAACACAGAAATTGCATCGGGATTGAATACAACAGTCACCATGTGCACTTTCCTCCATGGGAGTAATGTCTCAAACAGTCTACGTTTTGATCGTTCCCTGGAAGACCAGTAGTAGTTTACGATGCACATCTGTAGACAATCTGTAATCTGTGGACTATCAGAGTGTTGATGAAACACAGAAATTGCATCGGGATTGAATACAACAGTCACCATGCGCACTTTCCTCCATGGGGGTAATGTCTCAAACAGTCTGCGTTTTGATCGTTCCCTGGAAGACCAGTAGTAGTTTACGATGCACATCTGGAGGCATTCTGTAGTCTGTGGACTATCACACTGTTGATGAAACGCAGAAATTGCATCGGGATTGAATACAACAGGCACCATGCGCACTTTCCTCCATGGGAGTATTGTCTCATACAGTCTACACTTTGGTCGTTCCCAGGAAGACCAGTAGTAGTTTCCGATGCACATCTGGAGGCATTCTGTAATCTGTGGACTATCATAGTGCTGATGAAACACAGAAATTATATCGGGATTGAATACAACAGTCACCACGCGCACTTTCCACCATGGGAGAAATGTCTCAAATTGTCTACGCTTTGATCGTTCGCTGGAAGACCAGTAGTAGTTTCCGATGCACATCTGGAGGCAGCCTGTAATCTGTGGACTATCAGAGTATTGATGAAACACAGAAATTGCATCGGGATTGAATACAGCCGTCACCACGCGCACTTTCCTCCATGGAAGTAATGTCTCTAACAGTCTATGCTTTGATCGTTCCCTGGAAGACCAGTAGTAGTTTCCGATGCACATCTGGAGGCATTCTGTAATCCGTGGGCTATCAGAGTGTTGATAAAACACAGAAATTGCATCGGGATTGAATACAACAGTCACCATGCGCACTTTCCTCCATGGGAGTAATGTCTCTAACAGTCTACGTTTTGATCGTTCCCTGGAAGACCAGTAGTAGTTTACGATCCACATCTGGAGGCATTCTGTAGTCTGTGGACTATCAGACTGTTGATGAAACACAGAAATTGCATCGGGATTGAATACAACAGGCACCATGCGCACTATCCTCCATGGGAGTAATGTCTCTAACAGTCTATGCTTTGATCGTTCCCTGGAAGACCAGAAGTAGTTTCCGATGCACATCTGGAGGCATTCTGTAATCTGTGGACTATCAGAGGGTTGATGAATCACAGAAATTGCATCGGGACTGAATACAACAGTCACTATGCGCACTTTCCTCCATGGGAGTAATGTCTCAAACAGTCTACTCTTTGATCGTTCTCTGGAAGACCAGTAGTAGTTTCCGAAGCAAGTCTGTAGGCATTCTGTAATCTGTGGACTATCAGAGTGTTGATGAAACACAGAAATTGCATCGGGATGGAATACAACAGTCACCAAGCGCACTTTCCTTCATGGGAAAAATGTCTCAAACATTCTACGCTTTGGTCGTTCCCTTGAAGGCCAGTAGTAGTTTCCGATGCACATCTGGAGGTATTCTGTAATCTGTGGCCTATCAGAGTGTTGATGAAACACAGAAATTGCATCGGGATTGTATACAACAGTCACCATGCGCACTTTCCTCCATGGGAGTAATGTCTCAAACAGTCTACGTTTTGATCGTTCCCTGGAAGAACAGTAGTAGTTTACGATGCACATCTTTGAGACAATCTGTAATCTGTGGACTATCAGAGTGTTGATGAAACACAGAAATTGCATCGGGATTGAATACAACAGTCACCACGCGCACTTTCCACCATTGGAGAAATGTCTCTAAGAGTCTACGCTTTGATCGTTCGCTGGAAGACCAGTAGTAGTTTCCGATGCACATCTATAGGCATTCTGTAATCTGTGGACTATCAGAGTGTTGATGAAAGACAGAAATTGCATCGGGATTAAATACAACAGTCACCGTGCGCACTTACCTCCATGGAAGTAATGTCTCTAACAGTCTACGCTTTGATCGTTCCCTGGAAGACCAGTAGTAGTTTCCGATGCACATCTGGAGGCATTCTGTAATCTGTGGACTATCAGAGTGTTGATGAAACACAGAAATTGCATCGGGATTGAATAAAGCCGTCACCATGCGCACTTTCCTCCATGGAAGTAATGTCTCTAACAGTCTACGCTTTGATAATTCCCTGGAAGACCAGTAGTAGTTTCTAATGCACATCTGGAGGCATTCTGTAATCTGTGGACCTTCAAAGTGTGTATCAAAACAGAGAAATAGCATCGGGATTGAATACAACAGTCACCATGCGCACTTTCCTCCATGGGAGTAATGTCTCAAACAGTCTACGTTTTGATCGTACCCTGGAAGACCAGTAGCAGTTTACGATGCTTATCTGGAGACAATCTGTAATCTGTGGACTATCAGAGTGTTGATGAAACACAGAAATTGCATCGGGATTAAATACAACAGTCACCACCCGCACTTTCCACCATGGGAGAAATGTCTCTAACAGTCTACGCTTTGATCGTTCCCTGGAAGACCAGTAGTAGTTTCCGATGCACATCTGGAGGAATTCTGTAATCTGTGGACTATCAGAGTGTTGATGAAACACAGAAATTGCATCGGGATTGAATAAAACCGTCACCATGCGCACTTACCTCCATGGAAGTAATGTCTCTAACAGTCTACGCTTTGATAATTCCCTGGAAGACCAGTAGCAGTTTCTAATGCACATCTGGAGGCATTCTGTAATCTGTGGACTATCAGAGTGTTGATGAAACTCAGAAAATGCATCGGGATTGAGTAAAACAGTCACCATGTGCACTTTCCTCCATGTGAGTAATTCTAATACAGGCTACGCTTTGATCGTTCCCTGGAAGACCAGTAGTAGTTTCCGATGCACATCTGGAGGCATTCTGTAATCTGTGGACTATCAGAGTGTCGATGAAACACAGAAATTGCATCGGGATTGAATACAACAGTCACCATGCGCACTTTCCTCCATGGAAGTAATGTCTCTAACAGTCTACGCTTTGATCGTTCCCTGGAAGACCAGTAGTAGTTTCCGAAGCAAGTCTGGAGGCATTCTTTAATCTGTGGACTATCAGAGTGTTGATGAAACACAGAAATTGCATCGGGACTGAATACAACAGTCACCATGCGCACTTTCCTTCATGGGAAAAATGTCTCAAACATTCTACACTTTGGTCGTTCCCTTGAAGGCCAGTAGTAGTTTCCGATGCACATCTGGAGGTATTCTGTAATCTGTGGCCTATCAGAGTGTTGATGAAACACAGAAATTGCATCGGGATTGTATACAACAGTCACCATGCGCCCTTTCCTCCATGGGAGTAATGTCTCAAACAGTCTACGTTTTGATCGTTCCCTGGAAGACCAGTAGTAGTTTACGATGCACATCTTTGAGACAATCTGTAATCTGTGGACTATCAGAGTGTTGATGAAACACAGAAATTGCATCGGGATTGAATACAACAGTCACCACGCGCACTTTCCACCATGGGAGAAATGTCTCTAACAGTCTACGCTTTGATCGTTCCCTGGAAGACCAGTAGTAGTTTCCGATGCACATCTGGAGGCATTCTGTAATCTGTGGACTATCAGAGTGTTGATGAAACACAGAAATTGCATCGGGATTGAATAAAGCAGTCACCATGCGCACTTTCCTCCATGGAAGTAATGTCTCTAACAGTCTACGCTTTGATAATTCCCAGGAAGGCCAGTAGTAGTTTCCGATGCACATCCGGAGGCATTCAGTAATCTGTGGACTATCAGAGTGTTGATGAAACACAGAAATTGCATCGGGACTGAATACAACAGCCACCATGCGCACTTTCCTCCATGGGAGTAATGTCTCAAACAGTCTACTCTTTGATCGTTCTCTGGAAGACCAGTAGTAGTTTCCGAAGCAAGTCTGGAGGCATTCTGTTATCTGTGGACTATCAGAGTGTTGATGAAACACAGAAATTGCATCGGGATTGAATACAACAGTCACCATGCGCACTTTCCTCCATGGGGGTAATTCTCAAACAGTCTACGCTTTTATCGTTCCGTGGAAGACCAGTAGTAGTTTCCGATGCACGTCTGGAGGCATTCTGTAATCTGTGGACCTTCAAAGTGTGTATCAAAACACAGAAATTGCATCGGGATTGAATACAACAGTCACCATGTGCACTTTCCTCCATGGGAGTAATGTCTCAAACAGTCTACGTTTTGATCGTTCCCTGGAAGACCAGTAGTAGTTTACGATGCACATCTGTAGACAATCTGTAATCTGTGGACTATCAGAGTGTTGATGAAACACAGAAATTGCATCGGGATTGAATACAACAGTCACCATGCGCACTTTCCTCCATGGGGGTAATGTCTCAAACAGTCTGCGTTTTGATCGTTCCCTGGAAGACCAGTAGTAGTTTACGATGCACATCTGGAGGCATTCTGTAGTCTGTGGACTATCACACTGTTGATGAAACGCAGAAATTGCATCGGGATTGAATACAACAGGCACCATGCGCACTTTCCTCCATGGGAGTATTGTCTCATACAGTCTACACTTTGGTCGTTCCCAGGAAGACCAGTAGTAGTTTCCGATGCACATCTGGAGGCATTCTGTAATCTGTGGACTATCATAGTGCTGATGAAACACAGAAATTATATCGGGATTGAATACAACAGTCACCACGCGCACTTTCCACCATGGGAGAAATGTCTCAAATTGTCTACGCTTTGATCGTTCGCTGGAAGACCAGTAGTAGTTTCCGATGCACATCTGGAGGCAGCCTGTAATCTGTGGACTATCAGAGTATTGATGAAACACAGAAATTGCATCGGGATTGAATACAGCCGTCACCACGCGCACTTTCCTCCATGGAAGTAATGTCTCTAACAGTCTATGCTTTGATCGTTCCCTGGAAGACCAGTAGTAGTTTCCGATGCACATCTGGAGGCATTCTGTAATCCGTGGGCTATCAGAGTGTTGATAAAACACAGAAATTGCATCGGGATTGAATACAACAGGCACCATGCGCACTTTCCTCCATGGGAGTATTGTCTCATACAGTCTACACTTTGGTCGTTCCCAGGAAGACCAGTAGTAGTTTCCGATGCACATCTGGAGGCATTCTGTAATCTGTGGACTATCATAGTGCTGATGAAACACAGAAATTATATCGGGATTGAATACAACAGTCACCACGCGCACTTTCCACCATGGGAGAAATGTCTCAAATTGTCTACGCTTTGATCGTTCGCTGGAAGACCAGTAGTAGTTTCCGATGCACATCTGGAGGCAGCCTGTAATCTGTGGACTATCAGAGTATTGATGAAACACAGAAATTGCATCGGGATTGAATACAGCCGTCACCACGCGCACTTTCCTCCATGGAAGTAATGTCTCTAACAGTCTATGCTTTGATCGTTCCCTGGAAGACCAGTAGTAGTTTCCGAAGCAAGTCTGTAGGCATTCTGTAATCTGTGGACTATCAGAGTGTTGATGAAACACAGAAATTGCATCGGGATGGAATACAACAGTCACCAAGCGCACTTTCCTTCATGGGAAAAATGTCTCAAACATTCTACGCTTTGGTCGTTCCCTTGAAGGCCAGTAGTAGTTTCCGATGCACATCTGGAGGTATTCTGTAATCTGTGGCCTATCAGAGTGTTGATGAAACACAGAGATTGCATCGGGATTGTATACAACAGTCACCATGCGCACTTTCCTCCATGGGAGTAATGTCTCAAACAGTCTACGTTTTGATCGTTCCCTGGAAGAACAGTAGTAGTTTACGATGCACATCTTTGAGACAATCTGTAATCTGTGGACTATCAGAGTGTTGATGAAACACAGAAATTGCATCGGGATTGAATACAACAGTCACCACGCGCACTTTCCACCATTGGAGAAATGTCTCTAACAGTCTACGCTTTGATCGTTCGCTGGAAGACCAGTAGTAGTTTCCGTTGCACATCTATAGGCATTCTGTAATCTGTGGACTATCAGAGTGTTGATGAAACACAGAAATTGCATCGGGATTAAATACAACAGTCACCGTGCGCACTTACCTCCATGGAAGTAATGTCTCTAACAGTCTACGCTTTGATCGTTCCCTGGAAGACCAGTAGTAGTTTCCGATGCACATCTGGAGGCATTCTGTAATCTGTGGACTATCAGAGTGTTGATGAAACACAGAAATTGCATCGGGATTGAATAAAGCCGTCACCATGCGCACTTTCCTCCATGGAAGTAATGTCTCTAACAGTCTACGCTTTGATAATTCCCTGGAAGACCAGTAGTAGTTTCTAATGCACATCTGGAGGCATTCTGTAATCTGTGGACCTTCAAAGTGTGTATCAAAACAGAGAAATAGCATCGGGATTGAATACAACAGTCACCATGCGCACTTTCCTCCATGGGAGTAATGTCTCAAACAGTCTACGTTTTGATCGTACCCTGGAAGACCAGTAGCAGTTTACGATGCTTATCTGGAGACAATCTGTAATCTGTGGACTATCAGAGTGTTGATGAAACACAGAAATTGCATCGGGATTAAATACAACAGTCACCACCCGCACTTTCCACCATGGGAGAAATGTCTCTAACAGTCTACGCTTTGATCGTTCCCTGGAAGACCAGTAGTAGTTTCCGATGCACATCTGGAGGAATTCTGTAATCTGTGGACTATCAGAGTGTTGATGAAACACAGAAATTGCATCGGGATTGAATAAAACCGTCACCATGCGCACTTACCTCCATGGAAGTAATGTCTCTAACAGTCTACGCTTTGATAATTCCCTGGAAGACCAGTAGCAGTTTCTAATGCACATCTGGAGGCATTCTGTAATCTGTGGACTATCTGAGTGTTGATCAAACAAAAAAATTACATCGGGATTGAATACAACAGTCACCATGCGCACTTTCCATCATGGGAAAAATGTCTCAAACATTCTACGCTTTGATCGTTCCCTTGAAGGCCAGTAGTAGTTTCCGATGCACATCTGGAGGTATTCTGTAATCTGTGGCCTATCAGAGTGTTGATGAAACACAGAAATTGCATTGGGATTGAATACAACAGTCACCATGCGCACTTTCCTCCATGGAAGTAATGTCTCTAACAGTCTACGCTTTGATCGTTCCCTGGAAGACCAGTAGTAGTTTTCGATGCACATCTGGAGGCATTCTGTAATCTGTGGACTATCAGAGTGTTGATGAAACACAGAAATTGCATCGGGATTGAATAAAGCCGTCACCATGCGCACTTTCCTCCATGGAAGTAATGTCTCTAACAGTCTACGCTTTGATAATTCCCTGGAAGACCAGTAGCAGTTTCTAATGCACATCTGGAGGCATTCTGTAATCTGTGGACTATCTGAGTGTTGATCAAACAAAAAAATTACATCGGGATTGAATACAACAGTCACCATGCGCACTTTCCTTCATGGGAAAAAAGTCTCAAACATTCTACGCTTTGATCGTTCCCTTGAAGGCCAGTAGTAGTTTCCGATGCACATCTGGAGGCATTCAGTAATCTGTGGACTATCAGAGTGTTGATGAAACACAGAAATTGCATCGGGACTGAATACAACAGTCACCATGCGCACTTTCCTCCATGGAAGTAATATCTCAAACAGTCTACTCTTTGATCGTTCTCTGGAAGACCAGTAGTAGATTCCGAAGCAAGTCTAGAGGCATTCTGTAATCTGTGGACTATCAGAGTGTTGATGAGACACAGAAATTGCATCGGGATTGAATACAACAATCACCATGCGCACTTTCCTCCATGGGGGTAATGTCTCAAACAGTCTGCGTTTTGATCGTTCCCTGGAAGACCAGTAGTAGTTTACGATGCACATCTGGAGGCATTCTGTAGTCTGTGGACTATCAGAGTGTTGATGAAACACAGAAATTGCATCGGGATTGAATACAACAGTCACCACGCGCACTTTCCACCATGGGAGAAATGTCTCTAACAGTCTACGCTTTGATCGTTCGCTGGAAGACCAGTAGTAGTTTCCGATGCACATCTATAGGCATTCTGTAATCTGTGGACTATCAGAGTGTTGATGAAACACAGAAATTGCATCGGGATTGAATACAACAGTCACCATGCGCACTTTCCTCCATGGAAGTAATGTCTCTAACAGTCTACGCTTTGATCGTTCCCTGGAAGACCAGTAGTAGTTTCCGATGCACATCTGGAGGCATTCTGCAATCTGTGGACTATCAGAGTGTTGATGAAACACAGAAATTGCATCGGGATTGAATAAAGCCGTCACCATGCGTACTTTCCTCCATGGAAGTAACGTCTCTAACAGTCTACGCTTTGATAATTCCCTGGAAGACCAGTAGTAGTTTCTAATGCACATCTGGAGGCATTCTGTAATCTGTGGACCTTCAAAGTGTGTATCAAAACACAGAAATAGCATCGGGATTGAATACAACAGTCACCATGCGCACTTTCCTCCATGGGAGTAATGTCTCAAACAGTCTACGTTTTGATCGTTCCCTGGAAGACCAGTAGCAGTTTACGATGCACATCTGGAGACAATCTGTAATCTGTGGACTATCAGAGTGTTGATGAAACACAGAAATTGCATCGGGATTGAATACAACAGTCACCACGCGCACTTTCCACCATGGGAGAAATGTCTCTAACAGTCTACGCTTTGATCGTTCCCTGGAAGACCAGTAGTAGTTTCCGATGCACATCTGGAGGAATTCTGTAATCTGTGGACTATCAGAGTGTTGATGAAACACAGGAATTGCATCGGGATTGAATAAAACCGACACCATGCGCACTTTCCTCCATGAAAGTAATGTCTCTAACAGTCTACGCTTTGATAATTCCCTGGAAGACCAGTAGCAGTTTCTAATGCACATCTGGAGGCATTCTGTAACCTGTGGACTATCTGAGTGTAGATCAAACAAAAAAATTACATCGGGATTGAATACAACAGTCACCATGCGCACTTTCCATCATGGGAAAAATGTCTCAAACATTCTACGCTTTGATCGTTCCCTTGAAGGCCAGTAGTAGTTTCCGATGCACATCTGGAGGCATTCAGTAATCTGTGGACTATTAGAGTGTTGATGAAACACAGAAATTGCATCGGGACTGAATACAACAGTCACCATGCGCACTTTCCTCCATGGGAGTAATGTCTCAAACAGTCTACTCTTTGATCGTTCTCTGGAAGACCAGTAGTAGTTTCCCAAGCAAGTCTGGAGGCATTCTGAAATCTGTGGACTATCAGTGTGTTGATGAAACACAGAAATTGCATCGGGATTGAATACAACAGTCACCATGCGCACTTTCCTCCATGGTGGTAATGTCTCAAACAGTCTACGTTTTGATCGTTCCCTGGAAGACCAGTAGTAGTTTACGATGCACATCTGGAGGCATTCTGTAGTCTGTGGACTATCACACTGTTGATGAAACACAGAAATTGCATCGGGATTGAATACAACAGGCACCATGCACACTTTCCTCCATGGGAGTAATGTCTCTAACAGTCTATGCTTTGATCGTTCCCTGGAAGAAAAGTAGTAGTTTCCGATTAACATCTGGAGGCATTCGGTAATCTGTGGGCTATCAGAGTGTTGATGAAACACAGAAATTGCATCGGGATTGAATACAACAGTCACCATGCGTATTTTCCTCCATGGGAGTAATGTCTCAAACAGTCTACGTTTTGATCGTTCCCTGGAAGACCAGTAGCAGTTTCTAATGCACATCTGGAGGCATTCTGTAATCTGTGGACTATCTGAGTGTTGATCAAACAAAAAAATTACATCGGGATTGAATACAACAGTCACCATGCGCACTTTCCTTCATAGGAAAAATGTCTCAAACATTCTACGCTTTGATCGTTCCCTTGAAGGCCAGTAGTAGTTTCCGATGCACATCTGGAGGTATTCTGTAATCTGTGGCCTATCAGAGTGTTGATGAAACACAGAAATTGCATCGGGATTGAATACAACAGTCACCATGCGCACTTTCCTCCATGGGAGTAATGTCTCAAACAGTCTACGTTTTGATCGTTCCCTGGAAGACCAGTAGTAGTTTACGATGCACATCTGGAGACAATCTGTAATCTGTGGACTATCAGAGTGTTGATGAAACGCAGAAATTGCATTGGGATTGAATACAACAGTCACCATGCGCACTTTCCTTCATGGGAAAAATGTCTCAAACATTCTACGCTTTGATCGTTCCCTTGAAGGCCAGTAGTAGTTTCCGATGCACATCTGGAGGCATTCAGTAATCTGTGGACTATCAGAGTGTTGATGAAACACAGAAATTGCATCGGGACTGAATACAACAGTCACCATGCGCACTTTCCTCCATGGGAGTAATGTCTCAAACAGTCTACTCTTTGATCTTTCTCTGGAAGACCAGTAGTAGTTTCCCAAGCAAGTCTGAAGGCATTCTGAAATCTGTGGACTATCAGAGTGTTGATGAAACACAGAAATTGCATCGGGATTGAATACAACAGTCACCATGGGCACTTTCCTCCATGGGAGTAATGTCTCAAACAGTCTACTCTTTGATCGTTCTCTGGAAGACCAGTAGTAGTTTCCCAAGCAAGTCTGAAGGCTTTCTGAAATCTGTGGACTATCAGAGTGTTGATGAAACACAGATATTGCATCGGGATTGAATACAACAGTCACCATGCGCACTTTCCTCCATGGTGGTAATGTCTCAAACAGTCTACGTTTTGATCGTTCCCTGGAAGACCAGTAGTAGTTTACGATGCACATCTGGAGGCATTCTGTAGTCTGTGGACTATCACACTGTTGATGAAACACAGAAATTGCATCGGGATTGAATACAACAGGCACCATGCACACTTTCCTCCATGGGAGTAATGTCTCTAACAGTCTATGCTTTGATCGTTCCCTGGAAGACCAGTAGTAGTTTCCGATTAACATCTGGAGGCATTCTGTAATCTGTGGACTATCTGAGTGTTGATCAAACAAAAAAATTACATCGGGATTGAATACAACAGTCACCATGCGCACTTTCCTTCATGGGAAAAATGTCTCAAACATTCTACGCTTTGATCGTTCCCTTGAAGGGCAGTAGTAGTTTCCGATGCACATCTGGAGGTATTCTGTAATCTGTGGCCTATCAGAGTGTTGATGAAACACAGAAATTGCATCAGGATTGAATACAACAGTCACCATGCGCACTTTCCTCCATGGGAGTAATGTCTCAAACAGTCTACGTTTTGATCGTTCCCTGGAAGACCAGTAGTAGTTTACGATACAAATCTGGAGACAATCTGTAATCTGTGGACTATCAGAGTGTTGATGAAACGCAGAAATTGCATCGGGATTGAATACAACATTCACCACGCGCACTTTCCCCCATGGGAGAAATGTCTCTAACAGTCTACGCTTTGATCGTTCCCTGGAAGACCAGTAGTAGTTTCCGATGCACATCTGGAGGCATTCTGTAATCTGTGGACTATCAGAGTGTTGATGAAACACAGAAATTGCATCGGGATTGAATAAAGCCGTCACCATGCGCACTTTCCTCCATGGAAGTAATGTCTCTAACAGTCTACGCTTTGATAATTCCCTGGAAGACCAGTAGCAGTTTCTAATGCACATCTGGAGGCATTCTGTAATCTGTGGACTGTCTGAGTGTTGATCAAACAAAAAAATTACATCGGGATTGAATACAACAGTCACCATGCGCACTTTCAATCATGGGAAAAATGTCTCAAACATTCTACGCTTTGGTCGTTCCCTTGAAGGCCAGTAGTAGTTTCCGATGCACATCTGAATGCATTCAGTAATTTGTGGACTATCAGAGTGTTGATGAATCACAGAAATTGCATCGGGACTGAATTCAACAGTCACCATGCGCACTTTCCTCCATGGGAGTAATGTCTCAAACAGTCTACTCTTTGATCGTTCTCTGGAAGACCAGTAGTAGTTTCCGAAGCAAGTCTGGAGGCATTCTGTAATCTGTGGACTATCAGAGTGTTGATGAAACACAGAAATTGCATCGGGATTGAATACAACAGTCACCATGCGCACTTTCCTCCATGGGGGTATTTCTCAAACAGTCTACGCTTTTATCGTTCCGTGGAAGACCAGTAGTAGTTTCCGATGCACGTCTGGAGGCATTCTGTAATCTGTGGACCTTCAAAGTGTGTATCAAAACACAGAAATTGCATCGGGATTGAATACAACAGTCACCATGCGCACTTTCCTCCAGGGGAGTAATGTCTCAAACAGTCTACGTTTTGATCGTTCCCTGGAAGACCAGTAGCAGTTTACGATGCACATCTGGAGACAATCTGTAATCTGTGGACTATCAGAGTGTTGATGAAACACAGAAATTGCATCGGGATTGAATACAACAGTCACCACGCGCACTTTCCCCCATGGGAGAAATGTCTATAACAGTCTGCGCTTTGATCGTTCCCTGGAAGACCAGTAGTAGTTTCCGATGCACATCTGGAGGAATTCTGTAATCTGTGGACTATCAGAGTGTTGATGAAACACAGAAATTGCATCGGGATTGAATACAACAGTCACCATGCGCACTTTCCTCCATGGAAGTAATGTCTCTAACAGTCTACGCTTTGATAATTCCCTGGAAGACCAGTAGCAGTTTCTAATGCACATCTGGAGGCATTCTGTAATCTGTGGACTATCTGAGTGTTGATCAAACAAAAAAATTACATCGGGATAGAATACAACAGTAACCATGCGCACTTTCCTTTATGGGAAAAATGTCTCAAACATTCTACGCTTTGATCGTTCCCTTGAAGGCCAGTAGAAGTTTCCGATGCCCATCTGGAGGCATTCAGTAATCTGTGGACTATCAGAGTGTTGATGAAACACAGAAATTGCATCGGGACTGAATACAACAGTCACCATGCGCACTTTCCTCCATGGGAGTAATGTCTCAAACAGTCTACTCTTTGATCGTTCTCTGGAAGACCAGTAGTAGTTTCCCAAGCAAGTCTGGAGGCATTCTGAAATCTGTGGACTATCAGAGTGTTGATGAAACACAGAAATTGCATCGGGATTGAATACAACAGTCACCATGCGCACTTTCCTTCATGGGAAAAATGTCTCAAACATTCTGCGCTTTGGTCGTTCCCTGGAAGGCCAGTAGTAGTTTCCGATGCACATCTGAAAGCATTCAGTAATCTGTGGACTATCAGAGTGTTGATGAATCACAGAAATTGCATCGGGACTGAATACAACAGTCACCATGCGCACTTTCCTCCATGGGAGTAATGTCTCAAACAGTCTACTCTTTGATCGTTCTCTGGAGGACCAGTAGTAGTTTCCGAAGCAAGTCTGGAGGCATTCTGTAATCTGTGGACTATCAGAGTGTTGATGAAACACAGAAATTACATCGGGATTGAATACAACAGTCACCATGCGCACTTTCCTCCATTGGGGTATTTCTCAAACAGTCTACGCTTTTATCGTTCCGTGGAAGACCAGTAGTTGTTTCCGATGCACGTCTGGAGGCATTCTGTAATCTGTGGACCTTCAAAGTGTGTATCAAAACACAGAAATTGCATCGGGATAGAATACAACAGTAACCATGCGCACTTTCCTTTATGGGAAAAATGTCTCAAACATTCTACGCTCTGATCGTTCCCTTGAAGGCCAGTAGTAGTTTCCGATGCACATCTGGAGGCATTCAGTAATCTGTGGACTATCAGAGTGTTGATGAAACACAGAAATTGCATCGGGATTGAATACAACAGTCACCACGCGCACTTTCCACCATGGGAGAAATGTCTCTAACAGTCTACGCTTTGATCGTTCCCTGGAAGACCAGTAGTAGTTTCCGATGCACATCTGGAGGAATTCTGTAATCTGTGGACTATCAGAGTGTTGATGAAACACAGGAATTGCATCGGGATTGAATAAAACCGACACCATGCGCACTTTCCTCCATGAAAGTAATGTCTCTAACAGTCTACGCTTTGATAATTCCCTGGAAGACCAGTAGCAGTTTCTAATGCACATCTGGAGGCATTCTGTAACCTGTGGACTATCTGAGTGTAGATCAAACAAAAAAATTACATCGGGATTGAATACAACAGTCACCATGCGCACTTTCCATCATGGGAAAAATGTCTCAAACATTCTACGCTTTGATCGTTCCCTTGAAGGCCAGTAGTAGTTTCCGATGCACATCTGGAGGCATTCAGTAATCTGTGGACTATTAGAGTGTTGATGAAACACAGAAATTGCATCGGGACTGAATACAACAGTCACCATGCGCACTTTCCTCCATGGGAGTAATGTCTCAAACAGTCTACTCTTTGATCGTTCTCTGGAAGACCAGTAGTAGTTTCCCAAGCAAGTCTGGAGGCATTCTGAAATCTGTGGACTATCAGAGTGTTGATGAAACACAGAAATTGCATCGGGATTGAATACAACAGTCACCATGCGCACTTTCCTCCATGGTGGTAATGTCTCAAACAGTCTACGTTTTGATCGTTCCCTGGAAGACCAGTAGTAGTTTACGATGCACATCTGGAGGCATTCTGTAGTCTGTGGACTATCACACTGTTGATGAAACACAGAAATTGCATCGGGATTGAATACAACAGGCACCATGCACACTTTCCTCCATGGGAGTAATGTCTCTAACAGTCTATGCTTTGATCGTTCCCTGGAAGACCAGTAGTAGTTTCCGATTAACATCTGGAGGCATTCGGTAATCTGTGGGCTATCAGAGTGTTGATGAAACACAGAAATTGCATCGGGATTGAATACAACAGTCACCATGCGTATTTTCCTCCATGGGAGTAATGTCTCAAACAGTCTACGTTTTGATCGTTCCCTGGAAGACCAGTAGCAGTTTCTAATGCACATCTGGAGGCATTCTGTAATCTGTGGACTATCTGAGTGTTGATCAAACAAAAAAATTACATCGGGATTGAATACAACAGTCACCATGCGCACTTTCCTTCATAGGAAAAATGTCTCAAACATTCTACGCTTTGGTCGTTCCCTTGAAGGCCAGTAGTAGTTTCCGATGCACATCTGGAGGTATTCTGTTATCTGTGGCCTATCAGAGTGTTGATGAAACACAGAAATTGCATCGGGATTGAATACAACAGTCACCATGCGCACTTTCCTCCATGGGAGTAATGTCTCAAACAGTCTACGTTTTGATCGTTCCCTGGAAGACCAGTAGTAGTTTACGATGCACATCTGGAGACAATCTGTAATCTGTGGACTATCAGAGTGTTGATGAAACGCAGAAATTGCATTGGGATTGAATACAACAGTCACCATGCGCACTTTCCTTCATGGGAAAAATGTCTCAAACATTCTACGCTTTGATCGTTCCCTTGAAGGCCAGTAGTAGTTTCCGATGCACATCTGGAGGCATTCAGTAATCTGTGGACTATCAGAGTGTTGATGAAACACAGAAATTGCATCGGGACTGAATACAACAGTCACCATGCGCACTTTCCTCCATGGGAGTAATGTCTCAAACAGTCTACTCTTTGATCTTTCTCTGGAAGACCAGTAGTAGTTTCCCAAGCAAGTCTGAAGGCATTCTGAAATCTGTGGACTATCAGAGTGTTGATGAAACACAGAAATTGCATCGGGATTGAATACAACAGTCACCATGGGCACTTTCCTCCATGGGAGTAATGTCTCAAACAGTCTACTCTTTGATCGTTCTCTGGAAGACCAGTAGTAGTTTCCCAAGCAAGTCTGAAGGCTTTCTGAAATCTGTGGACTATCAGAGTGTTGATGAAACACAGATATTGCATCGGGATTGAATACAACAGTCACCATGCGCACTTTCCTCCATGGTGGTAATGTCTCAAACAGTCTACGTTTTGATCGTTCCCTGGAAGACCAGTAGTAGTTTACGATGCACATCTGGAGGCATTCTGTAGTCTGTGGACTATCACACTGTTGATGAAACACAGAAATTGCATCGGGATTGAATACAACAGGCACCATGCACACTTTCCTCCATGGGAGTAATGTCTCTAACAGTCTATGCTTTGATCGTTCCCTGGAAGACCAGTAGTAGTTTCCGATTAACATCTGGAGGCATTCTGTAATCTGTGGACTATCTGAGTGTTGATCAAACAAAAAAATTACATCGGGATTGAATACAACAGTCACCATGCGCACTTTCCTTCATGGGAAAAATGTCTCAAACATTCTACGCTTTGATCGTTCCCTTGAAGGGCAGTAGTAGTTTCCGATGCACATCTGGAGGTATTCTGTAATCTGTGGCCTATCAGAGTGTTGATGAAACACAGAAATTGCATCAGGATTGAATACAACAGTCACCATGCGCACTTTCCTCCATGGGAGTAATGTCTCAAACAGTCTACGTTTTGATCGTTCCCTGGAAGACCAGTAGTAGTTTACGATACAAATCTGGAGACAATCTGTAATCTGTGGACTATCAGAGTGTTGATGAAACGCAGAAATTGCATCGGGATTGAATACAACATTCACCACGCGCACTTTCCCCCATGGGAGAAATGTCTCTAACAGTCTACGCTTTGATCGTTCCCTGGAAGACCAGTAGTAGTTTCCGATGCACATCTGGAGGCATTCTGTAATCTGTGGACTATCAGAGTGTTGATGAAACACAGAAATTGCATCGGGATTGAATAAAGCCGTCACCATGCGCACTTTCCTCCATGGAAGTAATGTCTCTAACAGTCTACGCTTTGATAATTCCCTGGAAGACCAGTAGCAGTTTCTAATGCACATCTGGAGGCATTCTGTAATCTGTGGACTGTCTGAGTGTTGATCAAACAAAAAAATTACATCGGGATTGAATACAACAGTCACCATGCGCACTTTCAATCATGGGAAAAATGTCTCAAACATTCTACGCTTTGGTCGTTCCCTTGAAGGCCAGTAGTAGTTTCCGATGCACATCTGAATGCATTCAGTAATCTGTGGACTATCAGAGTGTTGATGAATCACAGAAATTGCATCGGGACTGAATTCAACAGTCACCATGCGCACTTTCCTCCATGGGAGTAATGTCTCAAACAGTCTACTCTTTGATCGTTCTCTGGAAGACCAGTAGTAGTTTCCGAAGCAAGTCTGGAGTTATTCTGTAATCTGTGGACTATCAGAGTGTTGATGAAACACAGAAATTGCATCGGGATTGAATACAACAGTCACCATGCGCACTTTCCTCCATGGGGGTATTTCTCAAACAGTCTACGCTTTTATCGTTCCGTGGAAGACCAGTAGTAGTTTCCGATGCACGTCTGGAGGCATTCTGTAATCTGTGGACCTTCAAAGTGTGTATCAAAACACAGAAATTGCATCGGGATTGAATACAACAGTCACCATGCGCACTTTCCTCCATGGGAGTAATGTCTCAAACAGTCTACGTTTTGATCGTTCCCTGGAAGACCAGTAGCAGTTTACGATGCACATCTGGAGACAATCTGTAATCTGTGGACTATCAGAGTGTTGATGAAACACAGAAATTGCATCGGGATTGAATACAACAGTCACCACGCGCACTTTCCCCCATGGGAGAAATGTCTATAACAGTCTGCGCTTTGATCGTTCCCTGGAAGACCAGTAGTAGTTTCCGATGCACATCTGGAGGAATTCTGTAATCTGTGGACTATCAGAGTGTTGATGAAACACAGAAATTGCATCGGGATTGAATACAACAGTCACCATGCGCACTTTCCTCCATGGAAGTAATGTCTCTAACAGTCTACGCTTTGATAATTCCCTGGAAGACCAGTAGCAGTTTCTAATGCACATCTGGAGGCATTCTGTAATCTGTGGACTATCTGAGTGTTGATCAAACAAAAAAATTACATCGGGATAGAATACAACAGTAACCATGCGCACTTTCCTTTATGGGAAAAATGTCTCAAACATTCTACGCTTTGATCGTTCCCTTGAAGGCCAGTAGAAGTTTCCGATGCCCATCTGGAGGCATTCAGTAATCTGTGGACTATCAGAGTGTTGATGAAACACAGAAATTGCATCGGGACTGAATACAACAGTCACCATGCGCACTTTCCTCCATGGGAGTAATGTCTCAAACAGTCTACTCTTTGATCGTTCTCTGGAAGACCAGTAGTAGTTTCCCAAGCAAGTCTGGAGGCATTCTGAAATCTGTGGACTATCAGAGTGTTGATGAAACACAGAAATTGCATCGGGATTGAATACAACAGTCACCATGCGCACTTTCCTTCATGGGAAAAATGTCTCAAACATTCTGCGCTTTGGTCGTTCCCTTGAAGGCCAGTAGTAGTTTCCGATGCACATCTGAAAGCATTCAGTAATCTGTGGACTATCAGAGTGTTGATGAATCACAGAAATTGCATCGGGACTGAATACAACAGTCACCATGCGCACTTTCCTCCATGGGAGTAATGTCTCAAACAGTCTACTCTTTGATCGTTCTCTGGAGGACCAGTAGTAGTTTCCGAAGCAAGTCTGGAGGCATTCTGTAATCTGTGGACTATCAGAGTGTTGATGAAACACAGAAATTACATCGGGATTGAATACAACAGTCACCATGCGCACTTTCCTCCATTGGGGTATTTCTCAAACAGTCTACGCTTTTATCGTTCCGTGGAAGACCAGTAGTTGTTTCCGATGCACGTCTGGAGGCATTCTGTAATCTGTGGACCTTCAAAGTGTGTATCAAAACACAGAAATTGCATCGGGATAGAATACAACAGTAACCATGCGCACTTTCCTTTATGGGAAAAATGTCTCAAACATTCTACGCTCTGATCGTTCCCTTGAAGGCCAGTAGTAGTTTCCGATGCACATCTGGAGGCATTCAGTAATCTGTGGACTATCAGAGTGTTGATGAAACACAGAAATTGCATCGGGACTGAATACAACAGTCACCATGCGCACTTTCCTCCATGGGAGTAATGACTCAAACAGTCTACTCCTTGATCGTTCTCTGGAAGACCAGTAGTAGTTTCCCAAGCAAGTCTGGAGGCATTCTGAAGTCTGTGGACTATCAGAGTGTTGATGAAACACAGAAATTGCATCGGGATTGAATACAACAGTCACCATGCGCACTTTCCTCCAAGGTGGTAATGTCTCAAACAGTCTACGTTTTGATCGTTCCCTGGATGACCAGTAGTAGTTTACGATGCACATCTGGAGGCATTCTGTAGTCTGTGGACTATCACACTGTTGATGAAACACAGAAATTGCATCCTGATTGAATACAACAGGCACCATGCACACTTTCCACCATGGCAGTAATGTCTCTAACAGTCTATGCTTTGATCGTTCCCTGGAAGGCCAGTAGTAGTTTCCGATTAACATCTGGAGACATTCTGTAACCTGTGGGCTATCAGAGTGTTGATGAAACACAGAAATTGCATCGGGATTGAATACAACAGTCACCATGCGCACTTTCCTCCATGGGAGTAATGTCTCAAACAGTCTACGTTTTGATCGTTCCTGGAAGACCAGTAGTAGTTTACGATGCACATCTGGAGGCATTCTGTAATCTGTGGACTATCAGAGTGTTGATGAAACACAGAAATTGCATCGGGATTGAATACAACAGTCACCACGCGCACTTTCCACCATGGGAGAAATGTCTCTAACAGTCTATGCTTCGATCATTCCCTGGAAGACCAGTAGTAGTTTCCGATGCACATCTAGATGCATTCTGTAGTCTGTGGACGATCAGAGTGTTGATGAAACACAGAAATTGCATCGGGATTGAATAAAGCCGTCACCATGCGCACTTTCCTCCATGGAAGTAATGTCTCTAACAGTCTACGCTTTGATAATTCCCTGGAAGACCAGTAGCAGTTTCTAATGCACATCTGGAGGCATTCTGTAATCTGTGGACTATCTGAGTGTTGATCAAACAAAAAAATTACATCGGGATTGAATACAACAGTCACCATGCGCACTTTCCTTCATGGTAAAAATGTCTCAAACATTCTACGCTTTGATCGTTCCCTTGAAGGCCAGTAGTAGTTTCCGATGCACATCTGGAGGTATTCTGTAATCTGTGGCCTATCAGAGTGTTGATGAAACACAGAAATTGCATCGGGATTGAATACAACAGTCACCATGTGCACTTTCCTCCATGGGAGTAATGTCTCAAACAGTCTACGTTTTGATCGTTCCCTGGAAGACCAGTAGCAGTTTACGATGCACATCTGGAGACAATCTGTAATCTGTGGACTATCAGAGTGTTGATGAAACACAGAAATTGCATCGGGATTGAATACAACAGTCACCACGCGCACTTTCCACCATGGGAGAAATGTCTCTAACAGTCTGCGCTTTGATCGTTCCCTGGGAGACCAGTAGTAGTTTCCGATGCAAATCTGGAGGCATTCTGTAATCTGTGGACTATCAGAGTGTTGATGAAACACAGAAATTGTATCGGGATTGAATAAAGCCGTCACCATGCGCACTTTCCTCCATGAAAGTAATGTCTCTAACAGTCTACGCTTTGATAATTCCCTGGAAGACCAGTAGCAGTTTCTAATGCACATCTGGAGGCATTCTGTAATCTGTGGACTATCTGAGTGTTGATCAAACAAAAAAATTACATCGGGATAGAATACAACAGTAACCATGCGCACTTTCCTTTATGGGAAAAATGTCTCAAACATTCTACGCTTTGATCGTTCCCTGGAAGACCAGTAGTAGTTTCCGATGCACATCTGGAGGAATTCTGTAATCTGTGGACTATCAGAGTGTTGATGAAACACAGGAATTGCATCGGGATTGAATAAAACCGACACCATGCGCACTTTCCTCCATGAAAGTAATGTCTCTAACAGTCTACGCTTTGATAATTCCCTGGAAGACCAGTAGCAGTTTCTAATGCACATCTGGAGGCATTCTGTAACCTGTGGACTATCTGAGTGTAGATCAAACAAAAAAATTACATCGGGATTGAATACAACAGTCACCATGCGCACTTTCCATCATGGGAAAAATGTCTCAAACATTCTACGCTTTGATCGTTCCCTTGAAGGCCAGTAGTAGTTTCCGATGCACATCTGGAGGCATTCAGTAATCTGTGGACTATTAGAGTGTTGATGAAACACAGAAATTGCATCGGGACTGAATACAACAGTCACCATGCGCACTTTCCTCCATGGGAGTAATGTCTCAAACAGTCTACTCTTTGATCGTTCTCTGGAAGACCAGTAGTAGTTTCCCAAGCAAGTCTGGAGGCATTCTGAAATCTGTGGACTATCAGAGTGTTGATGAAACACAGAAATTGCATCGGGATTGAATACAACAGTCACCATGCGCACTTTCCTCCATGGTGGTAATGTCTCAAACAGTCTACGTTTTGATCGTTCCCTGGAAGACCAGTAGTAGTTTCCGATTAACATCTGGAGGCATTCGGTAATCTGTGGGCTATCAGAGTGTTGATGAAACACAGAAATTGCATCGGGATTGAATACAACAGTCACCATGCGTATTTTCCTCCATGGGAGTAATGTCTCAAACAGTCTACGTTTTGATCGTTCCCTGGAAGACCAATAGCAGTTTCTAATGCACATCTGGAGGCATTCTGTAATCTGTGGACTATCTGAGTGTTGATCAAACAAAAAAATTACATCGGGATTGAATACAACAGTCACCATGCGCACTTTCCTTCATAGGAAAAATGTCTCAAACATTCTACGCTTTGATCGTTCCCTTGAAGGCCAGTAGTAGTTTCCGATGCACATCTGGAGGTATTCTGTAATCTGTGGCCTATCAGAGTGTTGATGAAACACAGAAATTGCATCGGGATTGAATACAACAGTCACCATGCGCACTTTCCTCCATGGGAGTAATGTCTCAAACAGTCTACGTTTTGATCGTTCCCTGGAAGACCAGTAGTAGTTTACGATGCACATCTGGAGACAATCTGTAATCTGTGGACTATCAGAGTGTTGATGAAACGCAGAAATTGCATTGGGATTGAATACAACAGTCACCATGCGCACTTTCCTTCATGGGAAAAATGTCTCAAACATTCTACGCTTTGATCGTTCCCTTGAAGGCCAGTAGTAGTTTCCGATGCACATCTGGAGGCATTCAGTAATCTGTGGACTATCAGAGTGTTGATGAAACACAGAAATTGCATCGGGACTGAATACAACAGTCACCATGCGCACTTTCCTCCATGGGAGTAATGTCTCAAACAGTCTACTCTTTGATCTTTCTCTGGAAGACCAGTAGTAGTTTCCCAAGCAAGTCTGAAGGCATTCTGAAATCTGTGGACTATCAGAGTGTTGATGAAACACAGAAATTGCATCGGGATTGAATACAACAGTCACCATGGGCACTTTCCTCCATGGGAGTAATGTCTCAAACAGTCTACTCTTTGATCGTTCTCTGGAAGACCAGTAGTAGTTTCCCAAGCAAGTCTGAAGGCTTTCTGAAATCTGTGGACTATCAGAGTGTTGATGAAACACAGATATTGCATCGGGATTGAATACAACAGTCACCATGCGCACTTTCCTCCATGGTGGTAATGTCTCAAACAGTCTACGTTTTGATCGTTCCCTGGAAGACCAGTAGTAGTTAGCGATGCACATCTGGAGGCATTCTGTAGTCTGTGGACTATCACACTGTTGATGAAACACAGAAATTGCATCGGGATTGAATACAACAGGCACCATGCACACTTTCCTCCATGGGAGTAATGTCTCTAACAGTCTATGCTTTGATCGTTCCCTGGAAGACCAGTAGTAGTTTCCGATTAACATCTGGAGGCATTCTGTAATCTGTGGACTATCTGAGTGTTGATCAAACAAAAAAATTACATCGGGATTGAATACAACAGTCACCATGCGCACTTTCCTTCATGGGAAAAATGTCTCAAACATTCTACGCTTTGATCGTTCCCTTGAAGGGCAGTAGTAGTTTCCGATGCACATCTGGAGGTATTCTGTAATCTGTGGCCTATCAGAGTGTTGATGAAACACAGAAATTGCATCAGGATTGAATACAACAGTCACCATGCGCACTTTCCTCCATGGGAGTAATGTCTCAAACAGTCTACGTTTTGATCGTTCCCTGGAAGACCAGTAGTAGTTTACGATACAAATCTGGAGACAATCTGTAATCTGTGGACTATCAGAGTGTTGATGAAACGCAGAAATTGCATCGGGATTGAATACAACATTCACCACGCGCACTTTCCCCCATGGGAGAAATGTCTCTAACAGTCTACGCTTTGATCGTTCCCTGGAAGACCAGTAGTAGTTTCCGATGCACATCTGGAGGCATTCTGTAATCTGTGGACTATCAGAGTGTTGATGAAACACAGAAATTGCATCGGGATTGAATAAAGCCGTCACCATGCGCACTTTCCTCCATGGAAGTAATGTCTCTAACAGTCTACGCTTTGATAATTCCCTGGAAGACCAGTAGCAGTTTCTAATGCACATCTGGAGGCATTCTGTAATCTGTGGACTGTCTGAGTGTTGATCAAACAAAAAAATTACATCGGGATTGAATACAACAGTCACCATGCGCACTTTCAATCATGGGAAAAATGTCTCAAACATTCTACGCTTTGGTCGTTCCCTTGAAGGCCAGTAGTAGTTTCCGATGCACATCTGAATGCATTCAGTAATCTGTGGACTATCAGAGTGTTGATGAATCACAGAAATTGCATCGGGACTGAATTCAACAGTCACCATGCGCACTTTCCTCCATGGGAGTAATGTCTCAAACAGTCTACTCTTTGATCGTTCTCTGGAAGACCAGTAGTAGTTTCCGAAGCAAGTCTGGAGGCATTCTGTAATCTGTGGACTATCAGAGTGTTGATGAAACACAGAAATTGCATCGGGATTGAATACAACAGTCACCATGCGCACTTTCCTCCATGGGGGTATTTCTCAAACAGTCTACGCTTTTATCGTTCCGTGGAAGACCAGTAGTAGTTTCCGATGCACGTCTGGAGGCATTCTGTAATCTGTGGACCTTCAAAGTGTGTATCAAAACACAGAAATTGCATCGGGATTGAATACAACAGTCACCATGCGCACTTTCCTCCATGGGAGTAATGTCTCAAACAGTCTACGTTTTGATCGTTCCCTGGAAGACCAGTAGCAGTTTACGATGCACATCTGGAGACAATCTGTAATCTGTGGACTATCAGAGTGTTGATGAAACACAGAAATTGCATCGGGATTGAATACAACAGTCACCACGCGCACTTTCCCCCATGGGAGAAATGTCTATAACAGTCTGCGCTTTGATCGTTCCCTGGAAGACCAGTAGTAGTTTCCGATGCACATCTGGAGGAATTCTGTAATCTGTGGACTATCAGAGTGTTGATGAAACACAGAAATTGCATCGGGATTGAATAAAGCCGTCACCATGCGCACTTTCCTCCATGGAAGTAATGTCTCTAACAGTCTACGCTTTGATAATTCCCTGGAAGACCAGTAGCAGTTTCTAATGCACATCTGGCGGCATTCTGTAATCTGTGGACTATCTGAGTGTTGATCAAACAAAAAAATTACATCGGGATAGAATACAACAGTAACCATGCGCACTTTCCTTTATGGGAAAAATGTCTCAAACATTCTACGCTTTGATCGTTCCCTTGAAGGCCAGTAGAAGTTTCCGATGCACATCTGGAGGCATTCAGTAATCTGTGGACTATCAGAGTGTTGATGAAACACAGAAATTGCATCGGGACTGAATACAACAGTCACCATGCGCACTTTCCTCCATGGGAGTAATGTCTCAAACAGTCTACTCTTTGATCGTTCTCTGGAAGACCAGTAGTAGTTTCCCAAGCAAGTCTGGAGGCATTCTGAAATCTGTGGACTATCAGAGTGTTGATGAAGCACAGAAATTGCATCGGGATTGAATACAACAGTCACCATGCGCACTTTCCTTCATGGGAAAAATGTCTCAAACATTCTGCGCTTTGGTCGTTCCCTTGAAGGCCAGTAGTAGTTTCCGATGCACATCTGAAAGCATTCAGTAATCTGTGGACTATCAGAGTGTTGATGAATCACAGAAATTGCATCGGGACTGAATACAACAGTCACCATGCGCACTTTCCTCCATGGGAGTAATGTCTCAAACAGTCTACTCTTTGATCGTTCTCTGGAGGACCAGTAGTAGTTTCCGAAGCAAGTCTGGAGGCATTCTGTAATCTGTGGACTATCAGAGTGTTGATGAAACACAGAAATTACATCGGGATTGAATACAACAGTCACCATGCGCACTTTCCTCCATGGGGGTATTTCTCAAACAGTCTACGCTTTTATCGTTCCGTGGAAGACCAGTAGTTGTTTCCGATGCACGTCTGGAGGCATTCTGTAATCTGTGGACCTTCAAAGTGTGTATCAAAACACAGAAATTGCATCGGGATAGAATACAACAGTAACCATGCGCACTTTCCTTTATGGGAAAAATGTCTCAAACATTCTACGCTCTGATCGTTCCCTTGATGGCCAGTAGTAGTTTCCGATGCACATCTGGAGGCATTCAGTAATCTGTGGACTATCAGAGTGTTGATGAAACACAGAAATTGCATCGGGACTGAATACAACAGTCACCATGCGCACTTTCCTCCATGGGAGTAATGACTCAAACAGTCTACTCCTTGATCGTTCTCTGGAAGACCAGTAGTAGTTTCCCAAGCAAGTCTGGAGGCATTCTGAAGTCTGTGGACTATCAGAGTGTTGATGAAACACAGAAATTGCATCGGGATTGAATACAACAGTCACCATGCGCACTTTCCTCCAAGGTGGTAATGTCTCAAACAGTCTACGTTTTGATCGTTCCCTGGAAGACCAGTAGTAGTTTACGATGCACATCTGGAGGCATTCTGTAGTCTGTGGACTATCACACTGTTGATGAAACACAGAAATTGCATCCTGATTGAATACAACAGGCACCATGCACACTTTCCACCATGGCAGTAATGTCTCTAACAGTCTATGCTTTGATCGTTCCCTGGAAGACCAGTAGTAGTTTCCGATTAACATCTGGAGGCATTCTGTAACCTGTGGGCTATCAGAGTGTTGATGAAACACAGAAATTGCATCGGGATTGAATACAACAGTCACCATGCGCACTTTCCTCCATGGGAGTAATGTCTCAAACAGTCTACGTTTTGATCGTTCCCTGGAAGACCAGTAGTAGTTTACGATGCACATCTGGAGGCATTCTGTAATCTGTGGACTATCAGAGTGTTGATGAAACACAGAAATTGCATCGGGATTGAATACAACAGTCACCACGCGCACTTTCCACCATGGGAGAAATGTCTCTAACAGTCTATGCTTCGATCATTCCCTGGAAGACCAGTAGTAGTTTCCGATGCACATCTAGATGCATTCTGTAGTCTGTGGACGATCAGAGTGTTGATGAAACACAGAAATTGCATCGGGATTGAATAAAGCCGTCACCATGCGCACTTTCCTCCATGGAAGTAATGTCTCTAACAGTCTACGCTTTGATAATTCCCTGGAAGACCAGTAGCAGTTTCTAATGCACATCTGGAGGCATTCTGTAATCTGTGGACTATCTGAGTGTTGATCAAACAAAAAAATTACATCGGGATTGAATACAACAGTCACCATGCGCACTTTCCTTCATGGTAAAAATGTCTCAAACATTCTACGCTTTGATCGTTCCCTTGAAGGCCAGTAGTAGTTTCCGATGCACATCTGGAGGTATTCTGTAATCTGTGGCCTATCAGAGTGTTGATGAAACACAGAAATTGCATCGGGATTGAATACAACAGTCACCATGTGCACTTTCCTCCATGGGAGTAATGTCTCAAACAGTCTACGTTTTGATCGTTCCCTGGAAGACCAGTAGCAGTTTACGATGCACATCTGGAGACAATCTGTAATCTGTGGACTGTCAGAGTGTTGATGAAACACAGAAATTGCATCGGGATTGAATACAACAGTCACCACGCGCACTTTCCACCATGGGAGAAATGTCTCTAACAGTCTGCGCTTTGATCGTTCCCTGGGAGACCAGTAGTAGTTTCCGATGCACATCTGGAGGCATTCTGTAATCTGTGGACTATCAGAGTGTTGATGAAACACAGAAATTGTATCGGGATTGAATAAAGCCGTCACCATGCGCACTTTCCTCCATGGAAGTAATGTCTCTAACAGTCTACGCTTTGATAATTCCCTGGAAGACCAGTAGCAGTTTCTAATGCACATCTGGAGGCATTCTGTAATCTGTGGACTATCTGAGTGTTGATCAAACAAAAAAATTACATCGGGATAGAATACAACAGTAACCATGCGCACTTTCCTTTATGGGAAAAATGTCTCAAACATTCTACGCTTTGATCGTTCCCTGGAAGACCAGTAGTAGTTTCCGATGCACATCTGGAGGCATTCTGTAATCTGTGGACTATCAGAGTGTTGATGAAACACAGAAATTGCATCGGGATTGAATAAAGCCGTCACCATGCGCACTTTCCTCCATGGAAGTAATGTCTCTAACAGTCTACGCTTTGATAATTCCCTGGAAGACCAGTAGCAGTTTCTAATGCACATCTGGAGGCATTCTGTAAACTGTGGACTATCTGAGTGTTGATCAAACAAAAAAATTACAAAGGGATTGAATACAACAGTCACCATGCGCACTTTCCTTCATGGGAAAAATGTCTCAAACATTCCACGCTTTGGTCGTTCCCTTGAAGGCCAGTAGTAGTTTCCGATGCACATCTGAAGGCATTCAGTAATCTGTGGACTATCAGAGTGTTGATGAATCACAGAAATTGCATCGGGACTGAATACAGCAGTCACCATGCGCACTTTCCTCCATGGGAGTAATGTCTCAAACAGTCTACTCTTTGATCGTTCTCTGGAGGACCAGTAGTAGTTTCCGAAGCAAGTCTGGAGGCATTCTGTAATCTGTGGACTATCAGAGTGTTGATGAAACACAGAAATTGTATCGGGATTGAATACAACAGTCACCATGCGCACTTTCCTCCATGGGGGTATTTCTCAAACAGTCTACGCTTTTATCGTTCCGTGGAAGACCAGTAGTTGTTTCCGATGCACGTCTGGAGGCATTCTGTAATCTGTGGACCTTCAAAGTGTGTATCAAAACACAGAAATTGCATCGGGATAGAATACAACAGTAACCATGCGCACTTTCCTTTATGGGAAAAAGTCTCAAACATTCTACGCTTTGATCGTTCCCTTGAAGGCCAGTAGTAGTTTCCGATGCACATCTGGAGGCATTCAGTAATCTGTGGACTATCAGAGTGTTGATGAAACACAGAAATTGCATCGGGACTGAATACAACAGTCACCATGCGCACTTTCCTCCATGGGAGTAATGACTCAAAAAGTCTACTCCTTGATCGTTCTCTGGAAGACCAGTAGTAGTTTCCCAAGCAAGTCTGGAGGCATTCTGAAATCTGTGGACTATCAGAGTGTTGATGAAACACAGAAATTGCATCGGGATTGAATACAACAGTCACCATGCGCACTTTCCTCCATGGTGGTAATGTCTCAAACAGTCTACGTTTTGATCGTTCCCTGGAAGACCAGTAGTAGTTTACGATGCACATCTGGAGGCATTCTGTAGCCTGTGGACTATCACACTGTTGATGAAACACAGAAATTGCATCGGGATTGAATACAACAGGCACCATGCACACTTTCCACCATGGCAGTAATGTCTCTAACAGTCTATGCTTTGATCGTTCCCTGGAAGACCAGTAGTAGTTTCCGATTAACATCTGGAGGCATTCTGTAACCTGTGGGCTATCAGAGTGTTGATGAAACACAGAAATTGCATCGGGATTGAATACAACAGTCACCATGCGCACTTTCCTCCATGGGAGTAATGTCTCAAACAGTCTACGTTTTGATCGTTCCCTGGAAGACCAGTAGTAGTTTACGATGCACATCTGGAGGCATTCTGTAGTCTGTGGACTATCAGACTGTTGATGAAACACAGAAATTGCATCGGGATTGAATACAACAGGCACCATGCGCACTTTCCTCCATGGGAGTAATGTCTCAAACAGGCTATTCTTTGATCGTTCCCTGGAAGACCAGTAGTAGTTCCCGATGCACATCTGGAGGCAGTCTGTAATCTGTGGACTATCAGAGTATTGATGAAACACAGAAATTGCATCGGGATTGAATACAGCCGTCACCATGCGTACTTTCCTCCATGGAAGTAATGTCTCTAACAGTCTATGCTTTGATCTTTCCCTGGAAGACCAGAAGTAGTTTCCGATGCACATCTGGAGGCATTCTGTAATCTGTGGACTATCAGAGTGTTGATGAAACTCAGAAAATGCATCGGGATTGAGTAAAACAGTCACCATGTGCACTTTCCTCCATGGGAGTAATTCTAATACAGGCTACGCTTTGATCGTTCCCTGGAAGACCAGTAGTAGTTTACGATGCACATCTGGAGACAATCTGTAATCTGTGGACTATCAGAGTGTTGATGAAACACAGAAATTGCATCGGGATTGAATACAACAGTCACCACGCGCACTTTCCACCATGGGAGAAATGTCTCTAACAGTCTACGCTTTGATCGTTCCCTGGAAGACCAGTAGTAGTTTCCGATGCACATCTGGAGGCATTCTGTAATCTGTGGACGATCAGAGTATTGATGAAACACAGAAATTGCATCGGGATTGAATAAAGACGTCACCATGCGCACTTTCCTCCATGGAAGTAATGTCTCTAACAGTCTACGCTTTGATAATTCCCTGGAAGACCAGTAGCAGTTTCTAATGCACATCTGGAGGCATTCTGTAATCTGTGGACTATCTGAGTGTTGATCAAACAAAAAAATTACATCGGTATTGAATACAACAGTCACCATGCGCACTTTCCTTCATGGTAAAAATGTCTCAAACATTCTACGCTTTGATCGTTCCCTTGAAGGCCAGTAGTAGTTTCCGATGCACATCTGGAGGTATTCTGTGATCTGTGGCCTATCAGAGTGTTGATGAAACACAGAAATTGCATCGGGATTGAATACAACAGTCACCATGCGCACTTTCCTCCATGGGAGTAATGTCTCAAACAGTCTACTTTTTGATCGTTCCCTGGAAGACCAGTAGCAGTTTACGATGCACATCTGGAGACAATCTGTAATCTGTGGACTATCAGAGTGTTGATGAAACACAGAAATTGCATCGGGATTGAATACAAGAGTCACCACGCGCACTTTCCACCATGGGAGAAATGTCTCTAACAGTCTGCGCTTTGATCGTTCCCTGGAAGACCAGTAGTAGTTTCCGATGCACATCTGGAGGCATTCTGTAATCTGTGGACTATCAGAGTGTTGATGAAACACAGAAATTGCATCGGGATTGAATAAAGCCGTCACCATGCGCACTTTCCTCCATGGAAGTAATGTCTCAAACAGTCTACGCTTTGATAATTCCCTGGAAGACCAGTAGCAGTTTCTAATGCACATCTGGAGGCATTCTGTAATCTGTGGACTATCTGAGTGTTGATCAAACAAAAAAATTACATCGGGATAGAATACAACAGTAACCATGCGCACTTTCCTTTATGGGAAAAATGTCTCAAACATTCTACGCTTTGATCGTTCCCTGGAAGACCAGTAGTAGTTTACGATGCACATCTGGAGACAATCTGTAATCTGTGGACTATCAGAGTGTTGATGAAACGCAGAAATTGCATCGGGATTGAATACAACAGTCACCACGCGCACTTTCCCCCATGGGAGAAATGTCTCTAACAGTCTACGCTTTGATCGTTCCCTGGAAGACCAGTAGTAGTTTCCGATGCACATCTGGAGGCATTCTGTAATCTGTGGAGTATCAGAGTGTTAATGAAACACAGAAATTGCATCGGGATTGAATAAAGCCGTCACCATGCGCACTTTCCTCCATGGAAGTAATGTCTCTAACAGCCTACGCTTTGATAATTCCCTGGAAGACCAGTAGCAGTTTCTAATGCACATCTGGAGGCATTCTGTAATCTGTGGACTATCTGAGTGTTGATCAAACAAAAAAATTACATCGGGATTGAATACAACAGTCACCATGCGCACTTTCCTTCATGGGAAAAATGTCTCAAACATACTACGCTTTGGTCGTTCCCTTGAAGGCCAGTAGTAGTTTCCGATGCACATCTGAAGGCATTCAGTAATCTGTGGACTATCAGAGTGTTGATGAATCACAGAAATTGCATCGGGACTGAATACAACAGTCACCATGCGCACATTCCTCCATGGGAGTAATGTCTCAAACAGTCTACTCCTTGATCGTTCTCTGGAAGACCAGTAGTAGTTTCCGAAGCAAGTCTGGAGGCATTCTGTAATCTGTGGACTATCAGAGTGTTGATGAAACACAGAAATTGCATCGGGATTGAATACAACAGTCACCATGCGCACTTTCCTCCATGAGGGTATTTCTCAAACAGTCTACGCTTTTATCGTTCCGTGGAAGACCAGTAGTAGTTTCCGATGCACGTCTGGAGGCATTCTGTAATCTGTGGACCTTCAAAGTGTGTATCAAAACACAGAAATTGCATCTAGATTGAATACAACAGTCACCATGCGCACTTTCCTCCTTGGGAGTAATGTCTCAAACAGTCTACGTTTTGATCGTTCCCTGGAAGACCAGTAGCAGTTTACGATGCACATCTGGAGACAATCTGTAATCTGTGGACTATCAGAGTGTTGATGAAACACAGAAATTGCATCGGGATTGAATACAACAGTCACCGCGCGCACTTTCCACCATGGGAGAAATGTCTCTAACAGTCTGCGCTTTGATCGTTCCCTGGAAGACCAGTAGTAGTTTCCGATGCACATCTGGAGGAATTCTGTAATCTGTGGACTATCAGAGTGTTGATGAAACACAGAAATTGCGTCGGGATTGAATAAAGCCGTCACCATGCGCACTTTCCTCCATGGAAGTAATGTCTCTAACAGTCTACGCTTTGATAATTCCCTGGAAGACCAGTAGCAGTTTCTAATGCACATCTGGAGGCATTCTGTAATCTGTGGACTATCTGAGTGTTGATCAAACAAAAAAATTACATCGGGATAGAATACAACAGTAACAATGCGCACTTTCCTTTATGGGAAAAATGTCTCAAACATTCTACGCTTTGATCGTTCCCTTGAAGGCCAGTAGTAGTTTCCGATGCACATCTGGAGGCATTCAGTAATCTGTGGACTATCAGAGTGTTGATGAAACACAGAAATTGCATCGGGACTGAATACAACAGTCACCATGCGCACTTTCCTCCATGGGAGTAATGTCTCAAACAGTCTACTCTTTGATCGTTCTCTGGAAGACCAGTAGTAGTTTCCCAAGCAAGTCTGGAGGCATTCTGAAATCTGTGGACTATCAGAGTGTTGATGAAACACAGAAATTGCATCGGGATTGAATACAACAGTCACCATGCGCACTTTCCTCCATGGTGGTAATGTCTCAAACAGTCTACGTTTTGATCGTTCCCTGGAAGACCAGTAGTAGTTTACGATGCACATCTGGAGGCATTCTGTAGTCTGTGGACTATCACACTGTTGATGAAACACAGAAATTGCATCGGGATTGAATACAACAGGCACCATGCACACTTTCCACCATGGCAGTAATGTCTCTAACAGTCTATGCTTTGATCGTTCCCTGGAAGACCAGTAGTAGTTTCCGATTAACATCTGGAGGCATTCAGTAATCTGTGGGCTATCAGAGTGTTGATGAAACTCAGAAATTGCATCGGGATTGAATACAACAGTCACCATGCGCACTTTCCTCCATGGGAGTAATGTCTCAAACAGTCTACGTTTTGATCGTTCCGTGGAAGACCAGTAGTAGTTTACGATGCACATCTGGAGGCATTCTGTAATCTGTGGACTATCAGAGTGTTGATGAAACTCAGAAAATGCATCGGGATTAAATACAACAGTCACCACGCGCACTTTCCACCATGGGAGAAATGTCTCTAACAGTCTACGATTTGATCGTTCCCTGGAAGACCAGTAGTAGTTTCCGATGCACATCTGGAGGCATTCTGTAATCTGTGGACGATCAGAGTGTTGATGAAACACAGAAATTGCATCGGGATTGAATAAAGCCGTCACCATGCGCACTTTCCTCCATGGAAGTAATGTCTCTAACAGTCTTCGCTTTGATAATTCCCTGGAAGACCAGTAGCAGTTTCTAATGCACATCTGGAGGCATTCTGTAATCTGTGGACTATCTGAGTGTTGATCAAACAAAAAAATTACATCGGGATTGAATACAACAGTCCCCATGCGCACTTTCCTTCATGGGAAAAATGTCTCAAACATTCTACGCTTTGATCGTTCCCTTGAAGGCCAGTAGTAGTTTCCGATGCACATCTGGAGGTATTCTGTAATCTGTGGAATATCAGAGTGTTGATGAAACACAGAAATTGCATCGGGATTGAATACAACAGTCACCATGCGCACTTTCCTCCATGGGAGTAATGTCTCAAACAGTCTACGTTTTGATCGTTCCCTGGAAGACCAGTAGCAGTTTACGATGCACATCTGGAGACTATCTGTAATCTGTGGACTATCAGAGTGTTGATGAAACACAGACATTGCATCGGGGTTGAATACAACAGTCACCACGCGCACATTCCTCCATGGAAGTAATGTCTCTAACAGTCTACGATTTGATAATTCCCTGGAAGACCAGTAGCAGTTTCTAATGCACATCTGGAGGCATTCTGTAATCTGTGGACTATCTGAGTGTTGATCAAACAAAAAAATTACATCGGGATAGAATGCTACAGTAACCATGCGCACTTTCCTTTTTGGGAAAAATGTCTCAAACATTCTACGCTTTGATCGTTCCCTTGAAGGCCAGTAGTCGTTTCCGATGCACATCTGGAGGCATTCAGTAATCTGTGGACTATCAGAGTGTTGATGAAACACAGAAATTGCATCGGGACTGAATACAACAGTCACAATGCGCACTTTCCTCCATGGGAGTAATGTCTCAAACAGTCTACTCTTTGATCGTTCTCTGGAAGACCAGTAGTAGTTTCCCAAGCAAGTCTGGAGGCATTCTGAAATCTGTGGACTATCAGAGTGTTGATGAAACACAGAAATTGCATCGGGATTGAATACAACAGTCACCATGCGCACTTTCCTATATGGTGGTAATGTCTCAAACAGTCTACGTTTTGATCGTTCCCTGGAAGACCAGTAGTAGTTTCCGAAGCACATCTGGAGACAATCTGTAATCTGTGGACTATCAGAGTGTTGATGAAACACAGAAATTGCATCGGGATTGAATACAACAGTCACCACGCGCACTTTCCACCATGGGAGAAATGTCTCTAACAGTCTACGCTTTGATCGTTCCCTGGAAGACCAGTAGTAGTTTCCGATGTACATCTGGAGGCATTCTGTAATCTGTGGACGATCAGAGTGTTGATGAAACACAGAAATTGCATCGGGATTGAATAAAGCCGTCACCATGCGCACTTTCCCCCATGGAAGTAATGTCTCTAACAGTCTACGCTTTGATAATTCCCTGGAAGACCAGTAGCAGTTTCTAATGCACATCTGGAGGCATTCTGTAATCTGTGGACTATCTGAGTGTTGATCTAACAAAAAAATTACATCGGGATTGAATACAACAGTCCCCATGCGCACTTTCCTTCATGGGAAAAATGTCTCAAACATTCTACGCTTTGATCGTTCCCTTGAAGGCCAGTAGTAGTTTCCGATGCACATCTGGAGGTATTCTGTAATCTGTGGAATATCAGAGTGTTGATGAAACACAGAAATTGCATCGGGATTGAATACAACAGTCACCATGCGCACTTTCCTCCATGGGAGAAATGTCTCAAACAGTCTACGTTTTGATCGTTCCCTGGAAGACCAGTAGCAGTTTACGATGCACATCTGGAGACTATCTGTAATCTGTGGACGATCAGAGTGTTGATGAAACACAGAAATTGCATCGGGATTGAATAAAGCCGTCACCATGCGCACTTTCCCCCATGGAAGTAATGTCTCTAACAGTCTACGCTTTGATAATTCCCTGGAAGACCAGTAGCAGTTTCTAATGCACATCTGGAGGCATTCTGTAATCTGTGGACTATCTGAGTGTTGATCAAACAAAAAAATTACATCGGGATTGAATACAACAGTCACCATGCGCACTTTCCTTCATGGGAAAAATGTCTCAAACATTCTACGCTTTGATCGTTCCCTTGAAGACCAGTAGTAGTTTACGATGCACATCTGGAAACAATCTGTAATCTGTGGACTATCAGAGTGTTGATGAAACACAGAAATTGCATCGGGATTGAATACAACAGTCACCACGCGCACTTTCCACCATGGGAGAAATGTCTCAAACAGTCTACGTTTTGATCGTTCCCTGGAAGACCAGTAGTAGTTTACGATGCACATCTGGAGACAATCTGTAATCTGTGGACTATCAGAGTGTTGATGAAACACAAAAATTGCATCGGGATTGAATACAACAGTCACCACGCGCACTTTCCACCATGGGAGAAATGTCTCTAACAGTCTACGCTTTGATCGTTCCCTGGAAGACCAGTAGTAGTTTCCGATGCACATCTGGAGGCATTCTGTAATCTGTGGACTATCAGAGTGTTGATGAAACACAGAAATTGCATCGAGATTGAATAAAGCCGTCACCATGCGCACTTTCCTCCATGGAAGTAATGACTCTAACAGTCTACGGTTTGATAATTCCCTGGAAGACCAGTAGCAGTTTCTAATGCACATCTGGAGGCATTCTGTAATCTGTGGACTATCTGAGTGTTGAACAAACAAAAAAATTACATCGGCATTGAATACAACAGTCACCATGCGCACTTTCCTTCATGGGAAAAATGTCTCAAACATTCTACGCTTTGGTCGTTCCCTTGAAGGCCAGTAGTAGTTTCCGATGCACATCTGGAGGCATTCAGTAATCTGTGGACTATCAGAGTGTTGATGAATCACAGAAATTGCATCGGGACTGAATATAACAGTCACCATGCGCACTTTCCTCCATGGGAGTAATGTCTCAAACAGTCTACTCTTTGATCGTTCTCTGGAAGACCAGTAGTAGTTTCCGAAGCAAGTCTGGAGGCATTCTGTAATCTGTGGACTATCAGAGGTTTGATGAAACACAGAAATTGCATCGGGATTGAATACAACAGTCACCATGCGCACTTTCCTCCATGGGGGTATTTCTCAAACAGTCTACGCTTTTATCGTTCCGTGGAAGACCAGTAGTAGTTTCCGATGCACGTCTGGAGGCATTCTGTAATCTGTGGACCTTCAAAGTGTGTATCAAAACACAGAAATTGCATCGGGATTGAATACAACAGTCACCATGCCCACTTTCCTCCATGGGAGTAAAGTCTCAAACAGTCTACGTTTTGATCGTTCCCTGGAAGACCAGTAGCAGTTTACGATGCACATCTGGAGACAATCTGTAATCTGTGGACTATCAGAGTGTTGATGAAACACAGAAATTGCATCGGGATTGAATACAACAGTCACCACGCGCACTTTCCACCATGGGAGAAATGTCTCTAACAGTCTACGCTATGATCGTTCCCTGGAAGACCAGTAGTAGTTTCCGATTAACATCTGGTGGCATTCTGTAATCTGTGGGCTATCAGAGTGTTGATGAAACACAGAAATTGCATCGGGATTGAATACAACAGTCACCATGCGCACTTTCCTCCATGGGAGTAATGTCTCAAACAGTCTACGTTTTTATCGTTCCCTGGAAGACCAGTAATAGTTTACGATGCACATCTGGAGGCATTCTGTAGTCTGTGGACTATCAGACTGTTGATGAAACACACAAATTGCATCGGGATTGAATACAAGAGGCACCATTCGCACTTTCCTCCATGGGAGTAATGTCTCAAACAGGCTATTCTTTGATCGTTCCCTGGAAGACCAGTAGTAGTTCCCGATGCACATCTGGAGGCAGTCTGTAATCTGTGGACTATCAGAGTATTGATGAAACACAGAAATTGAATCGGGATAGAATACCACAGTCACCATGCGCACTTTCCTCCATGGGAGTAATGTCTCAAATAGTTTACGGTTTGATCGTTCGCTGGAAGACCAGAAGTATGTTCCGATGCACATCTGGAGGCATTTTGTAATCTGTGGACTATCAGAGTGTTGATGAAACACAGAAATTGAATCGGGATTGAATACAACAGTCACCATGCGCACTTTCCTCCATGGTTGTAATTCTCAAACAGTCTACGCTTTTACCGTTCCGTGGAAGACCAGTGGTAGTTTCCGATGCACATCTGGAGGCATTCTGTAATCAGTGGACTATCAGAGTGTTGATGAAACTCAGAAAATGCATCGGGATTGAGTAAAACAGTCACCATGTGCACTTTCCTCCATGTGAGTAATTCTAATACAGGCTACGCTTTGATCGTTCCCTGAAAGACCAGTAGTAGTTTCCGATGCATATCTGGAGGCTTTCTGTAATCCGTGGACTATCAGAGTGTCGAAGAAACACAGAAATTGCAAAGGGATTGAATACAACAGTCTTCATGCGCACTTTCCTCCATGGGAGTAATGTCTCAAACAGTCTACGTTTTGATCGTTCCCTGGAAGACCAGTAGTAGTTTACGATGCACATCTGGAGACAATCTGTAATCTGTGGACTATCAGAGTGTTGATGAAACACAGAAATTGCATCGGGATTGAACACAACAGTCACTACGCGCACTTTCCACCATGGGAGAAATGTCTCTAACAGTCTACGCTTTGATCGTTCCCTGGAAGACCTGTAGTAGTTTCCGATGCACATCTGGAGGCATTCTATAATCTGTGGACTATCAGAGTGATGACGAAACACAGAAATTGCATCGGGATTGAATAAAGCCGTCACCATGCGCACTTGCCTCCATGGAAGTAATGTCTCTAACAGTCTACGCTTTGATAATTCCCTGGAAGACCAGTAGCAGTTTCTAATGCACATCTGGAGGCATTCTGTAATCTGTGGACTATCTGAGTGTTGATCAAACAAAAATATTACATCGGGATTGAATACAACAGTCACCATGCGCACTTTTCTTCATGGGAAAAATGTCTCAAACATTCTACGCTTTGATCGTTCCCTTGAAGGCCAGTAGTAGTTTCCGATGCACATCTGGAGGCATTCAGTAATCTGTGGACTTTCGGAGTGTTGATGAAACACAGAAATTGCATCGGGACTGAATACAACAGTCACCATGCGCACTTTCCTCCATGGGAGTAATGTCTCAAACAGTCTACTCTTTGATCGTTCTCTGGAAGACCAGTAGTAGTTTCCGAAGCAAGTCTGGAGGCATTCTGTAATCTGTGGACTATCAGAGTGTTGATGAAACACAGAAATTGCATCGGGATTGAATACAACAGTCACTATGTGCACTTTCCTCCATGGGAGTAATGTCTCAAAGAGTCTACGCTTTGATCGTTCCCTGGAAGACCAGTAGTAGTTTCCGATGCACATCTGAAGGCATTCTGTAATCTGTGGACCTTCAAAGTGTGGATTGAAACACACAAATTGCATCCGCATTAAATACAACAGTCATCGTGCGCACATTCCTCCATGGGAGTAATGTCTCTAACAGTCTACGCTTTGATCTTTCCCTGGAAGGCCAGTAGTAGTTTCCGATGCACATCTGGAGGCATTCTGTAATCTGTGGACTATCAGAGTGTTGATGAAACACAGAAATTGCATCGGGATTGAATAAAGCCGTCACCATGCGCACTTTCCTCCACGGAAGTAATGTCTCTAACAGTCTACGCTTTGATAATTCCCTGGAAGACCAGTAGCAGTTTCTAATGCACATCTGGAGGCATTCTGTAATCTGTGGACTATCAGAGTGTTGATGAAACACAGAAATCGCTTCGGGATTGAATACAACAGTCACCATGCGCACTTCCCTCCTAGGGGGTAATGTCTCAAAGAGTATACGCTTTGATCGTTCCCTGGAAGACCAGTAGTAGTTTCCGATGCACATCTGGAGGCATTCTGTAATCTGTGGACATTCAGAGTGTTGATGAAACATAGAAATTGCATCGGGATTGAATACAACAGTCACCATGCGCACTTTCCTCCATGGGAGTATTGTCTCAGACAGTCTACACTTTGGTCGTTCCCAGGAAGACGAGTAGTAGTTTCCGGTGCACATCTGAAGGCATTCTGTAATCTGTGGACTATCAGAGTGGTGATGAAACACAGAAAATGCATCTGGATTGAGTAAAACAGTCACCATGTTCACTTTCCTCCATGTGAGTAATTCTCATACAGGCTAAGCTTTGATCGTTCCCTGGAAGACCCGTAGTAGTTTCCGATGCACATCTGGAGGCATTCTGTAATCTGTGGACTATCAGACTGTTGATGAAACACATAAATTGCATCGGGATTGAATTCAATAGTCACCATGCGCACTTTCCTCCATGGGAGTAATGCACATCTGGAGACAATCTGTAATCTGTGGACTATCTGAGTGTTGATGAAACACAGAAATTATATCGGGATTGAATACAACAGTCACCATGCGCACTTTCCTCCATAAAAGTAATGTCTCAAATGGTCTACGCTTTGATCGTTCCCTGGAAGATCAGTAGTAGTTTCCGAAGCACGTCTGGAGGCATTCTATAATCTGTGGACCTTAAAAGTGTTGATGAAAAACAGAAATTGCATCGGGATTGAATACAACAGTCACCATGCGCACTTTCCTCCATGGGAATAATGTCTGAAACAGTCTACGCTTTGATCGTTCCCAGGAAGACCAGTAGTAGTTACCGATCCACATCTGGAGGCATTATGTAACCTGTATACTAACAGAGTGTTGATGAAACACAGAAATTGCATCGGGATTGAATACACAGACACCATGCGCACTTTCCGCCATGGGAGAAATGTCTCAAACAGTCTACGTTTTGATCGTTCCCTGGAAGACCAGTAGTAGTTTCCGATGCACATCTGGAGGCATTCTATAATCTGTGGACTATCAGAGGAGTGTTGATGAAACACAGAAATTGCATCGGGATTGAATACAACAGTCACCATGCGCACTTTCCTCCATGGGAGTAATGTCTGAAACAGTCTACGCTTTGATCGTTCCCTGGACGACCAGTAGTAGATTCCGATGCACGTCTGGAGGCATTCTGTAATCTGTGGACCTTAAAAGTGTTGATGAAAAACAGAAATTGCATCGGGATTGAATACAACAGTCACCATGCGCACTTTCCTCCATGGGAATAATGTCTGAAACAGTCTACGCTTTGATAGTTCCCTGGAAGACCAGTAGTACTTTCTGATGCACATCTTGAGGCATTCTGTAATCTGTGGAGTATCTGAGTGTTGATGAAACACAGAAATTGCATCGGGATTGAATACAACAGTCACCATGCACACTTCCCTCAATGGGAGTAATGTCTCAAACAGTCTACGCTTTGATCGTTCCCTGGAAGACCAGTAGTAGTTTCCCATGCACATCTGGAGGCATTCTGTAATCTGTGGACCTTCCAACTATGGATTGAAACACAGAAATTGCCTCGGGATTGAATACAACAGTCACCATGCGCACTTTACTCCATGGGAGTAATGTCTCAAACAGTCTACGCTTTGATCGTTCCCAGGAAGACCAGTAGTAGTTACCGATCCACATCTGGAGGCATTATGTAACCTGTATACTAACAGAGTGTTGATGAAACACAGAAATTGCATCGGGATTGAATACACAGACACCATGCGCACTTTCCGCCATGGGAGAAATGTCTCAATCAGTCTAAGATCTGATCGTTCCCTGGAAGACCAGTAGTAGTTTACGATGCACATCTGGAGACAATCTGTAATCTGTGGACTATCAGAGTGTTGATGAAACACAGAAAGTGCATCGGGATTGAATACAACAGTCACCACGCGCACTTTCCACCATGGGAGAAATGTCTCTAACAGTCTACGCTTTGATCGTTCCCTGGAAGCCCAGTAGTAGTTTCCGATGCACATCTGGAGGCATTCTGTAATCTGTGGACTATCAGAGTGTTGATGAAACACAGAAATTGCATCGGGATTGAATAAAGCCGTCACCATGCACACCTTCCTCCATGGAAGTAATGTCTCTAACAGTCTACGCTTTGATAATTCCCTGGAAGACCAGTAGCAGTTTCTAATGCACATCTGGAGGCATTCTGTAATCTGTGGACTATCTGAGTGTTGATCAAACCAAAAAATTACATCGGGATTGAATACAACAGTCACCATGCGCACTTTCCTTCATGGGAAAAATGTCTCAAACATTCTACGCTTTGATCGTTCCCTTGAAGGCCAGTAGTAGTTTCCGATGCACATCTGGAGGCATTTAGTAATCTGTGGACTATCAGAGTGTTGATGAAACACAGAAATTGCATCGGGACTGAATACAACAGTCACCATGCGCACTTTCCTCCATGGGAGTAATGTCTCAAACAGTCTACTCTTTGATCGTTCTCTGGAAGACCAGTAGTAGTTTCCGAAGCAAGTCTGGAGGCATACTGAAATCTGTGGACTATCAGAGTGTTGATGAAACACAGAAATTGCATCGTGATTGAATACAACAGTCACCATGCGCTCCTTCCTCCATGGTGGTAATGTCTCAAACAGTCTACGTTTTGATCGTTCCCTGGAACACCAGTAGTAGTTTACGATGCACATCTGGAGGCATTCTGTAGTCTGTGGACTATCACACTGTTGATGAAACACAGATATTGCATCGGGATTGAATACAACAGGCACCATGCGCACTTTCCTCCATGGGAGTAATGTCTCTAACAGTCTATGCTTTGATCGTTCCCTGGAAGACCAGTAGTAGTTTCCGATTAACATCTGGAGGCATTCAGTAATCTGTGGGCTATCAGAGTGTTGATGAAACACAGAAATTGCATCGGGATTGAATACAACAGTCACCATGCGCACTTTCCTCCATGGGAGTAATGTCTCAAACAGTCTACGTTTTGATCGTTCCCTGGAAGACCAGTAGTAGTTTACGATGCACATCTGGAGGCATTCTGTAATCCGTGGACAATCAGAGTGTTGATGAAACACAGAAATTGCATCGGGATTGAATACAACAGTCTTCATGCGCACTTTCCTCCATGGGAGTAATGTCTCAAACAGTCTACGTTTTGATCGTTCCCTGGAAGACCAGTAGTAGTTTACGATGCACATCTGGAGACAATCTTTAATCTGTGGACTATCAGAGTGTTGATGAAACACAGAAATTGCATCGGGATTGAATAAAACAGTCACCATGCGCACTTTCCTTCATGGGAAAAATGTCTCAAACATTCTACGCTTTGGTCTGTCCCCTGAAGGCCAGTAGTAGTTTTCGATGCACATCTGGAGGTATTCTGTAATCTGTGGCCTATCAGAGTGTTGATGAAACACAGAAATTGCATCGGGACTGAATACAACAGTCGCCATGCGCACTTTCCTCCATAAAAGTAATGTCTCAAATGGTCTACGCTTTGATCGTTTCCTGGAAGATCAGTAGTAGTTTCCGAAGCACGTCTGGAGGCATTCTATAATCTGTGGACTATCAGAGGAGTGTTGATGAAACACAGAAATTGCATCGGGATTGAATACAGCAGTCACCATGCGCACTTTCCTCCATGGGAGTAATGTCTGAAACAGTCTACGCTTTGATCGTTCCCTGGAAGACCAGTAGTAGTTTCCGATGCACGTCTGGAGGCATTCTGTTATCTGTGGACCTTAAAAGTGTTGATGAAAAACAGAAATTGCATCGGGATTGAATACAAGAGTCACCATGCGCACTTTTCTCCATGGGAATAATGTCTGAAACAGTCTACGCTTTGATTGTTCCCTGGAAGACCAGTAGTACTTTCCGATGCACATCCTGAGGCATTTTGTAATCTGTGGAGTATCTGAGTGTTGATGAAACACAGAAATTGCATCGGGATTGAATACAACAGTCACCATGCACACCTTCCTCAATGGGAGTAATGTCTCAAACAGTCTACGCTTTGATCGTTCCCTGGAAGACCAGTAGTAGTTTCCCATGCACATCTGGAGGCATTCTGTAATCTGTGGACCTTCCAACTATGGATTGAAACACAGAAATTGCCTCGGGATTGAATACAACAGTCACCATGCGCACTTTACTCCATGGGAGTAATGTCTCAAACAGTCTACGCTTTGATCGTTCCCAGGAAGACCAGTAGTAGTTACCGATCCACATCTGGAGGCATTATGTAACCTGTATACTAATAGAGTGTTGATGAAACACAGAAATTGCATCGGGATTGAATACACAGTCACCATGCGCACTCTCCGCCATGGGAGAAATGTCTCAATCAGTCTAAGATCTGATCGTTCCCTGGAAGACCAGTAGTAGTTTACGATGCACATCTGGAGACAATCTGTAATCTGTGGACTATCAGAGTGTTGATGAAACACAGAAAGTGCATCGGGATTGAATACAACAGTCACCACGCGCACTTTCCTCCATGGGAGTAATGTCTCAAACAGTCTACGCTTTGATCGTTCCCAGGAAGACCAGTAGTAGTTACCTATCCACATCTGGAGGCATTATGTAACCTGTATACTAACAGAGTGTTGATGAAACACAGAAATTGCATCGGGATTGAATACACAGTCACCATGCGCACTTTCCGCCATGGGAGAAATGTCTCAATCAGTCTAAGATCTGATCGTTCCCTGGAAGACCAGTAGTAGTTTACGATGCACATCTGGAGACAATCTGTAATCTGTGGACTATCAGAGTGTTGATGAAACACAGAAAGTGCATCGGGATTGAATACAACAGTCACCACGCGCACTTTCCTCCATGGGAGTAATGTCTCTAACAGTCTATGCTTTGATCGTTCCCTGGAAGACCAGTAGTAGTTTCCGATTAACATCTGGAGGCATTCAGTAATCTGTGGGCTATCAGAGTGTTGATGAAACACAGAAATTGCATCGGGATTGAATACAACAGTCACCATGCGCACTTTGCTCCATGGGAGTAATGTCTCAAACAGTCTACGTTTTGATCGTTCCCTGGAAGACCAGTAGTAGTTTACGATGCACATCTGGAGGCATTCTGTAATCCGTGGACAATCAGAGTGTTGATGAAACACAGAAATTGCATCGGGATTGAATACAACAGTCTTCATGCGCACTTTCCTCCATGGGAGTAATGTCTCAAACAGTCTACGTTTTGATCGTTCCCTGGAAGACCAGTAGTAGTTTACGATGCACATCTGGAGACAATCTTTAATCTGTGGACTATCAGAGTGTTGATGAAACACAGAAATTGCATCGGGATTGAATAAAACAGTCACCATGCGCACTTTCCTTCATGGGAAAAATGTCTCAAACATTCTACGCTTTGGTCTGTCCCCTGAAGGCCAGTAGTAGTTTTCGATGCACATCTGGAGGTATTCTGTAATCTGTGGCCTATCAGAGTGTTGATGAAACACAGAAATTGCATCGGGACTGAATACAACAGTCGCCATGCGCACTTTCCTCCATAAAAGTAATGTCTCAAATGGTCTACGCTTTGATCGTTTCCTGGAAGATCAGTAGTAGTTTCCGAAGCACGTCTGGAGGCATTCTATAATCTGTGGACTATCAGAGGAGTGTTGATGAAACACAGAAATTGCATCGGGATTGAATACAGCAGTCACCATGCGCACTTTCCTCCATGGGAGTAATGTCTGAAACAGTCTACGCTTTGATCGTTCCCTGGAAGACCAGTAGTAGTTTCCGATGCACGTCTGGAGGCATTCTGTTATCTGTGGACCTTAAAAGTGTTGATGAAAAACAGAAATTGCATCGGGATTGAATACAAGAGTCACCATGCGCACTTTTCTCCATGGGAATAATGTCTGAAACAGTCTACGCTTTGATTGTTCCCTGGAAGACCAGTAGTACTTTCCGATGCACATCCTGAGGCATTTTGTAATCTGTGGAGTATCTGAGTGTTGATGAAACACAGAAATTGCATCGGGATTGAATACAACAGTCACCATGCACACCTTCCTCAATGGGAGTAATGTCTCAAACAGTCTACGCTTTGATCGTTCCCTGGAAGACCAGTAGTAGTTTCCCATGCACATCTGGAGGCATTCTGTAATCTGTGGACCTTCCAACTATGGATTGAAACACAGAAATTGCCTCGGGATTGAATACAACCGTCACCATGCGCACTTTACTCCATGGGAGTAATGTCTCAAACAGTCTACGCTTTGATCGTTCCCAGGAAGACCAGTAGTAGTTACCGATCCACATCTGGAGGCATTATGTAACCTGTATACTAACAGAGTGTTGATGAAACACAGAAATTGCATCGGGATTGAATACACAGTCACCATGCGCACTTTCCGCCATGGGAGAAATGTCTCAATCAGTCTAAGATCTGATCGTTCCCTGGAAGACCAGTAGTAGTTTACGATGCACATCTGGAGACAATCTGTAATCTGTGGACTATCAGAGTGTTGATGAAACACAGAAAGTGCATCGGGATTGAATACAACAGTCACCACGCGCACTTTCCACCATGGGAGAAATGTCTCTAACAGTCTACGCTTTGATCGTTCCCTGGAAGACCAGTAGTAGTTTCCGATGCACATCTGGAGGCATTCTGTAATCTGTGGACTATAAGAGTGTTGATGAAACACAGAAATTGCATCGGGATTGAATAAAGCCGTCACCATGCACACCTTCCTCCATGGAAGTAATGTCTCTAACAGTCTACGCTTTGATAATTCCCTGGAAGACCAGTAGCAGTTTCTAATGCACATCTGGAGGCATTCTGTAATCTGTGGACTATCTGAGTGTTGATCAAACAAAAAAATTACATCGGGATTGAATACAACAGTCACCATGCGCACTTTCCTTCATGGGAAAAATGTCTCAAACATTCTACGCTTTGATCGTTCCCTTGAAGGCCAGTAGTAGTTTCCGATGCACATCTGGAGGCATTTAGTAATCTGTGGACTATCAGAGTGTTGATGAAACACAGAAATTGCATCGGGACTGAATACAACAGTCACCATGCGCACTTTCCTCCATGGGAGTAATGTCTCAAACAGTCTACTCTTTGATCGTTCTCTGGAAGACCAGTAGTAGTTTCCGAAGCAAGTCTGGAGGCATTCTGAAATCTGTGGACTATCAGAGTGTTGATGAAACACAGAAATTGCATCGGGATTGAATACAACAGTCACCATGCGCTCTTTCCTCCATGGTGGTAATGTCTCAAACAGTCTACGTTTTGATCGTTCCCTGGAACACCAGTAGTAGTTTACGATGCACATCTGGAGGCATTCTGTAGTCTGTGGACTATCACACTGTTGATGAAACACAGATATTGCATCGGGATTGAATGCAACAGGCACCATGCGCACTTTCCTCCATGGGAGTAATGTCTCTAACAGTCTATGCTTTGATCGTTCCCTGGAAGACCAGTAGTAGTTTCCGATTAACATCTGGAGGCATTCAGTAATCTGTGGGCTATCAGAGTGTTGATGAAACACAGAAATTGTATCGGGATTGAATACAACAGTCGCCATGCGCACTTTCCTCCATGGGAGTAATGTCTCAAACAGTCTACGTTTTGATCGTTCCCTGGAAGACCAGTAGTAGTTTACGATGCACATCTGGAGGCATTCTGTAATCCGTGGACAATCAGAGTGTTGATGAAACACAGAAATTGCATCGGGATTGAATACAACAGTCTTCATGCGCACTTTCCTCCATGGGAGTAATGTCTCAAACAGTCTACGTTTTGATCGTTCCCTGGAAGACCAGTAGTAGTTTACGATGCACATCTGGAGACAATCTTTAATCTGTGGACTATCAGAGTGTTGATGAAACACAGAAATTGCATCGGGATTGAATAAAACAGTCACCATGCGCACTTTACTTCATGGGAAAAATGTCTCAAACATTCTACGCTTTGGTCTGTCCCCTGAAGGCCAGTAGAAGTTTTCGATGCACATCTGGAGGTATTCTGTAATCTGTGGCCTAACAGAGTGTTGATGAAACACAGAAATTGCATCGGGACTGAATACAACAGTCGCCATGCGCACTTTCCTCCATAAAAGTAATGTCTCAAATGGTCTACGCTTTGATCGTTTCCTGGAAGATCAGTAGTAGTTTCCGAAGCACGTCTGGAGGCATTCTATAATCTGTGGACTATCAGAGGAGTGTTGATGAAACACAGAAATTGCATCGGGATTGAATACAGCAGTCACCATGCGCACTTTCCTCCATGGGAGTAATGTCTGAAACAGTCTACGCTTTGATCGTTCCCTGGAAGACCAGTAGTAGTTTCCGATGCACGTCTGGAGGCATTCTGTTATCTGTGGACCTTAAAAGTGTTGATGAAAAACAGAAATTCCATCGGGATTGAATACAACAGTCACCATGCGCACTTTTCTCCATGGGAATAATGTCTGAAACAGTCTACGCTTTGATTGTTCCCTGGAAGACCAGTAGTACTTTCCGATGCACATCCTGAGGCATTTTGTAATCTGTGGAGTATCTGAGTGTTGATGAAACACAGAAATTGCATCGGGATTGAATACAACAGTCACCATGCACACCTTCCTCAATGGGAGTAATGTCTCAAACAGTCTACGCTTTGATCGTTCCCTGGAAGACCAGTAGTAGTTTCCCATGCACATCTGGAGGCATTCTGTAATCTGTGGACCTTCCAACTATGGATTGAAACACAGAAATTGCCTCGGGATTGAATACAACAGCCACCATGCGCACTTTACTCCATGGGAGTAATGTCTCAAACAGTCTACGCTTTGATCGTTCCCAGGAAGACCAGTAGTAGTTACCGATCCACATCTGGAGGCATTCTGTAACCTGTATACTAACAGAGTGTTGATGAAACACAGATATTGCATCGGGATTGAATACAACAGTCACCATGCGCACTTTCCGCCATGGGAGAAATGTCTCAATCAGTCTAAGATCTGATCGTTCCCTGGAAGACCAGTAGTAGTTTACGATGCACATCTGGAGACAATCTGTAATCTGTGGACTATCAGAGTGTTGATGAAACACAGAAATTGCATCGGGATTGAATACAACAGTCACCACGTGCACTTTCCACCATGGGAGAAATGTCTCTAACAGTCTACGCTTTGATCGTTCCCTGGAAGACCAGTAGTAGTTTACGATGCACATCTGGAGACAATCTGTAATCTGTGGACTATCAGAGTGTTGATGAAACACAGAAATTGCATCGGGATTGAATACAACAGTCACCACGCGCACTTTCCTCCATGGGAGTAATGTCTGAAACAGTCTACGCTTTGATCGTTCCCTGGAAGACCAGTAGTAGTTTCCGATGCACGTCTGGAGGCATTCTGTTATCTGTGGACCTTAAAAGTGTTGATGAAAAACAGAAATTCCATCGGGATTGAATACAACAGTCACCATGCGCACTTTTCTCCATGGGAATAATGTCTGAAACAGTCTACGCTTTGATTGTTCCCTGGAAGACCAGTAGTACTTTCCGATGCACATCCTGAGGCATTTTGTAATCTGTGGAGTATCTGAGTGTTGATGAAACACAGAAATTGCATCGGGATTGAATACAACAGTCACCATGCACACCTTCCTCAATGGGAGTAATGTCTCAAACAGTCTACGCTTTGATCGTTCCCTGGAAGACCAGTAGTAGTTTCCCATGCACATCTGGAGGCATTCTGTAATCTGTGGACCTTCCAACTATGGATTGAAACACAGAAATTGCCTCGGGATTGAATACAACAGCCACCATGCGCACTTTACTCCATGGGAGTAATGTCTCAAACAGTCTACGCTTTGATCGTTCCCAGGAAGACCAGTAGTAGTTACCGATCCACATCTGGAGGCATTCTGTAACCTGTATACTAACAGAGTGTTGATGAAACACAGATATTGCATCGGGATTGAATACAACAGTCACCATGCGCACTTTCCGCCATGGGAGAAATGTCTCAATCAGTCTAAGATCTGATCGTTCCCTGGAAGACCAGTAGTAGTTTACGATGCACATCTGGAGACAATCTGTAATCTGTGGACTATCAGAGTGTTGATGAAACACAGAAATTGCATCGGGATTGAATACAACAGTCACCACGTGCACTTTCCACCATGGGAGAAATGTCTCTAACAGTCTACGCTTTGATCGTTCCCTGGAAGACCAGTAGTAGTTTACGATGCACATCTGGAGACAATCTGTAATCTGTGGACTATCAGAGTGTTGATGAAACACAGAAATTGCATCGGGATTGAATACAACAGTCACCACGCGCACTTTCCACCATGGGAGAAATGTCTCTAACAGTCTACGCTTTGATCGTTCCCTTGAAGGCCAGTAGTAGTTTCCGATGCACATCTGGAGGCATTTAGTAATCTGTGGACTATCAGAGTGTTGATGAAACACAGAAATTGCATCGGGACTGAATACAACAGTCACCATGCGCACTTTCCTCCATGGGAGTAATGTCTCAAACAGTCTACTCTTTGATCGTTCTCTGGAAGACCAGTAGTAGTTTCCGAAGCAAGTCTGGAGGCATTCTGAAATCTGTGGACTATCAGAGTGTTGATAAAACACAGAAATTGCATCGGGATTGAATACAACAGTCACCATGCGCTCTTTCCTCCATGGTGGTAATGTCTCAAACAGTCTACGTTTTGATCGTTCCCTGGAAGACCAGTAGTAGTTTACGATGCACATCTGGAGGCATTCTGTAGTCTGTGGACTATCACACTGTTGATGAAACACAGAAATTGCATCGGGATTGAATACAACAGGCACCATGCGCATTTTCCTCCATGGGAGTAATGTCTCTAACAGTCTATGCTTTGATCGTTCCCTGGAAGACCAGTAGTAGTTTCCGATTAACATCTGGAGGCATTCTGTAATCTGTGGGCTATCAGAGTGTTTATGAAACACAGAAATTGCATCGGGATTGAATACAACAGTCACCATGCGCACTTTCCTCCATGGGAGTAATGTCTCAAACAGTCTACGTTTTGATCGTTCCCTGGAAGACCAGTAGTAGTTTACGATGCACATCTGGAGGCATTCTGTAATCCGTGGACTATCAGAGTGTTGATGAAACACAGAAATTGCATCGGGATTGAATACAACAGTCTTCATGCGCACTTTCCTCCATGGGAGTAATGTCTCAAACAGTCTACGTTTTGATCGTTCCCTGGAAGACCAGTAGTAGTTTACGATGCACATCTGGAGACAATCTGTAATCTGTGGACTATCAGAGTGTTGATGAAACACAGAAATTGCATCGGGATTGAATACAACAGTCACCACGCGCACTTTCCACCATGGGAGAAATGTCTCTAACAGTCTACGCTTTGATCGTTCCCTGGAAGACCAGGAGTAGTTTCCGATGCACATCTGGAGGCAATCTGTAATCTGTGGAGTATCTGAGTGTTGATGAAACACAGAAATTGCATCGGGATTGAATACAACAGTCACCATGCACACCTTCCTCAATGGGAGTAATGTCTCAAACAGTCTACGCTTTGATCGTTCCCTGGAAGACCAGTAGTAGTTTCCCATGCACATCTGGAGGCATTCTGTAATCTGTGGACCTCCCAACTATAGATTGAAACACAGAAATTGCCTCGGGATTGAATACAACAGTCACCATGCGCACTTTCCACCATGGGAGAAATGTCTCTAACAGTCTACGTTTTGATCGTTCCCTGGAAGACCAGTAGTAGTTTCTGATGCACATCTGGAGGCATTCTGTAACCTGTATACTACCAGAGTGTTGATGAAACACAGAAATTGCATCGGGATTGAACACAACTGTCACCATGCGCACTTTCCGCCATGGGAGAAATGTCTCAATCAGTCTAAGATCTGATCGTTCCCTGGAAGACCAGTAGTAGTTTCCGATGCACATCTGGAGGCATTCTGTAATCTGTGGAGTATCAGAGTGTTGATGAAACACAGATATTGCATGGGGATTGAATACAACAGTCACCATGCACACCTTCCTCAATGGGAGTAATGTCTCAAACAGTCTACGCTTTGATCGTTCCCTGGAAGACCAGTAGTAGTTTCCCATGCACATCAGGAGGCATTCAGTAATCTGTGGACCTTCCAACTATGGATTGAAACACAGAAATTGCCTCGGGATTGAATAAAACAGTCACCATGCGCACTTTACTCCATGGGAGAAATGTCTCAAACAGTCTACGCTTTGATCGTTCCCAGGAAGACCAGTAGTAGTTACCGATCCACATCTGGAGGCATTCTGTAACCTGTATACTAACAGAGTGTTGATGAAACACAGAAATTGCATCGGGATTGAATACAACAGTCACCATGCACACCTTCCTCAATGGGAGTAATGTCTCAAACAGTCTACGCTTTGATCGTTCCCTGGAAGACCAGTAGTAGTTTCCCATGCACATCTGGAGGCATTCTGTAATCTGTGGCCCTTCCAACTATGGATTGAAACACAGAAATTGCCTCGGGATTGAATACAACAGTCACCATGCGCACTTTACTCCATGGGAGTAATGTCTCAAACAGTCTACGCTTTGATCGTTCCCAGGAAAACCAGTAGTAGTTACCGATCCACATCTGGAGGCATTCTGTAACCTGTATACTAACAGAGTGTTGATGAAACACAGAAATTGCATCGGGATTGAATACAACAGTCACCATGCGCACTTTCCGCCATGGCAGAAATGTCTCAATCAGTCTAAGACCTGATCGTTCCCTGGAAGACCAGTAGTAGTTTACGATGCACATCTGGAGACAATCTGTAATCTGTGGACTATCAGAGTGTTGATGAAACACAGAAATTGCATCGGGATTGAATACAACAGTCACCACGCGCACTTTCCCCCATGGGAGAAATGTCTCTAACAGTCTACGCTTTGATCGTTCCCTGGAAGACCAGTAGTAGTTTCCGATGCACATCTGGAGGCATTCTGTAATCTGTGGACTATCAGTGTGTTGATGAAACACAGAAATTGCATCGGGATTGAATAAAGCCGTCACCATGCACACTTTCCTCCATGGAAGTAATGTCTCTAACAGTCTACGCTTTGATAATTCCCTGGAAGACCAGTAGCAGTTTTTAATGCACATCTGGAGGCATTCTGTAATCTGTGGACTATCTGAGTGTTGATCAAACAAAAAAATTACAATGGGATTGAATACAACAGTCACCATGCGCACTTTCCTTCATGGGAAAAATGTCTCAAACATTCTACGCTTTGATCGTTCCCTTGAAGGCCAGTAGTAGTTTCCGATGCACATCTGGAGGCATTCAGTAATCTGTGGACTATCAGAGTGTTGATGATACACAGAAATTGCATCCGGACTGAATACAATAGTCACCATGCGCACTTTCCTCCATGGGAGTAATGTCTCAAACGGTCTACTCTTTGATCGTTCTCTGGAAGACCAGTAGTAGTTTCCGAAGCAAGTCTGGAGGCATTCTGAAATCTGTGGACTGTCAGAGTGTTGATGAAACACAGAAATTGCATCGGGATTGAATACAACAATCACCATGCGATCTTTCCTACATGGCGGTAATGTCTCAAACAGTCTACGTTTTGATCGTTCCCTGGAAGACCAGTAGTAGTTTACGATGCACATCTGGAGGCATTCTGTAGTCTGTGGACTATCACACTGTTGATGAAACACAGAAATTGCATCGGGATTGAATACAACAGGCACCATGCGCACTTTCCTCCATGGGAGTAATGTCTCTAACAGTCTATGCTTTGATCGTTCCCTGGAAGACCAGTAGTAGTTTCCGATTAACATCTGGAGGCATTCTGTAATCTGTGGGCTATGAGAGTGTTGATGAAACAAAGAAATTGAATCGGGATTGAATACAACAGGCACCATGCGCACTTTCCTCCATGGGAGTAATGTCTCAAACAGGCTATTCTTTGATCGTTCCCTGGAAGACCAGTAGTAGTTCCCGATGCACATCTGGAGGCAGACTGTAATCTGTGGACTATCAGAGTAATGATGAAACACAGCAATTGCATCGTGATTGAATACAGCCGTCACCATGCGCACTTTCCTCCATGGAAGTAATGTCTCTAACAGTCTATGCTTTGATCGTTCCCTGGAAGACCAGAAGTAGTTCCCGATGCACATCTGGAGGCATTCTGTAACCTGTGGACTATCAGAGTGTTGATGAAACTCAGAAAATGCATCGGGATTGAGTAAAACAGTCACCATGTGCACTTTCCTCCATGTGAGTAATTCTAATACAGGCTACGCTTTGATCGTTCACTGGAAGACCAGTAGTAATTTCCGATGCACATCTGGAGGCATTCTGTAATCCGTGGACTATCGGAGTGTTGATGAAACACAGAAATTGCATCGGGATTGAATACAACAGCCTTCATGCGCACTTTCCTCCATGGGAGTAATGTCTCAAACAGTCTACGTTTTGATCGTTCCCTGGAAGACCAGTAGTAGTTTACGATGCACATCTGGAAACAATCTGTAATCTGTGGACTATCAGAGTGTTGATGAAACACAGAAATGTCATCGGGATTGAATACAACAGTCACCACGCGCACTTTCCACCATGGGAGAAATGTCTATAACAGTCTACGCTTTGATCGTTCCCTGGAAGACCAGTAGTAGTTTCCGATGCACATCTGGAGGCATTCTGTAATCTGTGGACTATCAGAGTGTTGATGAAACACAGAAATTGCATCGGGATTGAATAAAGCCGTCACCATGCGCACTTTCCTCCATGGAAGTAATGTCTCTAACAGTCTACGCTTTGATAATTCCCTGGAAGACCAGTAGCAGTTTCTAATGCAGATCTGGAGGGATTCTGTAATCTGTGGACTATCTGAGTGTTGATCAAACAAAAAAATTACATCGGGATTAAATACAACAGTCACCATGCACACTTTCTTTCATGGGAAAAATGTCTCAAACATTCTACGCTTTGATCGTTCCCTTGAAGGCCAGTAGTAGTTTCCGATGCACATCTGGAGGTATTCTGTAATCTGTGGCCTATCAGAGTGTTGATGAAACACAGAAATTGCATCGGGATTGAATACAACAGTCACCATGCGCACTTTCCTCCATGGTAGTAATGTCTCAAACAGTCTACGTTTTGATCGTTCCCCGGAAGACCAGTAGTAGTTTACGATGCACATCAGGAGACAATCTGTAATCTGTGGACTATCAGAGTGTTCATGAAACACAGAAATTGCATCGGGATTGAATACAACAGTCACCACGCGCACTTTCCACCATGGGAGAAATGTCTCTAACAGTCTACACTTTGATCGTTCCCTGGAAGACCATTAGTAGTTTCCGATGCACATCTGGAGGTATTCTGTAATCTGTGGAGTATCAGAGTGTTGATGAAACACAGAAATTGCATCGGGATTGAATACAACAGTCACCATACGCACTTTCCTCCATGGGGGTAAATCTCAAACAGTCTACGCTTTTATCGTTCCGTGGAAGACCAGTAGTAGTTTACGATGCACATCTGGAGGCATTGTGTAGTCTGTGGACCATCAGACTTTTGATGAAACACAGATATTGCATCGGGATTCAATACAACAGGCACCATGCGCACTTTCCTCCATGGGAGTAATGTCTCAAACAGTCTACGCTTTGATCGTTCCCTGGAAGACCAACGTTAGTTTCCGATGCACATCTGGAGACATTCTGTAATCTGTGGAGTATCTGAGTGTTGTTGAAACACAGAATATGGAACAGGATTGAATACAACAGTCACCATGCGCACCTTCCTCCATGGGAGTAATGTCTCAAATAGTTTACGCTTTGATCGTTCGTTGGAAGACCAGAAGTATGTTCCGATGCACATCTGGAGGCATTTTGTAATCTGTGGACCATCAGAGTGTTGATGAAACACAGAAATAGCATCGGGATTGAATACAACAGTCACCATGCGCACTTTCCTCCATGGGGGTAATTCTCAAACAGTCTACGCTTTTATCGTTCCGTGGAAGACCAGAAGTAATTTCCGATGCACATCTGGAGGCATTCTGTAATCTGTGGACTATCAGAGTGTTGATGAAACTCAGAAAATGCATCGGGATTGAGTAAAACAGTCACCATGTGCACTTTCCTCCATGTGAGTAATTCTAATACAGGCTACGCATTGATCGTTCCCTGGAAGACCAGTAGTAGTTTCCGATGCACATCTGGAGGCATTCTGTAATCCGTGGACTATCAGAGTGTCGAAGAAACACAGAAATTGCATCGGGATTGAATACAACAGTCTTCATGCGCACTTTCCTTTATGGGAGTAATGTCTCAAACAGTCTACGTTTTGATCGTTCCCTGGAAGACCAGTAGTAGTTTACGATGCACATCTGGAGACAATCTGTAATCTGTGGACTATCAGAGTGTTGATGAAACACAGAAATTGCATCGGGATTGAATACAACAGTCACCATGCGCACTTTCCGCCATGGGAGAAATGTCTCAATCAGTCTAAGATCTGATCGTTCCCTGGAAGACCAGTAGTAATTTACGATGCACATCTGGAGACAATCTGTAATCTGTGGACTATCAGAGTGTTTAATGAAACACAGAAATTGCATCGGGATTGAATACAACAGTCACCACGCGCACTTTCCACCATGGGAGAAACGTCTCTAACAGTCTACGCTTTGATCGTTCCCTGGAAGACCAGTAGTAGTTTCCGATGCACATCTGGAGGCATTCTGGAATCTGTGGAGTATCTGAGTGCTGATGAAACACAGAAATTGCATCGGGATTGAATACAACAGTCACCCTGCACACCTTCCTCAATGGGAGTAATGTCTCAAACAATCTACGCTTTGATCGTTCCCTGGAAGACCAGTAGTAGTTTCCGATGCACATCTGGAGGCATTCTGTAATCTGTGGACTATCAGTGTGTTGATGAAACACAGAAATTGCATCGGGATTGAATAAAGCCGTCACCATGCACACTTTCCTCCATGGAAGTAATGTCTCTAACAGTCTACGCTTTGATAATTCCCTGGAAGACCAGTAGCAGTTTTTAATGCACATCTGGAGGCATTCTGTAATCTGTGGACTATCTGAGTGTTGATCAAACAAAAAAATTACAATGGGATTGAATACAACAGTCACCATGCGCACTTTCCTTCATGGGAAAAATGTCTGAAACATTCTACGCTTTGATCGTTCCCTGGAAGGCCAGTAGTAGTTTCAGATGCACATCTGGAGGCATTCAGTAATCTGTGGACTAACAGAGTGTTGATGAAACACAGAAATTGCATCAGGACTAAATACAATAGTCACCATGCGTACTTTCCTCCATGGGAGTAATGTCTCAAACAGTCTACTCTTTGATCGTTCTCTGGAAGACCACTAGTAGTTTCCGAAGCAAGTCTGGAGGCATTCTGAAATCTGTGGACTGTCAGAGTGTTGATGAAACACAGAAATTGCATCGGGATTGAATACAACAATCACCATGCGATCTTTCCTACATGGTGGTAATGTCTAAAACAGTCTACGTTTTGATCGTTCCCTGGAAGACCAGTAGTAGTTTACGATGCACATCTGGAGGCATTCTGTAGTCTGTGGACTATCACACTGTTGATGAAACACAGAAATTGCATCGGGATTGAATACAACAGGCACCATGCCACTTTCCTCCATGGGAGTAATGTCTCTAACAGTCTATGCTTTGATCGTTCCCTGGAAGACTAGTAGTAGTTTCCGATTAACATCTGGAGGCATTCTGTAATCTGTGGGCTATGAGAGTGTTGATGAAACAAAGAAATTGAATCGGGATTGAATACAACAGGCACCATGCGCACTTTCCTCCATGGGAGTAATGTCTCAAACAGGCTATTCTTTGATCGTTCCCTGGAAGACCAGTAGTAGTTCCCGATGCACATCTGGAGGCAGTCTGTAATCTGTGGACTATCAGAGTAATGATGAAACACAGCAATTGCATCGGGATTGAATACAGCCGTCACCATGCGCACTTTCCTCCATGGAAGTAATGTCTCTAACAGTCTATGCTTTGATCGTTCCCTGGAAGACCAGAAGTAGTTTCCGATGCACATCTGGAGGCATTCTGTAATCTGTGGACTATCAGAGTGTTGATGATACTCAGAAAATGCATCGGGATTGAGTAAAACAGTCACCATGTGCATTTTCCTCCATGTGAGTAATTCTAATACAGGCTACGCTTTGATCGTTCCCTGGAAGACCAGTAGTAATTTCCGATGCACATCTGGAGGCTTTCTGTAATCCGTGGACTATCAGAGTGTTGATGAAACACATAAATGTCATCGGGATTGAATACAACAGTCACCACGCGCACTTTCCACCATGGGAGAAATGTCTCTAACAGTCTACGCTTTGATCGTTCCCTGGAAGACCAGTAGTAGTTTCCGATGCACATCTGGAGGCATTCTGTAATCTGTGGACTATCAGAGTGTTGATGAAACACAGAAATTGCATCGGGATTGAATAAAGCCGTCACCATGCGCTTTTTCCTCCATGGAAGTAATGTCTCTAACAGGCTACGCTTCGATAATTCCCTGGAAGACCAGTAGCAGTTTCTAATGCACGTCTGGAGGCATTCTGTAATCTGTGGACTATCTGAGTGTTGATCAAACAAAAAAATTACATCGGGATTGAATACAACAGTCACCATGCGCACTTTCTTTCATGGGAAAAATGTCTCAAACATTCTACGCTTTGATCGTTCCCTTGAAGGCCAGTAGTAGTTTCCGATGCACATCTGGAGGTATTCTGTAATCTGTGGCCTATCAGAGTGTTGATGAAAAACAGAAATTGCATCGGGATTGAATACAACAGTCACCATGCGCACTTTCCTCCATGGGAGTAATGTCTCAAACAGTCTACGTTTTGATCGTTCCCCGGAAGACCAGTAGTAGTTTACGATGCACATCAGGAGACAATCTGTAATCTGTGGACTATCAGAGTGTTGATGAAACACAGAAATTGCATCGGGATTGAATACAACAGTCACCACGCGCACTTTCCACCATGGGAGAAATGTCTCTAACAGTCTACGCTTTGATCGTTCCCTGGAAGACCAGTAGTAGTATCCGATGCACATCTGGAGGTATTCTGTAATCTGTGGAGTATCAGAGTGTTGATGAAACACAGAAATTGCATCGGGATTGAATACAACAGTCACCATGCGCACTTTCCTCCATGGGGGTAATTCTCAAACAGTCTACGCTTTTATCGTTCCGTGGAAGACCAGTAGTAGTTTACAAAGCACATCCTGAGGCATTCTGTAGTCTGTGGACCATCAGACTGTTGATGAAACACAGATATTGCATCGGGATTGAATACAACAGGCACCATGCGCACTTTCCTCCATGGGAGTAATGTCTCAAACAGTCTACGCTTTGATCGTTCCCTGGAAGACCAACGTTAGTTTCCGATGCACATCTGGAGACATTCTGTAATCTGTGGAGTATCTGAGTGTTGATGAAACACAGAATATGGAACAGGATTGAGTACAACAGTCACCATGCGCACCTTCCTCCATGGGAGTAATGTCTCAAATAGTTTACGCTTTGATCGTTCGCTGGAAGACCAGAAGTATGTTCCAATGCACATCTGGAGGCATTTTGTAATCTGTGGACTATCACAGTGTTGTTGAAACACAGAAAGAGCATCGGGATTGAATACAACAGTCACCATGCGCACTTTCCTCCATGGGGGTAATTCTCAAACAGTCTACGCTTTTATCGTTCCGTGGAAGACCAGAAGTAGTTTCCGATGCACATCTGGAGGCATTCTGTAATCTGTGGACTATCAGAGTGTTGATGAAACTCAGAAAATGCATCGGGATTGAGTAAAACAGTCACCATGTGCACTTTCCTCCATGTGAGTAATTCTAATACAGGCTACGCATTGATCGTTCCCTGGAAGACCAGTAGTAGTTTCCGATGCACATCTGGAGGCATTCTGTAATCCGTGGACTATCTGAGTGTTGATCAAACAAAAAAATTACATCGGGATTGAATACAACAGTCACCATGCGCACTTTCTTTCATGGGAAAAATGTCTCAAACATCCTACGGTTTGATCGTTCCCTTGGAGGCCAGTAGTAGTTTCCGATGCACATCTGGAGGTATTCTGTAATCTGTGGCCTATCAGAGTGTTGATGAAACACAGAAATTGCATCGGGATTAAATACAACAGTCACCATGCGCACTTTCCTCCATGGGAGTAATGTCTCAAACAGTCTACGTTTTGATCGTTCCCTGGAAGACCAGTAGTAGTTTACGATGCACATCAGGACACAATCTGTAATCTGTGGACTATCAGAGTGTTGATGAAACACAGAAATTGCATCGGGATTGAATACAACAGTCACCACGCGCACTTTCCACCATGGGAGAAATGTCTCTAACAGTCTACGCTTTGATCGTTCCCTGGAAGACCAGTAGTAGTTTCCGATGCACATCTGGAGGTATTCTGTAAACTGTGGAGTATCAGAGTGTTGATGAAACACAGAAATTGCATCGGCATTGAATACAACACTCACTATGTGCACTTTCCTCCATGGGAGTAATGTCTCTAACAGTCCACGCTTTGATCATTCCCTGGAAGACCAGTAGTAGTTTCCGATGCACATCTGGAGGCATTCTGTAATCTGTGGACTATCTGAGTGTTGATGAAACACAGAAATAGCGTCGGGATTGAATACACCAATCACCATGCGCACTTTTCTCCATGGAAGTAATGTCTCAAACAGTCTACGCTTTGATCGTTCCCTTGAAGACTAGTAGTAGTTTCCGATGCACATCTGGAGGCATTCTGTAACCTGTGGACTATGAGAGTGTTGATGAAACACAGAAATGGCATCGGGATTCAATACAACAGTCACCATGCGCACTTTCCTCCATGGGAGTATTGTCTCAGACAGTCTACACTTTGGTCGTTCCCAGGAAGACCAGTAGTAGTTTCCGATGCACATCTGGAGGCATTCTGTAATCTGTGGACTATCAGAGTGGTGAAACACAGAAAATGCATCGGGATTGAGTAAAACAGTCACCATGTGCACTTTCCTCCATGTGAGTAATTCTCATACAGGCTAAGCTTTGATCGTTCCCTGGAAGACCCGTAGTAGGTTCCGATGCACATCTGGAGGCATTCTGTAATCTGTGGACTATCAGACTGTTGATGAAACACAGAAATTGCATCGGGATTGAATACAACAGTCACCATGCGCACTTTCCTCCATGGGAGTAATGTCTCAAACAGTCTACGTTTTGATCGTTCCCCGGAAGACCAGTAGTAGTTTACGATGCACATCAGGAGACAATCTGTAATCTGTGGACTATCAGAGTGTTGATGAAACACAGAAATTGCATCGGGATTGAATACAACAGTCACCACGCGCACTTTCCACCATGGGAGAAATGTCTCTAACAGTCTACGCTTTGATCGTTCCCTGGAAGACCAGTAGTAGTATCCGATGCACATCTGGAGGTATTCTGTAATCTGTGGAGTATCAGAGTGTTGATGAAACACAGAAATTGCATCGGGATTGAATACAACAGTCACCATGCGCACTTTCCTCCATGGGGGTAATTCTCAAACAGTCTACGCTTTTATCGTTCCGTGGAAGACCAGTAGTAGTTTACAATGCACATCTGGAGGCATTCTGTAGTCTGTGGACCATCAGACTGTTGATGAAACACAGATATTGCATCGGGATTCAATACAACAGGCACCATGCGCACTTTCCTCCATGGGAGTAATGTCTCAAACAGTCTACGCTTTGATCGTTCCCTGGAAGACCAACGTTAGTTTCCGATGCACATCTGGAGACATTCTGTAATCTGTGGAGTATCTGAGTGTTGATGAAACACAGAATATGGAACAGGATTGAATACAACAGTCACCATGCGCACTTTCCTCCATGGGGGTAATTCTCAAACAGTCTACGCTTTTATCGTTCCGTGGAAGACCAGAAGTAGTTTCCGATGCACATCTGGAGGCATTCTGTAATCTGTGGACTATCAGAGTGTTGATGAAACTCAGAAAATGCATCGGGATTGAGTAAAAAAGTCACCATGTGCACTTTCCTCCATGTGAGTAATTCTAATACAGGCTACGCATTGATCGTTCCCTGGAAGACCAGTAGTAGTTTCCGATGCACATCTGGAGGCATTCTGTAATCCGTGGACTATCAGAGTGTCGAAGAAACACAGAAATTGCATCGGGATTGAATACAACAGTCTTCATGCGCACTTTCCTTTATGGGAGTAATGTCTCAAACAGTCTACGTTCTGATCGTTCCCTGGAAGACCAGTAGTAGTTTACGATGCACATCTGGAGGCATTCTGTAATCCGTGGACTATCAGAGTGTTGATGAAACACAGAAATTGCATCGGGATTGAATACAACAGTCTTCATGCGCACTTTCCTCCATGGGAGTAATGTCTCAAACAGTCTACGTTTTGATCGTTCCCTGGAAGACCAGTAGTAGTTTCCGATGCACATCTGGAGGCATTCTGTAATCTGTGGACTATCAGAGTGTTGATGAAACACAGAAAATGAATCGGGATTGAATACAACATTCTCCATGCGCAGTTCCCCCCATAGGAGTAATGTCTCAAACAGTCTACGCTTTGATCGTTCAGTGGAAGACCAGTGGTAGTTTCAACTGCACATCTGGAGGCCTTCTGTAATCTGTGGACTATCTGAGTGTTGATCAAACAAAAAAATTACATCGGGATTGAATACAACAGTCACCATGCGCACTTTCTTTCATGGGAAAAATGTCTCAAACATCCTACGCTTTGATCGGTCCCTTGAAGGCCAGTAGTAGTTTCCGATGCACATCTGGAGGTATTCTGTAATCTGTGGCCTATCAGAGTGTTGATGAAACACAGAAATTGCATCGGGATTAAATACAACAGTCACCATGCGCACTTTCCTCCATGGGAGTAATGTCTCAAACAGTCTACGTTTTGATCGTTCCCTGGAAGACCAGTAGTAGTTTACGATGCACATCAGGAGACAATCTGTAATCTGTGGACTATCAGAGTGTTGATGAAACACAGAAATTGCATCGGGATTGAATACAACAGTCACCACGCGCACTTTCCACCATGGGAGAAATGTCTCTAACAGTCTACGCTTTGATCGTTCCCTGGAAGACCAGTAGTAGTTTCCGATGCACATCTGGAGGTATTCTGTAAACCGTGGAGTATCAGAGTGTTGATGAAACACAGAAATTGCATCGGCATTGAATACAACACTCACTATGTGCACTTTCCTCCATGGGAGTAATGTCTCTAACAGTCCACGCTTTGATCATTCCCTGGAAGACCAGTAGTAGTTTCCGATGCACATCTGGAGGCATTCTGTAATCTGTGGACTATCTGAGTGTTGATGAAACACAGAAATAGCGTCGGGATTGAATACACCAATCACCATGCGCACTTTTCTCCATGGAAGTAATGTCTCAAACAGTCTACGCTTTGATCGTTCCCTTGAAGACTAGTAGTAGTTTCCGATGCACATCTGGAGGCATTCTGTAACCTGTGGACTATGAGAGTGTTGATGAAACACAGAAATGGCATCGGGATTCAATACAACAGTCACCATGCGCACTTTCCTCCATGGGAGTATTGTCTCAGACAGTCTACACTTTGGTCGTTCCCAGGAAGACCAGTAGTAGTTTCCGATGCACATCTGGAGGCATTCTGTAATCTGTGGACTATCAGAGTGGTGATGAAACACAGAAAATGCATCGGGTTGAGTAAAACAGTCACCATGTGCACTTTCCTCCATGTGAGTAATTCTCATACAGGCTAAGCTTTGATCGTTCCCTGGAAGACCCGTAGTAGGTTCCGATGCACATCTGGAGGCATTCTGTAATCTGTGGACTATCAGACTGTTGATGAAACACAGAAATTGCATCGGGATTGAATACAACAGTCACCATGCGCACTTTCCTCCATGGGAGTAATGTCTCAAACAGTCTACGTTTTGATCGTTCCCCGGAAGACCAGTAGTAGTTTACGATGCACATCAGGAGACAATCTGTAATCTGTGGACTATCAGAGTGTTGATGAAACACAGAAATTGGATCGGGATTGAATACAACAGTCACCACGCGCACTTTCCACCATGGGAGAAATGTCTCTAACAGTCTACGCTTTGATCGTTCCCTGGAAGACCAGTAGTAGTATCCGATGCACATCTGGAGGTATTCTGTAATCTGTGGAGTATCAGAGTGTTGATGAAACACAGAAATTGCATCGGGATTGAATACAACAGTCACCATGCGCACTTTCCTCCATGGGGGTAATTCTCAAACAGTCTACGCTTTTATCGTTAAGTGGAAGACCAGTAGTAGTTTACAATGCACATCTGGAGGCATTCTGTAGTCTGTGGACCATCAGACTGTTGATGAAACACAGATATTGCATCGGGATTGAATACAACAGGCACCATGCGCACTTTCCTCCATGGGAGTAATGTCTCAAACAGTCTACGCTTTGATCGTTCCCTGGAAGACCAACGTTAGTTTCCGATGCACATCTGGAGACATTCTGTAATCTGTGGAGTATCTGAGTGTTGATGAAACACAGAATATGGAACAGGATGGAATACAACAGTCACCATGCGCACCTTCCTCCATGGGAGTAATGTCTCAAATAGTTTACGCTTTGATCGTTCGCTGGAAGACCAGAAGTATGTTCCAATGCACATCTGGAGGCATTTTGTAATCTGTGGACTATCACAGTGTTGATGAAACACAGAAATAGCATCGGGATTGAATACAACAGTCACCATGCGCACTTTCCTCCATGGGGGTAATTCTCAAACAGTCTACGCTTTTATCGTTCCGTGGAAGACCAGAAGTAGTTTCCGATGCACATCTGGAGGCATTCTGTAATCTGTGGACTATTAGAGTGTTGATGAAACTCAGAAAATGCATCGGGATTGAGTAAAACAGTCACCATGTGCACTTTCCTCCATGTGAGTAATTCTAATACAGGCTACGCATTGATCGTTCCCTGGAAGACCAGTAGTAGTTTCCGATGCACATCTGGAGGCATTCTGTAATCCGTGGACTATCAGAGTGTCGAAGAAACACAGAAATTGCATCGGGATTGAATACAACAGTCTTCATGCGCACTTTCCTTTATGGGAGTAATGTCTCAAACAGTCTACGTTTTGATCGTTCCCTGGAAGACCAGTAGTAGTTTACGATGCACATCTGGAGGCATTCTGTAATCCGTGGACTATCAGAGTGTTGATGAAACACAGAAATTGCATCGGGATTGAATACAACAGTCTTCATGCGCACTTTCCTCCATGGGAGTAATGTCTCAAACAGTCTACGTTTTGATCGTTCCCTGGAAGACCAGTAGTAGTTTACGATGCACATCAGGAGACAATCTGTAATCTGTGGACTATCAGAGTGTTGATGAAACACAGAAATTGCATCGGGATTGAATACAACAGTCACCACGCGCACTTTCCACCATGGGAGAAATGTCTCTAACAGTCTACGCTTTGATCCTTCCCTGGAAGGCCAGTAGTAGTTTCCGATGCACATCTGGAGGTATTCTGTAAACCGTAGAGTATCAGAGTGTTGATGAAACACAGAAATTGCATCGGCATTGAATACAACACTCACTATGTGCACTTTCCTCCATGGGAGTAATGTCTCTAACAGTCCACGCTTTGATCATTCCCTGGAAGACCAGTAGTAGTTTCCGATGCACATCTGGAGGCATTCAGTAATCTGTAGACTATCTGAGTGTTGATGAAACACAGAAATAGCGTCGGGATTGAATACACCAATCACCATGCGCACTTTTCTCCATGGAAGTAATGTCTCAAACAGTCTACGCTTTGATCGTTCCCTTGAAGACTAGTAGTAGTTTCCGATGCACATCTGGAGGCATTCTGTAACCTGTGGACTATGAGAGTGTTGATGAAACACAGAAATGGCATCGGGATTCAATACAACAGTCACCATGCGCACTTTCCTCCATGGGAGTATTGTCTCAGACAGTCTACACTTTGGTCGTTCCCAGGAAGACCAGTAGTAGTTTCCGATGCACATCTGGAGGCATTCTGTAATCTGTGGACTATCAGAGTGGTGATGAAACACAGAAAATGCATCGGGATTGAGTAAAACAGTCACCATGTGCACTTTCCTCCATGTGAGTAATTCTCATACAGGCTAAGCTTTGATCGTTCCCTGGAAGACCCGTAGTAGGTTCCGATGCACATCTGGAGGCATTCTGTAATCTGTGGACTATCAGACTGTTGATGAAACACATAAATTGCATCGGGATTGAATACAATAGTCACCATGCGCACTTTCCTCCATGGGAGTAATGTCTGAAACAGTCTAAGCTTTGATCGTACCTAGGAAGACCAATAGTAGTTTCCGATGCACGTCTGGAGGCATTCTATAATCTGTGGACTATCAGAGGAGTGTTGATGAACCACAGAAATTGCATCGGGATTGAATACAACAGTCACCATGCGCACTTTCCTCCATGGGAGTAATGTCTGAAACAGTCTACGCTTTGATCGTTCTCTGGACGAACAGTAGTAGTTTCCGATGCACGTCTGGAGGCATTCTGTAATCTGTGGACCTTAAAAGTGTTGATGAAAAACAGAAATTGCATCGGGATTGAATACAACAGTCACCATGCGCACTTTCCTCCATGGGAGTAATGTCTGAAACAGTCTACGCTTTGATCGTTCCCTGGAAGACCAGTAGTAGTTTCCGATGCACGTCTGGAGGCATTCTGTAATCTGTGGACCTTCTAACTATGGATTGAAACACAGAAATTGCCTCGGGATTGAATACAACAGTCACCATGAGCACTTTCCTCCATGGGAGTAATGTCTCAAACAGTCTACGCTTTGATCGTTCCCAGGAAGACCAGTAGTAGTTACCGATCCACATCTGGAGGCATTATGTAACCTGTATACTATCAGAGTGTTGATGAAACACAGAAATTGCATCGGGATTGAATACAACATTCACCAAGCGCACTTTCCCCCATGGATGAAATGTCTCAATCAGTCTAAGATCTGATCGTTCCCTGGAAGACCAATAGTAGTTTCCGATGCACATCTGGAGGCATTCTGTAATCTGTGGACTATCTGAGTGTTGATGAAACACAGAAATAGCGTCGGGATTGAATACACCAATCACCATGCGCACTTTTCTCCATGGAAGTAATGTCTCAAACAGTCTACGCTTTGATCGTTCCCTTGAAGACTAGTAGTAGTTTCCGATGCACATCTGGAGGCATTCTGTAACCTGTGGACTATGAGAGTGTTGATGAAACACAGAAATGGCATCGGGATTCAATACAACAGTCACCATGCGCACTTTCCTCCATGGGAGTATTGTCTCAGACAGTCTACACTTTGGTCGTTCCCAGGAAGACCAGTAGTAGTTTCCGATGCACATCTGGAGGCATTCTGTAATCTGTGGACTATCAGAGTGGTGAAACACAGAAAATGCATCGGGATTGAGTAAAACAGTCACCATGTGCACTTTCCTCCATGTGAGTAATTCTCATACAGGCTAAGCTTTGATCGTTCCCTGGAAGACCCGTAGTAGGTTCCGATGCACATCTGGAGGCATTCTGTAATCTGTGGACTATCAGACTGTTGATGAAACACAGAAATTGCATCGGGATTGAATACAACAGTCACCATGCGCACTTTCCTCCATGGGAGTAATGTCTCAAACAGTCTACGTTTTGATCGTTCCCCGGAAGACCAGTAGTAGTTTACGATGCACATCAGGAGACAATCTGTAATCTGTGGACTATCAGAGTGTTGATGAAACACAGAAATTGCATCGGGATTGAATACAACAGTCACCACGCGCACTTTCCACCATGGGAGAAATGTCTCTAACAGTCTACGCTTTGATCGTTCCCTGGAAGACCAGTAGTAGTATCCGATGCACATCTGGAGGTATTCTGTAATCTGTGGAGTATCAGAGTGTTGATGAAACACAGAAATTGCATCGGGATTGAATACAACAGTCACCATGCGCACTTTCCTCCATGGGGGTAATTCTCAAACAGTCTACGCTTTTATCGTTCCGTGGAAGACCAGTAGTAGTTTACAATGCACATCTGGAGGCATTCTGTAGTCTGTGGACCATCAGACTGTTGATGAAACACAGATATTGCATCGGGATTCAATACAACAGGCACCATGCGCACTTTCCTCCATGGGAGTAATGTCTCAAACAGTCTACGCTTTGATCGTTCCCTGGAAGACCAACGTTAGTTTCCGATGCACATCTGGAGACATTCTGTAATCTGTGGAGTATCTGAGTGTTGATGAAACACAGAATATGGAACAGGATTGAATACAACAGTCACCATGCGCACTTTCCTCCATGGGGGTAATTCTCAAACAGTCTACGCTTTTATCGTTCCGTGGAAGACCAGAAGTAGTTTCCGATGCACATCTGGAGGCATTCTGTAATCTGTGGACTATCAGAGTGTTGATGAAACTCAGAAAATGCATCGGGATTGAGTAAAAAAGTCACCATGTGCACTTTCCTCCATGTGAGTAATTCTAATACAGGCTACGCATTGATCGTTCCCTGGAAGACCAGTAGTAGTTTCCGATGCACATCTGGAGGCATTCTGTAATCCGTGGACTATCAGAGTGTCGAAGAAACACAGAAATTGCATCGGGATTGAATACAACAGTCTTCATGCGCACTTTCCTTTATGGGAGTAATGTCTCAAACAGTCTACGTTCTGATCGTTCCCTGGAAGACCAGTAGTAGTTTACGATGCACATCTGGAGGCATTCTGTAATCCGTGGACTATCAGAGTGTTGATGAAACACAGAAATTGCATCGGGATTGAATACAACAGTCTTCATGCGCACTTTCCTCCATGGGAGTAATGTCTCAAACAGTCTACGTTTTGATCGTTCCCTGGAAGACCAGTAGTAGTTTCCGATGCACATCTGGAGGCATTCTGTAATCTGTGGACTATCAGAGTGTTGATGAAACACAGAAAATGAATCGGGATTGAATACAACATTCTCCATGCGCAGTTCCCCCCATAGGAGTAATGTCTCAAACAGTCTACGCTTTGATCGTTCAGTGGAAGACCAGTGGTAGTTTCAACTGCACATCTGGAGGCCTTCTGTAATCTGTGGACTATCTGAGTGTTGATCAAACAAAAAAATTACATCGGGATTGAATACAACAGTCACCATGCGCACTTTCTTTCATGGGAAAAATGTCTCAAACATCCTACGCTTTGATCGGTCCCTTGAAGGCCAGTAGTAGTTTCCGATGCACATCTGGAGGTATTCTGTAATCTGTGGCCTATCAGAGTGTTGATGAAACACAGAAATTGCATCGGGATTAAATACAACAGTCACCATGCGCACTTTCCTCCATGGGAGTAATGTCTCAAACAGTCTACGTTTTGATCGTTCCCTGGAAGACCAGTAGTAGTTTACGATGCACATCAGGAGACAATCTGTAATCTGTGGACTATCAGAGTGTTGATGAAACACAGAAATTGCATCGGGATTGAATACAACAGTCACCACGCGCACTTTCCACCATGGGAGAAATGTCTCTAACAGTCTACGCTTTGATCGTTCCCTGGAAGACCAGTAGTAGTTTCCGATGCACATCTGGAGGTATTCTGTAAACCGTGGAGTATCAGAGTGTTGATGAAACACAGAAATTGCATCGGCATTGAATACAACACTCACTATGTGCACTTTCCTCCATGGGAGTAATGTCTCTAACAGTCCACGCTTTGATCATTCCCTGGAAGACCAGTAGTAGTTTCCGATGCACATCTGGAGGCATTCTGTAATCTGTGGACTATCTGAGTGTTGATGAAACACAGAAATAGCGTCGGGATTGAATACACCAATCACCATGCGCACTTTTCTCCATGGAAGTAATGTCTCAAACAGTCTACGCTTTGATCGTTCCCTTGAAGACTAGTAGTAGTTTCCGATGCACATCTGGAGGCATTCTGTAACCTGTGGACTATGAGAGTGTTGATGAAACACAGAAATGGCATCGGGATTCAATACAACAGTCACCATGCGCACTTTCCTCCATGGGAGTATTGTCTCAGACAGTCTACACTTTGGTCGTTCCCAGGAAGACCAGTAGTAGTTTCCGATGCACATCTGGAGGCATTCTGTAATCTGTGGACTATCAGAGTGGTGATGAAACACAGAAAATGCATCGGGTTGAGTAAAACAGTCACCATGTGCACTTTCCTCCATGTGAGTAATTCTCATACAGGCTAAGCTTTGATCGTTCCCTGGAAGACCCGTAGTAGGTTCCGATGCACATCTGGAGGCATTCTGTAATCTGTGGACTATCAGACTGTTGATGAAACACAGAAATTGCATCGGGATTGAATACAACAGTCACCATGCGCACTTTCCTCCATGGGAGTAATGTCTCAAACAGTCTACGTTTTGATCGTTCCCCGGAAGACCAGTAGTAGTTTACGATGCACATCAGGAGACAATCTGTAATCTGTGGACTATCAGAGTGTTGATGAAACACAGAAATTGGATCGGGATTGAATACAACAGTCACCACGCGCACTTTCCACCATGGGAGAAATGTCTCTAACAGTCTACGCTTTGATCGTTCCCTGGAAGACCAGTAGTAGTATCCGATGCACATCTGGAGGTATTCTGTAATCTGTGGAGTATCAGAGTGTTGATGAAACACAGAAATTGCATCGGGATTGAATACAACAGTCACCATGCGCACTTTCCTCCATGGGGGTAATTCTCAAACAGTCTACGCTTTTATCGTTAAGTGGAAGACCAGTAGTAGTTTACAATGCACATCTGGAGGCATTCTGTAGTCTGTGGACCATCAGACTGTTGATGAAACACAGATATTGCATCGGGATTGAATACAACAGGCACCATGCGCACTTTCCTCCATGGGAGTAATGTCTCAAACAGTCTACGCTTTGATCGTTCCCTGGAAGACCAACGTTAGTTTCCGATGCACATCTGGAGACATTCTGTAATCTGTGGAGTATCTGAGTGTTGATGAAACACAGAATATGGAACAGGATGGAATACAACAGTCACCATGCGCACCTTCCTCCATGGGAGTAATGTCTCAAATAGTTTACGCTTTGATCGTTCGCTGGAAGACCAGAAGTATGTTCCAATGCACATCTGGAGGCATTTTGTAATCTGTGGACTATCACAGTGTTGATGAAACACAGAAATAGCATCGGGATTGAATACAACAGTCACCATGCGCACTTTCCTCCATGGGGGTAATTCTCAAACAGTCTACGCTTTTATCGTTCCGTGGAAGACCAGAAGTAGTTTCCGATGCACATCTGGAGGCATTCTGTAATCTGTGGACTATTAGAGTGTTGATGAAACTCAGAAAATGCATCGGGATTGAGTAAAACAGTCACCATGTGCACTTTCCTCCATGTGAGTAATTCTAATACAGGCTACGCATTGATCGTTCCCTGGAAGACCAGTAGTAGTTTCCGATGCACATCTGGAGGCATTCTGTAATCCGTGGACTATCAGAGTGTCGAAGAAACACAGAAATTGCATCGGGATTGAATACAACAGTCTTCATGCGCACTTTCCTTTATGGGAGTAATGTCTCAAACAGTCTACGTTTTGATCGTTCCCTGGAAGACCAGTAGTAGTTTACGATGCACATCTGGAGGCATTCTGTAATCCGTGGACTATCAGAGTGTTGATGAAACACAGAAATTGCATCGGGATTGAATACAACAGTCTTCATGCGCACTTTCCTCCATGGGAGTAATGTCTCAAACAGTCTACGTTTTGATCGTTCCCTGGAAGACCAGTAGTAGTTTACGATGCACATCAGGAGACAATCTGTAATCTGTGGACTATCAGAGTGTTGATGAAACACAGAAATTGCATCGGGATTGAATACAACAGTCACCACGCGCACTTTCCACCATGGGAGAAATGTCTCTAACAGTCTACGCTTTGATCCTTCCCTGGAAGGCCAGTAGTAGTTTCCGATGCACATCTGGAGGTATTCTGTAAACCGTAGAGTATCAGAGTGTTGATGAAACACAGAAATTGCATCGGCATTGAATACAACACTCACTATGTGCACTTTCCTCCATGGGAGTAATGTCTCTAACAGTCCACGCTTTGATCATTCCCTGGAAGACCAGTAGTAGTTTCCGATGCACATCTGGAGGCATTCAGTAATCTGTAGACTATCTGAGTGTTGATGAAACACAGAAATAGCGTCGGGATTGAATACACCAATCACCATGCGCACTTTTCTCCATGGAAGTAATGTCTCAAACAGTCTACGCTTTGATCGTTCCCTTGAAGACTAGTAGTAGTTTCCGATGCACATCTGGAGGCATTCTGTAACCTGTGGACTATGAGAGTGTTGATGAAACACAGAAATGGCATCGGGATTCAATACAACAGTCACCATGCGCACTTTCCTCCATGGGAGTATTGTCTCAGACAGTCTACACTTTGGTCGTTCCCAGGAAGACCAGTAGTAGTTTCCGATGCACATCTGGAGGCATTCTGTAATCTGTGGACTATCAGAGTGGTGATGAAACACAGAAAATGCATCGGGATTGAGTAAAACAGTCACCATGTGCACTTTCCTCCATGTGAGTAATTCTCATACAGGCTAAGCTTTGATCGTTCCCTGGAAGACCCGTAGTAGGTTCCGATGCACATCTGGAGGCATTCTGTAATCTGTGGACTATCAGACTGTTGATGAAACACATAAATTGCATCGGGATTGAATACAATAGTCACCATGCGCACTTTCCTCCATGGGAGTAATGTCTGAAACAGTCTAAGCTTTGATCGTACCTAGGAAGACCAATAGTAGTTTCCGATGCACGTCTGGAGGCATTCTATAATCTGTGGACTATCAGAGGAGTGTTGATGAACCACAGAAATTGCATCGGGATTGAATACAACAGTCACCATGCGCACTTTCCTCCATGGGAGTAATGTCTGAAACAGTCTACGCTTTGATCGTTCTCTGGACGAACAGTAGTAGTTTCCGATGCACGTCTGGAGGCATTCTGTAATCTGTGGACCTTAAAAGTGTTGATGAAAAACAGAAATTGCATCGGGATTGAATACAACAGTCACCATGCGCACTTTCCTCCATGGGAGTAATGTCTGAAACAGTCTACGCTTTGATCGTTCCCTGGAAGACCAGTAGTAGTTTCCGATGCACGTCTGGAGGCATTCTGTAATCTGTGGACCTTCTAACTATGGATTGAAACACAGAAATTGCCTCGGGATTGAATACAACAGTCACCATGAGCACTTTCCTCCATGGGAGTAATGTCTCAAACAGTCTACGCTTTGATCGTTCCCAGGAAGACCAGTAGTAGTTACCGATCCACATCTGGAGGCATTATGTAACCTGTATACTATCAGAGTGTTGATGAAACACAGAAATTGCATCGGGATTGAATACAACATTCACCAAGCGCACTTTCCCCCATGGATGAAATGTCTCAATCAGTCTAAGATCTGATCGTTCCCTGGAAGACCAATAGTAGTTTCCGATGATTATCTGGAGGCATTCTGTAATCTGTAGAGTATCTGAGTGTTGATGAAACACAGAAATTGCATCGGGATTGAATACAACACTCTCCATGCACACCTTCCTCAATGGGAGTAATGTCTCAATGAGTTTACGCTTTGATCTTTCCCTGGAAGACCAGTAGTAGTTTTCGATGCACATCTGGGGGCATTCTGTAATCTGTGGACTAACTGAGTGTTGATGAAACACAGAAATTGCATCGGGATTGAATACAACAGGCACCATGCGCACTTTCCTCCATGGGAGTAATGTCTAAAACAGTCTACGCTTTGATCGTTCCCTGGAAGACCAACGTTAGTTTCCGATGCACATCTGTTGACATTCTGTAATCTGTGGAGTATCTGAGTGTTGATGAAACACAGAATATGGAACAGGATTGAATACAACAGTCACCATGCGCACCTTCCTCCATGGGAGTAATGTCTCAAATAGTTTACGCTTTGATCGTTCGCTGGAACACCAGAAGTATGTTCCGATGCACATCTGGAGGCATTTTGTAATCTGTGGACTATCAGAGTGTTGATGAAACACAGAAATTGCATCGGGATTGAATACAACAGTCACCATGCGCTCTTTCCTCCATGGGGGTAATTCTCAAACAGTCTACGCTTTTATCGTTCCGTGGAAGACCAGTAGTAGTTTCCTATGCACGTCTGGAGGCATTCTGTAATCTGTGGACCTTCAAAGTGTGTATCAAAACACAGAAATTGCATCGGGATTGAACACAACACTCACTATGTGCACTTTCCTCCATGGGAGTAATGTCTCAAACAGTCTACGCTTTGATCGTTCCCTGGAAGACCGGTAGTAGTTTCCGATGCACATCTGGAGGCATTCTGTAATCTGTGGACCTTCAAAGTGTGGATTGAAACACAGAAATTGCATCCGGATTAAATACAACAGTCATCGTACGCACTTTCCTCCATGGGAGTAATGTCTCTAACAGTCTACGCTTTGATCATTCCCTGGAAGACCAGTAGTAGTTTCCGATGCACATCTGGAGGCATTCTGTAATCTGTGGACTATCTGAGTGTTGATGAAACACAGAAATAGCGTCGGGATTGAATACAACAATCACCATGCGCACTTCCCTCCATGGAAGAAATGTCTCAAACAGTCTACGCTTTGATCGTTCCCTTGAAAACTAGTAGTAGTTTCCGATGCACATCTGGAGGCATTCTGTAACCTGTGGACTATGAGAGTGTTGATGAAACACAGAAATGGCATCGGGATTCAAGACAACAGTCACCATGCGCACTTTCCTCCATGGGAGTAATGTCTGAAAAAGTCTACGCTTTGATCGTTCTCTGGACGACCAGTAGTAGTTTCCGATGCACGTCTGGAGGCATTCTGTAATCTGTGGACCTTAAAAGTGTTGATGAAAAACAGAAATTGCATCGGGATTGAATACAACAGTCACCATGCGCACTTTTCTCCATGGGAATAATGTCTGAAACAGTGTACGCTTTGATTGTTCCCTGGAAGACCAGTAGTAGCTTCCGATGCACATCTGGAGGCATTCTGTAATCTTTGGACTATCAGAATGTTGATGAAACACAGAAATTGTATCGGGATTGAATACAACAGTCACCACGCGCACTTTCCTCCATGGGAGTAATGTCTCAAACAGTCTAAGCCTTGATCGTTCCCTGGAAGACCACTAGTACTTTCCGATGCACATCTGGAGGCATTCTGTATTCTGTGGAGTATCTGAGTGTTGATGAAACACAGAAATTTCATCAGGATTGAATACAACAGTCACCATGCACACCTTCCTCAATGGGAGTAATGTCTCAAACAGTCTACGCTTTGATCGTTCCCTGGAAGACCAGTAGTAGTTTCCCATGCACATCTGGAGGCATTCTGTAATCTGTGGACCTTCCAACTATGGACTGAAACACAGAAATTGCCTCGGGATTGAATACAACAGTCACCATTCGCACTTTACTCCATGGGAGTAATGTCTCAAACAGTCTACGCTTTGATCGTTCCCAGGAAGACCCGTAGTAGTTACCGATCCACATCTGTAGGCATTCTGTAACCTGTATACTAAGAGAGTGTTGATGAAACACAGAAATTGCATCGGGATTGAATACAACAGTCACCATGCGCACTTTCCGCCATGGGAGAAATGTCTCAATCAGTCTAAGATCTGATCGTTCCATTGAAGAACAATAGTAGTTTCCGATGCTCATCTGGAGGCATTCTGTAATCTGTGTAGTATCTGAGTGTTTATGAAACACAGAAATTGCATCGGGATTGAGTACAACAGTCACCATGCACACTTTCCTCCATGGGAGTAATTCTCAAACAGTCTACGCTTTGATCGTTCCCTGGAAGACCAGTAGTAGTTTCCGATGCACATCTGGTGGCATACTGTAATCTGTGGACTATCAGAGTGTTAATGAAACACAGAAATTGCATCAGGATTGAATACAACAGTCACCATGCGCACTTTCCTATATGGGAGTAATGTCTGAAACAGTCTACGCTTTGATCGTTCCCTGGAAGACCAGTAGTAGATTCCGATGCACGTCTGGAGGCATTCTGTAACCTGTGGACCTTAAAAGTGTTGATGAAAAACAGAAATTGCATCGGGATTGAATACAACAGTCACCATGCGCACTTTCCTCCATGGGAGTAATGTCTCAAACAGTCTAAGTTTTGATCGTTCCCTGGAAGACCACTAGTACTTTCCGATGCACATCTGGAGGCATTCTGTAATCTGTGGAGTATCTGAGTGTTGATGAAACACAGAAATTGCATCGGGATTGAATACAACAGTCACCATGCACACCTTCCTCAATGGGAGTAATGTCTCAAACAGTCTACGCTTTGATCGTTCCCTGGAAGACCAGTAGTAGTTTCCCATGCACATCTGGAGGCATTCTGTAATCTGTGGACCTTCCAACTATGGATTGAAACACAGAAATTGCCTCGGGATTGAATACAACAGTCACCATGAGGACTTTCCTCCATGGGAGTAATGTCTCAAACAGTCTACGCTTTGATCGTTCCCAGGAAGACCAGTAGTAGTTACCGATCCACATCTGGAGGCATTCTGTAACCTGCATACTATCAGAGTGTTGATGAAACACAGAATTTGCATCGGGATTGAATACAACAGTCACCAAGCGCACTTGCCGCCATGGGTGAAATGTCTCAATCAGTCTAGGATCTGATCGTTCCCTGGAAGACCAATAGTAGTTTCCGATGCTCATCTGGAGGCATTCTGTAACCTGTGGAGTATCTGAGTGTTGATGAAACACAGAAATTGCATCGGGATTGAATACAACACTCACCATGCACACCTTCCTCAATGGGAGTAATGTCTCAAAGAGTTTACGCTTTGATCTTTCCCTGGAAGACCAGTAGTAGTTTCCGATGCACATCTGGAGGCAATTTGTAATCTGTGGACTATCAGAGTGTTGATGAAACACAGAAATTGCATCGGGATTGAATACAACAGTCACCATGCGCACTTTCCTCCATGGGAGTAGTGTCTCAAACAGTCTACGCTTTCATCGTTCCCTGGAAGACCAGAAGTATGTTCCGATGCACATCTGGGGGCATTCTGTAATCTGTGGACTAACTGAGTGTTGATGAAACACAGAAATGGCATCGGGATTGAATAAAACAGTCACCATGCGCACTTTCCTCCATGCGAGTAATGTCTCAAGCAGTCTACGTTATGATCGTGTCCTGGAAGACCAGTAGTAGTTTCCGATGCACATCTGGAGGCATTCTGTAATCTGTGGACTATCAGAGTGTTGATGAAACACAGAAATTGCATCGTGATTGAATACAACAGTCATCATGCACACCTTCCTCAATGGGAGTAATGTCTCAAGAGTTTACGCTTTGATCGTTCCCTGGAAGACCAGTAGTAGTTTCCGATGCACATCTGGAGGCATTTTGTAATCTGTGGACTATCAGAGTGTTGATGAAACACAGAAATTGCATCGGGATTGAGTACAACAGTCACCATGCGCACTTTCCTCCATGGGAGTAATTCTCAAACAGTCTACGCTTTGATCGTTCCCTGGAAGACCAGTAGTAATTTCCGATGCACATCTGGTGGCATACTGTAATCTGTGGACTATCAGAGTGTTGATGAAACACAGAAATTGCATCGGGATTGAATACAACAGTCACCACGCGCACTTTCCTCCATGGGAGTAATTCTCATACAGTCTACGCTTTGAACGTTCCCTGGAAGACCAGTAGTAGTTTCCGATGCACATCTGGTGGCATTCTGTAATCTGTGGACTATGAGAGTGTTGATGAAACACAGAAATTGGATCGGGATTGAATACAACAGTCATCATGCGCACTCTCCTAAACGGGAGGTATGTCTCTAACAGTCTACGATTTGATCGTTTCCTGGAAGACCAGTAGTAGTTTCCGATGCACATCTGGTGGCATTCTGTAATCTGTGGACTATCAGAGTGTTGATGAAACACAGAAATTACATCGGGATTGAATACAAAGACCACATGCACACTTCCCACCATGGGAGTAATGTCTGAAACAGTCTACGCTTTGATCGTTCCCTGGAAGACCAGTAGTAGTTTCCGATGCACATCTCGTGGCATTCTGTAATCAGTGGACTATCCGAGTGTTGATGAAACACAGAAATTGCATCGGGATTGAATACAACGGTCACCATGCGCAATTTCCTCCATAAAAGTAATGTCTCAAACAGTCCACGCTTTGATCGTTCCCTGGAAGACCAGTAGTAGTTTCCGAAGCACATCTGGAGGCATTCTGCAATCTGTGGACTATCAGAGTGATGATGAAACACAGAAATTGCATCGGGATTGAATACAACAGTCCACATGCGCACTTTCCTTCATGGGGGTAGTAATCAAACAGTCTTCGCTTTGATCATCCCCAGGAAGACGAGTAGTAGTTTCCGATGCACATCTGGAGGCATTCTGCAATCTGTGGACCTTCAAAGTGTTGATTGAAACACAGAAATTGCCTCGGGATTGAATACAACAGTCACTATGCGCACTTTCCTCCATGGCAGTAATGTCTCAAACAGTATACCCTTTGATCGTTCCCTGGAAGACCAGTAGTAGTTACCGATGCACATCTGGAGGCATTCTGTGATCTGTATACTATCAGAGTGTTGATGAAACACAGAAATTGCATCGTGATTGAATACAACAGTCACCATGCGCACTTTCCACCAAGGGAGTAATGTCTCTGACAGTCTACGATTTGATAGTTCCCCGGAAGTCCAACGTTAGTTTCCGATGCACATCTGGAGGCATTCTGTAATCTGTGGACTATCAGAGTGTTGATGAAACACAGAAATTGCATCGGGATTGAATACAACACTCACCATGCGCACTTTCCTCCATGGGAGTAATGTCTCAAACAGTCTACGCTTCGATCGTTCCTTTGAAGACCAGTGGTAATTTCCGATGCACATCTGTGGCCATTCTGTAATCTGTGGACTATCAGAGTGTTGATGAAACACAGATATTGCATCGCGATTCTATACAACAGTCACCATCCGCACTTTCCACCAAGGGAGTAATGTCTCTAACAGTCTACGATTTGATCGTTCCCTGGAAGTCCAACGTTAGTTTCCGATGCACATCTGGAGGCATTCTGTAATCTGTGGACTATCAGAGTGTTGATGAAACACAGAAATTGCATCGGGATTGAATACAACAGTCACCATGCGCACTTTCCTCCATGGGAGTAATGTCTCAAACAGTCTACGTCTTGATCGTTCCCTGGAAGACCAGTAGTAGTTTCGAAGCTCACATGGCGGCATTCTGTAATCTGTGGACTATCAGAGTGTTGATGAAACACAGAAATTGCATCGGGATTGAATACAACATTCACCGTCCGCACTTTCCTCCATGGGAGTAATGTCTGAAACGGTCTACGCTTTGATTGTTCCGTGGAAGACCGGTAGTAGTTTCCGATGCACATCTCGTGGCATTCTGTAATCTGTGGAATATCAGAGTGTTGATGAAACACAGAAATTGCATCGGGATTGAATACAACAGTCACCACGCACACTTTCCTCCATAAAAGTAATGTCTCAAACAGTCTACGCTTTGATCGTTCCCTGGAAGACCAACGTTAGTTTCCGATGCACATCTGGAGGCATTCTGTAATCTGTGGACTATCAGAGTGTTGATGAAACACAGAAGTTGCATCGGGATTGAATACAACAGTCACCATGCGCACTTTCCCTCATTGGAGTAGCGTCTCAAACAGTCTACGCATGGAGCGATCCCTGGAAGACCAGAAGTATGTTCCGATGAACATCTGGGGGCATTCTGTAATCTGTGGGCTAACTGAGTGTTGATGAAACACGGAAATTGCAACGGGATTTAATACAACAGTCACCATGCACACTTTCCTCCATGGGAGTAATGTCTCAACAGTCTACGATTTGATCATTCTCTGGAAGACTAGTAGTATTTTCCGATGCATATCTGGGGGCATTCTGTAATCTGTGGACAATCTGAGTGTTGATGAAACACAGAAATTGCATCGGGTTTGAATAGAACAGTCACCATGCGCACTTTCCTCCATGGGAGTAATTTCTCAAACTGTCTACGCTTTGATCGTTCCCTTGAAGACCAGTAGTAATTTCCGATGCACATCTGGAGGCATTTTGTAATCTGTGGACTATCAGAGTGTTGATGAAACACATATGTAGTATCGGGATTCAATACAACAATCACCATGCGCACTTTCCTCTATGGGAGCAGTGTCTCAAACAGTGTACGCTTTGATCGTTCCCTGGAAGACCAGTAGTAGTTTTCGATGCACATCTGGAGGCATTCCATTATCTGTGGAGTTTCAAAGTGTGGTTCAAACACAGAAATTGCACCGGGATTGAATACAACATTCACCATGCGCAATTCCCTCCATGTTAATAATGTCTCAAACAGTCTGCGCTTTGATCGTTCCCTGGAAGACCAGTGTTAGTTTCCGATGCACATCTGGAGACATTCTGTAATCTGTGGACTATCAGAGTGTTGATGAAACACAGAGAATGCAGCGGAATTGAATACAACAGACTCCATGCGCACTTTCCTCCATGGGAGTAATGTCTCAAACAGTCTACGATTTGATCGTACCCTTGAAGACCAGTGGTAGTTTCCGATGCACATCTGGAGTCATTCTGTAATCTGTGGACCTTCAAAGTGTTGATGAAACACAGAAATTGCATCGGGATTGAATACAACAGTCACCATGCGCACATTCCTCCATGTTAGTAATGTCTCAAACAGTCTACGCTTTGATCGTTCATTGGAAGACCAACGTTAGTTTCCGATGCACATCTGGACGCATTCTGTAATCTGTGGAGTATCTGAGTGTTGCTGAAACACAGAAATTGCATCTGGATTGAATACAACAGTCACCATGCGCACCTTCCTGCATGGGAGTAATGTCTCAAAGAGTTTACGCTTTGATCGTTCTCTGGAAGACCAGTAGTAGTTTCCGATGCACATCTGGATTCATTTTGTAATCTGTGGACTATCAGAGTGTTGATGAAACACAGAAATTGCATCGGGATTGAATACAATAGTCACCATCCGCACTTTCCTCCATGGGAGTAATGTCTGAAACAGTCTACGCTTTGATCGTTCCCTGGAAGACTAGTAGTAGTTTCCGATGCACATCTGGAGGCATTTTGTAATCTGTGGATTATCAGGGTGTTGATGATACACAGAAATTGCATCGGGATTGAATACAACAGTCACCACGCGCACTTTCCTAGATAAAAGTAGTGTCTCAAACAGTCTACGCTTTGATCGTTCCCTGGCAGACCAGTAGTAGTTTCCGAAGCACATCTGGAGGCATTCTGTAATCTGTGGACTATCGGAGTGTTGATGAAACACAGAAATTGCTTCGGGATTGAATAAAACAGTCCACATGCTCACTTCCCTCCATGGGGGTAATTCTCAAACAGTCTACGCTTTGATCGTTCCCTGGAAGACCAGTAGTAGTTTCCAATGCACATCTGGAGGCATTCTGTAAACTGTGGACCTTCCAAGTATGGATTGAAACACAGAAGTTGCCACGGGATTGAATACAACAGTCACCATGCGCACTTTCCTCCATGGGAGTAATGTCTGAAACAGTCTACGCTTTGATCGTTCTCTGGACGACCAGTAGTAGTTTCCGATGCACGTCTGGAGGCATTCTGTAATCTGTGGACCTTAAAAGTGTTGATGAAAAACAGAAATTGCATCGGGATTGAATACAACAGTCACCATGCGCACTTTTCTCCATGGGAATAATGTCTGAAACAGTGTACGCTTTGATTGTTCCCTGGAAGACCAGTAGTAGCTTCCGATGCACATCTGGAGGCATTCTGTAATCTTTGGACTATCAGAATGTTGATGAAACACAGAAATTGTATCGGGATTGAATACAACAGTCACCACGCGCACTTTCCTCCATGGGAGTAATGTCTCAAACAGTCTAAGCTTTGATCGTTCCCTGGAAGACCACTAGTACTTTCCGATGCACATCTGGAGGCATTCTGTATTCTGTGGAGTATCTGAGTGTTGATGAAACACAGAAATTTCATCAGGATTGAATACAACAGTCACCATGCACACCTTCCTCAATGGGAGTAATGTCTCAAACAGTCTACGCTTTGATCGTTCCCTGGAAGACCAGTAGTAGTTTCTCATGCACATCTGGAGGCATTCTGTAATCTGTGGACCTTCCAACTATGGACTGAAACACAGAAATTGCCTCGGGATTGAATACAACAGTCACCATTCGTACTTTACTCCATGGGAGTAATGTCTCAAACAGTCTACGCTTTGATCGTTCCCAGGAAGACCAGTAGTAGTTACCGATCCACATCTGGAGGCATTCTGTAACCTGTATACTAAGAGAGTGTTGATGAAACACAGAAATTGCATCGGGATTGAATACAACAGTCACCATGCGCACTTTCCGCCATGGGAGAAATGTCTCAATCAGTCTAAGATCTGATCGTTCCATTGAAGAACAATAGTAGTTTCCGATGCTCATCTGGAGGCATTCTGTAATCTGTGTAGTATCTGAGTGTTTATGAAACACAGAAATTGCATCGGGATTGAGTACAACAGTCACCATGCGCACTTTCCTCCATGGGAGTAATTCTCAAACAGTCTACGCTTTGATCGTTCCCTGGAAGACCAGTAGTAGTTTCCGATGCACATCTGGTGGCATACTGTAATCTGTGGACTATCAGAGTGTTGATGAAACACAGAAATTGCATCAGGATTGAATACAACAGTCACCATGCGCACTTTCCTCCATGGGAGTAATGTCTGAAACAGTCTACGCTTTGATCGTTCCCTGGAAGACCAGTAGTAGTTTCCGATGCACGTCTGGAGGCATTCTGTAATCTGTGGACCTTCCAACTATGGATTGAAACACAGAAATTGCCTCGGGGGTTGAATACAACAGTCACCATGAGCACTTTCCTCCATGGGAGTAATGTCTCAAACAGTCTACGCTTTGATCGTTCCCAGGAAGACCAGTAGTAGTTACCGATCCACATCTGGAGGCATTCTGTAACCTGTATACTATCAGAGTGTTGATGAAACACAGAAATTGCATCGGGATTGATTACAACAGTCACCAAGCGCACTTCCCGCCATGGGTGAAATGTCTCAATCAGTCTAAGATCTGATCGTTCCCTAGAAGACCAATAGTAGTTTCCGATGCTTATCTGGAGGCATTCTGTAATCTGAGGAGTATCTGAGTGTTGATGAAACACAGAAATTGCATCGGGATTGAATACATCACTCACCACGCACACCTTCCTCAATGGGAGTGATGTCTCAAAGAGTTTACGCTTTGATCTTTCCCTGGAAGACCAGTAGTAGTTTCCGATGCACATCTGGAGGCATTTTGTAATCTGTGGACTATCAGAGTGTTGATGAAACACAGAAATTGCATCGGGATTGAATACAACAGTCACCATGCGCACTTTCCTCCATGGGAGTAGTGTCTCAAACAGTCTACGCTTTCATCGTTCCCTGGAAGACCAGAAGTATGTTCCAATGCACATCTGGGGGCATTCTGTAATCTGTGGACTAACTGAGTGTTGATGAAACACTGAAATTGCATCGGGATTGAGTAAAACAGTCACCATGCGCACTTTCCTCCATGCGAGTAATGTCTCAAGCAGTCTACGCTATGATCGTATCCTGGAAGACCAGTAGTAGTTTCCGATGCACATCTGGAGGCATTCTGTAATCTGTGGACTATCAGAGTGTTGATGAAACACAAAAATTGCATCGGGATTGAGTACAACAGTCACCATGCACACTTTCCTCCATGGGAGTAATTCTCAAACAGTCTACGCTTTGATCGTTCCCTGGAAGACCAGTAGTAGTTTCCGATGCACATCTGGTTTCATACTGTAATCTGTGGACTATCAGAGTGTTAATGAAACACAGAAATTGCATCAGGATTGAATACAACAGTCACCATGCGCACTTTCCTATATGGGAGTAATGTCTGAAACAGTCTACGCTTTGATCGTTCCCTGGAAGACCAGTAGTAGATTCCGATGCACGTCTGGAGGCATTCTGTAACCTGTGGACCTTAAAAGTGTTGATGAAAAACAGAAATTGCATCGGGATTGAATACAACAGTCACCATGCGCACTTTCCTCCATGGGAGTAATGTCTCAAACAGTCTAAGCTTTGATCGTTCCCTGGAAGACCACTAGTACTTTCCGATGCACATCTGGAGGCATTCTGTAATCTGTGGAGTATCTGAGTGTTGATGAAACACAGAAATTGCATCGGGATTGAATACAACAGTCACCATGCACACCTTCCTCAATGGGAGTAATGTCTCAAACAGTCTACGCTTTGATCGTTCCCTGGAAGACCAGTAGTAGTTTCCCATGCACATCTGTAGGCATTCTGTAATCTGTGGACCTTCCAACTATGGATTGAAACACAGAAATTGCCTCGGGATTGAATACAACAGTCACCATGAGGACTTTCCTCCATGGGAGTAATGTCTCAAACAGTCTACGCTTTGATCGTTCCCAGGAAGACCAGTAGTAGTTACCGATCCACATCTGGAGGCATTCTGTAACCTGCATACTATCAGAGTGTTGATGAAACACAGAATTTGCATCGGGATTGAATACAACAGTCACCAAGCGCACTTTCCGCCATGGGTGAAATGTCTCAATCAGTCTAAGATCTGATCGTTCCCTGGAAGACCAATAGTAGTTTCCGATGCTCATCTGGAGGCATTCTGTAACCTGTGGAGTATCTGAGTGTTGATGAAACACAGAAATTGCATCGGGATTGAATACAACACTCACCATGCACACCTTCCTCAATGGGAGTAATGTCTCAAAGAGTTTACGCTTTGATCTTTCCCTGGAAGACCAGTAGTAGTTTCCGATGCACATCTGGAGGCAATTTGTAATCTGTGGACTATCAGAGTGTTGATGAAACACAGAAATTGCATCGGGATTGAATACAACAGTCACCATGCGCACTTTCCTCCATGGGAGTAGTGTCTCAAACAGTCTAAGCTTTCATCGTTCCCTGGAAGACCAGAAGTATGTTCCGATGCACATCTGGGGGCATTCTGTAATCTGTGGACTAACTGAGTGTTGATGAAACACAGAAATGGCATCGGGATTGAATAAAACAGTCACCATGCGCACTTTCCTCCATGCGAGTAATGTCTCAAGCAGTCTACGTTATGATCGTGTCCTGGAAGACCAGTAGTAGTTTCCGATGCACATCTGGAGGCATTCTGTAATCTGTGGACTATCAGAGTGTTGATGAAACACAGAAATTGCATCGTGATTGAATACAACAGTCATCATGCACACCTTCCTCAATGGGAGTAATGTCTCAAGAGTTTACGCTTTGATCGTTCCCTGGAAGACCAGTAGTAGTTTCCGATGCACATCTGGAGGCACTTTGTAATCTGTGGACTATCAGAGTGTTGATGAAACACAGAAATTGCATCGGGATTGAGTACAACAGTCACCATGCGCACTTTCCTCCATGGGAGTAATTCTCAAACAGTCTACGCTTTGATCGTTCCCTGGAAGACCAGTAGTAATTTCCGATGCACATCTGGTGGCATACTGTAATCTGTGGACTATCAGAGTGTTGATGAAACACAGAAATTGCATCGGGATTGAATACAACAGTCACCACGCGCACTTTCCTCCATGGGAGTAATTCTCATACAGTCTACGCTTTGAACGTTCCCTGGAAGACCAGTAGTAGTTTCCGATGCACATCTGGTGGCATTCCGTAATCTGTGGACTATGAGAGTGTTGATGAAACACAGAAATTGGATCGGGATTGAATACAACAGTCATCATGCGCACTCTCCTAAACGGGAGGTATGTCTCTAACAGTCTACGATTTGATCGTTTCCTGGAAGACCAGTAGTAGTTTCCAATGCACATCTGGTGGCATTCTGTAATCTGTGGACTATCAGAGTGTTGATGAAACACAGAAATTACATCGGGATTGAATACAAAGACCACATGCACACTTCCCACCATGGGAGTAATGTCTGAAACAGTCTACGCTTTGATCGTTCCCTGGAAGACCAGTAGTAGTTTCCGATGCACATCTCGTGGCATTCTGTAATCAGTGGACTATCCGAGTGTTGCTGAAACACAGAAATTGCATCGGGATTGAATACAACGGTCACCATGCGCAATTTCCTCCATAAAAGTAATGTCTCAAACAGTCCACGCTTTGATCGTTCCCTGGAAGACCAGTAGTAGTTTCCGAAGCACATCTGGAGGCATTCTGCAATCTGTGGACTATCAGAGTGATGATGAAACACAGAAATTGCCTCGGGATTGAATACAACGGTCACTATGCGCACTTTCCTCCATGGCAGTAATGTCTCAAACAGTATACCCTTTGATCGTTCCCTGGAAGACCAGTAGTAGTTACCGATGCACATCTGGAGGCATTCTGTGATCTGTATACTATCAGAGTGTTGATGAAACACAGAAATTGCATCGTGATTGAATACAACAGTCACCATGCGCACTTTCCACCAAGGGAGTAATGTCTCTAACAGTCTACGATTTGATATTTCCCCGGAAGTCCAACGTTAGTTTCCGATGCACATCTGGAGGCATTCTGTAATCTGTGGACTATCAGAGTGTTGATGAAACACAGAAATTGCATCGGGATTGAATACAACACTCACCATGCGCACTTTCCTCCATGGGAGTAATGTCTCAAACAGTCTACGCTTTGATCGTTAATTTGAAGACCAGTGGTAATTTCCGATGCACATCTGTGGCCATTCTGTAATCTGTGGACTATCAGAGTGTTGAAACACAGATATTGCATCGCGATTCTATACAACAGTCACCATCCGCACTTTCCACCAAGGGAGTAATGTCTCTAACAGTCTACGATTTGATAGCTCCCCGGAAGTCCAACGTTAGTTTCCGATGCACATCTGGAGGCATTCTGTAATCTGTGGACTATCAGAGTGTTGATGAAACACAGAAATTGCATCGGGATTGAATACAACAGTCACCATGCGCACTTTCCTCCATGGGAGTAATGTCTCAAACAGTCTACGTCTTGATCGTTCCCTGGAAGACCAGTAGTAGTTTCGAAGCTCACATGGAGGCATTCTGTAATCTGTGGACTATCAGAGTGTTGATGAAACACAGAAATTGCATCGGGATTGAATACAACATTCACCGTCCGCACTTTCCTCCATGGGAGTAATGTCTGAAACGGTCTACGCTTTGATTGTTCCGTGGAAGACCGGTAGTAGTTTCCGATGCACATCTGGAGGCATTCTGTAATCTGTGGACTATCAGAGTGTTGATGAAACACGGAAGTTGCATCGGGATTGAATACAACAGTCACCATGCGCACTTTCCCTCATTGGAGTAGCGTCTCAAACAGTCTACGCATGGAGCGATCCCTGGAAGACAAGAAGTATGTTCCGATGAACATCTGGGGGCATTCTGTAATCTGTGGGCTAACTGAGTGTTGATGAAACACGGAAATTGCAACGGGATTTAATACAACAGTCACCATGCACACTTTCCTCCATGGGAGTAATGTCTCAACAGTCTACGATTTGATCATTCTCTGGAAGACTAGTAGTATTTTCCGATGCATATCTGGGGGCATTCTGTAATCTGTGGACAATCTGAGTGTTGATGAAACACAGAAATTGCATCGGGTTTGAATAGAACAGTCACCATGCGCACTTTCCTCCATGGGAGTAATTTCTCAAACTGTCTACGCTTTGATCGTTCCCTTGAAGACCAGTAGTAATTTCCGATGCACATCTGGAGGCATTCTGTAATCTGTGGACTATCAGAGTGTTGATGAAACACATATGTAGTATCGGGATTCAATACAACAATCACCATGCGCACTTTCCTCTATGGGAGCAGTGTCTCAAACAGTGTACGCATTGATCGTTCCCTGGAAGACCAGTAGTAGTTTTCGATGCACATCTGGAGGCATTCCTTTATCTGTGGACTTTCAAAGTGTGGTTCAAACACAGAAATTGCACCGGGATTGAATACAACATTCACCATGCGCAATTCCCTCCATGTTAATAATGTCTCAAACAGTCTGCGCTTTGATCGTTCCCTGGAAGACCAGTGTTAGTTTCCGATGCACATCTGGAGACATTCTGTAATCTGTGGACTATCAGAGTGTTGATGAAACACAGAGAATGCAGCGGAATTGAATACAACAGACTCCATGCGCACTTTCCTCCATGGGAGTAATGTCTCAAACAGTCTACGATTTGATCGTACCCTTGAAGACCAGTGGTAGTTTCCGATGCACATCTGGAGTCATTCTGTAATCTGTGGACCTTCAAAGTGTTGATGAAACACAGAAATTGCATCGGGATTGAATACAACAGTCACCATGCGCACATTCCTCCATGTTAGTAATGTCTCAAACAGTCTACGCTTTGATCGTTCATTGGAAGACCAACGTTTGTTTCCGATGCACATCTGGACGCATTCTGTAATCTGTGGAGTATCTGAGTGTTGCTGAAACACAGAAATTGCATCTGGATTGAATACAACAGTCACCATGCGCACCTTCCTCCATGGGAGTAATGTCTCAAAGAGTTTACGCTTTGATCGTTCTCTGGAAGACCAGTAGTAGTTTCCGATGCACATCTGGATTCATTTTGTAATCTGTGGACTATCAGAGTGTTGATGAAACACAGAAATTGCATCGGGATTGAATACAATAGTCACCATCCGCACTTTCCTCCATGGGAGTAATGTCTGAAACAGTCTACGCTTTGATCGTTCCCTGGAAGACTAGTAGTAGTTTCCGATGCACATCTGGAGGCATTTTGTAATCTGTGGACTATCAGGGTGTTGATGATACACAGAAATTGCATCGGGATTGAATACAACAGTCACCACGCGCACTTTCCTAGATAAAAGTAGTGTCTCAAACAGTCTACGCTTTGATCGTTCCCTGGCAGACCAGTAGTAGTTTCCGAAGCACATCTGGAGGCATTCTGTAATCTGTAGACTATCGGAGTGTTGATGAAACACAGAAATTGCTTCGGGATTGAATAAAACAGTCCACATGCTCACTTCCCTCCATGGGGGTAATTCTCAAACAGTCTACGCTTTGATCGTTCCCTGGAAGACCAGTAGTAGTTTCCAATGCACATCTGGAGGCATTCTGTAAACTGTGGACCTTCCAAGTATGGATTGAAACACAGAAGTTGCCACGGGATTGAATACAACAGTCACCATGCGCACTTTCCTCCATGGGAGTAATGTCTCAAACAGTCTTCGCATTGATCGTTCCCTGGAAGACCAGTAGTAGTTTCCGATGCACATCTGGAAGCATTCTGTAATCTGTGGACCTTCAAAATGTTGATGAAACACAGAAATTGCATCGGGATTGAATACAACAGTCACCATGCGCACTTTCCTCCATGGGAGTATTGTCTCAAACAGTCTACGTCTTGATCGTTCCCTGGAAGACCAGTAGTAGTTTCCGAAGCACACATGGAGGCATTCTGTAATCTGTGGACTATTAGAGTGTTGATGAAACACAGAAATTGCATCGGGATTGAATACAACATTCACCGTCCGCACTTTCCTCCATGGGAGTAATGTCTGAAACGGTCTACGCTTTGATTGTTCCGTGGAAGACCGGTAGTAGTTTCCGATGCACATCTCGTAGCATTCTGTAATCTGTGGAATATCAGAGTGTTGATGAAACACAGAATTTGCATCGGGATTGAATACAACAGTCACCACGCACACTTTCCTCCATAAAAGTAATGTCTCAAACAGTCTACGCTTTGATCGTTCCCTGGAAGACCAACGTTAGTTTCCGATGCACATCTGGAGGCATTCTGTAATCCGTGGGGTATCTGAGTGTTGATGAAACACAGAATATGGAACAGGATTGAATACAACAGTCACCATGCGCACCTTCCTCCATGGGAATAATGTCTCAAATAGTTTACGATTTGATCGTTCGCTGGAAGACCAGTAGTAGTTTCCGATGCACATCTGGAGGCATTTTGTAATCTGTGGACTATCAGAGTGTTGATGAAACACAGAAATTGCATCGTGATTGAATACAACAGTCACCATGCGCACTTTCCACCAAGGGAGTAATGTCTCTAACAGTCTACGATTTGATCGTTCCCCGGAAGTCCAACGTTAGTTTCCGATGCACATCTGGAGGCATTCTGTAATCTGTGGACTATCAGAGTGTTGATGAAACACAGAAATTGCATCGGGATTGAATACAACAGTCACCATGCGCACTTTAATCCATGGGAGTAATGTCTCAAACAGTCTACGCTTTGATCGTTCCTTTGAAGACCAGTGGTAATTTCCGATGCACATCTGTGGCCATTCTGTAATCTGTGGACTATCAGAGTGTTGATGAAACACAGATATTGCATCGGGATTCTATACAACAGTCACCATCCGCACTTTCCAACAAGGGAGTAATGTCTCTAACAGTCTACGATTTGATCGTTCCCCGGAAGTCCAACGTTAGTTTCCGATGCACATCTGGAGGCATTCTGTAATCTGTGGACTATCAGAGTGTTGATGAAACACTGAAATTGCATCGGGATTGAATACAACAGTCACCATGCGCACTTTCCTCCTTGGGAGTAATGTCTCAAACAGTCTACGCTTTGATCGTTCCTTTGAAGACCAGTGGTAATTTCCGATGCACATCTGTGGCCATTCTGTAATCTGTGGACTATCAGAGTGTTGATGAAACACAGATATTGCATCGGGATTCTATACAACAGTCACCATCCGCACTTTCCTCCATGGGAGTAATGTCTGAAACAGTCTACGCTTTGATCGTACCCTGGAAGACCATTAGTAGTTTCCGGTGCACATCTGGAAGCATTCTGTAATCTGTGGACCTTCAAAATGTTGATGAAACACAGAAATTGCATCGGGATTGAATACAACAGTCACCATGCGCACTTTCCTCCATGGGAGTAATGTCTCAAACAGTCTACGTCTTGATCGTTCCCTGGAAGACCAGTAGTAGTTTCCGAAGCACACATGGAGGCATTCTGTAATCTGTGGACTATCAGAGTGTTGATGAAACACAGAAATTGCATCGGGATTGAATACAACATTCACCGTCCGCACTTTCCTCCATGGGAGTAATGTCTGAAACGGTCTACGCTTTGATTGTTCCGTGGAAGACCGGTAGTAGTTTCCGATGCACATCTCGTGGCATTCTGTAATCTGTGGAATATCAGAGTGTTGATGAAACACAGAAATTGCATCGGGATTGAATACAACAGTCACCACGCACACTTTCCTCCATAAAAGTAATGTCTCAAACAGTCTACGCTTTGATCGTTCACTGGAAGACCAACGTTAGTTTCCGATGCACATCTGGAGGCATTCTGTAATCTGTGGGGTATCTGAGTGTTGATGAAACACAGAATATGGAACAGGATTGAATACAACAGTCACCATGCGCACCTTCCTCCATGGGAGTAATGTCTCAAATTGTTTACGCTTTGATCGTTCGCTGGAAGACCAGTAGTAGTTTCCGATGCACATCTGGAGGCGTTTTGTAATCTGTGGACTATCAGAGTGTTGATGAAACACAGAAGTTGCATCGGGATTGAATACAACAGTCACCATGCGCACTTTCCCTCATTGGAGTAGCGTCAAGTATGTTCCGATGCACATCTGGTGGCATTCTGTAATCTGTGGACTAAATGAGTGTTGATGAAACACAGAAATTGCATCGGGATTGAATACAACAGCCACCATGCACACTTTCCTCCATGTGAGTAATGTCTCAAACAGTCTACGTTTTGATCGTTCCCTGGAAGACCAGTAGTAGCTTCCGAAGCACACATGGAGGCATTCTGTAATCTGTGGACTATCAGAGTGTTGATGAAACACAGAAATTGCATCGGGATTGAATACAACAGTCACCGTACGCACTTTCCTCCATGGAAGTAATGTCTGAAACAGTCTACGCTTTGATCTTTCCCTGGAAGACCAGTAGTAGTTTCCGATGCACATCTCGTGGCATTCTGTAATCTGTGGAATATCAGAGTGTTGATGAAACACAGAAATTGCATCGGGATTGAATACAACAGTCACCACGCACACTTTCCTCCATATAAGTAATGTCTCAAACAGTCTACGCTTTGATCGTTCCCTGGAAGACCAACATTAGTTTCCGATGCACATCTGGAGACATTCTGTAATCTGTGGAGTATCTGAGTGTTGATGAAACACAGAATATGGAACAGGATTGAATACAACACTCACCATGCGCACCTTCCTCGATGGGAGTAATGTCTCAAATAGTTTACGCTTTGATCGTTCGCTGAAAGACCAGAAGTATGTTCCGATGCGCATCTGGAGGCATTTTGTAATATGTGGACTATCAGAGTGTTGATGAAACACAGAAATTGCATCGGGATTGAATACAACAGTCACCATGCGCACTTTCCTCCATTGGAGTAGTGTCTCAAACAGTCTACGCATGGAGCGTTCCCTGGATGACCAGAAGTATGTTCCGATGCACATCTGGGGGCATTCTGTAATCTGTGGACTAACTGAGTGTTGATGAAACAGGGAAATTGCAACGGGATTTAATACAACAGTCACCATGCGCACTTTCCTCCATGGGAGTAATGTCTCAACAGTCTACGCTCTGATCATTCTCTGGAAGACTAGTAGTATTTTCCGATGCACATCTGGGGGCATTCTGTAATCTGTGGACAATCTGAGTGTTGATGAAACACAGTAATTGCACCGGGACTGAATACAACAGTCACCATGCGCACATCCCTCCATGTTAGTAATGTCTCAAACAGTCTACGATTTGATCGTTCCCTGGAAGACCAGTAGTAGTTTCCGAAGTACATCTGGACGCATTCTGTAATCTGTATACTATCAGAGTGTTGATGAAACACAGAAATTGCATCGGGATTGAATACAACAGTCACCATGCTCACCTTCCTCAATGGGAGTAATGTCTCAAAGAGTTTACGCTTTGATCGTTCCCTGGAAGACCAGTAGTAGTTTCCGATGCACATCTGGAGGCATTTTGTAATCTGTGGACTATCAGAGTGTTGATGAAACACAGAAATTGCAACGGGATTGAATACAACAGTCACCATGCGCACTTTCCTCCATGGGATTAATGTCTCAAACAGTCTACGCTTCGATCGTTCCCTGGATGACCAGTAGTAGTTTCCGATGTACATCTGGAGGCTTTCTGTAATCTGTGGACCTTCAAAGTGTTGATGAAACACTGAAATTGCATCGGGATTGAACACAACAGGCACCATGCGTACATTTCTCCATTGGAGTATTGTCTCAAACTGTCATCGCTTTGATCGTTCCCTGGAAGACCAGTAGTAGTTTCCGATGCACATCTGGAGGCATTCTCTAATCTGTGGACTATCAGAGTGTTGATGAAACACAGAAATTGCATCGGGATTGAATACAACAGTCACCATGCGCACTTTCCTCTATTGGAGTAATTCTCAAACAGTCTACGCTTTGATCGTTCCCTGGAAGACCAGTAGTAGTTTCCGATGCACATCTGGTGGCACTCTGTGATCTGTGGACTATCAGAGTGTTGATGAAACACAGAAATTGCATCGAGATTGAACACAACTGTCACCGTCCGCACTTTACTCCATGGCAGTAATTTCTGAAACAGTCTAGGCTTTGATCGTTCCCTGGAAGACCTGTAGTAGTTTCCGATGCACATCTCGTGGCATTCTGTAATCTGTGGACTATCAGAGTGTTGATGAAACAAAGAAAATGCATCGGGATTGAATACAACAGTCACCATGCGCACTTTCCTCCATGGGAGTAATGTCTCAAAGAGTTTACGCTTTGATCGATCCCTGGAAGACCAGTAATAGTTATGATGCACATTTGCAGGCATTCTGTAACCTGTGGAATATTAGAGTGATGATGAAACACAGAAATTGCATCGAGATTGAATACAACAGTCACCATGCGCACATTCCTCCATAAATGTAATGTCTCAAAGAGTCTACGCTTTGATCGTTCCCTGGAAGACCAGTAGTAGTTTACGATGAACATCTGGAGGCATTCTGTAATCTGTGGACTATCAGAGTGCTGATGAAACACAGAAATTGCAATTGGATTGAATACTTCAGTCACCATGCGCACTTTCCCCCATGGGAGTAATGTCTCAAACAGTCTACGCTTTGATCGTTAGCTGGAAGACCAGTAGTAGTTTCCGATGCACATCGTGAAACATTCTGTAACCTGTGGACTATCAGAGTGTTGATGTAAAACAGAAATTGCATCGGGATTGAATACAACAGTCACCATGACCTCATTCCTCCACGGGAGTATTGTCTCAAACAGTCTGCGCTTTGATTGTTCCCTGGAACACCAGTAGTAGTTTCCGATGCACATCTGGAGGCATTCTGTAATCTGTGGACTAACAGAGTGTTGATGAAACACAGAAATTGCATCGGGATTGAATACAACAGTCACCATGCGCACATTCCTCCATAAAAGTAATGTCTCAAAGATTCTACGCTTCGATCGTTCCCTGGAAGACCGGTAGTAGTTTCTGATGAACATCTGGAGGCATTCTGTAATCCGTGGACTATCAGAGTGTTGATGAAACACAGAAATTGCATCGGGATTGAATACAACAGTCACCATGCGCACTTTCCTCCTTGGGAGTAATTCTCAAACAGTCTATGCTTTGATCGTTCCCTGAGTACCAGTAGTAGTTTCCGATGCATATCTGGTGCCATTCTGTAATCTGTTTACTATCTGAGTGCTGATGAAACACAGAAATTGCATCGGGAATGAATACAACAGTCACCATGCGCACTTTCCTCCACGGGAGGTATGTCTTAAACAGTCTACGCTTTGATCGTTCCCTGGAAGACCGGTAGTAGTTTGCGATGCACATCTCGTGGCATTCTGTAATCTGTGGACTATCAGAGTATTGATGAAACACAGAAAATGCATCGGGATTGAATACAACAGTCACCATGCACACATTCCTCCACGGGGGGGATGTCTCTAACAGTCTAGGCTTTGATCGTTCCCTCGAAGACCAGTAGTAGTTTCCGATGCACATCTGGAGGCATTCTGAAATCTGTGGACTATCAGTGTGTTGATGAAACACAGAAATTGCATTGGGATTGAATGCAACAGTCACCATGCGCACTTTCCTCCACGGGAGGTATGTCTCAAACACGTTCGCTTTGACCGTTAACTGGAAGACCAGTAGTAGTTTCCGATGCACATCTGGAGGCATTCTGTAATTTTTGGACTATCAGGGTGTTGATGAAACACAGAAATTGCATCGGGATTGAATACAACAGTCACCATCCGCACTTTCCTCCACAGGAGTAATGTCTCAAGCAGTCTACGCTTTGATCGTTCCCTGGAACACCAGTAGTAGTTTCCGATGCACATCTGGTGGCATTCTTTAATCTGTGGACTATCAGAGTGTTGATGAAACACAGAAATTGCAACGGGATTGAATACAACATTCACCATGCGCACTTTCGTCCACGGGAGCTATGTCTCGAACAGTCTACGCTTTGAACGTTCCATGGAAGACCAGTAGTAGTTTCCGATGCACATCTGGGGGCATTCTGTAATCTGTGGACTATCAGAGTGTTGATGAAACACAGAAATTGCATAGGGATTGGATACAACAGTCACCATGGGCACATTCCTCCACAGGAGTAATGTCTCAAGCAGTCTACGCTTTGATCGTTCCTTGGATCACCAGTAGTAGTTTCCGATGCACATCTGGTGGCATTCTGTAATCTATAGACAATCAGAGTGTTGATGAAACACAGAAATTGCATCGGGATTGAATACAACAGTCACCATGCGCACTTTCCTCCATGGGAGTAATGTGTCCAACAGTCTTCGCTTTGATCGTTCCCTGGAAGACCGGTAGTAGTTTCCGATTCACATCTGGAGGATTTCTGTAATCTGTGGACTATCAGAGTGTTGATGAAACACAGAAATTGCCTCGGGATTGAAACAACATTCACGGTGCGCACTTTCCTCCATGGGAGTAATTCTCAAACAGTCTATGCTTTGATCATTCCCTGAAAGACCAGTAGTAGTTTCCGATGCATATCTGGTGCCATTCTGTATTCTGTGGACTATCAGAGTGTTGATGAAACACAGAAGTAGCATTGGGATTGAATACAACAGTCACCATCTGCACTTTCCTCCATGGGAGTAATGTCTTAAACAGTCTACGATTTGATCGTTCCCTGAAAGACCAGTAGTAGTTTCCGATGCACATCTGGAGGCATTCTGTAATCTCTGGACTATCAGAGTGTTGATGAATCACAGAAAATGCATCGGGATTGAATACAACAGTCACCATGCGCACTTTCCTCAATGGGAGTAATTCTCAAACAGTCTACGCTTTGATCGTTTCCTGGAACGCCAGTAGTAGTTTCCGATGAACATCTGGTGGCATTCTGTAATCTGTGCACTATCGGAGTGTTGATGAAACACAAAAAATTGCATCCTGATTGAATACAACAGTCACCATGCGCACTTTTCTCCATGGGAGTAATGTCTCAAACCGTCTACGCTTTGATCATTCCCTGGAAGTAAAGAAGTAGTTTCCGATGCACATCTGGAGGCATTCTGTAATTAGTGGAGTACCAGAGTGTTGATGAGACACAGAAATTGCATCGGGAATGATTACAACAGTCACCATGCGCCCTTTCCTCCATGGGAGTAATTCTCAAACAGTCTTGGCTTTGGTCGTTCCCTGGAAGACCAGTAGTAGTTTCCGATGCACATCTTGTGGCATTCTGTTATGTGTGGACTATCAGAGTGTTGATGAAACACAGAAAATGCATCGGGATTGAATACAACATTCACCATGCGCACTTTCCTCCAAGGGAGTTATATCTCAAGGAGTTTACGATTTGATCGTTCCCTGGAAGACCAGTAGTAGTTTCCGATGCACATCTGGAGGCATTCTGTAATCTGTGGACTATCAGAGTTTTGATGAGACACAGAAATAGCATCGGGATTGAATACAACAGTCACCATGCGCACTTTCCTCCATGGGAGTAATTCTCAAACAGTCTACGCTTTGATCGTTCCCTGGGAGACCAGTAGTAGTTTCCGATGAACGTCTGGTGGCATTCTGTAATCTGTGGAGTATCAGAGTGTTGATGAGACACAGAAATTGCATCGGGATTGAATACAACAGTCACCATGCGCACATTCCTCCATAAAAGTAATGTCTCAAACAATCTATGCTTTGATCGTTCCCTGGAAGACCGGTAGTAGTTTCCGATGAACATCTGGAGGCATTCTGTAATCTGTGGACTATCAGAGTGTTGATGAAACACAGAAATTGCATCGGGATTGAATACAACAGTCACCATGTGCACTTTCCTCCACGCTAGTAATGTCTCAAACAGTCTGCGCTTTGATCGTTCCCTGGACAACCAGTAGTAGTTTCCGATGCACATCTGGAGGCATTCTGTAATCTGTGGACTATCAGAGTGTTGATGAAACACAGAAGTAGCATTGGGATTGAATACAACAGTCACCATCCGCACTTTCCTCCATGGGAGTAATGTCTTAAACAGTCTACGATTTGATCGTTCCCTGAAAGACCAGTAGTAGTTTCCGATGCACATCTGGAGGCATTCTGTAATCTCTGGACTATCAGAGTGTTGATGAATCACAGAAAATGCATCGGGATTGAATACAACAGTCACCATGCGCACTTTCCTCAATGGGAGTAATTCTCAAACAGTCTACGCTTTGATCGTTCCCTGGAACGCCAGTAGTAGTTTCCGATGAACATCTGGTGGCATTCTGTAATCTGTGCACTATCGGAGTGTTGATGAAACACAAAAAATTGCATCCTGATTGAATACAACAGTCACCATGCGCACTTTTCTCCATGGGAGTAATGTCTCAAACCGTCTACGCATTGATCATTCCCTGGAAGTAAAGAAGTAGTTTCCGATGCACATCTGGAGGCATTCTGTAATTAGTGGAGTACCAGAGTGTTGATGAGACACAGAAATTGCATCGGGAATGATTACAACAGTCACCATGCGCCCTTTCCTCCATGGGAGTAATTCTCAAACAGTCTTGGCTTTGGTCGTTCCCTGGAAGACCAGTAGTAGTTTCCGATGCACATCTTGTGGCATTCTGTTATGTGTGGACTATCAGAGTGTTGATGAAACACAGAAAATGCATCGGGATTGAATACAACATTCACCATGCGCACTTTCCTCCACGCTAGTAATATCTCAAACAGTCTGCGCTTTGATCGTTCCCTGGACAACCAGTAGTAGTTTCCGATGAACATCTGGAGGCATTCTGTAATCTGTGGACTATCAGAGTGTTGATGAAACACAGAAATTGCATCGGGATTGAATACAACAGTCACCATGTGCACTTTCCTCCACGCTAGTAATGTCTCAAACAGTCTGCGCTTTGATCGTTCCCTGGACAACCAGTAGTAGTTTCCGATGCACATCTGGAGGCATTCTGTAATCTGTGGACTATCAGAGTGTTGATGACACACAGAAAATGCATCCTGACTGAATACAACAGTCACCATGCGCACTTGCCTCCATAGGAGTAATGTCTCAAACAGTCTACGATTTGATCATTCCCTGGAAGTAAAGAAGTAGTTTCCGATGCACATCTGGAGGCATTCTTTAATTTTTGGAGTACCAGAGTGTTGATGAGACACAGAAATTGCATCGGGATTGATTACAACAGTCACCATGCGCACTTCCCTCCATGGGAGTAATTCTCATACAGTCTTGGCTTTGGTCGTTCCCTGGAAGACCAGTAGTAGTTTCCGATGCACATCTTGTGGCATTCTGTTATGTGTGGACTATCAGAGTGTTGATGAAACACAGAAAATGCATCGGGATTGAATACAACATTCACCATGCGCACTTTCGTCCACGGGAGGTATGTCTCGAACAGTCTACGCTTTGAACGTTCCATGGAAGACCAGTAGTAGTTTCCGATGCACATCTGGGGGCATTCTGTAATCTGTGGACTATCAGAGGGTTGATGAAACACAGAAATTGCATAGGGATTGGATACAACAGTCACCATGGGCACATTCCTCCACAGGAGTAATGTCTCAAGCAGTCTACGCTTTGATCGTCCCTTGGATCACCAGTAGTAGTTTCCGATGCACATCTGGTGGCATTCTGTAATCTATAGACAATCAGAGTGTTGATGAAACACAGAAATTGCATCGGGATTGAATACAACAGTCACCATGCGCACTTTCCTCCATGGGAGTAATGTGTCCAACAGTCTTCGCTTTGATCGTTCCCTGGAAGACCGGTAGTAGTTTCCGATTCACATCTGGAGGATTTCTGTAATCTGTGGACTATCAGAGTGTTGATGAAACACAGAAATTGCCTCGGGATTGAAACAACATTCACGGTGCGCACTTTCCTCCATGGGAGTAATTCTCAAACAGTCTATGCTTTGATCATTCCCTGAAAGACCAGTAGTAGTTTCCGATGCATATCTGGTGCCATTCTGTATTCTGTGGACTATCAGAGTGTTGATGAAACACAGAAGTAGCATTGGGATTGAATACAACAGTCACCATCCGCACTTTCCTCCATGGGAGTAATGTCTTAAACAGTCTACGATTTGATCGTTCCCTGAAAGACCAGTAGTAGTTTCCGATGCACATCTGGAGGCATTCTGTAATCTCTGGACTATCAGAGTGTTGATGAATCACAGAAAATGCATCGGGATTGAATACAACAGTCACCATGCGCACTTTCCTCAATGGGAGTAATTCTCAAACAGTCTACGCTTTGATCGTTCCCTGGAACGCCAGTAGTAGTTTCCGATGAACATCTGGTGGCATTCTGTAATCTGTGCACTATCGGAGTGTTGATGAAACACAAAAAATTGCATCCTGATTGAATACAACAGTCACCATGCGCACTTTTCTCCATGGGAGTAATGTCTCAAACCGTCTACGCTTTGATCATTCCCTGGAAGTAAAGAAGTAGTTTCCGATGCACATCTGGAGGCATTCTGTAATTAGTGGAGTACCAGAGTGTTGATGAGACACAGAAATTGCATCGGGAATGATTACAACAGTCACCATGCGCCCTTTCCTCCATGGGAGTAATTCTCAAACAGTCTTGGCTTTGGTCGTTCCCTGGAAGACCAGTAGTAGTTTCCGATGCACATCTTGTGGCATTCTGTTATGTGTGGACTATCAGAGTGTTGATGAAACACAGAAAATGCATCGGGATTGAATACAACATTCACCATGCGCACTTTCCTCCAAGGGAGTTATATCTCAAGGAGTTTACGATTTGATCGTTCCCTGGAAGACCAGTAGTAGTTTCCGATGCACATCTGGAGGCATTCTGTAATCTGTGGACTATCAGAGTTTTGATGAGACACAGAAATAGCATCGGGATTGAATACAACAGTCACCATGCGCACTTTCCTCCATGGGAGTAATTCTCAAACAGTCTACGCTTTGATCGTTCCCTGGGAGACCAGTAGTAGTTTCCGATGAACGTCTGGTGGCATTCTGTAATCTGTGGAGTATCAGAGTGTTGATGAGACACAGAAATTGCATCGGGATTGAATACAACAGTCACCATGCGCACATTCCTCCATAAAAGTAATGTCTCAAACAATCTATGCTTTGATCGTTCCCTGGAAGACCGGTAGTAGTTTCCGATGAACATCTGGAGGCATTCTGTAATCTGTGGACTATCAGAGTGTTGATGACACACAGAAAATGCATCCTGATTGAATACAACAGTCACCATGCGCACTTGCCTCCATAGGAGTAATGTCTCAAACAGTCTACGATTTGATCATTCCCTGGAAGTAAAGAAGTAGTTTCCGATGCACATCTGGAGGCATTCTGTAATTTTTGGAGTACCAGAGTGTTGATGAGACACAGAAATTGCATCGGGATTGATTACAACAGTCACCATGCGCACTTCCCTCCATGGGAGTAATTCTCATACAGTCTTGGCTTTGGTCGTTCCCTGGAAGACCAGTAGTAGTTTCCGATGCACATCTTGTGGCATTCTGTTATGTGTGGACTATCAGAGTGTTGATGAAACACAGAAAATGCATCGGGATTGAATACAACATTCACCATGCGCTCTTTCCTCCTCGAGAGGTATGTCTCAAAGAGTCTACGCTTTGATCGTTAGCTGGAAGACCAGTAGTAGTTTCCGACGCACATCTGGAGGCATTCTGTAACCTGTGGACTAACAGAGTGTTGATGAAACACAGAAATTGCATCGGGATTGAATACAACAGTCACCATGCGCACATTTTTACATAAAAGTAATGTCTCAAAGATTCTACGCTTTGATCGTTCCCTGGAAGACCGGTAGTAGTTTCCGATGAACATCTGGAGGCATTCTGTAATCTGTGGACTATCAGAGTGTTGATGAAACACAGAAATTGCATTGGGATTGAATACAACAGTCAGCATGCAAACTTTCCTCCATGGGAATAATGTCTGAAACAGTCTACGCTTTGATTGTTCCCCGGAAGACCAGTAGTAGTTTCCGATGCACATCTAGAGGCATTCTGTAATCTGTGGAGTATCTGAGTGTTGATGAAACACAGAAATTGCATCGGGATTGAATACAACAGTCACCATGCACACCTTCCTCAATGGGAGTAATGTCTCAAACAGTCTACGCTTTGATCGTTCCCTGGAAGACCAGTAGTAGTTTCCCATGCACATCTGGAGGCATTCTGTAATCTGTGGACCTTCCAACTATGGATTGACACACAGAAATTGCCTCGGGATTCAATACAACAGTCACCATGAGCACTTTCCTCCATGGGAGTAATGCCTCAAACAGTCTACGCTTTGATCGTTCCCAGGAAGACCAGTAGTAGTTACCGATCCACATCTGGAGGCATTCTGTAACCTGTATACTAACAGAGTGTTGATGAAACACAGAAATTGCATCGGGATTGAATACAACAGTCACCATGCGCACTTTCCCCCATGGGAGAAATGTCTCAATCAGTCTAAGATCTGATCGTTCCCTGGAAGACCAATAGTAGTTTACGATGCTCATCTGGAGGCATTCTGTAATCTGTGGAGTATCTGAGTGTTGATGAAACACAGAAATTGCATCGGGATTGAATACAACACTCACCATGCACACCTTCCTCAATGGGAGTAATGTCTCAAAGAGTTTACGCTTTGATCTTTCCCTGGAAGACCAGTAGTAGATTCCGATGCACATCTGGAGGCATTTTGTAATATGAGGACTATCAGAGTGTTGATGAAACACAGAAATTGCATCGGGATTGAATACAACAGTCACCATGCGCACTTTCCTCCATGGGAGTAGTGTCTCAAACAGTCTACGCTTTCATCGTTCCCTGGAAGACCAGAAGTATGTTCAGATGCACATCTAGGGGCATTCTGTAATCTGTGGACTAACTGAGTGTTGATGAAACACAGAAATTGCATCGGGATTGAATAAAACAGTCACCATGCGCACTTTCCTCCATGCGAGTAATGTCTCAAGCAGTCTACGCTATGATCGTGTCCTGGAAGACCAGTAGTGGTTTCCGATGCACATCTGGATTCATTCTGTAATCTGTGGACTATCAGAGTGTTGATGAAACACAGAAATTGCATCGGGATTGAGTACAACAGTCACCATGCGCACTTTCCTTTATTTGAGTAATTCTCAAACAGTCTACGCTTTGATCGTTCCCTTGAAGACCAGTAGTAGTTTCCGATGCACATCTGGTGGCATACAGTAATCTGCGGACTATCAGAGTGTTGATGAAACACAGAAATTGCATCAGGATTGAATACAACAGTCACCATGCGCACTTTCCTATACGGGAGTATTGTCTGAAACAGTCTACGCTTTGATCGTTCCCTGGAAGACCAGTAGTAGTTTCCGATGCACATCTGTAGGCATTCCGTAATCTGTGGACCTTCCAAGTATGGATTGAAACACAGATATTGCCTCGGGATTGAATACAACAGTCACCATGCGCACTTTCCTCCATGGGAGTAATGTCTCAACAGTCTAAGCTTTGATCGTTCCCTGGAAGACCAATAGTAGTTTCCGATGCACATCTGGAGGCATTCTGTAATCTGTGGAGTATCTGAGTGTTGATGAAACACAGAAATTGCATCGTTATTGAATACAACAGTCACCATGCACACCTTCCTCAATGGGAGTAATGTCTCAAGAGTTTACGCTTTGATCGTTCCCTGGAAGACCAGTAGTAGTTTCCGATGCACATCTGGAGGCATTTTGTAATCTGTGGACTATCAGAGTGTTGATGAAACACAGAGATTGCATCGGGCTTGAGTACAACAGTCACCATGCGCACTTTCCTCCATGGGAGTAATTCTCAAACAGTCTACGCTTTGATCGTTCCCTGGAAGACCAGTAGTAATTTCCGATGCACATCTGGTGGCATACTGTAATCTGTGGACTATCAGAGTGTTGATGAAACACAGAAATTGCATCGGGATTGAATACAACAGTCACCATGCGCACTTTCCTCCATGGGAGTAATTCTCAAACAGTCTACGCTTTGAACGTTCCCTGGAAGACCAGTAGTAGTTTCCGATGCACATCTGGTGGCATTCTGTAATCTGTGGACTATGAGAGTGTTGATGAAACACAGAAATTGCATCGGGATTGATTACAACAGTCATTATGCGCATTCTCCTCCATGGGAGGTATGTCTCTAACAGTCTACGATTTGATCGTTCCCTGGAAGACCAGTAGTAGTTTCCGATGCACATCTGGTGGCATTCTGTAATCTGTGGACTATCAGAGTGTTGATGAAACACAGAAATTGCATCGGGATTGAATACAACAGACCACATGCGCACTTCCCTCCATGGGAGTAATGTCTGAAACAGTCTACGCTTTGATCGTTCCCTGGAAGACCAGTAGTAGTTTCCGATGCACATCTCGTGGCATTCTGTAATCAGTGGACTATCCAAGTGTTGATGAAACACAGAAATTGCATCGGGATTGAATACAACGGTCACCATGCGCAATTTCCTCCATAAAAGTAATGTCTCGAACAGTCTACGCTTTGATCGTTCCCTGGAAGACCAGTAGTAGTTTCCGAAGCACATCTGGAGGCATTCTGCAATCTGTGGACTATCAGAGTGATGATGAAACACAGAAATTGTATCGGGATTGAATACAACAGTCCACATGCGCACTTTCCTTCATGGGGGTAATTCTCAAACAGTCTTCGCTTTGATCATCCCCTGGAAGACGAGTAGTAGTTTCCGATGCACATCTGGAGGCATTCTGCAATCTGTGGACCTTCAAAGTGTTAATTGAAACACAGAAATTGCCTCGTGATTGAATACAACAGTCACTATGCGCACTTTCCTCCATGGGAGTAATGTCTCTAACAGTCTACCCTTTGATCGTTCCCTGGAAGACCAGTAGTAGTTACCGATGCACATCTGGAGGCATTCTGTAATCTGTATACTATCAGAGTGTGGATGAAATACAGAAATTGCATCGTGATTGAATACAACAGTCACCATGCGCACTTTCCTCCATGGGAGTAATGTCTCTAACAGTCTACGATTTGATCGTTCCCCGGAAGTCCAACGTTAGTTTCCGATGCACATCTGGAGGCATTCTGTAATCTGTGGACTATCTGAGTGTTGATGAAACAGAGAAATTGCATCGGGATTGAATACAACAGTCACCATGCGCACTTTCCTCCATGGGAGTAATGTCTCAAACAGTCTACGCTTTGATCGTTCCTTTGAAGACCAGTGGTAATTTCCGATGCACATCTGTGGGCATTCTGTAATCTGTGGACTATCAGAGTGTTTATGAAACACAGATATTGCATCGGGATTCTATACAACAGGCACCATCCGCACTTTCCCTCATTGGAGTAGCGTCTCAAACAGTCTACGCATGGAGCGATCCCTGGAAGACCAGAAGTATGTTCCGATGAACATCTGGGGGCATTCTGTAATCTGTGGGCTAACTGAGTGTTGATGAAACACGGAAATTGCAACGGGATTTAATACAACAGTCACCATGCACACTTTCCTCCATGGGAGTAATGTCTCAACAGTCTACGCTTTGATCATTCTCTGGAAGACTAGTAGTATTTTCCGATGTACATCTGGGGGCATTCTGTAATCTGTGGACAATCTGAGTGTTGATGAAACACGGAAATTGCATCGGGATTGAATACAACAGTCACCATGCGCACTTTCCTCCATGGCGGTAATTTCTCAAACAGTCTACGCTTTGATCGTTCCCTTGAAGACCAGTTGTAATTTCCGATGCACATCTGGAGGCATTCTGTAATCTGTGGACTATCAGAGTGTTGATGAAACACATATGTAGTATCGGGATTCAATACAACAATCACCATGCGCACTTTCCTCTATGGGAGCAGTGTCTCAAACAGTGTACGCTTTGATCGTTCCCTGGAAGACCAGTAGTAGTTTTCGATGCACATCTGGAGGCATTCTATTAACTGTGGACTTTCAAAGTGTGGTTCAAACACAGAAATTGCACCGGGATTGAATACAACAGTCACCATGCGCAATTCCCTCCATGCTAGTAATGTCTCAAACAGTCTGCGCTTTGATCGTTCCCTGGAAGACCAGTGTTAGTTTCCGATGCACATCTGGAGACATTCTGTAATCTGTGGACTATCAGAGTGTTGATGAAACACAGAAAATGAATCGGAATTGAATACAACAGACTCCATGCGCACATTCCTCCATGGGAGTAATGTCTCAAACAGTCTACGATTTGATCGTACCCTTGAAGACCAGTGGTAGTTTCCGATGCACATCTGGAGTCATTCTGTAATCTGTGGACCTTCAAAGTGTTGATGAAACACAGAAATTGCATCGGGATTGAATACAACAGTCACCATGCGCACTTTCCTCCATGTTAGTAATGTCTCAAACAGTCTACGCTTTGATCGTTCATTGGAAGACCAACGTTAGTTTCCGATGCACATCTGGACGCATTCTGTAATATGCGGAGTATCTGAGTGTTGATGAAACACAGAAATTGCATCGGGATTGAATACAACAGTCACCATGCTCACCTTCCTCAATGGGAGTAATGTCTCAAAGAGTTTACGCTTTGATCGTTCCCTGGAAGACCAGTAGTAGTTTCCGATGCACATCTGGAGGCATTTTGTAATCTGTGGACTATGAGAGTGTTGATGAAACACAGAAATTGCAACGGGATTGAATACAACAGACACCATGCGCACTTCCTCCATGGGAGTAGTGTCCAAACAGTCTACGCTTTGATCGTTCCCTGGAAGACCAGTAGTAGTTTCCGATGCACATCTGGAGGCATTCTCTAATCTGTGGACTATCAGAGTGTTGCTGAAACACAGAAATTGCATCTGGATTGAATACAACAGTCACCATGCGCACCTTCCTCCATGGGAGTAATGTCTCAAACAGTCTACGTTTTGATCGTTCCCTGGAAGACCAGTAGTAGTTTCCGAGGCACACATGGAGGCATTCTGTAATCTGTGGACTATCAGAGTGTTGATGAAACACAGAAATTGCATCGGGATTGAATACAACAGTCACCGTACGCACTTTCCTCCATGGGAGTAATGTCTGAAACAGTCTACGCTTTGATCTTTCCCTGGAAGACCAGTAGTAGTTTCCGATGCACATCTCGTGGCATTCTGTAATCTGTGGAATATCAGAGTGTTGATGAAACACAGAAATTGCATCGGGATTGAATACAACAGTCACCACGCACACTTTCCTCCATATAAGTAATGTCTCAAACAGTCTACGCTTTGATCGTTCCCTGGAAGACCAACGTTAGTTTCCGATGCACATCTGGAGACATTCTGTAATCTGTGGAGTATCTGAGTGTTGATGAAACACAGAATATGGAACAGGATTGAATACAACAGTCACCATGCGCACCTCCCTCCATGGGAGTATTGTCTCAAATAGTTTACGCTTTGATCGTTCGCTGAAAGACCAGAAGTATGCTCCGATGCACATCTGGAGGCATTTTGTAATCTGCGGACTATCAGAGTGTTGATGAAACACAGAAATTGCATCGGGATTAAATACAACAGTCACCATGCGCACTTTCCTCCATTGGAGTAGTGTCTCAAACAGTGTACGCATGGAGCGTTCCCTGGATGACCAGAAGTATGTTCCGATGCACATCTGGGGGCATTCTGTAATCTATGGACTAACTGAGTGTTGATGAAACAGGGAAATTGCAACGGGATTTAATACAACAGTCACCATATGCACTTTCCTCCATGGGAGTAATGTCTCAAACAGTCTTCATATTGATCGTTCCCTGGAAGACCAGTAGTAGTTACCGATGCACATCTTGAGGCATTCTGTAATCTGTATACTATCAGAGTGTTGATGAAACACAGAAATTGCATTGGGATTGAATAAAACAGTCACCATGCGCACTTTCCTCCATGGGAGTGATGTCTCAAACAGTCTAAGCTTTGATCGTTCCCTGGAAGACCAATAGTAGTTTCCGATGCACATCTGGAGGCATTCTGTAATATGCGGAGTATCTGAGTGTTGATGAACCACAGAAATTGCATCGGGATTGAATACAACAGTCACCATGCTCACCTTCCTCAATGGGAGTAATGTCTCAAAGAGTTTACGCTTTGATCGTTCCCTGGAAGACCAGTAGTAGTTTCCGATGCACATCTGGAGGCATTTTGTAATCTGTGGACTATCAGAGTGTTGATGAAACACAGAAATTGCAACGGGATTAAATACAACAGACACCATGCGCACTTCCTCCATGGGAGTAGTGTCCAAACTGTCTACGCTTTGATCGTTCCCTGGAAGACCAGTAGTAGTTTCCGATGCACATCTGGAGGCATTCTCTAATCTGTGGACTATCAGAGTGTTGCTGAAACACAGAAATTGCATCTGGATTGAATACAACAGTCACCATGCGCACCTTCCTCCATGGGAGTAATGTCTCAAAGATTTTACGCTTTGATCGTTCCCTGGAAGACCAGTAGTAGTTTCCGATGCACATCTGGAGTCATTTTGTAATCTGTGGACTATCAGAGTGTTGATGAAACACAGACATTGCATCGGGATTGAATACAAGTCACCATGCGCACTTTCCTCCATGGGAGTAGTGTCTCAAAAAGTCTACGCATGGATCGTTCCCTGGAAGACCAGAAGAATGTTCCGATGCACATCTGGGGGCATTCTGCAATCTGTGGACTAAATGAGTGTTGATGAAACACAGAAATTGCATCGGGATTGAATACAACAGCCACCATGCACACTTTCCTCCATGGGAGTAATGTCTCAAACAGTCTACGTTTTGATCGTTCCCTGGAAGACCAGTAGTAGTTTCCGAAGCACACATGGAGGCATTCTGTAATCTGTGGACTATCAGAGTGTTGATGAAACACAGAAATTGCATCGGGATTGAATACATCAGTCACCGTACGCACTTTCCTCCATGGGAGTAATGTCTGAAACAGTCTACGCTTTGATCTTTCCCTGGAAGACCAGTAGTAGTTTCCGATGCACATCTCGTGGCATTCTGTAATCTGTGGAATATCAGAGTGTTGATGAAACACAGAAATTGCATCGGGATTGAATACAACAGTCACCACGCACACTTTCCTCCATATAAGTAATGTCTCAAACAGTCTACGCTTTGATCGTTCCCTGGAAGACCAACGTTAGTTTCCGATGCACATCTGGAGACATTCTGTAATCTGTGGAGTATCTGAGTGTTGATGAAACACAGAATATGGAACAGGATTGAATACAACAGTCACCATGCCCACCTTCCTCCATGGGAGTAATGTCTCAAATAGTTTACGCTTTGATCGTTCCCTGAAAGGCCAGTAGTAGTTTCCGATGCACATCTGGAGGCATTTTGTAATCTGTGGACTATCTGAGTGTTGATGAAACACAGAAATTGCATCGGGATTGAATACAACAATCACCATGCGCACTTTCCTCCATTGGAGTAGTGTCTCAAACAGTCTACGCATGGAGCGTTCCCAGGATGACCAGAAGTATGTTCCGATGCACATATGGGGGCATTCTGTAATCTGTGGACTAACTGAGTGTTGATGAAACAGGGAAATTGCAACGGGATTTAATACAACAGTCACCATGTGCACTTTGCTCCATGGGACTAATGTCTCAAACAGTCTACGCTTTGATCGTTCCCTGGAAGACCAGTAGTAGTTTCCGGTGCACATCTGGTGGCACTCTGTAATCTGTGGACTATCAGAGTGTTGATGAAACACAGATATTGCATCGGGATTGAATACAACAGTCACCATGTGCACTTTCCTCTACTGAAGGGTTGTCTCATACAGTCTACGCTTTGATCGTTCCCTGGAAGACCAGTAGTAGTTACCGATGCACATCTGGAGGCATTCTGTAATCTGTGGACTATCAGAGTGTTGATGAAACACAGAAACTGCGTCGGGATTGAATACAACAGTCACCATGCGCACTTTCCTCCATGGGAGTAATGTCTCAAACAGTCTACGCTTTGATCGTTCCCTGGAAGACCAGTAGTAGTTTCCGATGCACATCTGGTGGCACTCTGTAATCTGTCGACTATCAGAGTGTTGATGAAACACAGAAATTGCATCGGGATTTAATACAACAGTCACCATGTGCACTTTCCTCCACTGGAGGGTTGTCTCAAACAGTCTACGCTTTGATCGTTCCCTGGAAGACCAGTAGTAGTTTCCGATGCACTTCTGCAGGCATTCTGAAATCTATGGACTATCAGTGTGTTGATGAAACACAGAAATTGCGTCGGGATTGAATACAACAGTCACCATGCGCACTTTCCTCCACGGGAGGTATGTCTCAAACGCGTTCGCTTTGACCGTTAACTGGAAGACCAGTAGTAGTTTCCGATGCACATCTGGTGGCATTCTGTAATCTGTGGACTATCAGAGTGTTGATGAAACACAGAAATTGTTTCGGGAATGAATACAAAAGTCAACATGCGCACTTTCCTCCACGGGAGGTATGTCTCTAACAGTCTACGCTTTGATCGTTCCCTGGAAGACCAGTAGCAGTTTCCGATGCACGTCTGGTGACATTCTGTAAACTGTGGACTATCAGAGTGTTGATGAAACACAGAAATTGCATCGGGATTGACCACAACTGTTACCATCCGCACTTTCCTCCATGGTAGTAATTTCTGAAACAGTCTAGGCTTTGATCGTTCCCTGGAAGACCAGTAGTAGTTTCCGATGCACATCTCGTGGCATTCTGTAATCTGTGGACTATGAGTGTGTTGATGAAACGAAGAAAATGCATCGGGATTGAATACAACAGTCACCATGCGCACTTTCCTCCATTGGAGTAATGTCTCAAAGAGTTTACGCTTTGATCGATCCCTGGAAGACCAGTAATAGTTTACGATGCACATCTGGAGGCATTCTGTAACCTGTGGAATATTAGAGTGATTATGAAACACAGAAATTGCATCGAGATTGAATACAACAGTCACCATGCGCACATTCCTCCATAAAAGTAATGTCTCAAAGAGTCTACGCTTTGATCGTTCCCTGGAAGACCAGTAGTAGTTTCCGATGAACATCCGGAGGCATTCTGTAATCTGTGGACTATCAGAGTGCTGATGAAACACAGAAATTGCAATTGGATTGAATACTACAGTCACCATGCGCACTTTCCTCCATGGGAGTAATGTCTCAAACAGTCTACGCTTTGATCGTTAGCTGGAAGACCAGTAGTAGTTTCCGATGCACATCGTGAAACATTCTGTAACCTGTGGACTATCAGAGTGTTGATGTAACACAGAAATTGCATCGGGATTGAATACAACAGTCACCATGTGCACTTTCCTCCACGCGAGTCTTGTCTCAAAGAGTCAGCGCTATGATTGTTCCCTGGAACACCAGTAGTAGTTTCCGATGCACATCTGGAGGCATTCTGTAACCTGTGGACTAACAGAGTGTTGATGAAACACAAAAATTGCATCGAGATTGAATACAACAGTCACCATGCGCACATTCCTCCATAAAAGTAATGTCTCAAAGATTCTACGCTTTGATCGTTCCCTGGAAGACCGGTAGTAGTTTCCGATGAACATCTGGAGGCATTCTGTAATCTGTGGACTATCAGGGTGTTGATGAAACACAGAAATTGCATTGGGATTGAATACAACAGTCACCATGCAAACTTTCCTCCTTGGGAGAAATTCTCAAACAGTCTATGCTTTGATCGTTCCCTGAATACCAGTGGTAGTTTTCGATGCATATCTGGTGCCATTCTGTAATCTGTGTACTATCTGAGTGTTGATGAAACACAGAAATTGCAACGGGAATGAATACAACAGTCACCATGCGCACTTTCCTCCACGGGAGGTATGTCTCTAACAGTCTACGCTTTGATCGTTCCCTGGAAGACCAGTAGCAGTTTCCGATGCACGTCTGGTGACATTCTGTAAACTGTGGACTATCAGAGTGTTGATGAAACACAGAAATTGCATCGGGATTGACCACAACTGTTACCATCCGCACTTTCCTCCATGGTAGTAATTTCTGAAACAGTCTAGGCTTTGATCGTTCCCTGGAAGACCAGTAGTAGTTTCCGATGCACATCTCGTGGCATTCTGTAATCTGTGGACTATGAGTGTGTTGATGAAACGAAGAAAATGCATCGGGATTGAATACAACAGTCACCATGCGCACTTTCCTCCATTGGAGTAATGTCTCAAAGAGTTTACGCTTTGATCGATCCCTGGAAGACCAGTAATAGTTTACGATGCACATCTGGAGGCATTCTGTAACCTGTGGAATATTAGAGTGATTATGAAACACAGAAATTGCATCGAGATTGAATACAACAGTCACCATGCGCACATTCCTCCATAAAAGTAATGTCTCAAAGAGTCTACGCTTTGATCGTTCCCTGGAAGACCAGTAGTAGTTTCCGATGAACATCCGGAGGCATTCTGTAATCTGTGGACTATCAGAGTGCTGATGAAACACAGAAATTGCAATTGGATTGAATACTACGGTCACCATGCGCACTTTCCTCCATGGGAGTAATGTCTCAAACAGTCTACGCTTTGATCGTTCCCTGGAAGACCAGTAGTAGTTACCGATGCACATCTGGAGGCATTCTGTAATCTGTGGACTATCAGAGTGTTGATGAAACACAGAAACTGCGTCGGGATTGAATACAACAGTCACCATGCGCACTTTCCTCCATGGGAGTAATGTCTCAAACAGTCTACGCTTTGATCGTTCCCTGGAAGACCAGTAGTAGTTTCCGATGCACATCTGGTGGCACTCTGTAATCTGTCGACTATCAGAGTGTTGATGAAACACAGAAATTGCATCGGGATTTAATACAACAGTCACCATGTGCACTTTCCTCCACTGGAGGGTTGTCTCAAACAGTCTACGCTTTGATCGTTCCCTGGAAGACCAGTAGTAGTTTCCGATGCACTTCTGCAGGCATTCTGAAATCTATGGACTATCAGTGTGTTGATGAAACACAGAAATTGCGTCGGGATTGAATACAACAGTCACCATGCGCACTTTCCTCCACGGGAGGTATGTCTCAAACGCGTTCGCTTTGACCGTTAACTGGAAGACCAGTAGTAGTTTCCGATGCACATCTGGTGGCATTCTGTAATCTGTGGACTATCAGAGTGTTGATGAAACACAGAAATTGTTTCGGGAATGAATACAAAAGTCAACATGCGCACTTTCCTCCACGGGAGGTATGTCTCTAACAGTCTACGCTTTGATCGTTCCCTGGAAGACCAGTAGCAGTTTCCGATGCACGTCTGGTGACATTCTGTAAACTGTGGACTATCAGAGTGTTGATGAAACACAGAAATTGCATCGGGATTGACCACAACTGTTACCATCCGCACATTCCTCCATGGTAGATATTTCTGAAACAGTCTAGGCTTTGATCGTTCCCTGGAAGACCAGTAGTAGTTTCCGATGCACATCTCGTGGCATTCTGTAATCTGTGGACTATGAGTGTGTTGATGAAACGAAGAAAATGCATCGGGATTGAATACAACAGTCACCATGCGCACTTTCCTCCATTGGAGTAATGTCTCAAAGAGTTTACGCTTTGATCGATCCCTGGAAGACCAGTAATAGTTTACGATGCACATCTGGAGGCATCCTGTAACCTGTGGAATATTAGAGTGATTATGAAACACAGAAATTGCATCGAGATTGAATACAACAGTCACCATGCGCACATTCCTCCATAAAAGTAATGTCTCAAAGAGTCTACGCTTTGATCGTTCCCTGGAAGACCAGTAGTAGTTTCCGATGAACATCCGGAGGCATTCTGTAATCTGTGGACTATCAGAGTGCTGATGAAACACAGAAATTGCAATTGGATTGAATACTACAGTCACCATGCGCACTTTCCTCCATGGGAGTAATGTCTCAAACAGTCTACGCTTTGATCGTTAGCTGGAAGACCAGTAGTAGTTTCCGATGCACATCGTGAAGCATTCTGTAACCTGTGGACTATCAGAGTGTTGATGTAACACAGAAATTGCATCGGGATTGAATACAACAGTCACCATGTGCACTTTCCTCCACGCGAGTCTTGTCTCAAAGAGTCTGCGCTATGATTGTTCCCTGGAACACCAGTAGTAGTTTCCGATGCACATCTGGAGGCATTCTGTAACCTGTGGACTATCAGAGTGTTGATGAAACACAGAAAATGCATCGGGATTGAATACAACAGTCACCATGCGCACTTTCCTCCACGGGAGTAATGTCTTAAACAGTCTACGCTTTGATCGATCCCTGGAAGACCGGTAGTAGTTTGCGATGCACATCTAATGGCATTCTGTAATCTGTGGACTATCAGAGTATTGATGAAACACAGAAAATTCATCGGGATTAATTACAACAGTCACCATGCACACTTTCCTCCACGGGGGGTACGTCTCTAACAGTCTACGCTTTGATCGTTCCCTGGAAGACCAGTAGTAGTTTCCAATGCACATCTGGAGGCATTCCGTGGTCTGTGGACTATCAGAGTGTTGATGAAACACAGAAATTGCATCGGGATTGAATACAACAATCACCATGCGCACTTTACTAAATGGGAGTATTGTCTCTAACAGTCTACGATTTGATCGTTCCCTGGAAGACCAGTAGTAGTTTCCGATGCACATCTGGAGGCATTCTCTAATCTGTGGACTATCAGAGTGTTGCTGAAACACAGAAATTGCATCTGGATTGAATACAACAGTCACCATGCGCACCTTCCTCCATGGGAGTAATGTCTCAAAGATTTTACGCTTTGATCGTTCCCTGAAAGACCAGTAGTAGTTTCCGATGCACATCTGGAGTCATTTTGTAATCTGTGGACTATCAGAGTGTTGATGAAACACAGAAATTGCATCGGGATTGAATACAAGTCACCATGCGCACTTTCCTCCATGGGAGTAGTGTCTCAAAAAGTCTACGCATGGATCGTTCCCTGGAAGACCAGAAGAATGTTCCGATGCACATCTGGGGGCATTCTGTAATCTGTGGACTAAATGAGTGTTGATGAAACACAGAAATTGCATCGGGATTGAATACAACAGCCACCATGCACACTTTCCTCCATGGGAGTAATGTCTCAAACAGTCTACGTTTTGATCGTTCCCTGGAAGACCAGTAGTAGTTTCCGAAGTACACATGAAGGCATTCTGTAATCTGTGGACTATCAGAGTGTTGATGAAACACAGAAATTGCATCGGGATTGAATACATCAGTCACCGTACGCACATTCCTCCATGGGAGTAATGTCTGAAACAGTCTACGATTTGATCTTTCCCTGGAAGACCAGTAGTAGTTTCCGATGCACATCTCGTGGCATTCTGTAATCTGTGGAATATCAGAGTGTTGATGAAACACAGAAATTGCATCGGGATTGAATACAACAGTCACCACGCACACTTTCCTCCATATAAGTAATGTCTCAAACAGTCTACGCTTTGATCGTTCCCTGGAAGACCAACGTTAGTTTCCGATGCACATCTGGAGACATTCTGTAATCTGTGGAGTATCTGAGTGTTGATGAAACACAGAATATGGAACAGGATTGAATACAATAGTCACCATGCCCACCTTCCTCCATGGGAGTAATGTCTCAAATAGTTTACGCTTTGATCGTTCCCTGAAAGGCCAGTAGTAGTTTCCGATGCACATCTGGAGGCATTTTGTAATCTGTGGACTATCTGAGTGTTGATGAAACACAGAAATTGCATCGGGATTGAATACAACAATCACCATGCGCACTTTCCTCCATTGGAGTAGTGTCTCAAACAGTCTACGCATGGAGCGTTCCCTGGATGACCAGAAGTATGTTCCGATGCACATATGGGGGCATTCTGTAATCTGTGGACTAACTGAGTGTTGATGAAACAGGGAAATTGCAACGGGATTTAATACAACAGTCACCATGTGCACTTTGCTCCATGGGACTAATGTCTCAAACAGTCTACGGTTTGATCGTTCCCTGGAAGACCAGTAGTAGTTTCCGATGCACATCTGGTGGCACTCTGTAATCTGTGGACTATCAGAGTGTTGATGAAACACAGATATTGCATCGGGATTGAATACAACAGTCACCATGTGCACTTTCCTCTACTGAAGGGTTGTCTCATACAGTCTACGCTTTGATCGTTCCCTGGAAGACCAGTAGTAGTTACCGATGCACATCTGGAGGCATTCTGTAATCTGTGGACTATCAGAGTGTTGATGAAACACAGAAACTGCGTCGGGATTGAATACAACAGTCACCATGCGCACTTTACTCCATGGGAGTAATGTCTCAAACAGTCTACGCTTTGATCGTTCCCTGGAAGACCAGTAGTAGTTTCCGATGCACATCTGGTGGCACTCTGTAATCTGTCGACTATCAGAGTGTTGATGAAACACAGAAATTGCATCGGGATTTAATACAACAGTCACCATGTGCACTTTCCTCCACTGGAGGGTTGTCTCAAACAGTCTACGCTTTGATCGTTCCCTGGAAGACCAGTAGTAGTTTCCGATGCACTTCTGCAGGCATTCTAAAATCTATGGACTATCAGTGTGTTGATGAAACACAGAAATTGCGTCGGGATTGAATACAACAGTCACCATGCGCACTTTCCTCCACGGGAGGTATGTCTCAAACGCGTTCGCTTTGACCGTTAACTGGAAGACCAGTAGTAGTTTCCGATGCACATCTGGTGGCATTCTGTAATCTGTGGACTATCAGAGTGTTGATGAAACACAGAAATTGTTTCGGGAATGAATACAAAAGTCAACATGCGCACTTTCCTCCACGGGAGGTATGTCTCTAACAGTCTACGCTTTGATCGTTCCCTGGAAGACCAGTAGCAGTTTCCGATGCACGTCTGGTGACATTCTGTAAACTGTGGACTATCAGAGTGTTGATGAAACACAGAAATTGCATCGGGATTGACCACAACTGTTACCATCCGCACTTTCCTCCATGGTAGTAATTTCTGAAACAGTCTAGGCTTTGATCGTTCCCTGGAAGACCAGTAGTGGTTTCCGATGCACATCTCGTGGCATTCTGTAATCTGTGGACTATGAGTGTGTTGATGAAACGAAGAAAATGCATGGGGATTGAATACAACAGTCACCATGCGCACTTTCCTCCATTGGAGTAATGTCTCAAAGAGTTTACGCTTTGATCGATCCCTGGAAGACCAGTAATAGTTTACGATGCACATCTGGAGGCATTCTGTAACCTGTGGAATATTAGAGTGATTATGAAACACAGAAATTGCATCGAGATTGAATACAACAGTCACCATGCGCACATTCCTCCATAAAAGTAATGTCTCAAAGAGTCTACGCTTTGATCGTTCCCTGGAAGACCAGTAGTAGTTTCCGATGAACATCCGGAGGCATTCTGTAATCTGTGGACTATCAGAGTGCTGATGAAACACAGAAATTGCAATTGGATTGAATACTACAGTCACCATGCGCACTTTCCTCCATGGGAGTAATGTCTCAAACAGTCTACGCTTTGGTCGTTAGCTGGAAGACCAGTAGTAGTTTCCGATGCACATCGTGAAACATTCTGTAACCTGTGGACTATCAGAGTGTTGATGTAACACAGAAATTGCATCGGGATTGAATACAACAGTCACCATGTGCACTTTCCTCCACGCGAGTCTTGTCTCAAAGAGTCTGCGCTATGATTGTTCCCTGGAACACCAGTAGTAGTTTCCGATGCACATCTGGAGGCATTCTGTAACCTGTGGACTAACAGAGTGTTGATGAAACACAGAAATTGCATCGAGATTGAATACAACAGTCACCATGCGCACATTCCTCCATAAAAGTAATGTCTCAAAGATTCTACGCTTTGATCGTTCCCTGGAAGACCGGTAGTAGTTTCCGATGAACATCTGGAGGCATTCTGTAATCTGTGGACTATCAGGGTGTTGATGAAACACAGAAATTGCATTGGGATTGAATACAACAGTCACCATGCAAACTTTCCTCCTTGGGAGAAATTCTCAAACAGTCTATGCTTTGATCGTTCCCTGAATACCAGTAGTAGTTTCCGATGCATATCTGGTGCCATTCTGTAATCTGTGTACTATCTGAGTGTTGATGAAACACAGAAATTGCAACGGGAATGAATACAACAGTCACCATGCGCACTTTCCTCCACGGGAGGTATGTCTTAAACAGTCTACGCTTTGATCGATCCCTGGAAGACCGGTAGTAGTTTGCGATGCACATCTCGTGGCATTCTGTAATCTGTGGACTATCAGAGTATTGATGAAACACAAAAAATTCATCGGGATTAAATACAACAGTCACCATGCACACTTTCCTCCACGGGGGGTACGTCTCTAACAGTCTACGCTTTGATCGTTCCCTGGAAGACCAGTAGTAGTTTCCAATGCACATCTGGAGGCATTCCGTGGTCTGTGGACTATCAGAGTGTTGATGAAACACAGAAATTGCATCGGGATTGAATACAACAATCACCATGCGCACTTTACTAAATGGGAGTATTGTCTCTAACAGTCTACGATTTGATCGTTCCCTGGAAGACCAGTAGTAGTTTCCGATGCACATCTGGAGGCTTTCCGTAATCTGTGGACTATCAGAGTGATGATGAAACACAGAAATTACTTCGTGATTGAATACAACAGCCACCATGCGCACTTTCCTCCATGGGAATAATGTCTCAAACAGTCTACGTTTTGATCGTTCCCTGGAAGACCAGTAGTAGTTTCCGATGCACATCTGGAGGCTTTCCGTAATCTGTGGACTATCAGAGTGTTGATGAATCACAGAAATTGCATCGGAATTGATTACAACAGTCACCATGCGCACTTTCCTCCATGGGAGTAATGTCTCGAACAGTCTACGCTTTGATCGTTCCCTCGAAGACCAGTAGTAGTTTCCGATGCACATCTGGAGCCATTCTGAAATCTGTGGACTATCAGTGTGTTGATAAAACACAGAAATAGCATCGGGATTGAATGCAACAGTCACCATGCGCACTTTCCTCCAAGGGAGGTATGTCTCAGACACGTTCGCTTTGACCGTTAACTGGAAGACCAGTAGTAGTTTCCGATGCACATCTGGAGGCATTCTGTAATTTTTGGACTATCAGGGTGTTGATGAAACACAGAAATTGCATCGGGATTGAATACAACAGTCACCATCCGCACTTTCCTCCATGGGAGTAATGTCTGAAACAGTCTTGGCTTTGATCGTTCCCTGGAAGACCAGTAGATGTTTCCGATGCACATCTCGTGGCATTCTGTAATCTGTGTACTATCAGATTGTTGATGAAACACAGAGAATGCATCGGGATTGAATACAACAGTCACAATGGGCACTTTCCTCCATGGGAGTAATGTCTCAAACAGTCTACGCTTTGATCGTTCCCTGGAAGACCAGAAGTAGTTTCCGATGCACATCTGGAGGCATTCTGTAATCTGTGGAGTATCAGAGTGTTGATGAGACACAGAAATTGCATCGGGATTGAATACAACAGTCACCATGCGCACTTTCCTCCATGGGACTAATTATCAAACAGTCTACGCATTGATCGTTCCCTGGAAGACCAGTATTAGTTTCCGATGAACATCTGGTGGCATTCTGTAATCTGTGGACTCTCAGAGTGTTGATGAAACACAGAAATTGCAACGGGATTGAATACAACATTCACCATGCGCACTTTCCTCCACGGGAGGTATGTCTCGAACAGTCTACGCTTTGATCGTTCCATGAAAGACCAGTAGTAGTTTCCGATGCACATCTGGAGGCATTCTGTAATCTGTGGACTATCAGAGTGTTGATGAAACACAGAAATTGCATCGGGATTGAATACAACAGTCACCATGCGCACATTCCTCCACAGGAGTAATGTCTCAAGCAGTCTACGCTTTGATCGTTCCCTGGAACACCAGTAGTAGTTTCCGATGCACATCTGGTGGCATTCTGTAATCTGTAGACAATCGGAGTGTTGATGAAACACAGAAATTGCATCGGGATTGAATACAACAGTCACCATGCGCACTTTCCTCCATGGGAGTAATGTGTCCAACAGTCTTCGCTTTGACCGTTCCCTGGAAGACCGGAAGTAGTTTCCGATTCACATCTGGAGGATTTCTGTAATCTGTGGACTATCAGAGTGTTGATGAAACACAGAAATTGCCGCGGGATTGAAACAACATTCACCATGCGCAATCTCCTCCATGGGAGTAATTCTCAAATAGTCTGTGCTTTGATCATTCCCTGAAAGACCAGTAGTAGTTTCCGATGCACATCTGGTGCCATTCTGTATTCTGTGGACTATCAGAGTGTTGATGAAACACGGAAATAGCATTGGGATTGAATACAACAGTCACCATGCGCACTTTCCTCCATGGGAGTAATGTCTGAAACAGTCTACGCTTTGATCGTTCCCTGGAAGACCAGTAGTTTCCGATGCACATCTGGAGGCATTCTGTAATCTCTGGACTATCAGAGTGTTGATGAATAACAGAAAATGCATTGGGATTGAATACAACTGTCACCATGCGCACTTTCCTCAATGGGAGTAATTCTCAAACAGTCTGTGCTTTGATCATTCCCTGAAAGACCAGTAGTAGTTTCCGATGCACATCTGGTGCCATTCTGTATTCTGTGGACTATCAGAGTGTTGATATAACACAGAAATTGCATTGGGATTGAATACAACAGTCACCATGCGCACTTTCCTCCATGGGAGTAATGTCTCAAACAGTCTACGCTTTGATCATTCCCTGGAAGTAAAGAAGTAGTTTCCGATGCACATCTGGGGGCATTCTGTAATTTGTGGAGTACCAGAGTGTTGATGAGACACAGATATTGCATCGGGATTGATTACAAAAGTCACCATGCGCACTTTCCTCCATGGGAGTAATTCTCAAACAGTCTTGGCTTTGGTCGTTCCCTGGAAGACCAGTAGTAGTTTCCGATGAACATCTTGTGGCATTCTTTTTTGTGTGGACTAACAGAGTGTTGATGAAACACAGAAAATGCATCGGGATTGAATACAACAGTCACCATGCGCACTTTCCTCCAAGGGAGTTATTTCTCAAGGACTTTACGATTTGATCGTTCCCTGGAAGACCAGTAGTAGTTTCCGATGCACATCTGGAGGCATTCTGTAATATGTGGAGTATCAGAGTGTTGATGAGACACAGAAATTGCATCGGGATTGAATACAACAGTCACCATGCGCACTTTCCTCCATGGGAGTAATTCTCAAACAGTCTACGCTTTGATCGTTCCCTGGGAGACCAGTAGTAGTTTCCGATGAACATCTGGTGGCATTCTGTAACCTGTGGACTATCAGAGTGTTGAAGAAACACAGAAATTGCAACGGGATTGAATACAATATTCACCATGCGCTCTTTCCTCCATAAAAGTAATGTCTCAAACAATCTATGCTTTGATCGTTCCCTGGAAGACCGGTAGTAGTTTCCGATGAACATCTGGAGGCATTCTGTAATCTGTGGACTATCAGAGTGTTGATGTAACACAGAAATTGCATCGGGATTGAATACAACAGTCACCATGCGCACTTTCCTCCACGCTAGTAATGTCTCAAACAGTCTGCGGTTTGATCGTTCCCTGGAAGACCAGTAGTAGTTTCCGATGAACATCTGGAGGCATTCTGTAACCTGTGGACTATCAGAGTGTTGATGTAACACAGAAATTGCATCGGGATTGAATACAACGATCACCATGCGCACTTTCCTCCACGGGAGGTATGTCTTAAACAGTCTACGATTTGATCGATCCCTGGAAGACCGGTAGTAGTTTGCGATGCACATCTCGTGGCATTCTGTAATCTGTGGACTATCAGAGTATTGATGAAACACAGAAAATTCATCGGGATTGAATACAACAGTCACCATGCACACTTTCCTCCACGGGGGGTATGTCTCTAACAGTCTACGCTTTGATCGTTCCCTGGAAGACCAGTAGTAGTTTCCAATGCACATCTGGAGGCTTTCCGTGGTCTGTGGACTATCAGAGTGTTGATGAAACACAGAAATTGCATCGGGATTGAATACAACGATCACCATGCGCACTTTCCTAAATGGGAGTATTGTCTCTAACAGTCTACGATTTGATCGTTCCCTGGAAGACCAGTAGGAGTTTCCGATGCACATCTGGAGGCTTTCCGTAATCTGTGGACTATCAGAGTGTTGATGAGACACAGAAATTGCATCGGGATTGAATACAACAGTCACCATGCGCACTTTCCTCCATGGGAATAATTATCAAACAGTCTACGCTTTGATCGTTCCCTGGAAGACCAGTAGTGGTTTCCGATGCACATCTGGAGGCTTTCCGTAATCTGTGGACTATCAGAGTGATGATGAAACACAGAAATTACTTCGTGATTGAATACAACAGCCACCATGCGCACTTTCCTCAATGGGAATAATGTCTCAAACAGTCTACGTTTTGATCGTTCCCTGGAAGACCAGTAGTAGTTTCCGATGCACATCTGGAGGCTTTCCGTAATCTGTGGACTATCAGAGTGTTGATGAATCACAGAAATTGCATCGGAATTGATTACAACAGTCACCATGCGCACTTTCCTCCAACGGAGGTATGTCTCAAACACGTTCGCTTTGACCGTTAACTGGAAGACCAGTAGTAGTTTCCGATGCACATCTGGAGGCATTCTGTAATTTTTGGACTATCAGGGTGTTGATGAAACACAGAAATTGCATCGGGATTGAATACAACAGTCACCATCCGCAATTTCCTCCATGGGAGTAATGTCTGAAACAGTCTTGGCTTTGATCGTTCCCTGGAAGACCAGTAGATGTTTCCGATGCACATCTCGTGGCATTCTGTAATCTGTGGACTATCAGAGTGTTGATGAAACACAGAGATTGCATCGGGATTGAATACAACAGTCACAATGCGCACTTTCCTCCATGGGAGTAATGTCTCAAACAGTCTACGCTTTGATCGTTCCCTGGAAGACCAGTAGATGTTTCCGATGCACATCTCGTGGCATTCTGTAATCTGTGGACTATCAGAGTGTTGATGAAACACAGAGAATGCATCGGGATTGAATACAACAGTCACAATGCGCACTTTCCTCCATGGGAGTAATGTCTCAAACAGTCTACGCTTTGATCGTTCCCTGGAAGACCAGTAGTAGTTTCCGATGAACATCTGGTGGCATACTGTAATCTGTGGACTATCAGAGTGTTGATGAAACACAGAAATTGCAACGGGATTGAATACAACATTCACCATGCGCACTTTCCTCCACGGGAGGTATGTCTCGAACAGTCTACGCTTTGATCGTTCCATGAAAGACCAGTAGTAGTTTCCGATGCACATCTGGAGGCATTCTGTATTCTGTGGACTATCAGAGTGTTGATGAAACACAGAAATTGCATCGGGATTGAATACAACAGTCACCATGCGCACATTCCTCCACAGGAGTAATGTCTCAAGCAGTCTACGCTTTGATCGTTCCCTGGAACACCAGTAGTAGTTTCCGATGCACATCTGGTGGCATTCTGTAATCTGTAGACAATCAGAGTGTTGATGAAACACAGAAATTGCATCGGGATTGAATACAACAGTCACCATGCGCACTTTCCTCCATGGGAGTAATGTGTCCAACAGTCTTCGCTTTGATCGTTCCCTGGAAGACCGGTAGTAGTTTCCGATTCACATCTGGAAGATTTCTGTAATCTGTGGACTATCAGAGTGTTGATGAAACACAGAAATTGCCTAGGGATTGAAACAACATTCACCATGCGCACTTTCCTCCATGGGAGTAATTCTCAAACAGTCTATGCTTTGATCATTCCCTGAAAGACCAGTAGTAGTTTCCGATGCACATCTGGTGCCATTCTGTATTCTGTGGACTATCAGAGTGTTGATGAAACACAGAAATAGCATTGGGATTGAATACAACAGTCACCATGCGCACTTTCCTCCATGGGAGTAATGTCTGAAACAGTCTACGCTTTGATCGTTCCCTGGAAGACCAGTAGTAGTTTCCGATGCACATCTGGAGGCATTCTGTAATCTCTGGACTATCAGATTGTTGATGAATCACAGAAAATGCATCGGGATTGAATACAACAGTCACCATGCGCACTTTCCTCAATGGGAGTAATTCTCAAACAGTCTACGCTTTGATCGTTCCCTGGAACGCCAGTAGTAGTTTCCGATGAACATCTGGTGGCATTCTGTAATCTGTGGACTATCAGAGTGTTGATGAAACACAGAAATTGCATCGGGATTGAATACAACAGTCACCATGCGCACTTTCCTCCATGGGAGTAATGTCTCAAACAGTCTACGCTTTGATCATTCCCTGGAAGTAAAGAAGTAGTTTCCGATGCACATCTGGAGGCATTCTGTAATTTGTGGAGTACCAGAGTGTTGATGAGACACAGAAATTGCATCGGGATTGATTACAAAAGTCACCATGCGCACTTTCCTCCATGGGAGTAATTCTCAAACAGTCTTGGCTTTGGTCGTTCCCTGGAAGACCAGTAGTAGTTTCCGATGAACATCTTGTGGCATTCTGTTTTGTGTGGACTATCAGAGTGTTGATGAAACACAGAAAATGCATCGGGATTGAATACAACAGTCACCATGCGCACTTTCCTCCAAGGGAGTTATATCTCAAGGACTTTACGATTTGATCGTTCCCTGGAAGACCAGTAGTAGTTTCCGATGCACATCTGGAGGCATTCTGTAATCTGTGGAGTATCAGAGTGTTGATGAGACACAGAAATTGCATCGGGATTGAATACAACTGTCACCATGCGCACTTTCCTCCATGGGAGTAATTCTCAAACAGTCTACGCTTTGATCGTTCCCTGGGAGACCAGTAGTAGTTTCCGATGAACATCTGGTGGCATTCTGTAACCTGTGGACTATCAGAGTGTTGATGAAACACAGAAATTGCAACGGGATTGAATACAATATTCACCATGCGCTCTTTCCTCCATAAAAGTAATGTCTCAAACAATCTATGCTTTGATCGTTCCCTGGAAGACCGGTAGTAGTTTCCGATGAACATCTGGAGGCATTCTGTAATCTGTGGACTATCAGAGTGTTGATGAAACACAGAAATTGCATCGGGATTGAATACAACATTCACCATGCACACTTTCCTCCACGCTAGTAATGTCTCAAACAGTCTGCGGTTTGATCGTTCCCTGGAAGACCAGTAGTAGTTTCGGAAGTACACATGGAGGCATTCTGTAATCTGTGGACTATCAGAGTGTTGATGAAACACAGAAATTGCATCGGGATTGAATACATCAGTCACCGTACGCACTTTCCTCCATGGGAGTAATGTCTGAAACAGTCTACGCTTTGATCTTTCCCTGGAAGACCAGTAGTAGTTTCCGATGCACATCTCGTGGCATTCTGTAATCTGTGGAATATCAGAGTGTTGATGAAACACAGAAATTGCATCGGGATTGAATACAACAGTCACCACGCACACTTTCCTCCATATAAGTAATGTCTCAAACAGTCTACGCTTTGATCGTTCCCTGGAAGACCAACGTTAGTTTCCGATGCACATCTGGAGACATTCTGTAATCTGTGGAGTATCTGAGTGTTGATGAAACACAGAATATGGAACAGGATTGAATACAATAGTCACCATGCCCACCTTCCTCCATGGGAGTAATGTCTCAAATAGTTTACGCTTTGATCGTTCCCTGAAAGGCCAGTAGTAGTTTCCGATGCACATCTGGAGGCATTTTGTAATCTGTGGACTATCTGAGTGTTGATGAAACACAGAAATTGCATCGGGATTGAATACAACAATCACCATGCGCACTTTCCTCCATTGGAGTAGTGTCTCAAACAGTCTACGCATGGAGCGTTCCCTGGATGACCAGAAGTATGTTCCGATGCACATATGGGGGCATTCTGTAATCTGTGGACTAACTGAGTGTTGATGAAACAGGGAAATTGCAACGGGATTTAATACAACAGTCACCATGTGCACTTTGCTCCATGGGACTAATGTCTCCAACAGTCTACGCTTTGATCGTTCCCTGGAAGACCAGTAGTAGTTTCCGATGCACATCTGGTGGCACTCTGTAATCTGTGGACTATCAGAGTGTTGATGAAACACAGATATTGCATCGGGATTGAATACAACAGTCACCATGTGCACTTTCCTCTACTGAAGGGTTGTCTCATACAGTCTACGCTTTGATCGTTCCCTGGAAGACCAGTAGTAGTTACCGATGCACATCTGGAGGCATTCTGTAATCTGTGGACTATCAGAGTGTTGATGAAACACAGAAACTGCGTCGGGATTGAATACAACAGTCACCATGCGCACTTTCCTCCATGGGAGTAATGTCTCAAACAGTCTACGCTTTGATCGTTCCCTGGAAGACCAGTAGTAGTTTCCGATGCACATCTGGTGGCACTCTGTAATCTGTCGACTATCAGAGTGTTGATGAAACACAGAAATTGCATCGGGATTTAATACAACAGTCACCATGTGCACTTTCCTCCACTGGAGGGTTGTCTCAAACAGTCTACGCTTTGATCGTTCCCTGGAAGACCAGTAGTAGTTTCCGATGCACTTCTGCAGGCATTCTGAAATCTATGGACTATCAGTGTGTTGATGAAACACAGAAATTGCGTCGGGATTGAATACAACAGTCACCATGCGCACTTTCCTCCACGGGAGGTATGTCTCAAACGCGTTCGCTTTGACCGTTAACTGGAAGACCAGTAGTAGTTTCCGATGCACATCTGGTGGCATTCTGTAATCTGTGGACTATCAGAGTGTTGATGAAACACAGAAATTATTTCGGGAATGAATACAAAAGTCAACATGCGCACTTTCCTCCACGGGAGGTATGTCTCTAACAGTCTACGCTTTGATCGTTCCCTGGAAGACCAGTAGCAGTTTCCGATGCACGTCTGGTGACATTCTGTAAACTGTGGACTATCAGAGTGTTGATGAAACACAGAAATTGCATCGGGATTGACCACAACTGTTACCATCCGCACTTTCCTCCATGGTAGTAATTTCTGAAACAGTCTAGGCTTTGATCGTTCCCTGGAAGACCAGTAGTGGTTTCCGATGCACATCTCGTGGCATTCTGTAATCTGTGGACTATGAGTGTGTTGATGAAACGAAGAAAATGCATGGGGATTGAATACAACAGTCACCATGCGCACTTTCCTCCATTGGAGTAATGTCTCAAAGAGTTTACGCTTTGATCGATCCCTGGAAGACCAGTAATAGTTTACGATGCACATCTTGAGGCATTCTGTAACCTGTGGAATATTAGAGTGATTATGAAACACAGAAATTGCATCGAGATTGAATACAACAGTCACCATGCGCACATTCCTCCATAAAAGTAATGTCTCAAAGAGTCTACGCTTTGATCGTTCCCTGGAAGACCAGTAGTAGTTTCCGATGAACATCCGGAGGCATTCTGTAATCTGTGGACTATCAGAGTGCTGATGAAACACAGAAATTGCAATTGGATTGAATACTACAGTCACCATGCGCACTTTCCTCCATGGGAGTAATGTCTCAAACAGTCTACGCTTTGATCGTTAGCTGGAAGACCAGTAGTAGTTTCCGATGCACATCGTGAAACATTCTGTAACCTGTGGACTATCAGAGTGTTGATGTAACACAGAAATTGCATCGGGATTGAATACAACAGTCACCATGTGCACTTTCCTCCACGCGAGTCTTGTCTCAAAGAGTCTGCGCTATGATTGTTCCCTGGAACACCAGTAGTAGTTTCCGATGCACATCTGGAGGCATTCTGTAACCTGTGGACTAACAGAGTGTTGATGAAACACAGAAATTGCATCGAGATTGAATACAACAGTCACCATGCGCACATTCCTCCATAAAAGTAATGTCTCAAAGATTCTACGCTTTGATCGTTCCCTGGAAGACCGGTAGTAGTTTCCGATGAACATCTGGAGGCATTCTGTAATCTGTGGACTATCAGGGTGTTGATGAAACACAGAAATTGCATTGGGATTGAATACAACAGTCACCATGCAAACTTTCCTCCTTGGGAGAAATTCTCAAACAGTCTATGCTTTGATCGTTCCCTGAATACCAGTAGTAGTTTCCGATGCATATCTGGTGCCATTCTGTAATCTGTGTACTATCTGAGTGTTGATGAAACACAGAAATTGCAACGGGAATGAATACAACAGTCACCATGCGCACTTTCCTCCACGGGAGGTATGTCTTAAACAGTCTACGCTTTGATCGATCCCTGGAAGACCGGTAGTAGTTTGCGATGCACATCTCGTGGCATTCTGTAATCTGTGGACTATCAGAGTATTGATGAAACACAAAAAATTCATCGGGATTAAATACAACAGTCACCATGCACACTTTCCTCCACGGGGGGTACGTCTCTAACAGTCTACGCTTTGATCGTTCCCTGGAAGACCAGTAGTAGTTTCCAATGCACATCTGGAGGCATTCCGTGGTCTGTGGACTATCAGAGTGTTGATGAAACACAGAAATTGCATCGGGATTGAATACAACAATCACCATGCGCACTTTACTAAATGGGAGTATTGTCTCTAACAGTCTACGATTTGATCGTTCCCTGGAAGACCAGTAGTAGTTTCCGATGCACATCTGGAGGCTTTCCGTAATCTGTGGACTATCAGAGTGATGATGAAACACAGAAATTACTTCGTGATTGAATACAACAGCCACCATGCGCACTTTCCTCCATGGGAATAATGTCTCAAACAGTCTACGTTTTGATCGTTCCCTGGAAGACCAGTAGTAGTTTCCGATGCACATCTGGAGGCTTTCCGTAATCTGTGGACTATCAGAGTGTTGATGAATCACAGAAATTGCATCGGAATTGATTACAACAGTCACCATGCGCACTTTCCTCCATGGGAGTAATGTCTCGAACAGTCTACGCTTTGATCGTTCCCTCGAAGACCAGTAGTAGTTTCCGATGCACATCTGGAGCCATTCTGAAATCTGTGGACTATCAGTGTGTTGATAAAACACAGAAATTGCATTGGGATTGAATGCAACAGTCACCATGCGCACTTTCCTCCAAGGGAGGTATGTCTCAGACGCGTTCGCTTTGACCGTTAACTGGAAGACCAGTAGTAGTTTCCGATGCACATCTGGAGGCATTCTGTAATTTTTGGACTATCAGGGTGTTGATGAAACACAGAAATTGCATCGGGATTGAATACAACAGTCACCATCCGCACTTTCCTCCATGGGAGTAATGTCTGAAACAGTCTTGGCTTTGATCGTTCCCTGGAAGACCAGTAGATGTTTCCGATGCACATCTCGTGGCATTCTGTAATCTGTGGACTATCAGATTGTTGATGAAACACAGAGAATGCATCAGGATTGAATACAACAGTCACAATGGGCACTTTCCTCCATGGGAGTAATGTCTCAAACAGTCTACGCTTTGATCGTTCCCTGGATGACCAGAAGTAGTTTCCGATGCACATCTGGAGGCATTCTGTAATCTGTGGAGTATCAGAGTGTTGATGAGACACAGAAATTGCATCGGGATTGAATACAACAGTCACCATGCGCACTTTCCTCCATGGGACTAATTATCAAACAGTCTACGCTTTGATCGTTCCCTGGAAGACCAGTATTAGTTTCCGATGAACATCTGGTGGCATTCTGTAATCTGTGGACTCTCAGAGTGTTGATGAAACACAGAAATTGCAACGGGATTGAATACAACATTCACCATGCGCACTTTCCTCCACGGGAGGTATGTCTCGAACAGTCTACGCTTTGATCGTTCCATGAAAGACCAGTAGTAGTTTCCGATGCACATCTGGAGGCATTCTGTAATCTGTGGACTATCAGAGTGTTGATGAAACACAGAAATTGCATCGGGATTGAATACAACAGTCACCATGCGCACATTCCTCCACAGGAGTAATGTCTCAAGCAGTCTACGCTTTGATCGTTCCCTGGAACACCAGTAGTAGTTTCCGATGCACATCTGGTGGCATTCTGTAATCTGTAGACAATCAGAGTGTTGATGAAACACAGAAATTGCATCGGGATTGAATACAACAGTCACCATGCGCACTTTCCTCCATGGGAGTAATGTGTCCAACAGTCTTCGCTTTGACCGTTCCCTGGAAGACCGGAAGTAGTTTCCGATTCACATCTGGAGGATTTCTGTAATCTGTGGACTATCAGAGTGTTGATGAAACACAGAAATTGCCGCGGGATTGAAACAACATTCACCATGCGCAATCTCCTCCATGGGAGTAATTCTCAAATAGTCTGTGCTTTGATCATTCCCTGAAAGACCAGTAGTAGTTTCCGATGCACATCTGGTGCCATTCTGTATTCTGTGGACTATCAGAGTGTTGATGAAACACGGAAATAGCATTGGGATTGAATACAACAGTCACCATGCGCACTTTCCTCCATGGGAGTAATGTCTGAAACAGTCTACGCTTTGATCGTTCCCTGGAAGACCAGTAGTTTCCGATGCACATCTGGAGGCATTCTGTAATCTCTGGACTATCAGAGTGTTGATGAATAACAGAAAATGCATCGGGATTGAATACAACTGTCACCATGCGCACTTTCCTCAATGGGAGTAATTCTCAAACAGTCTGTGCTTTGATCATTCCCTGAAAGACCAGTAGTAGTTTCCGATGCACATCTGGTGCCATTCTGTATTCTGTGGACTATCAGAGTGTTGATGAAACACAGAAATTGCATTGGGATTGAATACAACAGTCACCATGCGCACTTTCCTCCATGGGAGTAATGTCTCAAACAGTCTACGCTTTGATCATTCCCTGGAAGTAAAGAAGTAGTTTCCGATGCACATCTGGGGGCATTCTGTAATTTGTGGAGTACCAGAGTGTTGATGAGACACAGATATTGCATCGGGATTGATTACAAAAGTCACCATGCGCACTTTCCTCCATGGGAGTAATTCTCAAACAGTCTACGCTTTGATCGTTCCCTGGGAGACCAGTAGTAGTTTCCGATGAACATCTGGTGGCATTCTGTAACCTGTGGACTATCAGAGTGTTGAAGAAACACAGAAATTGCAACGGGATTGAATACAATATTCACCATGCGCTCTTTCCTCCATAAAAGTAATGTCTCAAACAATCTATGCTTTGATCGTTCCCTGGAAGACCGGTAGTAGTTTCCGATGAACATCTGGAGGCATTCTGTAATCTGTGGACTATCAGAGTGTTGATGTAACACAGAAATTGCATCGGGATTGAATACAACAGTCACCATGCGCACTTTCCTCCACGCTAGTAATGTCTCAAACAGTCTGCGGTTTGATCGTTCCCTGGAAGACCAGTAGTAGTTTCCGATGAACATCTGGAGGCATTCTGTAACCTGTGGACTATCAGAGTGTTGATGTAACACAGAAATTGCATCGGGATTGAATACAACAGTCACCATGACCTCATTCCTCCACGGGAGTATTGTCTCAAACAGTCTGCGCTTTGATCGTTCCCTGGATACCAGTAGTAGTTTCCGATGCACATCTTGTGGCATTCTGTTATGTGTGGACTATCAGAGTGTTGATGAAACACAGAAATTGCATCGGGAATGAATACAACAGTCACCATGCGCACTTTCCTCCACGGGAGGTATGTCTGAAACAGTCTACGATTTGATCGATCCCTGGAAGACCGGTAGTAGTTTGCGATGCACATCTCGTGGCATTCTGTAATCTGTGGACTATCAGAGTATTGATGAAACACAGAAAATTCATCGGGATTGAATACAACAGTCACCATGCACACTTTCCTCCACGGGGGGTATGTCTCTAACAGTCTACGCTTTGATCGTTCCCTGGAAGACCAGTAGTAGTTTCCAATGCACATCTGGAGGCTTTCCGTGGTCTGTGGACTATCAGAGTGTTGATGAAACACAGAAATTGCATCGGGATTGAATACAACGATCACCATGCGCACTTTCCTAAATGGGAGTATTGTCTCTAACAGTCTACGATTTGATCGTTCCCTGGAAGACCAGTAGGAGTTTCCGATGCACATCTGGAGGCTTTCCGTAATCTGTGGACTATCAGAGTGTTGATGAGACACAGAAATTGCATCGGGATTGAATACAACAGTCACCATGCGCACTTTCCTCCATGGGAATAATTATCAAACAGTCTACGCTTTGATCGTTCCCTGGAAGACCAGTAGTAGTTTCCGATGCACATCTGGAGGCTTTCCGTAATCTGTGGACTATCAGAGTGATGATGAAACACAGAAATTACTTCGTGATTGAATACAACAGCCACCATGCGCACTTTCCTCAATGGGAATAATGTCTCAAACAGTCTACGTTTTGATCGTTCCCTGGAAGACCAGTAGTAGTTTCCGATGCACATCTGGAGGCTTTCCGTAATCTGTGGACTATCAGAGTGTTGATGAATCACAGAAATTGCATCGGAATTGATTACAACAGTCACCATGCGCACTTTCCTCCAACGGAGGTATGTCTCAAACACGTTCGCTTTGACCGTTAACTGGAAGACCAGTAGTAGTTTCCGATGCACATCTGGAGGCATTCTGTAATTTTTGGACTATCAGGGTGTTGATGAAACACAGAAATTGCATCGGGATTGAATACAACAGTCACCATCCGCAATTTCCTCCATGGGAGTAATGTCTGAAACAGTCTTGGCTTTGATCGTTCCCTGGAAGACCAGTAGATGTTTCCGATGCACATCTCGTGGCATTCTGTAATCTGTGGACTATCAGAGTGTTGATGAAACACAGAGATTGCATCGGGATTGAATACAACAGTCACAATGCGCACTTTCCTCCATGGGAGTAATGTCTCAAACAGTCTACGCTTTGATCGTTCCCTGGAAGACCAGTAGATGTTTCCGATGCACATCTCGTGGCATTCTGTAATCTGTGGACTATCAGAGTGTTGATGAAACACAGAGAATGCATCGGGATTGAATACAACAGTCACAATGCGCACTTTCCTCCATGGGAGTAATGTCTCAAACAGTCTACGCTTTGATCGTTCCCTGGAAGACCAGTAGTAGTTTCCGATGAACATCTGGTGGCATACTGTAATCTGTGGACTATAAGAGTGTTGATGAAACACAGAAATTGCAACGGGATTGAATACAACATTCACCATGCGCACTTTCCTCCACGGGAGGTATGTCTCGAACAGTCTACGCTTTGATCGTTCCATGAAAGACCAGTAGTAGTTTCCGATGCACATCTGGAGGCATTCTGTAATCTGTGGACTATCAGAGTGTTGATGAAACACAGAAATTGCATCGGGATTGAATACAACAGTCACCATGCGCACATTCCTCCACAGGAGTAATGTCTCAAGCAGTCTACGCTTTGATCGTTCCCTGGAACACCAGTAGTAGTTTCCGATGCACATCTGGTGGCATTCTGTAATCTGTAGACAATCAGAGTGTTGATGAAACACAGAAATTGCATCGGGATTGAATACAACAGTCACCATGCGCACTTTCCTCCATGGGAGTAATGTGTCCAACAGTCTTCGCTTTGATCGTTCCCTGGAAGACCGGTAGTAGTTTCCGATTCACATCTGGAAGATTTCTGTAATCTGTGGACTATCAGAGTGTTGATGAAACACAGAAATTGCCTAGGGATTGAAACAACATTCACCATGCGCACTTTCCTCCATGGGAGTAATTCTCAAACAGTCTATGCTTTGATCATTCCCTGAAAGACCAGTAGTAGTTTCCGATGCACATCTGGTGCCATTCTGTATTCTGTGGACTTTCAGAGTGTTGATGAAACACAGAAATAGCATTGGGATTGAATACAACAGTCACCATGCGCACTTTCCTCCATGGGAGTAATGTCTGAAACAGTCTACGCTTTGATCGTTCCCTGGAAGACCAGTAGTAGTTTCCGATGCACATCTGGAGGCATTCTGTAATCTCTGGACTATCAGATTGTTGATGAATCACAGAAAATGCATCGGGATTGAATACAACAGTCACCATGCGCACTTTCCTCAATGGGAGTAATTCTCAAACAGTCTACGCTTTGATCGTTCCCTGGAACGCCAGTAGTAGTTTCCGATGAACATCTGGTGGCATTCTGTAATCTGTGGACTATCAGAGTGTTGATGAAACACAGAAATTGCATCGGGAGTGAATACAACAGTCACCATGCGCACTTTCCTCCATGGGAGTAATGTCTCAAACAGTCTACGCTTTGATCATTCCCTGGAAGTAAAGAAGTAGTTTCCGATGCACATCTGGAGGCATTCTGTAATTTGTGGAGTACCAGAGTGTTGATGAGACACAGAAATTGCATCGGGATTGATTACAAAAGTCACCATGCGCACTTTCCTCCATGGGAGTAATTCTCAAACAGTCTTGGCTTTGGTCGTTCCCTGGAAGACCAGTAGTAGTTTCCGATGAACATCTTGTGGCATTCTGTTTTGTGTGGACTATCAGAGTGTTGATGAAACACAGAAAATGCATCGGGATTGAATACAACAGTCACCATGCGCACTTTCCTCCAAGGGAGTTATATCTCAAGGACTTTACGATTTGATCGTTCCCTGGAAGACCAGTAGTAGTTTCCGATGCACATCTGGAGGCATTCTGTAATCTGTGGAGTATCAGAGTGTTGATGAGACACAGAAATTGCATCGGGATTGAATACAACTGTCACCATGCGCACTTTCCTCCATGGGAGTAATTCTCAAACAGTCTACGCTTTGATCGTTCCCTGGGAGACCAGTAGTAGTTTCCGATGAACATCTGGTGGCATTCTGTAACCTGTGGACTATCAGAGTGTTGATGAAACACAGAAATTGCAACGGGATTGAATACAATATTCACCATGCGCTCTTTCCTCCATAAAAGTAATGTCTCAAACAATCTATGCTTTGATCGTTCCCTGGAAGACCGGTAGTAGTTTCCGATGAACATCTGGAGGCATTCTGTAATCTGTGGACTATCAGAGTGTTGATGAAACACAGAAATTGCATCGGGATTGAATACAACAGTCACCATGCACACTTTCCTCCACGCTAGTAATGTCTCAAACAGTCTGCGGTTTGATCGTTCCCTGGAAGACCAGTAGTAGTTTCCGATGAACATCTGGAGGCATTCTGTAACCTGTGGACTATCAGAGTGTTGATGTAACACAGAAATTGTATCGGGATTGAATACAACAGTCACCATGACCTCATTCCTCCACGGGAGTATTGTCTCAAACAGTCTGCGCTTTGATCGTTCCCTGGAACACCAGTAGTAGTTTCCGATGCACATCTTGTGGCATTCTGTTATGTGTGGACTATCAGAGTGTTGATGAAACACAGAAAATGCATCGGGATTGAATACAACATTCACCATGCGCTCTTTCCTCCTCGGGAGGTATGTCTCAAAGAGTCTACGCTTTGATCGTTAGCTGGAAGACCAGTAGTAGTTTCCGATGCACATCTGGAGGCATTCTGTAACCTGTGGACTAACAGAGTGTTGATGAAACACAGAAATTGCATCGGGATTGAATACAACAGTCACCATGCGCACATTCCTCCATAAAAGTAATGTCTCAAAGAATCTACGCTTTGATCGTTCCCTGGAAGATCGGTAATAGTTTCCGATGAACATCTGGAGGCATTCTGTAATCTGTGGACTATCAGAGTGTTGATGAAACACAGAAATTGCATTGGGATTTAATACAACAGTCACCATGCAAACTTTCCTCCACGCTAGTAAAGTCTCAAACAGTCTGCGCTTTGATCGTTCCCAGGAACACCAGTAGTAGTTTCCGATGCACATCTGGTGGCATTCTGTAATCTGTGGACTCTCAGAGTGTTGATGAAACACAGAAATTGCAACGGGATTGAATACAACATTCACCATGCGCACTTTCCTCCACGGGAGGTATGTCTCGAACAGTCTACGCTTTGATCGTTCCATGAAAGACCAGTAGTAGTTTCCGATGCACATCTGGAGGCATTCTGTAATCTGTGGACTATCAGAGTGTTGATGAAACACAGAAATTGCATCGGGATTGAATACAACAGTCACCATGCGCACATTCCTCCACAGGAGTAATGTCTCAAGCAGTCTACGCTTTGATCGTTCCCTGGAACACCAGTAGTAGTTTCCGATGCACATCTGGTGGCATTCTGTAATCTGTAGACAATCAGAGTGTTGATGAAACACAGAAATTGCATCGGGATTGAATACAACAGTCACCATGCGCACTTTCCTCCATGGGAGTAATGTGTCCAACAGTCTTCGCTTTGACCGTTCCCTGGAAGACCGGAAGTAGTTTCCGATTCACATCTGGAGGATTTCTGTAATCTGTGGACTATCAGAGTGTTGATGAAACACAGAAATTGCCGCGGGATTGAAACAACATTCACCATGCGCAATCTCCTCCATGGGAGTAATTCTCAAATAGTCTGTGCTTTGATCATTCCCTGAAAGACCAGTAGTAGTTTCCGATGCACATCTGGTGCCATTCTGTATTCTGTGGACTATCAGAGTGTTGATGAAACACGGAAATAGCATTGGGATTGAATACAACAGTCACCATGCGCACTTTCCTCCATGGGAGTAATGTCTGAAACAGTCTACGCTTTGATCGTTCCCTGGAAGACCAGTAGTTTCCGATGCACATCTGGAGGCATTCTGTAATCTCTGGACTATCAGAGTGTTGATGAATAACAGAAAATGCATCGGGATTGAATACAACTGTCACCATGCGCACTTTCCTCAATGGGAGTAATTCTCAAACAGTCTGTGCTTTGATCATTCCCTGAAAGACCAGTAGTAGTTTCCGATGCACATCTGGTGCCATTCTGTATTCTGTGGACTATCAGAGTGTTGATGAAACACAGAAATTGCATTGGGATTGAATACAACAGTCACCATGCGCACTTTCCTCCATGGGAGTAATGTCTCAAACAGTCTACGCTTTGATCATTCCCTGGAAGTAAAGAAGTAGTTTCCGATGCACATCTGGGGGCATTCTGTAATTTGTGGAGTACCAGAGTGTTGATGAGACACAGATATTGCATCGGGATTGATTACAAAAGTCACCATGCGCACTTTCCTCCATGGGAGTAATTCTCAAACAGTCTACGCTTTGATCGTTCCCTGGGAGACCAGTAGTAGTTTCCGATGAACATCTGGTGGCATTCTGTAACCTGTGGACTATCAGAGTGTTGAAGAAACACAGAAATTGCAACGGGATTGAATACAATATTCACCATGCGCTCTTTCCTCCATAAAAGTAATGTCTCAAACAATCTATGCTTTGATCGTTCCCTGGAAGACCGGTAGTAGTTTCCGATGAACATCTGGAGGCATTCTGTAATCTGTGGACTATCAGAGTGTTGATGTAACACAGAAATTGCATCGGGATTGAATACAACAGTCACCATGCGCACTTTCCTCCACGCTAGTAATGTCTCAAACAGTCTGCGGTTTGATCGTTCCCTGGAAGACCAGTAGTAGTTTCCGATGAACATCTGGAGGCATTCTGTAACCTGTGGACTATCAGAGTGTTGATGTAACACAGAAATTGCATCGGGATTGAATACAACAGTCACCATGACCTCATTCCTCCACGGGAGTATTGTCTCAAACAGTCTGCGCTTTGATCGTTCCCTGGATACCAGTAGTAGTTTCCGATGCACATCTTGTGGCATTCTGTTATGTGTGGACTATCAGAGTGTTGATGAAACACAGAAATTGCATCGGGAATGAATACAACAGTCACCATGCGCACTTTCCTCCACGGGAGGTATGTCTTAAACAGTCTACGATTTGATCGATCCCTGGAAGACCGGTAGTAGTTTGCGATGCACATCTCGTGGCATTCTGTAATCTGTGGACTATCAGAGTATTGATGAAACACAGAAAATTCATCGGGATTGAATACAACAGTCACCATGCACACTTTCCTCCACGGGGGGTATGTCTCTAACAGTCTACGCTTTGATCGTTCCCTGGAAGACCAGTAGTAGTTTCCAATGCACATCTGGAGGCTTTCCGTGGTCTGTGGACTATCAGAGTGTTGATGAAACACAGAAATTGCATCGGGATTGAATACAACGATCACCATGCGCACTTTCCTAAATGGGAGTATTGTCTCTAACAGTCTACGATTTGATCGTTCCCTGGAAGACCAGTAGGAGTTTCCGATGCACATCTGGAGGCTTTCCGTAATCTGTGGACTATCAGAGTGTTGATGAGACACAGAAATTGCATCGGGATTGAATACAACAGTCACCATGCGCACTTTCCTCCATGGGAATAATTATCAAACAGTCTACGCTTTGATCGTTCCCTGGAAGACCAGTAGTAGTTTCCGATGCACATCTGGAGGCTTTCCGTAATCTGTGGACTATCAGAGTGATGATGAAACACAGAAATTACTTCGTGATTGAATACAACAGCCACCATGCGCACTTTCCTCAATGGGAATAATGTCTCAAACAGTCTACGTTTTGATCGTTCCCTGGAAGACCAGTAGTAGTTTCCGATGCACATCTGGAGGCTTTCCGTAATCTGTGGACTATCAGAGTGTTGATGAATCACAGAAATTGCAACGGGATTGAATACAACATTCACCATGCGCACTTTCCTCCACGGGAGGTATGTCTCGAACAGTCTACGCTTTGATCGTTCCATGAAAGACCAGTAGTAGTTTCCGATGCACATCTCGTGGCATTCTGTAATCTGTGGACTATCAGAGTGTTGATGAAACACAGAGATTGCATCGGGATTGAATACAACAGTCACAATGCGCACTTTCCTCCATGGGAGTAATGTCTCAAACAGTCTACGCTTTGATCGTTCCCTGGAAGACCAGTAGATGTTTCCGATGCACATCTCGTGGCATTCTGTAATCTGTGGACTATCAGAGTGTTGATGAAACACAGAGAATGCATCGGGATTGAATACAACAGTCACAATGCGCACTTTCCTCCATGGGAGTAATGTCTCAAACAGTCTACGCTTTGATCGTTCCCTGGAAGACCAGTAGTAGTTTCCGATGAACATCTGGTGGCATACTGTAATCTGTGGACTATCAGAGTGTTGATGAAACACAGAAATTGCAACGGGATTGAATACAACATTCACCATGCGCACTTTCCTCCACGGGAGGTATGTCTCGAACAGTCTACGCTTTGATCGTTCCATGAAAGACCAGTAGTAGTTTCCGATGCACATCTGGAGGCATTCTGTAATCTGTGGACTATCAGAGTGTTGATGAAACACAGAAATTGCATCGGGATTGAATACAACAGTCACCATGCGCACATTCCTCCACAGGAGTAATGTCTCAAGCAGTCTACGCTTTGATCGTTCCCTGGAACACCAGTAGTAGTTTCCGATGCACATCTGGTGGCATTCTGTAATCTGTAGACAATCAGAGTGTTGATGAAACACAGAAATTGCATCGGGATTGAATACAACAGTCACCATGCGCACTTTCCTCCATGGGAGTAATGTGTCCAACAGTCTTCGCTTTGATCGTTCCCTGGAAGACCGGTAGTAGTTTCCGATTCACATCTGGAAGATTTCTGTAATCTGTGGACTATCAGAGTGTTGATGAAACACAGAAATTGCCTAGGGATTGAAACAACATTCACCATGCGCACTTTCCTCCATGGGAGTAATTCTCAAACAGTCTATGCTTTGATCATTCCCTGAAAGACCAGTAGTAGTTTCCGATGCACATCTGGTGCCATTCTGTATTCTGTGGACTTTCAGAGTGTTGATGAAACACAGAAATAGCATTGGGATTGAATACAACAGTCACCATGCGCACTTTCCTCCATGGGAGTAATGTCTGAAACAGTCTACGCTTTGATCGTTCCCTGGAAGACCAGTAGTAGTTTCCGATGCACATCTGGAGGCATTCTGTAATCTCTGGACTATCAGATTGTTGATGAATCACAGAAAATGCATCGGGATTGAATACAACAGTCACCATGCGCACTTTCCTCAATGGGAGTAATTCTCAAACAGTCTACGCTTTGATCGTTCCCTGGAACGCCAGTAGTAGTTTCCGATGAACATCTGGTGGCATTCTGTAATCTGTGGACTATCAGAGTGTTGATGAAACACAGAAATTGCATCGGGATTGAATACAACAGTCACCATGCGCACTTTCCTCCATGGGAGTAATGTCTCAAACAGTCTACGCTTTGATCATTCCCTGGAAGTAAAGAAGTAGTTTCCGATGCACATCTGGAGGCATTCTGTAATTTGTGGAGTACCAGAGTGTTGATGAGACACAGAAATTGCATCGGGATTGATTACAAAAGTCACCATGCGCACTTTCCTCCATGGGAGTAATTCTCAAACAGTCTTGGCTTTGGTCGTTCCCTGGAAGACCAGTAGTAGTTTCCGATGAACATCTTGTGGCATTCTGTTTTGTGTGGACTATCAGAGTGTTGATGAAACACAGAAAATGCATCGGGATTGAATACAACAGTCACCATGCGCACTTTCCTCCAAGGGAGTTATATCTCAAGGACTTTACGATTTGATCGTTCCCTGGAAGACCAGTAGTAGTTTCCGATGCACATCTGGAGGCATTCTGTAATCTGTGGAGTATCAGAGTGTTGATGAGACACAGAAATTGCATCGGGATTGAATACAACTGTCACCATGCGCACTTTCCTCCATGGGAGTAATTCTCAAACAGTCTACGCTTTGATCGTTCCCTGGGAGACCAGTAGTAGTTTCCGATGAACATCTGGTGGCATTCTGTAACCTGTGGACTATCAGAGTGTTGATGAAACACAGAAATTGCAACGGGATTGAATACAATATTCACCATGCGCTCTTTCCTCCATAAAAGTAATGTCTCAAACAATCTATGCTTTGATCGTTCCCTGGAAGACCGGTAGTAGTTTCCGATGAACATCTGGAGGCATTCTGTAATCTGTGGACTATCAGAGTGTTGATGAAACACAGAAATTGCATCGGGATTGAATACAACAGTCACCATGCACACTTTCCTCCACGCTAGTAATGTCTCAAACAGTCTGCGGTTTGATCGTTCCCTGGAAGACCAGTAGTAGTTTCCGATGAACATCTGGAGGCATTCTGTAACCTGTGGACTATCAGAGTGTTGATGTAACACAGAAATTGTATCGGGATTGAATACAACAGTCACCATGACCTCATTCCTCCACGGGAGTATTGTCTCAAACAGTCTGCGCTTTGATCGTTCCCTGGAACACCAGTAGTAGTTTCCGATGCACATCTTGTGGCATTCTGTTATGTGTGGACTATCAGAGTGTTGATGAAACACAGAAAATGCATCGGGATTGAATACAACATTCACCATGCGCTCTTTCCTCCTCGGGAGGTATGTCTCAAAGAGTCTACGCTTTGATCGTTAGCTGGAAGACCAGTAGTAGTTTCCGATGCACATCTGGAGGCATTCTGTAACCTGTGGACTAACAGAGTGTTGATGAAACACAGAAATTGCATCGGGATTGAATACAACAGTCACCATGCGCACATTCCTCCATAAAAGTAATGTCTCAAAGAATCTACGCTTTGATCGTTCCCTGGAAGATCGGTAATAGTTTCCGATGAACATCTGGAGGCATTCTGTAATCTGTGGACTATCAGAGTGTTGATGAAACACAGAAATTGCATTGGGATTTAATACAACAGTCACCATGCAAACTTTCCTCCACGCTAGTAAAGTCTCAAACAGTCTGCGCTTTGATCGTTCCCAGGAACACCAGTAGTAGTTTCCGATGCACATCTGGTGGCATTCTGTAATCTGTAGACTATCTGAGTGTTGATGAAACACAGAAATTGCATCGGGAATGAATACAACAGTCACCATGCGCACTTTCTTCCACGGGAGGTATGTCTTAAACAGTCTACGCTTTGATCGTTCCCTGGAAGACCGGTAGTAGTTTGCGATGCACATCTGGTGGCATTCTGTAACCTGTGGACTATCAGAGTATTGATGAAACACAGAAAATGCATCTGGATTGAATACAACAGTCACCATGAGCACTTTCCTCCATGGGAGTAATGTCTCAAAGAGTTTACGCTTTGATCGATCCCTGGAAGACCAGTAGTAGTTTCCGATGCACATCTGGAGGCATTCTGTAATCTGTGGACTATTAGACTGTTGATGAAACACAGAAATTGCGTCGGGATTGAATACAACAGTCACCATGCGCACTTTCCTCTATGGGAGTAATGTCTCTAACAGTCTTCGCTTTGATCGTTCCCTGGAAAACCAGTAGTAGTTTCCGATGCACATATGGAGGCTTTCTGTAATCTGTGGACTATCAGAGTGTAGATAAAACACAGAAATTGCCTCTGGATTGAAAACAACATTCAACATACGCACTTTCCTCCATGGGATTAATTCTCAAACAGTCTATGCTTTGATCGTTCCCTGGAAGACCAGTAGTAGTTTCCGATGCACATCTGGTGGCATTCTGTAATCTGTGGCCTACCAGAGTGTTGATGAAACACAGAAATTGCATCGGGAATGAATACAACAGTCACCATGCGCACTTTGCTCCACGGGAGGTATGTCTGAATTAGTCTAAGATTTGATCGTTCCCTGGAAGACCAGTAGTAGTTTCCGATGCACATCTCGTGGCATTCTGTAATCTGTGGTCTATCAGAGTGTTGATGAAACACAGAAAATGCATCGGGATTGAATACAACAGTCTCCATGCGCACTTTCCTCCATGGGAGTAAAGTCTCAAAGAGTTTACGCTTTGATTGTTCCCTGGAAGACCAGTAGTAGTTTCCGATGCACATCTGGGGGCATTCTGTAATCTGTGGACTATTAGAGTGTTGATGAAACACAGAAATTGCATCGGGATTGAATACAACAGTCACCATGCGCACGTTCCTCCATAAAAGTAATGTCTCAAACAGTCTACGCTTTGATCGTTCCCTGGAAGACAAGTAGTAGTTTCCGATGCACATCTGGAATCATTCTGTAATCTGTGGACTATCAGAGTGTTGATGAAACACAGAAATTGCATCGGGAATGAATACAACAGTCACCATGCGCACTTTGCTCCACGGGAGGTATGTCTGAATTAGTCTACGATTTGATTGTTCCCTGGAAGACCAGTACTAGTTTCCGATGCACATCATGAGGCATTCTGTAATCTGTGGACTATCAGAGTGTTGATGAAACACAGAAAATGGATCGGGATTGAATACAACAGTCACCATGCGCACTTTCCGACACGGGAGTAAAGTCTCAGACAATCTACGCTTTGATCATTCCCTGGAAGTAAAGAAGTAGTTTCCGATGCACATCTGGAGGCATTCTGTAATTTGTGGAGTACCAGAGTGTTGATGAGACACAGAAATTGCATCGGGGTTGATTACAACAGTCACCATGCGCACTTTCCTACATGGGAGTAATTCTCAAACAGTCTTGGCTTTGGTCGTTACCTGGAAGACCAGTAGTAGTTTCCGATGCACATCTCGTGGCATTCTGTTATGTGTGGTCTATAAGAGTGTTGATGAAACACAGAAAATGCATCGGGATTGAATACAACAGTCACCATGCGCACTTTCCTCCAAGGGAGTTATATCTCAAGGAGTTTACGCTTTGATCGATCCCTGGAAGACCAGTAGTAGTTTCCGATGCACATCTGGAGGCATTCTGTAATCTGTGGACTATTAGACTGTTGATGAAACACAGAAATTGCGTCGGGATTGAATACAACAGTCACCATGCGCACTTTCCTCTATGGGAGTAATGTCTCTAACAGTCTTCGCTTTGATCGTTCCCTGGAAAACCAGTAGTAGTTTCCGATGCACATATGGAGGCTTTCTGTAATCTGTGGACTATCAGAGTGTAGATAAAACACAGAAATTGCCTCTGGATTGAAAACAACATTCAACATACGCACTTTCCTCCATGGGAGTAATTCTCAAACAGTCTATGCTTTGATCGTTCCCTGGAAGACCAGTAGTAGTTTCCGATGCACATCTGGTGGCATTCTGTAATCTGTGGCCTACCAGAGTGTTGATGAAACACAGAAATTGCATCGGGAATGAATACAACAGTCACCATGCGCACTTTGCTCCACGGGAGGTATGTCTGAATTAGTCTACGATTTGATCGTTCCCTGGAAGACCAGTAGTAGTTTCCGATGCACATCTCGTGGCATTCTGTAATCTGTGGTCTATCAGAGTGTTGATGAAACACAGAAAATGCATCGGGATTGAATACAACAGTCACCATGCGCACTTTGCTCCACGGGAGGTATGTCAGAATTAGTCTACGATTTGATTGTTCCCTGGAAGACCAGTACTAGTTTCCGATGCACAAGATGAGGCATTCTGTAATCTGTGGACTATCAGAGTGTTGATGAAACACAGAAAATGGATCGGGATTGAATACAACAGTCACCATGCGCACTTTCCGACACGGGAGTAAAGTCTCAGACAATCTACGCTTTGATCATTCCCTGGAAGTAAAGAAGTAGTTTCCGATGCGCATCTGGAGGCATTCTGTAATTTGTGGAGTACCAGAGTGTTGATGAGACACAGAAATTGCATCCGGATTGATTACAACAGTCACCATGCGCACTTTCCTCCATGGGAGTAATTCTCAAACAGTCTTGGCTTTGGTCGTTCCCTGGAAGACCAGTAGTAGTTTCCGATGCACATCTCGTGGCATTCTGTTATGTGTGGACTATAAGAGTGTTGATGAAACACAGAAAATGCATCGGGATTGAATACAACAGTCACCATGCGCACTTTCCTCCAAGGGAGTTATATCTCAAGGAGTTTACGATTTGATCGTTCCCTGGAAGACCAGTAGTAGTTTCCGATGCACATCTGGAGGCATTCTGTAATCTGTGGACTATCAGAGTATTGATGAAACACAGAAAATTCATCGGGATTGAATACAACAGTCACCATGCACACTTTCCTCCACGGGGGGTATGTCTCTAACAGTCTACGCTTTGATCGTTCCCTGGAAGACCAGTAGTAGTTTCCAATGCACATCTGGAGGCTTTCCGTGGTCTGTGGACTATCAGAGTGTTGATGAAACACAGAAATTGCATCGGGATTGAATACAACGATCACCATGCGCACTTTCCTAAATGGGAGTATTGTCTCTAACAGTCTACGATTTGATCGTTCCCTAGAAGACCAGTAGGAGTTTCCGATGCACATCTGGAGGCTTTCCGTAATCTGTGGACTATCAGAGTGTTGATGAGACACAGAAATGGCATCGGGATTGAATACAACAGTCACCATGCGCACTTTCCTCCATGGGAGTAATTATCAAACAGTCTACGCTTTGATCGTTCCCTGGAAGACCAGTAGTAGTTTCCGATGCACATCTGGAGGCTTTCCGTAATCTGTGGACTATCAGAGTGATGATGAAACACAGAAATTACTTCGTGATTGAATACAACAGCCACCATGCGCACTTTCCTCAATGGGAATAATGTCTCAAACAGTCTACGTTTTGATCGTTCCCTGGAAGACCAGTAGTAGTTTCCGATGCACATCTGGAGGCTTTCCGTAATCTGTGGACTATCAGAGTGTTGATGAATCACAGAAATTGCATCGGAATTGATTACAACAGTCACCATGCGCACTTTCCTCCAAGGGAGGTATGTCTCAAACACGTTCGCTTTGACCGTTAACTGGAAGGCCAGTAGTAGTTTCCGATGCACATCTGGAGGCATTCTGTAATTTTTGGAATATCAGGGTGTTGATGAAACACAGAAATTGCGTCGGGATTGAATACAACAGTCACCATCCGCAATTTCCTCCATGGGAGTAATGTCTGAAACAGTCTTGGCTTTGATCGTTCCCTGGAAGACCAGTAGATGTTTCCGATGCACATCTCGTGCCATTCTGTAATCTGTGGACTATCAGAGTGTTGATGAAACACAGAGATTGCATCAGGATTGAATACAACAGTCACAATGCGCACTTTCCTCCATGGGAGTAATGTCTCAAACAGTCTACGCTTTGATCGTTACCTGGAAGACCAGTAGATGTTTCCGATGCACATCTCGTGGAATTCTGTAATCTGTGGACTATCAGAGTGTTGATGAAACACAGAGAATGCATCGGGATTGAATAACAACAGTCACAATGCGCACTTTCCTCCATGGGAGTAATGTCTCAAACAGTCTACGCTTTGATCGTTCCCTGGAAGACCAGTAGTAGTTTCCGATGAACATCTGGTGGCATACTGTAATCTGTGGACTATCAGAGTGTTGATGAAACACAGAAATTGCAACGGGATTGAATACAACATTCACCATGCGCACTTTCCTCCACGGGAGGTATGTCTCGAACAGTCTACGCTTTGATCGTTCCATGAAAGACCAGTAGTAGTTTCCGATGCACATCTGGAGGCATTCTGTAATCTGTGGACTATCAGAGTGTTGATGAAACACAGAAATTGCATCGGGATTGAATACAACAGTCACCATGCGCACATTCCTCCACAGGAGTAATGTCTCAAGCAGTCTACGCTTTGATCGTTCCCTGGAATACCAGTAGTAGTTTCCGATGCACATCTGGTGGCATTCTGTAATCTGTAGACAATCAGAGTGTTGATGAAACACAGAAATTGCATCGGGATTGAATACAACAGTAACCATGCGCACTTTCCTCCATGGGAGTAATGTCTGAAACAGTCTACGCTTTGATCGTTCCCTGGAAGACCAGTAGTAGTTTCCGATGCACATCTGGAGGCATTCTGTAATCTCTGGACTATCAGATTGTTGATGAATCACAGAAAATGCATCGGGATTGAATACAACAGTCACCATGCGCACTTTCCTCAATGGGAGTAATTCTCAAACAGTCTACGCTTTGATCGTTCCCTGGAACGCCAGTAGTAGTTTCCGATGAACATCTGGTGGCATTCTGTAATCTGTGGACTATCAGAGTGTTGATGAAACACAGAAATTGCATCGGGATTGAATACAACAGTCACCATGCGCACTTTCCTCCATGGGAGTAATGTCTCAAACAGTCTACGCTTTGATCATTCCCTGGAAGTAAAGAAGTAGTTTCCGATGCACATCTGGAGGCATTCTGTAATTTGTGGAGTACCAGAGTGTTGATGAGACACAGAAATTGCATCGGGATTGATTACAAAAGTCACCATGCGCACTTTCCTCCATGGGAGTAATTCTCAAACAGTCTTGGCTTTGGTCGTTCCCTGGAAGACCAGTAGTAGTTTCCGATGAACATCTTGTGGCATTCTGTTTTGTGTGGACTATCAGAGTGTTGATGAAACACAGAAAATGCATCGGGATTGAATACAACAGTCACCATGCGCACTTTCCTCCATGGGAGTAATGTCTCAAACAGTCTACGCTTTGATCGTTCCCTGGGAGACCAGTAGTAGTTTCCGATGAACATCTGGTGGCATTCTGTAACCTGTGGACTATCAGAGTGTTGATGAAACACAGAAATTGCAACGGGATTGAATACAATATTCACCATGCGCTCTTTCCTCCATAAAAGTAATGTCTCAAACAATCTATGCTTTGATCGTTCCCTGGAAGACCGGTAGTAGTTTCCGATGAACATCTGGAGGCATTCTGTAATCTGTGGACTATCAGAGTGTTGATGAAACACAGAAATTGCATCGGGATTGAATACAACAGTCACCATGCACACTTTCCTCCACGCTACTAATGTCTCAAACAGTCTGCGGTTTGATCGTTCCCTGGAAGACCAGTAGTAGTTTCCGATGAACATCTGGAGGCATTCTGTAACCTGTGGACTATCAGAGTGTTGATGAAACACAGAAATTGCATTGGGATTTAATACAACAGTCACCATGCAAACTTTCCTCCACGCTAGTAATGTCTCAAACAGTCTGCGCTTTGATCGTTCCCAGGAACACCAGTAGTAGTTTCCGATGCACATCTGGTGGCATTCTGTAATCTGTAGACTATCAGAGTGTTGATGAAACACAGAAATTGCATCGGGATTGAATACAACAGTCACCATGCGCACTTTCCTCCTTGGGAGTAATTCTCAAACAGTCTATGCTTTGATCGTTCCCTGAATACCAGTAGTAGTTTCCAATGCATATCTGGTGCCATTCCGTAATCTGTTTACTATCTGAGTGTTGATGAAACACAGAAATTGCATCGGGAATGAATACAACAGTCACCATGCGCACTTTCTTCCACGGGAGGTATGTCTTAAACAGTCTACGCTTTGATCGTTCCCTGGAAGACCGGTAGTAGTTTGCGATGCACATCTGGTGGCATTCTGTAATCTGTGGACTATCAGAGTATTGATGAAACACAGAAAATGCATCTGGATTGAATACAACAGATACCATGAGCACTTTCCTCCATGGGGGTAATGTCTCAAAGAGTTTACGCTTTGATCGATCCCTGGAAGACCAGTAGTAGTTTCCGATGCACATCTGGAGGCATTCTGTAATCTGTGGACTATTAGACTGTTGATGAAACACAGAAATTGCGTCGGGAATGAATACAACAGTCACCATGCGCACTTTCCTCTATGGGAGTAATGTCTCTAACAGTCTTCGCTTTGATCGTTCCCTGGAAAACCAGTAGTAGTTTCCGATGCACATATGGAGGCTTTCTGTAATCTGTGGACTATCAGAGTGTAGATAAAACACAGAAATTGCCTCTGGATTGAAAACAACATTCAACATACGCACTTTCCTCCATGGGATTAATTCTCAAACAGTCTATGCTTTGAACGTTCCCTGGAAGACCAGTAGCAGTTTCCGATGCACATCTGGTGGCATTCTGTAATCTGTGGTCTATCAGAGAGTTGATGAAACACAGAAAATGCATCGGGATTGAATACAACAGTCTCCATGCGCACTTTCCTCCATGGGAGTAAAGTCTCAAAGTGTTTACGCTTTGATTGTTCCCTGGAAGACCAGTAGTAGTTTCCGATGCACATCTGGGGGCATTCTGTAATCTGTGGACTATCAGAGTGTTGATGAAACACAGAAATTGCATCGGGATTGAATACAACAGTCACCATGCGCACATTCCTCCATAAAAGTAATGTCTCAAACAGTCTACGCTTTGATCGTTCCCTGGAAGACAAGTAGTAGTTTCCGATGCACATCTGGAATCATTCTGTAATCTGTGGACTATCAGAGTGTTGATGAAACACAGAAATTGCATCGGGAATGAATACAACAGTCACCATGCGCACATTGCTCCACGGGAGGTATGTCTGAATTAGTCTACGATTTGATTGTTCCCTGGAAGACCAGTACTAGTTTCCGATGCACATCATGAGGCATTCTGTAATCTGTGGACTATCAGAGTGTTGATGAAACACAGAAAATGGATCGGGATTGAATACAACAGTCACCATGCGCACTTTCCGACACGGGAGTAAAGTCTCAGACAATCTACGCTTTGATCATTCCCTGGAAGTAAAGAACTAGTTTCCGATGCACATCTGGAGGCATTCTGTAATTTGTGGAGTACCAGAGTGTTGATGAGACACAGAAATTGCATCGGGATTGATTACAACAGTCACCATGCGCACTTTCCTCCATGGGAGTAATTCTCAAACAGTCTTGGCTTTGGTCGTTCCCTGGAAGACCAGTAGTAGTTTCCGATGCACATCTCGTGGCATTCTGCTATGTGTGGTCTATAAGAGTGTTGATGAAACACAGAAAATGCATCGGGATTGAATACAACAGTCACCATGCGCACTTTCCTCCAAGGGAGTTATATCTCAAGGAGTTTACGCTTTGATCGATCCCTGGAAGACCAGTAGTAGTTTCCGATGCACATCTGGAGGCATTCTGTAATCTGTGGACTATTAGACTGTTGATGAAACACAGAAATTGCGTCGGGATTGAATACAACAATCACCATGCGCACTTTCCTCTATGGGAGTAATGTCTCTAACAGTCTTCGCTTTGATCGTTCCCTGGAAAACCAGTAGTAGTTTCCGATGCACATATGGAGGCTTTCTGTAATCTGTGGACTATCAGAGTGTAGATGAAACACAGAAATTGCCTCTGGATTGAGAACAACATTCAACATACGCACTTTCCTCCATGGGAGTAATTCTCAAACAGTCTATGCTTTGATCGTTCCCTGGAAGACCAGTAGTAGTTTCCGATGCACATCTGGTGGCATTCTGTAATCTGTGGCCTACCAGAGTGTTGATGAAACACAGAAATTGCATCGGGAATGAATACAACAGTCACCATGCGCACTTTGCTCCACGGGAGGTATGTCTGAATTAGTCTACGATTTGATCGTTCCCTGGAAGACCAGTAGTAGTTTCCGATGCACATCTCGTGGCATTCTGTAATCTGTGGTCTATCAGAGTGTTGATGAAACACAGAAAATGCATCGGGATTGAATACAACAGTCACCATGCGCACTTTGCTCCACGGGAGGTATGTCTGAATTAGTCTACGATTTGATTGTTCCCTGGAAGACCAGTTCTAGTTTCCGATGCACATCATGAGGCATTCTGTAATCTGTGGACTATCAGAGTGTTGATGAAACACAGAAAATGGATCGGGATTGAATACAACAGTCACCATGCGCACTTTCCGACACGGGAGTAAAGTCTCAGACAATCTACGCTTTGATCATTCCCTGGAAGTAAAGAAGTAGTTTCCGATGCACATCTGGAGGCATTCTGTAATTTGTGGTGTACCAGAGTGTTGATGAGACACAGAAATTGCATCGGGATTGATTACAACAGTCACCATGCGCACTTTCCTCCATGGGAGTAATTCTCAAACAGTCTTGGCTTTGGTCGTTCCCTGGAAGACCAGTAGTAGTTTCCGATGCACATCTCGTGGCATTCTGTTATGTGTGGACTATAAGAGTGTTGATGAAACACAGAAAATGCATCGGGATTGAATACAACAGTCACCATGCGCACTTTCCTCCAAGGGAGTTATATCTCAAGGAGTTTACGATTTGATCGTTCCCTGGAAGACCAGTAGTAGTTTCCGATGCACATCTGGAGGCATTCTGTAATCCGTGGACTATCAGAGTTTTGATGAAACACAGAAATTGAATCCTGATTGAATACAGCAGTCACCATGCGCACTTTCCTCCATGGGAGTAATGTCCCAAACAGACTACGCTTTGATCGTTCCCTGGAAGACCACAAGTAGTTTCCGATGAACATCTGGAAACATTCTGTAATCTGTGGAGTATCAGAGTGTTGATGAGACACAGAAATTGCATCGGGATTGAATACAACAGTCACCGTGCGCACTTTCCTCCATGGGAGTAATTCTCAAACAGTCTAAGCTTTGATCGTTCCCTGGGAGACCAGTAGTTGTTTCCGATGAACATCTGGTGGCATTCTGTAATCTGTGGACTATCAGAGTGTTGATGAAACACAGAAATTGCAACGGGATTGAATACAACATTCACCATGCGCTCTTTCCTCCACGGGAGGTATGTCTCAAAGAGTTTACGCTTTGATCGTTAGCTGGAAGACCAGTAATAATTTCCGATGCACATCTCGAGGCATTCTGTAATCTGTGGACTATCAGAGTGTTGATGAAACACAGAAATTGCATCGGGATTGAATACAACAGTCACCATGCGCACATTCCTCCATAACAGTAATGTCTCAAACAATCTATGCTTTGATCGTTCCCTGGAAGACCGGTAGTAGTTTCCGATGAACATCTGGAGGCATTCTGTAATCTGTGGACTATCAGAGTGTTGATGAAACACAGAAATTGCATCGGGATTGAATACAACAGTCACCATGCGCACTTTCCTCCACGCTAGTAATGTCTCAAACAGTCTGCGCTTTGATCGTTCCCTGGAAGACCAGTAGTAGTTTCCGATGAACATCTGGAGGCATTCTGTAACCTGTGGACTATCAGAGTGTTGATGTAACACAGAAATTGCATCGGGATTGAATACAACAGTCACCATGACCTCATTCCTCCACGGGAGTATTGTCTCAAACAGTCTGCGCTTTGATCGTTCCCTGGAACACCAGTAGTAGTTTCCGATGCACATCTGGAGGCATTCTGTAATCTGTGGACTAACAGAGTGTTGATGAAACACAGAAATTGCAACGGGATTGAATACAACAGTCACCATGCGCACATTCCTCCATAGAAGTAATGTCTCAAAGATTCTGCGCTTTGATCGTTCCCTGGAAGACCGGTAGTAGTTTCCGATGAACATCTGGAGGCATTCTGCAATCTGTGGACTATCAGAGTGTTGATGAAACACAGAAATTGCATTGGGATTGAATACAACAGTCACCATGCAAACTTTCCTCCACGCTAGTAATGTCTCAAACAGTCTGCGCTTTTATCGTTCCCAGGAACACCAGTAGTAGTTTCCGATGCACATCTGGTGGCATTCTGTAATCTGTAGACTATCAGAGTGTTGATGAAACACAGAAATTGCATCGGGATTGAATACAACGGTCACCATGCGCACTTTCCTCCTTGGGAGTAATTCTCAAACAATCTATGCTTTGATCGTTCCCTGAATACCAGTAGTAGTTTCCGATGCATATCTGGTGCCATTCTGTAATCTGTTTACTATCTGAGTGTTGATGAAACACAGAAATTGCATCGGGAATGATTACAACAGTCACCATGCGCACTTTCCTCCACGGGAGGTATGTCTTAAACAGTCTACGCTTTGATCGTTCCCTGGAAGACCGGTAGTAGTTTGCGATGCACATCTCGTGGCATTCTGTAATCTGTGGACTATTAGACTGTTGATGAAACACAGAAATTGCGTCGGGATTGAATACAACAGTCACCATGCGCACTTTCCTCTATGGGAGTAATGTCTCTAACAGTTTTCGCTTTGATCGTTCCCTGGAAAACCCGTAGTAGTTTCCGATGCACATCTGGAGGCTTTCTGTAATCTGTGGACTATCAGAGTGTAGATGAAACACAGAAATTGCCTCTGGATTGAAAACAACATTCAACATACGCACTTTCCTCCATGGGAGTAATTCTCAAACAGTCTATGCTTTGATCCTTCCCTGGAAGACCAGTAGTAGTTTCCGATGCACATCTGGTGGCATTCTGTAATCTGTGGCCTACCAGAGTGTTGATGAAACACAGAAATTGCATCGGGAATGAATACAACAGTCACAATGCGCACATTCCTCCATAAAAGTAATGTCTCAAACAGTCTACGCTTTGATCGTTCCCTGGAAGACAAGTAGTAGTTTCCGATGCACATCTGGAATCATTCTGTAATCTGTGGACTATCAGAGTGTTGATGAAACACAGAAATTGCATGGGGAATGAATACAACAGTCACAATGCGCACTTTGCTCCACGGGAGGTTTTGTCTGAATTAGTCTACGATTTGATTGTTCCCTGGAAGACCAGTACTAGTTTCCGATGCACATCATGAGGTATTCTGTAATCTGTGGACCATCAGAGTGTTGATGAAACACAGAAAATGGATCGGGATTGAATACAACAGTCACCATGCGCACTTTCCGACACGGGAGTAAAGTCTCAAAGAGTTTACGCTTTGATTGTTCCCTGGAAGACCAGTAGTAGTTTCCGATGCACATCTGGGGGCATTCTGTAATCTGTAGACTATTAGAGTGTTGATGAAACACAGAAATTGCATCGGGATTGAATACAACAGTCACCATGCGCACATTCCTCCATAAAAGTAAAGTCTCAAACAGTCTACGCTTTGATCGTTCCCTGGAAGACAAGTAGTAGTTTCCGATGCACATCTGGAATCATTCTGTAATCTGTGGACTATCAGAGTGTTGATGAAACACAGAAATTGCATGGGGAATGAATACAACAGTCACAATGCGCACTTTGCTCCATGGGAGGTACGTCTGAATTAGTCTACGATTTGATTGTTCCCTGGAAGACCAGTACTAGTTTCCGATGCACATCATGAGGCATTCTGTAATCTGTGGACTATCAGAGTGTTGATGAAACACAGAAAATGGATCGGGATTGAATACAACAGTCACCATGCGCACTTTCCGACACGGGAGTAAAGTCTCACACAATCTACGCTTTGATCATTCCCTGGAAGTAAAGAAGTAGTTTCCGATGCACATCTGGAGGCATTCTGTAATTTGTGGAGTACCAGAGTGTTGATGAGACACAGAAATTGCATCGGGATTGATTACAACAGTCACCATGCGCACTTTCCTCCATGGGAGTAATTCTCAAACAGTCCTGGCTTTGGTCGTTCCCTGGAAGACCAGTAGTAGTTTCCGATGCACATCTCGTGGCATTCTGTTATGTGTGGACTATAAGAGTGTTGATGAAACACAGAAAAAGCATCGGGATTGAATACAATAGTCACCATGCGCACTTTCCTCCAAGGGAGTTATATCTCAAGGAGTTTACGATTTGATCGTTCCCTGGAAGACCAGTAGTAGTTTCCGATGCACATCTGGAGGCATTCTGTAATCCGTGGACTATCAGAGTTTTGATGAAACACAGAAATTGAATCCTGATTGAATACAGCAGTCACCATGCGCACTTTCCTCCATGGGAGTAATGTCCCAAACAGACTACGCTTTGATCGTTCCCTGGAAGACCAGAAGTAGTTTCCGATGGACATCTGGAAACATTCTGTAATCTGTGGAGTATCAGAGTGTTGATGAGACACAGAAATTGCATCGGGATTGAATACAACAGTCACCGTGCGCACTTTCCTCCATGGGAGTAATTCTCAAACAATCTAAGCTTTGATCGTTCCCTGGGAGACCAGTAGTAGTTTCCGATGAACATCTGGTGGCATTCTGTAATCTGTGGACTATCAGAGTGTTGATGAAACACAGAAATTGCAACGGGATTGAATACAACGGTCATCATGCGCACTTTCCTCCTTGGGAGTAATTCTCAAACAATCTATGCTTTGATCGTTCCCTGAATACCAGTAGTAGTTTCCGATGCATATCTGGTGCCATTCTGTAATCTGTTTACTATCTGAGTGTTGATGAAACATAGAAATTGCATCGGGAATGATTACAACAGTCACCATGCGCACTTTCCTCCACGGGAGGTATGTCTTAAACAGTCTACGCTTTGATCGTTCCCTGGAAGACCAGTAGTAGTTTCCGATGCACATCTGGAGGCATTCTGTAATCTGTGGACTATTAGAGTGTTGATGAAACACAGAAATTGCATCGGGATTGAATACAACAGTCACCATGCGCACTTTCCTCTATGGGAGTAATGTCTCTAACAGTCTTCGCTTTGATCGTTCCCTGGAAAACCAGTAGTAGTTTCCGATGCACATCTGGAGGCTTTCTGTAATCTGTGGACTATCAGAGTGTTGATGAAACACAGAAATTGCCTCTGGATTGAAAACAACATTCAACATGCGCACTTTCCTCCATGGGAGTAATTCTCAAACAGTCTATGCTTTGATCGTTCCCTGGAAGACCAGTAGTAGTTTCCGATGCACATCTGGTGGCATTCTGTAATCTGTGGCCTACCAGAGTGTTGATGTAACACAGAAATTGCATCGGGAATGAATACAACAGTCACCATGCGCACTTTGCTCCACGGGAGGTATGTCTGAAACAGTCTACGCTTTGATCGTTCCCTGGAAGACCAGTAGTAGTTTCCGATGCACATCTGGTGGCATTCTGTAATCTGTGGACTATCGGAGTGTTGATGAAACACAGAAATTGCATCAGGATTGATTACAACAGTCACTATCAGCACTTTCCTCCATGGGAGTAATGTCTGAAACAGTCTACGCTTTGATCGATCCCTGGAAGACCAGTAGTAGTTTCCGATGCTCATCTCGTGGCATTCTGTAATCTGTGGTCTATCAGAGTGTTGATGAAACACAGAAAATGCATCGGGATTGAATACAACAGTCACCATGCGCACTTTCCGACACGGGAGTAAAGTCTCAGACAATCTACGCTTTGATCATTCCCTGGAAGTAAAGAAGTAGTTTCCGATGCACATCTGGAGGCATTCTGTAATTTGTGGAGTACCAGAGTGTTGATGAGACACAGAAATTGCATCGGGATTGATTACAACAGTCACCATGGGCACTTTCCTCCATGGGAGTAATTCTCAAACAGTCTTGGCTTTGGTCGTTCCCTGGAAGACCAGTAGTACTTTCCGATGCACATCTCGTGGCATTCTGTTATGTGTGGACTATAAGAGTGTTGATGAAACACAGAAAATGCATCGGGATTGAATACAACAGTCACCATGCGCACTTTCCTCCAAGGGAATTATATCTCAAGGAGTTTACGATTTGATCGTTCCCTGGAAGACCAGTAGTCGATTCCGATGCACATCTGGAGGCATTCTGTAATCCGTGGACTATCAGAGTTTTGATGAAACACAGAAATTGAATCCTGATTGAATACAGCAGTCACCATGCGCACTTTCCTCCATGGGAGTAATGTCCCAAACAGACTACGCTTTGATCGTTCCCTGGAAGACCAGAAGTAGTTTCCGATGAACATCTGGAAACATTCTGTAATCTGTGGAGTATCAGAGTGTTGATGAGACACAGAAATTGCATCGGGATTGAATACAACAGTCACCGTGCGCACTTTCCTCCATGGGAGTAATTCTCAAACAGTCTAAGCTTTGATCGTTCCCTGGGAGACCAGTAGTAGTTTCCGATGAACATCTGGAGGCATTCTGTAACCTGTGGACTATCAGAGTGTTGATGTAACACAGAAATTGCATCGGGATTGAATACAACAGTCACCATGACCTCATTCCTCCACGGGAGTATTGTCTCAAACAGTCTGCGCTTTGATCGTTCCCTGGAACACCAGTAGTAGTTTCCGATGCACATCTGGAGGCATTCTGTAACCTGTGGACTATCAGAGTGTTGATGAAACACAGAAATTGCATTGGGATTGAATACAACAGTCACCATGCAAACTTTCCTCCACGCTAGTAATGTCTCAAACAGTCTGCGCTTTTATCGTTCCCAGGAACACCAGTAGTAGTTTCCGATGCACATCTGGTGGCATTCTGTAATCTGTAGACTATCAGAGTGTTGATGAAACACAGAAATTGCATCGGGATTGAATACAACGGTCACCATGCGCACTTTCCTCCTTGGGAGTAATTTTCAAACAGTCTATGCTTTGATCGTTCCCTGAATACCAGTAGTAGTTTCCGATGCATATCTGGTGCCATTCTGTAATCTGTTTACTATCTGAGTGTTGATGAAACACAGAAATTGCATCGGGAATGATTACAACAGTCACCATGCGCACTTTCCTCCACGGGAGGTATGTCTTAAACAGTCTACGCTTTGATCGTTCCCTGGAAGACCGGTAGTAGTTTGCGATGCACATCTCGTGGCATTCTGTAATCTGTGGACTATCAGAGTATTGATGAAACACAGAAAATGCATCGGGATTGAATACAACAGTCACCATGAGCACTTCCCTCCATGGGAGTAATGTCTCAAAGAGTTTACGCTTTGATCGTTCCCTGGAAGACCAGTAGTAGTTTCCGATGCACATCTGGAGGCATTCTGTAATCTGTGGACTATTAGAGTGTTGATGAAACACAGAAATTACATCGGGATTGAATACAACAGTCACCATGCGCACTTTCCTCTATGGGAGTAATGTCTCTAACAGCCTTCGCTTTGATCGTTCCCTGGAAAACCAGTAGTAGTTTCCGATGCACATCTGGAGGCTTTCTGTAATCTGTGGACTATCAGAGTGTTGATGAAACACAGAAATTGCCTCTGGATTGAAAACAACATTCAACATGCGCACTTTCCTCCATGGGAGTAATTCTCAAACAGTCTATGCTTTGATCGTTCCCTGGAAGACCAGTAGTAGTTTCCGATGCACATCTGGTGGCATTCTGTAATCTGTGGCCTACCAGAGTGTTGATGTAACACAGAAATTGCATCGGGAATGAATACAACAGTCACCATGCGCACTTTGCTCCACGGGAGGTATGTCAGAAACAGTCTACGCTTTGATCGTTCCCTGGAAGACCAGTAGTAGTTTCCGATGCACATCTGGTGGCATTCTGTAATCTGTGGACTATCAGAGTGTTGATGAAACACAGAAATTGCATCAGGATTGAATACAACAGTCACTATCAGCACTTTCCTCCATGGGAGTAATGTCTGAAACAGTCTACGCTTTGATCGTTCCCTGGAAGACCAGTAGTAGTTTCCGATGCACATCTCGTGGCATTCTGTAATCTGTGGTCTATCAGAGTGTTGATGAAACACAGAAAATGCATCGGGATTGAATACATCAGTCACCATGCGCACTTTCCGACACGGGAGTAAAGTCTCGTACAATCTACGCTTTGATCATTCCCTGGAAGTAAAGAAGTAGTTTCCGATGCACATCTGGTGGCATTCTGTAATCCGTGGACTATCAGAGTTTTGATGAAACACAGAAATTGAATCCTGATTGAATACAACAGTCACCATGCGCACTTTCCTCCATGGGAGTAATGTCCCAAACAGACTACGCTTTGATCGTTCCCTGGAAGACCAGAACTAGTTTCCGATGCACATCTGGAGGCATTCTGTAATCTGTGGAGTATCAGAGTGTTGATGAGACACAGAAATTGCATCGGGATTGAATACAACAGTCACCATGCGCACATTCCTCCATAAAAGTAATGTCTCAAACAGTCTATGCTTTGATCGTTCCCTGAATACCAGTAGTAGTTTCCGATGCATATCTGGTGCCATTCTGTAATCTGTTTACTATCTGAGTGTTGATGAAACACAGAAATTGCATCGGGAATGAATACAACAGTCACCATGCGCACTTTCCTCCATGGGAGTAATGTCCCAAACAGACTACGCTTTGATCGTTCCCTGGAAGACCTGAAGTAGTTTCCGATGCACATCTGGAAGCATTCTGTAATCTGTGGAGTATCAGAGTGTTGATGAAACACAGAAATTGCATCGGGTTTGAATACAACAGTCACCATGCGCACATTCCTCCATAAAAGTAATGTCTCAAACAATCAATGCTTTGATCGTTCCCTGGAAGACCGGTAGTAGTTTCCGATGAACATCTGGAGGCATTCTGTAATCTGTGGACTATCAGAGTGTTGATGAAACACAGAAATTGCATCGGGATTGAATACAACAGTCACCATGCGCACTTTCCTCCATGGGAGTAATGTCTCAAACAGTCTGCGCTTTGTTCGTTCCCTGGAAGACCAGTAGTAGTTTCCGATGAACATCTGGAGGCATTCTGTAACCTGTGGACTATCAGAGTGTTTGTGTAACACAGAAATTGCATCGGGATTGAATACAACAGTCACCATGCGCACATTCCTCCACGGGAGTATTGTCTCAAACAGTCTGCGCTTTGATCGTTCCCTGGAACACCAGTAGTAGTTTCCGATGCACATCTGGAGGCATTCTGTAATCTGTGGACTAACAGAGTGTTGATGAAACACAGAAATTGCAACGGGATTGAATACAACAGTCACCATGCGCACATTCCTCCATAAAAGTAATGTCTCAAAGATTCTGCGCTTTCATCGTTCCCTGGAAGACCGGTAGTAGTTTCCGATGAACATCTGGAGGCATTCTGTAATCTGTGGACTATCAGAGTGTTGATGAAACACAGAAATTGCATTGGGATTGAATACAACAGTCACCATGCAAACTTTCCTCCACGCTAGTAATGTCTCAAACAGTCTGCGCTTTTATCGTTCCCAGGAACACCAGTAGTAGTTTCCGATGCACATCTGGTGGCATTCTGTAATCTGTGGACTATCAGAGTGTTGATGAAACACAGAAATTGCAACGGGATTGAATACAACGGTCATCATGCGCACTTTCCTCCTTGGGAGTAATTCTCAAACAATCTATGCTTTGATCGTTCCCTGAATACCAGTAGTAGTTTCCGATGCATATCTGGTGCCATTCTGTAATCTGTTTACTATCTGAGTGTTGATGAAACATAGAAATTGCATCGGGAATGATTACAACAGTCACCATGCGCACTTTCCTCCACGGGAGGTATGTCTTAAACAGTCTACGCTTTGATCGTTCCCTGGAAGACCAGTAGTAGTTTCCGATGCACATCTGGAGGCATTCTGTAATCTGTGGACTATTAGAGTGTTGATGAAACACAGAAATTGCATCGGGATTGAATACAACAGTCACCATGCGCACTTTCCTCTATGGGAGTAATGTCTCTAACAGTCTTCGCTTTGATCGTTCCCTGGAAAACCAGTAGTAGTTTCCGATGCACATCTGGAGGCTTTCTGTAATCTGTGGACTATCAGAGTGTTGATGAAACACAGAAATTGCCTCTGGATTGAAAACAACATTCAACATGCGCACTTTCCTCCATGGGAGTAATTCTCAAACAGTCTATGCTTTGATCGTTCCCTGGAAGACCAGTAGTAGTTTCCGATGCACATCTGGTGGCATTCTGTAATCTGTGGCCTACCAGAGTGTTGATGTAACACAGAAATTGCATCGGGAATGAATACAACAGTCACCATGCGCACTTTGCTCCACGGGAGGTATGTCTGAAACAGTCTACGCTTTGATCGTTCCCTGGAAGACCAGTAGTAGTTTCCGATGCACATCTGGTGGCATTCTGTAATCTGTGGACTATCGGAGTGTTGATGAAACACAGAAATTGCATCAGGATTGATTACAACAGTCACTATCAGCACTTTCCTCCATGGGAGTAATGTCTGAAACAGTCTACGCTTTGATCGATCCCTGGAAGACCAGTAGTAGTTTCCGATGCTCATCTCGTGGCATTCTGTAATCTGTGGTCTATCAGAGTGTTGATGAAACACAGAAAATGCATCGGGATTGAATACAACAGTCACCATGCGCACTTTCCGACACGGGAGTAAAGTCTCAGACAATCTACGCTTTGATCATTCCCTGGAAGTAAAGAAGTAGTTTCCGATGCACATCTGGAGGCATTCTGTAATTTGTGGAGTACCAGAGTGTTGATGAGACACAGAAATTGCATCGGGATTGATTACAACAGTCACCATGGGCACTTTCCTCCATGGGAGTAATTCTCAAACAGTCTTGGCTTTGGTCGTTCCCTGGAAGACCAGTAGTACTTTCCGATGCACATCTCGTGGCATTCTGTTATGTGTGGACTATAAGAGTGTTGATGAAACACAGAAAATGCATCGGGATTGAATACAACAGTCACCATGCGCACATTCCTCCATAAAAGTAATGTCTCAAACAATCAATGCTTTGATCGTTCCCTGGAAGACCGGTAGTAGTTTCCGATGAACATCTGGAGGCATTCTGTAATCTGTGGACTATCAGAGTGTTGATGAGACACAGAAATTGCATCGGGATTGAATACAACAGTCACCATGCGCACATTCCTCCATAAAAGTAATGTCTCAAACAGTCTATGCTTTGATCGTTCCCTGAATACCAGTAGTAGTTTCCGATGCATATCTGGTGCCATTCTGTAATCTGTTTACTATCTGAGTGTTGATGAAACACAGAAATTGCATCGGGAATGAATACAACAGTCACCATGCGCACTTTCCTCCATGGGAGTAATGTCCCAAACAGACTACGCTTTGATCGTTCCCTGGAAGACCTGAAGTAGTTTCCGATGCACATCTGGAAGCATTCTGTAATCTGTGGAGTATCAGAGTGTTGATGAAACACAGAAATTGCATCGGGTTTGAATACAACAGTCACCATGCGCACATTCCTCCATAAAAGTAATGTCTCAAACAATCAATGCTTTGATCGTTCCCTGGAAGACCGGTAGTAGTTTCCGATGAACATCTGGAGGCATTCTGTAATCTGTGGACTATCAGAGTGTTGATGAAACACAGAAATTGCATCGGGATTGAATACAACAGTCACCATGCGCACTTTCCTCCATGGGAGTAATGTCTCAAACAGTCTGCGCTTTGTTCGTTCCCTGGAAGACCAGTAGTAGTTTCCGATGAACATCTGGAGGCATTCTGTAACCTGTGGACTATCAGAGTGTTTGTGTAACACAGAAATTGCATCGGGATTGAATACAACAGTCACCATGCGCACATTCCTCCACGGGAGTATTGTCTCAAACAGTCTGCGCTTTGATCGTTCCCTGGAAGACCAGAAGTAGTTTCCGATGGACATCTGGAAACATTCTGTAATCTGTGGAGTATCAGAGTGTTGATGAGACACAGAAATTGCATCGGGATTGAATACAACAGTCACCGTGCGCACTTTCCTCCATGGGAGTAATTCTCAAACAATCTAAGCTTTGATCGTTCCCTGGGAGACCAGTAGTAGTTTCCGATGAACATCTGGTGGCATTCTGTAATCTGTGGACTATCAGAGTGTTGATGAAACACAGAAATTGCAACGGGATTGAATACAACGGTCATCATGCGCACTTTCCTCCTTGGGAGTAATTCTCAAACAATCTATGCTTTGATCGTTCCCTGAATACCAGTAGTAGTTTCCGATGCATATCTGGTGCCATTCTGTAATCTGTTTACTATCTGAGTGTTGATGAAACATAGAAATTGCATCGGGAATGATTACAACAGTCACCATGCGCACTTTCCTCCACGGGAGGTATGTCTTAAACAGTCTACGCTTTGATCGTTCCCTGGAAGACCAGTAGTAGTTTCCGATGCACATCTGGAGGCATTCTGTAATCTGTGGACTATTAGAGTGTTGATGAAACACAGAAATTGCATCGGGATTGAATACAACAGTCACCATGCGCACTTTCCTCTATGGGAGTAATGTCTCTAACAGTCTTCGCTTTGATCGTTCCCTGGAAAACCAGTAGTAGTTTCCGATGCACATCTGGAGGCTTTCTGTAATCTGTGGACTATCAGAGTGTTGATGAAACACAGAAATTGCCTCTGGATTGAAAACAACATTCAACATGCGCACTTTCCTCCATGGGAGTAATTCTCAAACAGTCTATGCTTTGATCGTTCCCTGGAAGACCAGTAGTAGTTTCCGATGCACATCTGGTGGCATTCTGTAATCTGTGGCCTACCAGAGTGTTGATGTAACACAGAAATTGCATCGGGAATGAATACAACAGTCACCATGCGCACTTTGCTCCACGGGAGGTATGTCTGAAACAGTCTACGCTTTGATCGTTCCCTGGAAGACCAGTAGTAGTTTCCGATGCACATCTGGTGGCATTCTGTAATCTGTGGACTATCGGAGTGTTGATGAAACACAGAAATTGCATCAGGATTGATTACAACAGTCACTATCAGCACTTTCCTCCATGGGAGTAATGTCTGAAACAGTCTACGCTTTGATCGATCCCTGGAAGACCAGTAGTAGTTTCCGATGCTCATCTCGTGGCATTCTGTAATCTGTGGTCTATCAGAGTGTTGATGAAACACAGAAAATGCATCGGGATTGAATACAACAGTCACCATGCGCACTTTCCGACACGGGAGTAAAGTCTCAGACAATCTACGCTTTGATCATTCCCTGGAAGTAAAGAAGTAGTTTCCGATGCACATCTGGAGGCATTCTGTAATTTGTGGAGTACCAGAGTGTTGATGAGACACAGAAATTGCATCGGGATTGATTACAACAGTCACCATGGGCACTTTCCTCCATGGGAGTAATTCTCAAACAGTCTTGGCTTTGGTCGTTCCCTGGAAGACCAGTAGTACTTTCCGATGCACATCTCGTGGCATTCTGTTATGTGTGGACTATAAGAGTGTTGATGAAACACAGAAAATGCATCGGGATTGAATACAACAGTCACCATGCGCACTTTCCTCCAAGGGAATTATATCTCAAGGAGTTTACGATTTGATCGTTCCCTGGAAGACCAGTAGTCGATTCCGATGCACATCTGGAGGCATTCTGTAATCCGTGGACTATCAGAGTTTTGATGAAACACAGAAATTGAATCCTGATTGAATACAGCAGTCACCATGCGCACTTTCCTCCATGGGAGTAATGTCCCAAACAGACTACGCTTTGATCGTTCCCTGGAAGACCAGAAGTAGTTTCCGATGAACATCTGGAAACATTCTGTAATCTGTGGAGTATCAGAGTGTTGATGAGACACAGAAATTGCATCGGGATTGAATACAACAGTCACCGTGCGCACTTTCCTCCATGGGAGTAATTCTCAAACAGTCTAAGCTTTGATCGTTCCCTGGGAGACCAGTAGTAGTTTCCGATGAACATCTGGAGGCATTCTGTAACCTGTGGACTATCAGAGTGTTGATGTAACACAGAAATTGCATCGGGATTGAATACAACAGTCACCATGACCTCATTCCTCCACGGGAGTATTGTCTCAAACAGTCTGCGCTTTGATCGTTCCCTGGAACACCAGTAGTAGTTTCCGATGCACATCTGGAGGCATTCTGTAACCTGTGGACTATCAGAGTGTTGATGAAACACAGAAATTGCATTGGGATTGAATACAACAGTCACCATGCAAACTTTCCTCCACGCTAGTAATGTCTCAAACAGTCTGCGCTTTTATCGTTCCCAGGAACACCAGTAGTAGTTTCCGATGCACATCTGGTGGCATTCTGTAATCTGTAGACTATCAGAGTGTTGATGAAACACAGAAATTGCATCGGGATTGAATACAACGGTCACCATGCGCACTTTCCTCCTTGGGAGTAATTTTCAAACAGTCTATGCTTTGATCGTTCCCTGAATACCAGTAGTAGTTTCCGATGCATATCTGGTGCCATTCTGTAATCTGTTTACTATCTGAGTGTTGATGAAACACAGAAATTGCATCGGGAATGATTACAACAGTCACCATGCGCACTTTCCTCCACGGGAGGTATGTCTTAAACAGTCTACGCTTTGATCGTTCCCTGGAAGACCGGTAGTAGTTTGCGATGCACATCTCGTGGCATTCTGTAATCTGTGGACTATCAGAGTATTGATGAAACACAGAAAATGCATCGGGATTGAATACAACAGTCACCATGAGCACTTCCCTCCATGGGAGTAATGTCTCAAAGAGTTTACGCTTTGATCGTTCCCTGGAAGACCAGTAGTAGTTTCCGATGCACATCTGGAGGCATTCTGTAATCTGTGGACTATTAGAGTGTTGATGAAACACAGAAATTACATCGGGATTGAATACAACAGTCACCATGCGCACTTTCCTCTATGGGAGTAATGTCTCTAACAGCCTTCGCTTTGATCGTTCCCTGGAAAACCAGTAGTAGTTTCCGATGCACATCTGGAGGCTTTCTGTAATCTGTGGACTATCAGAGTGTTGATGAAACACAGAAATTGCCTCTGGATTGAAAACAACATTCAACATGCGCACTTTCCTCCATGGGAGTAATTCTCAAACAGTCTATGCTTTGATCGTTCCCTGGAAGACCAGTAGTAGTTTCCGATGCACATCTGGTGGCATTCTGTAATCTGTGGCCTACCAGAGTGTTGATGTAACACAGAAATTGCATCGGGAATGAATACAACAGTCACCATGCGCACTTTGCTCCACGGGAGGTATGTCAGAAACAGTCTACGCTTTGATCGTTCCCTGGAAGACCAGTAGTAGTTTCCGATGCACATCTGGTGGCATTCTGTAATCTGTGGACTATCAGAGTGTTGATGAAACACAGAAATTGCATCAGGATTGAATACAACAGTCACTATCAGCACTTTCCTCCATGGGAGTAATGTCTGAAACAGTCTACGCTTTGATCGTTCCCTGGAAGACCAGTAGTAGTTTCCGATGCACATCTCGTGGCATTCTGTAATCTGTGGTCTATCAGAGTGTTGATGAAACACAGAAAATGCATCGGGATTGAATACATCAGTCACCATGCGCACTTTCCGACACGGGAGTAAAGTCTCGTACAATCTACGCTTTGATCATTCCCTGGAAGTAAAGAAGTAGTTTCCGATGCACATCTGGTGGCATTCTGTAATCCGTGGACTATCAGAGTTTTGATGAAACACAGAAATTGAATCCTGATTGAATACAACAGTCACCATGCGCACTTTCCTCCATGGGAGTAATGTCCCAAACAGACTACGCTTTGATCGTTCCCTGGAAGACCAGAACTAGTTTCCGATGCACATCTGGAGGCATTCTGTAATCTGTGGAGTATCAGAGTGTTGATGAGACACAGAAATTGCATCGGGATTGAATACAACAGTCACCATGCGCACATTCCTCCATAAAAGTAATGTCTCAAACAGTCTATGCTTTGATCGTTCCCTGAATACCAGTAGTAGTTTCCGATGCATATCTGGTGCCATTCTGTAATCTGTTTACTATCTGAGTGTTGATGAAACACAGAAATTGCATCGGGAATGAATACAACAGTCACCATGCGCACTTTCCTCCATGGGAGTAATGTCCCAAACAGACTACGCTTTGATCGTTCCCTGGAAGACCTGAAGTAGTTTCCGATGCACATCTGGAAGCATTCTGTAATCTGTGGAGTATCAGAGTGTTGATGAAACACAGAAATTGCATCGGGTTTGAATACAACAGTCACCATGCGCACATTCCTCCATAAAAGTAATGTCTCAAACAATCAATGCTTTGATCGTTCCCTGGAAGACCGGTAGTAGTTTCCGATGAACATCTGGAGGCATTCTGTAATCTGTGGACTATCAGAGTGTTGATGAAACACAGAAATTGCATCGGGATTGAATACAACAGTCACCATGCGCACTTTCCTCCATGGGAGTAATGTCTCAAACAGTCTGCGCTTTGTTCGTTCCCTGGAAGACCAGTAGTAGTTTCCGATGAACATCTGGAGGCATTCTGTAACCTGTGGACTATCAGAGTGTTTGTGTAACACAGAAATTGCATCGGGATTGAATACAACAGTCACCATGCGCACATTCCTCCACGGGAGTATTGTCTCAAACAGTCTGCGCTTTGATCGTTCCCTGGAACACCAGTAGTAGTTTCCGATGCACATCTGGAGGCATTCTGTAATCTGTGGACTAACAGAGTGTTGATGAAACACAGAAATTGCAACGGGATTGAATACAACAGTCACCATGCGCACATTCCTCCATAAAAGTAATGTCTCAAAGATTCTGCGCTTTCATCGTTCCCTGGAAGACCGGTAGTAGTTTCCGATGAACATCTGGAGGCATTCTGTAATCTGTGGACTATCAGAGTGTTGATGAAACACAGAAATTGCATTGGGATTGAATACAACAGTCACCATGCAAACTTTCCTCCACGCTAGTAATGTCTCAAACAGTCTGCGCTTTTATCGTTCCCAGGAACACCAGTAGTAGTTTCCGATGCACATCTGGTGGCATTCTGTAATCTGTAGACTATCAGAGTCTTGATGAAACACAGAAATTGCATCGGGATTGAAAACAACGGTCACCATGAGTACTTTCCTCCTTGGGAGTAATTCTCAAACAGTCTATGCTTTGATCGTTCCCTGAATACCAGTAGTAGTTTCCGATGCATATCTGGTGCCATTCTGTAATCTGTTTACTATCTGAGTGTTGATGAAACACAGAAATTGCATCAGGAATGAATACAACAGTCACCATGCGCACTTTCCTCCACGCGAGGTATGTCTTAAACAGTCTACGCTTTGATCGTTCCCTGGAAGACCGGTAGTAGTTTGCGATGCACATCTCGTGGCATTCTGTAATCTGTGGACTATCAGAGTATTGATGAAACACGGAAAATGCATCGGGATTGAATACAACAGTCACCATGAGCACTTTCCTCCATGGGAGTAATGTCTCAAAGAGTTTACGCTTTGATCGTTCCCTGGAAGACCAGTAGTAGTTTCCGATGCACATCTGGAGGCATTCTGTAATCTGTGGACTATTAGAGTGTTGATGAAACACAGAAATTGCATCGGGATTGAATACAACAGTCACCATGCGCACTTTCCTCTATGGGAGTAATGTCTCTAACAGTCTTCGCTTTGATCGTTCCCTGGAAAACCAGTAGTAGTTTCCGATGCACATCTGGAGGCTTTCTGTAATCTGTGGACTATCAGAGTGTTGATGAAACACAGAAATTGCCTCTGGATTGAAAACAACATTCAACATGCGCACTTTCCTCCATGGGAGTAATTCTCAAACAGTCTATGCTTTGATCGTTCCCTGGAAGACCAGTAGTAGTTTCCGATGCACATCTGGTGGCATTCTGTAATCTGTGGCCTACCAGAGTGTTGATGTAACACAGAAATTGCATCGGGAATGAATACAACAGTCACCATGCGCACTTTGCTCCACGGGAGGTATGTCTGAAACAGTCTACGCTTTGATCGTTCCCTGGAAGACCAGTAGTAGTTTCCGATGCACATCTGGTGGCATTCTGTAATCTGTGGACTATCAGAGTGTTGATGAAACACAGAAATTGCATCAGGATTGAATACAACAGTTACTATCAGCACTTTCCACCATGGGAGTAATGTCTGAAACAGTCTACGCTTTGATCGTTCCCTGGAAGACCAGTAGTGGTTTCCGATGCACATCTCGTGGCATTCTGTAATCTGTGGTCTATCAGAGTGTTGATGAAACACAGAAAATGCATCGGGATTGAATACAACAGTCACCATGCGCACTTTCCTCCATGGGAGTAAAGTCTCAAAGAGTTTACGCTTTGATTGTTTCCTGGAACACCAGTAGTAGTTTCCGATGCACATCTGGGGGCATTCTGTAATCTGTGGACTATTATAGTGTTGATGAAACACAGAAATCGCATCGGGATTGAATACAACAGTCACCATGCGCACATTCCTCCATAAAAGTAATGTCTCAAACAGTGTACTCTTTGATCGTTTCCTGGAAGACCAGTAGTAGTTTCCGATGCACAACTGGAATCGTTCTGTAATCTGTGGACTATCAGAGTGTTGATGAAATACAGAAATTGAATCGGGATTGAATACAACAGTCACCATTCGCCCTTTCCTCCATGGGAGTAATGACTCAAAGAGTCTACGCCTTGATTGTTCCCTGGAAGACCAGTAATAGTTTCCGATGCACATCATGAGGCATTCTGTAATCTGTGGACTATCAGAGTGTTGATGAAACACAGAAAATATATCGGGATTGATAACAAAACAGTCCTCATGAGCACATTCCTCCATGAAAGTAATGTCTCAAACAGTCTACGCTTTGATCGTTCCCTGAAAGACCAGTAGTAGTTTCCGGTGCACATCTGGAGGCCTTCTGTAATCTGTGGACTATCAGAGTTTTGGTGAAACACAGAAATTGCATCGGGATTGAATACAACAGTCACCATGCGCACTTTCCTCCATGGGAGTAATGTCTCTAACAGTCTACGCTTTGATCGTTCCCTGGAAGCCCAGTAGTAGTTTCCGATGCACATCTGGAGGCTTTCCGTAATCTGTGGACTATCAGAGTGTTGATGAAACACAGAAATTGCATCGGGATTGAAAACAACAGTCACCATGAGCACATTCCTCTATGAAAGTAATGTCTCAAACAGTCTACGCTTTGATCGTTCCCTGAAAGACCAGTAGTAGTTTCCGGTGCACATCTGGAGGCATTCTGTAATCTGTGGACTATCAGAGTTTTGATGAAACACAGAAATTGCATCGGGATTGAATACAACAGTCACCATGCGCACTTTCCTCCATGGGAGTAATGTCTCTAACAGTCTACGCTTTGATCGTTCCCTGGAAGCCCAGTAGTAGCTTCCGATGCACATCTGGAGGCTTTCCGTAATCTGTGGACTATCAGAGTGTTGATGAAACACAGAAATTGCATCGGGATTGAATACAACAGTCACCATGCGCACTTTCCTCCATGGGAGTAATGTCTCAAACAGTCTACGCTGTGATCGTTCCCTGGAAGAAAAGTTGTAGTTTCCGATTAACATCTGGAGGCATTCTGTTATCTGTGGACCATCAGAGTGTTGATGAAACACAGAAATTGCATCGGGATTGAATACAACAGTCACCATGCGCACTTTCCTCCATGGGAGTAATGTGTCTAACAGTCTTTGCTTTGATCGTTCCCTGGAGGACCATCTGGTGGCATTCCGTAATCTGTGGACTATCAGAGTGTTGATGAAATTCAGAATTTGCAACGGAATTGAATACAACATTCACCATGCGCACTTTCCTCCACGGGAGGTATGTCTCAAACAGTCTAAGCCTTGATCGTTCCCTGGAAGACCAGTAGTAGTTTCCGATGCACATCTGGAGGCATTCTGTAATCTGTGGACTATCAGAGTGTTGATGAAACACAGAAATTGCATCAGGATTGAATACAACAGTTACTATCAGCACTTTCCACCATGGGAGTAATGTCTGAAACAGTCTACGCTTTGATCGTTCCCTGGAAGACCAGTAGTGGTTTCCGATGCACATCTCGTGGCATTCTGTAATCTGTGGTCTATCAGAGTGTTGATGAAACACAGAAAATGCATCGGGATTGAATACAACAGTCACCATGCGCACTTTCCTCCATGGGAGTAAAGTCTCAAAGAGTTTACGCTTTGATTGTTTCCTGGAACACCAGTAGTAGTTTCCGATGCACATCTGGGGGCATTCTGTAATCTGTGGACTATTATAGTGTTGATGAAACACAGAAATCGCATCGGGATTGAATACAACAGTCACCATGCGCACATTCCTCCATAAAAGTAATGTCTCAAACAGTGTACTCTTTGATCGTTTCCTGGAAGACCAGTAGTAGTTTCCGATGCACAACTGGAATCGTTCTGTAATCTGTGGACTATCAGAGTGTTGATGAAATACAGAAATTGAATCGGGATTGAATACAACAGTCACCATTCGCCCTTTCCTCCATGGGAGTAATGTCTCAAAGAGTCTACGCCTTGATTGTTCCCTGGAAGACCAGTAATAGTTTCCGATGCACATCATGAGGCATTCTGTAATCTGTGGACTATCAGAGTGTTGATGAAACACAGAAAATATATCGGGATTGATAACAAAACAGTCCTCATGAGCACATTCCTCCATGAAAGTAATGTCTCAAACAGTCTACGCTTTGATCGTTCCCTGAAAGACCAGTAGTAGTTTCCGGTGCACATCTGGAGGCCTTCTGTAATCTGTGGACTATCAGAGTTTTGGTGAAACACAGAAATTGCATCGGGATTGAATACAACAGTCACCATGCGCACTTTCCTCCATGGGAGTAATGTCTCTAACAGTCTACGCTTTGATCGTTCCCTGGAAGCCCAGTAGTAGTTTCCGATGCACATCTGGAGGCTTTCCGTAATCTGTGGACTATCAGAGTGTTGATGAAACACAGAAATTGCATCGGGATTGAAAACAACAGTCACCATGAGCACATTCCTCTATGAAAGTAATGTCTCAAACAGTCTACGCTTTGATCGTTCCCTGAAAGACCAGTAGTAGTTTCCGGTGCACATCTGGAGGCATTCTGTAATCTGTGGACTATCAGAGTTTTGATGAAACACAGAAATTGCATCGGGATTGAAAACAACAGTCACCATGAGCACATTCCTCTATGAAAGTAATGTCTCAAACAGTCTACGCTTTGATCGTTCCCTGAAAGACCAGTAGTAGTTTCCGGTGCACATCTCGTGGCATTCTGTAATCTGTGGACTATCAGAGTATTGATGAAACACGGAAAATGCATCGGGATTGAATACAACAGTCACCATGAGCACTTTCCTCCATGGGAGTAATGTCTCAAAGAGTTTACGCTTTGATCGTTCCCTGGAAGACCAGTAGTAGTTTCCGATGCACATCTGGAGGCATTCTGTAATCTGTGGACTATTAGAGTGTTGATGAAACACAGAAATTGCATCGGGATTGAATACAACAGTCACCATGCGCACTTTCCTCTATGGGAGTAATGTCTCTAACAGTCTTCGCTTTGATCGTTCCCTGGAAAACCAGTAGTAGTTTCCGATGCACATCTGGAGGCTTTCTGTAATCTGTGGACTATCAGAGTGTTGATGAAACACAGAAATTGCCTCTGGATTGAAAACAACATTCAACATGCGCACTTTCCTCCATGGGAGTAATTCTCAAACAGTCTATGCTTTGATCGTTCCCTGGAAGACCAGTAGTAGTTTCCGATGCACATCTGGTGGCATTCTGTAATCTGTGGCCTACCAGAGTGTTGATGTAACACAGAAATTGCATCGGGAATGAATACAACAGTCACCATGCGCACTTTGCTCCACGGGAGGTATGTCTGAAACAGTCTACGCTTTGATCGTTCCCTGGAAGACCAGTAGTAGTTTCCGATGCACATCTGGTGGCATTCTGTAATCTGTGGACTATCAGAGTGTTGATGAAACACAGAAATTGCATCAGGATTGAATACAACAGTTACTATCAGCACTTTCCACCATGGGAGTAATGTCTGAAACAGTCTACGCTTTGATCGTTCCCTGGAAGACCAGTAGTGGTTTCCGATGCACATCTCGTGGCATTCTGTAATCTGTGGTCTATCAGAGTGTTGATGAAACACAGAAAATGCATCGGGATTGAATACAACAGTCACCATGCGCACTTTCCTCCATGGGAGTAAAGTCTCAAAGAGTTTACGCTTTGATTGTTTCCTGGAACACCAGTAGTAGTTTCCGATGCACATCTGGGGGCATTCTGTAATCTGTGGACTATTATAGTGTTGATGAAACACAGAAATCGCATCGGGATTGAATACAACAGTCACCATGCGCACATTCCTCCATAAAAGTAATGTCTCAAACAGTGTACTCTTTGATCGTTTCCTGGAAGACCAGTAGTAGTTTCCGATGCACAACTGGAATCGTTCTGTAATCTGTGGACTATCAGAGTGTTGATGAAATACAGAAATTGAATCGGGATTGAATACAACAGTCACCATTCGCCCTTTCCTCCATGGGAGTAATGTCTCAAAGAGTCTACGCCTTGATTGTTCCCTGGAAGACCAGTAATAGTTTCCGATGCACATCATGAGGCATTCTGTAATCTGTGGACTATCAGAGTGTTGATGAAACACAGAAAATATATCGGGATTGATAACAAAACAGTCCTCATGAGCACATTCCTCCATGAAAGTAATGTCTCAAACAGTCTACGCTTTGATCGTTCCCTGAAAGACCAGTAGTAGTTTCCGGTGCACATCTGGAGGCCTTCTGTAATCTGTGGACTATCAGAGTTTTGGTGAAACACAGAAATTGCATCGGGATTGAATACAACAGTCACCATGCGCACTTTCCTCCATGGGAGTAATGTCTCTAACAGTCTACGCTTTGATCGTTCCCTGGAAGCCCAGTAGTAGTTTCCGATGCACATCTGGAGGCTTTCCGTAATCTGTGGACTATCAGAGTGTTGATGAAACACAGAAATTGCATCGGGATTGAAAACAACAGTCACCATGAGCACATTCCTCTATGAAAGTAATGTCTCAAACAGTCTACGCTTTGATCGTTCCCTGAAAGACCAGTAGTAGTTTCCGGTGCACATCTGGAGGCATTCTGTAATCTGTGGACTATCAGAGTTTTGATGAAACACAGAAATTGCATCGGGATTGAATACAACAGTCACCATGCGCACTTTCCTCCATGGGAGTAATGTCTCTAACAGTCTACGCTTTGATCGTTCCCTGGAAGCCCAGTAGTAGCTTCCGATGCACATCTGGAGGCTTTCCGTAATCTGTGGACTATCAGAGTGTTGATGAAACACAGAAATTGCATCGGGATTGAATACAACAGTCACCATGCGCACTTTCCTCCATGGGAGTAATGTCTCAAACAGTCTACGCTGTGATCGTTCCCTGGAAGAAAAGTTGTAGTTTCCGATTAACATCTGGAGGCATTCTGTTATCTGTGGACCATCAGAGTGTTGATGAAACACAGAAATTGCATCGGGATTGAATACAACAGTCACCATGCGCACTTTCCTCCATGGGAGTAATGTCTCTAACAGTCTACGCTTTGATCGTTCCCTGGAAGCCCAGTAGTAGTTTCCGATGCACATCTGGAGGCTTTCCGTTATCTGTGGACTATCAGAGTGTTGATGAAACACAGAAATTGCATCGGGATTGAAAACAACAGTCACCATGAGCACATTCCTCTATGAAAGTAATGTCTCAAACAGTCTACGCTTTGATCGTTCCCTGAAAGACCAGTAGTAGTTTCCGGTGCACATCTGGAGGCATTCTGTAATCTGTGGACTATCAGAGTTTTGATGAAACACAGAAATTGCATCGGGATTGAATACAACAGTCACCATGCGCACTTTCCTCCATGGGAGTAATGTCTCTAACAGTCTACGCTTTGATCGTTCCCTGGAAGCCCAGTAGTAGCTTCCGATGCACATCTGGAGGCTTTCCGTAATCTGTGGACTATCAGAGTGTTGATGAAACACAGAAATTGCATCGGGATTGAATACAACAGTCACCATGCGCACTTTCCTCCATGGGAGTAATGTCTCAAACAGTCTACGCTGTGATCGTTCCCTGGAAGAAAAGTTGTAGTTTCCGATTAACATCTGGAGGCATTCTGTTATCTGTGGACCATCAGAGTGTTGATGAAACACAGAAATCGCATCGGGATTGAATACAACAGTCACCATGCGCACATTCCTCCATAAAAGTAATGTCTCAAACAGTGTACTCTTTGATCGTTTCCTGGAAGACCAGTAGTAGTTTCCGATGCACAACTGGAATCGTTCTGTAATCTGTGGACTATCAGAGTGTTGATGAAATACAGAAATTGAATCGGGATTGAATACAACAGTCACCATTCGCCCTTTCCTCCATGGGAGTAATGTCTCAAAGAGTCTACGCCTTGATTGTTCCCTGGAAGACCAGTAATAGTTTCCGATGCACATCATGAGGCATTCTGTAATCTGTGGACTATCAGAGTGTTGATGAAACACAGAAAATATATCGGGATTGATAACAAAACAGTCCTCATGAGCACATTCCTCCATGAAAGTAATGTCTCAAACAGTCTACGCTTTGATCGTTCCCTGAAAGACCAGTAGTAGTTTCCGGTGCACATCTGGAGGCCTTCTGTAATCTGTGGACTATCAGAGTTTTGGTGAAACACAGAAATTGCATCGGGATTGAATACAACAGTCACCATGCGCACTTTCCTCCATGGGAGTAATGTCTCTAACAGTCTACGCTTTGATCGTTCCCTGGAAGCCCAGTAGTAGTTTCCGATGCACATCTGGAGGCTTTCCGTAATCTGTGGACTATCAGAGTGTTGATGAAACACAGAAATTGCATCGGGATTGAAAACAACAGTCACCATGAGCACATTCCTCTATGAAAGTAATGTCTCAAACAGTCTACGCTTTGATCGTTCCCTGAAAGACCAGTAGTAGTTTCCGGTGCACATCTGGAGGCATTCTGTAATCTGTGGACTATCAGAGTTTTGATGAAACACAGAAATTGCATCGGGATTGAATACAACAGTCACCATGCGCACTTTCCTCCATGGGAGTAATGTCTCTAACAGTCTACGCTTTGATCGTTCCCTGGAAGCCCAGTAGTAGCTTCCGATGCACATCTGGAGGCTTTCCGTAATCTGTGGACTATCAGAGTGTTGATGAAACACAGAAATTGCATCGGGATTGAATACAACAGTCACCATGCGCACTTTCCTCCATGGGAGTAATGTCTCAAACAGTCTACGCTGTGATCGTTCCCTGGAAGAAAAGTTGTAGTTTCCGATTAACATCTGGAGGCATTCTGTTATCTGTGGACCATCAGAGTGTTGATGAAACACAGAAATTGCATCGGGATTGAATACAACATTCACCAAGCGCACTTTCCTCCACGGGAGGTATGTCTCTAATAGTCTACGCTTTGATCGTTCCCTTGAAGACCAGTAGTAGATTCCGATGCACATCTGGAGGCTTTCTGTAATCTGTGGACTATCAGAGTGTTGATGAAACACAGAAATTGCCTCGGGATTGAAAACAACATTCACCATGCGCACTTTCCTCCATGGGAGTAATTCTCAAACAGTATATGCTTTGATCGTTCCCTGAAGACCAGTAGTAGTTTCAATTGCACATCTGGAGGCATTCTGTAATCTGTGGACTATCAGAGTGTTGATGAAACACAGAAATTGCATTGGGATTGAATACAACAGTCACCATGCGCACTTTCCCCCATGGGAGTAATGTGTCTAACAGTCTTCGCCTTGATCGTTCCCTGGAAGACCACCTGGTGGCATTCTGTAATCTGTGGACTATCAGAGTGTTGATGAAATACAGAAATTGCAACGGGATTGAATACAACATTCACCATGCGCACTTTCCTCCACGGGAGGTATGTCTCAAACAGTCTAAGCCTTGATCGTTCCCTGGAAGACCAGTAGTAGTTTCCGATGCACATCTGGAGGCATTCTGTAATCTGTGGGCTATCAGATTGTTGATGAAACACAGAAATTGCATCGGGATTTAATACAACAGTCACCATGCGCACTTTCCTCCATGGGAGTAATGTCTCAAACAGCCTACGCTTTGATCTTTCCGTGGAAGACCAGTAGTAGTTTCCGAATCACATCTGGTGGCATTCTGTAATCTCATGACTATCAGAGTGTTGATGAAACACAGAAATTGCATTGGGATTGAATACAACAGTTACTATCCGCACTTTCCTCCATGGGAGTATTGTCTGAAGCAGTCTACGCTTTGATTGTTCCCTGCAAACCCAGTAGTAGTTTCCGAAGCACATCTGGAGGCATTCTGGAATCTGTGGACTATCAGAGTGTTGATGAAACACAGAAATTGCATCGGGATTGAATACAACAGTCACCATGCGCACTTTCCTCCATGGGAGTAATGTCTCTAATAGTCTACGCTTTGATTGTTCCCTGCAAGACCAGTAGTAGTTTCCGAAGCACATCTGGAGGCATCCTGTAATCTGTGGACTATCAGAGTGTTGATGAAACACAGAAAATGTATCGGGATAGAATACAACAGTCACCATGCGCACTTTCCTGCACGGGAGTAATGTCTCAAACAATCTACGCTTTGATCGTTCCCTGGAAGACCAGTAGTAGTTTCCCATGCACTTCTGGTGGCATTCTGTATTGTGTTGACTATCAGAGTGCTGATGAAACCCAGTAATTGCATCGGGATTGAATAAAACAGTCACCATGCTCACTTTCCTCCATGGAAGTAATGTCTCAAACAGTCTACGCTTTGATCGTTCCCTGGAATACCAGTAGTAGTTTCAATTGCACATCTGGAGGCATTCTGTAATCTGTGGACAATCAGAGTGTTGATGAAACGCAGAAATTGCATCGGGATTGAATACAACAGTCACAATGCGCACTTTCCTCCATGGGAGTAATGTCTCATGCAGTCTACGCTTTGATCGTTCCCCGGAAGACCAGTAGTAGTTTCCGATGCACATCTCGTGGCATTCTGTAATCTGTGGACTATCAGAGTGTTGATGAAACACAGAAAATGCATCGGGATTGTATACAACAGTCACCATGCGCACTTTCCTCCATGGGAGTAATGTCTTAAAGAGTTTACGTTTTGATCGTTCCCTGGAGGACCAGTAGTAGTTTCCGATGCACATTTGGAGGCATTCTGTAATCTGTGGAGTATCAGAGTGTTGATGAAACTCAGAAATTGCATCGGGATTGAATACAACAGTCACCATGCGCACTTTCCTCCAAGGGAGTAATGTCCCGAACAGTCTACGCTTTGATCGTTCCCTGGAAGACCAGTAGTAGTTTCCGATTAACATGTGGAGGCATTCTGTAATCTGTGGACTATCAGAGTGTTGATGAAACACAGAAATTGCATCGGGATTGAATACAACAGCCACCATGCGCTGTTTCTTATATAAAAGTAATGTCTCAAACAGTCTACGCTTTCATCGTTCCCTGGAAGACCAGTAGTAGTTTCCGATGCACATCTGGAGGCATTCTGTAATCTGTGGAGTATCAGAGTGTTGATGAAACACAGAAATTGCATCGGTATTGAATACAACAGTCACCATGCGCACTTTCCTCCATGTGAGTAATGTCTCAAACAGTCTACGCTTTGATCGTTCCCTGGAAGACCAGTAGTAGTTTCCGATGCATATCTGCTGGCATTCTGTTATCTGTGGACTATCAGAGTGTTGATGAAACACAGAAAATGCATCGGGATTGAATACAACAGTCACCATGAGCACTTTCCTCCTCGGGAGTATTGTCACAAACAATCTACGCTTTGATCGTTCCCTGGAAGACCAGTAGTAGTTTCCGATGCACCTCTGGAGGGATTCTGTAATCTGTGGACTATTAGAGTGTTGATGAAACACAGAAATTGCATCGGGATTGAAAACAACAGTCACCATGCGCACATTCCTTCATAAAAGTAATGTCTCAAACAGCCTACGCTTTGATCGTTCCCTGGAAGACCAGTAGTAGTTTCCGATGCACATCTCGTGGCATTCTGTAATCTGTGGACTATCAGAGTGTTGATGAAACACAGAGAATGCATCGGGATTGAATACAACAGTCACCATGCGCACTTTCCTCCACGGGAGTATTGTCACAAACAATCTACGCTTTGATCGTTCCCTGGAAGACCAGTAGTAGTTTCCGATGCAAATTTGGAGGCTTTCTGTAACCTGTGGAGTATCAGAGTGTTGATGAAACACAGAAATTGCATCGGGATTGAATACAACAGTCACCATGCGCACTTTCCTCCATGGGAGTAATGTCACAAACAGTCTACGTTTTTGATCGTTCCCGGGAAGACAAGTAGTAGTTTCCGATGCACATCTCGTGGCATTCTGTAATCTGTGGACTATCGGAGTGTTGATGAAACATAGAAAATGCATCGGGATTGAATACAACAGTCACCATGCGCACTTTCCTCCATGGGAGTAATGTCTCAAAGAGTTTACGCTTTGATTGTTCCCTGGAAGACCAGTAGTAGTTTCCGATACACATCTCGAGGCATTCTGTAATCTGTGGACTATTAGAGTGTTGATGAAACACAGAAATTGCATCGGGATTGAAAACAACAGTCACCATGCGCACATTCCTTCATAAAAGTAATGTCTCAAACAGTCTACGCTTTGAACGTTCCCTGGAAGACCAGTAGTAGTTTCTGATGCACATCTCGTGGCATTCTGTAATCTGTGGACTATCAGAGTGTTGATGAAACACAGATAATGCATCGGGATTGAATACAATAGTCACCATGCGCACTTTCCTCCATGGGAGTAATGACTCAAAGAGTTTACGCTTTGATCGTTCCCTGGAAGACCAGTAGTAGTTTCCGATGCACATTTGGAGGCATTCTGTAATCTGTGGACTATCAGAGTGTTGATGAAACACAGAAATTGCATCGGGATTGAATACAACAGTCACCATGCGCTGTTTCTTATATAAAAGTAATGTGTCAAACAATCTATGTATTGATCGTTCCCTCGAAGACCAGTAGTAGTTTCCGATGCACCTCTGGTGCCATTCTGTAATGTGTAGACTATCAGAGTGTTAATGAAACACTGTAAATGCATCGGGATTGAATAAAACAGTCACCATGCTCACTTTCCTCCGTGGGAGTAATGTCTCTAACAGTCTACGCTTTGATCGTTCCCTGGAAGACCAGTAGTAGTTTCCGATGAACATCTGGAGGCTTTCTGTAATCTGTGGACTATCAGAGTGTTGATGAAACACAGAAATTGCATCGGGAATGAATACAACATTCTCCATGCGCAGTTACCTCCATGGGAGTAATGTCTCAAACAGTCAACGCTTTGATCGTTCAGTAAAAGACCAATAGTAGTTTCAACTGCACATCTGGAGGCATTCTGTAATCTGTGGAGTATCAGAGTGTTGATGAAACACAGAAATTGCATCGGGATTGAATGCAACAGTCACCATGCGCACTTTCCTCCATGGGAGTAATGTCTGAAACAGTCTACGCTTCGATCGTTCCCGGGAAGACCAGTAGTAGTTTCCGATGCACATCTCGTGGCATTCTGTAATCTGTGGACTATCAGAGTGTTGATGAAACACAGAAAATGCATCGGGATTGAATGCAACAGTCACCATGCGCACTGTCCTCCATGGGAGAAATGTCTCAAAGAGTTTACGGTTTTATCGTTACATGGAAGACCAGTAGTAGTTTCCGATGCACATTTGGAGGCATTCTGTAATCTGTGGAGTATCAGAGTGTTGATAAAACACAGAAATTGCATCGGGATTGAATACAACAGTCACCATGCGCACATTCCTCCATGGGAGTAATGTCTCAAATAGTCTACAATTTGATCGTTCCCTGGAAGACCGGTAGAAGTTTCCGATGCTCATCTGGAGGCATTCTGTAATCTGTGGAGTATTAGAGAGTTGATGAAACACAGAAATTCTATCGGGATTGAATAAAACAGTCACCATCCGCACTTTCCTCCATGGGAGTAATGTCTGAAACAGTCTACGCTTTGATCGTTCCCGGGAAGACCAGTAGTAGTTTCCGATTCACATTTGGAGGCATTCTGTAATCTGTGGACTATCAGAGTGTTGATGAAACACAGAAATTGCATCGGGATTCAATACAACAGTCACCATGCGCTGTTTCTTACATAAAAGTAATGTCTCAAACAGTCTACGCTTTCATCGTTCCCTGGAGACCAGTAGTAGTTTCCGATGCACATCTCGTGGCATTCTGTAATCTGTGGTCTATCAGAGTGTTGATGAAACACTGTAAATGCATCGGGATTGAATACAACAGTCACCATGCGCCCTTTCCTCCATGGGAGTAATGTAACAAACAGCCTACGCTTTGATCGTTCCCTGGAAGACCAGTAGTAGTTTCCGATGCACATCTCTTGGCATTTTGTAATCTGTGGACTATCAGAGTGTTGATGAAACACAGAAATTGCATCGGGATTGAATACAACAGTCACCATGCGCACTTTCCTCCATGGGAGTAATGTCTCAAAGAGTTTACGCTTTGATTGTTCCCTGGAAGACCAGTAGTAGTTTCCGATGCACATCTGGAGGCATTCTGTAATCTGTGGACTATTAGAATGTTGATGAAACACAGAAATTGCATCGGGATTGAAAACAACAGTTACCATGCGCACATTCCTTCATAAAAGTAATGTCTCAAACAGTCTACGCTTTGAACGTTCCCTGGAAGACCAGTAGTAGTTTCTGATGCACATCTCGTGGCATTCTGTAATCTGTGGACTATCAGAGTGTTGATGAAACACAGAGAGTTCATCGGGATTGAATACAATAGTCACCATGCGCACTTTCCTCCATGGGAGTAATGTCTCAAAGAGTTTACGCTTTGATCGTTCCCTGGAAGACCAGTAGTAGTTTCCGATGCACATTTGGAGGCATTCTGTAATCTGTGGACTATCAGAGTGTTGATGAAACACAGAAATTGCATCGGAATTGAATACAACAGTCACCATGCGCTGTTTATTATATAAAAGTAATGTGTCAAACAATCTAGGCATTGATCGTTCCCTCGAAGACCAGTAGTAGTTTCCGATGCACCTCTGGTGCCATTCTGTAATGTGTAGACTATCAGAGTGTTAATGAAACACTGTAAATGCATCGGGATTGAATAAAACAGTCACCATGCTCACTTTCCTCCGTGGGAGTAATGTCTCTAACAGTCTACGCTTTGATCGTTCCCTGGAAGACCAGTAGTAGCTTCCGATGAACATCTGTAGGCTTTCTGTAATCTGTGGACTATCAGAGTGTTGATGAAACACAGAAATTGCATCGGGATTGAATACAACATTCTCCATGCGCAGTTTCCTCCATGGGAGTAATGTCTCAAACAGTCAACGCTTTGATCGTTCAGTAAAAGACCAATAGTATTTTCAACTGCACATCTGGAGGCATTCCGTAATCTGTGGAGTATCAGAGTGTTGATGAAACACAGAAATTGCATCGGGATTGAATGCAACAGTCACCATGCGCACTTTCCTCCATGGGAGTAATGTCTCAAACAGTCTACGCTTCGATCGTTCCCGGGAAGACCAGTAGTAGTTTCCGATGCACATCTCGTGGCATTCTGTAATCTGTTTACTATCAGAGTGTTGATGAAACACAGAAAATGCATCGGGATTGAATGCAACAGTCACCATGCGCACTTTCCTCCATGGGAGTAATGTCTCAAAGAGTTTACGGTTTGATCGTTACATGGAAGACCAGTAGTAGTTTCCGATGCACATTTGGAGGCATTCTGTAATCTGTGGAGTATCAGAGTGTTGATAAAACACAGAAATTGCATCGGGATTGAATACAACAGTCACCATGCGCACATTCCTCCATGGGAGTAATGTCTCAAACAGTCTACAATTTGATCGTTCCCTGGAAGACCGGTAGAAGTTTCCGATGCTCATCTGGAGGCATTCTGTAATCTGTGGAGTATTAGAGAGTTTATGAAACACAGAAATTGTATCGGGATTGAATAAAACAGACACCATCCGCACTTTCCTCCATGGGAGTAATGTCTGAAACAGTCTACGCTTTGATCGTTCCCGGGAAGACCAGTAGTAGTTTCTGATTCACATGTGGAGGCATTCTGTAATCTGTGGACTATCAGAGTGTTGATGAAACACAGAAATTGCATCGGGATTCAATACAACAGTCACCATGCGCTGTTTCTTACATAAAAGTAATGTCTCAAACAATCTACGCTTTCATCGTTCCCTGGAGACCAGTAGTAGTTTCCGATGCACATCTCGTGGCATTCTGTAATCTGTGGTCTATCAGAGTGTTGATGAAACACTGTAAATGCATCGGGATTGAATACAACAGTCACCATGCGCCCTTTCCTCCATGGGAGTAATGTAACAAACAGCCTACGCTTTGATCGTTCCCTGGAACACCAGTAGTAGTTTCCGATGCACATCTCTTGGCATTCTGTAATCTGTGGACTATCAGAGTGTTGATGAAACACAGAAATTGCATCGGGATTGAATACAACAGTCACCATGCGCACATTCCTCCATGGGAGTAATGTCTCAAACAGTCTACAATTTGATCGTTCCCAGGAAGGCCAGTAGAAGTTTCCGATGCACATCTGGAGGCATTCTGTAATCTGTGGAGTATTAGACAGTTGATGAAACACAGAAATTGTATCGGGATTGAATAAAACAGTCATCATCCGCACTTTCCTCCATGGGAGTAATGTCTGAAACAGTCTACAATTTGATCGTTCCCTGGAAGACCAGTAGAAGTTTCCGAACCACAACTGGAGGCATTCTGTAATCTGTGGAGTATTAGAGAGTTGATGAAACACAGAAATTGCATCAGGATTGAATACAACAGTCACCATGCGCACATTCCTCCATAAAAGTAATGTCTCAAACAGTCTATGCTTTGATCGTTCCCTGGAAGACCAGCAGTAGTTTAATATGCACATCTGGAGGCATTCTGTAATCTGTGGACTATTAGAGTGTTGATGAAACACAGAAATTGCATCGGGATTGAATACAACAGTCACCATGCGCACATTCCTCCATAAAAGTAATGTCTCAAACAGTCTACGCTTTGATCGTTCCCTGGAAGACCAGTAGTAGTTCCGATGCACATCTGGAGGCATTCTGTAATCTGTGGACTATCAGAGTGTTGATGTAACACAGCAATTGCATCGGTATTGAATACAACAGTCACCATGCGCACTTTCATCCATGGGAGTAATGTCTCAAACAGTCTACGCTTTGATCGGTCCCTGGAAGAGCAGTAGTAGTTTCCGATGCACATCTGGAGGCATTCTGTAATCTGAGGACTATCAGACTGTTGATGAAACACAGAAAATGCATCGGGATTGATTACAACAGTCACCATGCGCACTTTCCTCCACGGGAGTAATGTCTCAAATAATCTACACTTTGATCGTTCCCTGGAAGACCAGTAGTAGTTTCCGATGCACCTCTGGTGGCATTCTGTAATGTGTACACTATCAGAGTGTTGATGAAACACAGTAATTGCATCCGGATTGAATAAAACAGTCACCATGCTCACTTTCCTCCATGGGAGTAATGTCTCTAACAGTCTACGCTTTGATCGTTCCCTGGAAGACCAGTTGTAGTTTCCGCTTAACTTCTGGAGGCTTTCTGTAATCTGTGGACTATCAGAGTGTTGAAGAAACACAGAAATTGCATCGGGATTGAATACGACAATCACCATGCGCACTTTCCTCCATGGGAGTAATGTCTCAAACAGTCAACGCTTTGATCGTTCCCCAGAAGACCAGTAGTAGTTTCCGATGCACATCTCGTGGCATTCTGTAATCTGTGGACTATCAGAGTGTTGATGAAACACAGAAATTGCATCGGGATTCAATACAACAGTCACCATGCGCTGTTTCTTACATAAAAGTAATGTCTCAAACGGCCTACGCTTTCATCGTTCAGTGGAAGGCCAGTAGTAGTTTCCGATGCACATCTCGTGGCATTCTGTAATCTGTGGTATATCAGAGTGTTGATGAAACACTGTAAATGCATCGGGATTGAATACAACTGTCACCATGCGCCCATTCCTCCATGGGAGTAATGTAACAAACAGCCTACGCCTTGATCGTTAACTGGAAGACCAGTAGTAATTTCCGATTAACATCTGGAGGCATTCTGTAATCTGTGGACTATCAGAGTGTTGATGAAACACAGAAATTGCATCGGGATTGAATACAACATTCTCCATGCGCAGTTCCCTCCATAGGAGTTATGTCTCAAACAGTCTACGCTTTGATCGTTCAGTGGAAGGCCAGTAGTAGTTTCAACTGCACATCTGGAGGCATTCTGTAATCTGTTGAGTATCAGAGTGTTGATGAAACACAGAAATTGCATCGGGATTGAATACAACAGTCACCATGCGCACTTTCCACCATGGGAGTAATGTCTCAAAGAGTCTACGCTTCGATCGTTCCCGGGAAGACCAGTAGTAGTTTCTGATGCACTTATCGTGGCTTTCTGTAATCTGTGGGCTATCAGAGTGTTGATGAAACACAGAAAATGCATCGGGATTGAATACAACAGTCACCATGCGCACTTTCCTCAATGGGAGTAATGTCTCAAACAGTCTACGCTTTGATCGTTCCCTGGAAGAGCAGTAGTAGTTTCCGATGCACATCTGGAGGCATTCTGTAATCTGTGGACTATCAGAGTGTTGATGAAACACAGAAATTGCATCGGGATTGAATACGACAGTCATTATGCGCACTTTCCTCCATGGGAGTAATGTCTCAAACAGTCTACGCTTTGATCGTTCCCGGGAAGACCAGTAGTAGTTTCCGATGCACATCTCATGGCATTCTGTAATCTGTGGACTATCAGAGTGTTGATGAAACACAGAAAATGCATCGGGATTGGATACAACAGTCACCATGCGCACTTTCCTCCATGGGAGTAATGTCTCAAACAGTCTACGCTTTGATCGTTCCCTGGAAAACCAGTAGTAGTTTCAATTGCACATCTGGAGGCATTATGTAATCTGTGGAGTATCAGAGTGTTGATGTAACACAGAAATTGCATCGGGAATGAATACAACAGTCACCATGCGCACTTTCCTTCATGGGAGTAATGTCCCAAACAGTCAACGCTTTGATCGTTCCCTGGAGGACCAGTAGTAGTTTCCGATTAACATCTGGAGGCATTTTGTAAACTGTGGACTATCAGAGTGTTGAAGAAACACAGAAATTGCATCGGGATTGAATACAACAGTCACCATGCGTACATTCCTCCATAAAAGTAATGTCTCAAACAGTCTACGCTTTGAGGGTTTCCTGGAAGACCAGTAGTAGTTTCCGATTCACATGTGGAGGCATTCTGTAATCTGTGGACTATCAGAGTGTTGATGAAACACAGAAATTTCATCGGGATTCAATACATCAGTCACCATGCGCTGTTTCTTACATAAAAGTAAAGTCTCAAACAGTCTACGCTTTCATCGTTACCTGGAGACCAGTAGTAGTTTCCGATGCACATCTCGTGGCATTCTGTAATCTGTGGTCTATCAGAGTGTTGATGAAACACTGTAAATGCATCGGGATTGGATACAACAGTCACCATGCGCCCTTTCCTCCATGGGAGTAATGTAACAAACAGCCTACGCTTTGATCGTTCCCTGGAAGACCAGTAGTAGTTTCCGGTGCACATCTCATGGCATTCTGTAATCTGTGGACTATCAGAGTGTTGATGAAACACGAAATTGCATAGGGATTGAATACAACAGTCACCATGCGCACATTCCTCCATGGGAGTAATGTCTCAAACAGTCTACAATTTGATCGTTCCCTGGAAGACCAGTAGAAGTTTCCGATGCACATCTGGAGGCATTCTGTAATCTGTGGAGTATTAGAGAATTGATGAAACACAGAAATTGTATCGGGATTGAATAAAACAGTCATCATCCGCACTTTCCTCCATAAAGGTAATGTTTTAAACAGTCTACGCTTTGATCGTTCCCTGGAAGACCAGTAGTAGTTTCCGATGCACATCTGGAGGCATTCTGTAATCTGTGGTCTATCACAGTGTTGATGAAACACTGTAAATGCATCGGGATTGAATACAACAGTCACCATGCGCCCTTTCCTCCATGGGAGTAATGAAACAAACAGCCTACGCTTTGATCGTTCCCTGGAAGACCAGTAGTAGTTTCCGGTGCACATCTCATGGCATTCTGTAATCTGTGGACTATTAGAGTGTTGATGAAACACAGAAATTGCATCGGGATTGAATACAACAGTCACCATGCGCACTTTCCTCCACGGGAGTAATGTCTCAAACAATCTACACTTTGATCGATCCCTGGAAGACCAGTAGTAGTTTCCGATGCACCTCTGGTGGCATTCTGTAATCTGTGGACTATCAGAGTGTTGATGAAACACTGAAAATGCATAGGGATTGGATACAACAGTCACCATGCCCACTTTCCTCCATGGGAGTAATGTCTCAAACAGTGTACGCTTTGATCGTTCCCTGGAAGACAAGTAGTAGTTTCCGATGCACATTTGGATTCATTCTGTAATCCGTGGAGTATCAGAGTGTTGATGAAACACAGAAATTGCATCGGGATTGAATACAACAGTCACCATACGCACTTTCCTTCATGGGAGTAATGTCCCAAACAGTCTACGCTTTGATCGTTCCCTGGAGGACCAGTAGTAGTTTCAGTTTAACATCTGGTGGCATTTTGTAATCTGTGGACTATCAGAGTGTTGATGAAACACAGAAATTGCATCGGGATTGAATACACCATTCTCCATGCGCAGTTTCCTACCATGGGAGTAATGTCTCAAACAGTCTACGCTTTGATCGTTCCCTGGAAGACCAGTAGTAGTTTCCGATTAACATCTGGAGGCATTCCGTAATCTGTGGACTATCAGAGTGTTGATGAAACACAGAAATTGTATCGGGATTGAATACAACAGTCACCATGCGTACATTCCTCCATAAAAGTAATGTCTCAAACAGTCTACGCTTTGATGGTTTCCTGGAAGACCAGTAGTAGTTTCCGATTCACATGTGGAGGCATTCTGCAATCTGTGGACTATCAGAGTGTTGATGAAACACAGAAATTGCATCGGGATTGAATACCACATTCTCCATGCGCAGTTCCCTCCATAGGAGTAATGTCTCAAACAGTCTACGCTTTCATCGTTCCCTGGAGACCAGTAGTAGTTTCCGATGCACATCTCGTGGCATTCTGTAATCTGTGGTCTATCAGAGTGTTGATGAAACACTGTAAATGCATCGGGATTGAATACAACTGTCACCATGCGCCCTTTCCTCCAGGGGAGTAATGTAACAAACAGCCTACGCTTTGATCGTTAACTGGAAGACCAGTAGTAGTTTCCGATTAACATCTGGAGGCATTCTGTAATCTGTGGACTATCAGAGTGTTGATGAAACACAGAAATTGCATCGGGATTGAATACAACATTCTCCATGCGCAGTACCCTCCATAGGAGTAATGTCTCAAACAGTCTACGCTTTGATCGTTCAGTGGAAGGCCAGTAGTAGTTTCAACTGCACATCTGGAGGCATTCTGTAATCTGTTGGGTATCAGAGTGTTGATGAAACACAGAAATTGCATCGGGATTGAATACAACAGTCACCATGCGCACTTTCCTCCATGGGAGTAATGTCTCAAAGAGTCTACGCTTTGATCGTTCCCGGGAAGACCAGTAGTAGTTTCTGATGCACTTCTCGTGGCTTTCTGTAATCTGCGGACAATCAGAGTGTTGATGAAACACAGAAAATGCATCGGGATTGAATACAACAGTCACCATGCGCACTTTCCTCCATGGAAGTAATGTCTCAAAGAGTTTACGCTTTGATCGTTCCCTATAAGACCAGTAGTAGTTTCCGATGCACATTTGGAGGCATTCTGTAATCTGTGGAGTATCAGAGTGTTGATAAAACACAGATATTGCATGGGGATTGAATACAACAGTCACTATGCGCACATTCCTCCATGGGAGTAATGTCTCAAACAGTCTACGCTTTGATCGTTCCCTGGAAGAGCAGTAGTAGTTTCCGATGCACATCTGGAGGCATTCTGTAATCTGTGGACTATCAGAGTGTTGATGAAACACAGAAATTGCATCGGGATTGAATACAACAGTCACCATGCGCACTTGCCTCCACGGGAGTAATGTCTCAAACAATCTACGCTTTGATCGTTCCTTGGAAGACCAGTAGTAGTTTCCGATGCACATTTGGAGGCATTCTATAATCTGTGGAGTATCAGAGTGTTGTTGAAACACAGAAATTGCATCAGGATTGAATACAACAGTCACCATGCGCACTTTCCTTCATGGGAGTAATGTCCCAAACAGTCTACGCTTTGATCGTTCCCTGGAGGACCAGTAGTAGTTTCCGATTAACATCTGGAGGCATTTTGTAAACTGTGGACTATCAAAGTGTTGATAAAACACAGAAATTGCATCGGGATTGAATACAACATTCTCCATGCGCAGTTTCCTCCATGGGAGTAATGTCTCAAACAGTATACGCTTTGATCGTTCCCTGGAAGACCAGTAGTAGTTTCCGATTAACATCTGCAGGCATTCTGTAATCTGTGGACTATCAGAGTGTTGATGAAACACAGAAATTGCATCGGGATTGAATACAACAGTCACCATGCGTACATTCCTCCATAAAAGTAATGTCTCAAACAGTCTACGCTTTGATGGTTTCCTGGAAGACCAGTAGTAGTTTCCGATTCACATGTGGAGGCATTCTGTAATCTGTAGACTATCAGAGTGTTGATGAAACACAGTAATTGCATCCGGATTGAATAAAACACTCACCATGCTCACTTTCCTCCATGGGAGTAATGTCTCTAACAGTCCACGCTTTGATCGTTCCCTGGAAGACCAGTAGTAGTTTCCGATGAACTTCTGGAGGCTTTCTGTAATCTGTGGACTATCAGAGTGTTTATGAAACACAGAAATTGCATCGGGATTGAATACGACAGTCACCATGCTCACATTCCTCCATGGGAGTAATGTCTCAAACAGTCTACGATTTGATCGTTCCCGGGAAGACCAGTAAGAATTTCCGATGCACATCTGGAGGCATTCTGTAATCTGTGGACTATTAGAGTGTTGATGAAACACAGAAATTGCATCAAGATTGAATACAACAGTCACCATGCGCACATTCCTCCATAAAAGTAATGTCTCAAACAGTCTACGCTTTGATCGTTCCCTGGAAGACCAGTAGTAGTTTCCGATGCACATCTGGAGGCATTCTGTAATCTGTGGACTATCAGAGTGTTGATGAAACACAGAAATTGCATCGGTATTGAATACAACAGTCACCATGCGCACTTTCCTCCACGGGAGTAATGTCTCAAACAACCTACGCTTTGATCGTTCCCTCTAAGACCAGTAGTAGATTCCTATGCACATTTGGAGGCATTCTGTAATCTGTGGAGTATCAGAGTGTTGATGAAACACAGAAATAGCATCGGGATTGAATACAACAGTCACCATGCGCACTTTCCTTCATGGGAGTAATGTCCCAAACAGTCTACGCTTTGATCGTTCCCTGGAGGACCAGTAGTAGTTTCCGATTAACATCTGGAGGCATTTTGTAAACTGTGGACTATCAGAGTGTTGATGAAACACAGAAATTGCATCGGGATTGAATACAACATTCTCCATGCGCAGTTTCCTCCATGGGAGTAATGTCTCAAACAGTCTACGCTTTGATCGTTCCCTGGAAGACCAGTAGTAGTTTCCGATTAACATCTGGAGGCATTCTGTAATCTGTGGACTATCAGAGTGTTGATGAAACACAGAAATTGCATCGGGATTGAATACAACAGTCACCATGCGTACATTCCTCCATAAAAGTAATGTCTCAAACAGTCTACGCTTTGATGGTTTCCTGGAAGAAAAGTAGTAGTTTCCGATTCACATGTGGAGGCATTCTGTAATCTGTGGACTATCAGAGTGTTCATGAAACACAGAAAATGCATCGGGATTGAATACAACAGTCACCAAGCGCACTTTCCACCAGGGAGTAATGTCTCAAACAATCTACGCTTTGATCGTTCCCTGGAAGACCAGTAGTAGTTTCCGATGCTCCTCTGGTGGCATTCTGTAAGCTGTAGACTATCAGAGTGTTGATGAAACACAGTAATTGCGTCCGGAATGAATAAAACACTCACCATGCTCACTTTCCTCCATGGGAGTAATGTCTCTAACAGTCTACGCTTTGATCGTTCAATGGAAGACCAGTAGTAGTTTCCGATGAACTTCTGGAGGCTTTCTGTAATCTGTGGACTATCAGAGTGTTTATGAAACACAGAAATTGCATCGGGATTGAATACGACAGTCACCATGCGCACTTTCCTCCGTGGGAGTAATGTCTCAAACAGTCTACGATTTGATCGTTCCCGGGAAGACCAGTAGTAGTTTCCGATGCACATCTCGTGGCATTCTGTAATCTGTGGAATATCAGAGTGTTGATGAAACACAGAAAATGCATCGGGATTGGATATAACAGTCACCATGCGCACTTTCCTCAATGGCAGTAATGTCTCAAACAGTCTACGCTTTGATCGTTCCCTGGAAGACCAGTAGTAGTTTCCGATGCACATCTGGAGGCATTCTGTAATCTGTGGACTATCAGAGTGTTGATGAAACACAGAAATTGCATCGGTATTGAATACAACAGTCACCATGCGCACTTTCTTCCATGGGAGTAATGTCTCAAACAGTCTACGCTTTGATCGTTCCCTGGAAGACCAGTAGTAGTTTCCGATGCACCTCTGGTGGCATTCTGTAATGTGGAGACTATCAGAGTGTTGATGAAACACAGTAATTGCATCCGGATTGAATAAAACAGTGACCATGCTCACTTTCCACCATGGGAGTAATGTCTCTAACAGTCTACGCTTTGATCGTTCCCTGGAAGACCTGTTGTAGTTTCCGCTGAACTTCTGGAAGCTTTCTGTAATCTGTGGACTATCAGAGTGTTGATGAAACACAGAAATTGCATCGGGATTGAATACGACAGTCACAATGGGCACTTTCCTCCATGGGAGTAATGTCTCAAACAGTCTACGCTTTGATCGTTGCCGGGAAGACCAGTAGTAGTTTCCGATGCACATCTCGTGGCATTCTGTAATCTGTGGACTATCAGAGTGTTGATGAAACAAAGAAAATGCATCGGGATTGGATACAACAGTCAACATGCGCACTTTCCTCCATGGGGGTAATGTCTCAAATAGTCTACGCTTTGATCGTTCCCTGGAAGACCAGTAGTTGTTTCCGATGCACATTTGGAGGCATTCTGTAATCTGTGGAGTATCAGAGTGTTGATGAAACACAGAATTTGCATCGGGATTGAATACAACAGTCACCATGCGCACTTTCATTCATGGGAGTAATGTCCCAAACAGTCTACGCTTTGATCGTTCCCTGGAGGACCAGTAGTAGTTTCCGTTTAACATCTGGAGGCATTTTGTAATCTGTGGACTATCAGAGTGTTGATGAAACACAGAAATTGCATCGGGATTGAATACAATATTCTCCATGCGCAGTTTCCTCCATTGGAGTAATGTCTCAAACAGTCTACGCTTTGATCGTTCAGTGGAAGGCCAGTAGTAGTTTCAACTGCACATCTGGAGGCATTCTGTAATCTGTGGACTATCAGAGTGTTGACGAAACACAGAAAATGCATCGGGATTGAATACAACAGTCACCATGCGCACTTTCCTCCACGGGAGTAATGTCTCAAACAACCTACGCTTTGATCGTTCCCTCTAAGACCAGTAGTAGTTTCCTATGCACATTTGGAGGCATTCTGTAATCTGTGGAGTATCAGAGTGTTGATGAAACACAGAAATAGCATCGGGATTGAATACAACAGTCACCATGCGCACTTTCCTTCATGGGAGTAATGTCCCAAACAGTCTACGCTTTGATCGGTCCCTGGAGGACCAGTAGTAGTTTCCGATTAACATCTGGAGGCATTTTGTAAACTGTGGACTATCAGAGTGTTGATGAAACACAGAAATTGCATCGGGATTGAATACAACATTCTCCATGCGCAGTTTCCTCCATGGGAGTAATGTCTCTAACAGTCAACGCTTTGATCGTTCAATGGAAGACCAGTAGTAGTTTCCGATGAACTTCTGGAGGCTTTCTGTAATCTGTGGACTATCAGAGTGTTTATGAAACACAGAAATTGCATCGGGATTGAATACGACAGTCACCATGTGCACTTTCCTCCGTGGGAGTAATGTCTCAAACAGTCTACGATTTGATCGTTCCCGGGAAGACCAGTAGTAGTTTCCGATGCACATCTCGTGGCATTCTGTAATCTGTGGAATATCAGAGTGTTGATGAAACACAGAAAATGCATCGGGATTGGATATAACAGTCACCATGCGCACTTTCCTCAATGGCAGTAATGTCTCAAACAGTCTACGCTTTGATCGTTAACTGGAAGACCAGTAGTAGTTTCCGATTAACATCTGGAGGCATTCTGTAATCTGTGGACTATCAGAGTGTTGATGAAACACAGAAATTGCATCGGGATTGAATACAACATTCTCCATGCGCAGTTCCCTCCATAGGAGTAATGTCTCAAACAGTCTACGCTTTGATCGTTCAGTGGAAGGCCAGTAGTAGTTTCAACTGCACATCTGGAGGCATTCTGTAATCTGTTGAGTATCAGAGTGTTGATGAAACACAGAAATTGCATCGGGATTGAATACAACAGCTACCATGCGCACTTTCCTCAATGGGAGTAATGTCTCAAACAGTCTACGCTTTGATCGTTCCCGGGAAGACCAGTAGTAGTTTCCGATGCACATCTCGTGGCATTCTGTAATCTGTGGACTATCAGAGTGTTGATGAAACAAAGAAAATGCATCGGGATTGGATACAACAGTCAACATGCGCACTTTCCTCCATGGGGGTAATGTCTCAAATAGTCTACGCTTTGATCGTTCCCTGGAAGACCAGTAGTTGTTTCCGATGCACATTTGGAGGCATTCTGTAATCTGTGGAGTATCGGAGTGTTGATGAAACACAGAATTTGCATCGGGATTGAATACAACAGTCACCATGCGCACTTTCATTCATGGGAGTAATGTCCCAAACAGTCTACGCTTTGATCGTTCCCTGGAGGACCAGTAGTAGTTTCCGTTTAACATCTGGAGGCATTTTGTAATCTGTGGACTATCAGAGTGTTGATGAAACACAGAAATTGCATCGGGATTGAATACAATATTCTCCATGCGCAGTTTCCTCCATTGGAGTAATGTCTCAAACAGTCTACGCTTTGATCGTTCAGTGGAAGGCCAGTAGTAGTTTCAACTGCACATCTGGAGGCATTCTGTAATCTGTGGACTATCAGAGTGTTGACGAAACACAGAAAATGCATCGGGATTGAATACAACAGTCACCATGCGCACTTTCCTCCACGGGAGTAATGTCTCAAACAACCTACGCTTTGATCGTTCCCTCTAAGACCAGTAGTAGTTTCCTATGCACATTTGGAGGCATTCTGTAATCTGTGGAGTATCAGAGTGTTGATGAAACACAGAAATAGCATCGGGATTGAATACAACAGTCACCATGCGCACTTTCCTTCATGGGAGTAATGTCCCAAACAGTCTACGCTTTGATCGGTCCCTGGAGGACCAGTAGTAGTTTCCGATTAACATCTGGAGGCATTTTGTAAACTGTGGACTATCAGAGTGTTGATGAAACACAGAAATTGCATCGGGATTGAATACAACATTCTCCATGCGCAGTTTCCTCCATGGGAGTAATGTCTCTAACAGTCTACGCTTTGATCGTTCAATGGAAGACCAGTAGTAGTTTCCGATGAACTTCTGGAGGCTTTCTGTAATCTGTGGACTATCAGAGTGTTTATGAAACACAGAAATTGCATCGGGATTGAATACGACAGTCACCATGCGCACTTTCCTCCGTGGGAGTAATGTCTCAAACAGTCTACGATTTGATCGTTCCCGGGAAGACCAGTAGTAGTTTCCGATGCACATCTCGTGGCATTCTGTAATCTGTGGAATATCAGAGTGTTGATGAAACACAGAAAATGCATCGGGATTGGATATAACAGTCACCATGCGCACTTTCCTCAATGGCAGTAATGTCTCAAACAGTCTACGCTTTGATCGTTAACTGGAAGACCAGTAGTAGTTTCCGATTAACATCTGGAGGCATTCTGTAATCTGTGGACTATCAGAGTGTTGATGAAACACAGAAATTGCATCGGGATTGAATACAACATTCTCCATGCGCAGTTCCCTCCATAGGAGTAATGTCTCAAACAGTCTACGCTTTGATCGTTCAGTGGAAGGCCAGTAGTAGTTTCAACTGCACATCTGGAGGCATTCTGTAATCTGTTGAGTATCAGAGTGTTGATGAAACACAGAAATTGCATCGGGATTGAATACAACAGCTACCATGCGCACTTTCCTCAATGGGAGTAATGTCTCAAACAGTCTACGCTTTGATCGTTCCCGGGAAGACCAGTAGTAGTTTCCGATGCACTTCTCGTGGCATTCTGTAATCTGTGGACTATCAGAGTGTTGATGAAACACAGAAAATGCATCGGGATTGAATACAACAGTCACCATGCGCACTTTCCTCAACGGGAGTAATGTCTCAAACAATCTACGCTTTGATCGTTCCCTGGAAGACCAGTAGTAGTTTCCGGTGAACTTCTGGAGGCTTTCTGTAATCTGTGGACTATCAGAGTGTCGATGAAACACAGAAATTGCATCGGGATTGAATACGACAGTCACCATGCGCACTTTCCTCCATGGGAGTAATGTCTCAAACAGTCTACGCTTTGATCGTTCCCGGGAAGACCAGTAGTAGTTTCCGATGCACATCTCGTGGCATTCTGTAATCTGTGGACTATCAGAGTGTTGATGAAACACAGAAAATGCATCGGGATTGGATACAACAGTCACCGTGCACACTTTCCTCAATGGGAGTAATGTCTCAAACAGTCTACGCTTTGATCGTTCCCTGGAAGACTAGTAGTAGTTTCCGATGCACATTTGGAGGCATTCTGTAATCTGTGGAGTATCAGAGTGTTGATGAAACACAGAAATTGCATCGGGATTGAATACAACAGTCACCATGCTCACTTTCCTTCATGGGAGTAATGTCCCAAACAGTCTACGCTTTGATCGTTCCCTTTGGGAACAGTAGTAGTTTCCGATTAACAACTGGAGGCAGTTTGTAAACTGTGGACTATCAGAGTGTTGATGAAACACAGAAATTGCATCGGGATTGAATACAACATTCTCCATGCGCAGTTTCCTCCATGGGAGTAATTTCTCAAACAGTCTACGCTTTGATCGTTCCCTGGAAGACCAGTAGTAGTTTCCGATTAACATCTGGAGGCATTCTGTAATCCGTGGACTATCAGAGAGTTGATGAAACACAGAAATTGCATCGGGATTGAATACAACAGTCACAATGCGTACATTCCTCCATAAAAGTAATGACTTAAACAGTCTACGCTTTGATGGTTTCCTGGAAGACCAGTAGTAGTTTCCGATTCACATGTGGAGGCATTCTGTAATCTGTGGACTATCAGAGTGTTGATGAAACACAGAAATTGCATCGGGATTCAATACAACAGTCACCATGCGCTGTTTCTTACATAAAAGTAATGTCTCAAACAGTCTACGCTTTCATCGTTCCCTGGAGACCAGTAGTAGTTTCCGATGCACATCTCGTGGCATTCTGTAATCTGTGGTCTATCAGAGTGTTGATTAAACACTGTAAATGCATCGGGATTGAATACAACTGTCACCATGCGCAGTTCCCCCCATAGGAGTAATGTCTCAAACAGTCTACGCCTTGATCGTTCAGTGGAAATCCAGTAGTAGTTTCAACTGCACATCTCGAGGCATTCTGTAATCTGTTGAGTATCAGAGTGTTGATGATACACAGAAATTGCATCGGGATTGAATATAACAGTCACCATGCGCACTTTCCTCCATGGGAGTAATGTCTCAAAGAGTCTACGCTTTGATCGTTTCCGGGAAGACCAGTAGTAGTTTCCGATGCACTTCTCGTGGCATTCTGTAATCTGTGGACTATCAGAGTGTTGATGAAACACAGAAAATGCATCGGGATTGAATACAACAGTCACCATGCGCACTTTCCTCAATGGGAGTAATGTCTCTAAGAGTTTACGCTTTGATCGTTCCCTGGATGACCAGTAGTAGTTTCCGATGCACATTTGGAGGCATTCTGTATACTGTGGAGTATTAGAGTGTTGATAAAACACAGAAATTGCATTGGGATTGAATACAACAGTTACTATGCGCACATTCCTCCATGGGAGTAATGTCTCAAACAGTCTACGCTTTGACCGTTCCCTGGAAGAGCACTAGTAGTTTCCGATGCACATCTGGAGGCATTGTGTAATCTGTGGACTATCAGAGTGTTGATGAAACACAGAAAATGTATCGGGATTGAATACAACAGTCACCATGCGCACTTTCCTCCACGGGAGTAATGTCTCAATCAATCTACGCTTTGATCGTTCCCTGGAAGACCAGTAGTAGTTTCCGATGCACATTTGGAGGCATTCTGTAATCTGTGGAGTATCAGAGTGTTGATGAAACACAGAAATTGCATCGGGATTGAATACAACAGTCACCATGCGCACTTTCCTTCATGGGAGTAATGTCCCAAACAGTCTACGCTTTGATCGTCCCCTGGAGGACCAGTAGTAGTTTCCGATTTACATCTGGAGGCATTTTGTAATCTGTGGACTATCAGAGTGTTGGTGAAACACAGAAATTGCATCGGGATTGAATACAACATTCTCCATGCGCAGTTTCCACCATGGAGTAATGTCTCAAACAGTCTACGCTTTGATCGTTCCCTGGAAGACCAGTAGTAGTTTCCGATTAACATCTGGAGGCATTCTGTAATCTGTGGACTATCAGAGTGTTGATGAAACACAGAAATTGCATCTGGATTGAATACAACAGTCACCATGCGTACATTCCTCCATAAAAGTAATGTCTGTCTACGCTTTGATGGTTTCCTGGAAGACCAGTAGTAGTTTCCGATTCACATGTGGAGGCATTCTGTAATCTGTGGACTATCAGAGTGTTGATGAAACACAGAAATTTCATCGGGATTCAATACAACAGTCATCATGCGCTGTTTCTTTCATAAAAGTAATGTCTCAAACAGTCTACGCTTTCATCGTTCCCTGGAGAGCAGTAGTAGTTTCCGATGCACATCTCGTGGCATTCTGTAATCTGTGGTCTATCAGAGTGTTGATGAAACACTGTAAATGCATCGGGATTGAATACAACTGTCACCATGCGCCCTTTCCTCCATGGGAGTAATGTAACAAACAGCCTACGCTTTGATCGTTAACTGGAAGACCAGTAGTAGTTTCCGATTAACATCTGGAGGCATTCTGTAATCAGTGGACTATCAGAGTGTTGATGAAACACAGAAATTGCATCGGGATTGAATACAACATTCTCCATGCGCAGTTCCCTCCATAGGAGTAATGTCTCAAACAGTCTACGCTTTGATCGTTCAGTGGAAGGCCAGTAGTAGATTCAACTGCACATCTGGAGGCATTCTGTAATCTGTTGAGTATCAGAGTGATGATGAAACACAGATATTCCATCGGGATTGAATACAACAGTCACCATGCGCACTTTCCTCCATGGGAGTAATGTCTCAAAGAGTTTACGCTTTGATCGTTCCCTGGAAGACCAGTAGTAGTTTCCGATGAACATTTGGAGGCATTCTGTAATTTGTGGAGTATCAGAGTGTTGATAAAACACAGAAATTGCATCGGGATTGAATGCAACTGTCACCATGCGCACTTTCCTTCATGGGAGTAATGTCCCAAACAGTCTACGCTTTGATCGTTCCCTGGGGGACCAGTAGTAGTTTCCGATTAACATCTGGAGGCATTTTGTAAACTGTGGACTATCAGAGTGTTGATGAAACACAGAAATTGCATCGGGATTGAATACAACATTCTCCATGCGCAGTTTCCTCCATGGGAGTAATGTCTCAAGCAGTCTACGCTTTGATCGTTCCCTGGAAGACCAGTAGTAGTTTCCGATTAACATCTGGAGGCATTCTGTAATCTGTAGACTATCAGAGTGTTGATGAAACACAGTAATTGCATCCGGATTGAATAAAACACTCACCATGCTCACTTTCCTCCATGGGAGTAAAGTCTCTAACATTCTACGCTTTGAACGTTCCCTGGAAGACCAGTAGTAGTTTCCGATGAACTTCTGGAGGCTTTCTGTAATCTGTGGACTATCAAAGTGTTGATGAAACACAGAAATTGCATCGGGATTGAATACGACAGTCACAATGCGCACTTTCCTCCATGGGAGTAATGTCTCAAACAGTCTACGTTTTGATCGTTCCCGGGAAGACCAGTAGTAGTTTCCGATGCACATCTCGTGGCATTCTGTAATCTGTGGACTATCAGAGTGTTGATGAAACACAGAAAATGCATCGGGATTGGATACAACAGTCACCATGCGCAATTTCCTCCATGGGAGTAATGACCCAAACAGTCTACGCTTTGATCGTTCCCTGGAGGACCAGTAGTAGTTTCCGATTAACATCTGGAGGCATTTTGTAAACTGTGGACTATCAGAGTGTTGATGAAACACAGAAAATGCATCGGGATTGAATACAACAGTCACCATGCGCACTTTCCTCCACGGGAGTAATGTCTCAAACAATCTACACATTGGTCGTTCCCTGGAAGACCAGTAGTAGTTTCCTATGCACCTCTGGTGGCATTCTGTAATCTGTAGACTATCAGTGTGTTGATGAAACACAGTAATTGCATCCGGATTCAATAAAACACTCTCCATGCTCACTTTCCTCCATGGGAGTAAAGTCTCTAACAGTCTACGCTTTGATCGTTCCCTGGAAGACCAGTAGTAGTTTCCGATGAACTTCTGGAGGCTTTCTGTAATCTGTGGACTTTCAAAGTGTTGATGAAACACAGAAATTGAATTGGGATGGAATACGACAGTCACAATGCGCACTTTCCTCCGTGGGAGTAATGTCTCAAACAGTCTACGCTTTGATCGTTCCCTGGAGACCAGTAGTAGTTTCCGATGCACATCTCGTGGCATTCTGTAATCTGTGGTCTATCAGAGTGTTGATGAAACACTGTAAATGCATCGGGATTGAATACAACAGTCACCATGCGCACTTTCCTCCATGGGAGTAATGTAACAAACAGCCTACGCTTTGATCGTTAACTGGAAGACCAGTAGTAGTTTCCGATTAACATCTGGAGGCATTCTGTAATCTGTGGACTATCAGAGTGTTGATGAAACACAGAAATTGCATCGGGATTGAATACAACATTCTCCATGCGCAGTACCCTCCATAGGAGTAATGTCTCAAACAGTCTACGCTTTGATCGTTCAGTGGAAGGCCAGTAGTAGTTTCAACTGCACATCTGGAGGCATTCTGTAATCTGTTGAGTATCAGAGTGTTGATGAAACACAGAAATTGCATCGGGATTGAATACAACAGTCACCATGCGCACTTTCCTCCATGGGAGTAATGTCTCAAAGAGTCTACGCTTTGATCGTTCCCGGGAGGACCAGTAGTAGTTTCCAATGCACTTCTCGTGGCATTCTGTAATCTGTGGACTATCAGAGTGTTGATGAAACACAGAAAATGCATCGGGATTGAATACAACAGTCACCATGCGCACTTTCCTCCATGGCAGTAATGTCTCTAAGAGTTTACGCTTTGATCGTTCCCTGGAAGACCAGTAGTAGTTTCCGATGCACATTTGGAGGCATTCTGTAATCTGTGGAGTATTAGAGTGTTGATAAAACACAGAAATTGCATCGGGATTGAATACAACAGACACTATGCGCACATTCCTCCATGGGAGTAATGTCTCAAAAAGTCTACGCTTTGATCGTTCCCTGGAAGAGCACTAGTAGTTTCCGATGCACATCTGAAGGCATTGTGCAACCTGCGGACTATCAGAGTGTTGATGAAACACAGAAAATACATCGGGATTGAATACAACAGTCACCATGCGCACTTTCCTCCATGGGAGTAATGTCTCAAACAATCTACGCTTTGATCGTTCCCTGGAAGACCAGTACTAGTTTCCGATGCACATTTGGAGGCATTCTGTGATCTGTGGAGTATCAGAGTGTTGATGAAACACAAAAATTGCATCGGGATTGAATACAACAGTCACCATGCGCACTTTCCTTCATGGGAGTAATGTCCCAAACAGTCTACGCTTTGATCGTTCCCTGGAGGACCAGTAGTAGTTTCCGATTAACATCTGGAGGCATTTTGTAATCTGTGGACTATCAGAGTGTTGATGAAACACAGAAATTGCATCGGGATTGAATACAACAATCTCCATGCGCAGTTTCCCCCATGGGAGTAATGTCTCAAACAGTCTACGCTTTGATCGTTCCCTGGAAGACCAGTAGTAGTTTCCGATTAACATCTGGAGGCATTCTGTAATCTGTGGACTATCAGAGTGTTGATGAAACACAGAAATTGCATCGGGATTGAATACAACATTCTCCATGCGCAGTTCCCTCCATAGGAGTAATGTCTCAAACAGTCTACGCTTTGATCGTTCAGTGGAAGGCCAGTAGTAGATTCTACTGCACATCTGGAGGCATTCTGTAATCTGTTGAGTATCAGAGTGGTGATGAAACACAGAAATTCCATCGGGATTGAATACAACAGTCACCATGCGCACTTTCCTCCATGGGTGTAATGTCTCAAAGAGTCTACGCTTTGATCATTCCCGGGAAGACCAGTAGTAGTTTCCGATGCACTTCTCGTGGCATTCTGTAATCTGTGGACTATCAGAGTGCTGATGAAACACAGATAATGCATCGGGTTTGAATACAACAGTCACCATGCGCACTTTCCTCCATGGGAGTAATGTCTCAAAGAGTTTACGCTTCGATCGTTCCCTGGAAGACCAGTAGTAGTTTCCGATGCACATTTGGAGGCATTCTGTAATTTGTGGAGTATCAGAGTGTTGATAAAACACAGAAATTGCACTGGGATTGAATACAACAGTCACCATGCGCACATTCCTTCATGGGAGTAATGTCCCAAACAGTCTACGCTTTGATCGTTCCCTGGAGGACCAGTAGTAGTTTCCGATTAACATCTGGAGGCATTTTGTAAAATGTGGACTATCAGAGTGTTGATGAAACACAGAAATTGCATCGGGATTGAATACAACAGTCACCATGCGCACTTTCCTCCACAGGAGTAATGTCTCAAACAATCTACACTTTGATCGTTCCCTGGAAGACCAGTAGTAGTTTCTGATGAACTTCTGGAGGCTTTCTGTAATCTGTGGACTATCAAAGTGTTGATGAAACACAGAAATTGCATCGGGATTGAATACGACAGTCACCATGCGGTCTTTCCTAAATGGGAGTAATGTCTCAAACAGTCTACGCTTTGATCGTTCCCGGGAAGACCAGTAGTAGTTTCCGATAGACATCTCGTGGCATTCTGTAATCTGTGGACTATCAGAGTGTTGATGAAACACAGAAAATGCATCGGGATTGGATACAACAGTCACCATGCGCAATTTCCTCCATGGGAGTAATGTCCCAAACAGTCTACGCTTTGATCGTTCCCTGGAGGACCAGTAGTAGTTTCCGATTAACATCTGGAGGCATTTTGTAAACTGTGGACTATCAGAGTGTTGATGAAACACAGAAAATGCATCGGGATTGAATACAACAGTCACCATGCGCACTTTCCTCCACGGGAGTAATGTCTCAAACAATCTACACATTGGTCGTTCCCTGGAAGACCAGTAGTAGTTTCCTATGCACCTCTGGTGGCATTCTGTAATCTGTAGACTATCAGTGTGTTGATGAAACACAGTAATTGCATCCGGATTCAATAAAACACTCTCCATGCTCACTTTCCTCCATGGGAGTAAAGTCTCTAACAGTCTACGCTTTGATCGTTCCCTGGAAGACCAGTAGTAGTTTCCGATGAACTTCTGGAGGCTTTCTGTAATCTGTGGAGTTTCAAAGTGTTGATGAAACACTGAAATTGAATTGGGATGGAATACGACAGTCACAATGCGCACTTTCCTCCGTGGGAGTAATGTCTCAAACAGTCTACGCTTTGATCGTTCCCTGGAGACCAGTAGTAGTTTCCGATGCACATCTCGTGGCATTCTGTAATCTGTGGTCTATCAGAGTGTTGATGAAACACTGTAAATGCATCGGGATTGAATACAACAGTCACCATGCGCACTTTCCTCCATGGGAGTAATGTAACAAACAGCCTACGCTTTGATCGTTAACTGGAAGACCAGTAGTAGTTTCCGATTAACATCTGGAGGCATTCTGTAATCTGTGGACTATCAGAGTGTTGATGAAACACAGAAATTGCATCGGGATTGAATACAACATTCTCCATGCGCAGTACCCTCCATAGGAGTAATGTCTCAAATAGTCTACGCTTTGATCGTTCAGTGGAAGGCCAGTAGTAGTTTCAACTGCACATCTGGAGGCATTCTGTAATCTGTTGAGTATCAGAGTGTTGATGAAACACAGAAATTGCATCGGGATTGAATACAACAGTCACCATGCGCACTTTCCTCCATGGGAGTAATGTCTCAAAGAGTCTACGCTTTGATCGTTCCCAGGAGGACCAGTAGTAGTTTCCGATGCACTTCTCGTGGCATTCTGTAATCTGTGGACTATCAGAGTGTTGATGAAACACAGAAAATGCATCGGGATTGAATACAACAGTCACCATGCGCACTTTCCTCCATGGGAGTAATGTCTCTAAGAGTTTACGCTTTGATCGTTCCCTGGAAGACCAGTAGTAGTTTCCGATGCACATTTGGAAGCATTCTGTAATCTGTGGAGTATTAGAGTGTTGATAAAACACAGAAATTGCATCGGGATTGAATACAACAGACACTATGCGCACATTCCTCCATGGGAGTAATGTCTCAAAAAGTCTACGCTTTGATCGTTCCCTGGAAGAGCACTAGTAGTTTCCGATGCACATCTGAAGGCATTGTGCAACCTGCGGACTATCAGAGTGTTGATGAAACACAGAAAATACATCGGGATTGAATACAACAGTCACCATGCGCACTTTCCTCCATGGGAGTAATGTCTCAAACAATCTACGCTTTGATCGTTCCCTGGAAGACCAGTAGTAGTTTCCGATGCACATTTGGAGGCATTCTGTGATCTGTGGAGTATCAGAGTGTTGATGAAACACAAAAATTGCATCGGGATTGAATACAACAGTCACCATGCGCACTTTCCTTCATGGGAGTAATGTCCCAAACAGTCTACGCTTTGATCGTTCCCTGGAGGACCAGTAGTAGTTTCCGATTAACATCTGGAGGCATTTTGTAATCTGTGGACTATCAGAGTGTTGATGAAACACAGAAATTGCATCGGGATTGAATACAACAATCTCCATGCGCAGTTTCCCCCATGGGAGTAAAGTCTCAAACAGTCTACGCTTTGATCGTTCCCTGGAAGACCAGTAGTAGTTTCCGATTAACATCTGGAGGCATTCTGTAATCTGTGGACTATCAGAGTGTTGATGAAACACAGAAATTGCATCGGGATTGAATACAACATTCTCCATGCGCAGTTCCCTCCATAGGAGTAATGTCTCAAACAGTCTACGCTTTGATCGTTCAGTGGAAGGCCAGTAGTAGATTCAACTGCACATCTGGAGGCATTCTGTAATCTGTTGAGTATCAGAGTGGTGATGAAACACAGAAATTCCATCGGGATTGAATACAACAGTCACCATGCGCACTTTCCTCCATGGGTGTAATGTCGCAAAGAGTCTACGCTTTGATCATTCCCGGGAAGACCAGTAGTAGTTTCCGATGCACTTCTCGTGGCATTCTGTAATCTGTGGACTATCAGAGTGCTGATGAAACACAGAAAATGCATCGGGTTTGAATACAACAGTCACCATGCGCACTTTCCTCCATGGGAGTAATGTCTCAAAGAGTTTACGCTTCGATCGTTCCCTGGAAGACCAGTAGTAGTTTCCGATGCACATTTGGAGGCATTCTGTAATTTGTGGAGTATCAGAGTGTTGATAAAACACAGAAATTGCACTGGGATTGAATACAACAGTCACCATGCGCACATTCCTTCATGGGAGTAATGTCCCAAACAGTCTACGCTTTGATCGTTCCCTGGAGGACCAGTAGTAGTTTCCGATTAACATCTGGAGGCATTTTGTAAAATGTGGACTATCAGAGTGTTGATGAAACACAGAAATTGCATCGGGATTGAATACAACAGTCACCATGCGCACTTTCCTCCACAGGAGTAATGTCTCAAACAATCTACACTTTGATCGTTCCCTGGAAGACCAGTAGTAGTTTCTGATGAACTTCTGGAGGCTTTCTGTAATCTGTGGACTATCAAAGTGTTGATGAAACACAGAAATTGCATCGGGATTGAATACGACAGTCACCATGCGGTCTTTCCTAAATGGGAGTAATGTCTCAAACAGTCTACGCTTTGATCGTTCCCGGGAAGACCAGTAGTAGTTTCCGATAGACATCTCGTGGCATTCTGTAATCTGTGGACTATCAGAGTGTTGATGAAACACAGAAAATGCATCGGGATTGGATACAACAGTCACCATGCGCACTTTCCTCCATGGGAGTAATGACTCAAAGAGTTTACGCTTTGATCGTTCCCTGGAAGACCAGTAGTAGCTTCCGATGCACGTTTGGAAGCATTCTGTAATCTGTGGAGTATCAGAGTGTTGATAAAACACAGAAATTGCATCGGGATTGAATACAACAGTCACCATGAGCACTTTCCTTCATGGGAGTAATGTCCCAAACAGTCTACGCTTTGATCGTTCCCTGGAGGACCAGTAGTAGTTTCCGATTAACATCTGGAGGCATTTTGTAAACTGTGGACTATCAGAGTGTTGATGAAACACAGAAATTGCATCGGGATTGAATACAACATTCTCCATGCGCAGTGTCCTCCATGGGAGTAATGTCTCAAGCAGTCTACGCTTTGATCGTTCCCTGGAAGACCAGTAGTAGTTTCCGATTAACATCTGGAGGCATTCTGTAATCTGTGGACTATCAGAGTGTTGGTGAAACACAGAAATTGCATCGGGATTGAATACAACAGTCACCATGCGTACATTCCTCCATAAAAGTAATGTCTCAAACAGTCTACGCTTTGATGGTTTCCTGGAAGACCAGTAGTAGTTTCCGATTCACATGTGGAGGCGTTCTGTAATCTGTGGACTATCAGAGTGTTGATGAAACACAGAAAATGCATCGGGATTGAATACAACAGTCACCATGCGCACTTTCCTCCATGGGAGTAATGTCTCAAAGAGTTTACGCTTCGATCGTTCCCTGGAAGACCAGTAGTAGTTTCCGATGCACATTTGGAGGCATTCTGTAATTTGTGGAGTATCAGAGTGTTGATAAAACACAGAAATTGCACTGGGATTGAATACAACAGTCACCATGCGCACTTTCCTTCATGGGAGTAATGTCCCAAACAGTCTACGCTTTGATCGTTCCCTGGAGGACCAGTAGTAGTTTCCGATTAACATCTGTAGGCATTTTGTAAACTGTGGACTATCAGAGTGTTGATGAAACACAGAAATTGCATCGGGATTGAATACAACATTCTCCATGCGCAGTTTCCTCCATGGGAGTAATGTCTCAAGCAGTCTACGCTTTGATCGTTCCCTGGAAGACCAATAGTAGTTTCCGATTAACATCTGGAGGCATTCTGTAATCTGTGGACTATCAGAGTGTTGGTGAAACACAGAAATTGCATCGGGATTGAATACAGCAGTCACCATGCGTACATTCCTCCATAAATGTAATGTCTCAAACAGTCTACGCTTTGATGGTTTCCTGGAAGACCAGTAGTAGTTTCCGATAAACATCTGGAGGCATTTTGTAAACTGTGGACTATCAGAGTGTAGATGAAACACAGAAGATGCATCGGGATTGAATACAACAGTCACCATGCGCACTTTCCTCCACGGGAGTAATGTCTCAAACAATCTACACTTTGATCGTACCCTGGAAGACCAGTAGTAGTTTCCGATGCACCTCTGGTGGCATTCTGTAATCCGTAGACTATCAGAGTGTTGATGAAACACAGTAATTGCATCCGGATTGAATAAAACACTCACCATGCTCACTTTCCTCCATTGGAGTAAAATCTCTAACTTTCTACGCTTTGGTCGTTCCTTGGAAGACCAGTAGTAGTTTCCGATGAACTTCTGAAGGCTCTCTGTAATCTGTGGACTATCAAGGTGTTGATGAATCACAGAAATTGAATCGGGATTGAATACGACAGTCACCATGCGCACTTTCCTCCATGGGAGTAATGTCTCAAACAGTCTATGCTTTGATCGTTCCCTGGAGACCAGTAGTAGTTTCCGATGCACATCTCGTGGCATTCTGTAATCTGTGGTCTATCAGAGTGTTGATGAAACACTGTAAATGCATCGGGATTGAATACAACAGTCACCATGCGCACTTTCCTCCATGGGAGTAATGTCTCAAAGAGTCTACGTTTGGTCGTTCCCGGGAAGACCAGTAGTAGTTTCCGATGCACATCTCGTGGCATTCTGTAATCTGTGGTCTATCAGAGTGTTGATGAAACACTGTAAATGCATCGGGATTGAATACAACTGTCACCATGCGCCCTTTCCTCCATTCGAGTAATGTAACAAACAGCCTACGCTTTGATCGTTAACTGGAAGACCAGTAGTAGTTTCCGATTAACATCTGGAGGCATTCTGTAATCTGTGGACTATCAGAGTGTTGATGAAACACAGAAATTGCATCGGGATTGAATACAACATTCTCCATGCGCAGTTCCCTCCATAGGAGTAATGTCTCAAACAGTCTACGCTTTGATCGTTCAGTGGAAGGCCAGTAGTAGATTCAACTGCACATCTGGAGGCATTCTGTAATCTGTTGAGTATCAGAGTGTTGATGAAACACAGATATTCCATCGGGATTGAATACAACAGTCACCATGCGCACTTTCCTCCATGGGAGTAATGTCTCAAAGAGTCAACGCTTTGATCGTTCCCAGGAAGACCAGTAGTAGTTTCCGATGCACTTCTCGTGGCATTCTGTAATCTGTGGACTATCAGAGTGTTGATGAAACACAGAAAATGCTTCGGGATTGAATACAACATTCTCCATGCGCAGTTTCCTCCATGGGAGTAATGTCTCAAGCAGTCTACGCTTTGATCGTTCCCTGGAAGACCAGTAGTAGTTTCCGATTAACATCTGGAGGCATTCTGTAATCTGTGGACTATCAGAGTGTTGATGAAACACAGAAATTGCATCGGGATTGAATACAACATTCTCCATGCGCAGTACCCTCCATAGGAGTAATGTCTCAAACAGTCTACGCATTGATCGTTCAGTGGAAGGCCAGTAGTAGTTTCAACTGCACATCTGGAGGCATTCTGTAATCTGTTGAGTATCAGAGTGTTGATGAAACACAGAAATTGCATCGGGATTGAATACAACAGTCACCATGCGCACTTTCCTCGATGGGAGTAATGTCTCAAAGAGTCTACGATTTGATCGTTCCCGGGAGGACCAGTAGTAGTTTCCGATGCACTTCTCGTGGCATTCTGTAATCTGTGGACTATCAGAGAGTTGATGAAACACAGAAAATGCATCGGGATTGAATACAACAGTCACCATGCGCACTTTCCTCCATGGGAGTAATGTCTCAAAGAGTTTACGCTTTGATCGTTCCCTGGAAGACCAGTAGTAGTTTCCGATGCACATTTGGAGGCATTCTGTAATCTGTGGAGTATTAGAGTGTTGATAAAACATAGAAATTGCATCGGGATTGAATACAACAGACACTATGCGCACATTCCTCCATGGGAGTAATGTCTCAAAAAGTCTACGCTTTGATCGTTCCCTGGAAGAGCACTAGTAGTTTCCGATGCACATCTGGTGTGTAATCTGCGGACTATCAGAGTGTTGATGAAACACAGAAAATACATCGGCATTGAATACAACAGTCACCATGCGCACTTTCCTCCACGGGAGTAATGTCTCAAACAATCTACGCTTTGATCGTTCCCTGGAAGACCAGTAGTAGTTTCCGATGCACATTTGGAGGCATTCTGTGATCTGTGGAGTATCAGAGTGTTGATGAAACACAAAAATTGCATCGGGATTGAATACAACAGTCACCATGCGCACTTTCCTTCATGGGAGTAATGTCCCAAACAGTCTACGCTTTGATCGTTCCCTGGAGGACCAGTAGTAGTTTCCGATTAACATCTGGAGGCATTTTGTAATCTGTGGACTATCAGAGTGTTGATGAAACACAGAAATTGCATCGGGATTGAATGCAACATTCTCCATGCGCAGTTTCCCCCATGGGAGTAATGTCTCAAACAGTCTACGCTTTGATCGTTCCCTGGAAGACCAGTAGTAGTTTCCGATTAACATCTGGAGGCATTCTGTAATCTGTGGACTATCAGAGTGTTGATGAAACACAGAAATTGCATCGGGATTGAATACAACATTCTCCATGCGCAGTTCCCTCCATAGGAGAAATGTCTCAAACAGTCTACGCTTTGATCGTTCAGTGGAAGGCCAGTAGTAGATTCAACTGCACATATGGAGGCATTCTGTAATCTGTTGAGTATCAGAGTGGTGATGAAACACAGAAATTCCATCGGGATTGAATACAACAGTCACCATGCGCACTTTCCTCCATGGGTGTAATGTCTCAAAGAGTCTACGCTTTGATCATTCCCGGGAAGACCAGTAGTAGTTTCCGATGCACTTCTCGTGGCATTCTGTAATCTGTGGACTATCAGAGTGTTGATGAAACACAGAAAATGCATCGGGATTGAATACAACAGTCACCATGCGCACTTTCCTCCATGGGAGTAATGTCTCAAAGAGTTTACGCTTCGATCGTTCCCTGGAAGACCAGTAGTAGTTTCCGATGCACATTTGGAGGCATTCTGTAATTTGTGGAGTATCAGAGTGTTGATAAAACACAGATATTGCACTGGGATTGAATACAACAGTCACCGTGCGCACTTTCCTTCATGGGAGTAATGTCCCAAACAGTCTACGCTTTGATCGTTCCCTGGAGGACCAGTAGTAGTTTCCGATTAACATCTGGAGGCATTTTGTAAACTGTGGACTATCAGAGTGTTGATGAAACACAGAAATTGCATCGGGATTGAATACAACATTCTCCATGCGCAGTTTCCTCCATGGGAGTAATGTCTCAAGCAGTCTACGCTTTGATCGTTCCCTGGAAGACCAATAGTAGTTTCCGATTAACAACTGGAGGCATTCTGTAATCTGTGGTCTATCAGAGTGTTGGTGAAACACAGAAATTGCATCGGTATTGAATACAGCAGTCACCATGCGTACATTCCTCCATAAATGTAATGTCTCAAACAGTCTACGCTTTTATGGTTTCCTGGAAGACCAGTAGTAGTTTCCGATTCACATGTGTAATCATTCTGTAATCTGTGGACTATCAGAGTGTTGATGGAACAAAGAAAATGCATCGGGATTGAATACAATAGTCACCATGCGCACTTTCCTCCACAGGAGTAATGTCTCAAACAATCTACAATTTGATCGTTCCCTGGAAGACCAGTAGTAGTTTCCGATTCACCTCTGGTGGCATTCTGTAATCTGTAGACTATCAGAGTGTTGATGAAACACAGTAATTGCATCCGGATTGAATAAAACAATCACCATCCTCACTTTCCTCCATGGGAGTAAAGTCTCTAACAGTCTACGCTTTGATCGTTCCCTGGAAGACCAGTAGTAGTTTCCGATGAACTTCTGGAGGCTTTCTGTAATCTGTGGACTATCAAAGTGTTGATGAAACACAGAAATTGCATCGGGATTGAATACGACAGTCACTATGCGCACTTTCCTAAATGGAAGTAATGTCTCAAACAGTCTACGCTTTGATCGTTCCCGGGAAGACCAGTAGTAGTTTCCGATAGACATCTCGTGGCATTCTGTAATCTGTGGACTATCAGAGTGTTGATGAAACACAGAAAATGCATCGGGATTGGATACAACAGTCACCATGCGCACTTTCCTCCAAGGGAGTAATGTCCCAAACAGTCTACGCTTTGATCGTTCCCTGGAGGACCAGTAGTAGTTTCCGATTAACATCTGGAGGCATTTTGTAAACTGTGGACTATCAGAGTGTAGATGAAACACAGAAGACGCATCGGGATTGAATACAACAGTCACCATGCGCACTTTCCTCCACGGGAGTAATGTCTCAAACAATCTACACTTTGATCGTACCCTGGAAGACCAGTAGTAGTTTCCGATGCACCTCTGGTGGCATTCTGTAATCCGTAGACTATCAGAGTGTTGATGAAACACAGTAATTGCATCCGGATTGTATAAAACACTCACCATGCTCACTTTCCTCCATGGGAGTAAAGTCTCTAACAGTCTACGCTTTGATCGTTCCCTGGAAGACCAGTAGTAGTTTCCGATGAACTTCTGAAGGCTTTCTGTAATCTGTGGACTATCAAAGTGTTGATGAATCACAGAAATTGAATCGGGATTGAATACGACAGTCACCATGCGCATTTTCCTCCATGGGAGTAATGTCTCAAACAGTCTACGCTTTGATCGTTCCCTGGAGACCAGTAGTAGTTTCCGATGAACATCTCGTGGCATTCTGTAATCTGTGGTTTTATCAGAGTGTTGATGAAACACTGTAAATGCATCGGGATTGAATACAACAGTCACCATGCGCACTTTCCTCCATGGGAGTAATGTCTCAAAGAGTCTACGTTTGGTCGTTCCCGGGAAGACCAGTAGTAGTTTCCGATGCACATTTGGAGGCATTCTGTAATTTGTGGAGTATCAGAGTGTTGATAAAACACAGAAATTGCACTGGGATTGAATACAACAGTCACCGTGCGCACTTTCCTTCATGGGAGTAATGTCCCAAACAGTCTACGCTTTGATCGTTCCCTGGAGGACCAGTAGTAGTTTCCGATTAACATCTGGAGGCATTTTGTAAACTGTGGACTATCAGAGTGTTGATGAAACACAGAAATTGCATCGGGATTAAATACAACATTCCCCATGCGCAGTTCCCTCCATAGGAGTAATGTCTCAAACAGTCTACGCTTTGATCGTTCAGTGGAAGGCCAGTTGTAGATTCAACTGCACATCTGGAGGCATTCTGTAATCTGTTGAGTATCAGAGTGTTGATGAAACACAGAGATTCCATCGGGATTGAATACAACAGTCACCATGCGCACTTTCCTCCATGCGAGTAATGACTCAAAGAGTCAACGATTTGATTGTTCCCAGGAAGACCAGTAGTAGTTTCCGATGCACTTCTCGTGGCATTCTGTAATCTGTGGACTATCAGAGTGTTGATGAAACACAGAAAATGCTTCGGGATTGAATACAACAGACACCATGCGCACTTTCCTCCATGGGAGTAATGACTCAAAGAGTTTACGCTTTGATCGTTCCCTGGAAGACCAGTAGTAGTTTCCGATGCACGTTTGGAAGCATTCTGTAATCTGTGGAGTATCAGAGTGTTGATAAAACACAGAAATTGCATAGGGATTGAATACAACAGTCACCATGAGCACTTTCCTTCATGGGAGTAATGTCCCAAACAGTCTACTCTTTGATCGTTCCCTGGAGGACCAGTAGTAGTTTCCGATTAACATCTGGAGGCATTTTGTAAACTGTGGACTATCAGAGTGTTGATGAAACACAGAAATTGCATCGGGATTGAATACAACATTCTCCATGCGCAGTGTCCTCCATGGGAGTAATGTCTCAAGCAGTCTACGCTTTGATCGTTCCCTGGAAGACCAGTAGTAGTTTCCGATTAACATCTGGAGGAATTCTGTAATCTGTGGACTATCAGAGTGTCGGTGAAACACAGAAATTGCATCGGGATTGAATACAACAGTCACCATGCGTACATTCCTCCATAAAAGTAATGTCTCAAACAGTCTACGCTTTGATGGTTTCCTGGAAGACCAGTAGTAGTTTCCGATTCACATGTGGAGGCGTTCTGTAATCTGTGGACTATCAGAGTGTTGATGAAACACAGAAAATGCATCGGGATTGAATACAACAGTCACCATGCGCACTTTCCTCCATGGGAGTAATGTCTCAAAGAGTTTACGCTTCGATCGTTCCCTGGAAGACCAGTAGTAGTTTCCGATGCACATTTGGAGTCATTCTGTAATTTGTGGAGTATCAGAGTGTTGATAAAACACAGAAATTGCACTGGGATTGAATAGAACAGTCAGCATGCGCACTTTCCTTCATGGGAGTAATGTCCCAAACAGTCTACGCTTTGATCGTTCCCTGGAGGACCAGTAGTAGCTTCCGATTAACATCTGGAGGCATTTTGTAAACTGTGGACTATCAGAGTGTTGATGAAACACAGAAATTGCATCGGGATTGAATACAACATTCTCCATGCGCAGTTTCCTCCATGGGAGTAATGTCTCAAGCAGTCTACGCTTTGATCGTTCCCTGGAAGACCAATAGTAGTTTCCGATTAACATCTGGAGGCATTCTGTAATCTGTGGACTATCAGAGTGTTGGTGAAACACAGAAATTGCATCGGGATTGAATACAGCAGTCACCATGCGTACATTCCTCCATAAATGTAATGTCTCAAACAGTCTACGCTTTGATGGTTTCCTGGAAGACCAGTAGTAGTTTCCGATTAACATCTGGAGGCATTTTGTAAACTGTGGACTATCAGAGTGTAGATGAAACACAGAAGATGCATCGGGATTGAATACAACAGTCACCATGCGCACTTTCCTCCACGGGAGTAATGTCTCAAACAATCTACACTTTGATCGTACCCTGGAAGACCAGTAGTAGTTTCCGATGCACCTCTGGTGGCAATCTGTAATCCGTAGACTATCAGAGTGTTGATGAAACACAGTAATTGCATCCGGATTGAATAAGTCACTCACCATGATCACTTTCCTCCATGGGAGTAAAGTCTCTAACAGTCTACGCTTTGATCGTTCCCTGGAAGACCAGTAGTAGTTTCCGATGAACTTCTGAAGGCTTTCTGTAATCTGTGGACTATCAAAGTGTTGATGAATCACAGAAATTGAATCGGGATTGAGTACGACAGTCACCATGCGCACTTTCCTCCACGGGAGTAATGTCTCAAACAGTCTACGCTTTGATCGTTCCCTGGAGACCAGTAGTAGTTTCCGATGCACATCTCGTGGCATTCTGTAATCTGTGGTCTATCAGAGTGTTGATGAAACACAGAAATTGCATCGGGATTGAATACAACATTCTCAATGCGCAGTTCCCTCCATAGGAGTAATGTCTCAAACAGTCTACGCTTTGATCGTTCAGTGGAAGGCCAGTAGTAGATTCAACTCCTCATCTGGAGGCATTCTGTAATCTGTTGAGTATCAGAGTGTTGATGAAACACAGATATTCCATCGGGATTGAATACAACAGTCACCATGCGCACTTTCCTCCATGGGAGTAATGTCTCAAAGAGTCAACGCTTTGATCGTTCCCAGGAAGACCAGTAGTAGTTTCCGATGCACTTCTCGTGGCATTCTGTAATCTGTGGACTATCAGAGTGTTGATGAAACACAGAAAATGCTTCGGGATTGAATACAACAGTGACCATGCGCACTTTCCTCCATGGGAGTAATGACTCAAAGAGTTTACGCTTTGATCGTTCCCTGGAAGACCAGTAGTAGTTTCCGATGCACGTTTGGAGGCATTCTGTAACCTGTGGAGTATCAGAGTGTTGATAAAACACAGAAATTGCATCGGGATTGAATACATCAGTCACCATGAGCACTTTCCTTCATGGGAGTAATGTCCCAAACAGTCTACGCTTTGATCGTTCCCTGGAGGACCAGTAGTAGTTTCCGATGCACTTCTCGTGGCATTCTGTAATCTGTGGACTATCAGAGTGTTGATGAAACACAGAAAATGCTTCGGGATTGAATACAACAGTGACCATGCGCACTTTCCTCCATGGGAGTAATGACTCAAAGAGTTTACGCTTTGATCGTTCCCTGGAAGACCAGTAGTAGTTTCCGATGCACGTTTGGAGGCATTCTGTAACCTGTGGAGTATCAAAGTGTTGATAAAACACAGACATTGCATCGGAATTGAATACAACTGTCACCATGCGCCCTTTCCTCCATGCGAGTAATGTAACAAACAGCCTACGCTTTGATCGTTAACTGGAAGACCAGTAGTAGTTTCCGATTAACATCTGGTGGCATTCTGTAATCTGTGGACTATCAGAGTGTTGATGAAACACAGAAATTGCATCGGGATTGAATACAACATTCCCCATGCGCAGTTCCCTCCATAGGAGTAATGTCTCAAACAGTCTACGCTTTGATCGTTCAGTGGAAGGCCAGTTGTAGATTCAACTGCACATCTGGAGGCATTCTGTAATCTGTTGAGTATCAGAGTGTTGATGAAACACAGAGATTCCATCGGGATTGAATACAACAGTCACCATGCGCACTTTCCTCCATGGGAGTAATGTCTCAAAGAGTCAACGATTTGATTGTTCCCAGGAAGACCAGTAGTAGTTTACGATGCACTTCTCGTGGCATTCTGTAATCTGTGGACTATCAGAGTGTTGATGAAACACAGAAAATGCTTCGGGATTGAATACAACAGTCACCATGCGCACTTTCCTCCATGGGAGTAATGACTCAAAGAGTTTACGCTTTGATCGTTCCCTGGAAGACCAGTAGTAGTTTCCGATGCACGTTTGGAAGCATTCTGTAATCTGTGGAGTATCAGAGTGTTGATAAAACACAGAAATTGCATCGGGATTGAATACAACAGTCACCATGAGCACTTTCCTTCATGGGAGTAATGTCCCAAACAGTCTACGCTTTGATCGTTCCCTGGAGGACCAGTAGTAGTTTCCGATTAACATCTGGAGGCATTTTGTAAACTGTGGACTATCAGAGTGTTGATGAAACACAGAAATTGCATCGGGATTGAATACAACATTCTCCATGCGCAGTGTCCTCCATGGGAGTAATGTCTCAAGCAGTCTACGCTTTGATCGTTCCCTGGAAGACCAGTAGTAGATTCCGATTAACATCTGGAGGAATTCTGTAATCTGTGGACTATCAGAGTGTTAGTGAAACACAGAAATTGCATCGGGATTGAATACAACAGTCACCATGCGTACATTCCTCCATAAAAGTAATGTCTCACACAGTCTACGCTTTGATGGTTTCCTGGAAGACCAGTAGTAGTTTCCGATTCACATGTGGAGGCGTTCTGTAATCTGTGGACTATCAGAGTGTTGATGAAACACAGAAAATGCATCGGGATTGAATACAACAGTCACCATGCGCACTTTCCTCCATGGGAGTAATGTCTCAAAGAGTTTACGCTTCGATCGTTCCCTGGAAGACCAGTAGTAGTTTCCGATGCACATTTGGAGTCATTCTGTAATTTGTGGAGTATCAGAGTGTTGATAAAACACAGAAATTGCACTGGGATTGAATACAACAGTCAGCATGCGCACTTTCCTTCATGGGAGTAATGTCCCAAACAGTCTACGCTTTGATCGTTCCCTGGAGGACCAGTAGTAGTTTCCGATTAACATCTGGAGGCATTTTGTAAACTGTGGACTATCAGAGTGTTGATGAAACACAGAAATTGCATCGGGATTGAATACAATATTCTCCATGCGCAGTTTCCTCCATGGGAGTAATGTCTCAAGCAGTCTACGCTTTGATCGTTCCCTGGAAGACCAATAGTAGTTTCCGATTAACATCTGGAGGCATTCTGTAATCTGTGGACTATCAGAGTGTTGGTGAAACACAGAAATTGCATCGGGATTGAATACAGCAGTCACCATGCGTACATTCCTCCATAAATGTAATGTCTCAAACAGTCTACGCTTTGATGGTTTCCTGGAAGACCAGTAGTAGTTTCCGATTAACATCTGGAGGCATTTTGTAAACTGTGGACTATCAGAGTGTAGATGAAACACAGAAGATGCATCGGGATTGAATACAACAGTCACCATGCGCACTTTCCTCCACGGGAGTAATGTCTCAAACAATCTACACTTTGATCGTACCCTGGAAGACCAGTAGTAGTTTCCGATGCACCTCTGGTGGCAATCTGTAATCCGTAGACTATCAGAGTGTTGATGAAACACAGTAATTGCATCCGGATTGAATAAGTCACTCACCATGATCACTTTCCTCCATGGGAGTAAAGTCTCTAACAGTCTACGCTTTGATCGTTCCCTGGAAGACCAGTAGTAGTTTCCGATGAACTTCTGAAGGCTTTCTGTAATCTGTGGACTATCAAAGTGTTGATGAATCACAGAAATTGAATCGGGATTGAGTACGACAGTCACCATGCGCACTTTCCTCCATGGGAGTAATGTCTCAAACAGTCTACGCTTTGATCGTTCCCTAAAGACCAGTAGTAGTTTCCGATGCACATCTCGTGGCATTCTGTAATCTGTGGTCTATCAGAGTGTTGATGAAACACAGAAATTGCATCGGGATTGAATACAACATTCTCCATGCGCAGTTCCCTCCATAGGAGTAATGTCTCAAACAGTCTACGCTTTGATCGTTCAGTGGAAGGCCAGTAGTAGATTCAACTCCTCATCTGGAGGCATTCTGTAATCTGTTGAGTATCAGAGTGTTGATGAAACACAGATATTCCATCGGGATTGAATACAACAGTCACCATGCGCACTTTCCTCCATGGGAGTAATGTCTCAAAGAGTCAACGCTTTGATCGTTCCCAGGAAGACCAGTAGTAGTTTCCGATGCACTTCTCGTGGCATTCTGTAATCTGTGGACTATCAGAGTGTTGATGAAACACAGAAAATGCTTCGGGATTGAATACAACAGTGACCATGTGCACTTTCCTCCATGGGAGTAATGACTCAAAGAGTTTACGCTTTGATCGTTCCCTGGAAGACCAGTAGTAGTTTCCGATGCACGTTTGGAGGCATTCTGTAACCTGTGGAGTATCAGAGTGTTGATAAAACACAGAAATTGCATCGGGATTGAATACATCAGTCACCATGAGCACTTTCCTTCATGGGAGTAAGGTCCCAAACAGTCTACGCTTTGATCGTTCCCTGGAGGACGAGTAGTAGTTTCCGATTAACATCTGGAGGCATTTTGTAAACTGTGGACTATCAGAGTGTTGATGAAACACAGAAATTGCATCGGGATTGAATACAACATTTTCCATGCGCAGTTTCCTCCATGGGAGTAATGTCTCAAGCAGTCTACGCTTTGATCGTTCCCTGGAAGACCAGTAGTAGTTTCCGACTAACATCTGGAGGCATTCTTTAATCTGTGGACTATCAGAGTGTTGGTGAAACACAGAAATTGCATCGGGATTGAATACAACAGTCACCATGCGTACGTTCCTCCATAAAAGTAATGTCTCAAACAGTCTACGCTTTGATCGTTTCTGGAAGTCCAGTAGTAGTTTCCGATTGACATGTGGAGGCATTCTGTGATCTGTGGACTCTCAGAGTGTTGATGAAACACAGAAATTGCATCGGGATTGAATACAACAGTCACCATGCGCTGTTTCTTACATAAAAGTAATGTCTCAAACAGTCTACGCTTTCATCGTTCCCTGGAAGACCAGTAGTAGTTTCCGATGCATATCTCGTGGCATTCTGTAATCTGTGGTCTATCAGAGTGTTGATGAAACACAGTAAATGCATCGGGATTGAATACAACAGTCACCATGCGCACTTTCCTCCATGGGAGTAATGTCTCAAAGAGTTTACGCTTTGATTGTTGCCTGGAAGACCAGTAGTAGTTTCCGATGCACATCTGGAGGCATTCTGTAATCTGTGGACTATTAGGGTGTTGATGAAACACAGAAAATGCATCGGTATTGAATACAACAGTCACCATGCGCACTTTCCTCCACGGGAGTATTGTCACAACCAATCTACGCTTTGATCGTTCCCTGGAAGACCAGTAGTAGTTTCCGATGCACCTCTGGTGGCATTCTGTAATGTGTAGACCATCAGAGTGTTGATGAAACACAGAAATTGGATCGGGATTGAATACAACATTCTCCATGCGCAGTTTCCTCCATGGGAATAATGTCTCAAACAGTCTACGCTTTGATCGTTCCCTGGAAGACCAGTAGTAGTTTCCGATGCAAATTTGGAGGCATTCTGTAATCTGTGGACTATCAGAGTGTTGATGAAACACAGAAATTGCATCGGGATTGATTACAACAGTCACCATGTGCTGTTTCTTACATAAAAGTAATGTGTCAAACAATCTATGCTTTGATCGTTCCCTCGAAGACCAGTAGAAGTTTCCGATGCACCTCTGGTGGCATTCTGTAATGTGTAGACTATCAGAGTGTTGATGAAACACAGTAATTGCAACGGGATTGAATAAAACAGTCATCATGCTCACTTTCCTCCGTGGGAGTAATGTCTCTAACAGTCTACGCTTTGATCGTTCCCTGGAAGACCAGTAGTACTTTCCGATGAACATCTGGAGGCTTTCTGTAATCTGTGGACTATCAGAGTGTTATGAAACACAGAAATTGCATCGGGATTGAATACAACATTCTCCATGCGCAGTTTCCTCCATGGGAGTAATGTCTCAAACAGTCTACGCTTTGATCGTTCAGTGGAAGACCAGTAGTAGTTTCAACTGCACATCTGGACGCATTCTGTAATCTGTTGAGTATCAGAGTGATGATGAAACACAGAAATTCCATCGGGATTGAATACAACAGTCACCATGCGCACTTTCCTCCATGGGTGTAATGTCTCAAAGAGTCTACGCTTTGATCATTCCCCGGAAGACCAGTAGTAGTTTCCGATGCACTTCTCGTGGCATTCTGTAATCTGTGGACTATCAGAGTGTCGATGAAACACAGAAAATGCATCGGGAATGAATACAACAGACACCATGCGCACTTTCCTCCATGGGAGTAATGTCTCAAAGAGTTTACGCTTTGATCGTTCCCTGGAAGACCAGTAGTAGTTTCCGATGCACATTTGGAGGCATTCTGTAATTTGTGGAGTATCAGAGTGTTGATAAAACACAGAAATTGCATCGGGATTGAATACAACAGTCACCATGCGCACTTTCCTTCATGGGAGTAATGTCCCAAACAGTCTACGCTTTGATCGTTCCCTGGAGGACCAGTAGTAGTTTCCGATTAACATCTGGAGGCATTTTGTAAACTGTGGACTATCAGAGTGTTGATGAAACACAGAAATTGCATCGGGATTGAATACAACGTTCTCCATGCGCAGTTTCCTCCATGGGAGTAATGTCTCAAGCAGTCTACGCTTTGATCGTTCCCAGGAAGACCAGTAGTAGTTTCCGATTAACATCTGGAGGCATTCTGTAATCTGTGGACTATCAGAGTGTTGATGACACACAGAAATTGCATCGGGATTGAATACAACAGTCACCATGCGCACTTTCCTCCAAGGGAGTAATGTCAAAAACAGTCTACGTTTTGCTCGTTCCCTGGAAGAGCAGTAGTAGTTCCCGATGCACATCTGGAGGCATTCTATAATCTGTGGAGTATCAGAGTGTTGATGAAAGACAGAAATTGTATCGGGATTGAATACAACAGTCACCATGCGCACTTTCCTCCATGGGAATAATGTCTCAAACAGTCTACGCTTCGATCGTTCCCGGGAAGACCAGTAGTAGCTTCCGATGCATATCTCGTGGCATTCTGTAATCTGTGGACTATCAGAGTGTTGATGAAACTCAGAAATTGCATCGGGATTGAATACAAGAGTCACCATGCGCACGTTCCTCCATGGGAGTAATGTCAAAAACAGTCAACGCTTTGATCGTTCCCTGGAAGACCAGTAGTAGTTTCCGATTAACATCTGGAGGCATTCTGTAATCTGTGGACTATCAGAGTGTTGATGAAACACAGAAATTGCATCGGGATTGAATACAACAGTCACCATGCGTACAATCCTCCATAAAAGGAATGTCTCCAACAGTCTACGCTTTGATCGTTTCCTGGAAGACCAGTAGTAGTTTCCGATTCACATGTGGAGGCATTCTGTAATCTGTGGACTATCAGAGTGTTGATGAAACACAGAAATTGCATCGGGATTGAATACAACAGTCACCATGCGCTGTTTCTTACATAAAAGTAATGTCTCAAACAGTCTACGCTTTCATCGTTCCCTGGAAGACCAGTAGTAGTTTCCGATGCACATCTCGTGGCATTCTGTAATCTGTGGTCTATCAGAGTGTTGATTAAACACAGTAAATGCATCGGGATTGAATACAACAGTCACCATGCGCACTTTCCTAAATGGGAGTAATGTCTCAAAGAGTTTACGCTTTGATTGTTCCCTGGAAGACCAGTAGAAGTTCCCGATGCACATCTGGAGGCATTCTGTAATCTGTGGAGTATCAGAGTGCTGATGAAACACAGAAATTGCATCGGTATTGAATACAACAGTCACCATGCACACTTTCCTCCATGGGAGTAATGTCTCAAACAGTCTACGCTTTGATCGTTCCCTGGAAGACCAGTAGTTGTTTACGATGCAAATTTGGAGGCATTCTGTAATCTGTGGAGTATCAGAGTGTTGATGAAACACAGAAATTGCATCGGGATTGAATACAACAGTCACCATGCGCACTTTCCTCCATGGGAGTAATGTCACAAAGAGTCTACGCTTTGATCGTTCCCGGCAAGACCAGTAGTGGTTTCCGATGCACATCTCGTGGCATTCTGTAATCTGTGGACTATCAGAGTGTTGATGAAACACAGAAAATGCATCGGGATTGAATACAACAGTCACCATGCACACTTTCCTCCATGGGAGTAATGTCTCAAAGAGTTTACCCTTTCATTGTTCCCTGGAAGACCAGTAGTAGTTTCCGATGCACATCTGGAGGCATTCTGTAATCTGTGAACTATTAGAGTGTTGATGAAACACAGAAATTGCATCGGGATTGAATACAACAGTCACCATGCTCACATTCCTCCATAAAAGCAATGTCTCAAACAGTCTACGCATTGATCGTTCCCTGGAAGACCAGTAGTAGTTTCCGATGCACATCTCGTGGCATTCTGTAATCTGTGGACTATCAGAGTGTTGATGAAACACAGAAAATGCATCGGTGTTGAAAACAATAGTCACCATGCGCTGTTTCTTACATAAAAGTAATGTGTCAAACAATCTATGCTTTGATCGTTCCCTCGAAGACCAGTAGTAGTTTCCGATGCACCTCTGGTGGCATTCTGTAATGTGTAGACTATCAGAGTGTTGATGAAACACATTAATTGCATCGGGATTGAATATAACGGTCACCATGCTCACCTTCCTCCGTGGGAGTAATGTCTCTAACAGTCTACGCTTTGATCTTTCCCTGGAAGACCAGTAGTAGTTTCCGATTAACATCTGCAGGCTTTCTGTAATCTGTGGACTATCAGAGTGTTGATGAAACACAGAAATTGCATCGGGATTGAATACAACAGTCACCATGCGCACTTTCCTCCATGGGAGTAATGTCTCTAACAGTCAACGCTTTGATCGTTCCCTGGAAGACCAGTAGTAGTTTCCGATGCACATCTGGAGGCTTTCCGTAATCTGTCGACTATCAGAGTGTTGATGAAACACAGAAACGGCATCGGAATTGAATACAACAGTCACCATGCGCACTTTCCTCCATGGGAGTAATGTCTCAAGCAGTCTACGCTTCGATCGTTCCCGGGAAGACCAGTAGTAGTTTCCGATGCACATCTCGTGGCATTCTGTAATCTGTGGACTATCAGAGTGTTGATGAAACACAGAAAATGCATCGGGATTGAATGCAACAGTCACCATGCGCACTTTCCTCCATGGGAGTAATGTCTCAAAGAGTTTACGCTTTGATCGTTACATGGAAGACCAGTAGTAGTTTCCGATGCACATCTCGTGGCATTCTGTAATCTGTGGACTATCAGAGTGTTGATGAAACACAGAAAATGCATCGGGATTGGATACAACAGACACCATGCGCACATTCCTCCATGGGAGTAATGTCTCAAACAGTCTACAATTTGATCGTTCCCTGGAAGACCAGTAGAAGTTTCCAATGCACATATGGAGGCATTCTGTAATCTGTGGAGTATTAGAGAGATGATGAAACACAGAAATTGTATCGGGATTGAATAAAACAGTCACCATCCGCACTCTCCTCCAGGGGAGTAATGTCTGAAACAGTCTACGCTTTGATAGTTCCCGGGAAGACCAGTAGTAGTTTCCGATTAACATCTGGAGGCATTCTGTAATCTGTGGACTATCAGACTGTTGATGAAAGACACAAATTGCATCGGGATTGAATACAACAGTCACGATGCGCACTTTCCTCCATGGGAGTAATGTATCAAACAGTCTACGCTTTGATCGTTCCCTGGAAGACCAGTAGTAGTTTCCGATGCACATTTGGAGGCATTCTGTAATCTGTGTACTATCAGAGTGTTGATGAAACATAGAAATTGCATCGGGATTGAATACAACAATCACCATGAGCACATTCCTCCATAAAAGTAATGTCTCAAACAGTCTACGCTTTGATCGTTCCCTGGAAGACCAGTAGTAGTTTCCGATGCAAATCTGGAGGCATTCTGTAATCTGTGGAGTATCAGAGTGTTGATGAAACACAGATATTGCGTCGGGATTGAATACAACAGTCACCATGCGCACTTTCCTCCATGGGAGTAATGTCAAAAACAGTCAACGTTTTGATCGTTCCCTGGAAGACCAGTAGTAGTTCCCGATGCACATCTTGCGACATTCTGTAATCTGTGGACTATCAGAGTGTTGATGAAACACAGAAAATGCATCGGGATTGAATACAAAAGTCACCATGCGCACTTTCCTCCACGGGGGTAATGTCTCAAACAATCTACGCTTTGATCGTTCCCTGGAAGACCAGTAGTAGTTTCCGATGAACATCTGGAGGCTTTCTGTAATCTGTGGACTATCAGAGTGTTGATGAAACACAGAAATTGCATCGGGATTGAATACAACAGTCACCATGCGCACTTTCCTCCATGGGAGTAATGTCTCTAACAGTCTACGCTTTGATCGTTCCCTGGAAGACCAGTAGTAGTTTCCGACGCACATGTGGAGGCTTTCCGTAATGTGTGGACTATCATAGTGTTGATGAAACACAGAAATTGCATCGGGATTGAATACAACAGTCACCATGCGCACTTTCCTCCATGGGAGTAATGTCTCAAACAGTCTACGCTTCGATCGTTCCCGGGAAGACCAGTAGTAGTTTCCGATGCACATCTCGTGGCATTCTGTAATCTGTGGACTATCAGAGTGTTGATGAAACACAGAAAATGCATCGGGATTGAATGCAACAGTCACCATGCGCACTTTCCTCCATGGGAGTAATGTCTCAAAGAGTTTACGCTTTGATCGTTACTTGGAAGACCAGTAGTAGTTTCCGATGCACATCTCGTGGCATTCTGTAATCTGTGGACTATCAGAGTGTTGATGAAACACAGAAAATGCATCGGGATTGGATACAACAGTCACCATGCGCACTTTCCTCCATGGGAGTAATGTCTCAAACAGTCTACGCTTTGATCGTTCCCTGGAAGACCAGTAGTATTTTCCGATGCACATTTGGAGGCATTCTGTAATCTGTGGAGTATCAGAGTGTTGATAAAACACAGAAATTGCATCGGGATTGAATACAACAGTCACCATGCGCACATTCCTCCATTTGAGTAATGTCTCAAACAGTCTACAATTTGATCGTTCCCTGGAAGACCAGTAGAAGTTTCCGATGCACATCTGGAGGCATTCTGTAATCTGTGGAGTATTAGAGAGTTGATGAAACACAGAAATTGTATCGGGATTGGATAAAACAGTCACCATCCGCACTTTCCTCCAGGGGAGTAATGTCTGAAACAGTCTACGATTTGATCGTTCCCGGGAAGACCAGTAGTAGTTTCCGATTAACATCTGGAGGCATTCTGTAATCTGTGGACTATCAGAGTGTTGATGAAAGACACAAATTGCATCGGGATTGAATACAACAGTCACGATGCGCACTTTCCTCCATGGGAGTAATGTCTCAAACACTCTACGCTTTGATCGTTCCCTGGAAGACCAGTAGTAGTTTCCGATGAACATCTGGAGGCTTTCTGTAATCTGTGGACTATCAGAGTGTTGATGAAACACAGAAATTGCACCGGGACTGAATACAACAGTCACCATGCACACTTTCCTCCATGGGAGTAATGTCTCAAAGAGTTTACGCTTTCATTGTTCCCTGGAAGACCAGTAGTAGTTTCCGATGCACATCTGGAGGCATTCTGTAATCTGTGGACTATTAGAGTGTTGATGAAACACAGAAATTGCATCGGGATTGAATACAACAGTCACCATGCGCACATTCCTCCATAAAAGTAATGTCTCAAACAGTCTACGCTTTGATCGTTCCCTGGAAGACCAGTAGTAGTTTCCGATGCAAATCTCGTGGCATTCTGTAATCTGTGGACTATCAGAGTGATGATGAAACACAGAAAATGCATCGGTATTGAATACAATAGTCACCATGCGCACTTTCCTCCATGGCAGTAATGTCTCAAAGAGTTTACGCTTTGATCGTTCCCTGGAAGACCAATAGTATTTTCCGATGCACATTTGGAGGCATTCTGTAATCTGTGGACTATCAGAGTGCTGATGAAACACAGAAATTGCATCGGGATTGAATACAACAGTCACCATGCGCTGTTTCTTACATAAAAGTAATGTGTCAAACAATCTATGCTTTGATCGTTCCCTCGAAGACCAGTAGTAGTTTCCGATGCACCTCTGGTGGCATTCTGTAATGTGTAGACTATCAGAGTGTTGATGAAACACATTACTTGCATCGGGATTGAATATAACAGTCACCATGCTCACCTTCCTCCGTGGGTGTAATGTCTCTAACAGTCTACGCTTTGATCTTTCCCTGGAAGACCAGTAGTAGTTTCCGATTAACATCTGGAGGCTTTCTGTAACCTGTGGACTATCAGAGTGTTGATGAAACACAGAAATTGCATCGGGATTGAATACAACAGTCACCATGCGCACTTTCCTCCATGGGAGTAATGTCTCAAACAGTCTACGCTTTGATCGTTCCCTGGAAGACCAGTAGTAGTTTCCGACGCACATGTGGAGGCTTTCCGTAATGTGTGGACTATCATAGTGTTGATGAAACACAGAAATTGCATCGGGATTGAATACAACAGTCACCATGCGCACTTTCCTCCATGGGAGTAATGTCTCAAACAGTCTACGCTTCGATCGTTCCCGGGAAGACCAGTAGTAGTTTCCGATGCACATCTCGTGGCATTCTGTAATCTGTGGACTATCAGAGTGTTGATGAAACACAGAAAATGCATCGGGATTGAATGCAACAGTCACCATGCGCACTTTCCTCCATGGGAGTAATGTCTCAAAGAGTTTACGCTTTGATCGTTACTTGGAAGACCAGTAGTAGTTTCCGATGCACATCTCGTGGCATTCTGTAATCTGTGGACTATCAGAGTGTTGATGAAACACAGAAAATGCATCGGGATTGAATGCAACAGTCACCATGCGCACTTTCCTCCATGGGAGTAATGTCTCAAAGAGTTTACGCTTTGATCGTTACATGGAAGACCAGTAGTAGTTTCCGATGCACATCTCGTGGCATTCTGTAATCTGTGGACTATCAGAGTGTTGATGAAACACAGAAAATGCATCGGGATTGGATACAACAGTCACCATTCGCACTTTCCTCCATGGGAGTAATGTCTCAAACAGTCTACGCTTTGATCGTTCCCTGGAAGACCAGTAGTATTTTCCGATGCACATTTGGAGGCATTCTGTAATCTGTGGAGTATCAGAGTGTTGATAAAACACAGAAATTGCATCGGGATTGAATACAACAGTCACCATGCGCACATTACTCCATGGGAGTAATGTCTCAAACAGTCTACAATTTGATCGTTCCCTGGAAGACCAGTAGAAGTTTCCAATGCACATCTGGAGGCATTCTGTAATCTGTGGAGTATTAGAGAGATGATGAAACACAGAAATTGTATCGGGATTGAATAGAACAGTCACCATCCGCACTTTCCTCCAGGAGAGTAATGTCTGAAACAGTCTACGCTTTGATCGTTCCCGGGAAGACCAGTAGTAGATTCCGATTAACATCTGGAGGCATTCTGTAATCTGTGGACTATCAGACTGTTGATGAAAGACACAAATTGCATCGGGATTGAATACAACAGTCACGATGCGCACTTTCCTCCATGGGAGTAATGTCTCAAACAGTCTACGCTTTGATCGTTCCCTGGAAGACCAGTAGTAGTTTCCGATGCACATTTGGAGGCATTCTGTAATCTGTGGACTATCAGAGTGTTGATGAAACATAGAAATTGCATCGGGATTGAATACAACAATCACCATGAGCACATTCCTCCATAAAAGTAATGTCTCAAACAGTCTACGCTTTGATCGTTCCCTGGAAGACCAGTAGTAGTTTCCGATGCAAATCTGGAGGCATTCTGTAATCTGTGGAGTATCAGAGTGTTGATGAAACACAGATATTGCATCGGGATTTAATACAACAGTCACCATGCGCACTTTCCTCCATGGGAGTAATGTCAAAAACAGTCAACGTTTTGATCGTTCCCTGGAAGACCAGTAGTAGTTCCTGATGCACATCTTGCGACATTCTGTAATCTGTGGACTATCAGAGTGTTGATGAAACACAGAAAATGCATCGGGATTGAATACAACAGTCACCATGCGCACTTTCCTCCACGGGAGTAATGTCTCAAACAATCTACGCTTTGATCGTTCCCTGGAAGACCAGTACTAGTTTCCGATGAACATCTGGAGGCTTTCTGTAATCTGTGGACTATCAGAGTGTTGATGAAACACAGAAATTGCATCGGGATTGAATACAACAGTCACCATGCGCACTTTCCTCCATGGGAGTAATGTCTCTAACAGTCTACGCTTTGATCGTTCCCTGGAAGACCAGTAGTAGTTTCCGACGCACATGTGGAGGCTTTCCGTAATGTGTGGACTATCAGAGTGTTGATGAAACACAGAAATTGCATCGGGATTGAATACAACAGTCACCATGCGCACTTTCCTCCATGGGAGTAATGTCTCAAACAGTCTACGCTTCGATCGTTCCCGGGAAGACCAGTAGTAGTTTCCGATGCACATCTCGTGGCATTCTGTAATCTGTGGACTATCAGAGTGTTGATGAAACACAGAAAATGCATCGGGATTGAATGCAACAGTCACCATGCGCACTTTCCTCCATGGGAGTAATGTCTCAAAGAGTTTACGCTTTGATCGTTACATGGAAGACCAGTAGTAGTTTCTGATGCACATCTCGTGGCATTCTGTAATCTGTGGACTATCAGAGTGTTGATGAAACACAGAAATTGCATCGGGATTGAATACAACAGTCACCATGCGCACATTCCTCTATAAAAGTAATGTCTCAAACAGTCTATGCTTTGATCGTTCCCTGGAAGACCAGTAGTAGATTCCGATTAACATCTGGAGGCATTCTGTAATCTGTGGACTATCAGACTGTTGATGAAAGACACAAATTGCATCGGGATTGAATACAACAGTCACGATGCGCACTTTCCTCCATGGGAGTAATGTCTCAAACAGTCTACGCTTTGATCGTTCCCTGGAAGACCAGTAGTATATTCCGATGCACATTTGGAGGCATTCTGTAGTCTGTGGAGTATCAGAGTGTTGATAAAACACTGAAATTGCATCGGGATTGAATACAACAGTCACCATGCGCACATTACTCCATGGGAGTAATGTCTCAAACAGTCTACAATTTGATCGTTCCCTGGAAGACCAGTAGAAGTTTCCGATGCACATCTGGAGGCATTCTGTAATCTGTGGAGTATTAGAGAGTTGATGAAACACAGAAATTGTATCGGGATTGAATAAAACAGTCACCATCCGCACTTTCCTCCAGGGGAGTAATGTCTGAAACAGTCTACGCTTTGATCGTTCCCGGGAAGACCAGTAGTAGTTTCCGATTAACATCTGGAGGCATTCTGTAATCTGTGGACTATCAGAGTGTTGATGAAAGACACAAATTGCATCGGGATTGAATACAACAGTCACCATGCGCACTTTCCTCCATGGGAGTAATGTCTCAAACACTCTACGCTTTGATCGTTCCCTGGACGACCAGTAGTAGTTTCCGATTAACATCTGGAGGCATTTTGTAATCTGTGGACTATCAGAGTGTTGATGAAACATAGAAATTGCATCGGGATTGAATACAACAATCACCATGAGCACATTCCTCCATAAAAGTAATGTCTCAAACAGTCTATGCTTTGATCGTTCCCTGGAAGACCAGTAGTAGTTTCCGATGCAAATCTGGAGGCATTCTGTAACCTGTGGAGTATGAGAGTGTTGATGAAACACAGATATTGCATCGGGATTGAATACAACAGTCACCATGCGCACTTTCCTCCATGGGAGTAATGTCAAAAACAGTCTACGTTTTGACCGTTCCCTGGAAGACCTGTAGTAGTTCCCGATGCATATCTTGCGACATTCTGTAATCTGTGGACTATCAGAGTGTTGATGAAACACAGAAAATGCATCGGGATTGAATACAACTGTCACCATGCGCACTTTCCTCCACGGGAGTAATGTCTCAAACAATCTACGCTTTGATCAATCCCTGGAAGACCAGTAGTAGTTTCCGATGCACTTCTGGTGGCATTCTGTAATGTGTAGACTATCAGAGTACTGATGAAACACAGTAATTGCATCGGGATTGAATAAAACAGTCACCATGCCCACTTTCCTCCATGGGAGTAATGTCTCAAAGAGTTTTTCGCTTTGATTGTTCCCTGGAAGACCAGTAGTAGTTTCCGATGCACATCTGGAGGCATTCTGTAATCTGTGGACTATTAGAGCGTTGATGAAACACAGAAATTGCATCGGGATTGAATACAACAGTCACCATGCGCACATTCCTCCATAAAAGTAATGTCTCAAACAGTCTACGCTTTGATCGTTCCCTGGAAGACCAGTAGTAGTTTCAGATGCACATCTGGAGGCATTCTGTAATCTGTGGACTATTAGAGTGTTGATGAAACACAGAAATTGCATCGGGATTGAATACAACAGTCACCATGCGCACATTCCTCTATAAAAGTAATGTCTCAAACAGTCTACGCTTTGATCGTTCCCTGGAAGACCAGTAGTAGTTTCCGATGCACATCTGGAGGCATTCTGTAATCTGTGGACTATCAGAGTGTTGATGAAACACAGAAATTGCATCGCTATTGAATACAACAGTCACCATGCGCACTTTAATCCATGGGAGTAATGCCTCAAACAGTCTACGCTTTGATCGGTCCCTAGAAGAGCAGTAGTAGTTTCCGATGCACACCTGGAGGCATTCTGTAATCTTTGGACTATCAGAGTGTTGATGAAAGACAGAAAATGCATCGGGATTGAATACAGCAGTCACCATGCGCACTTTCCTCCATGGGAGTAATGTCTGAAACACTCTACGCTTTGATCGTTCCTTGGAAGACCAGTAGTAGTTTCCGATTAACATCTGGAGGCATTTTGTAATCTGTGGACTATCAGAGTGTTGATGAAACATAGAAATTGCATCGGGATTGAATACAACAATCACCATGAGCACATTCCTCCATAAAAGTAATGTCTCAAACAGTCTATGCTTTGATCGTTCCCTGGAAGACCAGTAGTAGTTTCCGATGCAGATCTGGAGGCATTCTGTAATCTGTGGAGTATGAGAGTGTTGATGAAACACAGATATTGCATCGGGATTGAATACAACAGTCACCATGCGCACTTTCCTCCATGGGAGTAATGTCAAAAACAGTCTACGTTTTGACCGTTCCCTGGAAGACCAGTAGTAGTTCCCGATGCATATCTTGCGACATTCTGTAATCTGTGGACTATCAGAGTGTTGATGAAACACAGAAAATGCATCGGGATTGAATACAACTGTCACCATGCGCACTTTCCTCCACGGGAGTAATGTCTCAAACAATCTACGCTTTGATCGTTCCCTGGAAGACCAGTAGTAGTTTCCGATGCACTTCTGGTGGCATTCTGTAATGTGTAGACTATCAGAGTACTGATGAAACACAGTAATTGCATCGGGATTGAATAAAACAGTCACCATGCCCACTTTCCTCCACGGGAGTAATGTCTCAAAGAGTTTTTCGCTTTGATTGTTCCCTGTAAGGCCAGTAGTAGTTTCCGATGCACATCTGGGGGCATTCTGTAATCAGTGGACTATTAGAGTGTTGATGAAACACAGAAATTGCATCGGGATTGAATACAACAGTCACCATGCGCACATTCCTCCATAAAAGTAATGTCTCAAACAGTCTACGCTTTGATCGTTCATGGAAGACCAGTAGTAGTTTCCGATGCACATCTGGAGGCATTCTGTAATCTGTGGACTATTAGAGTGTTGATGAAACACAGAAATTGCATCGGGATTGATTACAACAGTCACCATGCGCACATTCCTCTATAAAAGTAATGTCTCAAACAGTCTACGCTTTGATCGTTCCCTGGAAGACCAGTAGTAGTTTCCGATGCACATCTGGAGGCATTCTGTAATCTGTGGACTATCTGAGTGTTGATGAAACACAGAAATTGCATCGCTATTGAATACAACAGTCACCATGCGCACTTTAATCCATGGGAGTAATGCCTCAAACAGTCTACGTTTTGATCGGTCCCTGGAAGAGCAGTAGTAGTTTCCGATGCACATCTGGAGGCATTCTGTAATCTTTGGACTATCAGAGTGTTGATGAAACACAGAAATTGCATCGGGATTGAATACGACAGTCACCATGCGCACTTTCCTGCGCGGGAGTAATGTCTCAAACAATGTACGCTTTGATCGTTCCCTGAAAGACCAGTAGTAGTTTCCGATGCACCTCTGGTGGCATTCTGTAATGTGTAGACTATCAGATTGTTGATGAAACAGAGTAATTGCTTCCGGATTGAATAAAACCGTCACCATGCTCACTTTCCTCCATGGGAGTAATGTTTCTAACAATCTACACTTTGATCGTTCCCTGGAAGTCCAGTAGTAGTTTCCGATGCACATTTGGAGGCATTCTGTAATCTGTGGAGTATCAGAGTGTTGATGAAACACAGAAATTGCATCGGGATTGAATACGACAGTCACCATGCGCACTTTCCTCCACGGGAGTAATGTCTCAAACAATCTACGCTTTGATCGTTCCCTGGAAGACCAGTAGTAGTTTCCGATGCACTTCTGGTGGCATTCTGTAATGTGTAGACTATCAGAGTACTGATGAAACACAGTAATTGCATCGGGATTGAATAAAACAGTCACCATGCCCACTTTCCTCCATGGGAGTAATGTCTCAAAGAGTTTTTCGCTTTGATTGTTCCCTGGAAGACCAGTAGTAGTTTCCGATGCACATCTGGAGGCATTCTGTAATCTGTGGACTATTAGAGTGTTGATGAAACACAGAAATTGCATCGGGATTGAATACAAAAGTCACCATGCGCACATTCCTCCATAAAAGTAATGTCTCAAACAGTCTACGCTTTGATCGTTCCCTGGAAGACCAGTAGTAGTTTCCGATGCACATCTGGAGGCATTCTGTAATCTGTGGACTATTAGAGTGTTGATGAAACACAGAAATTGCATCGGGATTGAATACAACAGTCACCATGCGCACATTCCTCTATAAAAGTATTGTCTCAAACAGTCTACGCTTTGATCGTTCCCTGGAAGACCAGTAGTAGTTTCCGATGCACATCTGGAGGCATTCTGTAATCTGTGGTATATCAGAGTGTTGATGAAACACAGAAATTGCATCGCTATTGAATACAACAGTCACCATTCGCACTTTAATCCATGGGAGTAATGCCTCAAACAGTCTACGCTTTGATCGGTCCCTGGAAGAGCAGTAGTAGTTTCCGATGCACATCTGGAGGCATTCTGTAATCTTTGGACTATCAGAGTGTTGATGAAAGACAGAAAATGCATCGGGATTGAATACAACAGTCACCATGCGCACTTTCCTCAATGGGAGTAATGTCTCAAACACTCTACGCTTTGATCGTTCCCTGGAAGACCAGTAGTAGTTTCCGATTAGCATCTGGAGGCATTTTGTAATCTGTGGACTATCAGAGTGTTGATGAAACATAGAAATTGCATCGGGATTGAATACAACAATCAGCATGAGCACATTCCTCCATAAAAGTAATGTCTCAAACAGTCTATGCTTTGATCGTTCCCTGGAAGACCAGTAGTAGTTTCCGATGCAGATCTGGAGGCATTCTGTGATCTGTGGAGTATGAGAGTGTTGATGAAACACAGATATTGCATCGGGATTGAATACAACAGTCACCATGCGCACTTTCCTCCATGGGAGTAATGTCAAAAACAGTCTACGTTTTGACCGTTCCCTGGAGGACCAGTAGTAGTTCCCGATGCATATCTTGCGACATTCTGTAATCTGTGGACTATAAGAGTGTTGATGAAACACAGAAAATGCATCGGGATTGAATACAACAGTCACCATGCGCACTTTCCTGCGCGGGAGTAATGTCTCAAACAATGTACGCTTTGATCGTTCCCTGAAAGACCAGTAGTAGTTTCCGATGCACCTCTGGTGGCATTCTGTAATGTGTAGACTATCAGATTGTTGATGAAACAGAGTAATTGCTTCCGGATTGAATAAAACAGTCACCATGCTCACTTTCCTCCATGGGAGTAATGTTTCTAACAATCTACACTTTGATCGTTCCCTGGAAGTCCAGTAGTAGTTTCCGATGCACATTTGGAGGCATTCTGTAATCTGTGGAGTATCAGAGTGTTGATGAAACACAGAAATTGCATCGGGATTGAATACGACAGTCACCATGCGCACTTTCCTCCATGGGAGTAATGTCTCAAACAGTCTACGCTTTGATCGTTCCCGAGAAGACCAGTAGTAGTTTCCGATGCACATCTCGTGGCATTCTGTAATCTGTGGACTATCAGAGTGTTGATGAAACACAGAAAATGCATCGGGATTGGATACAACAGTCACCATGCGCACTTTCCTCCATGGGAGTAATGTCTCAAACAGTCTACGCTTTGATCGTTCCCTGGAGAACCAGTAGTAGTTTCCGATTAACATCTATAAGCATTTTGTAATCTGTGGACTATCAGAGTGTTGATGAAACACAGAAATTGCATCGGGATTGAATACAACATTCTCCATGCGCAGTTTCCTCCATGGGAGTAATGTCTCAAACAGTCTACGCTTTGATCGTTCCCTGGAAGACCAGTAGTAGTTTCCGATTAACATCTGGAGGCATTCTGTAATCTGCGGACTATCAGAGTGTTGATGAAACACAGAAATTGTATGGGGATTGAATACAACAGTCACCATGCGTACATTCCTCCATAAAAGTAATGTCTCAAACAGTCTACGGTTTGATGGTTTCCTGGAAGACCAGTAGTAGTTTCCGATTCACATGTGGAGGCATTCTGTAATCTGTGGACTATCAGAGTGTTGATGAAACACAGAAATTGCATCGGGATTCAATACAACAGTCACCATGCGCTGTTTCTTACATAAAAGTAATGTCTCAAACAGTCTACGCTTTCATCGTTCCCTGGAGACCAGTAGTAGTTTCCGATGCACATCTCGTGGCATTCTGTAATCTGTGGTCTATCAGAGTGTTGATGAAACACTGTAAATGCATCGGGATTGAATACAACAGTCACCATGCGTCCTTTCCTCCATGGGAGTAATGTAACAAACAGCCTACGCTTTGATCGTTAACTGGAAGACCAGTAGTAGTTTCCGATTAACATCTGGAGGCATTCTGTAATCTGTGGAGTATCAGAGTGTTGATGAAACACAGAAATTGCATCGGGATTGAATACAAAAGTCACCATGCGCACTTTCCTCCATGGGAGTAATGTCTCAAAGAGTCTACGCTTTGATCGTTCCCGGGAAGAACAGTAGTAGTTTCCGATGCACATCTCGTTGCATTCTGTAATCTGTGGACTATCAGAGTGTTGATGAAACACAGAAAATGCATCGGGATTGGATACAACAGTCACCATGCGCACTTTCCTCCATGGGAGTAATGTCTCAAAGAGTTTACACTTTGATCGTTCCCTGGAAGACCAGTAGTAGTTTCCGATGCACATTTGGAGGCATTCTGTAATCTGTGGAGTATCAGAGTGTTGATAAAACACAGAAATTGCATCGGGATTGAATACAACAGTCACTATGCGCTTATTCCTCCATTTGAGTAATGTCTCAAACAGTCTACGTTTTGATCGTTCCCGGGAAGAACAGTAGTAGTTTCCGATGCACATCTCGTGGCATTCTGTAATCTGTGGACTATCAGAGTGTTGATGAAACACAGAAAATGCATCGGGATTGAATACAACAGACACCATGCGCACTTTCCTCCATGAGAGTAATGTCTCAAAGAATTTACGCTTTTATCGTTCCCTGGAAGACCAGTAGTAGTTTCCGATGCACATTTGGAGGCATTCTGTAATCTGTGGACTATCAGAGTGTTGATGAGACACCGTGAAATTGCATTGAGATTGAATACAACAGTCACCATGCACACTTTCCTCCATGGCAGTAATGTCTCAAACAGTCTACGCTTTGATCGTTCAATGGGAGAGCCGTAGTAGTTTCCGATGCACATCTGGAGGCATTCTGTAATCTGTGGACTATCAGAGTGTTGATGAAACACAGAAAATGCATCGAGATTGAATACAACAGTCACCATGCGCACTCTCCTCCACGGGAGTAATGTCTCAAACAATCTACGCTTTGATCGTTCCCTGGAAGACCAGTAGTAGTTTCCGATGCACCTCTGGTGGCATTCTGTAATCTGTAGACTATCAGAGTGTTGATGAAACACAGTAATTGCATCCGGATTGAATAAAACACTCACCATGCTCACTTTCCTCCATGGGAGTAATGTCTCTAACAGTCTACGCTTTGATCGTTTCCTGGAAGACCAGTAGTAGTTTCCGATGAACTTCTGGAGGCTTTCTGTAATCTGTGGACTATCAGAGTGTTGATGAAACACAGAAATTGCATCGGGATTGAATACGACAGTCACCATGCGCACTTTCCTCCATGGGAGTAATGTCTCAAACAGTCCTCGCTTTGATCGTTCCCGGGAAGACAAGTAGTAGTTTCCGATGCACATCTCGTGGCATTCTGTAATCTGTGGACTATCAGAGTGTTGATGAAACACAGAGAATGCATCGGGATTGGATACAACAGTCACCATGCGCACTTTCCTCCATGGGAGTAATGTCTCAAACAGTCTACGCTTTGATCGTTCCCTGAAAGACCAGTAGTAGTTTCCGATGCACATTTGGAGGCATTCTGTAATCTGTGGGGTATCAGAGTGTTGATGAAACACAGAAATTGCATCGGGATTGAATACAACAGTCACCATGCGCACTTTCCTCCATGGGAGTAATGTCTCAAACAGTCTACGCTTTGATCGTTCCAAGGGAAGACAAGTAGTAGCTTTTGATGCACATCTCGTGGCATTCTGTAATCTGTGGACTATCAGAGTGATGATGAAACACAGAAAATGCATCGGGATTGAATACAACAGTCACCATGCGCACTTTCCTCCATGGGAGTAATGTCTCAAACAGTCTACGCTTTGATCGTTCCTGGGAAGACCAGTAGTAGTTTCCGATGCACCTCTGGTGGCATTCTGTAATCTGTGGACTATCAGAGTGTTGATGAAACACAGAAAATGCATCGGGATTGAATAAAACACTCACCATGCTCATTTTCCTCCATGCGAGTAATGTCTCTAACAGTCTACGCTTTGATCGTTTCCTGGAAGACCAATAGTAGTTTCCGATGAACTTCTGGAGGCTTTCTGTAATCTGTGGACTATCAGAGTGTTGATGAAACACAGAAATTGCATCGGGATTGAATACGACAGTCAGCATGCGCACTTTCCTCCATGGGAGTAATGTCTCAAACAGTCCTCGCTTTGATCGTTCCCGGGAAGACAAGTATTAGTTTCCGATGCACATCTCGTGGCATTCTGTAATCTGTGGACTATCAGAGTGTTGATGAAACACAGAAAATGCATCGGGATTGGATACAACAGTCACCATGCGCACTTTCCTCCATGGGAGTAATGACTTAAACAGTCTACGCTTTGATCGTTCCCTGGAAGACCAGTAGTACTTTCCGAAGCACATTTGGAGGCATTCTGTAATCTGTGGAGTATCAGAGTGTTGATGAAACACAGAAATTGCATCGGGATTGAATACAACAGTCACCATGCGCAGTTTCCTCCATGGGAGTAATGTCTCAAACGGTCTACGCTTTGATCGTTCCCTGGAAGACCAGTAGTAGTTTCCGATTAACATCTGGTGGCATTCTGTAATCTGTGGATTATCAGAGTGTTGATGAAACACAGAAATTGCATCGAAATTGAATACAACAGTCACCATGCGTACATTCCTCCATAAAAGTAATGTCTCAAACAGTCTACGATTTGATGGTTTCCTGCAAGACCAGTAGTAGTTTCCGATTCACATGTGGAGGCATTCTGTAATCTGTGGACTATCAGAGTGTTGATGAAACACAGAAATTTCATCGGGATTCAATACAACAGTCACCATGCGCTGTTTCTTACATAAGATTAATGTCTCAAACAGTCTACGCTTTCATCGTTCCCTGGAGACCAGTAGTAGTTTCCGATGCACATCTCGTGGCATTCTGTAATCTGTGGTCTATCAGATTGTTGATGAATCACTGTAAATGCATCGTGATTGAATACAACAGTCACCATGCGCCCTTTCCTCCATGGGAGTAATGTAACAAACAGCCTACGCTTTGATCGTTAACTGGAAGACCAGTAGTAGTTTCCGATTAACATCTGGAGGCATTCTGTAATCTGTGGACTATCAGAGTGTTGATGAAACACAGAAATTGCATCGGGATTGAATACAAAATTCTCCATGCGCAGTTCGTTCCATAGGATTAATGTCTCAAACAGTCTACGCTTTGATCGTTCAGTGAAAGGCCAGTAGCAGTTTCAACTGCACATCTGGAGGCATTCTGTAATCTGTTGAGTATCAGAGTGTTGATGAAACACAGAAATTGCATCGGGATTGAATACAACAGTCACCATGCGCACTTTCCTCCATGGGAGTAATGTCTCTAACAGTCTACGCTTTGATCGTTCCCTGGAAGACCAGTAGTAGTTTCCGATGCACATTTGGAGGCATTCTGTAATCTGTGGAGTATCAGAGTGTTGATGAAAAACAGAAATTGCATCGGGATTGAATACAACAGTCACCATGCACACTTTCCTTCATGGGAGTAATGTCCCAAACAGTCTACGCTTTGATCGTTCCCTGGAGAACCAGTAGTAGTTTCCGATTAACATCTGGAGGCATTTTGTAATCTGTGGACTATCAGAGTGTTGATGAAACACAGAAATTGCATCGGGATTGAATACAACATTCTCCATGCGCAGTTTCCTCCATGGGAGTAATGTCTCAAACAGTCTACGCTTCGATCGTTCCCTGGAAGACCAGTAGTAGTTTCCGATTAACATCTGGAGGCATTCTGTAATCTGTGGACTATCAGAGTGTTGATGAAACACAGAAATTGCATGGGGATTGAATACAACAGTCACCATGCGTACATTCCTCCATAAAAGTAATGTCTCAAACAGTCTACGCTTTGATGGTTTCCTGGAAGACCAGTAGTAGTTTCCGATTCACATGTGGAGGCATTCTGTAATCTGTGGACTATCAGAGTGTTGATGAAACACAGAAATTGCATCGGGATTCAATACAACAGTCACCATGCGCTGTTTCTTACATAAAAGTAATGTCTCAAACAGTCTACGCTTTCATCGTTCCCTGGAGACCAGTAGTAGTTTCCGATGCACATCTCGTGGCATTCTGTAATCTATGGTCTATCAGAGTGTTGATGAAACACTGTAAATCAATCGGGATTGAATACAACAGTCACCATGCGCACTTTTCTCCATGGGAGTAATGTAACAAACAGCCTATGCTTTTATCGTTAACTGGAAGACCAGTAGTAGCTTCCGATTAACATCTGGAGGCATTCTGTAATCTGTGGACTATCAAAGTGTTGATGAAACACAGAAATTGCATCGGGATTGAATACAACATTCTCCATGCGCAGTTCGATCCATAAGAGTAATGTTTCAAACAGTCTACGCTTTGATCGTTCAGTGGAAGGCCAGTAGTAGTTTCAACTGCACATCTGGAGGCATTCTGTAATCTGTTGAGTATCAGAGTGTTGATGAAACACAGAAATGGCATCGGGATTTAATACAAGAGTCACCATGCGCACTTTCTTCCATGGGAGTAATGTCTCAAAGAGTCTACGGTTTGATCGTTCCCGGGAAGACCAGTAGTAGTTTCCGATGCACATCTCGTGGCATTCTGTAATCTGTGGACTATCAGAGTGTTGATGAAACACAGAAAATGCATCGGGATTGAATACAACAGTCACCATGCGCACTTTCCTCCATGGGAGTAATGTCTCAAAGAATTTACACTTTGATCGTTCCCTGGAAGACCAGTAGTAGTTTCCGATTCACATTTGGAGGCATTCTGTAATCTGTGGAGTATCAGAGTGTTGATAAAACACAGAAATTGCATCGGGATTGAATACAACAGTCACTATGCGCACATTCCTCCATGGGAGTAATGTCTCAAACAGTCTACGCTTTGATCGTTCCCGGGAAGACCAGGAGTAGTTTCCGATGCACATCTAGTGGCATTCTGTAATCTGTGGACTATCAGAGTGTTGATGAAACACAGAAAATGCATCGGGATTGAATACAACAGTCACCATGCGCACTTTCCTCCATGGGAGTAATGTCTCAAAGAGTTTACGCTTTTATCGTTCCCTGGAAGACCAGTAGTAGTTTCCGATGCACATTTGGAGGCATTCTGTAATCTGTGGACTATCAGAGTGTTGATGAAACACAGAAATTGCATTGGGATAGAATACAACAGTCACCATGCACACTTTCCTCCATGGCAGTAATGTCTCAAACAGTCTACGCTTTGATCGTTCCTTGGAAAAGCAGTAGTAGTTTCCGATGCACATCTGGAGGCATTCTGTAATCTGTGGACCATCAGAGTGTTGATGAAACACAGAAAATGCATCGGGATTGAATACAACAGGCACCATGCGCACTCTCCTCCACGGGAGTAATGTCTCAAACAATCAACGCTTTGATCGTACCCTGGAAGACCAGTAGTAGTTTCCGATGCACCTCTGGTGGCATTCTGTAATCTGTAGACTATCAGAGTGTTGATGAAACACAGTAATTGCATCCGGATTGAATAAAACACCCACCATGCTCACTCTCCTCCATGGGAGTAATGTCTCTAACAGTCTACGCTTTGATCGTTCCCTGGAAGACCAGTAGTAGTTTCCGATGAACTTCTGGAGGCTTTCTGTAATCTGTGGACTATCAGAGTGTTGATGAAACACAGAAATTGCATCGGGATTGAATACGACAGTCACCATGCGCACTTTCCTCCATGGGAGTAATGTCTCAAACAGTCCTCGCTTTGATCGTTCCCGGGAAGACAAGTAGTAGTTTCCGATGCACATCTCGTGGCATTCTGTAATCTGTGGACTATCAGAGTGTTGATGAAACACAGAAAATGCATCGGGATTGGATACAACAGTCACCATGCTCACTTTCCTCCATGGGAGTAATGTCTCAAACAGTCTACGCTTTGATCGTTCCCTGGAAGACCAGTAGTAGTTTCCGATGCACATTTGGAGGCATTCTGTAATCTGTGGAGTATCAGAGTGTTGATGAAACACAGAAATTGCATCGGGATTGAATACAACAGTCACCATGCGCACTTTCCTCCATGGGAGTAATGTCTCAAACAGTCTACGCTTTGATCGTTCCAAGGGAAGACTAGTAGTAGCATCCGATGCACATCTCGTGGCATTCTGTAATCTGTGGACTATCAGAGTGTTGATGAAACACAGAAAATGCATCGGGATTGGATACAACAGTCACCATGCGCACTTTCCTCCATGGGTGTAATGTCTTAAACAGTCTACGCTTTGATCGTTCCTGGGAAGACCAGTAGTAGTATCCGATGCACATCTCGTGGCATTCTGTAATCTGTGGACTATCAGAGTGTTGATGAAACACAGAAAATGCATCGGGATTGGATACAACAGTCACCATGCGCACTTTCCTATATGGGAGTAATGTCTTAAACAGTCTACGCTATGATCGTTCCCTGGAAGACCAGTAGTAGATTCCGATGCACATTTGGAGGCATTCTGTAATCTGTGGAGTATCAGAGTGTTGATGAAGCACAGAAATTGCATCAGGATTGAATACAACAGTCACCATGCGCAGTTTCCTCCATGGGAGTAATGTCTCAAACTGTCTACGCTTTGATCGTTCCCTGGAAGACCAGTAGTAGTTTCCGATTAACATCTGGAGGCATTCTGTAATCTGTGACTATCAGAGTGTTGATGAAACACAGAAATTGCATCGGGATTGAATACAACAGTCACCATGCGTACATTCCTCCATAAAAGTAATGTCTCAAACAGTCTACTCTTTGATGGTTTCCTGGAAGACCAGTAGTAGTTTCCGATTCTTATGTGGAGGCATTCTGTAATCTGTGGACTATCAGAGTGTTGATGAAACACAGAAATTTCATCGGGATTCAATACAACAGTCACCATGCGCTGTTTCTTACATAAAAGTAATGTCTCAAACAGTCTACGCTTTCATCGTTCCCTGGGGACCAGTAGTAGTTTCCGATGCACATCTCGTGGCATTCTGTAATCTGTGGTCTATCAGATTGTTGATGAATCACTGTAAATGCATCGTGATTGAATACAACAGTCACCATGCGCCCTTTCCTCCATGGGAGTAATGTAACAAACAGCCTACGCTTTGATCGTTAACTGGAAGACCAGTAGTAGTTTCCGATTAACATCTGGAGGCATTCTGTAATCTGTGGACTATCAGAGTGTTGATGAAACACAGAAATTGCATTGGGATTGAATACAACTTTCTCCATGCGCAGTTCCCTCCATAGGAGTAATGTCTCAAACAGTCTATGCTTTGATCGTTCAGTGGAAGGCCAGTAGTAGTTTCAACTGCACATCTGGAGGCATTCTGTAATCTGTTGAGTATCAGAGTGTTGATGAAACACAGAAATTGCATCGGGATTGAATACAACAGTCACCAAGCGCACTTTCCTCCATGGGAGTAATGTCTCAAAGAGTCTACACTTTGATCGTTCCCGGGAAGACCAGTAGTAGTTTCTGATGCACATTTCGTGGCATTCTGTAATCTGTGGACTATCAGAGTGTTGATGAAACACAGAAAATGCATCGGGATTGAATACAACAGTCACCATTCGCACTTTCCTCCATGGGAGTAATGTCTCAAAGAGTTTACGCTTTGATCGTTCCCTGGAAGACCAGTAGTAGTTTCCGATGCACATTTGCAGGCATTCTGTAATCTGTGGAGTATCAGAGTGTTGATAAAACACAGAAATTGCATCGGGATTGAATACAACAGTCACTATGCACACATTTCTCCATGGGAGTAATGTCTCAAACAGTCTACGCTTTGATCGTTCCCGGGAAGACCAGTAGTAGTTTCCGATGCACATCTCGTGGCATTCTGTAATCTGTGGACTATCAGGGTGTTGATGAAACACAGAAAATGCATCGGGATTGAATACAACAGTCACCATGCGCACTTTCCTCCATGGGAGTAATGTCTCAAAGAGTTTACGATTTGATCGTTCCCTGGAAGACAAGTAGTACTTTCCGATGCACATTTGGAGGCATTCTGTAATCTGTGGACTATCAGAGTGGTGATGAAACATACAAATTGCAATGGGATTGAATACAACAGTCACCATGCACACTTTCCTCCATGGCAGTAATGTCTCAAACAGTCTACGCTTTGATTGTTCCCTGGAAGAGCAGTAGTAGTTTCCGATGCACATCTGGAGGCATTTAGTAATCTGAGGACTATCAGAGTGTTGATGAAACACAGAAAATGCATCGGGAGTGAATACAACAGTCACCATGCCCACTTTCCTCCACGGGAGTAATGTCTCAAACAATCTACGCTTTGATCGTTCCCTGGAAGACGAGTAGTAGTTTCCGATGCACCTCTGGTGGCATTCTGTAATCTGTAGACTATCAGAGTGTTAATGAAACACAGTAATTGCATCCGGATTGAATAAAACACTCACCATGCTCACTTTCCTCCATTGTAGTAATGTCTCAAACAGTCTACGCTTTGATCGTTCCCGGGAAGACAAGTAGTAGTTTCCGATGCACATCTGGTGGCATTCTGTAATCTATGGACTATCAGAGTGTTGATGAAACACAGAAAATGCATCGGGATTGGTTACAACAGTCACCATGCGCACTTTCCTCCATGGGAGTAATGTCTCAAACAGTCTACGCTTTGATCGTTCCCTGGAAGACCAGTAGTAGTTTCCGATGCACATTTGGAGGCATTCTGTAATCTGTGGAGTATCAGAGTGTTGATGAAACACAGAAATTGCATCGGGATTGAATACAACAGTCACCATGCGCACTTTCCTTCATGGGAGTAATGTCCCAAACAGTCTACGCTTTGATCGTTCCCTGGAGGACAGATAGTAGTTTCCGATTAACATCTGGAGACATTTTGTAATCTGTGGACTATCAGAGTGTTGATGAAACACAGAAATTGCATCGGGATTGAATACAACAGTCACCATGCACACTTTCCTCCATGGCAGTAATGTCTCAAACAGTCTACGCTTTGATCGTTCCCTGGAAGACCAGTAGTAGTTTCCGATGCCCATCTGGAGGCATTCCGTAATCTGTGGAGTATCAGAGAGTTGATGAAACACAGAAATTCGATCGGGATTGAATAAAACAGACACCATCCGCACTTTCCTAAATGGGAGTAATGTCTGAAACAGTCTACGAATTGATCGTTCCCGGGAAGATCAGTAGTAGTTTCCGATTAACATCTGGAGGCATTCTGTAATCTGTGGACTATCAGAGTGTTGATGAAACATAGAAATTGCATCGGGATTGAATACAACAATCACCTGAGCACATTCCTCCATAAAAGTAATGTCCCAAACAGCCTACGCTTTGATCGTTCCCTGGAAGATCAGTAGTAGTTTCCGATTAACATCTGGAGGCATCCTGTAATCTGTGGACTATCAGAGTGTTGATGAAACACAGAAACTGCTTCGGGATTGAATACAACATTCTCCATGCGCAGTTTCCTCCATGGGAGTAATGTCTCAAAGAGTTTACGCTTTGATCGTTCCCTGGAAGACCAGTAGTAGTTTCCGATGCACATTTGGAGGCATTCTGTAATCTGTGGAGTATCAGAGTGTTGATAAAACACAGAAATTGCATCGGGATTGAATACAACAGTCACTATGCGCACATTCCTCCATGGGAGTAATGTCTCAAAGAGTTTACGCTTTGATCGTTCCCTGGAAGACCAGTAGTAGTTTCCGATGCACATTTGGAGGCATTCTGTAATCTGTGGAGTATCAGAGTGTTGATAAAACACAGAAATTGCATCGGGATTGAATACAACAGTCACTATTCGCACATTCCTCCATGGGAGTAATGTCTCAAACAGTCTACGCTTTGATCGTTCCCGGGAAGACCAGTAGTAGTTTCCGTTGCACATCTCGTTACATTCTGTAATCTGTGGACTATCAGAGTGTTGATGAAACACAGAAAATGCATCGGGATTGAATACAACAGTCACCATTCGCACTTTCCTCCATGGGAGTAATGTCTCAAAGAGTTTACGCTTTGATCGTTCCCTGGAAGACCAGTAGTAGTTTCCGATGCAGATTTGGAGGCATTCTGTAATCTGTGGTCTATCAGAGTGTTGATGAAACAGAGAAATTTCATCGTGATTGAATACAAAAGTCACCATGCACACTTTCCTCCATGGCAGTAATGTCTCAAACAGTCTACGCTTTGATCGTTCCCTGGAAGAACAGTAGTAGTTTCCGATGCCCATCTGGAGGAATTCCGTAATCTGTGCAGTATCAGAGAGTTGATGAAACACAGAAATTGTATCGGGATTGAATAAAACAGTCACCATCCGCACTTTCCTCCTTCGGAGTAATGTCTGAAACAGTCTACGCATTGATCGTTCCCGGGAAGACCAGTAGTAGTTTCCGATTAACATCTGGAGGCCTTCTGTAATCTGTGGACTATCAGAGTGTTGATGAAACATAGAAATTGAATCGGTATTGAATACAACAATCACCATGAGCACATTCCTCCATAAAAGTAATGTCTCAAACAGTCTACGCTTTGATCGTTCAGTGGAAGGCCAGTAGTAGTTTCAACTTCACATCTGGAGGCATTCTGTAATCTGTGGAGTATCAGAGTGTTGATGAAACACAGAAATTGCATCGGGATTGAATACAACAGTCACCATGCGCACTTTCCTCCATGGGAGTAATATCTCAAACAGTCTACACTTTGATCGTTCCCGGGAAGACCAGTAGTAGTTTCCGATGCACATCTCGTGGCATTCTGTAATCTGTGGACTATCAGAGTGTTGATGAAACACAGAAAATGCATCGGGATTGAATACAACAGTCACCATGCGCACTTTCCTCCATTGGAGTAATGTCTCAAAGAGTTTACGCTTTGATCGTTCCCTGGAAGGCCAGTAGTAGTTTCAACTGCACATCTGGAGGCATTCTGTATTCTGTGGAGTATCAGAGTGTTGATAAAACACAAATTGCATCGGGATTGAATACAACAGTCACTATGCGCACATTCCTCCATGGCAGTAATGTTTCAAACGGTCTACGCTTTGATCGTTCCCGGGAAGACCAGTAGTAGTTTCCGATGCACATCTCGTGGCATTCGGTAATCTGTGGACTATCAGAGTGTTGATGAAACACAGAAAATGCATCGGGATTGAATACAACAGTCACCATGCGCAATTTCCTCCATGGGAGTAATGTCTGAAAGAGTTTACGCTTTGATCGTTCCCTGGAAGACCAGTAGTAGTTTCCGATGCACATTTGGAGGCATTCTGTAATCTGTGGAGTATCAGAGTGTTGATAAAACACAGAAATTGCATCGGGATTGAATACAACAGTCACAATGCGCACATTCCTCCATGGGAGTAATGTCTCAAACAGTCTACGCTTTGATCGTTCCCGGGAATACCAGTAGTAGTTTCCGATGCACATCTCGTGGCATTCTGTAATCTGTGGACTATCAGAGTGTTGATGAATCACAGAAATTGCATCGGGATTGAATACAACAGTCACCATTCGCACTTTCCTCCATGGGAGTAATATCTCAAGCAGTCTACACTTTGATCGTTCCCGGGAAGACCAGTAGTGGTTTCCGATGCACATCTCGTGGCATTCTGTAATCTGTGGACTATCAGAGTGTTGATGAAACACAGAAAATGCATCGGGATTGAATACAACAGTCACCATGCGCACTTTCCTCCATGGGAGTAATGTCTCAAAGAGTTTACGCTTGATCGTTCCCTGGAAGGCCAGTAGTAGTTTCAACTGCACATCTGGAGGCATTCTGTAATCTGTGGAGTATCAGAGTGTTGATAAAACACAGATATTGCATCGGGATTGAATACAACAGTCACTATGCGCACATTCCTCCATGGGAGTAATGTTTCAAACAGTCTACGCTTTGATCGTTCCCGGCAAGACCAGTAGTAGTTTCCGATGCACATCTCGTGGCATTTTGTAATCTGTGGACTATCAGAGTGTTGATGAAACACAGAAAATGCATCGGGATTGAATACAACAGTCACCATGCGCAATTTCCTCCATGGGAGTAATGTCTGAAAGAGTTTACGCTTTGATCGTTCCCTGGAAGACCAGTAGTAGTTTGCGATGCATATTTGGAGGCATTCAGTAATCTGTGGAGTATCAGAGTGTTGATAAAACACAGAAATTTCATCGGGATTGAATACAACAGTCACTATGCGCACATTCCTCCATGGGAGTAACGTCTCAAGCACTCTACAATTTGATCGTTCCCTGGAAGACCAGTAGAAGTTTCCGATTAACATCTGTAGGCATTCTGTAATCTGTGGACTATCAGAGTGTTGATGAAACAGAGAAATTGCATCGGGATTGAATACAACAGTCACCATGCACACTTTCCTCCATGGCAGTAACGTATCAAACAGTCTACGCTTTGATCGTTCCCTGGAAGAACAGTAGTAGTTTCCGATGCCCATCTGGAGGCATTCCGTAATCTGTGGAGTATCAGAGAGTTGATGAAACACAGAAATTGTATCGGGATTGAATAAAACAGTCACCATTTGCACTTTCCTAAATGGGATTAATGTCTGAAACAGTCTACGCATTGATCGTTCCCGGAAAGCCCAGTAGTAGTTTCCGATTATCATCTGGAGGCATTCTGTAATCTGTGGACTATCAGAGTGTTGATGAAACATAGAAATTGCATCGGGATTGAATACAACAATCACCATGAGCACATTCCTCCATAAAAGTAATGTCTCAAACAGTCTACGCTTTGATCGTTCCCTGGAAGACCAGTAGTAGTTTCCGATTAACATCTGGAGGCATCCTGTAATCTGTGGACTATCAGAGTGTTGATGAAACACAGAAACTGCATCGGGATTGAATACAACATTCTCCATGCGCAGTTTCCTCCATAGGAGTAATGTCTCAAACAGTCTACGCTTTGATCATTCAGTGGAAGGCCTGTAGTAGTTTCAACTGCACATCTGGAGGCATTCTGTAATCTGTGGAGTATCAGAGTGTTGATGAAACACGGAAATTGCATCGGGATTGAATACAACAGTCACTATGCGCACATTCCTCCATGGGAGTAATATCTCTAACAGTCTACACTTTGATCGTTCCCGGGATGACCAGTAGTAGTTTCCGATGCACATCTCGTGGCATTCTGTAATCTGTGGACTATCAGAGTGATGATAAAACACAGAAATTGCATCGGGATTGAATACAATAGTCAGCATGCGCACATTCCTCCATGGGAGTAATGTCTCAAACACTCTACAATTTGATCATTCCCTGGAAGACCAGTAGAAGTTTCCGATTAACATCTGGAGGCATTCTGTAATCTGTGGACTATCAGAGTGTTGATGAAACACAGAAATTGCATCTTGATTGAATACAACAGTCACCATGCACACTTTCCACCATGGCAGTAATGTCCCAAACAGTCTACGTTTTGATCGTTCCCTGGTTGACCAATAGTAGTTTCCGATGCCCATCTGGAGGCATTCTGTAATCTGTGGAGTATCAGAGAGTTGATGAAACACAGATTTTGTTTCGGGATTGAATAAAACAGTCACCATCCGCACTTTCCTCCATGGGAGTAATGTCTGAAACAGTCTACGCTTTGATCGTTCCCGGGAAGACCAGTAGTAGTTTCCGATTAACATCTGGAGGCATTCTGTAATCTGTGGTCTATCAGAGTGTTGATGAAACACAGAAATTGCATCGGGATTGAATACAACAGTCACCATGCGCACATTCCTCCATGGGAGTAATGTCCCAAACAGTCTACGTTTTGATCGTTCCCTGGAAGACCAGTAGTAGTTTCCGATGAACATCTGGAGGCTTTCTGTAATCTGTGGAGTATCAGAGGGTTGATGAAACACAGAAAATGCATCGGGATTGAATACAACAGTCACCATGCGCACATTCCTCTATAAGAGTAATGTCTCAAACAGTCTACACTTTCATCGTTCCCAGGAAGACCAGTAGTAGTTTCCGATGCACATTTGGAGGCATTCTGTAATCTGTGGAGTATCAGAGTGTTGATAAAACACAGAAATTGCATTGGGATTGAATACAACAGTCACTATGCGCACATTTGTCCATGGGAGTAATGTCTCTAACAGTCTACGCTTTGATCGTTCCCGGGAAGAACAGTAGTAGTTTCCGATGCACATCTCGTGGCATTCTGTAATCTGTGGACTATCAGAGTGTTGACGAAACACAGAAAATGCATCGGGATTGAATACAACAGTCAGCATGCGCACTTTCCTCCATGGGAGTAATGTCTCAAAGAGTTTACGCTTTGATCGTTCCCTGGAAGACCAGTAGTAGTTTCCGATGCACATTTTTAGGCATTCTGTAATCTGTGGAGTATCAGAGTGTTGATAAAACATAAAAATTGCATCGGGATTGAATACAACAGTCACTATGCGCACATTCCTCCATGGGAGTAATGTCTCAATCACTCTACAATTTGATCGTTCCCTGGAAGAGCAGTAGAAGTTTCCGATTAACATCTGGAGGCATTCTGTAATCTGTGGACTATCAGAGTGTTGATGAAACACAGAAATTGCATTGGGATTGAATACAACGGTCACCATGCACACTTTCCTCCATGGCAGTAATGTCTCAAACAGTCTACGCTTTGATCGTTCCCTGGAAGACCAGTAGTAGTTTCCGATGCCCATCTGGAGGCATTCTGTAATCTGTGGAGTATCAGAGAGTTGATGAAACACAGAAATTGTATCGGGATTGAATACAACAGTCACCATGCGCACATTCCTCCATAGGAGTAATGTCTGAAACAGTCTACGCTTTGATCGTTCCCGGGAAGGCTAGTAGTAGTTTCCGATGCACATCTCGTGGCATTCTGTAATTTGTGGACTATCAGAGTGTTGATGAAACACAGAAGATGCATCGGGATTGAATACAACAGTCACCATGCGCAATTTCCTCCATGGGAGTAATGTCTCAAAGAGTTTACGCTTTGATCGTTCCCTGGAAGACCAGTAGTAGTTTCCGATGCACATTTGGAGGCATTCTGCAATCTGTGGAGTATCAGAGTGTTGATAAAACACAGAAATTGCATCGGGATTGAATTCAACAGTCACTATGCGCATATTCCTCCATGGGAGTAATGTCTAAAACATTCTACGCTTTGATCGTTCCCTGGAAGACCAGTAGTAGTTTCCGATGCACATCTCGTTACATTCTGTAATCTGTGGACTATCAGGGTGTTGATGAAACACAGAAAATGCATCGGGATTGAATACAACAGTCACCATGCGCACTTTCCTCCATGGGAGTAATGTCTCAAAGAGTTTACGCTTTGATCGTTCCCTGGAAGACCAGTAGTAGTTTCCGATGCACATTTGGAGGCATTCTGTAATCTGTGGACTATCAGAGTGTTGATGAAACACAGAAATTGTATCGGGATTGAATACAACAGTCACCATGCACACTTTCCTCCATGGCAGTAATGTCTCAAACAGTCTACGCTTTGATCGTTCAGTGGAAGGCCAGTAGTAGTTTCAACTTCACATCTGGAGGCATTCTGTAATCTGTGGAGTATCGGAGTGTTGATGAAACACAGAAATTGCATCGGGATTGAATACAACAGTCACCATGCGCACTTCCCTCCATGGGAGTAATATCTCAAACAGTCTACACTTTGATCGTTCCCGGGAAGACCAGTAGTAGTGTCCGATGCACATCTCGTGGCATTCTGTAATCTGTGGACTAGCAGAGTGTTGATGAAACACAGAAAATGCATCGGTATTGAATACAACAGTCAGCATGCGCACTTTCTCCATGGGAGTAATGTCTCAAAGAGTTTACGCTTTGATCGTTCCCTGGAAGGCCTGTAGTAGTTTCAACTGCACATATGGAGGCATTCTGTAATCTGTGGAGTATCAGAGTGTTGATAAAACACAGAAATTGCATCGGGATTGAATACAACAGTCACTATGCGTACATTCCTCCATGGGAGTAATGTTTCAAACAGTCTACGCTTTGATCGTTCCCGGGGAGACCAGTAGTAGTTTCCGATGCACATCTCGTGGCATTCTGTAATCTGTGGACTATCAGAGTGTTGATGAAACACAGAAAATGCATCGGGATTGAATACAACAGTCACCATGCGCAATTTCCTCCATGGGAGTAATGTCTGAAAGAGTTTACGCTTTGATCGTTCCCTGGAAGACCAGTAGTAGTTTCCGATGCACATTTGGAGGCATTCTGTAATCTGTGGAGTATCAGAGTGTTGTTAAAATACAGAAATTGCATCGGGATTGAATACAACAGTCACAATGCGCACATTCCTCCAAGGGAGTAATGTCTCAAACAGTCTACACTTTGATCGTTCCCGGGAAGACCAGTAGTAGTTTCCGATGCACATCTCGTGGCATTCTGTAATCTGTGGACTATCAGAGTGTTGATGAAACACAGAAATTGCATCGGGATTGAATACAACAGTCACCATGCTCACTTTCCTCCATGGGAGTAATATGTCAAACAGACTACACTTTGATCCTTCCCGGGAAGACCAGTAGTATTTTCCGATGCACATTTGGAGGCATTCTGCAATCTGTGGAGTATCAGAGTGTTGATAAAACACAGAAATTGCACCGGGATTGAATTCAACAGTCACTATGCGCATATTCCTCCATGGGAGTAATGTCTAAAACATTCTACGCTTTGATCGTTCCCTGGAAGACCAGTAGTAGTTTCCGATGCACATCTCGTTACATTCTGTAATCTGTGGACTATCAGGGTGTTGATGAAACACAGAAAATGCATCGGGATTGAATACAACAGTCACCATGCGCACTTTCCTCCATGGGAGTAATGTCTCAAAGAGTTTACGCTTTGATCGTTCCCTGGAAGACCAGTAGTAGTTTCCGATGCACATTTGGAGGCATTCTGTAATCTGTGGACTATCAGAGTGTTGATGAAACACAGAAATTGTATCGGGATTGAATACAACAGTCACCATGCACACTTTCCTCCATGGCAGTAATGTCTCAAACAGTCTACGCTTTGATCGTTCAGTGGAAGGCCAGTAGTAGTTTCAACTTCACATCTGGAGGCATTCTGTAATCTGTGGAGTATCGGAGTGTTGATGAAACACAGAAATTGCATCGGGATTGAATACAACAGTCACCATGCGCACTTCCCTCCATGGGAGTAATATCTCAAACAGTCTACACTTTGATCGTTCCCGGGAAGACCAGTAGTAGTGTCCGATGCACATCTCGTGGCATTCTGTAATCTGTGGACTAGCAGAGTGTTGATGAAACACAGAAAATGCATCGGTATTGAATACAACAGTCAGCATGCGCACTTTCTCCATGGGAGTAATGTCTCAAAGAGTTTACGCTTTGATCGTTCCCTGGAAGGCCTGTAGTAGTTTCAACTGCACATATGGAGGCATTCTGTAATCTGTGGAGTATCAGAGTGTTGATAAAACACAGAAATTGCATCGGGATTGAATACAACAGTCACTATGCGTACATTCCTCCATGGGAGTAATGTTTCAAACAGTCTACGCTTTGATCGTTCCCGGGGAGACCAGTAGTAGTTTCCGATGCACATCTCGTGGCATTCTGTAATCTGTGGACTATCAGAGTGTTGATGAAACACAGAAAATGCATCGGGATTGAATACAACAGTCACCATGCGCAATTTCCTCCATGGGAGTAATGTCTGAAAGAGTTTACGCTTTGATCGTTCCCTGGAAGACCAGTAGTAGTTTCCGATGCACATTTGGAGGCATTCTGTAATCTGTGGAGTATCAGAGTGTTGTTAAAATACAGAAATTGCATCGGGATTGAATACAACAGTCACAATGCGCACATTCCTCCAAGGGAGTAATGTCTCAAACAGTCTACACTTTGATCGTTCCCGGGAAGACCAGTAGTAGTTTCCGATGCACATCTCGTGGCATTCTGTAATCTGTGGACTATCAGTGTGTTGATGAAACACAGAAAATGCATCGGGATTGAATACAACAGTCACCATGCGCACTTTCCTCCATGGCAGTAATGTCTCAAAAAGTTTACGCTTTGATCGTTCCCTGGAAGGCCAGTAGTAGTTTCAAGTGCACATCTGGAGGCATTCTGTAATCTGTGGAGTATCAGAGTGTTGATAAAACACAGAAATTACATCGGGATTGAATACAACAGTCACTATGCGGACATTCCTCCATGGGAGTACTGTCTCAAACGCTCTACAATTTGATCGTTCCCTGGAAGACCAGTAGAAGTTTCCGATTAACATCTGGAGGCATTCTGTAGTCTGTGGACTATCAGAGTGTTGATGAAACACAGAAATTGCATCGGGATTGAATACAACAGTCACCATGCAAACTTTCCTCCATGGCAGTAATGTATCAAACAGTCTACGCTTTGATCGTTCCCTGGAAGACCAGTAGTAGTTTCCGATGCCCATCTGGAGGCATTCCGTAATCTGTGGAGTATCAGAGAGTTGATGAAACACAGAAATTGTATCGGGATTAAATAAAACAGTCACCATTTGAACTTTCCTAAATGGGATTAAAGTCTGAAACAGTCTACGCATTGATCGTTCCCGGGAAGACCAGTAGTAGTTTCCGATTAACATCTGGAGGCATTCTGTAATCTGTGGACTATCAGAGTGTTGATGAAACATAGAAATTGCATCGGGATTGAATACAACAATCACCATGAGCACATTCCTCCATAAAAGTAATGTCTCAAACAGTCTACGCTTTGATCGTTCCCTGGAAGACCAGCAGTAGTTTCCGATTAACATCTGGAGGCATCCTGTAATCTGTGGACTATCAGAGTGTTGATGAAACACAGAAACTGCATCGGGATTGAATACAACATTCTCCATGCGCAGTTTCCTCCATAGGAGTAATGTCTCAAACAGTCTACGCTTTGATCGTTCAGTGGAAGGCCTGTAGTAGTTTCAACTGCACATCTGGAGGCATTCTGTAATCTGTGGGGTATCAGAGTGTTGATGAAACACAGAAATTGCATCGGGATTGAATACAACAGTCACTATGCGCACATTCCTCCATGGGAGTAATATCTCTAACAGTCTACACTTTGATCGTTCCCGGGAAGACCAGTAGTAGTTTCCGATGCACATCTCGTGGCATTCTGTAATCTGTGAACTATCAGAGTGTTGATAAAACACAGAAATTGCATCGGGATTGAATACAATAGTCACTATGCGCACATTTCTCCATGGGAGTAATGTCTCAAACACTCTATAATTTGATCGTTCCCTGGAAGACCAGTAGAAGTTTCCGATTAACATCTGGAGGCATTCTGTAATCTGTGGACTATCAGAGTGTTGATGAAACACAGAAATTGCTTCGGGATTGAATACAACAGTCACCATGCACACTTTCCACCATGGCAGTAATGTCTCAAACAGTCTACGCTTTGATCGTTCCTGGAAGACCAGTAGTAGTTTCCGATGCCCATCTGGAGGCATTCTGTAATCTGTGGAGTATCAGAGAGTTGAGGAAACACAGATTTTGTTTCGGGATTGAATAAAACAGTCACCATCCGCACTTTCCTCCATGGGAGTAATGTCTGAAACAGTCTACGCTTTGATCGTTCCCGGGAAGACCAGTAGTAGTTTCCGATTAACATCTGGAGGCATTCTGTAATCTGTGGTCTATCAGAGTGTTGATGAAACACAGAAATTGCATAGGGATTGAATACAACAGTCACCATACGCACATTCCTCCATGGGAGTAATGTCCCAAACAGTCTACGTTTTGATCGTTCCTGGAAGACCAGTAGTAGTGTCCGATGAACATCTGGAGGCTTTCTGTAATCTGTGGAGTATCAGAGTGTTGATGAAACACAGAAAATGCATCGGGATTGAATACAACAGTCAGCATGCGCACTTTCCTCCATGGGAGTAATGTCTCAAAGAGTTTACGCTTTGATCGTTCCCTGGAAGACCAGTAGTAGTTTCCGATGCACATTTGGAGGCATTCTGTAATCTGTGGAGTATCAGAGTGTTGATAAAACATAAAAATTGCATCGGGATTGAATACAACAGTCACTATACGCACATTCCTCCATGTGAGTAATGTCTCAATCACTCTACAATTTGATCGTTCCCTGGAAGAGCAGTAGAAGTTTCCGATTAACATCTGGAGGCATTCTGTAATCTGTGGACTATCAGAGTGTTGATGAAACACAGAAGTTGCATTGGGATTGAATACAACAGTCACCATGCACACTTTCCTCCATGGCAGTAATGTCTCAAACAGTCTACACTTTGATCGTTCCCTGGAAGACCAGTAGTAGTTTCCGATGCCCATCTGGAGGCATTCTGTAATCTGTGGAGTATCAGAGAGTTGATCAAACACAGAAATTGTATCGGGATTGAATAAAACAGTCACCATTCGCACTTTCCTCCATGGGAGTAATGTCTGAAACAGTCTACGCTTTGATCGTTCCCGGGAAGACCAGTAGTAGTTTCCGATTAACATCTGGAGGCATTCTGTAATCTGTGGACTATCAGAGTGTTGATGAAACACAGAAATTGCATCGGGATTGAATACAACAGTCACCATGCGCACTTTCCTCCATGGGAGTAATGTCTCAAGCAGTCTACGCTTTGATCGTTCCCGGAAAGACCAGTAGTAGTTTCCGATGCACATCTGGAGGCATTCTGTAATCTGTGGACTATCAGAGTGTTGATGAAACACAGAAATTCCATCGAGATTGAATACAACAGTCACCATGCGCTGTTTCTTCCATAAAAGCTTTGTCTCAAACAGTCTACGCTTTATTCGTTCCCTGGAAGACAAGTAGTAGTTTCCGATGCACATCTGGAGGCATTCTGTAATCTGTGGACTATCAGAGTGTTGATGAAACACAGAAATTGCATCGGGATTGAATAAAACAGTCACCATCCGCACTTTCCTCCATGGGTGTAATGTCTGAAACAGTCTACGCTTTGATCGTTCCCAGGAAGACCAGTAGTAGTTTCCGATTAACATCTGGAGTCATTCTGTAATCTGTGGACTATCAGAGTGTTGATGCAACACAGGAATTGCATCGGTATTGAATACAACAGTCACCATGCGCACTTTCCTATATGGGAGTAATGTCCCAAACAGTCTACGCTTTGATCGTTCCCTGGAAGACCAGTAGTAGTTTCCGATGCACATCTGGATGCATTCTGTAATCTGTGGACTATCAGAGTGTTGATGAAACACAGAAATTGTATCGGCATTGAATACAACACTCACCATGTGCACCTTCCTCCACTTGAGTAATGTCTCAAACAGTCTACGCTTTGATCGTTCCCTGGAAGACCAGTAGTAGTTTCCGGTGCACATCTGGAGGCATTCTGTAATCTGTGGACTATCAGAGTGTTGATGAAACACAGAAATTGCTTCGGGATTGAATACAACAGTCACCATGCGCACTTTCCTCCATGGGAGTAATGTCTCAAAGAGTTTACGCTTTGATCATTCCCTGAAAGACCAGTAGTAGTTTCAGATGCACATCTCGTCTCATTCTGTAATCTGTGGACTATCAGCGTGTTGATGAAACACAGAAAATGCATCGGGATTGAATACAACAGTCACCATGCACACTTTCCTCCATGGGAGTAATGTCTCAAAGAGTTTACGCTTTTATCGTTCCCTGGAAGACCAGTAGTAGTTTCCGATACACATTTGGAGGCATTCTGTAATCTGTGGAGTATCAGAGTGTTGATAAAACACAGAAATTGCATCGGGATTGAATACAACAGTCACTATGCGCACATTCCTCCATGGGAGTAATGTCTCAAACACTCTACAATTTGATCGTTCCCTGGAAGACCAGTAGAAGTTTCCGACTAACATCTGGAGGCATTCTGTAATCTGTGGACTATCAGAGTGTTGATGAAACACAGAAATTGCATCGGGATTGAATACAACAGTCACCATGCACACTTTCCTCCATGGCAGTAATGTATCAAACAGTCTACGCTTTGATCGTTCCCTGGAAGTCCAGTAGTAGTTTCCGATGCCCATCTGGAGGCATTCCGTAATCTGTGGAGTATCAGAGAGTTGATGAAACACAGAAATTGTATCGGGATTGAATAAAACAGTCACCTTTTGCACTTTCCTAAATGGGATTAATGTCTGAAACAGTCTACGCATTGATCGTTCCCGGGAAGACCAGTAGTAGTTTCCGATTAACATCTGGAGGCATTCTGTAATCTGTGGACTATCAGAGTGTTGATGAAACATAGAAATTGCATCGGGATTGAATACAACAATCACCATGAGCACATTCCTCCATAAAAGTAATGTCTCAAACACTCTACAATTTGATCGTTCCCTGGAAGACCAGTAGTAGTTTCCGATTAACATCTGGAGGCATCCTGTAATCTGTGGACTATCAGAGTGTTGATGAAACACAGAAACTGCATCGGGATTGAATACAACATTCTCCATGCGCAGTTTCCTCCATAGGAGTAATGTCTCAAACAGTCTACGCTTTGATCGTTCAGTGGAAGGCCTGTAGTAGTTTCAACTGCACATCTGGAGGCATTCTGTAATCTGTGGAGTATCAGAGTGTTGATGAAACACAGAAATTGCATCGGGATTGAATACAACAGTCACCATGCACACTTTCCTCCATGGGAGTAATATCTCTAACAGTTTACACTTTGATCGTTCCCGGGAAGACCAGTAGTAGTTTCCGATGCACATCTCGTGGCATTCTGTAATCTGTGGACTATCAGAGTTTTGATGAAACACAGAAATTGCATCGGGATTGAATACAACAGTCCCTATGCGCACATTCCTCCATGGGAGTAATATCTCTAACAGTCTACACTTTGATCGTTCCCGGGAAGAGCAGTAGTAGTTTCCGATGCACATCTCGTGGCATTCTGTAGTCTGTGGACTATCAGAGTGTTGATAAAACACAGAAATTGCATCGGGATTGAATACAATAGTCACTATGCGCACATTCCTCAATGGGAGTAATGTCTCAAACACTCTACAATTTGATCGTTCCCTGGAAGACCAGTAGAAGTTTCCGATTAGCATCTGGAGGCATTCTGTAATCTGTGGACTATCAGAGTGTTGATGAAACACAGAAATTGCATCGGGATTGAATACAACAGTCACCATGCACACTTTCCACCATGGCAGTAATGTCTCAAACAGTCTACGCTTTGATCGTTCCCTGGAAGACCAGTAGTAGTTTCCGATGCACATCTGGAGGCATTCTGTAATCTGTGGAGGATCAGAGAGTTGATGAAACACAGATTTCGTTTCGGGATTGAATAAAACAGTCACCATCCGCACTTTCATCCATGGGAGTAATGTCTGAAACAGTCTACGCTTTGATCGTTCCCGGGAAGACCAGTAGTAGTTTCCGATTAACATCTGGAGGCATTCTGTAATCTGTCGTCTATCAGAGTGTTGATGAAACACAGAAATTGCATCGGGATTGAATACAACAGTCACCATGCGCAATTTCCTCCATGGGAGTAATGTCCCAAACAGTCTGCGTTTTGATCGTTCCCTGGAAGACCAGTAGTAGTTTCCGATGAACATCTGGAGGCTTTCTGTAATCTGTGGAGTATCAGAGTGTTGATGAAACACAGAAATTGCATCGGGATTGAATACGACAGTCACCATGCGCACATTCCTCCATGGGAGTAATGTCTCTAACAGTCTACGCTTTGATCGTTCTTGGGAAGACCAGTAGTAGTTTCCGATGCACATCTCGTGGCATTCTGTAATCTGTGGACTATCAGAGTGTTTATGAAACACAGAAAATGCATCGGGATTGAATACAACAGTCACCATGCGCACTTTGCTCCATGTGAGTAATGTCTCAAAGAGTTTACGCTTTGATCGTTCCCTGGAAGACCAGTAGTAGTTTCCGATGCACATTTGGAGGCATTCTGTAATCTGTGGAGTTTCAGAGTGTTGATAAAACATAAAAATTGCATCGGGATTGAATACAACAGTCACTATGCGCACATTCCTCCATGGGAGTAATGTCTCAAACACTCTACAATTTGATTGCTCCCTGGAAGAGCAGTAGAAGTTTCCGATTAACATCTGGAGGCATTCTGTAATCTGTGGAGTATCAGAGAGTTGATGAAACACAGAAATTGTATCGGGATTGAATAAAACAGTCACCATCCGCACTTTCCTCCATGGGAGTAATGTCTGAAACAGTCTACGCTTTGATCGTTCCCGGGAAGACCAGTAGTAGTTTCCGATTAACATCTGGAGGCATTCTGTAATCTGTGGACTATCAGAGTGTTGATGAAACACAGGAATTGCATCGGGATTGAATACAACAATCACCATGCGCACTTTCCTCCATGGGAGTAATGTCCCAAACAGTCAACGTTTTGATCGTTCCCTGGAAGACCAGTAGTAGTTTCCGATGCACTTCTGGTGGCATTCTGTAATGTCTAGACTATCAGAGTGTTGATGAAACACAGTAATTGCCTCGGGATTGAATAAAACAGTCACCATGCTCACTTTCCTCCATGGGAGTAATGTCTCAAGCAGTCTACGCTTTGATCGTTCCCAGAAAGACCAGTAGTAGTTTCCGATGCACATCTGGAGGCTATCTGTAATCTGTGGACTATCAGAGTGTTGATGAAACACAGAAATTCCATCGGGATTGAATACAACAGTCACCATGCGCTGTTTCTTCCATAAAAGCAATGTCTCAAACAGTCTACGCTTTATTCGTTCCCTGGAAGACAAGTAGTAGTTTCCGATGCACATCTGGAGGCATTCTGTAATCTGTGGACTATCAGTGTGTTGATGAAACACAGAAATTGCATCGGGATTGAATAAAACAGTCACCATCCGCACTTTCCTCCATGGGTGTAATGTCTGAAACAGTCTACGCTTTGATCGTTCCCGGGAAGACCTGTAGTAGTTTCCGATTAACATCTGGAGTCATTCTGTAATCTGTGGATTATCAGAGTGTTGATGCAACACAGAAATTGCATCGGGATTGAATACAACAGTCACCATGCGCACTTACCTATATTGGAGTAATGTCCCAAACAGTCTACGCTTTGATCGTTCCCTGGAAGACCAGTAGTAGTTTCCGATGCACATCTGGATGCATTCTGTAATCTGTGGACTATCTGAGTGTTGATGAAACACAGAAATTGTATCGGGATTGAATACAACACTCACCATGTGCACCTTCCTCCATTTGAGTAATGTCTCAAAGAGTCTACGCTTTGATCGTTCCCTGGAAGACCAGTAGTAGTTTCCGATGCACATCTGGAGGCATTCTGTAATCTGTGGACTATCAGAGTGTTGATGAAACACAGAAATTGCTTCGGGATTGAATACAACAGTCACCATGCGCACTTTCCTCCATGGGAGTAATGTCCCAAACAGTCTACGTTTTGATCGTTCCCTGGAAGACCAGTAGTAGTTTCCGATGAACATCTGGAGGCTTTCTGTAATCTGTGGAGTATCAGAGTGTTGATGAAACACAGAAAATGCATCGGGATTGAATACAACTGTCACCATGCGCACTTTCCTCCATGGGAGTAATGTCTCAAAGAGTTTACGCTTTGATCGTTCCCTGGAAGACCAGTAGTAGTTTCCGATGCACATTTGGAGGCATTCTGTAATCTGTGGAGTATCAGAGTGTTGATAAAACACAAAAATTGCATTGCGATTGAATACAACAGTCACTATGCGCACATTCCTCCATGGGAGTAATGTCTCAAACACTCTACAATTTGATCGTTCCCTGGAAGACCAGTACAAGTTTCCGATTAACATCTGGAGGCACTCTGTAATCTGTGGTCTATTAGAGTGTTGATGAAACACCGAAATTGCATCGGGATTGAATACAACAGTCACCATGCACACTGTCCTCCATGGCCATAATGTCTCAAACAGTCTACGCTTTGATCGTTCCCTATAAGACCAGTAGTAGTTTCCGATGACCATCTGGAGGCATTCTGTAATCTGTGGAGTATCAGAGAGTTGATGAAACACAGAAATTGCATCGGGATTGAATACAACAGTCACTATGCGCACTTTCCTCCATGGGAGTAATGTCCCAAACAGTCAACGTTTTGATCGTTCCCTGGAAGACCAGTAGTAGTTTCAGATGCCCATCTGAAGGCATTCTGTAATCTGTGGATTATCAGAGAGTTGATGAAACACAGAAATTGTATCGGGATTGAATAAAAGAGTCACCATCCGCACTTTCCTCCGTGGGAGTAATGTCTGAAACAGTCTACGCTTTGATCGTTCCCAGGAAGACCAGTAGTAGTTTCCGATTAACATCTGGAGGCATTCTGTAATCTGTGGACTATCAGAGTGTTGATGAAACATAGAAATTGAATCGGGATTGAATACAACAATCACCATGAGCACATTCCTCCATAAAAGTAATGTCTCAAACAGTCTACGCTTTGATCGTTCAGTGGAAGGCCAGTAGTAGTATCAACTTCACATCTGGAGGCATTCTGTAATCTGTGAAGTATCAGAGTGTTGATGAAACACAGAAATTGCATCGGGATTGAATACAACAGTCACCATGCACACATTCCTCCATGGCAGTAATGTCTCAAACAGTCTACGCTTTGATCGTTACCTGGAAGACCAGTAGTAGTTTCCGATGCCCATCTGGAGGCATTCCGTAATCTGTGGGGTATCAGAGTGTTGATAAAACACAAGAATTGCATTGCGATTGAATACAACAGTCACTATGCGCACATTCCTCCATGGGAGTAATGTCTCAAACACTCTACAATTTGATCGTTCCCTGGAAGACCAGTACAAGTTTCCGATTAACATCTGGAGGCACTCTGTAATCTGTGGACTATTAGAGTGTTGATGAAACACCGAAATTGCATCGGGATTGAATACAACAGTCACCATGCACACTTTCCTCCATGGCCATAATGTCTCAAACAGTCTACGCTTTGATCGTTCCCTATAAGACCAGTAGTAGTTTCCGATGCCCATCTGGAGGCATTCTGTAATCTGTGGAGTATCAGAGAGTTGATGAAACACAGAAATTGAATCGGGATTGAATAAAACAGTCACCATCCGCACTTTCCTCCATGGGAGTAATGTCTGAAACAGTCTACGCTTTGATCGTTCCTGGGAAGACCACTAGTAGTTTCCGATTAACATCTGGAGGCATTCTGTAATCTGTGGACTATCAGAGTGTTAATGAAACACAGAAATTGCATCGGGATTGAATACAACAGTCACTATGCGCACTTTCCTCCATGGGAGTAATGTCCCAAACAGTCAACGTTTTGATCGTTCCCTGGAAGACCAGTAGTAGTTTCCGATGAACATCTGAAGGCTTTCTGTAATCTGTGGAGTATCAGAGTGTTGATGAAACACAGAAATTGCATCGGGATTGAATACGACAGTCACCATGCGCACATTCCTCCAAGGGAGTAATTTCTCAAACAATCTACGCTTTGATTGTTCCCTGGAAGACCAGTAGTAGCTTCCGATGCACTTCTGGTGGCATTCTGTAATGTCTAGACTATCAGAGTGTTGATGAAACACAGTAATTGCCTCGGGATTGAATAAAACAGTCACCATGCTCACTTTCCTCCATGGGAGTAATGTCTCAAGCAGTCTACGCTTTGATCGTTCCCGGAAAGACCAGTATTACTTTCCGATGCACATCTGGAGGCATTCTGTAATCTGTGGACTATCAGAGTGTTGATGAAACACAGAAATTCCATCGGGAATGCATACAACAGTCACCATGCGCTGTTTCTTCCATAAAAGCAATGTCTCAAACAGTCTACGCTTTATTCGTTCCCTGGAAGACAAGTAGTAGTTTCCGATGCACATCTGGAGGCATTCTGTAATCTGTGGAGTATCAGAGGGTTGATGAAACACAGAAATTGCATCGGGATTGAATAAAACAGTCACCATCCGCACTTTCCTCCATGGGTGTAATGTCTGAAACAGTCTACGCTTTGATCGTTCACAGGGAAGACCAGTAGTAGTTTATGATGAACATCTGGAGGCATTCTGTAATCTGTGGACTTTCAGAGTGTTGATGCAACACAGAAATTGCATCGGGATTGAATACAACAGTCACCATGCGCACTTTCCTCCATAGGAGTAATGTCCCAAACAGTCTACGCTTTGATCGTTCCCTGGAAGACCAGTAGTAGTTTCCGATGCACATCTGGATGCATTCTTTAATCTGTGGACTATCAGAGTGTTGATGCAACATAGAAATTGTATCGGGATTGAATACAACACTCACCATGTGCACCTTCCTCCATTTGAGTAATGTCTCAAACAGTCTACGCCTTGATCGTTCCCTGGAAGACCAGTAGTAGTTTCTGATGCACATCTGGAGGCATTCTGTAATCTGTGGACTATCAGAGTGTTGATGAAACACAGAAATTGCTTCGGGATTGAATACAACAGTCACAATGCGCACTTTCCCCCATAGGAGTAATTCTCAAGCAGTCTACGCATTGATCGTTCCCTGGAAGGCCAGTAGTATTTCCTAAGCACATCTGGTGGCATTCTGTAATCTGTGGACTATCAGAGTATTGATGAAACACAGAAATTGCATCGGGATTGAATACAATAGTCACCATGCGCACTTTCCTCCATGGGAGTAATGTCCCAAACAGTCTACGCTTTGATCGTTCCCTGGATGACCAGTAAGAGTTTCCGATTAACATCTGGAGGCATTCTGTAATCTGTGGACTATCAGAGTGTTGATGAAACACAGATTGCATTGGGATTGAATACAACAGTCACCATGCACAATTTCCTCCATGGCAGTAATGTCTCAAACAGTCTACGCTTTGATCGTTCCCTGGAAGACCAGTAGTAGTTTCAGATGCCCATCTGAAGGCATTCTGTAATCTGTGGAGTATCAGAGAGTTGATGAAACACAGAAATTGTATCGGGATTGAATAAAAGAGTCACCATCCGCACTTTCCTCCGTGGGAGTAATGTCTGAAACAGTCTACGCTTTGATCGTTCCCGGGAAGACCAGTAGTAGTTTCCGATTAACATCTGGAGGCATTCTGTAATCTGTGGACTATCAGAGTGTTGATGAAACATAGAAATTGAATCGGGATTGAATACAACAATCACCATGAGCACATTCCTCCATAAAAGTAATGTCTCAAACAGTCTACGCTTTGATCGTTCAGTGGAAGGCCAGTAGTAGTTTCAACTTCACATCTGGAGGCAATCTGTAATCTGTGGAGTATCAGAGTGTTGATGAAACACAGAAATTGCATCGGGATTGAATACAACAGTCACCATGCACACTTTCCTCCATGGCAGTAATGTCTCAAACAGTCTACGCTTTGATCGTTCCCTGGAAGACCAGTAGTAGTTTCCGATGCCCATCTGGAGGCATTCCGTAATCTGTGGAGTATCAGAGAGTTGATGAAACTCAGAAATTGTATCGGGATTGAATAAAACAGTCACCATCCGCACTTTCCTCCATGGAAATAAAGTCTGAAACAGTCTACGCATTGATCGTTCCCGGGAAGACCAGTAGTAGTTTCCGATTAACATCTGGAGGCATTCTGTAATCTGTGGACTATCAGACTGTTGATGAAACATAGAAATTGCATCGGGATTGAATACAACAATCACCATGAGCACATTCCTCCATAAAAGTAATGTCTCAAAGAGTCTACGCTTTGATCGTTCCCTGGAAGACCAGTAGTAGTTTCCGATTAACATCTGGAGGCATCCTGTAATCTGTGGACTATCAGAGTGTTGATGAAACACAGAAACTGCATCGGGATTGAATACAACATTCTCCATGCGCAGTTTCCTCCATAGGAGTAATGTCTCAAATAGTCTACGCTTTGATCGTTCAGTGGAAGGCCTGTAGTAGTTTCAACTGCCCATCTGGAGGCATTCTGTAATCTGTGGAGTATCAGAGTGTTGATGAAACACAGAAATTGCATCGGGATTGATTACAACAGTCACCATGCGCACTTTCCTCCATGGGAGTAATATCTCTAACAGTCTACACTTTGATCGTTCCCGGGAAGACCAGTAGTAGTTTCCGATTAACATCTGGAGGCATTCTGTAATCTGTGGTCTATCAGAGTGTTGATGAAACACAGAAATTGCATCGGGATTGAATACAACAGTCACCATGCGCACTTTTCTCCATGGGAGTCATGTCCCAAACAGTCTACGTTTTGATCGTTCCCTGGAAGACCAGTAGTAGTTTCCGATGAACATCTGGAGGCTTTCTGTAATCTGTTTAGTATCAGAGTGTTGATAAAACACAGAAATTGCATCGGGATTGAATACAACAGTCACTATGCGCACATTCCTCCATGGGGGTAATGTCTCAAACAGTCTACGCTTTGATCGTTCCCGGGAAGACCAGTAGTAGTTTCCGATGCACATCTCGTGGCATTCTGTAATCTGTGGACTATCAGAGTGTTGATGAAACACAGAAAATGCATCGGGATTGAATACAACAGTCACCATGCGCACTTTCCTCCATGGGAGTAATGTCTCAAAGAGTTTACGCTTTGATCGTTCCCTGGAAGACCAGTAGTAGTTTCCGATGCACATTTGGAGGCATTCTGTAATCTGTGGAGTATCAGAGTGTTGATAAAACACAGAAATTGCATCGGGATTGAATACAACAGTCACTATGCGCACATTCCTCCATGGGAGTAATGTCTAAAACACTCTACAATTTGATCGTTCCCTGGAAGACCAGTAGTAGTTTCCGATTAACATCTGGAGGCATTCTGTAATCTGTGGACTATCAGAGTGTTGATGAAACACAGAAATTGCATCGGGATTGAATACAACAGTCACCATGCGCACTTTCCTCCATGGGAGTAATGTCCCAAACAGTCTACGTTTTGATCGTTCCCTGGAAGACCAGTAGTAGTTTCCGATGAACATCTGGAGGCTTTCTGTAATCTGTGGAGTATCAGAGTGTTGATGAAACACAGAAAATGCATCGGGATTGAATACAACAGTCACCATGCGCACTTTCCTCCATGGGAGTATTGTCTCAAACAGTCTACACTTTGATCGTTCCCGGGAAGACCAGTAGTAGTTTCCGATGCACATTTGGAGGCATTCTGTAATCTGTGGAGTATCAGAGTGTTGATAAAACACAGATATTGCATTGGGATTGAATACAACAGTCACTATGCGCACATTCCTCCATGGGAGTAATGTCTCTAACAGTCTACGCTTTGATCGTTCCCGGGAAGACCAGTAGTAGTTTCCGATGCTCATCTCGTGGCATTCTGTAATCTGTGGACTATCAGAGTGTTGATAAAACACAGAAAATGTATCGGGATTGAATACAACAGTCAGCATGCGCACTTTCGTCCTTGGGAGTAATGTCTCAAAGAGTTTACGCTTTGATCGTTCCCTGGAAGACCAGTAGTAGTTTCCGATGCACATTTGGAGACAATCTGTAATCTGTGGAGTATCAGAGTGTTGATAAAACACAAAAATTGCATCGGGATAGAATACAACAGTCACTATGCGCACATTCCTCCATGGGAGTAATGTCTCAAACACTCTACAATTTGATCGTTCGCTGGAAGAGCAGTAGTAGTTTCCGAAGCACATCTGGAGGCATTCTGTAATCTGTGGAGTATCAGAGAGTTGATGAAACACAGAAATTCTATCGGGATTGAATGAAACAGTCACCATCCGGACTTTCCTCCATGGGAGTAATGTCTGAAACAGTCTACGCTTTGATCGTTACCGGAAAGACCAGTAGTAGTTTCCGATTAACATCTGGAGGCATTCTGTAATCTGTGGACTATCAGAGTGTTGATGAAACACAGATTGCATTGGGATTGAATACAACAGTAACCATGCACAATTTCCTCCATGGCAGTAATGTCTCAAACAGTCTACGCTTTGATCGTTCCCTGGAAGACCAGTAGTAGTTTCAGATGCCCATCTGAAGGCATTCTGTAATCTGTGGAGTATCAGAGAGTTGATGAAACACAGAAATTGTATCGGGATTGAATAAAACAGTCACCATCCGCACTTTCCTCCGTGGGAGTAATGTCTGAAACAGTCTACGCTTTGATCGTTCCCGGGAAGACCAGTAGTAGTTTCCGATTAACATCTGGAGGCATTCTGTAATCTGTGGACTATCAGAGTGTTGATGAAACATAGAAATTGAATCGGGATTGAATACAACAATCACCATGAGCACATTCCTCCATAAAAGTAATGTCTCAAACAGTCTACGCTTTGATCGTTCAGTGGAAGGCCAGTAGTAGTTTCAACTTCACATCTGGAGGCATTCTGTAATCTGTGGAGTATCAGAGTGTTGATGAAACACAGAAATTGCATCGGGATTGAATACAACAGTCACCATGCGCACTTTCCTCCATGGGAGTAATGTCTCAAAGAGTTTACGCTTTGATCGTTCCCTGGAAGACCAGTAGTAGTTTCCGATGCACATTTGGAGGCATTCTGTAATCTGTGGAGTATCAGAGTGTTGATAAAACACAAAAATTGCATCGGGATTGAATACAACAGTCACTATGCGCACATTCCTCCATGGGAGTAATGTCTCAAACACTCTACAATTTGATCGTTCGCTGGAAGAGCAGTAGTAGTTTCCGATGCACATCTGGAGGCATTCTGTAATCTGTGGACTATCAGAGTGTTGATGAAACACAGAAATTGCATTGGAATTGAATACAACGGTCACCATGCACACTTTCCTCCATGGCAGTAATGTCTCACACAGTCTACGCTTTGATCGTTCCCTGGAAGACCAGTAGTAGTTTCCGATGCCCATCTGGAGGCATTCTGTAATCTGTGGAGTATCAGAGAGTTGATGAAACACAGAAATTGTATCGGGATTGAATGAAACAGTCACCTTCCGCACTTTCCTCCATGGGAGTAATGTCTGAAACAGTCTACGCTTTTATCGTTCCCGGGAAGACCAGTAGTAGTTTCCGATTAATATCTGGAGGCTTTCTGTAATCTGTGGACTATCAGAGTGTTGATGAAACACAGAAATTGCATCGGGATTGAATACAACAGTCACCATGCGCACTTTCCTCCATGGGAGTAATGTCCCAAACAGTCAACGTTTTGATCGTTCCCTGGAAGACCAGTAGTAGTTTCCGATGAACATCTGAAGGGTTTCTAAATTCTGTGGAGTATCAGAGTGTTGATGAAACACAGAAAATGCATCGGGATTGAATACAACAGTCACCATGCGCACTTTCCTCCAAGGGAGTAATGTCTCATACAATCTACGCTTTGATCGTTCCCTGGAAGACCAGTAGTATTTTCCGATGCACTTCTGGTGGCATTCTGTAATGTCTAGACTATCAGAGTGTTGATGAAACACAGTAATTGCCTCGGGATTGAATAAAACAGTCACCATGCGCACTTTCCTCCATGGGAGTAATGTATCTAACAGTCCACGCTATGCTCGTTCCCTGGAAGACCAGTAGTAGTTTCCGATGCACATCTGGAGGCTTTCTGTTCTCTGTGGACTATCAGAGTATTGATGAAACACAGAAATTGCATCGGGATTGAATACAATAGTCACCATGCGCACTTTCCTCCATGGGAGTAATGTCCCAAACAGTCTACGCTTTGATCGTTCCCTGGATTACCAGTAGAAGTTTCCGATTAACATCTGGAAGCATTCTGTAATCTGTGGACTATCAGAGTGTTGATGAAACACAGATTGCATTGGTATTAAATACAACAGTCACCATGCACAATTTCCTCCATGGCAGTAATATCTCAAACAGTTTACGCTTTGATCGTTCCCTGGAAGACCAGTAGTAGTTTCCGATGCCCATCTGGAGGCATTCTGTAATCTGTGGAGTATCAGAGTGTTGATAAAACACAGATATTGCATTGGGATTGAATACAACAGTCACTATGCGCACATTCCTCCATGGGAGTAATGTCTCTAACAGTCTACGCTTTGATCGTTCCCGGGAAGACCAGTAGTAGTTTCCGATGCTCATCTCGTGGCATTCTGTAATCTGTGGACTATCAGAGTGTTGATAAAACACAGAAAATGTATCGGGATTGAATACAACAGTCAGCATGCGCACTTTCGTCCTTGGGAGTAATGTCTCAAAGAGTTTACGCTTTGATCGTTCCCTGGAAGACCAGTAGTAGTTTCCGATGCACATTTGGAGACAATCTGTAATCTGTGGAGTATCAGAGTGTTGATAAAACACAAAAATTGCATCGGGATAGAATACAACAGTCACTATGCGCACATTCCTCCATGGGAGTAATGTCTCAAACACTCTACAATTTGATCGTTCGCTGGAAGAGCAGTAGTAGTTTCCGAAGCACATCTGGAGGCATTCTGTAATCTGTGGAGTATCAGAGAGTTGATGAAACACAGAAATTCTATCGGGATTGAATGAAACAGTCACCATCCGGACTTTCCTCCATGGGAGTAATGTCTGAAACAGTCTACGCTTTGATCGTTCCCGGAAAGACCAGTAGTAGTTTCCGATTAACATCTGGAGGCATTCTGTAATCTGTGGACTATCAGAGTGTTGATGAAACACAGATTGCATTGGGATTGAATACAACAGTAACCATGCACAATTTCCTCCATGGCAGTAATGTCTCAAACAGTCTACGCTTTGATCGTTCCCTGGAAGACCAGTAGTAGTTTCAGATGCCCATCTGAAGGCATTCTGTAATCTGTGGAGTATCAGAGAGTTGATGAAACACAGAAATTGTATCGGGATTGAATAAAACAGTCACCATCCGCACTTTCCTCCGTGGGAGTAATGTCTGAAACAGTCTACGCTTTGATCGTTCCCGGGAAGACCAGTAGTAGTTTCCGATTAACATCTGGAGGCATTCTGTAATCTGTGGACTATCAGAGTGTTGATGAAACATAGAAATTGAATCGGGATTGAATACAACAATCACCATGAGCACATTCCTCCATAAAAGTAATGTCTCAAACAGTCTACGCTTTGATCGTTCAGTGGAAGGCCAGTAGTAGTTTCAACTTCACATCTGGAGGCATTCTGTAATCTGTGGAGTATCAGAGTGTTGATGAAACACAGAAATTGCATCGGGATTGAATACAACAGTCACCATGCGCACTTTCCTCCATGGGAGTAATATCTCAAACAGTCTACACTTTGATCGTTCCCGGGAAGACCAGTAGTAGTTTCCGATGCATATCTCGTGGCTTTCTGTAATCTGTGGACTATCAGAGTGTTGATGAAACACACAAAATGCATCGGGATTGAATACAACAGTCACCATGCGCACTTTCCTACATGGGAGTAATGTCTCAAAGAGTTTACGCTTTGATCGTTCCCTGGAAGGCCAGTAGTAGTTTCCGATGCACATTTGGAGGCAGTCTGTAATCTGTGGAGTATCAGAGTGTTGATAAAATACAGAAATTGCATCGGGATTGAATACAACAGTCACTATGCGCACATTCCTCCATGGGAGTAATGTCTCAAACACTCTACAATTTGATCGTTCCCTGGAAGACCAGTAGAAGTTTCCGATTAACATCTGGAGGCATTCTGTATTCTGTGGAGCATCAGAGTGTTGATAAAAAACAGATATTGCATTGGGATTGAATACAACAGTCACTATGCGCACATTACTCCATGGGAGTAATGTCTCTAACAGTCTACGCTTTGATCGTTCCCGGGAAGACCAGTAGTAGTTTCCGATGCACATCTCGTGGCATTCTGTAACCTGTGGACTATCAGAGTGTTGATAAAACACAGAAAATGCATCGGGATTGAATACAACAGTCAGCATGCGCACTTTCGTCCATGGGAGTAATGTCTCAAAGAGTTTACGCTTTGATCGTTCCCTGGAAGACCAGTAGTAGTTTCCGATGCACATTTGGAGGCATTCTGTAATCTGTGGAGTATCAGAGTGTTGATAAAACACAAAAATTGCATCGGGATTGAATACAACAGTCACTATGCGCACATTCCTCCATGGGAGTAATGTCTCAAACACTCTACAATTTGATCGTTCGCTGGAAGAGCAGTAGTAGTTTCCGATGCACATCTGGAGGCATTCTGTAATCTGTGGACTATCAGAGTGTTGATGAAACACAGAAATTGCATTGGAATTGAATACAACGGTCACCATGCACACTTTCCTCCATGGCAGTAATGTCTCACACAGTCTACGCTTTGATCGTTCCCTGGAAGACCAGTAGTAGTTTCCGATGCCCATCTGGAGGCATTCTGTAATCTGTGGAGTATCAGAGAGTTGATGAAACACAGAAATTGTATCGGGATTGAATGAAACAGTCACCTTCCGCACTTTCCTCCATGGGAGTAATGTCTGAAACAGTCTACGCTTTTATCGTTCCCGGGAAGACCAGTAGTAGTTTCCGATTAATATCTGGAGGCATTCTGTAATCTGTGGACTATCAGAGTGTTGATGAAACACAGAAATTGCATCGGGATTGAATACAACAGTCACCATGCGCACTTTCCTCCATGGGAGTAATGTCCCAAACAGTCAACGTTTTGATCGTTCCCTGGAAGACCAGTAGTAGTTTCCGATGAACATCTGAAGGGTTTCTAAATTCTGTGGAGTATCAGAGTGTTGATGAAACACAGAAAATGCATCGGGATTGAATACAACAGTCACCATGCGCACTTTCCTCCAAGGGAGTAATGTCTCATACAATCTACGCTTTGATCGTTCCCTGGAAGACCAGTAGTATTTTCCGATGCACTTCTGGTGGCATTCTGTAATGTCTAGACTATCAGAGTGTTGATGAAACACAGTAATTGCCTCGGGATTGAATAAAACAGTCACCATGCGCACTTTCCTCCATGGGAGTAATGTATCTAACAGTCCACGCTATGCTCGTTCCCTGGAAGACCAGTAGTAGTTTCCGATGCACATCTGGAGGCTTTCTGTTCTCTGTGGACTATCAGAGTATTGACGAAACACAGAAATTCCATCGGGATTGCATACAACAGGCACCATGCGCTGTTTCTTCCATAAAAGCAATGTCTCAAACGGTCTACGCTTTATTCGTTCCCTGGAAGACAAGTAGTAGTTTCCGATGCACATCTGGAGGCATTCAGTAATCTGTGGAGTATCAGAGGGTTGATGAATCACAGAAATTGCATCAGGATTGAATAAAACAGTCACCATCCGCACTTTCCTCCGTGGGTGTAATGTCTGAAACAGTCTACACCTTGATCGTTCCCAGGGAAGACCAGTAGTAGTTTCCGATGCACATCTCGATGCATTCTGTAATCTGTGGACTATCAGAGTGTTGATGAAACATAGAAATTGTATCGGGATTGAATACAACACTCACCATGTGCACCTTCCTCCTTTTGAGTAATGTCTCAAACAGTGTACGCTTTGATCGTTCCCTGGAAGACCAGTAGTAGTTTCCGATGCACATCTGGAAGCATTCTGTAATCTGTGGACTATCAGAGTGTTGATGAAACACAGAAATTGCTTCGGGATTGAATACAACAGTCACAATGCGCACTTTCCCCCATAGGAGTAATTCTCAAGCAGTCTACGCATTGATCGTTCCCTGGAAGACCAGTAGTATTTCCTATGCACATCTGGTGGCATTCTGTAATCTGTGGACTATCAGAGTATTGATGAAACACAGAAATTGCATCGGGATTGAATACAATAGTCACCATGCGCACTTTCCTCCATGGGAGTAATGTCCCAAACAGTCTACGCTTTGATCGTTCCCTGGATAACCAGTAGAAGTTTCCGATTAACATCTGGAGGCATTCTGTAATCTGTGGACTATCAGAGTGTTGATGAAACACAGATTGCATTGGGATTAAATACAACAGTCACCATGCACAATTTCCTCCATGGCAGTAATGTCTCAAACAGTCTACGCTTTGATCGTTCCCTGGAAGACCAGTAGTAGTTTCCGATGCCCATCTGGAGGCATTCTGTAATCTGTGGAGTATCAGAGTGTTGATGAAACACAGAAATTGTATCGGGATTGAATAAAACAGTCACCATCCGCACTTTCCTCCATGGGCGTAATGTCTGAAACAGTCTACGCTTTGATCGTTCCTGGGAAGACCACTAGTAGTTTCCGACTAACATCTGGAGGCATTCTGTAATCTGTGGACTATCAGAGTGTTGATGAAACACAGAAATTGCATCGGGATTGAATACAACAGTCACCATGCGCACTTTCCTCCATGGGAGTAATGTCCCAAACAGTCAACGTTTTGATCGTTCCCTGGAAGACCAGTAGTAGTTTCCGATGAACATCTGAAGGCTTTCTGTAATCTGTGGAGTATCAGAGTGTTGATGAAACACAGAAAATGCATCGGGATTGAATACAACAGTCACCATGCGCACTTCCCTCCAAGGGAGTAATTTCTCAAAAAATCTACGCTTTGATTGTTCCCTGGAAGACCAGTAGTAGTTTCCGATGCACTTCTGGTGGCATTCTGTAATGTCTAGACTATCAGAGTGTTGATGAAACACAGTCATCGCCTCGGGATTGAATAAAACAGTCACCATGCTCAGTTTCCTCTATGGGAGTAATGTCTCAAGCAGTCTACGCTTTGATCGTTCCCGGAAAGACCAGTATTACTTTCCGATGCACATCTGGAGGCATTCTGTAATCTGTGGACTATCAGAGTGTTGATGAAACACAGAAATTCCATCGGGATTGCATACAACAGTCACCATGCGCTGTTTCTTCCATAAAAGCAATGTCTCAAATGGTGTACGCTTTATTCGTTCCCTGGAAGACAAGTAGTAGTTTCCGATGCACATCTGGAGGCATTCTGTAATCTGTGGAGTATCAGAGGGTTGATGAAACACAGAAATTGCATCAGGATTGAATAAAACAGTCACCATCCGCACTTTCCTCCATGGGTGTAATGTCTGAAACAGTCTACACTTTGATCGTTCCCACTGAAGACCAGTAGTAGTTTTTGATTATCATCTGGAGGCATTCTGTAATCTGTGGACTTTCAGAGTGTTGATGCAACACAGAAATTGCATCGGGATTGAATACAACAGTCACCATGCGCACTTTCCTCCATAGGAGTAATGTTCCAAACAGTCTACGATTTGATCGTTCCCTGGAAGACCAGTAGTAGTATCCGATGCACATCTGGATGCATTCTGTAATCTGTGGACTATCAGAGTGTTGATGAAACATAGAGATTGTATCGGGATTGAATACAACACTCACCATGTGCACCTTCCTCCATTTGAGTAATGTCTCAAACAGTCTACGCTTTGATCGTTCCCTGGAAGACCAGTAGTAGTTTCCGATGCACATCTGGAGGCATTCTGTAATCTGTGGAGTATCAGAGAGTTGATGAAACACAGAAATTGCATCAGGATTGAATAAAACAGTCACCATCCGCACTTTCCTCCATGGGTGTAATGTCTGATACAGTCTACGCTTTGATCGTTCCCTGGAAGACCAGTAGTAGTTTCCGATTAACATCTGTAGGCATTCTGTAATCTGTGGACTTTCAGAGTGTTGATGCAACACAGAAATTGCATCGGGATTGAATACAACAGTCACCATGCGCACTTTCCTCCATGGGTATAATGTCTGAAACAGTCTACGCTTTGATCGTTCCCTGGAAGACCAGTAGTAGTTTCCGATTAACATCTGTTGGCATTCTGTAATCTGTGGACTTTCAGAGTGTTGATGCAACACAGAAATTGCATCGGGATTGAATACAACAGTCACCATGCGCACTTTCCTCCATAGGAGTAATGTCCCAAACAGTCTACGCTTTGATCGTTCCCTGGAAGACCAATAGTAGTTTCCGATGCACATCTGGATGCATTCTGTAATCTGTGGACTATCAGAGTTTTGATGAAACACAGATTGCATTGGGATTAAATACAACAGTCACCATGCGCACTTTCCTCCATAGGAGTAATGTCCCAAACAGTCTACGCTTTGATCGTTCCCTGGAAGACCAATAGTAGTTTCCGATGCACATCTGGATGCATTCTGTAATCTGTGGACTATCAGAGTTTTGATGAAACACAGATTGCATTGGGATTAAATACAACAGTCACCATGCACAATTTCCTCCATGGCAGTAATGTCTCAAACAGTCTACGCTTTGATCGTTCCCTGGAAAACCAGTAGTAGTTTCCGATGCCCATCTGGAGGCATTCTGTAATCTGTGGAGTATCAGAGAGTTGATGAAACACAGAAAAGGCATCGGGATTGAATACAACAGTCACCATGCGCACTTTCCTCCAAGGGAGTAATGTCTCAAACAATCTACGCTTTGATCGTTCCCTGGAAGACCAGTAGTAGTTTCCGATGCACTTCTGGTGGCATTCTGTAATGTCTAGACTATCAGAGTGTTGATGAAACACAGTAATTGCATCGGGATTGAATAAAACAGTCACCATGCTCACATTCCTCCATGGGAGTAATGTCTCAAGCAGTCTACGCTTTGATCGTTCCCGGAATGACCAGTAGTAGTTTCCGATGCACATCTTGAGGCATTCTGTAATCTGTGGACTATCAGAGCGTTGATGAAACACAGAAATTCCATCGGGATTGAATACAACAGTCACCATGCGCTGTTTCTTCCATAAAAGCAATGTCTCAAACAGTCTACGCATTATTCGTTCCCTGGAAGACAAGTAGTAGTTTCCGATGCACATCTGGAGGCATTCTGTAATCTGTGGACTATCAGAGTGTTGATGAAACACAGAAATTCCATCGGGATTGCATACAACAGTCACCATGCGCTGTTTCTTCCATAAAAACAATGTCTCAAACAGTCAACGCTTTATTCGTTCCTTGGAAGACAAGTAGTAGTTTCCGATGCACATCTGGAGGCATTCTGTAATCTGTGGAGTATCAGAGAGTTGATGAAACACAGAAATTGCATCGGGATTGAATAAAACAGTCACCATCCGCACTTTCCTCCATGGGTGTAATGTCTGAAACAGTCTACGCTTTGATCGTTCCCTGGAAGACCAGTAGTAGTTTCCGATTAACATCTGTAGGCATTCTGTAATCTGTGGACTTTCAGAGTGTTGATGCAACACAGAAATAGCATCGGGATTGAATACAACAGTCACCATGTGCACTTTCCTCCATAGGAGTAATGTCCCAACAGTCTACGCTTTGATCGTTCCCTGGAAGACCAATAGTAGTTTGCGATGCACATCTGGAGGCATTCTGTAATCTGTGGACTATCAGAGTGTTGATGAAACACAGAAATTGCATCGGGATTGAATACAACAGTCACCATGCACACTTTCCTCCATGGCAGTAATGTCACAAACCGTCTACGCTTTGATCGTTCCCTGGATGACGAGTAGTAGTTTCCGATTAACATCTGGAGGCATTCTGTAATCTGTGGACTATCAGAATGTTGACGAAACACAGATATTGCATCGGGATTGAATACAACATTCTCCATGCGCAGTTTCCTCCATAGGAGTAATGTTTGAAAACAGTCTACGCTTTGATCGTTCCCGGGAAGACCAGTAGTAGTTTCCGATGCACATCTCGTGGCATTCTGTAATCTGTGGACTATCAGAGTGTTGATGGAACACAGAAAATGCATCGGGATTGAATACAACAGTCACCATGTGCACTTTCCTCCATCGGAGTAATGTCTCAAAGAGTTTACGGTTTGATCGTTCCCTGGAAGACCAGTAGTAGTTTCCAATGCACATTTGGAGGCATTCTGTAATCTGTGGAGTATCAGAGTGTTGATAAAACACAGAAATTGCATAGGGGTTGAATACAACAGTCACCATGCTCACATTCCTCCATGGGAGTAATGTCTCAAACAGTCTACAATTTGATCGTTCCCTGGAAGACCAGTAGAAGTTTCCGATGCACATCTGGAGGCATTCTGTAATCTGTGGACTATCAGAGTGTTGATGAAACACAGAAATTGCATCGGGATTGAATACAACAGTCACCATGCACACTTTCCTCCATGGCAGTAATGTCACAAACCGTCTACGCTTTGATCGTTCCCTGGAAGACCAGTAGTAGTTTCCGATATCCATCTGGAGGCATTTTGTAATCTGTGGAGTATCAGAGAGTTGATGAAACACAGAAATTGTATCGGGATTGAATAAAACAGTCACCATCCGCACTTTCCTCCATGGGAGTAATGTCTCAAACAGTCTACGCTTTGATCGTTCCCGGGAAGACCAGTAGTAGTTTCCGATTAACATCTGGAGGCATTCTGTAATCTGTGGACTATCAAAGTGTTGATGAAACACAGAAATTGCATCGGGATTGAATACAACAGTCACCATGCGCACTTTCCTCCATGGGAGTAATGTCCCAAACAGTCTACGTTTTGATCGTTCCCTGGAAGACCAGTAGTAGTTTCCGATGCACATCTGGAGCCATTCTGATATCTGTGGACTATCAGAGTGTTGATGAAACACAGAAATTGTATCGGGATTGAATACAACAGTCACCATCCGCACTTTCCTCCATGGGTGTAATGTCTGAAACAGTCTACGCTTTGATCGTTCCCTGGAAGACCAGTAGTAGTTTCCGATTAACATCTCTAGGCATTCTGTAATCTGTGGACTTTCAGAGTGTTGATGCAACACAGAAATTGCATCGGGATTGAATACAACAGTCACCATGCGCACTTTCCTCCATGGGTATAATGTCTGAAACAGTCTACGCTTTGATCGTTCCCTGGAAGACCAGTAGTAGTTTCCGATTAACATCTGTAGGCATTCTGTAATCTGTGGACTTTCAGAGTGTTGATGCAACACAGAAATTGCATCGGGATTGAATACAACAGTCACCATGCGCACTTTCCTCCATAGGAGTAATGTCCCAAACAGTCTACGCTTTGATCGTTCCCTGGAAGACCAATAGTAGTTTCCGATGCACATCTGGATGCATTCTGTAATCTGTGGACTATCAGAGTTTTGATGAAACACAGATTGCATTGGGATTAAATACAACAGTCACCATGCACAATTTCCTCCATGGCAGTAATGTCTCAAACAGTCTACGCTTTGATCGTTCCCTGGAAAACCAGTAGTAGTTTCCGATGCCCATCTGGAGGCATTCTGTAATCTGTGGAGTATCAGAGAGTTGATGAAACACAGAAATTGTATCGGGATTGAATAAAAAAGTCACCATGCGCACGTTCCTCCATGGGAGTAATGTCCCAAACAGTCAACGTTTTGATCGTTCACTGGAAGACCAGTAGTAGTTTCCGATGCACTTCTGGTGGCATTCTGTAATATGTGGACTATCAGAGTATTGATGAAACACAGAAAAGGCATCGGGATTGAATACAACAGTCACCATGCGCACTTTCCTATAAGGGAGTAATGTCTCAAACAATCTACGCTTTGATCGTTCCCTGGAAGACCAGTAGTAGTTTCCGATGCACTTCTGGTGGCATTCTGTAATGTCTAGACTATCAGAGTGTTGATGAAACACAGTAAATGCATCGGGATTGAATAAATCAGTCACCATGCTCACATTCCTCCATGGGAGTAATGTCTCAAGCAGTCTACGCTTTGATCGTTCCCGGAATGACCAGTAGTAGTTTCCGATGCACATCTTGAGGCATTCTGTAATCTGTGGACTATCAGAGCGTTGATGAAACACAGAAATTCCATCGGGATTGAATACAACAGTCACCATGCGCTGTTTCTTCCATAAAAGCAATGTCTCAAACAGTCTACGCATTATTCGTTCCCTGGAAGACAAGTAGTAGTTTCCGATGCACATCTGGAGGCATTCTGTAATCTGTGGACTATCAGAGTGTTGATGAAACACAGAAATTCCATCGGGATTGCATACAACAGTCACCATGCGCTGTTTCTTCCATAAAAACAATGTCTCAAACAGTCTACGCTTTATTCGTTCCTTGGAAGACAAGTAGTAGTTTCCGATGCACATCTGGAGGCATTCTGTAATCTGTGGAGTATCAGAGAGTTGATGAAACACAGAAATTGCATCGGGATTGAATAAAACAGTCACCATCCGCACTTTCCTCCATGGGTGTAATGTCTGAAACAGTCTACGCTTTGATCGTTCCCTGGAAGACCAGTAGTAGTTTCCGATTAACATCTGTAGGCATTCTGTAATCTGTGGACTTTCAAAGTGTTGATGCAACACAGAAATTGCATCGGGATTGAATACAACAGTCACCATGCGCACTTTCCTCCATAGGAGTAATGTCCCAACAGTCTACGCTTTGATCGTTCCCTGGAAGACCAATAGTAGTTTGCGATGCACATCTGGAGGCATTCTGTAATCTGTGGACTATCAGAGTGTTGATGAAACACAGAAATTGCATCGGGATTGAATACAACAGTCACCATGCACACTTTCCTCCATGGCAGTAATGTCACAAACCGTCTACGCTTTGATCGTTCCCTGGATGACGAGTAGTAGTTTCCGATTAACATCTGGAGGCATTCTGTAATCTGTGGACTATCAGAATGTTGACGAAACACAGATATTGCATCGGGATTGAATACAACATTCTCCATGCGCAGTTTCCTCCATAGGAGTAATGTTTGAAAACAGTCTACGCTTTGATCGTTCCCGGGAAGACCAGTAGTAGTTTCCGATGCACATCTCGTGGCATTCTGTAATCTGTGGACTATCAGAGTGTTGATAAAACACAGAAATTGCATAGGGGTTGAATACAACAGTCACCATGCTCACATTCCTCCATGGGAGTAATGTCTCAAACAGTCTACAATTTGATCGTTCCCTGGAAGACCAGTAGAAGTTTCCGATGCACAGCTGGAGGCATTCTGTAATCTGTGGACTATCAGAGTGTTGATGAAACACAGAAATTGCATCGGGATTGAATACAACAGTCACCATGCGCACTTTCCTCCATGGGAGTAATGTCCCAAACAGTCTACGTTTTGATCGTTCCCTGGAAGACCAGTAGTAGTTTCCGATGCACATCTGGAGCCATTCTGATATCTGTGGACTATCAGAGTGTTGATGAAACACAGAAATTGTATCGGGATTGAATACAACAGTCACCATCCGCACTTTCCTCCATGGGTGTAATGTCTGAAACAGTCTACGCTTTGATCGTTCCCTGGAAGACCAGTAGTAGTTTCCGATTAACATCTGTAGGCATTCTGTAATCTGTGGACTTTCAGAGTGTTGATGCAACACAGAAATTGCATCGGGATTGAATACAACAGTCACCATGCGCACTTTCCTCCATGGGTATAATGTCTGAAACAGTCTACGCTTTGATCGTTCCCTGGAAGGCCAGTAGTAGTTTCCGATTAACATCTGTAGGCATTCTGTAATCTGTGGACTTTCAGAGTGTTGATGCAACACAGAAATTGCATCGGGATTGAATACAACAGTCACCATGCGCACTTTCCTCCATAGGAGTAATGTCCCAAACAGTCTACGCTTTGATCGTTCCCTGGAAGACCAATAGTAGTTTCCGATGCACATCTGGATGCATTCTGTAATCTGTGGACTATCAGAGTTTTGATGAAACACAGATTGCATTGGGATTAAATACAACAGTCACCATGCACAATTTCCTCCATGGCAGTAATGTCTCAAACAGTCTACGCTTTGATCGTTCCCTGGAAAACCAGTAGTAGTTTCCGATGCCCATCTGGAGGCATTCTGTAATCTGTGGAGTATCAGAGAGTTGATGAAACACAGAAATTGTATCGGGATTGAATAAAAAAGTCACCATGCGCACGTTCCTCCATGGGAGTAATGTCCCAAACAGTCAACGTTTTGATCGTTCACTGGAAGACCAGTAGTAGTTTCCGATGCACTTCTGGTGGCATTCTGTAATATGTGGACTATCAGAGTATTGATGAAACACAGAAAAGGCATCGGGATTGAATACAACAGTCACCATGCGCACTTTCCTCCAAGGGAGTAATGTCTCAAACAATCTACGCTTTGATCGTTCCCTGGAAGACCAGTAGTAGTTTCCGATGCACTTCTGGTGGCATTCTGTAATGTCTAGACTATCAGAGTGTTGATGAAACACAGTAATTGCATCGGGATTGAATAAAACAGTCACCATGCTCACATTCCTCCATGGGAGTAATGTCTCAAGCAGTCTACGCTTTGATCGTTCCCGGAATGACCAGTAGTAGTTTTCGATGCACATCTTGAGGCATTCTGTAATCTGTGGACTATCAGAGCGTTGATGAAACACAGAAATTCCATCGGGATTGAATACAACAGTCACCATGCGCTGTTTCTTCCATAAAAGCAATGTCTCAAACAGTCTACGCATTATTCGTTCCCTGGAAGACAAGTAGTAGTTTCCGATGCACATCTGGAGGCATTCTGTAATCTGTGGACTATCAGAGTGTTGATGAAACACAGAAATTCCATCGGGATTGCATACAACAGTCACCATGCGCTGTTTCTTCCATAAAAACAATGTCTCAAACAGTCTACGCTTTATTCGTTCCTTGGAAGACAAGTAGTAGTTTCCGATGCACATCTGTAGGCATTCTGTAATCTGTGGACTTTCAGAGTGTTGATGCAACACAGAAATTGCATCGGGATTGAATACAACAGTCACCATGCGCACTTTCCTCCATAGGAGTAATGTCCCAACAGTCTACGCTTTGATCGTTCCCTGGAAGACCAATAGTAGTTTGCGATGCACATCTGGAGGCATTCTGTAATCTGTGGACTATCAGAGTGTTGATGAAACACAGAAATTGCATCGGGATTGAATACAACAGTCACCATGCACACTTTCCTCCATGGCAGTAATGTCACAAACCGTCTACGCTTTGATCGTTCCCTGGATGACGAGTAGTAGTTTCCGATTAACATCTGGAGGCATTCTGTAATCTGTGGACTATCAGAATGTTGACGAAACACAGATATTGCATCGGGATTGAATACAACATTCTCCATGCGCAGTTTCCTCCATAGGAGTAATGTTTGAAAACAGTCTACGCTTTGATCGTTCCCGGGAAGACCAGTAGTAGTTTCCGATGCACATCTCGTGGCATTCTGTAATCTGTGGACTATCAGAGTGTTGATGGAACACAGAAAATGCATCGGGATTGAATACAACAGTCACCATGTGCACTTTCCTCCATCGGAGTAATGTCTCAAAGAGTTTATGGTTTGATCGTTCCCTGGAAGACCAGTAGTAGTTTCCAATGCACATTTGGAGGCATTCTGTAATCTGTGGAGTATCAGAGTGTTGATAAAACACAGAAATTGCATAGGGGTTGAATACAACAGTCACCATGCTCACATTCCTCCATGGGAGTAATGTCTCAAACAGTCTACAATTTGATCGTTCCCTGGAAGACCAGTAGAAGTTTCCGATGCACATCTGGAGGCATTCTGTAATCTGTGGACTATCAGAGTGTTGATGAAACACAGAAATTGCATCGGGATTGAATACAACAGTCACCATGCACACTTTCCTCCATGGCAGTAATGTCACAAACCGTCTACGCTTTGATCGTTCCCTGGAAGACCAGTAGTAGTTTCCGATATCCATCTGGAGGCATTTTGTAATCTGTGGAGTATCAGAGAGTTGATGAAACACAGAAATTGTATCGGGATTGAATAAAACAGTCACCATCCGCACTTTCCTCCATGGGAGTAATGTCTCAAACAGTCTACGCTTTGATCGTTCCCGGGAAGACCAGTAGTAGTTTCCGATTAACATCTGGAGGCATTCTGTAATCTGTGGACTATCAAAGTGTTGATGAAACACAGAAATTGCATCGGGATTGAATACAACAGTCACCATGCGCACTTTCCTCCGTGGGAGTAATGTCCCAAACAGTCTACGTTTTGATCGTTCCCTGGAAGACCAGTAGTAGTTTCCGATGCACATCTGGAGCCATTCTGATATCTGTGGACTATCAGAGTGTTGATGAAACACAGAAATTGTATCGGGATTGAATACAACAGTCACCATGCGCACTTTCCTCCCTGGGAGTAATGTCTCAAACACTCTACAATTTGATCGTTCTCTGGAAGACCAGTAGTAGTTTCCGATGCACATCTGGAGGCATTCTGTAATCTGTGGAGTATCAGAGTGTTGATGAAACACAGAAAATGCATCGGTATTGAATACAACAGTCACCATGCGCACTTTCCTCCACGGGAGTAATGTCTCAAACAATCTAGGCTTTGATCGTTCCCTGGAAGACCAGGAGTAGTTTCCGATGCACTTCTGGTGGCATTCTGTAATGTCTAGACTATCAGAGTGTTGATGAAACACAGTAATTGCATCGGGATTGAATAAAACAGTCACCATGCTCACTTTCGTCCACGGGAGTAATGTCTCTAACAGTCTACGCTTTGATCGTTCCCTGGAAGACCAGTAGTAGTTTCCGATGAACATCTGGAGGCTTTATGTAATCTGTGGACTATCAGAGTGTTGATGAAACACAGAAATTGTATCGGGATTGAATACAACAGTCACCATGCGCACTTTCCTCCCTGGGAGTAATGTCTCAAACACTCTACAATTTGATCGTTCTCTGGAAGACCAGTAGTAGTTTCCGATGCACATCTGGAGGCATTCTGTAATCTGTGGAGTATCAGAGTGTTGATGAAACAAAGAAAATGCATCGGGATTGAATACAACAGGCACTATGCGCACTTTCCTCCACGGGAGTAATGTCTCAAACAATCTACGCTTTGATCGTTCCCTGGAAGACCAGGAGTAGTTTCCGATGCACTTCTGGTGGCATTCTGTAATGTCTAGACTATCAGAGTGTTGATGAAACACAGTAATTGCATCGGGATTGAATAAAACAGTCACCATGCTCACTTTCCTCCATGGGTGTAATGTCTCTAACAGTCTACGCTTTCATCGTTCCCTGGAAGACCAGTAGTAGTTTCCGATGAACATCTGGAGGCTTTATGTAATCTGTGGACTATCAGAGTGTTGATGAAACACAGAAATTGAATCGGTGTTTGATACAACATTCTCCATGCGCTGTTTCCTCCATGGGAGTAATGTCTCAAACAGTCTACGCTTTGATCGTTCCCTGGAAGACCAGTAGTAGTTTCCGATGAACATCCTTAGGCTTTCTGTAATCAGTGGACTATCAGAGTGTTGATGAAACACAGAAATTGCATCGGGATTGAATACAACAGTCACCATGCGTACATTCCTCCATAAAAGTTATGTCTCAAACAGTCTACGCTTTGATCGTTTCCTGGAAGACCAGTAGTAGTTTCCGATGCACATCTGGAGGCATTATGTAATCTGTGGACTATCAGAGTCTTGATGAAACACAGAAATTGCATCGGGATTGAATACAACAGTCACCATGGGCTGTTTCTTCCATAAAAGCAATGTCTCAAACAGTCATCGCTTTATTCGTTCCCTGGAAGCCCAGTAGTAGTTTCCGATGCACATCTGGAGGCATTCTGTAATCTGTGGAGTATCAGAGACTTGATGAAACACAGAAATTGCATCGGGATTGAATAAAACAGTCACCATCCGCAATTTCCTCCATGGGTGTAATGTCTGAAACAGTCTACGCTTTGATCGTTCCCTGGAAGACCAGTAGTAGTTTCCGATGCACATCTGGAGGCATTCTTTAATCTGTGGACTATCAGAGTGTTGATAAAACACAGAAATTGTATCACTGTTGAATACGACACTCACCATGTGCATCTTCCTCCATGGGAGTAATGTCTCAAACAGTCTACGCTTTGTTCGTTCCCTGGAAGACCAGTAGTAGTTTACGATGCACATCTGGAGGCATTCTGTAATCTGTCGACTATCATTGTGTTGATGAAACACAGAAATTGCATCGGGATTGAATACAACAGTCACAATGCGCACTTTCCTCCATAGGAGTAATTCTCAAGCAGTCTAAGCATTGATCGTTCGCTGGAAGACCAGTAGTATTTCCTATGCACATCTGGTGGCATTCTGAAATCTATGGACTATCAGAGTATTGATGAAACTCAGAAATTGCATCGGGATTGAATACAACAGTCACCATGCGCACTTTCCTCCACGGGAGGTATGACTCAACCAGTCTGCGGTTTGATCGTTCCCTGGAAGACCAGTAGTAGTTTCCGATGCACATCTGGTGGCATTCTGTAATCTGTTCACTATCAGAGAGTTGATGAAACACAGAAATTGCATCGGGATTGAATACAACAGTCACCATGCACACTTTCCTCCATGGCAGTAATGTCACAAACCGTCTACGCTTTGATCGTTCCCTGGAAGACCAGTAGTAGTTTCCGATATCCATCTGGAGGCATTTTGTAATCTGTGGAGTATCAGAGAGTTGATGAAACACAGAAATTGTATCGGGATTGAATAAAACAGTCACCATCCGCACTTTCCTCCATGGGAGTAATGTCTCAAACAGTCTACGCTTTGATCGTTCCCGGGAAGACCAGTAGTAGTTTCCGATTAACATCTGGAGGCATTCTGTAATCTGTGGACTATCAAAGTGTTGATGAAACACAGAAATTGCATCGGGATTGAATACAACAGTCACCATGCGCACTTTCCTCCATGGGAGTAATGTCCCAAACAGTCTACGTTTTGATCGTTCCCTGGAAGACCAGTAGTAGTTTCCGATGCACATCTGGAGCCATTCTGATATCTGTGGACTATCAGAGTGTTGATGAAACACAGAAATTGTATCGGGATTGAATACAACAGTCACCATGCGCACTTTCCTCCCTGGGAGTAATGTCTCAAACACTCTACAATTTGATCGTTCTCTGGAAGACCAGTAGTAGTTTCCGATGCACATCTGGAGGCATTCTGTAATCTGTGGAGTATCAGAGTGTTGATGAAACACAGAAAATGCATCGGTATTGAATACAACAGTCACCATGCGCACTTTCCTCCACGGGAGTAATGTCTCAAACAATCTAGGCTTTGATCGTTCCCTGGAAGACCAGGAGTAGTTTCCGATGCACTTCTGGTGGCATTCTGTAATGTCTAGACTATCAGAGTGTTGATGAAACACAGTAATTGCATCGGGATTGAATAAAACAGTCACCATGCTCACTTTCGTCCACGGGAGTAATGTCTCTAACAGTCTACGCTTTGATCGTTCCCTGGAAGACCAGTAGTAGTTTCCGATGAACATCTGGAGGCTTTATGTAATCTGTGGACTATCAGAGTGTTGATGAAACACAGAAATTGTATCGGGATTGAATACAACAGTCACCATGCGCACTTTCCTCCCTGGGAGTAATGTCTCAAACACTCTACAATTTGATCGTTCTCTGGAAGACCAGTAGTAGTTTCCGATGCACATCTGGAGGCATTCTGTAATCTGTGGAGTATCAGAGTGTTGATGAAACAAAGAAAATGCATCGGGATTAAATACAACAGGCACTATGCGCACTTTCCTCCACGGGAGTAATGTCTCAAACAATCTACGCTTTGATCGTTCCCTGGAAGACCAGGAGTAGTTTCCGATGCACTTCTGGTGGCATTCTGTAATGTCTAGACTATCAGAGTGTTGATGAAACACAGTAATTGCATCGGGATTGAATAAAACAGTCACCATGCTCACTTTCCTCCATGGGTGTAATGTCTCTAACAGTCTACGCTTTCATCGTTCCCTGGAAGACCAGTAGTAGTTTCCGATGAACATCTGGAGGCTTTATGTAATCTGTGGACTATCAGAGTGTTGATGAAACACAGAAATTGAATCGGTGTTTGATACAACATTCTCCATGCGCTGTTTCCTCCATGGGAGTAATGTCTCAAACAGTCTACGCTTTGATCGTTCCCTGGAAGACCAGTAGTAGTTTCCGATGAACATCCTTAGGCTTTCTGTAATCTGTGGACTATCAGAGTGTTGATGAAACACAGAAATTGCATCGGGATTGAATACAACAGTCACCATGCGTACATTCCTCCATAAAAGTTATGTCTCAAACAGTCTACGTTTTGATCGTTTCCTGGAAGACCAGTAGTAGTTTCCGATGCACATCTGGAGGCATTATGTAATCTGTGGACTATCAGAGTCTTGATGAAACACAGAAATTGCATCGGGATTGAATACAACAGTCACCATGGGCTGTTTCTTCCATAAAAGCAATGTCTCAAACAGTCATCGCTTTATTCGTTCCCTGGAAGCCCAGTAGTAGTTTCCGATGCACATCTGGAGGCATTCTGTAATCTGTGGAGTATCAGAGACTTGATGAAACACAGAAATTGCATCGGGATTGAATAAAACAGTCACCATCCGCAATTTCCTCCATGGGTGTAATGTCTGAAACAGTCTACGATTTGATCGTTCCCTGGAAGACCAGTAGTAGTTTCCGATGCACATCTGGAGGCATTCTTTAATCTGTGGACTATCAGAGTGTTGATAAAACACAGAAATTGTATCACTGTTGAATACGACACTCACCATGTGCATCTTCCTCCATGGGAGTAATGTCTCAAACAGTCTACGCTTTGTTCGTTCCCTGGAAGACCAGTAGTAGTTTCCGATGCACATCTGGAGGCATTCTGTAATCTGTCGACTATCATTGTGTTGATGAAACACAGAAATTGCATCGGGATTGAATACAACAGTCACAATGCGCACTTTCCTCCATAGGAGTAATTCTCAAGCAGTCTAAGCATTGATCGTTCGCTGGAAGACCAGTAGTATTTCCTATGCACATCTGGTGGCATTCTGAAATCTATGGACTATCAGAGTATTGATGAAACTCAGAAATTGCATCGGGATTGAATACAACAGTCACCATGCGCACTTTCCTCCACGGGAGGTATGACTCAAACAGTCTGCGGTTTGATCGTTCCCTGGAAGACCAGTAGTAGTTTCCGATGCACATCTGGTGGCATTCTGTAATCTGTTCACTATCAGAGAGTTGATGAAACACAGAAATTGCATCGGGATTGAATACAACAGTCACCAAGCGCACATTCCTCCACGGGAGGTATGTCTCAAACAGTCTACGCTTTATTCGTTCCCTGGAAGACAAGTAGTAGTTTCCAATGCACATCTGGACGCATTCTGTAATCTGTGGACTATCAGAGTGTTGATGAAACACAGATATTGCATCGGGATTGAATAAAACAGTCACCATCCGCACTTTCCTCCATGGGTGTAATGTCTGAAACAGTCTACGCTTTGATCGTTCCCAGGAAGACCAGTAGTAGTTTCCGATTAACACCTGGAGTCATTCTGTAATCTGTGGACTATCAGAGTGTTGATGCAACACAGAAATTGCATCGGGATTGAATACAACAGTCACCATGCGCACTTTCCTCCATGGGAGTAATGTCCCAAACAGTCTACGCTTTGATCGTTCCCTGGAAGACCAGTAGTAGTTTCCGATGCACATCTGGATGCATTCTGTAATCTGTGGACTATCAGAGTGTTGATGAAACACAAAAATTGTATCGGGATTGAATACAACACTCACTATGTGCACCTTCCTCCATTTGAGTAATGTCTCAAACAGTCTACGCTTTGATCAATCCCTGGAAGACCAGTAGTAGTTTCCAATGCACATCTGGAGGCATTCTGTAATCTGTGGACTATCAGAGTGTTGATCAAACACAGAAATTGCTTCGGGATTGAATACATCAGTCACCATGCGCAATTTCCTCCATGGGAGTAATGTCCCAAAAAGTCTACGTTTTGATCGTTCCCTGGAAGACCAGTAGTAGTTTCCGATGAACATCTGGAGGCTTTATGTAATCTGTGGACTATCAGAGTGTTGATGAAACACAGAAATTGAATCGGTATTTGATACAACATTCTCCATGCGCTGTTTCCTCCATGGGAGTAATGTCTCAAACAGTCTACGCTTTGATCGTTCCCTGGAAGACCAGTAGTAGTTTCCGATGAACATCCTTAGGCTTTCTGTAATCTGTGGACTATCATAGTGTTGATGAAACACAGAAATTGCATCGGGATTGAATACAACAGTCACCATGCGTACATTCCTCCATAAAAGTTATGTCTCAAACAGTCTACACTTTGATCGTTTCCTGGAAGACCAGTAGTAGTTTCCGATGCACATCTGGAGGCATTCTGTAATCTGTGGACTATCAGAGTCTTGATGAAACACAGAAATTGCATCGGGATTGAATACAACAGTCAGCATGGGCTGTTTCTTCCATAAAAGCAATGTCTCAAACAGTCATCGCTTTATTCGTTCCCTGGAAGCCCAGTAGTAGTTTCCGATGCACATCTGGAGGCATTCTGTAATCTGTGGAGTATCAGAGACTTGATGAAACACAGAAATTGCATCGGGATTGAATAAAACAGTCACCATCCGCAATTTCCTCCATGGGTGTAATGTCTGAAACAGTCTACGCTTTGATCGTTCCCTGGAAGACCAGTAGTAGTTTCCGATGCACATCTGGAGGCATTCTTTAATCTGTGGACTATCAGAGTGTTGATAAAACACAGAAATTGTATCACTGTTGAATACGACACTCACAATGTGCATCTTCCTCCATGGGAGTAATGTCTCAAACAGTCTACGCTTTGTTCGTTCCCTGGAAGACCAGTAGTAGTTTCCGATGCACATCTGGAGGCATTCTGTAATCTGTCGACTATCATTGTGTTGATGAAACACAGAAATTGCATCGGGATTGAATACAACAGTCACAATGCGCACTTTCCTCCATAGGAGTAATTCTCAAGCAGTCTAAGCATTGATCGTTCGCTGGAAGACCAGTAGTATTTCCTATGCACATCTGGTGGCATTCTGATATCTATGGACTATCAGAGTATTGATGAAACTCAGAAATTGCATCGGGATTGAATACAACAGTCACCATGCGCACTTTCCTCCACGGGAGGTATGTCTCAAACAGTCTGCGGTTTGATCGTTCCCTGGAAGACCAGTAGTAGTTTCCGATGCACATCTGGTGGCATTCTGTAATCTGTTCACTATCAGAGAGTTGATGAAACACAGAAATTGCATCGGGATTGAATACAACAGTCACCAAGCGCACATTCCTCCACGGGAGGTATGTCTCAAACAGTCTACGCTTTATTCGTTCCCTGGAAGACAAGTAGTAGTTTCCAATGCACATCTGGACGCATTCTGTAATCTGTGGACTATCAGAGTGTTGATGAAACACAGATATTGCATCGGGATTGAATAAAACAGTCACCATCCGCACTTTCCTCCATGGGTGTAATGTCTGAAACAGTCTACGCTTTGATCGTTCCCAGGAAGACCAGTAGTAGTTTCCGATTAACACCTGGAGTCATTCTGTAATCTGTGGACTATCAGAGTGTTGATGCAACACAGAAATTGCATCGGGATTGAATACAACAGTCACCATGCGCACTTTCCTCCATGGGAGTAATGTCACAAACAGTCTACGCTTTGATCGTTCCCTGGAAGACCAGTAGTAGTTTCCGATGCACATCTGGATGCATTCTGTAATCTGTGGACTATCAGAGTGTTGATGAAACACAGAAATTGTATCGGGATTGAATACAACACTCACTATGTGCACCTTCCTCCATTTGAGTAATGTCTCAAACAGTCTACGCTTTGATCAATCCCTGGAAGACCAGTAGTAGTTTCCAATGCACATCTGGAGGCATTCTGTAATCTGTGGACTATCAGAGTGTTGATCAAACACAGAAATTGCTTCGGGATTGAATACAACAGTCACCATGCGCAATTTCCTCCATGGGAGTAATGTCCCAAAAAGTCTACGTTTTGATCGTTCCCTGGAAGACCAGTAGTAGTTTCCGATGAACATCTGGATGCTTTCTGTAATCTGTGGAGTATCAGAGACTTGATGAAACACAGAAATTGCATCGGGATTGAATAAAACAGTCACCATCCGCAATTTCCTCCATGGGTGTAATGTTTGAAACAGTCTACGCTTTGATCGTTCCCTGGAAGACCAGTAGTAGTTTCCGATGCACATCTGGAGGCATTCTTTAATCTGTGGACTATCAGAGTGTTGATAAAACACAGAAATTGTATGACTGTTGAATACGACACTCACCATGTGCATCTTCCACCATGATAGTAATGTCTCAAACAGTCTACGCTTTGTTCGTTCCCTGGAAGACCAGTAGTAGTTTCCGATGCACATCTGGAGGCATTCTGTAATCTGTGGACTATCAGAGTGTTGATGAAACACAGACATTGCATCGGGATTGAATACAACAGTCACAATGCGCACTTACCTCCATAGGAGTAATTCTCAAGCAGTCTAAGCACTGCTCGTTCCCTGGAAGACCAGTAGTATTTCCTATGCACATCTGGTGGCATTCAGAAATCTATGGACTATCAGAGTATTGATGAAACTCAGAATTTGCATCGGGATTGAATACAACAGTCACCATGCGCTCTTTCCTCCACGGGAGGCATGTCTCAAACAGTCTGCGGTTTGATCGTTCCCTGGAAGACCAGTAGTAGTTTCCGATGCACATTTGGTGGCATTCTGTAATCTGTGAACTATCAGAGTGTTGATGAAACACAGAAATTGCATCGGGATTGAATACAACAGTCACCATGCGCACTTTCCTTAACGGTAGTAATGTCTCAAACAGTCAACGATTTGATCGTTCCCTGGAAGACCTGTAGTAGTTTCCGATGAACATCTTTAGACATTCTGTAATCTGTTCACTATCAGAGTGTTGATGAAACACAGAAATTGCATCGGGATTGAATACAACAGTCACCAAGCGCACATTCCTCCACGGGAGGTATGTCTCAAACAGTCTACGCTTTATTCGTTCCCTGGAAGACAAGTAGTAGTTTCCGATGCACATCTGGAGGCATTCTGTAATCTGTGGACTATCAGAGTGTTGATGAAACACAGAAATTGCATCGGGATTGAATAAAACAGTCACCATCCGCACTTTCCTCCATGGGAGTAATGTCTCTAACAGTCTATGCTTTGATCGTTCTTGGGAAGACCAGTAGAAGTTTCCGATTAACATCTGGATGCATTCTGTAATCTGTGGACTATCAGAGTGTTGATTAAACACCGAAATTGCATCGGGATTGAATACAACAGTCACCATGCACGCTTTCCTCCATGGCAGTAATGTCTCAAACAGTCTACACTTTGATCGTTCCCTGGAAGACCAGTAGTACTTTCCGATGCCCATCTGGAGGCATTCTGTAATCTGTGGAGTATCAGAGAGTTTATGAAACACAGAAATTGTATCGGGATTGAATAAAACAGTCACCATCCGCACTTTCCTCCATGGGAGTAATGTCTGAAACAGTCTACGCTTTGATCGTTCCTGGGAAGACCACTAGTAGGTTCCGATTAACATCTGGAGGCATTCTGTAATCTGTGGACTATCAGATTGTTGATGAAACACAGAAATTGCATCGGGATTGAATACAACAGTCACCATGCGCACTTTCCTCCATGGGAGTAATGTCCCAAACAGTCAACGTTTTGATCGTTCCCTGGAAGACCAGTAGTAGTTTCCGATGAACATCTGAAGGCTTTCTGTAATCTGTGGAGTATCAGAGTGTTGATGAAACACATAAAATGCATCGGGATTGAATACAACAGTCACCATGCGCACTTCCCTCCCAGGGAGTAATTTCTCAAACAATCTACGCTTTGATTGTTCCCTGGAAGACCAGTAGTAGTTTCCGATGCACTTCTGGTGGCATTCTGTAATGTCTAGACTATCAGATTGTTGATGAAACACAGTAATTGCCTCGGGATTGAATAAAACAGTCACCATGCTCACTTTCCTCCATGGGAGTAATGTCTCAAGCAGTCTACGCTTTGATCGTTCCCGGAAAGACCAGTATTACTTTCCGATGCACATCTGGAGGCATTCTGTAATCTGTGGACTATCAGAGTGTTGATGAAACACAGAAATTCCATCGGGATTGCATACAACAGTCACCATGCGCTGTTTCTTCCATAAAAGCAATGTCTCAAACGGTCTACGCTTTATTCGTTCCCTGGAAGACAAGTAGTACTTTCCGATGCACATCTGGAGGCATTCTGTAATCTGTGGACTATCAGAGGGTTGATGAAACACAGAAATTACATCGGGATTGAATAAAACAGTCACCATCCGCACTTTCCTCCATGGGTGTAATGTCTGAAACAGTCTACGCTTTGATCGTTCCCAGGGAAGACCAGTAGTAGTTTCCGATTAACATCTGGAGGCATTCTGTAATCTGTGGACTTTCAGAGTGTTGATGCAACACAGAAATTGCATCGGGATTGAATACATCAGTCACCATGCGCACTTTCCTCCATAGGAGTAATGTCCCAAACAGTCTACGATTTGATCGTTCCCTGGAAGACCAGTAGTAGTTTCCGATGCACATCTGGATGCATTCTGTAATCTGTGGACTATCAGAGTGTTGATGAAACATAGAAATTGTATCGAGTTTGAATACAACACTCACCATGTGCACCTTCCTCCATTTGAGTAATGTCTCAAACAGTCTACGCTTTGATCGTTCCCTGGAAGACCAGTAGTAGTTTCCGATGCACATCTGGAGGAATTCTGTAATCTGTGGACTATCAGAGTGTTGATGAAACACAGAAATTGCTTCGGGATTGAATACAACAGTCACAATGCGCACTTTCCACCATAGGAGTAATTCTCAAGCAGTCTACGCATTGATCGTTCCCTGGAAGACCAGTAGTATTTCCTATGCACATCTGGTGGCATTCTGTAATCTGTGGACTATCAGAGTGTTGATGAAACACAGAAATTGCATCGGGATTGAATACAACAGTCACCATGCGCACTTTCATCCATGAGAGTAATGTCTCAAGCAGTCTACGCTTTGATCGTTCCCGGGTAGACCAGTAGTAGTTTCCGAAGTACATCTCGTGGCATTCTGTAATCTGTGGACTATCAGAGTGTTGATAAAACACAGAAAATGCTTCGGGATTGAATACAACAGTCACCATGCGTACATTCCTCCATAAAAGTAATGTCTCAAACAGCCTACGCTTTGATCGTTTCCTGGAAGACCAGTAGTAGTTTCCGATGCACATCTGGAGGCATTCTGTAGTCTGTGGACTATCAGAGTCTTGATGAAACACAGAAATTGCATCGGGATTGAATACAACAGTCACCATGAGCTGTTTCTTCCATTAAAGCAATGTCTCAAACAGTCTACGCTTTATTCGTTCCCTGGAAGCCCAGTGGTAGTTTCCGATGCACATCTGGTGGCATACTGTAATTTGTAGACTATCAGAATGTTGATGAAACACAGAAAATGCATCGGGATTGAATACAACAGTCACCATGCGCACTTTATTCCATGGGAGTCATGTCTCAAACAGTCTTCGCTTTGATCGTTATCTGGAAGAGCAGCAGTAGTTTCCGTTACACATCAGGAGGCTTTTTGTAATCTGTGGATTATCAGAGTGTTGATGAAACACAGAAATTACATCTGGATTGAATACAACAGTCACCATGTGCACTTTCCTCCATGGGAGTAATTCTCAAGCTGTCTACGCTTTGATCGTTCCCTGGAAGACAGTAGTAGTTTCCGATGCACATCTGGAGGCATTCTGTAATCTGTGGACTATTAGAGTGTTGATGAAACACAGAAATTGCATCGGGATTGAATACAACAATCACCATGCGCACATTCCTCCATAAAAGTAATGTCTCAAACAGTCTACGCTTTGATCGTTCCCTGGAAGACCTGTAGTAGATTCCGATGAACATCTGGAGGCATTCTGTAATCTGTGGACTATCAGAGTGTTGATGAAACACAGATATTCCATCGGGATTGAATACAACAGTAACCATGCAAACTTTCCTCCATGGGAGTAATGTCTCAAACAGTCTACGCTTTGATCGTTCGCAGGAAGACCAGTAGTTGTTTGCGATGCACATCTGGAGGCATTCTGTAATCTGTGGACTATCAGAGTGTTGATGAAACACAGACATTGCATCGGGATTGAATAAAACAGTCACCATGCGCAGTTTCCTCCATGGGAGTAATGTCTCAAACAGTCTTCGCTTTGATCGTTCCCTGGAAGACCAGTAGTAGTTTCCGATGCACATCTGGAGGCTTTCTGTAATCTGTGGACTATCAGAGTGTTGATGAAACACAGACATTGCCTCGGGATTGAATACAACAGTCAGCATGCGCACTTTCCTCCATGGGAGTAATTCTCAAACAGTCTACGATTTGATCGTTCCCTGGAGGACCAGTAGTAGTTTCCGATGCATATTTTACGCCATTCTGTAAACTGTGGACTATCAGAGTATTGATGAAACACAGAGAATGCATCGGGAATGAATACAACAGTCACCATGCGCACTTTCCTCCACGGGAGGTATGTCTCAAACAGTCTACGCTTTGATCGTTCCCTGGAAGACCTGTTGTAGTTTCCGATGCACATCTGGTGGCATTCTGTAATCTGCGGACTATCGGAGTGTTGATGAAACACAGAAATTGCTTCGGGATTGAATACAACAGTCACCATCCGCACTTTCCTGCATGGGATTAATTATCAAACAGTCTACGCTTTGATCGATCCCTGGAAGACCAGTAGTAGTTTCCGATGCACATCTGGAATCATTCTGTAATCTGTGGACCTTCAAAGTGTGGATTGAAACACAGAAATTGCCTTAGGATTGAATACAACAGTCACCATGCGCACTTTCCTTCATGGGAGTAAAGTCTCAAACAGTCTAAGCTTTGATCGTTCCCTGTAAGACCAGTAGTAGTAACCGATGCAAATCTGGAGGCATTCTGTAATCTGTGTAATATCATAGTTTTGATGAAACACAGAAGTTGCATCGGGATTGAATAAAACAGTCACCATCCGCACTTTCCTCCATGGGAGTAATGTCTCTAACAGTCTATGCTTTGATCGTTCTTGGGAAGACCAGTAGAAGTTTCCGATTAACATCTGGATGCATTCTGTAATCTGTGGACTATCAGAGTGTTGATTAAACACCGAAATTGCATCGGGATTGAATACAACAGTCACCATGCACGCTTTCCTCCATGGCAGTAATGTCTCAAACAGTCTACGCTTTGATCGTTCCCTGGAAGACCAGTAGTACTTTCCGATGCCCATCTGGAGGCATTCTGTAATCTGTGGAGTATCAGAGAGTTGATGAAACACAGAAATTGTATCGGGATTGAATAAAACAGTCACCATCCGCACTTTCCTCCATGGGAGTAATGTCTGAAACAGTCTACGCTTTGATCGTTCCTGGGAAGACCACTAGTAGGTTCCGATTAACATCTGGAGGCATTCTGTAATCTGTGGACTATCAGAGTGTTGATGAAACACAGAAATTGCATCGGGATTGAATACAACAGTCACCATGCGCACTTTCCTCCATGGGAGTAATGTCCCAAACAGTCAACGTTTTGATCGTTCCCTGGAAGACCAGTAGTAGTTTCCGATGAACATCTGAAGGCTTTCTGTAATCTGTGGAGTTTCAGAGTGTTGATGAAACACATAAAATGCATCGGGATTGAATACAACAGTCACCATGCGCACTTCCCTCCCAGGGAGTAATTTCTCAAACAATCTACGCTTTGATTGTTCCCTGGAAGACCAGTAGTAGTTTCCGATGCACTTCTGGTGGCATTCTGTAATGTCTAGACTATCAGAGTGTTGATGAAACACAGTAATTGCCTCGGGATTGAATAAAACAGTCACCATGCTCACTTTCCTCCATGGGAGTAATGTCTCAAGCAGTCTACGCTTTGATCGTTCCCGGAAAGACCAGTATTACTTTCCGATGCACATCTGGAGGCATTCTGTAATCTGTGGACTATCAGAGTGTTGATGAAACACAGAAATTCCATCGGGATTGCATACAACAGTCACCATGCGCTGTTTCTTCCATAAAAGCAATGTCTCAAACGGTCTACGCTTTATTCGTTCCCTGGAAGACAAGTAGTAGTTTCCGATGCACATCTGGAGGCATTCTGTAATCTGTGGACTATCAGAGGGTTGATGAAACACAGAAATTACATCGGGATTGAATAAAACAGTCACCATCCGCACTTTCCTCCATGGGTGTAATGTCTGAAACAGTCTACGCTTTGATCGTTCCCAGGGAAGACCAGTAGTAGTTTCCGATTAACATCTGGAGGCATTCTGTAATCTGTGGACTTTCAGAGTGTTGATGCAACACAGAAATTGCATCGGGATTGAATACATCAGTCACCATGCGCACTTTCCTCCATAGGAGTAATGTCCCAAACAGTCTACGATTTGATCGTTCCCTGGAAGACCAGTAGTAGTTTCCGATGCACATCTGGATGCATTCTGTAATCTGTGGACTATCAGAGTGTTGATGAAACATAGAAATTGTATCGAGTTTGAATACAACACTCACCATGTGCACCTTCCTCCATTTGAGTAATGTCTCAAACAGTCTACGCTTTGATCGTTCCCTGGAAGACCAGTAGTAGTTTCCGATGCACATCTGGAGGAATTCTGTAATCTGTGGACTATCAGAGTGTTGATGAAACACAGAAATTGCTTCGGGATTGAATACAACAGTCACAATGCGCACTTTCCCCCATAGGAGTAATTCTCAAGCAGTCTACGCATTGATCGTTCCCTGGAAGACCAGTAGTATTTCCTATGCACATCTGGTGGCATTCTGTAATCTGTGGACTATCAGAGTGTTGATGAAACACAGAAATTGCATCGGGATTGAATACAACAGTCACCATGCGCACTTTCATCCATGAGAGTAATGTCTCAAGCAGTCTACGCTTTGATCGTTCCCGGGTAGACCAGTAGTAGTTTCCGAAGTACATCTCGTGGCATTCTGTAATCTTTGGACTATCAGAGTGTTGATAAAACACAGAAAATGCTTCGGGATTGAATACAACAGTCACCATGCGTACATTCCTCCATAAAAGTAATGTCTCAAACAGCCTACGCTTTGATCGTTTCCTGGAAGACCAGTAGTAGTTTCCGATGCACATCTGGAGGCATTCTGTAGTCTGTGGACTATCAGAGTCTTGATGAAACACAGAAATTGCATTGGGATTGAATACAACAGTCACCATGAGCTGTTTCTTCCATTAAAGCAATGTCTCAAACAGTCTACGCTTTATTCGTTCCCTGGAAGCCCAGTAGTAGTTTCCGATGCACATCTGGAGGCATTCTGTAATCTGTGGAGTATCAGAGACTTGATGAAACACAGAAATTGCATCGGGATTGAATAAAACAGTCACCATCCGCAATTTCCTCCATGGGTGTAATGTCTGAAACAGTCTACGCTTTGATCGTTCCCTGAAGACCAGTAGTAGTTTCCGATGCACATCTGGTGCATACTGTAATTTGTAGACTATCAGAATGTTGATGAAACACAGAAAATGCATCGGGATTGAATACAACAGTCACCATGCGCACTTTATTCCATGGGAGTCATATCTCAAACAGTCTTCGCTTTGATCGTTATCTGGAAGAGCAGCAGTAGTTTCCGTTACACATCAGGAGGCTTTCTGTAATCTGTGGACTATCAGAGTGTTGATGAAACACAGAAATTACATCTGGATTGAATACAACAGTCACCATGTGCACTTTCCTCCATGGGAGTAATTCTCAAGCTGTCTACGCTTTGATCGTTCCCTGGAAGACAGTAGTAGTTTCCGATGCACATCTGGAGGCATTCTGTAATCTGTGGACTATTAGAGTGTTGATGAAACACAGAAATTGCATCGGGATTGAATACAACAATCACCATGCGCACATTCCTCCATAAAAGTAATGTCTCAAACAGTCTACGCTTTGATCGTTCCCTGGAAGACCTGTAGTAGATTCCGATGAACATCTGGAGGCATTCTGTAATCTGTGGACTATCAGAGTGTTGATGAAACACAGATATTCCATCGGGATTGAATACAACAGTAACCATGCAAACTTTCCTCCATGGGAGTAATGTCTCAAACAGTCTACGCTTTGATCGTTCGCAGGAAGACCAGTAGTTGTTTGCGATGCACATCTGGAGGCATTCTGTAATCTGTGGACTATCAGAGTGTTGATGAAACACAGACATTGCATCGGGATTGAATAAAACAGTCACCATGCGCAGTTTCCTCCATGGGAGTAATTCTCAAACAGTCTACGATTTGATCGTTCCCTGGAGGACCAGTAGTAGTTTCCGATGCATATTTTACGCCATTCTGTAAACTGTGGACTATCAGAGTATTGATGAAACACAGAAAATGCATCGGGAATGAATACAACAGTCACCATGCGCACTTTCCTCCACGGGAGGTATGTCTCAAACAGTCTACGCTTTGATCGTTCCCTGGAAGACCTGTTGTAGTTTCCGATGCACATCTGGTGGCATTCTGTAATCTGCGGACTATCGGAGTGTTGATGAAACACAGAAATTGCTTCGGGATTGAATACAACAGTCACCATCCGCACTTTCCTGCATGGGATTAATTATCAAACAGTCTACGCTTTGATCGATCCCTGGAAGACCAGTAGTAGTTTCCGATGCACATCTGGAATCATTCTGTAATCTGTGGACCTTCAAAGTGTGGATTGAAACACAGAAATTGCCTTAGGATTGAATACAACAGTCACCATGCGCACTTTCCTTCATGGGAGTAAAGTCTCAAACAGTCTAAGCTTTGATCGTTCCCTGTAAGACCAGTAGTAGTAACCGATGCAAATCTGGAGGCATTCTGTAATCTGTGTAATATCAGAGTTTTGATGAAACACAGAAGTTGCATCGGGATTGAATAAAACAGTCACCATCCGCACTTTCCTCCATGGGAGTAATGTCTCTAACAGTCTATGCTTTGATCGTTCTTGGGAAGACCAGTAGAAGTTTCCGATTAACATCTGGATGCATTCTGTAATCTGTGGACTATCAGAGTGTTGATTAAACACCGAAATTGCATCGGGATTGAATACAACAGTCACCATGCACGCTTTCCTCCATGGCAGTAATGTCTCAAACAGTCTACGCTTTGATCGTTCCCTGGAAGACCAGTAGTACTTTCCGATGCCCATCTGGAGGCATTCTGTAATCTGTGGAGTATCAGAGAGTTGATGAAACACAGAAATTGTATCGGGATTGAATAAAACAGTCACCATCCGCACTTTCCTCCATGGGAGTAATGTCTGAAACAGTCTACGCTTTGATCGTTCCTGGGAAGACCACTAGTAGGTTCCGATTAACATCTGGAGGCATTCTGTAATCTGTGGACTATCAGAGTGTTGATGAAACACAGAAATTGCATCGGGATTGAATACAACAGTCACCATGCGCACTTTCCTCCATGGGAGTAATGTCCCAAACAGTCAACGTTTTGATCGTTCCCTGGAAGACCAGTAGTAGTTTCCGATGAACATCTGAAGGCTTTCTGTAATCTGTGGAGTTTCAGAGTGTTGATGAAACACATAAAATGCATCGGGATTGAATACAACAGTCACCATGCGCACTTCCCTCCCAGGGAGTAATTTCTCAAACAATCTACGCTTTGATTGTTCCCTGGAAGACCAGTAGTAGTTTCCGATGCACTTCTGGTGGCATTCTGTAATGTCTAGACTATCAGAGTGTTGATGAAACACAGTAATTGCCTCGGGATTGAATAAAACAGTCACCATGCTCACTTTCCTCCATGGGAGTAATGTCTCAAGCAGTCTACGCTTTGATCGTTCCCGGAAAGACCAGTATTACTTTCCGATGCACATCTGGAGGCATTCTGTAATCTGTGGACTATCAGAGTGTTGATGAAACACAGAAATTCCATCGGGATTGCATACAACAGTCACCATGCGCTGTTTCTTCCATAAAAGCAATGTCTCAAACGGTCTACGCTTTATTCGTTCCCTGGAAGACAAGTAGTAGTTTCCGATGCACATCTGGAGGCATTCTGTAATCTGTGGACTATCAGAGGGTTGATGAAACACAGAAATTACATCGGGATTGAATAAAACAGTCACCATCCGCACTTTCCTCCATGGGTGTAATGTCCCAAACAGTCTACGATTTGATCGTTCCCTGGAAGACCAGTAGTAGTTTCCGATGCACATCTGGATGCATTCTGTAATCTGTGGACTATCAGAGTGTTGATGAAACATAGAAATTGTATCGAGTTTGAATACAACACTCACCATGTGCACCTTCCTCCATTTGAGTAATGTCTCAAACAGTCTACGCTTTGATCGTTCCCTGGAAGACCAGTAGTAGTTTCCGATGCACATCTGGAGGAATTCTGTAATCTGTGGACTATCAGAGTGTTGATGAAACACAGAAATTGCTTCGGGATTGAATACAACAGTCACAATGCGCACTTTCCCCCATAGGAGTAATTCTCAAGCAGTCTACGCATTGATCGTTCCCTGGAAGACCAGTAGTATTTCCTATGCACATCTGGTGGCATTCTGTAATCTGTGGACTATCAGAGTGTTGATGAAACACAGAAATTGCATCGGGATTGAATACAACAGTCACCATGCGCACTTTCATCCATGAGAGTAATGTCTCAAGCAGTCTACGCTTTGATCGTTCCCGGGTAGACCAGTAGTAGTTTCCGAAGTACATCTCGTGGCATTCTGTAATCTGTGGACTATCAGAGTGTTGATAAAACACAGAAAATGCTTCGGGATTGAATACAACAGTCACCATGCGTACATTCCTCCATAAAAGTAATGTCTGAAACAGCCTACGCTTTGATCGTTTCCTGGAAGACCAGTAGTAGTTTCCGATGCACATCTGGAGGCATTCTGTAGTCTGTGGACTATCAGAGTCTTGATAAAACACAGAAATTGCATCGGGATTGAATACAACAGTCACCATGAGCTGTTTCTTCCATTAAAGCAATGTCTCAAACAGTCTACGCTTTATTCGTTCCCTGGAAGCCCAGTAGTAGTTTCCGATGCACATCTGGAGGCATTCTGTAATCTGTGGAGTATCAGAGACTTGATGAAACACAGAAATTGCATCGGGATTGAATAAAACAGTCACCATCCGCAATTTCCTCCATGGGTGTAATGTCTGAAACAGTCTACGCTTTGATCGTTCCCTGAAGACCAGTAGTAGTTTCCGATGCACATCTGGTGCATACTGTAATTTGTAGACTATCAGAATGTTGATGAAACACAGAAAATGCATCGGGATTGAATACAACAGTCACCATGCGCACTTTATTCCATGGGAGTCATGTCTCAAACAGTCTTCGCTTTGATCGTTATCTGGAAGAGCAGCAGTAGTTTCCGTTACACATCAGGAGGCTTTCTGTAATCTGTGGACTATCAGAGTGTTGATGAAACACAGAAATTACATCTGGATTGAATACAACAGTCACCATGTGCACTTTCCTCCATGGGAGTAATTCTCAAGCTGTCTACGCTTTGATCGTTCCCTGGAAGACAGTAGTAGTTTCCGATGCACATCTGGAGGCATTCTGTAATCTGTGGACTATTAGAGTGTTGATGAAACACAGAAATTGCATCGGGATTGAATACAACAATCACCATGCGCACATTCCTCCATAAAAGTAATGTCTCAAACAGTCTACGCTTTGATCGTTCCCTGGAAGACCTGTAGTAGATTCCGATGAACATCTGGAGGCATTCTGTAATCTGTGGACTCTCAGAGTGTTGATGAAACACAGATATTCCATCGGGATTGAATACAACAGTAACCATGCAAACTTTCCTCCATGGGAGTAATGTCTCAAACAGTCTACGCTTTGATCGTTCGCAGGAAGACCAGTAGTTGTTTGCGATGCACATCTGGAGGCATTCTGTAATCTGTGGACTATCAGAGTGTTGATGAAACACAGACATTGAATCGGGATTGAATAAAACAGTCACCATGCGCAGTTTCCTCCATGGGAGTAATGTCTCAAACAGTCTTCGCTTTGATCGTTCCCTGGAAGACCAGTAGTAGTTTCCGATGCACATCTGGAGGCTTTCTGTAATCTGTGGACTATCAGAGTGTTGATGAAACACAGACATTGCATCGGGATTGAATACAACAGTCAGCATGCGCACTTTCCTCCATGGGAGTAATTCTCAAACAGTCTACGATTTGATCGTTCCCTGGAGGACCAGTAGTAGTTTCCGATGCATATTTTACGCCATTCTGTAAACTGTGGACTATCAGAGTATTGATGAAACACAGAAAATGCATCGGGAATGAGTACAACAGTCACCATGCGCACTTTCCTCCACGGGAGGTATGTCTCAAACAGTCTACGCTTTGATCGTTCCCTGGAAGACCTGTTGTAGTTTCCGATGCACATCTGGTGGCATTCTGTAATCTGCGGACTATCGGAGTGTTGATGAAACACAGAAATTGCTTCGGGATTGAATACAACAGTCACCATCCGCACTTTCCTGCATGGGATTAATTATCAAACAGTCTACGCTTTGATCGATCCCTGGAAGACCAGTAGTAGTTTCCGATGCACATCTGGAATCATTCTGTAATCTGTGGACCTTCAAAGTGTGGATTGAAACACAGAAATTGCCTTAGGATTGAATACAACAGTCACCATGCGCACTTTCCTTCATGGGAGTAAAGTCTCAAACAGTCTAAGCTTTGATCGTTCCCTGTAAGACCAGTAGTAGTAACCGATGCAAATCTGGAGGCATTCTGTAATCTGTGTAATATCAGAGTTTTGATGAAACACAGAAGTTGCATCGGGATTGAATACAACAGTCACCATGCGCACTTTCCTCCATGGAAGTAATGTCTCTAACAGTCTACGCCTTGATCATTCCCTGGAAGACCAGTAGTAGTTTCCGATGCACATCTGGAGTCATTCTGTAATCTGTGGACTATCAGACTGTTGATGAAACACAGATATTGCATCGGGATTGAATACAACGGTAACCATGCGCACTTTCCTCCATGGGAGTAATGTCTCAGGCAGTCTACGCTTTGATCGTTCCCTGGAAGACCAGTAGTAGTTTCCGAAGCACATCTGGAAGCAATCTGTTACCTGTGGACTATCAGGGTGTTGATGAAACACAGAAATTGCATCGGTATTGAATACAACAGTCACCATACGCACTTTCCTACGTAAAAGTAATTTCTCAAACAGTCTACGCTTTTATCGTTCCCTGGAAGACCAGTATTAGTTTCGAAAGCACATCTGAAGGCATTCTGTTATCTGTGGACTATCACAATGTTGATGAAACACAGAAATTGCATCGGGATTGAATACAACAGTCACCATGCGCACTTTTCTCCATGGGAGCCATGTCTCAAACAGTCTACGCTTTGATCGTTTCCTGGGAAACCAGTAGTTGTTTCCGATGCATATCTATTGGCATTTTGTGATCTGTAGACTATCAGAGTGTTGATGAAACACAGAAATTGCATCGGGATTGAATACAACAGTCACCATGCGCTCTTTCCTCCATGGGAGTAATGTCTCTAAAAGTCTACGCTTTGATCTCCCTGGAAGACCAGTGGTAGCTTCCGATGCTCATCTCGAGGCTTTCTGTAATCTGTGGACTATTAGAGTGTTGATGAAACACAGAAATTGCATCGGGATTGAGTACAACAGTCACCATGCGCACTTTCCTCCATGGGAGTAATGTCTCAAACAGTCTACGCTTTGATCGTTCCCTGGAAAACCAGTAGTAGTTTCCGAAGCACATCTGGAGGCAATCTGTTGTCTGTGGATTATCAGAGTGTTGAGGAAACACAGAAATTGCATCGGGATTGAATACAACAGTCACCATGTGCACTTTCCTCCATGAGGGTAATTCTCAAACAGTCTCCGCTTTCATTGTTCCCTGGAAGACCAGTAGTAGTTTCCGATGCTCATCTGGAATCATTCTGTAATCTGTGGACCTTCAAAGTGTGGATTGAAACACAGAATTTGCCTCGGGATTGAATACAACAGTCACCATGCTCACTTTCCTCCATGGGAGTAATGTCTCTAACAGTCTACGCTTTGATCGTTCCCTGGAAGACCAGTAGTAGTTTCCGAAGCACATCTGGAGGCAATCTGTAATCTGTGGACTGCCAGAGTGTTGATGAGACACAGATATTGCAGCGGGATTGAATACAACAGACACCATGCCCACTTTCCACCATGGGGTATTTCTCAAACAGTCTACGCTTTGATCGTTCCCTGGAAGACCAGTAGTAGTTTCCGATGCACATCTGGAGGCATTTTGTAATCTCTGGACCTTTAAAGTGTGGATTGAAACACAGAAATTGCCTCGGGATTGAATACAACAGTCACCATGCGCACTTTCCTCCATGGGAGTAATGTCTCAAACAGTGTACGCTTTGATCGTTCCCTGGAAAACCAGTAGTAGTTTCCGAAGCACATCTGGAGGCCATCTGTTGTCTGTGGACTTTCAGAGTGTTGAGGAAACACAGAAATTGCATCGGGATTGAATACAACAGTCACCATGCGCACTTTCCTCCATGGGGGTAATTCTCAAACAGTCTACTCTTTGATCGTTCCCTTGAAGACCAGTAGTAGTTTCTGATGCACATCTGGAATCATTCTGTAATCTGTGGACCTACAAAGTGTGGATTGAAACACAGAAATTGCCTCCGGATTGAATACAACAGTCACCATGCGCACATTCCTCCATGGGAGTAATGTCTCTAACAGTCTACGCTTTGATCGTTCCCTGGAAGACCAGTAGGAGTTTCCGAAGCACATCTGGAGGCAGTCTGTAATCTGTGGACTGTCAGAGTGTTGATGAAACACAGATATTGCAGCGGAATTGAATACAACAGACACCATGCCCACTTTCCTCCATGGGGTAATTCTCAAACAGTCTACGATTTGATCGTTCCCTGGAAGACCAGTAGTAGTTCCGATGCACATCTGGAGGCATTTTGAAATCTCTGGACCATTAAAGTGTGGATTGAAACACAAAAATTGCATCCGAATTGAATATAACAGTCACCATGCGCACTTTCCTCCATGGGAGTAATGTCTCTATAAGTCTACGCTTTGATCGTTCCCTGGAAGACCAGTAGTAGTTTCCGATGCACATCTGGAGGCAATCTGATATCTGTGGAATATCAGAGTGTTGATGAAACACAGAAATTGCATCGGGATTGAATACAACAGTCACCATGCACACTTTCCTCCATAAAAGTAAAGTCTCAAACAGTATACGCTTTGATCATTCCCTGGAAGACCAGTAGTAGTTTCTGATGCACATCTGGAAGCATTCTGTAATCTGTGGACTATCTTAGTGTTGATGAAACACAGAAATTGCATCGGAATTGAATATAACAGTCACCATACGCACTTTCCTCCATGGGAGTAATGTCTCTATCAGTGTACGCTTTGATCGTTCCCTGGAAGACCAGTAGTAGTTTCCGAAGCACATCTGGAGGCATTCTGTAATCTGTGGACTATCAGACTGTTGATGAAACATAGAAATTGCATCGGGATTGAAGACAACAGTCACCATGCGCACCTCCCTCAATGGGAGTAATGTCTCTAATAGTCTACGCTTTGATCTTTCCCTGGAAGACCAGTGGCAGTTTCCGATGAACATCTCGAGGCTTTCTGTAATCTGTGGACTATCAGAGCGTTGATGAAACACAGAAATTGCATCGGGATTGAGTACAACAGTCACCATGCGCACTTTCCTCCATGGGGGTAATTCTCAAACAGTCTACGCTTTCATCGTTCCCTGGAAGACCAGTAGTAGTTTCCGATCCTCATCTGGAATCACTCTGTAATCTGTGGACCTTCAAAGTGTGGTTTGAAACACAGAAATTGTCTCGGGATTGAATACAACAGTCACCATGCGCACTTTCCATCATGGGAGTAAAGTCTCAAACAGTCTAAGCTTTGATCGTTCCCTGGAAGACCAGTATTAGCTTCCGATGCACATCTGGAGTCATTCTGTAATCTGTGGACTATCAGAGTGTTGATGAAACACAGTAATTGCATCGGGACTGAATACAACGGTAACCATGCGCACTTTCCTCCATGGGTGTAATGTCTCAAGCAGTCTACGCTTTGATCCTTCCCTGGTAAACCAGTAGTAGTTTGCGATGCCCATCTGGTGGCATTCTGTAATCTGTGGACTATCTGAGTGTTGATGAAACACAGAAATTTCATCGGAATTGAATATAACAGTCACCATGCGCACTTTCCTCCATGGGAGTAATGTCTCTAACAGTCTACGATTTGATCATTCCCTGGAATACCTGTAGTAGTTTCCGATGCACATCTGGAGACATTCTGTAATCTGTGGACTATCTGAGTGTTGATGAAACACAGAAATTGCATCGGAGTTGGATATAACAGTCACCATGCGCACTTTCCTCCATGGGAGTAACCGTGAAACAGTCTACGCTTTGATCGTTCCCTAGATGACCAGTAGTAGTTTCCGATGCACATCTGGAGGCATTCTGTAATCTGTGGACTATCTGAGTGTTGATGAAACACAGATATTGCATCGGGATTGAATTCAACAGTCACCATTCGCACATTCCTCCATGGGAGTAATTGTCAAGCAGTCTACGCTTTGATCGTTCCCTGGAGGACCAAAAGTAGTTTCCGATGCACATCTGGAGGCATTCTGTAATCTGTGGGCTATCAGAGTGTTGATGAAACACAGAAATTGCATCGGGATTGAATACAACAGTCACCATGCGCACTTTCCTCAACGGGAGTATTGTCTCAAACAATCTACGCTTTGATCATTCCCTGGAAGACCAGTAGTAGTTTCCGATACACATCTGGTGGCATTCTGTAATGTGTAGACTATCAGAGTGTTAATGAAACACAGTATATGCACCGGGATTCAATACAACAGTCACCATGCGCACTTTCCTCCATGGGAGTAATGTCTCTAATAGTCTACGCTTTGATCGTTCCCTGGAAGTCCAGTAGTAGTTTCCGATGCACATCTGGAGGCTTTCTGTAATCTGTGGACTATCAGAGTGTTGATGAAACACAGAAATTGCATCGGGATTGAATACAACAGTCTCCATGCGCAGTTTCCTCCATGGGAGTAATGTCTCAAACAGTCTACGCTTTGATCGTTCCCTGGAAGACCAGTAGTAGTTTCCGATGCACATCTGGAGGCAATCTGTTATCTATGGACTATTAGGGTGTTGGTGAAACACAGAAATTCATCGGGATTGAATACAACAATCACCATGCGCACCTTCCTCCATGGGAGTAATGTCTCAAACAGTCTACGCTTTGATCGTTCCCTGGAAGACCAGTAGTAGTTTCCGAAGCACATCTGGAGGCAAACTGTTGTCTGTGGACTATCAGAGTGTTGATGAAACACAGATATAGCATAGGGATTGAATACAACAGTCACCATGCGCTCTTTCCTCCATGGGAGTAAAGTCTCTAACAGTCTACGCATTGATCTTTCCCTGGAAGACAAGTGGCAGTTTCCGATGCACATCTCGAGGCTTTCTGTAATCTGTGGACTATCAGAGTGTTGATGAAACACAGAAATTGCATCGGGATTGCGTACAACAGACACCATGCGCACTTTCCTCCGTGGGACTAATGTCTCAAACAGCGTACGCTTTGATCGTTCCCTGGAAGACCAGTAGTAGTTTCCGAAGCACATCTGGAGGCAATCTGTTGTCTGTGGACTATCAGGGTGTTGATGAAACACAGAAATTGCAAAGGGATTGAATACAACAGTCACCATGCGCTGTTTCCTCCATGGGAGTAAAGTGTCTAACAGTCTACGCATTGATCTTTCCCTGGAAGGCCAGTGGTAGTTTCCGATGCACATCTCGAGGCTTTGTGTAATCTGTGGAATATCAGAGCGTTGATGAAACACAGAAATTGCATCGGGATTGAATACAACAGTCACCATGCGCACTTTCCTCCATAGGGGTAATTCTCAAACAGTCTACGCTTTCATCGTTCCCTGGAAGACTAGTAGTAGTTTCCGATGCTCATCTGGAATCATTCTGTAATCTGTGGACCTTCAAAGTGTGGATTGAAACACAGAAATTGTCTCGGGATTGAATACAACAGTCACCATGCGCACTTTCCATCATGGGAGTAAAGTCTCAAACAGTCTAAGATTTGATCGTTCCCTGGAAGACCAGTATTAGTTTCCGATGCACATCTGGAGTCATTCTGTAATCTGTGGACTATCAGAGTGTTGATGAAACACAGTAATTGCATCGGGACTGAATACAACGGTAACCATGCGCACTTTCCTCCATGGGTGTAACGTCTCAAGCAGTCTACACTTTGATCTTTCCCTGGAAAACCAGTAGTAGTTTGCGATGCCCATCTGGTGGCATTCTGTAATCTGTGGACTATCAGGGTGTTGATGAAACACAGAAATTGCATCGGGATTGAATACAACAGTCACCATGCGCACTTTCCTACGTAAAAGTAATGTCTCAAACAGTGTACGCTTTGATCGTTCCCTGGAAGACCAGTATAAGTTTCGAAAGCACATCTGAAGGCATTCTGTTATCTGTAGACTATCACAATGTTGATGAACACAGATATTGCATCGGGATTGAATACAACAGTCACCAAGCGCACTTTTCTCCATGGGAGCCACGTCTTAAACAGTCTACGCTTTGGTCGTTTCCTGGGAGACCAGTAGTAGTTTCCGATGCACATCTGGTGGCATTTTGTGGTGTGTAGACTATCAGAGTGTTGATGAAACACAGAAATTGCATCGGGATTGAATACAACAGTCACCATGCGCTCTTTCCTCCATGGGAGTAATGTCTCTAAAAGTCTACGCTTTGATCATTCCCTGGAAGAACAGTGGTAGTTTCCGATGCACATCTGGAGGCATTCTGTAATCTGTGGACTATCAGACTGTTGATGAAACACAGAAATTGCATCGGGATTGAAGACAACAGTCACCATGCGCACCTCCCTCAATGGGAGTAATGTCTCTAATAGTATACGCTTTGATCGTTCCCTGGAAGACCAGTAGTAGTTTCCGATGCACATCTCGAGGCTTTCTGTAACCTGTGGACTATCAGAGTGTTGATGAAACACAGATATTGCATCGGGATTGAATACAGCAGTCACCAACCGCATTTTCCTCCACGGGAGTAATGTCTCAAACGGTCAACGCTTTGATCGTTCACTGGAATACCAGTAGTAGTTTCCGATGCACATCTGGTGGCATTCTGTAATCTGTAGACTATCAGATTGTTGATGAAACACAGAAATTGCATCGGGATTGAATACAGCAGTCACCATGCGCACTTTCCTCCATGGGAGCAATGTCTCAAACAGTCTACGCTTTGATCGTTTCCTGGGAGTTCAGTAGTAGTTTCAGATGCACATCTGGTGGCATTTTGTTATCTGTATACTATCAGAGTGTTGATGAAACACTGAAACTGCATCGGGATTGAGTACAACAGTCACCATGCGCACTTTCCTCCATGGGACTGATGTCTCAAACAGTCTACGCTTTGATCGTTCCCTGGAAGACCATTAGTAGTTTCCGAAGCACGTCTGGAGGCAATCTGTTGTCTGTGGACTATCAGAGTGTTGATGAAACACAGAAATAGCATAGGGATTGAATACAACAGTCACCATGCGCTCTTTCCTCCATGGGAGTAAAGTCTCTAACAGTCTACGCATTGATCATTCCCTGGAAGACCAGTGGCAGTTTCCGATGCACATCTCGAGGCTTTCTGTAATCTGTGGACTATCAGAGCGTTGATGAAACACAGAAATTGCATCGGGAGTGAGTACAACAGTCACCATGCGCACTTTCTTCCATGGGATTAATGTCTCTAACAGTCTACGCTTTGATCGTTCCCTGGTAGACCAGTAGTAGTTTCCGAAGCACATCTGGAAGCAATCTGTTACCTGTGGACTATCAGAGTGTTGATGAAACACAGAAATTGCATCGGGATTGCGTACAACAGACACCATCCGCACTTTCCTCCGTGGGACTAATGTCTCAAACAGTGTACGCTTTGATCGTTCCCTGGAAGACGAGTAGTAGTTTCCGAAGCCCATCTGAAGGCAATCTGTTGTCTGTTGACTATCAGAGTGTTGATGAAACACAGAAATAGCAAAGGGATTGAATACAACAGTCACCATGCGCTCTTTCCTCCATGGGAGTAAAGTCTCTAACAGTCTACGCATTGATCTTTCCCTGGAAGGCCAGTGGTAGTTTCCGATGCACATCTCGAGGCTTTGTGTAATCTGTGGACTATCAGAGTGTTGATGAAACACAGAAATTGCATCGGGATTGAATACAACAGTCACCATGCGCACTTTCCTCCATGGGGGTAATTCTCAAACAGTCTACGCTTTCATCGTTCCCTGGAAGACCAGTAGTAGTTTCCGATGCTCATCTGGAATCATTCTGTAATCTGTGGACCTTCAAAGTGTGGATTGAAACACAGAAATTGTCTCGGGATTGAATACAACAGTCACCATGCGCACTTTCCTACGTAAAAGTAATGTCTCAAATAGTGTACGCTTTGATCGTTCCCGGGAAGACCAGTATTAGTTTCGAAAGCACATCTGAAGGCATTCTGTTATCTGTAGACTGTCACAATGTTGATGCAACACAGATATTGCATCGGGATTGAATACAACAGTCGCCAAGCGCACTTTTCTCCATGGGAGCCACGTCTCAAACATTCTACGCTTTGATCGTTCCCTGGAAGACCAGTAGTAGTTACCGATGCACATCTGGAGGCATTCTGTAATCTGTGGACTATCAGAGTGTTGATGAAACATGGAAATTGCATCGGGATTGAATACAACAGTCACCAAGCACACTTTCCTCCATAAAAGTAAAGTCTCAAACAGTCTACGCTTTGATCATTCCCTGGAAGACCAGTAGTAGTTTCCGATGCACATCTGGAAGCATTCTGTATTCTGTGGACTATCTGAGTGTTGATGAAACATAGAAATTGCATCGGAATTGAATATAACAGTCACCATGCGCACTTTCCTAAAAGGGAGCAGTGTCTCAAACAGTCTACGCTTTGATCGTTCCCTGGAAGACCAGTAGTAGTTTCCGATGCACATCTTGAGTCATTCTGTAATCTGTGGACCTTCAAAGTGTTGATGAAACACAGTAATTGCATCGGGATTGAATACTACAGTCACCATGCGAACATTCCTCCAAGGTAGTAATGTCTCAAAGAGTCTACGATTTGATCGTTCCCTGGAAGACCAGTGTTAGTTTCCGATGCACATCTGGAGGCATTCTGTAATCTGTGGACTATCTGAGTGTTGAAGAAACACAGAAATTGCATCGGAATTGAATATAACGATCACCATGCGCACTTTCCTCCATGGGAGTAACCCTGACACAGGGTACGCTTTGATCGTTCCCTAGAAGACCAGTAGTAGTTTCCGATGCACATCTGGAGGCATTCCGTAATCTGTGGACTATCAGAGTGTTGATGAAACACAGATATATCATCGGGATTCAATACAACAGTCACCATGCGCACTTTCCTCCAAGGGAGCAGTGTCTCAAACAGTCTACGCTTTTATCGTTCCCTGGAAGACCAGCAGTAGTTTCCGATGCACATCTGGAGGCAGTCTGTAATCTGTGGTCTATCAGACTGTTGATGAAACACAGAAATTGCATCGGGATTGACTACAGTCACCAAGTGCACTTACCTCCGTGGGAGTAATGTCTCAAACAGTCTACGCTTTAATCGATCCCTGGAAGACCAGTAGTAGTTTCCGAAGCACATCTGGAGGCATTCTGTAATCTGTGGACTATCAGAGTGTTGATGAAACACAGAAATAACATCGGGATTGAATACAACAGTCACCATGCGCACCTTCCTCCGTGGGAGTAATGTCTCAAACAGTCTACGCTTTGATCGTTCGCTGGAAGACCAGTAGTAGTTGCGATGCACGTCTCGTGGCATTCTGTAATCTGTAGACTATCAGAGTGTTGTTGAAACACAGAAATTGCATCCGGATTGAATACCCAGTCACCATGCGCACTTTCCTCCAAGGGAGCAGTGTCTCAAACAGTCTACGCTTTGATCGTTCCCTAGAAGACCAGTAGTAGTTTCCGATGCACATCTAGTGGCATTCTGTAATCTGTAGACTATCAGAGTGTTGATGAAACACAGACATTGCGTCGGAAATGAATGCAACAGTCACCATGTGCACTTTCCTCCATGGGAGTAACGTCTCAAACAGTCTACGCTTTGATCGTTTCCTGGAAGACCAGTAGTAGTTTCCGATGCACATCTGGAGGCATTCTGTAATCGGTGGACTATCAGACTGTTGTTGAAACACAGCAATTGCATAGGGATTGAATACAACAGTCACAATGCGCACCTTTCACAATGGGAGTAATGTCTCAAAGTGTTTACGCTTTGATCGCCCCTGGAAAACCAGTAGTAGTTTCCGATGCACATCTCGAGGCTTTCTGTAATCTGTGGACTATCAGAGTGTTAATGAAACACAGAAATATCATCGGGATTGAGTACAACAGTGACCATGCGCACTTTCCTCCATGGGAATAATGTCTCAAACAGTCTACGCTTTTATAGTTCCCTGGACGACCAGCAGTAGTTTCCAATGCACATCTAGTGGCATTCTGTAATCTGTAGACTATCAGAGTGTTGATGAAACTCAGACATTGCATCGGACATGAATGCAACAGTCACCATGCGCACTTTCCTCCATGGGAGTAACGTCTCAAACAGTCTACGCTTTGATCGTTTCCTGGAAGACCAGTAGTAGTTTCCGATGCATATCTGGAGGCATTCTGTAATCTGTGGACTATCATAGTGTTGATGAAACACGGAAATTGCATCGGGATTGAATACAACAGTCACCATGCGCACTTTCCTCCATAAAAGTAATGTCACAAACAGTCTACGCTTTGATCGTTCCCTGGAAGACCAGTAGTAGTTTCCGAAGCACATCTGGAGGCAATCTGTAATCTGAGGACTATCAGAGTGTTAATGAAACACAGATATTGCAACGGGATTGAATACAACAGACACCATGCCCTCTTTCCTCCATGGGGTAATTCTCAAACAGTCTACGCTTTGATCGTTCCCTTGAAGACCAGTAGTAGTTTCCGATGCACATCTGGAGGCATTCTGTAATCTCTGGTCCTTCAAAGTGTGGATTGAAACACAGAAATTGCCTCGGGATTGAATACAACAGGCACCATGCACACTTTCCTCCATAAAAGTAAAGTCTCAAACAGTATACGCTTTGATCATTCCCTGGAAGACCAGTAGTAGTTTCCGATGCACATCTGGAAGCATTCTGTAATCTGTGGACTATCTTAGTGTTGATGAAACACAGAAATTGCATCGGAATTGAATATAACAGTCACCATACGCACTTTCCTCCATGGGAGTAATGTCTCTATCAGTCTACGCTTTGATCGTTCCCTGGAAGACCAGTAGTAGTTTCCGAAGCACATCTGGAGGCATTCTGTAATCTGTGGACTATCAGACTGTTGATGAAACATAGAAATTGCATCGGGATTGAAGACAACAGTCACCATGCGCACCTCCCTCAATGGGAGTAATGTCTCTAATAGTCTACGCTTTGATCTTTCCCTGGAAGACCAGTGGCAGTTTCCGATGAACATCTCGAGGCTTTCTGTAATCTGTGGACTATCAGAGCGTTGATGAAACACAGAAATTGCATCGGGATTGAGTACAACAGTCACCATGCGCACTTTCCTCCATGGGGGTAATTCTCAAACAGTCTACGCTTTCATCGTTCCCTGGAAGACCAGTAGTAGTTTCCGATCCTCATCTGGAATCACTCTGTAATCTGTGGACCTTCAAAGTGTGGATTGAAACACAGAAATTGTCTCGGGATTGAATACAACAGTCACCATGCGCACTTTCCATCATGGGAGTAAAGTCTCAAACAGTCTAAGCTTTGATCGTTCCCTGGAAGACCAGTATTAGCTTCCGATGCACATCTGGAGTCATTCTGTAATCTGTGGACTATCAGAGTGTTGATGAAACACAGTAATTGCATCGGGACTGAATACAACGGTAACCATGCGCACTTTCCTCCATGGGTGTAATGTCTCAAGCAGTCTACGCTTTGATCCTTCCCTGGTAAACCAGTAGTAGTTTGCGATGCCCATCTGGTGGCATTCTGTAATCTGTGGACTATCTGAGTGTTGATGAAACACAGAAATTTCATCGGAATTGAATATAACAGTCACCATGCGCACTTTCCTCCATGGGAGTAATGTCTCTAACAGTCTACGATTTGATCATTCCCTGGAATACCTGTAGTAGTTTCCGATGCACATCTGGAGACATTCTGTAATCTGTGGACTATCTGAGTGTTGATGAAACACAGAAATTGCATCGGAGTTGGATATAACAGTCACCATGCGCACTTTCCTCCATGGGAGTAACCGTGAAACAGTCTACGCTTTGATCGTTCCCTAGATGACCAGTAGTAGTTTCCGATGCACATCTGGAGGCATTCTGTAATCTGTGGACTATCTGAGTGTTGATGAAACACAGATATTGCATCGGGATTGAATTCAACAGTCACCATGCGCACATTCCTCCATGGGAGTAATTGTCAAGCAGTCTACGCTTTGATCGTTCCCTGGAGGACCAAAAGTAGTTTCCGATGCACATCTGGAGGCATTCTGTAATCTGTGGGCTATCAGAGTGTTGATGAAACACAGAAATTGCATCGGGATTGAATACAACAGTCACCATGCGCACTTTCCTCAACGGGAGTATTGTCTCAAACAATCTACGCTTTGATCATTCCCTGGAAGACCAGTAGTAGTTTCCGATACACATCTGGTGGCATTCTGTAATGTGTAGACTATCAGAGTGTTAATGAAACACAGTATATGCACCGGGATTCAATACAACAGTCACCATGCGCACTTTCCTCCATGGGAGTAATGTCTCTAATAGTCTACGCTTTGATCGTTCCCTGGAAGTCCAGTAGTAGTTTCCGATGCACATCTGGAGGCTTTCTGTAATCTGTGGACTATCAGAGTGTTGATGAAACACAGAAATTGCATCGGGATTGAATACAACAGTCTCCATGCGCAGTTTCCTCCATGGGAGTAATGTCTCAAACAGTCTACGCTTTGATCGTTCCCTGGAAGACCAGTAGTAGTTTCCGATGCACATCTGGAGGCAATCTGTTATCTATGGACTATTAGGGTGTTGGTGAAACACAGAAATTCATCGGGATTGAATACAACAATCACCATGCGCACCTTCCTCCATGGGAGTAATGTCTCAAACAGTCTACGCTTTGATCGTTCCCTGGAAGACCAGTAGTAGTTTCCGAAGCACATCTGGAGGCAAACTGTTGTCTGTGGACTATCAGAGTGTTGATGAAACACAGATATAGCATAGGGATTGAATACAACAGTCACCATGCGCTCTTTCCTCCATGGGAGTAAAGTCTCTAACAGTCTACGCATTGATCTTTCCCTGGAAGACAAGTGGCAGTTTCCGATGCACATCTCGAGGCTTTCTGTAATCTGTGGACTATCAGAGTGTTGATGAAACACAGAAATTGCATCGGGATTGCGTACAACAGACACCATGCGCACTTTCCTCCGTGGGACTAATGTCTCAAACAGCGTACGCTTTGATCGTTCCCTGGAAGACCAGTAGTAGTTTCCGAAGCACATCTGGAGGCAATCTGTTGTCTGTGGACTATCAGGGTGTTGATGAAACACAGAAATTGCAAAGGGATTGAATACAACAGTCACCATGCGCTGTTTCCTCCATGGGAGTAAAGTGTCTAACAGTCTACGCATTGATCTTTCCCTGGAAGGCCAGTGGTAGTTTCCGATGCACATCTCGAGGCTTTGTGTAATCTGTGGAATATCAGAGCGTTGATGAAACACAGAAATTGCATCGGGATTGAATACAACAGTCACCATGCGCACTTTCCTCCATAGGGGTAATTCTCAAACAGTCTACGCTTTCATCGTTCCCTGGAAGACCAGTAGTAGTTTCCGATGCTCATCTGGAATCATTCTGTAATCTGTGGACCTTCAAAGTGTGGATTGAAACACAGAAATTGTCTCGGGATTGAATACAACAGTCACCATGCGCACTTTCCATCATGGGAGTAAAGTCTCAAACAGTCTAAGATTTGATCGTTCCCTGGAAGACCAGTATTAGTTTCCGATGCACATCTGGAGTCATTCTGTAATCTGTGGACTATCAGAGTGTTGATGAAACACAGTAATTGCATCGGGACTGAATACAACGGTAACCATGCGCACTTTCCTCCATGGGTGTAACGTCTCAAGCAGTCTACACTTTGATCTTTCCCTGGAAAACCAGTAGTAGTTTGCGATGCCCATCTGGTGGCATTCTGTAATCTGTGGACTATCAGGGTGTTGATGAAACACAGAAATTGCATCGGGATTGAATACAACAGTCACCATGCGCACTTTCCTACGTAAAAGTAATGTCTCAAACAGTGTACGCTTTGATCGTTCCCTGGAAGACCAGTATTAGTTTCGAAAGCACATCTGAAGGCATTCTGTTATCTGTAGACTATCACAATGTTGATGAACACAGATATTGCATCGGGATTGAATACAACAGTCACCAAGCGCACTTTTCTCCATGGGAGCCACGTCTTAAACAGTCTACCCTTTGGTCGTTTCCTGGGAGACCAGTAGTAGTTTCCGATGCACATCTGGTGGCATTTTGTGGTGTGTAGACTATCAGAGTGTTGATGAAACACAGAAATTGCATCGGGATTGAATACAACAGTCACCATGCGCTCTTTCCTCCATGGGAGTAATGTCTCTAAAAGTCTACGCTTTGATCATTCCCTGGAAGAACAGTGGTAGTTTCCGATGCACATCTGGAGGCATTCTGTAATCTGTGGACTATCAGACTGTTGATGAAACACAGAAATTGCATCGGGATTGAAGACAACAGTCACCATGCGCACCTCCCTCAATGGGAGTAATGTCTCTAATAGTATACGCTTTGATCGTTCCCTGGAAGACCAGTAGTAGTTTCCGATGCACATCTCGAGGCTTTCTGTAACCTGTGGACTATCAGAGTGTTGATGAAACACAGATATTGCATCGGGATTGAATACAGCAGTCACCAACCGCATTTTCCTCCACGGGAGTAATGTCTCAAACGGTCAACGCTTTGATCGTTCACTGGAATACCAGTAGTAGTTTCCGATGCACATCTGGTGGCATTCTGTAATCTGTAGACTATCAGATTGTTGATGAAACACAGAAATTGCATCGGGATTGAATACAGCAGTCACCATGCGCACTTTCCTCCATGGGAGCAATGTCTCAAACAGTCTACGCTTTGATCGTTTCCTGGGAGTTCAGTAGTAGTTTCAGATGCACATCTGGTGGCATTTTGTTATCTGTATACTATCAGAGTGTTGATGAAACACTGAAACTGCATCGGGATTGAGTACAACAGTCACCATGCGCACTTTCCTCCATGGGACTGATGTCTCAAACAGTCTACGCTTTGATCGTTCCCTGGAAGACCATTAGTAGTTTCCGAAGCACGTCTGGAGGCAATCTGTTGTCTGTGGACTATCAGAGTGTTGATGAAACACAGAAATAGCATAGGGATTGAATACAACAGTCACCATGCGCTCTTTCCTCCATGGGAGTAAAGTCTCTAACAGTCTACGCATTGATCATTCCCTGGAAGACCAGTGGCAGTTTCCGATGCACATCTCGAGGCTTTCTGTAATCTGTGGACTATCAGAGCGTTGATGAAACACAGAAATTGCATCGGGATTGAGTACAACAGTCACCATGCGCACTTTCTTCCATGGGATTAATGTCTCTAACAGTCTACGCTTTGATCGTTCCCTGGTAGACCAGTAGTAGTTTCCGAAGCACATCTGGAAGCAATCTGTTACCTGTGGACTATCAGAGTGTTGATGAAACACAGAAATTGCATCGGGATTGCGTACAACAGACACCATCCGCACTTTCCTCCGTGGGACTAATGTCTCAAACAGTGTACGCTTTGATCGTTCCCTGGAAGACGAGTAGTAGTTTCCGAAGCCCATCTGAAGGCAATCTGTTGTCTGTTGACTATCAGAGTGTTGATGAAACACAGAAATAGCAAAGGGATTGAATACAACAGTCACCATGCGCTCTTTCCTCCATGGGAGTAAAGTCTCTAACAGTCTACGCATTGATCTTTCCCTGGAAGGCCAGTGGTAGTTTCCGATGCACATCTCGAGGCTTTGTGTAATCTGTGGACTATCAGAGTGTTGATGAAACACAGAAATTGCATCGGGATTGAATACAACAGTCACCATGCGCACTTTCCTCCATGGGGGTAATTCTCAAACAGTCTACGCTTTCATCGTTCCCTGGAAGACCAGTAGTAGTTTCCGATGCTCATCTGGAATCATTCTGTAATCTGTGGACCTTCAAAGTGTGGATTGAAACACAGAAATTGTCTCGGGATTGAATACAACAGTCACCATGCGCACTTTCCTACGTAAAAGTAATGTCTCAAATAGTGTACGCTTTGATCGTTCCCTGGAAGACCAGTATTAGTTTCGAAAGCACATCTGAAGGCATTCTGTTATCTGTAGACTGTCACAATGTTGATGCAACACAGATATTGCATCGGGATTGAATACAACAGTCGCCAAGCGCACTTTTCTCCATGGGAGCCACGTCTCAAACAGTCTACGCTTTGATCGTTCCCTGGAAGACCAGTAGTAGTTACCGATGCACATCTGGAGGCATTCTGTAATCTGTGGACTATCAGAGTGTTGATGAAACATGGAAATTGCATCGGGATTGAATACAACAGTCACCAAGCACACTTTCCTCCATAAAAGTAAAGTCTCAAACAGTCTACGCTTTGATCATTCCCTGGAAGACCAGTAGTAGTTTCCGATGCACATCTGGAAGCATTCTGTATTCTGTGGACTATCTGAGTGTTGATGAAACATAGAAATTGCATCGGAATTGAATATAACAGTCACCATGCGCACTTTCCTAAAAGGGAGCAGTGTCTCAAACAGTCTACGCTTTGATCGTTCCCTGGAAGACCAGTAGTAGTTTCCGATGCACATCTTGAGTCATTCTGTAATCTGTGGACCTTCAAAGTGTTGATGAAACACAGTAATTGCATCGGGATTGAATACTACAGTCACCATGCGAACATTCCTCCAAGGTAGTAATGTCTCAAAGAGTCTACGATTTGATCGTTCCCTGGAAGACCAGTGTTAGTTTCCGATGCACATCTGGAGGCATTCTGTAATCTGTGGACTATCTGAGTGTTGAAGAAACACAGAAATTGCATCGGAATTGAATATAACGATCACCATGCGCACTTTCCTCCATGGGAGTAACCCTGACACAGGGTACGCTTTGATCGTTCCCTAGAAGACCAGTAGTAGTTTCCGATGCACATCTGGAGGCATTCCGTAATCTGTGGACTATCAGAGTGTTGATGAAACACAGATATATCATCGGGATTCAATACAACAGTCACCATGCGCACTTTCCTCCAAGGGAGCAGTGTCTCAAACAGTCTACGCTTTTATCGTTCCCTGGAAGACCAGCAGTAGTTTCCGATGCACATCTGGAGGCAGTCTGTAATCTGTGGTCTATCAGACTGTTGATGAAACACAGAAATTGCATCGGGATTGACTACAGTCACCAAGTGCACTTACCTCCGTGGGAGTAATGTCTCAAACAGTCTACGCTTTAATCGATCCCTGGAAGACCAGTAGTAGTTTCCGAAGCACATCTGGAGGCATTCTGTAATCTGTGGACTATCAGAGTGTTGATGAAACACAGAAATAACATCGGGATTGAATACAACAGTCACCATGCGCACCTTCCTCCGTGGGAGTAATGTCTCAAACAGTCTACGCTTTGATCGTTCGCTGGAAGACCAGTAGTAGTTGCGATGCACGTCTCGTGGCATTCTGTAATCTGTAGACTATCAGAGTGTTGTTGAAACACAGAAATTGCATCCGGATTGAATACCCAGTCACCATGCGCACTTTCCTCCAAGGGAGCAGTGTCTCAAACAGTCTACGCTTTGATCGTTCCCTAGAAGACCAGTAGTAGTTTCCGATGCACATCTAGTGGCATTCTGTAATCTGTAGACTATCAGAGTGTTGATGAAACACAGACATTGCGTCGGAAATGAATGCAACAGTCACCATGTGCACTTTCCTCCATGGGAGTAACGTCTCAAACAGTCTACGCTTTGATCGTTTCCTGGAAGACCAGTAGTAGTTTCCGATGCACATCTGGAGGCATTCTGTAATCGGTGGACTATCAGACTGTTGTTGAAACACAGCAATTGCATAGGGATTGAATACAACAGTCACAATGCGCACCTTTCACAATGGGAGTAATGTCTCAAAGTGTTTACGCTTTGATCGCCCCTGGAAAACCAGTAGTAGTTTCCGATGCACATCTCGAGGCTTTCTGTAATCTGTGGACTATCAGAGTGTTAATGAAACACAGAAATATCATCGGGATTGAGTACAACAGTGACCATGCGCACTTTCCTCCATGGGAATAATGTCTCAAACAGTCTACGCTTTTATAGTTCCCTGGACGACCAGCAGTAGTTTCCAATGCACATCTAGTGGCATTCTGTAATCTGTAGACTATCAGAGTGTTGATGAAACTCAGACATTGCATCGGACATGAATGCAACAGTCACCATGCGCACTTTCCTCCATGGGAGTAACGTCTCAAACAGTCTACGCTTTGATCGTTTCCTGGAAGACCAGTAGTAGTTTCCGATGCATATCTGGAGGCATTCTGTAATCTGTGGACTATCATAGTGTTGATGAAACACGGAAATTGCATCGGGATTGAATACAACAGTCACCATGCGCACTTTCCTCCATAAAAGTAATGTCACAAACAGTCTACGCTTTGATCGTTCCCTGGAAGACCAGTAGTAGTTTCCGAAGCACATCTGGAGGCAATCTGTAATCTGAGGACTATCAGAGTGTTAATGAAACACAGATATTGCAACGGGATTGAATACAACAGACACCATGCCCTCTTTCCTCCATGGGGTAATTCTCAAACAGTCTACGCTTTGATCGTTCCCTTGAAGACCAGTAGTAGTTTCCGATGCACATCTGGAGGCATTCTGTAATCTCTGGTCCTTCAAAGTGTGGATTGAAACACAGAAATTGCCTCGGGATTGAATACAACAGGCACCATGCGCACTTTACTCCATGGGCGTGATGTCTCAAACGCTTTGATCGTTCCCTGGAAGACCAGTAGTAGTTACCGATGCACATCTGGAGGCATTCTGTAATCTGTGGACTATCAGAGTGTTGATGAAACACAGATATTGCATCGGGATTGAATACAACAGTCACCATGCACACTTCCTTCCATAAAAGTAATGTCTCAAACAGTCTATGCTTTGATCATTCCCTGGAAGACCAGTAGTAGTTTCCGATGCACATCTGGAAGCATTCTGTAATCTGTGGACTATCTGAGTGTTGTTGAAACACAGAAATTGCATCGGAATTGAATATAACAGTCAGCATTCGCACTTTCCTCCATTGTAGTAATGTCTCTAACAGTCTACGATTTGATTATTCCCTGGAAGACCAATAATAGTTTCCGATGCATATCTGGATGCATTCTGTAATCTGTGGACTAGCTGAGTGTTGATGAAACACAGAAATTCCATCGGAATTGAATATAACAGTCACCATGCGCACTTTCCTCCATGGGAGTAACCCTCAGAGAGTCTACGCTTTGATCGTTCCCGAGAAGACCAGTAGTAGATTCCAATGCAAATCTGGAGGCATTCTGTAATCTGTGGACTATCAGAGTGTTGACGAAACACAGATATTTCATCGGGATTCAATACAACAGTTACCATGCGCACTCTCCTCCAAGGGAGCAGTGTCTCAAACAGTCTACGCTTTGATCGTTCCCTGGAAGACCAGTAGTAGTTTCCGAAGCACATCTGGAGGCAATCTGTTGTCTGTGGACTATCAGAGTGTTGATGAAACACAGAAATTGCAAAGGGATTGAATACAACAGTCACCATGCGCTCTTTCCTCCATGGGAGTAAAGTCTCTAACAGTCTACGCATTGATCTTTCCCTGGAAGACCAGTGGTAGTTTCCGATGCACATCTCGAGGCTTTGTGTAATCTGTGGACTATCAGAGCGTTGATGAAACAAAGAAATTGCATCGGGATTGAATACAACAGTCACCATGCGCACTTACCTCCATGGGAGTAATCTCTCAAACAGTCTACGCTTTGATCGTACCCTGGAAGACCAGCAGTAGTTTCCGATGCTCATCTGGAGGCATTCTGTAATCTGTGGACTATCAGACTGTTGATGAAACACAGAAATTGCATCGGGATTGACTACAGTCACCAAGTGCACTTTCCTCCGTGGGAGTAATGTCTCAAACAGTCTGCGCTTTGATCGTTCCCTGGAAGACCAGTAGTAGTTTCCGAAGCACATCTGGAAGCAATCTGTTACCTGTGGACTATCAGAGTGTTGATGAAACACAGAAATTGCATCGGGATTGAATACAACAGTCACCATGCGAACTTTCCTCCATGGGGGTAATTCTCAAACAGTCTACAATTTGATCGTTCCCTGGAAGACCAGTAGTAGTTTCCGATGCACATCTGGTGGCATTCAGTAATCTGTGGACTATCAGAGTGTTGGTGAAACACAGAAATAGCATCGGGATTGAATACAACAGACACCATGCGCACTTTCATGCATGGGAGTAATGTCTGAAACAGTCTACGCTTTGATCGTTCCCAGGAAGACCAGTGGTAGTTTCCGATGCACATCTCGAGGTTTTGTGTAATCTGTGGACTATCAGAGCGTTGATGAAACAAAGAAATTGCATCGGGATTGAATACAACAGTCACCATGCGCACTTTCCTCCATGGGGGTACTTCTCAAACAGTCTACGCTTTCATCGTTCTCTGGAAGACCAGTAGTAGTTTCCGATGCTCATCTGGAATCATTCTGTAATATGTGGACCTTCAAAGTGTGGATTGAAACACAGAAATTGTCTCGGGATTGAATACAACAGTCACCATGCGCACTTTCCATTATGGGAGTAAAGTCTCAAACAGTCTAAGCTTTGATCGTTCCCTGGAAGACCAGTATTAGTTTCCGATGCACATCTGGAGTCATTCTGTAATCTGTGGACTATCAGAGTGTTGATGAAACACAGTAATTGCATCGGGATTGAATACAACGGTAGCCATGCGCACTTTGAATACAACAGACACCATGCGCACTTTCCTACGTAAAAGTAATGTCTCAAACAGTCTACGCTTTGATCGTTCCCTGGAAGACCAGTATTAGTTTCGAAAGCACATCTGAAGGCATTCTGTTATCTGTAGACTATCACAATGTTGATGAAACACAGATATTGCATCGGGATTGAATACAACAGTCACCAAGCGCACTTTTCTCCATGGAAGCCACGTCTCAAACAGTCTACGCTTTGGTCGTTTCCTGGGAGACCAGTAGTAGTTTCCGATGCACATCTGGTGGCATTTTGTGATCTGTAGACTATCAGAGTGTTAATGAAACACAGAAATTGCATCGGGATTGAATACAACAGTCACCATGCGCTCTTTCCTCCATGGGAGTAATGTCTCTAAAAGTCTACGCTTTGATCATTCCCTGGATGAACAGTGGTAGTTTCCGATGCACATCTCGAGGCTTTCTGTAATCTGTGGGCTATCAGAGTGTTGATGAAACACAGAAATTGCATTGGGATTGAGTACAACAGTCACCATGCGCACTTCCCTCCATGGGAGTAATGTCTCAAACAGTCTACGCTTTGATCGTTCCCTGGAAAACCAGTAGTAGTTTCCGAAGCACATCTGGAGGCAATCTGTTGTGTGTGGACTATCAGAGTGTTGAGGAAACACAGTAATTGCATCGGGAATGAATACAACAGTCACCATGCGCACTTTCCTCCATGAGGGTTATTCTCAAACAGTCTACGCTTTCATTGTTCCCTGGAAGACCAGTAGTAGTTTCCGATGCACATCTGGAATCATTCTGTAATCTGTGGACCTTCAAAGTGTGGATTGAAGCACAGAAATTGCCTCGGGATTGAATACAACAGTCACCATGCACTCTTTCCTCCAAGGGAGCAGTGTCTCAAACAGTCTACGCTTTGATCGTTCCCTGGAAGACCAGCAGTAGTTTCCGACGCACATCTGGAGGCAGTCTGTAATCTGTGGTCTATCAGACTGTTGATGAAACACAGAAATTGCATCGGGATTGACTACAGTCACCAAGTGCACTTACCTCCGTGGGAGTAATGTCTCAAACAGTCTACGCTTTAATCGTTCCCTGGAAGACCAGTAGTAGTTTCCGATACACATCTGGAGGCATTCTGTAATCTCTGGTCCTTCAAAGTGTGGATTGAAACACAGAAATTGCCTCGGGATTGAATACAACAGTCACCATGCGCACTTTCCTCCATGGGAGTAATGTCTCCAACAGTCTACGCTTTGATCGTTCCCTAGAAGACCAGTAGTAGTTTCCGATGCACATCTGGAGGCAATCTGTTATCTGTGGACTATCACAGTGTTGATGAAACACAGAAATTGCATCGGGATTCAATACAACAGTCACCATGCACACTTTCTTCCATAAAAGTAATGTCTCAAACAGTCTACGCTTTGATCATTCCCTGGAAGACGAGTAGTAGTTTCCGATGCACATCTGGAATCATTCTGTAATCTGTGGACCTTCAAAGTGTGGATTGAAGCACAGTAATTGCATCGGGAATGAATACAACAGTCACCATGCGCACTTTCCTCCATGAGGGTTATTCTCAAACAGTCTACGCTTTGATCGTTCCCTGGAAGACCAGTAGTAGTTTCCGATACACATCTGGAGGCATTCTGTAATCTCTGGTCCTTCAAAGTGTGGATTGAAACACAGAAATTGCCTCGGGATTGAATACAACAGTCACCATGCGCACTTTCCTCCATGGGAGTAATGTCTCCAACAGTCTACGCTTTGATCGTTCCCTAGAAGACCAGTAGTAGTTTCCGATGCACATCTGGAGGCAATCTGTTATCTGTGGACTATCACAGTGTTGATGAAACACAGAAATTGCATCGGGATTCAATACAACAGTCACCATGCACACTTTCTTCCATAAAAGTAATGTCTCAAACAGTCTACGCTTTGATCATTCCCTGGAAGACCAGTAGTAGTTTCCGATGCACATCTGGAAGTATTCTGTTATCTGTGGACCTTCAAAGTGTTGATGAAACACAATAATTGCATCTGGATTGAATACCCAGTCACCATGCGCACTTTCCTCCACGGGAGTAATGTCTCAAACAGTCTACGCTTTGATCGTTTCCTGGAAGACCAGGAGTAGTTTCCGATGCACATCTGGATGCATTCTGTAATCTGTAGACTATCAGAGTGTTGATGAAACACAGAAATTGCATCGGGATTGAATACAACAGTCACCATGCGCATTTCCTCCATGGGAGTAATGTCTCAAACAGTCTACGCTTTGATCGCTCCCTGGAAGACCAGAAGTAGTTTAAGATGCACATCTGGAGGCATTCTATAATCTGTGGACTATCAGACTGTTGATGAAACACAGAAATTGCATCGGGATTGAATACAACATTCACCAAGCGCACTTTCCTCCATGGGAGTAATGTCTCAAACAGTCTACGGTTTGATCGTTCACTGGAAGACCAGTAGTAGTTTCCGATGCAGGTCTCGTAGCATTCTGTAATCTGTGGACTATCAGAGTGTTGATGAAACACAGAAATTGCATCGGGATTTAATACAACAGTCACCATGCGCACTTTCCTCCATGGGAGTAATGTCTCAAACAGTCTACGCTTTGATCGTACCCTGGAAGACCAGTGTTAGTTTCCGATGCACATCTGGAGGCATTCTGTAATCTGTGGACTATCAGAGTGTTGATGAAACACAGAAATTGCATCCGGATTGAATACCCAGACACCATGCGCACTTTCCTCCACCGGAGTAATGTCTCAAACTGTCTACGCTTTGATCATTCCCTGGATGACCAGTAGTAGTTTCCGATGCACATCTGGAAGCATTCTGTAATCTCTGGACTATCTGAGTGTTGATGAAACACAGATATTGCATCGTTGTTAAATATAACTGCCACCATGCGCACTTTCCTCCATGGGAGTAACCCCAAAACAGTCTACGCTTTGATCGTTGCCTAGAAGACCAGTAGCAGTTTCCGATGCACATCTGGAGGCATTCTGTAATCTGTGGATTATCAGAGTGTTGATGAAAGACATATATTGCATCGGGATTCAATACAACAGTCACCATGCGCACTTTCCTCCAAGGGAGCAGTGTCTCAAACAGTCTATGCTTTGATCGTTCCCTAGAAGACCAGTAGTAGTTTCCGATGCACATCTAGTGGCATTCTGTAATCTGTAGACTATCAGAGTGTTGATGAAACACAGACATTGCATCGGAAATGAATGCAAAAGTCACCATGCGCACCTTCCTCCATGGGAGTAACGTCTCAAACAGTCTACGCTTTGATCGTTCCCAAGAAGACCAGTAGTAGTTTCCGATGCACATCTGGAGGCATTCTGTAATCGGTGGACTATCAGACTGTTGTTGAAACACAGCAATTGCATCGGGAATGAATACAACAGTCACCATGCGCACCTTTCACAATGGGAGTAATGTCTCAAAGTCTTTACGCTTTGATCGTCCCCTGGAAGACCAGTAGTAGTTTCCGATGCACATCTGGTGGCATTCTGTAATCTGTCGACTGTTTGAGTGTTGATGAAACACATAAATTGCATCGGGATTGAATACAACAGTCACCATGCACACTTTCTTCCATAAAAGTAATGTCTTATACAGTCTACGCTTTGATCATTCCCTGGAAGACTAGTAGTAGTTTCCGATGCATATCTGGATGCATTCTGTAATCTGTGGACTATCTGAGTGTTGATGAAACACAGAAATTGCATCGGAATTGAATATTACAGTCACCATGCGCACTTTCGTCCATGGGAGTAACCTTGAAACACTCTACGCTTTGATCGTTCCCTGGAAGACCAGTAGTAGTTTCCGATGCACATATGGAGGCATTCTGTTATCTGTGGACCTTAAAAGTGTTGATGAAACACAATAATTGCATCTGGATTGAATACCCAGTCACAATGCGCACTTTCCTCCACGGGAGTAATGTCTCAAACAGTCTACGCTTTGATCGTTTCCTGGAAGACCAGTAGTAGTTTCCGATGCACATCTGGATGCATTCTGTAATCTGTAGACTATCAGAGTGTTGATGAAACACAGAAATTGCATCGGGATTGAATACAACAGTCACCATGCGCATTTCCTCCATGGGAGTAATATCTCAAACAGTCTACGCTTTGATCGCTCCCTGGAAGACCAGAAGTAGTTTCCGATGCACATCTGGAGGCATTCTATAATCTGTGGACTATCAGACTGTTGATGAAACACAGAAATTGCATCGGGATTGAATACAACATTCACCAAGCGCACTTTCCTCCATTGGAGTAATGTCTCAAACAGTCTACGCTTTGATCGCTCCCTGGAAGACCAGTAGTAGTTTCCGAAACACATCTGGAGGCATTCTGTAATCTGTGTACTATCAGAGTGTTGATGAAACACAGAGATTGCATCGGGATTGAATACAACAGTCACCATGCGCACTTTCCTCCATGGATGTAATTCTCAAACAGTCTACGCTTTGATCGTTCCCTGGAAGACCAGTAGTAGTTTCCGATGCACATCTGGAGGCATTCTGTAATCTGTGGACTATTAGAGTGTTGATGGAACACAGAAATGGCATCGGATTCAATACAAAAGTCACCATGCGCACTTTCCTCCATGCGAACAGTGTCTCAAACAGTCTACGCTTTGATCGTTCCCCGGAAGACCAGTAGTAGCTTCCGATGCACATCTGGTGGCATTCTGTAATCTGTGGACTATCAGAGTGTTGATGGAACACAGAAATTGCATCGGGATTGAATACAACAGTCATCAGGCGCACTTTCCTCCATGGGAGTAATGTCTCAAACAGTCTACGCTTTGATCGTTCCCTGGAAGACCAGCAGAGGTTTCCGATGCACATCTGGAGGCATTCTGTAATCTGTGGACTATCAGACTGTTGATGAAACACAGAAATTGCATCGGGATTGAATACAACAGTCACCATGCGCACTTACCTCCATGGGAGTAATGTCTCAAACAGTCTACGCTTTGATCGTTCCCTGGAAGACCAGCAGTAGTTTCCGATGCACATCTCGAGGCTTTCTGTAATCTGTGGACTATCAGAGTGTTGATGAAACACAGAAATTGCATCGGGATTGAGTACAACAGTCACCATGCGCACTTTCCTCCATGGGAATTATGTCTCAAACAGTCTACGATTTGATCGTTAGCTGGATGCCAGTAGTAGTTTGTGATGCATATCTGGTGGCATTCTGTAATCTGTGGACTATCATAGTGTTGATGAAACACATAAATAGCATCGGGATTGGATACAACAGTCACCATGCGCACTTTCCTCCATAAAAGTTATGTCTCAAACAGTCTACGCTTTGATCGTTCCCTGGAAGACCAGTAGTAGTTTCCGAAGCACATCTGGAGGCAATATGTAATCTGTGGACTATCAGAGGGTTGATGAAACACAGATATTGCAGCGTTATTGAATACAACAGACACCATGCCCTCTTTCCTCCATGGGGTAATTCTCAAACAGTCTACGCTTTGATCGTTCCCTGGAAGACCTGCAGTAGTTTCCGATGCACATCTGGAGGCATTCTATAATCTGTGGACTATCAGAGTGTTGATGAAACACAGAGATTGCATCGGGATTGAATACAACAGTCACCATGCGCACTTTCCTCCATGGATGTAATTCTCAAACAGTCTACGCTTTGATCGTTCCCTGGAAGACCAGTAGTAGTTTCCGATGCACATCTGGAGGCATTCTGTAATCTGTGGACCTTCAAAGTGTGTATTGAAACACAGAAATTGCCTCGGGATTGAATACAAGTGTCACCATTCGCACTTTCCACCATGGGAGTAATGTCTCAAACAGTCTACGCTTTGATCGTTCCCTGGAAGACCAGTAGTACTTACCGATGCACATCTGGAGGCATTCTGTAAACTGTGGACTATCTGAGGGTTGATGAAACACAGATATTGCGCCGGGATTGAATACGTCACCATGCGCACTTTCCTCCATGGAAGTAATGTCTCAATCAGTCTACGCTTTGATCGTTCCCTTGAAGACCAGTATTAGTTTCCGATGCACATCTGGAGGCATTGTGTAATCTGTGGACTATCAGAGTGTAGATGGAACACAGAAATGGCATCGGATTCAATACAAAAGTCACCATGCGCACTTTCCTCCATGCGAACAGTGTCTCAAACAGTCTACGCTTTGATCGTTCCCCGGAAGACCAGTAGTAGCTTCCGATGCACATCTGGTGGCATTCTGTAATCTGTGGACTATCAGAGTGTTGATAAAACACAGAAATTGCATCGGGATTGAATACAACAGTCATCATGCGCACTTTCCTCCATGGGAGTAATGTCTCAAACAGTCTACGCTTTGATCGTTCCCTGGAAGACCAGCAGAGGTTTCCGATGCACATCTGGAGGCATTCTGTAATCTGTGGACTATCAGACTGTTGATGAAACACAGAAATTGCATCGGGATTGAATACAACAGTCACCATGCGCACTTACCTCCATGGGAGTAATCTCTCAAACAGTCTACGCTTTGATCGTACCCTGGAAGACCAGCAGTAGTTTCCGATGCTCATCTGGAGGCATTCTGTAATCTGTGGACTATCAGACTGTTGATGAAACACAGAAATTGCATCGGGATTGACTACAGTCACCAAGTGCACTTTCCTCCTTGGGAGTAATGTCTCAAACAGTCTGCGCTTTGATCGTTCCCTGGAAGACCAGTAGTAGTTTCGGAAGCACATCTGGAGGAATTCTGTAATCTGTGGAGTATCAGAGTGTTGATGAAACACAGAAATTGCATCGGGATTGAATACCCAGTCACCATGCGCACTTTCCTCCACGGGAGTAAAGTCTCAAACAGTCTACGCTTTGATCATTCCCTGGAAGACCAGTAGTAGTTTCCGATGCACATCTGGAAGCATTCTGTAATCTGTGGACTATCTGAGTGTTGATGAAACACAGAAATTGCATCGGAATTGGATATAACTGTCACCATGCGCACTTTCCTCCATGGGAGTAACCCTGAAACAGTCTACGGTTTGATCGTTCCCTAGAAGACCAGTAGTAGTTTCAGATGCACATCTGGAGGCATTCTGTAATCTGTGGACTATCAGAGTGTTGATGAAAGACAGATATTGCATCGGGATTCAATACAACAGTCACCATGCGCACTGTCCTCCAAGGGAGCAGTGTCTCAAACAGTCTACGATTTGATCCTTCCCTGGAAGACCAGTAGTAGTTTCTGATGCACATCTGGAGGCATTCTGTAATCTGTGGACCTTCAAAGTTTTGATGGAACACAATAATTGCATCGGGATTGAATACAACAGTCACCATGCGCACTTTCCTCCATGGTAGTAATGTCTCAAACAGTCTACGCTTTGATCGTTCCCATGAAGACCAGTGTTTGTTGCCGATGCACATCTGGAGGCATTCTGTAATCTGTGGACTATCAGAGTGTTGATGAAACACAGAAATTGCATCGGGATTTAATACAACAGTTACCATGCACACATTCCTCCATAAACGTAATGTCTCGAACAGTCTACACTTTGATCATTCCCTGGAAGACCAGTAGTAGTCTCCGATGCACATCTGGAGGCATTCTGTAATCTGTGGACTATCTGAGTGTTAATGAAACACAGAAATTGCGACAGGATTGAATACAACAGTCACCATGCGCACTTTCCTCCATGGGAATAATGTCTCAAAGAGTCTACGCTTTGATAGTTCCCTGGAAGAACAGTAGTAGTTTCCGATGCACATCTAGTGGCATTCTGTAATCTGTAGACTATCAGAGTGTTGATGAGACACAGAAATTGCATCGGAAATGAATGCAACAGTCACCATGCGCACATTCCTCCATGGGAGTAACGTCTCAAACAGTCTACTCTTGGATCGTTTCCTGGAAGACCAGTAGTAGTTTCCGATGCACATCTGGAGGCATTCTGTAATCGGTGGACTATCAGACTGTTGTTGAAACACAGAAATTACATAGGGATTGAATACAACAGTCACCATGCGAACCTTTCACAATGGGAGTAATGTCTCAAAGTCTTTACGCTTTGATCGTCCCCTGGAAGACCAGTAGTAGTTTCCGATGCACATCTGGTGGCATTCTGTAATCTGTCGACTATTTGAGTGTTGATGAAACACAGAAATTGCATCGGGATTGAATACAACAGTCACCATGCGCACTTTCCTCCATGGGAAAAATGTCTCTAACAGTCTACGTTTTGATCGTTCCCTGGAAGACCAGCAGTAGTTTCCGATGCACATCTCGAGGCTTTCTGTAATCTGTGGACTATCAGAGTGTTGATGAAACACAGAAATTGCATCGGGATTGAGTACAACAGTCACCATGCGCACTTTCCCCATGGGAATTATGTCTCAAACAGTCTACGATTTGATCGTTAGCTGGATGCCAGTAGTAGTTTGTGATGCATATCTGGTGGCATTCTGTAATCTGTGGACTATCATAGTGTTGATGAAACACATAAATAGCATCGGGATTGGATACAACAGTGACCATGCGCACTTTCCTCCATAAAAGTAATGTCTCAAACAGTCTACGCTTTGATCGTTCCCTGGAAGACCAGTAGTAGTTTCCGAAGCACATCTGGACGCAATATGTAATCTGTGGACTATCAGAGGGTTGATGAAACACAGATATTGCAGCGGGATTGAATACAACAGACACCATGCCCTCTTTCCTCCATGGGGTAATTCTCAAACAGTCTACGCTTTGCTCGTTCCCTGGAAGACCTGCAGTAGTTTCCGATGCACATCTGGAGGCATTCTGTAATCTCTGGACCTTCAAAGTGTGGATTGAAACACAGAAATTGCCTCGGGATTGAATACAACAGTCACCATGCGCACTTTCCTCCGTGGGAGTAATGTCTCCAACAGTCTACGCTTTGATCGTTCCCTGGAAGACCTGCAGTAGTTTCCGATGCACATCTGGAGGCATTCTGTAATCTCTGGACCTCCAAAGTGTGGATTGAAACACAGAAATTGCCTCGGGATTGAATACAACAGTCACCATGCGCACTTTCCTCCAAGGGAGTAATGTCTCCAACAGTCTACGCTTTGATCGTTCCCTGGAAGACCAGTAGTAGTTTCCGATGCACATCTGGAGGCAATCTGTTATCTGTGGACTATCAAAGTGTTGATGAAACACAGAAATTGCATCGGGATTGAATACAACAGTCACCATGCGCACTTTCGTCCATGGGGACAATTCTCAAACAGTCTACGCTTTGATCGTTCCGTTGACGACCAGTAGTAGTTTCCGATGCACATCTGGAATCATTCTGTAATCTGTATACTGTCTGAGTGTTGATGAAACACAGAAATTGCATCGAATTGAATATAACAGTCAGCATTCGCACTTTCCTCCATTGTAGTAATGTCTCTAACAGTCTACGATTTGATTATTACCTGGAAGACCAGTAGTAGTTTCCGATGCACATCTGGAAGCATTCTGTAATCTGTGGACTATCTGAGTGTTGATGAACCACAAAAATTGCATCGGAATTGAATATAACAGTCACCATGCGCACTTTCCTCCAAATTAGCAGTGTCTCAAACAGTCTACGCTTTGATCGTTCCCTGGAAGACCAGTAGTAGTTTCCGATGCACATATGGAGGCATTCTGTAATCTGTGGACCTTCAAAAGTGTTGATGAAACACAATAATTCCATCTGGATTGAATACCCAGTCACCATGAGCACTTACCTCCACGGGAGTAATGTCTCAAACAGTCTACGTTTTGATCGTTCCCTGCAAGACCAGTAGTAGTTTCCGATTCACATCTGGTGGCATGCTGTAATCTGTAGACTATCAGAGTGTTGATGAAACACAGAAATTGCATCGGGATTGAATACAACAGTCACCAAGTGAACTTTCCTCCGTGGGAGTAATGTCTCTAACAGTCTACGCTTTGATCGTTCCCTGGAAGACCAGTAGTAGTTTCCGAAGCACATCTGGAGGAATTCTGTAATCTGTGGAGAATCAGACTGTTGTTGAAACACAGAAATTGCATCGGGATAGAATACAAGTCACCATGTGCACCTTTCACCATGGGAGTAATGTCTCAAAGTCTTTACGCTTTGATCGTCCCCTGGAAGACCAGTAGTAGTTTCCGATGCACATCTGGTGGCATTCTGTAATCTGTCGACTATTTGAGTGTTGATGAAACATAGAAATTGCATCGGGATTGAATACAACAGTCACCATGCGCACTTTCCTCCATGGGAGTAATGTCTCTAACAGTCTACGCTTTGATCGTTCCCTGGAAGACAAGTAGTAGTTTCCGATGCACATCTCGAGGCTTTCTGTAATCTGTGGACTATCAGAGTGTTGATGAAACACAGAAATTGCATCGGGATTGAGTACAACATTCACCATGAACACTTTCCTCCATGGGAATAATGTCTCAAACAGTCTACACTTTGATCGTTAGCTGGAAGCCAGTAGTAGTTTCTGATGCATACCTGGAGGCGTTCTGTAATCTGTGGACTATCATAGTGTTGATGAAACACAGAAATTGCATCGGGATTGAATACAACAGTCACCATGCGCACTTTCCTCCATAAAAGTAATGCCTCAAACAGTCTACGCTTTGATCGTTCCCTGGAAGACCAGTAATAGTTTCCGAAGCACATCTGGAGGCAATCTGTAATCTGTGGACTATCAGAGTGTTGATGAAACACAGATATTGCAGCGGGATTGAATACAACAGACACCATGCCCTCTTTCCTCCATGGGGTAATTCTCAAACAGTCTACGCTTTGATCGTTCCCTGGAAGACCTGTAGTAGTTTCCGAAGCACATCTGGAGGCATTCTGTAATCTCTGGACCTTCAAAGTGTGGATTGAAACACAGAAATTGCCTCGAGATTGAATACAACAGTCACCATGCGCACTTTCCTCCATGGGAGTAATGTCTCCAACAGTCTACGCTTTGATCGTTCCCTGGAAGACCAGTAGTAGTTTCCGATGCACATATGGAGGCATTCTGTAATCTGTGGACCTTCAAAAGTGTTGATGAAACACAATAATTGCATCTGGATTGAATACCCAGTCACCATGAGCACTTTCCTCCACGGGAGTAATGTCTCAAACAGTCTACGCTTTGATCGTTCCCTGGAAGACCAGTAGTAGTTTCCGATGCACATCTGTTGGCATTCTGTAATCTGTAGACTATCAGAGTGTTGATGAAACACAGAAATTGCGTCGGGATTGAATACAACAGTCACCAAGTGAACTTTCCTCCGTGGGAGTAATGTCTCAAACAGTCTACGCTTTGATCGTTCCCTGGAAGACCAGTAGTAGTTTCCGAAGCACATCTGGAGGAATTCTGTAATCTGTGGAGAATCGGACTGTTGTTGAAACACAGAAATTGCATCTGGATTGAATACAACAGTCACCATGCGCACATTTCACAATGGGAGTAATGTCTCAAAGTCTTTACGCTTTGATCGTCCCCTGGAAGACCAGTAGTAGTTTCCGATGCACATCTGGTGGCATTCTGTAATCTGTCGACTATTTGAGTGTTGATGAAACACAGAAATTGCATCGGGATTGAATACAACAGTCACCATGCGCACTTTCCTCCATAGGAGTAATGACTCTAACAGTCTACGCTTTGATCGTTAGCTGGAAGCCAGTAGTAGTTTCTGATGCATATCTGGAGGCATTCTGTAATCTGTGGACTATCATAGTGTTGATGAAACAAAGAAATTGCATCGGGATTGAATACGACAGTCACCATGCGCACTTTCCTCCATAAAAGTAATGTCTCAAACAGTCCACGCTTTGATCGTTCCCTGGAAGACCAGTAGTAGTTTCCGAAGCACATGTGGAGGCAATCTGTAATCTGTGGACTATCAGAGTGTTGATGAAACACAGATATTGCAGCGGGATTGAATACAACAGACACCATGCCCTCTTTCCTCCATGGGGTAATTCTCAAACAGTCTACGCTTTGCTCGTTCCCTGGAAGACCTGCAGTAGTTTCCGATGCACATCTGGAGGCATTCTGTAATCTCTGGACCTCCAAAGTGTGAGTTGAAACACAGAAATTGCCTCGGGATTGAATACAACAGTCACCATGCGCACTTTCCTCCAAGGGAGTAATGTCTCCAACAGTCTACGCTTTGATCGTTCCCTGGAAGACCAGTAGTAGTTTCCGATGCACATCTGGAGGCAATCTGTTATCTGTGGACTATCAGAGTGTTGATGAAACACAGAAATTGCATCGGAATTGGATATAACTGTCACCATGCGCACTTTCCTCCATGGGAGTAACCCTGAAACAGTCTACGGTTTGATCGTTCCCTAGAAGACCAGTAGTAGTTTCAGATGCACATCTGGAGGCATTCTGTAATCTGTGGACTATCAGAGTGTTGATGAAAGACAGATATTGCATCGGGATTCAATACAACAGTCACCATGCGCACTGTCCTCCAAGGGAGCAGTGTCTCAAACAGTCTACGATTTGATCCTTCCCTGGAAGACCAGTAGTAGTTTCTGATGCACATCTGGAGGCATTCTGTAATCTGTGGACCTTCAAAGTTTTGATGGAACACAATAATTGCATCGGGATTGAATACAACAGTCACCATGCGCACTTTCCTCCATGGTAGTAATGTCTCAAACAGTCTACGCTTTGATCGTTCCCATGAAGACCAGTGTTTGTTGCCGATGCACATCTGGAGGCATTCTGTAATCTGTGGACTATCAGAGTGTTGATGAAACACAGAAATTGCATCGGGATTTAATACAACAGTTACCATGCACACATTCCTCCATAAACGTAATGTCTCGAACAGTCTACACTTTGATCATTCCCTGGAAGACCAGTAGTAGTCTCCGATGCACATCTGGAGGCATTCTGTAATCTGTGGACTATCTGAGTGTTAATGAAACACAGAAATTGCGACAGGATTGAATACAACAGTCACCATGCGCACTTTCCTCCATGGGAATAATGTCTCAAAGAGTCTACGCTTTGATAGTTCCCTGGAAGAACAGTAGTAGTTTCCGATGCACATCTAGTGGCATTCTGTAATCTGTAGACTATCAGAGTGTTGATGAGACACAGAAATTCCATCGGAAATGAATGCAACAGTCACCATGCGCACATTCCTCCATGGGAGTAACGTCTCAAACAGTCTACTCTTGGATCGTTTCCTGGAAGACCAGTAGTAGTTTCCGATGCACATCTGGAGGCATTCTGTAATCGGTGGACTATCAGACTGTTGTTGAAACACAGAAATTACATAGGGATTGAATACAACAGTCACCATGCGAACCTTTCACAATGGGAGTAATGTCTCAAAGTCTTTACGCTTTGATCGTCCCCTGGAAGACCAGTAGTAGTTTCCGATGCACATCTGGTGGCATTCTGTAATCTGTCGACTATTTGAGTGTTGATGAAACACAGAAATTGCATCGGGATTGAATACAACAGTCACCATGCGCACTTTCCTCCATGGGAAAAATGTCTCTAACAGTCTACGTTTTGATCGTTCCCTGGAAGACCAGCAGTAGTTTCCGATGCACATCTCGAGGCTTTCTGTAATCTGTGGACTATCAGAGTGTTGATGAAACACAGAAATTGCATCGGGATTGAGTACAACAGTCACCATGCGCACTTTCCCCATGGGAATTATGTCTCAAACAGTCTACGATTTGATCGTTAGCTGGATGCCAGTAGTAGTTTGTGATGCATATCTGGTGGCATTCTGTAATCTGTGGACTATCATAGTGTTGATGAAACACATAAATAGCATCGGGATTGGATACAACAGTGACCATGCGCACTTTCCTTCATAAAAGTAATGTCTCAAACAGTCTACGCTTTGATCGTTCCCTGGAAGACCAGTAGTAGTTTCCGAAGCACATCTGGACGCAATATGTAATCTGTGGACTATCAGAGGGTTGATGAAACACAGATATTGCAGCGGGATTGAATACAACAGACACCATGCCCTCTTTCCTCCATGGGGTAATTCTCAAACAGTCTACGCTTTGCTCGTTCCCTGGAAGACCTGCAGTAGTTTCCGATGCACATCTGGAGGCATTCTGTAATCTCTGGACCTTCAAAGTGTGGATTGAAACACAGAAATTGCCTCGGGATTGAATACAACAGTCACCATGCGCACTTTCCTCCGTGGGAGTAATGTCTCCAACAGTCTACGCTTTGCTCGTTCCCTGGAAGACCTGCAGTAGTTTCCGATGCACATCTGGAGGCATTCTGTAATCTCTGGACCTCCAAAGTGTGGATTGAAACACAGAAATTGCCTCGGGATTGAATACAACAGTCACCATGCGCACTTTCCTCCAAGGGAGTAATGTCTCCAACAGTCTACGCTTTGATCGTTCCCTGGAAGACCAGTAGTAGTTTCCGATGCACATCTGGAGGCAATCTGTTATCTGTGGACTATCAGAGTGTTGATGAAACACAGAAATTGCATCGGGATTGAATACAACAGTCACCATGCGCACTTTCGTCCATGGGGACTATTCTCAAACAGTCTACGCTTTGATCGTTCCCTTGACGACCAGTAGTAGTTTCCGATGCACATCTGGAATCATTCTGTAATCTGTATACTGTCTGAGTGTTGATGAAACACAGAAATTGCATCGAATTGAATATAACAGTCAGCATTCGCACTTTCCTCCATTGTAGTAATGTCTCTAACAGTCTACGATTTGATTATTACCTGGAAGACCAGTAGTAGTTTCCGATGCACATCTGGAAGCATTCTGTAATCTGTGGACTATCTGAGTGTTGATGAACCACAAAAATTGCATCGGAATTGAATATAACAGTCACCATGCGCACTTTCCTCCAAATTAGCAGTGTCTCAAACAGTCTACGCTTTGATCGTTCCCTGGAAGACCAGTAGTAGTTTCCGATGCACATATGGAGGCATTCTGTAATCTGTGGACCTTCAAAAGTGTTGATGAAACACAATAATTCCATCTGGATTGAATACCCAGTCACCATGAGCACTTACCTCCACGGGAGTAATGTCTCAAACAGTCTACGTTTTGATCGTTCCCTGCAAGACCAGTAGTAGTTTCCGATTCACATCTGGTGGCATGCTGTAATCTGTAGACTATCAGAGTGTTGATGAAACACAGAAATTGCATCGGGATTGAAGACAACAGTCACCAAGTGAACTTTCCTCCGTGGGAGTAATGTCTCTAACAGTCTACGCTTTGATCGTTCCCTGGAAGACCAGTAGTAGTTTCCGAAGCACATCTGGAGGAATTCTGTAATCTGTGGAGAATCAGACTGTTGTTGAAACACAGAAATTGCATCGGGATAGAATACAAGTCACCATGTGCACCTTTCACCATGGGAGTAATGTCTCAAAGTCTTTACGCTTTGATCGTCCCCTGGAAGACCAGTAGTAGTTTCCGATGCACATCTGGTGGCATTCTGTAATCTGTCGACTATTTGAGTGTTGATGAAACATAGAAATTGCATCGGGATTGAATACAACAGTCACCATGCGCACTTTCCTCCATGGGAGTAATGTCTCTAACAGTCTACGCTTTGATCGTTCCCTGGAAGACCAGTAGTAGTTTCCGATGCACATCTCGAGGCTTTCTGTAATCTGTGGACTATCAGAGTGTTGATGAAACACAGAAATTGCATCGGGATTGAGTACAACATTCACCATGAACACTTTCCTCCATGGGAATAATGTCTCAAACAGTCTACACTTTGATCGTTAGCTGGAAGCCAGTAGTAGTTTCTGATGCATACCTGGAGGCATTCTGTAATCTGTGGACTATCATAGTGTTGATGAAACACAGAAATTGCATCGGGATTGAATACAACAGTCACCATGCGCACTTTCCTCCATAAAAGTAATGCCTCAAACAGTCTACGCTTTGATCGTTCCCTGGAAGACCAGTAGTAGTTTCCGAAGCACATCTGGAGGCAATCTGTAATCTGTGGACTATCAGAGTGTTGATGAAACACAGATATTGCAGCGGGATTGAATACAACAGACACCATGCCCTCTTTCCTCCATGGGGTAATTCTCAAACAGTCTACGCTTTGATCGTTCCCTGGAAGACCTGTAGTAGTTTCCGAAGCACATCTGGAGGCATTCTGTAATCTCTGGACCTTCAAAGTGTGGATTGAAACACAGAAATTGCCTCGAGATTGAATACAACAGTCACCATGCGCACTTTCCTCCATGGGAGTAATGTCTCCAACAGTCTACGCTTTGATCGTTCCCTGGAAGACCAGTAGTAGTTTCCGATGCACATATGGAGGCATTCTGTAATCTGTGGACCTTCAAAAGTGTTGATGAAACACAATAATTGCATCTGGATTGAATACCCAGTCACCATGAGCACTTTCCTCCACGGGAGTAATGTCTCAAACAGTCTACGCTTTGATCGTTCCCTGGAAGACCAGTAGTAGTTTCCGATGCACATCTGTTGGCATTCTGTAATCTGTAGACTATCAGAGTGTTGATGAAACACTGAAATTGCGTCGGGATTGAATACAACAGTCACCAAGTGAACTTTCCTCCGTGGGAGTAATGTCTCAAACAGTCTACGCTTTGATCGTTCCCTGGAAGACCAGTAGTAGTTTCCGAAGCACATCTGGAGGAATTCTGTAATCTGTGGAGAATCGGACTGTTGTTGAAACACAGAAATTGCATCTGGATTGAATACAACAGTCACCATGCGCACATTTCACAATGGGAGTAATGTCTCAAAGTCTTTACGCTTTGATCGTCCCCTGGAAGACCAGTAGTAGTTTCCGATGCACATCTGGTGGCATTCTGTAATCTGTCGACTATTTGAGTGTTGATGAAACACAGAAATTGCATCGGGATTGAATACAACAGTCACCATGCGCACTTTCCTCCATAGGAGTAATGACTCTAACAGTCTACGCTTTGATCGTTAGCTGGAAGCCAGTAGTAGTTTCTGATGCATATCTGGAGGCATTCTGTAATCTGTGGACTATCATAGTGTTGATGAAACAAGGAAATTGCATCGGGATTGAATACGACAGTCACCATGCGCACTTTCCTCCATAAAAGTAATGTCTCAAACAGTCCACGCTTTGATCGTTCCCTGGAAGACCAGTAGTAGTTTCCGAAGCACATGTGGAGGCAATCTGTAATCTGTGGACTATCAGAGTGTTGATGAAACACAGATATTGCAGCGGGATTGAATACAACAGACACCATGCCCTCTTTCCTCCATGGGGTAATTCTCAAACAGTCTACGCTTTGCTCGTTCCCTGGAAGACCTGCAGTAGTTTCCGATGCACATCTGGAGGCATTCTGTAATCTCTGGACCTCCAAAGTGTGGATTGAAACACAGAAATTGCCTCGGGATTGAATACAACAGTCACCATGCGCACTTTCCTCCAAGGGAGTAATGTCTCCAACAGTCTACGCTTTGATCGTTCCCTGGAAGACCAGTAGTAGTTTCCGATGCACATCTGGAGGCAATCTGTTATCTGTGGACTATCAGAGTGTTGATGAAACACAGAAATTGCATCGGGATTAAATACAACAGTCACCATGCGCACTTTCGTCCATGGGGACTATTCTCAAACAGTCTACGCTTTGATCGTTCCCTTGACGACCAGTAGTAGTTTCCGATGCACATCTGGAATCATTCTGTAATCTGTATACTGTCTGAGTGTTGATGAAACACAGAAATTGCATCGAATTGAATATAACAGTCAGCATTCGCACTTTCCTCCATTGTAGTAATGTCTCTAACAGTCTACGATTTGATTATTACCTGGAAGACCAGTAGTAGTTTCCGATGCACATCTGGAAGCATTCTGTAATCTGTGGACTATCTGAGTGTTGATGAACCACAAAAATTGCATCGGAATTGAATATAACAGTCACCATGCGCACTTTCCTCCAAATTAGCAGTGTCTCAAACAGTCTACGCTTTGATCGTTCCCTGGAAGACCAGTAGTAGTTTCCGATGCACATATGGAGGCATTCTGTAATCTGTGGACCTTCAAAAGTGTTGATGAAACACAATAATTCCATCTGGATTGAATACCCAGTCACCATGAGCACTTACCTCCACGGGAGTAATGTCTCAAACAGTCTACGTTTTGATCGTTCCCTGCAAGACCAGTAGTAGTTTCCGATTCACATCTGGTGGCATGCTGTAATCTGTAGACTATCAGAGTGTTGTTGAAACACAGAAATTGCATCGGGATTGAATACAACAGTCACCAAGTGAACTTTCCTCCGTGGGAGTAATGTCTCTAACAGTCTACGCTTTGATCGTTCCCTGGAAGACCAGTAGTAGTTTCCGAAGCACATCTGGAGGAATTCTGTAATCTGTGGAGAATCAGACTGTTGTTGAAACACAGAAATTGCATCGGGATAGAATACAAGTCACCATGTGCACCTTTCACCATGGGAGTAATGTCTCAAAGTCTTTACGCTTTGATCGTCCCCTGGAAGACCAGTAGTAGTTTCCGATGCACATCTGGTGGCATTCTGTAATCTGTCGACTATTTGAGTGTTGATGAAACATAGAAATTGCATCGGGATTGAATACAACAGTCACCATGCGCACTTTCCTCCATGGGAGTAATGTCTCTAACAGTCTACGCTTTGATCGTTCCCTGGAAGACCAGTAGTAGTTTCCGATGCACATCTCGAGGCTTTCTGTAATCTGTGGACTATCAGAGTGTTGATGAAACACAGAAATTGCATCGGGATTGAGTACAACATTCACCATGAACACTTTCCTCCATGGGAATAATGTCTCAAACAGTCTACACTTTGATCGTTCCCAGGAAGACCAGTAGTAGTTTCCGATGCCCATCTGGAGGCATTCTGTAATCTGTGGAGTATCAGAGAGTTGATCAAACACAGAAATTGTATCGGGATTGAATAAAACAGTCACCATTCGCACTTTCCTCCATGGGAGTAATGTCTGAAACAGTCTACGCTTTGATCGTTCCCTGGAAGACCAGTAGTAGTTTCCGAAGCACATCTGGAGGAATTCTGTAATCTGTGGAGAATCGGACTGTTGTTGAAACACAGAAATTGCATCTGGATTGAATACAACAGTCACCATGCGCACATTTCACAATGGGAGTAATGTCTCAAAGTCTTTACGCTTTGATCGTCCCCTGGAAGACCAGTAGTAGTTTCCGATGCACATCTGGTGGCATTCTGTAATCTGTCGACTATTTGAGTGTTGATGAAACACAGAAATTGCATCGGGATTGAATACAACAGTCACCATGCGCACTTTCCTCCATAGGAGTAATGTCTCTAACAGTCTACGCTTTGATCGTTAGCTGGAAGCCAGTAGTAGTTTCTGATGCATATCTGGAGGCATTCTGTAATCTGTGGACTATCATAGTGTTGATGAAACAAAGAAATTGCATCGGGATTGAATACGACAGTCACCATGCGCACTTTCCTCCATAAAAGTAATGTCTCAAACAGTCCACGCTTTGATCGTTCCCTGGAAGACCAGTAGTAGTTTCCGAAGCACATGTGGAGGCAATCTGTAATCTGTGGACTATCAGAGTGTTGATGAAACACAGATATTGCAGCGGGATTGAATACAACAGACACCATGCCCTCTTTCCTCCATGGGGTAATTCTCAAACAGTCTACGCTTTGCTCGTTCCCTGGAAGACCTGCAGTAGTCTCCGATGCACATCTGGAGGCATTCTGTAATCTCTGGACCTCCAAAGTGTGGATTGAAACACAGAAATTGCCTCGGGATTGAATACAACAGTCACCATGCGCACTTTCCTCCAAGGGAGTAATGTCTCCAACAGTCTACGCTTTGATCGTTCCCTGGAAGACCAGTAGTAGTTTCCGATGCACATCTGGAGGCAATCTGTTATCTGTGGACTATCAGAGTGTTGATGAAACACAGAAATTGCATCGGGATTGAATACAACAGTCACCATGCGCACTTTCGTCCATGGGGACTATTCTCAAACAGTCTACGCTTTGATCGTTCCCTTGACGACCAGTAGTAGTTTCCGATGCACATCTGGAATCATTCTGTAATCTGTATACTGTCTGAGTGTTGATGAAACACAGAAATTGCATCGAATTGAATATAACAGTCAGCATTCGCACTTTCCTCCATTGTAGTAATGTCTCTAACAGTCTACGATTTGATTATTACCTGGAAGACCAGTAGTAGTTTCCGATGCACATCTGGAAGCATTCTGTAATCTGTGGACTATCTGAGTGTTGATGAACCACAAAAATTGCATCGGAATTGAATATAACAGTCACCATGAACACTTTCCTCCATGGGAATAATGTCTCAAACACTCTACACTTTGATCGTTAGCTGGAAGCCAGTAGTAGTTTCCGATTCACATCTGGTGGCATGCTGTAATCTGTAGACTATCAGAGTGTTGATGAAACACAGAAATTGCATCGGGATTGAATACAACAGTCACCAAGTGAACTTTCCTCCGTGGGAGTAATGTCTCTAACAGTCTACGCTTTGATCGTTCCCTGGAAGACCAGTAGTAGTTTCCGAAGCACATCTGGAGGAATTCTGTAATCTGTGGAGAATCAGACTGTTGTTGAAACACAGAAATTGCATCGGGATAGAATACAAGTCACCATGTGCACCTTTCACCATGGGAGTAATGTCTCAAAGTCTTTACGCTTTGATCGTCCCCTGGAAGACCAGTAGTAGTTTCCGATGCACATCTGGTGGCATTCTGTAATCTGTCGACTATTTGAGTGTTGATGAAACATAGAAATTGCATCGGGATTGAATACAACAGTCACCATGCGCACTTTCCTCCATGGGAGTAATGTCTCTAACAGTCTACGCTTTGATCGTTCCCTGGAAGACCAGTAGTAGTTTCCGATGCACATCTCGAGGCTTTCTGTAATCTGTGGACTATCAGAGTGTTGATGAAACACAGAAATTGCATCGGGATTGAGTACAACATTCACCATGAACACTTTCCTCCATGGGAATAATGTCTCAAACACTCTACACTTTGATCGTTAGCTGGAAGCCAGTAGTAGTTTCTGATGCATATCTGGAGGCATTCTGTAATCTGTGGACTATCATAGTGTTGATGAAACACAGAAATTGCATCGGGATTGAATACAACAGTCACCATGCGCACTTTCCTCCATAAAAGTAATGCCTCAAACAGTCTACGCTTTGATCGTTCCCTGGAAGACCAGTAGTAGTTTCCGAAGCACATCTGGAGGCAATCTATAATCTGTGGACTATCAGAGTGTTGATGAAACACAGATATTGCAGCGGGATTGAATCCAACAGACACCATGCTCTCTTTCCTCCATGGGGTAATTCTCAAACAGTCTACGCTTTGATCGTTCCCTGGAAGACCTGTAGTAGTTTCCGATGCACATCTGGAGGCATTCTGTAATCTCTGGACCTTCAAAGTGTGGATTGAAACACAGAAATTGCCTCGAGATTGAATACAACAGTCACCATGCGCACTTTCCTCCATGGGAGTAATGTCTCCAACAGTCTACGCTTTGATCGTTCCCTGGAAGACCAGTAGTAGTTTCCGATGCACATATGGAGGCATTCTGTAATCTGTGGACCTTCAAAAGTGTTGATGAAACACAATAATTGCATCTGGATTGAATACCCAGTCACCATGAGCACTTTCCTCCACGGGAGTAATGTCTCAAACAGTCTACGCTTTGATCGTTCCCTGGAAGACCAGTAGTAGTTTCCGATGCACATCTGGTGGCATTCTGTAATCTGTAGACTATCAGAGTGTTGATGAAACACAGAAATTGCGTCGGGATTGAATACAACAGTCACCAAGTGAACTTTCCTCCGTGGGAGTAATGTCTCAAACAGTCTACGCTTTGTTCGTCCCCTGGAAGACCAGTAGTAGTTTCCGATGCACATCTGGTGGCATTCTGTAATCTGTCGACTATTTGAGTGTTGATGAAACACAGAAATTGCATCGGGATTGAATACAACAGTCACCATGCGCCCTTTCCTCCATAGGAGTAATGTCTCTAACAGTCTACGCTTTGATCGTTCCCTGGAAGACCAGTAGTAGTTTCCGATGCACATCTCGAGGCTTTCTGTAATCTGTGGACTATCAGAGTGTTGATGAAACACAGAAATTGCATCGGGATTGAGTACAACATTCACTATGCGCACTTTCCTCCATGGGAGTAATGTCTTAAACAGTCTACGCTTTGATCGTTAGCTGGAAGCCAGTAGTAGTTTCTGATGCATATCTGGAGGCATTCTGTAATCTGTGGACTATCATAGTGTTGATGAAACAAAGAAATTGCATCGGGATTGAATACGACAGTCACCATGCGCACTTTCCTCCATAAAAGTAATGTCTCAAACAGTCCACGCTTTGATCGTTCCCTGGAAGACCAGTAGTAGTTTCCGAAGCACATGTGGAGGCAATCTGTAATCTGTGAACTATCAGAGTGTCGATGAAACACAGATATTGCAGCGGGATTGAATACAACAGACACCATACCCTCTTTCCTCCATGGGGTAATTCTCAAACAGTCTACGCTTTGATCGTTCCCTTGAAGACCAGTAGTAGTTTCCGATGCTCATCTGGAAGCATTCTGTAATCTGTGGACTATCTGAGTGTTGATGAACCACAGAAATTGCATCGGAATTGAATGTAACAGTCACCATGCGCACTTTCCTCCAAGGGAGCAGTGTCTCAAACAGTCTACGCTTTGATCGTTCCCTGGAAGACCAGTAGTAGTTTCCGATGCACATATGGAGGCATTCTGTAATCTGTGGACTATAAGAGTGTTGATGAAACACATAAATTGCATCGGGATTAAATACAACAGTCATCATGCGCACTTTCCTCCATGGCAGTAATGTCTGTAACAGTCTACGCTTTGTTCATTCCCTGGAAGACCAGTAGTAGTTTCCGATGCACATCTGGAGGCATTCTGTTATCTGTGAACTATCTGAGTGTTGATGAAACACAGAAATTGCGTCGGGATTGAATACAACAGTCACCATGCGCACTTTCCTCCATGGGGGTAACTCTCAAACAGTCTACGCTTTGATCGTTCACTGGAAGGCCAGTAGTAGTTTCCGATGCACATCTGGAGGCATTCTGTAATCTTTGGACCTTCAAAGTGTGTATTGAAACACAGAAATTGCTTCGGGATTGAATACAAAAGTCACCATGCGCACTTTCCACCATGGGAGTAATGTCTCAAACAGTCTACGCTTTGATCGTTCCCTGGAAGACCAGTAGTAGTTACCGTTGCACATCTGGAGGCATTCTGTAATCTGTGGACTCTCAGAGTGTTGATGAAACACAGAAATTGCATCGGGATTGAATACAACGGTCACAATGCGCACTTTCCTCCATGGGAGTAATCTCTCAAACAGTCTACGTTTTGATCGTTCCCCGGAAGACCAGCAGTAGTTTCCGATGCACATCTGGAAGCATTCTGTAATCTGTGGTCTATCAGACTGTTGATAAAACACAGAAATTGCATCGGGATTGAATACAACAGGCACCATGCGCACTTTCCTCCATGGAAGTAATGTCTCTAACAGTCTAGGATTTGATCGTTCCTTGGAAGACCAGTAGTAGTTTCCTATGCACATCTGCAGGCGTTCTGTAATCTGTGGACTATCAGAGTGCTGATGAAACACAGAAATTGCATCGTGATTGAATACAACAGTCACCATGAGAACGTTCCTCCATGGGAGTAATGTCTCAAACATTCTATGCTTTGATCGTTCCCTGGAAGACCAGTAGTAGTTTCCGATGCTCATCTTGAGGCATTCTGTAATCTGTGGACTATCAGAGTGTTAATGAAACACAGAAATTGCATCGGGACTGAATACAACAGTCACCATTCGCACTTTCCTTTATGGGAGTAATGACTCAAACAGTCTACGTTTTGATCGATCCGTGGAAGACCAGTAGTAGTTTCCGATGCACATCTGAAGACAATCTGTAATCTGTGGACTATCAGAGTGTTGATGAAACACAGAAATTGCATCGGGATTGAATACAACAGTCACCATGCGCACTTTCCTCCATGGGAGTAATGTCTCCAACAGTCTACGCTTTGATCGTTCCCTGGAAGACCAGTAGTAGTTTACGATGCACATCTGGAGGCATTCTGTAATCTGTGGACTATCAGAGTGTTGATGAAACACAGAAATTACATCGGAATTGAATAAAGCCGTCACCATGCGCACTTTCCTCCATGGAAGTAATGTCTCTAACAGTCTACGCTTTGATCGTTCCCTGGAAGACCAGCAGTAGTTTCCGATGCACATCTCGAGGCTTTCTGTAATCTGTGGACTATCAGAGTGTTGATGAAACACAGAAATTGCATCGGGATTGAGTACAACAGTCACCATGCGCACTTTCCTCCATGGGAATTATGTCTCAAACAGTCTACGATTTGATCGTTAGCTGGATGCCAGTAGTAGTTTGTGATGCATATCTGGTGGCATTCTGTAATCTGTGGACTATCATAGTGTTGATGAAACACATAAATAGCATCGGGATTGGATACAACAGTGACCATGCGCACTTTCCTCCATAAAAATAATGTCTCAAACAGTCTACGCTTTGATCGTTCCCTGGAAGACCAGTAGTAGTTTCCGAAGCACATCTGGACGCAATATGTAATCTGTGGACTATCAGAGGGTTGATGAAACACAGATATTGCAGCGGGATTGAATACAACAGACACCATGCCCTCTTTCCTCCATGGGGTAATTCTCAAACAGTCTACGCTTTGCTCGTTCCCTGGAAGACCTGCAGTAGTTTCCGATGCACATCTGGAGGCATTCTGTAATCTCTGGACCTTCAAAGTGTGGATTGAAACACAGAAATTGCCTCGGGATTGAATACAACAGTCACCATGCGCACTTTCCTCCATGGGAGTAATGTCTCCAACAGTCTACGCTTTGATCGTTCCCTGGAAGACCTGCAGTAGTTTCCGATGCACATCTGGAGGCATTCTGTAATCTCTGGACCTCCAAAGTGTGGATTGAAACACAGAAATTGCCTCGGGATTGAATACAACAGTCACCATGCGCACTTTCCTCCATGGGAGTAATGTCTCCAACAGTCTACGCTTTGATTGTTCCCTGGAAGACCAGTAGTAGTTTCCGATGCACATCTGGAGGCAATCTGTTATCTGTGGACTATCAGAGTGTTGATGAAACACAGAAATTGCATCGGGATTGAATACAACAGTCACCATGCGCACTTTCGTCCATGGGGACAATTCTCAAACAGTCTACGCTTTGATCGTTCCCTTGAAGACCAGTAGTAGTTTCCGATGCACATCTGGAATCATTCTGTTATCTGTATACTGTCTGAGTGTTGATGAAACACAGAAATTGCATCGAATTGAATATAACAGTCAGCATTCGCACTTTCCTCCATTGTAGTAATGTCTCTAACAGTCTACGATTTGATTATTCCCTGGAAGACCAGTAGTAGTTTCCGATGCACATCTGGAAGCATTCTGTAATCTGTGGACTATCTGAGTGTTGATGAACCACAAAAATTGCATCGGAATTGAATATAACAGTCACCATGCGCACTTTCCTCCAAATTAGCAGTGTCTCAAACAGTCTACGCTTTGATCGTTCCCTGGAAGACCAGTAGTAGTTTCCGATGCACATATGGAGGCATTCTGTAATCTGTGGACCTACAAAAGTGTTGATGAAACACAATAATTCCATCTGGATTGAATACCCAGTCACCATGAGCACTTACCTCCACGGGAGTAATGTCTCAAACAGTCTACGTTTTGATCGTTCCCTGGAAGACCAGTAGTAGTTTCCGATGCACATCTGGTGGCATGCTGTAATCTGTAGACTATCAGAGTGTTGATGAAACACAGAAATTGCATCGGGATTGAATACAACAGTCACCAAGTGAACTTTCCTCCGTGGGAGTAATGTCTCTAACAGTCTACGCTTTGATCGTTCCCTGGAAGACCAGTAGTAGTTTCCGAAGCACATCTGGAGGAATTCTGTAATCTGTGGAGAATCAGACTGTTGTTGAAACACAGAAATTGCATCGGGATAGAATACAAGTCACCATGTGCACCTTTCACCATGGGAGTAATGTCTCAAAGTCTTTACGCTTTGATCGTCCCCTGGAAGACCAGTAGTAGTTTCCGATGCACATCTGGTGGCATTCTGTAATCTGTCGACTATTTGAGTGTTGATGAAACATAGAAATTGCATCGGGATTTAATACAACAGTCACCATGCGCACTTTCCTCCATGGGAGTAATGTCTCTAACAGTCTACGCTTTGATCGTTCCCTGGAAGACCAGTAGTAGTTTCCGATGCACATCTCGAGGCTTTCTGTAATCTGTGGACTATAAGAGTGTTGATGAAACACAGAAATTGCATCGGGATTGAGTACAACATTCACCATGAACACTTTCCTCCATGGGAATAATGTCTCAAACAGTCTACACTTTGATCGTTAGCTGGAAGCCAGTAGTAGTTTCTGATGCATATCTGGAGGCATTCTGTAATCTGTGGACTATCATAGTGTTGATGAAACACAGAAATTGCATCGGGATTGAATACAACAGTCACCATGCGCACTTTCCTCCATAAAAGTAATGCCTCAAACAGTCTACGCTTTGATCGTTCCCTGGAAGACCAGTAGTAGTTTCCGAAGCACATCTGGAGGCAATCTGTAATCTGTCGACTATCAGAGTGTTGATGAAACACAGATATTGCAGCGGGATTGAATACAACAGACACCATGCCCTCTTTCCTCCATGGGGTAATTCTCAAACAGTCTACGCTTTGATCGTTCCCTGGAAGACCTGTAGTAGTTTCCGATGCACATCTGGAGGCATTCTGTAATCTCTGGACCTTCAAAGTGTGGATTGAAACACAGAAATTGCCTCGTGATTGAATACAACAGTCACCATGCGCACTTTCCTCCTTGGGAGTAATGTCTCCAACAGTCTACGCTTTGATCGTTCCCTGGAAGACCAGTAGTAGTTTCCGATGCACATATGGAGGCATTCTGTAATCTGTGGACCTTCAAAAGTGTTGATGAAACACAATAATTACATCTGGATTGAATACCCAGTCACCATGAGCACTTTCCTCCACGGGAGTAATGTCTCAAACAATCTACGCTTTGATCGTTCCCTGGAAGACCAGTAGTAGTTTCCGATGCACATCTGGTGGCATTCTGTAATCTGTAGACTATCAGAGCGTTGATGAAACACAGAAATTGCGTCGGGATTGAATACAACAGTCACCAAGTGAACTTTCCTCCGTGGGAGTAATGTCTCAAACAGTCTACGCTTTGATCGTTCCCTGGAAGACCAGTAGTAGTTTCCGAAGCACATCTGGAGGAATTCTGTAATCTGTGGAGAATCGGACTGTTGTTGACACACAGAAATTGCATCGGGATTGAATACAACAGTCACCATGCGCACCTTTCACAATGGGAGTAATGTCTCAAAGTCTTTACGCTTTGATCGTCCCCTGGAAGACCAGTAGTAGTTTCCGAAGCACATGTTTAGGCAATCTGTAATCTGTGGACTATCAGAGTGTTGATGAAACACAGATATTGCAGCGGGATTGAATACAACAGACACCATACCCTCTTTCCTCCATGGGGTAATTCTCAAACAGTCTACGCTTTGATCGTTCCCTTGAAGACCAGTAGTAGTTTCCGATGCTCATCTGGAAGCATTCTGTAATCTGTGGACTATCTGAGTGTTGATGAACCACAGAAATTGCATCGGAATTGAATATAACAGTCACCATGCGCACTTTCCTCCAAGGGAGCAGTGTCTCAAACAGTCTACGCTTTGATCGTTCCCTGGAAGACCAGTAGTAGTTTCCGATGCACATATGGAGGCATTCTGTAATCTGTGGACTATAAGAGTGTTGATGAAACACATAAATTGCATCGGGATTAAATACAACAGTCATCATGCGCACTTTCCTCCATGGCAGTAATGTCTGTAACAGTCTACGCTTTGTTCATTCCCTGGAAGACCAGTAGTAGTTTCCGATGCACATCTGGAGGCATTCTGTTATCTGTGAACTATCTGAGTGTTGATGAAACACAGAAATTGCGTCGGGATTGAATACAACAGTCACCATGCGCACTTTCCTCCATGGGGGTAACTCTCAAACAGTCTACGCTTTGATCGTTCACTGGAAGGCCAGTAGTAGTTCCGATGCACATCTGGAGGCATTCTGTAATCTTTGGACCTTCAAAGTGTGTATTGAAACACAGAAATTGCTTCGGGATTGAATACAAAAGTCACCATGCGCACTTTCCACCATGGGAGTAATGTCTCAAACAGTCTACGCTTTGATCGTTCCCTGGAAGACCAGTAGTAGTTACCGATGCACATCTGGGGGCATTCTGTAATCTATGGACTCTCAGAGTGTTGATGAAACACAGAAATTGCATCGGGATTGAATACAACGGTCACAATGCGCACTTTCCTCCATGGGAGTAATCTCTCAAACAGTCTACGTTTTGATCGTTCCCCGTAAGACCAGCAGTAGTTTCCGATGCACATCTGGAAGCATTCTGTAATCTGTGGTCTATCAGACTGTTGATAAAACACAGAAATTGCATCGGGATTGACTACAGTCCCCAAGTGCACTTTCCTCCGTCTGAGTAATGTCTCAAACAGTCTACGCTTTGATCGTTCCCTGGAAGACCAGTAGTAGTTCCGATGCACATCTGGAGGCATTCTGTAATCAGTGGACTGTAAGAGTGTTGATGAAACACAGAAATTGCATCGGGATTGAATACAACAGTCGCCATGCGCACTTTCCTCCACGGGAGGTATGTCTCAAACTGACTATGCTTTGATCGTTCTCTGGAAGAACAGTAGTAGTTTCCGATGCACATCTGGTGGCATTCTGTAATCTGTGTACTATCAGAGTGTTGAGGAAACACAAAAATTGCATCGGAATTGAAAACAACAGGCACCATGCGCACTTTCCTCCATGGAAGTAATGTCTCTAACAGTCTACGATTTGATCGTTCCTTGGAAGACCAGTAGTAGTTTCCTATGCACATCTGCAGGCGTTCTGTAATCTGTGGACTATCAGAGTGCTGATGAAACACAGAAATTGCATCGTGATTGAATACAACAGTCACCATGAGAACGTTCCTCCATGGGAGTAATGTCTCAAACATTCTATGCTTTGATCGTTCCCTGGAAGACCAGTAGTAGTTTCCGATGCTCATCTTGAGGCATTCTGTAATCTGTGGACTATCAGAGTGTTAATGAAACACAGAAATTGCATCGGGACTGAATACAACAGTCACCATTCGCACTTTCCTTTATGGGAGTAATGACTCAAACAGTCTACGTTTTGATCGTTCCGTGGAAGACCAGTAGTAGTTTCCGATGCACATCTGAAGACAATCTGTAATCTGTGGACTATCAGAGTGTTGATGAAACACAGAAATTGCATCGGGATTGAATACAACGGTCACCATGCGCACTTTCCTCCATGGGAGTAATATCTCCAACAGTCTACGCTTTGATCGTTCCCTGGAAGACCAGTAGTAGTTTACGATGCACATCTGGAGGCATTCTGTAACCTCTGGACCTTCGAATTGTGGATTGAAACACAGAAATTGCCTCGGGATTGAATACAACAGTCACCATGCGCACTTTCCTCCATGGGAGTAATGTCTCCAACAGTCTACGCTTTGATCGTTCCCTGGAAGACCAGTAGTAGTTTCCGATGCACATCTGCAGGCAATCTGTTATCTGTGGACTATCAGAGTGTTGATGAAACACAGAAATTGCATCGGGATTGAAAACAACAGTCACCATGCGCACTTTCCTCCATAAAAGTAATGGGTCAAACAGTCTACGCTTTGATCGTTCCCTGGAAGACCAGTAGTAGTTACCGATGCACATCTGGGGGCATTCTGTAATCTATGGACTCTCAGAGTGTTGATGAAACACAGAAATTGCATCGGGATTGAATACAACGGTCACAATGCGCACTTTCCTCCATGGGAGTAATCTCTCAAACAGTCTACGTTTTGATCGTTCCCCGTAAGACCAGCAGTAGTTTCCGATGCACATATGGAGGCATTCTGTAATCTGTGGACTATAAGAGTGTTGATGAAACACATAAATTGCATCGGGATTAAATACAACAGTCATCATGCGCACTTTCCTCCATGGCAGTAATGTCTGTAACAGTCTACGCTTTGTTCATTCCCTGGAAGACCAGTAGTAGTTTCCGATGCACATCTGGAGGCATTCTGTTATCTGTGAACTATCTGAGTGTTGATGAAACACAGAAATTGCGTCGGGATTGAATACAACAGTCACCATGCGCACTTTCCTCCATGGGGGTAACTCTCAAACAGTCTACGCTTTGATCGTTCACTGGAAGGCCAGTAGTAGTTTCCGATGCACATCTGGAGGCATTCTGTAATCTTTGGACCTTCAAAGTGTGTATTGAAACACAGAAATTGCTTCGGGATTGAATACAAAAGTCACCATGCGCACTTTCCACCATGGGAGTAATGTCTCAAACAGTCTACGCTTTGATCGTTCCCTGGAAGACCAGTAGTAGTTACCGTTGCACATCTGGAGGCATTCTGTAATCTGTGGACTCTCAGAGTGTTGATGAAACACAGAAATTGCATCGGGATTGAATACAACGGTCACAATGCGCACTTTCCTCCATGGGAGTAATCTCTCAAACAGTCTACGTTTTGATCGTTCCCCGGAAGACCAGCAGTAGTTTCCGATGCACATCTGGAAGCATTCTGTAATCTGTGGTCTATCAGACTGTTGATAAAACACAGAAATTGCATCGGGATTGAATACAACAGGCACCATGCGCACTTTCCTCCATGGAAGTAATGTCTCTAACAGTCTAGGATTTGATCGTTCCTTGGAAGACCAGTAGTAGTTTCCTATGCACATCTGCAGGCGTTCTGTAATCTGTGGACTATCAGAGTGCTGATGAAACACAGAAATTGCATCGTGATTGAATACAACAGTCACCATGAGAACGTTCCTCCATGGGAGTAATGTCTCAAACATTCTATGCTTTGATCGTTCCCTGGAAGACCAGTAGTAGTTTCCGATGCTCATCTTGAGGCATTCTGTAATCTGTGGACTATCAGAGTGTTAATGAAACACAGAAATTGCATCGGGACTGAATACAACAGTCACCATTCGCACTTTCCTTTATGGGAGTAATGACTCAAACAGTCTACGTTTTGATCGATCCGTGGAAGACCAGTAGTAGTTTCCGATGCACATCTGAAGACAATCTGTAATCTGTGGACTATCAGAGTGTTGATGAAACACAGAAATTGCATCGGGATTGAATACAACAGTCACCATGCGCACTTTCCTCCATGGGAGTAATGTCTCCAACAGTCTACGCTTTGATCGTTCCCTGGAAGACCAGTAGTAGTTTACGATGCACATCTGGAGGCATTCTGTAATCTGTAGACTATCAGAGTGTTGATGAAACACAGAAATTACATCGGAATTGAATAAAGCCGTCACCATGCGCACTTTCCTCCATGGAAGTAATGTCTCTAACAGTCTACGCTTTGATCGTTCCCTGGAAGACCAGCAGTAGTTTCCGATGCACATCTCGAGGCTTTCTGTAATCTGTGGACTATCAGAGTGTTGATGAAACACAGAAATTGCATCGGGATTGAGTACAACAGTCACCATGCGCACTTTCCTCCATGGGAATTATGTCTCAAACAGTCTACGATTTGATCGTTAGCTGGATGCCAGTAGTAGTTTGTGATGCATATCTGGTGGCATTCTGTAATCTGTGGACTATCATAGTGTTGATGAAACACATAAATAGCATCGGGATTGGATACAACAGTGACCATGCGCACTTTCCTCCATAAAAATAATGTCTCAAACAGTCTACGCTTTGATCGTTCCCTGGAAGACCAGTAGTAGTTTCCGAAGCACATCTGGACGCAATATGTAATCTGTGGACTATCAGAGGGTTGATGAAACACAGATATTGCAGCGGGATTGAATACAACAGACACCATGCCCTCTTTCCTCCATGGGGTAATTCTCAAACAGTCTACGCTTTGCTCGTTCCCTGGAAGACCTGCAGTAGTTTCCGATGCACATCTGGAGGCATTCTGTAATCTCTGGACCTTCAAAGTGTGGATTGAAACACAGAAATTGCCTCGGGATTGAATACAACAGTCACCATGCGCACTTTCCTCCATGGGAGTAATGTCTCCAACAGTCTACGCTTTGATCGTTCCCTGGAAGACCTGCAGTAGTTTCCGATGCACATCTGGAGGCATTCTGTAATCTCTGGACCTCCAAAGTGTGGATTGAAACACAGAAATTGCCTCGGGATTGAATACAACAGTCACCATGCGCACTTTCCTCCATGGGAGTAATGTCTCCAACAGTCTACGCTTTGATTGTTCCCTGGAAGACCAGTAGTAGTTTCCGATGCACATCTGGAGGCAATCTGTTATCTGTGGACTATCAGAGTGTTGATGAAACACAGAAATTGCATCGGGATTGAATACAACAGTCACCATGCGCACTTTCGTCCATGGGGACAATTCTCAAACAGTCTACGCTTTGATCGTTCCCTTGAAGACCAGTAGTAGTTTCCGATGCACATCTGGAATCATTCTGTTATCTGTATACTGTCTGAGTGTTGATGAAACACAGAAATTGCATCGAATTGAATATAACAGTCAGCATTCGCACTTTCCTCCATTGTAGTAATGTCTCTAACAGTCTACGATTTGATTATTCCCTGGAAGACCAGTAGTAGTTTCCGATGCACATCTGGAAGCATTCTGTAATCTGTGGACTATCTGAGTGTTGATGAACCACAAAAATTGCATCGGAATTGAATATAACAGTCACCATGCGCACTTTCCTCCAAATTAGCAGTGTCTCAAACAGTCTACGCTTTGATCGTTCCCTGGAAGACCAGTAGTAGTTTCCGATGCACATATGGAGGCATTCTGTAATCTGTGGACCTACAAAAGTGTTGATGAAACACAATAATTCCATCTGGATTGAATACCCAGTCACCATGAGCACTTACCTCCACGGGAGTAATGTCTCAAACAGTCTACGTTTTGATCGTTCCCTGGAAGACCAGTAGTAGTTTCCGATGCACATCTGGTGGCATGCTGTAATCTGTAGACTATCAGAGTGTTGATGAAACACAGAAATTGCATCGGGATTGAATACAACAGTCACCAAGTGAACTTTCCTCCGTGGGAGTAATGTCTCTAACAGTCTACGCTTTGATCGTTCCCTGGAAGACCAGTAGTAGTTTCCGAAGCACATCTGGAGGAATTCTGTAATCTGTGGAGAATCAGACTGTTGTTGAAACACAGAAATTGCATCGGGATAGAATACAAGTCACCATGTGCACCTTTCACCATGGGAGTAATGTCTCAAAGTCTTTACGCTTTGATCGTCCCCTGGAAGACCAGTAGTAGTTTCCGATGCACATCTGGTGGCATTCTGTAATCTGTCGACTATTTGAGTGTTGATGAAACATAGAAATTGCATCGGGATTTAATACAACAGTCACCATGCGCACTTTCCTCCATGGGAGTAATGTCTCTAACAGTCTACGCTTTGATCGTTCCCTGGAAGACCAGTAGTAGTTTCCGATGCACATCTCGAGGCTTTCTGTAATCTGTGGACTATAAGAGTGTTGATGAAACACAGAAATTGCATCGGGATTGAGTACAACATTCACCATGAACACTTTCCTCCATGGGAATAATGTCTCAAACAGTCTACACTTTGATCGTTAGCTGGAAGCCAGTAGTAGTTTCTGATGCATATCTGGAGGCATTCTGTAATCTGTGGACTATCATAGTGTTGATGAAACACAGAAATTGCATCGGGATTGAATACAACAGTCACCATGCGCACTTTCCTCCATAAAAGTAATGCCTCAAACAGTCTACGCTTTGATCGTTCCCTGGAAGACCAGTAGTAGTTTCCGAAGCACATCTGGAGGCAATCTGTAATCTGTCGACTATCAGAGTGTTGATGAAACACAGATATTGCAGCGGGATTGAATACAACAGACACCATGCCCTCTTTCCTCCATGGGGTAATTCTCAAACAGTCTACGCTTTGATCGTTCCCTGGAAGACCTGTAGTAGTTTCCGATGCACATCTGGAGGCATTCTGTAATCTCTGGACCTTCAAAGTGTGGATTGAAACACAGAAATTGCCTCGTGATTGAATACAACAGTCACCATGCGCACTTTCCTCCTTGGGAGTAATGTCTCCAACAGTCTACGCTTTGATCGTTCCCTGGAAGACCAGTAGTAGTTTCCGATGCACATATGGAGGCATTCTGTAATCTGTGGACCTTCAAAAGTGTTGATGAAACACAATAATTACATCTGGATTGAATACCCAGTCACCATGAGCACTTTCCTCCACGGGAGTAATGTCTCAAACAATCTACGCTTTGATCGTTCCCTGGAAGACCAGTAGTAGTTTCCGATGCACATCTGGTGGCATTCTGTAATCTGTAGACTATCAGAGCGTTGATGAAACACAGAAATTGCGTCGGGATTGAATACAACAGTCACCAAGTGAACTTTCCTCCGTGGGAGTAATGTCTCAAACAGTCTACGCTTTGATCGTTCCCTGGAAGACCAGTAGTAGTTTCCGAAGCACATCTGGAGGAATTCTGTAATCTGTGGAGAATCGGACTGTTGTTGACACACAGAAATTGCATCGGGATTGAATACAACAGTCACCATGCGCACCTTTCACAATGGGAGTAATGTCTCAAAGTCTTTACGCTTTGATCGTCCCCTGGAAGACCAGTAGTAGTTTCCGAAGCACATGTTTAGGCAATCTGTAATCTGTGGACTATCAGAGTGTTGATGAAACACAGATATTGCAGCGGGATTGAATACAACAGACACCATACCCTCTTTCCTCCATGGGGTAATTCTCAAACAGTCTACGCTTTGATCGTTCCCTTGAAGACCAGTAGTAGTTTCCGATGCTCATCTGGAAGCATTCTGTAATCTGTGGACTATCTGAGTGTTGATGAACCACAGAAATTGCATCGGAATTGAATATAACAGTCACCATGCGCACTTTCCTCCAAGGGAGCAGTGTCTCAAACAGTCTACGCTTTGATCGTTCCCTGGAAGACCAGTAGTAGTTTCCGATGCACATATGGAGGCATTCTGTAATCTGTGGACTATAAGAGTGTTGATGAAACACATAAATTGCATCGGGATTAAATACAACAGTCATCATGCGCACTTTCCTCCATGGCAGTAATGTCTGTAACAGTCTACGCTTTGTTCATTCCCTGGAAGACCAGTAGTAGTTTCCGATGCACATCTGGAGGCATTCTGTTATCTGTGAACTATCTGAGTGTTGATGAAACACAGAAATTGCGTCGGGATTGAATACAACAGTCACCATGCGCACTTTCCTCCATGGGGGTAACTCTCAAACAGTCTACGCTTTGATCGTTCACTGGAAGGCCAGTAGTAGTTCCGATGCACATCTGGAGGCATTCTGTAATCTTTGGACCTTCAAAGTGTGTATTGAAACACAGAAATTGCTTCGGGATTGAATACAAAAGTCACCATGCGCACTTTCCACCATGGGAGTAATGTCTCAAACAGTCTACGCTTTGATCGTTCCCTGGAAGACCAGTAGTAGTTACCGATGCACATCTGGGGGCATTCTGTAATCTATGGACTCTCAGAGTGTTGATGAAACACAGAAATTGCATCGGGATTGAATACAACGGTCACAATGCGCACTTTCCTCCATGGGAGTAATCTCTCAAACAGTCTACGTTTTGATCGTTCCCCGTAAGACCAGCAGTAGTTTCCGATGCACATCTGGAAGCATTCTGTAATCTGTGGTCTATCAGACTGTTGATAAAACACAGAAATTGCATCGGGATTGACTACAGTCCCCAAGTGCACTTTCCTCCGTCTGAGTAATGTCTCAAACAGTCTACGCTTTGATCGTTCCCTGGAAGACCAGTAGTAGTTCCGATGCACATCTTGAGGCATTCTGTAATCAGTGGACTGTAAGAGTGTTGATGAAACACAGAAATTGCATCGGGATTGAATACAACAGTCGCCATGCGCACTTTCCTCCACGGGAGGTATGTCTCAAACTGACTATGCTTTGATCGTTCTCTGGAAGAACAGTAGTAGTTTCCGATGCACATCTGGTGGCATTCTGTAATCTGTGTACTATCAGAGTGTTGAGGAAACACAAAAATTGCATCGGAATTGAAAACAACAGGCACCATGCGCACTTTCCTCCATGGAAGTAATGTCTCTAACAGTCTACGATTTGATCGTTCCTTGGAAGACCAGTAGTAGTTTCCTATGCACATCTGCAGGCGTTCTGTAATCTGTGGACTATCAGAGTGCTGATGAAACACAGAAATTGCATCGTGATTGAATACAACAGTCACCATGAGAACGTTCCTCCATGGGAGTAATGTCTCAAACATTCTATGCTTTGATCGTTCCCTGGAAGACCAGTAGTAGTTTCCGATGCTCATCTTGAGGCATTCTGTAATCTGTGGACTATCAGAGTGTTAATGAAACACAGAAATTGCATCGGGACTGAATACAACAGTCACCATTCGCACTTTCCTTTATGGGAGTAATGACTCAAACAGTCTACGTTTTGATCGTTCCGTGGAAGACCAGTAGTAGTTTCCGATGCACATCTGAAGACAATCTGTAATCTGTGGACTATCAGAGTGTTGATGAAACACAGAAATTGCATCGGGATTGAATACAACGGTCACCATGCGCACTTTCCTCCATGGGAGTAATATCTCCAACAGTCTACGCTTTGATCGTTCCCTGGAAGACCAGTAGTAGTTTACGATGCACATCTGGAGGCATTCTGTAACCTCTGGACCTTCGAATTGTGGATTGAAACACAGAAATTGCCTCGGGATTGAATACAACAGTCACCATGCGCACTTTCCTCCATGGGAGTAATGTCTCCAACAGTCTACGCTTTGATCGTTCCCTGGAAGACCAGTAGTAGTTTCCGATGCACATCTGCAGGCAATCTGTTATCTGTGGACTATCAGAGTGTTGATGAAACACAGAAATTGCATCGGGATTGAAAACAACAGTCACCATGCGCACTTTCCTCCATAAAAGTAATGGGTCAAACAGTCTACGCTTTGATCGTTCCCTGGAACACGTGTAGTAGTTTCCGATGCACATCTGGTGGCATTCTGTGATCTGTAGACTATCAGAGTGTTGATGAATCACAGAAATTGCATCGGAATTGAATACAACTGTCACCAAGTGAACTTTTCCTCCAGGGGAGTAATGTCTCAAACAGTCTACGCTTTGATCGTTCCCTGGAAGACCAGTAGTAGTTTCCGATGCACATATGGAGGCATTCTGTAATCTGTGGACTATCATAGTGTTGATGAAACACAGAAATTGCATCGCGATTGAAAACAACAGTCACCATGCGCACTTTCCTCCATAAAAGTAATGTCTCAAACAGTCTACGCTTTGATAGTTCCCTGGAAGACCAGTAGTAGTTTCCGAAGCACATCTGGAGGCAATCTGTAATCTGTGGACTATCAGAGTGTTAATGAAACACAGATATTGCAGCGGGATTGAATACAACAGACACCATGCCCTCATTCCTACATGGGGTAATTCTAAAACAGTCTACGCTTTGATCGTTCCCTGGACGACCTGTAGTAGTTTCCGATGCACATCTGGTGGCATTCTGTAATCTGTAGACTATCAGAGTGTTGATGAAACACAGAAATTGGATCGGGATTGAATACAACTGTCACCAAGTGAACTTTCCTCCAGGGAGTAATGTCTCAAACAGTCTACGCTTTGATCGTTCCCTGGAAGACCAGTGGTAGTTTCCGAAGCACATCTGGAGGAATTCTGTAATCTGTGGAGAATCAGAGTGTTGATGAAACAGAGAAATTGCATCGGGATTGAATACAACAGTCACCATGCGCACTTTCCTCCATGGGAGTAATGTCTCAAACTGTCTACGCTTTGATCGTTCCCTGGAAGATCAGTAGTAGTTCCGTAGCACATCTGGAGGCATTCTGTAATCTGTGGACTATCAGAGTGTTGATGAAACACAGAAATTGCATCGGTATTGAATACAACAGCCACCATGCGCACTTTCCTCCATGGGGTTAATTCTCAAAAAGTCTATGCTTTGATCGTTCCCTGGAAGGCCAGTAGCAGTTTCCGATGCACAACTGCAGACGTTCTGTAAACTGTGGACAATCAGAGTGCTGATGAAACACAGAAATTGCATCGGGATTGAATACAACAGTCACCATGAGAACGTTTCTCCATGGGAGTAATGTCTCAAACAGTCTATGCTTTGATCGTTCCCCGGAAGACCAGTAGTAGTTTCCGATGCTCATCTTGAGGCATTCTGTAATCTGTGGACTATCAGAGTGTTAATGAAACACAGAAATTGCATCGGGACTGAATACAACAGTCACCATTCGCACTTTCCTTTATGGGAGTAATGACTCAAACAGTCTACGTTTTGATCGTTCCCTGGAAGACCAGTAGTAGTTTCCGATGCACATCTGAAGACAATCTGTAGTCTGTGGACTATCAGAGTGTTGATGAAACACAGAAATTGCATCGGGATTGAATACAACAGTCACCATGCGCACTTTCCTCCATGGGAGTAATGTCTCATACAGTCTAGGATTTGATCGTTCCCTGGAAGAGCAGTAGTAGTTTACGATGCACATCTGGAGGCATTCTGTAATCTGTGGACTATCAGACTGTTGATGAAACACAGAAATTGCATCGGGATTGAGTACAACAGTCACCATGCCCACTTTCCTCCATGGGAATAATGTCTCAAACAGTCTATGCTTTGATCGTTAGCTGGAAGTCAGTAGTAGTTTCTGATGCATATCTGGAGGCATTCTGTAATCTGTGGACTATCATAGTGTTGATGAAACACAGAAATTGCATCGGGATTGAATACAACAGTCACCATGCGCACTTTCCTCCATAAAAGTAATGTCTCAACAGTCTACGCATTGATCGTTCCCTGGAAGACCAGTAGTAGTTTCCGAAGCACATCTGGAGGCAATCTGAAATCTGTGGACTATCAGAGTGATGATGAAACACAGATATTGGAGCGGGATTGAATACAACAGACACCATGCCCTCTTTCCTCCATGGGGTAATTCTCAAACAGTCTACGCTTTGATCGTTCCCTGGGAGACCTGTAGTAGTTTCCGATGCACATCTGGAGGCATTCTGTAATCTCTGGACCTTCAAAGTGTGGATTGAAACACAGAAATTGCCTCGGGATTGAATACAACAGTCACCATGCGCACTTTCCTCCATGGGAGTAATGTCTCCAACAGTCTACGCTTTGATCGTTCCATGGAAGACAAGTAGTAGTTTCCGATGCACATCTGGAGGCAATCTGTTATCTGTGGACTATCAGAGTGTTGATGAAACGCAGAAATTGCATCGGGATTGAATACAACAGTCACCATGCGCACTTTCCTCCATGGGGATAATTCTCAAACAGTCTACGCTTTGATCGTTCCCTGGAAGGCCAGTAGTAGTTTCCGATGCACATCTGGAGGCATTCTGTAATCTGTGGACTATCTGAGTGTTGATGAAACACAGAAATTGCGTCGGGATTTAATACTACAGTCACCATGCGCACTTTCCTCCATGGAAGTAATGTCTCAAACAGTCTACGCTTTGATCGTTCCCTCGAAGACCAGTAGTAGTTTCCGATGCACATCTGGAGGCATTCTGTAATCTGTGGTCTATAAGACTGTTGATGAAACACAGAAATTGCATCGGGATTGAATATAACAGTCAGCATTCGCACTTTCCTCCATTGTAGTAATGTCTCTAACAGTCTACGATTTGATTATTCCCTGGAAGACCAGTAGTAGTTTCCGATGCACATCTGGAAGCATTCTGTAATCTGTGGACTATCTGAGTGTTGATGAACCACAGAAATTGCATCGGAATTGAATATAACAGTCACCATGCGCACTTTCCTCCAAGGGAGCAGTGTCTCAAACAGTCTACGCTTTGATCGTTCCCTGGAAGACCAGTAGTAGTTTCCGATGCACATATGGAGGCATTCTGTAATCTCTGGACCTTCAAAGTGTGGATTGAAACACTGAAATTGCCTCGGGATTGAATACAACAGTCACCATGCGCACTTTCCTCCATGGGAGTAATGTCTCCAACAGTCTACGCTTTGATCGTTCCCTGGAAGACAAGTAGTAGTTTCCGATGCACATCTGGAGGCAATCTGTTATCTGTGGACTATCAGAGTGTTGATGAAACACAGAAATTGCATCGGGATTGAATACAACAGTCACCATGCGTACTTTCCTCCATGGGGATAATTCTCAAACAGTCTACGCTTTGATCGTTCCCTGGAAGGCCAGTAGTAGTTTCCGATGCACATCTGGAGGCATTCTGTAATCTGTGGACTATCTGAGTGTTGATGAAACACAGAAATTGCGTCGGGATTTAATACTACAGTCACCATGCGCACTTTCCTCCATGGAAGTAATGTCTCAAACAGTCTACGCTTTGATCGTTCCCTCGAAGACCAGTAGTAGTTTCCGATGCACATCTGGAGGCATTCTGTAATCTGTGGTCTATAAGACTGTTGATGAAACACAGAAATTGCATCGGGATTGAATATAACAGTCAGCATTCGCACTTTCCTCCATTGTAGTAATGTCTCTAAAAGTCTACGATTTGATCGTTCCCTGGAAGACCAGTAGTAGTTTCCTATGCACATCTGCAGGCGTTCTGTAATCTGTGGACTATCTGAGTGTTGATGAAAGACAGAAATTGCATCGGAATTGAATATAACAGTCACCATGCGCACTTTCCTCCAAGGGAGCAGTGTCTCAAACAGTCTACGCTTTGATCGTTCCCTGGAAGACCAGTAGTAGTTTCCGATGCACATATGGAGGCATTCTGTAATCTGTGGACTTTCAAAGTGTTGATGAAACACAATAATTGCATCTGGATTGAATACCCAGTCACCATGCGCACTTTCCTCCACGGGAGTAATGTCTCAAACAGTCTACGCTTTGATCGTTCCCTGGGAGACCAGTAGTAATTCCGATGCACGTCTCGTGGCATTCTGTAATCTGTGGAGTATCAGAGTGTTGATGAAACACAGAAATTGCATCGGGATTGAATACAACAGTCACCATGCGCACTTTCCACCATGGGAGTAATGTCTCAAACAGTCTACGCTTTGATCGTTCCCTGGAAGACCAGTAGTAGTTACCAATGCACATCTGGTGGCATTCTGTAATCTGTGGACTATCAGAGTGTTGATGAAACACAAAAATTGCATCGGAATTGAATACAACAGGCACCATGCGCACTTTCCTCCATGGGAGTAATGTCTCTAACAGTCTACGATTTGATCGTTCCCTGGAAGACCAGTAGTAGTTTCCTATGCACATCTGCAGGCGTTCTGTAATCTGTGGACTATCAGAGTGCTGATGAAACACAGAGATTGCATTGGGATTGAATACAACAGTCACCATGAGAACGTTCCTCCATGGGAGTAATGTCTCAAACAGTCTATGCTTTGATCGTTCCCTGGGAGACCAGTAGTAGTTTCCGATGCTCATCTTGAGGCATTCTGTAATCTGTGGACTATCAAAGTGTTAATGAAACACAGAAATTGCATCGGGACTGAATACAACAGTCACCATTCGCACTTCCCTTTATGGGAGTAATGACTCAAACAGTCTACGTTTTGATCGTTCCCAGGAAGACCAGTAGTAGTTTCCGATGCACATCTGAAGACAATCTGTAATCTGTGGACTATCAGAGTGTTGATGAAACACAGAAATTGCATCGGGATTGAATACAACAGTCACCATGCGCACTTTCCTCCATGGGAGTAATGTCTCATACAGTCTACGTTTTGATCGTTCCCTGGAAGAGCAGTACTAGTTTACGATGCACATCTGGAGGCATTCTGTAATCTGTGGACTATCAGACTGTTGATGAAACACAGAAATTGCATCGGGATTGAATACAACAGTCACCATGCGCACTTTCCTCCACGGGAGGTATGTCTCAAACTGACTACGCTTTGATCGTTCCCTGGAAGACCAGTAGTAGTTTCCGATGCACATCTGGTGGCATTCTGTAATCTGTGGACTATCAGAGTGTTGATGAAACACAAAATTTGCATCGGAATTGAATACAACAGGCACCATGCGCACTTTCCTCCATGGGAGTAATGTCTCTAACAGTCTACGATTTGATCGTTCCCTGGAAGACCAGTAGTAGTTTCCTATGCACATCTGCAGGCGTTCTGTAATCTGTGGACTATCAGAGTGCTGATGAAACACAGAAATTGCATCGGGATTGAATACAACAGTCACCATGAGAACGTTCCTCCATGGGAGTAATGTCTCAAACAGTCTATGCTTTGATCGTTCCCTGGAAGACCAGTAGTAGTTTCCGATGCTCATCTTGAGGCATTCTGTAATCTGTGGACTATCAGAGTGTTAATGAAACACAGAAATTGCATCGGGACTGAATACAACAGTCACCATTCGCACATTCCTTTATGGGAGTAATGACTCAAACAGTCTACGTTTTGATCGTTCCCTGGAAGACCAGTAGTAGTTTCCGATGCACATCTGAAGACAATCTGTAATCTGTGGACTATCAGAGTGTTGATGAAACACAGAAATTGCATCGGGATTGAATACAACAGTCACCATGCGCACTTTCCTCCATGGGAGTAATGTCTCATACAGTCTACGTTTTGATCGTTCCCTGGAAGAGCAGTTGTAGTTTACGATGCACATGTGGAGGCATTCTGTAATCTGTGGACTATCAGACTGTTGATGAAACACAGAAATTGCATCGGGATTGAGTACAACAATCACCATGCCCACTTTCCTCCATGGGAATAATGTCTCAAACAGTCTACGCTTTGATCGTTAGCTGGAAGTCAGTAGTAGTTTCTGATGCATATCTGGAGGCATTCTGTAAACTGTGGACTATCAGAGTGTTGATGAAACACAGAAATTGCATCGGGATTGAATACAACAGTCACCATGCGCACTTTCCTCCATAAAGGTAATGTCTAAAACAGTCTACGCATTGATCGTTCCCTGGAAGACCAGTAGTAGTTTCCGAAGCACATCTGGAGGCAATCTGAAATCTGTGGACTATCAGAGTGATCATGAAACACAGATATTGGAGCGGGATTGAATACAACAGACACCATGAACTCTTTCCTCCATGGGGTAATTCTCAAACAGTCTACGCTTTGATCGTTCCCTGGGAGACCTATAGTAGTTTCCGATGCACATCTGGAGGCAATCTGTTATCTGTGGACTATCAGAGTGTTGATGAAACACAGAAATTGCATCGGGATTGAATACAACAGTCACCATGCGCACTTTCCTCCATGGGGATAATTCTCAAACAGTCTACGCTTTGATCGTTCCCTGGAAGGCCAGTAGTAGTTTCCGATGCACATCTGGAGGCATTCTGTAATCTGTGGACTATCTGAGTGTTGATGAAACACAGAAATTGCGTCGGGATTTAATACTACAGTCACCATGCGCACTTTCCTCCATGGAAGTAATGTCTCAAACAGTCTACGCTTTGATCGTTCCCTCGAAGACCAGTAGTAGTTTCCGATGCACATCTGGAGGCATTCTGTAATCTGTGGTCTATAAGACTGTTGATGAAACACAGAAATTGCATCGGGATTGAATATAACAGTCAGCATTCGCACTTTCCTCCATTGTAGTAATGTCTCTAACAGTCTACGATTTGATTATTCCCTGGAAGACCAGTAGTAGTTTCCGATGCACATCTGGAAGCATTCTGTAATCTGTGGACTATCTGAGTGTTGATGAACCACAGAAATTGCATCGGAATTGAATATAACAGTCACCATGCGCACTTTCCTCCAAGGGAGCAGTGTCTCAAACAGTCTACGCTTTGATCGTTCCCTGGAAGACCAGTAGTAGTTTCCGATGCACATATGGAGGCATTCTGTAATCTGTGGACTTTCAAAGTGTTGATGAAACACAATAATTGCATCTGGATTGAATACCCAGTCACCATGCGCACTTTCCTCCACGGGAGTAATGTCTCAAACAGTCTACGCTTTGATCGTTCCCTGGGAGACCAGTAGTAGTTCCGATGCACGTCTCGTGGCATTCTGTAATCTGTGGAGTATCAGAGTGTTGATGAAACACAGAAATAGAATCGGGATTGAATACAACAGTCACCATGCGCACTTTCCACCATGGGAGTAATGTCTCAAACAGTCTACGCTTTGATCGTTCCCTGGAAGACCAGTAGTAGTTACCGATGCACATCTGGTGGCATTCTGTAATCTGTGGACTATCAGAGTGTTGATGAAACACAAAAATTGCATCGGAATTGAATACAACAGGCACCATGCGCACTTTCCTCCATGGGAGTAATGTCTCTAACAGTCTACGATTTGATCGTTCCCTGGAAGACCAGTAGTAGTTTCCTATGCACATCTGCAGGCGTTCTGTAATCTGTGGACTATCAGAGTGCTGATGAAACACAGAGATTGCATTGGGATTGAATACAACAGTCACCATGAGAACGTTCCTCCATGGGAGTAATGTCTCAAACAGTCTATGCTTTGATCGTTCCCTGGAAGACCAGTAGCAGTTTCCGATGCTCATCTTGAGGCATTCTGTAATCTGTGGACTATCAGAGTGTTAATGAAACACAGAAATTGCATCGGGACTGAATACAACAGTCACCATTCGCACTTTCCTTTATGGGAGTAATGACTCAAACAGTCTACGTTTTGATCGTTCCCGGGAAGACCAGTAGTAGTTTCCGATGCACATCTGAAGACAATCTGTAATCTGTGGACTATCAGAGTGTTGATGAAACACAGAAATTGCATCGGGATTGAATACAACAGTCACCATGCGCACTTTCCTCCATGGGAGTAATGTCTCATACAGTCTACGTTTTGATCGTTCCCTGGAAGAGCAGTAGTAGTTTACGATGCACATCTGGAGGCATTCTGTAATCTGTGGACTATCAGACTGTTGATGAAACACAGAAATTGCATCGGGATTGAATACAACAGTCACCATGCGCACTTTCCTCCATGGGAGGTATGTCTCAAACTGACTACGCTTTGATCGTTCCCTGGAAGACCAGTAGTAGTTTCCGATGCACATCTGGTGGCATTCTGTAATCTGTGGACTATCAGAGTGTTGATGAAACACAAAAATTGCATCGGAATTGAGTACAACAGGCACCATGCGCACTTTCCTCCATGGGAGTAATGTCTCTAACAGTCTACGTTTTGATCGTTCCCTGGAAGACCAGTAGTAGTTTCCTATGCACATCTGCAGGCGTTCTGTAATCTGTGGACTATCAGAGTGATGATGAAACACAGAAATTGCATCGGGATTGAATACAACAGTCACCATGAGAACGTTCCTCCATGGGAGTAATGTCTCAAACAGTCTATGTTTTGATCGTTCCCTGGAAGACCAGTAGTAGTTTCCGATGCTCATCTTGAGGCATTCTGTAATCTGTGGACTATCAGAGTGTTAATGAAACACAGAAATTGCATCGGGACTGAATACAACAGTCACCATTCGCACTTACCTTTATGGGAGTAATGACTCAAACAGTCTACGTTTTGATCGTTCCCTGGAAGACCAGTAGTAGTTTCCGATGCACATCTGAAGACAATCTGTAATCTGTGGACTATCAGAGTGTTGATGAAACACAGAAATTGCATCGGGATTGAATACAACAGTCACCATGCGCACTTTCCTCCATGGGAGTAATGTCTCATACAGTCTACGTTTTGATCGTTCCCTGGAAGAGCAGTTGTAGTTTACGATGCACATCTGGAGGCATTCTGTAATCTGTGGACTATCAGACTGTTGATGAAACACAGAAATTGCATCGGGATTGAGTACAACAATCACCATGCCCACTTTCCTCCATGGGAATAATGTCTCAAACAGTCTACGCTTTGATCGTTAGCTGGAAGTCAGTAGTAGTTTCTGATGCATATCTGGAGGCATTCTGTAAACTGTGGACTATCATAGTGTTGATGAAACACAGAAATTGCATCGGGATTGAATACAACAGTCACCATGCGCACTTTCCTCCATAAAGGTAATGTCTCAAACAGTCTACGCATTGATCGTTCCCTGGAAGACCAGTAGTAGTTTCCGAAGCACATCTGGAGGCAATCTGAAATCTGTGGACTATCAGAGTGATGATGAAACACAGATATTGGAGCGGGATTGAATACAACAGACACCATGAACTCTTTCCTCCATGGGGTAATTCTCAAACAGTCTACGCTTTGATCGTTCCCTGGGAGACCTATAGTAGTTTCCGATGCACATCTGGAGGCATTCTGTAATCTCTGGACCTTCACCGTGTGGATTGAAACACAGAAATTGCCTCGGGATTGAATACAACAGTCACCATGCCCATTTTCCTCCATGGGAGTAATGTCTCCAACAGTCTACGCTTTGATCGTTCCCTGGAAGACAAGTAGTAGTTTCCGATGCACATCTGGAGGCAATCTGTTATCTGTGGACTATCAGAGTGTTGATGAAACACAGAAATTGCATCGGGATTGAATACAACAGTCACCATGCGCACTTTCCTCCATGGGGATAATGCTCAAACAGTCTACGCTTTGATCGTTCCCAGGAAGGCGAGTAGTAGTTTCCGATGCACATCTGGAGGCATTCTGTAATCTGTGGACTATCTGAGTGTTGATGAAACACAGAAATTGCGTCGGGATTTAATACAACAGTCACCATGCGCACTTTCCTCCATGGAAGTAATGTCTCAAACAGTCTACGCTTTGATCGTTCCCTCGAAGACCAGTAGTAGTTTCCGATGCACATCTGGAGGCATTCTGTAATCTGTGGTCTATCAGACTGTTGATGAAACACAGAAATTGCATCGGGATTGAATATAACAGTCAGCATTCGCACTTTCCTTCATTGTAGTAATGTCTCTAACAGTCTACGATTTGATTATTCCCTGGAAGACCAGTAGTAGTTTCCGATGCACATCTGGAAGCATTCTGTAATCTGTGGACTATCTGAGTGTTGATGAACCACAGAAATTGCATCGGAATTGAATATAACAGTCACCATGCGCACTTTCCTCCAAGGGAGCAGTGTCTCAAACAGTCTACGCTTTGATCGTTCCCTGGAAGACCAGTAGTAGTTTCCGATGCACATATGGAGGCATTCTGTAATCTGTGGACTTTCAAAGTGTTGATGAAACACAACAATTGCATCTGGATTGAATACCCAGTCACCATGCGCACTTTCCTCCACGGGAGTAATGTCTCAAACAGTCTACGCTTTGATCGTTCCCTGGGAGACCAGTAGTAGTTCCGATGCACGTCTCGTGGCATCCTGTAATCTGTGGAGTATCAGAGTGTTGATGAAACACAGAAATAGAATCGGGATTGAATACAACAGACACCATGCGCACTTTCCTCCATGGGAGAAATGTCTCAAACTGTCTACGCTTTGATCGTTCCCTGGAAGACCAGTAGTAGTTTCCGCAGCACATCTGGAGGCATTCTGTAATCTGTGGACTATCAGAGTGTTGATGAAACACAGAAATTGCATCGGGATTGAATACAACAGCGACCATGCGCACTTTCCTCCATGGGGGTAATTCTCAAACAGTCTATGATTTGATCGTTCCCTGGAAGGCCAGTAGCAGTTTCCGATGCTCATCTGGAGGCATTCTGTAATCTGTGTACCTTCAAAGTGTGTATTGAAACACAGAAATTGCCTAGGGATTGAATACAAAAGTCACCATGCGCACTTTCAAACATGGGAGTAATGTCTCAAACAGTCTACGCTTTGATCGTTCCCTGGAAGACCAGTAGTAGTTACCGATGCACATCTGGAGGCATTCTGTAATCTGTGAACTATCTGAGTGTTGATGAAACACAGAAATTGCGTCGGGATTGAATACAACAGTCACCATGCGCCCTTTTCTCCATGGAAGTAATGTCTCAAACAGTCTACGCTTTGATCGTTCCCTTGAAGACCAGTAGTAGTTTCCGATGCTCATCTGGAGGCAATCTGTAATCTGTGGACTATCAGAGTGTTGATGGAACACAGAAATGGCATCGGGATTCAATACAACAGTCACCATGCACACTTTCCTCCATGCGAACAGTGTCTCAAACAGTCTACGCTTTGATCGTTCCCTGGAAGACCAGTAGTAGTTTCCGATGCAAATCTGGAGGCATTCTGTAATCTGTGGTCTATCAGACTGTTGATGAAACACAGAAATTGCATCGGGATTGACTACAGTCACCAAGTGCACTTTCCTCCGTCTGAGTAATGTCTCAAACAGTCTACGCTTTGATCGTTCCCTGGAAGACCAGTAGTAGTTCCGATGCACATCTGGAGGCATTCTGTAATCAGTGGTCTGTCAGAGTGTTGATGAAACACAGAAATTGCATCGGGATTGAATACAACAGTCACCATGCGCACTTTCCTCCATGGGAGTAATGTCTCAAACAGTCTACGATTTGATCGTTCCCTGGAAGACCAGCAGTAGTTTCCGATGCACATCTGGAGGCATTCTGTAATCTGTGGTCTATCAGACTGTTGATGAAACACAGAAATTGCATCGGGATTGAATATAACAGTCACCATGCGCACTTTCCTCCAATGGAGCAGTGTCTCAAACAGTCTACGCTTTGATCGTTCCCTAGAAGACCAGTAGTAGTTTCCGATGCACATATGGAGGCATTCTGTAATCTGTGGACGTTCAAAGTGTTGATGAAACACAATAATTGCATCTGGATTGAATACCCAGTCACCATACGCACTTTCCTCCACGGGAGTAATGTCTCAAACAGTCTACGCTTTGATTGTTCCCTGGGAGACCAGTAATAGTTCCGATGCTCGTCTCGTGGCATTCTGTAATCTGTGGACTATCAGAGTGTTGATGAAACACAGAAATTGCATCGGGATTGAATACAACAGCCACCATGCGCACTTTCCTCCATGGGGGTAATTCTCAAACAGTCTATGCTTTGATCGTTCCCTGGAAGGCCAGTAGCAGTTTCCGATGCACATCTGGAGGCATTCTGTAATCTGTGTACCTTCAAAGTGTGTATTGAAACACAGAAATTGCCTCGCGATTGAATACAAAAGTCACCATGCGCACTTTCCACCATGGGAGTAATGTCTCAAACAGTCTACGCTTTGATCGTTCCCTGGAAGACCAGTAGTAGTTTCCGATGCCCATCTGGTGGCATTCTGCAATCTGTGGACTATCAGAGTGTTGATGAATCACATAAATTGCATCGGGATTAAATACAACAGTCATCAAGCGCACTCTCCTCCATGGGAGTAATGTCTCTAACAGCCTACGCTTTGATCATTCCCTGGAAGACCAGTAGTAGTTTCCGATGCACATCTGGAGGCAATCTGTAATCTGTGAACTATATGAGTGTTGATGAAACACAGAAATTGCATCGGGATTACATACAACAGTCATCATGCGCACTTTCCTCCATGGGAGTAATGTCTCTAACAGTCTACGTTTTGATCGTTCCCTGGAAGAGCAGTAGTAGTTTACGATGCACATCTGGAGGCATTCTGTAATCTGTGGACTATCAGACTGTTGATGAAACACAGAAATTGCATCGGGATTGAATACAACAGTCACCATGCGCACTTTCCTCCACGGGAGGTATGTCTCAAACTGACTACGCTTTGATCGTTCCCTGGAAGACCAGTAGTAGTTTCCGCTGCACATCTGGTGGCATTCTGTAGTCTGTGGACTATCAGAGTGTTGATGAAACACAAAAATTGCATCGGAATTGAATACAACAGGCACCATGCGCACTTTCCTCCATGGGTGTAATGTCTCTAACAGTCTACGATTTGATCGTTCCCTGGAAGACCAGTAGTAGTTTTCTATGCACATCTGCAGGCGTTCTGTAATCTGTGGACTATCAGAGTGCTGATGAAACACAGAAATTGCATCGGGATTGAATACAACAGTCACCATGAGAACGTTTCTCCATGGGAGTAATGTCTCAAACAGTCTATGCTTTGATCGTTCCCTGGAAGACCAGTAGTAGTTTCCGATGCTCATCTTGAGGCATTCTGTAATCTGTGGACTATCAGAGTGTTAATGAGACACAGAAATTGCATCGGGACTGAATACAACAGTCACCATTCGCACTTTCCTTTATGGGAGTAATGACTCAAACAGTATACGTTTTGATCGTTCCCTGGAAGACCAGTAGTAGTTTCCGATGCACATCTGAAGACAATCTGTAGTCTGTGGACTATCAGAGTGTTGATGAAACACAGAAATTGCATCGGGATTGAATACAACAGTCACCATGCGCACTTTCCTCCATGGGAGTAATGTCTCATACAGTCTAGGATTTGATCGTTCCCTGGAAGAGCAGTAGTAGTTTACGATGCACATCTGGAGGCATTCTGTAATCTGTGGACTATCAGACTGTTGATGAAACACAGAAATTGCATCGGGATTGAATACAACAGTCACCATGCGCCCTTTTCTCCATGGAAGTAATGTATCAAACAGTCTACGCCTTGATCGTTCCCTTGAAGACCAGTAGTAGTTTCCGATGCTCATCTGGAGGCAATCTGTAATATGTGGACTATCAGAGTGTTGATGAAACACAGAAATTGCATCAGGATTCAATACAACTATCACCATGCGCACTTTCCTCCATGCGAACAGTGTCTCAAACAGTCTACGCTTTGATCGTTCCCTGGAAGACCAGTAGTAGTTTCCGCTGCACATCTGGTGGCATTCTGTAATCTGTGGACTATCAGAGTATTGATGAAACACAGAAATTGCATCGGGATTGAATACAACAGTCACCATTCGCACTTTCCTTTATGGGAGTAATGACTCAAACAGTCTACGTTTTGATCGTTCCCGGGAAGACCAGTAGTAGTTTCCGATGCACATCTGGTGGCATTCTGTAATCTGTGGACTATCAGACTGTTGATGAAACACAGAAATTGCATCGGGATTGAGTACAACAGTTACCATGCCCACTTTCCTCCATGGGAATAATGTCTCAAACAGTCTACGCTTTGATCGTTAGCTGGAAGTCAGTAGTAGTTTCTGATGCATATCTGGAGGCATTCTGTAATCTGTGGACTATCATAGTGTTGATGAAACACAGAAATTGCATCGGGATTGAATACAACAGTCACCATGCGCACTTTCCTCCATAAAAGTAATGTCTCAAACAGTCTACGCATTGATCGTTCCCTGGAAGACCAGTAGTAGCTTCCGAAGCACATCTGGAGGCAATCTGAAATCTGTGGACTATCAGAGTGATGATGAAACACAGATATTGGAGCGGGATTGAATACAACAGACACCATGCCCTCTTTCCTCCATGGGGTAATTCTCAAACAGTCTACGCTTTGATCGTTCCCTGGGAGACCTGTAGTAGTTTCCGATGCACATCTGGAGGCATTCTGTAATCTCTGGACCTTCAAAGTGTGGATTGAAACACAGAAATTGCCTCGGGATTGAATACAACAGTCACCATGCGCATTTTCCTCCATGGGAGTAATGTCTCCAACAGTCTACGCTTTGATCGTTCCCTGGAAGACAAGTAGTAGTTTCCGATGCACATCTGGAGGCAATCTGTTATCTGTGGACTATCAGAGTGTTGATGAAACACAGAAATTGCATCGGGATTGAATACAACAGTCACCATGCGCACTTTCCTCCATTGGGATAATTCTCAAACAGTCTACGCTTTGATCGTTCCCTGGAAGGCCAGTAGTAGTTTCCGATGCACATCTGGAGGCATTCTGTAATCTGTGGACTATCTGAGTGTTGATGAAACACAGAATTTGCGTCGGGATTTAATACTACAGTCACCATGCGCACTTTCCTCCATGGAAGTAATGTCTCAAACAGTCTACGCTTTGATCGTTCCCTCGAAGACCAGTAGTAGTTTCCGATGCACATCTGGAGGCATTCTGTAATCTGTGGTCTATAAGACTGTTGATGAAACACAGAAATTGCATCGGGATTGAATATAACAGTCAGCATTCGCACTTTCCTCCATTGTAGTAATGTCTCTAACAGTCTACGATTTGATTATTCCCTGGAAGACCAGTAGTAGTTTCCGATGCACATCTGGAAGCATTCTGTAATCTGTGGACTATCTGAGTGTTGATGAACCACAGAAATTGCATCGGAATTGAATATAACAGTCACCATGCGCACTTTCCTCCAAGGGAGCAGTGTCTCAAACAGTCTACGCTTTGATCGTTCCCTGGAAGACCAGTAGTAGTTTCCGATGCACATATGGAGGCATTCTGTAATCTGTGGACTTTCAAAGTGTTGATGAAACACAATAATTGCATCTGGATAGAATACCCAGTCACCATGCGCACTTTCCTCCACGGGAGTAATGTCTCAAACAGTCTACGCTTTGATCGTTCCCTGGGAGACCAGTAGTAGTTCCGATGCACGTCTCGTGGCATTCTGTAATCTGTGGAGTATCAGGGTGTTGATGAAACACAGAAATAGAATCGGGATTGAATACAACAGTCACCATGCGCACTTTCCACCATGGGAGTAATGTCTCAAACAGTCTACGCTTTGATCGTTCCCTGGAAGACCAGTAGTAGTTACCGATGCACATCTGGTGGTATTCTGTAATCTGTGGACTATCAGAGTGTTGATGAAACACAAAAATTGCATCGGAATTGAATACAACAGGCACCATGCGCACTTTCCTCCATGGGAGTAATGTCTCTAACAGTCTACGATTTGATCGTTCCCTGGAAGACCAGTAGTAGTTTCCGATGCTCATCTTGAGGCATTCTGTAAACTGTGGACTATCAGAGTGTTAATGAAACACACAAAAATTGCATCGGGACTGAATACAACAGTCACCATTCGCACTTTCCTTTATGGGAGTAATGACTCAAACAGTCTACGTTTTGATCGTTCCCGGGAAGACCAGTAGTAGTTTCCGATGCACATCTGAACACAATCTGTAATCTGTGGACTATCAGAGTGTTGATGAAACACAGAAATTGCATCGGGATTGAATACAACAGTCACCATGCGCACTTTCCTCCATGGGAGTAATGTCTCATACAGTCTACGTTTTGATCGTTCCCTGGAAGAGCAGTAGTAGTTTACGATGCACATCTGGAGGCATTCTGTAATCTGTGGACTATCAGACTGTTGATGAAACACAGAAATTGCATCGGGATTGAATACAACAGTCACCATGCGCACTTTCCTCCACGGGAGGTATGTCTCAAACTGACTACGCTTTGATCGTTCCCTGGAAGACCAGTAGTAGTCTCCGATGCACATCTGGTGGCATTCTGTAATCTGTGGACTATCAGAGTGTTGATGAAACACAAAAATTGCATCGGAATTGAATACAACAGGCACCATGCGCACTTTCCACCATGGGAGTAATGTCTCTAACAGTCTACGATTTGATCGTTCCCTGGAAGACCAGTAGTAGTTTCCTATGCACATCTGCAGGCGTTCTGCAAGCTGCGGACTATCAGAGTGCTGATGAAACACAGAAATTGCATCGGGATTGAATACAACAGTCACCATGAGAACGTTCCTCCATGGGAGTAATGTCTCAAACAGTCTATGCTTTGATCGTTCCCTGGAAGACCAGTAGTAGTTTCCGATGCTCATCTTGAGGCATTCTGTAATCTGTGGACTATCAGAATGTTAATGAAACACAGAAATTGCATCGGGACTGAATACAACAGTCACCATTCGCACTTTCCTTTATGGGAGTAATGACTCAAACAGTCTACGTTTTGATCGTTCCCTGGAAGACCAGTAGTAGTTTCCGATGCACATCTGAAGACAATCTGTAATCTGTGGACTATCAGAGTGTTGATGAAACACAGAAATTGCATCGGGATTGAATACAACAGTCACCATGCGCTCTTTCCTCCATGGGAGTAATGTCTCATACAGTCTACGTTTTGATCGTTCCCTGGAAGAGCAGTTGTAGTTTACGATGCACATCTGGAGGCATTCTGTAATCTGTGGACTATCAGACTGTTGATGAAACACAGAAATTGCATCGGGATTGAGTACAACAATCACCATGCCCACTTTCCTCCATGGGAATAATGTCTCAAACAGTCTACGCTTTGATCGTTAGCTGGAAGTCAGTTGTAGTTTCTGATGCATATCTGGAGGCACTCTGTAAACTGTGGACTATCATAGTGTTGATGAAACACAGAAATTGCATCGGGATTGAATACAACAGTCACCATGCGCACTTTCCTCCATAAAGGTAATGTCTCAAACAGTCTACGCATTGATCGTTCCCTGGAAGACCAGTAGTAGTTTCCGAAGCACATCTGGAGGCAATCTGAAATCTGTGGACTATCAGAGTGATGATGAAACACAGATATTGGAGCGGGATTGAATACAACAGACACCATGAACTCTTTCCTCCATGGGGTAATTCTCAAACAGTCTACGCTTTGATCGTTCCCTGGGAGACCTATAGTAGTTTCCGATGCACATCTGGAGGCATTCTGTAATCTCTGGACCTTCAAAGTGTGGATTGAAACACAGAAATTGCCTCGGGATTGAATACAACATTCACCATGCCCATTTTCCTCCATGGGAGTAATGTCTCCAACAGTCTACGCTTTGATCGTTCCCTGGAAGACAAGTAGTAGTTTCCGATGCACATCTGGAGGCAATCTGTTATCTGTGGACTATCAGAGTGTTGATAAATCACAGAAATTGCATCGGGATTGAATACAACAGTCACCATGCGCACTTTCCTCCATGGGGATAATTCTCAAACAGTCTACGCTTTGATCGTTCCCAGGAAGGCCAGTAGTAGTTTCCGATGCACATCTGGAGGCATTCTGTAATCTGTGGACTATCTGAGTGTTGATGAAACACAGAAATTGCGTCGGGATTTAATACAACAGTCACCATGCGCACTTTCCTCCATGGAAGTAATGTCTCAAACAGTCTACGCTTTGATCGTTCCCTCGAAGACCAGTAGTAGTTTCCGATGCACATCTGGAGGCATTCTGTAATCTGTGGTCTATCAGACTGTTGATGAAACACAGAAATTGCATCGGGATTGAATATAACAGTCAGCATTCGCACTTTCCTCCATTGTAGTAATGTCTCTAACAGTCAACGATTTGATTATTCCCTGGAAGACCAGTAGTAGTTTCCGATGCACATCTGGAAGCATTCTGTAATCTGTGGACTATCTGAGTGTTGATGAACCACAGAAATTGCATCGGAATTGAATATAACAGTCACCATGCGCACTTTCCTCCAAGGGAGCAGTGTCTCAAACAGTCTACGCTTTGATCGTTCCCTGGAAGACCAGTAGTAGTTTCCGATGCACATATGGAGGCACTCTGTAATCTGTGGACTTTCAAAGTGTTGATGAAACACAATAATTGCATCTGGATAGAATACCCAGTCACCATGCGCACTTTCCTCCACGGGAGTAATGTCTCAAACAGTCTACGCTTTGATCGTTCCCTGGGAGACCAGTAGTAGTTCCGATGCACGTCTCGTGGCATTCTGTAATCTGTGGAGTATCAGAGTGTTGATGAAACACAGAAATAGAATCGGGATTGAATACAACAGTCACCATGCGCACTTTCCACCATGGGAGTAATGTCTCAAACAGTCTACGCTTTGATCGTTCCCTGGAAGACCAGTAGTAGTTACCGATGCACATCTGGTGGTATTCTGTAATCTGTGGACTATCAGAGTGTTGATGAAACACAAAAATTGCATCGGAATTGAATACAACAGGCACCATGCGCACTTTCCTCCATGGGAGTAATGTCTCTAACAGTCTACGATTTGATCGTTCCCTGGAAGACCAGTAGTAGTTTCCGATGCTCATCTTGAGGCATTCTGTAATCTGTGGACTATCAGAGTGTTAATGAAACACAGAAATTGCATCGGGACTGAATACAACAGTCACCATTCGCACTTTCCTTTATGGGAGTAATGACTCAAACAGTATACGTTTTGATCGTTCCCTGGAAGACCAGTAGTAGTTTCCGATGCACATCTGAAGACAATCTGTAGTCTGTGGACTATCAGAGTGTTGATGAAACACAGAAATTGCATCGGGTTTGAATACAACAGTCACCATGCGCACTTTCCTCCATGGGAGTAATGTCTCATACAGTCTAGGATTTGATCGTTCCCTGGAAGAGCAGTAGTAGTTTACGATGCACATCTGGAGGCATTCTGTAATCTGTGTACTATCAGACTGTTGATGAAACACAGAAATTGCATCGGGATTGAGTACAACAGTCACCATGCCCACTTTCCTCCATGGGAATAATGTCTCAAACAGTCTACGCTTTGATCGTTAGCTGGAAGTCAGTAGTAGTTTCTGATGCATATCTGGAGGCATTCTGTAATCTGTGGACTATCATAGTGTTGATGAAACACAGAAATTGCATCGGGATTGAATACAAAAGTCACCATGCGCACTTTCCTCCATAAAAGTAATGTCTCAAACAGTCTACGCATTGATCGTTCCCTGGAAGACCAGTAGTAGCTTCCGAAGCACATCTGGAGGCAATCTGAAATCTGTGGACTATCAGAGTGATGATGAAACACAGATATTGGAGCGGGATTGAATACAACAGACACCATGCCCTCTTTCCTCCATGGGGTAATTCTCAAACAGTCTACGCTTTGATCGTTCCCTGGGAGACCTGTTGTAGTTTCCGATGCACATCTGGAGGCATTCTGTAATCTCTGGACCTTCAAAGTGTGGATTGAAACACAGAAATTGCCTCGGGATTGAATACAACAGTCACCATGCGCATTTTCCTCCATTGGAGTAATGTCTCCAACAGTCTACGCTTTGATCGTTCCCTGGAAGACAAGTAGTAGTTTCCGATGCACATCTGGAGGCAATCTGTTATCTGTGGACTATCAGAGTGTTGATGAAACACAGAAATTGCATCGGGATTGAATACAACAGTCACCATGCGCACTTTCCTCCATGGGGATAATTCTCAAACAGTCTACGCTTTGATCGTTCCCTGGAAGGCCAGTAGTAGTTTCCGATGCACATCTGGAGGCATTCTGTCATCTGTGGACTATCTGAGTGTTGATGAAACACAGAAATTGCGTCGGGATTTAATACTACAGTCACCATGCGCACTTTCCTCCATGGAAGTAATGTCTCAAACAGTCTACGCTTTGATCGTTCCCTCGAAGACCAGTAGTAGTTTCCGATGCACATCTGGAGGCATTCTGTAATCTGTGGTCTATCAGACTGTTGATGAAACTCAGAAATTGCATCGGGATTGAATATAACAGTCAGCATTCGCACCTTCCTCCATTGTAGTAATGTCTCTAACAGTCTACGATTTGATTATTCCCTGGAAGACCAGTAGTAGTTTCCGATGCACATCTGGAAGCATTCTGTAATCTGTGGACTATCTGAGTGTTGATGAACCACAGAAATTGCATCGGAATTGAATATAACAGTCACCATGCGCACTTTCCTCCAAGGGAGCAGTGTCTCAAACAGTCTACGCTTTGATCGTTCCCTGGAAGACCAGTAGTAGTTTCCGATGCACATATGGAGGCATTCTGTAATCTGTGGACTTTCAAAGTGTTGATGAAACACAATAATTGCATCTGGATTGAATACCCAGTCACCATGCGCACTTTCCTCCACGGGAGTAATGTCTCAAACAGTCTACGCTTTGATCGTTCCCTGGGAGACCAGTAGTAGTTCCGATTCACGTCTCGTGGCATTCTGTAATCTGTGGAGTATCAGAGTGTTGATGAAACACAGAAATAGAATCGGGATTGAATACAACAGACACCATGCGCACTTTCCTCCATGGGAGAAATGTCTCAAACTGTCTACGCTTTGATCGTTCCCTGGAAGACCAGTAGTAGTTTCCGCAGCACATCTGGAGGCATTCTGTAATCTGTGGACTATCAGAGTGTTGATGAAACACAGAAATTGCATCGGGATTGAATACAACAGACACCATGCGCACTTTCCTCCTTGGGGGTAATTCTCAAACAGTCTATGCTTTGATCGTTCCCTGGAAGGCCAGTAGCAGTTTCCGATGCTCATCTGGAGTCATTCTGTAATCTGTGTACCTTCAAAGTCTGTATTGAAACACAGAAATTGCCTAGGGATTGAATACAAAAGTCACCATGCGCACTTTCCACCATGGGAGTAATGTCTCAAACAGTCTACGCTTTGATCGTTCCCTGGAAGACCAGTAGTAGTTACCGATGCACATCTGGAGGCATTCTGTAATCTGTGAACTATCTGAGTGTTGATGAAACACAGAAATTGCGTCGGGATTGAATACAACAGTCACACTTGCGCCCTTTTCTCCATGGAAGTAATGTCTCAAACAGTCTACGCTTTGATCGTTCCCTTGAAGACCAGTAGTAGTTTCCGATGCTCATCTGGAGGCAATCTGTAATCTGTGGACTATCAGAGTGTTGATGGAACACAGAAATGGCATCGGGATTCAATACAACAGTCACCATGCACACTTTCCTCCATGCGAACAGTGTCTCAAACAGTCTACGCTTTGATCGTTCCCTGGAAGACCAGTAGTAGTTTCCGATGCACATCTGGAGGCATTCTGTAATCTGTGGTCTATCAGACTGTTGATGAAACACAGATATTGCATCGGGATTGACTACAGTCACCAAGTGCACTTTCCTCCGTCTGAGTAATGTCTCAAACAGTCTACGCTTTGATCGTTCCCTGGAAGACCAGTAGTAGTTCCGATGCACATCTGGAGGCATTCTGTAATCAGTGGCCTGTCAGAGTGTTGATGAAACACAGAAATTGCATCGGGATTGAATACAACAGTCACCATGCGCACTTTCCTCCATGGGAGTAATGTCTCAAACAGTCTACGCTTTGATCGTTCCCTGGAAGACCAGCAGTAGTTTCCGATGCACATCTGGAGGCATTCTGTAATCTGTGGTCTATCAGACTGTTGATGAAACACAGAATTTGCATCGGGATTGAATATAACAGTCAGCATTCGCACTTTCCTCCATTGTAGTAATGTCTCTAACAGTCTACAATTTGATTATTCCCTGGAAGACCAGTAGTAGTTTCCGATGCACATCTGGAGGCATTCTGTAATCTGTGGACAATCTGAGTGTTGATGAACCACAGAAATTGCATTGGAATTGAATATAACAGTCACCATGCGCACTTTCCTCCAATGGAGCAGTGTCTCAAACAGTCTACGCTTTGATCGTTCCCTAGAAGACCAGTAGTAGTTTCCGATGCACATATGGAGGCATTCTGTAATCTGTGGACGTTCAAAGTGTTGATGAAACACAATAATTGCATCTGGATTGAATACCCAGTCACCATGCGCACTTTCCTCCACGGGAGTAATGTCTCAAACAGTCTACGCTTTGATTGTTCAATGGGAGACCAGTAATAGTTCCGATGCACGTCTCGTGGCAATCTGTAATCTGTGGACTATCAGAGTGTTGATGAAACACAGAAATTGCATCGGGATTGAATACAACAGCCACCATGCGCACTTTCCTCCATGGGGGTAATTCTCAAACAGTCTATGCTTTGATCGTTCCCTGGAAGGCCAGTAGCAGTTTCCGATGCACATCTGGAGGCATTCTGTAATCTGTGTACCTTCAAAGTGTGTATTGAAACACAGAAATTGCCTCGCGATTCAATACAAAAGTCACCATGCGCACTTTCCACCATGGGAGTAATGTCTCAAACAGTCTACGCTTTGATCGTTCCCTGGAAGACCAGTAGTAGTTTCCGATGCCCATCTGGTGGCATTCTGCAATCTGTGGACTATCAGAGTGTTGATGAATCACATAAATTGCATCGGGATTAAATACAACAGTCATCATGTGCACTCTCCTCCATGGGAGTAATGTCTCTAACAGCCCACGCTTTGATCATTCCCTGGAAGACCAGTAGTAGTTTCCGATGCACATCTGGAGGCAATCTGTAATCTGTGAACTATCTGAGTGTTGATGAAACACAGAAATTGCATCGGGATTACATACAACAGTCATCATGCGCACTTTCCTCCATGGGAGTAATGTCTCTAACAGTCTACGTTTTGATCGTTCCCTGGAAAAGCAGGAGTAGTTTACGATGCACATCTGGAGGCATTCTGTAATCTGTGGACTATCAGACTGTTGATGAAACACAGAAATTGCATCGGGATTGAATACAACAGTCACCATGCTCACTTTCCTCCACGGGAGGTATGTCTCAAACTGACTACGCCTTGATCGTTCCCTGGAAGACCAGTAGTAGTTTCCGATGCACATCTGGTGGCATTCTGTAATCTGTGGACTATCAGAGTGTTGATGAAACACAAAAATTGCATCGGAATTGAATACAACAGGCACCATGCGCACTTTCCTCCATGGGTGTAATGTCTCTAACAGTCTACGATTTGATCGTTCCCTGGAAGACCAGTAGTAGTTTCCTATGCACATCTGCAGGCGTTCTGTAATCTGTGGACTATCAGAGTGCTGATGAAACACAGAAATTGCATCGGGATTGAATACAACAGTCACCATGAGAACGTTTCTCCATGGGAGTAATGTCTCAAACAGTCTATGCTTTGATCGTTCCCTGGAAGACCAGTAGTAGTTTCCGATGCTCATCTTGAGGCATTCTGTAATCTGTGGACTATCAGAGTGTTAATGAAACACAGAAATTGCATCGGGACTGAATACAACAGTCACCATTCGCACTTTCCTTTATGGGAGTAATGACTCAAACAGTATACGTTTTGATCGTTCCCTGGAAGACCAGTAGTAGTTTCCGATGCACATCTGAAGACAATCTGTAGTCTGTGGACTATCAGAGTGTTGATGAAACACAGAAATTGCATCGGGTTTGAATACAACAGTCACCATGCGCAGTTTCCTCCATGGGAGTAATGTCTCATACAGTCTAGGATTTGATCGTTCCCTGGAAGAGCAGTAGTAGTTTACGATGCACATCTGGAGGCATTCTGTAATCTGTGGACTATCAGACTGTTGATGAAACACAGAAATTGCATCGGGATTGAGTACAACTGTCACCATGCCCACTTTCCTCCATGGGAATAATGTCTCAAACAGTCTACGCTTTGATCGTTAGCTGGAAGTCAGTAGTAGTTTCTGATGCATATCTGGAGGCATTCCGTAATCTTTGGACTATCATAGTGTTGATGAAACACAGAAATTGCATCGGGATTGAATACAAAAGTCACCATGCGCACTTTCCTCCATAAAAGTAATGTCTCAAACAGTCTACGCATTGATCGTTCCCTGGAAGACCAGTAGTAGCTTCCGAAGCACATCTGGAGGCAATCTGAAATCTGTGGACTATCAGAGTGATGATGAAACACAGATATTGGAGCGGGATTGAATACAACAGACACCATGCCCTCTTTCCTCCATGAGGTAATTCTCAAACAGTCTACGCTTTGATCGTTCCCTGGGAGACCTGTTGTAGTTTCCGATGCACATCTGGAGGCATTCTGTAATCTCTGGACCTTCAAAGTGTGGATTGAAACACAGAAATTGCCTCGGGATTGAATACAACAGTCACCATGCGCATTTTCCTCCATGGGAGTAATGTCTCCAACAGTCTACGCTTTGATCGTTCCCTGGAAGACAAGTAGTAGTTTTCGATGCACATCTGGAGGCAATCTGTTATCTGTGGACTATCAGAGTGTTGATGAAACACAGAAATTGCATCGGGATTGAATACAACAGTCACCATGCGCACTTTCCTCCATGGGGATAATTCTCAAACAGTCTACGCTTTGATCGTTCCCTGGAAGGCCAGTAGTAGTTTCCGATGCACATCTGGAGGCATTCTGTCATCTGTGGACTATCTGAGTGTTGATGAAACACAGAAATTGCCTCGCGATTCAATACAAAAGTCACCATGCGCACTTTCCACCATGGGAGTAATGTCTCAAACAGTCTACGCTTTGATCGTTCCCTGGAAGACCAGTAGTAGTTTCCGATGCCCATCTGGTGGCATTCTGCAATCTGTGGACTATCAGAGTGTTGATGAATCACATAAATTGCATCGGGATTAAATACAACAGTCATCATGTGCACTCTCCTCCATGGGAGTAATGTCTCTAACAGCCTACGCTTTGATCATTCCCTGGAAGACCAGTAGTAGTTTCCGATGCACATCTGGAGGCAATCTGTAATCTGTGAACTATCTGAGTGTTGATGAAACACAGAAATTGCATCGGGATTACATACAACAGTCATCATGCGCACTTTCCTCCATGGGAGTAATGTCTCTAACAGTCTACGTTTTGATCGTTCCCTGGAAAAGCAGGAGTAGTTTACGATGCACATCTGGAGGCATTCTGTAATATGTGGACTATCAGACTGTTGATGAAACACAGAAATTGCATCGGGATTGAATACAACAGTCACCATGCTCACTTTCCTCCACGGGAGGTATGTCTCAAACTGACTACGCCTTGATCGTTCCCTGGAAGACCAGTAGTAGTTTCCGATGCACATCTGGTGGCATTCTGTAATCTGTGGACTATCAGAGTGTTGATGAAACACAAAAATTGCATCGGAATTGAATACAACAGGCACCATGCGCACTTTCCTCCATGGGTGTAATGTCTCTAACAGTCTACGATTTGATCGTTCCCTGGAAGACCAGTAGTAGTTTCCTATGCACATCTGCAGGCGTTCTGTAATCTGTGGACTATCAGAGTGCTGATGAAACACAGAAATTGCATCGGGATTGAATACAACAGTCACCATGAGAACGTTTCTCCATGGGAGTAATGTCTCAAACAGTCTATGCTTTGATCGTTCCCTGGAAGACCAGTAGTAGTTTCCGATGCTCATCTTGAGGCATTCTGTAATCTGTGGACTATCAGAGTGTTAATGAAACACAGAAATTGCATCGGGACTGAATACAACAGTCACCATTCGCACTTTCCTTTATGGGAGTAATGACTCAAACAGTATACGTTTTGATCGTTCCCTGGAAGACCAGTAGTAGTTTCCGATGCACATCTGAAGACAATCTGTAGTCTGTGGACTATCAGAGTGTTGATGAAACACAGAAATTGCATCGGGTTTGAATACAACAGTCACCATGCGCAGTTTCCTCCATGGGAGTAATGTCTCATACAGTCTAGGATTTGATCGTTCCCTGGAAGAGCAGTAGTAGTTTACGATGCACATCTGGAGGCATTCTGTAATCTGTGGACTATCAGACTGTTGATGAAACACAGAAATTGCATCGGGATTGAGTACAACTGTCACCATGCCCACTTTCCTCCATGGGAATAATGTCTCAAACAGTCTACGCTTTGATCGTTAGCTGGAAGTCAGTAGTAGTTTCTGATGCATATCTGGAGGCATTCCGTAATCTTTGGACTATCATAGTGTTGATGAAACACAGAAATTGCATCGGGATTGAATACAAAAGTCACCATGCGCACTTTCCTCCATAAAAGTAATGTCTCAAACAGTCTACGCATTGATCGTTCCCTGGAAGACCAGTAGTAGCTTCCGAAGCACATCTGGAGGCAATCTGAAATCTGTGGACTATCAGAGTGATGATGAAACACAGATATTGGAGCGGGATTGAATACAACAGACACCATGCCCTCTTTCCTCCATGAGGTAATTCTCAAACAGTCTACGCTTTGATCGTTCCCTGGGAGACCTGTTGTAGTTTCCGATGCACATCTGGAGGCATTCTGTAATCTCTGGACCTTCAAAGTGTGGATTGAAACACAGAAATTGCCTCGGGATTGAATACAACAGTCACCATGCGCATTTTCCTCCATGGGAGTAATGTCTCCAACAGTCTACGCTTTGATCGTTCCCTGGAAGACAAGTAGTAGTTTCCGATGCACATCTGGAGGCAATCTGTTATCTGTGGACTATCAGAGTGTTGATGAAACACAGAAATTGCATCGGGATTGAATACAACAGTCACCATGCGCACTTTCCTCCATGGGGATAATTCTCAAACAGTCTACGCTTTGATCGTTCCCTGGAAGGCCAGTAGTAGTTTCCGATGCACATCTGGAGGCATTCTGTCATCTGTGGACTATCTGAGTGTTGATGAAACACAGAAATTGCGTCGGGATTTAATACTACAGTCACCATGCGCACTTTCCTCCATGGAAGTAATGTCTCAAACAGTCTACGCTTTGATCGTTCCCTCGAAGACCAGTAGTAGTTTCCGATGCACATCTAGAGGCATTCTGTAATCTGTGGTCTATCAGACTGTTGATGAAACACAGAAATTGCATCGGGATTGAATATAACAGTCAGCATTCGCACTTTCCTCCATTGTAGTAATGTCTCTAACAGTCTACGATTTGATTATTCCCTGGAAGACCAGTAGTAGTTTCCGATGCACATCTGGAAGCATTCTGTAATCTGTGGACTATCTGAGTGTTGATGAACCACAGAAATTGCATCGGAATTGAATATAACAGTCACCATGCGCACTTTCCTCCAAGGGAGCAGTGTCTCAAACAGTCTACGCTTTGATCGTTCCCTGGAAGACCAGTAGTAGTTTCCGATGCACATATGGAGGCATTCTGTAATCTGTGGACTTTCAAAGTGTTGATGAAACACAATAATTGCATCTGGATTGAATACCCAGTCACCATGCGCACTTTCCTCCACGGGAGTAATGTGTCAAACAGTCTACGCTTTGATCGTTCCCTGGGAGACCAGTAGTAGTTCCGATGCACGTCTCGTGGCATTCTGTAATCTGTGGAGTATCAGAGTGTTGATGAAACACAGAAATAGAATCGGGATTGAATACAACAGTCACCATGCGCACTTTCCACCATGGGAGTAATGTCTCAAACAGTCTACGCTTTGATCGTTCCCTGGAAGACCAGTAGTAGTTTCCGATGCACATCTGGTGGCATTCTGTAATCTGTGGACTATCAGAGTGTTGATGAAACACAAAAATTACATCGGAATTGAATACAACAGGCACCATGCGCACTTTCCTCCATGGGAGTAATGTCTCTAACAGTCTACGATTTGATCGTTCCCTGGAAGACCAGTAGTAGTTTCCTATGCACATCTGCAGGCGTTCTGTAATCTGTGGACTATCAGAGTGCTGATGAAACACAGAGATTGCATTGGGATTGAATACAACAGTCACCATGAGAACGTTCCTCCATGAGAGTAATGTCTCAAACAGTCTATGCTTTGATCGTTCCCTGGAAGACCAGTAGTAGTTTCCGATGCTCATCTTGAGGCATTCTGTAATCTGTGGACTATCAGAGTGTTAATGAAACACAGAAATTGCATCGGGACTGAATACAACAGTCACCATTCGCACTTTCCTTTATGGGAGTAATGACTCAAACAGTCTACGTTTTGATCGTTCCCGGGAAGACCAGTAGTAGTTTCCGATGCACATCTGAAGACAATCTGTAATCTGTGAACTATCTGAGTGTTGATGAAACACAGAAATTGCATCGGGATTACATACAACAGTCATCATGCGCACTTTCCTCCATGGGAGTAATGTCCCTAACAGTCTACGTTTTGATCGTTCCCTGGAAGAGCAGTAGTAGTTTACGATGCACATCTGGAGGCATTCTGTAATCTGTGGACTATCAGACTGTTGATGAAACACAGAAATTGCATCGGGATTGAATACAACAGTCACCATGCGCACTTTCCTCCACGGGAGGTATGTCTCAAACTGACTACGCTTTGATCGTTCCCTGGAAGACCAGTAGTAGTTTCCGATGCACATCTGGTGGCATTCTGTAATCTGTGGACTATCAGAGTGTTGATGAAACACAAAAATTGCATCGGAATTGAATACAACAGGCACCATGCGCACTTTCCTCCATGGGAGTAATGTCTCTAACAGTCTACGATTTGATCGTTCCCTGGAAGACCAGTAGTAGTTTCCTATGCACATCTGCAGGCGTTCTGCAATCTGTGGACTATCAGAGTGCTGATGAAACACAGAAATTGCATCGGGATTGAATACAACAGTCACCATGAGAACGTTCCTCCATGGGAGTAATGTCTCAAACAGTCTATGCTTTGATCGTTCCCTGGAAGACCAGTAGTAGTTTCCGATGCTCATCTTGAGGCATTCTGTAATCTGTGGACTATCAGAGTGTTAATGAAACACAGAAATTGCATCGGGTCTGAATACAACAGTCACCATTCGCACTTTCCTTTATGGGAGTAATGACTCAAACAGTCTACGTTTTGATCGTTCCCTGGAAGACCAGTAGTAGTTTCCGATGCACATCTGAAGACAATCTGTAATCTGTGGACTATCAGAGTGTTGATGAAACACAGAAATTGCATCGGGATTGAATACAACAGTCACCATGCGCTCTTTCCTCCATGGGAGTAATGTCTCATACAGTCTACGTTTTGATCGTTCCCTGGAAGAGCAGTTGTAGTTTACGATGCACATCTGGAGGCATTCTGTAATCTGTGGACTATCAGACTGTTGATGAAACACAGAAATTGCATCGGGATTGAGTACAACAATCACCATGCCCACTTTCCTCCATGGGAATAATGTCTCAAACAGTCTACGCTTTGATCGTTAGCTGGAAGTCAGTAGTAGTTTCTGATGCATATCTGGAGGCATTCTGTAAACTGTGGACTATCATAGTGTTGATGAAACACAGAAATTGCATCGGGATTGAATACAACAGTCACCATGCGCACTTTCCTCCATAAAGGTAATGTCTCAAACAGTCTACGCATTGATCGTTCCCTGGAAGACCAGTAGTAGTTTCCGAAGCACATCTGGAGGCAATCTGAAATCTGTGGACTATCAGAGTGATGATGAAACACAGATATTGGAGCGGGATTGAATACAACAGACACCATGAACTCTTTCCTCCATGGGGTAATTCTCAAACAGTCTACGCTTTGATCGTTCCCTGGGAGACCTATTGTAGTTTCCGATGCACATCTGGAGGCATTCTGTAATCTCTGGACCTTCAAAGTGTGGATTGAAACACAGAGATTGCCTCGGGATTGAATACAACAGTCACCATGCTCATTTTCCTCCATGGGAGTAATGTCTCCAACAGTCTACGCTTTGATCGTTCCCTGGAAGACAAGTAGTAGTTTCCGATGCACACCTGGAGGCAATCTGTTATCTGTGGACTATCAGAGTGTTGATGAATCACAGAAATTGCATCGGGATTGAATACAACAGTCACCATGCGCACTTTCCTCCATGGGGATAATTCTCAAACAGTCTACGCTTTGATCGTTCCCAGGAAGGCCAGTAGTAGTTTCCGATGCACATCTGGAGGCATTCTGTAATCTGTGGACTATCTGAGTGTTGATGAAACACAGAAATTGCGTCGGGATTTAATACAACAGTCACCATGCGCACTTTCCTCCATGGAAGTAATGTCTCAAACAGTCTACGCTTTGATCGTTCCCTCGAAGACCAGTAGTAGTTTCCGATGCACATCTGGAGGCATTCTGTAATCTGTGGACTTTCAAAGTGTTGATGAAACACAATAATTGCATCTGGATTGAATACCCAGTCACCATGCGCACTTTCCTCCACGGGAGTAATGTCTCAAACAGTCTACGCTTTGATCGTTCCCTGGGAGACCAGTAGTAGTTCCGATGCACGTCTCGTGGCATTCTGTAATCTGTGGAGTATCAGAGTGTTGATGAAACACAGAAATAGAATCGGGATTGAATACAACAGACTCCATGCGCACTTTCCTCCATGGGAGAAATGTCTCAAACTGTCTACGCTTTGATCGTTCCCTGGAAGACCAGTAGTAGTTTCCGCAGCACATCTGGAGGCATTCTGTAATCTGTGGACTATCAGAGTGTTGATGAAACACAGAAATTGCATCGGGATTGAATACAACAGCCACCATGCGCACTTTCCTCCATGGGGGTAATTCTCAAACAGTCTATGCTTTGATCGTTCCCTGGAAGGCCAGTAGCAGTTTCCGATGCTCATCTGGAGGCATTCTGTAATCTGTGTACCTTCAAAGTGTGTATTGAAACACAGAAATTGCCTAGGGATTGAATACAAAAGTCACCATGCGCACTTTCCTCCATGGGAGTAATGTCTCAAACAGTCTACGCTTTGATCGTTCCCTTGAAGACCAGTAGTAGTTTCCGATGCTCATCTGGAGGCAATCTGTAATCTGTGGACTATCAGAGTGTTGATGGAACACAGAAATGGCATCGGGATTCAATACAACAGTCACCATGCACACTTTCCTCCATGCGAACAGTGTCTCAAACAGTCTACGCTTTGATCGTTCCCTGGAAGACCAGTAGTAGTTTCCGATGCACATCTGGAGGCATTCTGTAATCTGTGGTCTATCAGACTGTTGATGAAACACAGAAATTGCATCGGGATTGACTACAGTCACCAAGTGCACTTTCCTCCGTCTGAGTAATGTCTCAAACAGTCTACGCTTTGATCGTTCCCTGGAAGACCAGTAGTAGTTCCGATGCACATCTGGAGGCATTCTGTAATCAGTGGTCTGTCAGAGTGTTGATGAAACACAGAAATTGCATCGGGATTGAATACAACAGTCACCATGCGCACTTTCCTCCATGGGAGTAATGTCTCAAACAGTCTACGCTTTGATCGTTCCCTGGAAGACCAGCAGTAGTTTCCGATGCACATCTGGAGGCATTCTGTAATCTGTGGTCTATCAGACTGTTGATGAAACACAGAAATTGCATCGGGATTGAATATAACAGTCAGCATTCGCACTTTCCTCCATTGTAGTAATGTCTCTAACAGTCTACAATTTGATTATTCCCTGGAAGACCAGTAGTAGTTTCCGATGCACATCTGGAAGCATTCTGTAATCTGTGGACTATCTGAGTGTTGATGAACCACAGAAATTGCATCGGAATTGAATATAACAGTCACCATGCGCACTTTCCTCCAATGGAGCAGTGTCTCAAACAGTCTACGCTTTGATCGTTCCCTAGAAGACCAGTAGTAGTTTCCGATGCACATATGGAGGCATTCTGTAATCTGTGGACGTTCAAAGTGTTGATGAAACACAATAATTGCATCTGGATTGAATACCCAGTCACCATGCGCACTTTCCTCCACGGGAGTAATGTCTCAAACAGTCTACGCTTTGATTGTTCCCTGGGAGACCAGTAATAGTTCCGATGCACGTCTCGTGGCATTCTGTAATCTGTGGACTATCAGAGTGTTGATGAAACACAGAAATTGCATCGGGATTGAATACAACAGCCACCATGCGCACTTTCCTCCATGGGGGTAATTCTCAAACAGTCTATGCTTTGATCGTTCCCTGGAAGGCCAGTAGCAGTTTCCGATGCACATCTGGAGGCATTCTGTAATCTGTGTACCTTCAAAGTGTGTATTGAAACACAGAAATTGCCTCGCGATTGAATACAAAAGTCACCATGCGCACTTTCCACCATGGGAGTAATGTCTCAAACAGTCTACGCTTTGATCGTTCCCCGGAAGACCAGTAGTAGTTTCCGATGCCCATCTGGTGGCATTCTGCAATCTGTGGACTATCAGAGTGTTGATGAATCACATAAATTGCATCGGGATTAAATACAACAGTCATCATGCGCACTCTCCTCCATGGGAGTAATGTCTCTAACAGCCTACGCTTTGATCATTCCCTGGAAGACCAGTAGTAGTTTCCGATGCACATCTGGAGGCAATCTGTAATCTGTGAACTATCTGAGTGTTGATGAAACACAGAAATTGCATCGGGATTACATACAACAGTCATCATGCGCACTTTCCTCCATGGGAGTAATGTCTCTAACAGTCTACGTTTTGATCGTTCCCTGGAAGAGCAGTAGTAGTTTACGATGCACATCTGGAGGCATTCTGTAATCTGTGGACTATCAGACTGTTGATGAAACACAGAAATTGCATCGGGATTGAATACAACAGTCACCATGCGCACTTTCCTCCACGGGAGGTATGTCTCAAACTGACTACGCTTTGATCGTTCCCTGGAAGACCAGTAGTAGTTTCCGATGCACATCTGGTGGCATTCTGTAATCTGTGGACTATCAGAGTGTTGATGAAACACAAAAATTGCATCGGAATTGAATACAACAGGCACCATGCGCACTTTCCTCCATGGGTGTAATGTCTCTAACAGTCTACGATTTGATCGTTCCCTGGAAGACCAGTAGTAGTTTCCAATGCACATCTGCAGGCGTTCTGTAATCTGTGGACTATCAGAGTGCTGATGAAACACAGAAATTGCATCGGGATTGAATACAACAGTCACCATGAGAACGTTTCTCCATGGGAGTAATGTCTCAAACAGTCTATGCTTTGATCGTTCCCTGGAAGACCAGTAGTAGTTTCCGATGCTCATCTTGAGGCATTCTGTAATCTGTGGACTATCAGAGTGTTAATGAAACACAGAAATTGCATCGGGACTGAATACAACAGTCACCATTCGCACTTTCCTTTATGGGAGTAATGACTCAAACAGTATACGTTTTGATCGTTCCCTGGAAGACCAGTAGTAGTTTCCGATGCACATCTGAAGACAATCTGTAGTCTGTGGACTATCAGAGTGTTGATGAAACACAGAAATTGCATCGGGTTTGAATACAACAGTCACCATGCGCACTTTCCTCCATGGGAGTAATGTCTCATACAGTCTAGGATTTGATCGTTCCCTGGAAGAGCAGTAGTAGTTTACGATGCACATCTGGAGGCATTCTGTAATCTGTGGACTATCAGACTGTTGATGAAACACAGAAATTGCATCGGGATTGAGTACAACAGTCACCATGCCCACTTTCCTCCATGGGAATAATGTCTCAAACAGTCTACGCTTTGATCGTTAGCTGGAAGTCAGTAGTAGTTTCTGATGCATATCTGGAGGCATTCCGTAATCTGTGGACTATCATAGTGTTGATGAAACACAGAAATTGCATCGGGATTGAATACAAAAGTCACCATGCGCACTTTCCTCCATAAAAGTAATGTCTCAAACAGTCTACGCATTGATCGTTCCCTGGAAGACCAGTAGTAGCTTCCGAAGCACATCTGGAGGCAATCTGAAATCTGTGGACTATCAGAGTGATGATGAAACACAGATATTGGAGCGGGATTGAATACAACAGACACCATGCCCTCTTTCCTCCATGGGGTAATTCTCAAACAGTCTACGCTTTGATCGTTCCCTGGGAGACCTGTTGTAGTTTCCGATGCACATCTGGAGGCATTCTGTAATCTCTGGACCTTCAAAGTGTGGATTGAAACACAGAAATTGCCTCGGGATTGAATACAACAGTCACCATGCGCATTTTCCTCCATGGGAGTAATGTCTCCAACAGTCTACGCTTTGATCGTTCCCTGGAAGACAAGTAGTAGTTTCCGATGCACATCTGGAGGCAATCTGTTATCTGTGGACTATCAGAGTGTTGATGAAACACAGAAATTGCATCGGGATTGAATACAACAGTCACCATGCGCACTTTCCTCCATGGGGATAATTCTCAAACAGTCTACGCTTTGATCGTTCCCTGGAAGGCCAGTAGTAGTTTCCGATGCACATCTGGAGGCATTCTGTAATCTGTGGACTATCTGAGTGTTGATGAAACACAGAAATTGCGTCGGGATTTAATACTACAGTCACCATGCGCACTTTCCTCCATGGAAGTAATGTCTCAAACAGTCTACGCTTTGATCGTTCCCTCGAAGACCAGTAGTAGTTTCCGATGCACATCTGGAGGCATTCTGTAATCTGTGGTATCAGACTGTTGATGAAACACAGAAATTGCATGGGGATTGAATATAACAGTCAGCATTCGCACTTTCCTCCATAGTAGTAATGTCTCTAACAGTCTACGATTTGATTATTCCCTGGAAGGCCAGTAGTAGTTTCCGATGCACATCTGGAAGCATTCTGTAATCTGTGGACTATCTGAGTGTTGATGAACCACAGAAATTGCATCGGAATTGAATATAACAGTCACCATGCGCACTTTCCTCCAAGGGAGCAGTGTCTCAAACAGTCTACGCTTTGATCGTTCCCTGGAAGACCAGTAGTAGTTTCCGATGCACATATGGAGGCATTCTGTAATCTGTGGACTTTCAAAGTGTTGATGAAACACAATAATTGCATCTGGATTGAATACCCAGTCACCATGCGCACTTTCCTCCACGGGAGTAATGTCTCAAACAGTCTACGCTTTGATCGTTCCCTGGGAGACCAGTAGTAGTTCCGATGCACGTCTCGTGGCATTCTGTAATCTGTGGAGTATCAGAGTGTTGATGAAACACAGAAATAGAATCGGGATTGAATACAACAGTCACCATGCGCACTTTCCACCATGGGAGTAATGTCTCAAACAGTCTACGCTTTGATCGTTCCCTGGAAGACCAGTAGTAGTTTCCGATGCACATCTGGTGGCATTCTGTAATCTGTGGACCATCTGAGTGTTGATGAAACACAAAAATTGCATCGGAATTGAATACAACAGGCACCATGCGCACTTTCCTCCATGGGAGTAATGTCTCTAACAGTCTACGATTTGATCGTTCCCTGGAAGACCAGTAGTAGTTTCCTATGCACATCTGCAGGCGTTCTGTAATCTGTGGACTATCAGAGTGCTGATGAAACACAGAGATTGCATTGGGATTGAATACAACAGTCACCATGAGAACGTTCCTCCATGGGAGTAATGTCTCAAACAGTCTATGCTTTGATCGTTCCCTGGAAGACCAGTAGTAGTTTCCGATGCTCATCTTGAGGCATTCTGTAATCTGTGGACTATCAGAGTGTTAATGAAACACAGAAATTGCATCGGGACTGAATACAACAGTCACCATTCGCACTTTCCTTTATGGGAGTAATGACTCAAACAGTCTACGTTTTGATCGTTCCCGGGAAGACCAGTAGTAGTTTCCGATGCACATCTGAAGACAATCTGTAATCTGTGAACTATCTGAGTGTTGATGAAACACAGAAATTGCATCGGGATTACATACAACAGTCATCATGCGCACTTTCCTCCATGGGAGTAATGTCTCTAACAGCCTACGTTTTGATCGTTCCCTGGAAGAGCAGTAGTAGTTTACGATGCACATCTGGAGGCATTCTGTAATCTGTGGACTATCAGACTGTTGATGAAACACAGAAATTGCATCGGGATTGAATACAACAGTCACCATGCGCACTTTCCTCCACGGGAGGTATGTCTCAAACTGACTACGCTTTGATCGTTCCCTGGAAGACCAGTAGTTGTTTCCGATGCACATCTGGTGGCATTCTGTAATCTGTGGACTATCAGAGTGTTGATGAAACACAAAAATTGCATCGGAATTGAATACAACAGGCACCATGCGCACTTTCCTCCATGGGTGTAATGTCTCTAACAGTCTACGATTTGATCGTTCCCTGGAAGACCAGTAGTAGTTTCCTATGCACATCTGCAGGCGTTCTGTAATCTGTGGACTATCAGAGTGCTGATGAAACACAGAAATTGCATCGGGATTGAATACAACAGTCACCATGAGAACGTTTCTCCATGGGAGTAATGTCTCAAACAGTCTATGCTTTGATCGTTCCCTGGAAGACCAGTAGTAGTTTCCGATGCTCATCTTGAGGCATTCTGTAATCTGTGGACTATCAGAGTGTTAATGAAACACAGAAATTGCATCGGGACTGAATACAACAGTCACCACTCGCACTTTCCTTTATGGGAGTAATGACTCAAACAGTATACGTTTTGATCGTTCCCTGGAAGACCAGTAGTAGTTTCCGATGCACATCTGAAGACAATCTGTAGTCTGTGGACTATCAGAGTGTTGATGAAACACAGAAATTGCATCGGGTTTGAATACAACAGTCACCATGCGCACTTTCCTCCATGGGAGTAATGTCTCATACAGTCTAGGATTTGATCGTTCCCTGGAAGAGCAGTAGTAGATTACGATGCACATCTGGAGGCATTCTGTAATCTGTGGACTATCAGACTGTTGATGAAACACAGAAATTGCATCGGGATTGAGTACAACAGTCACCATGCCCACTTTCCTCCATGGGAATAATGTCTCAAACAGTCTACGCTTTGATCGTTAGCTGGAAGTCAGTAGTAGTTTCTGATGCATATCTGGAGGCATTCTGTAATCTGTGGACTATCATAGTGTTGATGAAACACAGAAATTGCATCGGGATTGAATACAAAAGTCACCATGCGCACTTTCCTCCATAAAAGTAATGTCTCAAACAGTCTACGCATTGATCGTTCCCTGGAAGACCAGTAGTAGCTTCCGAAGCACATCTGGAGGCAATCTGCAATCTGTGGACTATCAGAGTGATGATGAAACACAGATATTGGAGCGGGATTGAATACAACAGACACCATGCCCTCTTTCCTCCATGGGGTAATTCTCAAACAGTCTACGCTTTGATCGTTCCCTGGGAGACCTGTTGTAGTTTCCGATGCACATCTGGAGGCATTCTGTAATCTCTGGACCTTCAAAGTGTGGATTGAAGCACAGAAATTGCCTCGGGATTGAATACAACAGTCACCATGCGCATTTTCCTCCATGGGAGTAATGTCTCCAACAGTCTACGCTTTGATCGTTCCCTGGAAGACAAGTAGTAGTTTCCGATGCACATCTGGAGGCAATCTGTTATCTGTGGACTATCAGAGTGTTGATGAAACACAGAAATTGCATCGGGATTGAATACAACAGTCACCATGCGCACTTTCCTCCATGGGGATAATTCTCAAACAGTCTACGCTTTGATCGTTCCCTGGAAGGCCAGTAGTAGTTTCCGATGCACATCTGGAGGCATTCTGTAATCTGTGGACTATCTGAGTGTTGATGAAACACAGAAATTGCGTCGGGATTTAATACTACAGTCACCATGCGCACTTTCCTCCATGGAAGTAATGTCTCAAACAGTCTACGCTTTGATCGTTCCCTCGAAGACCAGTAGTAGTTTCCGATGCACATCTGGAGGCATTCTGTAATCTGTGGTCTATCAGACTGTTGATGAAACACAGAAATTGCATCGGGATTGAATATAACAGTCAGCATTCGCACTTTCCTCCATTGTAGTAATGTCTCTAACAGTCTACGATTTGATTATTCCCTGGAAGACCAGTAGTAGTTTCCGATGCACATCTGGAAGCATTCTGTAATCTGTGGACTATCTGAGTGTTGATGAACCACAGAAATTGCATCGGAATTGAATATAACAGTCACCATGCGCACTTTCCTCCAAGGGAGCAGTGTCTCAAACAGTCTACGCTTTGATCGTTCCCTGGAAGACCAGTAGTAGTTTCCGATGCACATATGGAGGCATTCTGTAATCTGTGGACTTTCAAAGTGTTAATGAAACACAATAATTGCATCTGGATTGAATAGCCAGTCACCATGCGCACTTTCCTCCACGGGAGTAATGTCTCAAACAGTCTACGCTTTGATCGTTCCCTGGGAGACCAGTAGTAGTTCCGATGCACGTCTCGTGGCATTCTGTAATCTGTGGAGTATCAGAGTGTTGATGAAACACAGAAATAGAATCGGGATTGAATACAACAGTCACCATGCGCACTTTCCACCATGGGAGTAATGTCTCAAACAGTCTACGCTTTGATCGTTCCCTGGAAGACCAGTAGTAGTTTCCGATGCACATCTGGTGGCATTCTGTAATCTGTGGACTATCAGAGTGTTGATGAAACACAAAAATTGCATCGGAAGTGAATACAACAGGCACCATGCGCACTTTCCTCCATGGGAGTAATGTCTCTAACAGTCTACGATTTGATCGTTCCCTGGAAGACCAGTAGTAGTTTCCTATGCACATCTGCAGGCGTTCTGTAATCTGTGGACTATCAGAGTGCTGATGAAACACAGAGATTGCATTGGGATTGAATACAACAGTCACCATGAGAACGTTCCTCCATGGGAGTAATGTCTCAAACAGTCTATGCTTTGATCGTTCCCTGGAAGACCAGTAGTAGTTTCCGATGCTCATCTTGAGGCATTCTGTAATCTGTGGACTATCAGAGTGTTAATGAAACACAGAAATTGCATCGGGACTGAATACAACAGTCACCATTCGCACTTTCCTTTATGGGAGTAATGACTCAAACAGTCTACGTTTTGATCGTTCCCGGGAAGACCAGTAGTAGTTTCCGATGCACATCTGAAGACAATCTGTAATCTGTGAACTATCTGAGTGTTGATGAAACACAGAAATTGCATCGGGATTACATACAACAGTCATCATGCGCACTTTCCTCCATGGGAGTAATGTCTCTAACAGCCTACGTTTTGATCGTTCCCTGGAAGAGCAGTAGTAGTTTACGATGCACATCTGGAGGCATTCTGTAATCTGTGGACTATCAGACTGTTGATGAAACACAGAAATTGCATCGGGATTGAATACAACAGTCACCATGCGCACTTTCCTCCACGGGAGGTATGTCTCAAACTGACTACGCTTTGATCGTTCCCTGGAAGACCAGTAGTTGTTTCCGATGCACATCTGGTGGCATTCTGTAATCTGTGGACTATCAGAGTGTTGATGAAACAAAAAAATTGCATCGGAATTGAATACAACAGGCACCATGCGCACTTTCCTCCATGGGTGTAATGTCTCTAACAGTCTACGATTTGATCGTTCCCTGGAAGACCAGTAGTAGTTTCCTATGCACATCTGCAGGCGTTCTGTAATGTGTGGACTATCAGAGTGCTGATGAAACACAGAAATTGCATCGGGATTGAATACAACAGTCACCATGAGAACGTTTCTCCATGGGAGTAATGTCTCAAACAGTCTATGCTTTGATCGTTCCCTGGAAGACCAGTAGTAGTTTCCGATGCTCATCTTGAGGCATTCTGTAATCTGTGGACTATCAGAGTGTTAATGAAACACAGAAATTGCATCGGGACTGAATACAACAGTCACCACTCGCACTTTCCTTTATGGGAGTAATGACTCAAACAGTATACGTTTTGATCGTTCCCTGGAAGACCAGTAGTAGTTTCCGATGCACATCTGAAGACAATCTGTAGTCTGTGGACTATCAGAGTGTTGATGAAACACAGAAATTGCATCGGGTTTGAATACAACAGTCACCATGCGCACTTTCCTCCATGGGAGTAATGTCTCATACAGTCTAGGATTTGATCGTTCCCTGGAAGAGCAGTAGTAGATTACGATGCACATCTGGAGGCATTCTGTAATCTGTGGACTATCAGACTGTTGATGAAACACAGAAATTGCATCGGGATTGAGTACAACAGTCACCATGCCCACTTTCCTCCATGGGAATAATGTCTCAAACAGTCTACGCTTTGATCGTTAGCTGGAAGTCAGTAGTAGTTTCTGATGCATATCTGGAGGCATTCTGTAATCTGTGGACTATCATAGTGTTGATGAAACACAGAAATTGCATCGGGATTGAATACAAAAGTCACCATGCGCACTTTCCTCCATAAAAGTAATGTCTCAAACAGTCTACGCATTGATCGTTCCCTGGAAGACCAGTAGTAGCTTCCGAAGCACATCTGGAGGCAATCTGCAATCTGTGGACTATCAGAGTGATGATGAAACACAGATATTGGAGCGGGATTGAATACAACAGACACCATGCCCTCTTTCCTCCATGGGGTAATTCTCAAACAGTCTACGCTTTGATCGTTCCCTGGGAGACCTGTTGTAGTTTCCGATGCACATCTGGAGGCATTCTGTAATCTCTGGACCTTCAAAGTGTGGATTGAAGCACAGAAATTGCCTCGGGATTGAATACAACAGTCACCATGCGCATTTTCCTCCATGGGAGTAATGTCTCCAACAGTCTACGCTTTGATCGTTCCCTGGAAGACAAGTAGTAGTTTCCGATGCACATCTGGAGGCAATCTGTTATCTGTGGACTATCAGAGTGTTGATGAAACACAGAAATTGCATCGGGATTGAATACAACAGTCACCATGCGCACTTTCCTCCATGGGGATAATTCTCAAACAGTCTACGCTTTGATCGTTCCCTGGAAGGCCAGTAGTAGTTTCCGATGCACATCTGGAGGCATTCTGTAATCTGTGGACTATCTGAGTGTTGATGAAACACAGAAATTGCGTCGGGATTTAATACTACAGTCACCATGCGCACTTTCCTCCATGGAAGTAATGTCTCAAACAGTCTACGCTTTGATCGTTCCCTCGAAGACCAGTAGTAGTTTCCGATGCACATCTGGAGGCATTCTGTAATCTGTGGTCTATCAGACTGTTGATGAAACACAGAAATTGCATCGGGATTGAATATAACAGTCAGCATTCGCACTTTCCTCCATTGTAGTAATGTCTCTAACAGTCTACGATTTGATTATTCCCTGGAAGACCAGTAGTAGTTTCCGATGCACATCTGGAAGCATTCTGTAATCTGTGGACTATCTGAGTGTTGATGAACCACAGAAATTGCATCGGAATTGAATATAACAGTCACCATGCGCACTTTCCTCCAAGGGAGCAGTGTCTCAAACAGTCTACGCTTTGATCGTTCCCTGGAAGACCAGTAGTAGTTTCCGATGCACATATGGAGGCATTCTGTAATCTGTGGACTTTCAAAGTGTTGATGAAACACAATAATTGCATCTGGATTGAATAGCCAGTCACCATGCGCACTTTCCTCCACGGGAGTAATGTCTCAAACAGTCTACGCTTTGATCGTTCCCTGGGAGACCAGTAGTAGTTCCGATGCACGTCTCGTGGCATTCTGTAATCTGTGGAGTATCAGAGTGTTGATGAAACACAGAAATAGAATCGGGATTGAATACAACAGTCACCATGCGCACTTTCCACCATGGGAGTAATGTCTCAAACAGTCTACGCTTTGATCGTTCCCTGGAAGACCAGTAGTAGTTTCCGATGCACATCTGGTGGCATTCTGTAATCTGTGGACTATCAGAGTGTTGATGAAACACAAAAATTGCATCGGAAGTGAATACAACAGGCACCATGCGCACTTTCCTCCATGGGAGTAATGTCTCTAACAGTCTACGATTTGATCGTTCCCTGGAAGACCAGTAGTAGTTTCCTATGCACATCTGCAGGCGTTCTGTAATCTGTGGACTATCAGAGTGCTGATGAAACACAGAGATTGCATTGGGATTGAATACAACAGTCACGATGAGAACGTTCCTCCATGGGAGTAATGTCTCAAACAGTCTATGCTTTGATCGTTCCCTGGAAGACCAGTAGTAGTTTCCGATGCTCATCTTGAGGCATTCTGTAATCTTTGGACTATCAGTGTGTTAATGAAACACAGAAATTGCATCGGGACTGAATACAACAGTCACCATTCGCACTTTCCTTTATGGGAGTAATGACTCAAACAGTCTACGTTTTGATCGTTCCCGGGAAGACCAGTAGTAGTTTCCGATTCACATCTGAAGACAATCTGTAATCTGTGGACTATCAGAGTGTTGATGAAACACAGAAATTGCATCGGGATTGAATACAACAGTCACCATGCGCACTTTCCTCCATGGGAGTAATGTCTCATACAGTCTACGTTTTGATCGTTCCCTGGAAGAGCAGTAGTAGTTTACGATGCACGTCTGGAGGCATTCTGTAATCTGTGGACTATCAGACTGATGATAAAACACAGAAATTGCATCGGGATTGAATACAACAGTCACCATGCGCACTTTCGTCCACGGGAGGTATGTCTCAAACTGACTACGCTTTGATCGTTCCCTGGAAGACCTGTAGTAGTTTCCGATGCACATCTGGTGGCATTCTGTAATCTGTGGACTATCAGAGTGTTGATGAAACACAAAAATTGCATCGTAATTGAATACAACAGGCACCATGCGCACTTTCCTCCATGGGCGTAATGTCTCTAACAGTCTACGATTTGATCGTTCCCTGGAAGACCAGTAGTAGTTTCCTATGCACATCTGCAGGCGTTCTGTAATCTTTGGACTATCAGAGTGCTGATGAAACACAGAAATTGCATCGGGATTAAATACAACAGTCACCATGAGAACGTTCCTCCATGGGAGTAATGTCTCAAACAGTCTATGCTTTGATCGTTCCCTGGAAGACCAGTAGTAGTTTCCGATGCTCATCTTGAGGCATTCTGTAATCTGTGGACTATCAGAGTGTTGATGAAACACAGAAATTGCATCGGGATTGAATACAACAGTCACCATGCGCACTTTCCTCCATGGGAGTAATGTCTCATACAGTCTACGTTTTGATCGTTCCCTGGAAGAGCAGTTGTAGTTTACGATGCACATCTGGAGGCATTCTGTAATCTGTGGACTATCAGACTGTTGATGAAACACAGAAATTGAATCGGGATTGAGTACAACAATCACCATGCCCACTTTCCTCCATGGGAATAATGTCTCAAACAGTCTACGCTTTGATCGTTAGCTGGAAGTCAGTAGTAGTTTCTGATGCATATCTGGAGGCATTCTGTAAACTGTGGACTATCATAGTGTTGATGAAACACAGGAATTGCATCGGGATTGAATACAACAGTCACCATGCGCACTTTCCTCCATAAAGGTAATGTCTCAAACAGTCTACGCATTGATCGTTCCCTGGAAGACCAGTAGTAGTTTCCGAAGCACATCTGGAGGCAATCTGAAATCTGTGGACTATCAGAGTGATGATGAAACACAGATATTGGAGCGGGATTGAATACAACAGACACCATGAACTCTTTCCTCCATGGGGTAATTCTCAAACAGTCTACGCTTTGATCGTTCCCTGGGAGACCTGTAGTAGTTTCCGATGCACATCTGGAGGCATTCTGTAATCTCTGGACCTTCAAAGTGTGGATTGAAACACAGAAATTGCCTCGGGATTGAATACAACAGTCACCATGCGCATTTTCCTCCATGGGAGTAATGTCTCCAACAGTCTACGCTTTGATCGTTCCCTGGAAGACAAGTAGTAGTTTCCGATGCACATCTGGAGGCAATCTGTTATCTGTGGACTATCAGAGTGTTGATGAAACACAGAAATTGCATCGGGATTGAATACAACAGTCACCATGCGCACTTTCCTCCATGGGGATAATTCTCAAACAGTCTACGCTTTGATCGTTCCCAGGAAGGCCAGTAGTAGTTTCCGATGCACATCTGGGGGCATTCTGTAATCTGTGGACTATCTGAGTGTTGATAAAACACAGATATTGCGTCGGGATTTAATACAACAGTCACCATGCGCACTTTCCTCCATGGAAGTAATGTCTCAAACAGTCTACGCTTTGATCGTTCCCTCGAAGACCAGTAGTAGTTTCCGATGCACATCTGGAGGCATTCTGTAATCTGTGGTCTATCAGACTGTTGATGAAACACAGAAATTGCATCGGGATTGAATATAACAGTCAGCATTCGCACTTTCCTCCATTGTAGTAATGTCTCTAACAGTCTACGATTTGATTATTCCCTGGAAGACCAGTAGTAGTTTCCGCAGCACATCTGGAGGCATTCTGTAATCTGTGGACTATCAGAGTGTTGATGAAACACAGAAATTGCATCGGGATTGAATACAACAGCCACCATGCGCACTTTGCTCCATGGGGGTAATTCTCAAACAGTCTATGCTTTGATCGTTCCCTGGCAGGCCAGTAGCAGTTTCCGATGCACATCTGGAGGCATTCTGTAATCTGTGTACCTTCAGAGGGTGTATTGAAACACAGAAATTGCCTAGGGATTGAATACAAAAGTCACCATGCGCACTTTCCACCATGGGAGTAATGTCTCAAACAGTCTACGCTTTGATCGTTCCCTGGAAGACCAGTAGTAGTTACCGATGCACATCTGGAGGCATTCTGTAATCTGTGAACTATCTGAGTGTTGATGAAACACAGAAATTGCGTCGGGATTGAATACAACAGTCACCATGCGCACTTTTCTCCATGGAAGTAATGTCTCAAACAGTCTACGCTTTGATCGTACCCTTGAAGACCAGTAGTAGTTTCCGATGCTCATCTGCAGGCAATCTGTAATCTGTGGACTATCAGAGTGTTGATGGAACACAGAAATGGCATCGGGATTCAATACAACAGTCACCATGCACACTTTCCTCCATGCGAACAGTGTCTCAAACAGTCTACGCTTTGATCGTTCCCTGGAAGACCAGTAGTAGTTTCCGATGCACATCTGGAGGCATTCTGTAATCTGTGGTCTATCAGACTGTTGATGAAACACAGAAATTGCATCGGGATTGACTACAGTCACCAAGTGCACTTTCCTCCGTCTGAGTAATGTCTCAAACAGTCTACGCTTTGATCGTTCCCTGGAAGACCAGTAGTAGTTCCGATGCACATCTGGAGGCATTCTGTAATCAGTGGTCTGTCAGAGTGTTGATGAAACACAGAAATTGCATCGGGATTGAATACAACAGTCACCATGCGCACTTTCCTCCATGGGAGCAATGTCTCAAACAGTCTACGCTTTGATCGTTCCCTGGAAGACCAGCAGTAGTTTCCGATGCACATCTGGAGGCATTCTGTAATCTGTGGTCTATCAGACTGTTGATGAAACACAGAAATTGCATCGGGATTGAATATAACAGTCAGCATTCGCACTTTCCTCCATTGTAGTAATGTCTCTAACAGTCTAGAATTTGATTATTCCCTGGAAGACCAGTAGTAGTTTCCGATGCACATCTGGAAGCATTCTGTAATCTGTGGACTATCAGAGTGTTGATGAAACACAGAAATTGCATCGGGATTGAATACAACAGTCACCATGCGCACTTTCCTCCATGGGAGTAATGTCTCATACAGTCTACGTTTTGATCGTTCCCTGGAAGAGCAGTTGTAGTTTACGATGCACATCTGGAGGCATTCTGTAATCTGTGGACTATCAGACTGTTGATGAAACACAGAAATTGAATCGGGATTGAGTACAACAATCACCATGCCCACTTTCCTCCATGGGAATAATGTCTCAAACAGTCTACGCTTTGATCGTTAGCTGGAAGTCAGTAGTAGTTTCTGATGCATATCTGGAGGCATTCTGTAAACTGTGAACTATCATAGTGTTGATGAAACACAGGAATTGCATCGGGATTGAATACAACAGTCACCATGCGCACTTTCCTCCATAAAGGTAATGTCTCAAACAGTCTACGAATTGATCGTTCCCTGGAAGACCAGTAGTAGTTTCCGAAGCACATCTGGAGGCAATCTGAAATCTGTGGACTATCAGAGTGATGATGAAACACAGAAAATGCATCGGGATTAAATACAACAGTCACCATGCGCACTTTCCTCCATGGGAGTAATGTCTCATACAGTCTACGTTTTGATCGTTCCCTGGAAGAGCAGTAGTAGTTTACGATGCACGTCTGGAGGCATTCTGTAATCTGTGGACTATCAGACTGATGATAAAACACAGAAATTGCATCGGGATTGAATACAACAGTCACCATGCGCACTTTCGTCCACGGGAGGTATGTCTCAAACTGACTACGCTTTGATCGTTCCCTGGAAGACCTGTAGTAGTTTCCGATGCACATCTGGTGGCATTCTGTAATCTGTGGACTATCAGAGTGTTGATGAAACACAAAAATTGCATCGTAATTGAATACAACAGGCACCATGCGCACTTTCCTCCATGGGAGTAATGTCTCTAACAGTCTACGATTTGATCGTTCCCTGGAAGACCAGTAGTAGTTTCCTATGCACATCTGCAGGCGTTCTGTAATCTTTGGACTATCAGAGTGCTGATGAAACACAGAAATTGCATCGGGATTAAATACAACAGTCACCATGAGAACGTTCCTCCATGGGAGTAATGTCTCAAACAGTCTATGCTTTGATCGTTCCCTGGAAGATCAGTAGTAGTTTCCGATGCTCATCTTGAGGCATTCTGTAATCTGTGGACTATCAGAGTGTTGATGAAACACAGAAATTGCATCGGGATTGAATACAACAGTCACCATGCGCACTTTCCTCCATGGGAGTAATGTCTCATACAGTCTACGTTTTGATCGTTCCCTGGAAGAGCAGTTGTAGTTTACGATGCACATCTGGAGGCATTCTGTAATCTGTGGACTATCAGACTGTTGATGAAACACAGAAATTGAATCGGGATTGAGTACAACAATCACCATGCCCACTTTCCTCCATGGGAATAATGTCTCAAACAGTCTACGCTTTGATCGTTAGCTGGAAGTCAGTAGTAGTTTCTGATGCATATCTGGAGGCATTCTGTAAACTGTGGACTATCATAGTGTTGATGAAACACAGGAATTGCATCGGGATTGAATACAACAGTCACCATGCGCACTTTCCTCCATAAAGGTAATGTCTCAAACAGTCTACGCATTGATCGTTCCCTGGAAGACCAGTAGTAGTTTCCGAAGCACATCTGGAGGCAATCTGAAATCTGTGGACTATCAGAGTGATGATGAAACACAGATATTGGAGCGGGATTGAATACAACAGACACCATGAACTCTTTCCTCCATGGGGTAATTCTCAAACAGTCTACGCTTTGATCGTTCCCTGGGAGACCTGTAGTAGTTTCCGATGCACATCTGGAGGCATTCTGTAATCTCTGGACCTTCAAAGTGTGGATTGAAACACAGAAATTGCCTCGGGATTGAATACAACAGTCACCATGCGCATTTTCCTCCATGGGAGTAATGTCTCCAACAGTCTACGCTTTGATCGTTCCCTGGAAGACAAGTAGTAGTTTCCGATGCACATCTGGAGGCAATCTGTTATCTGTGGACTATCAGAGTGTTGATGAAACACAGAAATTGCATCGGGATTGAATACAACAGTCACCATGCGCACTTTCCTCCATGGGGATAATTCTCAAACAGTCTACGCTTTGATCGTTCCCAGGAAGGCCAGTAGTAGTTTCCGATGCACATCTGGGGGCATTCTGTAATCTGTGGACTATCTGAGTGTTGATAAAACACAGATATTGCGTCGGGATTTAATACAACAGTCACCATGCGCACTTTCCTCCATGGAAGTAATGTCTCAAACAGTCTACGCTTTGATCGTTCCCTCGAAGACCAGTAGTAGTTTCCGATGCACATCTGGAGGCATTCTGTAATCTGTGGTCTATCAGACTGTTGATGAAACACAGAAATTGCATCGGGATTGAATATAACAGTCAGCATTCGCACTTTCCTCCATTGTAGTAATGTCTCTAACAGTCTACGATTTGATTATTCCCTGGAAGACCAGTAGTAGTTTCCGCAGCACATCTGGAGGCATTCTGTAATCTGTGGACTATCAGAGTGTTGATGAAACACAGAAATTGCATCGGGATTGAATACAACAGCCACCATGCGCACTTTGCTCCATGGGGGTAATTCTCAAACAGTCTATGCTTTGATCGTTCCCTGGCAGGCCAGTAGCAGTTTCCGATGCACATCTGGAGGCATTCTGTAATCTGTGTACCTTCAGAGGGTGTATTGAAACACAGAAATTGCCTAGGGATTGAATACAAAAGTCACCATGCGCACTTTCCACCATGGGAGTAATGTCTCAAACAGTCTACGCTTTGATCGTTCCCTGGAAGACCAGTAGTAGTTACCGATGCACATCTGGAGGCATTCTGTAATCTGTGAACTATCTGAGTGTTGATGAAACACAGAAATTGCGTCGGGATTGAATACAACAGTCACCATGCGCACTTTTCTCCATGGAAGTAATGTCTCAAACAGTCTACGCTTTGATCGTACCCTTGAAGACCAGTAGTAGTTTCCGATGCTCATCTGCAGGCAATCTGTAATCTGTGGACTATCAGAGTGTTGATGGAACACAGAAATGGCATCGGGATTCAATACAACAGTCACCATGCACACTTTCCTCCATGCGAACAGTGTCTCAAACAGTCTACGCTTTGATCGTTCCCTGGAAGACCAGTAGTAGTTTCCGATGCACATCTGGAGGCATTCTGTAATCTGTGGTCTATCAGACTGTTGATGAAACACAGAAATTGCATCGGGATTGACTACAGTCACCAAGTGCACTTTCCTCCGTCTGAGTAATGTCTCAAACAGTCTACGCTTTGATCGTTCCCTGGAAGACCAGTAGTAGTTCCGATGCACATCTGGAGGCATTCTGTAATCAGTGGTCTGTCAGAGTGTTGATGAAACACAGAAATTGCATCGGGATTGAATACAACAGTCACCATGCGCACTTTCCTCCATGGGAGCAATGTCTCAAACAGTCTACGCTTTGATCGTTCCCTGGAAGACCAGCAGTAGTTTCCGATGCACATCTGGAGGCATTCTGTAATCTGTGGTCTATCAGACTGTTGATGAAACACAGAAATTGCATCGGGATTGAATATAACAGTCAGCATTCGCACTTTCCTCCATTGTAGTAATGTCTCTAACAGTCTAGAATTTGATTATTCCCTGGAAGACCAGTAGTAGTTTCCGATGCACATCTGGAAGCATTCTGTAATCTGTGGACTATCTGAGTGTTGATGAACCACAGAAATTGCATCGGAATTGAATATAACAGTCACCATGCGCACTTTCCTCCAATGGAGCAGTGTCTCAAACAGTCTACACTTTGATCGTTCCCTGGAAGACCAGTAGTAGTTTCCGATGCACATATGGAGGCATTCTGTAATCTGTGGACGTTCAAAGTGTTGATGAAACACAATAATTGCATCTGGATTGAATACCCAGTCACCATGCGCACTTTCCTCCACGGGAGTAATGTCTCAAACAGTCTACGCTTTGATTGTTCCCTGGGAGACCAGTAATAGTTCCGATGCACGTCTTGTGGCATTCTGTAATCTGTGGACTATCAGAGTGTTGATGAAACACAGAAATTGCTTCGGGATTGAATACAACAGCCACCATGCGCACTTTCCTCCATGGGGGTAATTCTCAAACAGTCTATGCTTTGATCGTTCCCTGGAAGGCCAGTAGCAGTTTCCGATGCACATCTGGAGGCATTCTGTAATCTGTGTACCTTCAAAGTGTGTATTGAAACACAGAAATTGCCTCGCGATTGAATACAAAAGTCACCATGCGCACTTTCCACCATGGGAGTAATGTCTCAAACAGTCTACGCTGGAAGACCAGTAGTAATTTTCGATGCCCATCTGGTGGCATTCTGCAATCTGTGGACTATCAGAGTGTTGATGAATCACATAAATTGCATCGGGATTAAATACAACAGTCATCATGCGCACTCTCCTCCATGGGAGTAATGTCTCTAACAGCCTACGCTTTGATCATTCCCTGGAAGACCAGTAGTAGTTTCCGATGCACATCTGGAGGCAATCTGTAATCTGTGAACTATCTGAGTGTTGATGAAACACAGAAATTGCGTCGGGATTTAATACAACAGTCACCATGCGCACTTTCCTCCATGGAAGTAATGTCTCAAACAGTCTACGCTTTGATCGTTCCCTCGAAGACCAGTAGTAGTTTCCGATGCCCATCTGGTGGCATTCTGCAATCTGTGGACTATCAGAGTGTTGATGAAACACAGAAATTGCATCGGGATTGAATACAACGGTCACCATGCGCACTTTCCTCCATGGGAGTAATATCTCAAACAGTCTACGCTTTGATCGTTCCCTGGAAGACTAGCAGTAGTTTCCGATGCATATCTGGAGGCATTCTGTAATCTGTGGTCTATCAGACTGTTGATGAAACACAGAAATTGCATCGGGATTGACTACAGTCACCAAGTGCACTTTCCTCCGTCTGAGTAATGTCTCAAACAGTCTACGCTTTGATCGTTCCCTGGAAGACCAGTAGTAGTTCCGATGCACATCTGGAGGCATTCTGTAATCAGTGGTCTGTCAGAGTGTTGATGAAACACAGAAATTGCATCGGGATTGAATACAACAGTCACCATGCGCACTTTCCTATACGGGAGGTATGTCTCAAACAGACTACGCTTTGATCGTTCCCTGGAAGACCAGTAGTAGTTTCCGATGCACATCTGGTTTCATTCTGTAATCTGTGGACTATCAGAGTGTTGATGAAACATAAAAATTGCATCGGAATTGAATACAACAGGCACCATGCGCACTTTCCTCCATGGAAGTAATGTCTCTAACAGTCTACGATTTGATCGTTCCCTGGAAGACCAGTAGTAGTTTCCTATGCACATTTGCAGGCATTCTGTAATCTGTGGACTATCAGAGTGCTGATGAAACACAGAAATTGCATCGGGACTGAATACAACAGTCACCATTCGCACTTTCCTTTATGGGAGTAATGACTCAAACAGTCTATGTTTTGATCGTTCCCTGGAAGACGAGTAGTAGTTTCCGATGCACATCTGGAGACAATCTGTAATCTGTGGACTATCAGAGTGTCGATGAAACACAGAAATTTCATCGGGATTGAATACAACAGTCACCATGCGCACTTTCCTCCATGGGAGTAATGTCTCATACAGTCTACGTGTTGATCGTTCCCTGGAAGAGCAGTAGTAGTTTACGATGCACATCTGGCGGCATTCTGTAATCTGTGGACTATCCGACTGTAGATGAAACACAGAAATTGCATCGGGATTGAATACAACAGGCACCATGCTCATTTTCCTCCATGGGCGTAATGTCTCAAGCAGTCTATTCTTTGATCGTACCCTGGAAGACGTGAAGTAGTTTCCGATGCCCATCTGGTGGCATTCTGCAATCTGTGGACTATCAGAGTGTTGATGAAACACAGAAATTGCATCGGGATTGAATACAACGGTCACCATGAGCACTTTCCTCCATGGGAGTAATGTCTCAAACAGTCTACGCTTTGATCGTTCCCTGGAAGACTAGCAGTAGTTTCCGATGCATATCTGGAGGCATTCTGTAATCTGTGGTCTATCAGACTGTTGATGAAACACAGATATTGCATCGGGATTGACTACAGTCACCAAGTGCACTTTCCTCCGTCTGAGTAATGTCTCAAACAGTCTACGCTTTGATCGTTCCCTGGAAGACCAGTAGTAGTTCCGATGCACATCTGGAGGCATTCTGTAATCAGTGGTCTGTCAGAGTGTTGATGAAACACAGACATTGCATCGGGATTGAATACAACAGTCACCATGCGCACTTTCCTCCACGGGAGGTATGTCTCAAACAGACTACGCTTTCATCGTTCCCTGGAAGACCAGTAGTAGTTTCCGATGCACATCTGTAGGCATTCTGTAATCTGTGGACTATCAGACTGTTGATGAAACTGAGAAAATCCATCGGGATTGAATACAACAGTCACCATCCCCACTCTCCTCCATGGGAGTAATTCTCAAACAGGCTACGCTTTGATCGTTCCTTGGAAGACCAGTAGTAGTTTCCGATGCACATCTGGTGGTATTCTGTAATCTGTGGACCTTCAAAGTGTTGATGAATCACAGAAATTGCATCGGGATTGAATACAAGAGTCACCATGCGCACTTTCCTCCATGGGAGTAATGTCTGAAACAGTCTACGCTTTGATCGTTCCCTGGAAGACCAGTAGTAGTTACCGATGCACATCTGTAGGCATTCTGTAATCTGTGTACTATCAGAGTGTTGATGAATCATATAAATTGCATCGGGATTAAATACAACAGTCATCATGCGCACTTTCCTCCATTGTAGTAATGTCTCTAACAGTCTACGATTTGATTATTCCCTGGAAGACCAGTAGTAGTTTCCGATGACATCTGGAAGCATTCTGTAATCTGTGGACTATCTGAGTGTTGATGAACCACAGAAATTGCATCGGAATTGAATATAACAGTCACCATGCGCACTTTCCTCCAAGGGAGCAGTGTCTCAAACAGTCTACGCTTTGATCGTTCCCTGGAAGACCAGTAGTAGTTTCCGATGCACATGTGGAGGCATTCTGTAATCTGTGAATGTTCAAAGTGTTGATGAAACACAATAATTGCATCTGGATTGAATACCCAGTCACCATGCGCACTTTCCTCCACGGGAGTAATGTCTCAAACAGTCTACGCTTTGATTGTTCCCTGGGAGACCAGTAATAGTTCCGATGCACGTCTCGTGGCATTCTGTAATCTGTGGACTATCAGAGTGTTGATGAAACACAGAAATTGCATCGGCATTGAATACAACAGCCACCATGCGCACTTTCCTCCATGGGGGTAATTCTCAAACAGTCTATGCTTTGATCGTTCCCTGGAAGGCCAGTAGCAGTTTCCGATGCACATCTGGAGGCATTCTGTAATCTGTGTACCTTCAAAGTGTGTATTGAAACACAGAAATTGCCTCGGGATTGAATACAAAAGTCACCATGCGCACTTTCCACCATGGGAGTAATGTCTCAAACAGTCTACGCTTTGATCGTTCCCTGGAAGACCAGTAGTAGTTACCGATGCACATCTGGAGGCATTCTGTTATCTGTGACCTATCTGAGTGTTGATGAAACACAGAAATTGCGTCGGGATTGAATACAACTGTCACCATGCGCCCTTCTCTCCATGGTACTAATGTCTCAAACAGTCTACGCTTTGATCGTTCCCTTGAAGACCAGTAGTAGTTTCCGATGCTCATCTGGAGGCAATCTGTAATCTGTGGACTATCAGAGTGTTGATGGAACACAGAAATGGCATCGGGATTCAATACAACAGTCACCATGCACACTTTCCTCCATGCGAACAGTGTCTCAAACAGTCTACTCTTTGATCGTTCCCTGGAAGACCAGTAGTAGTTTCCGATGCACAACTGGAGGCATTCTGTAATCTGTGGACTATCAGAGTGTTGATGAATCACATAAATTGCATCGGGATTAAATACAACAGTCATCATGCGCACTCTCCTCCATGGGAGTAATGTCTCTAACAGCCTACGCTTTGATCTTTCCCTGGAAGACCAGTAGTAGTTTCCGATGCACATCTGGAGGCATTCTGTAATCTGTGAACTATCTGAGTGTTGATGAAACACAGAAATTGCGTCGGGATTTAATACAACAGTCACCATGCGCACTTTCCTCCATGGGAGTAATGTCTCAAACAGTCTACGCTTTGATCGTTCCCTGGAAGACCAGTAGTAGTTCCGATGCACATCTGGAGGCATTCTGTAATCAGTGGTCTGTCAGAGTGTTGATGAAACACAGAAATTGCATCGGGATTGAATACAACAGTCACCATCCGCACTCTCCTCCATGGGAGTAATGTCTCATACAGTCTACGTTTTGATCGTTCCCTGGAAGAGCAGTAGTAGTTTACGATGCACATCTGGAGGCATTCTGTAATCTGTGGACTATCAGACTGTTGATGAAACACAGAAATTGCATCGGGATTGAATACAACAGTCACCATGCGCACTTTCCTCCACGGGAGGTATGTCTCAAACTGACTACGCTTTGATCGTTCCCTGGAAGACCAGTAGTAGTTTCCGATGCACATCTGGTGGCATTCTGTAATCTGTGGACTATCAGAGTGCTGATGAAACACAGAAATTGCATCGGGACTGAATACAACAGTCACCATTCGCACTTTCCTTTATGGGAGTAATGACTCAAACAGTCTATGTTTTGATCGTTCCCTGGAAGACGAGTAGTAGTTTCCGATGCACATCTGGAGACAATCTGTAATCTGTGGACTATCAGAGTGTCGATGAAACACAGAAATTTCATCGGGATTGAATACAACAGTCACCATGCGCACTTTCCTCCATGGGAGTAATGTCTCATACAGTCTACGTGTTGATCGTTCCCTGGAAGAGCAGTAGTAGTTTACGATGCACATCTGGCGGCATTCTGTAATCTGTGGACTATCCGACTGTAGATGAAACTGAGAAATTCCATCGGGATTGAATACAACAGTCACCATCCGCACTCTCCTCCATGGGAGTAATTCTCAAACAGCCTACGCTTTGATCGTTCCTTGGAAGACCAGTAGTAGTTTCCGATGCACATCTGGAGGCATTCTGTAATCTGTGGACTATCAGAGTATTGATGAAACACAGAAATTGCATCGGGATTAAATTCAACAGTCATCATGCGCACTTTCCTCCATGGCAGTAATGTCTGTAACAGTCTACGCTTTGATCGTTCCCTGGAAGACCAGTAGTAGTTACCGATGCACATCTGTAGGCATTGTGTAATCTGTGTACTATCAGAGTGTTGATGAATCATATAAATTGCATCGGGATTACATACAACAGTCATCATGCGCACTTTCCTCCATGGGAGTAATGTCTCTAACAGTCTACGTTTTGATCATTCCCTGGAAGACCAGTAGTAGTTTCCGATGCCCATCTGGTGGCATTCTGCAATCTGTGGACTATCAGAGTGTTGATGAAACACAGAAATTGCATCGGGATTGAATACAACGGTCACCATGCGCACTTTCCTCCTTGGGAGTAATGTCTCAAACAGTCTACGCTTTGATGGTTCCCTGGAAGACCAGCAGTAGTTTCCGATTCACTTCTGGAGGCATTCTGTAATCTGTGGTCTATCAGACTGTTGATGAAACACAGAAATTGCATCGGGATTGACTACAGTCACCAAGTGCACTTTAGTCCGTGGGAGTAATGTCTCAAACAGTCTACGCTTTGATAATTCCCTGGAAGACCAGTAGTAGTTCCGATGCCCATCTGGTGGCATTCTGCAATCTGTGGAGTATCAGAGTGTTGATGAAACACAGAAATTGCATCGGGATTGAATACAACTGTCACCTTGCGCACCTTCCTCCGTGGGAGTAATGTCTCAAACAGTCTACGCTTTGATCGTTCCCTGGAAGACCAGTAGTAGTTTCCGATGCAAATCTCGTTGCATTCTGTAATCTGTGGACTATCAGAGTGTTGATGAATCACAGTAATTGCATCGGGATTGAATACAACAGTCACCAAAAGCACTTTCCTCTATAAAAGTTATGTCTCAAACAGTCTACGCTTTGATCGTTCTCTGGAAGACCAGTAGTAATTTCCGAAGCACATCTGGAGGCAATCTGTAATAAGTGGACTGTCAGAGTGTTGATGAAACACAGAAATTGCATCGGGATTTAATACAACAGTCACCATTCGTACTTTCCTCCACGGGAGGTATGTCTCAAACAGACTACGCTTTGATCGTTCCCTGGAAGACCAGTAGTAGTTTCCGATGCCCATCTGGTGGCATTCTGTAATCTGTGGACTACCAGAGTGTTGATGAAACAAAGATATTGCATCGTGATTGAGTACAGGAGGCACCATGCGCACTTTCCTCCATGGAAGTAATGTCTCTAACAGTCTACGATTTGATCGTTCCCTGGAAGACCAGTAGTAGTTTCCTATGCACATCTGGATGCATTCTGTAATCTGTGGACTATCAGAGTGCTGATGAAACACAGAAATTGCATCGGGATTGAATACAAGAGTCACCATGAGAACGTTCCTCCATGGGAGTAATGTCTCAAACAGTCTACGCTTTGATCGTTCCCTGGAAGACCAGAAGTAGTTTCCGATGCAAATCTCGTTGCATTCTGTAATCTGTGGACTATCAGAGTGTTGATGAATCACAGTAATTGCATCGGGATTGAATACAACGGTCACCAAAAGCTCTTTCCTCTATAAAAGTTATGTCTCAAACAGTCTACGCTTTGATCGTTCTCTGGAAGACCAGTAGTAATTTCCGAAGCACATCTGGAGGCAATCTGTAGTAAGTGGACTGTCAGAGTGTTGATGAAACACTGAAATTGCATCGGGATTTAATACAACAGTCACCATTCGTACTTTCCTCCACGGGAGGTATGTCTCAAACAGACTACGCTTTGATCGTTCCCTGGAAGACCAGTAGTAGTTTCCGATGCCCATCTGGTGGCATTCTGTAATCTGTGGACTATCAGAGTGTTGATGAAACAAAGATATTGCATCGTGATTGAGTACAGGAAGCACCATGCGCACTTTCCTCCATGGAAGTAATGTCTCTAACAGTCTGCGATTTGATCGTTCCCTGGAAGACCAGTAGTAGTTTCCTATGCACATCTGGTTGCATTCTGTAATCTGTGGACTAACAGAGTGCTGATGAAACACAGAAATTGCATCGGGATTGAATACAAGAGTCACCATGAGAACGTTCCTCCATGGGAGTAATGTCTCAAACAGTCTATGCTTTGATCGCTCCCTGGAATATCAGTAGTAGTTTCCGATGCTCATCTTGAGGCATTCTGTAATCTGTGGACTATCAGAGTGTTAATAAAACACAGAAATTGCATCGGGACTGAATACAACAGTCACCATTCGCACTTTCCTTTATGGGAGTAATGACTCAAACAGTCTACGTTTTGATCGTTCCCGGGAAGACCAGTAGTAGTTTACGATGCACATCTGGTGGCATTCTGTAATCTGTGGACTATCAGAGTGTTGATGAAACACAGAAATTGCATCGGGATTGAATACAACAGTCACCATGCGCACTTTCCTCCATGGGAGTAATGTCTCATACAGTCTACGTTTTGATCGTTCCCTGGAAGAGCAGTAGTAGTTTACGATGCACATCTGGTGGCATTCTGTAATCTGTGTTCTATCAGAGTGTTGATGAAACACAAAAATTGCATCGGAATTGAATACAACAGGCACCATGCGCACTTTCCTCCATGAAAGTAATGTCTCTAACAGTCTACGATTTGATCGTTCCCTGGAAGACCAGTAGTAGTTTCCTATGCACATCTGCAGGCGTTCTGTAATCTGTGGACTATCAGAGTGCTGATGAAACACAGAAATTGCATCGGGATTGAATACAACAGTCACCATGAGAACGTTCCTCCATGGGAGTAATGTCTCAAACAGTCTATGCTTTGATCGTTCCCTGGAAGACCAGTAGTAGTTTCCGATGCTCATCTTGAGGCATTCTGTAACCTGTGGACTATCAGAGTGTTAATGAAACACAGAAATTGCATCGGGACTGAATACAACAGTCGCCATTCGCACTTTCCTTTATGGGAGTAATGACTCAAACAGTCTACGTTTTGATCGTTAGCTGGAAGACCAGTAGTAGTTTCCGATGCCCATCTGGTGGCATTCTGTAATCTGTGGACTACCAGAGTGTTGATGAAACAAAGATATTGCATCGTGATTGAGTACAGGAGGCACCATGCGCACTTTCCTTTATGGAAGTAATGTCTCTAACAGTCTACGATTTGATCGTTCCCTGGAAGACCAGTAGTAGTTTCCTATGCACATCTGGATGCATTCTGTAATCTGTGGACTATCAGAGTGCTGATGAAACACAGAAATTGCATCGGGATTGAATACAAGAGTCACCATGAGAACGTTCCTCCATGGGAGTAATGTCTCAAACAGTCTACGCTTTGATCGTTCCCTGGAAGACCAGTAGTAGTTTCCGATGCAAATCTCGTTGCATTCTGTAATCTGTGGACTATCAGAGTGTTGATGAATCACAGTAATTGCATCGGGATTGAATACAACAGTCACCAAAAGCACTTTCCTCTATAAAAGTTATGTCTCAAACAGTCTACGCTTTGATCGTTCTCTGGAAGACCAGTAGTAATTTCCGAAGCACATCTGGAGGCAATCTGTAATAAGTGGACTGTCAGAGTGTTGATGAAACACAGAAATTGCATCGGGATTTAATACAACAGTCACCATTCGTACTTTCCTCCACGGGAGGTATGTCTCAAACAGACTACGCTTTGATCGTTCCCTGGAAGACCAGTAGTAGTTTCCGATGCGCATCTGGTGGCATTCTGTAATCTGTGGACTACCAGAGTGTTGATGAAACAAAGATATTGCATCGTGATTGAGTACAGGAGGCACCATGCGCACTTTCCTCCATGGAAGTAATGTCTCTAACAGTCTACGATTTGATCGTTCCCTGGAAGACCAGTAGTAGTTTCCTATGCACATCTGGATGCATTCTGTAATCTGTGGACTATCAGAGTGCTGATGAAACACAGAAATTGCATCGGGATTGAATACAAGAGTCACCATGAGAACGTTCCTCCATGGGAGTAATGTCTCAAACAGTCTTCGCTTTGATCGTTCCCTGGAAGACCAGTAGTAGTTTCCGATGCAAATCTCGTTGCATTCTGTAATCTGTGGACTATCAGAGTGTTGATGAATCACAGTAATTGCATCGGGATTGAATACAACGGTCACCAAAAGCTCTTTCCTCTATAAAAGTTATGTCTCAAACAGTCTACGCTTTGATCGTTCTCTGGAAGACCAGTAGTAATTTCCGAAGCACATCTGGAGGCAATCTGTAATAAGTGGACTGTCAGAGTGTTGATGAAACACAGAAATTGCATCGGGATTTAATACAACAGTCACCATTCGTACTTTCCTCCACGGGAGGTATGTCTCAAACAGACTACGCTTTGATCGTTCCCTGGAAGACCAGTAGTAGTTTCCGATGCCCATCTGGTGGCATTCTGTAATCTGTGGACTATCAGAGTGTTGATGAAACAAAGATATTGCATCGTGATTGAGTACAGGAGGCACCATGCGCACTTTCCTCCATGGAAGTAATGTCTCTAACAGTCTACGATTTGATCGTTCCCTGGAAGACCAGTAGTAGTTTCCTATGCACATCTGGTTGCATTCTGTAATCTGTGGACTAACAGAGTGCTGATGAAACACAGAAATTGCATCGGGATTGAATACAAGAGTCACCATGAGAACGTTCCTCCATGGGAGTAATGTCTCAAACAGTCTATGCTTTGATCGCTCCCTGGAATATCAGTAGTAGTTTCCGATGCTCATCTTGAGGCATTCTGTAATCTGTGGACTATCAGAGTGTTAATAAAACACAGAAATTGCATCGGGACTGAATACAACAGTCACCATTCGCACTTTCCTTTATGGGAGTAATGACTCAAACAGTCTACGTTTTGATCGTTCCCGGGAAGACCAGTAGTAGTTTCCGATGCACATCTGAAGACAATCTGTAATCTGTGGACTATCAGAGTGTTGATGAAACACAGAAATTGCATCGGGATTGAATACAACAGTCACCATGCGCACTTTCCTCCATGGGAGTAATGTCTCATACAGTCTACGTTTTGATCGTTCCCTGGAAGAGCAGTAGTAGTTTACGATGCACATCTGGTGGCATTCTGTAATCTGTGGACTATCAGAGTGTTGATGAAACACAAAAATTGCATCGGAATTGAATACAACAGGCACCATGCGCACTTTCCTCCATGGGAGTAATGTCTCTAACAGTCTACGATTTGATCGTTCCCTGGAAGACCAGTAGTAGTTTCCTATGCACATCTGCAGGCGTTCTGTAATCTGTGGACTATCAGAGTGCTGATGAAACACAGAAATTGCATCGGGATTGAATACAACAGTCACCATGAGAACGTTCCTCCATGGGAGTAATGTCTCAAACAGTCTATGTTTTGATCGTTCCCTGGAAGACCAGTAGTAGTTTCCGATGCTCATCTTGAGGCATTCTGTAATCTGTGGACTATCAGAGTGTTAATGAAACACAGAAATTGCATCGGGACTGAATACAACAGTCACCATTCGCACTTTCCTTTATGGGAGTAATGACTCAAACAGTCTACGTTTTGATCGTTCCCTGGAAGACCAGTAGTAGTTTCCGATGCCCATCTGGTGGCATTCTGTAATCTGTGGACTACCAGAGTGTTGATGAAACACAGAAATTGCATCGGGATTGAATACAACAGTCACCATGCGCACTTTCCTCCATGGGAGTAATGTCTCATACAGTCTACGTTTTGATCGTTCCCTGGAAGAGCAGTTGTAGTTTACGATGCACATCTGGAGGCATTCTGTAATCTGTGGACTATCAGACTGTTGATGAAACACAGAAATTGCATCGGGATTGAGTACAACAATCACCATGCCCACTTTCCTCCACGGGAGTAATGTCTCAAACAGTCTACGCTTTGATCGTTCCCTGGGAGACCAGTAGTAGTTCCGATGCACGTCTCGTGGCATTCTGTAATCTGTGGAGTATCAGAGTGTTGATGAAACACAGAAATAGAATCGGGATTGAATACAACAGACACCATGCGCACTTTCCTCCATAAAGGTAATGTCTCAAACAGTCTACGCATTGATCGTTCCCTGGAAGACCAGTAGTAGTTTCCGAAGCACATCTGGAGGCAATCTGAAATCTGTGGACTATCAGAGTGATGATGAAACACAGATATTGGAGCGGGATTGAATACAACAGACACCATGAACTCTTTCCTCCATGGGGTAATTCTCAAACAGTCTACGCTTTGATCGTTCCCTGGGAGACCTGTAGTAGTTTCCGATGCACATCTGGAGGCATTCTGTAATCTCTGGACCTTCAAAGTGAGGATTGAAACACAGAAATTGCCTCGGGATTGAATACAACAGTCACCATGCGCATTTTCCTCCATGGGAGTAATGTCTCCAACAGTCTACGCTTTGATCGTTCCCTGGAAGACAAGTAGTAGTTTCCGATGCACATCTGGAGGCAATCTGTTATCTGTGGACTATCAGAGTGTTGATGAAACACAGAAATTGCATCGGGATTGAATACAACAGTCACCATGCGCACTTTCCTCCATGGGGATAATTCTCAAACAGTCTACGCTTTGATCGTTCCCAGGAAGGCCAGTAGTAGTTTCCGATGCACATCTGGAGGCATTCTGTAATCTGTGGACTATCTGAGTGTTGATGAAACACAGAAATTGCGTCGGGATTTAATACAACAGTCACCATGCGCACTTTCCTCCATGGAAGTAATGTCTCAAAGAGTCTACGCTTTGATCGTTCCCTCGAAGACCAGTAGTAGTTTACGATGCACATCTGGAGGCATTCTGTAATCTGTGGACTATCAGACTGTTGATGAAACACAGAAATTGCATCGGGATTGAATACAACAGTCACCATGCGCACTTTCCTCCACGGGAGGTATGTCTCAAACTGACTACGCTTTGATCGTTCCCTGGAGGACCAGTAGTAGTTTCCGATGCCCATCTGGTAGCATTCTGTAATCTGTGGACTATCAGAGTGTTGATGAAACAAAGATATTGCATCGTGATTGAGTACAGGAGGCACCATGCGCACTTTCCTCCATGGAAGTAATGTCTCTAACAGTCTACGATTTGATCGTTCCCTGGAAGACCAGTAGTAGTTTCCTATGCACATCTGGTTGCATTCTGTAATCTGTGGACTATCAGAGTGCTGATGAAACACAGAAATTGCATCGGGATTGAATACAAGAGTCACCATGAGAACGTTCCTCCATGGGAGTAATGTCTCAAACAGTCTATGCCTTTATCGCTCCCTGGAATATCAGTAGTAGTTTCCGATGCTCATCTTGAGGCATTCTGTAATCTGTGGACTATCAGAGTGTTAATAAAACACAGAAATTGCATCGGGACTGAATACAACAGTCACCATTCGCACTTTCCTTTATGGGAGTAATGACTCAAACAGTCTACGTTTTGATCGTTCCCGGGAAGACCAGTAGTAGTTTCCGATGCACATCTGAAGACAATCTGTAACCTGTGGACTATCAGAGTGTTGATGAAACACAGAAATTGCATCGGGATTGAATACAACAGTCACCATGCGCACTTTCCTCCATGGGAGTAATGTCTCATACAGTCTACGTTTTGATCGTTCCCTGGAAGAGCAGTAGTAGTTTACGATGCACATCTGGAGGCATTCTGTAATCTGTGGACTATCAGACTGTTGATGAAACACAGAAATTGCATCGGGATTGAATACAACAGTCACCATGTGCACTTTCCTCCACGGGAGGTATGTCTCAAACTGACTACGCTTTGATCGTTCCCTGGAAGACCAGTAGTAGTTTCCGATGCACATCTGGTGGCATTCTGTAATCTGTGGACTATCAGAGTGTTGATGAAACACAAAAATTGCATCGGAATTGAATACAACAGGCACCATGCGCACTTTCCTCCATGGGAGTAATGTCTCTAACAGTCTACGATTTGATCGTTCCCTGGAAGACCAGTAGTAGTTTCCGATGCACATCTGAAGACAATCTGTAACCTGTGGACTATCAGAGTGCTGATGAAACACAGAAATTGCATCGGGATTGAATACAACAGTCACCATGAGAACGTTCCTCCATGGGAGTAATGTCTCAAACAGTCTATCCTTTGATCGTTCCCTGGAAGACCAGTAGTAGTTTCCGATGCTCATCTTGAGGCATTCTGTAATCTGTGGACTATCAGAGTGTTAATGAAACACAGAAATTGCATCGGGACTGAATACAACAGTCACCATTCGCACTTTCCTTTATGGGAGTAATGACTCAAACAGTCTACGTTTTGATCGTTCCCTGGAAGACCAGTAGTAGTTTCCGATGCACATCTGAAGACAATCTGTAATCTGTGGACTATCAGAGTGTTGATGAAACACAGAAATTGCATCGGGATTGAATACAACAGTCACCATGCGCACTTTCCTCCATGGGAGTAATGTATCATACAGTCTACGTTTTGATCGTTCCCTGGAAGAGCAGTTGTAGTTTACGATGCACATCTGGAGGCATTCTGTAATCTGTGGACTATCAGACTGTTGATGAAACACAGAAATTGCATCGGGATTGAGTACAACAATCACCATGCCCACTCTTCTCCATGGGAATAATGTCTCAAACAGTCTACGCTTTGATCGTTAGCTGGAAGTCAGTAGTAGTTTCTGATGCATATCTGGAGGCATTCTGTAAACTGTGGACTATCATAGTGTTGATGAAACACAGAAATTGCATCGGGATTGAATACAACAGTCACCATGCGCACTTTCCTCCATAAAGGTAATGTCTCAAACAGTCTACGCATTGATCGTTCCCTGGAAGACCAGTAGTAGTTTCCGAAGCACATCTGGAGGCAATCTGAAATCTGTGGACTATCAGAGTGATGATGAAACACAGATATTGGAGCGGGATTGAATACAACAGACACCATGAACTCTTTCCTCCATGGGGTAATTCTCAAACAGTCTACGATTTGATCGTTCCCTGGGAGACCTGTAGTAGTTTCCGATGCACATCTGGAGGCATTCTGTAATCTCTGGACCTTCAAAGTGTGGATTGAAACACAGAAATTGCCTCGGGATTGAATACAACAGTCACCATGCGCATTTTCCTCCATGGGAGTAATGTCTCCAACAGTCTACGCTTTGATCGTTCCCTGGAAGACAAGTAGTAGTTTCCGATGCACATCTGGAGGCAATCTGTTATCTGTGGACTATCAGAGTGTTGATGAAACACAGAAATTGCATCGGGATTGAATACAACAGTCACCATGCGCACTTTCCTCCATGGGGATAATTCTCAAACAGTCTACGCTTTGATCGTTCCCAGGAAGGCCAGTAGTAGTTTCCGATGCACATCTGGAGGCATTCTGTAATCTGTGGACTATCTGAGTGTTGATGAAACACAGAAATCGCGTCGGGATTTAATACAACAGTCACCATGCGCACTTTCCTCCATGGAAGTAATGTCTCAAACAGTCTACGCTTTGATCGTTCCCTCGAAGACCAGTAGTAGTTTCCGATGCACATCTGGAGGCATTCTGTAATCTGTGGTCTATCAGACTGTTGATGAAACACAGAAATTGCATCGGGATTGAATATAACAGTCAGCATTCGCACTTTCCTCCATTGTAGTACTGTCTCTAACAGTCTACGATTTGATTATTCCCTGGAAGACCAGTAGTAGTTTCCGATGCACATCTGGAAGCATTCTGTAATCTGTGGACTATCTGAGTGTTGATGAAACACAGAAATTGCGTCGGGATTTAATACAACAGTCACCATGCGCACTTTCCTCCAAGGGAGCAGTGTCTCAAACAGTCTACGCTTTGATCGTTCCCTGTAAGACCAGTAGTACATTCCGATGCACATATGGAGGCATTCTGTAATCTGTGGACTTTCAAAGTGTTGATGAAACACAATAATTGCATCTGGATTGAATACCCAGTCACCATGCGCACTTTCCTCCACGGGAGTAATGTCTCAAACAGTCTACGCTTTGATCGTTCCCTGGGAGACCAGTAGTAGTTCCGATGCACGTCTCGTGGCATTCTGTAATCTGTGGAGTATCAGAGTGTTGATGAAACACAGAAATAGAATCGGGATTGAATACAACAGACACCATGCGCACTTTCCTCCATAAAGGTAATGTCTCAAACAGTCTACGCATTGATCGTTCCCTGGAAGACCAGTAGTAGTTTCCGAAGCACATCTGGAGGCAATCTGAAATCTGTGGACTATCAGAGTGATGATGAAACACAGATATTGGAGCGGGATTGAATACAACAGACACCATGAACTCTTTCCTCCATGGGGTAATTCTCAAACAGTCTACGCTTTGATCGTTCCCTGGGAGACCTGTAGTAGTTTCCGATGCACATCTGGAGGCATTCTGTAATCTCTGGACCTTCAAAGTGATGATTGAAACACAGAAATTGCCTCGGGATTGAATACAACAGTCACCATGCGCATTTTCCTCCATGGGAGTAATGTCTCCAACAGTCTACGCTTTGATCGTTCCCTGGAAGACAGTAGTAGTTTCCGATGCACATCTGGAGGCAATCTGTTATCTGTGGACTATCAGAGTGTTGATGAAACACAGAAATTGCATCGGGATTGAATACAACAGTCACCATGCGCACTTTCGTCCATGGGGATAATTCTCAAACAGTCTACGCTTTGATCGTTCCCAGGAAGGCCAATAGTAGTTTCCGATGCACATCTGGAGGCATTCTGTAATCTGTGGACTATCTGAGTGTTGATGAAACACAGAAATTGCGTCGGGATTTAATACAACAGTCACCATGCGCACTTTCCTCCATGGAAGTAATGTCTCAAACAGTCTACGCTTTGATCGTTCCCTCGAAGACCAGTAGTAGTTTCCGATGCACATCTGGAGGCATTCTGTAATCTGTGGTCTATGAGACTGTTGATGAAACACAGAAATTGCATCGGGATTGAATATAACAGTCAGCATTCGCACTTTCCTCCATTGTAGTACTGTCTCTAACAGTCTACGATTTGATTATTCCCTGGAAGACCAGTAGTAGTTTCCGATGCACATCTGGAAGCATTCTGTAATCTGTGGACTATCTGAGTGTTGATGAAACACAGAAATAGCGTCGGGATTTAATACAACAGTCACCATGCGCACTTTCCTCCAAGGGAGCAGTTTCTCAAACAGTCTACGCTTTGATCGTTCCCTGGAAGACAAGTAGTAGTTTCCGATGCACATATGGAGGCAATCTGTTATCTGTGGACTATCAGAGTGTTGATGAAACACAGAAATTGCATCGGGATTGAATACAACAGTCACCATGCGCACTTTCCTCCATGGGGATAATTCTCAAACAGTCTACGCTTTGATCGTTCCCAGGAAGGCCAGTAGTAGTTTCCGATGCACATCTGGAGGCATTCTGTAATCTGTGGACTATCTGAGTGTTGATGAAACACAGAAATTGCGTCGGGATTTAATACAACAGTCACCATGCGCACTTTCCTCCATTGAAGTAATGTCTAAAACAGTCTACGATTTGATCGTTCCCTCGAAGACCAGTAGTAGTTTCCGATGCACATCTGGAGGCATTCTGTAATCTGTGGTCTATCAGACTGTTGATGAACCACAGAAATTGCATCGGAATTGAATATAACAGTCACCATGTGCACTTTCCTCCAAGGGAGCAGTGTCTCAAACAGTCTACGCTTTGATCGTTCCCTGGAAGACCAGTAGTAGTTTCCGATGCACATATGGAGGCATTCTGTAATCTGTGGACTTTCAAAGTGTTGATGATACACAATATTTGCATCTGGATTGAATACCCAGTCACCATGCGCACTTTCCTAAACGGGAGTAATGTCTCAAACAGTCTACGCTTTGATTGTTCCCTGGGAGACCAGTAGTAGTTCCGATGCACGTCTCGTGGCATTCTGTAATCTGTGGAGTATCAGAGTGTTGATGAAACACAGAAATAGAATCGGGATTGAATACAACAGACACCATGCGCACTTTCCTCCATGGGAGAAATGTCTCAAACTGTCTACGCTTTGATCGTTCCCTGGAAGACCAGTAGTAGTTTCCGCAGCACATCTGGAGGCATTCTGTAATCTGTGGACTATCAGAGTGTTGATGAAACACAGAAATTGCATCGGGATTGAATACAACAGCCACCATGCGCACTTTCCTCCATGGGGGTAATTCTCAAACAGTCTATGCTTTGATCGTTCCCTGGAAGGCCAGTAGCAGTTTCCGATGCACATCTGGAGGCATTCTGTAATCTGTGTACCTTCAAAGTGTGTATTGAAACACAGAAATTGCCTAGGGATTGAATACAAAAGTCACCATGCGCACTTTCCACCATGGGAGTAATGTCTCAAACAGTCTACGCTTTGATCGTTCCCTGGAAGACCAGTAGTAGTTACCGATGAACATCTGGAGGCATTCTGTAATCTGTGAACTATCTGAGTGTTGATGAAACACAGAAATTGCGTCGGGATTGAATACAACAGTCACCATGCGCCCTTTTCTCCATGGAAGTAATGTCTCAAACAGTCTACGCTTTGATCGTTCCCTTGAAGACCAGTAGTAGTTTCCGATGCTCATCTGGAGGCAATCTGAAATCTGTGGACTATCAGAGTGTTGATGGAACACAGAAATGGCATCGGGATTCAATACAACAGTCACCATGCACACTTTCCTCCATGCGAACAGTGTCTCAAACAGTCTACGCTTTGATCGTTCCCTGGGAGACCAGTAGTAGTTTCCGATGCACATCTGGAGGCATTCTGTAATCTGTGGTCTATCAGACTGTTGATGAAACACAGAAATTGCATCGGGATTGACTACAGTCACCAAGTGCACTTTCCTCCGTCTGAGTAATGTCTCAAACAGTCTACGCTTTGATCGTTCCCTGTAAGACCAGTAGTAGTTCCGATGCACATCTGGAGGCATTCTGTAATCAGTGGTCTGTCAGAGTGTTGATGAAACACAGAAATTGCATCGGGATTGAATACAACAGTCACCATGCGCACTTTCCTCCAATGGAGCAGTGTCTCAAACAGTCTACGCTTTGATCGTTCCCTGGAAGACCAGTAGTAGTTTCCGATGCACATATGGAGGCATTCTGTAATCTGTGGACGTTCAAAGTGTTGATGAAACACAATAATTGCATCTGGATTGAATACCCAGTCACCATGCGCACTTTCCTCCACGGGAGTAATGTCTCAAACAGTCTACGCTTTGATTGTTCCCTGGGAGACCAGTAATAGTTCCGATGCACGTCTTGTGGCATTCTGTAATCTGTGGACTATCAGAGTGTTGATGAAACACAGAAATTGCATCGGGATTGAATACAACAGCCACCATGCGCACTTTCCTCCATGGGGGTAATTCTCAAACAGTCTATGCTTTGATCGTTCCCTGGAAGGCCAGTAGCAGTTTCCGATGCACATCTGGAGGCATTCTGTAATCTGTGTACCTTCAAAGTGTGTATTGAAACACAGAAATTGCCTAGGGATTGAATACAAAAGTCACCATGCGCACTTTCCACCATGGGAGTAATGTCTCAAACAGTCTAGGCTTTGATCGTTCCCTGGAAGACCAGTAGTAGTTACCGATGCACATCTGGAGGCATTCTGTAATCTGTGAACTATCTGAGTGTTGATGAAACACAGAAATTGCGTCGGGATTGAATACAACAGTCACCATGCGCCCTTTTCTCCATGGAAGTAATGTCTCAAACAGTCTACGCTTTGATCGTTCCCTGGAAGACCAGTAGTAGTTTCCGAAGCACATCTGGAGGCAATCTGAAATCTGTGGACTATCAGAGTGATGATGAAACACAGATATTGGAGCGGGATTGAATACAACAGACACCATGAACTCTTTCCTCCATGGGGTAATTCTCAAACAGTCTACGCTTTGATCGTTCCCTGGGAGACCTGTAGTAGTTTCCGATGCACATCTGGAGGCATTCTGTAATCTCTGGACCTTCAAAGTGTGGATTGAAACACAGAAATTGCCTCGGGATTGAATACAACAGTCACCATGCGCATTTTCCTCCATGGGAGTAATGTCTCCAACAGTCTACGCTTTTGATCGTTCCCTGGAAGACAAGTAGTAGTTTCCGATGCACATCTGGAGGCAATCTGTTATCTGTGGACTATCAGAGTGTTGATGAAACACAGAAATTGCATCGGGATTGAATACAACAGTCACCATGCGCACTTTCCTCCATATGGATAATTCTCAAACAGTCTACGCTTTGATCGTTCCCAGGAAGGCCAGTAAAAGTTTCCGATGCACATCTGGAGGCATTCTGTAATCTGTGGACTATCTGAGTGTTGATGAAACACAGAAATTGCGTCGGGATTTAATACAACAGTCACCATGCGCACTTTCCTCCATTGAAGTAATGTCTAAAACAGTCTACGCTTTGATCGTTCCCTCGAAGACCAGTAGTAGTTTTCGATGCACATCTGGAGGCATGCTGTAATCTGTGGTCTATCAGACTGTTGATGAAACACAGAAATTGCATCGGGATTGAATATAACAGTCAGCATTCGCACTTTCCTCCATTGTAGTAATGTCTCTAACAGTCTACGATTTGATTATTCCCTGGAAGACCAGTAGTAGTTTCCAATGCACATCTGGAAGCATTCTGTAATCTGTGGACTATCTGAGTGTTGATGAACCACAGAAATTGCATCGGAATTGAATATAACAGTCACCATGCGCACTTTCCTCCAAGGGAGCAGTGTCTCAAACAGTCTACGCTTTGATCGTTCCTTGGAAGACCAGTAGTATTTTCCGATGCACATATGGAGGCATTCTGTAATCTGTGGACTTTCAAAGTGTTGATGATACACAATAATTGCATCTGGATTGAATACCCAGTCACCATGCGCACTTTCCTCCACGGGAGTAATGTCTCGAACAGTCTACAATTTGATCGTTCCCTGGGAGACCAGTAGTAGTTCCGATGCACGTCTCGTGGCATTCTGTAATCTGTGGAGTATCAGAGTGTTGATGAAACACAGAAATAGAATCGGGATTGAATACAACAGACACCATGCGCACTTTCCTCCATGGGAGAAATGTCTCAAACTGTCTACGCTTTGATCGTTCCCTGGAAGACCAGTAGTAGTTTCCGCAGCACATCTGGAGGCATTCTGTAATCTGTGGACTATCAGAGTGTTGATGAAACACAGAAATTGCATCGGGATTGAATACAACAGCCACCATGCGCACTTTCCTCCATGGGGGTAATTCTCAAACAGTCTATGCTTTGATCGTTCCCTGGAAGGCCAGTAGCAGTTTCCGATGCACATCTGGAGGCATTCTGTAATCTGTGTACCTTCAAAGTGTGTATTGAAACACAGAAATTGCCTAGGGATTGAATACAAAAGTCACCATGCGCACTTTCCACCATGGGAGTAATGTCTCAAACAGTCTACGCTTTGATCGTTCCCTGGAAGACCAGTAGTAGTTACCGATGCACATCTGGAGGCATTCTGTAATCTGTGAACTATCTGAGTGTTGATGAAACACAGAAATTGCGTCGGGATTGAATACAACAGTCACCATGCGCCCTTTTCTCCATGGAAGTAATGTCTCAAACAGTCTACGCTTTGATCGTTCCAATGAAGACCAGTAGTAGTTTCCGATGCTCATCTGGAGGCAATCTGTAATCTGTGGACTATCAGAGTGTTGATGGAACACAGAAATGGCATCGGGATTCAATACAACAGTCACCATGCACACTTTCCTCCATGCGAACAGTGTCTCAAACAGTCTACGCTTTGATCGTTCCCTGGAAGACCAGTAGTAGTTTCCGATGCACATCTGGAGGCATTCTGTAATCTGTGGTCTATCAGACTGTTGATGAAACACAGAAATTGCATCGGGATTGACTACAGTAACCAAGTGCACTTTCCTCCGTCTGAGTAATGTCTCAAACAGTCTACGCTTTGATCGTTCCCTGTAAGACCAGTAGTAGTTCCGATGCACATCTGGAGGCATTCTGTAATCAGTGGTCTGTCAGAGTGTTGATGAAACACAGAAATTGCATCGGGATTGAATACAACAGTCACCATGCGCCCTTTCCTCCACGGGAGTAATGTCTCAAACAGTCTACGCTTCGATTGTTCCCTGGGAGACCAGTAATAGTTCCGATGCACGTCTTGTGGCATTCTGTAATCTGTGGACTATCAGAGTGTTGATGAAACACAGAAATTGCATCGGGATTGAATACAATAGCCACCATGCGCACTTTCCTCCATGGGGGTAATTCTCAAACAGTCTATGCTTTGATCGTTCCCTGGAAGGCCAGTAGCAGTTTCCGATGCACATCTGGAGGCATTCTGTAATCTGTGTACCTTCAAAGTGTGTATTGAAACACAGAAATTGCCTCGCGATTGAATACAACAGTCATCATGCGCACTCTCCTCCATGGGAGTAATGTCTCTAACAGCCTACGCTTTGATCATTCCCTGGAAGACCAGTAGTAGTTTCCGATGCACATCTGGAGGCAATCTGTAATCTGTGAACTATCTGAGTGTTGATGAAACACAGAAATTGCGTCGGGATTTAATACAACAGTCACCATGCGCACTTTCCTCCATGGAAGTAATGTCTCAAACAGTCTACGCTTTGATCGTTCCCTCGAAGACCAGTAGTAGTTTCCGATGCCCATGTGGTGGCATTCTGCAATCTGTGGACTATCAGAGTGTTGATGAAACACAGACATTGCATCGGGATTGAATACAACGGTCACCATGCGCACTTTCCTCCATAGGAGTAATGTCTCAAACAGTCTACGCTTTGATCGTTCTCTGGAAGACTAGCAGTAGTTTCCAATGCATATCTGGAGGCATTCTGTAATCTGTGGTCTATCAGACTGTTGATGAAACACAGAAATTGCATCGGGATTGACTACAGTCACCAAGTGCACTTTCCTCCGTCTGAGTAATGTCTCAAACAGTCTACGCTTTGATCGTTCCCTGGAAGACCAGTAGTAGTTCCGATGCACATCTGGAGTCATTCTGTAGTCAGTGGTCTGTCAGAGTGTTGATGAAACACAGAAATTGCATCGGGATTGAATACAACAGTCACCATGCGCACTTTCCTCCACGGGAGGTATGTCTCAAACAGACTACGCTTTGATCGTTCCCTGGAAGACCAGTAGTAGTTTCCGATGCACATCTGGTTTCCCTCTGTAATCTGTGGACTATCAGAGTGTTGATGAAACACAAAAATTGCATCGGAATTGAATACAAAAGGCACCATGCGCACTTTCCTCCATGGATGTAATGTCTCTAACAGTCTACGATTTGATCGTTCCCTGGAAGACCAGTAGTAGTTTCCTATGCACATTTGCAGGCATTCTGTAATCTGTGGACTTGCAGAGTGCTGATGAAACACAGAAATTGCATCGGGACTGAATACAACAGTCACCATTCGCACTTTCCTTTATGGGAGTAATGACTCAAACAGTCTATGTTTTGATCGTTCCCTGGAAGACGAGTAGTAGTTTCCGATGCACATCTGGAGACAATCTGTAATCTGTGGACTAGCAGAGTGTCGATGAAACACAGAAATTTCATCGGGATTGAATACAACAGTCACCATGCGCACTTTCCTCCATGGGAGTAATGTCTCATACAGTCTACGTGTTGATCGTTCCCTGGAAGAGCAGTAGTAGTTTACGATGCACATCTGGCGGCATTCTGTAATCTGTGGACTATCCGACTGTAGATGAAACACAGATATTGCATCGGGATTGAATACAACAGGCACCATGCTCATTTTCCTCCATGGGCGTAATGTCTCAAGCAGTCTATTCTTTGATCGTACCCTGGAAGACGTGAAGTAGTTTCCGATGCACATCTGGAGGCATTCTGCAATCTGTGGACTATCAGACTGTTGATGAAACTGAGAAATTCCATCGGGATTGAATACAACAGTCACCATCCCCACTCTCCTCCATGGGAGTAATTCTCAAACAGGCTACGCTTTGATCGTTCCTTGGAAGACCAGTAGTAGTTTCCGATGCACATCTGGTGGTATTCTGTAATCTGTGGACCTTCAAAGTGTTGATGAATCACAGAAATTGCATCGGGATTGAATACAAGAGTCAACATGCGCACTTTCCTCCATGGGAGTAATGTCTGAAACAGTCTACGCTTTGATCGCTCCCAGGAAGACCAGTAGTAGTTTCCGATGCACATCTGGAGACAATCTGTAATCTGTGGACTATCAGAGTGTTGATGAAACACAGAAATTGCATCGGGATTGAATACAACAGTCCCCACGCGCACTTTCCACCATGGGAGAAATGTCTCTAACAGTCTACGCTTTGATCGTTCCCTGGAAGACCAGTAGTAGTTTCAGATGCACATCTGGAGGCTTTCTGTAATCTGTGGACTATCATAGTGCTGATGAAACACAGAAATTGCATCGGGATTGAATACAACAGTCACCACACGCACTTTCCACCATGGGAGAAATGTCTCTAACAGTCTACGCTTTGATCGTTCCCTGGAAGACCAGTAGTAGTTTCCGATGCACATCTGGAGGCATTCTGTAATCTGTGGACTATCAGAGTATTGATGAAACACAGAAATTGCATCGGGATTAAATTCAACAGTCATCATGCGCACTTTCCTCCATGGCAGTAATGTCTGTAACAGTCTACGCTTTGATCGTTCCCTGGAAGACCAGTAGTAGTTTCCGATGCACATCTGGAGGCAATCTGTAATCTGTGAACTATCTGAGTGTTGATGAAACACAGAAATTGCGTCGGGATTTAATACAACAGTCACCATGCGCACTTTCCTCCATGGAAGTAATGTCTCAAACAGTCTACGCTTTGATCGTTCCCTCGAAGACCAGTAGTAGTTTCCGATGCCCATCTGGTGGCATTCTGCAATCTGTGGACTATCAGAGTGTTGATGAAACACAGAAATTGCATCGGGATTGAATACAACAGTCACCATGCGCACTTTCCTCCATGGGAGTAATGTCTCAAACAGTCTACGCTTTGATCGTTCCCTGGAAGACTAGCAGTAGTTTCCGATACATATCTGGAGGCATTCTGTAATCTGTGGTCTATCAGACTGTTGATGAAACACAGAAATTGCATCGGGATTGACTACAGTCACCAAGTGCACTTTCCTCCGTCTGAGTAATGTCTGAAACAGTCTACGCTTTGATCGTTCCCTGGAAGACCAGTAGTAGTTCCGATGCACATCTGGAGGCATTCTGTAATCAGTGGTCTGTCAGAGTGTTGATGAAACACAGAAATTGCATCGGGATTGAATGGAACAGTCACCATGCGCACTTTCCTCCACGGGAAGTATGTCTCAAACAGACTACGCTTTGATCGTTCCCTGGAAGACCAGTAGTAGTTTCCGATGCACATCTGGTTTCATTCTGTAATCTGTGGACTATCAGAGTGTTGATGAAACACAAAAATTGCATCGGAATTGAATACAACAGGCACCATGCGCACTTTCCTCCATGGAAGTAATGTCTCTAACAGTCTACGATTTGATCGTTCCCTGGAAGACCAGTAGTAGTTTCCTATGCACATTTGCAGGCATTCTGTAATCTGTGGACTATCAGAGTGCTGATGAAACACAGAAATTGCATCGGGACTGAATACAACAGTCACCATTCGCACTTTCCTTTATGGGAGTAATGACTCAAACAGTCTATGTTTTGATCGTTCCCTGGAAGACGAGTAGTAGTTTCCGATGCACATCTGGAGACAATCTGTAATCTGTGGACTATCAGAGTGTCGATGAAACACAGAAATTTCATCGGGATTGAATACAACAGTCACCATGCGCACTTTCCTCCATGGGAGTAATGTCTCATACAGTCTACGTGTTGATCGTTCCCTGGAAGAGCAGTAGTAGTTTACGATGCACATCTGGCGGCATTCTGTAATCTGTGGACTATCCGACTGTAGATGAAACACAGAAATTGCATCGGTATTGAATACAACAGGCACCATGCTAATTTTCCTCCATGGGCGTAATGTCTCAAGCAGTCTATTTTTTGATCGTACCCTGGAAGACGAGAAGTAGTTTCCGATGCATATCTGGAGGCATTCTGCAATCTGTGGACTATCAGACTGTTGATGAAACTGAGAAATTCCATCGGGATTGAATACAACAGTCACCATCCGCACTCTCCTCCATGGGAGTAATTCTCAAACAGGCTACGCTTTGATCGTTCCTTGGAAGACCAGTAGTGGTTTCCGATGCACATCTGGTGGTATTCTGTAATCTGTGGACCTTCAAAGTGTTGATGAATCACAGAAATTGCATCGGGATTGAATACAAGAGTCACCATGCGCACTTTCCTCCATGGGAGTAATGTCTGAAACAGTCTACGCTTTGATCGCTCCCAGGAAGACCAGTAGTAGTTTCCGATGCACATCTGGAGACAATCTGTAATCTGTGGACTATCAGAGTGTTGATGAAACACAGAAATTGCATCGGGATTTAATACAACAGTCCCCACGCGCACTTTCCACCATGGGAGAAATGTCTCTAACAGTCTACGCTTTGATCGTTCCCTGGAAGACCAGTAGTAGTTTCAGATGCACATCTGGAGGCATTCTGTAATCTGTGGACTATCATAGTGCTGATGAAACACAGAAATTGCATCGGGATTGAATACAACAGTCACCACACGCACTTTCCACCATGGGAGAAATGTCTCTAACAGCCTACGCTTTGATCGTTCCCTGGAAGACCAGTAGTAGTTTCCGATGCACATCTGGAGGCATTCTGTAATCTGTGGACTATCAGAGTATTGATGAAACACAGAAATTGCATCGGGATTAAATTCAACAGTCATCATGTGCACGTTCCTCCATGGCAGTAATGTCTGTAACAGTCTACGCTTTGATTGTTCCCTGGAAGACCAGTAGTAGTTACCGATGCACATCTGTAGGCATTGTGTAATCTGTGTACTATCAGAGTGTTGATGAATCATATAAATTGCATCGGGATTAAATACAACAGTCATCATGCGCACTTTCCTCCATGGGAGTAATGTCTCTAACAGTCTACGCTTTGATCATTCCCTGGAAGACCAGTAGTAGTTTCCGATGCCCATCTGGTGGCATTCTGCAATCTGTGGACTATCAGAGTGTTGATGAAACACAGAAATTGCATCGGGATTGAATACAACGGTCACCATGCGCACTTTCCTCCATGGGAGTAATGTCTCAAACAGTCTACGCTTTGATCGTTCCCTGGAAGACCAGCAGTAGTTTCCGATTCACTTCTGGAGGCATTCTGTAATCTGTGGTCTATCAGACTGTTGATGAAACACAGAAATTGCATCGGGATTGACTACAGTCACCAAGTGCACTTTCCTCCGTGGGAGTAATGTCTCAAACAGTCTACGCTTTGATAATTCCCTGGAAGACCAGTAGTAGTTCCGATGCACATCTGGAGGCATTCTGTAATCAGTGGTCTGTCAGAGTGTTGATGAAACACAGAAATTGCATCGGGATTGAATACAACAGTCACCATGCGCACTTTCCTCCATGGGAGTAATGTCTCAAACAGTCTACGCTTTGATCGTTCCCTGGAGACCAGCAGTAGTTTCCGATGCACATCTGGAGGCATTCTGTAATCTGTGGTCTATCAGACTGTTGATGAAACACAGAAATTGCATCGGGATTGAATATAACAGTCAGCATTCGCACTTTCCTCCATTGTAGTAATGTCTCTAACAGTCTACGATTTGATTATTCCCTGGAAGACCAGTAGTAGTTTCCGATGCACATCTGGAAGCATTCTGTAATCTGTGGACTATCTGAGTGTTGATGAACCACAGAAATTGCATCGGAATTGAATATAACAGTCACCATGCGCACTTTCCTCCAAGGGAGCAGTGTCTCAAACAGTCTACGCTTTGATCGTTCCCTGGAAGACCAGTAGTAGTTTCCGATGCACATATGGAGGCATTCTGTAATCTGTGGACGTTCAAAGTGTGTATTGAAACACAGATATTGCCTCGGGATTGAATACAAAAGTCACCATGCGCACTTTCCACCATGGGAGTAATGACTCAAACAGTCTACGCTTTGATCGTTCCCTGGAAGACCAGTAGTAGTTACCGATGCACATCTGGAGGCATTCTGTAATCTGTGACCTATCTGAGTGTTGATGAAACACAGAAATTGCGTCGGGATTGAATACAACAGTCACCATGCGCCCTTTTCTCCATGGAAGTAATGTCTCAAACAGTCTACGCTTTGATCGTTCCCTTGAAGACCAGTAGTAGTTTCCGATGCTCATCTGGAGGCAATCTGTAATCTGTGGACTATCAGAGTGTTGATGGAACACAGAAATGGCATCGGGATTCAATACAACAGTCACCATGCACACTTTCCTCCATGCGAACAGTGTCTCAAACAGTCTACTCTTTGATCGTTCCCTGGAAGACCAGTAGTAGTTTCCGATGCACAACTGGAGGCATTCTGTAATCTGTGAACTATCTGAGTGTTGATGAAACACAGAAATTGCGTCGGGATTTAACACAACAGTCACCATGCGCACTTTCCTCCATGGAAGTAATGTCTCAAACAGTCTACGCTTTGATCGTTCCCTCGAAGACCAGTAGTAGTTTCCGATGCCCATCTGGTGGCATTCTGCAATCTGTGGACTATCAGAGTGTTGATGAAACACAGAAATTGCATCGGGATTGAATACAACGGTCACCATGCGCACTTTCCTCCATGTGAGTAATGTCTCAAACAGTCTACGCTTTGATCGTTCCCTGGAAGACCAGTAGTAGTTCCGATGCACACCTGGAGGCATTCTGTAATCAGTGGTCTGTCAGAGTGTTGATGAAACACAGAAATTGCATCGGGATTGAATACAACAGTCACAATGCGCACTTTCCTCCAAGGGAGGTATGTCTCAAACAGACTACGCTTTGATCGTTCCCTGGAAGACCAGTAGTAGTTTCCGATGCACATCTGGTTTCATTCTGTAATCTGTGGACTATCAGAGTGTTGATGAAACACAAAAATTGCATCGGAATTGAATACAACAGGCACCATGCGCACTTTCCTCCATGGAAGTAATGTCTCTAACAGTCTACGATTTGATCGTTCCCTGAAAGACCAGTAGTAGTTTCCTATGCACATTTGCAGGCATTCTGTAATCTGTGGACTATCAGAGTGCTGATGAAACACAGAAATTGCATCGGGACTGAATACAACAGTCACCATTCGCACTTTCCTTTATGGGAGTAATGACTCAAACAGTCTATGTTTTGATCGTTCCCTGGAAGACGAGTAGTAGTTTCCGATGCACATCTGGAGACAATCTGTAATCTGTGGACTATCAGAGTGTCGATGAAACACAGAAATTTCATCGGGATTGAATACAACAGTCACCATGCGCACTTTCCTCCATGGGAGTAATGTCTCATACAGTCTACGTGTTGATCGTTCCCTGGAAGAGCAGTAGTAGTTCACGATGCACATCTGGCGGCATTCTGTAATCTGTGGACTATCCGACTGTAGATGAAACTGAGAAATTCCATCGGGATTGAATACAACAGTCACCATCCGCACTCTCCTCCATGGGAGTAATTCTCAAACAGGCTACGCTTTGATCGTTCCTTGGAAGACCAGTAGTAGTTTCCGATGCACATCTGGAGGCATTCTGTAATCTGTGGACTATCAGAGTATTGATGAAACACAGAAATTGCATCGGGATTAAATTCAACAGTCATCATGCGCACTTTCCTCCATGGCAGTAATGTCTGTAACAGTCTACGCTTTGATCGTTACCTGGAAGACCAGTAGTAGTTACCGATGCACATCTGTAGGCATTCTGTAATCTGTGTACTATCAGAGTGTTGATGAATCATATAAATTGCATCGGGATTACATACAACAGTCATCATGCGCACTTTCCTCCATGGGAGTAATGTCTCTAACAGTCTACGCTTGGATCATTCCCTGGAACACCAGTAGTAGTTTCCGATGCCCATCTGGTGGCATTCTGCAATCTGTGGACTATCAGAGTGTTAATGAAACACAGAAATTGCATCGGGATTGAATACAACTGTCACCATGCGCACCTTCCTCCGTGGGAGTAATGTCTCAAACAGTCTACGCTTTGATCGTTCCCTGGAAGAACCGTAGTAGTTTCTGATGCAAATCTCGTTGCATTCTGTAATCTGTGGACTATCAGAGTGTTGATGAATCACAGTAATTGCATCGGGATTGAATACAACAGTCACCAAAAACACTTTCCTCTATAATAGTTATGTCTCAAACAGTCTACGCTTTGATCGTTCTCTGGAAGACCAGTAGTAATTTCCGAAGCACATCTGGAGGCAATCTGTAATAAGTGGACTGTCAGAGTGTTGATGAAACACAGAAATTGCATCGAGATTTAATACAACAGTCACCATTCGTACTTTCCTCCACGGGAGGTATGTCTCAAACAGACTACGGTTTGATCGTTCCCTGGAAGACCAGTAGTAGTTTCCGATGCCCATCTGGTGGCATTCTGTAATCTGTGGACTATCAGAGTGTTGATGAAACAAAGATATTGCATCGTGATTGAGTACAGGAGGCACCATGCGCACTTTCCTCCATGGAAGTAATGTCTCTAACAGTCTGCGATTTGATCGTTCCCTGGAAGACCAGTAGTAGTTTCCTATGCACATCTAGATGCATTCTGTAATCTGTGGACTATCAGAGTGCTGATGAAACACAGAAATTGCATCGGGATTGAATACAAGAGTCACCATGAGAACGTTCCTCCATGGGAGTAATGTCTCAAACAGTCTATGCTTTGATCGCTCCCTGGAAGACCAGTAGTAGTTTCCGATGCACATCTGGAGACATTCTGTAATATGTGTACTATCAGAGTGTTGATGAATCATATAAATTGCATCGGGATTAAATACAACAGTCATCATGCGCACTTTCCTCCATGGGAGTAATGTCTCTAACAGTCTACGCTTTGATCATTCCCTGGAAGACCAGTAGTAGTTTCCGATGCCCATCTGGTGGCATTCTGCAATCTGTGGACTATCAGAGTGTTGATGAAACACAGAAATTGCATCGGGATTGAATACAACGGTCACCATGCGCACTTTCCTCCATGGGAGTAATGTCTCAAACAGTCTACGCTTTGATCGTTCCCTGGAAGACCAGCAGTAGTTTCCGATTCACTTCTGGAGGCATTCTGTAATCTGTGGTCTATCAGACTGTTGATGAAACACAGAAATTGCATCGGGATTGACTACAGTCACCAAGTGCACTTTCCTCCATGGGAGTAATGTCTCAAACAGTCTACGCTTTGATAATTCCCTGGAAGACCAGTAGTAGTTCCGATGCACATCTGGAGGCATTCTGTAATCAGTGGTCTGTCAGAGTGTTGATGAAACACAGAAATTGCATCGGGATTGAATACAACAGTCACCACGCGCACTTTCCTCCATGGGAGTAATGTCTCAAACAGTCTACGCTTTGATCGTTCCCTGGAAGACCAGCAGTAGTTTCCGATGCACATCTGGAGGCATTCTGTAATCTGTGGTCTATCAGACTGTTGATGAAACACAGAAATTGCATCGGGATTGAATATAACAGTCAGCATTCGCACTTTCCTCCATTGTAGTAATGTCTCCAACAGTCTACGATTTGATTATTCCCTGGAAGACCAGTAGTAGTTTCCGATGCACATCTGGAAGCATTCTGTAATCTGTGGACTATCTGAGTGTTGATGAACCACAGAAATTGCATCGGAATTGAATATAACAGTCACCATGCGCACTTTCCTCCAAGGGAGCAGTGTCTCAAACAGTCTACGCTTTGATCGTTCCCTGGAAGACCAGTAGTAGTTTCCGATGCACATATGGAGGCATTCTGTAATCTGTGGACGTTCAAAGTGTTGATGAAACACAATAATTGCATCTGGATTGAATACCCAGTCACCATGCGCACTTTCCTAAACGGGAGTAATGTCTCAAACAGTCTACGCTTTGATTGTTTCCTGGGAGACCAGTAATAGTTCCGATGCACGTCTCGTGCCATTCTGTAATCTGTGGACTATCAGAGTGTTGATGAAACACAGAAATTGCATCGGCATTGAATACAACAGCCACCATGCGCACTTTCCTCCATGGGGGTAATTCTCAAACAGTCTATGCTTTGATCGTTCCCTGGAAGGCCAGTAGCAGTTTCCGATGCACATCTGGAGGCATTCTGTAATCTGTGTACCTTCAAAGTGTGTATTGAAACACAGAAATTGCCTCGGGATTGAATACAAAAGTCACCATGCGCATTTCCACCATGGGAGTATTGTCTCAAACAGTCTACGCTTTGATCGTTCCCTGGAAGACCAGTAGTAGTTACCGATGCACATCTGGAGGCATTCTGTAATCTGTGACCTATCTGAGTGTTGATGAAACACAGAAAATGCGTCGGGATTGAATACAACAGTCACCATGCGCCCTTTTCTCCATGGAAGTAATGTCTCAAACAGTCTACGCTTTGATCGTTCCCTTGAAGACCAGTAGTAGTTTCCGATGCTCATCTGGAGGCAATCTGTAATCTGTGGACTATCAGAGTGTTGATGGAACACAGAAATTGAATCGGGATTGACTACAGTCACCAAGTGCACTTTCCTCCTTGGGAGTAATGTCTCAAACAGTCTACGCTTTGATAATTCCCTGGAAGACCAGTAGTAGTTCCGATGCCCATCTGGTGGCATTCTGCAATCTGTGGAGTATCAGAGTGTTGATGAAACACAGAAATTGCATCGGGATTGAATACAACTGTCACCATGCGCACCTTCCTCCGTGGGAGTAATGTCTCAAACAGTCTACGCTTTGATCGTTCCCTGGAAGACCAGTAGTAGCTTCCGATGCAAATCTCGTTGCATTCTGTAATCTGTGGACTATCAGAGTGTTGATGATTCACAGTAATTGCATCGGGATTGAATACAACAGTCACCAAAAGCACTTTCCTCTATAAAAGTTATGTCTCAAACAGTCTACGCTTTGATCGTTCTCTGGAAGACCAGTAGTAATTTCCGAAGCACATCTGGAGGCAATCTGTAATAAGTGGACTGTCAGAGTGTTGATGAAACACAGAAATTGCATCGGGATTTAATACAACAGTCACCATTCGTACTTTCCTCCACGGGAGGTATGTCTCAAACAGACTACGCTTTGATCGTTCCCTGGAAGACCAGTAGTAGTTTCCGATGCCCATCTGGTGGCATTCTGTAATCTGTGGTCTATCAGAGTGTTGATGAAACAAAGATATTGCATCGTGATTGAGTACAGGAGGCACCATGCGCACTTTCCTCCATGGAAGTAATGTCTCTAACAGTCTACGATTTGATCGTTCCCTGGAAGACCAGTAGTAGTTTCCTATGCACATCTGGATGCATTCTGTAATCTGTGGACTATCAGAGTGCTGATGAAACACAGAAATTGCATCGGGATTGAACACAAGAGTCACCATGAGAACGTTCCTCCATGGGAGTAATGTCTCAAACAGTCTATGCTTTGATCGCTCCCTGGAATATCAGTAGTAGTTTCCGATGCTCATCTTGAGGCATTCTGTAATCTGTGGACTATCAGAGTGTTAATGAAACACAGATATTGCATCGGGACCGAATACAACAGTCACCATGCGCACATTCCTTTATGGGAGTAATGTCTCAAACAGTCTATGCTTTAATCGTTCCCTGGAAGACCAGTAGTAGTTTCCGATGCACATCTGGAGACATTCTGTAATCTGTGGACTATCAGAGTGTTGATGAAACACAGACATTGCATCGGGATTGAATACAACAATCACCATGCGCACTTTCCTCCTAGGGAGTATTGTCTCAGACAGTCTACGCTTTAATCGTTCCCATGAAGACCAGTAGTAGTTTCAGATACTCATCTGGAGGCATTCTGTAATCTGTGGACTATCAGAGTGTTGATGAAACTCAGAAAATGCATCGGGATTGTGTAAAACAGTCACCATGTGCACTTTCCTCCATGTGAGTAATTCTAATACAGGCTACGCTTTGATCGTTCCCTGGAAGACCAGTAGTAGTTTCCGATGCACATCTGGAGGCATTCTGCAATCTGTGGACTCTCAGACTGTTGATGAAACACAGAAATTGCATCAGGATTGAATACAAAAGTCACCATTCGCACTTTCCTCCATGTGAGTATTGTCTCAAACAGTCTATTTTTTGATCGTTCCCTGGAAGACCAGTAGTAGTTTCCGATGCACATCTGGAGGCATTCTGTAATCTGTGGACTATCAGAGTTCTGATGAAACACAGAAATTGCATCGCGATTGAATACAACGGTCCCCACGCGCACTTTCCACCATGGGAGAAATGTCTCTAACAGTCTACGCTTTGATCATTCCCTGTAAGACCAGCAGTAGTTTCCGATGCACATCTGGAGGCATTCTGTAATCTGTGGTCTATCAGACTGTTGATGAAACACAGAAATTGCATCGGGATTGAATATAACAGTCAGCATTCGCACTTTCCTCAATTGTAGTAATGTCTCTAACAGTCTACGATTTGATTATTCCCTGGAAGACCAGTAGTAGTTTCCGATGCACATCTGGAAATATTCTGTAATCTGTGGACTATCTGAGTGTTGATGAACCACAGAAATTGCATCGGAATTGAATATAACAGTCACCATGCGCACTTTCCTCCAAGGGAGCAGTGTCTCAAACAGTCTACGCTTTGATCGTTCCAAGGAAGACCAGTAGTAGTTTCCGATGCACATATGGAGGCATTCTGTAATCTGTGGACGTTCAAAGTGTTGATGAAACACAACAATTGCATCTGGATTGAATACCCAGTCGACATGCGCAATTTCCTCCACGGGAGTAATGTCTCAAACAGTCTACGCTTTGATTGTTCCCTGGGAGACCAGTAATAGTTCCGATGCACGTCTCGTGCCATTCTGTAATCTGTGGACTATCAGAGTGTTGATGAAACACAGAAATTGCATCGGCATTGAATACAACAGCCACCATGCGCACTTTCCACCATGGGGGTAATTCTCAAACAGTCTATGCTTTGATCGTTCCCTGGAAGGCCAGTAGCAGTTTCCGATGCACATCTGGAGGCATTCTGTAATCTGTGTACCTTCAAAGTGTGTATTGAAACACAGAAATTGCCTCGGGATTGAATACAAAAGTCACCATGCGCACTTTCCACCATGGGAGTAATGTCTCAAACAGTCTACGCTTTGTTCGTTCCCTGGAAGACCAGTAGTAGTTACCGATGCACATCTGGAGGCATTCTGTAATCTGTGACCTATCTGAGTGTTGATGAAACACAGAAATTGCGTCGGGATTGAATACAACAGTCACCATGCGCCCTTTTCTCCATGGAAGTAATGTCTCAAACGGTCTACGCTTTGATCGCTCCCTTGAAGACCAGTAGTAGTTTCCGATGCTCATCTGGAGGCAATCTGTAATCTGTGGACTATCAGAGTGTTGATGGAACACAGAAATGGCATCGGGATTCAATACAACAGTCACCATGCACACTTTCCTCCATGCGAACAGTGTCTCAAACAGTCTACTCTTTGATCGTTCCCTGGAAGACCAGTAGTAGTTTCCGATGCACAACTGGAGGCATTCTGTAATCTGTGGACTATCAGAGTGTTGATGAATCACATAAATTGCATCGGGATTAAATACAACAGTCATCATGCGCACTCTCCTCCATGGGAGTAATGTCTCTAACAGCCTACGCTTTGATCTTTCCCTGGAAGACCAGTAGTAGTTTCCGATGCACATCTGGAGGCATTCTGTAATCTGTGAACTATCTGAGTGTTGATGAAACACAGAAATTGCGTCGGGATTTAATACAACAGTCACCATGCGCACTTTCCTCCATGGGAGTAATGTCTCAAACAGTCTACGCTTTGATCGTTCCCTGTAAGACCAGCAGTAGTTTCCGATGCACATCTGGAGGCATTCTGTAATCTGTGGTCTATCAGACTGTTGATGAAACACAGAAATTGCATCGGGATTGAATATAACAGTCAGCATTCGCACTTTCCTCCATTGTAGTGATGTCTCTAACAGTCTACGATTTGATTATTCCCTGGAAGACCAGTAGTAGTTTCCGATGCACATCTGGAAATATTCTGTAATCTGTGGACTATCTGAGTGTTGATGAACCACAGAAATTGCATCGGAATTGAATATAACAGTCACCATGCGCACTTTCCTCCAAGGGAGCAGTGTCTCTAACAGTCTACGCTTTGATCGTTCCCTGGAAGACCAGTAGTAGTTTCCGATGCACATATGGAGGCATTCTGTAATCTGTGGACGTTCAAAGTGTTGATGAAACACAATAATTGCATCTGGATTGAATACCCAGTCACCATGCGCACTTTCCTCCACGGGAGTAATGTCTCAAACAGTCTACGCTTTGATTGTTCCCTGGGAGACCAGTAATAGTTCCGATGCACGTCTCGTGCCATTCTGTAATCTGTGGACTATCAGAGTGTTGATGAAACACAGAAATTGCATCGGCATTGAATACAACAGCCACCATGCGCCCTTTTCTCCATGGAAGTAATGTCTCAAACAGTCTACGCTTTGATCGCTCCCTTGAAGACCAGTAGTAGTTTCCGATGCTCATCTGGAGGCAATCTGTAATCTGTGGACTATCAGAGTGTTGATGGAACACAGAAATGGCATCGCGATTCAATACAACAGTCACCATGCACACTTTCCTCCATGCGAACAGTGTCTCAAACAGTCTACTCTTTGATCGTTCCCTGGAAGACCAGTAGTAGTTTCCGATGCACAACTGGAGGCATTCTGTAATCTGTGGACTATCAGAGTGTTGATGAATCACATAAATTGCATCGGGATTAAATACAACAGTCATCATGCGCACTCTCCTCCATGGGAGTAATGTCTCTAACAGCCTACGCTTTGATCTTTCCCTGGAAGACCAGTAGTAGTTTCCGATGCACATCTCGTTGCATTCTGTAATCTGTGGACTATCAGAGTGTTGATGATTCACAGTAATTGCATCGGGATTGAATACAACAGTCACCAAAAGCACTTTCCTCTATAAAAGTTATGTCTCAAACAGTCTACGCTTTGATCGTTCTCTGGAAGACCAGTAGTAATTTCCGAAGCACATCTGGAGGCAATCTGTAATAAGTGGACTGTCAGAGTGTTGATGAAACACAGAAATTGCATCGGGATTTAATACAACAGTCACCATTCGTACTTTCCTCCACGGGAGGTATGTCTCAAACAGACTACGCTTTGATCGTTCCCTGGAAGACCAGTAGTAGTTTCCGATGCCCATCTGGTGGCATTCTGTAATCTGTGGACTATCAGAGTGTTGATGAAACAAAGATATTGCATCGTGATTGAGTACAGGAGGCACCATGCGCACTTTCCTCCATGGAAGTAATGTCTCTAACAGTCTACGATTTGATCGTTCCCTGGAAGACCAGTAGTAGTTTCCTATGCACATCTGGATGCATTCTGTAATCTGTGGACTATCAGAGTGCTGATGAAACACAGAAATTGCATCGGGATTGAATACAAGAGTCACCATGAGAACGTTCCTCCATGGGAGTAATGTCTCAAACAGTCTATGCTTTGATCGCTCCCTGGAATATCAGTAGTAGTTTCCGATGCTCATCTTGAGGCATTCTGTAATCTGTGGACTATCAGAGTGTTAATGAAACACAGATATTGCATCGGGACCGAATACAACAGTCACCATGCGCACATTCCTTTATGGGAGTAATGTCTCAAACAGTCTATGCTTTAATCGTTCCCTGGAAGACCAGTAGTAGTTTCCGATGCACATCTGGAGACATTCTGTAATCTGTGGACTATCAGAGTGTTGATGAAACACAGACATTGCATCGGGATTGAATACAACAATCACCATGCGCACTTTCCTCCTAGGGAGTATTGTCTCAGACAGTCTACGCTTTAATCGTTCCCATGAAGACCAGTAGTAGTTTCAGATACTCATCTGGAGGCATTCTGTAATCTGTGGACTATCAGAGTGTTGATGAAACTCAGAAAATGCATCGGGATTGTGTAAAACAGTCACCATGTGCACTTTCCTCCATGTGAGTAATTCTAATACAGGCTACGCTTTGATCGTTCCCTGGAAGACCAGTAGTAGTTTCCGATGCACATCTGGAGGCATTCTGCAATCTGTGGACTCTCAGACTGTTGATGAAACACAGAAATTGCATCAGGATTGAATACAAAAGTCACCATTCGCACTTTCCTCCATGTGAGTATTGTCTCAAACAGTCTATTTTTTGATCGTTCCCTGGAAGACCAGTAGTAGTTTCCGATGCACATCTGGAGGCATTCTGTAATCTGTGGACTATCAGAGTTCTGATGAAACACAGAAATTGCATCGCGATTGAATACAACGGTCCCCACGCGCACTTTCCACCATGGGAGAAATGTCTCTAACAGTCTACGCTTTGATCGTTCCCTGTAAGACCAGCAGTAGTTTCCGATGCACATCTGGAGGCATTCTGTAATCTGTGGTCTATCAGACTGTTGATGAAACACAGAAATTGCATCGGGATTGAATATAACAGTCAGCATTCGCACTTTCCTCAATTGTAGTAATGTCTCTAACAGTCTACGATTTGATTATTCCCTGGAAGACCAGTAGTAGTTTCCGATGCACATCTGGAAATATTCTGTAATCTGTGGACTATCTGAGTGTTGATGAACCACAGAAATTGCATCGGAATTGAATATAACAGTCACCATGCGCACTTTCCTCCAAGGGAGCAGTGTCTCAAACAGTCTACGCTTTGATCGTTCCAAGGAAGACCAGTAGTAGTTTCCGATGCACATATGGAGGCATTCTGTAATCTGTGGACGTTCAAAGTGTTGATGAAACACAACAATTGCATCTGGATTGAATACCCAGTCGACATGCGCAATTTCCTCCACGGGAGTAATGTCTCAAACAGTCTACGCTTTGATTGTTCCCTGGGAGACCAGTAATAGTTCCGATGCACGTCTCGTGCCATTCTGTAATCTGTGGACTATCAGAGTGTTGATGAAACACAGAAATTGCATCGGCATTGAATACAACAGCCACCATGCGCACTTTCCTCCATGGGGGTAATTCTCAAACAGTCTATGCTTTGATCGTTCCCTGGAAGGCCAGTAGCAGTTTCCGATGCACATCTGGAGGCATTCTGTAATCTGTGTACCTTCAAAGTGTGTATTGAAACACAGAAATTGCCTCGGGATTGAATACAAAAGTCACCATGCGCACTTTCCACCATGGGAGTAATGTCTCAAACAGTCTACGCTTTGTTCGTTCCCTGGAAGACCAGTAGTAGTTACCGATGCACATCTGGAGGCATTCTGTAATCTGTGACCTATCTGAGTGTTGATGAAACACAGAAATTGCGTCGGGATTGAATACAACAGTCACCATGCGCCCTTTTCTCCATGGAAGTAATGTCTCAAACAGTCTACGCTTTGATCGCTCCCTTGAAGACCAGTAGTAGTTTCCGATGCTCATCTGGAGGCAATCTGTAATCTGTGGACTATCAGAGTGTTGATGGAACACAGAAATGGCATCGGGATTCAATACAACAGTCACCATGCACACTTTCCTCCATGCGAACAGTGTCTCAAACAGTCTACTCTTTGATCGTTCCCTGGAAGACCAGTAGTAGTTTCCGATGCACAACTGGAGGCATTCTGTAATCTGTGGACTATCAGAGTGTTGATGAATCACATAAATTGCATCGGGATTAAATACAACAGTCATCATGCGCACTCTCCTCCATGGGAGTAATGTCTCTAACAGCCTACGCTTTGATCTTTCCCTGGAAGACCAGTAGTAGTTTCCGATGCACATCTGGAGGCATTCTGTAATCTGTGAACTATCTGAGTGTTGATGAAACACAGAAATTGCGTCGGGATTTAATACAACAGTCACCATGCGCACTTTCCTCCATGGGAGTAATGTCTCAAACAGTCTACGCTTTGATCGTTCCCTGTAAGACCAGCAGTAGTTTCCGATGCACATCTGGAGGCATTCTGTAATCTGTGGTCTATCAGACTGTTGATGAAACACAGAAATTGCATCGGGATTGAATATAACAGTCAGCATTCGCACTTTCCTCCATTGTAGTGATGTCTCTAACAGTCTACGATTTGATTATTCCCTGGAAGACCAGTAGTAGTTTCCGATGCACATCTGGAAATATTCTGTAATCTGTGGACTATCTGAGTGTTGATGAACCACAGAAATTGCATCGGAATTGAATATAACAGTCACCATGCGCACTTTCCTCCAAGGGAGCAGTGTCTCTAACAGTCTACGCTTTGATCGTTCCCTGGAAGACCAGTAGTAGTTTCCGATGCACATATGGAGGCATTCTGTAATCTGTGGACGTTCAAAGTGTTGATGAAACACAATAATTGCATCTGGATTGAATACCCAGTCACCATGCGCACTTTCCTCCACGGGAGTAATGTCTCAAACAGTCTACGCTTTGATTGTTCCCTGGGAGACCAGTAATAGTTCCGATGCACGTCTCGTGCCATTCTGTAATCTGTGGACTATCAGAGTGTTGATGAAACACAGAAATTGCATCGGCATTGAATACAACAGCCACCATGCGCACTTTCCTCCATGGGGGTAATTCTCAAACAGTCTATGCTTTGATCGTTCCCTGGAAGGCCAGTAGCAGTTTCCGATGCACATCTGGAGGCATTCTGTAATCTGTGTACCTTCATAGTGTGTATTGAAACACAGAAATTGCCTCGGGATTGAATACAAAAGTCACCATGCGCACTTTCCACCATGGGAGTAATGTCTCAAACAGTCTACGCTTTGATCGTTCCCTGGAAGACCAGTAGTAGTTACCGATGCACATCTGGAGGCATTCTGTAATCTGTGACCTATCTGAGTGTTGATGAAACACAGAAATTGCGTCGGGATTGAATACAACAGTCACCATGCGCCCTTTTCTCCATGGAAGTAATGTCTCAAACAGTCTACGCTTTGATCGCTCCCTTGAAGACCAGTAGTAGTTTCCGATGCTCATCTGGAGGCAATCTGTAATCTGTGGACTATCAGAGTGTTGATGGAACACAGAAATGGCATCGCGATTCAATACAACAGTCACCATGCACACTTTCCTCCATGCGAACAGTGTCTCAAACAGTCTACTCTTTGATCGTTCCCTGGAAGACCAGTAGTAGTTTCCGATGCACAACTGGAGGCATTCTGTAATCTGTGGACTATCAGAGTGTTGATGAATCACATAAATTGCATCGGGATTAAATACAACAGTCATCATGCGCACTCTCCTCCATGGGAGTAATGTCTCTAACAGCCTACGCTTTGATCTTTCCCTGGAAGACCAGTAGTAGTTTCCGATGCACATCTGGAGGCATTCTGTAATCTGTGAACTATCTGAGTGTTGATGAAACACAGAAATTGCGTCGGGATTTAATACAACAGTCACCATGCGCACTTTCCTCCATGGGAGTAATGTCTCAAACAGTCTACGCTTTGATCGTTCCCTGTAAGACCAGCAGTAGTTTCCGATGCACATCTGGAGGCATTCTGTAATCTGTGGTCTATCAGACTGTTGATGAAACACAGAAATTGCATCGGGATTGAATATAACAGTCAGCATTCGCACTTTCCTCCATTGTAGTGATGTCTCTAACAGTCTACGATTTGATTATTCCCTGGAAGACCAGTAGTAGTTTCCGATGCACATCTGGAAATATTCTGTAATCTGTGGACTATCTGAGTGTTGATGAACCACAGAAATTGCATCGGAATTGAATATAACAGTCACCATGCGCACTTTCCTCCAAGGGAGCAGTGTCTCTAACAGTCTACGCTTTGATCGTTCCCTGGAAGACCAGTAGTAGTTTCCGATGCACATATGGAGGCATTCTGTAATCTGTGGACGTTCAAAGTGTTGATGAAACACAATAATTGCATCTGGATTGAATACCCAGTCACCATGCGCACTTTCCTCCACGGGAGTAATGTCTCAAACAGTCTACGCTTTGATTGTTCCCTGGGAGACCAGTAATAGTTCCGATGCACGTCTCGTGCCATTCTGTAATCTGTGGACTATCAGAGTGTTGATGAAACACAGAAATTGCATCGGCATTGAATACAACAGCCACCATGCGCACTTTCCTCCATGGGGGTAATTCTCAAACAGTCTATGCTTTGATCGTTCCCTGGAAGGCCAGTAGCAGTTTCCGATGCACATCTGGAGGCATTCTGTAATCTGTGTACCTTCATAGTGTGTATTGAAACACAGAAATTGCCTCGGGATTGAATACAAAAGTCACCATGCGCACTTTCCACCATGGGAGTAATGTCTCAAACAGTCTACGCTTTGATCGTTCCCTGGAAGACCAGTAGTAGTTACCGATGCACATCTGGAGGCATTCTGTAATCTGTGACCTATCTGAGTGTTGATGAAACACAGAAATTGCGTCGGGATTGAATACAACAGTCACCATGCGCCCTTTTCTCCATGGAAGTAATGTCTCAAACAGTCTACGCTTTGATCGCTCCCTTGAAGACCAGTAGTAGTTTCCGATGCTCATCTGGAGGCAATCTGTAATCTGTGGACTATCAGAGTGTTGATGGAACACAGAAATGGCATCGCGATTCAATACAACAGTCACCATGCACACTTTCCTCCATGCGAACAGTGTCTCAAACAGTCTACTCTTTGATCGTTCCCTGGAAGACCAGTAGTAGTTTCCGATGCACAACTGGAGGCATTCTGTAATCTGTGGACTATCAGAGTGTTGATGAATCACATAAATTGCATCGGGATTAAATACAACAGTCATCATGCGCACTCTCCTCCATGGGAGTAATGTCTCTAACAGCCTACGCTTTGATCTTTCCCTGTAAGACCAGTAGTAGTTTCCGATGCACATCTGGAGGCATTCTGTAATCTGTGAACTATCTGAGTGTTGATGAAACACAGAAATTGCGTCGGGATTTAATATAACAGTCACCATGCGCACTTTCCTCCATGGAAGTAATGTCTCAAACAGTCTATGCTTTGATCGTTCCCTCGAAGACCAGTAGTAGTTTTCGATGCCCATCTGGTGGCATTCTGCAATCTGTGGACTATCAGAGTGTTGATGAAACACAGAAATTGCATCGGGATTGAATACAACGGTCACCATGCGCACTTTCCTCCATGGGAGTAATGTCTCAAACAGTCTACGCTTTGATCGTTCCCTGGAAGACCAGTAGTAGTTCCGATGCACATCTGGAGGCATTCTGTAATCAGTGGTCTGTCAGAGTGTTGATGAAACACAGAAATTGCATCGGGATTGAATACAACAGTCACAATGCGCACTTTCCTCCAAGTGAGGTATGTCTCAAACAGACTACGCTTTGATCGTTCCCTGGAAGACCAGTAGTAGTTTCCGATGCACATCTGGTTTCATTCTGTAATCTGTGGACTGTCAGAGTGTTGATGAAACACAAAAATTGCATCGGAATTGAATACAACAGGCACCATGCGCACTTTCCTCCATGGAAGTAATGTCCATAACAGTCTACGATTTGATCGTTCCCTGGAAGACCAGTAGTAGTTTCCTATACACATTTGCAGGCATTCTGTAATCTGTGGACTATCAGAGTGCTGATGAAACACAGAAATTGCATCGGGACTGAATACAACAGTCACCATTCGCACTTTCCTTTATGGGAGTAATGACTCAAACAGTCTATGTTTTGATCGGTTCCTGGAAGACGAGTAGTAGTTTCCGATCCACATCTGGAGACAATCTGTAATCTGTGGACTATCAGAGTGTCGATGAAACACAGAAATTTCATCGGGATTGAATACAACAGTCACCATGCGCACTTTCCTCCATGGGAGTAATGTCTCATACAGTCTACGTGTTGATCGTTCCCTGGAAGAGCAGTAGTAGTTTACGATGCACATCTGGCGGCATTCTGTAATCTGTGGACTATCCGACTGTAGATGAAACTGAGAAATTCCATCGGGATTGAATACAACAGTCACCATCCGCACTCTCCTCCATGGGAGTAATTCTCAAACAGGCTACGCTTTGATCGTTCCTTGGAAGACCAGTAGTCGTTTCCGATGCACATCTGGAGGCATTCTGTAATCTGTGGACTATCAGAGTATTGATGAAACACAGAAATTGCATCGGGATTACATACAACAGTCATCATGCGCACTTTCCTCCATGGGAGTAATGTCTCTAACAGTCTACGCTTTGATCATTCCCTGGAAGACCAGTAGTAGTTTCCGATGCCCATCTGGTGGCATTCTGCAATCTGTGGACTATCAGAGTGTTGATGAAACACAGAAATTGCATCGGGATTGAATACAACGGTCACCATGCGCACTTTCCTCCATGGGAGTAATGTCTCAAACAGTCTACGCTTTGATGGTTCCCTGGAAGACCAGCAGTAGTTTCCGATTCACTTCTGGAGGCATTCTGTAATCTGTGGTCTATCAGACTGTTGATGAAACACAGAAATTGCATCGGGATTGACTACAGTCACCAAGTGCACTTTCCTCCGTGGGAGTAATGTCTCAAACAGTCTACGCTTTGATAATTCCCTGGAAGACCAGTAGTAGTTCCGATGCCCATCTGGTGGCATTCTGCAATCTGTGGAGTATCAGAGTGTTGATGAAACACAGAAATTGCATCGGGATTGAATACAACTGTCACCATGCGCACCTTCCTCCGTGGGAGTAATGTCTCAAACAGTCTACGCTTTGATCGTTCCCTGGAAGACCAGTAGTAGTTTCCGATGCAAATCTCGTTGCATTCTGTAATCTGTGGACTATCAGAGTGTTGATGAGTCACAGTAATTGCATCGGGATTGAATACAACAGTCACCAAAAGCACTTTCCTCTATAAAAGTTATGTCTCAAACAGTCTACGCTTTGATCGTTCTCTGGAAGACCAGTAGTAATTTCCGAAGCACATCTGGAGGCAATCTGTAATAAGTGGACTGTCAGAGTGTTGATGAAACACAGTAATTGCATCGGGATTTAATACAACAGTCACCATTCGTACTTTCCTCCACGGGAGGTATGTCTCAAACAGACTACGCTTTGATCGTTCCCTGGAAGACCAGTAGTAGTTTCCGATGCCCATCTCGTGGCATTCTGTAATCTGTGGACTATCAGAGTGTTGATGAATCAAAGATATTGCGTCGTGATTGAGTACAGGATGCACCATGCGCACTTTCCTCCATGGAAGTAATGTCTCTAACAGTCTACGATTTGATCGTTCCCTGGAAGACCAGTAGTAGTTTCCTATGCACATCTGGATGCATTCTGTAATCTGTGGACTATCAGAGTGCTGATGAAACACAGAAATTGCATCGGGATTGAATACAAGAGTCACCATGAGAACGTTCCTCCATGGGAGTAATGTCTCAAACAGTCTATGCTTTGATCGCTCAATGGAATATCAGTAGTAGTTTCCGATGCTCATCTTGAGGCATTCTGTAATCTGTGGACTATCAGAGTGTTAATGAAACACAGATATTGCATCGGGACCGAATACATCAGTCACCATGCGCACATTCCTTTATGGGAGTAATGTCTCAAACAGTCTATGCTTTAATCGTTCCCTGGAAGACCAGTAGTAGTTTCCGATGCACATCTGGAGACATTCTGCAATCTGTGGACTATCAGAGTGTTGATGAAACACAGAAATTGCATCGGGATTGAATACAACAATCACCATGCGCACTTTCCTCCTAGGGAGTATTGTCTCAGACAGTCTACGCTTTAATCGTTCCCAGGAAGACCAGTAGTAGTTTCAGATACTCATCTGGAGGCATTCTGTAATCTGTGGACTATCAGAGTGTTGATGAAACTCAGAAAATGCATCGGGATTGTGTAAAACTGTCACCATTTGCACTTTCCTCCATGTGAGTAATTCTAATACAGGCTACGCTTTGATCGTTCCCTGGAAGACCAGTAGTAGTTTCCGATGCACATCTGGAGGCATTCTGCAATCTGTGGACTCTCAGACTGTTGATGAAACACAGAAATTGCATCAGGATTGAATACAAAAGTCACCATTCGCACTTTCCTCCATGTGAGTATTGTCACAAACAGTCTATTTTTTGATCGTTCCCTGGAAGACCAGTAGTAGTTTCCGATGCACATCTGGAGGCATTCTGTAATCTGTGGACTATCAGAGTTCTGATGAAACACAGAAATTGCATCGGGATTGAATACAACGGTCCCCACGCGTACTTTCCACCATGGGAGAAATGTCTCTAACAGTCTACGCTTTGATCGTTCCCTGGAAGACCAGTAGTAGTTTCCGATGCTCATCTGGAGGCATTCTGTAATCTGTGGACTATCAGAGTATTGATGAAACACAGAAATTGCATCGGGATTAAATTCAACAGTCATCATGCGCACTTTCCTCCATGGCAGTAATGTCTGTAACTGTCTACGCTTTGATCGTTCCCTGGAAGACCAGTAGTAGTTACCGATGCACATCTGTAGGCATTCTGTAATCTGTGTACTATCAGAGTGTTGATGAATCAAATAAATTGCATCGGGATTAAATACAACAGTCATCATGCGCACTTTCCTCCATGGGAGTAATGTCTCTAACAGTCTACGCTTTGATCATTCCCTGGAAGACCAGTAGTAGTTTCCGATGCCCATCTGGTGGCATTCTGCAATTTGTGGACGATCAGAGTGTTGATGAAACACTGAAATTGCATCGGGATTGAATACAACGGTCACCATGCGCACTTTCCTCCATGGGAGTAATGTCTCAAACAGTCTACGCTTTGATCGTTCCCTGGAAGACCAGCAGTAGTTTCCGATTCACTTCTGGAGGCATTCTGTAATCTGTGGTCTATCAGACTGTTCATGAAACGCAGAAATTGCATCGGGATTGACTACAGTCACCAAGTGCACTTTCCTCCATGGGGGTAATGTCTCAAACAGTCTACGCTTTGATCATTCCCTGGAAGACCAGTAGTAGTTCCGATGCACATCTGGAGGCATTCTGTAATCAGTGGTTTGTCAGAGTGTTGATGAAACACAGAAATTGCATCGGGATTGAATACAACAGTCACCATAAGCACTTTCCTCCATGGGAGTAATGTCTCAAACAGTCTACGCTTTGATCGTTCCCTGGAAGACCAGCAGTAGTTTCCGATGCACATCTGGAGGCATTCTGTAATCTTTGGTCTATCAGACTGTTGATGAAACACAGAAATTGCAACGGGATTGAATATAACAGACAGCATTCGCACTTTCCTCCATTGTAGTAATGTCTCTAACAGTCTACGATTTGATTATTCCCTGGAAGACCAGTAGTAGTTTCCGATGCACATCTGGAAGTATTCTGTAATCTGTGGACTATCTGAGTGTTGATGAACCACAGAAATTGCATCGGAATTGAATATAAGAGTCACCATGCGCACTTTCCTCCAAGGGAGCAGTGTCTCAAACAGTCTACGCTTTGATCGTTCCCTGGAAGACCAGTAGTAGTTTCCGATGCACATATGGAGGCATTCTGTAATCTGTGGACGTTCAAAGTGTTGATGAAACACAATAATTGCATCTGGATTGAATACTTAGTCACCATGCGCACTTTCCTCCACGGGAGTAATGTCTCAAACAGTCTACGCTTTGATTGCTCCCTGGGAGACCAGTAATAGTTCCGATGCACGTCTCGTGCCATTCTGTAATCTGTGGACTATCAGAGTGTTGATGAAACACAGAAATTGCATCGGCATTGAATACAACAGCAACCATGCGCACTTTCCTCCATGGGGGTAATTCTCAAACAGTCTATGCTTTGATCGTTCCCTGGAAGGCCAGTAGCAGTTTCCGATGCACATCTGGAGGCATTCTGTAATCTGTGTACCTTCAAAGTGTGTATTGAAACACAGAAATTGCCTCGGGATTGAATACAAAAGTCACCATGCGCACTTTCCACCATGGGAGTAATGTCTCAAACAGTCTACGCTTTGATCGTTCCCTGGAAGACCAGTAGTAGTTACCGATGCACATCTGGAGGCATTCTGTAATCTGTGACCTATCTGAGTGTTGATGAAACACAGAAATTGCGTCAGGATTGAATACAACAGTCACCATGCGCCGTTTTCTCCATGGAAGTAATGTCTCAAACAGTCTACGCTTTGATCGTTCCCTTGAAGACCAGTAGTAGTTTCCGATGCTCATATGGAGGCAGTCTGTAATCTGTGGACTATCAGAGTGTTGATGGAACACAGAAATGGCATCGGGATTCAATACAACAGTCACCATGCACACTTTCCTCAATGCGAACAGTGTCTCAAACAGTCTACTCTTTGATCGTTCCCTGGAAGACCAGTAGTAGTTTCCGATGCACAACTGGAGGCATTCTGTAATCTGTGGACTATCAGAGTGTTGATGAATCACATAAATTGCATCGGGACTGAATACAACAGTCACCATTCGCACTTTCCTTTATGGGAGTAATGACTCAAACAGTCTATGTTTTGATCGTTCCCTGGAAGACGAGTAGTAGTTTCCGATGCACATCTGGAGACAATCTGTAATCTGTGGACTATCAGAGTGTCGATGAAACACAGAAATTTCATCGGGATTGAATACAACAGTCACCATGCGCACTTTCCTCCATGGGAGTAATGTCTCATACAGTCTACGTGTTGATCGTTCCCTGGAAGAGCAGTAGTAGTTTACGATGCACATCTGGCGGCATTCTGTAATCTGTGGACTATCCGAATGTAGATGAAACTGAGAAATTCCATCGGGATTGAATACAACAGTCACCATCCGCACTCTCCTCCATGGGAGTAATTCTCAAACAGGCTACGCTTTGATCGTTCCTTGGAAGACCCGTAGTAGTTTCCGATGCACATCTGGAGGCATTCTGTAATCTGTGGACTATCAGAGTATTGATGAAACACAGAAATTGCATCGGGATTAAATTCAACAGTCATCATGCGCACTTTCCTCCATGGCAGTAATGTCTGTAACAGTCTACGCTTTGATCGTTCCCTGGAAGACCAGTAGTAGTTACCGATGCACATCTGTAGGCATTCTGTAATCTGTGTACTATCAGAGTGTTGATGAATCATATAAATTGCATCGGGATTACATACAACAGTCATCATGCGCACTTTCCTCCATGGGAGTAATGTCTCTAACAGTCTACGCTTTGATCATTCCCTGGAAGACCAGTAGTAGTTTCCGATGCCCATCTGGTGGCATTCTGCAATCTGTGGACTATCAGAGTGTTGATGAAACACAGAAATTGCATCGGGATTGAATACAACGGTCACCATGCGCACTTTCCTCCATGGGAGTAATGTCTCAAACAGACTACGCTTTGATGGTTCCCTGGAAGACCAGCAGTAGTTTCCGATTCACTTCTGGAGGCATTCTGTAATCTGTGGTCTATCAGACAGTTGATGAAACACAGAAATTGCATCGGGATTGACTACAGTCACCAAGTGCACTTTCCTCCGTGGGAGTAATGTCTCAAACAGTCTACGCTTTGATAATTCCCTGGAAGACCAGTAGTAGTTAAGATGCGCATCTGGTGGCATTCTGCAATCTGTGGAGTATCAGAGTGTTGATAAAACACAGAAATTGCATCGGGATTGAATACAACTGTCACCATGCGCACCTTCCTCCGTGGGAGTAATGTCTCAAACAGTCTACGCTTTGATCGTTCCCTGGAAGACCAGTAGTAGTTTCCGATGCAAATCTCGTTGCATTCTGTAATCTGTGGACTATCAGAGTGTTGATGAATCACAGTAATTGCATCGGGATTGAATACAACAGTCACCAAAAGCACTTTCCTCTATAAAAGTTATGTCTCAAACAGTCTACGCTTTGATCGTTCTCTGGAAGACCAGTAGTAATTTCCGAAGCACATCTGGAGGCAATCTGTTATATGTGGACTGTCAGAGTGTTGATGAAACACAGAAATTGCATCGGGATTTAATACAACAGTCACCATTCGTACTTTCCTCCACGGGAGGTATGTCTCAAACAGACTACGCTTTGATCGTTCCCTGGAAGACCAGTAGTAGTTTCCGATGCCCATCTGGTGGCATTCTGTAATCTGTGGACTATCAGAGTGTTGATGAAACAAAGATATTGCATCGTGATTGAGTACAGGAGGCACCATGCGCACTTTCCTCCATGGAAGTAATGTCCCTAACAGTCTACGATTCGATCGTTCCCTGGAAGACCAGTATTAGTTTCCTATGCACATCTGGATGCATTGTGTAATCTGTGGACTATCAGAGTGCTGATGAAACACAGAAATTGCATCGGGATTGAATACAAGAGTCACCATGAGAACGTTCCTCCATGGGAGTAATGTCTCAAACAGTCTATGCTTTGATCGCTCCCTGGAATATCAGTAGTAGTTTCCGATGCTCATCTTGAGGCATTCTGTAATCTGTGGACTATCAGAGTGTTAATGAAACACAGATATTGCATCGGGACCGAATACAACAGTCACCATGCGCACATTCCTTTATGGGAGTAATGTCTCAAACAGTCTATGCTTTAATCGTTCCCTGGAAGACCAGTAGTAGTTTCCGATGCACATCTGGAGACATTCTGTAATCTGTGGACTATCAGAGTGTTGATGAAACACAGAAATTGCATCGGGATTGAATACAACAATCACCATGCGCACTTTCCTCCTAGGGAGTATTGTCTCAGACAGTCTACGCTTTAATCGTTCCCAGGAAGACCAGTAGTAGTTTCAGATACTCATCTGGAGGCATTCTGTAATCTGTGGACTATCAGAGTGTTGATGAAACTCAGAAAATGCATCGGGATTGTGTAAAACAGTCACCATGTGCACTTTCCTCCATGTGAGTAATTCTAATACAGGCTACGCTTTGATCGTTCCCTGGAAGACCAGTAGTAGTTTCCGATGCACATCTGGAGGCATTCTGCAATCTGTGGACTCTCAGACTGTTGATGAAACACAGAAATTGCATCAGGATTGAATACAAAAGTCACCATTCGCACTTTCCTCCATGGGAGTATTGTTTCACACAGTCTATTTTTTGATCGTTCCCTGGAAGACCAGTAGTAGTTTCCGATGCACATCTGGAGGCATTCTGTAATCTGTGGACTATCAGAGTTCTGATGAAACACAGAAATTGCATCGGGATTGAATACAACGGTCCCCACGCGCACTTTCCACCATGGGAGAAATGTCTCTAACAGTCTACGCTTTGATCGTTCCCTGGAAGACCAGTAGTAGTTTCAGATGCACATCTGGAGGCATTCTGTAATCTGTGGACTATCATAGTGCTGATGAAATACAGAAATTGCATCGGGATTGAATACAACAGTCACCATGCGCGCTTTCCTCCATGGAAGTAATGTCTCTAACAGTCTATGCTTTGATCGTTCCCTGGAAGACCAGTAGTAGTTTCCGATGCACATCTGGAGGCATTCTGTAATCTGTGGGCTATCAGAGTGTTGATGAAACACAGAAATTGCATCGGGATTGAATACAGCTGTCACCATGCGCACTTTCCTCCATGGAAGTAATGTATCTAACAGTCTATGCTTTGATCGTTAACTGGAAGACCAGTTGTAGTTTCCGATGCACATCTGGAGGCATTCTGTAATCTGTGTGCTATCAGAGTGTTGATGAAACACAGAAATTGCATCGGGATTGAATAAAGCCGTCACCATTCGTACTTTCCTCCATGGAAGTAATGTCTCTAACAGTCTACGCTTCGATCATTCTTTGGAAGGCCAGTAGTAGTTTCCAATGCACATCTGGAGGCATTCTGTAATCTGTGGACTATCAGAGTGCTGATGAAACACAGAAATTGCATCAGGATTGAATACAACTGTCACCATGAAAACTTTTATCCATGGCAGTAATGCCTCAAACAGTCTATGCTTTGATCGTTCCCTGGAAGACCAGTGGTAGTTTCGGATGCACATCTGGAGGCATTCTGCAATCTGTGGACTACCAGAGTGTTGATGAAACACAGAAATAGCATCGGGACCGAATACAACAGTCACCATGCGCACTTTCCTTTATGGGAGTAATGTCGCAAACTGTCTACGCTTTGATCGTTTACTGGAAGACCAGTAGTAGTTTCCGATGCACATCTGGAGGCATTCTGTAGTCTGTGGACTCTCAGACTGTTGATGAAACACAAAAATTTGCATCGGGATTAAATACAACAGGCACCATGCGCACTTTCCTCCATGGGAGTAATGTCTTAAACAGTCTATTCTTTGATCGTACCCTGGAAGACCAGAAGTAGTTTCCGATGCACATCTGGAGGCATTCTGTAATCTGTGGACTATCAGAGTGTTGATGAAACACAGAAATTGCATCGGGATTAAATACAACTGTCACCATGCGCACTTTCCTCCATGGGAGTATTGTCTCAAACAGTCTACGCTTTGGTCGTTCTAAGGAAGACCAGTAGTAGTTTCCGATGCACATCTGGAGGCATTCTGTAATCTGTGGACTAACAGAGTGGTAATGAAACACAGAAAATGCATCGGGATTGAGTAAAACAGTCACCATGCGCACTTTACTTCATGGGAAAAATGTCTCAAACATTCTACGCTTTGATCGTTACCTTTAAGGCCAGTAGTAGTTTCCGATGCACATCTGGGGCATTCTATAATCTGTGGACTATCAGAGTGTTGATGAAACACAGATAATGCATCGGGATTGAGTAAAACAGTCACCATGTGCACTTTCTTCCATGTGAGTAATTCTCATACAGGCTACGCTTTGATCGTTCCCTGGTTGACCAGTAGTAGTTTACGATACACATCAGGAGGCATTCTGTAATCTGTGGATTATCAGACTGTTGATGAAACACAGAAATGCATCGGGATTGAATACAATAGTCACCATGCGCACTTTCCTCTATGGGAGTAATGTCTGAAACAGTCTACGCTTTGATCGTACCTAGGAAGACCAGTGGTAGTTTCCGATGCACATCTGGAGACAATCTATAATATGTGGACTATCAGAGTGTTAATGAAACACAGAAATTGCAACGGGATTGAATACAACAGTCACCATGCGCACTTTCCTCCATGGGAGTAATGTCTCAAACAGTCTACGGTTTGATTGTTCCCTGGAATACCAGTAGTAGTTTCCGATGCACATCTGGAGGCATTCAGTAATCAGTGGACTATCAGACTGTTGATGAAACACAGAAATTGCATCGGGATTGAATATAACAGTCAGCATTCAAACTTTCCTCCATTGTAGTAATGTCTCTAACAGTCTACGATTTGATTATTCCCTGGAAGACCAGTAGTAGTTACCAATGCACATCTGGAGGCATTCTGTAATCTGTGACCTATCTGAGTGTTGATGAAACACAGAAATTGCGTCGGGATTGAACACAACAGTCACCATGCGCCCTTTTCTCCATGGAAGTAATGTCTCAAACAGTCTACGCTTTGAACGTTCCCTTGAAGACCAGTAGTAGTTTCCGATGCTCATATGGAGGCAATCTGTAATCTGTGGACTATCAGAGTGTTGATGGAACACAGAAATGGCATCGGGATTCAATACAACAGTCACCATGCACACTTTCCTCCATGCGAACAGTGTCTCAAACAGTCTACTCTTTGATCGTTCCCTGGAAGACCAGTAGTAGTTTCCGATGCACAACTGGAGGCATTCTGTAATCTGTGGACTATCAGAGTGTTGATGAATCACATAAATTGCATCGGGATTAAATACAACAGTCATCATGCGCACTCTCCTCCATGGGAGTAATGTCTCTAACAGCCTACGCTTTGATCTTTCCCTGGAAGACCAGTAGTAGTTTCCGATGCACATCTGGAGGCATTCTGTAATCTGTGAACTATCTGAGTGTTGATGAAACACAGAAATTGCGTCGGGATTTAATACAACAGTCACCATGCGCACTTTCCTCCATGGAAGTAATGTCTCTAACAGTGTACGATTTGATCGTTCCCTGGAAGACCAGTAGTAGTTTCCTATGCACATTTGCAGGCATTCTGTAATCTGTGGCCTATCAGAGTGCTGATGAAACACAGAAATTGCATCGGGACTGAATACAACAGTCACCATTCGCACTTTCCTTTATGGGAGTAATGACTCAAACAGTCTATGTTTTGATCGTTCCCTGGAAGACGAGTAGTAGTTTCCGATGCACATCTGGAGACAATCTGTAATCTGTGGACTATCAGAGTGTCGATGAAACACAGAAATTGCATCGGGATTGACTACAGTCACCAAGTGCACTTTCCTCCGTCTGAGTAATGTCTCAAACAGTCTACGCTTTGATCGTTCCCTGGAAGAGCAGTAGTAGTTTACGATGCACATCTGGCGGCATTCTGTAATCTGTGGACTATCCGACTGTAGATGAAACTGAGAAATTCCATCGGGATTGAATACAACAGTCACCATCCGCACTCTCCTCCATGGGAGTAATTCTCAAACAGGCTACGCTTTGATCGTTCCTTGGAAGACCAGTAGTAGTTTCCGATGCACATCTGGAGGCATTCTGTAATCTGTGGACTATCAGAGTATTGATGAAACACAGAAATTGCATCGGGATTAAATTCAACAGTCATCATGCGCACTTTCCTCCATGGCAGTAATGTCTGTAACAGTCTACGCTTTGATCGTTCCCTGGAAGACCAGTAGTAGTTACCGATGCACATCTTTAGGCATTCTGTAATCTGTGTACTATCAGAGTGTTGATGAATCATATAAATTGCATCGGGATTACATACAACAGTCATCATGCGCACTTTCCTCCATGGGAGTAATGTCTCTAACAGTCTACGCTTTGATCATTCCCTGGAAGACCAGTAGTAATTTCCGATGCCCATCTGGTGGCATTCTGCAATCTGTGGACTATCAGAGTGTTGATGAAACACAGAAATTGCATCGGGATTGAATACAACGGTCACCATGCGCACTTTCCTCCTTGGGAGTAATGTCTCAAACAGTCTACGCTTTGATGGTTCCTTGGTAGACCAGCAGTAGTTTCCGATTCACTTCTGGAGGCATTCTGTAATCTGTGGTCTATCAGACTGTTGATGAAACACAGAAATTGCATCGGGATTGACTACAGTCACCAAGTGCACTTTCCTCCGTGGGAGTAATGTCTCAAACAGTCTACGCTTTGATAATTCTTTGGAAGACCAGTAGTAGTTCCGATGCCCATCTGGTGGCATTCTGCAATCTGTGGAGTATCAGAGTGTTGATGAAACACAGAAATTGCATCGGGATTGAATACAACTGTCACCATGCGCACCTTCCTCCGTGGTAGTAATGTCTCAAACAGTCTACGCTTTGATCGTTCCCTGGAAGACCAGTAGTAGTTTCCGATGCAAATCTCGTTGCATTCTGTAATCTGTGGACTATCAGAGTGTTGATGAATCACAGTAATTGCATCGGGATTGAATACAACAGTCACCAAAAGCACTTTCCTCTATAAAAGTTATGTCTCAAACAGTCTACGCTTTGATCAATCTCTGGAAGACCAGTAGTAATTTCCGAAGCACATCTGGAGGCAATCTGTAATAAGTGGACTGTCAGAGTGTTGATGAAACACAGAAATTGCATCGGGATTTAATACAACAGTCACCATTCGTACTTTCCTCCACGGGAGGTATGTCTCAAACAGACTACGCTTTGATCGTTCCCTGGAAGACCAGTAGTAGTTTCCGATGCCCATCTGGTGGCATTCTGTAATCTGTGGACTATCAGAGTGTTGATGAAACAAAGATATTGCATCGTGATTGAGTACAGGAGGCACCATGCGCACTTTCCTCCATGGAAGTAATGTCTCTAACAGTCTACGATTTGATCGTTCCCTGGAAGACCAGTAGTAGTTTCCTATGCACATCTGGATGCATTCTGTAATCTGTGGACTATCAGAGAGCTGATGAAACACAGAAATTGCATCGGGATTGAATACAAGAGTCACCATGAGAACGTTCCTCCATGGGAGTAATGTCTCAAACAGTCTATGCTTTGATCGCTCCCTGGAATATCAGTAGTAGTTTCCGATGCTCATCTTGAGGCATTCTGTAATCTGTGGACTATCAGAGTGTTAATGAAACACAGATATTGCATCGGGACCGAATACAACAGTCACCATGCGCACATTCCTTTATGGGAGTAATGTCTCAAACAGTCTATGCTTTAATCGTTCCCTGGAAGACCAGTAGTAGTTTCCGATGCACATCTGGAGACATTGTGTAATCTGTGGACTATCAGAGTGTTGATGAAACACAGAAATTGCATCGGCATTGAATACAACAATCACCATGCGCACTTTCCTCCTAGGGAGTATTGTCTCAGACAGTCTACGCTTTAATCGTTCCCAGGAAGACCAGTAGTAGTTTCAGATACTCATCTGGAGGCATTCTGTAATCTGTGGACTATCAGAGTGTTGATGAAACTCAGAAAATGCATCGGGATTGTGTAAAACAGTCACCATGTGCACTTTCCTCCATGTGAGTAATTCTAATACAGGCTACGCTTTGATCGTTCCCTGGAAGACCAGTAGTAGTTCCGATGCACATCTGGAGGGATTCTGTAATCAGTGGTCTGTCAGAGTGTTGATGAAACACAGAAATTCCATCGGGATTGAATACAACAGTCACCATGCGCACTTTCCTCCATGGGAGTAATGTCTCAAACAGTCTACGCTTTGATAATTCCCTGGAAGACCAGTAGTAGTTTCCGATGCACATCTGGAAGCATTCTGTAATCTGTGGACTATCTGAGTGTTTATGAACCACAGAAATTGCATCGGAATTGAATATAACAGTCACCATGCGCACTTTCCTCCAAGGGAGCAGTGTCTCAAACAGTCTACGTTTTGATCGTTCTCTGGAAGACCAGTAGTAGTTTCCGATGCACATATGGAGGCATTCTGTAATCTGTGGACGTTCAAAGTGTTGATGAAACACAATAATTGCATCTGGATTGAATACCCAGTCACCATGCGCACTTTCTTCCACGGGAGTAATGTCTCAAACAGTCTACGCTTTGATTGTTCCCTGGGAGACCAGTAATAGTTCCGATGCACGTCTCATGCCATTCTGTAATCTGTGGACTATCAGAGTGTTGATGAAACACAGAAATGGCATCGGGATTCAATACAACAGTCACCATGCACTCTTTCCTCCATGCGAACAGTGTCTCAAACAGTCTACGCTTTGATCGTTCCCCTGAAGACCAGTAGTAGTTTCCGATGCTCATCTGGAGGCAATCTGTAATCTGTGGACTATCAGAGTGTTGATGGAACACAGAAATGGCATCGGGATTCAATACAACAGTCACCATGCACTCTTTCCTCCATGCGAACAGTGTCTCAAACAGTCTACTCTTTGATCGTTCCCTGGAAGACCAGTAGTAGTTTCCGATGCACAACTGGAGGCATTCTGTAATCTGTGGACTATCAGAGTGTTGATGAATCACATAAATTGCATCGGGATTAAATACAACAGTCATCATGCGCACTCTCCTCCATGGGAGTAATGTCTCTAACAGCCTACGCTTTGATCTTTCCCTGGAAGGCCAGTAGTAGTTTCCGATGCACATCTGGAGGCATTCTGTAATCTGTGAACTATCTGAGTGTTGATGAAACACAGAAATTGCGTCGGGATTTAATACAACAGTCAACATGCGCACTTTCCTCCATGGAAGTAATGTCTCAAACAGTCTACGCTTTGATCGTTCCCTCGAAGACCAGTAGTAGTTTCCGATGCCCATCTGGTGGCATTCTGTAATCTGTGGACTATCAGAGTGTTGATGAAACACAAAAATTGCATCGGAATTGAATACAACAGGCACCATGCGCACTTTCCTCCATGGAAGTAATGTCCCTAACAGTCTACGATTTGATCGTTCCCTGGAAGAACAGTAGTAGTTTCCTATGCACATTTGCAGGCATTCTGTAATCTGTGGACTATCAGAGTGCTGATGAAACACAGAAATTGCATCGGGACTGAATACAACAGTCACCATTCGCACTTTCCTTTATGGGAGTAATGACTCAAACAGTCTATGTTTTGATCGTTCCCTGGAAGACGAGTAGTAGTTTCCGATGCACATCTGGAGACAATCTGTAATCTGTGGAGTATCAGAGTGTCGATGAAACACAGAAATTTCATCGGGATTGAATACAACAGTCACCATGCGCACTTTCCTCCATGGGAGTAATGTCTCATACAGTCTACGTGTTGATCGTTCCCTGGAAGAGCAGTAGTAGTTTACGATGCACATCTGGCGGCATTCTGTAATCTGTGGACTATCTGACTGTAGATGAAACTGAGAAATTCCATCGGGATTGAATACAACAGTCACCATCCGCACTCTCCTCCATGGGAGTAATTCTCAAACAGGCTACGCTTTGATCGTTCCTTGGAAGACCAGTAGTCGTTTCCGATGCACATCTGGAGACATTCTGTAATCTGTGGACTATCAGAGTATTGATGATACACAGAAATTGCATCGGGATTAAATTCAACAGTCATCATGCGCACTTTCCTCCATGGCAGTAATGTCTGTAACAGTCTACGCTTTGATCGTTCCCTGGAAGACCAGTAGTAGTTACCGATGCACATCTGTAGGCATTCTGTAATCTGTGTACTATCAGAGTGTTGATGAATCATATAATTTGCATCGGGATTACATACAACAGTCATCATGCGCACTTTCCTCCATAGGAGTAATGTCTCTAACAGTCTACGCTTTGATCATTCCCTGGAAGACCAGTAGTAGTTTCCGATGCCCATCTGGTGGCATTCTGCAATCTGTGGACTATCAGAGTGTTGATGAAACACAGAAATTGCATCGGTATTGAATACAACGGTCACCATGCGCACTTTCCTCCATGGGAATAATGTCTCAATCAGTCTACGCTTTGATGGTTCCCTGGAAGACCAGCAGTAGTTTCCGATTCACTTCTGGAGGCATTCTGTAATCTGTGGTCTATCAGACTGTTGATGAAACACAGAAATTGCATCGGGATTGACTACAGTCACCAAGTGCACTTTCCTCCGTGGGAGTAATGTCTCAAACAGTCTATGCTTTGATCGCTCCCTGGAATATCAGTAGTAGTTTCCGATGCTCATCTTGAGGCATTCTGTAATCTGTGGACTATCAGAGTGTTAATGAAACACAGATATTGCATCGGGACCGAATACAACAGTCACCATGCGCACATTCCTTTATGGGAGTAATGTCTCAAACAGTCTATGCTTTAATCGTTCCCTGGAAGACCAGTAGTAGTTTCCGATGCACATCTGGAGACATTGTGTAATCTGTGGACTATCAGAGTGTTGATGAAACACAGAAATTGCATCGGGATTGAATACAACAATCACCATGCGCACTTTCCTCCTAGGGAGTATTGTCTCAGACAATCTACGCTTTAATCGTTCCCAGGAAGACCAGTAGTAGTTTCAGATACTCATCTGGAGGCATTCTGTAATCTGTGGACTATCAGAGTGTTGATGAAACTCAGAAAATGCATCGGGATTGTGTAAAACAGTCACCATGTGCACTTTCCTCCATGTGAGTAATTCTAATACAGGCTACGCTTTGATCGTTCCCTGGAAGACCAGTAGTAGTTAAGATGCACATCTGGAGGGATTCTGTAATCAGTGGTCTGTCAGAGTGTTGATGAAACACAGAAATTCCATCGGGATTGAATACAACAGTCACCATGCGCACTTTCCTCCATGGGAGTAATGTCTCAAACAGTCTACGCTTTGATAATTCCCTGGAAGACCAGTAGTAGTTTCCGATGCACATCTGGAAGCATTCTGTAATCTGTGGACTATCTGAGTGTTGATGAACCACAGAAATTGCATCGGAATTGAATATAACAGTCACCATGCGCACTTTCCTCCAAGGGAGCAGTGTCTCAAACAGTCTACGCTTTGATCGTTCTCTGGAAGACCAGTAGTAGTTTCCGATGCACATATGGAGGCATTCTGTAATCTGTGGACGTTCAAAGTGTTGATGAAACACAATAATTGCATCTGGATTGAATACCCAGTCACCATGCGCACTTTCTTCCACGGGAGTAATGTCTCAAACAGTCTACGCTTTGATTGTTCCCTGGGAGACCAGTAATAGTTCCGATGCACGTCTCATGCCATTCTGTAATCTGTGGACTATCAGAGTGTTGATGAAACACAGAAATGGCATCGGGATTCAATACAACAGTCACCATGCACTCTTTCCTCCATGCGAACAGTGTCTCAAACAGTCTACGCTTTGATCGTTCCCTTGAAGACCAGTAGTAGTTTCCGATGCTCATCTGGAGGCAATCTGTAATCTGTGGACTATCAGAGTGTTGATGGAACACAGAAATGGCATCGGGATTCAATACAACAGTCACCATGCACTCTTTCCTCCATGCGAACAGTGTCTCAAACAGTCTACTCTTTGATCGTTCCCTGGAAGACCAGTAGTAGTTTCCGATGCACAACTGGAGGCATTCTGTAATCTGTGGACTATCAGAGTGTTGATGAATCACATAAATTGCATCGGGATTAAATACAACAGTCATCATGCGCACTCTCCTCCATGGGAGTAATGTCTCTAACAGCCTACGCTTTGATCTTTCCCTGGAAGACCAGTAGTAGTTTCCGATGCACATCTGGAGGCATTCTGTATTCTGTGAACTATCTGAGTGTTGATGAAACACAGAAATTGCGTCGGGATTTAATACAACAGTCAACATGCGCACTTTCCTCCATGGAAGTAATGTCTCAAACAGTCTACGCTTTGATCGTTCCCTCGAAGACCAGTAGTAGTTTCCGATGCCCATCTGGTGGCATTCTGTAATCTGTGGACTATCAGAGTGTTGATGAAACACAAAAATTGCATCGGAATTGAATACAACAGGCACCATGCGCACTTTCCTCCATGGAAGTAATGTCCCTAACAGTCTACGATTTGATCGTTCCCTGGAAGACCAGTAGTAGTTTCCTATGCACATTTGCAGGCATTCTGTAATCTGTGGACTATCAGAGTGCTGATGAAACACAGAAATTGCATCGGGACTGAATACAACAGTCACCATTCGCACTTTCCTTTATGGGAGTAATGACTCAAACAGTCTATGTTTTGATCGTTCCCTGGAAGACGAGTAGTAGTTTCCGATGCACATCTGGAGACAATCTGTAATCTGTGGACTATCAGAGTGTCGATGAAACACAGAAATTTCATCGGGATTGAATACAACAGTCACCATGCGCACTTTCCTCCATGGGAGTAATGTCTCATACAGTCTACGTGTTGATCGTTCCCTGGAAGAGCAGTAGTAGTTTACGATGCACATCTGGCGGCATTCTGTAATCTGTGGACTATCTGACTGTAGATGAAACTGAGAAATTCCATCGGGATTGAATACAACAGTCACCATCCGCACTCTCCTCCATGGGAGTAATTCTCAAACAGGCTACGCTTTGATCGTTCCTTGGAAGACCAGTAGTCGTTTCCGATGCACATCTGGAGGCATTCTGTAATCTGTGGACTATCAGAGTATTGATGATACACAGAAATTGCATCGGGATTAAATTCAACAGTCATCATGCGCACTTTCCTCCATGGCAGTAATGTCTGTAACAGTCTACGCTTTGATCGTTCCGTGGAAGACCAGTAGTAGTTACCGATGCACATCTGTAGGCATTCTGTAATCTGTGTACTATCAGAGTGTTGATGAATCATATAAATTGCATCGGGATTACATACAACAGTCATCATGCGCACTTTCCTCCATAGGAGTAATGTCTCTAACAGTCTACGCTTTGATCATTCCCTGGAAGACCAGTAGTAGTTTCCGATGCCCATCTGGTGGCATTCTGCAATCTGTGGACTATCAGAGTGTTGATGAAACACAGAAATTGCATCGGTATTGAATACAACGGTCACCATGCGCACTTTCCTCCATGGGAATAATGTCTCAAACAGTCTACGCTTTGATGGTTCCCTGGAAGACCAGCAGTAGTTTCCGATTCACTTCTGGAGGCATTCTGTAATCTGTGGTCTATCAGACTGTTGATGAAACACAGAAATTGCATCGGGATTGACTACAGTCACCAAGTGCACTTTCCTCCGTGGGAGTAATGTCTCAAACAGTCTACGCTTTGATAATTCCCTGGAAGACCAGTAGTAGTTCCGATGCCCATCTGGTGGCATTCTGCAATCTGTGGAGTATCAGAGTGTTGATGAAACACAGAAATTGCATCGGGATTGAATACAACTGTCACCATGCGCACCTTCCTCCATGGGAGTAATGTCTCAAACAGTCTACGCTTTGATCGTTCCCTGGAAGACCAGTAGTAGTTTCCGATGCAAATCTCGTTGCATTCTGTAATCTGTGGACTATTAGAGTGTTGATGAATCACAGTAATTGCATCGGGATTGAATACAACAATCACCATGCGCACTTTCCTTCTAGGGAGTATTGTCTCAGAGAGTCTACGCTTTAATCGTTCCCAGGAAGACCAGTAGTAGTTTCAGATACTCATCTGGAGGCATTCTGTAATCTGTGGACTATCAGAGTGTTGATGAAACTCAGAAAATGCATCGGGATTGTGTAAAACAGTCACCATGTGCACTTTCCTCCATGTGAGTAATTCTAATACAGGCTACGCTTTGATCGTTCCCTGGAAGACCAGTAGTAGTTTCCGATGCACATCTGGAGCCATTCTGCAATCTGTGGACTCTCAGACTGTTGATGAAACACAGAAATTGCATCAGGATTGAATACAAAAGTCACCATTCGCACTTTCCTCCATGTGAGTATTGTCACAAACAGTCTATTTTTTGATCGTTCCCTGGAAGACCAGTAGTAGTTTCCGATGCACATCTGGAGGCATTCTGTAATCTGTGGACTAACAGAGTTCTGATGAAAAACAGAAATTGCTTCGGGATTGAATACAACGGTCCCCACGCGCACTTTCCACCATGGGAGAAATGTCTCTAACAGTCTACGCTTTGATCGTTCCCTGGAAGACCAGTAGTAGTTTCCGATGCACATCTGGAGGCATTCTGTAATCTGTGGACTATCAGAGTATTGATGAAACACAGAAATTGCATCGGGATTAAATTCAACAGTCATCATGCGCACTTTCCTCCATGGCAGTAATGTCTGTAACAGACTACGCTTTGATCGTTCCCTGGAAGACCAGTAGTAGTTACCGATGCACATCTGTAGGCATTCTGTAATCTGTGTACTATCAGAGTGTTGATGAATCATATAAATTGCATCGGGATTAAATACAACAGTCATCATGCGCACTTTCCTCCATGGGAGTAATGTCTCTAACAGTCTACGCTTTGATCATTCCCTGGAAGACCAGTAGTAGTTTCCGATGCCCATCTGGTGGCATTCTGCAATCTGTGGACTATCAGTGTGTTGATGAAACACAGAAATTGCATCGGGATTGAATACAACGGTCACCATGCGCACTTTCCTCCATGGGAGTAATGTCTCAAACAGTCTACGCTTTGATCGTTCCCTGGAAGACCAGCAGTAGTTTCCGATTCACTTCTGGAGGCATTCTGTAATCAGTGGTCTGTCAGAGTGTTGATGAAACACAGAAATTGCATCGGGATTGAATACAACAGTCACCATGCGCACTTTCCTCCATGGGAGTAATGTCTCAAACAGTCTACGCTTTGATCGTTCCCTGGAAGACCAGTAGTAGTTTCCGATGCACATCTGGAGGCATTCTGTAATCTGTGGTCTATCAGACTGTTGATGAAACACAGAAATTGCATCGGGATTGAGTATAACAGTCAGCATTCGCACTTTCCTCCATTGTAGTAATGTCTCTAACAGTCTACGATTTGATTATTCCCTGGAAGACCAGTAGTAGTTTCCGATGCACATCTGGAAGCATTCTGTAATCTGTGGACTATCTGAGTGTTGATGAACCACAGAAATTGCATCGGAATTGAATATAACAGTCACCATGCGCACTTTCCTCCAAGGGAGCAGTGTCTCAAACAGTCTACGCTTTGATCGTTCCCTGGAAGACCAGTAGTAGTTTCCGATGCACATATGGAGGCATTCTGTAATCTGTGGACGTTCAAAGTGTTGATGAAACACAATAATTGCATCTGGATTGAATACCCAGTCACCATGCGCACTTCCTACACGGGAGTAATGTCTCAAACAGTCTACGCTTTGATTGTTCCCTGGGAGACCAGTAATAGTTCCGATGCACGTCTCGTGCCATTCTGTAATCTGTGGACTATCAGAGTGTTGATGAAACACAGAAATTGCATCGGCATTGAATACAACAGCCACCATGCGCACTTTCCCTCATGGGGGTAATTCTCAAACAGTCTATGCTTTGATCGTTCCCTGGAAGGCCAGTAGCAGTTTAAGATGCACATCTGGAGGCATTCTGTAATCTGTGTACCTTCAAAGTGTGTATTGAAACACAGAAATTGCCTCGGCATTGAATACAAAAGTCACCATGCGCACTTTCCACCATGGGAGTAATGTCTCTAACAGTCTACGCTTTGATCGTTCCCTGGAAGACCAGTAGTAGTTACCGATGCACATCTGGAGGCATTCTGTAATCTGTGACCTATCTGAGTGTTGATGAAACACAGAAATTGCGTCAGGATTGAATACAACAGTCACCATGCGCCCTTTTCTCCATGGAAGTAATGTCTCAAACAGTCTACGCTTTGATCGTTCCCTTGAAGACCAGTAGTAGTTTCCGATGCTCATATGGAGGCAATCTGTAATCTGTGGACTATCAGAGTGTTGATGGAACACAGAAATGGCATCGGGATTCAATACAACAGTCACCATGCACACTTTCCTCCATGCGAACAGTGTCTCAAACAGTCTACTCTTTGATCGTTCCCTGGAAGACCAGTAGTAGTTTCCGATGCGCAACTGGAGGCATTCTGTAATCTGTGGACTATCAGAGTGTTGATGAAACACAAAAATTGCATCGGAATTGAATACAACAGGCACCATGCGCACTTTCCTCCATGGAAGTAATGTCCCTAACTGTCTACGATTTGATCGTTCCCTGGAAGACCAGTAGTAGTTTCCTATGCACATTTGCAGGCATTCTGTAATCAGTGGTCTGTCAGAGTGTTGATGAAACACAGAAATTGCATCGGGATTGAATACAACTGTCACAATGCGCACTTTCCTCCAAGGAAGGTATGTCTCAAACAGACTACGCTTTGATCGTTCCCTGGAAGACCAGTAGTAGTTTCCGATGCACATCTGGTTTCATTCTGTAATCTGTGGACTATCAGAGTGTTGATGAAACACAAAAATTGCATCGGAATTTAATACAACAGGCACCATGCGCACTTTCCTCCATGGAAGTAATGTCTCTAACAGTGTACGATTTGATCGTTCCCTGGAAGACCAGTAGTAGTTTCCTATGCACATTTGCAGGCATTCTGTAATCTGTGGCCTATCAGAGTGCTGATGAAACACAGAAATTGCATCGGGACTGAATACAACAGTCACCATTCGCACTTTCCTTTATGGGAGTAATGACTCAAACAGTCTATGTTTTGATCGTTCCCTGGAAGACGAGTAGTAGTTTCCGATGCACATCTGGAGACAATCTGTAATCTGTGGACTATCAGAGTGTCGATGAAACACAGAAATTTCATCGGGATTGAATACAACAGTCACCATGCGCATTTTCCTCCATGGGATTAATGTCTCATACAGTCTACGTGTTGATCGTTCCCTGGAAGAGCAGTAGTAGTTTACGATGCACATCTGGCGGCATTCTGTAATCTGTGGACTATCCGACTGTATATGAAACTGAGAAATTCCATCGGGATTGAATACAACAGTCACCATCCGCACTCTCCTCCATGGGAGTAATTCTCAAACAGGCTACGCTTTGATCGTTCCTTGGAAGACCAGTAGTAGTTTCCGATGCACATCTGGAGGCATTCTGTAATCTGCGGACTATAAGAGTATTGATGAAACACAGAAATTGCATCGGGATTAAATTCAACAGTCATCATGCGCACTTTCCTCCATGGCAGTAATGTCTGTAACAGTCTACGCTTTGATCGTTCCCTGGAAGACCAGTAGTAGTTACCGATGCACATCTGTAGGCATTCTGTAATCTGTGTACTATCAGAGTGTTGATGAATCATATAAATTGCATCGGGATTACATACAACAGTCATCATGCGCACTTTCCTCCATGGGAGTAATGTCTCTAACAGTCTACGCTTTGATCATTCCCTGGAAGACCAGTAGTAGTTTCCGATGCCCATCTGGTGGCATTCTGCAATCTGTGGACTATCAGAGTGTTGATGAAACACAGAAATTGCATCGAGATTGAATACAACGGTCACCATGCGCACTTTCCTCCTTGGGAGTAATGTCTCAAACAGTCTACGCTTTGATGGTTCCCTGGAAGACCAGCAGTAGTTTCCGATTCACTTCTGGAGGCATTCTGTAATCTGTGGTCTATCAGACTGTTGATGAAACACAGAAATTGCATCGGGATTGACTACAGTCACCAAGTGCACTTTCCTCCGTGGGAGTAATGTCTCAAACAGTCTACGCTTTGATAATTCCCTGGAACACCAGTAGTAGTTCCGATGCCCATCTGGTGGCATTCTGCAATCTGTGGAGTATCAGAGTGTTGATGAAACACAGAAATTGCATCGGGATTGAATACAACAATCACCATGCGCACTTTCCTCCTAGGGAGTATTGTCTCAGACAGTCTACGATTTAATCGTTCCCAGGAAGACCAGTAGTAGTTTCAGATACTCATCTGGAGGCATTCTGTAATCTGTGGACTATCAGAGTGTTGATGAAACTCAGAAAATGCATCGGGATTGTGTAAAACAGTCACCATGTGCACTTTCCTCCATGTGAGTAATTCTAATACAGGCTACGCTTTGATCGTTCCCTGGAAGACCAGTAGTAGTTTCCGATGCACATCTGGAGGCATTCTGCAATCTGTGGACTCTCAGACTGTTGATGAAACACAGAAATTGCTTCAGGATTGAATACAAAAGTCACCATTCGCACTTTTCTCCATGTGAGTATTGTCTCAAACAGTCTATTTTTTGATCGTTCCCTGGAAGACCAGTAGTAGTTTCCGATGCACATCTGGAGGCATTCTGTAATCTGTGGACTATCAGAGTTCTGATGAAACACAGAAATTGCATCGGGATTGAATACAACGGTCCCCACGCGCACTTTCCACCATAGGAGAAATGTCTCAAACAGTCTACGCTTTGATCTTTCCCTGGAAGACCAGTAGTAGTTTCCGATGCACATCTGGAGGCATTCTGTAATCTGTGGACTATCAGAGTATTGATGAAACACAGAAATTGCATCGGAATTAAATTCAACAGTCATCATGCGCACTTTCCTCCATTCCAGTAATGTCTGTAACAGTCTACGCTTTGATCGTTCCCTGGAAGAACAGTAGTAGTTACCGATGCACATCTGTAGGCATTCTGTAATATGTGTACTATCAGAGTGTTGATGAATCATATAAATTGCATCTGGATTAAATACAACAGTCATCATGCGCACTTTCCTCCATGGGAGTAATGTCTCTAACAGTCTACGCTTTGATCATTCCCTGGAAGACCAGTAGTAGTTTCCGATGCCCATCTGGTGGCGTTCTGCAATCTGTGGACTATCAGAGTGTTGATGAAACACAGAAATTGCATCGGGATTGAATACAACGGTCACCATGCGCACTTTCCTCCATGGGAGTAATGTCTCAAACAGTCTACGCTTTGATCGTTCCCTGGAAGACCAGCAGTAGTTTCCGATTCACTTCTGGAGGCATTCTATAATCTGTGGTCTATCAGACTGTTGATGAAACACAGAAATTGCATCGGGATTGACTACAGTCACCAAGTGCAATTTCCTCCATGGGAGTAATGTCTCAAACAGTCTACGCTTTGATAATTCCCTGGAAGACCAGTAGTAGTTCCGATGCACATCTGGAGGGATTCTGTAATCAGTGGTCTGTCAGAGTGTTGATGAAACACAGAAATTGCATCGGGATTGAATACAACAGTCACCATGCGCACTTTCCTCCATGGGAGTAATGTCTCAAACAGTCTACGCTTTGATAATTCCCTGGAAGACCAGTAGTAGTTTCCGATGCACATCTGGAAGCATTCTGTAATCTGTGGACTATCTGAGTGTTGATGAACCACAGAAATTGCATCGGAATTGAATATAACAGTCACCATGCGCACTTTCCTCCAAGGGAGCAGTGTCTCAAACAGTCTACGCTTTGATCGTTTCCTGGAAGACCAGTAGTAGTTTCCGATGCACATATGGAGGCATTCTGTAATCTGTGGACGTTCAAAGTGTTGATGAAACACAATAATTGCATCTGGATTGAATACCCAGTCACCATGCGCACTTTCCTCCACGGGAGTAATGTCTCAAACAGTCTACGCTTTGATTGTTCCCTGGGAGACCAGTAATAGTTCCGATGCACGTCTCGTGCCATTCTGTAATCTGTGGACTATCAGAGTGTTGATGAAACACAGAAATTGCATCGGCATTGAATACAACAGCCACCATGCGCACTTTCCTCCATGGGGGTAATTCTCAAACAGTCTATGCTTTGATCGTTCCCTGGAAGGCCAGTAGCAGTTTCCGATGCACATCTGGAGGCATTCTGTAATCTGTGTACCTTCAAAGTGTGTATTGAAACACAGAAATTGCCTCGGGATTGAATACAAAAGTCACCATGCGCACTTTCCACCATGGGTGTAATGTCTCAAACAGTCTACGCTTTGATCGTTCCCTGGAAGACCAGTAGTAGTTACCGATGTACATCTGGAGGCATTCTGTAATCTGTGACCTATCTGAGTGTTGATGAAACACAGAAATTGCGTCGGGATTGAATACAACAGTCACCATGCGCCCTTTTCTCCATGGAAGTAATGTCTCAAACAGTCTACGCTTTGATCGTTCCCTTGAAGACCAGTAGTAGTTTCCGATGCTCATCTGGAGGCAATCTGTAATCTGTGGACTATCAGAGTGTTGATGGAACACAGAAATGGCATCGGGATTCAATACAACAGTCACCATGCACTCTTTCCTCCATGCGAACAGTGTCTCAAACAGTCTACTCTTTGATCGTTCCCTGGAAGACCAGTAGTAGTTTCCTATGCACAACTGGAAGCATTCTGTAATCTGTGGACTATCAGAGTGTTGATGAATCACATAAATTGCATCGGGATTAAATACAACAGTCATCATGCGCACTCTCCTCCATGGGAGTAATGTCTCTAACAGCCTACGCTTTGATCTTTCCCTGTAAGACCAGTAGTAGTTTCCGATGCACATCTGGAGGCATTCTGTAATCTGTGAACTATCTGAGTGTTGATGAAACACAGAAATTGCGTCGGGATTTAATACAACAGGCACCATGCGCACTTTCCTCCATGGAAGTAATGTCCCTAACAGTCTACGATTTGATCGTTCCCTGGAAGACCAGTAGTAGTTTCCTATGCACATTTGCAGGCATTCTGTAATCTGTGGACTATCAGAGTGCTGATGAAACACAGAAATTGCATCGGGACTGAATACAACAGTCACCATTCGCACTTTCCTTTATGGGAGTAATGACTCAAACAGTCTATGTTTTGATCGTTCCCCGGAAGACGAGTAGTAGTTTCCGATGCACATCTGGAGACAGTCTGTAATCTGTGGACTATCAGAGTGTCGATGAAACACAGAAATTTCATCGGGATTGAATACAACAGTCACCATGCGCACTTTCCTCCATGGGAGTAATGTCTCATACAGTCTACGTGTTGATCGTTCCCTGGAAGAGCAGTAGTAGTTTACGATGCACATCTGGCGGCATTCTGTAATCTGTGGACTGTCCGACTGTAGATGAAACTGAGAAATTCCATCGGGATTGAATACAACAGTCACCATCCGCACTCTCCTCCATGGGAGTAATTCTCAAACAGGCTACGCTTTGATCGTTCCTTGGAAGACCAGTAGTCGTTTCCGATGCACATCTGGAGGCATTCTGTAATCTGTGGACTATCAGAGTATTGATGAAACACAGAAATTGCATCGGGATTAAATTCAACAGTCATCATGCGCACTTTCCCCCATGGTAGTAATGTCTGTAACAGTCTACGCTTTGATCGTTCCCTGGAAGACCAGTAGTATTTACCGATGCACATCTGTAGGCATTCTGTAATCTGTGTACTATCAGAGTGTTGATGAATCATATAAATTGCATCGGGATTACATACAACAGTCATCATGCGCACTTTCCTCCATGGGAGTAATGTCTCTAACAGTCTACGCTTTGATCATTCCCTGGAAGACCAGTAGTAGTTTCCGATGCCCATCTGGTGGCGTTCTGCAATCTGTGGACTATCAGAGTGTTGATGAAACACAGAAATTGCATCGGGATTGAATACAACGGTCACCATGCGCACTTTCCTCCATGGGAGTAATGTCTCAAACAGTCTACGCTTTGATCGTTCCCTGGAAGACCAGCAGTAGTTTCCGATTCACTTCTGGAGGCATTCTATAATCTGTGGTCTATCAGACTGTTGATGAAACACAGAAATTGCATCGGGATTGACTACAGTCACCAAGTGCAATTTCCTCCATGGGAGTAATGTCTCAAACAGTCTACGCTTTGATAATTCCCTGGAAGACCAGTAGTAGTTCCGATGCACATCTGGAGGGATTCTGTAATCAGTGGTCTGTCAGAGTGTTGATGAAACACAGAAATTGCATCGGGATTGAATACAACAGTCACCATGCGCACTTTCCTCCATGGGAGTAATGTCTCAAACAGTCTACGCTTTGATAATTCCCTGGAAGACCAGTAGTAGTTTCCGATGCACATCTGGAAGCATTCTGTAATCTGTGGACTATCTGAGTGTTGATGAACCACAGAAATTGCATCGGAATTGAATATAACAGTCACCATGCGCACTTTCCTCCAAGGGAGCAGTGTCTCAAACAGTCTACGCTTTGATCGTTTCCTGGAAGACCAGTAGTAGTTTCCGATGCACATATGGAGGCATTCTGTAATCTGTGGACGTTCAAAGTGTTGATGAAACACAATAATTGCATCTGGATTGAATACCCAGTCACCATGCGCACTTTCCTCCACGGGAGTAATGTCTCAAACAGTCTACGCTTTGATTGTTCCCTGGGAGACCAGTAATAGTTCCGATGCACGTCTCGTGCCATTCTGTAATCTGTGGACTATCAGAGTGTTGATGAAACACAGAAATTGCATCGGCATTGAATACAACAGCCACCATGCGCACTTTCCTCCATGGGGGTAATTCTCAAACAGTCTATGCTTTGATCGTTCCCTGGAAGGCCAGTAGCAGTTTCCGATGCACATCTGGAGGCATTCTGTAATCTGTGTACCTTCAAAGTGTGTATTGAAACACAGAAATTGCCTCGGGATTGAATACAAAAGTCACCATGCGCACTTTCCACCATGGGTGTAATGTCTCAAACAGTCTACGCTTTGATCGTTCCCTGGAAGACCAGTAGTAGTTACCGATGCACATCTGGAGGCATTCTGTAATCTGTGACCTATCTGAGTGTTGATGAAACACAGAAATTGCGTCGGGATTGAATACAACAGTCACCATGCGCCCTTTTCTCCATGGAAGTAATGTCTCAAACAGTCTACGCTTTGATCGTTCCCTTGAAGACCAGTAGTAGTTTCCGATGCTCATCTGGAGGCAATCTGTAATCTGTGGACTATCAGAGTGTTGATGGAACACAGAAATGGCATCGGGATTCAATACAACAGTCACCATGCACTCTTTCCTCCATGCGAACAGTGTCTCAAACAGTCTACTCTTTGATCGTTCCCTGGAAGACCAGTAGTAGTTTCCTATGCACAACTGGAAGCATTCTGTAATCTGTGGACTATCAGAGTGTTGATGAATCACATAAATTGCATCGGGATTAAATACAACAGTCATCATGCGCACTCTCCTCCATGGGAGTAATGTCTCTAACAGCCTACGCTTTGATCTTTCCCTGTAAGACCAGTAGTAGTTTCCGATGCACATCTGGAGGCATTCTGTAATCTGTGAACTATCTGAGTGTTGATGAAACACAGAAATTGCGTCGGGATTTAATACAACAGGCACCATGCGCACTTTCCTCCATGGAAGTAATGTCCCTAACAGTCTACGATTTGATCGTTCCCTGGAAGACCAGTAGTAGTTTCCTATGCACATTTGCAGGCATTCTGTAATCTGTGGACTATCAGAGTGCTGATGAAACACAGAAATTGCATCGGGACTGAATACAACAGTCACCATTCGCACTTTCCTTTATGGGAGTAATGACTCAAACAGTCTATGTTTTGATCGTTCCCCGGAAGACGAGTAGTAGTTTCCGATGCACATCTGGAGACAGTCTGTAATCTGTGGACTATCAGAGTGTCGATGAAACACAGAAATTTCATCGGGATTGAATACAACAGTCAACATGCGCACTTTCCTCCATGGGAGTAATGTCTCATACAGTCTACGTGTTGATCGTTCCCTGGAAGAGCAGTAGTAGTTTACGATGCACATCTGGCGGCATTCTGTAATCTGTGGACTGTCCGACTGTAGATGAAACTGAGAAATTCCATCGGGATTGAATACAACAGTCACCATCCGCACTCTCCTCCATGGGAGTAATTCTCAAACAGGCTACGCTTTGATCGTTCCTTGGAAGACCAGTAGTCGTTTCCGATGCACATCTGGAGGCATTCTGTAATCTGTGGACTATCAGAGTATTGATGAAACACAGAAATTGCATCGGGATTAAATTCAACAGTCATCATGCGCACTTTCCTCCATGGTAGTAATGTCTGTAACAGTCTACGCTTTGATCGTTCCCTGGAAGACCAGTAGTATTTACCGATGCACATCTGTAGGCATTCTGTAATCTGTGTACTATCAGAGTGTTGATGAATCATATAAATTGCATCGGGATTACATACAACAGTCATCATGCGCACTTTCCTCCATGGGAGTAATGTCTCTAACAGTCTACGCTTTGATCATTCCCTGGAAGACCAGTAGTAGTTTCCGATGCCCATCTGGTGGCATTCTGCAATCTGTGGACTATCAGAGTGTTGATGAAACACAGAAATTGCATCGGTATTGAATACAACGGTCACCATGCGCACTTTCCTCCATGGGAGTAATGTCTCAAACAGTCTACGCTTTGATGGTTCCCTGGAAGACCAGCAGTAGTTTCCGATTCACTTCTGGAGGCATTCTGTAATCTGTGGTCTATCAGACTGTTGATGAAACACAGAAATTGCATCGGGATTGACTACAGTCACCAAGTGCACATTCCTCCGTGGGAGTAATGTCTCAAACAGTCTACGCTTAGATAATTCCCTGGAAGACCAGTAGTAGTTCCGATGCCCATCTGGTGGCATTCTGCAATCTGTGGAGTATCAGAGTGTTGATGAAACACAGAAATTGCATCGGGATTGAATACAACTGTCACCATGCGCACCTTCCTCCGTGGGAGTAATGTCTCAAACAGTCTACGCTTTGATCGTTCCCTGGAAGACCAGTAGTAGTTTCCGATGCAAATCTCGTTGCATTCTGTAATCTGTGGACTATCAGAGTGTTGATGAATCACAGTAATTGCATCGGGATTGAATACAACAGTCACCAAAAGCACTTTCCTCTATAAAAGTTATGTCTCAAACAGTCTACGCTTTGATCGTTCTCTGGAAGACCAGTAGTAATTTCCGAAGCACATCTGGAGGCAATCTGTAATAAGTGGACTGTCAGAGTGTTGATGAAACACAGAAATTGCATCGGGATTTAATACAACAGTCACCATTCGTACTTTCCTCCACGGGAGGTATGTCTCAAACAGACTACGCTTTGATCGTTCCCTGGAAGACCAGTAGTAGTTTCCGATGCCCATCTGGTGGCATTCTGTAATCTGTGGACTATCAGAGTGTTGATGAAACAAAGATATTGCATCGTGATTGAGTACAGGATGCACCATGCGCACTTTCCTCCATGGAAGTAATGTCTCTAACAGTCTACGATTTGATCGTTCCCTGGAAGACCAGTAGTAGTTTCCTATGCACATCTGGAAGCATTCTGTAATCTGTGGACTATCAGAGTGCTGATGAAACACAGAAATTGCATCGGGATTGAATACAAGAGTCACCATGAGAACGTTCCTCCATGGCAGTAATGTCTCAAACAGTCTATGCTTTGATCGCTCCCTGGAAGACCAGTAGTAGTTACCGATGCACATCTGGAGGCATTCTGTAATCTGTGACCTATCTGAGTGTTGATGAAACACAGAAGTTGCGTCGGGATTGAATACAACAGTCACCATGCGCCCTTTCCTCCATGGAAGTAATGTCTCAAACAGTCTACGCTTTGATCGTTCCCTCGAAGACCAGTAGTAGTTTCCGATGCCCATCTGGTGGCATTCTGTAATCTGTGGACTATCAGAGTGTTGATGAAACACAAAAATTGCATCGGAATTGAATACAACAGGCACCATGCGCACTTTCCTCCATGGAAGTAATGTCCCTAACAGTCTACGATTTGATCGTTCCCTGGAAGACCAGTAGTAGTTTCCTATGCACATTTGCAGGCATTCTGTAATCTGTGGACTATCAGAGTGCTGATGAAACACAGAAATTGCATCGGGACTGAATACAACAGTCACCATTCGCACTTTCCTTTATGGGAGTAATGACTCAAACAGTCTATGTTTTGATCGTTCCCTGGAAGACGAGTAGTAGTTTCCGATGCACATCTGGAGACAGTCTGTAATCTGTGGACTATCAGAGTGTCGATGAAACACAGAAATTTCATCGGGATTGAATACAACAGTCACCATGCGCACTTTCCTCCATGGTAGTAATGTCTGTAACAGTCTACGCTTTGATCGTTCCCTGGAAGACCAGTAGTATTTACCGATGCACATCTGTAGGCATTCTGTAATCTGTGTACTATCAGAGTGTTGATGAATCATATAAATTGCATCGGGATTACATACAACAGTCATCATGCGCACTTTCCTCCATGGGAGTAATGTCTCTAACAGTCTACGCTTTGATCATTCCCTGGAAGACCAGTAGTAGTTTCCGATGCCCATCTGGTGGCATTCTGCAATCTGTGGACTATCAGAGTGTTGATGAAACACAGAAATTGCATCGGTATTGAATACAACGGTCACCATGCGCACTTTCCTCCATGGGAGTAATGTCTCAAACAGTCTACGCTTTGATGGTTCCCTGGAAGACCAGCAGTAGTTTCCGATTCACTTCTGGAGGCATTCTGTAATCTGTGGTCTATCAGACTGTTGATGAAACACAGAAATTGCATCGGGATTGACTACAGTCACCAAGTGCACATTCCTCCGTGGGAGTAATGTCTCAAACAGTCTACGCTTAGATAATTCCCTGGAAGACCAGTAGTAGTTCCGATGCCCATCTGGTGGCATTCTGCAATCTGTGGAGTATCAGAGTGTTGATGAAACACAGAAATTGCATCGGGATTGAATACAACTGTCACCATGCGCACCTTCCTCCGTGGGAGTAATGTCTCAAACAGTCTACGCTTTGATCGTTCCCTGGAAGACCAGTAGTAGTTTCCGATGCAAATCTCGTTGCATTCTGTAATCTGTGGACTATCAGAGTGTTGATGAATCACAGTAATTGCATCGGGATTGAATACAACAGTCACCAAAAGCACTTTCCTCTATAAAAGTTATGTCTCAAACAGTCTACGCTTTGATCGTTCTCTGGAAGACCAGTAGTAATTTCCGAAGCACATCTGGAGGCAATCTGTAATAAGTGGACTGTCAGAGTGTTGATGAAACACAGAAATTGCATCGGGATTTAATACAACAGTCACCATTCGTACTTTCCTCCACGGGAGGTATGTCTCAAACAGACTACGCTTTGATCGTTCCCTGGAAGACCAGTAGTAGTTTCCGATGCCCATCTGGTGGCATTCTGTAATCTGTGGACTATCAGAGTGTTGATGAAACAAAGATATTGCATCGTGATTGAGTACAGGATGCACCATGCGCACTTTCCTCCATGGAAGTAATGTCTCTAACAGTCTACGATTTGATCGTTCCCTGGAAGACCAGTAGTAGTTTCCTATGCACATCTGGGTGCATTCTGTAATCTGTGGACTATCAGAGTGCTGATGAAACACAGAAATTGCATCGGGATTGAATACAAGAGTCACCATGAGAACGTTCCTCCATGGCAGTAATGTCTCAAACAGTCTATGCTTTGATCGCTCCCTGGAAGACCAGTAGTAGTTTCCTATGCACATTTGCAGGCATTCTGTAATCAGTGGTCTGTCAGAGTGTTGATGAAACACAGAAATTGCATCGGGATTGAATACAACAGTCACAATGCGCACTTTCCTCCAAGGAAGGTATGTCTCAAACAGACTACGCTTTGATCGTTCCCTGGAAGACCAGTAGTAGTTTCCGATGCACATCTGGTTTCATTCTGTAATCTGTGGACTATCAGAGTGTTGATGAAACACAAAAATTGCATCGGAATTGAATACAACAGGCACCATGCGCACTTTCCTCCATGGAAGTAATGTCTCTAACAGTGTACGATTTGATCGTTCCCTGGAAGACCAGTAGTAGTTTCCTATGCACATTTGCAGGCATTCTGTAATCTGTGGCCTATCAGAGTGCTGATGAAACACAGAAATTGCATCGGGACTGAATACAAGAGTCACCATTCGCACTTTCCTTTATGGGAGTAATGACTCAAACAGTCTATGCTTTGATCGTTCCCTGGAAGACGAGTAGTAGTTTCCGATGCACATCTGGAGACAATCTGTAATCTGTGGACTATCAGAGTGTCGATGAAACACAGAAATTTCATCGGGATTGAATACAACAGTCACCATGCGCACTTTCCTCCATGGGAGTAATGTCTCATACAGTCTACTTGTTGATCGTTCCCTGGAAGAGCAGTAGTAGTTTACGATGCACATCTGGCGGCATTCTGTAATCTGTGGACTATCCGACTGTAGATGAAACTGAGAAATTCCATCGGGATTGAATACAACAGTCACCATCCGCACTCTCCTCCATGGGAGTAATTCTCAAACAGGCTACGCTTTGATCGTTCCTTGGAAGACCAGTAGTAGTTTCCGATGCACATCTGGAGGCATTCTGTAATCTGTGGACTATCAGAGTATTGATGAAACACAGAAATTGCATCGGGATTAAATTCAACAGTCATCATGCGCACTTTCCTCCATGGCAGTAATGTCTGTAACAGTCTACGCTTTGATCGTTCCCTGGAAGACCAGTAGTAGTTACCGATGCACATCTGTAGGCATTCTGTAATCTGTGTACTATCAGAGTGTTGATGAATCATATAAATTGCATCGGGATTACATACAACAGTCATCATGCGCACTTTCCTCCATGGGAGTAATGTCTCTAACAGTCTACGCTTTGATCATTCCCTGGAAGACCAGTAGTAGTTTCCGATGCCCACCTGGTGGCATTCTGCAATCTGTGGACTATCAGAGTGTTGATGAAACACAGAAATTGCATCGGGATTGAATACAACGGTCACCATGCGCACTTTCCTCCTTGGGAGTAATGTCTCAAACAGTCTACGCTTTGATGGTTCCCTGGAAGACCAGCAGTAGTTTCCGATTCACTTCTGGAGGCATTCTGTAATCTGTGGTCTATCAGACTGTTGATGAAACACAGAAATTGCATCGGGATTGACTACAGTCACCAAGTGCACTTTCCTCCGTGGGAGTAATGTCTCAAACAGTCTACGCTTTGATAATTCCCTGGAAGACCAGTAGTAGTTCCGATGCCCATCTGGTGGCATTCAGCAATCTGTGGAGTATCAGAGTGTTGATGAAACACAGGAATTGCATCGGGATTGAATACAACTGTCACTATGCGCACCTTCCTCCGTGGGAGTAATGTCTCAAACAGTCTACGCTTTGATGGTTCCCTGGAAGACCAGCAGTAGTTTCCGATTCACTTCTGGAGGCATTCTGTAATCTGTGGTCTATCAGACTGTTGATGAAACACAGAAATTGCATCGGGATTGACTACAGTCACCAAGTGCACTTTCCTCCGTGGGAGTAATGTCTCAAACAGTCTACGCTTAGATAATTCCCTGGAAGACCAGTAGTAGTTCCGATGCCCATCTGGTGGCATTCTGCAATCTGTGGAGTATCAGAGTGTTGATGAAACACAGAAATTGCATCGGGATTGAATACAACTGTCACCATGCGCACCTTCCTCCGTGGGAGTAATGTCTCAAACAGTCTACGCTTTGATCGTTCCCTGGAAGACCAGTAGTAGTTTCCGATGCAAATCTCGTTGCATTCTGTAATCTGTGGACTATCAGAGTGTTGATGAATCACAGTAATTGCATCGGGATTGAATACAACAGTCACCAAAAGCACTTTCCTCTATAAAAGTTATGTCTCAAACAGTCTACGCTTTGATCGTTCTCTGGAAGACCAGTAGTAATTTCCGAAGCACATCTGGAGGCAATCTGTAATAAGTGGACTGTCAGAGTGTTGATGAAACACAGAAATTGCATCGGGATTTAATACAACAGTCACCATTCGTACTTTCCTCCACGGGAGGTATGTCTCAAACAGACTACGCTTTGATCGTTCCCTGGAAGACCAGTAGTAGTTTCCGATGCCCATCTGGTGGCATTCTGTAATCTGTGGACTATCAGAGTGTTGATGAAACAAAGATATTGCATCGTGATTGAGTACAGGATGCACCATGCGCACTTTCCTCCATGGAAGTAATGTCTCTAACAGTCTACGATTTGATCGTTCCCTGGAAGACCAGTAGTAGTTTCCTATGCACATCTGGATGCATTCTGTAATCTGTGGACTATCAGAGTGCTGATGAAACACAGAAATTGCATCAGGATTGAATACAAGAGTCACCATGAGAACGTTCCTCCATGGCAGTAATGTCTCAAACAGTCTATGCTTTGATCGCTCCCTGGAAGACCAGTAGTAGTTTCCTATGCACATTTGCAGGCATTCTGTAATCAGTGGTCTGTCAGAGTGTTGATGAAACACAGAAATTGCATCGGGATTGAATACAACAGTCACAATGCGCACTTTCCTCCAAGGAAGGTATGTCTCAAACAGACTACGCTTTGATCGTTCCCTGGAAGACCAGTAGTAGTTTCCGATGCACATCTGGTTTCATTCTGTTATCTGTGGACTATCAGAGTGTTGATGAAACACAAAAATTGCATCGGAATTGAATACAACAGGCACCATGCGCACTTTCCTCCATGGGAGTAATGTCTCATACAGTCTACGTGTTGATCGTTCCCTGGAAGAGCAGTAGTAGTTTACGATGCACATCTGGCGGCATTCTGTAATCTGTGGACTATCCGACTGTAGATGAAACTGAGAAATTCCATCGGGATTGAATACAACAGTCACCATCCGCACTCTCCTCCATGGGAGTAATTCTCAAACAGGCTACGCTTTGATCGTTCCTTGGAAGACCAGTAGTAGTTTCCGATGCACATCTGGAGGCATTCTGTAATCTGTGGACTATCAGAGTGTTGATGAATCACAGTAATTGCATCGGGATTGAATACAACAGTCACCAAAAGCACTTTCCTCTATAAAAATTATGTCTCAAACAGTCTACGCTTTGATCGTTCTCTGGAAGACCAGTAGTAATTTCCGAAGCACATCTGGAGGCAATCTGTAATAAGTGGACTGTCAGAGTGTTGATGAAACACAGAAATTGCATCGGGATTTAATACAACAGTCACCATTCGTACTTTCCTCCACGGGAGGTATGTCTCAAACAGACTACGCTTTGATCGTTCCCTGGAAGACCAGTAGTAGTTTCCGATGCGCATCTGGTGGCATTCTGTAATCTGTGGACTACCAGAGTGTTGATGAAACAAAGATATTGCATCGTGATTGAGTACAGGAGGCACCATGCGCACTTTCCTCCATGGAAGTAATGTCTCTAACAGTCTACGATTTGATCGTTCCCTGGAAGACCAGTAGTAGTTTCCTATGCACATCTGGATGCATTCTGTAATCTGTGGACTATCAGAGTGCTGATGAAACACAGAAATTGCATCAGGATTGAATACAAGAGTCACCATGAGAACGTTCCTCCATGGCAGTAATGTCTCAAACAGTCTATGCTTTGATCGCTCCCTGGAAGACCAGTAGTAGTTTCCTATGCACATTTGCAGGCATTCTGTAATCAGTGGTCTGTCAGAGTGTTGATGAAACACAGAAATTGCATCGGGATTGAATACAACAGTCACAATGCGCACTTTCCTCCAAGGAAGGTATGTCTCAAACAGACTACGCTTTGATCGTTCCCTGGAAGACCAGTAGTAGTTTCCGACGCACATCTGGTTTCATTCTGTAATCTGTGGACTATCAGAGTGTTGATGAAACACAAAAATTGCATCGGAATTGAATACAACAGGCACCATGCGCACTTTCCTCCATGGGAGTAATTCTCAAACAGGCTACGCTTTGATCGTTCCTTGGAAGACCAGTAGTAGTTTCCGATGCACATCTGGAGGCATTCTGTAATCTGTGGACTATCAGAGTATTGATGAAACACAGAAATTGCATCGGGATTAAATTCAACAGTCATCATGCGCACTTTCCTCCATGGCAGTAATGTCTGTAACAGTCTACGCTTTGATCGTTCCCTGGAAGACCAGTAGTAGTTACCGATGCACATCTGTAGGCATTCTGTAATCTGTGTACTATCAGACTGTTGATGAAACACAGAAATTGCATCGGGATTGACTACAGTCACCAAGTGCACTTTCCTCCGTGGGAGTAATGTCTCAAACAGTCTACGCTTTGATAATTCCCTGGAAGACCAGTAGTAGTTCCGATGCCCATCTGGTGGCATTCTGCAATCTCTGGAGTATCAGAGTGTTGATGAAACACAGGAATTGCATCGGGATTGAATACAACTGTCACTATGCGCACCTTCCTCCGTGGGAGTAATGTCTCAAACAGTCTACGCTTTGATCGTTCCCTGGAAGACCAGTAGTAGTTTCCGATGCAAATCTCGTTGCATTCTGTAATCTGTGGACTATCAGAGTGTTGATGAATCACAGTAATTGCATCGGGATTGAATACAACAGTCACCAAAAGCACTTTCCTCTATAAAAGTTATGTCTCAAACAGTCTACGCTTTGATCGTTCTCTGGAAGACCAGTAGTAATTTCCGAAGCACATCTGGAGGCAATCTGTAATAAGTGGACTGTCAGAGTGTTGATGAAACACAGAAATTGCTTCGGGATTTAATACAACAGTCACCATTCGTACTTTCCTCCACGGGAGGTATGTCTCAAACAGACTACGCTTTGATCGTTCCCTGGAAGACCAGTAGTAGTTTCCGATGCCCATCTGGTGGCATTCTGTAATCTGTGGACTATCAGAGTGTTGATGAAACAAAGATATTGCATCGTGATTGAGTACAGGAGGTACCATGCGCACTTTCCTCCATGGAAGTAATGTCTCTAACAGTCTACGATTTGATCGTTCCCTGGAAGACCAGTAGTAGTTTCCTATGCACATCTGGATGCATTCTGTAATCTGTGGACTATCAGAGTGCTGATGAAACACAGAAATTGCATCGGGATTGAATACAAGAGTCACCATGAGAACGTTCCTCCATGGGAGTAATGTCTCAAACAGTCTATGCTTTGATCGCTCCCTGGAATATCAGTAGTAGTTTCCGATGCTCATCTTGAGGCATTCTGTAATCTGTGGACTATCAGAGTGTTAATGAAACACAGATATTGCATCGGGACCGAATACAACAGTCACCATGCGCACATTCCTTTATGGGAGTAATGTCTCAAACAGTCTATGCTTTAATCGTTCCCTGGAAGACCAGTAGTAGTTTCCGATGCACATCTGGAGACATTCTGTAATCTGTGGACTATCAGAGTGTTGATGAAACACAGAAATTGCATCGGGATTGAATACAACAATCACCATGCGCACTTTCCTCCTAGGGAGTATTGTCTCAGACAGTCTACGCTTTAATCGTTCCCAGGAAGACCAGTAGTAGTTTCAGATACTCATCTGGAGGCATTCTGTAATCTGTGGACTATCAGAGTGTTGATGAAACTCAGAAAATGCATCGGGATTGTGTAAAACAGTCACCATGTGCACTTTCCTCCATGTGAGTACTTCTAATACAGGCTACGCTTTGATCGTTCCCTGGAAGACCAGTAGTAGTTTCCGATGCACATCTGGAGGCATTCTGCAATCTGTGGACTCTCAGACTGTTGATGAAACACAGAAATTGCATCAGGATTGAATACAAAAGTCACCATTCGCACTTTCCTCCATGTGAGTATTGTCTCAAACAGTCTATTTTTTGATCGTTCCCTGGAAGACCAGTTGTAGTTTCCGATGCACATCTGGAGGCATTCTGTAATCTGTGGACTATCAGAGTTCTGATGAAACACAGAAATTGCATCGGGATTGAATACAACGGTCCCCACGCGCACTTTCCACCATGGGAGAAATGTCTCTAACAGTCTACGCTTTGATCGTTCCCTGGAAGACCAGTAGTAGTTTCCGATGCACATCTGGAGGCATTCTGTAATCTGTGGACTATCAGAGTATTGATGAAACACAGAAATTGCATCGGAATTAAATTCAACAGTCATCATGCGCACTTTCCTCCATTCCAGTAATGTCTGTAACAGTCTACGCTTTGATCGTTCCCTGGAAGACCAGTAGTAGTTACCGATGCACATCTGTAGGCATTCTGTAATATGTGTACTATCAGAGTGTTGATGAATCATATAAATTGCATCGGGATTAAATACAACAGTCATCATGCGCACTTTCCTCCATGGGAGTAATGTCTCTAACAGTCTACGCTTTGATCATTCCCTGGAAGACCAGTAGTAGTTTCCGATGCCCATCTGGTGGCATTCTGCAATCTGTGGACTATCAGAGTGTTGATGAAACACAGAAATTGCATCGGGATTGAATACAACGGTCACCATGCGCACTTTCCTCCATGGGAGTAATGTCTCAAACAGTCTACGCTTTGATCGTTCCCTGGAAGACCAGCAGTAGTTTCCGATTCACTTCTGGAGGCATTCTGTAATCTGTGGTCTATCAGACTGTTGATGAAACACAGAAATTGCATCGGGATTGACTACAGTCACCAAGTGCACTTTCCTCCATGGGAGTAATGTCTCAAACAGTCTACGCTTTGATAATTCCCTGGATGACCAGTAGTAGTTCCGATGCACATCTGGAGGGATTCTGTAATCAGTGGTCTGCCAGAGTGTTGATGAAACACAGAAATTGCATCGGGATTGAATACAACAGTCACCATGCGCACTTTCCTCCATGGGAGTAATGTCTCAAACAGTCTACGCTTTGATAATTCCCTGGAAGACCAGTAGTAGTTTCCGATGCACATCTGGAAGCATTCTGTAATCGGTGGACTATCTGAGTGTTGATGAACCACAGAAATTGCATCGGAATTGAATATAACAGTCACCATGCGCACTTTCCTCCAAGGGAGCAGTGTCTCAAACAGTCTACGCTTTGATCGTTTCCTGGAAGACCAGTAGTAGTTTCCGATGCACATATGGAGGCATTCTGTAATGTGTGGACGTTCAAAGTGTTGATAAAACACAATAATTGCATCTGGATTGAATACCCAGTCTCCATGCGCACTTTCCTCCACGGGAGTAATGTCTCAAACAGTCTACGCTTTGATTGTTCCCTGGGAGACCAGTAATAGTTCCGATGCACGTCTCGTGCCATTCTGTAATCTGTGGACTATCAGAGTGTTGATGAAACACAGAAATTGCATCGGCATTGAATACAACAGCCACCATGCGCACTTTCCTCAATGGGGGTAATTCTCAAACAGTCTATGCTTTGATCGTTCCCTGGAAGGCCAGTAGCAGTTTCCTATGCACATCTGGATGCATTCTGTAATCTGTGGACTATCAGAGTGCTGATGAAACACAGAAATTGCATCGGGATTGAATACAAGAGTCACCATGAGAACGTTCCTCCATGGGAGTAATGTCTGAAACAGTCTATGCTTTGATCGCTCCCTGGAATATCAGTAGTAGTTTCCGATGCTCATCTTGAGGCATTCTGTAATCTGTGGACTATCAGAGTGTTAAAGAACCACAGATATTGCATCGGGACCGAATACAACAGTCACCATGCGCACATTCCTTTATGGGAGTAATGTCTCAAACAGTCTATGCTTTAATCGTTCCCTGGAAGACCAGTAGTAGTTTCCGATGCACATCTGGAGACATTCTGTAATCTGTGACCTATCTGAGTGTTGATGAAACACAGAAATTGCGTCGGGATTGAATACAACAGTCACCATGCGCCCTTTTCTCCATGGAAGTAATGTCTCAAACTGTCTACGCTTTGATCGTTCCCTTGAAGACCAGTAGTAGTTTCCGATGCTCATCTGGAGGCAATCTGTAATCTGTGGACTATCAGAGTGTTGATGGAACACAGAAATGGCATCGGGATTCAATACAACAGTCACCATGCACTCTTTCCTCCATGCGAACAGTGTCTCAAAAAGTCTACTCTTTGATCGTTCCCTCGAAGACGAGTAGTAGTTTCCGATGCACATCTGGAGACAATCTGTAATCTGTGGACTATCAGAGTGTCGATGAAACACAGAAATTTCATCGGGATTGAATACAACAGCCACCATGCGCACTTTCCTCCATGGGAGTAATGTCTCATACAGTCTACGTGTTGATCGTTCCCTGGAAGAGCAGTAGTAGTTTACGATGCACATCTGGCGGCATTCTGTAATCTGTGGACTATCCGACTGTAGATGAAACTGAGAAATTCCATCGGGATTGAATACAACAGTCACCATCCGCACTCTCCTCCATGGGAGTAATTCTCAAACAGGCTACGTTTTGATCGTTCGTTGGAAGACCAGTAGTCGTTTCCGATGCACATCTGGAGGCATTCTGTAATCTGTGGACTATCAGAGTATTGATGAAACACAGAAATTGCATCGGGATTAAATTCAACAGTCATCATGCGCACTTTCCTCCATGGCATTAATGTCTGTAACAGTCTACGCTTTGATCGTTCCCTGGAAGACCAGTAGTAGTTACCGATGCACATCTGTAGGCATTCTGTAATCTGTGTACTATCAGAGTGTTGATGAAACATATAAATTGCATCGGGATTACATACAACAGTCATCATGCGCACTTTCCTCCATGGGAGTAATGTCTCTAACAGTCTACGCTTTGATCATTCCCTGGAAGACCAGTAGTGGTTTCCGATGCCCATCTGGTGGCATTCTGCAATCTGTGGACTATCAGAGTGTTGATGAAACACAGAAATTGCATCGGTATTGAATACAACGTTCACCATGCGCACTTTCCTCCATGGGAGTAATGTCTCAAACAGTCTACGCTTTGATGGTTCCCTGGAAGACCAGCAGTAGTTTCCGATTCACTTCTGGAGGCATTCTGTAATCTGTGGTCTATCAGACTGTTGATGAAACACAGAAATTGCATCGGTATTGAATACAACGGTCACCATGCGCACTTTCCTCCGTGGGAGTAATGTCTCAAACAGTCTACGCTTAGATAATTCCCTGGAAGACCAGTAGTAGTTCCGATGCCCATCTGGTGGCATTCTGCAATCTGTGGAGTATCAGAGTGTTGATGAAACACAAAAATTGGATCGGGATTGAATACAACTGTCACCATGCGCACCTTCCTCCGTGGGAGTAATGTCTCAAACAGTCTACGCTTTGATCGTTCCCTGGAAGACCAGTAATAGTTCCGATGCAAATCTCGTTGCATTCTGTAATCTGTGGACTATCAGAGTGTTGATGAATCACAGTAATTGCATCGGGATTGAATACAACAGTCACCAAAAGCACTTTCCTCTATAAAAGTTATGTCTCAAACAGTCTACGCTTTGATCGTTCTCTGGAAGACCAGTAGTAATTTCCGAAGCACATCTGGAGGCAATCTGTAATAAGTGGACTGTCAGAGTGTTGATGAAACACAGAAATTGCATCGGGATTTAATACAACAGTCACCATTCGTACTTTCCTCCACGGGAGGTATGTCTCAAACAGACTACGCTTTGATCGTTCCCTGGAAGACCAGTAGTAGTTTCCGATGCCCATCTGGTGGCATTCTGTAATCTGTGGACTATCAGAGTGTTGATGAAACAAAGATATTGCATCGTGATTGAGTACAGGATGCACCATGCGCACTTTCCTCCATGGAAGTAATGTCTCTAACAGTCTACGATTTGATCGTTCCCTGGAAGACCAGTAGTAGTTTCCTATGCACATCTGGATGCATTCTGTAATCTGTGGACTATCAGAGTGCTGATGAAACACAGAAATTGCATCAGGATTGAATACAAGAGTCACCATGAGAACGTTCCTCCATGGCAGTAATGTCTCAAACAGTCTATGCTTTGATCGCTCCCTGGAAGACCAGTAGTAGTTTCCTATGCACATTTGCAGGCATTCTGTAATCAGTGGTCTGTCAGAGTGTTGATGAAACACAGAAATTGCATCGGGATTGAATACAACAGTCACAATGCGCACTTTCCTCCAAGGAAGGTATGTCTCAAACAGACTACGCTTTGATCGTTCCCTGGAAGACCAGTAGTAGTTTCCGATGCACATCTGGTTTCATTCTGTTATCTGTGGACTATCAGAGTGTTGATGAAACACAAAAATTGCATCGGAATTGAATACAACAGGCACCATGCGCACTTTCCTCCATGGGAGTAATGTCTCATACAGTCTACGTGTTGATCGTTCCCTGGAAGAGCAGTAGTAGTTTACGATGCACATCTGGCGGCATTCTGTAATCTGTGGACTATCCGACTGTAGATGAAACTGAGAAATTCCATCGGGATTGAATACAACAGTCACCATCCGCACTCTCCTCCATGGGAGTAATTCTCAAACAGGCTACGCTTTGATCGTTCCTTGGAAGACCAGTAGTAGTTTCCGATGCACATCTGGAGGCATTCTGTAATCTGTGGACTATCAGAGTGTTGATGAATCACAGTAATTGCATCGGGATTGAATACAACAGTCACCAAAAGCACTTTCCTCTATAAAAATTATGTCTCAAACAGTCTACGCTTTGATCGTTCTCTGGAAGACCAGTAGTAATTTCCGAAGCACATCTGGAGGCAATCTGTAATAAGTGGACTGTCAGAGTGTTGATGAAACACAGAAATTGCATCGGGATTTAATACAACAGTCACCATTCGTACTTTCCTCCACGGGAGGTATGTCTCAAACAGACTACGCTTTGATCGTTCCCTGGAAGACCAGTAGTAGTTTCCGATGCGCATCTGGTGGCATTCTGTAATCTGTGGACTACCAGAGTGTTGATGAAACAAAGATATTGCATCGTGATTGAGTACAGGAGGCACCATGCGCACTTTCCTCCATGGAAGTAATGTCTCTAACAGTCTACGATTTGATCGTTCCCTGGAAGACCAGTAGTAGTTTCCTATGCACATCTGGATGCATTCTGTAATCTGTGGACTATCAGAGTGCTGATGAAACACAGAAATTGCATCAGGATTGAATACAAGAGTCACCATGAGAACGTTCCTCCATGGCAGTAATGTCTCAAACAGTCTATGCTTTGATCGCTCCCTGGAAGACCAGTAGTAGTTTCCTATGCACATTTGCAGGCATTCTGTAATCAGTGGTCTGTCAGAGTGTTGATGAAACACAGAAATTGCATCGGGATTGAATACAACAGTCACAATGCGCACTTTCCTCCAAGGAAGGTATGTCTCAAACAGACTACGCTTTGATCGTTCCCTGGAAGACCAGTAGTAGTTTCCGACGCACATCTGGTTTCATTCTGTAATCTGTGGACTATCAGAGTGTTGATGAAACACAAAAATTGCATCGGAATTGAATACAACAGGCACCATGCGCACTTTCCTCCATGGGAGTAATTCTCAAACAGGCTACGCTTTGATCGTTCCTTGGAAGACCAGTAGTAGTTTCCGATGCACATCTGGAGGCATTCTGTAATCTGTGGACTATCAGAGTATTGATGAAACACAGAAATTGCATCGGGATTAAATTCAACAGTCATCATGCGCACTTTCCTCCATGGCAGTAATGTCTGTAACAGTCTACGCTTTGATCGTTCCCTGGAAGACCAGTAGTAGTTACCGATGCACATCTGTAGGCATTCTGTAATCTGTGTACTATCAGACTGTTGATGAAACACAGAAATTGCATCGGGATTGACTACAGTCACCAAGTGCACTTTCCTCCGTGGGAGTAATGTCTCAAACAGTCTACGCTTTGATAATTCCCTGGAAGACCAGTAGTAGTTCCGATGCCCATCTGGTGGCATTCTGCAATCTCTGGAGTATCAGAGTGTTGATGAAACACAGGAATTGCATCGGGATTGAATACAACTGTCACTATGCGCACCTTCCTCCGTGGGAGTAATGTCTCAAACAGTCTACGCTTTGATCGTTCCCTGGAAGACCAGTAGTAGTTTCCGATGCAAATCTCGTTGCATTCTGTAATCTGTGGACTATCAGAGTGTTGATGAATCACAGTAATTGCATCGGGATTGAATACAACAGTCACCAAAAGCACTTTCCTCTATAAAAGTTATGTCTCAAACAGTCTACGCTTTGATCGTTCTCTGGAAGACCAGTAGTAATTTCCGAAGCACATCTGGAGGCAATCTGTAATAAGTGGACTGTCAGAGTGTTGATGAAACACAGAAATTGCTTCGGGATTTAATACAACAGTCACCATTCGTACTTTCCTCCACGGGAGGTATGTCTCAAACAGACTACGCTTTGATCGTTCCCTGGAAGACCAGTAGTAGTTTCCGATGCCCATCTGGTGGCATTCTGTAATCTGTGGACTATCAGAGTGTTGATGAAACAAAGATATTGCATCGTGATTGAGTACAGGAGGTACCATGCGCACTTTCCTCCATGGAAGTAATGTCTCTAACAGTCTACGATTTGATCGTTCCCTGGAAGACCAGTAGTAGTTTCCTATGCACATCTGGATGCATTCTGTAATCTGTGGACTATCAGAGTGCTGATGAAACACAGAAATTGCATCGGGATTGAATACAAGAGTCACCATGAGAACGTTCCTCCATGGGAGTAATGTCTCAAACAGTCTATGCTTTGATCGCTCCCTGGAATATCAGTAGTAGTTTCCGATGCTCATCTTGAGGCATTCTGTAATCTGTGGACTATCAGAGTGTTAATGAAACACAGATATTGCATCGGGACCGAATACAACAGTCACCATGCGCACATTCCTTTATGGGAGTAATGTCTCAAACAGTCTATGCTTTAATCGTTCCCTGGAAGACCAGTAGTAGTTTCCGATGCACATCTGGAGACATTCTGTAATCTGTGGACTATCAGAGTGTTGATGAAACACAGAAATTGCATCGGGATTGAATACAACAATCACCATGCGCACTTTCCTCCTAGGGAGTATTGTCTCAGACAGTCTACGCTTTAATCGTTCCCAGGAAGACCAGTAGTAGTTTCAGATACTCATCTGGAGGCATTCTGTAATCTGTGGACTATCAGAGTGTTGATGAAACTCAGAAAATGCATCGGGATTGTGTAAAACAGTCACCATGTGCACTTTCCTCCATGTGAGTACTTCTAATACAGGCTACGCTTTGATCGTTCCCTGGAAGACCAGTAGTAGTTTCCGATGCACATCTGGAGGCATTCTGCAATCTGTGGACTCTCAGACTGTTGATGAAACACAGAAATTGCATCAGGATTGAATACAAAAGTCACCATTCGCACTTTCCTCCATGTGAGTATTGTCTCAAACAGTCTATTTTTTGATCGTTCCCTGGAAGACCAGTTGTAGTTTCCGATGCACATCTGGAGGCATTCTGTAATCTGTGGACTATCAGAGTTCTGATGAAACACAGAAATTGCATCGGGATTGAATACAACGGTCCCCACGCGCACTTTCCACCATGGGAGAAATGTCTCTAACAGTCTACGCTTTGATCGTTCCCTGGAAGACCAGTAGTAGTTTCCGATGCACATCTGGAGGCATTCTGTAATCTGTGGACTATCAGAGTATTGATGAAACACAGAAATTGCATCGGAATTAAATTCAACAGTCATCATGCGCACTTTCCTCCATTCCAGTAATGTCTGTAACAGTCTACGCTTTGATCGTTCCCTGGAAGACCAGTAGTAGTTACCGATGCACATCTGTAGGCATTCTGTAATATGTGTACTATCAGAGTGTTGATGAATCATATAAATTGCATCGGGATTAAATACAACAGTCATCATGCGCACTTTCCTCCATGGGAGTAATGTCTCTAACAGTCTACGCTTTGATCATTCCCTGGAAGACCAGTAGTAGTTTCCGATGCCCATCTGGTGGCATTCTGCAATCTGTGGACTATCAGAGTGTTGATGAAACACAGAAATTGCATCGGGATTGAATACAACGGTCACCATGCGCACTTTCCTCCATGGGAGTAATGTCTCAAACAGTCTACGCTTTGATCGTTCCCTGGAAGACCAGCAGTAGTTTCCGATTCACTTCTGGAGGCATTCTGTAATCTGTGGTCTATCAGACTGTTGATGAAACACAGAAATTGCATCGGGATTGACTACAGTCACCAAGTGCACTTTCCTCCATGGGAGTAATGTCTCAAACAGTCTACGCTTTGATAATTCCCTGGATGACCAGTAGTAGTTCCGATGCACATCTGGAGGGATTCTGTAATCAGTGGTCTGCCAGAGTGTTGATGAAACACAGAAATTGCATCGGGATTGAATACAACAGTCACCATGCGCACTTTCCTCCATGGGAGTAATGTCTCAAACAGTCTACGCTTTGATAATTCCCTGGAAGACCAGTAGTAGTTTCCGATGCACATCTGGAAGCATTCTGTAATCGGTGGACTATCTGAGTGTTGATGAACCACAGAAATTGCATCGGAATTGAATATAACAGTCACCATGCGCACTTTCCTCCAAGGGAGCAGTGTCTCAAACAGTCTACGCTTTGATCGTTTCCTGGAAGACCAGTAGTAGTTTCCGATGCACATATGGAGGCATTCTGTAATGTGTGGACGTTCAAAGTGTTGATAAAACACAATAATTGCATCTGGATTGAATACCCAGTCTCCATGCGCACTTTCCTCCACGGGAGTAATGTCTCAAACAGTCTACGCTTTGATTGTTCCCTGGGAGACCAGTAATAGTTCCGATGCACGTCTCGTGCCATTCTGTAATCTGTGGACTATCAGAGTGTTGATGAAACACAGAAATTGCATCGGCATTGAATACAACAGCCACCATGCGCACTTTCCTCAATGGGGGTAATTCTCAAACAGTCTATGCTTTGATCGTTCCCTGGAAGGCCAGTAGCAGTTTCCTATGCACATCTGGATGCATTCTGTAATCTGTGGACTATCAGAGTGCTGATGAAACACAGAAATTGCATCGGGATTGAATACAAGAGTCACCATGAGAACGTTCCTCCATGGGAGTAATGTCTGAAACAGTCTATGCTTTGATCGCTCCCTGGAATATCAGTAGTAGTTTCCGATGCTCATCTTGAGGCATTCTGTAATCTGTGGACTATCAGAGTGTTAAAGAACCACAGATATTGCATCGGGACCGAATACAACAGTCACCATGCGCACATTCCTTTATGGGAGTAATGTCTCAAACAGTCTATGCTTTAATCGTTCCCTGGAAGACCAGTAGTAGTTTCCGATGCACATCTGGAGACATTCTGTAATCTGTGACCTATCTGAGTGTTGATGAAACACAGAAATTGCGTCGGGATTGAATACAACAGTCACCATGCGCCCTTTTCTCCATGGAAGTAATGTCTCAAACTGTCTACGCTTTGATCGTTCCCTTGAAGACCAGTAGTAGTTTCCGATGCTCATCTGGAGGCAATCTGTAATCTGTGGACTATCAGAGTGTTGATGGAACACAGAAATGGCATCGGGATTCAATACAACAGTCACCATGCACTCTTTCCTCCATGCGAACAGTGTCTCAAAAAGTCTACTCTTTGATCGTTCCCTCGAAGACGAGTAGTAGTTTCCGATGCACATCTGGAGACAATCTGTAATCTGTGGACTATCAGAGTGTCGATGAAACACAGAAATTTCATCGGGATTGAATACAACAGCCACCATGCGCACTTTCCTCCATGGGAGTAATGTCTCATACAGTCTACGTGTTGATCGTTCCCTGGAAGAGCAGTAGTAGTTTACGATGCACATCTGGCGGCATTCTGTAATCTGTGGACTATCCGACTGTAGATGAAACTGAGAAATTCCATCGGGATTGAATACAACAGTCACCATCCGCACTCTCCTCCATGGGAGTAATTCTCAAACAGGCTACGTTTTGATCGTTCGTTGGAAGACCAGTAGTCGTTTCCGATGCACATCTGGAGGCATTCTGTAATCTGTGGACTATCAGAGTATTGATGAAACACAGAAATTGCATCGGGATTAAATTCAACAGTCATCATGCGCACTTTCCTCCATGGCATTAATGTCTGTAACAGTCTACGCTTTGATCGTTCCCTGGAAGACCAGTAGTAGTTACCGATGCACATCTGTAGGCATTCTGTAATCTGTGTACTATCAGAGTGTTGATGAAACATATAAATTGCATCGGGATTACATACAACAGTCATCATGCGCACTTTCCTCCATGGGAGTAATGTCTCTAACAGTCTACGCTTTGATCATTCCCTGGAAGACCAGTAGTGGTTTCCGATGCCCATCTGGTGGCATTCTGCAATCTGTGGACTATCAGAGTGTTGATGAAACACAGAAATTGCATCGGTATTGAATACAACGTTCACCATGCGCACTTTCCTCCATGGGAGTAATGTCTCAAACAGTCTACGCTTTGATGGTTCCCTGGAAGACCAGCAGTAGTTTCCGATTCACTTCTGGAGGCATTCTGTAATCTGTGGTCTATCAGACTGTTGATGAAACACAGAAATTGCATCGGTATTGAATACAACGGTCACCATGCGCACTTTCCTCCGTGGGAGTAATGTCTCAAACAGTCTACGCTTAGATAATTCCCTGGAAGACCAGTAGTAGTTCCGATGCCCATCTGGTGGCATTCTGCAATCTGTGGAGTATCAGAGTGTTGATGAAACACAAAAATTGGATCGGGATTGAATACAACTGTCACCATGCGCACCTTCCTCCGTGGGAGTAATGTCTCAAACAGTCTACGCTTTGATCGTTCCCTGGAAGACCAGTAATAGTTCCGATGCAAATCTCGTTGCATTCTGTAATCTGTGGACTATCAGAGTGTTGATGAATCACAGTAATTGCATCGGGATTGAATACAACAGTCACCAAAAGCACTTTCCTCTATAAAAGTTATGTCTCAAACAGTCTACGCTTTGATCGTTCTCTGGAAGACCAGTAGTAATTTCCGAAGCACATCTGGAGGCAATCTGTAATAAGTGGACTGTCAGAGTGTTGATGAAACACAGAAATTGCATCGGGATTTAATACAACAGTCACCATTCGTACTTTCCTCCACGGGAGGTATGTCTCAAACAGACTACGCTTTGATCGTTCCCTGGAAGACCAGTAGTAGTTTCCGATGCCCATCTGGTGGCATTCTGTAATCTGTGGACTATCAGAGTGTTGATGAAACAAAGATATTGCATCGTGATTGAGTACAGGAGGTACCATGCGCACTTTCCTCCATGGAAGTAATGTCTCTAACAGTCTACGATTTGATCGTTCCCTGGAAGACCAGTAGTAGTTTCCTATGCACATCTGGATGCATTCTGTAATCTGTGGACTATCAGAGTGCTGATGAAACACAGAAATTGCATCGGGATTGAATACAAGAGTCACCATGAGAACGTTCCTCCATGGGAGTAATGTCTCAAACAGTCTATGCTTTGATCGCTCCCTGGAATATCAGTAGTAGTTTCCGATGCTCATCTTGAGGCATTCTGTAATCTGTGGACTATCAGAGTGTTAATGAAACACAGATATTGCATCGGGACCGAATACAACAGTCACCATGCGCACATTCCTTTATGGGAGTAATGTCTCAAACAGTCTATGCTTTAATCGTTCCCTGGAAGACCAGTAGTAGTTTCCGATGCACATCTGGAGACATTCTGTAATCTGTGGACTATCAGAGTGTTGATGAAACACAGAAATTGCATCGGGATTGAATACAACAATCACCATGCGCACTTTCCTCCTAGGGAGTATTGTCTCAGACAGTCTACGCTTTAATCGTTCCCAGGAAGACCAGTAGTAGTTTCAGATACTCATCTGGAGGCATTCTGTAATCTGTGGACTATCAGAGTGTTGATGAAACTCAGAAAATGCATCGGGATTGTGTAAAACAGTCACCATGTGCACTTTCCTCCATGTGAGTACTTCTAATACAGGCTACGCTTTGATCGTTCCCTGGAAGACCAGTAGTAGTTTCCGATGCACATCTGGAGGCATTCTGCAATCTGTGGACTCTCAGACTGTTGATGAAACACAGAAATTGCATCAGGATTGAATACAAAAGTCACCATTCGCACTTTCCTCCATGTGAGTATTGTCTCAAACAGTCTATTTTTTGATCGTTCCCTGGAAGACCAGTTGTAGTTTCCGATGCACATCTGGAGGCATTCTGTAATCTGTGGACTATCAGAGTTCTGATGAAACACAGAAATTGCATCGGGATTGAATACAACGGTCCCCACGCGCACTTTCCACCATGGGAGAAATGTCTCTAACAGTCTACGCTTTGATCGTTCCCTGGAAGACCAGTAGTAGTTTCCGATGCACATCTGGAGGCATTCTGTAATCTGTGGACTATCAGAGTATTGATGAAACACAGAAATTGCATCGGAATTAAATTCAACAGTCATCATGCGCACTTTCCTCCATTCCAGTAATGTCTGTAACAGTCTACGCTTTGATCGTTCCCTGGAAGACCAGTAGTAGTTACCGATGCACATCTGTAGGCATTCTGTAATATGTGTACTATCAGAGTGTTGATGAATCATATAAATTGCATCGGGATTAAATACAACAGTCATCATGCGCACTTTCCTCCATGGGAGTAATGTCTCTAACAGTCTACGCTTTGATCATTCCCTGGAAGACCAGTAGTAGTTTCCGATGCCCATCTGGTGGCATTCTGCAATCTGTGGACTATCAGAGTGTTGATGAAACACAGAAATTGCATCGGGATTGAATACAACGGTCACCATGCGCACTTTCCTCCATGGGAGTAATGTCTCAAACAGTCTACGCTTTGATCGTTCCCTGGAAGACCAGCAGTAGTTTCCGATTCACTTCTGGAGGCATTCTGTAATCTGTGGTCTATCAGACTGTTGATGAAACACAGAAATTGCATCGGGATTGACTACAGTCACCAAGTGCACTTTCCTCCATGGGAGTAATGTCTCAAACAGTCTACGCTTTGATAATTCCCTGGATGACCAGTAGTAGTTCCGATGCACATCTGGAGGGATTCTGTAATCAGTGGTCTGCCAGAGTGTTGATGAAACACAGAAATTGCATCGGGATTGAATACAACAGTCACCATGCGCACTTTCCTCCATGGGAGTAATGTCTCAAACAGTCTACGCTTTGATAATTCCCTGGAAGACCAGTAGTAGTTTCCGATGCACATCTGGAAGCATTCTGTAATCGGTGGACTATCTGAGTGTTGATGAACCACAGAAATTGCATCGGAATTGAATATAACAGTCACCATGCGCACTTTCCTCCAAGGGAGCAGTGTCTCAAACAGTCTACGCTTTGATCGTTTCCTGGAAGACCAGTAGTAGTTTCCGATGCACATATGGAGGCATTCTGTAATGTGTGGACGTTCAAAGTGTTGATAAAACACAATAATTGCATCTGGATTGAATACCCAGTCTCCATGCGCACTTTCCTCCACGGGAGTAATGTCTCAAACAGTCTACGCTTTGATTGTTCCCTGGGAGACCAGTAATAGTTCCGATGCACGTCTCGTGCCATTCTGTAATCTGTGGACTATCAGAGTGTTGATGAAACACAGAAATTGCATCGGCATTGAATACAACAGCCACCATGCGCACTTTCCTCAATGGGGGTAATTCTCAAACAGTCTATGCTTTGATCGTTCCCTGGAAGGCCAGTAGCAGTTTCCTATGCACATCTGGATGCATTCTGTAATCTGTGGACTATCAGAGTGCTGATGAAACACAGAAATTGCATCGGGATTGAATACAAGAGTCACCATGAGAACGTTCCTCCATGGGAGTAATGTCTCAAACAGTCTATGCTTTGATCGCTCCCTGGAATATCAGTAGTAGTTTCCGATGCTCATCTTGAGGCATTCTGTAATCTGTGGACTATCAGAGTGTTAATGAAACACAGATATTGCATCGGGACCGAATACAACAGTCACCATGCGCACATTCCTTTATGGGAGTAATGTCTCAAACAGTCTATGCTTTAATCGTTCCCTGGAAGACCAGTAGTAGTTTCCGATGCACATCTGGAGACATTCTGTAATCTGTGACCTATCTGAGTGTTGATGAAACACAGAAATTGCGTCGGGATTGAATACAACAGTCACCATGCGCCCTTTTCTCCATGGAAGTAATGTCTCAAACTGTCTACGCTTTGATCGTTCCCTTGAAGACCAGTAGTAGTTTCCGATGCTCATCTGGAGGCAATCTGTAATCTGTGGACTATCAGAGTGTTGATGGAACACAGAAATGGCATCGGGATTCAATACAACAGTCACCATGCACTCTTTCCTCCATGCGAACAGTGTCTCAAAAAGTCTACTCTTTGATCGTTCCCTCGAAGACGAGTAGTAGTTTCCGATGCACATCTGGAGACAATCTGTAATCTGTGGACTATCAGAGTGTCGATGAAACACAGAAATTTCATCGGGATTGAATACAACAGCCACCATGCGCACTTTCCTCCATGGGAGTAATGTCTCATACAGTCTACGTGTTGATCGTTCCCTGGAAGAGCAGTAGTAGTTTACGATGCACATCTGGCGGCATTCTGTAATCTGTGGACTATCCGACTGTAGATGAAACTGAGAAATTCCATCGGGATTGAATACAACAGTCACCATCCGCACTCTCCTCCATGGGAGTAATTCTCAAACAGGCTACGTTTTGATCGTTCGTTGGAAGACCAGTAGTCGTTTCCGATGCACATCTGGAGGCATTCTGTAATCTGTGGACTATCAGAGTATTGATGAAACACAGAAATTGCATCGGGATTAAATTCAACAGTCATCATGCGCACTTTCCTCCATGGCATTAATGTCTGTAACAGTCTACGCTTTGATCGTTCCCTGGAAGACCAGTAGTAGTTACCGATGCACATCTGTAGGCATTCTGTAATCTGTGTACTATCAGAGTGTTGATGAAACATATAAATTGCATCGGGATTACATACAACAGTCATCATGCGCACTTTCCTCCATGGGAGTAATGTCTCTAACAGTCTACGCTTTGATCATTCCCTGGAAGACCAGTAGTGGTTTCCGATGCCCATCTGGTGGCATTCTGCAATCTGTGGACTATCAGAGTGTTGATGAAACACAGAAATTGCATCGGTATTGAATACAACGTTCACCATGCGCACTTTCCTCCATGGGAGTAATGTCTCAAACAGTCTACGCTTTGATGGTTCCCTGGAAGACCAGCAGTAGTTTCCGATTCACTTCTGGAGGCATTCTGTAATCTGTGGTCTATCAGACTGTTGATGAAACACAGAAATTGCATCGGTATTGAATACAACGGTCACCATGCGCACTTTCCTCCGTGGGAGTAATGTCTCAAACAGTCTACGCTTAGATAATTCCCTGGAAGACCAGTAGTAGTTCCGATGCCCATCTGGTGGCATTCTGCAATCTGTGGAGTATCAGAGTGTTGATGAAACACAAAAATTGGATCGGGATTGAATACAACTGTCACCATGCGCACCTTCCTCCGTGGGAGTAATGTCTCAAACAGTCTACGCTTTGATCGTTCCCTGGAAGACCAGTAATAGTTCCGATGCAAATCTCGTTGCATTCTGTAATCTGTGGACTATCAGAGTGTTGATGAATCACAGTAATTGCATCGGGATTGAATACAACAGTCACCAAAAGCACTTTCCTCTATAAAAGTTATGTCTCAAACAGTCTACGCTTTGATCGTTCCCTTGAAGACCAGTAGTAGTTTCCGATGCTCATCTGGAGGCAATCTGTAATCTGTGGACTATCAGAGTGTTGATGGAACACAGAAATGGCATCGGGATTCAATACAACAGTCACCATGCACTCTTTCCTCCATGCGAACAGTGTCTCAAAAAGTCTACTCTTTGATCGTTCCCTCGAAGACGAGTAGTAGTTTCCGATGCACATCTGGAGACAATCTGTAATCTGTGGACTATCAGAGTGTCGATGAAACACAGAAATTTCATCGGGATTGAATACAACAGCCACCATGCGCACTTTCCTCCATGGGAGTAATGTCTCATACAGTCTACGTGTTGATCGTTCCCTGGAAGAGCAGTAGTAGTTTACGATGCACATCTGGCGGCATTCTGTAATCTGTGGACTATCCGACTGTAGATGAAACTGAGAAATTCCATCGGGATTGAATACAACAGTCACCATCCGCACTCTCCTCCATGGGAGTAATTCTCAAACAGGCTACGTTTTGATCGTTCGTTGGAAGACCAGTAGTCGTTTCCGATGCACATCTGGAGGCATTCTGTAATCTGTGGACTATCAGAGTATTGATGAAACACAGAAATTGCATCGGGATTAAATTCAACAGTCATCATGCGCACTTTCCTCCATGGCATTAATGTCTGTAACAGTCTACGCTTTGATCGTTCCCTGGAAGACCAGTAGTAGTTACCGATGCACATCTGTAGGCATTCTGTAATCTGTGTACTATCAGAGTGTTGATGAAACATATAAATTGCATCGGGATTACATACAACAGTCATCATGCGCACTTTCCTCCATGGGAGTAATGTCTCTAACAGTCTACGCTTTGATCATTCCCTGGAAGACCAGTAGTGGTTTCCGATGCCCATCTGGTGGCATTCTGCAATCTGTGGACTATCAGAGTGTTGATGAAACACAGAAATTGCATCGGTATTGAATACAACGTTCACCATGCGCACTTTCCTCCATGGGAGTAATGTCTCAAACAGTCTACGCTTTGATGGTTCCCTGGAAGACCAGCAGTAGTTTCCGATTCACTTCTGGAGGCATTCTGTAATCTGTGGTCTATCAGACTGTTGATGAAACACAGAAATTGCATCGGTATTGAATACAACGGTCACCATGCGCACTTTCCTCCGTGGGAGTAATGTCTCAAACAGTCTACGCTTAGATAATTCCCTGGAAGACCAGTAGTAGTTCCGATGCCCATCTGGTGGCATTCTGCAATCTGTGGAGTATCAGAGTGTTGATGAAACACAAAAATTGGATCGGGATTGAATACAACTGTCACCATGCGCACCTTCCTCCGTGGGAGTAATGTCTCAAACAGTCTACGCTTTGATCGTTCCCTGGAAGACCAGTAATAGTTCCGATGCAAATCTCGTTGCATTCTGTAATCTGTGGACTATCAGAGTGTTGATGAATCACAGTAATTGCATCGGGATTGAATACAACAGTCACCAAAAGCACTTTCCTCTATAAAAGTTATGTCTCAAACAGTCTACGCTTTGATCGTTCTCTGGAAGACCAGTAGTAATTTCCGAAGCACATCTGGAGGCAATCTGTAATAAGTGGACTGTCAGAGTGTTGATGAAACACAGAAATTGCATCGGGATTTAATACAACAGTCACCATTCGTACTTTCCTCCACGGGAGGTATGTCTCAAACAGACTACGCTTTGATCGTTCCCTGGAAGACCAGTAGTAGTTTCCGATGCCCATCTGGTGGCATTCTGTAATCTGTGGACTATCAGAGTGTTGATGAAACAAAGATATTGCATCGTGATTGAGTACAGGATGCACCATGCGCACTTTCCTCCATGGAAGTAATGTCTCTAACAGTCTACGATTTGATCGTTCCCTGGAAGACCAGTAGTAGTTTCCTATGCACATCTGGATGCATTCTGTAATCTGTGGACTATCAGAGTGCTGATGAAACACAGAAATTGCATCGGGATTGAATACAAGAGTCACCATGAGAACGTTCCTCCATGGGAGTAATGTCTCAAACAGTCTATGCTTTGATCGCTCCCTGGAGTATCAGTAGTAGTTTCCGATGCTCATCTTGAGGCATTCTGTAATCTGTGGACTATCAGAGTGTTAATGAAACACAGATATTGCATCGGGACCGAATACAACAGTCATCATGCGCACATTCCTTTATGGGAGTAATGTCTCAAACAGTCTATGCTTTAATCGTTCCCTGGAAGACCAGTAGTAGTTTCCGATGCACATCTGGAGACATTCTGTAATCTGTGGACTATCAGAGTGTTGATGAAACACAGAAATTGCATCGGGATTGAATACAACAATCACCATGCGCACTTTCCTCCTAGGGAGTATTGTCTCAGACAGTCTACGCTTTAATCGTTCCCAGGAAGACCAGTAGTAGTTTCAGATACTCATCTGGAGGCATTCTGTAATCTGTGGACTATCAGAGTGTTGATGAAACTCAGAAAATGCATCGGGATTGTGTAAAACAGTCACCATGTGCACTTTCCTCAATGTGAGTAATTCTAATACAGGCTACGCTTTGATCGTTCCCTGGAAGACCAGTAGTAGTTTCCGATGCACATCTGGAGGCATTCTGCAATCTGTGGACTCTCAGACTGTTGATGAAACACAGAAATTGCATCAGGATTGAATACAAAAGTCACCATTCGCACTTTCCTCCATGTGAGTATTGTCACAAACTGTCTATTTTTTGATCGTTCCCTGGAAGACCAGTAGTAGTTTATGTTGCACATCTGGAGGCATTCTGTAATCTGTGGACTATCAGAGTTCTGATGAAACACAGAAATTGCATCGGGATTGAATACAACGGTCCCCACGCGCACTTTCCACCATGGGAGAAATGTCTCTAACAGTCTACGCTTTGATCGTTCCCTGGAAGACCAGTAGTAGTTACCGATGCACATCTGTAGGCATTCTGTAATCTGTGTACTATCAGAGTGTTGATGAATCATATAAATTGCATCGGGATTAAATACAACAGTCATCATGCGCACTTTCCTCCGTGGGAGTAATGTCTCTAACAGTCTACGCTTTGATCATTCCCTGGAAGACCAGTAGTAGTTTCCGATGCCCATCTGGTGGCATTCTGCAATCTGTGGACTATCAGTGTGTTGATGAAACACAGAAATTGCATCGGGATTGAATACAACGGTCACCATGCGCACTTTCCTCCATGGGAGTAATGTCTCAAACAGTCTACGCTTTGATCGTTCCCTGGAAGACCAGCAGTAGTTTCCGATTCACTTCTGGAGGCATTCTGTAATCAGTGGTCTGTCAGAGTGTTGATGAAACACAGAAATTGCATCGGGATTGAATACAACAGTCACCATGCGCGGTTTCCTCCATGGGAGTAATGTCTCAAACAGTCTACGCTTTGATCGTTCCCTGGAAGACCAGCAGTAGTTTCCGATGCACATCTGGAGGCATTCTGTAATCTGTGGTCTATCAGACTGTTGATGAAACACAGAAATTGCATCGGGATTGAATATAACAGTCAGCATTCGCACTTTCCTCCATTGTAGTAATGTCTCTAACAGTCTACGATTTGATTATTCCCTGGAAGACCAGTAGTAGTTTCCGATGCACATCTGGAAGCATTCTGTAATCTGTGGACTACATGAGTGTTGATGAACCACAGAAATTGCATCGGAATTGAATATAACAGTCACCATGCGCACTTTCCTCCAAGGGAGCAGTGTCTCAAACAGTCTACGCTTTGATCGTTCCCTGGAAGACCAGTAGTAGTTTCCGATGCACATATGGAGGCATTCTGTAATCTGTGGACGTTCAAAGTGTTGATGAAACACAATAATTGCATCTGGATTGAATACCCAGTCACCATGCGCACTTTCCTCCACGGGGGTAATGTCTCAAACAGTCTACGCTTTGATTGTTCCCTGGGAGACCAGTAATAGTTCCGATGCACGTCTCGTGCCATTCTGTAATCTGTGGACTATCAGAGTGTTGATGAAACACAGAAATTGCATCGGCATTGAATACAACAGCCACCATGCGCACTTTCCCTCATGGGGGTAATTCTCAAACAGTCTATGCTTTGATCGTTCCCTGGAAGGCCAGTAGCAGTTTCCGATGCACATCTGGAGGCATTCTGTAATCTGTGTACCTTCAAAGTGTGTATTGAAACACAGAAATTGCCTCGGGATTGAATACAAAAGTCACCATGCGCACTTTCCACCATGGGAGTAATGTCTCAAACAGTCTACGCTTTGATCGTTCCCTGGAAGACCAGTAGTAGTTACCGATGCACATCTGGAGGCATTCTGTAATCTGTGACCTATCTGAGTGTTGATGAAACACAGAAATTGCGTCAGGATTGAATACAACAGTCACCATGCGCCCTTTTCTCCATGGAAGTAATGTCTCAAACAGTCTACGCTTTGATCGTTCCCTTGAAGACCAGTAGTAGTTTCCGATGCTCATATGGAGGCAATCTGTAATCTGTGGACTATCAGAGTGTTGATGGAACACAGAAATGGCATCGGGATTCAATACAACAGTCACCATGCACACTTTCCTCCATGCGAACAGTGTCTCAAACAGTCTACTCTTTGATCGTTCCCTGGAAGACCAGTAGTAGTTCCCGATGCACAACTGGAGGCATTCTGTAATCTGTGGACTATCAGAGTGTTGATGAAACACAAAAATTGCATCGGAATTGAATACAACAGGCACCATGCGCACTTTCCTCCATGGAAGTAATGTCCCTAACAGTCTACGATTTGATCGTTCCCTGGAAGACCAGTAGTAGTTACCGATGCACATCTGTAGGCATTCTGTAATCTGTGTACTATCAGAGTGTTGATGAAACATATAAATTGCATCGGGATTACATACAACAGTCATCATGCGCACTTTCCTCCATGGGAGTAATGTCTCTAACAGTCTACGCTTTGATCATTCAATGGAAGACCAGTAGTGGTTTCCGATGCCCATCTGGTGGCATTCTGCAATCTGTGGACTATCAGAGTGTTGATGAAACACAGAAATTGCATCGGTATTGAATACAACGTTCACCATGCGCACTTTCCTCCATGGGAGTAATGTCTCAAACAGTCTACGCTTTGATGGTTCCCTGGAAGACCAGCAGTAGTTTCCGATTCACTTCTGGAGGCATTCTGTAATCTGTGGTCTATCAGACTGTTGATGAAACACAGAAATTGCATCGGTATTGAATACAACGGTCACCATGCGCACTTTCCTCCGTGGGAGTAATGTCTCAAACAGTCTACGCTTAGATAATTCCCTGGAAGACCAGTAGTAGTTCCGATGCCCATCTGGTGGCATTCTGCAATCTGTGGAGTATCAGAGTGTTGATGAAACACAAAAATTGGATCGGGATTGAATACAACTGTCACCATGCGCACCTTCCTCCGTGGGAGTAATGTCTCAAACAGTCTACGCTTTGATCGTTCCCTGGAAGACCAGTAGTAGTTTCCGATGCAAATCTCGTTGCATTCTGTAATCTGTGGACTATCAGAGTGTTGATGAATCACAGTAATTGCATCGGGATTGAATACAACAGTCACCAAAAGCACTTTCCTCTATAAAAGTTATGTCTCAAACAGTCTACGCTTTGATCGTTCTCTGGAAGACCAGTAGTAATTTCCGAAGCACATCTGGAGGCAATCTGTAATAAGTGGACTGTCAGAGTGTTGATGAAACACAGAAATTGCATCGGGATTTAATACAACAGTCACCATTCGTACTTTCCTCCACGGGAGGTATGTCTCAAACAGACTACGCTTTGATCGTTCCCTGGAAGACCAGTAGTAGTTTCCGATGCCCATCTGGTGGCATTCTGTAATCTGTGGACTATCAGAGTGTTGATGAAACAAAGATATTGCATCGTGATTGAGTACAGGATGCACCATGCGCACTTTCCTCCATGGAAGTAATGTCTCTAACAGTCTACGATTTGATCGTTCCCTGGAAGACCAGTAGTAGTTTCCTATGCACATCTGGATGCATTCTGTAATCTGTGGACTATCAGAGTGCTGATGAAACACAGAAATTGCATCGGGATTGAATACAAGAGTCACCATGAGAACGTTCCTCCATGGGAGTAATGTCTCAAACAGTCTATGCTTTGATCGCTCCCTGGAATATCAGTAGTAGTTTCCGATGCTCATCTTGAGGCATTCTGTAATCTGTGGACTATCAGAGTGTTAATGAAACACAGATATTGCATCGGGACCGAATACAACAGTCATCATGCGCACATTCCTTTATGGGAGTAATGTCTCAAACAGTCTATGCTTTAATCGTTCCCTGGAAGACCAGTAGTAGTTTCCGATGCACATCTGGAGACATTCTGTAATCTGTGGACTATCAGAGTGTTGATGAAACACAGAAATTGCATCGGGATTGAATACAACAATCACCATGCGCACTTTCCTCCTAGGGAGTATTGTCTCAGACAGTCTACGCTTTAATCGTTCCCAGGAAGACCAGTAGTAGTTTCAGATACTCATCTGGAGGCATTCTGTAATCTGTGGACTATCAGAGTGTTGATGAAACTCAGAAAATGCATCGGGATTGTGTAAAACAGTCACCATGTGCACTTTCCTCAATGTGAGTAATTCTAATACAGGCTACGCTTTGATCGTTCCCTGGAAGACCAGTAGTAGTTTCCGATGCACATCTGGAGGCATTCTGCAATCTGTGGACTCTCAGACTGTTGATGAAACACAGAAATTGCATCAGGATTGAATACAAAAGTCACCATTCGCACTTTCCTCCATGTGAGTATTGTCACAAACTGTCTATTTTTTGATCGTTCCCTGGAAGACCAGTAGTAGTTTCCGATGCACATCTGGAGGCATTCTGTAATCTGTGGACTATCAGAGTTCTGATGAAACACAGAAATTGCATCGGGATTGAATACAACGGTCCCCACGCGCACTTTCCACCATGGGAGAAATGTCTCTAACAGTCTACGCTTTGATCGTTCCCTGGAAGACCAGTAGTAGTTACCGATGCACATCTGTAGGCATTCTGTAATCTGTGTACTATCAGAGTGTTGATGAATCATATAAATTGCATCGGGATTAAATACAACAGTCATCATGCGCACTTTCCTCCGTGGGAGTAATGTCTTTAACAGTCTACGCTTTGATCATTCCCTGGAAGACCAGTAGTAGTTTCCGATGCCCATCTGGTGGCATTCTGCAATCTGTGGACTATCAGTGTGTTGATGAAACACAGAAATTGCATCGGGATTGAATACAACGGTCACCATGCGCACTTTCCTCCATGGGAGTAATGTCTCAAACAGTCTACGCTTTGATCGTTCCCTGGAAGACCAGCAGTAGTTTCCGATTCACTTCTGGAGGCATTCTGTAATCAGTGGTCTGTCAGAGTGTTGATGAAACACAGAAATTGCATCGGGATTGAATACAACAGTCACCATGCGCGGTTTCCTCCATGGGAGTAATGTCTCAAACAGTCTACGCTTTGATCGTTCCCTGGAAGACCAGCAGTAGTTTCCGATGCACATCTGGAGGCATTCTGTAATCTGTGGTCTATCAGACTGTTGATGAAACACAGAAATTGCATCGGGATTGAATATAACAGTCAGCATTCGCACTTTCCTCCATTGTAGTAATGTCTCTAACAGTCTACGATTTGATTATTCCCTGGAAGACCAGTAGTAGTTTCCGATGCACATCTGGAAGCATTCTGTAATCTGTGGACTACATGAGTGTTGATGAACCACAGAAATTGCATCGGAATTGAATATAACAGTCACCATGCGCACTTTCCTCCAAGGGAGCAGTGTCTCAAACAGTCTACGCTTTGATCGTTCCCTGGAAGACCAGTAGTAGTTTCCGATGCACATATGGAGGCATACTGTAATCTGTGGACGTTCAAAGTGTTGATGAAACACAATAATTGCATCTGGATTGAATACCCAGTCACCATGCGCACTTTCCTCCACGGGGGTAATGTCTCAAACAGTCTACGCTTTGATTGTTCCCTGGGAGACCAGTAATAGTTCCGATGCACGTCTCGTGCCATTCTGTAATCTGTGGACTATCAGAGTGTTGATGAAACACAGAAATTGCATCGGCATTGAATACAACAGCCACCATGCGCACTTTCCCTCATGGGGGTAATTCTCAAACAGTCTATGCTTTGATCGTTCCCTGGAAGGCCAGTAGCAGTTTCCGATGCACATCTGGAGGCATTCTGTAATCTGTGTACCTTCAAAGTGTGTATTGAAACACAGAAATTGCCTCGGGATTGAATACAAAAGTCACCATGCGCACTTTCCACCATGGGAGTAATGTCTCAAACAGTCTACGCTTTGATCGTTCCCTGGAAGACCAGTAGTAGTTACCGATGCACATCTGGAGGCATTCTGTAATCTGTGACCTATCTGAGTGTTGATGAAACACAGAAATTGCGTCAGGATTGAATACAACAGTCACCATGCGCCCTTTTCTCCATGGAAGTAATGTCTCAAACAGTCTACGCTTTGATCGTTCCCTTGAAGACCAGTAGTAGTTTCCGATGCTCATATGGAGGCAATCTGTAATCTGTGGACTATCAGAGTGTTGATGGAACACAGAAATGGCATCGGGATTCAATACAACAGTCACCATGCACACTTTCCTCCATGCGAACAGTGTCTCAAACAGTCTACTCTTTGATCGTTCCCTGGAAGACCAGTAGTAGTTCCCGATGCACAACTGGAGGCATTCTGTAATCTGTGGACTATCAGAGTGTTGATGAAACACAAAAATTGCATCGGAATTGAATACAACAGGCACCATGCGCACTTTCCTCCATGGAAGTAATGTCCCTAACAGTCTACGATTTGATCGTTCCCTGGAAGACCAGTAGTAGTTTCCTATGCACATTTGCTGGCATTCTGTAATCTGTGGACTATCAGAGTGCTGATGAAACACAGAAATTGCATCGGGACTGAATACAACAGTCACCATTCGAACTTTCCTTTATGGGAGTAATGACTCAAACAGTCTACGTTTTGATAGTTCCCTGGAAGACGAGTAGTAGTTTCCGATGCACATCTGGAGACAATCTGTAATCTGTGGACTATCAGTGTGTCGATGAAACACAGAAATTTCATCGGGATTGAATACAACAGGCACCATGCGCACTATCCTCCATGGGAGTAATGTCTCATACAGTCTACGTGTTGATCGTTCCCTGGAAGAGCAGTAGTAGTTTACGATGCACATCTGGCGGCATTCTGTAATCTGTGGACTATCCGACTGTAGACGAAACTGAGAAATTCCATCGGGATTGAATACAACAGTCACCATCCGCACTCTCCTCCATGGGAGTAATTCTCAAACAGGCTACGCTTTGATCGTTCCTTGGAAGACCAGTAGTAGTTTCCGATGCACATCTGGAGGCATTCTGTAATCTGTGGACTAGCAGAGTATTGATGAAACACAGAAATTGCATCGGGATTAAATTCAACAGTCATCATGCGCACTTTCCTCCATGGCAGTAATGTCTGTAACAGTCTACGCTTTGATCGTTCCCTGGAAGACCAGTAGTAGTTACCGATGCACATCTGTAGGCATTCTGTAATCTGTGTACTATCAGAGTGTTGATGAATCATATAAATTGCATCGGGATTACATACAACAGTCTTCATGCGCACTTTCCTCCATGGGAGTAATGTCTCTAACAGTCTACGCTTTGATCATTCCCTGGAAGACCAGTAGTAGTTTCCGATGCCCATCTGGTGGCATTCTGCAATCTGTGGACTATCAGAGTGTTGATGAAACACAGAAATTGCATCGGGATTGAATACAACGGTCACCATGCGCACTTTCCTCCATGGGAGTAATGTCTCAAACAGTCTACGCTTTGATGGTTCCCTGGAAGACCAGCAGTAGTTTCCGATTCACTTCTGGAGGCATTCTGTAATCTGTGGTCTATCAGACTGTTGATGAAACACAGAAATTGCATCGGGATTGACTACAGTCACCAAGTGCACTTTCCTCCGTGGGAGTAATGTCTCAAACAGTCTACGCTTTGATAATTCCCTGGAAGACCAGTAGTAGTTCCGATGCCCATCTGGTGGCATTCTGCAATCTGTGGAGTATCAGAGTGTTGATGAAACACAGAAATTGCATAGGGATTGAATACAACTGTCACCATGCGCACCTTCCTCCGTGGGAGTAATGTCTCAAACAGTCTACGCTTTGATCGTTCCCTGGAAGACCAGTAGTAGTTTCCGATGCAAATCTCGTTGCATTCTGTAATCTGTGGACTATCAGAGTGTTGATGAATCACAGTAATTGCATCGGGATTGAATACAACAGTCACCAAAAGCACTTTCCTCTATAAAAGTTATGTCTCAAACAGTCTACGCTTTGATCGTTCTCTGGAAGACCAGTAGTAATTTCCGAAGCACATCTGGAGGCAATCTGTAATAAGTGGACTGTCAGAGTGTTGATGAAACACAGAAATTGCATCGGGATTTAATACAACAGTCACCATTCGTACTTTCCTCCACGGGAGGTATGTCTCAAACAGACTACGATTTGATCGTTCCCTGGAAGACCAGTAGTAGTTTCCGATGCCCATCTGGTGGCATTCTGTAATCTGTGGACTATCAGAGTGTTGATGAAACAAAGATATTGCATCGTGATTGAGTACAGGAGGCACCATGCGCACTTTCCTCCATGGAAGTAATGTCTCTAACAGTCTACGATTTGATCGTTCCCTGGAAGACCAGTAGTAGTTTCCTATGCACATCTGGATGCATTCTGTAATCTGTGGACTATCAGAGTGCTGATAAAACACAGAAATTGCATCGGTATTGAATACAAGAGTCACCATGAGAACGTTCCTCCATGGGAGTAATGTCTCAAACAGTCTATGCTTTGATCGCTCCCTGGAATATCAGTAGTAGTTTCCGATGCTCATCTTGAGGCATTCTGTAATCTGTGGACTATCAGAGTGTTAATGAAACACAGATATTGCATCGGGACCGAATACAACAGTCACCATGCGCACATTCCTTTATGGGAGTAATGTCTCAAACAGTCTATGCTTTAATCGTTCCCTGGAAGACCAGTAGTAGTTTCCGATGCACATCTGGAGACATTCTGCAATCTGTGGACTCTCAGACTGTTGATGAAACACAGAAATTGCATCAGGATTGAATACAAAAGTCACCATTCGCACTTTCCTCCATGGGAGTATTGTCTCAAACAGTCTATTTTTTGATCGTTCCCTGGAAGACCAGTAGTAGTTTCCGATGCACATCTGGAGGCATTCTGTAATCTGTGGACTATCAGAGTTCTGATGAAACACAGAAATTGCATCGGGATTGAATACAACGGTCCCCACGCGCACTTTCCACCATAGGAGAAATGTCTCTAACAGTCTACGCTTTGATCGTTCCTTGGAAGACCAGTAGTAGTTTCAGATGCACATCTGGAGGCATTCTGTATTCTGTGGACTATCATAGTGCTGATGAAATACAGAAATTGCATCGGGATTGAATACAACAGTCACCATGCGCACTTTCCTCCATGGAAGTAATGTCTCTAACAGTCTATGCTTTGATCGTTCCCTGGAAGACCAGTAGTAGTTTCCGATGCACATCTGGAGGCATTCTGTAATCTGTGGGCTATCAGAGTGTTGATGAAACACAGAAATTGCATCGGGATTGAATACAGCCGTCACCATGCGCACTTTCCTCCATTTAAGTAATGTCTCTAACAGTCTATGCTTTGATCGTTCCCTGGAAGACCAGTTGTAGTTTCCGATGCACATCTGGAGGCATTCTGTAATCTGTGGGCTATCAGAGTGTTGATGAAACACAGAAATTGCATCGGGATTGAATAAAGCCGTCACCATTCGCACTTTCCTCCATGGAAGTAATGTCTCTAACAGTCTACGCTTCGATCATTCTTTGGAAGGCCAGTAGTAGTTTCCAATGCACATCTGGAGGCATTCTGTAATCTGTGGACTATCAGAGTGCTGATGAAACACAGAAATTGCATCAGGATTGATTACAACTGTCACCATGAAAACTTTTATCCATGGCAGTAATGCCTCAAACAGTCTATGCTTTGATCGTTCCCTGGAAGACCAGTGGTAGTTTCGGATGCACATCTGGAGGCATTCTGTAATCTGTGGGCTATCAGAGTGTTGATGAAACACAGAAATTGCATCGGGATTGAATACAGCCGTCACCATGCGCACTTTTCTCCATGGGAGTATTGTCTCAAACATTCTACGCTTTGGTCGTTCCAAGGAAGACCAGTAGTAGTTTCCGATGCACATCTGGAGGCATTCTGTAATCTGTGGACTAACAGAGTGGTGATGAAACACAGAAAATGCATCGGGATTGAGTAAAACAGTCACCATGCGCACTTTCCTTCATGGGAAAAATGTCTCAAACATTCTACGCTTTGATCGTTACCTTTAAGGCTAGTAGTAGTTTCCGATGCACATCTGGAGGCATTCTGTAATCTGTGGACTATCAGAGTTTTGATGAAACACAGATATTGCATCGGGATTGAATACAACAGTCACCATGCGCACCTTCCTCCATGGGAGTAATGTCTCAAACAGTTTACGCTTTGATCGTTCCCCGGAAGACCAGTAGTAGTTTCCGATACACGTCTGGTGGCATTCTGTAATCTGTGGACTATCTGAGTGATGATGAAACACAGAAATGGCATCGGGATTCAATACAACAGTCACCATGTACACTTTCCTCCATGGGAGTATTGTCTCAGACAGACTACGCTTTGGTTGTTCCCAGGAAGACCAGTAGTAATTTCCGATGCACATCTGGAGGCATTCTATAATCTGTGGACTATCAGAGTGTTGATGAAACACAGATAATGCATCGGGATTGAGTAAAACAGTCACCATGTGCACTTTCTTCCATGTGAGTAATTCTCATACAGGCTACGCTTTGATCGTTCCCTGGTTGACCAGTAGTAGTTTACGATACACATCTGGAGGCATTCTGTAATCTGTGGATTATCAGACTGTTGATGAAACACAGAAATTGCATCGGGATTGAATACAATAGTCACCATGCGCACTTTCCTCTATGGGAGTAATGTCTGAAACAGTCTACGCTTTGATCGTACCTAGGAAGACCAGTGGTAGTTTCCGATGCACATCTGGAGACAATCTATAATATGTGGACTATCAGAGTGTTAATGAAACACAGAAATTGCAACGGGATTGAATACAACAGTCACCATGCGCACTTTCCTCCATGGGAGTAATGTCTCAAACAGTCTACGGTTTGATTGTTCCCTGGAAGACCAGTAGTAGTTTCCGATGCACATCTGGAGGCATTCAGTAATCTGTGGACTATCAGAGTGTTGATGAAACACAGAAATTGCATCGGGACTGAATACAACAGTCACCATGCGCACTTTCCTCCATGGGAGTAATGTCTCAGACAGTCTACTCTTTGATCGTTCACTGGAAGACCAGTAGTAGTTTCCGAAGCAAGTCTGGAGGCATTCTGTAATCTGTGGACTATCAGAGTGTTGATGAAACACAGAAATTGCATCGGGATTGAATACAACAGTCACCATGCGCACTTTCTTTTATGGGGTAATTCTCAAACAGTCTACGCTTTTATCGTTCCGTGGAAGACCAGTAGTAGTTTCCGATGCACGTCTGGAGGCATTCTGTAATCTGTGGACCTTCAAAGTGTGTATCAAAACACAGAAATTACATCGGGATTGAATATAACAGTCACTATGTGCACTTTCCTCTATGGGAGTAATGTCTGAAACAGTCTACGCTTTGATCGTACCTAGGAAGACCAGTAGTTGTTTCCGATGCACATCTGGAGACAATCTGTATTCTGTGGACTATCTGAGTGTTGATGAAACACAGAAATTATATCGGGATTGAATACAACAGTCACCATGCGCACTTTCCTTCATGGGAGTAATGTCTCAAACAGTCTACGCTTTGATCGTTCCCTGGAAGACCAGTAGTAGTTTCCGATGCAAATCTCGTTGCATTCTGTAATCTGTGGACTATCAGAGTGTTGATGAATCACAGTAATTGCATCGGGATTGAATACAACAGTCACCAAAAGCACTTTCCTCTATAAAAGTTATGTCTCAAACAGTCTACGCTTTGATCGTTCTCTGGAAGACCAGTAGTAATTTCCGAAGCACATCTGGAGGCAATCTGTAATAAGTGGACTGTCAGAGTGTTGATGAAACACAGAAATTGCATCGGGATTTAATACAACAGTCACCATTCGTACTTTCCTCCACGGGAGGTATGTCTCAAACAGACTACGCTTTGATCGTTCCCTGGAAGACCAGTAGTAGTTTCCGATGCCCATCTGGTGGCATTCTGTAATCTGTGGACTATCAGAGTGTTGATGAAACAAAGATATTGCATCGTGATTGAGTACAGGATGCACCATGCGCACTTTCCTCCATGGAAGTAATGTCTCTAACAGTCTACGATTTGATCGTTCCCTGGAAGACCAGTAGTAGTTTCCTATGCACATCTGGATGCATTCTGTAATCTGTGGACTATCAGAGTGCTGATGAAACACAGAAATTGCATCGGGATTGAATACAAGAGTCACCATGAGAACGTTCCTCCATGGAAGTAATGTCCCTAACAGTCTACGATTTGATCGTTCCCTGGAAGACCAGTAGTAGTTTCCTATGCACATTTGCAGGCATTCTGTAATCTGTGGACTATCAGAGTGCTGATGATACACAGAAATTGCATCGGTACTGAATACAACAGTCACCATTCGAACTTTCCTTTATGGGAGTAATGACTCAAACAGTCTACGTTTTGATAGTTCCCTGGAAGACGAGTAGTAGTTTCCGATGCACATCTGGAGACAATCTGTAATCTGTGGACTATCAGTGTGTCGATGAAACACAGAAATTTCATCGGGATTGAATACAACAGGCACCATGCGCACTTTCCTCCATGGGAGTAATGTCTCATACAGTCTACGTGTTAATCGTTCCCTGGAAGAGCAGTAGTAGTTTACGATGCACATCTGGCGGCATTCTGTAATCTGTGGACTATCCGACTGTAGACGAAACTGAGAAATTCCATCGGGATTGAATACAACAGTCACCATCCGCACTCTCCTCCATGGGAGTAATTCTCAAACAGGCTACGCTTTGATCGTTCCTTGGAAGACCAGTAGTAGTTTCCGATGCACATCTGTAGGCATTCTGTAATCTGTGTACTATCAGAGTGTTGATGAATCATATAAATTGCATCGGGATTACATACAACAGTCATCATGCGCACTTTCCTCCATGGGAGTAATGTCTCTAACAGTCTACGCTTTGATCATTCACTGGAAGACCAGTATTAGTTTCCGATGCCCATCTGGTGGCATTCTGCAATCTGTGGACTATCAGAGTGTTGATGAAACACAGAAATTGCATCGGGATTGAATACAACGGTCCCCACGCGCACTTTCCACCATGGGAGAAATGTCTCTAACAGTCTACGCTTTGATCGTTCCCTGGAAGACCAGTAGTAGTTTCCGATGCACATCTGGAGGCATTCTGTAATCTGTGGACTATCAGAGTATTGATGAAACACAGAAATTGCATCGGGATTAAATTCAACAGTCATCATGCGCACTTTCCTCCATGGCAGTAATGTCTGTAACAGTCTACGCTTTGATCGTTCCCTGGAAGACCAGTAGTAGTTACCGATGCACATCTGTAGGCATTCTGTAATCTGTGTACTATCAGAGTGTTGATGAAACATATAAATTGCATCGGGATTAAATACAACAGTCATCATGCGCACTTTCCTCCATGGGAGTAATGTCTCTAACAGTCTACGCTTTGATCATTCCCTGGAAGACCAGTAGTAGTTTCCGATGCCCATCTGGTGGCATTCTGCAATCTGTGGACTATCAGTGTGTTGATGAAACACAGAAATTGCATCGGGATTGAATACAACGGTCACCATGCGCACTTTCCTCCATGGGAGTAATGTCTCAAACAGTCTACGCTTTGATCGTTCCCTGGAAGACCAGCAGTAGTTTCCGATTCACTTCTGGAGGCATTCTGTAATCAGTGGTCTGTCAGAGTGTTGATGAAACACAGAAATTGCATCGGGATTGAATACAACAGTCACCATGCGCACTTTCCTCCATGGGAGTAATGTCTCAAACAGTCTACGCTTTGATCGTTCCCTGGAAGACCAGCAGTAGTTTCCGATGCACATCTGGAGGCATTCTGTAATCTGTGGTCTATCAGACTGTTGATGAAACACAGAAATTGCATCGGGATTGAATATAACAGTCAGCATTCGCACTTTCCTCCATTGTAGTAATGTCTCTAACAGTCTACGATTTGATTATTCCCTGGAAGACCAGTAGTAGTTTCCGATGCACATCTGGAAGCATTCTGTAATCTGTCGACTATCTGAGTGTTGATGAACCACAGAAATTGCATCGGAATTGAATATAACAGTCACCATGCGCACTTTCCTCCAAGGGAGCAGTGTCTCAAACAGTCTACGCTTTGATCGTTCCCTGGAAGACCAGTAGTAGTTTCCGATGCACATATGGAGGCATTCTGTAATCTGTGGACGTTCAAAGTGTTGATGAAACACAATAATTGCATCTGGATTGAATACCCAGTCACCATGCGCACTTTCCTCCACGGGGGTAATGTCTCAAACAGTCTACGCTTTGATTGTTCCCTGGGAGACCAGTAATAGTTCCGATGCACGTCTCGTGCCATTCTGTAATCTGTGGACTATCAGAGTGTTGATGAAACACAGAAATTGCATCGGCATTGAATACAACAGCCACCATGCGCACTTTCCCTCATGGGGGTAATTCTCAAACAGTCTATGCTTTGATCGTTCCCTGGAAGGCCAGTAGCAGTTTCCGATGCACATCTGGAGGCATTCTGTAATCTGTGTACCTTCAAAGTGTGTATTGAAACACAGAAATTGCCTCGGGATTGAATACAAAAGTCACCATGCGCACTTTCCACCATGGGAGTAATGTCTCAAACAGTCTACGCTTTGATCGTTCCCTGGAAGACCAGTAGTAGTTACCGATGCACATCTGGAGGCATTCTGTAATCTGTGACCTATCTGAGTGTTGATGAAACACAGAAATTGCGTCAGGATTGAATACAACAGTCACCATGCGCCCTTTTCTCCATGGAAGTAATGTCTCAAACAGTCTACGCTTTGATCGTTCCCTTGAAGACCAGTAGTAGTTTCCGATGCTCATATGGAGGCAATCTGTAATCTGTGGACTATCAGAGTGTTGATGGAACACAGAAATGGCATCGGGATTCAATACAACAGTCACCATGCACACTTTCCTCCATGCGAACAGTGTCTCAAACAGTCTACTCTTTGATCGTTCCCTGGAAGACCAGTAGTAGTTCCCGATGCACAACTGGAGGCATTCTGTATCTGTGGACTATCAGAGTGTTGATGAAACACAAAAATTGCATCGGAATTGAATACAACAGTCACCATGCGCACTTTCCTCCATGGAAGTAATGTCCCTAACAGTCTACGATTTGATCGTTCCCTGGAAGACCAGTAGTAGTTTCCTATGCACATTTGCAGGCATTCTGTAATCTGTGGACTATCAGAGTGCTGATGATACACAGAAATTGCATCGGTACTGAATACAACAGTCACCATTCGAACTTTCCTTTATGGGAGTAATGACTCAAACAGTCTACGTTTTGATAGTTCCCTGGAAGACGAGTAGTAGTTTCCGATGCACATCTGGAGACAATCTGTAATCTGTGGACTATCAGTGTGTCGATGAAACACAGAAATTTCATCGGGATTGAATACAACAGGCACCATGCGCACTTTCCTCCATGGGAGTAATGTCTCATACAGTCTACGTGTTAATCGTTCCCTGGAAGAGCAGTAGTAGTTTACGATGCACATCTGGCGGCATTCTGTAATCTGTGGACTATCCGACTGTAGACGAAACTGAGAAATTCCATCGGGATTGAATACAACAGTCACCATCCGCACTCTCCTCCATGGGAGTAATTCTCAAACAGGCTACGCTTTGATCGTTCCTTGGAAGACCAGTAGTAGTTTCCGATGCACATCTGTAGGCATTCTGTAATCTGTGTACTATCAGAGTGTTGATGAATCATATAAATTGCATCGGGATTACATACAACAGTCATCATGCGCACTTTCCTCCATGGGAGTAATGTCTCTAACAGTCTACGCTTTGATCATTCCCTGGAAGACCAGTATTAGTTTCCGATGCCCATCTGGTGGCATTCTGCAATCTGTGGACTATCAGAGTGTTGATGAAACACAGAAATTGCATCGGGATTGAATACAACGGTCACCATGCGCACTTTCCTCCATGGGAGTAATGTCCCTAACAGTCTACGCTTTGATCGTTCCCTGGAAGACCAGTAGTAGTTTCCGATGCAAATCTCGTTGCATTCTGTAATCTGTGGACTATCAGAGTGTTGATGAATCACAGTAATTGCATCGGGATTGAATACACCAGTCACCAAAAGCACTTTCCTCTATAAAAGTTATGTCTCAAACAGTCTACGCTTTGATCGTTCTCTGGAAGACCAGTAGTAATTTCCGAAGCACATCTGGAGGCAATCTGTAATAAGTGGACTGTCAGAGTGTTGATGAAACACAGAAATTGCATCGGGATTTAATACAACAGTCACCATTCGTACTTTCCTCCACGGGAGGTATGTCTCAAACAGACTACGATTTGATCGTTCCCTGGAAGACCAGTAGTAGTTTCCGATGCCCATCTGGTGGCATTCTGTAATCTGTGGACTATCAGAGTGTTGATGAAACAAAGATATTGCATCGTGATTGAGTACAGGAGGCACCATGCGCACTTTCCTCCATGGAAGTAATGTCTCTAACAGTCTACGATTTGATCGTTCCCTGGAAGACCAGTAGTAGTTTCCTATGCACATCTGGATGCATTCTGTAATCTGTGGACTATCAGAGTGCTGATAAAACACAGAAATTGCATCGGTATTGAATACAAGAGTCACCATGAGAACGTTCCTCCATGGGAGTAATGTCTCAAACAGTCTATGCTTTGATCGCTCCCTGGAATATCAGTAGTAATTTCCGATGCTCATCTTGAGGCATTCTGTAATCTGTGGACTATCAGAGTGTTAATGAAACACAGATATTGCATCGGGACCGAATACAACAGTCACCATGCGCACATTCCTTTATGGGAGTAATGTCTCAAACAGTCTATGCTTTAATCGTTCCCTGGAAGACCAGTAGTAGTTTCCGATGCACATCTGGAGACATTCTGCAATCTGTGGACTCTCAGACTGTTGATGAAACACAGAAATTGCATCAGGATTGAATACAAAAGTCACCATTCGCACTTTCCTCCATGGGAGTATTGTCTCAAACAGTCTATTTTTTGATCGTTCCCTGGAAGACCAGTAGTAGTTTCCGATGCACATCTGGAGGCATTCTGTAATCTGTGGACTATCAGAGTTCTGATGAAACACAGAAATTGCATCGGGATTGAATACAACGGTCCCCACGCGCACTTTCCACCATAGGAGAAATGTCTCTAACAGTCTACGCTTTGATCGTTCCTTGGAAGACCAGTAGTAGTTTCAGATGCACATCTGGAGGCATTCTGTAATCTGTGGACTATCATAGTGCTGATGAAATACAGAAATTGCATCGGGATTGAATACAACAGTCACCATGCGCACTTTCCTCCATGGAAGTAATGTCTCTAACAGTCTATGCTTTGATCGTTCCCTGGAAGACCAGTAGTAGTTTCCGATGCACATCTGGAGGCATTCTGTAATCTGTGGGCTATCAGAGTGTTGATGAAACACAGAAATTGCATCGGGATTGAATACAGCCGTCACCATGCGCACTTTCCTCCATGGAAGTAATGTCTCTAACAGTCAATGCTTTGATCGTTCCCTGGAAGACCAGTTGTAGTTTCCGATGCACATCTGGAGGCATTCTGTAATCTGTGGGCTATCAGAGTGTTGATGAAACACAGAAATTGCATCGGGATTGAATAAAGCCGTCACCATTCCCACTTTCCTCCATGGAAGTAATGTCTCTAACAGTCTACGCTTCGATCATTCTTTGGAAGGCCAGTAGTAGTTTCCAATGCACATCTGGAGGCATTCTGTAATCTGTGGACTATCAGAGTGCTGATGAAACACAGAAATTGCATCAGGATTGAATACAACTGTCACCATGAAAACTTTTATCCATGGCAGTAATGCCTCAAACAGTCTATGCTTTGATCGTTCCCTGGAAGACCAGTGGTAGTTTCGGATGCACATCTGGAGGCATTCTGCAATCTGTGGACTACCAGAGTGTTGATGAAACACAGAAATAGCATCGGGACCGAATACAACAGTTACCATGCGCACTTTCCTTTAAGGGAGTAATGTCTCAAACTGTCTACGCTTTGATCGTTTACTGGAAGACCAGTAGTAGTTTCCGATGCACATCTGGAGGCAATCTGTAATCTGTGGACTATCAGAGTGTTGATGAAACACATAAATTGCATCGGAATTGAATACAACAGTCACCATGCGCACTTTCCTCCATGGAAGTAATGTCTCTAACAGTCTATGCTTTGATCGTTCCCTGGAAGACCAGTAGTAGTTTCCGATGCACATCTGGAGGCATTCAGTAATCTGTGGACTATCAGAGTGTTGATGAAACACAGAAATTGCATCGGGACTGAATACAACAGTCACCATGCGCACTTTCCTCCATGGGAGTAATGTCTCAAACAGTCTACTCTTTGATCGTACCCTGGAAGACCAGAAGTAGTTTCCGATGCACATCTGGAGGCATTCTGTAATCTGTGGACTATCAGAGTGTTGATGAAACACAGAAATTGCATCGGGATTAAATACAACTGTCACCATGCGCACTTTCCTCCATGGGAGTATTGTCTCAAACATTCTACGCTTTGGTCGTTCCAAGGAAGACCAGTAGTAGTTTCCGATGCACATCTGGAGGCATTCTGTAATCTGTGGACTAACAGAGTGGTGATGAAACACAGAAAATGCATCGGGATTGAGTAAAACAGTCACCATGCGCACTTTCCTTCATGGGAAAAATGTCTCAAACATTCTACGCTTTGATCGTTACCTTTAAGGCTAGTAGTAGTTTCCGATGCACATCTGGAGGCATTCTGTAATCTGTGGACTATCAGAGTTTTGATGAAACACAGATATTGCATCGGGATTGAATACAACAGTCACCATGCGCACCTTCCTCCATGGGAGTAATGTCTCAAACAGTTTACGCTTTGATCGTTCCCTGGAAGACCAGTAGTAGTTTCCGATACACGTCTGGTGGCATTCTGTAATCTGTGGACTATCTGAGTGATGATGAAACACAGAAATGGCATCGGGATTCAATACAACAGTCACCATGCGCACTTTCCTCCATGGGAGTATTGTCTCAGACAGACTACGCTTTGGTTGTTCCCAGGAAGACCAGTAGTAATTTCCGATGCACATCTGGAGGCATTCTATAATCTGTGGACTATCAGAGTGTTGATGAAACACAGATAATGCATCGGGATTGAGTAAAACAGTCACCATGTGCACTTTCTTCCATGTGAGTAATTCTCATACAGGCTACGCTTTGATCGTTCCCTGGTTGACCAGTAGTAGTTTACGATACACATCTGGAGGCATTCTGTAATCTGTGGATTATCAGACTGTTGATGAAACACAGAAATTGCATCGGGATTGAATACGATAGTCACCATGCGCACTTTCCTCTATGGGAGTAATGTCTGAAACAGTCTACGCTTTGATCGTATCTAGGAAGACCAGTGGTAGTTTCCGATGCACATCTGGAGACAATCTATAATATGTGGACTATCAGAGTGTTAATGAAACACAGAAATTGCAACGGGATTGAATACAACAGTCACCATGCGCACTTTCCTCCATGGGAGTAATGTCTCAAACAGTCTACGGTTTGATTGTTCCCTGGAAGACCAGTAGTAGTTTCCGATGCACATCTGGAGGCATTCAGTAATCTGTGGACTATCAGAGTGTTGATGAAACACAGAAATTGCATCGGGACTGAATACAACAGTCACCATGCGCACTTTCCTCCATGGGAGTAATGTCTCAAACAGTCTACTCTTTGATCGTTCACTGGAAGACCAGTAGTAGTTTCCGAAGCAAGTCTGGAGGCATTCTGTAATCTGTGGACTATCAGAGTGTTGATGAAACACAGAAATTGCATCGGGATTGAATACAACAGTCACCATGCGCACTTTCTTTTATGGGGTAATTCTCAAACAGTCTACGCTTTTATCGTTCCGTGGAAGACCAGTAGTAGTTTCCGATGCACGTCTGGAGGCATTCTGTAATCTGTGGACCTTCAAAGTGTGTATCAAAACACAGAAATTACATCGGGATTGAATATAACAGTCACTATGTGCACTTTCCTCTATGGGAGTAATGTCTGAAACAGTCTACGCTTTGATCGTACCTAGGAAGACCAGTAGTTGTTTCCGATGCACATCTGGAGACAATCTGTATTCTGTGGACTATCTGAGTGTTGATGAAACACAGAAATTATATCGGGATTGAATACAACAGTCACCATGCGCACTTTACTTCATGGGAAAAATGTCTCAAACAGTCTACGCTTTGGTCTTTCCCTTGAAGGCCAGAAGTAGATTCCGATACACATCTGGAGGTATTCTGTAATCTGTGGCCTATCAGAGTGTTGATGAAACACAGAAATTGCATCGGGATTGAATACAACAGTCACCATGCGCACTTTCCTCCATGGGAGTAATGTCTCAAACAGTCTACGCTTTGATCGTTTCCTGGAAGACCAGTAGTAGTACCGATGCACATCTGGAGGCATTTTGTAATCAGTGGACTATCAGAGAGTTGATGAAACACAGAAATTGCATCGGGATTGAATACAACAGTCACCATGCGCACTTTCCTCCATGGGAGTAATGTCTATAACCGTCTACGCTTTGATAATTCCCTGGAAGACCAGTAGAAGTTTCCAATGCACATCTGGAGGCATTCTATAATCTGTGGACTATCTGAGTGTTGATCAAACAAAAATATTAAATCGGGATTGAATACAACAGTCACCATGCGCACTTTCCTTCATGGGAAAAATGTCTCAAACAGTCTACGCTTTGGTCTTTCCCTTGAAGGCCAGAAGTAGATTCCGATACACATCTGGAGGTATTCTGTAATCTGTGGCCTATCAGAGTGTTGATGAAACACAGCAATTGCATCGGGATTGAATACAACAGTCACCATGCGCACTTTCCTCCATGGGAGTAATGTCTCTAACAGTCTATGCTTTGATCGTTCCCTGGAAGACCAGTAGTAGTTACCGATGCACATCTGGAGGGATTCTGTAATCTGTGGACTATCAGAGTTTTGATGAAACACAGATATTCCATCGGGATTGAATACAACAGTCACCATGCGCAACTTCCTCCATGGGAGTAATGTCTCAAGCAGTCTACGTTTTGATCGTTCCCTTGAAGACCAGTAGTAGTTTCCGATGCACATCTGGAGGCATTCTGTAATCTGTGGACTATCAGAGTGTTGATGAAACACAGAAATTGCATCGGCATTGAATACAACAGCCACCATGCGCACTTTCCCTCATGGGGGTAATTCTCAAACAGTCTATGCTTTGATCGTTCCCTGGAAGGCCAGTAGCAGTTTCCGATGCACATCTGGAGGCATTCTGTAATCTGTGTACCTTCAAAGTGTGTATTGAAACACAGAAATTGCCTCGGGATTGAATACAAAAGTCACCATGCGCACTTTCCACCATGGGAGTAATGTCTCAAACAGTCTACGCTTTGATCGTTCCCTGGAAGACCAGTAGTAGTTACCGATGCACATCTGGAGGGATTCTGTAATCTGTGACCTATCTGAGTGTTGATGAAACACAGACATTGCGTCAGGATTGAATACAACAGTCACCATGAGCCCTTTTCTCCATGGAAGTAATGTCTCAAACAGTCTACGCTTTGATCGTTCCCTTGAAGACCAGTAGTAGTTTCCGATGCTCATATGGAGGCAATCTGTAATCTGTGGACTATCAGAGTGTTGATGGAACACAGAAATGGCATCGGGATTCAATACAACAGTCACCATGCACACTTTCCTCCATGCGAACAGTGTCTCAAACAGTCTACTCTTTGATCGTTCCCTGGAAGACCAGTAGTAGTTACCGATGCACATTTGCAGGCATTCAGTAATCTGTGGACTATCAGAGTGTTGATGAAACACAGAAATTGCATCGGGACTGAATACAACAGTCACCATGCGCACTTTCCACCATGGGAGTAATGTCTCAAACAGTCTACGCTTTGATCGTTCCCTGGAAGACCAGTAGTAGTTACCGATGCACATTTGCAGGCATTCTGTAATCTGTGGACTATCAGAGTGCTGATGAAACACAGAAATTGCATCGGGACTGAATACAACAGTCACCATTCGCACTTTCCTTTATGGGAGTAATGACTCAAACAGTCTACGTTTTGATAGTTCCCTGGAAGACGAGTAGTAGTTTCCGATACACATCTGGAGACAATCTGTAATCTGTGGACTATCAGTGTGTCGATGAAACACAGAAATTTCATCGGGATTGAATACAACAGGCACCATGCGCACTTTCCTCCATGGGAGTAATGTCTCATACAGTCTACGTGTTGATCGTTCCCTGGAAGAGCAGTAGTAGTTTACGATGCACATCTGGCGGCATTCTGTAATCTGTGGACTATCCGACTGTAGACGAAACTGAGAAATTCCATCGGGATTGAATACAACAGTCACCATCCGCACTCTCCTCCATGGGAGTAATTCTCAAACAGGCTACGCTTTGATCGTTCCTTGGAAGACCAGTAGTAGTTTCCGATGCACATCTGGAGGCATTCTGTAATCTGTGGACTATCAGAGTATTGATGAAACACAGAAATTGCATCGGGATTAAATTCAACAGTCATCATGCGCACTTTCCTCCATGGCAGTAATGTCTGTAACAGTCTTCGCTTTGATCGTTCCCTGGAAGACCAGTAGTAGTTACCGATGCACATCTGTAGGCATTCTGTAATCTGTGTACTATCAGAGTGTTGATGAATCATATAAATTGCATCGGGATTACATACAACAGTCATCATGCGCACTTTCCTCCATGGGAGTAATGTCTCTAACAGTCTACGCTTTGATCATTCCCTGGAAGACCAGTAGTAGTTTCCGATGCCCATCTGGTGGCATTCTGCAATCTGTGGACTATCAGAGTGTTGATGAAACACAGAAATTGCATCGGGATTGAATACAACGGTCACCATGCGCACTTTCCTCCATGGGAGTAATGTCTCAAACAGTCTACGCTTTGATGGTTCCCTGGAAGACCAGCAGTAGTTTCCGATTCACTTCTGGAGGCATTCTGCAATCTGTGGACTATCAGAGTGTTGATGAAACACAGAAATTGCATCGGAATTGAATACAACAGTCACCATGCGCACTTTCCTCCATGGAAGTAATGTCTCTAACAGTCTATGCTTTGATCGTTCCCTGGAAGACCAGTAGTAGTTTCCGATGCACATCTGGAGGCATTCAGTAATCTGTGGACTATCAGAGTGTTGATGAAACACAGAAATTGCATCGGGACTGAATACAACAGTCACCATGCGCACTTTCCTCCATGGGAGTAATGTCTCAAACAGTCTACTCTTTGATCGTACCCTGGAAGACCAGAAGTAGTTTCCGATGCACATCTGGAGGCATTCTGTAATCTGTGGACTATCAGAGTGTTGATGAAACACAGAAATTGCATCGGGATTAAATACAACTGTCACCATGCGCACTTTCCTCCATGGGAGTATTGTCTCAAACATTCTACGCTTTGGTCGTTCCAAGGAAGACCAGTAGTAGTTTCCGATGCACATCTGGAGGCATTCTGTAATCTGTGGACTAACAGAGTGGTGATGAAACACAGAAAATGCATCGGGATTGAGTAAAACAGTCACCATGCGCACTTTCCTTCATGGGAAAAATGTCTCAAACATTCTACGCTTTGATCGTTACCTTTAAGGCTAGTAGTAGTTTCCGATGCACATCTGGAGGCATTCTGTAATCTGTGGACTATCAGAGTTTTGATGAAACACAGATATTGCATCGGGATTGAATACAACAGTCACCATGCGCACCTTCCTCCATGGGAGTAATGTCTCAAACAGTTTACGCTTTGATCGTTCCCTGGAAGACCAGTAGTAGTTTCCGATACACGTCTGGTGGCATTCTGTAATCTGTGGACTATCTGAGTGATGATGAAACACAGAAATGGCATCGGGATTCAATACAACAGTCACCATGCGCACTTTCCTCCATGGGAGTATTGTCTCAGACAGACTACGCTTTGGTTGTTCCCAGGAAGACCAGTAGTAATTTCCGATGCACATCTGGAGGCATTCTATAATCTGTGGACTATCAGAGTGTTGATGAAACACAGATAATGCATCGGGATTGAGTAAAACAGTCACCATGTGCACTTTCTTCCATGTGAGTAATTCTCATACAGGCTACGCTTTGATCGTTCCCTGGTTGACCAGTAGTAGTTTACGATACACATCTGGAGGCATTCTGTAATCTGTGGATTATCAGACTGTTGATGAAACACAGAAATTGCATCGGGATTGAATACGATAGTCACCATGCGCACTTTCCTCTATGGGAGTAATGTCTGAAACAGTCTACGCTTTGATCGTATCTAGGAAGACCAGTGGTAGTTTCCGATGCACATCTGGAGACAATCTATAATATGTGGACTATCAGAGTGTTAATGAAACACAGAAATTGCAACGGGATTGAATACAACAGTCACCATGCGCACTTTCCTCCATGGGAGTAATGTCTCAAACAGTCTACGGTTTGATTGTTCCCTGGAAGACCAGTAGTAGTTTCCGATGCACATCTGGAGGCATTCAGTAATCTGTGGACTATCAGAGTGTTGATGAAACACAGAAATTGCATCGGGACTGAATACAACAGTCACCATGCGCACTTTCCTCCATGGGAGTAATGTCTCAAACAGTCTACTCTTTGATCGTTCACTGGAAGACCAGTAGTAGTTTCCGAAGCAAGTCTGGAGGCATTCTGTAATCTGTGGACTATCAGAGTGTTGATGAAACACAGAAATTGCATCGGGATTGAATACAACAGTCACCATGCGCACTTTCTTTTATGGGGTAATTCTCAAACAGTCTACGCTTTTATCGTTCCGTGGAAGACCAGTAGTAGTTTCCGATGCACGTCTGGAGGCATTCTGTAATCTGTGGACCTTCAAAGTGTGTATCAAAACACAGAAATTACATCGGGATTGAATATAACAGTCACTATGTGCACTTTCCTCTATGGGAGTAATGTCTGAAACAGTCTACGCTTTGATCGTACCTAGGAAGACCAGTAGTTGTTTCCGATGCACATCTGGAGACAATCTGTATTCTGTGGACTATCTGAGTGTTGATGAAACACAGAAATTATATCGGGATTGAATACAACAGTCACCATGCGCACTTTACTTCATGGGAAAAATGTCTCAAACAGTCTACGCTTTGGTCTTTCCCTTGAAGGCCAGAAGTAGATTCCGATACACATCTGGAGGTATTCTGTAATCTGTGGCCTATCAGAGTGTTGATGAAACACAGAAATTGCATCGGGATTGAATACAACAGTCACCATGCGCACTTTCCTCCATGGGAGTAATGTCTCAAACAGTCTACGCTTTGATCGTTTCCTGGAAGACCAGTAGTAGTACCGATGCACATCTGGAGGCATTTTGTAATCAGTGGACTATCAGAGAGTTGATGAAACACAGAAATTGCATCGGGATTGAATACAACAGTCACCATGCGCACTTTCCTCCATGGGAGTAATGTCTATAACCGTCTACGCTTTGATAATTCCCTGGAAGACCAGTAGAAGTTTCCAATGCACATCTGGAGGCATTCTATAATCTGTGGACTATCTGAGTGTTGATCAAACAAAAATATTAAATCGGGATTGAATACAACAGTCACCATGCGCACTTTCCTTCATGGGAAAAATGTCTCAAACAGTCTACGCTTTGGTCTTTCCCTTGAAGGCCAGAAGTAGATTCCGATACACATCTGGAGGTATTCTGTAATCTGTGGCCTATCAGAGTGTTGATGAAACACAGCAATTGCATCGGGATTGAATACAACAGTCACCATGCGCACTTTCCTCCATGGGAGTAATGTCTCTAACAGTCTATGCTTTGATCGTTCCCTGGAAGACCAGTAGTAGTTACCGATGCACATCTGGAGGGATTCTGTAATCTGTGGACTATCAGAGTTTTGATGAAACACAGATATTCCATCGGGATTGAATACAACAGTCACCATGCGCAACTTCCTCCATGGGAGTAATGTCTCAAGCAGTCTACGTTTTGATCGTTCCCTTGAAGACCAGTAGTAGTTTCCGATGCACATCTGGAGGCATTCTGTAATCTGTGGACTATCAGAGTGTTGATGAAACACAGAAATTGCATCGGCATTGAATACAACAGCCACCATGCGCACTTTCCCTCATGGGGGTAATTCTCAAACAGTCTATGCTTTGATCGTTCCCTGGAAGGCCAGTAGCAGTTTCCGATGCACATCTGGAGGCATTCTGTAATCTGTGTACCTTCAAAGTGTGTATTGAAACACAGAAATTGCCTCGGGATTGAATACAAAAGTCACCATGCGCACTTTCCACCATGGGAGTAATGTCTCAAACAGTCTACGCTTTGATCGTTCCCTGGAAGACCAGTAGTAGTTACCGATGCACATCTGGAGGGATTCTGTAATCTGTGACCTATCTGAGTGTTGATGAAACACAGACATTGCGTCAGGATTGAATACAACAGTCACCATGAGCCCTTTTCTCCATGGAAGTAATGTCTCAAACAGTCTACGCTTTGATCGTTCCCTTGAAGACCAGTAGTAGTTTCCGATGCTCATATGGAGGCAATCTGTAATCTGTGGACTATCAGAGTGTTGATGGAACACAGAAATGGCATCGGGATTCAATACAACAGTCACCATGCACACTTTCCTCCATGCGAACAGTGTCTCAAACAGTCTACTCTTTGATCGTTCCCTGGAAGACCAGTAGTAGTTACCGATGCACATTTGCAGGCATTCAGTAATCTGTGGACTATCAGAGTGTTGATGAAACACAGAAATTGCATCGGGACTGAATACAACAGTCACCATGCGCACTTTCCACCATGGGAGTAATGTCTCAAACAGTCTACGCTTTGATCGTTCCCTGGAAGACCAGTAGTAGTTACCGATGCACATTTGCAGGCATTCTGTAATCTGTGGACTATCAGAGTGCTGATGAAACACAGAAATTGCATCGGGACTGAATACAACAGTCACCATTCGCACTTTCCTTTATGGGAGTAATGACTCAAACAGTCTACGTTTTGATAGTTCCCTGGAAGACGAGTAGTAGTTTCCGATGCACATCTGGAGACAATCTGTAATCTGTGGACTATCAGTGTGTCGATGAAACACAGAAATTTCATCGGGATTGAATACAACAGGCACCATGCGCACTTTCCTCCATGGGAGTAATGTCTCATACAGTCTACGTGTTGATCGTTCCCTGGAAGAGCAGTAGTAGTTTACGATGCACATCTGGCGGCATTCTGTAATCTGTGGACTATCCGACTGTAGACGAAACTGAGAAATTCCATCGGGATTGAATACAACAGTCACCATCCGCACTCTCCTCCATGGGAGTAATTCTCAAACAGGCTACGCTTTGATCGTTCCTTGGAAGACCAGTAGTAGTTTCCGATGCACATCTGGAGGCATTCTGTAATCTGTGGACTATCAGAGTATTGATGAAACACAGAAATTGCATCGGGATTAAATTCAACAGTCATCATGCGCACTTTCCTCCATGGCAGTAATGTCTGTAACAGTCTTCGCTTTGATCGTTCCCTGGAAGACCAGTAGTAGTTACCGATGCACATCTGTAGGCATTCTGTAATCTGTGTACTATCAGAGTGTTGATGAATCATATAAATTGCATCGGGATTACATACAACAGTCATCATGCGCACTTTCCTCCATGGGAGTAATGTCTCTAACAGTCTACGCTTTGATCATTCCCTGGAAGACCAGTAGTAGTTTCCGATGCCCATCTGGTGGCATTCTGCAATCTGTGGACTATCAGAGTGTTGATGAAACACAGAAATTGCATCGGGATTGAATACAACGGTCACCATGCGCACTTTCCTCCATGGGAGTAATGTCTCAAACAGTCTACGCTTTGATGGTTCCCTGGAAGACCAGCAGTAGTTTCCGATTCACTTCTGGAGGCATTCTGTAATCTGTGGTCTATCAGACTGTTGATGAAACACAGAAATTGCATCGGGATTGACTACAGTCACCAAGTGCACTTTCCTCCGTGGGAGTAATGTCTCAAACAGTCTACGCTTTGATAATTCCCTGGAAGACCAGTAGTAGTTCCGATGCCCATCTGGTGGCATTCTGCAATCTGTGGAGTATCAGAGTGTTGATGAAACACAGAAATTGCATCGGGATTGAATACAACTGTCACCATGCGCACCTTCCTCCGTGGGAGTAATGTCTCAAACAGTCTACGCTTTGATCGTTCCCTGGAAGACCAGTAGTAGTTTCCGATGCAAATCTCGTTGCATTCTGTAATCTGTGGACTATCAGAGTGTTGATGAATCACAGTAATTGCATCGGGATTGAATACAACAGTCACCAAAAGCACTTTCCTCTATAAAAGTTATGTCTCAAACAGTCTACGCTTTGATCGTTCTCTGGAAGACCAGTAGTAATTTCCGAAGCACATCTGGAGGCAATCTGTAATAAGTGGACTGTCAGAGTGTTGATGAAACACAGAAATTGCATCGGGATTTAATACAACAGTCACCATTCGTACTTTCCTCCACGGGAGGTATGTCTCAAACAGACTACGCTTTGATCGTTCCCTGGAAGACCAGTAGTAGTTTCCGATGCCCATCTGGTGGCATTCTGTAATCTGTGGACTATCAGAGTGTTGATGAAACAAAGATATTGCATCGTGATTGAGTACAGGAGGCACCATGCGCACTTTCCTCCATGGAAGTAATGTCTCTAACAGTCTACGATTTGATCGTTCCCTGGAAGACCAGTAGTAGTTTCCTATGCACATCTGGATGCATTCTGTAATCTGTGGACTATCAGAGTGCTGATGAAACACAGAAATTGCATCGGTATTGAATACAAGGGCACCATGAGAACGTTCCTCCATGGGAGTAATGTCTCAAACAGTCTATGCTTTGATCGCTCCCTGGAATATCAGTAGTAGTTTCCGATGCTCATCTTGAGGCATTCTGTAATCTGTGGACTATCAGAGTGTTAATGAAACACAGATATTGCATCGGGACCGAATACAACAGTCACCATGCGCACATTCCTTTATGGGAGTAATGTCTCGAACAGTCTATGCTTTAATCGTTCCCTGGAAGACCAGTAGTAGTTTCCGATGCACATCTGGAGACATTCTGTAATCTGTGGACTATCAGAGTGTTGATGAAACACAGAAATTGCATCGGGATTGAATACAACAATCACCATGCGCACTTTCCTCCTAGGGAGTATTGTCTCAGACAGTCTACGCTTTAATCGTTCCCAGGAAGACCAGTAGTTGTTTCAGATACTCATCTGGAGGCATTCTGTAATCTGTGGACTATCAGAGTGTTGATGAAACTCAGAAAATGCATCGGGATTGTGTAAAACAGTCACCATGTGCACTTTCCTCCATGTGAGTAATTCTAATACAGGCTACGCTTTGATCGTCCCCTGGAAGACCAGTAGTAGTTTCCGATGCACATCTGGAGGCATTCTGCAATCTGTGGACTCTCAGACTGTTGATGAAACACAGAAATTGCATCAGGATTGAATACAAAAGTCACCATTCGCACTTTCCTCCATGGGAGTATTGTCTCAAACAGTCTATTTTTTGATCGTTCCCTGGAAGACCAGTAGTAGTTTCCGATGCACATCTGGAGGCATTCTGTAATCTGTGGACTATCAGAGTTCTGATGAAACACAGAAATTGCATCGGGATTGAATACAACGGTCCCCACGCGCACTTTCCACCATGGGAGAAATGTCTCTAACAGTCTACGCTTTGATCGTTCCTTGGAAGACCAGTAGTAGTTTCAGATGCACATCTGGAGGCATTCTGTAATCTGTGGACTATCATAGTGCTGATGAAATACAGAAATTGCATCGGGATTGAATACAACAGTCACCATGCGCACTTTCCTCCATGGAAGTAATGTCTCTAACAGTCTATGCTTTGATCGTTCCCTGGAAGACCAATAGTAGTTTCCGATGCACATCTGGAGGCATTCTGTAATCTGTGGGCTATCAGAGTGTTGATGAAACACAGAAATTGCATCGGGATTGAATACAGCCGTCACCATGCGCACTTTCCTCCATGGAAGTAATGTGTCTAACAGTCTATGCTTTGATCGTTCCCTGGAAGACCAGTTGTAGTTTCCGATGCACATCTGGAGGCATTCTGTAATCTGTGGGCTATCAGAGTGTTGATGAAACACAGAAATTGCATCGGGATTGAATAAAGCCGTCACCATTCGCACTTTCCTCCATGGAAGTAATGTCTCTAACAGTCTACGCTTCGATCATTCTTTGGAAGGCCAGTAGTAGTTTCCAATGCACATCTGGAGGCATTCTGTAATCTGTGGACTATCAGAGTGCTGATGATACACAGAAATTGCATCAGGATTGAATACAATTGTCACCATGAAAACTTTTATCCATGGCAGTAATGCCTCAAACAGTCTATGCTTTGATCGTTCCCTGGAAGACCAGTGGTAGTTTCGGATGCACATCTGGAGGCATTCTGCAATCTGTGGACTACCAGAGTGTTGATGAAACACAGAAATAGCATCGGGACCGAATACAACAGTCACCATGCGCACTTTCCTTTATATGAGTAATGTCTCAAACTTTCTACGCTTTCATCGTTTACTGGAAGACCAGTAGTAGTTTCCGATGCACATCTGGAGGCAATCTGTAATCTGTGGACTATCAGAGTGTTGATGAAACACATAAATTGCATCGGAATTGAATACAACAGTCACCTTGCGCACTTTCCTCCATGGGAGTAATGTCTCAAACAGTCTACGTTTTGATCGTTCCCTTTAAGACCAGTAGTAGTTTACGATGCACATCTGGAGGCATTCTGTAGTCTGTGGACTCTCAGACTGTTGATGAAACACAAATATTTGCATCGGGATTAAATACAACAGGCACCATGCGCACTTTCCTCCATGGGAGTAATGTCTTAAACAGTCTATTCTTTGATCGTACCCTGGAAGACCAGAAGTAGTTTCCGATGCACATCTGGAGGCATTCTGTAATCTGTGGACTATCAGAGTGTTGATGAAACACAGAAATTGCATCGGGATTAAATACAACTGTCACCATGCGCACTTTCCTCCATGGGAGTATTGTCTCAAACAGTCTACGCTTTGGTCGTTCCAAGGAAGACCAGTAGTAGTTTCCGATGCACATCTGGAGGCATTCTGTAATCTGTGGACTAACAGAGTGGTGATGAAACACAGAAAATGCATCGGGATTGAGTAAAACAGTCACCATGCGCACTTTCCTTCATGGGAAAAATGTCTCAAACATTCTACGCTTTGATCGTTACCTTTAAGGCTAGTAGTAGTTTCCGATGCACATCTGGAGGCATTCTGTAATCTGTGGACTATCAGAGTTTTGATGAAACACAGATATTGCATCGGGATTGAATACAACAGTCACCATGCGCACCTTCCTCCATGGGAGTAATGTCTCAAACAGTTTACGCTTTGATCGTTCCCTGGAAGACCAGTAGTAGTTTCCGATACACGTCTGGTGGCATTCTGTAATCTGTGGACTATCTGAGTGTTGATGAAACACAGAAATGGCATCGGGATTCAATACAACAGTCACCATGCGCACTTTCCTCCATGGGAGTATTGTCTCAGACAGACTACGCTTTGGTTGTTCCCAGGAAGACCAGTAGTAATTTCCGATGCACATCTGGAGGCATTCTATAATCTGTGGACTATCAGAGTGTTGATGAAACACAGATAATGCATCGGGATTGAGTAAAACAGTCACCATGTGCACTTTCTTCCATGTGAGTAATTCTCATACAGGCTACGCTTTGATCGTTCCCTGGTTGACCAGTAGTAGTTTACGATACACATCTGGAGGCATTCTGTAATCTGTGGATTATCAGACTGTTGATGAAACACAGAAATTGCATCGGGATTGAATACAATAGTCACCATGCGCACTTTCCTCTATGGGAGTAATGTCTGAAACAGTCTACGCTTTGATCGTACCTAGGAAGACCAGTGGTAGTCTCCGAGGCACATCTGGAGACAATCTATAATATGTGGACTATCAGAGTGTTAATGAAACACAGAAATTGCAACGGGATTGAATACAACAGTCACCATGCGCACTTTCCTCCATGGGGGTAATTCTCAAACAGTCTACGCTTTGATCGTTCCGTGGAAGACCAGTAGGAGTTTCCGATGCACATCTGGAGGTATTCTGTAATCTGTGGCCTATCAGAGTGTTGATGAAACACAGATATTGCATCGGGATTGAATACAACAGTCACCATGCGCACTTTCCTCCATGGGAGTAATGTCTCAAACAGTCTACGGTTTGATTGTTCCCTGGAAGACCAGTAGTAGTTTCCGATGCACATCTGGAGGCATTCAGTAATCTGTGGACTATCAGAGTGTTGATGAAACACAGAAATTGCATCGGGACTGAATACAACAGTCACCATGCGCACTTTCCTCCATGGGAGTAATGTCTCAAACAGTCTACTCCTTGATCGTACCCTGGAAGACCAGAAGTAGTTTCCGATGCACATCTGGAGGCATTCTGTAATCTGTGGACTATCAGAGTGTTGATGAAACACAGAAATTGCATCGGGATTAAATACAACTGTCACCATGCGCACTTTCCTCCATGGGAGTATTGTCTCAAACAGTCTACGCTTTGGTCGTTCCAAGGAAGACCAGTAGTAGTTTCCGATGCACATCTGGAGGCATTCTGTAATCTGTGGACTAACAGAGTGGTGATGAAACACAGAAAATGCATCGGGATTGAGTAAAACAGTCACCATGCGCACTTTCCTTCATGGGAAAAATGTCTCAAACATTCTACGCTTTGATCGTTACCTTTAAGGCTAGTAGTAGTTTCCGATGCACATCTGGAGGCATTCTGTAATCTGTGGACTATCAGAGTTTTGATGAAACACAGATATTGCATCGGGATTGAATACAACAGTCACCATGCGCACCTTCCTCCATGGGAGTAATGTCTCAAACAGTTTACGCTTTGATCGTTCCCTGGAAGACCAGTAGTAGTTTCCGATACACGTCTGGTGGCATTCTGTAATCTGTGGACTATCTGAGTGTTGATGAAACACAGAAATGGCATCGGGATTCAATACAACAGTCACCATGCGCACTTTCCTCCATGGGAGTATTGTCTCAGACAGACTACGCTTTGGTTGTTCCCAGGAAGACCAGTAGTAATTTCCGATGCACATCTGGAGGCATTCTATAATCTGTGGACTATCAGAGTGTTGATGAAACACAGATAATGCATCGGGATTGAGTAAAACAGTCACCATGTGCACTTTCTTCCATGTGAGTAATTCTCATACAGGCTACGCTTTGATCGTTCCCTGGTTGACCAGTAGTAGTTTACGATACACATCTGGAGGCATTCTGTAATCTGTGGATTATCAGACTGTTGATGAAACACAGAAATTGCATCGGGATTGAATACAATAGTCACCATGCGCACTTTCCTCTATGGGAGTAATGTCTGAAACAGTCTACGCTTTGATCGTACCTAGGAAGACCAGTGGTAGTTTCCGATGCACATCTGGAGACAATCTATAATATGTGGACTATCAGAGTGTTAATGAAACACAGAAATTGCAACGGGATTGAATACAACAGTCACCATGCGCACTTTCCTCCATGGGGGTAATTCTCAAACAGTCTACGCTTTGATCGTTCCGTGGAAGACCAGTAGGAGTTTCCGATGCACATCTGAAGGTATTCTGTAATCTGTGGCCTATCAGAGTGTTGATGAAACACAGATATTGCATCGGGATTGAATACAACAGTCACCATGCGCACTTTCCTCCATGGGAGTAATGTCTCAAACAGTCTACGGTTTGATTGTACCCTGGAAGACCAGTAGTAGTTTCCGATGCACATCTGGAGGCATTCAGTAATCTGTGGACTATCAGAGTGTTGATGAAACACAGAAATTGCATCGGGACTGAATACAACAGTCACCATGCGCACTTTCCTCCATGGGAGTAATGTCTCAAACAGTCTACTCTTTGATCGTTCACTGGAAGACCAGTAGTAGTTTCCGAAGCAAGTCTGGAGGCATTCTGTAATCTGTGGACTATCAGAGTGTTGATGAAACACAGAAATTGCATCGGGATTGAATACAACAGTCACCATGCGCACTTTCCTTTATGGGGTAATTCTCAAACAGTCTACGCTTTTATCGTTCCGTGGAAGACCAGTAGTAGTTTCCGATGCACGTCTGGAGGCATTCTGTAATCTGTGGACCTTCAAAGTGTGTATCAAAACACAGAAATTACATCGGGATTGAATATAACAGTCACTATGTGCACTTTCCTCTATGGGAGTAATGTCTGAAACAGTCTACGCTTTGATCGTACCTAGGAAGACCAGTAGTTGTTTCCGATGCACATCTGGAGACAATCTGTATTCTGTGGACTATCTGAGTGTTGATGAAACACAGAAATTATATCGGGATTGAATACAACAGTCACCATGCGCACTTTCCTTCATGGGAAAAAGGTCTCAAACAGTCTACGCTTTGGTCTTTCCCTTGAAGGCCAGAAGTAGATTCCGATACACATCTGGAGGTTGTTCTGTAATCTGTGGCCTATCAGAGTGTTGATGAAACACAGAAATTGCATCGGGATTGAATACAACAGTCACCATGCGCACTTTCCTCCATGGGAGTAATGTCTCAAACAGTCTACGCTTTGATCGTTTCCTGGAAGACCAGTAGTAGTACCGATGCACATCTGGAGGCATTTTGTAATCAGTGGACTATCAGAGAGTTGATGAAACACAGAAATTGCATCGGGATTGAATACAACAGTCACCATGCGCACTTTCCTCCATGGGAGTAATGTCTATAACAGTCTACGCTTTGATAATTCCCTGGAAGAGCAGTAGAAGTTTCCAATGCACATCTGGAGGCATTCTGTAATCTGTGGACTATCTGAGTGTTGATCAAACAAAAATATTAAATCGGGATTGAATACAACAGTCACCATGCGCACTTTCCTTCATGGGAAAAATGTCTAAAACAGTCTACGCTTTGGTCTTTCCCTTGAAGGCCAGAAGTAGATTCCGATACACATCTGGAGGTATTCTGTAATCTGTGGCCTATCAGAGTGTTGATGAAACACAGAAATTGCATCGGGATTGAATACAACAGTCACCATGCGCACTTTCCTCCATGGGAGTAATGTCTCTAACAGTCTATGCTTTGATCGTTCCCTGGAAGACCAGTAGTAGTTTCCGATGCACATCTGGAGGCATTCTGTAATCTGTGGGCTATCAGAGTGTTGATGCAACACAGAAATTGCATCGGGATTGAATACAGCCGTCACCATGCGCACTTTCCTCCATGGAAGTAATGTCTCTAACAGTCTATGCTTTGATCGTTCCCTGGAAGACCAGTAGTAGTTTCCGATGCACATCTGGAGGCATTCTGTAATCTGTGGGCTATCAGAGTGTTGATGAAACACAGAAATTGCATCGGGATTGAATAAAGCCGTCACCATGCGCACTTTCCTCCATGGAAGTAATGTCTCTAACAGTCTACGCTTCGATCATTCTTTGGAAGGCCAGTAGTAGTTTCCAATGCACATCTGGAGGCATTCTGTAATCTGTGGACTATCAGAGTGTTGATGAAACACAGAAATTGCATCGGGATTAAATACAACTGTCACCATGCGCACTTTCCTCCATGGGAGTAATGTCTCAAACAGTCTACGTTTTGATCGTTCCCTGGAAGACCAGTGGTAGTTTCGGATGCACATCTGGAGGCATTCTGCAATCTGTGGACTACCAGAGTGTTGATGAAACACAGAAATAGCATCGGGACCGAATACAACAGTCACCATGCGCACTTTCCTTTATGGGAGTAATGTCTCAAACTGTCTACGCTTTGATCGTTTACTGGAAGACCAGTAGCAGTTTCCGATGCACATCTGGAGGCAATCTGTAATCTGTGGACTATCAGAGTGTTGATGAAACACATAAATTGCATCGGAATTGAATACAACAGTCACCTTGCGCACTTTCCTCCATGGGAGTAATGTCTCAAACAGTCTACGTTTTGATCGTTCCCTTTAAGACCAGTAGTAGTTTACGATGCACATCTGGAGGCATTCTGTAGTCTGTGGACACTCAGACTGTTGATGAAACACAAAAATTTGCATCGGGATTAAATACAACAGGCACCATGCGCACTTTCCTCCATGGGAGTAATGTCTTAAACAGTCTATTCTTTGATCGTACCCTGGAAGACCAGAAGTAGTTTCCGATGCACATCTGGAGGCATTCTGTAATCTGTGGACTATCAGAGTGTTGATGAAACACAGAAATTGCATCGGGATTAAATACAACTGTCACCATGCGCACTTTCCTCCATGGGAGTATTGTCTCAAACAGTCTACGCTTTGGTCGTTCCAAGGAAGACCAGTAGTAGTTTCCGATGCACATCTGGAGGCATTCTGTAAACTGTGGACTAACAGAGTGGTGATGAAACACAGAAAATGCATCGGGATTGAGTAAAACAGTCACCATGCGCACTTTCCTTCATGGGAAAAATGTCTCAAACATTCTACGCTTTGATCGTTACCTTTAAGGCCAGTAGTAGTTTCCGATGCACATCTGGAGGCATTCTGTAATCTGTGGACTATCAGAGTTTTGATGAAACACAGATATTGCATCGGGATTGAATACAACAGTCACCTTGCGCACTTTCCTCCATGGGAGTAATGTCTCAAACAGTCTACGTTTTGATCGTTCCCTTTAAGACCAGTAGTAGTTTACGATGCACATCTGGAGGCATTCTGTAGTCTGTGGACTCTCAGACTGTTGATGAAACACAAATATTTGCATCGGGATTAAATACAACAGGCACCATGCGCACTTTCCTCCATGGGAGTAATGTCTTAAACAGTCTATTCTTTGATCGTACCCTGGAAGACCAGAAGTAGTTTCCGATGCACATCTGGAGGCATTCTGTAATCTGTGGACTATCAGAGTGTTGATGAAACACAGAAATTGCATCGGGATTAAATACAACTGTCACCATGCGCACTTTCCTCCATGGGAGTATTGTCTCAAACAGTCTACGCTTTGGTCGTTCCAAGGAAGACCAGTAGTAGTTTCCGATGCACATCTGGAGGCATTCTGTAATCTGTGGACTAACAGAGTGGTGATGAAACACAGAAAATGCATCGGGATTGAGTAAAACAGTCACCATGCGCACTTTCCTTCATGGGAAAAATGTCTCAAACATTCTACGCTTTGATCGTTACCTTTAAGGCTAGTAGTAGTTTCCGATGCACATCTGGAGGCATTCTGTAATCTGTGGACTATCAGAGTTTTGATGAAACACAGATATTGCATCGGGATTGAATACAACAGTCACCATGCGCACCTTCCTCCATGGGAGTAATGTCTCAAACAGTTTACGCTTTGATCGTTCCCTGGAAGACCAGTAGTAGTTTCCGATACACGTCTGGTGGCATTCTGTAATCTGTGGACTATCTGAGTGTTGATGAAACACAGAAATGGCATCGGGATTCAATACAACAGTCACCATGCGCACTTTCCTCCATGGGAGTATTGTCTCAGACAGACTACGCTTTGGTTGTTCCCAGGAAGACCAGTAGTAATTTCCGATGCACATCTGGAGGCATTCTATAATCTGTGGACTATCAGAGTGTTGATGAAACACAGATAATGCATCGGGATTGAGTAAAACAGTCACCATGTGCACTTTCTTCCATGTGAGTAATTCTCATACAGGCTACGCTTTGATCGTTCCCTGGTTGACCAGTAGTAGTTTACGATACACATCTGGAGGCATTCTGTAATCTGTGGATTATCAGACTGTTGATGAAACACAGAAATTGCATCGGGATTGAATACAATAGTCACCATGCGCACTTTCCTCTATGGGAGTAATGTCTGAAACAGTCTACGCTTTGATCGTACCTAGGAAGACCAGTGGTAGTTTCCGATGCACATCTGGAGACAATCTATAATATGTGGACTATCAGAGTGTTAATGAAACACAGAAATTGCAACGGGATTGAATACAACAGTCACCATGCGCACTTTCCTCCATGGGGGTAATTCTCAAACAGTCTACGCTTTGATCGTTCCGTGGAAGACCAGTAGGAGTTTCCGATGCACATCTGAAGGTATTCTGTAATCTGTGGCCTATCAGAGTGTTGATGAAACACAGATATTGCATCGGGATTGAATACAACAGTCACCATGCGCACTTTCCTCCATGGGAGTAATGTCTCAAACAGTCTACGGTTTGATTGTACCCTGGAAGACCAGTAGTAGTTTCCGATGCACATCTGGAGGCATTCAGTAATCTGTGGACTATCAGAGTGTTGATGAAACACAGAAATTGCATCGGGACTGAATACAACAGTCACCATGCGCACTTTCCTCCATGGGAGTAATGTCTCAAACAGTCTACTCTTTGATCGTTCACTGGAAGACCAGTAGTAGTTTCCGAAGCAAGTCTGGAGGCATTCTGTAATCTGTGGACTATCAGAGTGTTGATGAAACACAGAAATTGCATCGGGATTGAATACAACAGTCACCATGCGCACTTTCCTTTATGGGGTAATTCTCAAACAGTCTACGCTTTTATCGTTCCGTGGAAGACCAGTAGTAGTTTCCGATGTACGTCTGGAGGCATTCTGTAATCTGTGGACCTTCAAAGTGTGTATCAAAACACAGAAATTACATCGGGATTGAATATAACAGTCACTATGTGCACTTTCCTCTATGGGAGTAATGTCTGAAACAGTCTACGCTTTGATCGTACCTAGGAAGACCAGTAGTTGTTTCCGATGCACATCTGGAGACAATCTGTATTCTGTGGACTATCTGAGTGTTGATGAAACACAGAAATTATATCGGGATTGAATACAACAGTCACCATGCGCACTTTCCTTCATGGGAAAAATGTCTCAAACAGTCTACGCTTTGGTCTTTCCCTTGAAGGCCAGAAGTAGATTCCGATACACATCTGGAGGTTGTTCTGTAATCTGTGGCCTATCAGAGTGTTGATGAAACACAGAAATTGCATCGGGATTGAATACAACAGTCACCATGCGCACTTTCCTCCATGGGAGTAATGTCTCAAACAGTCTACGCTTTGATCGTTTCCTGGAAGACCAGTAGTAGTACCGATGCACATCTGGAGGCATTTTGTAATCAGTGGACTATCAGAGAGTTGATGAAACACAGAAATTGCATCGGGATTGAATACAACAGTCACCATGCGCACTTTCCTCCATGGGAGTAATGTCTATAACAGTCTACGCTTTGATAATTCCCTGGAAGAGCAGTAGAAGTTTCCAATGCACATCTGGAGGCATTCTGTAATCTGTGGACTATCTGAGTGTTGATCAAACAGAAATATTAAATCGGGATTGAATACAACAGTCACCATGCGCACTTTCCTTCATGGGAAAAGTGTCTAAAACAGTCTACGCTTTGGTCTTTCCCTTGAAGGCCAGAAGTAGATTCCGATACACATCTGGAGGTATTCTGTAATCTGTGGCCTATCAGAGTGTTGATGAAACACAGAAATTGCATCGGGATTGAATACAACAGTCACCATGCGCACTTTCCTCCATGGGAGTAATGTCTCTAACAGTCTATGCTTTGATCGTTCCCTGGAAGACCAGTAGTAGTTTCCGATGCACATCTGGAGGCATTCTGTAATCTGTGGGCTATCAGAGTGTTGATGCAACACAGAAATTGCATCGGGATTGAATACAGCCGTCACCATGCGCACTTTCCTCCATGGAAGTAATGTCTCTAACAGTCTATGCTTTGATCGTTCCCTGGAAGACCAGTAGTAGTTTCCGATGCACATCTGGAGGCATTCTGTAATCTGTGGGCTATCAGAGTGTTGATGAAACACAGAAATTGCATCGGGATTGAATAAAGCCGTCACCATGCGCACTTTCCTCCATGGAAGTAATGTCTCTAACAGTCTACGCTTCGATCATTCTTTGGAAGGCCAGTAGTAGTTTCCAATGCACATCTGGAGGCATTCTGTAATCTGTGGACTATCAGAGTGTTGATGAAACACAGAAATTGCATCGGGATTAAATACAACTGTCACCATGCGCACTTTCCTCCATGGGAGTAATGTCTCAAACAGTCTACGTTTTGATCGTTCCCTGGAAGACCAGTGGTAGTTTCGGATGCACATCTGGAGGCATTCTGCAATCTGTGGACTACCAGAGTGTTGATGAAACACAGAAATAGCATCGGGACCGAATACAACAGTCACCATGCGCACTTTCCTTTATGGGAGTAATGTCTCAAACTGTCTACGCTTTGATCGTTTACTGGAAGACCAGTAGCAGTTTCCGATGCACATCTGGAGGCAATCTGTAATCTGTGGACTATCAGAGTGTTGATGAAACACATAAATTGCATCGGAATTGAATACAACAGTCACCTTGCGCACTTTCCTCCATGGGAGTAATGTCTCAAACAGTCTACGTTTTGATCGTTCCCTTTAAGACCAGTAGTAGTTTACGATGCACATCTGGAGGCATTCTGTAGTCTGTGGACACTCAGACTGTTGATGAAACACAAAAATTTGCATCGGGATTAAATACAACAGGCACCATGCGCACTTTCCTCCATGGGAGTAATGTCTTAAACAGTCTATTCTTTGATCGTACCCTGGAAGACCAGAAGTAGTTTCCGATGCACATCTGGAGGCATTCTGTAATCTGTGGACTATCAGAGTGTTGATGAAACACAGAAATTGCATCGGGATTAAATACAACTGTCACCAGGCGCACTTTCCTCCATGGGAGTATTGTCTCAAACAGTCTACGCTTTGGTCGTTCCAAGGAAGACCAGTAGTAGTTTCCGATGCACATCTGGAGGCATTCTGTAAACTGTGGACTAACAGAGTGGTGATGAAACACAGAAAATGCATCGGGATTGAGTAAAACAGTCACCATGCGCACTTTCCTTCATGGGAAAAATGTCTCAAACATTCTACGCTTTGATCGTTACCTTTAAGGCCAGTAGTAGTTTCCGATGCACATCTGGAGGCATTCTGTAATCTGTGGACTATCAGAGTTTTGATGAAACACAGATATTGCATCGGGATTGAATACAACAGTCACCATGCGCACCTTCCTCCATGGGAGTAATGTCTCAAACAGTTTACGCTTTGATCGTTCCCTGGAAGACCAGTAGTAGTTTCCGATACACGTCTCGTGGCATTCTGTAATCTGTGGACTATCTGAGTGTTGATGAAACACAGAAATGGCATCGGGATTCAATACAACAGTCACCATGCGCACTTTCCTCCATGGGAGTATTGTCTCAGACAGACTACGCTTTGGTTGTTTCCAGGAAGACCAGTAGTAATTTCCGATGCACATCTGGAGGCATTCTATAATCTGTGGACTATCAGAGTGTTGATGAAACACAGATAATGCATCGGGATTGAGTAAAACAGTCACCATGTGCACTTTCTTCCATGTGAGTAATTCTCATACAGGCTACGCTTTGATCGTTCCCTGGTTGACCAGTAGTAGTTTCCGATGCACATCTGGAGGCATTCTGTAATCTGTGGATTATCAGACTGTTGATGAAACACAGAAATTGCATAGGGATTGAATACAATAGTCACCATGCGCACTTTCCTCTATGGGAGTAATGTCTGAAACAGTCTACGCTTTGATCGTACCTAGGAAGACCAGTGGTAGTTTCCGATGCACATCTGGAGACAATCTGTAATATGTGGACTTTCAGAGTGTTAATGAAACACAGAAATTGCAACGGGATTGAATACAACAGTCACCATGCGCACTTTCCTCCATGGGGGTAATTCTCAAGCAGTCTACGCTTTGATCGTTCCGTGGAAGACCAGTAGGAGTTTCCGATGCACATCTGGAGGCATTGTGTATCTGTGGATCTTCAAAGTGTGGATTGAAACACAGAAATTGCCTTGGGATTGAATACAACAGTCACCATGCGGACTTTCCTCCATGGGATTAATGTCTCAAACAGTATACGCTTTGATCGTTTCCTGGAAGACCAGTAGTAGTACCGATGCACATCTGGAGGCACTTTGTAATCTGTGGACTATCAGAGAGTTGATGAAACACAGAAATTGCATCGGGATTGAATACAACAGTCACCATGCGCACTTTCCTCCATGGGAGTAATGTCTATAACAGTCTACGCTTTGATAATTCCCTGGAAGACCAGTAGAAGTTTCCAATGCACATCTGGAGGCATTCTGTAATCTGTGGACTATCTGAGTGTTGATCAAACAAAAAAATTAAATCGGGATTGAATACAACAGTCACCATGCGCACTTTCCTTCATGGGAAAAATGTCTCAAACATTCTACGCTTTGATCGTTCCCTTGAGGGCCAGTAGTAGTTTCCGATGCACATCTGGAGGTATTCTGTAATCTGTGGCCTATCAGAGTGTTGATGATACACAGATATTGCATCGGGATTGAATACAACAGTCACCATGCGCACTTTCCTCCATGGGAGTAATGTCTCAAACAGTCTACGGTTTGATTGTTCCCTGGAAGACCAGTAGTAGTTTCCGATGCACATCTGGAGGCATTCAGTAATCTGTGGACTATCAGAGTGTTGATGAAACACAGAAATTGCTTCGGGACTGAATACAACAGTCACCATGCGCACTTTCCTCCATGGGAGTAATGTCTCAAACAGTCTACTCTTTGATCGTTCACTGGAAGACCAGTAGTAGTTTCCGAAGCAAGTCTGGAGGCATTCTGTAATCTGTGGACTATCAGAGTGTTGATGAAACACAGAAATTGCATCGGGATTGAATACAACAGTCACCATGCGCACTTTCCTTTATGGGGTAATTCTCAAACAGTCTACGCTTTTATCGTTCCGTGGAAGACCAGTAGTAGTTTCCGATGCACGTCTGGAGGCATTCTGTAATCTGTGGACCTTCAAAGTGTGTATCAAAACACAGAAATTACATCGGGATTGAATATAACAGTTACCATGTGCACTTTCCTCTATGGGAGTAATGTCTGAAACAGTCTACGCTTTTATCGTACCTAGGAAGACCAGTAGTTGTTTCCGATGCACATCTGGAGACAATCTGTATTCTGTGGACTATCTGAGTGTTGATGAAACACAGAAATTATATCGGGATTGAATACAACAGTCACCATGCGCACTTTCCTTCATGGGAAAAATGTCTCAAACAGTCTACGCTTTGGTCTTTCCCTTGAAGGCCAGAAGTAGATTCCGATACACATCTGGAGGTATTCTGTAATCTGTGGCCTATCAGAGTGTTGATGAAACACAGAAATTGCATCGGGATTGAATACAACAGTCACCATGCGCACTTTCCTCCATGGGAGTAATGTCTCAAACAGTCTACGCTTTGATCGTTTCCTGGAAGACCAGTAGTAGTACCGATGCACATCTGGAGGCATTTTGTAATCAGTGGACTATCAGAGAGTTGATGAAACACAGAAATTGCATCGGGATTGAATACAACAGTCACCATGCGCACTTTCCTCCATGGGAGTAATGTCTATAACAGTCTACGCTTTGATAATTCCCTGGAAGACCAGTAGAAGTTTCCAATGCACATCTGGAGGCATTCTGTAATCTGTGGACTATCTGAGTGTTGATCAAACAAAAATATTAAATCGGGATTGAATACAACAGTCACCATGCTCACTTTCCTTCTGGGAAAAATGTCTCAAACATTCTACGCTTTGATCGTTCCCTTGAAGGCCAGTAGTAGTTTCCGATGCACATCTGGATGCATTCTGTAATCTGTGGACTAACAGAGTGGTGATGAAACACAGAAAATGCATCGGGATTGAGTAAAACAGTCACCATGCGCACTTTCCTTCATGGGAAAAATGTCTCAAACATTCTACGCTTTGATCGTTACCTTTAAGGCCAGTAGTAGTTTCCGATGCACATCTGGAGGCATTCTGTAATCTGTGGATTATCAGAGTTTTGATGAAACACAGATATTGCATCGGGATTGAATATAACAGTCACCATGCGCACCTTCCTCCATGGGAGTAATGTCTCAAACAGTTTACGCTTTGATCGTTCCCTGGAAGACCAGTAGTAGTTTCCGATACACGTCGCGTGGCATTCTGTAATCTGTGGACTATCTGAGTGTTGATGAAACACAGAAATGGCATCGGGATTCAATACAACAGTCACCATGCGCACCTTCCTCCATGGGAGTATTGTCTCAGACAGACTACGCTTTGGTTGTTCCCAGGAAGACCAGTAGTAATTTCCGATGCACATCTGGAGGCATTCTATAATCTGTGGACTATCAGAGTGTTGACGAAACACAGATAATGCATCGGGATTGAGTAAAACAGTCACCATGTGCACTTTCTTCCATGTGAGTAATTCTCATACAGGCTACGCTTTGATCGTTCCCTGGTTGACCAGTAGTAGTTTCCGATGCACATCTGGATGCATTCTGTAATCTGTGGATTATCAGACTGTTGATGAAACACAGAAATTGCATCGGAATTGAATACAATAGTCACCATGCGCACTTTCCTCTATGGGAGTAATGTCTGAAACAGTCTACGCTTTGATCGTACCTAGGAAGACCAGTGGTAGTTTCCGATGCACATCTGGAGACAATCTGTAATATGTGTACTATCAGAGTGTTAATGAAACACAGAAATTGCAACGGGATTGAAAACAACAGTCACCATGCGCACTTTCCTCCATGGGGGTAATTCTCAAACAGTCTACGCTTTGATCGTTCCGTGGAAGACCAGTAGGAGTTTCCGATGCATATCTGGAGGCATTGTGTATCTGTGGATCTTCAAAGTGTGGATTGAAACACAGAAATTGCCTCGGGATTGAATACAACAGTCACCATGCGGACTTTCCTCCATGGGAGTAATGTCTCAAACAGTATACGCTTTGATCGTTTCCTGGAAGACCAGTAGTAGTACCGATGCACATCTGGAGGCATTTTGTAATCTGTGGACTATCAGAGAGTTGATGAAACACAGAAATTGCATCGGGATTGAATACAACAGTCACCATGCGCACTTTCCTCCATGGGAGTAATGTCTATAACAGTCTACGCTTTGATAATTCCCTGGAAGACCAGTAGAAGTTTCCAATGCACATCTGGAGGCATTCTGTAATCTGTGGACTATCTGAGTGTTGATCAAACAAAAAAATTAAATCGGGATTGAATACAACAGTCACCATGCGCACTTTCCTTCATGGGAAAAATGTCTCTAACATTCTACGCTTTGATCGTTCCCTTGAAGGCCAGTAGTAGTTTCCGATGCACATCTGGAGGTATTCTGTAATCTGTGGCCTATCAGAGTGTTGATGAAACACAGATATTGCATCGGGATTGAATACAACAGTCACCATGCGCACTTTCCTCCATGGGAGTAATGTCTCAAACAGTCTACGGTTTGATTGTTCCCTGGAAGACCAGTAGTAGTTTCCGATGCACATCTGGAGGCATTCAGTAATTTGTGGACTATCAGAGTGTTGATGAAACACAGAAATTGCATCGGGACTGAATACAACAGTCACAATGCGCACTTTCCTCCATGGGAGTAATGTCTCAAACAGTCTACTCTTTGATCGTTCACTGGAAGACCAGTAGTAGTTTCCGAAGCAAGTCTGGAGGCATTCTGTAATCTGTGGACTATCAGAGTGTTGATGAAACACAGAAATTGCATCGGGATTGAATACAACAGTCACCATGCGCACTTTCCTTTATGGGGTAATTCTCAAACAGTCTACGCTTTTATCGTTCCGTGGAAGACCAGTAGTAGTTTCCGATGCACGTCTGGAGGCATTCTGTAATCTGTGGACCTTCAAAGTGTGTATCAAAACACAGAAATTACATCGGGATTGAATATAACAGTCACCATGTGCACTTTCCTCTATGGGAGTAATGTCTGAAACAGTCTACGCTTTGATTGTACCTAGGAAGACCAGTAGTTGTTTCCGATGCACATCTGGAGACAATCTGTATTCTGTGAACTATCTGAGTGTTGATGAAACACAGAAATTATATCGGGATTGAATACAACAGTCACCATGCGCACTTTCCTTCATGGGAAAAATGTCTCAAACAGTCTACGCTTTGGTCTTTCCCTTGAAGGCCAGAAGTAGATTCCGATACACATCTGGAGGTATTCTGTAATCTGTGGCCTATCAGAGTGTTGATGAAACACAGAAATTGCATCGGGATTGAATACAACAGTCAGCATGCGCACTTTCCTCCATGGGGTAATTCTCAAACAGTCTATGCTTTTATCGTTCCATGGAAGACCAGTAGTAGTTTCCGATGCACGTCTGGTGCATTCTGTAATCTGTGGACCTTCAAAGTGTGTATCAAAACACAGAAATTGCATCGGGATTAAATACAACAGTCACCATGTGCACTTCCTCCATGGGAGTAATGTCTCAAACAGACTACGCTTTGATCGTTCCCTGGAAGACCAGTAGTAGTTTCCGATGCACATCTTAAGGCATTCTGTAATCTGTGGAATTTCAAAGTGTGGATTGAAACACAGAAAGTGCATCGGGATTAAATACAACAGTCATCATGCGCACTTTCCTCCATGGGAGTAATGTCTCTAACAGTCTACGCTTTGATCATTCCCTGGAAGACCAGTAGTAGTTTCCGATGCACATCTGGAGGCATTCTGTAATCTGTGGACTATCTGAGTGTTGATGAGACACAGAAATAACGTCGGGATTGAATACAACAGTCACCATGCGCACTTTCCTCCATGGAAGTAATGTCTCAAACTGTCTACTCTTTGATCGTTCCCTTGAAGACTAGTAGTAGTTTCCGATGCACATCTGGAGGCACTCTGTAACCTGTGGACTATCAGAGTGTTGATGAACCACAGAAATGGCATCGGGATTTAATACAACAGTCACCATGCGCGCTTTCCTCCATGGGAGTATTGTGTCAGTCAGTCTACACTTTGGTCGTTCCCAGGAAGACCAGTAGTAGTTTCCGATGAACATCTGGAGGCATTCTGTAATCTGTGGACTATCAGAGTGGTGATGAAACACAGAAAATGCATCGAGATTGAGTAAAACAGTCACCATATGCACTTTCCTCATGTGAGTAATTTTCATACAGGCTAAGCTTTGATCGTTCCCTGGAAGACCAGTAGTAGTTTCCGATGCACATCTGGAGGCATTCTGTAATCTGTGGACTATCAGACTGTTGATGAAACACAGAAATTGCATCGGGATTGAATACAATAGTCACCATGCGCACTTTGCTCCATGGGAGTAATGTCTGAAACAGTCTACGCTTTGATCGTACCTAGGAAGACCAGTAGTAGTTTCCGATGCACATATGGAGACAATCTGTAATCTGTGGACTATCTGAGTGTTGATGAAACACAGAAATTATATCGGGATTGAATACAACAGTCACCATGCGCACTTTCCTCCTTGGAAGTAATGTCTCAAACAGTCTACGCTTTGATCGTTCCCTTGAAGACTAGTAGTAGTTTCCGATGCACATCTGGAGGCATTCTGTAATCTGTGGGCTATCAGAGTGTTGATGAAACACAGAAATTGCATCGGGATCGAATACAACAGTCTTTATGCGCACTTTCCTCCATGGGAGTATTGTCTCAAACAGTCTACGTTTTGATCGTTCCCTGGAAGACCAGTAGTAGTTTACGATGCACATCTGGAGACAATCTGTAATCTGTAGACTATCAGAGTGTTGATGAAACACAGATATTGCATCGGGATTGAATACAACAGTCACCACGCGCACTTTCCACCATGGGAGAAATGTCTCTAACAGTCTACGCTTTGATCGTTCCCTGGAAGACCAGTAGTAGTTTCCGATGCACATCTGGAGGCATTCTGTAATCTGTGGACTATCAGAGTGTTGATGAAACACAGAAATTGCATCGGGATTGAATAAAGCCGTCACCATGCGCACTTCCCTCCATGGAAATAATGTCTCTAACAGTCTACGCTTTGATCGTTCCCTGGAAGACCAGTAGTAGTTTCCGATGCACATCTGGAGGCATTCTGTAATCTGTGGACTATCAGAGTGTTGATGAAACACAGAAATTGCATCGGGATTGAATAAAGCCGTCACAATGCACACTTTCCTCCATGGAAGTAATGTCTCTAACAGTCTACGCTTTGATAATTCCCTGGAAGACCAGTAGCAGTTTCTAATGCACATCTGGAGGCACTCTGTAATCTGTGGACTATCTGAGTGTTGATCAAACAAAATAATTACATCGGGATTGAATACAACAGTCACCATGCGCACTTTCCTCCATGGGAGTAATGTCTCAAACAGTCTACGTTTTGATCGTTCCCTGGAAGACCAGTAGTAGTTTACGATGCACATCTGGAGACAATCTGTAATCTGTGGACTATCAGAGTGTTGATGAAACACAGAAATTGCATTGGGATTGTATACAACAGTCACCACGCGCACTTTCCAACATGGGAGAAATGTCTCTAACAGTCTATGCTTTGATCGTTCCCTGGAAGACCAGTAGTAGTTTCCGATGCACATCTGGAGGCATTCTGTAATCTGTGGACTATCAGAGTGTTGATGAAACACAGAAATTGCATCGGGATTGAATAAAGCCGTCACCATGCGCACTTTCCTCCATGGAAGTAATGTCTCTAACAGTCTACGCTTTGATAATTCCCTGGAAGACCAGTAGCAGTTTGTAATGCACATCTGGAGGCATTTTGTAATCTGTGAACTATCTGAGTGTTGATCAAACAAAAAAATTACATCGCGCTTGAATACAACAGTCACCATGCGCACTTTCCTTCATGGGAAAAATGTCTCAAACATTCTACGCTTTGATCGTTCCCTTGAAGGCCAGTAGTAGTTTCCGATGCACATCTGGAGGCATTCAGTAATCTGTGGTCTATCAGAGTGTTGATGAAACACAGAAATTGCATCGGGACTGAATACAACAGTCACCATGCGCACTTTCCTCCATGGGAGTAATGTCTCAAACAGTCTACTCTTTGATCGTTCTCTGGAAGACCAGTAGTAGTTTCCGAAGCAAGTCTGGCGGCATTCTGTTATCTGTGGACTATCAGAGTGTTGATGAAACACAGAAATTGCATCGGGATTGAATACAACAGTCACCATGCGCACTTTCCTCCATGGGGGTAATTCTCAAACAGTCTACGCATTTATCGTTCCGTGGAAGACCAGTAGTTGTTTCCGATGCACGTCTGACGGCATTCTGTAATCTGTGGACCTTCAAAGTGTGTATCAAAACACAGAAATTGCATCGGGATTGAATACAACAGTCACCATGCGCACTTTCCTCCATGGGAGTAATGTCTCAAACAGTCTACGATTTGATCGTTCTCTGGAAGACCAGTAGTAGTTTCCGAAGCAAGTCTGGAGGCATTCTGTAATCTGATGAGTATCTGAGTGTTGATGAAATACAGAAATTGCATCGAGTTTGAATACAACAGTCACCATGCGCACTTTCCTCCATGGAAGTAATGTCTCTAACAGTCTACGCTTTGATAATTCCCTGGAAGACCAGTAGTAGTTTCCGATGCACATCTGGAGGCATTCTGTAATCTGTGGACTATCTGAGTGTTGATCAAACAAAAAAATTACATCGGCATTGAATACAACAGTCACCATGCGCACTTTCCTTCATGGGAAAAATGTCTCAAACATTCTACGCTTTGATCGTTCCCTTGAAGGATAGTAGTAGTTTCCGATGCATATCTGGATGCATTCAGTAATCTGTGGACTATCAGAGTGTTGATGAAACACAGAAATTGCATCGGGACTGAATACAACAGTCACCATACTCACTTTCCTCCATGGGAGTAATGTCTCTAACAGTCTATGCTTTGATCGTTCCCTGGAAGACCAGAAGTAGTTTCCGATGCACATCTGGAGGCATTCTGTAATCTGTGGACTATCAGAGTGTTGATGAAACTCAGAAAATGCATAGGGATTGAGTAAAACAGTCACCATGTGCACTTTCCTCCATGTCAGTAAGTTTAATACAGGCTACGCTTTGATCGTTCCCTGGAAGACCAGTAGGAGTTTCCGATGCACATCTGGAGGCATTCTGTAATCCGTGGACTATCTGAGTGTTGATGGAACACAGAAATTGCATCGGGATTGGATACAACAGTCTTTATGCGCACTTTCCTCCATGGGAGTAATGTCTCAAACAGTCTACGTTTTGATCGTTCCCTGGAAGACCATTAGTAGTTTACGATGCACATCTGGAGACAATCTGTGATCTGTAGACTATCAGAGTGTTGATGAAACACAGAAATTGCATTGGGATTGAATACAACAGTCACCACGCGCACTTTCCACCATGGGAGAAATGTCTCTAACAGTCTACGCTTTGATCGTTCCCTGGAAGACCAGTAGTAGTTTCCGATGCACATCTGGAGGCATTCTGTAATCTGTGGACTATGAGAGTGGTAATGAAACACATAAATTGCATCGGGATTGAATAAAGCCGTCACCATGCGCACTTCCCTCCATGGAAGTAATGTCTCTAACAGTCTACGCTTTGATCGTTCCCTGGAAGACCAGTAGTAGTTTCCGATGCACATCTGGAGGCATTCTGTAATCTGTGGACTATCAGTGTGTTGATGAAACACAGAAATTGCATCGGGATTGAATAAAGCAGTCACCATGCGCACTTTCCTCCATGGAAGTAATGTCTCTAACAGTCTACGCTTTGATAATTCAATGGAAGACCAGTAGTAGTTTCTAATGCACATCTGGAGGCATTCTGTAATCTGTGGACTATCTGAGAGTTGATTAAACAGAAAAAATTATATCGGCATTGAATACAACAGTCACCATGCGCACTTACCTTCATGGGAGAAATGTCTCAAACATTTTACGCTTTGATCGTTCCCTTGAAGGCCAGTAGTAGTTTCCGATGCACATCTGGATGCATTCAGTAATCTGTGGACTAGCAGAGTGTTGATGAAACACAGAAATTGCATCGGGACTGAATACAACAGTCACCATGCGCACTTTCCTCCATGGGAGTAATGTCTCAAACTGTCTACTCTTTGATCGTTCTCTGGAAGACCAGTAGTAGTTTCCGAAGCAAGTCTGGAGGCATTCTGTAATCTGTGGACTATCAGAGTGTTGATGAAACACAGAAATTGCATCGGGATTGAATACAACAGTCACCATGCGCACTTTCCTCCATGGGGGTAATGTCTCAAACATTCTAGGTTTTGATCGTTCCCTGGAAGACCAGTAGAAGTTTACGATGCACATCTGGAGGCATTCTGTAGTCTGTGGACTATCACACTGTTGATGAAACACAGATATTGCATCGGGATTGAATACAACAGGCACCCTGCGCACTTTCCTCCATGGGAGTAATGTCTCTAACAGTCTATGCTTTGATCGTTCCCTCGAAGACCAGTAGTAGTTTCCGATGCACATCTGGAGGCATTCTGTAATCTGTGGGCTATCAGAGTGTTGATGAAACACAGAAATTGCATCGGGATTGAATACAGCCGTCTCCATGCGCACTTTCCTCCATGGAAGTAATGTCTATAACAGTATATGCTTTGATCGTTCCCTGGAAGACCAGTAGTAGTTTCCGATGCACATCTGGAGGCATTCTGTAATCTGTGGGCTATCAGAGTGTTGGTGAAACACAGAAATTGCATCGGGATTGAATACAACAGTGACCATGCGCACTTTCCTCCATGGGAGTATTGTCTCATACAGTCTACACTTTGGTCGTTCCCAGGAAGACCAGTAGTACTTCTAATAATTTCCGGGTATGCAGCCGGATCCCGTCGACATTCTGCCATGTGGCAGAATGTCGACGGGATCCGGCTGCATACCCGGAAATTATTAGAAGAACAAATACGCCGGGAAAATTTCAGAAGTCAGACCAGTAGTAGTTTCCGATGCACATCTGGAGGCATTCTGTGATCTGTGGACTATCATAGTGCTGATGAAACACAGAAATTGCATCGGGATTGAATACAACAGTCACCACGCGCACTTTCCACCATGGGAGAAATGTCTCAAACTGTCTACGCTTTGATCGTTCCCTGGAAGACCAGTAGTAGTTTCCGATGCACATCTGGAGGCAGTCTGTAATCTGTGGACTATCAGAGTATTGATGAAACACAGAAATTGCATCGGGATTGAATACAGCCGTCACCATGCGCACTTTCCTCCATGGAAGTAATGTCTCTAACAGTCTATGCTTTGATCGTTCCCTGGAAGACCAGTAGTAGTTTCCGATGCACATCTGGAGGCGTTCAGTAATCTGTGGGCTATCAGAGTGTTGATGAAACACAGTAATTGCATCGGGATTGAATACAACAGTCACCATGCGCACTTTCCTCCTTGGGAGTAATGTCTCAAACAGTCTACGTTTTGATCGTTCCCTGGAAGACCAGTAGTAGTTTACGATGCACATCTGGAGGCATTCTGTAGTCTGTGGACTATCAGACTGTTGATGAATCACAGAAATTGCATCGGGATTGAATACAACACTCACCATGCGCACTTTCCTCCTTGGGAGTAATGTCTCAAACAGTCTACGTTTTGATCGTTCCCTGGAAGACCAGTAGTAGTTTACGATGCACATCTGGAGGCATTCTGTAGTCTGTGGACTATCAGACTGTTGATGAATCACAGAAATTGCATCGGGATTGAATACAACAGGCACCATGCGCACTTTTCTCCATGGAAGTAATGTCTCAAACAGGCTATTCTTTGATCGTTCCCTGGAAGACCAGTAGTAGTTCCCGATGCACATCTGGAGGCAGTCTGTAATCTGTGGACTATCAGAGTATTGATGAAACACAGAAATTGCATCGGGATTGAATACAGCCGTCACCATGCGCACTTTCCCCCATGGGAGTAATGTCTCAAACAGTCTACGTTTTGATCGTTCCCTGGAAGACCAGTAGTAGTTTACGATGCACATCTGGAGACAATCTGTAATCTGTGGACTATCAGAGTGTTGATGAAACACAGAAATTGCATTGGGATTGAATAAAGCCGTCACCATGCGCACTTTCCATAATTGAAGTAATGTCTCTAACAGTCTACTCTTTGATCGTTCACTGGAAGACCAGTAGTAGTTCCCGATGCACATCTGGAGGCATTCTGTAATCTGTGGACTATCAGAGTGTTGATGAAACACAGAAATTGCATCGGGATTGAATAAAGCCGCCACCATGCGCACTTTCCTCCATGGAGGTAATGTCTCAAACAGTCTACTCTTTGATCGTTCTCTGGAAGACCAGTAGTAGTTTCCAAAGCAAGTCTGGACGCATTCTGTAATGTGTGGACTATCAGAGTGTTGATGAAACACAGAAATTGCATCGGGATTGAATACAACAGTCACCATGCGCACTTTCCTCCATGGGGGTATTTCTCAAACAGTCTACCCTTTGATAATTCCCTGGAAGACCAGTAGTAGTTTCTAATGCACATCTGGAGGCATTCTGTAATCTGTGGACTATCTGAGTGTTGATCAAACAAAAAAATTACATCGGCATTGAATACAACAGTCACCATGCGCACTTTCCTTCATGGGAAAAATGTCTCAAACATTCTACGCTTTGATCGTTTCCTTGAAGGATAGTAGTAGTTTCCGATGCACATCTGGATGCATTCAGTAATCTGTGGACTATCAGAGTGTTGATGAAACACAGAAATTGCATCGGGACTGAATACAACAGTCACCATGCGCACTTTCCTCCATGGGAGTAATGTCTCAAACAGGCTATTCTTTGATCGTTCCCTGGAAGACCAGTAGTAGTTCCCGATGCACATCTGGAGGCAGTCTGTAGTCTGTGGACTATCAGAATATTGATGAAACACAGAAAATTGCATGGGGATTGAATACAGCCGTCACCATGCGCACTTTCCTCCATGGAAGTAATGTCTCTAACAGTCTATGCTTTGATCGTTCCCTGGAAGACCAGAAGTAGTTTCCGATGCACATCTGGAGGCATTCTGTAATCTGTGGACTATCAGAGTGTTGATGAAACTCAGAAAATGCATCGGGATTGAGTAAAACAGTCACCATGTGCACTTTCCTCCATGTGAGTAAGTCTAATACAGGCTACGCTTTGATCGTTCCCTGGAAGACCAGTAGGAGTTTCCGATGCACATCTGGAGGCATTCTGTAATCCGTGGACTATCTGAGTGTTGATGGAACACAGAAATTGCATCGGGATTGGATACAACAGTCTTTATGCGCACTTTCCTCCATGGGAGTAATGTCTCAAACAGTCTACGTTTTGATCGTTCCCTGGAAGACCAGTAGTAGTTTACGATGCACATCTGGAGACAATCTGTGATCTGTAGACTATCAGAGTGTTGATGAAACACAGAAATTGCATCGGGATTGAATACAACAGTCACCACGCGCACTTTCCACCATGGGAGAAATGTCTCTAACAGTCTACGCTTTGATCGTTCCCTGGAAGACCAGTAGTAGTTTCCGATGCACATCTGGATGCATTCAGTAATCTGTGGACTAGCAGAGTGTTGATGAAACACAGAAATTGCATCGGGACTGAATACAACAGTCACCATGCGCACTTTCCTCCATGGGAGTAATGTCTCAAACAGTCTACTCTTTGATCGTTCTCTGGAAGACCAGTAGTAGTTTCCGAAGCAAGTCTGGCGGCATTCTGTTAGCTGTGGACTATCAGAGTGTTGATGAAACACAGAAATTGCATCGGGATTGAATACAACAGTCACCATGCGCACTTTCCTCCATGGGGGTAATTCTCAAAGAGTCTACGCATTTATCGTTCCGTGGAAGACCAGTAGTTGTTTCCGATGCATGTCTGACGGCATTCTGTAATCTGTGGACCTTCAAAGTGTGTATCAAAACACAGAAATTGCATCGGGATTGAATACAACAGTCACCATGCGCACTTTCCTCCATGGGAGTAATGTCTCAAACAGTCTACGTTTTGATCGTTCTCTGGAAGACCAGTAGTAGTTTCCGAAGCAAGTCTGGAGGCATTCTGTAATCTGATGAGTATCTGAGTGTTGATGAAATACAGAAATTGCATAGAGTTTGAATACAACAGTCACCATGCGCACTTTCCTCCATGGAAGTAATGTCTCTAACAGTCTACGCTTTGATAATTCCCTGGAAGACCAGTAGTAGTTTCTAATGCACATCTGGAGGCATTCTGTAATCTGTGGACTATCTGAGTGTTGATCAAACAAAAAAATTACATCGGCATTGAATACAACAGTCACCATGCGCACTTTCCTTCATGGGAAAAATGTCTCAAACATTCTACGCTTTGATCGTTCCCTTGAAGGATAGTAGTAGTTTCCGATGCACATCTGGATGCATTCAGTAATCTGTGGACTATCAGAGTGTTGATGAAACACAGAAATTGCATCGGGACTGAATACAACAGTCACCATGCGCACTTTCCTCCATGGGAGTAATGTCTCAAACAGTCTACTCTTTGATCGTTCTCTGGAAGACCAGTAGTAGTTTCCGAAGCAAGTCTGGAGGCATTCTGTAATCTGATGAGTATCTGAGTGTTGATGAAACACAGAAATTGCATCGGGATTGAATACAACAGTCACCATGCGCACTTTCCTCCATGGGGGTAATGTCTCAAACCGTCTACGTTTTGATCGTTCCCTGGAAGACCAGTAGTAGCTTACGATGCACATCTGGAGGCATTCTGTAGTCTGTGGACTATCACACTGTTGATGAAACACAGAAATTGCATCGGGATTGAATACAACAGGTACCATGCGCACTTTCCTCCATGGGAGTAATGTCTCAAACAGGCTATTCTTTGATCGTTCCCTGGAAGACCAGTAGTAGTTCCCGATGCACATCTGGAGGCAGTCTGTAGTCTGTGGACTATCAGAATATTGATGAAACACAGAAAATTGCATGGGGATTGAATACAGCCGTCACCATGCGCTCTTTCCTCCATGGAAGTAATGTCTCTAACAGTCTATGCTTTGATCGTTCCCTGGAAGACCAGAAGTAGTTTCCGATGCACATCTGGAGGCATTCTGTAATCTGTGGACTATCAGAGTGTTGATGAAACTCAGAAAATGCATCGGGATTGAGTAAAAGAGTCACCATGTGCACTTTCCTCCATGTGAGTAAGTCTAATACAGGCTACGCTTTGATCGTTCCCTGGAAGACCAGTAGGAGTTTCCGATGCACATCTGGAGGCATTCTGTAATCCGTGGACTATCTGAGTGTTGATGGAACACAGAAACTGCATCGGGATTGGATACAACAGTCTTTATGCGCACTTTCCTCCATGGGAGTAATGTCTCAAACAGTCTACGTTTTGATCGTTCCCTGGAAGACCATTAGTAGTTTACGATGCACATCTGGAGACAATCTGTGATCTGTAGACTATCAGAGTGTTGATGAAACACAGAAATTGCATCGGGATTGAATACAACAGTCACCACGCGCACTTTCCACCATGGGAGAAATGTCTCTAACAGTCTACGCTTTGATCGTTCCCTGGAAGACCAGTAGTAGTTTCCGATGCACATCTGGAGGCATTCTGTAATCTGTGGACTATCAGAGTGGTAATGAAACACAGAAATTGCATCGGGATGGAATAAAGCCGTCACCATGCGCACTTCCCTCCATGGAAGTAATGTCTCTAACAGTCTACGCTTTGATCGTTCCCTGGAAGACCAGTAGTAGTTTCCGATGCACATCTGAAGGCATTCTGTAATCTGTGGACTATCTGAGAGTTGATCAAACAGAAAAATTATATCGGCATTGAATACAACAGTCACCATGCGCACTTACCATCATGGGAAAAATGTCTCAAACATTTTAGGCTTTGATCGTTCCCTTGAAGGCCAGTAGTAGTTTCCGATGCACATCTGGATGCATTCAGTAATCTGTGGACTAGCAGAGTGTTGATGAAACACAGAAATTGCATCGGGACTGAATACAACAGTCACCATGCGCACTTTCCTCCATGGGAGTAATGTCTCAAACTGTCTACTCTTTGATCGTTCTCTGGAAGACCAGTAGTAGTTTCCGAAGCAAGTCTGGAGGCATTCTGTAATCTGTGGACTATCAGAGTGTTGATGAATCACAGAATTTGCATCGGGATTGAATACAACAGTCACCATGCGCACTTTCCTCCATGGGGGTAATGTCTCAAACATTCTAGGTTTTGATCGTTCCCTGGAAGACCAGTAGAAGTTTACGATGCACATCTGGAGGCATTCTGTAGTCTGTGGACTATCACACTGTTGATGAAACACAGATATTGCATCGGGATTGAATACAACAGGCACCCTGCGCACTTTCCTCCATGGGAGTAATGTCTCTAACAGTCTATGCTTTGATCGTTCCCTCGAAGACCAGTAGTAGTTTCCGATGCACATCTGGAGGCATTCTGTAATCTGTGGGCTATCAGAGTGTTGATGAAACACAGAAATTGCATCGGGATTGAATACAGCCGTCTCCATGCGCACTTTCCTCCATGGAAGTAATGTCTATAACAGTCTATGCTTTGATCGTTCCCTGGAAGACCAGTAGTAGTTTCCGATGCACATCTGGAGGCATTCTGTAATCTGTGGGCTATCAGAGTGTTGGTGAAACACAGAAATTGCATCGGGATTGAATACAACAGTGACCATGCGCACTTTCCTCCATGGGAGTATTGTCTCATACAGTCTACACTTTGGTCGTTCCCAGGAAGACCAGTAGTAGTTTCCGATGCACATCTGGAGGCATTCTGTAATCTGTGGACTATCATAGTGCTGATGAAACACAGAAATTGCATCGGGATTGAATACAACAGTCACCACGCGCACTTTCCACCATGGGAGAAATGTCTCAAACTGTCTACGCTTTGATCGTTCCCTGGAAGACCAGTAGTAGTTTCCGATGCACATCTGGAGGCAGTCTGTAATCTGTGGACTATCAGAGTATTGATGAAACACAGAAATTGCATCGGGATTGAATAGAGCCGTCACCATGCGCACTTTCCTCCATGGAAGTAATGTCTCTAACAGTCTATGCTTTGATCGTTCCCTGGAAGACCAGTAGTAGTTTCCGATGCACATCTGGAGGCGTTCTGTAATCTGTGGGCTATCAGAGTGTTGATGAAACACAGAAATTGCATCGGGATTGAATACAACAGTCACCATGCGCACTTTCCTCCTTGGGAGTAATGTCTCAAACAGTCTACGTTTTGATCGTTCCCTGGAAGACCAGTAGTAGTTTACGATGCACATCTGGAGGCATTCTGTAGTCTGTGGACTATCAGACTGTTGATGAATCACAGAAATTGCATCGGGATTGAATACAACACTCACCATGCGCACTTTCCTCCTTGGGAGTAATGTCTCAAACAGTCTACGTTTTGATCGTTCCCTGAAAGACCAGTAGTAGTTTACGATGCACATCTGGAGGCATTCTGTAGTCTGTGGACTATCAGACTGTTGATGAATCACAGAAATTGCATCGGGATTGAATACAACAGGCACCATGCGCACTTTTCTCCATGGGAGTAATGTCTCAAACAGGATATTCTTTGATCGTTCCCTGGAAGACCAGTAGTAGTTCCCGATACACATCTGGAGGCACTCTGTAATCTGTGGACTATCAGAGTATTGATGAAACACAGAAATTGCATCGGGATTGAATACAGCCGTCACCATGCGCACTTTCCCCCATGGGAGTAATGTCTCAAACAGTCTACGTTTTGATCGTTCCCTGGAAGACCAGTAGTAGTTTACGATGCACCTCTGGAGACAATCTGTAATCTGTGGACTATCAGAGTGTTGATGAAACACAGAAATTGCATCGGGATTGAATAAAGCCGTCACCATGCGCACTTTCCTTCATTGAAGTAATGTCTCTAACAGTCTACTCTTTGATCGTTCCCTGGAAGACCAGTAGTAGTGTCCGATGCACATCTGGAGGCATTCTGTAATCTGTGGACTATCAGAGTGTTGATGAAACACAGAAATTGCATCGGGATTGAATAAAGCCGTTACCATGCGCACTTTCCTCCATGGAAGTAATGTCTCTAACAGTCTACGCTTTGATAATTCCCTGGAAGACCAGTAGCAGTTTCTAATGCACATCTGGAGGCATTCTGTAATCTGTGGACTATCTGAGTGTTGATCAAACAAAAAAATTACATCGGGATTGAATACAACAGTCACCATGCGCACTTTCCTTCATGGGAAAAATGTCTCAAACATTCTTCGCTTTGATCGTTCCCTTGAAGGCCAGTCGTAGATTCTGATGCACATCTGGAGGCATTCAGTAATCTGTGGACTATCAGAGTGTTGATGAAACACAGAAATTGCATCGGGACTGAATACAACAGTCACCATGCGCACTTTCCTCCATGGGAGTAATGTCTCAAACAGTCTACTCTTTGATCGTTCTCTTTAAGACCAGTAGTAGTTTCCGAAGCAAGTCTGGAGGCATTCTGTAATCTGTGGACTATCAGAGTGTTGATGAAACACAGAAATTGCATCGGGATTGAATACAACAGTCACCACGCGCACTTTCCACCATGGGAGAAATGTCTCTAACAGTCTACGCTTTGATCGTTCCCTGGAAGACCAGTAGTAGTTTCCGATGCACATCTGGAGGCATTCTGTAATCTGTGGACTATCAGAGTGTTGATGAAACACAGAAATTGCATCGGGATTGAATAAAGCCGTCACCATGCGCACTTTCCTCCATGGAAGTAATGTCTCTAACAGTCTACGCTTTGAACGTTCACTGGAAGACCAGTAGTAGTTTCCGATGCACATCTGGAGGCATTCTGTAATCTGTGGACTATCAGAGTGTTGATGAAACACAGAAATTGCATCGGGATTGAATAAAGCCGCCACCATGCGCACTTTCCTCCATGGAAGTAATGTCTCAAACAGTCTACTCTTTGATCGTTCTCTGGAAGACCAGTAGTAGTTTCCAAAGCACGTCTGGACGCATTCTGTAATGTGTGGACTATCAGAGTGTTGATGAAACACAGAAATTGCATCGGGATTGAATACAACAGTCACCATGCGCACTTTGCTCCATGGGGGTATTTCTCAAACAGTCTACCCTTTGATAATTCCCTGGATGACCAGTAGTAGTTTCTAATGCACATCTGGAGGCATTCTGTAATCTGTGGACTATCTGAGTGTTGATCAAACAAAAAAATTACATCGGCATTGAATACAACAGTCACCATGCGCACTTTCCTTCATGGGAAAAATGTCTCAAACATTCTACGCTTTGATCGTTTCCTTGAAGGATAGTAGTAGTTTCCGATGCACATCTGGATGCATTCAGTAATCTGTGGACTATCAGAGTGTTGATGAAACACAGAAATTGCATCGGGACTGAATACAACAGTCACCATGCGCACTTTCCTCCATGGGAGTAATGTCTCAAACAGGCTATTCTTTGATCGTTCCCTGGAAGACCAGTAGTAGTTCCCGATGCACATCTGGAGGCAGTCTGTAGTCTGTGGACTATCAGAATATTGATGAAACACAGAAAATTGCATGGGGATTGAATACAGCCGTCACCATGCGCACTTTCCTCCATGGAAGTAATGTCTCTAACAGTCTATGCTTTGATCGTTCCCTGGAAGACCAGAAGTAGTTTCCGATGCACATCTGGAGGCATTCTGTAATCTGTGGACTATCAGAGTGTTGATGAAACTCAGAAAATGCATCGGGATTGAGTAAAACAGTCACCATGTGCACTTTCCTCCATGTGAGTAAGTCTAATACAGGCTACGCTTTGATCGTTCCCTGGAAGACCAGTAGGAGTTTCCGATGCACATCTGGAGGCATTCTGTAATCCGTGGACTATCTGAGTGTTGATGGAACACAGAAATTGCATCGGGATTGGATACAACAGTCTTTATGCGCACTTTCCTCCATGGGAGTAAAGTCTCAAACAGTCTACGTTTTGATCGTTCCCTGGAAGACAAGTAGTAGTTTACGATGCACATCTGGAGACAATCTGTGATCTGTAGACTATCAGAGTGTTGATGAAACACAGAAATTGCATCGGGATTGAATACAACAGTCACCATGCGCACTTTCCACCATGGGAGAAATGTCTCTAACAGTCTACGCTTTGATCGTTCCCTGGAAGACCAGTAGTAGTTTCCGATGCACATCTGGAGGCATTCTGTAATCTGTGGACTATCAGAGTGGTAATGAAACACAGAAATTGCATCGGGATTGAATAAAGCCGTCACCATGCGCACTTCCCTCCATGGAAGTAATGTCTCTAACAGTCTACGCTTTGATCGTTCCCTGGAAGACCAGTAGTAGTTTCCGATGCACATCTGGAGGCATTCTGTAATCTGTGGACTATCAGAGTGTTGATGAAACACAGAAATTGCATCGGGATTGAATAAAGCCGTCACCATGCGCACTTTCCTCCATGGAAGTAATGTCTCTAACAGTCTACGCTTTGATAATTCCCTGGAAGACCAGTAGCAGTTTCTAATGCACATCTGGAGGCATTCTGTAATCTGTGGACTATCTGAGTGTTGATCAAACAAAAAAATTACATCGGGATTGAATACAACAGTCACCATGCGCACTTTCCTTCATGGGAAAAATGTCTCAAACATTCTACGCTTTGATCGTTCCCTTGAAGGCCAGTAGTAGTTTCCGATGCACATCTGGAGGTATTCTGTAATCTGTGGCCTATCAGAGTGTTGATGAAACACAGAAATTGCATCGGGATTGAATACAAGAGTCACCATGCGCACTTTCCTCCATGGGAGTAATGTCTCAAACAGTCTACGTTTTGATCGTTCCCTGGAAGACCAGTAGTAGTTTACGATGCACATCTGGAGACAATCTGTAATCTGTGGACTATCAGAGTGTTGATGAAACACAGAAATTGCATTGGGATTGAATACAACAATCACCACACGCACTTTCCACCACGGGAGAAATGTCTCTAACAGTCTACGCTTTGATCGTTCCCTGGAAGACCAGTAGTAGTTTCCGATGCACATCTGGAGGCATTCTGTAATCTGTGGACTATCAGAGTGTTGATGAAACACAGAAATTGCATCGGGATTAAATAAAGCCGTCACCATGCGCACTTTCCTCCATGGAAGTAATGTCTCTAACAGTCTACGCTTTGATAATTCCCTGAAAGACCAGTAGCAGTTTCTAATGCACATCTGGAGGCATTCTGTAATCTGTGGACTATCTGAGTGTTGATCAAACAAAAAAATTACATCGGGATTGAATACAACAGTCACCATGCGCACTTTCCTTCATGGGAAAAATGTCTCAAACATTCTACGCTTTGATCGTTCCCTTGAAGGCCAGTCGTAGTTTCTGATGCACATCTGGAGGCATTCAGTAATCTGTGGACTATCAGAGTGTTGATGAAACACAGAAATTGCATCGGGACTGAATACAACAGTCACCATGCGCACTTTCCTCCATGGGAGTAATGTCTCAAACAGTCTACTCTTTGATCGTTCTCTTTAAGACCAGTAGTAGTTTCCGAAGCAAGTCTGGAGGCATTCTGTAATCTGTGGACTATCAGAGTGTTGATGAAACACAGAAATTGCATCGGGATTGAATACAACAGTCACCACGCGCACTTTCCACCATGGGAGAAATGTCTCTAACAGTCTACGCTTTGATCGTTCCCTGGAAGACCAGTAGTAGTTTCCGATGCACATCTGGAGGCATTCTGTAATCTGTGGACTATCAGAGTGTTGATGAAACACAGAAATTGCATCGGGATTGAATAAAGCCGTCACCATGCGCACTTTCCTCCATGGAAGTAATGTCTCTAACAGTCAACGCTTTGATCGTTCACTGGAAGACCAGTAGTAGTTTCCGATGCACATCTGGAGGCATTCTGTAATCTGTGGACTATCAGAGTGTTGATGAAACACAGAAATTGCATCGGGATTGAATAAAGCCGCCACCATGCGCACTTTCCTCCATGGAAGTAATGTCTCAAACAGTCTACTCTTTGATCGTTCTCTGGAAGACCAGTAGTAGTTTCCAAAGCAAGTCTGGACGCATTCTGTAATGTGTGGACTATCAGAGTGTTGATGAAACACAGAAATTGCATCGGGATTGAATACAACAGTCACCATGCGCACTTTGCTCCATGGGGGTATTTCTCAAACAGTCTACCCTTTGATAATTCCCTGGAAGACCAGTAGTAGTTTCTAATGCACATCTGGAGGCATTCTGTAATCTGTGGACTATCTGAGTGTTGATCAAACAAAAAAATTACATCGGCATTGAATACAACAGTCACCATGCGCACTTTCCTTCATGGGAAAAATGTCTCAAACATTCTACGCTTTGATCGTTTCCTTGAAGGATAGTAGTAGTTTCCGATGCACATCTGGATGCATTCAGTAATCTGTGGACTATCAGGGTGTTGATGAAACACAGAAATTGCATCGGGACTGAATACAACAGTCACCATGCGCACTTTCCTCCATGGGAGTAATGTCTCAAACAGGCTATTCTTTGATCGTTCCCTGGAAGACCAGTAGTAGTTCCCGATGCACATCTGGAGGCAGTCTGTAGTCTGTGGACTATCAGAATATTGATGAAACACAGAAAATTGCATGGGGATTGAATACAGCCGTCACCATGCGCACTTTCCTCCATGGAAGTAATGTCTCTAACAGTCTATGCTTTGATCGCTCCCTGGAAGACCAGAAGTAGTTTCCGATGCACATCTGGAGGCATTCTGTAATCTGTGGACTATCAGAGTGTTGATGAAACTCAGAAAATGCATCGGGATTGAGTAAAACAGTCACCATGTGCACTTTCCTCCATGTGAGTAAGTCTAATACAGGCTACGCTTTGATCGTTCCCTGGAAGACCAGTAGGAGTTTCCGATGCACATCTGGAGGCATTCTGTAATCCGTGGACTATCTGAGTGTTGATGGAACACAGAAATTGCATCGGGATTGGATACAACAGTCTTTATGCGCACTTTCCTCCATGGGAGTAATGTCTCAAACAGTCTACGTTTTGATCGTTCCCTGGAAGACCAGTAGTAGTTTACGATGCACATCTGGAGACAATCTGTGATCTGTAGACTATCAGAGTGTTGATGAAACACAGAAATTGCATCGGGATTGAATACAACAGTCACCATGCGCACTTTCCACCATGGGAGAAATGTCTCTAACAGTCTACGCTTTGATCGTTCCCTGGAAGACCAGTAGTAGTTTCCGATGCACATCTGGAGGCATTCTGTAATCTGTGGACTATCAGAGTGGTAATGAAACACAGAAATTGCATCGGGATTGAATAAAGCCGTCACCATGCGCACTTCCCTCCATGGAAGTAATGTCTCTAACAGTCTACGCTTTGATCGTTCCCTGGAAGACCAGTAGTAGTTTCCGATGCACATCTGGAGGCATTCTGTAATCTGTGGACTATCAGAGTGTTGATGAAACACAGAAATTGCATCGGGATTGAATAAAGCCGTCACCATGCGCACTTTCCTCCATGGAAGTAATGTCTCTAACAGTCTACGCTTTGATAATTCCCTGGAAGACCAGTAGCAGTTTCTAATGCACATCTGGAGGCATTCTGTAATCTGTGGACTATCTGAGTGTTGATCAAACAAAAAAATTACATCGGGATTGAATACAACAGTCACCATGCGCACTTTCCTTCATGGGAAAAATGTCTCAAACATTCTACGCTTTGATCGTTCCCTTGAAGGCCAGTAGTAGTTTCCGATGCACATCTGGAGGTATTCTGTAATCTGTGGCCTATCAGAGTGTTGATGAAACACAGAAATTGCATCGGGATTGAATACAAGAGTCACCATGCGCACTTTCCTCCATGGGAGTAATGTCTCAAACAGTCTACGTTTTGATCGTTCCCTGGAAGACCAGTAGTAGTTTACGATGCACATCTGGAGACAATCTGTAATCTGTGGACTATCAGAGTGTTGATGAAACACAGAAATTGCATTGGGATTGAATACAACAATCACCACACGCACTTTCCACCACGGGAGAAATGTCTCTAACAGTCTACGCTTTGATCGTTCACTGGAAGACCAGTAGTAGTTTCCGATGCACATCTGGAGGCATTCTGTAATCTGTGGACTATCAGAGTGTTGATGAAACACAGAAATTGCATCGGGATTAAATAAAGCCGTCACCATGCGCACTTTCCTCCATGGAAGTAATGTCTCTAACAGTCTACGCTTTGATAATTCCCTGAAAGACCAGTAGCAGTTTCTAATGCACATCTGGAGGCATTCTGTAATCTGTGGACTATCTGAGTGTTGATCAAACAAAAAAATTACATCGGGATTGAATACAACAGTCACCATGCGCACTTTCCTTCATGGGAAAAATGTCTCAAACATTCTTCGCTTTGATCGTTCCCTTGTAGGCCAGTCGTAGTTTCTGATGCACATCTGGAGGCATTCAGTAATCTGTGGACTATCAGAGTGTTGATGAAACACAGAAATTGCATCGGGACTGAATACAACAGTCACCATGCGCACTTTCCTCCATGGGAGTAATGTCTCAAACAGTCTACTCTTTGATCGTTCTCTTTAAGACCAGTAGTAGTTTCCGAAGCAAGTCTGGAGGCATTCTGTAATCTGTGGACTATCAGAGTGTTGATGAAACACAGAAATTGCATCGGGATTGAATACAACAGTCACCACACGCACTTTCCACCATGGGAGAAATGTCTCTAACAGTCTACGCTTTGATCGTTCCCTGGAAGACCAGTAGTAGTTTCCGATGCACATCTGGAGGCATTCTGTAATCTGTGGACTATCAGAGTGTTGATGAAACACAGAAATTGCATCGGGATTGAATAAAGCCGTCACCATGCGCACTTTCCTCCATGGAAGTAATGTCTCTAACAGTCTACGCTTTGATCGTTCACTGGAAGACCAGTAGTAGTTTCCGATGCACATCTGGAGGCATTCTGTAATCTGTGGACTATCAGAGTGTTGATGAAACACAGAAATTGCATCGGGATTGAATAAAGCCGCCACCATGCGCACTTTCCTCCATGGAAGTAATGTCTCAAACAGTCTACTCTTTGATCGTTCTCTGGAAGACCAGTAGTAGTTTCCAAAGCAAGTCTGGACGCATTCTGTAATGTGTGGACTATCAGAGTGTTGATGAAACACAGAAATTGCATCGGGATTGAATACAACAGTCACCATGCGCACTTTGCTCCATGGGGGTATTTCTCAAACAGTCTACCCTTTGATAATTCCCTGGAAGACCAGTAGTAGTTTCTAATGCACATCTGGAGGCATTCTGTAATCTGTGGACTATCTGAGTGTTGATCAAACAAATAAATTACATCGGCATTGAATACAACAGTCACCATGCGCACTTTCCTTCATGGGAAAAATGTCTCAAACATTCTACGCTTTGATCGTTTCCTTGAAGGATAGTAGTAGTTTCCGATGCACATCTGGATGCATTCAGTAATCTGTGGACTATCAGAGTGTTGATGAAACACAGAAATTGCATCGGGACTGAATACAACAGTCACCATGCGCACTTTCCTCCATGGGAGTAATGTCTCAAACAGGCTATTCTTTGATCGTTCCCTGGAAGACCAGTAGTAGTTCCCGATGCACATCTGGAGGCAGTCTGTAGTCTGTGGACTATCAGAATATTGATGAAACACAGAAAATTGCATGGGGATTGAATACAGCCGTCACCATGCGCACTTTCCTCCATGGAAGTAATGTCTCTAACAGTCTATGCTTTGATCGTTCCCTGGAAGACCAGAAGTAGTTTCCGATGCACATCTGGAGGCATTCTGTAATCTGTGGACTATCAGAGTGTTGATGAAACTCAGAAAATGCATCGGGATTGAGTAAAACAGTCACCGTGTGCACTTTCCTCCATGTGAGTAAGTCTAATACAGGCTACGCTTTGATCGTTCCCTGGAAGACCAGTAGGAGTTTCCGATGCACATCTGGAGGCATTCTGTAATCCGTGGACTATCTGAGTGTTGATGGAACACAGAAATTGCATCGGGATTGGATACAACAGTCTTTATGCGCACTTTCCTCCATGGGAGTAATGTCTCAAACAGTCTACGTTTTGATCGTTCCCTGGAAGACCAGTAGTAGTTTACGATGCACATCTGGAGACAATCTGTGATCTGTAGACTATCAGAGTGTTGATGAAACACAGAAATTGCATCGGGATTGAATACAACAGTCACCATGCGCACTTTCCACCATGGGAGAAATGTCTCTAACAGTCTACGCTTTGATCGTTCCCTGGAAGACCAGTAGTAGTTTCCGATGCACATCTGGAGGCATTCTGTAATCTGTGGACTATCAGAGTGGTAATGAAACACAGAAATTGCGTCGGGATTGAATAAAGCCGTCACCATGCGCACTTCCCTCCATGGAAGTAATGTCTCTAACAGTCTACGCTTTGATCGTTCCCTGGAAGACCAGTAGTAGTTTCCGATGCACATCTGGAGGCATTCTGTAATCTGTGGACTATCAGAGTGTTGATGAAACACAGAAATTGCATCGGGATTGAATAAAGCCGTCACCATGCGCACTTTCCTCCATGGAAGTAATGTCTCAAACAGTCTACTCTTTGATCGTTCTCTGGAAGACCAGTAGTAGTTTCCAAAGCAAGTCTGGACGCATTCTGTAATGTGTGGACTATCAGAGTGTTGATGAAACACAGAAATTGCATCGGGATTGAATACAACAGTCACCATGCGCACTTTGCTCCATGGGGGTATTTCTCAAACAGTCTACCCTTTGATAATTCCCTGGAAGACCAGTAGTAGTTTCTAATGCACATCTGGAGGCATTCTGTAATCTGTGGACTATCTGAGTGTTGATCAAACAAAAAAATTACATCGGCATTGAATACAACTGTCACCATGCGCACTTTCCTTCATGGGAAAAATGTCTCAAACATTCTACGCTTTGATCGTTTCCTTGAAGGATAGTAGTAGTTTCCGATGCACATCTGGATGCATTCAGTAATCTGTGGACTATCAGAGTGTTGATGAAACACAGAAATTGCATCGGGACTGAATACAACAGTCACCATGCGCACTTTCCTCCATGGGAGTAATGTCTCAAACAGGCTATTCTTTGATCGTTCCCTGGAAGACCAGTAGTAGTTCCCGATGCACATCTGGAGGCAGTCTGTAGTCTGTGGACTATCAGAATATTGATGAAACACAGAAAATTGCATGGGGATTGAATACAGCCGTCACCATGCGCACTTTCCTCCATGGAAGTAATGTCTCTAACAGTCTATGCTTTGATCGTTCCCTGGAAGACCAGAAGTAGTTTCCGATGCACATCTGGAGGCATTCTGTAATCTGTGGACTATCAGAGTGTTGATGAAACTCAGAAAATGCATCGGGATTGAGTAAAACAGTCACCATGTGCACTTTCCTCCATGTGAGTAAGTCTAATACAGGCTACGCTTTGATCGTTCCCTGGAAGACCAGTAGGAGTTTCCGATGCACATCTGGAGGCATTCTGTAATCCGTGGACTATCTGAGTGTTGATGGAACACAGAAATTGCATCGGGATTGGATACAACAGTCTTTATGCGCACTTTCCTCCATGGGAGTAATGTCTCAAACAGTCTACGTTTTGATCGTTCCCTGGAAGACCAGTAGTAGTTTACGATGCACATCTGGAGACAATCTGTGATCTGTAGACTATCAGAGTGTTGATGAAACACAGAAATTGCATCGGGATTGAATACAACAGTCACCATGCGCACTTTCCACCATGGGAGAAATGTCTCTAACAGTCTACGCTTTGATCGTTCCCTGGAAGACCAGTAGTAGTTTCCGATGCACATCTGGAGGCATTCTGTAATCTGTGGACTATCAGAGTGGTAATGAAACACAGAAATTGCATCGGGATTGAATAAAGCCGTCACCATGCGCACTTCCCTCCATGGAAGTAATGTCTCTAACAGTCTACGCTTTGATCGTTCCCTGGAAGACCAGTAGTAGTTTCCGATGCACATCTGGAGGCATTCTGTAATCTGTGGACTATCTGAGAGTTGATCAAACAAAAAAATTATATCGGCATTGAATACAACAGTCACCATGCGCACTTTCCTTCATGGGAAAAATGTCTCAAACATTTTACGCTTTGATCGTTCCCTTGAAGGCCAGTAGTAGTTTCCGAAGCAAGTCTGGAGGCATTCTGTAATCTGTGGACTATCAGAGTGTTGATGAAACACAGAAATTGCATCGGGATTGAAAACAACAGTCACCATGCGCACTTTCCTCCATGGGGATAATGTCTCAAACATTCTAGGTTTTGATCGTTCCCTGGAAGACCAGTAGAAGTTTACGATGCACATCTGGAGGCATTCTGTAGTCTGTGGACTATCACACTCTTGATGAAACACAGAAATTGCATCGGGATTGAATACAACAGGCACCCTGCGCACTTTCCTCCATGGGAGTAATGTCTCTAACAGTCTATGCTTTGATCGTTCCCTGGAAGACCAGTAGTAGTTTCCGATGCACATCTGGAGGCATTCTGTAATCTGTGGGCTATCAGAGTGTTGATGAAACACAGAAATTGCATCGGGATTGAATACAGCCGTCTCCATGCGCACTTTCCTCCATGGAAGTAATGTCTATAACAGTCTATGCTTTGATCGTTCCCTGGAAGACCAGTAGTAGTTTCCGATGCACATCTGGAGGCATTCTGTAATCTGTGAGCTATCAGAGTGTTGGTGAAACACAGAAATTGCATCGGGATTGAATACAACAGTGACCATGCGCACTTTCCTCCATGGGAGTATTGTCTCATACAGTCTACACTTTGGTCGTTCCCAGGAAGACCAGTAGTAGTTTCCGATGCACATCTGGAGGCATTCTGTAATCTGTGGACTAGCATAGTGCTGATGAAACACAGAAATTGCATCGGGATTGAATACAACAGTCACCACGCGCACTTTCCACCATGGGAGAAATGTCTCAAACTGTCTACGCTTTGATCGTTCCCTGGAAGACCAGTAGTAGTTTCCGATGCACATCTGGAGGCAGTCTGTAATCTGTGGACTATCAGAGTATTGATGAAACACAGAAATTGCATCGGGATTGAATACAGCCGTCACCATGCGCACTTTCCTTCATGGAAGTAATGTCTCTAACAGTCTATGCTTTGATCGTTCCCTGGAAGACCAGTAGTAGTTTCCGATGCACATCTGGAGGCGTTCTGTAATCTGTGGGCTATCAGAGTGTTGTTGAAACACAGAAATTGCATCGGGATTGAATACAACAGTCACCATGCGCACTTTCCTCCTTGGGAGTAATGTCTCAAACAGTCTACGTTTTGATCGTTCCCTGGAAGACCAGTAGTAGTTTACGATGCACATCTGGAGGCATTCTGTAGTCTGTGGACTATCAGACTGTTGATGAATCACAGAAATTGCATCGGGATTGAATACAACACTCACCATGCGCACTTTCCTCCTTGGGAGTAATGTCTCAAACAGTCTACGTTTTGATCGTTCCCTGGAAGACCAGTAGTAGTTTACGATGCACATCTGGAGGCATTCTGTAGTCTGTGGACTATCAGACTGTTGATGAATCACAGAAATTGCATCGAGATTGAATACAACAGGCACCATGCGCACTTTTCTCCATGGGAGTAATGTCTCAAACAGGCTATTCTTTGATCGTTCCCTGGAAGACCAGTAGTAGTTCCCGATGCACATCTGGAGGCAGTCTGTAATCTGTGGACTATCAGAGTATTGATGAAACACAGAAATTGCATCGGGATTGAATACAGCCGTCACCATGCGCACTTTCCCCCATGGGAGTAATGTCTCAAACAGTCTACGTTTTGATCGTTCCCTGGAATACCAGTAGTAGTTTACGATGCACATCTGGAGACAATCTGTAATCTGTGGACTATCAGAGTGTTGATGAAACACAGAAATTGCATCGGGATTGAATAAAGCCGTCACCATGCGCACTTTCCTTCATTGAAGTAATGTCTCTAACAGTCTACTCTTTGATCGTTCCCTGGAAGACCAGTAGTAGTGTCCGATGCACATCTGGAGGCATTCTGTAATCTGTGGACTATCAGAGTGTTGATGAAACACAGAAATTGAATCGGGATTGAATAAAGCCGTCACCATGCGCACTTTCCTCCATGGAAGTAATGTCTCTAACAGTCTACGCTTTGATAATTCCCTTTAAGACCAATAGCAGTTTCTAATGCACATCTGGAGGCATTCTGTAATCTGTGGACTATCTGAGTGTTGATCAAACAAAAAAATTACATCGGGATTGAATACAACAGTCACCATGCGCACTTTCCTTCATGGGAAAAATGTCTCAAACATTCTACGCTTTGATCGTTCCCTTGAAGGCCAGTAGTAGTTTCCGATGCACATCTGGAGGTATTCTGTAATCTGTGGCCTATCAGAGTGTTGATGAAACACAGAAATTGCATCGGGATTGAATACAAGAGTCACCATGCGCACTTTCCTCCATGGGAGTAATGTCTCAAACAGTCTACGTTTTGATCGTTCCCTGGAAGACCAGTAGTAGTTTACGATGCACATCTGGAGACAATCTGTAATCTGTGGACTATCAGAGTGTTGTTGAAACACAGAAATTGCATTGGGATTGAATACAACAATCACCACACGCACTTTCCACCATGGGAGAAATGTCTCTAACAGTCTACGCTTTGATCGTTCCCTGGAAGACCAGTAGTAGTTTCCGATGCACATCTGGAGGCAGTCTGTAATCTGTGGACTATCAGAGTATTGATGAAACACAGAAATTGCATCGGGATTGAATACAGCCGTCACCATGCGCACTTTCCTCCATGGAAGTAATGTCTCTAACAGTCTATGCTTTGATCGTTCCCTGGAAGACCAGTAGTAGTTTCCGATGCACATCTGGAGGCGTTCTGTAATCTGTGGGCTATCAGAGTGTTGATGAAACACAGAAATTGCATCGGGATTGAATACAACAGTCACCATGCGCACTTTCCTCCTTGGGAGTAATGTCTCAAACAGTCTACGTTTTGATCGTTCCCTGGAAGACCAGTAGTAGTTTACGATGCACATCTGGAGGCATTCTGTAGTCTGTGGACTATCAGACTGTTGATGAATCACAGAAATTGCATCGGGATTGAATACAACACTCACCATGCGCACTTTCCTCCTTGGGAGTAATGTCTCAAACAGTCTACGTTTTGATCGTTCCCTGGAAGACCAGTAGTAGTTTACGATGCACATCTGGAGGCATTCTGTAGTCTGTGGACTATCAGACTGTTGATGAATCACAGAAATTGCATCGAGATTGAATACAACAGGCACCATGCGCACTTTTCTCCATGGGAGTAATGTCTCAAACAGGCTATTCTTTGATCGTTCCCTGGAAGACCAGTAGTAGTTCCCGATGCACATCTGGAGGCAGTCTGTAATCTGTGGACTATCAGAGTATTGATGAAACACAGAAATTGCATCGGGATTGAATACAGCCGTCACCATGCGCACTTTCCCCCATGGGAGTAATGTCTCAAACAGTCTACGTTTTGATCGTTCCCTGGAATACCAGTAGTAGTTTACGATGCACATCTGGAGACAATCTGTAATCTGTGGACTATCAGAGTGTTGATGAAACACAGAAATTGCATCGGGATTGAATAAAGCCGTCACCATGCGCACTTTCCTTCATTGAAGTAATGTCTCTAACAGTCAACTCTTTGATCGTTCCCTGGAATACCAGTAGTAGTGTCCGATGCACATCTGGAGGCATTCTGTAATCTGTGGACTATCAGAGTGTTGATGAAACACAGAAATTGCATCGGGATTGAATAAAGCCGTCACCATGCGCACTTTCCTCCATGGAAGTAATGTCTCTAACAGTCTACGCTTTGATAATTCCCTTTAAGACCAATAGCAGTTTCTAATGCACATCTGGAGGCATTCTGTAATCTGTGGACTATCTGAGTGTTGATCAAACAAAAAAATTACATCGGGATTGAATACAACAGTCACCATGCGCACTTTCCTTCATGGGAAAAATGTCTCAAACATTCTACGCTTTGATCGTTCCCTTGAAGGCCAGTAGTAGTTTCCGATGCACATCTGGAGGTATTCTGTAATCTGTGGCCTATCAGAGTGTTGATGAAACACAGAAATTGCATCGGGATTGAATACAACAATCACCACACGCACTTTCCACCATGGGAGAAATGTCTCTAACAGTCTACGCTTTGATCGTTCCCTGGAAGACCAGTAGTAGTTTCCGAAGCAAGTCTGGAGGCATTCTGTAATCTGTGGACTATCAGAGTGTTGATGAAACACAGAAATTGCATCGGGATTAAATAAAGCTGTCACCATGCGCACTTTCCTCCATGGAAGTAATGTCTCTAACAGTCTACGCTTTGATAAATCCCTGAAAGACCAGTAGCAGTTTCTAATGCACATCTGGAGGCATTCTGTAATCTGTGGACTATCTGAGTGTTGATCAAACAAAAAAATTACATCGGGATTGAATACAACAGTCACCATGCGCACTTTCCTTCATGGGAAAAATGTCTCAAACATTCTTCGCTTTGATCGTTCCCTTGAAGGCCAGTCGTAGTTTCTGATGCACATCTGGAGGCATGCAGTAATCTGTGGACTATCAGAGTGTTGATGAAACACAGAAATTGCATCGGGACTGAATACAACAGTCACCATGCGCACTTTCCTCCATGGGAGTAATGTCTCAAACAGTCTACTCTTTGATCGTTCTCTTTAAGACCAGTAGTAGTTTCCGAAGCAAGTCTGGAGGCATTCTGTAATCTGTGGACTATCAGAGTGTTGATGAAACACAGAAATTGCATCGGGATTGAATACAACAGTCACCATGCGCACTTTCCTCCATGGGGGTATTTCTCAAACAGTCTACGCTTTTATCGTTCCGTGGAAGACCAGTAGTAGTTACGATGCACATCTGGAGACAATCTGTAATCTGTGGACTATCAGAGTGTTGATGAAAAACAAAAATTTCATCGGGATTGAATACAACAGTCACCACGCGCACTTTCCACCATGGGAGAAATGTCTCTAACAGTCTACGCTTTGATCGTTCCCTGGAAGACCAGTAGTAGTTTCCGATGCACATCTGGAGGCATTCTGTAATCTGTGGACTATCAGAGTGTTGATGAAACACAGAAATTGCATCGGGATTGAATAAAGCCGTCACCATGCGCACTTTCCTCCATGGAAGTAATGTCTCTAACAGTCTACGCTTTGATCGTTCCCTGGAAGACCAGTAGTAGTTTCCGATGCACATCTGGAGGCATTCTGTAATCTGTGGACTATCAGAGTGTTGATGAAACACAGAAATTGCATCGGGATTGAATAAAGCCGCCACCATGCGCACTTTCCTCCATGGAAGTAATGTCTCTAACAGTCTACGCTTTTATAATTCCCTGGAAGACCAGTAGCAGTTTCTAATGCACATCTGGGGGCATTCTGTAATCTGTGGACTATCTGAGTGTTGATCAAACAAAAAAACTACATCGGGATTGAATACAACAGTCACCATGCGCACTTTCCTTCATGGGAAAAATGTCTCAAACATTCTACGCTTTGATCGTTCCCTTGAAGGCCAGTAGTACTTTCCGATGCACATCTGGAGGCATTCAGTAATCTGTGGACTATCAGAGGGTTGATGAAACACTGAAATTGCATCGGGACTGAATACAACAGTAACCATGCGCACTTTCCTCCATGGGAGTAATGTCTCAAACAGTCTACTCTTTGATCGTTCTCTGGAAGACCAGTAGTAGTATCCGAAGCAAGTCTGGAGGCATTCTGTAATCTGTGGACTATCAGAGTGTTGATGAAACACAGAAATTGCATCGGGATTGAATACAACAGTCACCAAGTGCACTTTCCTCCATGGTGGTAATGTCTCAAACAGTCTACGTTTTGATCATTCCCTGGAAGACCAGTAGTAGTTTACGATGCACATCTGGAGGCATTCTGTAGTCTTTGGACTATCACACTGTTGATGAAACACAGAAATTGCATCGGGATTGAATACAACAGGCACCATGCGCACTTTCCTCCATGGGAGTAATGTCTCTAACAGTCTATGCTTTGATCGTTCCCTGGAAGACCAATAGTAGTTTCCGATGCACATCTGGAGGCATTCTGTAATCTGTGGGCTATCATAGTGTTGATGAAACACAGAAATTGCATCGGGATTGAATACAACAGTCACCATGCGCACTTTCCTAAATGGGAGTAATGTCTCAAACAGTCTACGTTTTGATCGTTCCCTGGAAGGCCAGTAGTAGTTTACGATGCACATCTGGAGGCATTCTGTAATCTGTGGACTATCATAGTGCTGATGAAACACAGAAATTGCATCGGGATTGAATACAACAGTCACCACGCGCACTTTCACCATGGGAGAAATGTCTCAAACTGTCTACGCTTTGATCGTTCCCTGGAAGACCAGTAGTAGTTTCCGATGCACATCTGGAGGCAGTCTGTAATCTGTGGACTATCAGAGTATTGATGAAACACAGAAATTGCATCGGGATTGAATACAGCCGTCACCATGCGCACTTTCCTCCATGGAAGTAATGTCTCTAACAGTCTATGTTTTGATCGTTCCCTGGAAGACCAGTCGTAGTTTCCGATGCACATCTGGAGGCATTCTGTAATCCGTGGACTATCAGAGTGTTGATGAAACACAGAAATTGCATCGGGATTGAATACAACAGTCACCATGCGCACTTTCCTCCATGGGGGTAATTCTCAAACAGTCTACGCATTTATCGTTCCGTGGAAGACCAGTAGTAGTTTCCGATGCACGTCTGGAGGCATTCTGTAATCTGTGGACCTTCGAAGTGTGTATCAAAACACAGAAATTGCATCGGGGATGAATACAACAGTCACCATGCGCACTTTCCTCCATGGGAGTAATGTCTCAAACAGTCTACGTTTTGATCGTTCCCTGGAAGACCAGTAGTAGTTTATGATGCACATCTGGAGATAATCTGTAATCTGTGGACTATCAGAGTGTTGATGAAACACAGAAATTGCATCGGGATTGAATACAACAGTCACCACGCGCACTTTCCACCATGGGAGAAATGTCTCTAACAGTCTACGCTTTGATCGTTCCCTGGAAGACCAGTAGTAGTTTCCGATGCACATCTGGAGGCATTCTGTAATCTGTGGACTATCAGAGTGTTGATGAAACACAGAAATTGCATCGGGATTGAATAAATCAGTCACCATGCGCATTTTCCTCCATGGAAGTAATGTCTCTAACAGTCTACGCTTTGATAATTAGCTGGAAGGCCAGTAGTAGTTTCTAATGCACATCTGGAGGCATTCTGTAATCTGTGGACTATCTGAGTGTTGATCAAACAAAAAAATTATATCGGCATTGAATACAACAGTCACCATGCGCACTTTCCTTCATGGGAAAAATGTCTCAAACAATCTACGCTTTGATCGTTCCCTTGAAGGCCAGTAGTAGTTTCCGATGCACATCTGGAAGCATTCAGTAAACTGTGGACTATCAGAGTGTTGATGAAACACAGAAATTGCATCGGGACTGAATACAACAGTCACCATGCGCACTTTCCTCCATGGGAGTAATGTCTCAAACAGTCTACTCTTTGATCGTTCTCTGGAAGACCAGTAGTAGTTTCCGAAGCAAGTCTGGAGGCATTCTGTAATCTGTGGACTATCAGAGTGTTGATGAAACACAGAAATTGCATCGGGATTGAATACAACAGTCACCATGCGCACTTTCCTCCATGGGGGTAATGTCTCAAACAGTCTACGTTTTGATCGTTCCCTGGAAGACCAGTAGTAGTTTACGATGCACATCTGGAGGCATTCTGTAGTCTGTGGATTATCACACTGTTGATGAAACACAGAAATTGCATCGGGAATGAATACAACAGTCACCATACGCACTTTCCTCCTTGGGAGTAATGTCTCAAACAGTCTACGTTTTGATCGTTCCCTGGAAGACCAGTAGTAGTTTACGATGCACATCTGGAGGCATTCTGTAATGTGTGGACTATCAGACTGTTGATGAATCACAGAAATTGCATCGGGATTGAATACAACAGGCACCATGCGCACTTTCCTCCATGGGAGTAATGTCTCAAACAAGGCTATACTTTGATCGTTCCCTGGAAGACCAGTAGTAGTTCCCGATGCACATCTGGAGGCATTCTGTAATCTGTGGGCTATCAGAGTGTTGTGGAATCACAGAAATTGCATCGGGATTGAATACAACAGTCACCATGCGCACCTTCCTTCATGGGAAAAATGTCTCAAGCAATCTACGCTTTGATCGTTCCCTTGAAGGCCAGTAGTAGTTTCCGATGCACATCTGGATGCATTCAGTAATCTGTGGACTATCAGAGTGTTGATGAAACACAGAAATTGCATCGGGACTGAATACAACAGTCACCATGCGCACTTTCCTCCATGGGAGTAATGTCTCAAACAGTCTACTCTTTGATCGTTCTCTGGAAGACCAGTAGTAGTTTCCGAAGCAAGTCTGGAGGCATTCTGTAATCTGTGGACTATCAGAGTGTTGATGAAACACAGAAATTGCATCGGGATTGAATACAACAGTCACCATGCGCACTTTCCTCCATGGGGGTAATGTCTCAAACTGTCTACGTTTTGATCGTTCCCTGGAAGACCAGTAGTAGTTTACGATGCACATCTGGAGGCATTCTGTAGTGTGTGGATTATCACACTGTTGATGAAACACAGAAATTGCATCGGGATTGAATACAACAGTCACCATGCGCACTTTCCTCCTTGGGAGTAATGTCTCAAACAGTCTACGTTTTGATCGTTCCCTGGAAGACCAGTAGTAGTTTACGATGCACATCTGGAGGCATTCTGTAGTCTGTGGACTATCAGACTGTTGATGCATCACAGAAATTGCATCGGGATTGAATACAACAGGCACCATGCGCACTTTCCTCCATGGGAGTAATGTCTCAAACAAGGCTATTCTTTGATCGTTCCCTGGAAGACCAGTAGTAAATCCCGATGCACATCTGGAGGCATTCTGTAATCTGTGGGCTATCAGAGTGTTGATGAATCACAGAAATTGCATCGGGATTGAATACAACAGTCACCATGCGCACTTTCCTCCATGGGAGTATTGTCTCATACAGTCTACACTTTGGTCGTTCCCAGGAAGACCAGTAGTAGTTTCCGATGCACATCTGGAGGCATTCTGTAATATGTGGACTATCAGAGTGTAGATGAAACACAGAAATTGCATCGGGATTGAATACCACAGTCTTCATGCGCACTTTCCTCCTTGGGAGTAATGTCTCAAACAGTCTACGTTTTGATCGTTCCCTGGAAGACCAGTAGTAGTTTCCGATGCACATCTGGAGGCATTCTGCAATCTGTGGACTATCAGAGTGTTGATGAAACACAGAAATTGCATCGGGATTGAATAAATCAGTCACCGTGCGCACTTTCCTCCATGGAAGTAATGTCTCTAACAGTCTACGCTTTGATAATTCCCTGGAAGACCAGTAGTAGTTTCTAATGCACATCTGGAGGCATTCTGTAATCTGTGGACTATCTGAGTGTTGATCAAACAAAAAAATTACATCGGCATTGAATACAACAGTCACCATGCGCACTTTCCTTCATGGGAAAAATGTCTCTAACAATCTACGCTTTGATCGTTCCCTTGAAGGCCAGTTGTAGTTTCCGATGCACATCTGGATGCATTCAGTAATCTGTGGACTATCAGAGTGTTGATGAAACACAGAAATTGCATCGGGACTGAATACAACAGTCACCATGCGCACTTTCCTCCATGGGAGTAATGTCTCAAACAGTCTACTCTTTGATCGTTCTCTGGAAGACCCGTAGTAGTTTCCGAAGCAAGTCTGGAGGCATTCTGTAATCTGTGGACTATCAGAGTGTTGACCAAACACAGAAATTGCATCGGGATTGAATACAACAGTCACCATGCGCACTTTCCTCCATGGGGGTAATGTCTCAAACAGTCTACGTTTTGATCGTTCCCTGGAAGACCAGTAGTAGTTTACGATGCACATCTGGAGGCATTCTGTAGTCTGTGGACTATCACACTGTTGATGAAACACAGAAATTGCATCGGGATTGAATACAACAGGCACCATGCGCACTTTATTCCATGGGAGTAATGTCACTAACAGTCTATGCTTTGATCGTTCCCTGGAAGACCAGTAGTAGTTTCCGATGCACATCTGGAGGCATTCTGTAATGTGTGGACTATCAGAATGTTGATGAAACACAGAAATTGCATCGGGATTGAATAAATCAGTCACCATGCGCACTTTCCTCCATGGAAGTAATGTCTCTAACAGTCTACGCTTTGATAATTCCCTGGAAGACCAGTAGTAGTTTCTAATGCACATCTGGAGGCATTCTGTAATCTGTGGACTATCTGAGTGTTGATCAAACAAAAAAATTACATCGGCATTGAATACAACAGTCACCATGCGCACTTTCCTTCATGGGAAAAATGTCTCAAACAATCTACGCTTTGATCGTTCCCTTGAAGGCCAGTAGTAGTTTCCGATGCACATCTGGATGCATTCAGTAATCTGTGGACTATCAGAGTGTTGATGAAACACAGAAATTGCATCGGGACTGAATACAACAGTCACCATGCGCACTTTCCTCCATGGGAGTAATGTCTCAAACAGTCTACTCTTTGATCGTTCTCTGGAAGACCAGTAGTAGTTTCCGAAGCAAGTCTGGAGGCATTCTGTAATCTGTGGACTATCAGTGTGTTGATGAAACACAGAAATTGCATCAGGATTGAATACAACAGTCACCATGCGCACTTTCCTCCATGGGTGTAATGTCTCAAACAGTCTACGATTTGATCGTTCCCTGGAAGACCAGTAGTAGTTTACGATGCACATCTGGAGGCATTCTGTAGTCTGTGGACTATCAGACTGTTGATGAATCACAGAAATTGCATCGGGATTGAATACAACAGGCACCATGCGCACTTTCTTCCATGGAAGTAATGTCTCTAACAGTCTATGCTTTGATTGTTCCCTGGAACACCAGTAGTAGTTTCCGATGCACATCTGGAGGCATTCTGTAGTCTGTGGACTATCAGACTGTTGATGAAACACAGAAATTGCATCGGGATTGAATACAACAGTCACCATGCGCACTTTCCTCCTTGGGAGTAATGTCTCAAACAGTCTACGTTTTGATCGTTCCCTGGAAGACCAGTAGTAGTTTACGATGCACATCTGGAGGCATTCTGTAGTCTGTGGACTATCAGACTGTTGATGAATCACAGAAATTGCATCGGGATTGAATACAACAGGCACCATGCGCACTTTCCTCCATGGGAGTAATGTCTCAAACAGTCTACTCTTTGATCGTTCTCTTTAAGACCAGTAGTAGTTTCCGAAGCAAGTCTGGAGGCATTCTGTAATCTGTGGACTATCAGAGTGTTGATGAAACACAGAAATTGCATCGGGATTGAATACAACAGTCACCATGCGCACTTTCCTCCATGGGGGTATTTCTCAAACAGTCTACGCTTTTATCGTTCCGTGGAAGACCAGTAGTAGTTACGATGCACATCTGGAGACAATCTGTAATCTGTGGACTATCAGAGTGTTGATGAAAAACAAAAATTTCATCGGGATTGAATACAACAGTCACCACGCGCACTTTCCACCATGGGAGAAATGTCTCTAACAGTCTACGCTTTGATCGTTCCCTGGAAGACCAGTAGTAGTTTCCGATGCACATCTGGAGGCATTCTGTAATCTGTGGACTATCAGAGTGTTGATGAAACACAGAAATTGCATCGGGATTGAATAAAGCCGTCACCATGCGCACTTTCCTCCATGGAAGTAATGTCTCTAACAGTCTACGCTTTGATCGTTCCCTGGAAGACCAGTAGTAGTTTCCGATGCACATCTGGAGGCATTCTGTAATCTGTGGACTATCAGAGTGTTGATGAAACACAGAAATTGCATCGGGATTGAATAAAGCCGCCACCATGCGCACTTTCCTCCATGGAAGTAATGTCTCTAACAGTCTACGCTTTTATAATTCCCTGGAAGACCAGTAGCAGTTTCTAATGCACATCTGGGGGCATTCTGTAATCTGTGGACTATCTGAGTGTTGATCAAACAAAAAAACTACATCGGGATTGAATACAACAGTCACCATGCGCACTTTCCTTCATGGGAAAAATGTCTCAAACATTCTACGCTTTGATCGTTCCCTTGAAGGCCAGTAGTACTTTCCGATGCACATCTGGAGGCATTCAGTAATCTGTGGACTATCAGAGGGTTGATGAAACACTGAAATTGCATCGGGACTGAATACAACAGTAACCATGCGCACTTTCCTCCATGGGAGTAATGTCTCAAACAGTCTACTCTTTGATCGTTCTCTGGAAGACCAGTAGTAGTTTCCGAAGCAAGTCTGGAGGCATTCTGTAATCTGTGGACTATCAGAGTGTTGATGAAACACAGAAATTGCATCGGGATTGAATACAACAGTCACCAAGTGCACTTTCCTCCATGGTGGTAATGTCTCAAACAGTCTACGTTTTGATCATTCCCTGGAAGACCAGTAGTAGTTTACGATGCACATCTGGAGGCATTCTGTAGTCTTTGGACTATCACACTGTTGATGAAACACAGAAATTGCATCGGGATTGAATACAACAGGCACCATGCGCACTTTCCTCCATGGGAGTAATGTCTCTAACAGTCTATGCTTTGATCGTTCCCTGGAAGACCAATAGTAGTTTCCGATGCACATCTGGAGGCATTCTGTAATCTGTGGGCTATCATAGTGTTGATGAAACACAGAAATTGCATCGGGATTGAATACAACAGTCACCATGCGCACTTTCCTAAATGGGAGTAATGTCTCAAACAGTCTACGTTTTGATCGTTCCCTGGAAGGCCAGTAGTAGTTTACGATGCACATCTGGAGGCATTCTGTAATCTGTGGACTATCATAGTGCTGATGAAACACAGAAATTGCATCGGGATTGAATACAACAGTCACCACGCGCACTTTCACCATGGGAGAAATGTCTCAAACTGTCTACGCTTTGATCGTTCCCTGGAAGACCAGTAGTAGTTTCCGATGCACATCTGGAGGCAGTCTGTAATCTGTGGACTATCAGAGTATTGATGAAACACAGAAATTGCATCGGGATTGAATACAGCCGTCACCATGCGCACTTTCCTCCATGGAAGTAATGTCTCTAACAGTCTATGTTTTGATCGTTCCCTGGAAGACCAGTCGTAGTTTCCGATGCACATCTGGAGGCATTCTGTAATCCGTGGACTATCAGAGTGTTGATGAAACACAGAAATTGCATCGGGATTGAATACAACAGTCACCATGCGCACTTTCCTCCATGGGGGTAATTCTCAAACAGTCTACGCATTTATCGTTCCGTGGAAGACCAGTAGTAGTTTCCGATGCACGTCTGGAGGCATTCTGTAATCTGTGGACCTTCGAAGTGTGTATCAAAACACAGAAATTGCATCGGGGATGAATACAACAGTCACCATGCGCACTTTCCTCCATGGGAGTAATGTCTCAAACAGTCTACGTTTTGATCGTTCCCTGGAAGACCAGTAGTAGTTTATGATGCACATCTGGAGATAATCTGTAATCTGTGGACTATCAGAGTGTTGATGAAACACAGAAATTGCATCGGGATTGAATACAACAGTCACCACGCGCACTTTCCACCATGGGAGAAATGTCTCTAACAGTCTACGCTTTGATCGTTCCCTGGAAGACCAGTAGTAGTTTCCGATGCACATCTGGAGGCATTCTGTAATCTGTGGACTATCAGAGTGTTGATGAAACACAGAAATTGCATCGGGATTGAATAAATCAGTCACCATGCGCACTTTCCTCCATGGAAGTAATGTCTCTAACAGTCTACGCTTTGATAATTAGCTGGAAGGCCAGTAGTAGTTTCTAATGCACATCTGGAGGCATTCTGTAATCTGTGGACTATCTGAGTGTTGATCAAACAAAAAAATTATATCGGCATTGAATACAACAGTCACCATGCGCACTTTCCTTCATGGGAAAAATGTCTCAAACAATCTACGCTTTGATCGTTCCCTTGAAGGCCAGTAGTAGTTTCCGATGCACATCTGGAAGCATTCAGTAAACTGTGGACTATCAGAGTGTTGATGAAACACAGAAATTGCATCGGGACTGAATACAACAGTCACCATGCGCACTTTCCTCCATGGGAGTAATGTCTCAAACAGTCTACTCTTTGATCGTTCTCTGGAAGACCAGTAGTAGTTTCCGAAGCAAGTCTGGAGGCATTCTGTAATCTGTGGACTATCAGAGTGTTGATGAAACACAGAAATTGCATCGGGATTGAATACAACAGTCACCATGCGCACTTTCCTCCATGGGGGTAATGTCTCAAACAGTCTACGTTTTGATCGTTCCCTGGAAGACCAGTAGTAGTTTACGATGCACATCTGGAGGCATTCTGTAGTCTGTGGATTATCACACTGTTGATGAAACACAGAAATTGCATCGGGAATGAATACAACAGTCACCATACGCACTTTCCTCCTTGGGAGTAATGTCTCAAACAGTCTACGTTTTGATCGTTCCCTGGAAGACCAGTAGTAGTTTACGATGCACATCTGGAGGCATTCTGTAATGTGTGGACTATCAGACTGTTGATGAATCACAGAAATTGCATCGGGATTGAATACAACAGGCACCATGCGCACTTTCCTCCATGGGAGTAATGTCTCAAACAAGGCTATTCTTTGATCGTTCCCTGGAAGACCAGTAGTAGTTCCCGATGCACATCTGGAGGCATTCTGTAATCTGTGGGCTATCAGAGTGTTGTGGAATCACAGAAATTGCATCGGGATTGAATACAACAGTCACCATGCGCACCTTCCTTCATGGGAAAAATGTCTCAAGCAATCTACGCTTTGATCGTTCCCTTGAAGGCCAGTAGTAGTTTCCGATGCACATCTGGATGCATTCAGTAATCTGTGGACTATCAGAGTGTTGATGAAACACAGAAATTGCATCGGGACTGAATACAACAGTCACCATGCGCACTTTCCTCCATGGGAGTAATGTCTCAAACAGTCTACTCTTTGATCGTTCTCTGGAAGACCAGTAGTAGTTTCCGAAGCAAGTCTGGAGGCATTCTGTAATCTGTGGACTATCAGAGTGTTGATGAAACACAGAAATTGCATCGGGATTGAATACAACAGTCACCATGCGCACTTTCCTCCATGGGGGTAATGTCTCAAACTGTCTACGTTTTGATCGTTCCCTGGAAGACCAGTAGTAGTTTACGATGCACATCTGGAGGCATTCTGTAGTGTGTGGATTATCACACTGTTGATGAAACACAGAAATTGCATCGGGATTGAATACAACAGTCACCATGCGCACTTTCCTCCTTGGGAGTAATGTCTCAAACAGTCTACGTTTTGATCGTTCCCTGGAAGACCAGTAGTAGTTTACGATGCACATCTGGAGGCATTCTGTAGTCTGTGGACTATCAGACTGTTGATGCATCACAGAAATTGCATCGGGATTGAATACAACAGGCACCATGCGCACTTTCCTCCATGGGAGTAATGTCTCAAACAAGGCTATTCTTTGATCGTTCCCTGGAAGACCAGTAGTAAATCCCGATGCACATCTGGAGGCATTCTGTAATCTGTGGGCTATCAGAGTGTTGATGAATCACAGAAATTGCATCGGGATTGAATACAACAGTCACCATGCGCACTTTCCTCCATGGGAGTATTGTCTCATACAGTCTACACTTTGGTCGTTCCCAGGAAGACCAGTAGTAGTTTCCGATGCACATCTGGAGGCATTCTATAATATGTGGACTATCAGAGTGTAGATGAAACACAGAAATTGCATCGGGATTGAATACCACAGTCTTCATGCGCACTTTCCTCCTTGGGAGTAATGTCTCAAACAGTCTACGTTTTGATCGTTCCCTGGAAGACCAGTAGTAGTTTCCGATGCACATCTGGAGGCATTCTGCAATCTGTGGACTATCAGAGTGTTGATGAAACACAGAAATTGCATCGGGATTGAATAAATCAGTCACCGTGCGCACTTTCCTCCATGGAAGTAATGTCTCTAACAGTCTACGCTTTGATAATTCCCTGGAAGACCAGTAGTAGTTTCTAATGCACATCTGGAGGCATTCTGTAATCTGTGGACTATCTGAGTGTTGATCAAACAAAAAAATTACATCGGCATTGAATACAACAGTCACCATGCGCACTTTCCTTCATGGGAAAAATGTCTCTAACAATCTACGCTTTGATCGTTCCCTTGAAGGCCAGTTGTAGTTTCCGATGCACATCTGGATGCATTCAGTAATCTGTGGACTATCAGAGTGTTGATGAAACACAGAAATTGCATCGGGACTGAATACAACAGTCACCATGCGCACTTTCCTCCATGGGAGTAATGTCTCAAACAGTCTACTCTTTGATCGTTCTCTGGAAGACCCGTAGTAGTTTCCGAAGCAAGTCTGGAGGCATTCTGTAATCTGTGGACTATCAGAGTGTTGACCAAACACAGAAATTGCATCGGGATTGAATACAACAGTCACCATGCGCACTTTCCTCCATGGGGGTAATGTCTCAAACAGTCTACGTTTTGATCGTTCCCTGGAAGACCAGTAGTAGTTTACGATGCACATCTGGAGGCATTCTGTAGTCTGTGGACTATCACACTGTTGATGAAACACAGAAATTGCATCGGGATTGAATACAACAGGCACCATGCGCACTTTATTCCATGGGAGTAATGTCACTAACAGTCTATGCTTTGATCGTTCCCTGGAAGACCAGTAGTAGTTTCCGATGCACATCTGGAGGCATTCTGTAATGTGTGGACTATCAGAATGTTGATGAAACACAGAAATTGCATCGGGATTGAATAAATCAGTCACCATGCGCACTTTCCTCCATGGAAGTAATGTCTCTAACAGTCTACGCTTTGATAATTCCCTGGAAGACCAGTAGTAGTTTCTAATGCACATCTGGAGGCATTCTGTAATCTGTGGACTATCTGAGTGTTGATCAAACAAAAAAATTACATCGGCATTGAATACAACAGTCACCATGCGCACTTTCCTTCATGGGAAAAATGTCTCAAACAATCTACGCTTTGATCGTTCCCTTGAAGGCCAGTAGTAGTTTCCGATGCACATCTGGATGCATTCAGTAATCTGTGGACTATCAGAGTGTTGATGAAACACAGAAATTGCATCGGGACTGAATACAACAGTCACCATGCGCACTTTCCTCCATGGGAGTAATGTCTCAAACAGTCTACTCTTTGATCGTTCTCTGGAAGACCAGTAGTAGTTTCCGAAGCAAGTCTGGAGGCATTCTGTAATCTGTGGACTATCAGTGTGTTGATGAAACACAGAAATTGCATCAGGATTGAATACAACAGTCACCATGCGCACTTTCCTCCATGGGTGTAATGTCTCAAACAGTCTACGATTTGATCGTTCCCTGGAAGACCAGTAGTAGTTTACGATGCACATCTGGAGGCATTCTGTAGTCTGTGGACTATCAGACTGTTGATGAATCACAGAAATTGCATCGGGATTGAATACAACAGGCACCATGCGCACTTTCTTCCATGGAAGTAATGTCTCTAACAGTCTATGATTTGATTGTTCCCTGGAACACCAGTAGTAGTTTCCGATGCACATCTGGAGGCGTTCTGTAATCTTAGGGCTATCAGAGTGTTGATGAAACACAGAAATTGCATCGGGATTGAATACAACAGTCACCATGCGCACTTTCCTCCTTGGGAGTAATGTCTCAAACAGTCTACGTTTTGATCGTTCCCTGGAAGACCAGTAGTAGTTTACGATGCACATCTGGAGGCATTCTGTAGTCTGTGGACTATCAGACTGTTGATGAATCACAGAAATTGCATCGGGATTGAATACAACAGGCACCATGCGCACTTTCCTCCATGGGAGTAATGTCTCAAACAGGCTATTCTTTGATCGTTCCCTGGAAGACCAGTAGTAGTTCCCGATGCACATCTGGAGGCAGTCTGTAATCTGTGGACTATCAGAGTATTGATGAAACACAGAAATTGCATCGGGATTGAATACAGCCGTCACCATGCGCACTTTCCTCCATGGAAGTAATGTCTCTAACAGTCTATGCTTTGATCGTTCCCTGGAAGACCAGAAGTAGTTTCCGATGCACATCTGGAGGCATTCTGTAATATGTGGCCTATCAGAGTGTTGATGAAACTCAGAAAATGCATCGGGATTGAGTAAAACAGTCACCATGTGCACTTTCCTCCATGTGAGTAATTCTAATACAGGCTACGCTTTGATCGTTCCCTGGAAGACCAGTAGTAGTTTGCGATGCACATCTGGAGGCATTCTGTAATCCCTGGACTATCAGAGTGTAGATGAAACACAGAAATTGCATCGGGATTGAATACAGCAGTCTTCATGCGCACTTTCCTCCATGGGAGAAATGTCTCAAACAGTCTACGCTTTGATCGTTCCCTGGAAGACCAGTAGTAGTTTCCGATGCACATCTGGAGGCATTCTGTAATCTGTGGACTATCAGAGTGTTGATGAAACACAGAAATTGCATCGGGATTGAATAAAGCCGTCACCATGCGCACTATCCTTCATTGAAGTAATGTCTCTAACAGTCTACTCTTTGATCGTTCCCTGGAAGACCAGTAGTAGTTTCCGATGCATATCTGGAGGCATTCTGTAATCTATGGACTATCAGAGTGTTGATGAAACACAGAAATTGCATCGGGATTGAATAAAGCCGTCACCATGCGCACTTTCCTCCATGGAAGTAATGTCTCTAACAGTCTACGCTTTGATCGTTCCCTTGAAGGCCAGTAGTAGTTTCCGATGCACATCTGGAGGTATTCTGTAATCTGTGGCCTATCAGAGTGTTGATGAAACACAGAAATTGCATCGGGATTGAATACAACAGTCACCATGCGCACTTTCCTCCATGGGAGTAATGTTTCAAACAGTCTACGTTTTGATCGTTCCCTGGAAGACCAGTAGTAGTTTACGATGCACATCTGGAGACAATCTGTAATCTGTGGACTATCAGAGTGTTGTTGAAACACAGAAATTGCATTGGGATTGAATACAACAATCACCACACGCACTTTCCACCATGGGAGAAATGTCTCTAACAGTCTACGCTTTGATCGTTCCCTGGAAGACCAGTAGTAGTTTCCGATGCACATCTGGAGGCAGTCTGTAATCTGTGGCCTATCAGAGTGTTGATGAAACACAGAAATTGCATCGGGATTGAATACAACAGTCACCATGCGCACTTTCCTCCATGGGAGTAATGTCTCAAACAGTCTACGTTTTGATCGTTCCCTGGAAGACCAGTAGTAGTTTACGATGCACATCTGGAGACAATCTGTAGTCTGTAGACTATCAGAGTGTTGATGAAACACAGAAATTGCATTGGGATTGAATACAACAGTCACCACGCGCACTTTCCACCATGGGAGAAATGTCTCTAACAGTCTACGCTTTGATCGTTCCCTGGAAGACCAGTAGTAGTTTCCGATGCACATCTGGAGGCATTCTGTTATCTGTGGACTATCAGAGTGTTGATGAAACACAGAAATTGCATCGGGATTGAATAAAGCCGTCACCATGCGCACTTTCCTCCATGGAAGTAATGTCTCTAACAGTCTACGCTTTGATAATTCCCTGAAAGACCAGTAGCAGTTTCTAATGCACACCTGGAGGCATTCTGTAATCTGTGGACTATCTGAGTGTTGATCAAACAAAAAAATTACATCGGGATTGAATACAACAGTCACCATGCGCACTTTCCTTCATGGGAAAAATGTCTCAAACATTCTACGCTTAAATCGTTCCCTTGAAGGCCAGTAGTACTTTCCGATGCACATCTGGAAGCATTCAGTAATCTGTGGACTATCAGAGTGTTGATGAAACACTGAAATTGCATCGGGACTGAATACAACAGTCACCATGCGCACTTTCCTCCATGGGAGTAATGTCTCAAACAGTCTACTCTTTGATCGTTCTCTGGAAGACCAGTAGTAGTTTCCGAAGCAAGTCTGGAGGCATTCTGTAATCTGTGGGCTATCAGAGTGTTGATGAAACACAGAAATTGCATCGGGATTGAATACAACAGTCACCATGCGCACTTTCCTCCATGGGAGTAATGTCTCAAACAGTCTACGTTTTGATCGTTCCCTGGAAGACTAGTAGTAGTTTACGATGCACATCTGGAGGCATTCTGTAGTCTGTGGACTATCACACTGTTGCTCAAACACAGAAATTGCATCGGGATTGAATACAACTGGCACCATGCGCACTTTCCTCCATGGGAGTAATGTCTCAAACAGTCTACGTTTTGATCGTTCCCTGGAAGACCAGTAGTAGTTCCCGATGCACATCTGGAGGCAGTCTGTAATCTGTGGACTATCAGAGTATTGATGAAACACAGAAATTGCATCGGGATTGAATACAGCCGTCACCATGCGCACTTTCCTCCATGGAAGTAATGTCTCTAACAGTCTACGCTTTGATAATTCCCTGGAAGACCAGTAGCAGTTTCTTGTGCACATCTGGAGGCATTCTGTAATCTGTGGACTATCTGAGTGTTGATCAAACAAAAAAATTACATCGGGATTGAATACAACAGTCACCATGCGCACTTTCCTTCATGGGAAAAATGTCTCAAACATTCTACGCTTTGATCGTTCCCTTGAAGGCCAGCAGTAGTTTCCGATGCACATCTGGAAGTATTCTGTAATATGTGGAGTATCAGAGTGTTGATGAAACACAGAAATTGCATCGCGATTGAATACAACAGTCACCATCCGCGCTTTTCTCCATCGGAGTAATATCTGAAACAGTCTACGCTTTGATCGTTCCCTGGAATACCAGTAGTAGTTTCCGATGCACATCAGGAGGCATTCTGTAATCTGTGGACCTTCAAAGTGTTGATGAAACACAGAAATTGCATCGGTAGTGAATACGTCAGTCACGATTCGCCCTTTCCTCCGTGGGAGTAATGTGTGGTACAGTCTACGCTTGGATCGTTCTTAGGAATATTAGTAGTAGTTTCCGATGCGCATCTGGAGGTATTCTGCAATCTGTGGATTATCAGAGTGTTGATGAAACACAGAAATTGCATCGGGATTGAATACTACAGTCACCATGCGCACTTTTCTCCATGGGAGTAATGTCTCAAACAGTCTATGCTTAGATCGTTCCCTGGAAGACCAGTAGTAATTTCCGATGCACATCTGGACTCATTCTGTAATCTGTGGACTATCAGAGTGTTGATGAAGCACAGAAATTGCATCGGGATTGAATACAACAGTCACAATGCGCACTTTCCTCCATGGGAGTAATGTCTCAAACAGTCTACGCTTTGATCGTTCCCTGGAATATGAGTAGTAGTTTCCGATGCGCATCTGGAGGTATTCTGTAATCTGTAGACTTTCAGAGTGTTGATGAAACACAGACATTTCATCGGGATCGAATACAACAGTCACCATGCGCACTTTCCTGCATGGGAGTAATGTCTCAAACAGTCTACGCTTTGATCGTTCTTGGAAGACAGTAGTAGTTTCCGATGCACATCTGGACACATTCTGTAATCTGTGGACTATCAGAGTGTTGATGAAGCACAGAAATTGCATCGGGATTGAATACAACAGTCACAATGCGCACTTTCCTCCATGGGAGTAATGTCTCAAACAGTCTACGCTTTGATCGTTCAATGGAATATCAGTAGTAGTTTCCGATGCGCATCTGGAGGTATTCTGCAAACTGTGGACTATCAGAGTGTTGATGAAACACAGAAATTCCATCGGGATTGAATACAACAGTCACCATGCGCACTTTCCTCCATGGGAGTAATTCTCAAACAGTCTACGCTTTGATCGTTCCCTGGAAGACCAGTAGTAGTTTCCGATGCACATCTGGTGGCATTCTGTAATCTGTGGACTATCAGAGCGTTGATGAAACACAGAAATTGCATCGGGATTCAATACAACAGTCACCATGCGCACTTTCCTCCCTGGGACTAATGTCTCAGACAGTCTACGCTTTGATCGTTCTCTAGAAGACCAGTAGTAGTTTCCGATGCACATCTGATGGCATTCTGTAATCTGTGGACTATCAGAGTGTTTATGGAACACAGAAATTGCATCGGGATTGAATACAACAGTCACCATGCGCACTTTCCTCCATGGGAGTCATGTATCAAAGAGTCTACGCTTTGATCGTTCCTGGAATACCAGTAGTAGTTTCCGATGCACATCTGGAAGCATTCTGTAATCTGTGGACCTTCAAAATGTTATTGATACACAGAAATTGCATCGGGAGTGAATACAACAGTCATAATCCGCACTTTCCTCCATGGGAGAAACGTCTGAAACAGTCTACGCTTTGATCGTTCCCAGGAAGACGAGTAGTACTTTCCGATGCACATTTGGAGGCAACCTGTAGTCTGTGGACTATCAGAGAGTTGATGAAAGAAATTGCATCGAGATTGAATACAACAGTCACCATGCGCACTTTTCTCCATGGGAGTAATGTCTCAAACAGTCTACGGTTTGATCGTTCCCTGGAAGACCAGTAGTGGTTTCCGATGCACATCTGGTGGCATTCTGTAATCTGTGGTCTATCAGAGTGTTGATGATCCACAGATATTGCATCGGGATTGAATACAACAGTCACCATGCGCACTTTCCTCCATGGGGGTAATGTCTCAAACAGTCTACGCGTTGATCGTTCCCTGGAAGACCAGTAGCTGTTTCCGATGCAAATCTGGTGGCATTCTGTAATCTGTGGACTATCAAAGTGTTGATGAAACACAGAAAATGCATCGGGATTAAATACAACAGTCACCATGTGCACTTTTCTCCACGTGAGTGATATCTCAAACAGTCTACGCTTTGATCGTTCCCTGGAATACCAATAGTAGATTCCGATGCACATCTAGTGGCATTCTGTAATCTGTGGACTAACAGAGTGTTGATGAAACACAGAAATTGCATCGGGATTGAATACACCAGTCAATATTCGCACTTTCCTCAATGGGAGTAATGTCTCAAACAGTCTACGCTTTGATCGTCCCCTGGAAGACCAGTAGTAATTTCCGACGCACACCTGGTGGCATTCTGTAATCTGTGGACTATCAGAGTAATGATCAAACACAGAAATAGCATCGGGATTGAATACAACAGTCACTATGCGCACTTTCCTCCACGGGAGTAATGTCTCAGACAGTCTACGATTTGATCGTTCTCTGAAAGACCAGTAGTAGCTTCCGATGCACATCTGATGGCATTCTGTAATCTGTGGACTATCAGAGTGTTGATGAAACACAGAGATTGCATCGGGATTGAATACAACAGTCACCATGCGCACTTTCATCCATGGGAGTAATGTCTCAAACAGTCTACTCTTTGATCGTTCCCTGGAAGACCAGTAGTAGTCTCCGATGCACACCTGGTGGCATTCTGTAATCTGTGGACTATCAGAGTGTTGATGAAACACAGAAATTGCATCGGGAATGAATACAACAGTCACCATGCGCCCTTTCCTCCATGGGAGTAATGTCTCAAACAGTCTACGCTTTGATCGTTCCCTGGATGACCAGTAGTAATTTCCGATGCACATTTGGAGGCATTCTGTAATATGTGGACTATCAGAGTGTTGATGAAACACAGAAATTGCATCGCGATTCAATACAACAGTCACCATCCGCGCCTTTCTCCCTCGGAGTAATATCTGAAACAGTCTACGCTTTGATCGTTCCCTGGAATACCAGTAGTAGTTTCCGATGCACATCTATAGGCATTCTGTAATCTGTGGACCTTTAAAGTGTTGAAGAAACACAGAAATTGCATCGGGAGTGAATACATCAGTCACAATCCGCCCTTTCCTACATGGGAGTAAAGTGTGATACAGTCTACGCTTGGATCGTTTCCAGGAAGACCAGTAGTAGTTTCCGATGCCCATCTTGTGGCATTCTGTAATCTGTGGACTTTCAGAGTGTTGATGAAACACAGAAATTGCATCGGGATTGAATACAACATTCACCATGCGCACTTTCCTGCATGGGAGTAATGTCTCAAACAGTGTACGCTTTGATCGTTCTTGGAAGACCAGTAGTAGTTTCCGATGCACATCTGGAGGCATTCTGTAATCTGTGGACTATCTGAGTGTTGATGAAACACAGAAATTGCATCGGGATTGAATACAACAGTCACCATGCGCACCTTCATCCATGGGAGTAATGTCTCAAACAGTCTACGCTTTGATCGTTCCCTGGAAGACCAGTAGTAGTCTCCGATGCACACCTGGTGGCATTCTGTAATCTGTGGACTAACAGAGTGTTGATGAAACACAGAAATTGCATCGTGATTGAATGCAATAGTCAATATTCGCACTTTCCTCCATGGGAGTAACGTCTCAATCAATCTACGCTTTGATCGTTCCCTGGAAGACCAGTAGTAATTTCCGACGCACACCTGGTGGCATTCTGTAACCTGTGGACTATCAGAGTGATGATGAAACACAGAAATAGCATCGGGATTGAATGCAACAGTCACCATGCGCACTTTCCTCCATGGGAGTATTGTCTCTGACAGTCTACGATTTGATCGTTCTCTGAAAGATTAGTAGTTGTTTCCGATGCACATCTGGTGGCTTTCTGTATTCTGTGGACTATCAGATTGTTGATGAAACAGAGAAATAGCATCAGGATTGCATACAACAGGCACCATGCGGTCTTTCCTCCATGGGAGTAATGTCACAATCAGTCTACGCTTTGATCGTTCCCTGGTAGACCAGCAGTAGTTTCCGATGCAAATCTGGTGGCATTCTGTAATCTGTGGACTATCAGAGTGTTGATGAAACACAGAAAATGCATCGGGATTAAATAGAACAGTCACAATGTGTACTTTTCTCCACGTGAGTGATATCTCAAACTGTCTACGCTTTGATCGTTCCCTGGAATACCAGTAGTAGATTCCGATGCACATCTGGTGGCATTCTGTAATCTGTGGACTATCAGAGTGTTGATTAAACACAGAAATTGCATCGGGATTGAATACAACACTCACCATGCGCACTTTCTTCCATGGGAGTAAAGTCTCAAATAGTCTACGTTTTAATCGTTCCCTGGAAGACCAGTAGTAGTCTCCGATACACATCTGGTGGCGTTCTGTAAACTGTGGACTACCAGAGTGTTGATGAAACACAGAAATTGCAACGGGATTGAATACAACAGTGAATACTCGCACTTTCCTCCATTTGAGTAATGTCTCAAAGCGTCTACGCTTTGATCGTTCCCTGGAAGACCAGTAGTAATTTCCGATGCACATCTGGTGACATACTGTAATCTGTGGACTATCAGAGTGTTGGTGAAACACAGAAATACCATCGGGATTGAATACAACAGTCACCATGCGCACTTACCTCCATGGGAGTATGTCTCAAACAGTCTACGCTTTGATCGTTCCCTGGAAGACCAGTAGTAGTCTCCGATGCACATTTGGTGGCATTCTGTAATCTGTGGACTAACAGAGTGTTGATGAAACACAGAAATGTCATCGGGATTGAATACAACAGTCAATATTCGCACTTTCCTCCATGGGAGTAATGTCCCAAACAGTCTACGCTTTGATCGTCCCCTGGAAGACCAGTAGTGGTTTCCGATGCACATCTGGTGGCATTCTGTAATCTGTGGACTATCAGAGCGTTGATGAAACACAGAAATAGCATCGGGATTCAATACAACAGTCACCATGCGCACTTTCCTCCATGGGAGTAATGTCTCAAACAGGCTACGCTTTGATCGTTCCCTGGAAGACCAGTGGTAGTCTCCGATGCACACCTGGTGGCATTCTGTAATCTGTGGACTAACAGAGTTTTGATGAAACACAGAAATTGCATCGGGATAGAATACAACAGTCAATATTCGCACTTTCCTCAATGGGAGTAATGTCTCAAACAGTCAACGCTTTGATCGTCCCCTGGAAGACCAGTAGTAATTTCCGATGCACATCTGGTGGCATACTGTAATCTGTGGACTATCAGAGTGTTGGTGAAACACAGAAATACCATCGGGATTGAATACAACAGTCACCATGCGCACTTACCTCCATGGGAGTATGTCTCAAACAGTCTACGCTTTGATCGTTCCCTGGAAGACCAGTAGTAGTTTCCGATGCACATCCGGTGGCATTCTGTAATCTATGGACTATCAGAGTAATGATGAAACACAGAAATAGCATCGGGATTGAATACAACAGTCACCATGCGCACTTTCCTATATGGGAGTAATGTCTCAGACAGTCTACGATATGATCGTTCTCTGAAAGACCAGTAGTAGTTTCAGATGCACATCTGATGGCATTCTGTAATCAGTGGACTATCAGAGTGTTGATGAAACACAGAAATTGCATCGGGATTGAATACAACAGTCACCACGCGCACTTTCCACCATGGGAGAAAAGTCTCTAACAGTCTACGCTTTGATCGTTCCCTGGAAGACCAGTAGTAGTTTCCGATGCACATCTGGAGGCATTCTGTAATCTGTGGACTATCAGAGTGTTGATGAAACACAGAAATTGCATCGGGATTGAATAAAGCCGTCACCATGCGCACTTTCCTCCATGGAAGTAATGTCTCTAACAGTCTACGCTTTGATAATTCCCTGGAAGACCAGTAGCAGTTTCTAATGCACATCTGGAGGCATTATGTAATCTGTGGACTATCTGAGTGTTGATCAAACAAAAAAATACATCGGGATTGAATACAACAGTCACCATGCGCACTTTTCTTCATGGGAAAAATGTTTCAAACAGTCTACGTTTTGATTTTTCCCTGGAAGACTAGTAGTAGTTTTCGATGCACATCTGGAGGCATTCTGTAATCTATGGACTATCAGAGTGTTGATGAAACACAGAAATTCCATCGGGATTGCATACAACTGACACCATGCGCACTTTCCTCCATGCGAGTAATGTCTCAAACAGTCTACGCTTTGATCGTTCCCTGGAAGACCAGTAGTAGTTTCCGATGCACATCTGGTGGCATTCTGTAATCTGTGGACTATCAGAGTGTTGATGATACACAGATATTGCATCGGGATTGAATACAACAGTCACCATGCGCACTTTCCTCCATGGGAGTAATGTCTCAAACAGTCTACGCGTTGATCGTTCCCTGGAAGACCAGTAGTGGTTTCCGATGCAAATCTGGTGGCATTCTGTAATCTGTGGACTATCAGAGTGTTGATAAAACACAGAAAATGCATCAGGATTAAATACAACAGTCACCACGCGCACTTTCTTCCATGGGAGTAATGTCTCAAATAGTCTACGCTTTGATCGTTCCTTGGAAGAACAGTAGTAATTTCCGATGCACATCTGGTGGCATTCTGTAATCTGTGGACTATCAGAGTGTTGGTGAAACACAGAATTAGCATCGGGATTGAATACACCAGTCACCATGCGCACTTACCTCCATGGGAGTAATGTCTCAAACAGTCTACGCTTTCATCGTTCCCTGGAAGACCAGTTGTAGTTTCCGATGAACATCTGGTGGCATTCTGTAATCTGTGGACTATCAGAGTGTTGATGAAACACAGAAATTGCATCGGGAATGAATACAACATTCACCATGCGCCCTTTCCTCCATGGGAGTAATGTCTCAAACAGACTACGCTTTGATCGTTCCCTGGAAGACCAGTAGTAGTCTCCGATGCACACCTGGTGGCATTCTGTAATCTGTGGACTAACAGAGTGTTGATGAAACACAGAAATTTCATCGGGATTGAATACAACAGTCAATATTCGCACTCTCCTTCATGGGAGTAATGTCTCAAAGAGTCTACGCTTTGATCGTCCCCTGGAAGACCAGTAGTAGTTTCCGATGCACATCTGGAGGCATTCTGTAATCTGTGGACTATCAGAGCGTTGATGAAACACAGAAATAGCATCGGGATTCAATACAACAGTCACCATGCGCACTTTCCTCCATGGGAGTAATGTCTCAAACAGTCTACGCTTTGATCGTTCCCTGGAAGACCAGTGGTAGTCTCCGATGCACACCTGGTGGCATTCTGTAATCTGTGGACTAACAGAGTGTTGATGAAACACAGAAATTGCATCGGGATTGAATACACCAGTCAATATTCGCACTTTCCTCAATGGGAGTAATGTCTCAAACAGTCTACGCTTTGATCGTCCCCTGGAAGACCAGTAGTAATTTCCGACGCACACCTGGTGACATTCTGTAATCTGTGGACTATCAGAGTGTTGATGAAACACAGAAATTGCATCGGGATTGAATACAACAGTCACCATGCGCACTTTCTTCCATGGGAGTAATGTCTCAAACAGTCTACGCTTTGATCGTTCCCTGGAAGACCAGTAGTAATTTCCGATGCACATTTGGAGGCATTCTGTAATATGTGGACTATCAGAGTGTTGATGAAACACAGAAATTGCATCGCGATTCAATACAACAGTCACCATCCGCGCTTTTCTCCCTCGGAGTAATATCTGAAACAGTCTACGCTTTGATCGTACCCTGGAATACCAGTAGTAGTTTCCGATGCACATCTATAGGCATTCTGTAATATGTGGACCTTTAAAGTGTTGATGAAACACAGAAATTGCATCGGGAGTGAATACATCAGTCACAATCCGCCCTTTCCTACATGGGAGTATAGTGTGATACAGTCTTCGTTTGGATCGTTTCCAGGAAGACCAGTAGTAGTTTCCGATGCCCATCTGGTGGCATTCTGTAATCTGTGGACTTTCAGGGTGTTGATGAAACACAGAAATTGCATCGGGATTGAATACAACATTCACCATGCGCACTTTCCTGCATGGGAGTAATGTCTCAAACAGTGTACGCTTTGATCGTTCTTGGAAGACCAGTAGTAGTTTCCGATGCACATCTGGAGGCATTCTGTAATCTGTGGACTATCTCAGTGTTGATGAAACACAGAAATTGCAACGGGATTGAATACAACAGTCACCATGCCCACTTTCATCCATGGGAGTAATGTCTCAAACAGTCTACGCTTTGATCGTTCCCTGGAAGACCAGTAGTAGTCTCCGATGCACACCTGGTGGCATTCTGTAATCTGTGGACTAACAGAGTGTTGATGAAACACAGAAATTGCATCGGGATTGAATGCAATAGTCAATATTCGCACTTTCCTCCATGGGAGTAATGTCTCAATCAGTCTACGCTTTGATCGTCCCCTGTAAGACCATTAGTAATTTCCGACGCACACCTGGTGGCATTCTGTAACCTGTGGACTATCAGAGTAATGATGAAACACAGAAATAGCATCGGGATTGAATGCAACAGTCACCATGCGCACTTTCCTCCATGGGAGTAATGTCTCAGACAGTCTACGATTTGATCGTTCTCTGAAAGACCAGTAGTAGTTTCCGATGCACATCTGATGGCATTCTGTAATCTGTGGACTATCAGAGCGTTGATGAAACACAGAAATTCCATCGGGATTGAATACAACAGTCATCATGCGCACTTTCCTCCATGGGAGTAATGTCTCAAACAGTCTACGATTGGATCGTTCATTGGTTGACCAGTAGTAGTTTCCGATGCACATCTGGAGGCATTCTGTAATCTGTGGACTATCAGAGTGTTGATGAAACACAGATATTGCATCGGGATTGAATACAACAATCACCATGCGCACTTTCCTCCACGGGAGTGATATCTCAAACAGTGTACGCTTTGATCGTTCCCTGGAATACCAGTAGTAGTTTCCGATGCACATCTGGTGGCTTTCTGTAATCTGTGGACTATCAGATTGTTAATGAAACAGAGAAATTGCATCAGGATTGCATACAACAGGCACTATGCGGACTTTCCTCCATGGGAGTAATGTCACAAACAGTCTACGCTTTGATCGTTCCCTGGTAGCCAGCAGTAGTTTCCGATGCACATCTGGTGGCATTCTGTAATCTGGGGACCATCAGAGTGTTGATGAAACACAGAAATTCCATTGGGATTGAATACAACAGTCACCATGCGCACTTTCCTCCATGGGAGTAGTGTCTCAAACAGTCTACGCTTTGATCGTTCCCTGGAATACCAGTAGTAATTTCCGATGCACATCTGGAGGCATTCTGTAATATGTGGACTATCAGAGTGTTGATGAAACACAGAAATTGCATCGGGATTGAATACAACAGTCACCATGCGCACTTTCCTCCATGGGAGTAATGTCTCAAACAGTCTACGCGTTGATCGTTCCCTGGAAGACCAGTAGTGGTTTCCGATGAAAATCTGGTGGCATTCTGTAATCTGTGGACTATCAGAGTGTTGATGAAACACAGAAAATGCATCGGGATTAAATACAACAGTCACAATGTGCACTTTTCTCCACGTGAGTGATATCTCAAACTGTCTACGCTTTGATCGTTCCCTGGAATACCAGTAGTAGATTCCGATGCACATCTGGTGGCATTCTGTAATCTGTGGACTATCAGAGTGTTGATGAAACACAGAAATTGCATCGGGATTGAATACAACAGTCACCATGCGCTCCTTCTTCCATGGGAGTAATGTCTCAAATAGTCTACGCTTTGATCGTTCCCTGGAAGACCAGTAGTAGTCTCCGATACATATCTGGTGGCGTTCTGTAATCTGTGGACTACCAGAGTGTTGATGAAACACAGAAATTGCAACGGGATTGAATACAACAGTGAATACTCGCACTTTCCTCCATTTGAGTAATGTCTCAAAGCGTCTACGCTTTGATCGTTCCCTGGAAGACCAGTAGTAATTTCCGATGCACATCTGGTGGCATACTGTAATCTGTGGACTATCAGAGTGTTGGTGAAACACAGAAATAGCATCGGGATTGAATACAACAGTCACCATGCGCACTTACCTCCATGGGAGTATGTCTCAAACAGTCTACGCTTTGATCGTTCCCTGTAAGACCAGTAGTAGTTTCCGATGCACATCTGGTGGCATTCTGTAATCTGTGGACTATCAGAGTGTTGATGAAACACAGAAATTGCATCGGGATTGAATACAACAGTCACCATGCGCACTTTCCTCCATGGGAGTAATGTCTCAAACAGTCTACGCTTTGATCGTTCCCTGGAAGACCAGTAGTAGTCTCCGATGCACACTTGGTGGCATTCTGTAATCTGTGGACTAACAGAGTGTTGATGAAACACAGATATGTCATCGGGATTGAATACAACAGTCAATATTCGCACTTTCCTCCATGGGAGTAATGTCTCAAACTGTCTACGCTTTGATCGTCTCCTGGAAGACCAGTAGTAGTTTCCGATGCACATCTGGTGGCATTCTGTAATCTGTGGACTATCAGAGCGTTGATGAAACACAGAAATAGCATCGGGATTCAATACAACAGTCACCATGCGCACTTTCCTCCATGGGAGTAATGTCTCAAACAGTCTACGCTTTGATCGTTCCCTGGAAGACCAGTAGTAGTCTCCGATGCACACCTGGTGGCATTCTGTAATCTGTGGACTACCAGAGTGTTGATGAAACACAGAAATTGCATCGGGATTGAATACAACAGTCAATATTCCCACTTTCCTCAATGGGGGTAATGTCTCATACAGTCTACGCTTTGATCGTCCCCTGGAAGACCAGTAGTAATTTCCGACGCACACCTGGTGGCATACTGTAATCTGTGGACTATCAGAGTAATGATGAAACAGAGAAATAGCATCGGGATTGAATACAACAGTCACCATGCGCACTTTCCTATATGGGAGTAATGTCTCAGACAGTCTACGACTTGATCGTTCTCTGAAAGACCAGTAGTAGTCTCCGATGCACACCTGGTGGCATTCTGTAATCTGTGGACTATCAGAGTGTTGATGAAACACAGAAATTGCATCGGGATTGAATACAACAGGCACCATGCGCACTTTCCTCCATGGGAGTAATGTCTCAAACAGTCTACGCGTTGATCGTTCCTGGAATACCAGTAGTAGTTTCCGATGCACATCTGGTGGCATTCTGTAATCTATGGACTATCAGAGTGTTGATGAAACACAGAAGTTGCATCGGGATTGAATACAACAGTCTCCATGTGAACTTTCCTATGCGGGAGTAATGTCTCAAACAGCCTATGTTTTGATCGTTCCCTGGAAGACCAGTAGTAGTTTCCGATGCACATCTGGAAGCATTCTGTAATCTGTGGACCTTCAAAATGTTGATGAAACACAGAAATTGCATCGGGAGTGAATACAACAGTCATAATCCGCACTTTCCTCCATGGGAGTAACGTCTGAAACAGTATACGCTTTGATCGTTCCCAGGAAGACGAGTAGTACTTTCCGATGCACATTTGGAGGCAACCTGTAGTCTGTGGACTATCAGAGAGTTGATGAAAGTCAGAAATTGCATCGAGATTGAATACAACAGTCAAAATGCGCACTTTTCTCCATGGGAGTAATGTTTCAAACAGTCTACGTTTTGATTGTTCCCTGGAAGACTAGTAGTAGTTTTCGATGCACATCTGGAGGCATTCTGTAATCCATGGACTATCAGAGTGTTGATGAAACACAGAAATTCCATCGGGATTGCATACAACTGACACCATGCGCACTTTCCTCCATGGGAGTAATGTCTCAAACAGTCTACGCTTTGATCGTTCCCTGGAAGACAAGTAGTAGTTTCCGATGCACATCTGGTGGCATTCTGTAATCTGTGGACTATCAGAGTGTTGATGATACACAGATATTGCATCGGGATTGAATACAACAGTCACCATGCGCACTTTCCTCCATGGGAGTAATGTCTCAAACAGTCTACGCGTTGATCGTTCCCTGGAAGACCAGTAGTGGTTTCCGATGCAAATCTGGTGGCATTCTGTAATCTGTGGACTATCAGAGTGTTGATGAAACACAGAAAATGCATCGGGATTAAATACAACAGTCACTACGCGCACTTTCTTCCATGGGAGTAATGTCTCAAATAGTCTACGCTTTGATCGTTCCTTGGAAGACCAGTAGTAATTTCCGATGCACATCTGGTGGCATTCTGTAATCTGTGGACTATCAGAGTGTTGGTGAAACACAGAAATAGCATCGGGATTGAATACAACAGTCACCATGCGCACTTACCTCCATGGGAGTAATGTCTCAAACAGTCTACGCTTTCATCGTTCCCTGGAAGACCAGTAGTAGTTTCCGATGAACATCTGGTGGCATTCTGTAATCTGTGGACTATCAGAGTGTTGATGAAACACAGAAATTGCATCGGGAATGAATACAACATTCACCATGCGCCCTTTCCTCCATGGGAGTAATGTCTCAAACAGTCTACGCTTTGATCGTTCCCTGGAAGGCCAGTAGTAGTTTCCGATGCACATCTGGTGGCATTCTGTAATCTGTGGACTGTGAGAGTGTTGATGAAACACAGAAATTGCATCGGGTTTGAATACAACAGTCACCATGCACACTTTCCTCCACGGGAGTGATATCTCAAACAGTCTACGCTTTGATCCTTCCCTGGAATACCACTAGTAGTTTCCGATGCACATCTGGTGGCATTCTGTAATCTGTGTACTATCACAGTGTTGATGAAACACAGAAATAGCATCGGGATTGAATACAACAGTGACCATGCCCACTTTCCTCCAATGGAGTAATGTCTCAAACAGACTACGCTTTGATCGTTCCCTGGAAGACCAGTAGTAGTCTCCGATGCACACCTGGTGGCATTCTGTAATCTGTGGACTAACAGAGTGTTGATGAAACACAGAAATTTCATCGGGATTGAATACAACAGTCAATATTCGCACTCTCCTCCATGGGAGTAATGTCTCAAAGAGTCTACGCTTTGATCGTCCCCTGGAAGACCAGTAGTAGTTTCCGATGCACATCTGGAGGCATTCTGTAATCTGTGGACTATCAGAGCGTTGATGAAACACAGAAATAGCATCGGGATTCAATACAACAGTCACCATGCGCACTTTCCTCCATGGGAGTAATGTCTCAAACAGTCTACGCTTTGATCGTTCCCTGGAAGACCAGTGGTAGTCTCCGATGCACACCTGGTGGCATTCTGTAATCTGTGGACTAACAGAGTGTTGATGAAACACAGAAATTGCATCGGGATTGAATACACCAGTCAATATTCGCACTTTCCTCAATGGGAGTAATGTCTCAAACAGTCTACGCTTTGATCGTCCCCTGGAAGACCAGTAGTAATTTCCGACGCACACCTGGTGGCATTCTGTAATCTGTGGACTATCAGAGTGTTGATGAAACACAGAAATTGCATCGGGATTGAATACAACAGTCACCATGCGCACTTTCTTCCATGGGAGTAATGTCTCAAACAGTCTACGCTTTGATCGTTCCCTGGAAGACCAGTAGTAATTTCCGATGCACATTTGGAGGCATTCTGTAATATGTGGAGTATCAGAGTGTTGATGAAACACAGAAATTGCATCGCGATTCAATACAACAGTCACCATCCGCGCTTTTCTCCCTCGGAGTAATATCTGAAACAGTCTACGCTTTGATCGTTCCCTGGAATACCAGTAGTAGTTTCCGATGCACATCTATAGGCATTCTGTAATCTGTGGACCTTTAAAGTGTTGATGAAACACAGAAATTGCATCGGGAGTGAATACATCAGTCACAATCCGCCCTTTCCTACATGGGAGTATAGTGTGATACAGTCTTCGTTTGGATCGTTTCCAGGAAGACCAGTAGTAGTTTCCGATGCCCATCTGGTGGCATTCTGTAATCTGTGGACTTTCAGAGTGTTGATGAAATACAGAAATTGCATCGGGATTGAATACAACATTCACCATGCGCACTTTCCTGCATGGGAGTAATGTCTCAAACAGTGTACCCTTTGATCGTTCTTGGAAGACCAGTAGTAGTTTCCGATGCACACCTGGTGGCATTCTGTAATCTGTGGACTAACAGAGTGTTGATGAAACACAGAAATTGCATCGGGATTGAATGCAATAGTCAATATTCGCACTTTCCTCCATGGGAGTAATGTCTCAATCAGTCTACGCTTTGATCGTCCCCTGTAAGACCATTAGTAATTTCCGACGCACACCTGGTGGCATTCTGTAACCTGTGGATTATCAGAGTAATGATGAAACACAGAAATAGAATCGGCATTGAATGCAACAGTCACCATGCGCACTTTCCTCCATGGGAGTAATGTCTCAGACAGTCTACGATTTGATCGTTCTCTGAAAGACCAGTAGTAGTTTCCGATGCACATCTGATGGCATTCTGTAATCTGTGGACTATCAGAGCGTTGATGAAACACAGAAATTCCATCGGGATTGAATACAACAGTCATCATGCGCACTTTCCTCCATGGGAGTAATGTCTCAAACAGTCTACGATTGGATCGTTCATTGGTTGACCAGTAGTAGTTTCCGATGCATATCTGGAGGCATTCTGTAATCTGTGGACTATCAGAGTGTTGATGAAACACAGAAATTGCATCGGGATTGAATACAACAGTCACCATGCGCTCCTTCTTCCATGGGAGTAATGTCTCAAATAGTCTACGCTTTGATCGTTCCCTGGAAGACCAGTAGTAGTCTCCGATACATATCTGGTGGCGTTCTGTAATCTGTGGACTACCAGAGTGTTGATGAAACACAGAAATTGCAACAGGATTGAATACAACAGTGAATACTCGCACTTTCCTCCATTTGAGTAATGACTCAAAGCGTCTACGCTTTGATCGTTCCCTGGAAGACCAGTAGTAATTTCCGATGCACATCTGGTGGCATACTGTAATCTGTGGACTATCAGAGTGTTGGTGAAACACAGAAATAGCATCGGGATTGAATACAACAGTCAACATGCGCACTTACCTCCATGGGAGTATGTCTCAAACAGTCTACGCTTTGATCGTTCCCTGTAAGAACAGTAGTAGTTTCCGATGCACATCTGGTGGCATTCTGTAATCTGTGGACTATCAGAGTGTTGATGAAACACAGAAATTGCATCGGGATTGAATACAACAGTCACCATGCGCACTTTCCTCCATGGGAGTAATGTCTCAAACAGTCTACGCTTTGATCGTCCCCTGGAAGACCAGTAGTAGTTTCCGATGCACATCTGGTGGCATTCTGTAATCTGTGGACTATCAGAGCGTTGATGAAACACAGAAATAGCATCGGGATTCAATACAACAGTCACCATGCGCACTTTCCTCCATGGGAGTAATGTCTCAAACAGTCTACGCTTTGATCGTTCCCTGGAAGGCCAGTAGTAGTTTCCGATGCACATCTGGTGGCATTCTGTAATCTGTGGACTGTGAGAGTGTTGATGAAACACAGAAATTGCATCGGGTTTGAATACAACAGTCACCATGCACACTTTCCTCCACGGGAGTGATATCTCAAACAGTCTACGCTTTGATCCTTCCCTGGAATACCACTAGTAGTTTCCGATGCACATCTGGTGGCATTCTGTAATCTGTGTACTATCACAGTGTTGATGAAACACAGAAATAGCATCGGGATTGAATACAACAGTGACCATGCCCACTTTCCTCCAATGGAGTAATGTCTCAAACAGACTACGCTTTGATCGTTCCCTGGAAGACCAGTAGTAGTCTCCGATGCACACCTGGTGGCATTCTGTAATCTGTGGACTAACAGAGTGTTGATGAAACACAGAAATTTCATCGGGATTGAATACAACAGTCAATATTCGCACTCTCCTCCATGGGAGTAATGTCTCAAAGAGTCTACGCTTTGATCGTCCCCTGGAAGACCAGTAGTAGTTTCCGATGCACATCTGGAGGCATTCTGTAATCTGTGGACTATCAGAGCGTTGATGAAACACAGAAATAGCATCGGGATTCAATACAACAGTCACCATGCGCACTTTCCTCCATGGGAGTAATGTCTCAAACAGTCTACGCTTTGATCGTTCCCTGGAAGACCAGTGGTAGTCTCCGATGCACACCTGGTGGCATTCTGTAATCTGTGGACTAACAGAGTGTTGATGAAACACAGAAATTGCATCGGGATTGAATACACCAGTCAATATTCGCACTTTCCTCAATGGGAGTAATGTCTCAAACAGTCTACGCTTTGATCGTCCCCTGGAAGACCAGTAGTAATTTCCGACGCACACCTGGTGGCATTCTGTAATCTGTGGACTATCAGAGTGTTGATGAAACACAGAAATTGCATCGGGATTGAATACAACAGTCACCATGCGCACTTTCTTCCATGGGAGTAATGTCTCAAACAGTCTACGCTTTGATCGTTCCCTGGAAGACCAGTAGTAATTTCCGATGCACATTTGGAGGCATTCTGTAATATGTGGAGTATCAGAGTGTTGATGAAACACAGAAATTGCATCGCGATTCAATACAACAGTCACCATCCGCGCTTTTCTCCCTCGGAGTAATATCTGAAACAGTCTACGCTTTGATCGTTCCCTGGAATACCAGTAGTAGTTTCCGATGCACATCTATAGGCATTCTGTAATCTGTGGACCTTTAAAGTGTTGATGAAACACAGAAATTGCATCGGGAGTGAATACATCAGTCACAATCCGCCCTTTCCTACATGGGAGTATAGTGTGATACAGTCTTCGTTTGGATCGTTTCCAGGAAGACCAGTAGTAGTTTCCGATGCCCATCTGGTGGCATTCTGTAATCTGTGGACTTTCAGAGTGTTGATGAAATACAGAAATTGCATCGGGATTGAATACAACATTCACCATGCGCACTTTCCTGCATGGGAGTAATGTCTCAAACAGTGTACCCTTTGATCGTTCTTGGAAGACCAGTAGTAGTTTCCGATGCACACCTGGTGGCATTCTGTAATCTGTGGACTAACAGAGTGTTGATGAAACACAGAAATTGCATCGGGATTGAATGCAATAGTCAATATTCGCACTTTCCTCCATGGGAGTAATGTCTCAATCAGTCTACGCTTTGATCGTCCCCTGTAAGACCATTAGTAATTTCCGACGCACACCTGGTGGCATTCTGTAACCTGTGGATTATCAGAGTAATGATGAAACACAGAAATAGAATCGGCATTGAATGCAACAGTCACCATGCGCACTTTCCTCCATGGGAGTAATGTCTCAGACAGTCTACGATTTGATCGTTCTCTGAAAGACCAGTAGTAGTTTCCGATGCACATCTGATGGCATTCTGTAATCTGTGGACTATCAGAGCGTTGATGAAACACAGAAATTCCATCGGGATTGAATACAACAGTCATCATGCGCACTTTCCTCCATGGGAGTAATGTCTCAAACAGTCTACGATTGGATCGTTCATTGGTTGACCAGTAGTAGTTTCCGATGCATATCTGGAGGCATTCTGTAATCTGTGGACTATCAGAGTGTTGATGAAACACAGAAATTGCATCGGGATTGAATACAACAGTCACCATGCGCTCCTTCTTCCATGGGAGTAATGTCTCAAATAGTCTACGCTTTGATCGTTCCCTGGAAGACCAGTAGTAGTCTCCGATACATATCTGGTGGCGTTCTGTAATCTGTGGACTACCAGAGTGTTGATGAAACACAGAAATTGCAACAGGATTGAATACAACAGTGAATACTCGCACTTTCCTCCATTTGAGTAATGACTCAAAGCGTCTACGCTTTGATCGTTCCCTGGAAGACCAGTAGTAATTTCCGATGCACATCTGGTGGCATACTGTAATCTGTGGACTATCAGAGTGTTGGTGAAACACAGAAATAGCATCGGGATTGAATACAACAGTCAACATGCGCACTTACCTCCATGGGAGTATGTCTCAAACAGTCTACGCTTTGATCGTTCCCTGTAAGAACAGTAGTAGTTTCCGATGCACATCTGGTGGCATTCTGTAATCTGTGGACTATCAGAGTGTTGATGAAACACAGAAATTGCATCGGGATTGAATGCAACAGTCACCATGCGCACTTTCCTCCATGGGAGTAATGTCTCAAACAGTCTACGCTTTGATCGTCCCCTGGAAGACCAGTAGTAGTTTCCGATGCACATCTGGTGGCATTCTGTAATCTGTGGACTATCAGAGCGTTGATGAAACACAGAAATAGCATCGGGATTCAATACAACAGTCACCATGCGCACTTTCCTCCATGGGAGTAATGTCTCAAACAGTCTACGCTTTGATCGTTCCCTGGAAGACCAGTAGTAGTCTCCAATGCACACCTGGTGGCATTCTGTAATCTGTGGACTAACAGAGTGTTGATGAAACACAGAAATTGCATCGGGATTGAATACAACAGTCAATATTCGCACTTTCCTCAATGGGAGTAATGTCTCAAACAGTCTACGCTTTGATCGTCCCCTGGAAGACCAGTAGTAATTTCCGACGCACACCTGGTGGCATACTGTAATCTGTGGACTATCAGAGTAATGATGAAACAGAGAAATAGCATCGGGATTGAATACAACAGTCACCATGCGCACTTTCCTATATGGGAGTAATGTCTCAGACAGTCTACGACTTGATCGTTCTCTGAAAGACCAGTAGAAGTCTCCGATGCACACCTGGTGGCATTCTGTAATCTGTGGACTATCAGAGTGTTGATGAAACACAGAAATTGCATCGGGATTGAATACAACAGTCACCATGCGCACTTTCCTCCATGGGAGTAATGTCTCAAACAGTCTACGCGTTGATCGTTCCTGGAATACCAGTAGTAGTTTCCGATGCACATCTGGTGGCATTCTGTAATCTATGGACTATCAGAGTGTTGATGAAACACAGAAGTTGCATCGGGATTGAATACAACAGTCTCCATGTGAACTTTCCTATGCGGGAGTAATGTCTCAAACAGCCTATGTTTTGATCGTTCCCTGGAAGACCAGTAGTAGTTTCCGATGCACATCTGGAAGCATTCTGTAATCTGTGGACCTTCAAAATGTTGATGAAACACAGAAATTGCATCGGGAGTGAATACAACAGTCATAATCCGCACTTTCCTCCATGGGAGTAACGTCTGAAACAGTATACGCTTTGATCGTTCCCAGGAAGACGAGTAGTACTTTCCGATGCACATTTGGAGGCAACCTGTAGTCTGTGGACTATCAGAGAGTTGATGAAAGTCAGAAATTGCATCGAGATTGAATACAACAGTCAAAATGCGCACTTTTCTCCATGGGAGTAATGTTTCAAACAGTCTACGTTTTGATTGTTCCCTGGAAGACTAGTAGTAGTTTTCGATGCACATCTGGAGGCATTCTGTAATCCATGGACTATCAGAGTGTTGATGAAACACAGAAATTCCATCGGGATTGCATACAACTGACACCATGCGCACTTTCCTCCATGGGAGTAATGTCTCAAACAGTCTACGCTTTGATCGTTCCCTGGAAGACAAGTAGTAGTTTCCGATGCACATCTGGTGGCATTCTGTAATCTGTGGACTATCAGAGTGTTGATGATACACAGATATTGCATCGGGATTGAATACAACAGTCACCATGCGCACTTTCCTCCATGGGAGTAATGTCTCAAACAGTCTACGCGTTGATCGTTCCCTGGAAGACCAGTAGTGGTTTCCGATGCAAATCTGGTGGCATTCTGTAATCTGTGGACTATCAGAGTGTTGATGAAACACAGAAAATGCATCGGGATTAAATACAACAGTCACTACGCGCACTTTCTTCCATGGGAGTAATGTCTCAAATAGTCTACGCTATGATCGTTCCTTGGAAGACCAGTAGTAATTTCCGATGCACATCTGGTGGCATTCTGTAATCTGTGGACTATCAGAGTGTTGGTGAAACACAGAAATAGCATCGGGATTGAATACAACAGTCACCATGCGCACTTACCTCCATGGGAGTAATGTCTCAAACAGTCTACGCTTTCATCGTTCCCTGGAAGACCAGTAGTAGTTTCCGATGAACATCTGGTGGCATTCTGTAATCTGTGGACTATCAGAGTGTTGATGAAACACAGAAATTGCATCGGGAATGAATACAACATTCACCATGCGCCCTTTCCTCCATGGGAGTAATGTCTCAAACAGTCTACGCTTTGATCGTTCCCTGGAAGGCCAGTAGTAGTTTCCGATGCACATCTGGTGGCATTCTGTAATCTGTGGACTGTGAGAGTGTTGATGAAACACAGAAATTGCATCGGGTTTGAATACAACAGTCACCATGCACACTTTCCTCCACGGGAGTGATATCTCAAACAGTCTACGCTTTGATCCTTCCCTGGAATACCACTAGTAGTTTCCGATGCACATCTGGTGGCATTCTGTAATCTGTGTACTATCACAGTGTTGATGAAACACAGAAATAGCATCGGGATTGAATACAACAGTGACCATGCCCACTTTCCTCCAATGGAGTAATGTCTCAAACAGACTACGCTTTGATCGTTCCCTGGAAGACCAGTAGTAGTCTCCGATGCACACCTGGTGGCATTCTGTAATCTGTGGACTAACAGAGTGTTGATGAAACACAGAAATTTCATCGGGATTGAATACAACAGTCAATATTCGCACTCTCCTCCATGGGAGTAATGTCTCTAAGAGTCTACGCTTTGATCGTCCCCTGGAAGACCAGTAGTAGTTTCCGAGGCACATCTGGAGGCATTCTGTAATCTGTGGACTATCAGAGCGTTGATGAAACACAGAAATAGCATCGGGATTCAATACAACAGTCACCATGCGCACTTTCCTCCATGGGAGTAATGTCTCAAACAGTCTACGCTTTGATCGTTCCCTGGAAGACCAGTGGTAGTCTCCGATGCACACCTGGTGGCATTCTGTAATCTGTGGACTAACAGAGTGTTGATGAAACACAGAAATTGCATCGGGATTGAATACACCAGTCAATATTCGCACTTTCCTCAATGGGAGTAATGTCTCAAACAGTCTACGCTTTGATCGTCCCCTGGAAGACCAGTAGTAATTTCCGACGCACACCTGGTGGCATTCTGTAATCTGTGGACTATCAGAGTGTTGATGAAACACAGAAATTGCATCGGGATTGAATACAACAGTCACCATGCGCACTTTCTTCCATGGGAGTAATGTCTCAAACAGTCTACGCTTTGATCGTTCCCTGGAAGACCAGTAGTAATTTCCGATGCACATTTGGAGGCATTCTGTAATATGTGGAGTATCAGAGTGTTGATGAGACACAGAAATTGCATCGCGATTCAATACAACAGTCACCATCCGCGCTTTTCTCCCTCGGAGTAATATCTGAAACAGTCTACGCTTTGATCGTTCCCTGGAATACCAGTAGTAGTTTCCGATGCACATCTATAGGCATTCTGTAATCTGTGGACCTTTAAAGTGTTGATGAAACACAGAAATTGCATCGGGAGTGAATACATCAGTCACAATCCGCCCTTTCCTACATGGGAGTATAGTGTGATACAGTCTTCGTTTGGATCGTTTCCAGGAAGACCAGTAGTAGTTTCCGATGCCCATCTGGTGGCATTCTGTAATCTGTGGACTTTCAGAGTGTTGATGAAATACAGAAATTGCATCGGGATTGAATACAACATTCACCATGCGCACTTTCCTGCATGGGAGTAATGTCTCAAACAGTGTACCCTTTGATCGTTCTTGGAAGACCAGTAGTAGTTTCCGATGCACACCTGGTGGCATTCTGTAATCTGTGGACTAACAGAGTGTTGATGAAACACAGAAATTGCATCGGGATTGAATGCAATAGTCAATATTCGCACTTTCCTCCATGGGAGTAATGTCTCAATCAGTCTACGCTTTGATCGTCCCCTGTAAGACCATTAGTAATTTCCGACGCACACCTGGTGGCATTCTGTAACCTGTGGATTATCAGAGTAATGATGAAACACAGAAATAGAATCGGCATTGAATGCAACAGTCACCATGCGCACTTTCCTCCATGGGAGTAATGTCTCAGACAGTCAACGATTTGATCGTTCTCTGAAAGACCAGTAGTAGTTTCCGATGCACATCTGATGGCATTCTGTAATCTGTGGACTATCAGAGCGTTGATGAAACACAGAAATTCCATCGGGATTGAATACAACAGTCATCATGCGCACTTTCCTCCATGGGAGTAATGTCTCAAACAGTCTACGATTGGATCGTTCATTGGTTGACCAGTAGTAGTTTCCGATGCATATCTGGAGGCATTCTGTAATCTGTGGACTATCAGAGTGTTGATGAAACACAGAAATTGCATCGGGATTGAATACAACAGTCACCATGCGCTCCTTCTTCCATGGGAGTAATGTCTCAAATAGTCTACGCTTTGATCGTTCCCTGGAAGACCAGTAGTAGTCTCCGATACATATCTGGTGGCGTTCTGTAATCTGTGGACTACCAGAGTGTTGATGAAACACAGAAATTGCAACAGGATTGAATACAACAGTGAATACTCGCACTTTCCTCCATTTGAGTAATGACTCAAAGCGTCTACGCTTTGATCGTTCCCTGGAAGACCAGTAGTAATTTCCGATGCACATCTGGTGGCATACTGTAATCTGTGGACTATCAGAGTGTTGGTGAAACACAGAAATAGCATCGGGATTGAATACAACAGTCAACATGCGCACTTACCTCCATGGGAGTATGTCTCAAACAGTCTACTCTTTGATCGTTCCCTGTAAGAACAGTAGTAGTTTCCGATGCACATCTGGTGGCATTCTGTAATCTGTGGACTATCAGAGTGTTGATGAAACACAGAAATTGCATCGGGATTAAATACAACAGTCACCATGCGCACTTTCCTCCATGGGAGTAATGTCTCAAACAGTCTACGCTTTGATCGTCCCCTGGAAGACCAGTAGTAGTTTCCGATGCACATCTGGTGGCATTCTGTAATCTGTGGACTATCAGAGCGTTGATGAAACACAGAAATAGCATCGGGATTCAATACAACAGTCACCATGCGCACTTTCCTCCATGGGAGTAATGTCTCAAACAGTCTACGCTTTGATCGTTCCCTGGAAGACCAGTAGTAGTCTCCAATGCACACCTGGTGGCATTCTGTAATCTGTGGACTAACAGAGTGTTGATGAAACACAGAAATTGCATCGGGATTGAATACAACAGTCAATATTCGCACTTCCCTCAATGGGAGTAATGTCTCAAACAGTCTACGCTTTGATCGTCCCCTGGAAGACCAGTAGTAATTTCCGACGCACACCTGGTGGCATACTGTAATCTGTGGACTATCAGAGTAATGATGAAACACAGAAATAGCATCGGGATTGAATACAACAGTCACCATGCGCACTTTCCTATATGGGAGTAATGTCTCAGACAGTCTACGACTTGATCGTTCTCTGAAAGACCAGTAGTAGTCTCCGATGCACACCTGGTGGCATTCTGTAATCTGTGGACTAACAGAGTGTTGATGAAACACTGAAATTGCGTCGGGATTGAATGCAATAGTCAATATTCGCACTTTCCTCCATGGGAGTAATGTCTCAATCAGTCTACGCTTTGATCGTCCCCTGGAAGACCAGTAGTAATTTCCGACGCACACCTGGTGTCATTCTGTAACCTGTGGACTATCAGAGTGTTGATGAAACACAGAAATTGCATCGGGATTGAATACAACAGTCACCATGCGCACTCTCCTCCATGGGAGTATGTCTCAAACAGTCTACGCTTTGATCGTTCCCTGGAAGACCAGTAGTAGTTTCCGATGCACATCTGGTGGCATTCTGTAATCTGTGGACTATCAGAGTGTTGATGAAACACAGAAATTGCATCGGGATTGAATACAACAGTCACCATGCGCACTTTCCTCCATGGGAGTAATGTCTCAAACAGTCTACGCTTTGATCGTTCCCTGTAAGACCAGTAGTAGTTTCCGATGCACATCTGGTGGCATTCTGTAATCTGTGGACTGTGAGAGTGTTGATGAAACACAGAAATTGCAACGGGATTGAATACAACAGTGAATACTCGCACTTTCCTCCATTTGAGTAATATCTCAAAGCGTCTACGCTTTGATCGTTCCCTGGAAGACCAGTAGTAGTTTATGATGCACATCTGGTGGCATACTGTAATCTGTGGACTATCAGAGTGTTGGTGAAACACAGAAATAGCATCGGGATTGAATACAACAGTCACCATGCGCACTTACCTCCATGGGAGTATGTCTCAAACAGTCTACGCTTTGATCGTTCCCTGGAAGACCAGTAGTAGTTTCCGATGCACATCTGGTGGCATTCTGTAATCTGTGGACTATCAGAGTGTTGATGAAACACAGAAATTGCATCGGGATTGAATACAACAGTCACCATGCGCACTTTCCTCCATGGGAGTAATGTCACAAACAGTCTACGCTTTGATCGTTCCCTGGATGACCAGTAGTAGTCTCCGATGCACACTTGGTGGCATTCTCTAATCTGTGGACTAACAGAGTGTTGATGAAACACAGAAATGTCATCGGGATTGAATACAACAGTCAATATTCCCACTTTCCTCCATGGGAGTAATGTCTCAAACAGTCTACGCTTTGATCGTCCCCTGAAAGACCAGTAGTAGTTTCCGATGCACATCTGGTGGCATTCTGTAATCTGTGTACTATCAGAGCGTTGATGAAACACAGAAATAGCATCGGGATTTAATACAACAGTCACCATGCGCACTTTCATCCATGTGAGTAATGTCTCAAACAGTCTACGCTTTGATCGTTCCCTGGAAGACCAGTAGTAGTCTCCGATGCACACCTGGTGGCATTCTGTAATCTGTGGACAAACAGAGTGTTGATGAAACACAGAAATTGCATCGGGATTGAATACAACAGTCAATATTCGCACTTTCCTCAATGGGAGTAATGTCTCAAACAGTCTACGCTTTGATCGTCCCCTGGAAGACCAGTAGTAATTTCCGACGCACACCTGGTGGCATTCTGTAGTCTGTGGACTATCAGAGTAATGATGAAACACAGAAATAGCATCGGGATTGAATACAACAGTCACCATGCGCACTTTCCTATATGGGAGTAATGTCTCAGACAGTCTACGACTTGATCGTTCTCTGAAAGATCAGTAGTAGTCTCCGATGCACACCTGGTGGCATTCTGTAATCTGTGGACTAACAGAGTGTTGATGACACACAGAAATTGCATCGGGATTGAATGCAATAGTCAATATTCGCACTTTCCTCCATATGAGTAATGTCTCAATCAGTCTACGCTTTGATCGTCCCCTGGAAGACCAGTAGTAATTTCCGACGCACACATGGTGGCATTCTCTAACCTGTGGACTATCAGAGTAATGATGAAACACAGAAATAGCATCGGGATTGAATGCAACAGTCACCATGCGCACTTTCCTCCATGGGAGTAATGTCTCAGACAGTCAACGATTTGATCATTCTCTGAAAGACCAGTAGTAGTTTCCGATGCACATCTCATGGCATTCTGTAATCTATGGACTATCAGAGTGTTGATGAAACACAGAAATTCCATCGGGATTGAATACAACAGACATCATGCGCACTTTCCTCCATGGGAGTAATGTCTCAAACAGTCTACGCTTTGATCGTTCCCTGGAAGACCAGTAGTAGTCTCCGATGCACACTTGGTGGCATTCTGTAATCTGTGGACTAACAGAGTGTTGATGAAACACAGAAATGTCATCGGGATTGAATACAACAGTCAATATTCGCACTTTCCTCAATGGGAGTAATGCCTCAAACAGTCTACGCTTTGATCGTCCCCTGGAAGACCAGTAGTAATTTCCGACGCACACCTGGTGGCATTCTGTAATCTGTGGACTATCAGAGCGTTGATGAAACACAGAAATAGCATCGGGATTCAATACAACAGTCACCATGCGCACTTTCCTCCATGGGAGTAATGTCTCAAACGGTCTACGCTTTGATCGTTCCCTGGAAGACCAGTAGTAGTCTCCGATGCACACCTGGTGACATTCTGTAATCTGTGGACTAACAGAGTGTTGATGAAACACAGAAATTGCATCGGGATTGAATACAACAGTCAATATTCGCACTTTCCCCAATGGGAGTAATGCCTCAAACAGTCTACGCTTTGATCGTCCCCTGGAAGACCAGTAGTAATTTCCGACGCACACCTGGTGGCATTCTGTAATCTGTGGAATATCAGAGTAATGATGAAACACAGAAATAGCATCGGGATTGAATACAACAGTCACCATGCGCACTTTCTTCCATGGGAGTAATGTCTCAAATAGTCTACGCTTTGATCGTTCCCTGGAAGACCAGTAGTAGTCTCCGATACACATCTGGTGGCGTTCTGTAATCTGTGGACTACCAGAGTGTTGATGAAACACAGAAATTGCAACGGGATTGAATACAACAGTGAATACTCGCACTTTCCTCCATTTGAGTAATATCTCAAAGCGTCTACGCTTTGATCGTTCCCTGGAAGACCAGTAATAATTTCCGATGCACATCTGGTGGCATACTGTGATCTGTGGACTATCAGAGTGTTGGTGAAACACAGAAATAGCATCGGGATTGAATACAACAGTCACCATGCGCACTTACCTCCATGGGAGTATGTCTCAAACAGTCTACGCTTTGATCGTTCCCTGGAAGACCAGTAGTAGTTTCCGATGCAGATCTGGTGGCATTCTGTAATCTGTGGACTATCAGAGTGTTGATGAAACACAGAAATTGCGTCGGGATTGAATACAACAGTCACCATGCGCACTTTCCTCCATGGGAGTAATGTCTCAAACAGTCTACGCTTTGATCGTTCCCTGGAAGACCAGTAGTAGTTTCCGATGCACATCTGGTGGCATTCTGTAATCTGTGGACTGTGAGAGTGTTGATGAAACACAGATATTGCATCGGGTTTGAATACAACAGTCACCATGCACACTTTCCTCCACGGGAGTGATATCTCAACAGTCTACGCTTTGATCCTTCCCTGGAATACCACTAGTAATTTTTTCGATGCACATCTGGTGGCATTCTGTAATCTGTGTACTATCAGAGTGTTGATGAAACACAGAAATAGCATCGGGATTGAATACAACAGTTACCATGCGCACTTTCCTCCATGGGAGTAGTGTCTCAAACAGTCTACGCTTTGATCGTTCCCTGGAAGACCAGTAGTAGTCTCCGATGCACACTTGGTGGCATTCTGTAATCTGTGGACTAACAGAGTGTTGATGAAACACAGAAATGTCATCGGGATTGAATACAACAGTCAATATTCGCACTTTCCTCCATAGAAGTAATGTCTCAAACAGTCTACGCTTTGATTGTCCCCTGGAAGACCAGTAGTAATTTCCGACGCACACCTGGTGGCATTCTGTAATCTGAGGACTATCAGAGCGTTGATGAAACACAGAAATAGCATCGGGATTCAATACAACAGTCACCATGCGCACTTTCTTCCATGGGAGTAATGTCTCAAATAGTCTACGCTTTGATCGTTCCCTGGAAGACCAGTAGTAGTCTCCGATACACATCTGGTGGCGTTCTGTAATCTGTGGACTACCAGAGTGTTAATGAAACACAGAAATTGCAACGGGATTGAATACAACAGTGAATACTCGCACTTTCCTCCATTTGAGTAATATCTCAAAGCGTCTACGCCTTGATCGTTCCCTGGAAGACCAGTAATAATTTCTGATGCACATCTGGTGGCATACTGTAATCTGTGGACTATCAGAGTGTTGGTGAAACACAGAAATAGCATCGGGATTGAATACAACAGTCACCATGCGCATTTACCCCCATGGGAGTATGTCTCAGACAGTCTACGCTTTGATCGTTCCCTGGAAGACCAGTAGTAGTTTCCGATGCACATCTGGTGGCATTCTGTAATCTGTGGACTATCAGAGTGTTGATGAAACACAGAAATTGCATCGGGATTGAATACAACAGTCACCATGCGCACTTTCCTCCATGGGAGTAATGTCTCAAACAGTCTACGCTTTGATCGTTCCCTGGAAGACCAGTAGTAGTTTCCGATGCACATCTGGTGGCATTCTGTAATCTGTGGACTGTGAGAGTGTTGATGAAACACAGAAATTGCATCGGGTTTGAATACAACAGTCACCATGCACACTTTCCTCCACGGGAGTGATATCTCAACAGTCTACGCTTTGATCCTTCCCTGGAATACCACTAGTAATTTTTTCGATGCACATCTGGTGGCATTCTGTAATCTGTGTACTATCAGAGTGTTGATGAAACACAGATATAGCATCGGGATTGAATACAACAGTTACCATGCGCACTTTCCTCCATGGGAGTAATGTCTCAAACAGTCTACGCTTTGATCGTTCCCTGGAAGACCAGTAGTAGTCTCCGATGCACACTTGGTGGCATTCTGTAATCTGTGGACTAACAGAGTGTTGATGAAACACAGAAATGTCATCGGGATTGAATACAACAGTCAATATTCGCACTTTCCTCCATAGAAGTAATGTCTCAAACAGTCTACGCTTTGATCGTCCCCTGGAAGACCAGTAGTAGTTTCCGATGCACATCTGGTGGCATTCTGTAATATGTGGACTATCAGAGCGTTGATGAAACACAGAAATAGCATCGGGATTCAATACAACAGTCACCATGCGCACTTTCCTCCATGGGAGTAATGTCTCAAACAGTCTACGCTTTGATCGTTCCCTGGAAGACCAGTAGTAGTCTCCGATGCACACCTGGTGGCATTCTGTAATCTGTGGACTAACAGAGTGTTGATGAAACACAGAAATTGCATCGGGATTGAATACAACAGTCAATATTCGCACTTTCCTCAATGAGAGTAATGCCTCAAACAGTCTACGATTTGATCGTCCCCTGCAAAACCAGTAGTAATTTCCGACGCACACCTGGTGGCATTCTGTAATCTGTGGAATATCAGAGTAATGATGAAACACAGAAATAGCATCGGGATTGAATACAACAGTCACCATGCGCACTTTCTTCCATGGGAGTAATGTCTCAAATAGTCTACGCTTTGATCGTTCCCTGGAAGACCAGTAGTAGTCTCCGATACACATCTGGTGGCGTTCTGTAATCTGTGGACTACCAGAGTGTTGATGAAACACAGAAATTGCAAAGGGATTGAATACAACAGTGAATACTCGCACTTTCCTCCATTTGAGTAATATCTCAAAGCGTCTACGCTTTGATCGTTCCCTGGAAGACCAGTAATAATTTCCGATGCACATCTGGTGGCATACTGTAATCTGTGGACTATCAGAGTGTTGGTGAAACACAGAAATAGCATCGGGATTGAATACAACAGTCACCATGCGCACTTACCCCCATGGGAGTATGTCTCAAACAGTCTACGCTTTGATCGTTCCCTGGAAGACCAGTAGTAGTTTCCGATGCACATCTGGTGGCATTCTGTAATCTGTGGACTATCAGAGTGTTGATGAAACACAGAAATTGCATCGGGATTGAATACAACAGTCACCATGCGCACTTTCCTCCATGGGAGTAATGTCTCAAACAGTCTACGCTTTGATCGTTCCCTGGAAGACCAGTAGTAGTTTCCGATGCACATCTGGTGGCATTCTGTAATCTGTGGACTGTGAGAGTGTTGATGAAACACAGAAATTGCATCGGGTTTGAATACAACAGTCACCATGCACACTTTCCTCCACGGGAGTGATATCTCAACAGTCTACGCTTTGATCCTTCCCTGGAATACCACTAGTAATTTTTTCGATGCACATCTGGTGGCATTCTGTAATCTGTGTACTATCAGAGTGTTGATGAAACACAGAAATAGCATCGGGATTGAATACAACAGTTACCATGCGCACTTTCCTCCATGGGAGTAATGTCTCAAACAGTCTACGCTTTGATCATTCCCTGGAAGACCAGTAGTAGTCTCCGATGCACACTTGGTGGCATTCTGTAATCTGTGGACTAACAGAGTGTTGATGAAACACAGAAATGTCATCGGGATTGAATACAACAGTCAATATTCGCACTTTCCTCCATAGAAGTAATGTCTCAAACAGTCTACGCTTTGATCGTCCCCTGGAAGACCAGTAGTAGTTTCCGATGCACATCTGGTGGCATTCTGTAATATGTGGACTATCAGAGCGTTGATGAAACACAGAAATAGCATCGGGATTCAATACAACAGTCACCATGCGCACTTGACTCCATGGGAGTAATGTCTCAAACAGTCTACGCTTTGATCGTTCCCTGCAAGACCAGTAGTAGTCTCCGATGCACACCTGGTGGCATTCTGTAATCTGTGGACTAACAGAGTGTTGATGAAACACAGAAATTGCATCGGGATTGAATACAACAGTCAATATTCGCACTTTCCTCAATGGGAGTAATGCCTCAAACAGTCTACGCTTTGATCGTCCCCTGGAAGACCAGTAGTAATTTCCGACGCACACCTGGTGGCATTCTGTAATCTGTGGAATATCAGAGTAATGATGAAACACAGAAATAGCATCGGGATTGAATACAACAGTCACCATGCGCACTTTCTTCCATGGGAGTAATGTCTCAAATAGTCTACGCTTTGATCGTTCCCTGGAAGACCAGTAGTAGTCTCCGATACACATCTGGTGGCGTTCTGTAATCTGTGGACTACCAGAGTGTTGATGAAACACAGATATAGCATCGGGATTGAATACAACAGTTACCATGCGCACTTTCCTCCATGGGAGTAATGTCTCAAACAGTCTACGCTTTGATCGTTCCCTGGAAGACCAGTAGTAGTCTCCGATGAACACTTGGTGGCATTCTGTAATCTGTGGACTAACAGAGTGTTGATGAAACACAGAAATGTCATCGGGATTGAATACAACAGTCAATATTCGCACTTTCCTCCATAGAAGTAATGTCTCAAACAGTCTACGCTTTGATCGTCCCCTGGAAGACCAGTAGTAGTTTCCGATGCACATCTGGTGGCATTCTGTAATCTGTGGACTATCAGAGTGTTGATGAAACACAGAAATTGCATCGGGATTGAATACAACAGTCACCATGCGCACTTTCCTCCATGGGAGTAATGTCTCAAACAGTCTACGCTTTGATCGTTCCCTGGAAGACCAGTAGTAGTTTCCGATGCACATCTGGTGGCATTCTGAAATCTGTGGACTGTGAGAGTGTTGATGAAACACAGAAATTGCATCGGGTTTGAATACAACAGTCACCATGCACACTTTCCTCCACGGGAGTGATATCTCAACAGTCTACGCTTTGATCCTTCCCTGGAATACCACTAGTAATTTTTTCGATGCACATCTGGTGGCATTCTGTAATCTGTGTACTATCAGAGTGTTGATGAAACACAGAAATAGCATCGGGATTGAATACAACAGTTACCATGCGCACTTTCCTCCATGGGAGTAACGTCTCAAACAGTCTACGCTTTGATCGTTCCCTGGAAGACCAGTAGTAGTCTCCGATGCACACTTGGTGGCATTCTGTAATCTGTGGACTAACAGAGTGTTGATGAAACACAGAAATGTCATCGGGATTGAATACAACAGTCAATATTCGCACTTTCCTCCATAGAAGTAATGTCTCAAACAGTCTACGCTTTGATCGTCCCCTGGAAGACCAGTAGTAGTTTCCGATGCACATCTGGTGGCATTCTGTAATATGTGGACTATCAGAGCGTTGATGAAACACAGAAATAGCATCGGGATTCAATACAACAGTCACCATGCGCACTTGACTCCATGGGAGTAATGTCTCAAACAGTCTACGCTTTGATCGTTCCCTGGAAGACCAGTAGTAGTCTCCGATGCACACCTGGTGGCATTCTGTAATCTGTGGACTAACAGAGTGTTGATGAAACACAGAAATTGCATCGGGATTGAATACAACAGTCAGTATTCGCACTTTCCTCAATGGGAGTAATGCCTCAAACAGTCTACGCTTTGATTGTCCCCTGGAAGACCAGTAGTAATTTCCGACGCACACCTGGTGGCATTCTGTAATCTGTGGAATATCAGAGTAATGATGAAACACAGAAATAGCATCGGGATTGAATACAACAGTCACCATGCGCACTTTCTTCCATGGGAGTAATGTCTCAAATAGTCTACGCTTTGATCGTTCCCTGGAAGACCAGTAGTAGTCTCCGATACACATCTGGTGGCGTTCTGTAATCTGTGGACTACCAGAGTGTTGATGAAACACAGAAATTGCAACGGGATTGAATACAACAGTGAATACTCGCACTTTCCTCCATTTGAGTAATATCTCAAAGCGTCTTCGCTTTGATCGTTCCCTGGAAGACCAGTAATAATTTCCGATGCACATCTGGTGGCATACTGTAATCTGTGGACTATCAGAGTGTTGGTGAAACACAGAAATAGCATCGGGATTGAATACAACAGTCACCATGCGCACTTTCCTCCATAGAAGTAATGTCTCAAACAGTCTACGCTTTGATCGTCCCCTGGAAGACCAGTAGTAGTTTCCGATGCACATCTGGTGGCATTCTGTAATATGTGGACTATCAGAGCGTTGATGAAACACAGAAATAGCATCGGGATTCAATACAACAGTCACCATGCGCACTTGACTCCATGGGAGTAATGTCTCAAACAGTCTACGCTTTGATCGTTCCCTGGAAGACCAGTAGTAGTCTCCGATGCACACCTGGTGGCATTCTGTAATCTGTGGACTATCAGAGTGTTGATGAAACACAGAAATTGCATCGGGATTGAATACAACAGTCACCATGCGCACTTTCCTCCATGGGAGTAATGTCTCAAACAGTCTACGCTTTGATCGTTCCCTGGAAGACCAGTAGTAGTTTCCGATGCACATCTGGTGTCATTCTGAAATCTGTGGACTGTGAGAGTGTTGATGAAACACAGAAATTGCATCGGGTTTGAATACAACAGTCACCATGCACACTTTCCTCCACGGGAGTGATATCTCAACAGTCTACGCTTTGATCCTTCCCTGGAATACCACTAGTAATTTTTTCGATGCACATCTGGTGGCATTCTGTAATCTGTGTACTATCAGAGTGTTGATGAAACACAGAAATAGCATCGGGATTGAATACAACAGTTACCATGCGCACTTTCCTCCATGGGAGTAATGTCTCAAACAGTCTACGCTTTGATCGTTCCCTGGAAGACCAGTAGTAGTCTCCGATGCACACTTGGTGGCATTCTGTAATCTGTGGACTAACAGAGTGTTGATGAAACACAGAAATGTCATCGGGATTGAATACAACAGTCAATATTCGCACTTTCCTCCATAGAAGTAATGTCTCAAACAGTCTACGCATTGATCGTCCCCTGGAAGACCAGTAGTAGTTTCCGATGCACATCTGGTGGCATTCTGTAATCTGTGGAATATCAGAGTAATGATGAAACACAGAAATAGCATCGGGATTGAATACAACAGTCACCATGCGCACTTTCTTCCATGGGAGTAATGTCTCAAATAGTCTACGCTTTGATCGTTCCCTGGAAGACCAGTAGTAGTCTCCGATTCACATCTGGTGGCGTTCTGTAATCTGTGGACTACCAGAGTGTTGATGAAACACAGAAATTGCAACGGGATTGAATACAACAGTGAATACTCGCACTTTCCTCCATTTGAGTAATATCTCAAAGCGTCTACGCTTTGATCGTTCCCTGGAAGACCAGTAATAATTTCCGATGCACATCTGGTGGCATACTGTAATCTGTGGACTATCAGAGTGTTGGTGAAACACGAAAATAGCATCGGGATTGAATACAACAGTCACCATGCGCACTTACCTCCATGTGAGTATGTCTCAAACAGTCTACGCTTTGATCGTTCCCTGGAAGACCAGTAGTAGTTTCCGATGCACATCTGGTGGCATTCTGTAATCTGTGGACTATCAGAGTGTTGATGAAACACAGAAATTGCATCGGGATTGAATACAACAGTCACCATGCGCACTTTCCTCCATGGGAGTAATGTCTCAAACAGTCTACGCTTTGATCGTTCCCTGGAAGACCAGTAGTAGTTTCCGATGCACATCTGGTGGCATTCTGTAATCTGTGGACTGTGAGAGTGTTGATGAAACACAGAAATTGCATCGGGTTTGAATACAACAGTCACCATGCACACTTTCCTCCACGGGAGTGATATCTCAACAGTCTACGCTTTGATCCTTCCCTGGAATACCACTAGTAATTTTTTCGATGCACATCTGGTGGCATTCTGTAATCTGTGTAATATCAGAGTGTTGATGAAACACAGAAATAGCATCGGGATTGAATACAACAGTTACCATGCGCACTTTCCTCCATGGGAGTAATGTCTCAAACAGTCTACGCTTTGATCGTTCCCTGGAAGACCAGTAGTAGTCTCCGATGCACACTTGGTGGCATTCTGTAATCTGTGGACTAACAGAGTGTTGATGAAACACAGAAATGTCATCGGGATTGAATACAACAGTCAATATTCGCACTTTCCTCCATAGAAGTAATGTCTCAAACAGTCTACGCTTTGATCGTCCCCTGGAAGACCAGTAGTAGTTTCCGATGCACATCTGGTGGCATTCTGTAATCTGTGTACTATCAGAGTGTTGATGAAACACAGAAATAGCATCGGGATTGAATACAACAGTTACCATGCGCACTTTCCTCCATGGGAGTAATGTCTCAAACAGTCTACGCTTTGATCGTCCCCTGGAAGACCAGTAGTAGTTTCCGATGCACATCTGGTGGCATTCTGTAATCTGTGGACTATCAGAGCGTTGATGAAACACAGAAATAGCTTCGGGATTCAATACAACAGTCACCATGCGCACTTTCCTCCATGGGAGTAATGTCTCAAACAGTCTACGCTTTGATCGTTCCCTGGAAGACCAGTAGTAGTCTCCGATGCACACCTGGTGGCATTCTGTAATCTGTGGACTAACAGAGTGTTGATGAAACACAGAAATTGCATCGGGATTGAATACAACAGTCAATATTCGCACTTTCCTCAATGGGAGTAATGCCTCAAACAGTCTACGCTTTGATCGTCCCCTGGAAGACCAGTAGTAATTTCCGACGCACACCTGGTGGCATTCTGTAATCTGTGGACTATCAGAGTAATGATGAAACACAGAAATAGCATCGGGATTGAATACAACAGTCACCATGCGCACTTTCCTATATGGGAGTAATGTCTCAGACAGTCTACGATTTGATCGTTTTCTGAAAGACCAGTAGTAGTTTCCGATGCACATCTGATGGCATGCTGTAATCTGTGGACTATCAGAGTGTTGATGAAACACAGAAATTGCATCGCGATTCAATACAACAGTCACCATCCGCGCTTTTCTCCCTCGGAGTAATATCTGAAACAGTCTACGCTTTGATCGTTCCCTGGAAGACCAGTAGTAATTTCCGATGCACATCTGGTGGCATACTGTAATCTGTGGACAATCAGAGTGTTGGTGAAACACAGAAATAGCATCGGGATTGAATACAACAGTCACCATGCGCACTTACCTCCATGGGAGTAATGTCTCAAATAGTCTACGCTTTGATCGTTCCCTGGAAGACCAGTAGTAGTCTCCGATACACATCTGGTGGCGTTCTGTAATCTGTGGACTACCAGAGTGTTGATGAAACACAGAAATTGCAACGGGATTGAATACAACAGTGAATACTCGCAGTTTCCTCCATTTGAGTAATATCTCAAAGCGTCTACGCTTTGATCGATCCCTGGAAGACCAGTAGTAATTTCCGATGCACATCTGGTGGCATACTGTAATCTGTGGACTATCAGAGTGTTGGTGAAACACAGAAATAGCATCGGGATTGAATACAACAGTCACCATGCGCACCTACCTCCATGGGAGTATGTCTCAAACAATCTACGCTTTGATCGTTCCCTGGAAGACCAGTAGTAGTTTCCGATGCACATCTGGTGGCATTCTGTAATCTGTGGACTATCAGAGTGTTGATGAAACACAGAAATTGCATCGGGATTGAATACAACAGTCACCATGCGCACTTTCCTCCATGGGAGTAATGTCTCAAACAGTCTACGCTTTGATCCTTCCCTGGAATACCACTAGTAATTTTTTCGATGCACATCCGGTGGCATTCTGTAATCTGTGTACTATCAGAGTGTTGATGAAACACAGAAATAGCATCGGGATTGAATACAACAGTTACCATGCGCACTTTCCTCCATGGGAGTAATGTCTCAAACAGTCTACGCTTTGATCGTTCCCTGGAAGACCAGTAGTAGTCTCCGATGCACACTTGGTGGCATTCTGTAATCTGTGGACAAACAGAGTGTTGATGAAACACAGAAATGTCATCGGGATTGAATACAACAGTCAATATTCGCACTTTCCTCCATAGAAGTAATGTCTCAAACAGTCTACGCTTTGATCGTTCCCTGGAAGACCAGTAGTAGTTTCCGATGCACATCTGGTGGCATTCTGTAATCTGTGTACTATCAGAGTGTTGATGAAACACAGAAATAGCATCGGGATTGAATACAACAGTTACCATGCGCACTTTCCTCCATGGGAGTAATGTCTCAAACAGTCTACGCTTTGATCGTTCCCTGGAAGACCAGTAGTAGTCTCCGATGCACACTTGGTGGCATTCTGTAATCTGTGGACTAACAGAGTGTTGATGAAACACAGAAATGTCATCGGGATTGAATACAACAGTCAATATTCGCACTTTCCTCCATAGAAGTAATGTCTCAAACAGTCTACGCTTTGATCGTCCCCTGGAAGACCAGTAGTAGTTTCCGATGCACATCTGGTGGCATTCTGTAATCTGTGGACTATCAGAGCGTTGATGAAACACAGAAATAGCATCGGGATTCAATACAACAGTCACCATGCGCACTTTCCTCCATGGGAGTAATGTCTCAAACAGTCTATGCTTTGATCGTTCCCTGGAAGACCAGTAGTAGTCTCCGATGCACACCTGGTGGCATTCTGTAATCTGTGGACTAACAGAGTGTTGATGAAACACAGAAATTGCATCGGGATTGAATACAACAGTCAATATTCGCACTTTCCTCAATGGGAGTAATGCCTCAAACAGTCTACGCTTTGATCGTCCCCTGGAAGACCAGTAGTAATTTCCGACGCACACCTGGTGGCATTCTGTAATCTGTGGAATATCAGAGTAATGATGAAACACAGAAATAGCATCGGGATTGAATACAACAGTCGCCATGCGCACTTTCTTCCATGGGAGTAATGTCTCAAATAGTCTACGCTTTGATCGTTCCCTGGAAGACCAGTAGTAGTCTCCGATACACATCTGGTGGCGTTCTGTAATCTGTGGACTACCAGAGTGTTGATGACACACAGAAATTGCAACGGGATTGAATACAACAGTGAATACTCGCACTTTCCTCCATTTGAGTAATATCTCAAAGCGTCTACGCTTTGATCGTTCCCTGGAAGACCAGTAATAATTTCCGATGCACATCTGGTGGCATACTGTAATCTGTGGACTATCAGAGTGTTGGTGAAACACAGAAATAGCATCGGGATGGAATACAACGGTCACCATGCTCACTTACCTCCATGGGAGTATGTCTCATACAGTCTACGCTTTGATCGTTCCCTGGAAGACCAGTAGTAGTTTCCGATGCACATCTGGTGGCATTCTGTAATCTGTGGACTATCAGAGTGTTGATGAAACACAGAAATTGCATCGGGATTGAATACAACAGTCACCATGCGCACTTTCCTCCATGGGAGTAATGTCTCAAACAGTCTACGCTTTGATCGTTCCCTGGAAGACCAGTAGTAGTTTCCGATGCACATCTGGTGGCATTCTGTAATCTGTGGACTGTGAGAGTGTTGATGAAACACAGAAATTGCATCGGGTTTGAATACAACAGTCACCATGCACACTTTCCTCCATGGGAGTGATATCTCAACAGTCTACGCTTTGATCCTTCCCTGGAATACCACTAGTAATTTTTTCGATGCACATCCGGTGGCATTCTGTAATCTGTGTACTATCAGAATGTTGATGAAACACAGAAATAGCATCGGGATTGAATACAACAGTTACCATGCGCACTTTCCTCCATGGGAGTAATGTCTCAAACAGTCTACGCTTTGATCGTTCCCTGGAAGACCAGTAGTAGTCTCCGATGCACACTTGGTGGCATTCTGTAATCTGTGGACTAACAGAGTGTTGATGAAACACAGAAATGTCATCGGGATTGAATACAACAGTCAATATTCGCACTTTCCTCCATAGAAGTAATGTCTCAAACAGTCTACGCTTTGATCGTCCCCTGGAAGACCAGTAGTAGTTTCCGATGCACATCTGGTGGCATTCTGTAATCTGTGGACTATCAGAGCGTTGATGAAGCACAGAAATAGCATCGGGATTCAATACAACAGTCACCATGCGCACTTTCCTCCATGGGAGTAATGTCTCAAACAGTCTACGCTTTGATCGTTCCCTGGAAGACCAGTAGTAGTCTCCGATGCACACCTGGTGGCATTCTGTAATCTGTGGACTAACAGAGTGTTGATGAAACACAGAAATTGCATCGGGATTGAATACAACAGTCAATATTCGCACTTTCCTCAATGGGAGTAATGCCTCAAACAGTCTACGCTTTGATCGTCCCCTGGAAGACCAGTAGTAATTTCCGACGCACACCTGGTGGCATTCTGTAATCTGTGGACTATCAGAGTAATGATGAAACACAGAAATAGCATCGGGATTGAATACAACAGTCACCATGTGCACTTTCCTATATGGGAGTAATGTCTCAGACAGTCTACGATTTGATCGTTCTCTGAAAGACCAGTAGTAGTTTCCGATGCATATCTGATGGCATTCTGTAATCTGTGGACTATCAGAGTGTTGATGAAACACAGAAATTCCATCGGGATTGAATACAACAGTCACCATGCGCACTTTCCTCCATGGGAGTAATGTCTCAAACAGTCTACGATTGGATCGCTCATTGGTTGACCAGTAGTAGTTTCCGATGCACATCTGGAGGCATTCTGTAATCTGCGGACTATCAGATTGTTGATGAAACACAGAAATTGCATCGGGATTGAATACAACAGTCACCATGCGCACTTTCTTCCATGGGAGTAATGTCTCAAACAGTCTACGCTTTGATCGTTCCCTGGAATACCAGTAGTAATTTCCGATTCACATCTGGAGGCATTTTGTAATATGTGGACTATCAGAGTGTTGATGAAACACAGAAATTGCATCGCGATTCAATACAACAGTCACCATCCGCGCTTTTCTCCCTCGGAGTAATATCTGAAACAGTCTACGCTTTGATCGTTCCCTGGAATACCAGTAGTAATTTCCGATTCACATCTGGAGGCATTTTGTAATCTGTGGACTATCAGAGCGTTGATGAAACACAGAAATAGCATCGGGATTCAATACAACAGTCACCATGCGCACTTTCCTCCATGGGAGTAATGTCTCAAACAGTCTACGCTTTGATCGTCCCCTGGAAGACCAGTAGTAGTTTCCGATGCACATCTGGTGGCATTCTGTAATCTGTGGACTATCAGAGCGTTGATGAAACACAGGAATAGCTTCGGGATTCAATACAACAGTCACCATGCGCACTTTCCTATATGGGAGTAATGTCTCAGACAGTCTACGATTTGATCGTTCTCTGAAAGACCAGTAGTAGTTTCCGATGCACATCTGATGGCATTCTGTAATCTGTGGACTATCAGAGTGTTGATGAAACACAGAAATTCCATCGGGATTGAATACAACAGTCACCATGCGCACTTTCCTCCATGGGAGTAATGTGTGATACAGTCTACGCTTGGATCGTTTCCAGGAAGACCAGTAGTAGTTTCCGATGCCTATCTGGTGGCATTCTGTAATCTGTGGACTATCTGAGTGTTGATGAAACACAGAAATTGCATCGGGATTGAATACAACAGTCTCCATGCGCACTTTCTTCCATGGGAGTAATGTCTCAAACAGTCTACGCTTTGATCGTTCCCTGGAAGACCAGTAGTAATTTCCGATTCACATCTGGAGGCATTTTGTAATATGTGGACTATCAGAGTGTTGATGAAACACAGAAATTGCATCGCGATTCAATACAACAGTCACCATCCGCGCTTTTCTCCCTCGGAGTAATATCTGAAACAGTCTACGCTTTGATCGTTCCCTGGAAGACCAGTAGTAGTTTCCGATGCACATCTATAGGCATTCTGTAATCTGTGGACCTTTAAAGTGTTGATGAAACACAGAAATTGCATCGGGAGTGAATACATCAGTCACAATCCGCCAGTTCCTACATGGGAGTAATGTGTGATACAGTCTACGCTTGGATCGTTTCCAGGAAGACCAGTAGTAGTTTCCGATGCCTATCTGGTGGCATTCTGTAATCTGTGGACTATCAGAGCGTTGATGAAACACAGAAATAGCATCGGGAATCAATACAACAGTCACCATGCGCACTTTCCTCCATGGGAGTAATGTCTCAAACAGTCTACGCTTTGATCGTTCCCTGGAAGACGAGTAGTAGTCTCCGATGCACACCTGGTGGCATTCTGTAATCTGTGGACTAACAGAGTGTTGATGAAACACAGAAATTGCATCGGGATTGAATGCAATAGTCAATATTCGCACTTTCCTCCATGGGAGTAATGTCTCAAACAGTCTACGCTTTGATCGTCCCCTGGAAGACCAGTAGTAATTTCCGACGCACACTTGGTGGCATTCTGTAACCTGTGGACTATCAGAGTAATGATGAAACACAGAAATAGCATCGGGATTGAATGCAACAGTCACCATGCGCACTTTCCTCCATGGGAGTAATGTCTCAGACAGTCTACGATTTGATCGTTCTCTGAAAGACCAGTAGTAGTTTCCGATGCACATCTGGTGGCATTCTGTAATCTGTGGACTATCAGGGCGTTGATGAAACACAGAAATAGCATCGGGAATCAATACAACAGTCACCATGCGCACTTTCCTCCATGGGAGTAATGTCTCAAACAGTCTACGCTTTGATCGTTCCCTGGAAGACGAGTAGTAGTCTCCGATGCACACCTGGTGGCATTCTGTAATCTGTGGACTAACAGAGTGTTGATGAAACACAGAAATTGCATCGGGATTGAAGCAATAGTCAATATTCGCACTTTCCTCCATGGGAGTAATGTCTCAAACAGTCTACGCTTTGATCGTCCCCTGGAAGACCAGTAGTAATTTCCGACGCAAACCTGGTGGCATTCTGTAACCTGTGGACTATCAGAGTAATGATGAAACACAGAAATAGCATCGGGATTGAATGCAACAGTCACCATGCGCACTGTCCTCCATGGGAGTAATGTCTCAGACAGTCTACGCTTGGATCGTTCCCTGGAAGACCAGTATTAGTTCCTGATGCACATCTGGTGGCATTCTGTAGTCTGTGGACTATCAGAGTGTTGATGAAACACAGAAATTCCATTGGGATTGAATACAACAGTCACCATGCGCATTTTCCTCCATGGGAGTAATGTCTCAAACAGTCTACGCTTTGATCGTTCCCTGGAATACCAGTAGTAATTTCCGATGCACATCTGGAGGCATTCTGTAATATGTGGACTATCAGAGTGTTGATGAAACACAGAAATTGCATCGGGATTGAATACAACAGTCACCATGCGCACTTTCCTCCATGGGAGTAACGTCTCAAACAGTCTACGCTTTGATCGATCCCAGGAAGACCAGTAGTAGTTTCTGATGCACATCTGGTGGCATTCTGTAATCTGTGGACTATCAGAGTGTTGATGAAACACAGAAATTCCATTGGGATTGAATACAACAGTCACCATGCGCACTTTCCTCCATGGGAGTAATGTTTCAAACAGTCTACGCGTTGATCGTTCCCTGGAAGACCAGTAGTGGTTACCGATGCAAATCTGGTGGCATTCTGTAATCTGTGGACTATCAGAGTGTTGATGAAACACAGAAAATGCATCGGGATTAAATACAACAGTCACAATGTGCACTTTTCTCCACGTGAGTGATATCTCAAACTTTCTACGCTTTGATCGTTCCCAGGAATACCAGTAGTAGATTCCGATGCACATCTGGTGGCATTCTGTAATCTGTGGACTACCAGAGTGTTGATGAAACACAGAAATGGCAACGGGATTGAATACAACAGTGAATACTCGCACTTTCCTTCATTTGAGTAATGTCTCAAAGCGTCTACTCTTTGATCGTTCCCTGGAAGACCAGTAGTACTTTCCGATGCACAACTGGTGGCATACTGTAATCTGTGGAATATCAGAGTGTTGGTGAAACACAGAAATAGCATCGGGATTGAATACAACATTCACCATGCGCACTTACCTCCATGGGAGTAATGTCTCAAACAGTCTACGCTTTGATCGTTCCCTGGAAGACCAGTAGTAGTTTCCGATGCACATCTGGTGGCATTCTGCAATCTGTGGCCTAACAGAGTGTTGATGAAACACAGAAATTGCATCGGGATTGAATACAACAGTCAATATTCGCACATTCCTCCATGGGAGTAATGTCTCAAAGGGTCTACGCTTTGATCGATCCCTGGAAGACCAGTAGTAATTTCCGATGCACATTTGGTGGCATTCAATAATCTGTGGACTATCAGAGTGTTGATGAAACACAGAAAATGCATCGGGATTAAATACAACAGTCACAATGTGCACTTTTCTCCACGTGAGTGATATCTCAAACTGTCTACGCTTTGATCGTTCCCTGGAATACCAGTAGTAGATTCCGATGCACATCTGGTGGCATTCTGTAATCTGTGGACCATCAGAGTGTTGATGAAAATCAGAAATTGCATCGATATTGAATACAACAGTCACCATGAGTACTTTCCTCCATGGGAGTAATGTCTCAGACAGTCTACGTTTTGATTGTTCCCTGGAAGACCAGTAGTAGTTTTCGATGCACATCTGGAGGCATTCTGTAATCTGTGGACTATCAGAGTGTTGATGAAACACAGAAATTCCATCGGGATTGAATACAACAGTCACCATGCGCACTTTCCTCCATGGGAATAATTCTCAAACAGTCTACGCTTTGATCGATCCCTGGAAGACCAGTAGTAGTTTCTGATGCACATCTGGTGGCATTCTGTAATCTGTGGACTATCAGAGTGTTGATGAAACACAGAAATTCCATTGGGATTGAATACAACAGTCACCATGCGCACTTTCCTCCATGGGAGTAATGTCTCAAACAGTCAACGCTTTGATCGTTCCCTGGAATACCAGTAGTAATTTCCGATGCACATCTGGATTCATTCTGTAATATGTGGACTATCAGAGTGTTGATGAAACACAGAAATTGCATCGGGATTGAATACAACAGTCACCATGCGCACTTTTCTCCATGGGAGTATGTCTCAAACAGTCTACGCGTTGATCGTTCCCTGGAAGACCAGTAGTGGTTTCCGATGCAAATCTGGTGGCATTCTGTAATCTGTGGACTATCAGAGTGTTGATGAAACACAGAAATTGCATCGGGATTGAATGCAATAGTCAATATTCGCACTTTCCTCCATGGGAGTAATGTCTCAAACAGTCTACGTTTTCGTCGTCCCCTGGAAGACCAGTAGTAATTTCCGACGCATACCTGGTGGCATTCTGTAACCTGTGGACTATCAGAGTAATGATGAAACACAGAAATATCATCGGGATTGAAAGCAACAGTCACCATGCGCACTTTCCTCCATGGGAGTAATGTCTCAGACAGTCTACGATTTGATCGTTCTCTGAAAGACCAGTAGTAGTTTCCGATGCACATCTGTTGGCATTCTGTAATCTGCGGACAATCAGAGTGTTGATGAAAAACAGAAATTCCATCGGGATTGAATACAACAGTCACCATGCGCTCTTTCCTCCATGGGAATAATGTCTCAAACAGTTTACGATTGGATCGTTCATTGGTTGACCAGTAGTAGTTTCCGATGCACAACTGGAGGCATTCTGTAATCTGTGGACTATCAGAGTGTTGATGAAACATAGAAGTAGCATCGGGATTGAATACAACAGTCACCATGCGCACTTTCCTCCATGGGAATAATGTCTAAACAATCTACGATTGGATCGTTCATTGGTTGACCAGTAGTAGTTTCAGATGCACATCTGGAGGCATTCTGTAATCTGAGGACTATCAGAGTGTTGATGAAACACAGAAATTGCATCGCGATTGAATACAACAGTCACCATCCGCGCTCTTCTCCATCGGAGTAATATCTGAAACAGTCTACGCTTTGATCGTTCCCTGGAATACCAGTAGCAGCTTCCGATGCACATCTGGAGGCATTCTGTAATCTGTGGACCTACAAAGTGTTGATGAAACACAGAAATTGCATCGGGATTGAATACAACAGTCACCATGCGCACTTTCCTGCAAGGGAGTAATGTCTCAAACAGTTTACGCTTTGATGGTTCTTGGAAGACCAGTAGTAGTTTCCGATGCACATCTGGAGGCATTCTGTAATCTGTGGACTATCTGAGTGTTGATGAAACGCAGAAATTGCATCGGGATTGAAAACAACAGTCACCATGCGCACTTTCATCCATGGGAGTAATGTCTCAAACAGTCTATGCTTAGATCGTTCCCTGGAAGACCAGCAGTAATTTCCGATGCACATCTTCAGTCATTCTGTAATCTGTGGACTATCAGAGTGTTGATGAAACTCAGAAATTGCATCGGGATTGAATACAACAGCTGCAATGCTCACTTTCCTCCATGGGAGAAATGTCTCAAACAGTCTACGCTTTGATCGTTCACTGGAATATCAGTAGTTGTTTCCGATGCACATCTGGAGGCATTCTGTAATCTGTGGACTATCAGAGCGTTGATGAAACACAGAAATAGCATCGGGAATCAATACAACAGTCACCATGCGCACTTTCCTCCATGGGAGTAATGTCTCAAACAGTCTACGCTTTGATCGTTCCCTGGAAGACGAGTAGTAGTCTCCGATGCACACCTGGTGGCATTCTGTAATCTGTGGACTAACAGAGTGTTGATGAAACACAGAAATTGCATCGGGATTGAATGCAATAGTCAATATTCGCACTTTCCTCCATGGGAGTAATGTCTGAAACAGTCTACGCTTTGATCGTCCCAGGAAGACCATTAGTAGTTTCCGGTGCACATCTGGAAGCATTCAGTAATCTGTGGACCTTCAAAATGTTGGTGAAACACAGAAATTGCATCGGAAGTGAATACAACAGTCACCATCCGCACTTTCCTCCATGGGAGTAATGTCTCAAACAGTCTACGATTGGATCGTTCATTGGTTGACCAGTAGTAGTTTCCGATGCACATCTGGAGGCATTCTGTAATCTGTGGACTATCAGAGTGTTGATGAAACACAGAAATTGCATCGGGATTGAATACAACATTCACCATGCTCACTTTCCCACTCGGGAGTGATATCTCAAACAGTCTACGCTTTGATCGTTCACTGGAATACCAGTACTAGTTTCCGATGCACATCTGGAGGCATTCTGTAATCTGTGCACTATCAGAGTGTTGATGAAACACTGAAATTGAATCGGGATTGAATACAACATTCACCATCCGCACATTCCTCCATGCGAGTAACGTCTGAAACAGTCTACGCTTTGATCGTTCCCTGGAAGACCAGTAGTAGTTTCCGATGCACATCTGGTGGCATTCTGTAATCTGTGGACTGTCAGAGTGTTGATTAAACACAGAAATTGCATCGGGTTTGAATACAACAGTCACCATGCGCACTTTCCTCCATGGGAGAAATGTCTAAAACAGTCTACGCTTTGATCGTTCCCTGGAAGACCAGTAGTAATTTCCGATGCACAGCTGGTGGCATTCTGTAATCTATGGACAATCAGAGTGTTGGTGAAACATAGAAATTGCATCGGGATGGAGTACAACAGTCACCATCCGCACTTTCCTCCATGGGAGTAATTCTCAAACAGTCTACGCTTTGATCGATCCCTGGAAGGCCAGTAGTAGTTTCCGATGCACATCTCGTGGCATTCTGTAACTGTGGACTATCAGAGTGTTGATGAAACACAGAAATTGCATCGGGATTGAATACAACAGTCACCAAGCGCACTTTCCTCCATGGGAGTAATGTCTCAAAGACGCGGACGCAACTTCTGATATTGTTTTTCTATGCAAACACGGACCAAATGGAAGAGTTCCAAGATAAAATTATTGTCTCAAAGAGTGTACGCTTTGATCGTTCCCTGGAAGACCAGTAGTAATTTCCGTTGCACATCTGGTGGCATTCTGTAATCTGTGGACTATCAGAGAGTTGGTGAAGCACAGAAATAGCATCGGGATTGAATACAACAGTCACCATGCGCACTTACCTCCATGTGACTAATGTCTCGAACAGTCTACGCTTTGATCGTTCCCTGGAAAGCCAGTAGTAGTTTCCGATGCACATCTGGAGGCATTCTGTAATCTGTGGACTATCCGAGTGTTGATGAAACACAGAAATTGCATCGGGATTGAATACAACAGTCACCATCCACACTTTCCTCCATGGGAGTAACGTCTGAAACAGTCTACGCTTTAATCGTTCCCTGGAATACCAGTAGTAGCTTCCGATGCACATCTGGAGGCATTCTGTAATCTGTGGACCTTCAAAGTGTTGATGAAACACAGAAATTGCATCGGGATTGAATACAACAGTCACCATCCGCACTTTCCTCCATGCGAGTAACGTCTGAAACAGTCTACGCTTTGATCGTTCCCTGGAAGACCAGTAGTAGTTTCCGATGCACATCTGGTGGCATTCTGTAATCAGTGGACTGTCAGAGTGTTGATTAAACACAGAAATTGCATCGGGTCTGAATACAACAGTCACCATGCGCACTTTCATCCATGGGAGTAATGTCTCAAATAGTCTATGCTTAGACCGTTCCCTGGAAGACCAGTAGTAATTTCCGATGCACATCTTCAGACATTCTGTAATCTGTGGACTGTGAGAGTGTTGATGAAACAAAGAAATTGCATCGGGTTCGAATGCAACAGTCACCATGCGCACTTTCCTCCACGGGAGTGGTATCACAAACAGTCTACGTTTTAGTCCTTCCCTGGAATACCACTAGTAGTTTCTGATGCACATCTGGTGGCATTCCGTAATCTTGGACTATCAGAGTGTTGATGAAACACAGATATAGCATGGGGATTGAATACAACAGTTACCATGCGCACTTTCCTCCATGGGAGTAATGTCTCAAACAGTCAACGCTTTGAACGTTCCCTGGAAGACCAGTAGTAGTCTCCGATGCACACCTGGTGGCATTCTGTAATCTGTGGACTAACAGACTTTTGATGAAACACAAAATTGCATCGGGATTGTATACAATAGTCAATATTCGCACTTTCCTCCATGGGAATAATGTCTCAAACAGTCTACGCTTTGATCGTCCCCTGGAAGACCAGTAGTAATTTCCGACGCACACGTGGTGGCATTCTGTAATCTGTGGACTATCAGAGTGTTGATGAAACACAGAAATAGCATCGGGATTGAATACAACAGTCACCATGCGCACTTTCCTCCATGGGAGTAATGTCTCAGACAGTCTACGATTTGATCGTTCTCTGAAAGACCAGTAGTAGTTTCCGATGCACATCTGATGGCATTCTGTAATCTGTGGACTATCAGAGTGTTGATGAAACACAGAAATTCCATCGGGATGGAATACAACAGTCACCATGCGCACTTTCCTCCATGGGAGTAATGTCTCAAACAGTCTACGATTGGATCGTTCATTGGTTGACCAGTAGTAGTTTCCGATGCACATCTGGAGTCATTCTGTAATCTGTGGACCATCAGAGTGTTGATGAAACACAGAAATTGCATCGGGATTGAATACAACAGTCACCATGCGCACTTTCCTCCACGGGAGTGATATCTCAAACAATCTACGCTTTGATCGTTCCCTGGAATACCAGTAGTAGTTTCCGATGCACATCTGGTGGCATTCTGTAATCTGTGGACTATCAGAGTGTTGATGAAACACAGAAATTCCATTGGGATTGAATACAACAGTCACCATGCTCACTTTTCTCCATGGGAGTATGTCTCAAACAGTCTACGCCTTGATCGTTCCCTGGAAGACCAGTAGTAGTTTCCGATGCACATCTGGTGGCATTCTGTAATCTGTGGACTATCAGAGCGTTGATGAAACACAGAAATAGCATCGGGAATCAATAGAACAGTCACCATGCGCACTTTCCTCCATGGGAGTAATATCTGAAACAGTCTACGCTTTGATCGTTCCCGGGAACACCAGTAGTAGTTTCCGATGCACATCTGGAGGCATTCTGTAATCTGTGGACCTTCAAAGTGTTGATGAAACACAGAAATTGCCACGGGTTTGAATACAACAGTCACCATGCGCACTTTCCTCCATGGGAGTAATGTCTAAAACAGTCTACGCTTTGATCTTTCCCTGGAAGACCAGTAGTAGTTTCCGATGCACATCTGGTGGCATTCTGTAATCTATGGACTTTTAGAGTGTTGATGAAACACAGAAATTGCATCGGGATTGAATACAACAGTCACCATGCGCACTTTCCTCCATGGGAGTAATGTCTCAAACAGTCTACGCTTTGATCGTTCCCTGGAAGACCAGTAGTAGTTTCCGATTCCCATCTGGAGGCATTCTGTAATCTGTGGACCCTCAAAGTGTTGATGAAACACAGAAATTGCATCGAGTTTGAATACAACAGTCACCATCCGCACTTTCCTCCATGGCAGTAAGTCTCAAACAGTCTACGCTTTGATCGTTCCCAGGAAGACTAGTAGTAGTTTCCGATGCACATCTGGAGGCAATCTGTAATCTGTGGACTATCAGAGTGTGGATGAAACATAGTAATTGCATGGGATGGAATACAACAGTCACCATCCGCACTTTTCTACATGGCAGTAATATCTTAAACAGTCTACGCTTTGATCGTTCCATGGAATACCAGTAGAAGTTTCCGATGCACATCTGGAGGCATTCTGTAGTCTGTGGACCTTCAAAGTGTTGATGAAACACAGAAATTGCATCGGGAGTGAATACAACAGTCACAATCCGCACTTTCCTCCATGGGAGTAAGGTCTGATACAGTCTACGATTTGATCGTTTCCGCGAAGACGAGTAGTAGTTTCCATTGCATATCTCGGGGCATTCTGAAATTTGTGGACTAACTGAGTGTTGATAAAACCCAGATATTGCAATGGGATTGAATACAACAGTCACCGTGCGCACTTTCCTCCATGGGAGTAATGTCTCAAACAGTCTACGCTTTGATCGTTCCCAGGAAGACCAGTAGTAGTTTCCGATGCACATCTGGAGGGAATCTGTAATCTGTGGACCATCAGAGTGTTGATGAAACATAGAAATTGCATCGGGATGGAATACAACAGTCACCATCCGCACTTTCCTCCATGGGAGTAATTCTCAAACAGTCTACGCTTTGATCGATCCCTGGAAGACCAGTAGTAGTTTCCGATGCACATCTGGTGGCATTCTGTAATCTGTGGACTATCAGAGTGTTGATGAAACACAGAAATTGCATCGGGATTGAATACAAAAGTCACCATGCGCACTTTCCTCCATGGAAGTAATGTCTCAAAGAGTGTACGCTTTGATCGTTCCCTGGAAGACCAGTACTAATTTCCGATGCACATCTGGTGGCATTCTGTAATCTGTGGACTATCAGAGAGTTGGTGAAACACAGAATTAGCATCGGGATTGAATACAACAGTCATCATGCGCACTTACCTCCATGGGACTAATTTCTCAAACAGTCTACGCTTTGATCTTTCCCTGGAAGACCAGTAGTAGTTTCCGATGCACATCTGGTGGCATTCTGTATTCTGTGGACTGTCAGAGTGTTGATGAAACACAGAAATTGCATCGGGTTTGAATACAACAGTCACCATGCGCACTTTCCTCCATGGGAGTAATGTCTAAAACAGTCTACGCTTAGATCGTTCCCTGGAAGACCAGTAGTAGTTTCCAATGCACATCTGGAGGCATTCTGAAATTTGTGGACTAACTGAGTGTTGATAAAACACAGATATTGCAATGGGATTGAATACAACAGTCACCATGCGCACTTTCCTCCATGGGAGTAATGTCTCAAACAGTCTACGCTTTGATCGTTCCCAGGAAGACCAGTAGCAGTTTCCGATGCACATCTGGAGGCAATCTGTAATCTGTGGACCATCAGAGTGTTGATGAAATATAGAAATTGCGTCGGGATGGAATACAACAGTCACCATCCGCACTTTCCTTCATGGGAGTAATTCTCAAACAGTCTATGCTTTGATCGATCCCTGGAAGACCAGTAGTAGTTTCCGATGCACATCTGGTGGCATTCTGTAATCTGTGGACTATCAGAGTGTTGATGTAACACAGATATTGCAATGGGATTGAATACAACAGTCACCATGCGCACTTTCCTCCATGGGAGTAATGTCTCAAAGAGTGTACGCTTTGATCGTTCCCTGGAAGCCCAGTAGTAATTTCCGATGCACACCTGGTGGCATTCTGTAATCTGTGGACTATCAGAGAGTTGGTGAAACACAGAAATAGCATCGGGATTGAATACAACAGTCACCATGCGAACTTTCCTATACGGGAGTAGTGTCTCAAACAGCCTATGCTTTGATCGTTCCCTGGAAGACAAGTAGTAGTTTCCGATGCACATCTGGAGGCATTCTGTAATCTGTGGACTATCAGAGTGTTGATGAAACACTGAAATTGAATCGGGATTGAATACAACATTCACCATCCGCACTTTCCTCCATGTTAGTAATGTCTGAAACAGTCTACGCTTTGATCGTTCCCAGGAAGACCATTACTAGTTTCCGGTGCACATCTGGAAACATTCTGTAATCTGTGGACCTTCTAAATGTTGATGAAACGCAGAAATTGCATCGGGAGTGAATACAACACCATCCGCACTTTCCTCCATGGGAGTAACGTCTGAAACAGTCTACGCTTTGATCGTTCCCTGGAATACCAGTAGTACTTTCCGATGCACATCTGGAGGCATTCTGTAATCTGTGGACCTTCAAAGTGTTGATGGAACACAGATATTGCATCGGGATTGAATACAACAGTCACCATCCGCACTTTCCTCCATGCGAGTAACGTCTGAAACAGTCTACGCTTTGATCGTTCCCTGGAAGACCAGTAGTAGTTTCCGATGCACATCTGGTGGCATTCTGTAATCTGTGGGCTGTCAGAGTGTTGATGAAACACAGAAATTGCATCGGGTTTGAATACAACAGTCACCATCCGAACTTACCTCCATGGGAGTAATGTCTCAAACAGTCTACGAGTTGATCGTTCCATGGAAGACCTGGAGTAGTTTCCGATGCACATCTGGTGGCATTCTGTAATCTGTGGACTATCAGAGTGTTGATGAAACACAGAAATTGCATCGGGATTGAATACAACAGTCACCATGCGCACTTTCCTCCATGGGAGTAATGTCTCAAACAGTCTACGCTTTGATCGTTCCCTGGAAGACCAGTAGTAGTTTCCGATGCACATCTGGAGGCATTCTGTAATCTGTGGACCCTCAAAGTGTTGATGAAACACAGAAATTGCATCGAGTTTCAATACAACAGTCACCATCCGCACTTTCCTCATTGGCAGTAAGACTCAAACAGTCTACGCTTTGATCGTTCCCAGGAAGACCAGTAGTAATTTCCGATGCACATCTTCAGACATTCTGTAATCTGTGGACTGTGAGAGTGTTGATGAAACAAAGAAATTGCATCGGGTTTGAATACAACAGTTACCATGCGCACTTTCCTCCATGGGAGTAATGTCTCAAACAGTCTACGCTTTGAACGTTCCCTGGAAGACCAGTAGTAGTCTCCGATGCACACCTGGTGGCATTCTGTAATCTGTGGAGTAACAGACTTTTGATGAAACACAAAATTGCATCGGGATTGTATACAATAGTCAATATTCGCACTTTCCTCCATGGGAATAATGTCTCAAACAGTCTACGCTTTGATCGTCCCCTGGAAGACCAGTAGTAATTTCCGACGCACACGTGGTGGCATTCTGTAATCTGTGGACTATCAGAGTGTTGATGAAACACAGAAATAGCATCGGGATTGAATACAACAGTCACCATGCGCACTTTCCTCCATGGGAGTAATGTCTCAGACAGTCTACGATTTGATCGTTCTCTGAAAGACCAGTAGTAGTTTACGATGCACATCTGATGGCATTCTGTAATCTGTGGACTATCAGAGTGTTGATGAAACACAGAAATTCCATCGGGTTGGAATACAACAGTCACCATGCGCACTTTCCTCCATGGGAGTAATGTCTCAAACAGTCTACGATTGGATCGTTCATTGGTTGACCAGTAGTAGTTTCCGATGCACATCTGGAGGCATTCTGTAATCTGTGGACCATCAGAGTGTTGATGAAACACAGAAATTGCATCGGGATTGAATACAACAGTCACCATGCGCACTTTCCTCCATGGGAGTAATGTCTCAAACAGTCTACGCTTTGAACGTTCCCTGGAAGACCAGTAGTAGTCTCCGATGCACACCTGGTGGCATTCTGTAATCTGTGGACTAACAGACTTTTGATGAAACACAAAATTGCATCGGGATTGTATACAATAGTCAATATTCGCACTTTCCTCCATGGGAATAATGTCTCAAACAGTCTACGCTTTGATCGTCCCCTGGAAGACCAGTAGTAATTTCCGACGCACACGTGGTGGCATTCTGTAATCTGTGGACCATCAGAGTGTTGATGAAATATAGAAATTGCGTCGGGATGGAATACAACAGTCACCATCCGCACTTTCCTTCATGGGAGTAATTCTCAAACAGTCTATGCTTTGATCGATCCCTGGAAGACCAGTAGTAGTTTCCGATGCACATCTGGTGGCATTCTGTAATCTGTGGACTATCAGAGTGTTGATGTAACACAGATATTGCAATGGGATTGAATACAACAGTCACCATGCGCACTTTCCTCCATGGGAGTAATGTCTCAAAGAGTGTACGCTTTGATCGTTCCCTGGAAGACCAGTAGTAATTTCCGATGCACACCTGGTGGCATTCTGTAATCTGTGGACTATCAGAGAGTTGGTGAAACACAGAAATAGCATCGGGATTGAATACAACAGTCACCATGCGAACTTTCCTATACGGGAGTAGTGTCTCAAACAGCCTATGCTTTGATCGTTCCCTGGAAGACAAGTAGTAGTTTCCGATGCACATCTGGAGGCATTCTGTAATCTGTGGACTATCAGAGTGTTGATGAAACACTGAAATTGAATCGGGATTGAATACAACATTCACCATCCGCACTTTCCTCCATGTTAGTAATGTCTGAAACAGTCTACGCTTTGATCGTTCCCAGGAAGACCATTACTAGTTTCCGGTGCACATCTGGAAACATTCTGTAATCTGTGGACCTTCTAAATGTTGATGAAACGCAGAAATTGCATCGGGAGTGAATACAACACCATCCGCACTTTCCTCCATGGGAGTAACGTCTGAAACAGTCTACGCTTTGATCGTTCCCTGGAATACCAGTAGTACTTTCCGATGCACATCTGGAGGCATTCTGTAATCTGTGGACCTTCAAAGTGTTGATGGAACACAGATATTGCATCGGGATTGAATACAACAGTCACCATCCGCACTTTCCTCCATGCGAGTAACGTCTGAAACAGTCTACGCTTTGATCGTTCCCTGGAAGACCAGTAGTAGTTTCCGATGCACATCTGGTGGCATTCTGTAATCTGTGGGCTGTCAGAGTGTTGATGAAACACAGAAATTGCATCGGGTTTGAATACAACAGTCACCATCCGAACTTACCTCCATGGGAGTAATGTCTCAAACAGTCTACGAGTTGATCGTTCCATGGAAGACCTGGAGTAGTTTCCGATGCACATCTGGTGGCATTCTGTAATCTGTGGACTATCAGAGTGTTCATGAAACACAGAAATTGCATCGGGATTGAATACAACAGTCACCATGCGCACTTTCCTCCATGGGAGTAATGTCTCAAACAGTCTACGCTTTGATCGTTCCCTGGAAGACCAGTAGTAGTTTCCGATGCACATCTGGAGGCATTCTGTAATCTGTGGACTGTGAGAGTGTTGATGAAACAAAGAAATTGCATCGGGTTTGAATACAACAGTTACCATGCGCACTTTCCTCCATGGGAGTAATGTCTCAAACAGTCTACGCTTTGAACGTTCCCTGGAAGACCAGTAGTAGTCTCCGATGCACACCTGGTGGCATTCTGTAATCTGTGGACTATCTGAGTGTTGATGAAACACAGAAATAGCATCGGGAATCAATAGAACAGTCACCATGCGCACTTTCCTCCATGGGAGTAATATCTGAAACAGTCTACGCTTTGATCGTTCCCGGGAACACCAGTAGTAGTTTCCGATGCACATCTGGAGGCATTCTGTAATCTGTGGACCTTCAAAGTGTTGATGAAACACAGAAATAGCCACGGGTTTGAATACAACAGTCACCATGCGCACTTTCCTTCATGGGAGTAATGTCTAAAACAGTCTACGCTTTGATCTTTCCCTGGAAGACCAGTAGTAGTTTCCGATGCACATCTGGTGGCATTCTGTAATCTATGGACTTTTAGAGTGTTGATGAAACACAGAAATTGCATCGGGATTGAATACAACAGTCACCATGCGCACTTTCCTCCATGGGAGTGATGTCTCAAACAGTCTACGCTTTGATCGTTCCCTGGAAGACCAGTAGTAGTTTCCGATTCCCATCTGGAGGCATTCTGTAATCTGTGGGCCCTCAAAGTGTTGATGAAACACAGAAATTGCATCGAGTTTGAATACAACAGTCACCATCCGCACTTTCCTCCATGGCAGTAAGTCTCAAACAGTCTACGCTTTGATCGTTCCCAGGAAGACTAGTAGTAGTTTCCGATGCACATCTGGAGGCAATCTGTAATCTGTGGACTATCAGAGTGTGGATGAAACATAGTATTTGCATGGGATGGAATACAACATTCACCATCCGCACTTTTCTACATGGCAGTAATATCTTAAACAGTCTACGCTTTGATCGTTCCATGGAATACCAGTAGAAGTTTCCGATGCACATCTGGAGGCATTCTGTAGTCTGTGGACCTTCAAAGTGTTGATGAAACACAGAAATTGCATCGGGAGTGAATACAACAGTCACAATCCGCACTTTCCTCCATGGGAGTAAGGTCTGATACAGTCTACGATTTGATCGTTTCCGCGAAGACGAGTAGTAGTTTCCAATGCATATCTCGGGGCATTCTGAAATTTGTGGACTAACTGAGTGTTGATAAAACCCAGATATTGCAATGGGATTGAATACAACAGTCACCGTTCGCACTTTCCTCCATGGGAGTAATGTCTCAAACAGTCTACGCTTTGATCGTTCCCAGGAAGACCAGTAGTAGTTTCCGATGCACATCTGGAGGCAATCTGTAATCTGTGGACCATCAGAGTGTTGATGAAACATAGAAATTGCATCGGGATGGAATACAACAGTCACCATCCGCACTTTCCTCCATGGGAGTAATTCTCAAACAGTCTACGCTTTGATCGATCCCTGGAAGACCAGTAGTAGTTTCCAATGCACATCTGGTGGCATTCTGTAATCTGTGGACTATCAGAGTGTTGATGAAACACAGAAATTGCATCGGGATTGAATACAACAGTCACCATGCGCACTTTCCTCCATGGAAGTAATGTCTCAAAGAGTGTACGCTTTGATCGTTCCCTGGAAGACCAGTAGTAATTTCCGATGCACATCTGGTGGCATTCTGTAATCTGGTGACTATCAGAGAGTTGGTGAAACACAGATATAGCATCGGGATTGAATACAACAGTCATCATGCGCACTTACCTCCATGGGACTAATGTCTCAAACAGTCTACGCTTTGATCTTTCCCTGGAAGACCAGTAGTAGTTTCCGATGCACATCTGGTGGCATTCTGTATTCTGTGGACTGTCAGAGTGTTGATGAAACACAGAAATTGCATCGGGTTTGAATACAACAGTCACCATGCGCACTTTCCTCCGTGGGAGTAATGTCTAAAACAGTCTACGCTTAGATCGTTCCCTGGAAGACCAGTAGTAATTTCCGATGCACAGCTGGTGGCATTCTGTAATCTATGGACAATCAGAGTGTTGGTGAAACATAGAAATAGCATCGGGATTGAATGCAACAGTCACCATGCGCACTTACCTCCATGGGAGTAATGTCTCAAACAGTCTACGCTTTGATCGTTCCCTGGAAGACCAGGAGTAGTTTCCGATGCACATCTGGTGGCATTCTGTAATCTGTGGACTATCAGAGTGTTGATGAAACACAGAAATTGCATCGGGATTGAATACAACAGTCACCATGCGCACTTTCCTCAATGGGAGTAATGTCTCAAACGGTCTACGCTTTGATCGTTCCCTGGAAGACCAGTAGTAGTTTCCGATGCCCATCTGGAGGCATTCTGTAATCTGTGGACCCTCAAAGTGTTGATGAAACACAGAAGTTGCATCGAGTTTGAATACAACAGTCACCATCCGCACTTTCCTCCATGGCAGTAAGTCTCAAACAGTCTACGCTTTGATCGTTCCCAGGAAGACTAGTAGTAGTTTCCGATGCACATCTGGAGGCAATCTGTAATCAGAGGACTATCAGAGTGCCGATGAAACATAGTAATTGCATGGGATAGAATACAACATTCACCATCCGCACTTTTCTCCATGGCAGTAATATCTTAAACAGTCTACGCTTTGATCGTTCCATGGAATACGAGTAGAAGTTTCCGATGCACATCTGGAGGCATTCTGTAATCTGTGGACCTTCAAAGTGTTGATGAAACACAGAAATTGCATCGGGAGTGAATACAACAGTCACAATCCGCACTTTCCTCCATGGGTGTAACTTCTGATACAGTCTACGATTTGATCGTTTCCACGAAGACCAGTAGTAGTTTCCAATGCACATCTGGAGGCTTTCTGAAATTTAGGGACTAACTGAGTGTTGATAAAACACAGATATTGCAATGGGATTGAATACAACAGTCACCATGCGCACTTTCCTCCATGGGAGTAATGTCTCAAACAGTCTACGCTTTGATCGTTCCCAGGAAGACCAGTAGTAGTTTCCGATGCACTTCTGGAGGCAATCTGTAATCTGTGGACCATCAGAGTGTTGATGAAATATAGAAATTGCGTCGGGATGGAATACAACAGTCACCATGCGCACTTTCCTCCATGGGAGTAATGTCTAAAACAGTCTACGCTTTGATCTTTCCCTGGAAGACCAGTAGTAGTTTCCGATGCACATCTGGTGGCATTCTGTAATCTATGGACTTTTAGAGTGTTGATGAAACACAGAAATTGCATCGGGATTGAATACAACAGTCACCATGCGCACTTTCCTCCATGGGAGTGATGTCTCAAACAGTCTACGCTTTGATCGTTCCCTGGAAGACCAGTAGTAGTTTCCGATTCCCATCTGGAGGCATTCTGTAATCTGTGGGCCCTCAAAGTGTTGATGAAACACAGAAATTGCATCGAGTTTGAATACAACAGTCACCATCCGCACTTTCCTAGATGGCAGTAAGTCTCAAACAGTCTACGCTTTGATCGTTCCCAGGAAGACTAGTAGTAGTTTCCGATGCACATCTGGAGGCAATCTGTAATCTGTGGACTATCAGAGTGTGGATGAAACATAGTAATTGCATGGGATGGAATACAACAGTCACCATCCGCACTTTTCTACATGGCAGTAATATCTTAAACAGTCTACGCTTTGATCGTTCCATGGAATACCAGTAGAAGTTTCCGATGCACATCTGGAGGCATTCTGTAGTCTGTGGACCTTCAAAGTGTTGATGAAACACAGAAATTGCATCGGGAGTGAATACAACAGTCACAATCCGCACTTTCCTCCATGGGAGTAAGGTCTGATACAGTCTACGATTTGATCGTTTCCGCGAAGACGAGTAGTAGTTTCCAATGCATATCTCGGGGCATTCTGAAATTTGTGGACTAACTGAGTGTTGATAAAACCCAGATATTGCAATGGGATTGAATACAACAGTCACCGTGCGCACTTTCCTCCATGGGAGTAATGTCTCAAACAGTCTACGCTTTGATCGTTCCCAGGAAGACCAGTAGTAGTTTCCGATGCACATCTGGAGGCAATCTGTAATCTGTGGACCATCAGAGTGTTGATGAAACATAGAAATTGCATCGGGATGGAATACAACAGTCACCATCCGCACTTTCCTCCATAAGAGTAATTCTAAAACAGTCTACGCTTTGATCGATCCCTGGAAGACCAGTAGTAGTTTCCGATGCACATCTGGTGGCATTCTGTAATCTGTGGACTATCAGAGTGTTGATGAAACACAGAAATTGCATCGGGATTGAATACAACAGTCACCATGCGCACTTTCCTCCATGGAAGTAATGTCCCAAAGAGTGTACGCTTTGATCGTTCCCTGGAAGACCAGTAGTAATTTCCGATGCACATCTGGTGGCATTCTGTAATCTGTGGACTATCAGAGAGTTGGTGAAACACAGATATAGCATCGGGATTGAATACAACATTCATCATGCGCACTTACCTCCATGGGACTAATGTCTCAAACAGTCTACGCTTTGATCGTTCCCTGGAAGACCAGGAGTAGTTTCCGATGCACATCTGGTGGCATTCTGTAATCTGTGGACTATCAGAGTGTTGATGAAACACAGAAATTGCATCGGGATTGAATACAACAGTCACCATGCGCACTTTCCTCAATGGGAGTAATGTCTCAAACAGTCTACGCTTTGATCGTTCCCTGGAAGACCAGTAGTAGTTTCCGATGCCCATCTGGAGGCATTCTGTAATCTGTGGACCCTCAAAGTGTTGATGAAACACAGAAGTTGCATCGAGTTTGAATACAACAGTCACCATCCGCACTTTCCTCCATGGCAGTAAGTCTCAAACAGTCTACGCTTTGATCGTTCCCAGGAAGACTAGTAGTAGTTTCCGATGCACATCTGGAGGCAATCTGTAATCAGAGGACTATCAGAGTGCCGATGAAACATAGTAATTGCATGGGATAGAATACAACATTCACCATCCGCACTTTTCTCCATGGCAGTAATATCTTAAACAGTCTACGCTTTGATCGTTCCATGGAATACGAGTAGAAGTTTCCGATGCACATCTGGAGGCATTCTGTAATCTGTGGACCTTCAAAGTGTTGATGAAACACAGAAATTGCATCGGGAGTGAATACAACAGTCACAATCTGCACTTTCCTCCATGGGTGTAACTTCTGATACAGTCTACGATTTGATCGTTTCCACGAAGACCAGTAGTAGTTTCCAATGCACATCTGGAGGCATTCTGTAATCTGTGGACCTTCAAAGTGTTGTTGAAACACAGAAATTGCATCGGGAGTGAATACAACAGACACAATACGCACTTTCCTCCATGGGAGTAATGTCTGATACGGTCTACGATTTGATCGTTTCCACGAAGACCAGTAGTAGTTTCCAATGCATATCTGGGAGCATTCTGAAATTTGTGGACTAACTGAGTGTTGATAAAACCCAGATATTGCAATGGGATTGAATACAACATTCACCATCCGCACTTTCCTCCATGTTAGTAATGTCTGAAACAGTCTACGCTTTGATCGTTCCCAGGAAGACCATTACTAGTTTCCGGTGCACATCTGGAAACATTCTGTAATCTGTGGACCTTCAAAATGTTGATGAAACGCAGAAATTGCATCGGGAGTGAATACAACACCATCCGCACTTTCCTCCATGGGAGTAACGTCTGAAACAGTCTACGCTTTGATCGATCCCTGGAATACCAGTAGTAGTTTCCGATGCACATCTGGAGGCATTCTGTAATCTGTGGACCTTCAAAGTGTTGATGAAACACAGAAATTGCATCGGGATTGAATACAACAGTCACCATCCGCACTTTCCTCCATGCGAGTAACGTCTGAAACAGTCTACGCTTTGATCGTTCCCTGGAAGACCAGTAGTAGTTTCCGATGCACATCTGGTGGCATTCTGTAATCTGTGGGCTGTCAGAGTGTTGATGAAACACAGAAATTGCATCGGGTTTGAATACAACAGTCACCATCCGAACTTACCTCCATGGGAGTAATGTCTCAAACAGTCTACGAGTTGATCGTTCCATGGAAGACCAGTAGTAGTTTCCGATGCACATCTGGAGGCAATCTGTAATCTGTGGACCATCAGAGTGTTGATGAAACATAGAAATTGCATCGGGATGGAATACAACATTCACCATCCGCACTTTCCTCCATGAGAGTAATTCTCAAACAGTCTACGCTTTGATCGATCCCTGGAAGACCAGTAGTAGTTTCCGATGCACATCTGGTGGCATTCTGTAATCTGTGGACTATCAGAGTGTTGATGAAACACAGATATTGCATCGGGATTGAATACAACAGTCACCATGCGCACTTTCCTCCATGGAAGTAATGTCTCAAAGAGTGTACGCTTTGATCGTTCCCTGGAAGACCAGTAGTAATTTCCGATGCACATCTGGTGGCATTCTGTAATCTGTGGACTATCAGAGAGTTGGTGAAACACAGAAATAGCATCGGGATTGAATACAGCAGTGATCATGCGCACTTACCGCCGTGGGACTAATGTCTCAAACAGTCTACGCTTTGATCTTTCCCTGGAAGACCAGTAGTAGTTTCCGATGCACATCTGGTGGCATTCTGTAATCTGTGGACTGTCAGAGTGTTGATGAAACACAGAAATTGCATCGGGTTTGAATACAACAGTCACCATGCGCACTTTCCTCCATGGGAGTAATGTCTAAAACAGTCTACGCTTTGATCGTTCCCTGGAAGACCAGTAGTAATTTCCGATGCACAGCTGGTGGCATTCTGTAATCTATGGACAATCAGAGTGTTGGTGAAACATAGAAATAGCATCGGGATTGAATACAACAGTCACCATCCGCACTTTCCTCCATGGGAGTAATTCTCAAACAGTCTACGCTTTGATCGATCCCTGGAAGACCAGTAGTAGTTTCCGATGCCCATCTGGAGGAATTCTGTAATCTGTGGACCCTCAAAGTGTTGATGAAACACAGAAATTGCATCGAGTTTGAATACAACAGTCGCCATCCGCACTTTCCTCCATGGCAGTAAGTCTCAAACAGTCTACGCTTTGATCGTTCCCAGGAAGACTAGTAGTAGTTTCCGATGCACATCTGGAGGCAATCTGTAATCTGTGGACTATCAGAGTGCCGATGAAACATAGTAATTGCATGGGATAGAATACAACATTCACCATCCGCACTTTTCTCCATGGCAGTAATATCTTAAACAGTCTACGCTTTGATCGTTCCATGGAATACGAGTAGAAGTTTCCGATGCACATCTGGAGGCATTCTGTAATCTGTGGACCTTCAAAGTGTTGATGAAACACAGAAATTGCATCGGGAGTGAATACAACAGTCACAATCCGCACTTTCCTCCATGGGTGTAATGTCTGATACAGTCTACGATTTGATCGTTTCCACGAAGACCAGTAGTAGTTTCCAATGCACATCTGGAGGCATTCTGAAATTTGTGGACTAACTGAGTGTTGATAAAACACAGATATTGCAATGGGATTGAATACAACAGTCACCATGCGCACTTTCCTCCATGGGAGTAATGTCTCAAACAGTCTACGCTTTGATCGTTCCCAGGAAGACCAGTAGTAGTTTCCGATGCACATCTGGTGGCATTCTGTAATCTGTGGACTATCAGAGTGTTGATGAAACACAGAAATTGCATCGGGATTGAATACAACAGTCACCATGCGCACTTTCCTCCATGGAAGTAATGTCTCAAAGAGTGTACGCTTTGATCGTTCCCTGGAAGAGCAGTAGTAATTTCCGATGCACATCTGGTGGCATTCTGTAAACTGTGGACTATCAGAGAGTTGGTGAAACACAGAAATAGCATCGGGATTGAATACAACATTCACCATCCGCACTTTCCTCCATGTTAGTAATGTCTGAAACAGTCTACGCTTTGATCGTTCCCAGGAAGACCATTACCAGTTTCCGGTGCACATCTGGAAACATTCTGTAATCAGTGGACCTTCAAAATGTTGATGAAACGCAGAAATTGCATCGGGAGTGAATACAACACCATCCGCACTTTCCTCCATGGGAGTAACGTCTGAAACAGTCTACGCTTTGATCGTTCCCTGGAATACCAGTAGTAGTTTCCGATGCACATCTGGAGGCATTCTGTATCCTGTGGACCGTCAAAGTGTTGATGAAACACAGAAATTGCATCGGGATTGAATACAACAGTCACCATACGCACTTTCCTCCATGCGAGTAACGTCTGAAACAGTCTACGCTTTGATCGTTCCCTGGAAGACCAGTAGTAGTTTCTGATGCACATCTGGTGGCATACTGTAATCTGTGGACTGTCAGAGTGTTGATGAAACACAGAAATTGCATCGGGTTTGAATACAACAGTCACCATGCGCACTTACCTCCATGGGAGTAATGTCTCAAACAGTCTACGAGTTGATCGTTCCATGGAAGACCAGGAGTAGTTTCCGATGCACATCTGGTGGCATTTTGTAATCTGTGGACTATCAGAGTGTTGATGAAACACAGAAATTGCATCGGGATTGAATACAACAGTCACCATGGGCACTTTCCTCCATGGGAGTAAGGCCTCAAACAGTCTACGCTTTGATCGTTCCCCCGAAGACCAGTAGTAGTTTCCGATGTCCATCTGGAGGCATTCTATAATCTGTGGACCCTCAAAGTGTTGATGAAACACAGAAGTTGCATCGAGTTTCAATACAACAGTCACCATCCGCACTTTCCTCCATGGCAGTAAGTCTCAAACAGTCTACGCTTTGATCGTTCCCAGGAAGACCAGTAGTAGTTTCCGATGCACATCTGGTGGCATTCTGTAATCTGTGGACTATCAGAGTGTGGATGAAACATAGTAATTGCATGGGATGGAATGCAACAGTCACCATCCGCACTTTTCTCCATGGCAGTAATATCTTAAACAGTCTACGCTTTGATCGTTCCATGGAATACCAGTAGAAGTTTCCGATGCACATCTGGAGGCATTCTGTAATCTGTGGACCTTCAAAGTGTTGATGAAACACAGAAATTGCATCGGGAGTGAATACAACAGTCACAATCTGCACTTTCCTCTATGGGAGTAATGTCTGATACAGTCTACGATTTGATCGTTTCCACGAAGACCAGTAGTAGTTTCCAATGCACATATGGAGGCATTCTGTAATCTGTGGAGCTTCAAAGTGTTGTTGAAACACAGAAATTGCATCGGGAGTGAATACAACAGACACAATACGCACTTTCCTCCATGGGAGTAATGTCTGATACAGTCTACGCTTTGATCGTTCCCATTAAGACCAGTAGTAGTTTCCGATGCACATCTGGAGGCATTCTGGAATCTGTGGACTAACTGAGTGTTGATAAAACACAGAAATTGCAATGGGATTGAATACAACAGTCGCCATGCGCACTTTCCTCCATGGGAGTAATGTCTCAAACAGTGTACGCTTTGATCGATCCCTGGAAGACCAGTAGTAGTTTCCGATGCACATCTGGTGGCATTCTGTAACCTGTGGACTATCAGAGTGTTGATGAAACACAGAAATTGCATCGGGATTGAATACAACAGTCACCATGCGCACTTTCCCCCATGGGAGTAATGTCACAAAGAGTGTACGCTTTGATCGTTACCTGGCAGACCAGTAGTAATTTCCGATGCACATCTGGAGGAATTCTGTAATCTGTGGACCCGCAAAGTGTTGATGAAACACAGAAATTGCATCGAGTTTGAGTACAACAGTCACCATCCGCACTTTCCTCCATGGGAGTAATGTCTCAAACAGTCTACTCTTTGATCGTTCTCTGGAAGACCAGTAGTAGTTTCCGAAGCAAGTCTGGAGGCATTCTGTAATCTGTGGACTATCAGAGTGTTGATGAAACATAGAAATTGCATGGGATGGAATACAACAGTCACCATCCGCACTTTTCTCCATGGCAGTAATATCTTAAACAGTCTACGCTTTGATCGTTCCATGGAATACCAGTAGAAGTTTCCGATGCACATCTGGAGGCATTCTGTAATCTGTGGACCTTCAAAGTGTTGATGAAACACAGAAATTGCATCGGGAGTGAATACAACAGTCAAAATCCTCACTTTCCTCCATGGGAGTAATGTCTGATACTGTCTACGTTTTGATCGTTTCCAGGAAGGCCAGTAGTAGTTTCCAATGCACATCTGGAGGCATTCTGAAATTTGTGGACTAACTGAATGTTGATAAAACACAGAAATTGCAATGGGATTGAATACAACAGTCACCATGCGCAATTTCCTCCATGGGAGTAATGTCTCAAACAGTCTACACTTTGATCGTTCCCAGGAAGACCAGTAGTAGTTTCCGATGCACATCTGGAGGCAATCTGTAATCTGTGAACCATCAGAGTGTTGATGAAACATAGAAATTGCATCGGGATGGAATACAAAAATCACCATCCGCACTTTTCTCCATGGGAGTAATATCTGAAACAGTCAACGCTTTGATAGTTCCATGGAATACCAGTAGTAGTTTACCATGCACATCTGGAGGCATTCTGTAATCTGTGGACCTTCAAAGTGTTGATGAAACACAGAAATTGCATCGTGAGTGAATACAACAGACACAATTCGCACTTTCCTCCATGGGAGTAATGTCTGATACAGTCTATGCTTTGATCGTTCCCTTTAAGACCAGTAGTAGTTTCCGATGCACATCTGGAGTCATTCTGGAATCTGTGGACTAACTGAGTGTTAATAAAACACAGAAATTGCAATGGGATTGAATACAACAGTCACCAAGAGCACTTTCCTCCATGGGAGTAATGTCTCAAACAGTCTACGCTTTGATCGTACCCTGGGAGGCCAGTAGTAGTTTCTCATGCACATCTGGAGGCATTCTGTAATCTGTGGACAAACTGAGTGTTGATCAAACACAGAAATGGCAATGGGATTGAATACAACAGGCACCATGCGCACTTTCCTGCATGGGAGTAATGTCTCAAACAGTCTACGCTTTGATCGTTCCCTGGAAGACCCGTAGTAGTTTCCGATGCACATCTGGTGGCATTCTGTAATCTGTGGACTATCATAGTGTTGATGAAACACTGAAATTGAATCGGGATTGAATACAACAGTCACCATCCGCACTTTCCTCCATGGGAGTAATGTCTGAAACAGTCTACGCTTTGATCGTTCCCTGGAAGACCATTAGTAGTTTCCGGTGCACATCTGGAAGCATTCTGTAATCTGTGGACCTTCAAAATGTTGATGAAACACAGAAATTGCATCGGGAGTGAATACAACAGTCACCATTCGCACTTTCCTCCATGGGAGTAACGTCTGAAACAGTCTACGCTTTGATCGTTCACAGGAAGACCAGTAGTAGTTTCCGATGCACATCTGGAGGCAATCTGTAATCTGTGGACTATCAGAGTGTTGATGAAAATCAGAAATTGCATCGGGATTTAATACAACAGTCACCATGCGTTCCTTCCTCCATGGGAGTAATGTCTCAAACAGTATACTTTTTGATTGTTCCCTGGAAGACCAGTAGTAGTTTTTGATGCACATCTGGAGGCATTCTGTAATCTGTGGACTATCAGAGTGTTGATGAAACACAGAAATTGCATCGGGATTGAATACAACGGTCAATATTCGCACTTTCCTCCATGGAAGTAATGTCTCAAACAGTCTACGGTTTGATCGTTCCCTGGAAGACCAGTAGTAATTTCCGATGCACATTTGGAGGCATTCTGTAATCTGTGGACCTTCAAAGTGTTGATGAAACACAGAAATTGCATCGGGAGTGAATACAACAGTCAAAATCCGCACTTTCCTCCATGGGAGTAATATCCGATACAGTCTACGTTTTGATCGTTTCCAGGAAGACCAGTAGTAGTTTGTAATTCACATCTGGTGGCATTCAGAAATTTGTGGACTAACTGAGTGTTGATAAAACACAGAAAATGCAATGGGATTGAATACAACAGTCACCATGCGCAATTTCCTCCATGGGAGTCATGTCTCAAACAGTCTACGCTTTGATCGTTCCCAGAGAGACCAGTAGTAGTTTCCGATGCACATGTGGAGGCAATCTGTAATCTGTGGACCATCATAGTGTTGATGAAACATATAAATTGCATCGGGATGGAATACAACAATCACCATCCGCACTTTTCTCCATGGGAGTAATATCTGAAACAGGCTACGCTTGGATAGTTCCATGGAATACCAGTAGTAGTTTCCGATGCACATCTGGAGGCATTCTGTAATCTGTGGACCTTCAAAGTGTTGTTGAAACACAGAAATTGCATCGGGAGTGAATACAACAGACACAATACGCACTTTCCTCCATGGGAGTAATGTCTGATACAGTCTACGCTTTGATCGTTCCCATTAAGACCAGTAGTAGTTTCCGATGCACATCTGGAGGCATTCTGGAATCTGTGGACTAACTGAGTGTTGATAAAACACAGAAATTGCAATGGGATTGAATACAACAGTCACCATGCGCACTTTCCTCCATGGGAGTAACGTCTGAAACAGTCTACGCTTTGATCGTTCCCAGGAAGACCAGTAGTAGTTTCCGATGCACATCTGGAGGCAATCTGTAATCTGTGGACTATCAGAGTATTGATGATAATCAGAAATTTCATCGGGATTTAATACAACAGTCACCATGCGCACTTTATCCCATGGGAGTAATGTCTGAAACAGTCTACGCTTTGATCGATCCCTGGAAGACCATTAGTAGTTTCCGGTGCACATCTGGAAGCATTCTGTAATCTGTGGACCTTCAAAATGTTGATGAAACACAGAAATTGCATCGGGAGTGAATACAACAGTCACCATCCGCACTTTCCTCCATGGGAGTAACGTCTGAAACAGTCTACGCTTTGATCGTTCCCAGGAAGACCAGTAGTAGTTTCCGATGCACATCTGGAGGCAATCTGTAATCTGTGGACTATCAGAGTATTGATGAAAATCAGAAATTTCATCGGGATTTAATACAACAGTCACCACGCGCACTTTCCTCCATGGGAGTAATGTCTCAAACAGTATACTTTTTGATTGTTCCCTGGAAGACCAGTAGTAGTTTTCGATGCACATCTGGTGGCATTCTGTAATCTGTGGACTATCAGAGTGTTGATGAAACACTGAAATTGAATCGGGATTGAATACAACAATCACCATGCGCACTCTCCTCCATGGGAGTAATGTCTCAAACAGTATACGTTTTGATTGTTCCCTGGAAGACCAGTAGTAGTTTTCGATGCACATCTGGAGGCATTCTGTAATCTGTGGACTATCAGAGTGTTGATGAAACACTGAAATTGAATCGGGATTTAATACAACAGTCACCATGCGCACTTCCCTCCATGGGAGTAATGTCTCAAACAGTCTACGATTTGATAGTTCCCTGGAACACCAGTAGTAGTTTCCGATGCACAACTGGTGTCATTCTGTAATCTGTGGATCAGCAGAGTGTTGATGAAACACAGAGAATGCATCGGGATTGAATACAACAGTCACCATGCGCACTTTCCTCCACGGGAGTGATATCTCAAACAGTCTACGCTTTGATCGTTCCCTGGAATACCAGTAGTAGTTTCCGATACACATCTGGTGGCATTCTGTAATCAGTGGACTATCAGAGAGTTGATGAAACACTGAAACTGAATCGGGATTGAATACAACAGTCACCATCCGCAATTTCCTCCATGGGAGTAATGTCTGAAACAGTCTACGCTTTGATCGTTCCCTGGAAGTCCATTAGTAGTTTCCGGTGCACATCTGGAAGCATTCTGTAATCTGTGGACCTTCAAAATGTTGATGAAACACAGAAATTGCATCGGGAGTGAATACAACAGTCACCATCCGCACTTTCCTCCATGGGAGTAACGTCTGAAACAGTCTACGCTTTGATCGTTCCCAGGAAGACCAGTAGTAGTTTCCGATGCACATCTGGAGGCAATCTGTAATCTGTGGACTATCAGAGTGTTGATGAAAATCAGAAATTGCATCGGGATTTAATACAACAGTCACCATGCGCTCTTTCCCCCATGGGAGTAATGTCTCAAACAGTCTACGGTTTGATCGTTCCCTGGAAGACCAGTAGTAATTTCCGATGCACATCTGGAGGCATTCTGTAATCTGTGGACCTTCAAAGTTTTGATGAAACACAGAAATTGCATCGGGAGTGAATACAACAGTCAAAATCCGCACTTTCCTCCATGGGAGTAATGTCTGATACAGTCTACGTTTTGATCGTTTCCAGGAAGACCAGTAGTAGTTGGTAATGCACATCTGGTGGCATTCAGAAATTTGTGGACTAACTGAGTGTTGATAAAACACAGAAAATGCAATGGGATTGAATACAATAGTCACCATGCGCAATTTCCTCCATGGGAGTAATGCCTCAAACAGTCTACGCTTTGATCGTTCCCAGAAAGACCAGTAGTAGTTTCCGATGCACATGTGGAGGCATTCTGTGATCTGTGGACCATCAGAGTGTTGATAAAACATATAAATTCCATCGGGATGGAATACAACAATCACCATCCGCACTTTTCTCCATGGGAGTAATGTCTCAAACAGTCTACGCTTTGATCGTTCCCAGGAAGACCAGTAGTAGTTTCCGATGCACATCTGGAGGCATTCTTTAATCTGTGGACTAACTGAGTGTTGATCAAACACAGAAATTGCAATGGGATTAAATACAACAGTCACCATGCGCACTTTCCTCCATGGGAGTAATGTCTCAAACAGTCTACGCTTTGATCGTTCCCTGGAAGACCTGTAGTAGTTTCCGATGCACATTTGGTTTCATTCTGTAATCTGTGGACTATCATAGTGTTGAATAAACACTGAAATTGATTCGGGATTGAATACAACAGTCACCATCCGCACTTTCCTCGATGGGAGTAATGTCTGAAACAGTCTACGCTTTGATCGTTCCCTGGAAGTCCATTAGTAGTTTCCGGTGCACATCTGGAAGCATTCTGTAATCTGTGGACCTTCAAAATGTTGATGAAACACAGAAATTGCATCGGGAGTGAATACAACAGTCACCATCCGCACTTTCCTCCATGGGAGTAACGTCTGAAACAGTCTACGCTTTGATCGTTCCCAGGAAGACCAGTAGTAGTTTCCGATGCACATCTGGAGGCAATCTGTAATCTGTGGACTATCAGAGTGTTGATGAAACACTGAAATTGAAACGGGATTGAATACAACAGTCACCATGCGCACTTCCCTCCATGGGAGTAATGTCTGAAACAGTCTACGATTTGATCGTTCCCTGGAACACCAGTAGTAGTTTCCTTTGCGTATATGGTGGCATTCTTTAATCTGTGGACTATCAGAGTGTTGATGAAACACAGAAATTGCATCGGGATTGAATACAACAGTCAATATTCGCACTTTCCTCCATGGGAGTAATGTCTCAAACAGTCTACGCTTTGATCGTCCCCTGGGAGACCAGTAGTAATTTCCGACGCACACCTGGAGGCATTCTGTAATCTGTGGACTATCAGAGTGTTGATGAAACACAGAAATTGCTTCGGGATTGAATACAACGGTCAATATTCGCACTTTCCTCCATGGGAGTAATGACTCAAACAGTCTACGGTTTGATCGTTCTCTGGAAGACCAGTAGTAATTTCCGATGCACATCTGGAGGCATTCTGTAATCTGTGGACCTTCAAAGTGTTGATGAAACACAGAAATTGCATCGGGAGTGAATACAACAGTCAAAATCCGCACTTTCCTCCATGGGAGTAATATCTGAAACAGTCTACGCTTTGATAGTTCCATGGAATACCAGTAGTAGTTTCCGATGCACATCTGGAGGCAATCTGTAATCTGTGGACTATCAGAGTATTGATGAAAATCAGAAATTTCATCGGGATTTAATACAACAGTCACCATGCGCACTTTCCTCCATGGGAGTAATGTCTCAAACAGTATACTTTTTGATTGTTCCCTGGATGACCAGTAGTAGTTTTCGATGCACATCTGGAGGCATTCTGTAATCTGTGGACTATCAGAGTGTTGATGAAACACTGAAATTGAATCGGGATTGAATACAACAGTCACCATGCGCACTTCCCTCCATGGGAGTAATGTCTCAAACAGTCTACGATTTGATAGTTCCCTGGAACACCAGTAGTAGTTTCCGATGCACAACTGGTGTCATTCTGTAATCTGTGGATCAGCAGAGTGTTGATGAAACACAGAGAATGCATCGGGATTGAATACAACAGTCACCATGCGCACTTTCCTCCACGGGAGTGATATCTCAAACAGTCTACGCTTTGATCGTTCCCTGGAATACCAGTAGTAGTTTCCGATACACATCTGGTGGCATTCTGTAATCAGTGGACTATCAGAGAGTTGATGAAACACTGAAACTGAATCGGGATTGAATACAACAGTCACCATCCGCAATTTCCTCCATGGGAGTAATGTCTGAAACAGTCTACGCTTTGATCGTTCCCTGGAAGTCCATTAGTAGTTTCCGGTGCACATCTGGAAGCATTCTGTAATCTGTGGACCTTCAAAATGTTGATGAAACACAGAAATTGCATCGGGAGTGAATACAACAGTCACCATCCGCACTTTCCTCCATGGGAGTAACGTCTGAAACAGTCTACGCTTTGATCGTTCCCAGGAAGACCAGTAGTAGTTTCCGATGCACATCTGGAGGCAATCTGTAATCTGTGGACTATCAGAGTGTTGATGAAAATCAGAAATTGCATCGGGATTTAATACAACAGTCACCATGCGCTCTTTCCCCCATGGGAGTAATGTCTCAAACAGTCTACGGTTTGATCGTTCCCTGGAAGACCAGTAGTAATTTCCGATGCACATCTGGAGGCATTCTGTAATCTGTGGACCTTCAAAGTTTTGATGAAACACAGAAATTGCATCGGGAGTGAATACAACAGTCAAAATCCGCACTTTCCTCCATGGGAGTAATGTCTGATACAGTCTACGTTTTGATCGTTTCCAGGAAGACCAGTAGTAGTTGGTAATGCACATCTGGTGGCATTCAGAAATTTGTGGACTAACTGAGTGTTGATAAAACACAGAAAATGCAATGGGATTGAATACAATAGTCACCATGCGCAATTTCCTCCATGGGAGTAATGCCTCAAACAGTCTACGCTTTGATCGTTCCCAGAAAGACCAGTAGTAGTTTCCGATGCACATGTGGAGGCATTCTGTGATCTGTGGACCATCAGCGTGTTGATAAAACATATAAATTCCATCGGGATGGAATACAACAATCACCATCCGCACTTTTCTCCATGGGAGTAATGTCTCAAACAGTCTACGCTTTGATCGTTCCCAGGAAGACCAGTAGTAGTTTCCGATGCACATCTGGAGGCATTCTTTAATCTGTGGACTAACTGAGTGTTGATCAAACACAGAAATTGCAATGGGATTAAATACAACAGTCACCATGCGCACTTTCCTCCATGGGAGTAATGTCTCAAACAGTCTACGCTTTGATCGTTCCCTGGAAGACCTGTAGTAGTTTCCGATGCACATTTGGTTTCATTCTGTAATCTGTGGACTATCATAGTGTTGAATAAACACTGAAATTGATTCGGGATTGAATACAACAGTCACCATCCGCACTTTCCTCGATGGGAGTAATGTCTGAAACAGTCTACGCTTTGATCGTTCCCTGGAAGTCCATTAGTAGTTTCCGGTGCACATCTGGAAGCATTCTGTAATCTGTGGACCTTCAAAATGTTGATGAAACACAGAAATTGCATCGGGAGTGAATACAACAGTCACCATCCGCACTTTCCTCCATGGGAGTAACGTCTGAAACAGTCTACGCTTTGATCGTTCCCAGGAAGACCAGTAGTAGTTTCCGATGCACATCTGGAGGCAATCTGTAATCTGTGGACTATCAGAGTGTTGATGAAACACTGAAATTGAAACGGGATTGAATACAACAGTCACCATGCGCACTTCCCTCCATGGGAGTAATGTCTGAAACAGTCTACGATTTGATCGTTCCCTGGAACACCAGTAGTAGTTTCCTTTGCGTATATGGTGGCATTCTTTAATCTGTGGACTATCAGAGTGTTGATGAAACACAGAAATTGCATCGGGATTGAATACAACAGTCAATATTCGCACTTTCCTCCATGGGAGTAATGTCTCAAACAGTCTACGCTTTGATCGTCCCCTGGGAGACCAGTAGTAATTTCCGACGCACACCTGGAGGCATTCTGTAATCTGTGGACTATCAGAGTGTTGATGAAACACAGAAATTGCTTCGGGATTGAATACAACGGTCAATATTCGCACTTTCCTCCATGGGAGTAATGACTCAAACAGTCTACGGTTTGATCGTTCTCTGGAAGACCAGTAGTAATTTCCGATGCACATCTGGAGGCATTCTGTAATCTGTGGACCTTCAAAGTGTTGATGAAACACAGAAATTGCATCGGGAGTGAATACAACAGTCAAAATCCGCACTTTCCTCCATGGGAGTAATATCTGAAACAGTCTACGCTTTGATAGTTCCATGGAATACCAGTAGTAGTTTCCGATGCACATCTGGAGGCAATCTGTAATCTGTGGACTATCAGAGTATTGATGAAAATCAGAAATTTCATCGGGATTTAATACAACAGTCACCATGCGCACTTTCCTCCATGGGAGTAATGTCTCAAACAGTATACTTTTTGATTGTTCCCTGGATGACCAGTAGTAGTTTTCGATGCACATCTGGAGGCATTCTGTAATCTGTGGACTATCAGAGTGTTGATGAAACACTGAAATTGAATCGGGATTGAATACAACAGTCACCATGCGCACTTCCCTCCATGGGAGTAATGTCTGAAACAGTCTACGATTTGGTCGTTCCCTGGAACACCAGTAGTAGTTTCCTTTGCGTATATGGTGGCATTCTTTAATCTGTGGACTATCAGAGAGTTGATGAAACACAGAAATAGCATCGCGATTGAATACAACATTTACCATGCGCACATTCCTCCATAGGAGTAATGTCTCAAACAGTCTACGCTTTGATCGTTCCCTGGAAGACCAGTAGAAGTTTCCGATGCACATCTGGTGACATTCTGTAATATATGGACTATCAGAGTGTTGATGAAACACAGAAATTGCATCGGGATTGAATACAACATTCACCATGCGCACTTTCCTCCATGGGAGTAATGTCTCAAACAGTCTACGCTTTGATCGTTCCCTGGAAGACCAGTAGTAGTTTCCGACGCACATCTTGTGGCATTCTGGAATCTGTGGACTAACTGAGTGTTGATAAAACACAGAAATTGCAATGGGATTGAGTACAACAGTCACCATGCGCAATTTCCTCCATGGGAGTCATGTCTGAAACAGTTTACGCTTTGATTGTTCCCAGAAAGACCAGTAGTAGTTTCCGATGCACATGTGGAGGCAATCTGTAATCTGTGGACCATCATAGTGTTGATGAAACATATAAATTGCATCGGGATGGAATACAACAATCACCATCCGCGGTTTTCTCCATGGGAGTAATATCTGAAACAGGCTACGCTTGGATAGTTCCATGGAGTACCAGTAGTAGTTTCCGATGCACATCTGGAGGCATTCTGTAATCTGTGGACCTTCAAAGTGTTGTTGAAACACAGAAATTGCATCGGGAGTGAATACAACAGACACAATACGCACTTTCCTCCATGGGAGTAATGTCTGATACAGTCTACGCTTTGATCGTTCCCATTAAGACCAGTAGTGGTTTCCGATGCACATCTGGAGGCATTCTGGAATCTGTGGACCAACTGAGTGTTGATAAAACACAGAAATTGCAATGGGATTGAATACAACAGTCACCATGCGCACTTTCCTCCATGGGAGTAATGTCTCAAACAGTCTACCCTTTGATCGTACCCTGGAAGACCAGTAGAAGTATCCGATGCACATCTGGTGGCATTCTGTAATCTATGGACTATCAGAGTGTTGATGAAACACAGAAATAGCATCGGGATTGTATACAACGGTCACCATGCGCACTTTCCTCCATGGGAGGAATGTCTCAAACAGTCTACGCTTTGATCGTTCCCTGGAAGACCAGTAGTAGTCTCCGATGCACATCTGGTGGCATTCTGTAATCTGTGGAATAACAGAGTGTTGATGAAACACAGAAATTGCATCGGGATTGAATACAACAGTCAATATTCGCACTTTCCTCCATGGGAGTAATGTCTCAAACAGTCTACGCTATGATCGTTCCCTGGAAGACCAGTAGTAATTTTCGATGCTCATCTGGAGGCATTCTGTCATCTGTGGACTATCAGAGTGTTGATGAAACACAGAAATTGCATCGGGATTGAATACAACAGTCACCATGCGCACTTTCCTCCATGGGAGTAATGTCTCAAGAAGTCTACGTTTTGATCGTTCCCTGGAAGACCATTAGTAGTTTCCGGTGCACATCTGGAGGCATTCTGTAATCTGTGGACTAACTAAGTGTTGATGAAACACAGAAATTGCAAAGGGATTGAATACAACAGTCACCATGCGCACTTTCCTACATGGGAGTAATGTCTCAAACAGTCTACCCTTTGATCTTTCCCTGGAAGACCAGTAGTAGTTTCCGATGCACATCTGGTGGCATTCTGTAATCTGTGGACTATCATAGTGTTGATGAAACCCTGAAATTGAATCGGGATTGAATACAACATTCACCATCCGCACTTTCCTCAATGGGAGTAACGTCTGAAACAGTCTACGCTTTGATCGTTCCCTGGAAGACCAGTAGAAGTATCCGATGCACATCTGGTGGCATTCTGTAATCTATGGACTATCAGAGTGTTGATGAAACACAGAAATAGCATCGGGATTGTATACAACAGTCACCATGCGCACTTTCCTCCATGGGAGGAATGTCTCAAACAGTCTACGCTTTGATCGTTCCCTGGAAGACCAGTAGTAGTCTCCGATGCACATCTGGTGGCATTCTGTAATCTGTGGAATAACAGAGTGTTGATGAAACACAGAAATTGCATCGGGATTGAATACAACAGTCAATATTCGCACTTTCCTCCATGGGAGTAATGTCTCAAACAGTCTACGCTATGATCGTTCCCTGGAAGACCAGTAGTAATTTTCGATGCTCATCTGGTGGCATTCTGTAATCTATGGACTATCAGAGTGTTGCTGAAACACAGAAATTTAATCGGGATTTAATACAACAGTCACCATGCGCACTTTCCTCCATGGGAGTAATGTCTCAAACAGTCTACGTTTTTATTGTTCTCTGGAATGGCAGTAGTAGTTTTCGATGCACAAATGGAGGCATTCTGTAATCTGTGGACTATCAGAGTGTTGATGAAACACAGAAATTGCATCGGGATTGAATACAACAGTCACCATGCGCACTTTCCTCCATGGGAGTAATTCTCAAACAGTCTACGCTTTGATCGTCCCCTGGAAGACCAGTAGTAGTTTCCGATGCACATCTGGTGGCATTCTGTAATCTGTGGACTATCAGAGTGTTGATGAAACACAGAAGTAGCATCGGGATTGAATACAACAGTCATCATGAGCACTTTCCTCCTTGGGAGTAATGTCTCAAACAGTCTACGCTTTGATCGTGCACTGGAAGACCAGTAGTAGTTTTCGATGCACATCTGGTGGCATTGTGTAATCTGTGGACTATCAGAGTGTTGAAGAAACACAGAAATTGCATAGGGATTGAATACAACAGTCACCATGCGCACTTCTCTCCATGGGAGTAATGTCTCAAACAGTCTACGATTTGATCGTTCCCTGGAACAACAGTAGTAGTTTCCGATGCACATGTGGTGGCATTCTGTAATCTGTGGACTATCAGAGAGTTGATGAAACACAGAAATAGCATCGGGATTGAATACAACAGTCACAATTCTCACATTCCTCCATGTGAGTAATGTCTCAAACAGTCTACGCTCTGATCGCTCCCTGAAAGACCAGTAGTGGTTTCCGATGCACAACTGGTGGCATTCTGTAATCTGTGGACTTTCAGAGTGTTGATAAAACACAGAGAATGCATCGGGATTGAATACAACAGTCACCATGCGCACTTTCCTCCACGGGAGTGATATCTCAAACCGTCTACGCTTTGATCGTTCCCTGGAATACCAGTATTAGTTTCCGATGCACATCTGGTGGCATTCTGTAATCTGTGGACTATCAGAGTGTTGATGAAACATAGAAATAGCATCGGGATTGTATACAACAGTCACCATGCGCACTTTCTTCCATGGGAGTAATGTCTCAAACAGTCTACGCTTTGATCGTTCCCTGGAAGACCAGTAGTAGTCTCCGATGCACATCTGGTGGCATTCTGTAATCTGTGGACTAACTGAGTGTTGATGAAACACAGAAATTGCATCGGGATTGAATACAACAGTCACCATGCGCACTTTCCTCCATGGGAGTAATGTCTCAAACAGTCTACGCTTTGATCGTTCCCTGGAAGACCAGTAGTAGTCTCCGATGCACATCTGGTGGCATTCTGTAATCTGTGGGCTAACAGAGTGTTGATGAAACACAGAAATTGCATCGGGATTGAATACAACAGTCAATATTCGCAACTTCCTCCATGGGAGTAATGTCTCAAACAGTCTACGCTATGATCGTTCCCTGGAAGACCAGTAGTAATTTTCGATGCACTTCTGGAGGCATTCTGTCATCTGTGGACTATCAGAGTTTTGATGAAACACTGAAATTGCATCGGGATTGAATACAACAGTCACCATGCGCACTTCCCTCCATGGGAGTAATGTCTCAAAGAATCTACGTTTTGATCGTTCCCTGGAAGACCATTAGTAGTCTCCGGTGCACATCTGGAGGCATTCTGTAATCTGTGGACTATCAGAGTGTTGATGAAACACAGAAGTAGCATCGGGATTGAATACAACAGTCACCATGCGCACTTTCCTACATGGGAGTAATGCTCAAACATTCTACGCTTTGATCGTTCCCTGGAAGACCAGTAGTACTTTCCGATGCACATCTGGTGGCATTCAGTAATCTGTGGACTATCAGAGTGTTGGTGAAAGACAGAAATAGCATCGGGATGAATACAACAGACACCATGCGCACTTTCATGCATGGGAGTAATGTCTGAAACAGTCTACGCTTTGATCGTTCCCAGGAAGACCAGTAGTAGTTTCCGATGCACATCTGGAGGCAATCTGTAATCTGTGGACTATCAGAGTGTTGATGAAAATCACAAATTGCATCGGGATTGAATACAACAGTCACCATGCGCACTTTCCTCCATGGGAGTGATGTCTCACACAGTATACGTTTTGATTGTTCCCTGGAAGACCAGTAGTAGTTTTCGATGCACTTCTGGAGGCATTTTGTAATCTGTGGACTATCAGAGTGTTGTTGAAACACTGAAATTGAATCGGGATTGAATACAACAGTCACCATGCGCACTTCCCTCCATGGGAGTAATGTCTCAAACAGTCTATGCTTTGATCGTTCCCTGGAATGCAGTAGTAGTTTCCAATGCACATCTGGTGGCATTCTGTAATCAGTGGACAATCAGAGTGTTGATGAAACACAGAAATAGCATCGGGATTGAATACAACAGTAACCATGCGCACTTTCCTCCATGGGAGTAATGTCTCAAACAGTCTACGCTTTGAGCGTTCCCTGGAAGACCAGTAGTAGTTTCCGATGCACATCTGGTGGCATTCTGTGATATGTGGACTAACAGAGTGTTGATGAAACAGAGATTGCATCAGGATTTAATACAACAGTCAATATTCGCACTTTCCTCCATGGGAGTATTGTCTCAAACAGTCTACGCTTTGATCGTTCCCTGGAAGACCAGTAGTAATTTCCGATGCACATCTGGAGGCATTCTGTAATCTGTGGACTATCAGAGTGTTGATGAAACACAGAAATTGCATCGGGATTGAATACAACAGTCACCATGCGCACTTTCCTCCATGGGAGCAATTCTCAAACAGTCTACGCTTTGATCGTTCCCTGGAAGACCAGTAGTAGTTTCCGATGCACATATGCTGGCATTCTGTAATCTGTGGACTATCAGAGTGTTGATGAAACACAGAAATTGCATCGGGATTGAATACAACAGTCACCATGCGCACATTCCTCCATGGGAGTAATGTCTCAAACAGTCTACGCTTTGATCGTTCCCTGGAAGACCAGTAGCAGTTTCCGATGCACATCTGGTAGCATTCTGTAAACTATGGACTATCAGAGTGTTGATGAAACACAGAGATTGCATCGGGATTGAATACAACAGTCACCATGCGCACTTTCCTCCATGGGAGTATTGTCTCAAACAGTCTACGTTTTGATTGTTCCCTGGAAGACCAGTAGTAGTTTTCGATGCACAAATGGAGGCATTCTGTAATTTGTGGACTATCAGAGTGTTGATGAAACACAGAAATTCCTTCGGGATTGAATACAACAGTCACCATGCGCACTTTCCTCCATAGCAGTAATTCTCAAACAGTCTACGCTTTGATCGTTCCCTGGAAGACCAATAGTAGTTTCCGATGCACATCTGGTGGCATTCTGTAATCTGTGGACTATCAGAGTGTTGATGAAACATAGAAGTAGCATCGGTATTGAATACAACAGTCATCATGAGCATTTTCCTCTTTGGGAGTAATGTCTCTAACAGTCTACGTTTTGATCGTTCTCTGGAAGACCAGTAGTACTTTTGGATGCACATCTGGAGGCATTCTGTAATCTGTGGACCACCAGAGTGTTGATGAAACAGAGAAATTGCATCGTGATTGAATACAACAGTCACCATGCGCACTTCCTTCCATGGGAGTAATGTCGCAAACAGTCTACGATTTGATCGTTCCCTGGAACACCAGTAGTAGTTTCCGATGCACATCTGGTGGCATTTTGTAATCTGTGGACTATCAGAGTGTTGATGAAACACATGGAATGCATCGGGATTGATTACAACAGTCACCATGCGCAATTTCCTCCACGGGAGTAATATCTCAAACAGTCTACGACTTGATCGTTCCCTGGAATGCCAGTAGTAGTTTCCGATGCACATCTGGTGGCATTCTGTAATCTGTGGACTATCAGAGTGTTGATGAAACACAGAAATAGCATCGGGATTGAACACAACAGTCACCATGCGCACTTTCTTCCATGGAAGTAATGTCTCAAAGTCTACGCTTTGATCGTTCCCTGGAAGACCAGTAGTAGTCTCCGAGGCACATCTGGTGGCATTCTGTAATCTGTGGACTAACCAGAGTGTTGATGAAACACAGAAATTGCATCGGGATTGAATACAACAGTCACCATGCGCACTTTCCTCCATGGGAGTAATGTCTGAAACAATCTACGCTTTGATCGTTCCCTGGAATGCAGTAGTAGTTTCCAATGCACATCTGGTGGCATTCTGTAATCAGTGGACTATCAGAGTGTTGATGAAACACAGAAATAGCATCGGGATTGATTACAACAGACACCATGCGCACTTTTCTCCATGGGAGTAATGTCTCAAACAGTCTACGCTTTGATCTTTCCCTGGAAGACCAGTAGTAGTTTCCGATGCACATCTGGTGGCATTCTATAATCTGTGGACTAACAGAGTGTTGATGAAACAGAGAAATTTCATCGGGATTGAATACAACAGTCAATATTCGCACTTTCCTCCATGGGAGTAATGTCTCAAACAGTCTACGCTTTGATCGTTCCCTGGAAGACCAGTAGTAATTTTCGATGCACATCTGGAGGCATTCAGTAATCTGTGGACTATAAGAGTGTTGGTGAAACACAGAAATAGCATCGGGATTGAATACAACTGTCACCATGCGCACTTTCCTCCATGGGAGTAATTCTCAAACTTTCTACGCTTTGATCGTTCCCTGGATGACCAGTAGTAGTTTCCGATGCACATCTGGTGGCATTCAGTAATCTGTGGACTATAAGAGTGTTGGTGAAACACAGAAATAGCATCGGGATTGAATACAACTGTCACCATGCGCACTTTCCTCCATGGGACTAATGTTTTAAACAGTCTACGATTTGATCGTTCCCTGGAAGACAATTAGTAGTTCCCGATGCACATCTGGTGGCATTTTGTAATCTGTGGACTATCAGAGTGTTGATGAAACACAGAAATTGCATCGGGATTGAATAGAACAGTCACCATGCGCACATTCCTCCATGGGAGTAATGTCTGAAACAGTCTACGCTTTGATCGTTCCCTGGAAGACAAGTAGAAGTTTCCGATGCACATCTGGTAGCATTCTGTAATCTATGGACTATCAGAGTGTTGATGAAACACAGAAATTGCATCGGGATTGAATACAACAGTCACCATGCGCACTTTTCTCCATGGGAATATTGTCTCAAACAGTCTACGTTTTGATTGTTCCCTGGAAGACCAGTAGTAGTTTCCGATGCTCATCTGGTAGCATTCTTTAATCTGTGGACTATCAGAGTGTTGATGAAACACAGAAATTCCATCGGGATTGAATACAATAGTCACTATGCGCACTTTCCTCCATGGGAGTAATTCTCAAACAGTCTACGCTTTGATCGTTCCCTGGAGGACCAGTAGTAGTTTCCGATGCACATCTGGAGGCATTCTGTAATCTGTGGACTATCAGAGTGTTGATGAAACACAGAAGTAGCATCGGGATTGAATACAACAGTCATCATGAACACTTTCCTCCTTGGGAGTAATGTCTCAAACAGTCTACGCTTTGATCGTTCTCTGGAAGACCAGTAGTAGTTTTGGATGCACATCTGGTGGCATTCTGTAATCTGTGTACTATCAGAGAGTTGATGAAACACAGAAATTGCATCGGGATTGAATACAACAGTCACAATGCGCACATTCCTCCATGTTAGTAATGTCTCAAATAGTCTACGCTTTGATCGTTCCCTGAAAGACCAGTAGTGGTTTCCGATGCACAACTGGTGGCATTCTGTAATCTGTGGACTATCAGAGTGTTGATGAAACACAGAGAATGCATTGGGATTGAATACAACAGTCACCATGAGCACTTTCCTCCACGGGAGTGATATCTCAAACAGTCTACGCTTTGATCGTTCCCAGGAATACCAGTAGTAGTTTCCGATGCACATCTGGTGGCATTCTGTATTCTGTGGACTATCAGAGTGTTGATGAAACACAGAAATAGCATCGGGATTGAATACAACAGTCACCATGCGCACTTTCCTCCATGGGAGTAATGTCTCGAAGTCTACGCTTTGATCGTTCCCTGGAAGACCAGTAGTAGTCTCCGATGCACATCTGGTGGCATACTGTAATCTGTGGACTAACAGAGTGTTGATGAAACACAGAAATTGCATCGGGATTGAATACAACAGTCAATTTTCTCACTTTCCTCCATGGGAGTAATGTCTCAAACAGTCTACGCTTTGATAGTTCCCTGGAAGAGCAGTAGTAATTTCCGATGCACATCTGGAGGCATTCTGTAATCTGTGGACTATCAGAGTGTTGATGAAACACAGAAATTGCATCGGGATTGCATACAACAGTCACCATGCGCACTTTCCTCCATGGGAGTAATGTCTCAAACAGTCTACGTTTTGATCGTTCGCTGGAAGACCAGTAGTAGTTTCCGAAGCACATCTGGTGGCATTTTGTAATCTGTGGACTATCAGAGTGTTGATGAAACACATGGAATGCATTGGGATTGAATACAACAGTCTCCATGCGCAATTTCCTCCACGGGAGTAATATCTCAAACAGTCTACGACTTGATCGTTCCCTGGAATACCAGTAGTAGTTTCCGATGCACTTCTGGTGGCATTCTGTAATCTGTGGACTATCAGAGTGTTGATGAAACACAGAAATAGCATCGGGATTGAATACAACAGTCACCATGCGCACTTTCCTCCATGGAAGTAATGTCTCAAAGTCTACGCTTTGATCGTTCCCTGGAAGACCAGTAGTAGTCTCCGATGCACATCTGGTGGCATTCTGTAATCTGTGGACTAAGAGAGTGTTGATGAAACACAGAAATTGCATCGGGATTGAATACAACAGTCAATATTCGCACTTTCCTCCATGGGAGTAATGTCTCAAACAGTCTACGCTATGATCGTTCCCTGGAAGACCAGTAGTAATTTTCGATGCTCATCTGGAGGGATTCTGTCATCTGTGGACTATCAGAGTGTTGATGAAACACAGAAATTGCATCGGGATTGAATACAACAGTCACCATGCGCACTTTCCTCCATGGGAGTAATGTCTCAAGAAGTCTACGCTTTGATCGTTCCCTGGAAGACCATTAGTAGTTTCCGGTGCACATCTGGAGGCATTCTGTAATCTGTGGACTATCAGAGTGTTGTTGAAACACAGATATTGCATCGGGATTGAATACAACAGTCACCATGCGCACTTTCCTCCATGGGAGTAATTCTCAAACATTCTACGCTTTGATCGTTCCCTGTAAGACCAGTAGTAGTTTCCGATGCACATCTGGTGGCATTCAGTAATCTGTGGACTATCAGAGTGTAGGTGAAACACAGAAATAGCATCGGGATTGAATACAACAGTCACCATGCGCACATTCCTCCACGAGAGTAATGTCTCAAACTGTCTACGCTTTGATCGTTTCCTGGAAGACCAGTAGAAGTTTCCGATGCACATCTGGTGGCATTCTGTAATCTATGGAGTATCAGAGTGTTGATGAAACACAGAAATTTAATCGGGATTTAATACAACAGTCACCATGCGCACTTTCCTCCATGAAAGTAATGTCTCAAACAGTCTACGTTTTTATTGTTCTCTGGAATGACAGTAGTAGTTTTCGATGCACATCTGGTGGCATTGTGTAATCAGTGGACTATCAGAGTGTTGAAGAAACACAGAAATTGCATAGGGATTGAATACAACAGTCACCATGCGCACTTTCCCCCACGGGAGTGATATCACAAACAGTCTACGCTTTGATCGTTCCCTGGAATGCAGTAGTAGTTTCCAATGCACATCTGGTGGCATTCTGTAATCAGTGGACTATCAGAGTGTTGATGAAACACAGAAATAGCATCGGGATTGATTACAACAGACACCATGCGCACTTTTCTCCATGGGAGTAATGTCTCAAACAGTCTACGCTTTGATCTTTCCCTGGAAGACCAGTAGTAGTTTCCGATGCACATCTGGTGGCATTCTGTAATCTGTGGACTAACAGAGTGTTGATGAAACAGAGAAATTGCATCGGGATTGAATACAACAGTCAATATTCGCACTTTCCTCCATGGGAGTAATGTCTCAAACAGTCTACGCTTTGATCGTTCCCTGGAAGACCAGTAGTAATTTTCGATGCACATCTGGAGGCATTCAGTAATCTGTGGACTATAAGAGTGTTGGTGAAACACAGAAATAGCATCGGGATTGAATACAACTGTCACCATGCGCACTTTCCTCCATGGGAGTAATGTTTTAAACAGTCTACGATTTGATCGTTCCCTGGAAGACAATTAGTAGTTCCCGATGCCCATCTGGTGGCATTTTGTAATCTGTGGACTATCAGAGTGTTGTTGAAACACAGAAATTGCATCGGGATTGAATAGAACAGTCACTATGCGCACATTCCTCCATGGGAGTAATGTCTGAAACAGTCTACGCTTTGATCGTTCCCTGGAAGACAAGTAGAAGTTTCCGATGCACATCTGGTAGCATTCTGTAATCTATGGACTATCAGAGTGTTGATGAAACACAGAAATTGCATCGGGATTGAATACAACAGTCACCATGCGCACTTTTCTCCATGGGAATATTGTCTCAAACAGTCTACGCTTTGATTGTTCCCTGGAAGACCAGTAGTAGTTTCCGATGCTCATCTGGTAGCATTCTTTAATCTGTGGACTATCAGAGTGTTGATGAAACACAGAAATTCCATCGGGATTGAATACAATAGTCACTATGCGCACTTTCCTCCATGGGAGTAATTCTCAAACAGTCTACGCTTTGATCGTTCCCTGGAGGACCAGTAGTAGTTTCCGATGCACATCTGGAGGCATTCTGTAATCTGTGGACTATCAGAGTGTTGATGAAACACAGAAGTAGCATCGGGATTGAATACAACAGTCATCATGAACACTTTCCTCCTTGGGAGTAATGTCTCAAACAGTCTACGCTTTGATCGTTCTCTGGAAGACCAGTAGTAGTTTTGGATGCACATCTGGTGGCATTCTGTAATCTGTGCACTATCAGAGAGTTGATGAAACACAGAAATTGCATCGGGATTGAATACAACAGTCACAATGCGCACATTCCTCCATGTTAGTAATGTCTCAAATAGTCTACGCTTTGATCGTTCCCTGAAAGACCAGTAGTGGTTTCCGATGCACAACTGGTGGCATTCTGTAATCTGTGGACTATCAGAGTGTTGATGAAACACAGAGAATGCATTGGGATTGAATACAACAGTCACCATGAGCACTTTACTCCACGGGAGTGATATCTCAAACAGTCTACGCTTTGATCGTTCCCAGGAATACCAGTAGTAGTTTCCGATGCACATCTGGTGGCATTCTGTATTCTGTGGACTATCAGAGTGTTGATGAAACACAGAAATAGCATCGGGATTGAATACAACAGTCACCATGCGCACTTTCCTCCATGGGAGTAATGTCTCGAAGTCTACGCTTTGATCGTTCCCTGGAAGACCAGTAGTAGTCTCCGATGCACATCTGGTGGCATACTGTAATCTGTGGACTAACAGAGTGTTGATGAAACACAGAAATTGCATCGGGATTGAATACAACAGTCAATTTTCTCACTTTCCTCCATGGGAGTAATGTCTCAAACAGTCTACGCTTTGATAGTTCCCTGGAAGAGCAGTAGTAATTTCCGATGCACATCTGGAGGCATTCTGTAATCTGTGGACTATCAGAGTGTTGATGAAACACAGAAATTGCATCGGGATTGAATACAACAGTCACCATGCGCACTTTCCTCCATGGGAGTAATGTCTCAAACAGTCTACGTTTTGATCGTTCGCTGGAAGACCAGTAGTAGTTTCCGAAGCACATCTGGTGGCATTTTGTAATCTGTGGACTATCAGAGTGTTGATGAAACACATGGAATGCATCGGGATTGAATACAACAGTCTCCATGCGCAATTTCCTCCACGGGAGTAATATCTCAAACAGTCTACGACTTGATCGTTCCCTGGAATACCAATAGTGGTTTCCGATGCACTTCTGGTGGCATTCTGTAATCTGTGGACTATCAGAGTGTTGATTAAACACAGAAATAGCATCGGGATTGAATACAACAGTCACCATGCGCACTTTCCTCCATGGAAGTAATGTCTCAAAGTCTACGCTTTGATCGTTCCCTGGAAGACCAGTAGTAGTCTCCGATGCACATCTGGTGGCATTCTGTAATCTGTGGACTAAGAGAGTGTTGATGAAACACAGAAATTGCATCGGGATTGAATACAACAGTCAATATTCGCACTTTCCTCCATGGGAGTAATGTCTCAAACAGTCTACGCTATGATCGTTCCCTGGAAGACCAGTAGTAATTTTCGATGCTCATCTGGAGGCATTCTGTCATCTGTGGACTATCAGAGTGTTGATGAAACACAGAAATTGCATCGGGATTGAATACAACAGTCACCATGCGCACTTTCCTCCATGGGAGTAATGTCTCAAGAAGTCTACGCTTTGATCGTTTCCTGGAAGACCAGTAGAAGTTTCCGATGCACATCTGGTGGCATTCTGTAATCTATGGAGTATCAGAGTGTTGATGAAACACAGAAATTTAATCGGGATTTAATACAACAGTCACCATGCGCACTTTCCTCCATGGGAGTAATGTCTCAAACAGTCTACGTTTTTATTGTTCTCTGGAATGGCAGTAGTAGTTTTCGATGCACAAATGGAGGCATTCTGTAATCTGTGGACTATCAGAGTGTTGATGAAACACAGAAATTGCATCGGGATTAAATACAACAGTCACCATGCGCACTTTCCTCCATGGGAGTAATTCTCAAACAGTCTACGATTTGATCGTTCCCTGGAAGACCAGTAGTAGTTTCCGATGCACATCTGGTGGCATTCTGTAATCTGTGGACTATCAGAGTGTTGATGAAACACAGAAGTAGCATTGGGATTGAATACAACAGTCATCATGAGCACTTTCCTCCTTGGGAGTAATGTCTCAAACAGTCTACGCTTTGATCGTGCACTGGAAGACCAGTAGTAGTTTTCGATACACATCTGGTGGCATTGTGTAATCAGTGGACTATCAGAGTGTTGAAGAAACACAGAAATTGCATAGGGATTGAATACAACAGTCACCATGCGCACTTCTCTCCATGGGAGTAATGTCTCAAACAGTCTACGATTTGATCGTTCCCTGGAACACCAGTAGTAGTTTCCGATGCACATGTGGTGGCATTCTGTAATCTGTGGACTATCAGAGAGTTGATGAAACACAGAAATAGCATCGGGATTGAATACAACAGTCACAATTCTCACATTCCTCCATGTGAGTAATGTCTCAAACAGTCTACGCTCTGATCGCTCCCTGAAAGACCAGTAGTGGTTTCCGATGCACAACTGGTGGCATTCTGTAATCTGTGGACCATCAGAGTGTTGATGAAACACAGAGAATGCATCGGGATTGAATACAACCGTCACCATGCGCACTTTCCCCCACGGGAGTGATATCACAAACAGTCTACGCTTTGATCGTTCCCTGGAATGCAGTAGTAGTTTCCAATGCACATCTGGTGGCATTCTGTAATCAGTGGACTATCAGAGTGTTGATGAAACACAGAAATAGCATCGGGATTGATTACAACAGACACCATGCGCACTTTTCTCCATGGGAGTAATGTCTCAAACAGTCTACGCTTTGATCTTTCCCTGGAAGACCAGTAGTAGTTTCCGATGCACATCTGGTGGCATTCTGTAATCTGTGGACTATAAGAGTGTTGGTGAAACACAGAAATAGCATCGGGATTGAATAGAACAGTCACCATGCGCACATTCCTCCATGGGAGTAATGTCTGAAACAGTCTACGCTTTGATCGTTCCCTGGAAGACAAGTAGAAGTTTCCGATGCACATCTGGTAGCATTCTGTAATCTATGGGCTATCAGAGTGTTGATGAAACACAGAAATTGCATCGGGATTGAATACAACAGTCATCATGAACACTTTCCTCCTTGGGAGTAATGTCTCAAACAGTCTACGCTTTGATCGTTCTCTGGAAGACCAGTAGTAGTTTTGGATGCACATCTGGTGGCATTCTGTAATCTGTGTACTATCAGAGAGTTGATGAAACACAGAAATTGCATCGGGATTGAATACAACAGTCACAATGCGCACATTCCTCCATGTTAGTAATGTCTCAAATAGTCTACGCTTTGATCGTTCCCTGAAAGACCAGTAGTGGTTTCCGATGCACAACTGGTGGCATTCTGTAATCTGTGGACTATCAGAGTGTTGATGAAACAAAGAGAATGCATTGGGATTGAATACAACAGTCACCATGAGCACTTTCCTCCACGGGAGTGATATCTCAAACAGTCTACGCTTTGATCGTTCCCAGGAATACCAGTAGTAGTTTCCGATGCACATCTGGTGGCATTCTGTATTCTGTGGACTATCAGAGTGTTGATGAAACACAGAAATAGCATCGGGATTGAATACAACAGTCACCATGCGCACTTTCCTCCATGGGAGTAATGTCTCGAAGTCTACGCTTTGATCGTTCCCTGGAAGACCAGTAGTAGTCTCCGATGCACATCTGGTGGCATACTGTAATCTGTGGACTAACAGAGTGTTGATGAAACACAGAAATTGCATCGGGATTGAATACAACAGTCAATTTTCTCACTTTCCTCCATGGGAGTAATGTCTCAAACAGTCTACGCTTTGATAGTTCCCTGGAAGAGCAGTAGTAATTTCCGATGCACATCTGGAGGCATTCTGTAATCTGTGGACTATCAGAGTGTTGATGAAACACAGAAATTGCATCGGGATTGAATACAACAGTCACCATGCGCACTTTCCTCCATGGGAGTAATGTCTCAAACAGTCTACGTTTTGATCGTTCGCTGGAAGACCAGTAGTAGTTTCCGAAGCACATCTGGTGGCATTTTGTAATCTGTGGACTATCAGAGTGTTGATGAAACACATGGAATGCATCGGGATTGAATACAACAGTCTCCATGCGCAATTTCCTCCACGGGAGTAATATCTCAAACAGTTTACGACTTGATCGTTCCCTGGAATACCAGTAGTAGTTTCCGATGCACTTCTGGTGGCATTCTGTAATCTGTGGACTATCAGAGTGTTGATGAAACACAGAAATAGCATCGGGATTGAATACAACAGTCACCATGCGCACTTTCCTCCATGGAAGTAATGTCTCAAAGTCTACGCTTTGATCGTTCCCTGGAAGACCAGTAGTAGTCTCCGATGCACATCTGGTGGCATTCTGTAATCTGTAGACTAAGAGAGTGTTGATGAAACACAAAATTGCATCGTGATTGAATACAACAGTCAATATTCGCACTTTCCTCCATGGGAGTAATGTCTCAAACAGTCTACGCTATGATCGTTCCCTGGAAGACCAGTAGTAATTTTCGATGCTCATCTGGAGGCATTCTGTCATCTGTGGACTATCAGAGTGTTGATGAAACACAGAAATTGCATCCGGATTGAATACAACAGTCACCATGCGCACTTTCCTCCATGGGAGTAATGTCTCAAGAAGTCTACGTTTTGATCGGTCCCTGGAAGACCATTAGTAGTTTCCGGTGCACATCTGGAGGCATTCTGTAATCTGTGGACTATCAGAGTGTTGTTGAAACACAGATATTGCATCGGGATTGAATACAACAGTCACCATGCGCACTTTCCTCCATGGGAGTAATTCTCAAACATTCTACGCTTTGATCGTTCCCTGTAAGACCAGTAGTAGTTTCCGATGCACATCTGGTGGCATTCAGTAATCTGTGGACTATCAGAGTGTAGGTGAAACACAGAAATAGCATCGGGATTGAATACAACAGTCACCAAGCGCACATTCCTCCACGAGAGTAATGTCTCAAACAGTCTACGCTTTGATCGTTTCCTGGAAGACCAGTAGAAGTTTCCGATGCACATCTGGTGGCATTCTGTAATCTATGGAGTATCAGAGTGTTGATGAAACACAGAAATTTAATCGGGATTTAATACAACAGTCACCATGCGCACTTTCCTCCATGGGAGTAATGTCTCAAACAGTCTACGTTTTTATTGTTCTCTGGAATGGCAGTAGTAGTTTTCGATGCACAAATGGAGGCATTCTGTAATCTGTGGACTATCAGAGTGTTGATGAAACACAGAAATTGCATCGGGATTGAATACAACAGTCACCATGCGCACTTTCCTCCATGGGAGTAATTCTCAAACAGTCTACGCTTTGATCGTTCCCTGGAAGACCAGTAGTAGTTTCCGATGCACATCTGGTAGCATTCTGTAATCTGTGGACTATCAGAGTGTTGATGAAACACAGAAGTAGCATCTGGATTGAATACAACAGTCATCATGAGCACTTTCCTCCTTGGGAGTAATGTCTCAAACAGTCTACGCTTTGATCGTGCACTGGAAGACCAGTAGTAGTTATCGATGCACATCTGGTGGCATTGTGTAATCTGTGGACTATCAGAGTGTTGAAGAAACACAGAAATTGCATAGGGATTGAATACAACAGTCACCATGCGCACTTCTCTCCATGGGAGTAATGTCTCAAACAGTCTACGATTTGATCGTTCCCTGGAACACCAGTAGTAGTTTCCGATGCACATGTGGTGGCATTCTGTAATCTGTGGACTATCAGAGAGTTGATGAAACACAGAAATAGCATCGGGATTGAATACAACAGTCACAATTCTCACATTCCTCCATGTGAGTAATGTCTCAAACAGTCTACGCTCTGATCGCTCCCTGAAAGACCAGTAGTGGTTTCCGATGCACAACTGGTGGCATTCTGTAATCTGTGGACTATCAGAGTGTTGATGAAACACAGAGAATGCATCGGGATTGAATACAACAGTCACCATGCGCACTTTCCTCCACGGGAGTGATATCTCAAACCGTCTACGCTTTGATCGTTCCCTGGAATACCAGTATTAGTTTCCGATGCACAACTGGTGGCATTCTGTAATCTGTGGACTATCAGAGTGTTGATGAAACACAGAAATAGCATCGGGATTGTATACAACACTCACCATGCGCACTTTCTTCCATGGGAGTAATGTCTCAAACAGTCTACGCTTTGATCTTTCCCTGGAAGACCAGTAGTAGTCTCCGATGCACATCTGGTGGCATTCTGTAATCTGTGGACTAACTGAGTGTTGATGAAACACAGAAATTGCATCGGGATTGAATACAACAGTCACCATGCGCACTTTCCTCCATGGGAGTATTGTCTCAAACAGTCTACGCTTTGATCGTTCCCTGGAAGACCAGTAGTAGTCTCCGATGCACATCTGGTGGCATTCTGTAATCTGTGGGCTAACAGAGTGTTGATGGAACACAGAAATTGCATCGGGATTGAATACAACAGTCAATATTCGCACATTCCTCCATGGGAGTAATGTCTCAAACAGTCTACGCTATGATCGTTCCCTGGAAGACCAGTAGTAATTTTCGATGCTCATCTGGAGGCATTCTGTCATCTGTGGACTATCAGAGTGTTGATGAAACACAGAAATTGCATCGGGATTGAATACAACAGTCACCATGCGCACTTTCCTCCATGGGAGTAATGTCTCAAGAAGTCTACGTTTTGATCGTTCCCTGGAAGACCATTAGTAGTTTCCGGTGCACATCTGGAGGCATTCTGTAATCTGTGGACTATCAGAGTGTTGTTGAAACACAGATATTGCATCGGGATTGAATACAACAGTCACCATGCGCACTTTCCTCCATGGGAGTAATTCTCAAACATTCTACGCTTTGATCGTTCCCTGTAAGACCAGTAGTAGTTTCCGATGCACATCTGGTGGCATTCAGTAATCTGTGGACTATCAGAGTGTAGGTGAAACACAGAAATAGCATCGGGATTGAATACAACAGTCACCATGCGCACATTCCTCCACGAGAGTAATGTCTCAAACAGTCTACGCTTTGATAGTTTCCTGGAAGACCAGTAGAAGTTTCCGATGCACATCTGGTGGCATTCTGTAATCTATGGAGTATCAGAGTGTTGATGAAACACAGAAATTTAATCGGGATTTAAAACAACAGTCACCATGCGCACTTTCCTCCATGGGAGTAATGTCTCAAACAGTCTACGTTTTTATTGTTCTCTGGAATGGCAGTAGTAGTTTTCGATGCACAAATGGAGGCATTCTGTAATCTGTGGACTATCAGAGTGTTGATGAAACACAGAAATTGCATCGGGATTGAATACAACAGTCACCATGCGCACTTTCCTCCATGGGAGTAATTCTCAAACAGTCTACGCTTTGATCGTTCCCTGGAAGACCAGTAGTAGTTTCCGATGCACATCTGGTGGCATTCTGTAATCTGTGGACTATCAGAGTGTTGATGAAACACAGAAGTAGCATCGGGATTGAATACAACAGTCATCATGAGCACTTTCCTGCTTGGGAGTAATGTCTCAAACAGTCTACGCTTTGATCGTGCACTGGAAGACCAGTAGTAGTTTTCGATGCACATCTGGTGGCATTGTGTAATCTGTGGACTATCAGAGTGTTGAAGAAACACAGAAATTGCATAGGGATTGAATACAACAGTCACCATGCGCACTTCTCTCCATGGGAGTAATGTCTCAAACAGTCTACGATTTGATCGTTCCCTGGAACACCAGTAGTAGTTTAGGATGCACATGTGGTGGCATTCTGTAATCTGTGGACTATCAGAGAGTTGATGAAACACAGAAATAGCATCGGGATTGAATACAACAGTCACAATTCTCACATTCCTCCATGTGAGTAATGTCTCAAACAGTCTACGCTCTGATCGCTCCCTGAAAGACCAGTAGTGGTTTCCGATGCACAACTGGTGGCATTCTGTAATCTGTGGACTATCAGAGTGTTGATGAAACACAGAGAATGCATCGGGATTGAATACAACAGTCACCATGCGCACTTTCCTCCACGGGAGTGATATCTCAAACCGTCTACGCTTTGATCGTTCCCTGGAATACCAGTATTAGTTTCCGATGCACAACTGGTGGCATTCTGTAATCTGTGGACTATCAGAGTGTTGATGAAACACAGAAATAGCATCGGGATTGTATACAACACTCACCATGCGCACTTTCTTCCATGGGAGTAATGTCTCAAACAGTCTACGCTTTGATCTTTCCCTGGAAGACCAGTAGTAGTCTCCGATGCACATCTGGTGGCATTCTGTAATCTGTGGACTAACTGAGTGTTGATGAAACACAGAAATTGCATCGGGATTGAATACAACAGTCACCATGCGCACTTTCCTCCATGGGAGTATTGTCTCAAGCAGTCTACGCTTTAATCGTTCCCTGGAAGACCAGTAGTAGTCTCCGATGCACATCTGGTGGCATTCTGTAATCTGTGGGCTAACAGAGTGTTGATGGAACACAGAAATTGCATCGGGATTGAATACAACAGTCAATATTCGCACATTCCTCCATGGGAGTAATGTCTCAAACAGTCTACGCTATGATCGTTCCCTGGAAGACCAGTAGTAATTTTCGATGCTCATCTGGAGGCATTCTGTCATCTGTGGACTATCAGAGTGTTGATGAAACACAGAAATTGCATCGGGATTGAATACAACAGTCACCATGCGCACTTTCCTCCATGGGAGTAATGTCTCAAGAAGTCTACGTTTTGATCGTTCCCTGGAAGACCATTAGTAGTTTCCGGTGCACATCTGGAGGCATTCTGTAATCTGTGGACTATCAGAGTGTTGTTGAAACACAGATATTGCATCGGGATTGAATACAACAGTCACCATGCGCACTTTCCTCCATGGGAGTAATTCTCAAACATTCTACGCTTTGATCGTTCCCTGTAAGACCAGTAGTAGTTTCCGATGCACATCTGGTGGCATTCAGTAATCTGTGGACTATCAGAGTGTAGGTGAAACACAGAAATAGCATCGGGATTGAATACAACAGTCACCATGCGCACATTCCTCCACGAGAGTAATGTCTCAAACAGTCTACGCTTTGATCGTTTCCTGGAAGACCAGTAGAAGTTTCCGATGCACATCTGGTGGCATTCTGTAATCTATGGAGTATCAGAGTGTTGATGAAACACAGAAATTTAATCGGGATTTAATACAACAGTCACCATGCGCACTTTCCTCCATGGGAGTAATGTCTCAAACAGTCTACGTTTTTATTGTTCTCTGGAATGGCAGTAGTAGTTTTCGATGCACAAATGGAGGCATTCTGTAATCTGTGGACTATCAGAGTGTTGATGAAACACAGAAATTGCATCGGGATTGAATACAACAGTCACCATGCGCACTTTCCTCCATGGGAGTAATTCTCAAACAGTCTACGCTTTGATCGTTCCCTGGAAGACCAGTAGTAGTTTCCGATGCACATCTGGTGGCATTCTGTAATCTGTGGACTATCAGAGTGTTGATGAAACACAGAAGTAGCATCGGGATTGAATACAACAGTCATCATGAGCACTTTCCTCCTTGGGAGTAATGTCTCAAACAGTCTACGCTTTGATCGTGCACTGGAAGACCAGTAGTAGTTTTCGATGCACATCTGGTGGCATTGTGTAATCTGTGGACTATCAGAGTGTTGAAGAAACACAGAAATTGCATAGGGATTGAATACAACAAGTCACCATGCGCACTTCTCTCCATGGGAGTAATGTCTCAAACAGTCTACGTTTTTATTGTTCTCTGGAATGGCAGTAGTAGTTTTCGATGCACAAATGGAGGCATTCTGTAATCTGTGGACAATCAGAGTGTTGATGAAACACAGAAATTGCATCGGGATTGAATACAACAGTCACAATCCGCACTTTCCTCCATGGGAGTAATGTCTGATACAGTCTACGCTTTGATCGTTCCCAGGAAGACCAGTAGTAGTTTCCCATGCACATCTGGTGGCATTCTGTAATCTGTGGACTAACTGAGTGTTGATGAAACACAGAAATTGCATCGGGATTGAATACAACAGTCACCATGCGCACTTTCCTCCATGGGAGTATTGTCTCAAACAGTCTACGCTTTGATCGTTCCCTGGAAGACCAGTAGTAGTCTCCGATGCACATCTGGTGGCATTCTGTAATCTGTGGGCTAACAGAGTGTTGATGGAACACAGAAATTGTATCGGGATTGAATACAACAGTCAATATTCGCACTTTCCTCCATGGGAGTAATGTCTCAAACAGTCTACGCTATGATCGTTCCCTGGAAGACCAGTAGTAATTTTCGATTCACTTCTGGAGGCATTCTGTCATCTGTGGACTATCAGAGTTTTAATGAAACACAGAAATTGCATCGGGATTGAATACAACAGTCACCATGCGCACTTCCCTCCATGGGAGTAATGTCTCAAAGAATCTACGTTTTGATCGTTCCCTGGAAGACCATTAGTAGTCTCCGGTGCACATCTGGAGGCATTCTGTAATCTGTGGACTATCAGAGTGTTGATGAAACACAGAAGTAGCATCGGGATTGAATACAACAGTCACCAAACGCACTTTCCTACATGGGAGTAATGCTCAAACATTCTACGCTTTGATCGTTCCCTGGAAGACCAGTAGTAGTTTCCGATGCACATCTGGTGGCATTCAGTAATCTGTGGAATATCAGAGTGTTGGTGAAAGACAGAAATAGCATCGGGATGAATACAACAGACACCATGCGCACTTTCATGCATGGGAGTAATGTCTGAAACAGTCTACGCTTTGATCGTTCCCAGGAAGACCAGTAGTAGTTTCCGATGCACATCTGGAGGCAATCTGTAATCTGTGGACTATCAGAGTGTTGATGAAAATCACAAATTGCATCGGGATTGAATACAACAGTCACCATGCGCACTTTCCTCCATGGGAGTAATGTCTCAAACAGTATACGTTTTGATTGTTCCCTGGAAGACCAGTAGTAGTTTTCGATGCACTTCTGGAGGCATTTTGTAATCTGTGGACTATCAGAGTGTTGTTGAAACACTGAAATTGAATCGGGATTGAATACAACAGTCACCATGCGCACTTCCCTCCATGGGAGTAATGTCTCAAACAGTCTACGCTTTGATCGTTCCCTGGAATGCAGTAGTAGTTTCCAATGCACATCTGGTGGCATTCTGTAATCAGTGGACAATCAGAGTGTTGATGAAACACAGAAATAGCATCGGGATTGAATACAACAGTCACCATGCGCACTTTCCTCCATGGGAGTAATGTCTCAAACAGTCTACGCTTTGAACGTTCCCTGGAAGACCAGTAGTAGTTTCCGATGCACATCTGGTGGCATTCTGTGATATGTGGACTAACAGAGTGTTGATGAAACAGAGATTGCATCAGGATTTAATACAACAGTCAATATTCGCACTTTCCTCCATGGGAGTATTGTCTCAAACAGTCTACGCTTTGATCGTTCCCTGGAAGACCAGTAGTAATTTCCGATGCACATCTGGAGGCATTCTGTAATCTGTGGACTATCAGAGTGTTGATGAAACACAGAAATTGCATCGGGATTGAATACAACAGTCACGATGCGCACTTTCCTCCATGGGAGTAATTCTCAAACAGTCTACGCTTTGATCGTTCCCTGGAAGACCAGTAGTAGTTTCCGATGCACATCTGCTGGCATTCTGTAATCTGTGGACTATCAGAGTGTTGATGAAATAAAGAAATTGCATCGGGATTGAATACAACAGTCACCATGCGCACATTCCTCCATGGGAGTAATGTCTCAAACAGTCTACGCTTTGATCGTTCCCTGGAAGACCAGTAGAAGTTTCCGATGCACATCTGGTAGCATTCTGTAAACTATGGACTATCAGAGTGTTGATGAAACACAGAGATTGCATCGGGATTGAATACAACAGTCACCATGCGCACTTTCCTCCATGGGAGTATTGTCTCAAACAGTCTACGTTTTGATTGTTCCCTGGAAGACCAGTAGTAGTTTTCGATGCACAAATGGAGGCATTCTGTAATTTGTGGACTATCAGAGTGTTGATGAAACACAGAAATTCCATCGGGATTGAATACAACAGTCACCATGCGCACTTTCCTCCATGGCTGTAATTCTCAAACAGTCTATGCTTTGATCGTTCCCTGGAAGACCAGTAGTAGTTTCCGATGCACATCTGGTGGCATTCTGTAATCTGTGGACTATCAGAGTGTTGATGAAACATAGAAGTAGCATCGGTATTGAATACAACAGTCATCATGAGCATTTTCCTCTTTGGGAGTAATGTCTCTAAGAGTCTACGCTTTGATCGTTCTCTGGAAGACCAGTAGTACTTTTGGATGCACATCTGGAGGCATTCTGTAATCTGTGGACCACCAGGGTGTTGATGAAACAGAGAAATTGCATCGTGATTGAATACAACAGTCACCATGCGCACTTCCTTCCATGGGAGTAATGTCGCAAACAGTCTACGATTTGATCGTTCCCTGGAACACCAGTAGTAGTTTCCGATGCACATCTGGTGGCATTTTGTAATCTGTGGACTATCAGAGTGTTGATGAAACACATGGAATGCATCGGGATTGATTACAACAGTCACCATGCGCAATTTCCTCCACGGGAGTAATATCTCAAACAGTCTACGACTTGATCGTTCCCTGGAATGCCAGTAATAGTTTCCGATGCACATCTGGTGGCATTATTTATCTGTGGACTATCAGAGTGTTGATGAAACACAGAAATAGCATCGGGATTGAACACAACAGTCACCATGCGCACTTTCTTCCATGGAAGTAATGTCTCAAAGTCTACGCTTTGATCGTTCCCTGGAAGACCAGTAGTAGTCTCCGAGGCACATCTGGTGGCATTCTGTAATCTGTGGACTAACAGAGTGTTGATGAAACACAGAAATTGCATCGGGATTGAATACAACAGTCACCATGCGCACTTTTCTCCATGGGAGTAATGTCTGAAACAATCTATGCTTTGATCGTTCCCTGGAAGACCATTAGTAGCTTCCGGTGCACATCTGGAAGCATTCTGTAATCTGTGGACCTTCAAAATGTTGATAAAACACAGAAATTGCATCGGGAGTGAATACAACAGTCACCATCCGCACTTTCCTAAATGGGAGTAACGTCTGAAACAGACTACGCTTTGATCGTTCCCAGGAAGACCAGTAGTAGTTTCCGATGCACATCTGGAGGCAATCTGTAATCTGTGGACTATCAGAGTGTTGATGAAACACAGAAATTGCATCAACAGTCACCATGCGCACATTCCTCCATGGGAGTAATGTCTCAAACACTCTACGCTTTGATCGTTCCCTGAAAGACCAGTAGTGGTTTCCGATGCACAACTGGTGGCATTCTGTAATCTGTGGACCATCAGAGTGTTGATGAAACACAGAGAATGCATCGGGATTGAATACAACAGTCACCATGCGCACTTTCCCCCACGGGAGTGATATCACAAACAGTCTACGCTTTGATCGTTCCCTGGAATGCAGTAGTAGTTTCCAATGCACATCTGGTGGCATTCTGTAATCAGTGGACTATCAGAGTGTTGATGAAACACAGAAATGGCATCGGGATTGATTACAACAGACACCATGCGCACTTTTCTCCATGGGAGTAATGTCTCAAACAGTCTACGCTTTGATCCTTCCCTGGAAGACCAGTAGTAGTTTCCGATGCACACCTGGTGGCATTCTGTAATCTGTGGACTAACAGAGTGTTGATGAAACAGAGAAATTGCATCGGGATTGAATACAACAGTCAATATTCGCACTTTCCTCCATGGGAGTAATGTCTCAAACAGTCTACGCTTTGATCGTTCCCTGGAAGACCAGTAGTAATTTTCGATGCACATCTGGAGGCATTCAGTAATCTGTGGACTATAAGAGTGTTGGTGAAACACAGAAATAGCATCGGGATTGAATACAACTGTCACCATGCGCACTTTCCTCCAAGGGAGTAATTCTCAAACTTTCTACGCTTTGATCGTTCCCTGGATGACCAGTAGTAGTTTCCGATGCACATCTGGTGGCATTCAGTAATCTGTGGACTATAAGAGTGTTGGTGAAACACAGAAATAGCATCGGGATTGAATACAACTGTCACCATGCGCACTTTCCTCCATGGGAGTAATGTTTTAAACAGTCTACGATTTGATCGTTCCCTGGAAGACAATTAGTAGTTTCCGATGCACATCTGGTGGCATTTTGTAATCTGTGGACTATCAGAGTGTTGATGAAACACAGAAATTGCATCGGGATTGAATAGAACAGTCACCATGCGCACATTCCTCCATGGGAGTAATGTCTGAAACAATCTATGCTTTGATCGTTCCCTGGAAGACCATTAGTAGCTTCCGGTGCACATCTGGAAGCATTCTGTAATCTGTGGACCTTCAAAATGTTGATAAAACACAGAAATTGCATCGGGAGTGAATACAACAGTCACCATCCGCACTTTCCTAAATGGGAGTAACGTCTGAAACAGACTACGCTTTGATCGTTCCCAGGAAGACCAGTAGTAGTTTCCGATGCACATCTGGAGGCAATCTGTAATCTGTGGACTATCAGAGTGTTGATGAAACACAGAAATTGCATCAACAGTCACCATGCGCACATTCCTCCATGGGAGTAATGTCTCAAACACTCTACGCTTTGATCGTTCCCTGAAAGACCAGTAGTGGTTTCCGATGCACAACTGGTGGCATTCTGTAATCTGTGGACCATCAGAGTGTTGATGAAACACAGAGAATGCATCGGGATTGAATACAACAGTCACCATGCGCACTTTCCCCCACGGGAGTGATATCACAAACAGTCTACGCTTTGATCGTTCCCTGGAATGCAGTAGTAGTTTCCAATGCACATCTGGTGGCATTCTGTAATCAGTGGACTATCAGAGTGTTGATGAAACACAGAAATGGCATCGGGATTGATTACAACAGACACCATGCGCACTTTTCTCCATGGGAGTAATGTCTCAAACAGTCTACGCTTTGATCCTTCCCTGGAAGACCAGTAGTAGTTTCCGATGCACACCTGGTGGCATTCTGTAATCTGTGGACTAACAGAGTGTTGATGAAACAGAGAAATTGCATCGGGATTGAATACAACAGTCAATATTCGCACTTTCCTCCATGGGAGTAATGTCTCAAACAGTCTACGCTTTGATCGTTCCCTGGAAGACCAGTAGTAATTTTCGATGCACATCTGGAGGCATTCAGTAATCTGTGGACTATAAGAGTGTTGGTGAAACACAGAAATAGCATCGGGATTGAATACAACTGTCACCATGCGCACTTTCCTCCAAGGGAGTAATTCTCAAACTTTCTACGCTTTGATCGTTCCCTGGATGACCAGTAGTAGTTTCCGATGCACATCTGGTGGCATTCAGTAATCTGTGGACTATAAGAGTGTTGGTGAAACACAGAAATAGCATCGGGATTGAATACAACTGTCACCATGCGCACTTTCCTCCATGGGAGTAATGTTTTAAACAGTCTACGATTTGATCGTTCCCTGGAAGACAATTAGTAGTTTCCGATGCACATCTGGTGGCATTTTGTAATCTGTGGACTATCAGAGTGTTGATGAAACACAGAAATTGCATCGGGATTGAATAGAACAGTCACCATGCGCACATTCCTCCATGGGAGTAATGTCTGAAGCAGTCTACGCTTTGATCGTTCCCTGGAAGACAAGTAGAAGTTTCCGATGCACATCTGGTAGCATTCTGTAATCTATGGACTATCAGAGTGTTGATGAAACACAGAAATTGCATCGGGATTGAATACAACAGTCACCATGCGCACTTTTCTCAATGGGAATATTGTCTCAAACAGTCTACGTTTTGATTGTTCCCTGGAAGACCAGTAGTAGTTTCCGATGCTCATCTGGTAGCATTCTTTAATCTGTGGACTATCAGAGTGTTGATGAAACACAGAAATTCCATCGGGATTGAATACAATAGTCACTATGCGCACTTTCCTCCATGGGAGTAATTCTCAAACAGTCTACGCTTTGATCGTTCCCTGGAGGACCAGTAGTAGTTTCCGATGCACATCTGGAGGCATTCTGTAATCTGTGGACAATCAGAGTGTTGATGAAACACAGAAGTAGCATCGGGATTGAATACAACAGTCATCATGAACACTTTCCTCCTTGGGAGTAATGTCTCAAACAGTCTACGCTTTGATCGTTCTCTGGAAGACCAGTAGTAGTTTTGGATGCACATCTGGTGGCATTCTGTAATCTGTGGACTATCAGAGTGTTGATGAAACACAGAAATTGCATCGTGATTGAATACAACAGTCACCATGGGCACTTCCCTCCATGGGAGTAATGTCTCAAACAGTCTACGATTTGATCGTTCCCTGGAACACCAGTAGTAGTTTCCGATGCACTTCTGGTGGCATTCTGTAATCTGTGTACTATCAGAGAGTTGATGAAACACAGAAATTGCATCGGGATTGAATACAACAGTCACAATGCGCACATTCCTCCATGTGAGTAATGTCTCAAATAGTCTACGCTTTGATCGTTCCCTGAAAGACCAGTAGTGGTTTCCGATGCACAACTGGTGGCATTCTGTAATCTGTGGACTATCAGAGTGTTGATGAAACACAGAGAATGCATTGGGATTGAATACAAAAGTCACCATGAGCACTTACCTCCACGGGAGTGATATCTCAAACAGTCTACGCTTTGATCGTTCCCAGGAATACCAGTAGTAGTTTCCGATGCACATCTGGTGGCATTCTGTATTCTGTGGACTATCAGAGTGTTGATGAAACACAGAAATAGCATCGGGATTGAATACAACAGTCACCATGCGCACTTTCCTCCATGGGAGTAATGTCTCGAAGTCTACGCTTTGATCGTTCCCTGGAAGACCAGTAGTAGTCTCCGATGCACATCTGGTGGCATACTGTAATCTGTGGACTAACAGAGTGTTGATGAAACACAGAAATTGCATCGGGATTGAATACAACAGTCAATTTTCACACTTTCCTCCATGGGAGTAATGTCTCAAACAGTCTACGCTTTGATAGTTGCCTGGAAGAGCAGTAGTAATTTCCGATGCACATCTGGAGGCATTCTGTAATCTGTGGACTATCAGAGTGTTGATGAAACACAGAAATCTCATCGGGATTGAATACAACAGTCACCATGTGCACTTTCCTCCATGGGAGTAATGTCTCAAACAGTCTACGTTTTGATCGTTCGCTGGAAGACCAGTAGTAGTTTCCGAAGCACATCTGGTGGCATTTTGTAATCTGTGGACTATCAGAGTGTTGATGAAACACATGGAATGCATCGGGATTGAATACAACAGTGTCCATGCGCAATTTCCTCCACGGGAGTAATATCTCAAACAGTCTACGACTTGATCGTTCCCTGGAATACCAGTAGTAGTTTCCGATGCACTTCTGGTGGCATTCTGTAATCTGTGGACTATCAGAGTGTTGATGAAACACAGAAATAGCATCGGGATTGAATACAACAGTCACCATGCGCACTTTCCTCCATGGAAGTAATGTCTCAAAGTCTACGCTTTGATCGTTCCCTGGAAGACCAGTAGTAGTCTCCGATGCACATCTGGTGGCATTCTGTAATCTGTGGACTAAGAGAGTGTTGATGAAACACAGAAATTGCATCGGGATTGAATACAACAGTCACCATGCGCACTTTCCTATATGGGAGTAATGTCTGAAACAATCTACGCTTTGATCGTTCCCTGGACGACCATTAGTAGCTTCCGGTGCACATCTGGAAGCATTCTGTAATCTGTGGACCTTCAAAATGTTGATAAAACACAGAAATTGCATCGGGATTGAATTCAACAGTCACCATGCGCACATTCCTCCATGGGAGTAATGTCTCAAACAGTCTACGCTTTGATCGTTCCCTGGAAGACCAGTAGTAGTTTCCGATGCACATCTGGTGGCATTCTGTAATCTGTGGACTAACGGAGTGTTGATGAAACACAGAAATTGCATCGGGATTGAATACAACAGTCAATATTCGCACTTTCCTCCATGGGAGTAATGTCTCAAACAGTCTACGCTTTGATCGTTCCCTGGAAGACCAGTAGTAATTTTCGATGCACATCTGGAGGCATTCTGCAATCTGTGGACTATCAGAGTGTTCATGAAACATCGGGATTGAATACAAGAGTCACCACGCGCACTTTCCTCCATGGGAGTAATTCTCAAACTTTCTACGCTTTGTTCGGTCCCTGGAAGACCAGTAGTGGGTTCCGATGCACATCTGGTGGCATTCAGTAATCTGTGGACTATAAGAGTGTTGGTGAAACACAGAAATTGCATCGGGATTGAATACAACAGTCACCATGCGCACTTTCCTCCATGGGAGTAATGTCTCAAACAGTCTACGATTTGATCGTTCCCTGGAAGACCAGTAGTAGTTTCCGATGCACATCTGGTGGCATTCTGTAATCTGTGGACTATCAGAGTGTTGATGAAACATAGAAGTAGCATCGGTATTGAATACAACAGTCATCATGAGCATTTTCCTCTTTGGGAGTAATGTCTCTAAGAGTCTACGCTTTGATCGTTCTCTGGAAGACCAGTAGTACTTTTGGATGCACATCTGGAGGCATTCTGAAATCTGTGGACCACCAGGGTGTTGATGAAACAGAGAAATTGCATCGTGATTGAATACAACAGTCACCATGCGCACTTCCTTCCATGGGAGTAATGTCGCAAACAGTCTACGATTTGATCGTTCCCTGGAACACCAGTAGTAGTTTCCGATGCACATCTGGTGGCATTTTGTAATCTGTGGACTATCAGAGTGTTGATGAAACACATGGAATGCATCGGGATTGATTACAACAGTCACCATGCGCAATTTCCTCCACGGGAGTAATATCTCAAACAGTCTACGACTTGATCGTTCCCTGGAATGCCAGTAATAGTTTCCGATGCACATCTGGTGGCATTCTTTAATCTGTGGACTATCAGAGTGTTGATGAAACACAGAAATAGCATCGGGATTGAACACAACAGTCACCATGCGCACTTTCTTCCATGGAAGTAATGTCTCAAAGTCTACGCTTTGATCGTTCCCTGGAAGACCAGTAGTAGTCTCCGAGGCACATCTGGTGGCATTCTGTAATCTGTGGACTAACAGAGTGTTGATGAAACACAGAAATTGCATCGGGATTGAATACAACAGTCACCATGCGCACTTTTCTCCATGGGAGTAATGTCTGAAACAATCTATGCTTTGATCGTTCCCTGGAAGACCATTAGTAGCTTCCGGTGCACATCTGGAAGCATTCTGTAATCTGTGGACCTTCAAAATGTTGATAAAACACAGAAATTGCATCGGGAGTGAATACAACAGTCACCATCCGCACTTTCCTAAATGGGAGTAACGTCTGAAACAGACTACGCTTTGATCGTTCCCAGGAAGACCAGTAGTAGTTTCCGATGCACATCTGGAGGCAATCTGTAATCTGTGGACTATCAGAGTGTTGATGAAACACAGAAATTGCATCAACAGTCACCATGCGCACATTCCTCCATGGGAGTAATGTCTCAAACACTCTACGCTTTGATCGTTCCCTGAAAGACCAGTAGTGGTTTCCGATGCACAACTGGTGGCATTCTGTAATCTGTGGACCATCAGAGTGTTGATGAAACACAGAGAATGCATCGGGATTGAATACAACAGTCACCATGCGCACTTTCCCCCACGGGAGTGATATCACAAACAGTCTACGCTTTGATCGTTCCCTGGAATGCAGTAGTAGTTTCCAATGCACATCTGGTGGCATTCTGTAATCAGTGGACTATCAGAGTGTTGATGAAACACAGCAATGGCATCGGGATTGATTACAACAGACACCATGCGCACTTTTCTCCATGGGAGTAATGTCTCAAACAGTCTACGCTTTGATCTTTCCCTGGAAGACCAGTAGTAGTTTCCGATGCACACCTGGTGGCATTCTGTAATCTGTGGACTAACAGAGTGTTGATGAAACAGAGAAATTGCATCGGGATTGAATACAACAGTCAATATTCGCACTTTCCTCCATGGGAGTAATGTCTCAAACAGTCTACGCTTTGATCGTTCCCTGGAAGACCAGTAGTAATTTTCGATGCACATCTGGAGGCATTCAGTAATCTGTGGACTATAAGAGTGTTGGTGAAACACAGAAATAGCATCGGGATTGAATACAACTGTCACCATGCGCACTTTCCTCCAAGGGAGTAATTCTCAAACTTTCTACGCTTTGATCGTTCCCTGGATGACCAGTAGTAGTTTCCGATGCACATCTGGTGGCATTCAGTAATCTGTGGACTATAAGAGTGTTGGTGAAACACAGAAATAGCATCGGGATTGAATACAACTGTCACCATGCGCACTTTCCTCCATGGGAGTAATGTTTTAAACAGTCTACGATTTGATCGTTCCCTGGAAGACAATTAGTAGTTTCCGATGCACATCTGGTGGCATTTTGTAATCTGTGGACTATCAGAGTGTTGATGAAACACAGAAATTGCATCGGGATTGAATAGAACAGTCACCATGCGCACATTCCTCCATGGGAGTAATGTCTGAAACAGTCTACGCTTTGATCGTTCCCTGGAAGACAAGTAGAAGTTTCCGATGCACATCTGGTAGCATTCTGTAATCTATGGACTATCAGAGTGTTGATGAAACACAGAAATTGCATCGGGATTGAATACAACAGTCACCATGCGCACTTTTCTCCATGGGAATATTGTCTCAAACAGTCTACGCTTTGATTGTTCCCTGGAAGACCAGTAGTAGTTTCCGATGCTCATCTGGTAGCATTCTTTAATCTGTGGACTATCAGAGTGTTGATGAGACACAGAAATTCCATCGGGATTGAATACAATAGTCACTATGCGCACTTTCCTCCATGGGAGTAATTCTCAAACAGTCTACGCTTTGATCGTTCCCTGGAGGACCAGTAGTAGTTTCCGATGCACATCTGGAGGCATTCTGTAATCTGTGGACAATCAGAGTGTTGATGAAACACAGAAGTAGCATCGGGATTGAATACAACAGTCATCATGAACACTTTCCTCCTTGGGAGTAATGTCTCAAACAGTCTACGCTTTGATCGTTCTCTGGAAGACCAGTAGTAGTTTTGGATGCACATCTGGTGGCATTCTGTAATCTGTGGACTATCAGAGTGTTGATGAAACACAGAAATTGCATCGTGATTGAATACAACAGTCACCATGGGCACTTCCCTCCATGGGAGTAATGTCTCAAACAGTCTACGATTTGATCGTTCCCTGGAACACCAGTAGTAGTTTCCGATGCACTTCTGGTGGCATTCTGTAATCTGTGTACTATCAGAGAGTTGATGAAACACAGAAATTGCATCGGGATTGAATACAACAGTCACAATGCGCACATTCCTCCATGTGAGTAATGTCTCAAATAGTCTACGCTTTGATCGTTCCCTGAAAGACCAGTAGTGGTTTCCGATGCACAACTGGTGGCATTCTGTAATCTGTGGACTATCAGAGTGTTGATGAAACACAGAGAATGCATTGGGATTGAATACAAAAGTCACCATGAGCACTTATCTCCACGGGAGTGATATCTCAAACAGTAACGCTTTGATCATTCCCAGGAATACCAGTAGTAGTTTCCGATGCACATCTGGTGGCATTCTGTATTCTGTGGACTATCAGAGTGTTGATGAAACACAGAAATAGCATCGGGATTGAATACAACAGTCACCATGCGCACTTTCCTCCATGGGAGTAATGTCTCGAAGTCTACGCTTTGATCGTTCCCTGGAAGACCAGTAGTAGTCTCCGATGCACATCTGGTGGCATACTGTAATCTGTGGACTAACAGAGTGTTGATGAAACACAGAAATTGCATCGGGATTGAATACAACAGTCAATTTTCACACTTTCCTCCATGGGAGTAATGTCTCAAACAGTCTACGCTTTGATAGTTGCCTGGAAGAGCAGTAGTAATTTCCGATGCACATCTGGAGGCATTCTGTAATCTGTGGACTATCAGAGTGTTGATGAAACACAGAAATCTCATCGGGATTGAATACAACAGTCACCATGTGCACTTTCCTCCATGGGAGTAATGTCTCAAACAGTCTACGTTTTGATCGTTCGCTGGAAGACCAGTAGTAGTTTCCGAAGCACATCTGGTGGCATTTTGTAATCTGTGGACTATCAGAGTGTTGATGAAACACATGGAATGCATCGGGATTGAATACAACAGTCTCCATGCGCAATTTCCTCCACGGGAGTAATATCTCAAACAGTCTACGACTTGATCGTTCCCTGGAATACCAGTAGTAGTTTCCGATGCACTTCTGGTGGCATTCTGTAATCTGTGGACTATCAGAGTGTTGATGAAACACAGAAATAGCATCGGGATTGAATACAACAGTCACCATGCGCACTTTCCTCCATGGAAGTAATGTCTCAAAGTCTACGCTTTGATCGTTCCCTGGAAGACCAGTAGTAGTCTCCGATGCACATCTGGTGGCATTCTGTAATCTGTGGACTAAGAGAGTGTTGATGAAACACAGAAATTGCATCGGGATTGAATACAACAGTCACCATGCGCACTTTCCTATATGGGAGTAATGTCTGAAACAATCTACGCTTTGATCGTTCCCTGGACGACCATTAGTAGCTTCCGGTGCACATCCGGAAGCATTCTGTAATCTGTGGACCTTCAAAATGTTGATAAAACACAGAAATTGCATCGGGATTGAATTCAACAGTCACCATGCGCACATTCCTCCATGGGAGTAATGTCTCAAACAGTCTACGCTTTGATCGTTCCCTGGAAGACCAGTAGTAGTTTCCGATGCACATCTGGTGGCATTCTGTAATCTGTGGACTAACGGAGTGTTGATGAAACACAGAAATTGCATCGGGATTGAATACAACAGTCAATATTCGCACTTCCCTCCATGGGAGTAATGTCTCAAACAGTCTACGCTTTGATCGTTCCCTGGAAGACCAGTAGTAATTTTCGATGCACATCTGGAGACATTCTGCAATCTGTGGACTATCAGAGTGTTCATGAAACATCGGGATTGAATACAAGAGTCACCACGCGCACTTTCCTCCATGGGAGTAATTCTCAAACTTTCTACGCTTTGTTCGGTCCCTGGAAGACCAGTAGTGGGTTCCGATGCACATCTGGTGGCATTCAGTAATCTGTGGACTATGAGAGTGTTGGTGAAACACAGAAATTGCATCGGGATTGAATACAACAGTCACCATGCGCACTTTCCTCCATGGGAGTAATGTCTCAAACAGTCTACGATTTGATCGTTCCCTGGAAGACAATTAGTAGTTTCCGATGCACATCTGGTGGCATTTTGTAATCTGTGGACTATCAGAGTGTTGATGAAACACAGAAATTGCATCGGGATTGAATACAACAATCACCATGCGCACATTCCTCCATGGGAGTAATGTCTGAAACAGTCTACGCTTTGATCGTTCCCTGGAAGACCAGTAGTAGTTTTGGATGCACATCTGGTGGCATTCTGTAATCTGTGGACTATCAGAGTGTTGATGAAACACAGAAATTGCATCGTGATTGAATACAACAGTCACCATGCGCACTTCCCTCCATGGGAGTAATGTCTCAAACAGTCTACGATTTGATCGTTCCCTGGAACACCAGTAGTAGTTTCCGATGCACATCTGGTGGCATTCTGTAATCTGTGTACTATCAGAGAGTTGATGAAACACAGAAATTGCATCGGGATTGAATACAACAGTCACAATGCGCACATTCCTCCATGTGAGTAATGTCTCAAACAGTCTACGCTTTGATCGTTCAATGAAAGACCAGTAGTTGTTTCCGATGCACAACTGGTGGCATTCTGTAATCTGTGGACTATCAGAGTGTTGATGAAACACAGAGAATGCATCGGAATTGAATACAACAGTCACCATGAGCACTTTCCTCCACGGGAGTGATATCTCAAACAGTCTACGCTTTGATCGTTCCCTGGAATACCAGCATTAGTTTCCGATGCACATCTGGTGGCATTCTGTAATCTGTGGACTATCAGAGTGTTGATGAAACACAGATATAGCATCGGGATTGAATACAACAGTCACCATGCGCACTTTCCTCCATGGGAGTAATGTCTCAAAGTCTACGCTTAGATAGTTCCCTCGAAGACCAGTAGTAGTCTCCGATGCACATCTGGTGGCATTCTGTAATCTGTGGACTAACAGAGTGTTGATGAAACACAGAAATAGCATCGGGATTGAATACAACAGTCACCATGCGCACTTTCCTCCATGGAAGTAATGTCTCAAAGTCTACGCTTTGATCGTTCCCTGGAAGACCATTAGTAGCTTCCGGTGCACATCTGGAAGCATTCTGTAACCTGTGGACCTTCAAAATCTTGATAAAACACAGAAATTGCATCGGGAGTGAATACAACAGTCACCATCCGCACTTTCCTCCAAGGGAGTAACGTCTGAAACAGTCTACGCTTTGATCGTTCCCAGGAAGACCAGTAGTAGTTTCCGATGCACATCTGGAGGCAATCTGTAATCTGTGGACTATCAGAGTGTTGATGAAACACAGAAATTGCATCGGGATTGAATTCAACAGTCACCATGCGCACATTCCTCCATGGGAGTAATGTCTCAAACAGTCTACGCTTTGATCGTTCCCTGAAAGACCAGTAGTGGTTTCCGATGCACAACTGGTGGCATTCTGTAATCTGTGGACCATCAGAGTGTTGATGAAACACAGAGATTGCATCGGGATTGAATACAACAGTCACCATGCGCACTTTCCCCCACGGGAGTGATATCACAAACAGTCTACGCTTTGATCGTTCCCTGGAATGCAGTAGTAGTTTCCGATGCACATCTGGTGGCATTCTGTAATCAGTGGACTATCAGAGTGTTGATGAAACACAGAAATAGCATCGTGATTGATTACGACAGTCACCATTCGCACTTTTCTCCATGGGAGTAATGTCTCAAACAGTCTACGCTTTGATCGTTCCCTGGAAGACCAGTAGTAGTTTCCGATGCACATCTGGTGGCATTCTGTAATCTGTGGACTAACAGAGTGTTGATGAAACAGAGAAATTGCATCGGGATTGAATACAACAGTCAATATTCGCACTTACCTCCATGGGAGTAATGTCTCAAACAGTCTACGCTTTGATCGTTCCCTGGAAGACCAGTAGTAATTTTCGATGCACATCTGGAGGCATTCTGCAATCTGTGGACTATCAGAGTGTTGATGAAACACAGATATTGCATCGGGATTGAATACAACAGTCACCATGCGCACTTTCCTCCATGGGAGTAATTCTCAAACTTTCTACGCTTTGTTCGGTCCCTGGAAGACCAGTAGTAGTTTCCGATGCACATCTGGTGGCATTCAGTAATCTGTGGACTATAAGAGTGTTGGTGAAACACAGAAATTGCATCGGGATTGAATACAACAGTCACCATGCGCACTTTCCTCCATGGGAGTAATGTCTCAAACAGTCTACGATTTGATCGTTCCCTGGAAGACAATTAGTAGTTTCCGATGCACATCTGGTGGCATTTTGTAATCTGTGGACTATCAGAGTGTTGATGAAACACAGAAATTGCATCGGGATTGAATACAACAGTCACCATGCGCACATTCCTCCATGGGAGTAATGTCTGAAACAGTCTACGCTTTGATCGTTCCCTGGACGACCAGTAGAAGTTTCCGTTGCACATCTGGTAGCATTCTGTAATCTATGGACTATCAGAGTGTTGATGAAACACAGAAATAGCATCGGGATTGAATACAACAGTCACCATGCGCACTTTTCTCCATGGGAGTATTGTCTCAAACAGTCTACGTTTTGATTGTTCCCTGGAAGACCAGTAGTAGTTTCCGATGCTCATTCGGTAGCATTCTGTAATCTGTGGACTATCAGAGTGTTGATGAAACACAGAAATTCCATCGGAATTGAATACAACAGTCACTATGCGCACTTTCCTCCATGGGAGTAATTCTCAAACAGTCTACGCTTTGATCGTTCCCTGGAAGACCAGTAGTAGTTACCGATGCACATCTGGAGGCATTCTGTAATCTGTGGACTATCAGAGTGTTTATGAAACACAGAAGTAGCATCGGGATTGAATACAACAGTCATCATGAGCACTTTCCTCCTTGGGAGTAATGTCTCAAACAGTCTACGCTTTGATCGTTCTCTGGAAGACCAGTAGTAGTTTTGGATGCACATCTGGTGGCATTCTGTAATCTGTGGACTATCAGAGTGTTGATGAAACACAGAAATTGCATGGTGATTGAATACAACAGTCACCATGCGCACTTCCCTCCATGGGAGTAATGTCTCAAACAGTCTACGATTTGATCGTTCCCTGGAACACCAGTAGTAGTTTCCGATGCACATCTGGTGGCATTCTGTAATCTGTGTACTATCAGAGAGTTGATGAAACACAGATATTGCATCGGGATTGAATACAACAGTCACAATGCGCACATTCCTCCATGTGAGTAATGTCTCAAACAGTCTACGCTTTGATCGTTCCCTGAAAGACCAGTAGTTGTTTCCGATGCACAACTGGTGGCATTCTGTAATCTGTGGACTATCAGAGTGTTGATGAAAGACAGAGAATGCATCGGGATTGAATACAACAGTCACCATGAGCACTTTCCTCCACGGGAGTGATATCTCAAACAGTCTACGCTTTGATCGTTCCCTGGAATACCAGCAGTAGTTTCCGATGCACATCTGGTGGCATTCTGTAATCTGTGGACTACAGAGTGTTGATGAAACACAGATATAGCATCGGGATTGAATACAACTGTCACCATGCGCACTTTCCTCCATGGGAGTAATGTCTCAAAGTCTACGCTTTGATCGTTCCCTCGAAGACCAGTAGTAGTCTCCGATGCACATCTGGTGGCATTCTGTAATCTGATGACTAACAGAGTGTTGATGAAACACAGAAACTGCATCGGGTTTGAATACAACAGTCAATTTTCTCACTTTCCTCCATGGGAGTGATGTCTCAAACAGTCTACGCTTTGATAGTTCCCTGGAAGACCAGTAGTAATTTCCGATGCACATCTGGAGGCATTCTGTAATCTGTGGACTATCAGAGTGTTGATGAAACACATAAATTGCATCGGGATTGAATACAACAGTCACCATGCGCACTTTCCTCCATGGGAGTAATGTCTCAAACAGTCTACGTTTTCATCGTTCCCTGGAAGACCAGTAGTAGATTCCGATGCACATCTGGAGGCATTCTGTAATCTGTGGACTATCAGAGTGTTTGATGAAACACTGAAATTGCATCGGGATTGAATACAACAGTCACCATGCGCACTTTTCTCCATTGGAGTAATGTCTCAAACAGTCTACGCTTTGATCGTTCCCTGGAAGACCAGTAGCAGTTTCCGATGCACATCTGGTGGCATTCTGTAATCTGTGGACTAACAGGGTGTTGATGAAACAGAGAAATTGCTTCGGGATTGAATACAACAGTCAATATTCGCACTTTCCTCCATGGGAGTAATGTCTCAAACAGTATACGCTTTGATCGTTCCCTGGAAGACCATTAGTAGCTTCCGGTGCACATCTGGAAGCATTCTGTAACCTGTGGACCTTCAAAATCTTGATAAAACACAGAAATTGCATCGGGAGTGAATACAACAGTCACCATCCGCACTTTCCTCCAAGGGAGTAACGTCTGAAACAGTCTACGCTTTGATCGTTCCCAGGAAGACCAGTAGTAGTTTCCGATGCACATCTGGAGGCAATCTGTAATCTGTGGACTATCAGAGTGTTGATGAAACACAGAAATTGCATCGGGATTGAATTCAACAGTCACCATGCGCACATTCCTCCATGGGAGTAATGTCTCAAACAGTCTACGCTTTGATCGTTCCCTGAAAGACCAGTAGTGGTTTCCGATGCACAACTGGTGGCATTCTGTAATCTGTGGACCATCAGAGTGTTGATGAAACACAGAGATTGCATCGGGATTGAATACAACAGTCACCATGCGCACTTTCCCCCACGGGAGTGATATCACAAACAGTCTACGCTTTGATCGTTCCCTGGAATGCAGTAGTAGTTTCCGATGCACATCTGGTGGCATTCTGTAATCAGTGGACTATCAGAGTGTTGATGAAACACAGAAATAGCATCGTGATTGATTACGACAGTCACCATTCGCACTTTTCTCCATGGGAGTAATGTCTCAAACAGTCTACGCTTTGATCGTTCCCTGGAAGACCAGTAGTAGTTTCCGATGCACATCTGGTGGCATTCTGTAATCTGTGGACTAACAGAGTGTTGATGAAACAGAGAAATTGCATCGGGATTGAATACAACAGTCAATATTCGCACTTACCTCCATGGGAGTAATGTCTCAAACAGTCTACGCTTTGATCGTTCCCTGGAAGACCAGTAGTAATTTTCGATGCACATCTGGAGGCATTCTGCAATCTGTGGACTATCAGAGTGTTGATGAAACACAGATATTGCATCGGGATTGAATACAACAGTCACCATGCGCACTTTCCTCCATGGGAGTAATTCTCAAACTTTCTACGCTTTGTTCGGTCCCTGGAAGACCAGTAGTAGTTTCCGATGCACATCTGGTGGCATTCAGTAATCTGTGGACTATAAGAGTGTTGGTGAAACACAGAAATTGCATCGGGATTGAATACAACAGTCACCATGCGCACTTTCCTCCATGGGAGTAATGTCTCAAACAGTCTACGATTTGATCGTTCCCTGGAAGACAATTAGTAGTTTCCGATGCACATCTGGTGGCATTTTGTAATCTGTGGACTATCAGAGTGTTGATGAAACACAGAAATTGCATCGGGATTGAATACAACAGTCACCATGCGCACATTCCTCCATGGGAGTAATGTCTGAAACAGTCTACGCTTTGATCGTTCCCTGGACGACCAGTAGAAGTTTCCGTTGCACATCTGGTAGCATTCTGTAATCTATGGACTATCAGAGTGTTGATGAAACACAGAAATAGCATCGGGATTGAATACAACAGTCACCATGCGCACTTTTCTCCATGGGAGTATTGTCTCAAACAGTCTACGTTTTGATTGTTCCCTGGAAGACCAGTAGTAGTTTCCGATGCTCATTCGGTAGCATTCTGTAATCTGTGGACTATCAGAGTGTTGATGAAACACAGAAATTCCATCGGAATTGAATACAACAGTCACTATGCGCACTTTCCTCCATGGGAGTAATTCTCAAACAGTCTACGCTTTGATCGTTCCCTGGAAGACCAGTAGTAGTTACCGATGCACATCTGGAGGCATTCTGTAATCTGTGGACTATCAGAGTGTTTATGAAACACAGAAGTAGCATCGGGATTGAATACAACAGTCATCATGAGCACTTTCCTCCTTGGGAGTAATGTCTCAAACAGTCTACGCTTTGATCGTTCTCTGGAAGACCAGTAGTAGTTTTGGATGCACATCTGGTGGCATTCTGTAATCTGTGGACTATCAGAGTGTTGATGAAACACAGAAATTGCATGGTGATTGAATACAACAGTCACCATGCGCACTTCCCTCCATGGGAGTAATGTCTCAAACAGTCTACGATTTGATCGTTCCCTGGAACACCAGTAGTAGTTTCCGATGCACATCTGGTGGCATTCTGTAATCTGTGTACTATCAGAGAGTTGATGAAACACAGATATTGCATCGGGATTGAATACAACAGTCACAATGCGCACATTCCTCCATGTGAGTAATGTCTCAAACAGTCTACGCTTTGATCGTTCCCTGAAAGACCAGTAGTTGTTTCCGATGCACAACTGGTGGCATTCTGTAATCTGTGGACTATCAGAGTGTTGATGAAAGACAGAGAATGCATCGGGATTGAATACAACAGTCACCATGAGCACTTTCCTCCACGGGAGTGATATCTCAAACAGTCTACGCTTTGATCGTTCCCTGGAATACCAGCAGTAGTTTCCGATGCACATCTGGTGGCATTCTGTAATCTGTGGACTACAGAGTGTTGATGAAACACAGATATAGCATCGGGATTGAATACAACTGTCACCATGCGCACTTTCCTCCATGGGAGTAATGTCTCAAAGTCTACGCTTTGATCGTTCCCTCGAAGACCAGTAGTAGTCTCCGATGCACATCTGGTGGCATTCTGTAATCTGATGACTAACAGAGTGTTGATGAAACACAGAAACTGCATCGGGTTTGAATACAACAGTCAATTTTCTCACTTTCCTCCATGGGAGTGATGTCTCAAACAGTCTACGCTTTGATAGTTCCCTGGAAGACCAGTAGTAATTTCCGATGCACATCTGGAGGCATTCTGTAATCTGTGGACTATCAGAGTGTTGATGAAACACATAAATTGCATCGGGATTGAATACAACAGTCACCATGCGCACTTTCCTCCATGGGAGTAATGTCTCAAACAGTCTACGTTTTCATCGTTCCCTGGAAGACCAGTAGTAGATTCCGATGCACATCTGGAGGCATTCTGTAATCTGTGGACTATCAGAGTGTTTGATGAAACACTGAAATTGCATCGGGATTGAATACAACAGTCACCATGCGCACTTTTCTCCATTGGAGTAATGTCTCAAACAGTCTACGCTTTGATCGTTCCCTGGAAGACCAGTAGCAGTTTCCGATGCACATCTGGTGGCATTCTGTAATCTGTGGACTAACAGGGTGTTGATGAAACAGAGAAATTGCTTCGGGATTGAATACAACAGTCAATATTCGCACTTTCCTCCATGGGAGTAATGTCTCAAACAGTATACGCTTTGATCGTTCCCTGGAAGACCAGTAGTAATTTCCGATGCACATCTGGAGGCATTCTGCAATCTGTGGACAATCAGAGTGTTGATGAAACACAGAAATTGCATCGGGATTGAATACAACAGTCACCATGCGCACTTTCCTCCATGGGAGTAATTCTCAAACTTTCTACGCTTTGATCGTTCCCTGGAAGACAAGTAGTAGTTTCCGATGCACATCTGGTGGCATTCAGTAATCTGTGGACTATCAGAGTGTTGGTGAAACACAGAAATAGCATCGGGATTGAATACAACTGTCACCATGCGCACTTTCCTCCATGGGAGTAATGTCTCAAACAGTCTACGATTTGATCGTTTCCTGGAAGACAATTAGTAGATTCCGATGCACATCTGGTGGCATTCTGTAATCTGTGGACTATCAGAGTGTTGATGAAACACAGAAATAGCATCGGGATTGGATACAACAGTCACCATGCGCACTTTCCTCCATGGAATAATGTCTCAAAGTCTACGCTTTGATCGTTCCCTGGAAGACCAGTAGTAGTCTCCGATGCACATCTGGTGGCATTCTGTAATCTGTGGACTAACAGAGTGTTGATGAAACACAGAAATTGCATCGGGATTGAATACAACAGTCACAATGCGCACTTTCCTCCATGGGAGTAATGTCTGAAACAATCTACGCTTTGATCGTTCCCTGGAAGACCATTAGTAGCTTCCGGTGCACATCTGGAAGCATTCTGTAATCTGTGGACCTTCAAAATGTTGATAAAACACAGAAATTGCATCGGGAGTGAATACAACAGTCACCATCCGCACTTTCCTCCATTGGAGTAACGTCTGAAACAGACTACGCTTTGATCGTTCCCAGGAAGACCAGTAGTAGTTTCCGATGCACATCTGGAGGAAATCTGTAATCTGTGGACTATCAAAGTGTTGATGGAACACAGAAATTGCATCGGGATTGAATTCAACAGTCACCATGCGCACATTCCTCCATGGGAATAATGTCTCAAACAGTCTACGCTTTGATCGTTCCCTGAAAGACCAGTAGTGGTTTCCGATGCACAACTGGTGGCATTCTGTAATCTGTGGACCATCAGAGTGTTGATGAAACACAGAGATTGCATCGCGATTGAATACAACAGTCACCATGCGCACTTTTCCCCACGGGAGTGATATCACAAACAGTCTACGCTTTGATCGTTCCCTGGAATGCAGTAGTAGTTTCCGATGCACATCTGGTGGCATTCTGTAATCAGTGGACTATCAGAGTGTTGATGAAACACAGAAATAGCATCGGGATTGATTACAACAGTCACCATGCTCTGTGGACTAACAGAGTGTTGATGAAACAGAGAAATTGCATCGGGATTGAATACAACAGTCAATATTCTCACTTTCCTCCATGGGAGTAATGTCTCAAACTGTCTACGCTTTGATCGTTCCCTGGAAGACCAGTAGTAATTTTCGATGCACATCTGGAGGCATTCTGCAATCTGTGGACTATCAGAGTGTTGATGAAACACAGATACTGCATCGGGATTGAATACAACAGCACCATGCGCACTTTCCTCCATGGGAGTAATTCTCATACTTTCTACGCTTTTTTCGGTCCCTGGAAGACCAGTAGTAGTTTCCGATGCACATCTGGTGGCATTCAGTAATCTGTGGACTATGAGAGTGTTGGTGAAACACAGAAATAGCATCGGGATTGAATACAACAGTCACCATGCGCACTTTCCTCCATGGGAGTAATGTCTCAAACAGTCTACGATTTGATCGTTCCCTGGAAGACAATTAGTAGTTTCCGATGCACATCTGGTGGCATTTTGTAATCTGTGGACTATCAGAGTGTTGATGAAACACAGAAATTGCATCGGGATTGAATACAACAGTCACCATGCGCACATTCCTCCATGGGAGTAATGTCTGAAACAGTCTACGCTTTGATCGAATCCCTGGAAGACCAGTAGAAGTTTACGATGCACATCTGGTAGCATTCTGTAATCTATGGACTATCAGAGTGTTGATGAAACACAAAAATTGCATCGGGATTGAATACAACAGTCATCATGAGCACATACCTCCTTAGGAGTAATGTCTCAAACAGTGTACGTTTTGATCGTTCCCTGGAAGACCAGTAGTAGTTTTGGATGCACATCTGGTGGCATTCTGTAATCTGTGGACTATCAGAGTGTTGATGAAACACAGAAATTGCATCGTGATTGAATACAACAGTCACCATGCGCACTTCCCTCCATGGGAGTAATGTGTCAAACAGTCTACGATTTGATCGTTCCCTGGATAACCAGTAGTAGTTTCCGATGCACATCTGCTGGCATTCTGTAATCTGTGCACTATCAGAGAGTTGATGAAACACAGAAATTGCATCGGGATTGAATACAACAGTCACAATGCGCACATTCCTCCATGTGAGTAATGTCTCAAACAGTCTACGCTTTGATCGTACCCTGAAAGACCAGTAGTTGTTTCCGATGCACAACTGGTGGCATTCTGTAATCTGTGGACTATCAGAGTGTTGATGAAACACAGAGAATGCATCGGAATTGAATACAACAGTCACCATGAGCACTTTCCTCCATGGGAGTGATATCTCAAACAGTCTACGCTTTGATCGTTCCCTGGAATACCAGCAGTAGTTTCCGATGCACATCTGGTTGCAATCTGTAATCTGTAAACTATCAGAGTGTTGATGAAACACAGATATAGCATCGGGATTGAATACAACAGTCACCATGCGCACTTTCCTCCATGGGAGTAATGTCTCAAAGTCTACGCTTTGATCGTTCCCTCGAAGACCAGTAGTAGTCTCCGATGCACATCTGGTGGCATTCTGTAATCTGTGGACTAACAGAGTGTTGATGAAACACAGAAATTGCATCGGGATTGAATACAACAGTCAATTTTCTCACTTTCCTCCATGGGAGTAATGTCTCAAACAGTCTACGCTTTGATAGTTCCCTGGAAGACCAGTAGTAATTTCCGATGCACATCTGGAGGCATTCTGTAGTCTGTGGACTATCAGAGTGTTGATGAAACACAGAAGTGGCATCGGGATTGAATACAACAGTCACCCTGCGCACTTTCCTCCATGGGAGTAATGTCTCAAACAGTCTACATTTTCATCGTTCCCTGGAAGTCCAGTAGTAGATTCCGATGCACATCTGGAGGCATTCTGTAATCTGTGGCCTATCAGAGTGTTGATGAAACACAGAAATTGCATCGGGATTGAATACAATAGTCACCATTCGCATTTTCTCCATGGGAGTAATGTCTCAAACAGTCTACGCTTTGATCGTTCCCTGGAAGACCAGTAGTAGTTTCCGATGCACATCTGGTGGCGTTCTGTAATCTGTGGACTAACAGGGTGTTGATGAAACAGAGAAATTGCTTCGGGATTGAACACAACAGTCAATATTCGCACTTTCCTCCATGGGAGTAATGTCTCAAACAGTCTATGCTTTGATCGTTCCCTGGAAGACCAGTAGTAATTTCTTATGCACATCTGGAGGCATTCTGCAATCTGTGGACTATCAGAGTGTTGATGAAACACAGAAATTGCATCGGGATTGAATACAACAGTCACCATGCGCACTTTCCTCCATGGGAGTAATTCTCAAACTTTCTACGCTTTGATCGTTCCCTGGAAGACAAGTAGTAGTTTCCGATGCACATCTGGTGGCATTTTGTAATCTGTGGAATATCAGAGTGTTGATGAAACACAGAAATTGCATCGGGATTGAATACAACAGTCACCATGCGCACATTCCTCCATGGGAGTAATGTCTGAAACAGTCTACGCTTTGATCGATCCCTGGAAGACCAGTAGAAGTTTACGATGCACATCTGGTAGCATTCTGTAATCTATGGACTATCAGAGTGTTGATGAAACACAAAAATTGCATCGGGATTGAATACAACAGTCATCATGAGCACATACCTCCTTGGGAGTAATGTCTCAAACAGTGTACGTTTTGATCGTTCTCTGGAAGACCAGTAGTAGTTTTGGATGCACATCTGGTGGCATTCTGTAATCTGTGGACTATCAGAGTGTTGATGAAACACAGAAATTGCATCGTGATTGAATACAACAGTCACCATGCGCACTTCCCTCCATGGGAGTAATGTGTCAAACAGTCTACGATTTGATCGTTCCCTGGATAACCAGTAGTAGTTTCCGATGCACATCTGGTGGCATTCTGTAATCTGTGCACTATCAGAGAGTTGATGAAACACAGAAATTGCATCGGGATTGAATACAACAGTCACAATGCGCACATTCCTCCATGTGAGTAATGTCTCAAACAGTCTACGCTTTGATCGTACCCTGAAAGACCAGTAGTTGTTTCCGATGCACAACTGGTGGCATTCTGTAATCTGTGGACTATCAGAGTGTTGATGAAACACACAGAATGCATCGGGATTGAATACAACAGTCACCATGAGCACTTTCCTCCATGGGAGTGATATCTCAAACAGTCTACGCTTTGATCGTTCCCTGGAATACCAGCAGTAGTTTGCGATGCACATCTGGTGGCAATCTGTAATCTGTGGACTATCAGAGTGTTGATGAAACACAGATATAGCATCGGGATTGAATACAACAGTCACCATGCGCACTTTCCTCCATGGGAGTAATGTCTCAAAGTCTACGCTTTGATCGTTCCCTCGAAAACCAGTAGTAGTCTCCGATGCACATCTGGTGGCATTCTGTAATCTGTGGACTAACAGAGTGTTGATGAAACACAGAAATTGCATCGGGATTGAATACAACAGTCAATTTTCTCACTTTCCTCCATGGGAGTAATGTCTCAAACAGTCTACGCTTTGATAGTTCCCTGGAAGACCAGTAGTAATTTCCGATGCACATCTGGAGGCATTCTGTAGTCTGTGGACTATCAGAGTGTTGATGAAACACAGAAATTGCATCGGGATTGAATACAACAGTCACCATGCGCACTTTCCTCCATGGGAGTAATGTCTCAAACAGTCTACGTTTTCATCGTTCCCTGGAAGTCCAGTAGTAGATTCCGATGCACATCTGGAGGCATTCTGTAATCTGTGGACTATCAGAGTGTTGATGAAACACAGAAATTGCATCGGGATTGAATACAACAGTCACCATTCGCACTTTTCTCCATGGGAGTAATGTCTCAAACAGTCTACGCTTTGATCGTTCCCTGGAAGACCAGTAGTAGTTTCCGATGCACATCTGGTGGCGTTCTGTAATCTGTGGACTAACAGGGTGTTGATGAAACAGAGAAATTGCTTCGGGATTGAATACAACAGTCAATATTCGCACTTTCCTCCAAGGGAGTAATGTCTCAAACAGTCTATGCTTTGATCGTTCTCTGGAAGACCAGTAGTAATTTCTTATGCACATCTGGAGGCATTCTGCAATCTGTGGACTATCAGAGTGTTGATGAAACACAGAAATTGCATCGGGATTGAATACAACAGTCACCATGCGCACTTTCCTCCATGGGAGTAATTCTCAAACTTTATACGCTTTGATCGTTCCCTGGAAGACAAGTAGTAGTTTCCGATGCACATCTGGTAGCATTCAGTAATCTGTGGACTACCAGAGTGTTGATGAAACACAGAAATTGCATCGGGATTGAATACAACAGTCACCATGCGCACATTCCTCCATGGGAGTAATGTCTCAAACAGTCTACGCTTTGATCGTTCCCTGGAAGACCAGTAGAAGTTTCCGATGCACATCTGGTAGCATTCTGTAATCTATGGACTATCAGAGTGTTGATGAAACACAGAAATTGCATCGGGATTGAATACAACAGTCACCATGCGCACTTTCCTCCCTGGGAGTATTGTCTCAAACAGTCTACGTTTTGATTGTTCCCTGGAAGACCAGTAGTAGTTTTCGATGCACAAATGGAGTCATTCTGTAATCTGTGGACTATCAGAGTGTTGATGAAACACAGAAATTCCATCGGGATTGAATACAACAGTCACTACTCGCACTTTCCTCCATGGGAGTAATTCTCAAACAGTCTACGCTTTGATCGTTCCCTGAAAGACCAGTAGTAATTTCCGATGCACATCTGGTGGCATTCTGTAATCTGTGGACTATCAGAGTGTTGATGAAACACAGAAGTAGCATCGGGATTGAATACCACAGTCATCATGAGCACTTTCCTCCATGGAAGTAATGTCTCAAAGTCTACGCTTTGATCGTTCCCTGGAAGACCAGTAGTAGTCTCCGATGCACATCTGGTGGCATTCTGTAATCTGTGGACTAACAGAGTGTTGATGAAACACAGATATTGCATCGGGATTGAATACAACAGTCAATTTTCTCACTTTCCTCCATGGGAGTAATGTCTCAAACAGTCCACGATTTGATCGTTCCCTGGAAGACCAGTAGTAGTTTCCGATGCACATCTGGTGGCATTCAGTAATCTGTGGACTATCAGAGTGTTGATGAAACGCAGAAATTGCATCGGGATTGAATTCAACAGTCACCATGGGCACATTCCTCCATGGGAGTAATGTCGCAAACAGTCTACGTTTTGATCGTTCCCTGAAAGACCAGTAGTGGTTTCCGATGCACAACTGGTGGCATTCTGTAATCTGTGGACCATCAGAGTGTTGATGAAACACAGAGAGTGCATCGGGATTGAGTACAACAGTTACCATGCGCACTTTCCTCCACGGGAGTGATATCACAAACAGTCTACGCTTTGATCGTTCCCTGGAATGCAGTAGTAGTCTCCGATGCACATCTGGTGGCATTCTGTAATCAGTGGACTATCAGAGTGTTGATGAAAAAGAGAAATAGCATCGGGATTGAATACAACAGTCACCATGCGAACTTTTCTCCATGGGAGTAATGTCTCAAACAGTCTACGCTTCGATCGTTCCCTGGAAGACCAGTAGTAGTTTCCGATGCACATCTGGTGGCATTCTTTAATCTGTGGACTAACAGAGTGTTGATGAAACAGAGAAATTGCATCGGGATTGAATACAACAGTCAATATTCGCACTTTCCTCCATGGGAGTAATGTCTCAAACAGTCTACGCTTTGATCGTTCCCTGGAAGACCAGTAGTAGTTTCCGATGCACATCTGGTGGCATTCAGTAATCTGTGGACTATCAGAGTGTTGGTGAAACACAGAAATAGCATCGGGATTGAATACAACAGTCACCATGCGCACTTTCCTCCTTGGGAGTAATGTCTCAAACAGTCTACGATTTGATCGTTCCCTGAAAGACCAGTAGTAGTTTCCGATGCACATCTGGTGGCATTCTGTAATCTGTGGACTATCAGAGTGTTGATTAAACACAGAAATTGCATCGTTATTGAATACAACAGTCACCATGCGCACATTCCTCCATGGGAGTAATGTCTCAAACAGTCTACGCTTTCATCGTTCCCTGGAAGACCAGTAGAAGTTTCCGATGCTCATCTGGTAGCATTCTGTAATCTATGGACTATCAGAGTGTTGATGAAACACAGAAATTGCATCGGGATTGAATACAACAGTCACCATGCGCACATTCCTCCATGGGAGTAATGTCTCAAACAGTCTACGCTTTGATCGTTCCCTGGAAGACCAGTAGAAGTTTCCGATGCACATCTGGTAGCAGTCTGTAATCTATGGACTATCAGAGTGTTGATGAAACACAGAAATTGCATCGGGATTGAATACAACAGTCACCATGCGCACTTTCCTCCATGGGAGTACTGTCACAAACAGTCTACGTTTTGATTGTTCCCTGGAAGACCAGTAGTAGTTTTCGATGCACAAATGGAGGCATTCTGTCATCTGTGGACTATCAGAGTGTTGATGAGACACAGAAATTCCATCGGGATTGAATACAACAGTCACTATTCGCACTTTCCTCCATGGGAGTAATTCTCAAACAGTCTACGCTTTGATCGTTCCCTGAAAGACCAGTAGTAATTTCCGATGCACATCTGGTGGCATTCTGTAATCTGTGGACTATCAGAGTGTTGATGAAACACAGAAGTAGCATCGGGATTGAATACCACAGTCATCATGAGCACTTTCCTCCATGGAAGTAATGTCTCAAACAGTCTACGTTTTGATTGTTCCCTGGAAGACCAGTAGTAGTTTTCGATGCACAAATGGAGGCATTCTGTCATCTGTGGACTATCAGAGTGTTGATGAAACACAGAAATTGCATCGGGATTGAATACAACAGTCACCATGCGCACATTCCTCCATGGGAGTAATGTCTCAAACAGTCTACGCTTTGATCGTTCCCTGAAAGACCAGTAGTAATTTCCGATGCACATCTGGTGGCATTCTGTAATCTGTGGACTAACAGAGTGTTGATGAAACACAGATATTGCATCGGGATTGAATACAACAGTCAATTTTCTCACTTTCCTCCATGGGAGTAATGTCTCAAACAGTCTACGATTTGATCGTTCCCTGGAAGACCAGTAGTAGTTTCCGATGCACATCTGGTGGCATTCTGTAATCTGTGGACTATCAGAGTGTTGATGAAACGCAGAAATTGCATCGGGATTGAATACAACAGTCACCATGCACACGTTCCTCCATGGGAGTTATTCTCAAACATTCTACGCTTTGATCGCTCCCTGGAAGACCAGTAGTAGTTTCCGATGCAAATCTGGTGACATTCTGTAATCTGTGGACTATCAGAGTGTTGATGAAACACAGAAATTGCATCGGGATTGAATTCAACAGTCACCATGGGCACATTCCTCCATGGGAGTAATGTCGCAAACAGTCTACGTTTTGATCGTTCCCTGAAAGACCAGTAGTGGTTTCCGATGCACAACTGGTGGCATTCTGTAATCTGTGGACCATCAGAGTGTTGATGAAACACAGAGAGTGCATCGGGATTGAATACAACAGTTACCATGCGCACTTCCCTCCACGGGAGTGATATCACAAACAGTCTACGCTTTGATCGTTCCCTGGAATGCAGTAGTAGTCTCCGATGCACATCTGGTGGCATTCTGTAATCAGTGGACTATCAGAGTGTTGATGAAAAAGAGAAATAGCATCGGGATTGAATACAACAGTCACCATGCGAACTTTTCTCCATGGGAGTAATGTCTCAAACAGTCTACGCTTTGATCGTTCCCTGGAAGACCAGTAGTAGTTTCCGATGCACATCTGGTGGCATTCTTTAATCTGTGGACTAACAGAGTGTTGATGAAACAGAGAAATTGCATCGGGATTGAATACAACAGTCAATATTCGCACTTTCCTCCATGGGAGTAATGTCTCAAACAGTCCACGCTTTCATCGTTCCCTGGAAGACCAGTACAAGTTTCCGATGCTCATCTGGTAGCATTCTGTAATCTATGGACTATCAGAGTGTTGATGAAACACAGAAATTGCATCGGGATTGAATACAACAGTCACCATGCGCACTTTCCTCCATTGGAGTATTGTCTCACACAGTCTACGTTTTGACTGTTCCCTGGAAAACCAGTAGTAGTTTTCGATGCACAAATGGAGGCATTATGTAATCTGTGGACTATCAGAGTGTTGATGAAACACAGAAATTCCATCGGGATTGAATACAACAGTCACCATGCGCACTTTCCTCCATGGGAGTAATGTCTCAAACAGTCTACGCTTTGATCGTTCCCTGGAAGACCAGTAGTAGTTTCCGATGCACATCTGGTGGCATTCTGTAATCTGTGGACTATCAGAGTGTAGATGAAACACAGAAGTAGCTTCGTGATTGAATACAACAGTCATCATGAGCACTTTCCTCCATGGGAGTAATGTCTCAAACAGTCTACGCTTTGATCGTTCTCTGGAAGACCAGTAGTAGTCTCCGATGCACATCTGGTGGCATTTTGTAATCTGTGGAGTATCAGAGTGTTGATGAAACCCAGAAATTGCATCGTGATTGAATACAACAATCACCATGCGCACTTCCCTCCATGGGAGTAATGTCTCAAACAGTCTACGATTTGATCGTTCCCTGGAACACCAGTAGTAGTTTCCGATGCACATCTGGTGGCATTCTGTAATCTGTGGACTATCAGAGAGTTGATGAAACACAGAAATTGCATCGGGATTGAATACAACAGTCACCACGCGCACTTTTCACCATGGGAGTAATGTCTCAAACAGTCTACGCTTTGATCGTTCCCTGGAAGACCAGTAGTAGTTTCCGATGCACATCTGGTGGCATTCTGTAATCTGTGGACTATCAGATTGTTGATGAAACACAGAAATAGCATCGGGATTGAATACAACAGTCACCATGCGCACTTTCCTCCATGGAAGTAATGTCTCAAAGTCTACGCTTTGATCGTTCCCTGGAAGACCAGTAGTAGTCTCCGATGCACATCTGGTGGCATTCTGTATCTGTGGACTAACAGAGTGTTGATGAAACACAGATATTGCATCGGGATTGAATACAACAGTCAATTTTCTCACTTTCCTCAATGGGAGTAATGTCTCAAACAGTCTACGTTTTGATCGTTCCCTGGAAGACCAGTAGTAGTTTCCGATGCACATCTGGTGGCATTCTGTAATCTGTGGACTATCAGAGTGTTGATGAAACGCAGAAATTGCATCGGGATTGAATACAACAGTCACCATGCACACGTTCCTCCATGGGAGTAATTCTCAAACATTCTACGCTTTGATCGTTCCCTGGAAGACCAGTAGTAGTTTCCGATGCAAATCTGGTGGCATTCTGTAATCTGTGGACTATCAGAGTGTTGATGAAACACAGAAATTGCATCGGGATTGAATTCAACAGTCACCATGGGCACATTCCTCCATGGGAGTAATGTCGCAAACAGTCTACGTTTTGATCGTTCCCTGAAAGACCAGTAGTGGTTTCCGATGCACAACTGGTGGCATTCTGTAATCTGTGGACCATCAGAGTGTTGATGAAACACAGAGAATGCATCGGGATTGAATACAACAGTTACCATGCGAACTTTCCTCCACGGGAGTGATACCTCAAACAGTCACGCTTTGATCGTTCCCTGGAAGACCAGTAGTAGTTTCCGATGCACATCTGGTGGCATTCTGTAATCTGTGGACTATCAGAGTGTTGATGAAACACAGAAGTAGCTTCGTGATTGAATACAACAGTCATCATGAGCACTTTCCTCCATGGGAGTAATGTCTCAAACAGTCTACGCTTTGATCGTTCTCTGGAAGACCAGTAGTAGTTTCCGATGCACATCTGGTGGCATTCTGTAATCTGTGGACTATCAGAGAGTTGATGAAACACAGAAATTGCATCGGGATTGAATACAACAGTCACCACGCGCACTTTTCAGCATGGGAGTAATGTCTCAAACAGTCTACGCATTGATCGTTCCCTGGAAGACCAGTAGTAGTTTCCGATGCACAAATGGAGGCATTCTGTAATCTGTGGACTATCAGAGTGTTGATGAAACACAGAAATTCCATCGGGATTGAATACAACAGTCACCATGCGCAATTTCCTCCATGGGAGTAATGTCTCAAACAGTCTACGCTTTGATCGTTCCCTGGAAGACCAGTAGTAGTTTTCGATGCACATCTGGTGGCATTCTGTAATCTGTGGACTATCAGAGTGTTGATGAAACACAGAAGTAGCTTCGTGATTGAATACAACAGTCATCATGAGCACTTTCCTCCATGGGAGTAATGTCTCAAACAGTCTACGCTTTGATCGTTCTCTGGAAGACCAGTAGTAGTCTCCGATGCACATCTGGTGGCATTTTGTAATCTGTGGAGTATCAGAGTGTTGATGAAACCCAGAAATTGCATCGTGATTGAATACAACAGTCACCATGCGCACTTCCCTCCATGGGAGTAATGTCTCAAACAGTCTACGATTTGATCGTTCCCTGGAACACCAGTAGTAGTTTCCGATGCACATCTGGTGGCATTCTGTAATCTGTGGACTATCAGAGGGTTGATGAAACACAGAAATTGCATCGGGATTGAATAAAACAGTCACCACGCGCACTTTTCAGCATGGGAGTAATGTCTCAAACAGTCTACGCATTGATCGTTCCCTGGAAGACCAGTAGTAGTTTCCGATGCACATCTGGTGGCATTCTGTAATCTGTGGACTAACAGAGTGTTGATGAAACATAGAAATTGCATCGGGATTGAATACAACAGTCAATATTCGCACTTTCCTCCATGGGAGTAATGTCTCAAACAGTCTACGCTTTGATCGTTCCCTGGAAGACCAGTAGTAATTTCCGATGCACATCTGGAGGCACTCTGCAATCTGTGGACTATCAGAGTGTTGATGAAACACAGAAATTGCATCGGGATTGAATACAACAGTCACCATGCGCACTTTCCTCCATGGGAGTAATTCTCGATCTTTCTACGCTTTGGTTGTTCCCTGGAAGACAAGTAGTAGTTTCCGATGCACATCTGGTGGCATTCAGTAATCTGTGGACTATCAGAGTGTTGGTGAAACACAGAATTTCCATCGGGATTGATACAACAGTCACCATGCGCACTTTCCTCCATGAGAGTAATTCTCAAACAGTCTACGCTTTGATCGTTCCCTGGAAGACCAGTAGTAGTTTCCGATGCACATCTGGTGGCATTCTGTAATCTGTGGACTATCAGAGTGTTGATGAAACACAGAAATTGCATCGGGATTGAATACAACAGTCACCATGCGCACTTTCCTCCATGAGAGTAATTCTCAAACATTCTACACTCTGATCGTACCCTGGAAGACCAGTAGTAGTTTCCGATGCACATCTGGTGACATTCGTAATCTGTGGACTATCAGAGTGTTGGTGAAACACAGATATAGCATCGGGATTGAATACAACAGTCACCATGCGCACTTCCCTCCATGGGAGTAATGTCTCAAACAGTCTACGATTTGATCGTTCCCTGAAAGACCAGTTTTACTTTCCGATGCACATCTGGTGGCATTCTGTAATCTGTGGACTATCAGAGTGTTGATGAAACACAGAAATTGCATCGTTATTGAATACAACAGTCACCATGCGCACATTCCTCCATGGGAGTATTGTCTCAAACAGTCTACGCTTTCATCGTTCCCTGGAAGACCAGTAGAAGTTTCCGATGCTCATCTGGTAGCATTCTGTAATCTATGGACTATCAGAGTGTTGATGAAACACAGAAATTGCATCGGGATTGAATACAACAGTCACCATGCGCACTTACCTAAATGTGAGTATTGTCTCAAACAGTCTACGTTTTGATTGTTCCCTGGAAGACCAGTAGTAGTTTTCGATGCACATCTGGTGGCATTCAGTAATCTGTGGAGTATCAGAGTGTTGATGAAACCCAGAAATTGCATCGTGATTGAATACAACAGTCACCATGCGCACTTCCCTCCATGGGAGTAATGTCTCAAACAGTCTACGATTTGATCGTTCTCTGGAAGACCAGTAGTAGTTTTGGATGCACATCTGGTGGCATTCTGTAATCTGTGTACTATCAGAGTGTTGATGAAACACAGAAATTGCATCGGGATTGATTACAACAGACACCATGCGCACTTCCCTCCATGGGAGTAATGTCTCAAACAGTCTACGATTTTATCGTTCCCTGGAACACCAGTAGTAGTTTCCGATGCACATCTGGTGGCATTCTGTAATCTGTGGACTATCAGAGAGTTGATGAAACACAGAAATTGCATGGGGATTGAATACAACAGTCACGTTGCGCACTTTTCTCCATGGGAGTAATTCTCAAACTTTCTACGCTTTGATCGTTCCCTGGAAGACCAGTATTAGTTTCCGATGCACATCTGGTGGCATTCTGTAATCTGTGGACTAACAGAGTGTTGATGAAACAGAGAAATTGCATCGGGATTGAATACAACAGTCAATATTCGCACTTTCCTCCATGGGAGTAATGTCTCAAACAGTCTACGATTTGATCGTTCCCTGGAACACCAGTAGTAGTTTCCGATGCACATCTGGTGGCATTCAGTAATCTGTGGACTATCAGAGTGTTGGTGAAACACAGAAATTCCATCGGGATTGATACAACAGTCACCATGCGCACTTTCCTCCATGAGAGTAATTCTCAAACAGTCTACGCTTTGATCGTTCCCTGGAAGACCAGTAGTAGTTTCCGATGCACATCTGGTGGCATTCTGTAATCTGTGGACTATCAGAGTGTTGATGAAACACAGAAATTGCATCGGGATTGAATACAACAGTCACCATGCGCACTTTAATCCATGGGAGTAATTCTCAAACATTCTACGCTCTGATCGTTCCCTGGAAGACCAGTAGTAGTTTCCGATGCACATCTGGTGACATTCGTAATCTGTGGACTATCAGAGTGTTGGTGAAACACAGATATAGCATCGGGATTGAATACAACAGGCACCATGCGCACTTCTCTCCATGGGAGTAATGTCTCAAACAGTCTACGATTTGATCGTTCCCTGAAAGACCAGTTTTAGTTTCCGATGCACATCTGGTGGCATTCTGTAATCTGTGGACTATCAGAGTGTTGATGAAACACAGAAATTGCATCGTTATTGAATACAACAGTCACCATGCGCACATTCCTCCATGGGAGTAATGTCTCAAACAGTCTACGCTTTCATCGTTCCCTGGAAGACCAGTAGAAGTTTCCGATGCTCATCTGGTAGCATTCTGTAATCTATGGACTATCAGAGTGTTGATGAAACACAGAAATTGCATCGGGATTGAATACAACAGTCACCATGCGCACTTACCTAAATGGGAGTATTGTCTCAAACAGTCTACGTTTTGATTGTTCCCTGGAAGACCAGTAGTAGTTTTCGATGCACAAATGGAGGCATTCTGTAATCTGTGGACTATCAGAGTGTTGATGAAACACAGATATTCCATCGGGATTAAATACAACAGTCACCATGCGCACTTTCCTCCATGGGAGTAATTCTCAAACAGTCTACGCTTTGATCGTTCCCTGGAAGACCAGTAGTAGTTTCCGATGCACATCTGGTGGCATTCAGTAATCTGTGGACTATCAGAGTGTTGATGAAACACAGAAGTAGCATCGGGATTGAATACAACAGTCATCATGAGCACTTTCCTCCATGGGAGTTATGTCTCAAACAGTCTACGCTTTGATCGTTCTCTGGAAGACCAGTAGTAGTTTTGGATGCACATCTGGTGGCATTCTGTAATCTGTGGACTATCAGAGTGTTGATGAAACACAGAAATTGCATCGCGATTGATTACAACAGACACCATGCGCACTTCCCTCCATGGGAGTAATGTCTCAAACAGTCTACGATTTGATCGTTCCCTGGAACACCAGTAGTAGTTTCCGATGCACATCTGGTGGCATTCTGTAATCTGTGGACTATCAGAGAGTTGATGAAACACAGAAATTGCATGGGGATTGAATACAACAGTCACGTTGCGCACTTTTCTCCATGGGAGTAATGTCTCATACAGTCTACGCTTTGATCGTTCCCTGGAAGACCAGTATTAGTTTCCGATGCACATCTGGTGGCATTCTGTAATCTGTGGACTAACAGAGTGTTGATGAAACAGAGAAATTGCATCGGGATTGAATACAACAGTCAATATTCGCACTTTCCTCCATGGGAGTAATGTCTCAAACAGTCTACGATTTGATCGTTCCCTGGAACACCAGTAGTAGTTTCCGATGCACATCTGGTGGCATTCTGTAATCTGTGGACTATCAGAGAGTTGATGAAACACAGAAATTGCATGGGGATTGAATACAACAGTCACGTTGCGCACTTTTCTCCATGGGAGTAATGTCTCATACAGTCTACGCTTTGATCGTTCCCTGGAACACCAGTAGTAGTTTCCGATGCACATCTGGTGGCATTCTGTAATCTGTGGACTATCAGAGAGTTGATGAAACACAGAAATTGCATCGGGATTGAATACAACAGTCACCACGCGCACTTTTCACCATGGGAGTAATGTCTCAAACAGTCTACGCTTTGATCGTTCCCTGGAAGACCAGTAGTAGTTTCCGATGCACATCTGGTGGCATTCTGTAATCTGTGGACTATCAGATTGTTGATGAAACACAGAAATAGCATCGGGATTGAATACAACAGTCACCATGCGCACTTTCCTCCATGGAAGTAATGTCTCAAAGTCTACGCTTTGATCGTTCCCTGGAAGACCAGTAGTAGTCTCCGATGCACATCTGGTGGCATTCTGTATCTGTGGACTAACAGAGTGTTGATGAAACACAGATATTGCATCGGGATTGAATACAACAGTCAATTTTCTCACTTTCCTCAATGGGAGTAATGTCTCAAACAGTCTACGTTTTGATCGTTCCCTGGAAGACCAGTAGTAGTTTCCGATGCACATCTGGTGGCATTCTGTAATCTGTGGACTATCAGAGTGTTGATGAAACGCAGAAATTGCATCGGGATTGAATACAACAGTCACCATGCACACGTTCCTCCATGGGAGTAATTCTCAAACATTCTACGCTTTGATCGTTCCCTGGAAGACCAGTAGTAGTTTCCGATGCAAATCTGGTGGCATTCTGTAATCTGTGGACTATCAGAGTGTTGATGAAACACAGAAATTGCATCGGGATTGAATTCAACAGTCACCATGGGCACATTCCTCCATGGGAGTAATGTCGCAAACAGTCTACGTTTTGATCGTTCCCTGAAAGACCAGTAGTGGTTTCCGATGCACAACTGGTGGCATTCTGTAATCTGTGGACCATCAGAGTGTTGATGAAACACAGAGAATGCATCGGGATTGAATACAACAGTTACCATGCGAACTTTCCTCCACGGGAGTGATATCTCAAACAGTCTACGCTTTGATCGTTCCCTGGAAGACCAGTAGTAGTTTCCGATGCACATCTGGTGGCATTCTGTAATCTGTGGACTATCAGAGTGTTGATGAAACACAGAAGTAGCTTCGTGATTGAATACAACAGTCATCATGAGCACTTTCCTCCATGGGAGTAATGTCTCAAACAGTCTACGCTTTGATCGTTCTCTGGAAGACCAGTAGTAGTTTCCGATGCACATCTGGTGGCATTCTATAATCTGTGGACTATCAGAGAGTTGATGAAACACAGAAATTGCATCGGGATTGAATACAACAGTCACCACGCGCACTTTTCAGCATGGGAGTAATGTCTCAAACAGTCTACGCATTGATCGTTCCCTGGAAGACCAGTAGTAGTTTCCGATGCACAAATGGAGGCATTCTGTAATCTGTGGACTATCAGAGTGTTGATGAAACACAGAAATTCCATCGGGATTGAATACAACAGTCACCATGCGCAATTTCCTCCATGGGAGTAATGTCTCAAACAGTCTACGCTTTGATCGTTCCCTGGAAGACCAGTAGTAGTTTCCGATGCACATCTGGTGGCATTCTGTAATCTGTGGACTATCAGAGTGTTGATGAAACACAGAAGTAGCTTCGTGATTGAATACAACAGTCATCATGAGCACTTTCCTACATGGGAGTAATGTCTCAAACAGTCTACGCTTTGATCGTTCTCTGGAAGACCAGTAGTAGTCTCCGATGCACATCTGGTGGCATTTTGTAATCTGTGGAGTATCAGAGTGTTGATGAAACCCAGAAATTGCATCGTGATTGAATACAACAGTCACCATGCGCACTTCCCTCCATGGGAGTAATGTCTCAAACAGTCTACGATTTGATCGTTCCCTGGAACACCAGTAGTAGTTTCCGATGCACATCTGGTGGCATTCTGTAATCTGCGGACTATCAGAGAGTTGATGAAACACAGAAATTGCATCGGGATTGAATACAACAGTCACCACGCGCACTTTTCAGCATGGGAGTAATGTCTCAAACAGTCTACGCATTGATCGTTCCCTGGAAGACCAGTAGTAGTTTCCGATGCACATCTGGTGGCATTCTGTAATCTGTGGACTAACAGAGTGTTGATGAAACAGAGAAATTGCATCGGGATTGAATACAACAGTCAATATTCGCACTTTCCTCCATGGGAGTAATGTCTCAAACAGTCTACGCTTTGATCGTTCCCTGGAAGACCAGTAGTAATTTCCGATGCACATCTGGAGGCACTCTGCAATCTGTGGACTATCAGAGTGTTGATGAAACACAGAAATTGCATCGGGATTGAATACAACAGTCACCATGCGCACTTTCCTCCATGGGAGTAATTCTCGAACTTTCTACGCTTTGGTTGTTCCCTGGAAGACAAGTAGTAGTTTCCGATGCACATCTGGTGGCATTCAGTAATCTGTGGACTATCAGAGTGTTGGTGAAACACAGAATTTCCATCGGGATTGATACAACAGTCACCATGCGCACTTTCCTCCATGAGAGTAATTCTCAAACAGTCTACGCTTTGATCGTTCCCTGGAAGACCAGTAGTAGTTTCCGATGCACATCTGGTGGCATTCTGTAATCTGTGGACTATCAGAGTGTTGATGAAACACAGAAATTGCATCGGGATTGAATACAACAGTCACCATGCGCACTTTCCTCCATGAGAGTAATTCTCAAACATTCTACTCTCTGATCGTTCCCTGGAAGACCAGTAGTAGTTTCCGATGCACATCTGGTGACATTCGTAATCTGTGGACTATCAGAGTGTTGGTGAAACACAGATATAGCATCGGGATTGAATACAACAGTCACCATGCGCACTTCCCTCCATGGGAGTAATGTCCCAAACAGTCTACGATTTGATCGTTCCCTGAAAGACCAGTTTTAGTTTCCGATGCACATCTGGTGGCATTCTGTAATCTGTGGACTATCAGAGTGTTGATGAAACACAGAAATTGCATCGTTATTGAATACAACAGTCACCATGCGCACATTCCTCCATGGGAGTATTGTCTCAAACAGTCTACGCTTTCATCGTTCCCTGGAAGACCAGTAGAAGTTTCCGATGCTCATCTGGTAGCATTCTGTAATCTATGGACTATCAGAGTGTTGATGAAACACAGAAATTGCATCGGGATTGAATACAACAGTCACCATGCGCACTTACCTAAATGTGAGTATTGTCTCAAACAGTCTACGTTTTGATTGTTCCCTGGAAGACCAGTAGTAGTTTTCGATGCACATCTGGTGGCATTCAGTAATCTGTGGAGTATCAGAGTGTTGATGAAACCCAGAAATTGCATCGTGATTGAATACAACAGTCACCATGCGCACTTCCCTCCATGGGAGTAATGTCTCAAACAGTCTACGATTTGATCGTTCTCTGGAAGACCAGTAGTAGTTTTGGATGAACATCTGGTGGCATTCTGTAATCTGTGGACTATCAGAGTGTTGATGAAACACAGAAATTGCATCGTGATTGATTACAACAGACACCATGCGCACTTCCCTCCATGGGAGTAATGTCTCAAACAGTCTACGATTTGGTCGTTCCCTGGAACACCAGTAGTAGTTTCCGATGCACATCTGGTGGCATTCTGTAATCTGTGGACTATCAGAGAGTTGATGAAACACAGAAATTGCATGGGGATTGAATACAACAGTCACGTTGCGCAATTTTCTCCATGGGAGTAATTCTCAAACTTTCTACGCTTTGATCGTTCCCTGGAAGAACAGTATTAGTTTCCGATGCACATCTGGTGGCATTCTGTAATCTGTGGACTAACAGAGTGTTGATGAAACAGAGAAATTGCATCGGGATTGAATACAACAGTCAATATTCGCACTTTCCTCCATGGGAGTAATGTCTCAAACAGTCTACGCTTTGATCGTTCCCTGGAACACCAGTAGTAGTTTCCGATGCACATCTGGTGGCATTCAGTAATCTGTGGACTATCAGAGTGTTGGTGAAACACAGAAATTCCATCGGGATTGATACAACAGTCACCATGCGCACTTTCCTCCATGAGAGTAAATCTCAAACAGTCTACGCTTTGATCGTTCCCTGGAAGACCAGTAGTAGTTTCCGATGCACATCTGGTGGCATTCTGTAATCTGTGGACTATCAGAGTGTTGATGAAACACAGAAATTGCATCGGGATTGAATACAACAGTCACCATGCGCACTTTAATCCATGGGAGTAATTCTCAAACATTCTACGCTCTGATCGTTCCCTGGAAGACCAGTAGTAGTTTCCGATGCACATCTGGTGACATTCGTAATCTGTGGACTATCAGAGTGTTGGTGAAACACAGATATAGCATCGGGATTGAATACAACAGGCACCATGCGCACTTCCCTCCATGGGAGTAATGTCTCAAACAGTCTACGATTTGATCGTTCCCTGAAAGACCAGTTTTAGTTTCCGATGCACATCTGGTGGCATTCTGTAATCTGTGGACTATCAGAGTGTTGATGAAACACAGAAATTGCATCGTTATTGAATACAACAGTCACCATGCGCACATTCCTCCATGGGAGTAATGTCTCAAACAGTCTACGCTTTCACCGTTCCCTGGAAGACCAGTAGAAGTTTCCGATGCTCATCTGGTAGCATTCTGTAATCTATGGACTATCAGAGTGTTGATGAAACACAGAAATTGCATCGGGATTGAATACAACAGTCACCATGCGCACTTACCTAAATGGGAGTATTGTCTCAAACAGTCTACGTTTTGATTGTTCCCTGGAAGACCAGTAGTAGTTTTCGATGCACAAATGGAGGCATTCTGTAATCTGTGGACTATCAGAGTGTTGATGAAACACAGATATTCCATCGGGATTAAATACAACAGTCACCATGCGCACTTTCCTCCATGGGAGTAATTCTCAAACAGTCTACGCTTTGATCGTTCCCTGGAAGACCTGTAGTAGTTTCCGATGCACATCTGGTGGCATTCAGTAATCTGTGGACTATCAGAGTGTTGATGAAACACAGAAGTAGCATCGGGATTGAATACAACAGTCATCATGAGCACTTTCCTCCATGGGAGTTATGTCTCAAACAGTCTACGCTTTGATCGTTCTCTGGAAGACCAGTAGTAGTTTTGGATGCACATCTGGTGGCATTCTGTAATCTGTGGACTATCAGAGTGTTGATGAAACACAGAAATTGCATCGCGATTGATTACAACAGACACCATGCGCACTTCCCTCCATGGGAGTAATGTCTCAAACAGTCTACGATTTGATCGTTCCCTTTAACACCAGTAGTAGTTTCCGATGCACATCTGGTGGCATTCTGTAATCTGTGGACTATCAGAGAGTTGATGAAACACAGAAATTGCATGGGGATTGAATACAACAGTCACGTTGCGCACTTTTCTCTATGGGAGTAATGTCTCATACAGTCTACGCTTTGATCGTTCCCTGGAAGACCAGTATTAGTTTCCGATGCACATCTGGTGGCATTCTGTAATCTGTGGACTAACAGAGTGTTGATGAAACAGAGAAATTGCATCGGGATTGAATACAACAGTCAATATTCGCACTTTCCTCCATGGGAGTAATGTCTCAAACAGTCTACGCTTTGATCGTTCCCTGGAAGAAAAGTAGTAATTTCCGATGCACATTTGGAGGCATTCTGCAATCTGTGGACTATCAGAGTGTTGATGAAACACAGAAATTGCATCGGGATTGAATACAACAGTAACCATGCGCACTTTCCTCCATGGGAGTAATTCTCAAACTTTCTACGCCTTGACCTTTCCCTGGAAGACAAGTAGTAGTTTCCGATGCACATCTGGTGGCATTCTGTAATCTGTGGACTATCAGAGTGTTGATGAAACTCAGAAGTAGCATCGGGATTGAATACAACAGTCGTCATGAGCACTTTCCTCCATGGGAGTAATGTCTCAAACAGTCTACGCTTTGAACGTTCCCTGGAAGACCAGTTGTAGTTTTGGATGCACAAATGGAGGCATTCTGTAATCTGTGGACTATCAGAGTGTTGATGAAACACAGAAATTCCATCGGGATTGAATACAACAGTCACTATGCGAACTTTCCTCCATGGGAGTAATTCTCAAACAGTCTACGCTTTGATCGTTCCCTGGAAGACCAGTAGTAGTTTCCGATGTACATCTGGTGGCATTCTGTAATCTGTGGACTATCAGAGTGTTGATGAAACACAGAAGTAGCATCGGGATTGAATACAACAGTCATCATGAGCACTTTCCTCCTTGGGAGTAATGTCTCAAACAGTCTACGCTTTGATCGTTCTCTGGAAGACCAGTAGTAGTTTTGGATGCACATCTGGTGGCATTCTGTAATCTGTGGACTATCAGAGTGTTGATGAAACACAGAAATAGCATCGTGATTGAATACAACAGTCACCATGCGCACTTCCCTCCATGGGAGTAATGTCTCAAACAGTCTACGATTTGATCGTTCCCTGGAACACCAGTAGTAGTTTCCGATGCACATCTGGTGGCATTCTGTAATCTGTGTACTATCAGAGAGTTGATGAAACACAGAAATTGCATCGGGATTGAATACAACAGTCAATATTCGCACTTTCCTCAATGTGAGTAATGTCTCAAACAGTCTACGCTTTGATCGTTCCCTGAAAGACCAGTAGTGTTTTCCGATGCACAACTGGTGGCATTCTGTAATCTGTGGACTATCAGAGTGTTGATGAAACACAGAGAATGCATCGGGATTGACTACAACAGTCCCCATGAGCACTTTCCTCCACGGGAGTGATATCTCAAACAATCTACGCTTTGATCGTTCACTGGAATACCAGTAGTAGTTTCCGATGCACATCTGGTGGCATTCTGTAATCTGTGGACTATCAGAGTGTTGATGAAACACATAAATAGCATCGGGATTGAATACAACAGTCACCAAGCGCACTTTCCTCCATGGGAGTAATGTCTCAAAGTCTACGCTTTGATCGTTCCCTGGAAGAAACAGTAGTAGTCTCCTATGCACATCTTGTGGCATTCTGTAATCTGTGGACTAACAGAGTGTTGATGAAACACAGAAATTGCATCGGGATTGAATACAACAGTCAATTTTCTCACTTTCCTCCATGGGAGCAATGTCTCAAACAGTCCACGCTTTGATAGTTCCCTGGAAGACCAGTAGTAATTTTCGATGCACATCTGGAGGCATTCTGTAATCTGTGGACTATCAGAGTGTTGAAGAAACACAGAAATTGCATCGGGATTGAATACAACACACCATGCGCACTTTCCTCCATGGGAGTAATGTCTCAAACATTCTACGTTTTGATCGTTCCCTGGAAGACCAGTAGTAGTTTCCGATGCACATCTGAAGGCATTCTGTAATCTGTGGACTATCAGAGTGTTGATGAAACACAGAAATTGCATCGGGGTTGAATACAACAGTCACCATGCACAAGTTCCTCCATGGGAGTAATTCTCAAACATTCTACGCTTTGATCGTTCCCTGGAAGACCAGTAGTAGTTTCCGATGCACATCTGGTAGCATTCTGTAAACTGTGGACTATCAGAGTGTTGATGAAACACAGAAATTGCATCGGGATTGAATTCAACAGTCACCATGCGCACATATCTCCATGGGAGTAATGTCTCCAACAGTCTACGTTTTGATCGTTCCCTGAAAGACCAGTAGTGGTTTCCGATGAACAACTGGTGGCATTCTGTAATCTGTGGACCATCAGAGTGTTGATGAAACACAGAGAATGCATCGGGATTGAATACTACAGTTACCATGCGCACTTTCCTCCACGGGAGTGATATCTCAAACAGTCTACGCTTTGATCGTTCACTGGAATGCAGTAGTAGTTTCCGATGCACATCTGGTGGCATTCTGTAATCAGTGGACTATCAGAGTGTTGATGAAACACAGAATTAGCGTCGTTATTGAATACAACAGTCACCATGCGCACTTTTCTCCATGGGAGTAATGTCTCAAACAGTCTACGCTTTGATCGTTCCCTGGAAGACCAGTAGTAGTTTCCGATGCACATCTGGTGGCATTCTGTAATCTGTGGACTAACAGAGTGTTGATGAAACAGAGAAATTGCATCGGGATTGAATACAACAGTCACCATGCGCACTTTCCTCCATGGGAGTAATGTCTCAATCAGTCTATGATTTGGTCGTTCCCTGAAAGACCAGTAGTAGTTTCCGATGCACATCTGGTGGCATTCTGATAATCTGTGGACTATCAGAGTGTTGATGAAACACAGAAATTGCATCGGGATTAAATACAACAGTCACCATGCGCACATTCCTCCATGGGAGTAATGTCTCAAACAGTCTACGCTTTCATCGTTCCCTGGAAGACCAGTTGAAGTTTCCGATGCTCATCTGGTAGCATTCTATAATCTATGGACTATCAGAGTGTTGATGAAACACAGAAATTGCATCGGGATTGATTACAACAGTCACCATGCGCACTTTCCTCCATGGGAGTATTGTCTCAAACAGTCTACGTTTTGATTGTTCCCTGGAAGACCAGTAGTAGTTTTCGATGTACAAATGGAGGCATTCTGTAAACTGTGGACTATCAGAGTGTTGATGAAACACAGAAATTCCATCGCGATTTAATACAACAGTCACCATGCCCACTTTCCTCCATGGGAGTAATTCTCAAACAGTCTACGCCTTGATCGTTCCCTGGAAGACCAGTAGTAGTTTCCGATGCACATCTGGTGGCATTCTGTAATCTGTGGACTATCAGAGTGTTGATGAAACAAAGAAGTAGCATCGGGATTGAATACAACAGTCATCATGAGCACTTTCCTCCATGGGAGTAATGTCTCAAACAGTCTACGCTTTGATCGTTCTCTGGAAGACCAGTAGTAGTTTTGGATGCACATCTGGTGGCATTCTGTAATCAGTGGACTATCAGAGTGTTGATGAAACACAGAAATTGCATCGTGCTTGAATACAACAGTCACCATGCGCACTTCCCTCCTCGGGAGTTATGTCTCAAACAGTCTACGATTTGATCGTTCCCTGGAACACCAGTAGTAGTTTCCGATGCACATCTGGTGGCATTCTGTAATCTGTGGACTATCAGAGTGTTGATGAAACACAGAAATAGCATCGGGATTGAATACAACAGTCAATTTTCTCACTTTCCTCCATGGGAGTAATGTCTCAAACAGTCTACGCTTTGATAGTTCCCTGGAAGACCAGTAGTAATTTCCGATGCACATCTGGAGGCATTCTGTAATCTGTGGACTATAAGAGTCTTGATGAAACACAGAAATTGCATCGGGATTGAATGCAACAGTCACTATGCGCACTTTCCTCCATGGGAGTAATGTCTCAAACAGTCTACGTTTTGATCGTTCCCTGGAACACCAGTAGTAGTTTCCGATGCACATCTGAAGGCATTCTGTAATCTGTGGACCATCAGAGTGTTGATGAAGCACAGAAATAGCATCGGGATTGAATACAACATTCACCATGCGCACTTTCCTCCATGGGAGTAGTGTCTCAAACAGTCTACGCTTTCATCGTTCCCTGGAAGACCAGTAGAAGTTTCCGATGCTCATCTGGTAGCATTCTATAATCTATGGACTATCAGAGTGTTGATGAAACACAGAAATTGCATCGGGATTGATTACAACAGTCACCATGCGCACTTTCCTCCATGGGAGTATTGTCTCAAACAGTCTACGTTTTGATTGTTCCCTGGAAGACCAGTAGTAGTTTTCGATGTACAAATGGAGGCATTCTGTTAACTGTGGACTATCAGAGTGTTGATGAAACACAGAAATTCCTTCGGGATTTAATACAACAGTCACCATGCCCACTTTCCTCCATGGGAGTAATTCTCAAACAGTCTACGCCTTGATCGTTCCCTGGAAGACCAGTAGTAGTTTCCGATGCACATCTGGTGGCATTCTGTAATCTGTGGACAATCAGAGTGTTGAAACAAAGAAGTAGCATCGGGATTGAATACAACAGTCATCATGAGCACTTTCCTCCATGGGAGTAATGTCTCAAACAGTCTACGCTTTGATCGTTCTCTGGAAGACCAGTATTAGTTTTGGATGCACATCTGGTGGCATTCTGTAATCAGTGGACTATCAGAGTGTTGATGAAACACAGAAATTGCATCGTGCTTGAATACAACAGTCACCATGCGCACTTCCCTCCATGGGAGTAATGTCTCAAACAGTCTACGTTTTGATCGTTCCCTGGAACACCAGTAGTAGTTTCCGATGCACATCTGAAGGCATTCTGTAATCTGTGGACTATCAGAGTGTTGATGAAGCACAGAAATAGCATCGGGATTGAATACAACATTCACCATGCGCACTTTCCTCCATGGGAGTAATGTCTCAAACAGTCTACGCTTTGATCGTTCCCTGGAAAACCAGTAGTAGTTTCCGATGCACATCTGGTGGCATTCTGTAATCTGTGGACTAACAGAGTGTTGATGAAACAGAGAAATTGCATCGGGATTGAATACAACAGTCAATATTCGCACTTTCCTACATGGGAGTAATGTCTCAAACAGTCTACGATTTGATTGTTCCCTGGAAGATCAGTAGTAATTTCCGATGCACATCTGGAGGCATTCTGCAATCTGTGGACTATCAGAGTGTTGATGAAACACAGAAATTGCATCGGGATTGAATACAACAATCATCATTCGCACTTTCCTCCATGGGAGTAATTCTCAAACTTTCTACGCTTTGATCGTTCCCTGGTAGACCAGTAGTAGTTTTCGATGCGCATCTGGTGGCACTCAGTAATCTGTGGACTATCAGAGTGTTGGTGAAACACAGAAATAGCATTGGGATTGAATACAACAGTCACCATGCGCACTTTCCTCCATGGGAGTAATGTCACAAACAGTCTACGATTTGATCGTTCCCTGGAAGACCAGTAGAAGTTTCCGATGCTCATCTGGTAGGATTCTGTAATCTATGGACCATCAGAATGTTGATGAAACACAGAAATTGCATCGGGATTGATTACAACAGTCACCATGCGCACTTTCCTCCATGGGAATATTGTCTCAAACAGTCTACGTTTTGATTGTTCCCTGGAAGACCAGTAGTAGTTTTCGATGCAGAAATGGAGGCATTCTGTAATCTGTGGACTATCAGAGTGTTGATGAAACACAGAAATTCCATCGGGATTGAATACAACAGTCACCATGCGCACTTTCCTCCATGGGAGTAATTCTCAAACAGTCTACGCTTTGAACGTTCCCTGGAAGCCCAGTAGTAGTTTCCGATGCACATCTGGTATCATTCTGTAATCTGTGGTCTATCAGAGTGTTGATGAACCACAGAAGTAGCATCGGGATTGAATACAACAGTCATCATGAGCACTTTCCTCCATGGGAGTAATGTCTCAAACAGTCTACGATTTGATCGTTCCCTGGAACACCAGTAGTAGTTTCCGATGCACATCTGGTGGCATTCTGTAATCTGTGGACTATCAGAGAGTTGATGAAACACAGAAATTGCATCGGGATTGAATACAACAGTCACAATGCGCACAAACCTCCATGTGAGTAATGTCTCAAACAGACTACGCTTTGATCGATCCCTGAAAGACCAGTAGTGGTTTCCGATGCGCAACTGGTGGCATTCTGTAATCTGTGGACTATCAGAGTGTTGATGAAACACAGAGAATGCATCGGGATTGAATACTACAGTTACCATGCGCACTTTCCTCCACGGGAGTGATATCTCAAACAGTCTACGCTTTGATCGTTCACTGGAATGCAGTAGTAGTTTCCGATGCACATCTGGTGGCATTCTGTAATCAGTGGACTATCAGAGTGTTGATGAAACACAGAATTAGCGTCGTTATTGAATACAACAGTCACCATGCGCACTTTTCTCCATGGGAGTATTGTCTCAAACAGTCTACGCTTTGATCGTTTCCTGGAAGACCAGTAGTAGTTTCCGATGCACATCTGGTGGCATTCTGTAATCTGTGGACTAACAGAGTGTTGATGAAACAGAGAAATTGCATCGGGATTGAATACAACAGTCACCATGCGCACTTTCCTCCATGGGAGTAATGTCTCAATCAGTCTATGATTTGGTCGTTCCCTGAAAGACCAGTAGTAGTTTCCGATGCACATCTGGTGGCATTCTGATAATCTGTGGACTATCAGAGTGTTGATGAAACACAGAAATTGCATCGGGATTAAATACAACAGTCACCATGCGCACTTTCCTCCATGGGAGTAATGTCTCAAACAGTCTACGCTTTCATCGTTCCCTGGAAGACCAGTAGAAGTTTCCGATGCTCATCTGGTAGCATTCTATAATCTATGGACTATCAGAGTGTTGATGAAACACAGAAATTGCATCGGGATTGATTACAACAGTCACCATGCGCACTTTCCTCCATGGGAGTATTGTCTCAGACAGTCTACGTTTTGATTGTTCCCTGGAAGACCAGTAGTAGTTTTCGATGTACAAATGCAGGCATTCTGTAAACTGTGGACTATCAGAGTGTTGATGAAACACAGAAATTCCATCGGGATTTAATACAACAGTCACCATGCCCACTTTCCTCCAGGGGAGTAATTCTCAAACAGTCTACGCCTTGATCGTTCCCTGGAAGACCAGTAGTAGTTTCCGATGCACATCTGGTGGCATTCTGTAATCTGTGGACTATCAGAGTGTTGATGAAACAAAGAAGTAGCATCGGGATTGAATACAACAGTCATCATGAGCACTTTCCTCCATGGGAGTAATGTCTCAAACAGTCTACGCTTTGATCGTTCTCTGGAAGACCAGTAGTAGTTTTGGATGCACATCTGGTGGCATTCTGTAATCAGTGGACTATCAGAGTGTTGATGAAACACAGAAATTGCATCGTGCTTGAATACAACAGTCACCATGCGCACTTCCCTCCATGGGAGTTATGTCTCAAACAGTCTACGATTTGATCGTTCCCTGGAACACCAGTAGTAGTTTCCGATGCACATCTGGTGGCATTCTGTAATCTGTGGACTATCAGAGTGTTGATGAAACACAGAAATAGCATCGGGATTGAATACAACAGTCAATTTTCTCACTTTCCTCCATGGGAGTAATGTCTCAAACAGTCTACGCTTTGATAGTTCCCTGGAAGACCAGTAGTAATTTCCGATGCACATCTGGAGGCATTCTGTAATCTGTGGACTATAAGAGTCTTGATGAAACACAGAAATTGCATCGGGATTGAATGCAACAGTCACTATGCCCACTTTCCTCCATGGGAGTAATGTCTCAAACAGTCTACGTTTTGATCGATCCCTGGAACACCAGTAGTAGTTTCCGATGCACATCTGAAGGCATTCTGTAATCTGTGGACTATCAGAGTGTTGATGAAGCACAGAAATAGCATCGGGATTGAATACAACATTCACCATGCGCACTTTCCTCCATGGGAGTAATGTCTCATACAGTCTACGCTTTCATCGTTCCCTGGAAGACCAGTAGAAGTTTCCGATGCTCATCTGGTAGCATTCTATAATCTATGGACTATCAGAGTGATGATGAAACACAGAAATTCCATCGGGATTTAATACAACAGTCACCATGCCCACTTTCCTCCATGGGAGTAATTCTCAAACAGTCTACGCCTTGATCGTTCCCTGGAAGACCAGTAGTAGTTTCCGATGCACATCTGGTGGCATTCTGTAATCTGTGGACTATCAGAGTGTTGATGAAACAAAGAAGTAGCATCGGGATTGAATACAACAGTCATCATGAGCACTTTCCTCCATGGGAGTAATGTCTCAAACAGTCTACGCTTTGATCGTTCTCTGGAAGACCAGTAGTAGTATTGGATGCACATCTGGTGGCATTCTGTAATCAGTGGACTATCAGAGTGTTGATGAAACACAGAAATTGCATCGTGCTTGAATACAACAGTCACCATGCGCACTTCCCTCCATGGGAGTTATGTCTCAAACAGTCTACGATTTGATCGTTCCCTGGAACACCAGTAGTAGTTTCCGATGCACATCTGGTGGCATTCTGTAATCTGTGGACTATCAGAGTGTTGATGAAACACAGAAATAGCATCGGGATTGAATACAACAGTCAATTTTCTCACTTTCCTCCATGGGAGTAATGTCTCAAACAGTCTACGCTTTGATAGTTCCCTGGAAGACCAGTAGTAATTTTCGATGCACATCTGGAAGCATTCTGTAATCTGTGCACTATAAGAGTCTTGATGAAACACAAAAATTGCATCGGGATTGAATGCAACAGTCACTATGCGCACTTTCCTCCGTGGGAGTAATGTCTCAAACAGTCTACGTTTTGATCGTTCCCTGGAACACCAGTAGTAGTTTCCGATGCACATCTGAAGGCATTCTGTAATCTGTGGACTATCAGAGTGTTGATGAAGCACAGAAATAGCATCGGGATTGAATACAACATTCTCCATGCGCACTTTCCTCCATGGGAGTAATGTCTCAAACAGTCTACGCTTTGATCGTTCCCTGGAAAACCAGTAGTAGTTTCCGATGCACATCTGGTGGCATTCTGTAATCTGTGGACTAACAGAGTGTTGATGAAACAGAGAAATTGCATCGGGATTGAATACAACAGTCAATATTCGCACTTTCCTACATGGGAGTAATGTCTCAAACAGTCTACGATTTGATTGTTCCCTGGAAGATCAGTAGTAATTTCCGATGCACATCTGGAGGCATTCTGCAATCTGTGGACTATCAGAGTGTTGATGAAACACAGAAATTGCATCGGGATTGAATACAACAATCATCATGCGCACTTTCCTCCATGGGAGTAATTCTCAAACTTTCTACGCTTTGATCGTTCCCTGGAAGACCAGTAGTAGTTTCCGATGCGCATCTGGTGGCACTCAGTAATCTGTGGACTATCAGAGTGTTGGTGAAACACAGAAATAGCATTGGGATTGAATACAACAGTCACCATGCGCACTTTCCTCCATGGGAGTAATGTCACAAACAGTCTACGATTTGATCGTTCCCTGGAAGACCAGTAGAAGTTTCCGATGCTCATCTGGTAGGATTCTGTAATCTATGGACTATCAGAATGTTGATGAAACACAGAAATTGCATCGGGATTGATTACAACAGTCACCATGCGCACTTTCCTCCATGGGAATATTGTCTCAAACAGTCTACGTTTTGATTGTTCCCTGGAAGACCAGTAGTAGTTTTCGATGCAGAAATGGCGGCATTCTGTAATCTGTGGACTATCAGAGTGTTGATGAAACACAGAAATTCCATCGGGATTGAATACAACAGTCACTATGCGCACTTTCCTCCATGGGAGTAATTCTCTAACAGTCTACGCTTTGAACGTTCCCTGGAAGACCAGTAGTAGTTTCCGATGCACATCTGGTATCATTCTGTAATCTGTGGTCTATCAGAGTGTTGATGAACCACAGAAGTAGCATCGGGATGGAATACAACAGTCATCATGAGCACTTTCCTCCATGGGAGTAATGTCTCAAACAGTCTACGATTTGATCGTTCCCTGGAACACCAGTAGTTGTTTCCGATGCACATCTGGTGGCATTCTGTAATCTGTGGACTATCAGAGAGTTGATGAAACACAGAAATTGCATCGGGATTGAATACAACAGTCACAATGCGCACGAACCTCCATGTGAGTAATGTCTCAAACAGACTACGCTTTGATCGATCCCTGAAAGACCAGTAGTGGTTTCCGATGCGCAACTGGTGGCATTCTGTAATCTGTGGACTTTCAGAGTGTTGATGAAACACAGAGAATGCATCGGGATTCAATACAACGGTCACCATGCGCACTTTCCTCCACGGGAGTGATATCTCAAACAGTCTACGCTTTGATCGTTCCCTGGAATACCAGTAGTGGTTTCCGATGCGCAACTGGTGGCATTCTGTAATCTGTGGACTAACAGAGTGTTGATGAAACAGAGAAATTGCATCGGGATTGAATACAACAGTCAATATTCGCACTCTAATACATGGGAGTAATGTCTCAAACAGTCTACGCTTTGATTGTTCTCTGGAAGACCAGTAGTAATTTCCGATGCACATCTGGAGGCATTCTGCAATCTGTGGACTATCAGAGTGTTGATGAAACACAGAAATTGCATCGGGATTGAATACAACAATAATCATGCGCACTTTCCTCCATGGGAGTAATTCTCAAACTTTCTACGCTTTGATCGTTCCCTGGAAGACCAGTAGTAAATTCCGATGCACATCTGGTGGCACTCAGTAATCTGTGGACTATCAGAGTGTTGGTGAAACACAGAAATAGCATCGGGATTGAATACAACAGTCACAATGCGCACGAACCTCCATGTGAGTAATGTCTCAAACAGACTACGCTTTGATCGTTCCCTGAAAGACCAGTAGTGGTTTCCGATGCGCAACTGGTGACATTCTGTAGTCTGTGGACTATCAGAGTGTTGATGAAACACAGAGAATGCATCGGGATTCAATACAACAGTCACCATGCGCACTTTCCTCCACGGGAGTGATATCTCAAACAGTCTACGCTTTGATCGTTCCCTGGAATACCAGTAGTGGTTTCCGATGCGCAACTGGTGGCATTCTGTAATCTGTGGACTATCAGAGTTTTGATGAAACACAGAGAATGCATCGGGATTGAATACAACAGTCACCATGCGCACTTTCCTCCACGGGAGTGATATCTCAAACAGTCTACGCTTTGATCGTTCCCTGGAATACCAGTAGTGGTTTCCGATGCGCAACTGGTGGCATTCTGTAATCTGTGGACTATCAGAGTTTTGATGAAACACAGAGAATGCATCGGGATTGAATACAACAGTCACCATGCGCACTTTCCTCCACGGGAGTGATATCTCAAACAGTCTACGCTTTGATCGTTCCCTCGAAGACCAGTAGTAGTTTCCGATGCACATCTGGAGGCATTCTGCAATCTGTGGACTATCAGAGTGTTGATGAAACACAGAAATTGCATCGGGATTGAATACAACAATAATCATGCGCACTTTCCTCCATGGGAGTAATTCTCAAACTTTCTACGCTTTGATCGTTCCCTGGAAGACCAGTAGTAAATTCCGATGCACATCTGGTGGCACTCAGTAATCTGTGGACTATCAGAGTGTTGGTGAAACACAGAAATAGCATCGGGATTGAATACAACAGTCACCATGCGCACTTTCCTCCATGGGAGTAATGTCTCAAACAGTCTACGATTTGATCGTTACCTGGAAGGCCAGTAGAAGTTTCCGATGCTCATCTGGTAGGATTCTGTAATCTATGGACTATCAGAATGATGATGAAACACAGAAATTACATCGGGATTGATTACAGCAGTCACCATGCGCACTTTCCTCCATCGGAATATTGTCTCAAACAGTCTACGTTTTGATTGTTCCCTGGAAGACCAGTAGTAGTTTTCGATGCAGAAATGGAGGCATTCTGTAATCTGTTGACTATCAGAGTGTTGATGAGACACAGAAATTCCATCGGGATTGAATACAACAGTCACCATGCGCACTTTCCTCCATGGGAGTAATTCTCAAACAGTCTACGCTTTGATCGTTTCCTGGAAGACCAGTAGTAGTTTCCGATGCACATCTGGTATCATTCTGTAATCTGTGGACTATCAGAGTGTTGATGAAACACAGAAGTAGCATCGGGATTGAATACAACAGTCATCATGAGCACTTTCCTCCATGGGAGTAATGTCTCAAACAGTCTACGATTTGATCGTTCCCTGGAACACCAGTAGTAGTTTCCGATGCACATCTGGTGGCATTCTGTAATCTGTGGACTATCAGAGAGTTGATGAAACACAGAAATTGCATCGGGATTGAATACAACAGTCACAATGCGCACGAACCTCCATGTGAGTAATGTCTCAAACAGACTACGCTTTGATCGTTCCGTGAAAGACCAGTAGTGGTTTCCGATGCGCAACTGGTGACATTCTGTAATCTGTGGACTATCAGAGTGTTGATGAAACACAGAGAATGCATCGGGATTCAATACAACAGTCACCATGCGCACTTTCCTCCACGGGAGTGATATCTCAAACAGTCTACGCTTTGATCGTTCCCTGGAATACCAGTAGTGGTTTCCGATGCGCAACTGGTGGCATTCTGTAATCTGTGGACTATCAGAGTGTTGATGAAACACAGAAATTGCATCGCGATTGAATACAACAGTCAATTTTCTCACTTTCCTCCATGGGAGTAATGTCTCAAACAGTCTACGCTTTGATAGTTCCCTGGAAGACCAGTAGTAATTTCCGATGCACATCTGGAGGCATTCTGTAATCTGTGGACTATAAGAGTGTTGATGAAACACAGAAATTGCATCGGGATTGAATGCAACAGTCACCATGCGCACTTTCCTCCATGGGAGTAATGTCTCAAACAGTCTACGTTTTGATCGTTGCCAGGAAGACCAGTAGTAGTTTCCGATGCACATCTGAAGGCATTCTGTAATCTGTGGACTATCAGAGTGTTGATGAAACACAGAAGTAGCATCGGGATTGAATACAACAGTCACCATGCGCACTTTCCTCCATGGGAGTAATTCTCAAACATTCTACGCTTTGATCGTTCCCTGGAAGACCAGTAGTAGTTTCCGATGCACATCTGGTGGCATTCTGTAATCTGTGGACTATCAGAGTGTTGATGAAACACAGAAATAGCATCGGGATTGAATACAACAGTCACCATGCGCACATTGCTCCATGGGAGTAATGTCTCAAACAGTCTACGCTTTGATCGTTCCCTGGAAGACCAGTATAAGTTTCCGATGGACATCTGGTAGCATTCTGTTATCTATGGACTATCAGAGTGTTCATGAAACACAGAAATTGCATCGGGATTGAATACAACATTCACCATGCTCACTTTCCTCCATGGGAGTATTGTCTCAAACAGTCTACGTTTTGATTGTTCCCTGGAAGACCAATAGTAGTTTTCGATGCACAAATGGAGGCATTCTGTAATCTTTGGACTATCAGAGTGTTGATGAAACACAGAAATTCCATCGGGATTGAATACAACAGTCACCATGCGCACTTTCCTCCATGGGAGTAATTCTCAAACAGTCTACGCTTTGAACGTTCCCTGGAAGACCAGTAGTAGTTTCCGATGCACATCTGGTATCATTCTGTAATCTGTGGTCTATCAGAGTGTTGATGAACCACAGAAGTAGCATCGGGATGGAATACAACAGTCATCATGAGCACTTTCCTCCATGGGAGTAATGTCTCAAACAGTCTACGATTTGATCGTTCCCTGGAACACCAGTAGTTGTTTCCGATGCACATCTGGTGGCATTCTGTAATCTGTGGACTATCAGAGAGTTGATGAAACACAGAAATTGCATCGGGATTGAATACAACAGTCACAATGCGCACGAACCTCCATGTGAGTAATGTCTCAAACAGACTACGCTTTGATCGATCCCTGAAAGACCAGTAGTGGTTTCCGATGCGCAACTGGCGGCATTCTGTAATCTGTGGACTTTCAGAGTGTTGATGAAACACAGAGAATGCATCGGGATTCAATACAACAGTCACCATGCGCACTTTCCTCCACGGGAGTGATATCTCAAACAGTCTACGCTTTGATCCTTCCCTGGAATACCAGTAGTGGTTTCCGATGCGCAACTGGTGGCATTCTGTAATCTGTGGACTAACAGAGTGTTGATGAAACAGAGAAATTGCATCGGGATTGAATACAACAGTCAATATTCGCACTTTCCTACATGGGAGTAATGTCTCAAACTTTCTACGCTTTGATCGTTCCCTGGAAGACCAGTAGTAAATTCCGATGCACATCTGGTGGCACTCAGTAATCTGTGGACTATCAGAGTGTTGGTGAAACACAGAAATAGCATCGGGATTGAATACAACAGTCACCATGCGCACTTTCCTCCATGGGAGTAATGTCTCAAACAGTCTACGATTTGATCGTTCCCTGGAAGACCAGTAGTAATTTCCGATGCACATCTGGAGGCATTCTGTAATCTGTGGACTGTCAGAGTGTTGATGAAACACAGAAGTAGCATCGGGATTGAATACAATAGTCACCATGCGCACTTTCCTCCATGGGAGTAATTCTCAAACATTCTACGCTTTGATCGTTCCCTGGAAGACCAGTAGTAGTTTCCGATGCACATCTGGTGGCATTCTGTAATCTGTGGACTATCAGAGTGTTGATGAAACACAGAAATAGCATCGGGATTGAATACAACAGTCACCATGCGCACATTCCTCCATGGGAGTAATGTCTCAAACAGTCTACGCTTTGATCGTTCCCTGGAAGACCAGTATAAGTTTCCGATGGACATCTGGTAGCATTCTGTTATCTATGGACTATCAGAGTGTTCATGAAACACAGAAATTGCATCGGGATTGAATACAACATTCACCATGCTCACTTTCCTCCATGGGAGTATTGTCTCAAACAGTCTACGTTTTGATTGTTCCCTGGAAGACCAATAGTAGTTTTCGATGCACAAATGGAGGCATTCTGTAATCTTTGGACTATCAGAGTGTTGATGAAACACAGAAATTCCATCGGGATTGAATACAACAGTCACCATGCGCACTTTCCTCCATGTGAGTAATTTTCAAACAGTCTACGCTTTGATCGTTCCCTGGAAGACCAGTAGTAGTTTCCGATGCACATCTGGTGGCATTCTGTAATCTGTGGACTATCAGAGTGTTGATGAAACACAGAAGTAGCATCGGGATTGAATACAACAGTCACCATGCGCACTTTCCTCCATGGGAGTAATTCTCAAACATTCTACGCTTTGATCGTTCCCTGGAAGACCAGTAGTAGTTTCCGATGCACATCTGGTGGCATTCTGTAATCTGTGGACTATCAGAGTGTTGATGAAACACAGAAATAGCATCGGGATTGAATACAACAGTCACCATGCGCACATTGCTCCATGGGAGTAATGTCTCAAACAGTCTACGCTTTGATCGTTCCCTGGAAGACCAGTATAAGTTCCCGATGGACATCTGGTAGCATTCTGTTATCTATGGACTATCAGAGTGTTCATGAAACACAGAAATTGCATCGGGATTGAATACAACATTCACCATGCTCACTTTCCTCCATGGGAGTATTGTCTCAAACAGTCTACGTTTTGATTGTTCCCTGGAAGACCAATAGTAGTTTTCGATGCACAAATGGAGGCATTCTGTAATCTTTGACTATCAGAGTGTTGATGAAACACAGAAATTCCATCGGGATTGAATACAACAGTCACCATGCGCACTTTCCTCCATGGGAGTAATTTTCAAACAGTCTACGCTTTGATCGTTCCCTGGAAGACCAGTAGTAGTTTCCGATGCACATCTGGTGGCATTCTGTAATCTGTGGACTATCAGAGTGTTGATGAAACACAGAAGTAGCATCGGGATTGAATACAACAGTCATCATGAGCACCTTCCTCCTTGGGAGTAATGTCTCAAACAGTCTACGGTTTGATCGCTCCCTGGAACACCAGTAGTAGTTTCCGATGCACATCTGGTGGCATTCTGTAATCTGTGGACTATCAGAGAGTTGATGAAACACAGAAATTGCATCGGGATTGAATACAACAGTCACAATGCGCACGAACCTCCATGTGAGTAATGTCTCAAACAGACTACGCTTTGATCGTTCCCTGAAAGACCAGTAGTGGTTTCCGATGCGCAACTGGTGACATTCTGTAATCTGTGGACTATCAGAGTGTTGATGAAACACAGAGAATGCATCGGGATTCAATACAACAGTCACCATGCGCACTTTCCTCCACGGGAGTGATATCTCAAACAGTCTACGCTTTGATCGTTCCCTGGAATACCAGTAGTGGTTTCCGATGCGCAACTGGTGGCATTCTGTAATCTGTGCACTATCAGAGTTTTGATGAAACACAGAGAATGCATCGGGATTGAATACAACAGTCACCATGCGCACTTTCCTCCACGGGAGTGATATCTCAAACAGTCTACGCTTTGATCGTTCCCTGGAAGACCAGTAGTAGTCCCCGATGCACATCTGGAGGCAGTCTGTAATCTGTGGACTAACAGAGTGTTGGTGAAACACAGAAATTGCATCGGGATTGAATACAACAGTCAATTTTCTCACTTTCCTCCATGGGAGTAATGTCTCAAACAGTCTACGCTTTGATAGTTCCCTGGAAGACCAGTAGTAATTTCCGATGCACATCTGGAGGCATTCTGTAATCTGTGGACTATAAGAGTGTTGATGAAACACAGAAATTGCATCGGGATTGAATGCAACAGTCACCATGCGCTCTTTCCTCCATGGGAGTAATGTCTCAAACAGTCTACGTTTTGATCGTTGCCAGGAAGACCAGTAGTAGTTTCCGATGCACATCTGAAGGCATTCTGTAATCTGTGGACTATCAGAGTGTTGATGAAACACAGAAATAGCATCGGGATTGAATACAACAGTCACCATGCGCACATTCCTCCATGGGAGTAATGTCTCAAACAGTCTACGCTTTGATCGTTCCCTGGAAGACCAGTATAAGTTTCCGATGGACATCTGGTAGCATTCTGTTATCTATGGACTATCAGAGTGTTCATGAAACACAGAAATTGCATCGGGATTGAATACAACATTCACCATGCTCACTTTCCTCCATGGGAGTATTGTCTCAAACAGTCTACGTTTTGATTGTTCCCTGGAAGACCAATAGTAGTTTTCGATGCACAAATGGAGGCATTCTGTAATCTTTGGACTATCAGAGTGTTGATGAAACACAGAAATTCCATCGGGATTGAATACAACAGTCACCATGCGCACTTTCCTCCATGTGAGTAATTTTCAAACAGTCTACGCTTTGATCGTTCCCTGGAAGACCAGTAGTAGTTTCCGATGCACATCTGGTGGCATTCTGTAATCTGTGGACTATCAGAGTGTTGATGAAACACAGAAGTAGCATCGGGATTGAATACAACAGTCATCATGAGCACTTTCCTCCTTGGGGGTAATGTCTCAAACAGTCTACGGTTTGATCGCTCCCTGGAACACCAGTAGTAGTTTCCGATGCACATCTGGTTTCATTCTGTAATCTGTGGACTATCAGAGAGTTGATGAAACACAGAAATTGCATCGGGATTGAATACAATAGTCACAATGCGCACATTCCTCCATGTGAGTAATGGCTCAAACAGTCTACGCTTTGATCGTTCCCTGAAAGACCAGTAGTGGTTTCCGATGCTCAACTGGTGGTATTCTGTAATCTGTGGACTATCAGAGTGTTGATGAAACACAGAGAATGCATCGGGATTGAATACAACAGTCACCATGAGCACTTTCCTCCACGGGAGTGATATCTCAAACAGTCTACGCTTTGATCGTTCCCTGGAATACAAGTAGTAGTTTCCGATGCACATCTGGTTGCATTCTGTAATCTGTGGACTATCAGTTTGTTGATGAAACACAGAAATAGCATCGGGATTGAATACAACAGTCACCATGCGCACTTTCCTCCATCGGAGTAATGTCTCAAAGTCTACGCTTTGATCGTTCCCTGGAAGACCAATAGTAGTCTCTGATGCACATCTGGTGGCATTCTGCAATCTGTGGACTAACAGAGTGTTGTTGAAACACAGAAATTGCATCGGGATTGAATACAACAGTCAATTTTCTCACTTTCCTCCATGGGAGTAATGTCTCAAACAGTCTACGCTTTGATAGTTCCCTGGAATACCAGTAGTAATTTCCGATGCACATCTGGAGGCATTCTTTAATCTGTGGACTATCAGAGTGTTGATGAAACACAGAGAATGCATGGGGATTGAATACAACAGTCACCATGCGCACTTTCCTCCACGGGAGTGATATCTCAAAAAGTCTACGTTTTGATCGTTCCCTGGAAGACCAGTAGTAGTTTCCGATGCACATCTGGTGGCATTCTGTAATCTGTGGACTATCAGAGTGTTGATGAAACACAGAAATTGTATCGGGATTGAATACAACAGTCACCATGCGCACTTTCCTCCACGGGAGTGATAATTCAAATAGTCTACGCTTTGATCGTTCTCTGGAATGCATTAGTAGTTTCCGATGCACATCTGGTGCCATTCTGTAATCAGTGGGCTATCAGAGTGTTGATGAAACACAGAAATAGCACTGGGATTGAATACAACAGTCACCATGCGCACTTTTCTCCATGGGAGTAATGTCTCAAACAGTCTACACTTTGATCGTTTCCTGGAAGACCAGTAGTAGTTTCCGATGCACACCTGGTGGCATTCTGTAATCTGTGGACTAACAGAGTGTTGATGAAACAGAGAAATTGCATCGGGATTGAATACAATAGTCAATATTCGCACTTTCCTCCATGGTAGTAATGTCTCAAACAGTCTACGCTTTGATCGTTCCCTGGAAGACCAGCAGTAATTTCCGATGCACATCTGGAGGCATTCTGCAATCTGTGGACTATCAGAGTGTTGATGAAACACAGAAATTGCATCGGGATTGTATACAACAGTCACCATACGCACTTTCCTCCATGGGAGTAATTATCAAACATTCTACGCTTTGATCGTTCCCTGGAAGACCAGTAGTAGTTTCCGATGCACATCTGGTGGCATTCAGTAGTCTGTGGACGATTAGAGTGTTGGTGAAACACAGAAATAGCATCGGGATTGAATACAACAGTCACCATGCGCACTTTCCTCCATGGGAGTAATGTCTCAAACAGTCTACGATTTGATCGTTCCCTGGATGACCAGTAGTAGCTTCCGATGCACATCTGGTATCATTCTGTAATCTGTGGACTATCAGAGAGTTGATGAAACACAGAAATTGCATCGGGATTGAATACAACAGTCACAATGCGCACATTCCTCCACGTTTGTAATGTCTCAAACAGTCTACGCTTTGATCGTTCCCTGAAAGACCAGTAGTGGTTTCCGATGCTCAACTGTTGGTATTCTGTAATCTGTGGACTATCAGAGTGTTGATGAAACACAGAGAATGCATCGGGATTGAATACAACAGTCACCATGAGCACTTTCCTCCACGGGAGTGATATCTCAAACAGTCTACGCTTTGATCGTTCCCTGGAATACCCGTAGGAGTTTCCGATGCACACCTGGTGGCATTCTGTAATCTGTGGACTAACAGAGTGTTGTTGAAACACAGAAATTGCATCGGGATTGAATACAACAGTCAATTTTCTCACTTTCCTCCATGGGAGTAATGTCTCAAACAATCTACGCTTTGATAAATCCCTGGAAGACCAGTAGAAATTTCCGATGCACATCTGGAGGCATTCTGTAATCTGTGGACTATCAGAGTGTTGATGAAACACAGAAATTGCAACGGGATTGAATACAACAGTCACCATGCGCACTTTCCTCCATGGGAGTAATGTCTCAAATAGTCTACGTTTTGATCGTTCCCTGGAAGACCGGTAGTAGTTTCCGATGCACATCTGGTGGCATTCTGTAATCTGTGGACTATCAGAGTGTTGGTGTAACACAGAAATTGCATCGGGATTGAATACAACAGTCACCATGCTCACGTTCCTCCATGGGAGTAATTCTCATACATTCTACGCTTTGATCGTTCCCTGGAAGACCAGTAGTAGTTTCCGATGCAGATCTGGTGGCATTCTGTAATCTGTGGACTATCAGAGTGTTGATGAAACACAGAAATTGCATCGGGATTGAATTCAACAGCCACCATGCGCACATTCCTCCATGGGAGTAATATCTCACACAGTCTACGCTTTGATCGTTCCCTGAAAGAGCAGTAGTGGTTTCTGATGCATAACTGGTGGCATTCTGTTATCTGCGTACCATCAGAGTGTTGATGAAACACAGAGAGTGCATCGGGATTGAATACAACTGTCACCAAGCGCACTTTCCTCCACGGGAGTGAAATCTCAAACAGTCTACGCTTTGATCGGTCTCTGGAATGCAGTAGTAATTTCCGATGCACATCTGGTGCCATTCTGTAATCAGTGGGCTATCAGAGTGTTGATGAAACACAGAAGTAGCATCGGGATTGAATACAATAGTCACCATGCGCACTTTCCTCCATGGGAGTAATTCTCAAACATTCTACGCTTTGATCGTTCCCTGGAAGACCAGTAGTAGTTTCCGATGCACATCTGGTGGCATTCTGTAATCTGTGGACTATCAGAGTGTTGATGAAACACAGAAATAGCATCGGGATTGAATACAACAGTCACCATGCGCACATTCCTCCATGGGAGTAATGTCTCAAACAGTCTACGCTTTGATCGTTCCCTGGAAGACCAGTATAAGTTTCCGATGGACATCTGGTAGCATTCTGTTATCTATGGACTATCAGAGTGTTCATGAAACACAGAAATTGCATCGGGATTGAATACAACATTCACCATGCTCACTTTCCTCCATGGGAGTATTGTCTCAAACAGTCTACGTTTTGATTGTTCCCTGGAAGACCAATAGTAGTTTTCGATGCACAAATGGAGGCATTCTGTAATCTTTGGACTATCAGAGTGTTGATGAAACACAGAAATTCCATCGGGATTGAATACAACAGTCACCATGCGCACTTTCCTCCATGTGAGTAATTTTCAAACAGTCTACGATTTGATCGTTCCCTGGAAGACCAGTAGTAGTTTCCGATGCACATCTGGTGGCATTCTGTAATCTGTGGACTATCAGAGTGTTGATGAAACACAGAAGTAGCATCGGGATTGAATACAACAGTCATCATGAGCACTTTCCTCCTTGGGGGTAATGTCTCAAACAGTCTACGGTTTGATCGCTCCCTGGAATACCAGTAGTAGTTTCCGATGCACATCTGGTTTCATTCTGTAATCTGTGGACTATCAGAGAGTTGATGAAACACAGAAATTGCATCGGGATTGAATACAATAGTCACAATGCGCACATTCCTCCATGTGAGTAATGGCTCAAACAGTCTACGCTTTGATCGTTCCCTGAAAGACCAGTAGTGGTTTCCGATGCTCAACTGGTGGTATTCTGTAATCTGTGGACTATCAGAGTGTTGATGAAACACAGAGAATGCATCGGGATTGAATACAACAGTCACCATGAGCACTTTCCTCCACGGGAGTGATATCTCAAACAGTCTACGCTTTGATAGTTCCCTGGAATACAAGTAGTAGTTTCCGATGCACATCTGGTTGCATTCTGTAATCTGTGGACTATCAGTTTGTTGATGAAACACAGAAATAGCATCGGGATTGAATACAACAGTCACCATGCGCACTTTCCTCCATCGGAGTAATGTCTCAAAGTCTACGCTTTGATCGTTCCCTGGAAGACCAATAGTAGTCTCCGATGCACATCTGGTGGCATTCTGCAATCTGTGGACTAACAGAGTGTTGTTGAAACACAGAAATTGCATCGGGATTGAATACAACAGTCAATTTTCTCACTTTCCTCCATGGGAGTAATGTCTCAAACAGTCTACGCTTTGATAGTTCCCTGGAATACCAGTAGTAATTTCCGATGCACATCTGGAGGCATTCTTTAATCTGTGGACTATCAGAGTGTTGATGAAACACAGAGAATGCATGGGGATTGAATACAACAGTCACCATGCGCACTTTCCTCCACGGGAGTGATATCTCAAAAAGTCTACGTTTTGATCGTTCCCTGGAAGACCAGTAGTAGTTTCCGATGCACATCTGGTGGCATTCTGTAATCTGTGGACTATCAGAGTGTTGATGAAACACAGAAATTGTATCGGGATTGAATACAACAGTCACCATGCGCACTTTCCTCCACGGGAGTGATAATTCAAATAGTCTACGCTTTGATCGTTCTCTGGAATGCATTAGTAGTTTCCGATGCACATCTGGTGCCATTCTGTAATCAGTGGGCTATCAGAGTGTTGATGAAACACAGAAATAGCACTGGGATTGAATACAACAGTCACCATGCGCACTTTTCTCCATGGGAGTAATGTCTCAAACAGTCTACACTTTGATCGTTCCCTGGAAGACCAGTAGTAGTTTCCGATGCACACCTGGTGGCATTCTGTAATCTGTGGACTAACAGAGTGTTGATGAAACAGAGAAATTGCATCGGGATTGAATACAATAGTCAATATTCGCACTTTCCTCCATGGTAGTAATGTCTCAAACAGTCTACGCTTTGATCGTTCCCTGGAAGACCAGCAGTAATTTCCGATGCACATCTGGAGGCATTCTGCAATCTGTGGACTATCAGAGTGTTGATGAAACACAGAAATTGCATCGGGATTGTATACAACAGTCACCATACGCACTTTCCTCCATGGGAGTAATTATCAAACATTCTACGCTTTGATCGTTCCCTGGAAGACCAGTAGTAGTTTCCGATGCACATCTGGTGGCATTCAGTAGTCTGTGGACGATTAGAGTGTTGGTGAAACACAGAAATAGCATCGGGATTGAATACAACAGTCACCATGCGCACTTTCCTCCATGGGAGTAATGTCTCAAACAGTCTACGATTTGATCGTTCCCTGGATGACCAGTAGTAGCTTCCGATGCACATCTGGTATCATTCTGTAATCTGTGGACTATCAGAGAGTTGATGAAACACAGAAATTGCATCGGGATTGAATACAACAGTCACAATGCGCACATTCCTCCATGTTTGTAATGTCTCAAACAGTCTACGCTTTGATCGTTCCCTGAAAGACCAGTAGTGGTTTCCGATGCTCAACTGTTGGTATTCTGTAATCTGTGGACTATCAGAGTGTTGATGAAACACAGAGAATGCATCGGGATTGAATACAACAGTCACCATGAGCACTTTCCTCCACGGGAGTGATATCTCAAACAGTCTACGCTTTGATCGTTCCCTGGAATACCCGTAGGAGTTTCCGATGCACACCTGGTGGCATTCTGTAATCTGTGGACTAACAGAGTGTTGTTGAAACACAGAAATTGCATCGGGATTGAATACAACAGTCAATTTTCTCACTTTCCTCCATGGGAGTAATGTCTCAAACAATCTACGCTTTGATAAATCCCTGGAAGACCAGTAGAAATTTCCGATGCACATCTGGAGGCATTCTGTAATCTGTGGACTATCAGAGTGTTGATGAAACACAGAAATTGCAACGGGATTGAATACAACAGTCACCATGCGCACTTTCCTCCATGGGAGTAATGTCTCAAATACTCTACGTTTTGATCGTTCCCTGGAAGACCGGTAGTAGTTTCCGATGCACATCTGGTGGCATTCTGTAATCTGTGGACTATCAGAGTGTTGGTGTAACACAGAAATTGCATCGGGATTGAATACAACAGTCACCATGCGCACGTTCCTCCATGGGAGTAATTCTCATACATTCTACGCTTTGATCGTTCCCTGGAAGACCAGTAGTAGTTTCCGATGCAGATCTGGTGGCATTCTGTAATCTGTGGACTATCAGAGTGTTGATGAAACACAGAAATTGCATCGGGATTGAATTCAACAGCCACCATGCGCACATTCCTCCATGGGAGTAATATCTCACACAGTCTACGCTTTGATCGTTCCCTGAAAGAGCAGTAGTGGTTTCCGATGCATAACTGGTGGCATTCTGTTATCTGCGTACCATCAGAGTGTTGATGAAACACAGAGAGTGCATCGGGATTGAATACAACTGTCACCAAGCGCACTTTCCTCCACGGGAGTGAAATCTCAAACAGTCTACGCTTTGATCGGTCTCTGGAATGCAGTAGTAATTTCCGATGCACATCTGGTGCCATTCTGTAATCAGTGGGCTATCAGAGTGTTGATGAAACACAGAAGTAGCACTGGGATTGAATACAACAGTCACCATGCGCACATTTCTCCATGGGAGTAATGTCTCAAACAGTCTACACTTTGATCGTTCCCTGGAAGACCAGTAGTAGTTTCCGATGCACATCTGGTGGCATTCAGTAGTCTGTGGACTATCAGAGTGTTGGTGAAACACAGAAATAGCATCGGGATTGAATTCAACAGTCAACATGCGCACTTTCCTCCATGGGAGTAATGTCTCAAACATTCTACGATTTGATCGTTCCCTGGATGACCAGTAGTAGTTTCCGATGCACATCTGGTGGCATTCTGTAATCTGTGGACTATCAGAGTGTTGATGAAACACAGAAGTAGCATCGGGATTGAATACAACAGTCATCATGAGCACTTTCCTCCTTGGGAGTAATGTCGCAAACAGTCTACACTTTGATCGTTCTCTGGAAGACCAGTAGTAGTTTTTGATGCACATCTGGTGGCATTCTGTAATCTGTGGACTGTCAGAGTGTTGATGAAACACAGAAATTGCATCCTGATTGAATACAACAGTCACCATGCGCACTTCCCTCCATGGGAGTAATGTCTCAAACAGTCTACGATTTGATCGTTCCCTGGAACACCAGTAGTGGTTTCCGATGCACAACTGGTGGCATTCTGTAATCTGTGGACTATCAGAGTGTTGATGAAACACAGAGATTGCATCGGGATTGAATACAACAGTCACCATGCGCGTTTTCCTTCATGGGAGTAATGTCTCAAACAGTCTACGCTTTGATCGTTCCCTGGAAGACCAGTAGTAGATACCGATGGACATCTGGTGGCATTCTGTAATCTGTGGACTATCAGAGTGTTCATGAAACACAGAAATTGCATCGGGATTAAATACAACAATCACCATGCGAACATTCCTCCATGGGAGTAATGTCTCAAACAGTCTACGCTTTGATCATTCCCTGGAAGACCAGTAGAAGTTTCCGATGCACATCTGAAGGCATTCTGTAATCTGTGGACTATCAGAGTGTTGATGAAACACAGAGAATGCATCGGGATTCAATACAACAGTCACCATGCGCACTTTCCTCCACGGGAGTGATATCTCAAACAGTCTACGCTTTGATCGTTCCCTGGAATACCAGTAGTGGTTTCCGATGCGCAACTGGTGGCATTCTGTAATCTGTGCACTATCAGAGTTTTGATGAAACACAGAGAATGCATCGGGATTGAATACAACAGTCACCATGCGCACTTTCCTCCACGGGAGTGATATCTCAAACAGTCTACGCTTTGATCGTTCCCTGGAAGACCAGTAGTAGTCCCCGATGCACATCTGGAGGCAGTCTGTAATCTGTGGACTAACAGAGTGTTGGTGAAACACAGAAATTGCATCGGGATTGAATACAACAGCCAATTTTCTCACTTTACTCCATGGGAGTAATGTCTCAAACAGTCTACGCTTTGATAGTTCCCTGGAAGACCAGTAGTAATTTCCGATGCACATCTGGAGGCATTCTGTAATCTGTGGACTATAAGAGTGTTGATGAAACACAGAAATTGCATCGGGATTGAATGCAACAGTCACCATGCGCACATTCCTCCATGGGAGTAATGTCTCAAACAGTCTACGTTTTGATCGTTGCCAGGAAGACCAGTAGTAGTTTCCGATGCACATCTGAAGGCATTCTGTAATCTGTGGACTATCAGAGTGTTGATGAAACACAGAAGTAGCATCGGGATTGAATACAATAGTCACCATGCGCACTTTCCTCCATGGGAGTAATTCTCAAACATTCTACGCTTTGATCGTTCCCTGGAAGACCAGTAGTAGTTTCCGATGCACATCTGGTGGCATTCTGTAATCTGTGGACTATCAGAGTGTTGATGAAACACAGAAGTAGCATCGGGATTGAATACAACAGTCACCATGCGCACTTTCCTCCATGGGAGTAATTCTCAAACATTCTACGCTTTGATCGTTCCCTGGAAGACCAGTAGTAGTTTCCGATGCACATCTGGTGGCATTCTGTAATCTGTGGACTATCAGAGTGTTGATGAAACACAGAAATAGCATCGGGATTGAATACAACAGTCACCATGCGCACATTGCTCCATGGGAGTAATGTCTCAAACAGTCTACGCTTTGATCGTTCCCTGGAAGACCAGTATAAGTTTCCGATGGACATCTGGTAGCATTCTGTTATCTATGGACTATCAGAGTGTTCATGAAACACAGAAATTGCATCGGGATTGAATACAACATTCACCATGCTCACTTTCCTCCATGGGAGTATTGTCTCAAACAGTCTACGTTTTGATTGTTCCCTGGAAGACCAATAGTAGTTTTCGATGCACAAATGGAGGCATTCTGTAATCTTTGACTATCAGAGTGTTGATGAAACACAGAAATTCCATCGGGATTGAATACAACAGTCACCATGCGCACTTTCCTCCATGGGAGTAATTTTCAAACAGTCTACGCTTTGATCGTTCCCTGGAAGACCAGTAGTAGTTTCCGATGCACATCTGGTGGCATTCTGTAATCTGTGGACTATCAGAGTGTTGATGAAACACAGAAGTAGCATCGGGATTGAATACAACAGTCATCATGAGCACCTTCCTCCTTGGGAGTAATGTCTCAAACAGTCTACGGTTTGATCGCTCCCTGGAACACCAGTAGTAGTTTCCGATGCACATCTGGTGGCATTCTGTAATCTGTGGACTATCAGAGAGTTGATGAAACACAGAAATTGCATCGGGATTGAATAAAACAGTCACAATGCGCACGAACCTCCATGTGAGTAGTGTCTCAAACAGACTACGCTTTGATCGTTCCCTGAAAGACCAGTAGTGGTTTCCGATGCGCAACTGGTGACATTCTGTAATCTGTGGACTATCAGAGTGTTGATGAAACACAGAGAATGCATCGGGATTCAATACAACAGTCACCATGCGCACTTTCCTCCACGGGAGTGATATCTCAAACAGTCTACGCTTTGATCGTTCCCTGGAATACCAGTAGTGGTTTCCGATGCGCAACTGGTGGCATTCTGTAATCTGTGCACTATCAGAGTTTTGATGAAACACAGAGAATGCATCGGGATTGAATACAACAGTCACCATGCGCACTTTCCTCCACGGGAGTGATATCTCAAACAGTCTACGCTTTGATCGTTCCCTGGAAGACCAGTAGTAGTCCCCGATGCACATCTGGAGGCAGTCTGTAATCTGTGGACTAACAGAGTGTTGGTGAAACACAGAAATTGCATCGGGATTGAATACAACAGTCAATTTTCTCACTTTCCTCCATGGGAGTAATGTCTCAAACAGTCTACGCTTTGATAGTTCCCTGGAAGACCAGTAGTAATTTCCGATGCACATCTGGAGGCATTCTGTAATCTGTGGACTATAAGAGTGTTGATGAAACACAGAAATTGCATCGGGATTGAATGCAACAGTCACCATGCGCTCTTTCCTCCATGGGAGTAATGTCTCAAACAGTCTACGTTTTGATCGTTGCCAGGAAGACCAGTAGTAGTTTCCGATGCACATCTGAAGGCATTCTGTAATCTGTGGACTATCAGAGTGTTGATGAAACACAGAAGTAGCATCGGGATTGAATACAATAGTCACCATGCGCACTTTCCTCCATGGGAGTAATTCTCAAACATTCTACGCTTTGATCGTTCCCTGGAAGACCAGTAGTAGTTTCCGATGCACATCTGGTGGCAATCTGTAATCTGTGGACTATCAGAGTGTTGATGAAACACAGAAATAGCATCGGGATTGAATACAACAGTCACCATGCGCACATTCCTCCATGGGAGTAATGTCTCAAACAGTCTACGCTTTGATCGTTCCCTGGAAGACCAGTATAAGTTTCCGATGGACATCTGGTAGCATTCTGTTATCTATGGACTATCAGAGTGTTCATGAAACACAGAAATTGCATCGGGATTGAATACAACATTCACCATGCTCACTTTCCTCCATGGGAGTATTGTCTCAAACAGTCTACGTTTTGATTGTTCCCTGGAAGACCAATAGTAGTTTTCGATGCACAAATGGAGGCATTCTGTAATCTTTGGACTATCAGAGTGTTGATGAAACACAGAAATTCCATCGGGATTGAATACAACAGTCACCATGCGCACTTTCCTCCATGTGAGTAATTTTCAAACAGTCTACGCTTTGATCGTTCCCTGGAAGACCAGTAGTAGTTTCCGATGCACATCTGGTGGCATTCTGTAATCTGTGGACTATCAGAGTGTTGATGAAACACAGAAGTAGCATCGGGATTGAATACAACAGTCATCATGAGCACTTTCCTCCTTGGGGGTAATGTCTCAAACAGTCTACGGTTTGATCGCTCCCTGGAACACCAGTAGTAGTTTCCGATGCACATCTGGTTTCATTCTGTAATCTGTGGACTATCAGAGAGTTGATGAAACACAGAAATTGCATCGGGATTGAATACAATAGTCACAATGCGCACATTCCTCCATGTGAGTAATGGCTCAAACAGTCTACGCTTTGATCGTTCCCTGAAAGACCAGTAGTGGTTTCCGATGCTCAACTGGTGGTATTCTGTAATCTGTGGACTAACAGAGTGTTGATGAAACACAGAGAATGCATCGGGATTGAATACAACAGTCACCATGAGCACTTTCCTCCACGGGAGTGATATCTCAAACAGTCTACGCTTTGATCGTTCCCTGGAATACAAGTAGTAGTTTCCGATGCACATCTGGTTGCATTCTGTAATCTGTGGACTATCAGTTTGTTGATGAAACACAGAAATAGCATCGGGATTGAATACAACAGTCACCATGCGCACTTTCCTCCATGGGAGTAATTTTCAAACAGTCTACGCTTTGATCGTTCCCTGGAAGACCAGTAGTAGTTTCCGATGCACATCTGGTGGCATTCTGTAATCTGTGGACTATCAGAGTGTTGATGAAACACAGAAGTAGCATCGGGATTGAATACAACAGTCATCATGAGCACTTTCCTCCTTGGGAGTAATGTCTCAAACAGTCTACGGTTTGATCGCTCCCTGGAACACCAGTAGTAGTTTCCGATGCACATCTGGTGGCATTCTGTAATCTGTGGACTATCAGAGAGTTGATGAAACACAGAAATTGCATCGGGATTGAATACAACAGTCACAATGCGCACGAACCTCCATGTGAGTAATGTCTCAAACAGACTACGCTTTGATCGTTCCCTGAAAGACCAGTAGCGGTTTCCGATGCGCAACTGGTGACATTCTGTAATCTGTGGACTATCAGAGTGTTGATGAAACACAGAGAATGCATCGGGATTCAATACAACAGTCACCATGCGCACTTTCCTCCACGGGAGTGATATCTCAAACAGTCTACGCTTTGATCGTTCCCTGGAATACCAGTAGTGGTTTCCGATGCGCAACTGGTGGCATTCTGTAATCTGTGCACTATCAGAGTTTTGATGAAACACAGAGAATGCATCGGGATTGAATACAACAGTCACCATGCGCACTTTCCTCCACGGGAGTGATATCTCAAACAGTTTACGCTTTGATCGTTCCCTGGAAGACCAGTAGTAGTCCCCGATGCACATCTGGAGGCAGTCTGTAATCTGTGGACTAACAGAGTGTTGATGAAACACAGAAATTGCATCGGGATTGAATACAACAGTCAATTTTCTCACTTTCCTCCATGGGAGTAATGTCTCAAACAGTCTACGCTTTGATAGTTCCCTGGAAGACCAGTAGTAATTTCCGATGCACATCTGGAGGCATTCTGTAATCTGTGGACTATAAGAGTGTTGATGAAACACAGAAATTGCATCGGGATTGAATGCAACAGTCACCATGCGCTCTTTCCTCCATGGGAGTAATGTCTCAAACAGTCTACGTTTTGATCGTTGCCAGGAAGACCAGTAGTAGTTTCCGATGCACATCTGAAGGCATTCTGTAATCTGTGGACTATCAGAGTGTTGATGAAACACAGAAGTAGCATCGGGATTGAATACAATAGTCACCATGCGCACTTTCCTCCATGGGAGTAATTCTCAAACATTCTACGCTTTGATCGTTCCCTGGAAGACCAGTAGTAGTTTCCGATGCACATCTGGTGGCATTCTGTAATCTGTGGACTATCAGAGTGTTGATGAAACACAGAAATAGCATCGGGATTGAATACAACAGTCACCATGCTCACATTCCTCCATGGGAGTAATGTCTCAAACAGTCTACGCTTTGATCGTTCCCTGGAAGACCAGTATAAGTTTCCGATGGACATCTGGTAGCATTCTGTTATCTATGGACTATCAGAGTGTTCATGAAACACAGAAATTGCATCGGGATTGAATACAACATTCACCATGCTCACTTTCCTCCATGGGAGTATTGTCTCAAACAGTCTACGTTTTGATTGTTCCCTGGAAGACCAATAGTAGTTTTCGATGCACAAATGGAGGCATTCTGTAATCTTTGGACTATCAGAGTGTTGATGAAACACAGAAATTCCATCGGGATTGAATACAACAGTCACCATGCGCACTTTCCTCCATGTGAGTAATTTTCAAACAGTCTACGCTTTGATCGTTCCCTGGAAGACCAGTAGTAGTTTCCGATGCACATCTGGTGGCATTCTGTAATCTGTGGACTATCAGAGTGTTGATGAAACACAGAAGTAGCATCGGGATTGAATACAACAGTCATCATGAGCTCTTTCCTCCTTGGGGGTAATGTCTCAAACAGTCTACGGTTTGATCGCTCCCTGGAACACCAGTAGTAGTTTCCGATGCACATCTGGATTCATTCTGTAATCTGTGGACTATCAGAGAGTTGATGAAACACAGAAATTGCATCGGGATTGAATACAATAGTCACAATGCGCACATTCCTCCATGTGAGTAATGGCTCAAACAGTCTACGCTTTGATCGTTCCCTGAAAGACCAGTAGTGGTTTCCGATGCTCAACTGGTGGTATTCTGTAATCTGTGGACTATCAGAGTGTTGATGAAACACAGAGAATGCATCGGGATTGAATACAACAGTCACCATGAGCACTTTCCTCCACGGGAGTGATATCTCAAACAGTCTACGCTTTGATCGTTCCCTGGAATACAAGTAGTAGTTTCCGATGCACACCTGGTTGCATTCTGTAATCTGTGGACTATCAGTTTGTTGATGAAACACAGAAATAGCATCGGGATTGAATACAACAGTCACCATGCGCACTTTCCTCCATCGGAGTAATGTCTCAAAGTCTACGCTTTGATCGTTCCCTGGAAGACCAATAGTAGTCTCCGATGCACATCTGGTGGCATTCTGCAATCTGTGGACTAACAGAGTGTTGTTGAAACACAGAAATTGCATCGGGATTGAATACAACAGTCAATTTTCTCACTTTCCTCCATGGGAGTAATGTCTCAAACAGTCTACGCTTTGATAGTTCCCTGGAATACCAGTAGTAATTTCCGATGCACATCTGGAGGCATTCTTTAATCTGTGGACTATCAGAGTGTTGATGAAACACAGAGAATGCATGGGGATTGAATACAACAGTCACCATGCGCACTTTCCTCCACGGGATTGATATCTCAAAAAGTCTACGTTTTGATCGTTCCCTGGAAGACCAGTAGTAGTTTCCGATGCACATCTGGTGGCATTCTGTAATCTGTGGACTATCAGAGTGTTGATGAAACACAGAAATTGTATCGGGATTGAATACAACAGTCACCATGCGCACTTTCCTCCACGGGAGTGATAATTCAAATAGTCTACGCTTTCATCGTTCTCTGGAATGCATTAGTAGTTTCCGATGCACATCTGGTGCCATTCTGTAATCAGTGGGCTGTCAGAGTGTTGATGAAACACAGAAATAGCACTGGGATTGAATACAACAGTCACCATGCGCACTTTTCTCCATGGGAGTAATGTCTCAAACAGTCTACACTTTGATCGTTCCCTGGAAGACTAGTAGTAGTTTCCGATGCACACCTGGTGGCATTCTGTAATCTGTGGACTAACAGAGTGTTGATGAAACAGAGAAATTGCATCGGGATTGAATACAATAGTCAATATTCGCACTTTCCTCCATGGTAGTAATGTCTCAAACAGTCTACGCTTTGATCGTTCCCTGGAAGACCAGCAGTAATTTCCGATGCACATCTGGAGGCATTCTGCAATCTGTGGACTATCAGAGTGTTGATGAAACACAGAAATTGCATCGGGATTGTATACAACAGTCACCATACGCACTTTCCTCCATGGGAGTAATTATCAAACATTCTACGCTTTGATCGTTCCCTGGAAGACCAGTAGTAGTTTCCGATGCACATCTGGTGGCATTCAGTAGTCTGTGGACGATTAGAGTGTTGGTGAAACACAGAAATAGCATCGGGATTGAATACAACAGTCACCATGCGCACTTTCCTCCATGGGAGTAATGTCTCAAACAGTCTACGATTTGATCGTTCCCTGGATGACCAGTAGTAGCTTCCGATGCACATCTGGTATCATTCTGTAATCTGTGGACTATCAGAGAGTTGATGAAACACAGAAATTGCATCGGGATTGAATACAACAGTCACAATGCGCACATTCCTCCATGTTTGTAATGTCTCAAACAGTCTACGCTTTGATCGTTCCCTGAAAGACCAGTAGTGGTTTCCGATGCTCAACTGTTGGTATTCTGTAATCTGTGGACTATCAGAGTGTTGATGAAACACAGAGAATGCATCGGGATTGAATACAACAGTCACCATGAGCACTTTCCTCCACGGGAGTGATATCTCAAACAGTCTACGCTTTGATCGTTCCCTGGAATACCCGTAGGAGTTTCCGATGCACACCTGGTGGCATTCTGTAATCTGTGGACTAACAGAGTGTTGTTGAAACACAGAAATTGCATCGGGATTGAATACAACAGTCAATTTTCTCACTTTCCTCCATGGGAGTAATGTCTCAAACAATCTACGCTTTGATAAATCCCTGGAAGACCAGTAGAAATTTCCGATGCACATCTGGAGGCATTCTGTAATCTGTGGACTATCAGAGTGTTGATGAAACACAGAAATTGCAACGGGATTGAATACAACAGTCACCATGCCACTTTCCTCCATGGGAGTAATGTCTCAAATAGTCTACGTTTTGATCGTTCCCTGGAAGACCGGTAGTAGTTTCCGATGCACATCTGGTGGCATTCTGTAATCTGTGGACTATCAGAGTGTTGGTGTAACACAGAAATTGCATCGGGATTGAATACAACAGTCACCATGCGCACGTTCCTCCATGGGAGTAATTCTCATACATTCTACGCTTTGATCGTTCCCTGGAAGACCAGTAGTAGTTTCCGATGCAGATCTGGTGGCATTCTGTAATCTGTGGACTATCAGAGTGTTGATGAAACACAGAAATTGCATCGGGATTGAATTCAACAGCCACCATGCGCACATTCCTCCATGGGAGTAATATCTCACACAGTCTACGCTTTGATCGTTCCCTGAAAGAGCAGTAGTGGTTTCCGATGCATAACTGGTGGCATTCTGTTATCTGCGTACCATCAGAGTGTTGATGAAACACAGAGAGTGCATCGGGATTGAATACAACTGTCACCAAGCGCACTTTCCTCCACGGGAGTGAATTCTCAAACAGTCTACGCTTTGATCGGTCTCTGGAATGCAGTAGTAATTTCCGATGCACATCTGGTGCCATTCTGTAATCAGTGGGCTATCAGAGTGTTGATGAAACACAGAAGTAGCACTGGGATTGAATACAACAGTCACCATGCGCACATTTCTCCATGGGAGTAATGTCTCAAACAGTCTACACTTTGATCGTTCCCTGGAAGACCAGTAGTAGTTTCCGATGCACATCTGGTGGCATTCAGTAGTCTGTGGACTATCAGAGTGTTGGTGAAACACAGAAATAGCATCGGGATTGAATTCAACAGTCAACATGCGCACTTTCCTCCATGGGAGTAATGTCTCAAACATTCTACGATTTGATCGTTCCCTGGATGACCAGTAGTAGTTTCCGATGCACATCTGGTGGCATTCTGTAATCTGTGGACTATCAGAGTGTTGATGAAACACAGAAGTAGCATCGGGATTGAATACAACAGTCATCATGAGCACTTTCCTCCTTGGGAGTAATGTCGCAAACAGTCTACACTTTGATCGTTCTCTGGAAGACCAGTAGTAGTTTTGGATGCACATCTGGTGGCATTCTGTAATCTGTGGACTGTCAGAGTGTTGATGAAACACAGAAATTGCATCCTGATTGAATACAACAGTCACCATGCGCACTTCCCTCCATGGGAGTAATGTCTCAAACAGTCTACGATTTGATCGTTCCCTGGAACACCAGTAGTGGTTTCCGATGCACAACTGGTGGCATTCTGTAATCTGTGGACTATCAGAGTGTTGATGAAACACAGAGATTGCATCGGGATTGAATACAACAGTCACCATGCGCGTTTTCCTTCATGGGAGTAATGTCTCAAACAGTCTACGCTTTGATCGTTCCCTGGAAGACCAGTAGTAGATACCGATGGACATCTGGTGGCATTCTGTAATCTGTGGACTATCAGAGTGTTCATGAAACACAGAAATTGCATCGGGATTAAATACAACAGTCACCATGCGAACATTCCTCCATGGGAGTAATGTCTCAAACAGTCTACGCTTTGATCATTCCCTGGAAGACCAGTAGAAGTTTCCGATGCACATCTGAAGGCATTCTGTAATCTATGGACTATCAGAGTGTTGATGAAACACAGAAATTGCATCGGGATTGAATACAACAGTCACCATCCGCACTATCTCCATGGGAGTAACGTCTGAAACATTCTACGCTTTGATCGTTTCCTGGACGACCAGTAGTAGTTTCCGATGCACATCTGGTGGCATTCTTAATCTGTGGACTATCAGAGTGTTAATTAAACACAGAAATAGCATCGGGATTGAATACATCAGTCACCATGCGCACTTTCCTCCATGGGAGTAACGTCTCAAACAGTCTACGCTTTGATCGTTCCCTGGAAGACCAGTAGTAGTTTCCGGTAGATATCTGGTGGCATTCTGTAATCTGTGGACTACCAGAGTGTTGATGAAACACAGAAATTGCATCGGGATTGAATACAACAGTCACCATGCGCACTTTCCTCCATGGGAGTAATGTCTAAAGCAGTCTACGTTTTGATTGTTCCCCTGAAGACCAGTAGTAGTTTTCGATGCACATCTGGAGGCATTTTGTAATCTGTGGACTATCAGAGTGTTGATGAAACACAGAAATTCGATCGGGATTGAATACAACAGTCACCATGCGCACTTTCCTCCATGGGAGTAATTTTCAAACAGTCTACGCTTTGATCGTTATCTGGAAGACCAGTAGTAGTTTCTGATGCACATCTAATGGCATTCTGTAATCTGTTTACTATCAGAGTGTTGATGAAAAACAGAAATAGCATCGGGATTGAATACAACAGTCATCATGAGCACTTTCCTCCTTGGGAGTAATGTCTCAAACAGTCTACGCTTTGATCGTTCTCTGGAATACCAGTAGTAGTTTCCGATGCACAACTGGTGTCATTCTGTAATCTGTGGACTATCAGAGTGTTAATGAAACAAAGAAATAGCATCGGGATTGAATACAAGAGTCACCATGCGCACTTTCTTCCATGGGAGTAATGTCTCAAACAGTCTACGCTTTGATCCTTCCTGGAAGACCAGTAGTAGTCTCCGATACACATCTGGTGGCGTTCTGTAATCTGTGGACTACCAGAGTGTTGATGAAACACAGAAATTGCAATGGGATTGAATACAACAGTCACCATGCGCACTTACCTCCATGGGAGTAATGTCTCAAACAGTCTACGCTTTGATCGTTCCCTGGAATTCCAGTAGTAGTTTTCGATGCACATCTGGAGTCATTCTGTAATCTGTGGACTATCAGAGATTTGATGAACACAGAAATTGCATCGGGATTGAATACAACAGTCAACATGCGCACATTCCACCATGGGAGTAATGTCTCAAACAGTCTACGCTTTGATCGCTCCCTGGAAGACCAGTAGTAGTTTCTGATGCACATCTGGAGGTATTCTGTAATCTGTGGTCTAGCCGGGTGTTGATAAAAGACAGAAATTGCATCGGGATTAAATACAACAGTCACCATGCCCACTTTCCTCCATGGGAGTAATGTCTCAAACAGTCTAAGCTTTGATCGTTCCCTGGAAGACCAGTAGTAGTTTCGATTCACATCTGGAGGCATTCTGTAATCTGTGGTTCTTCAAAGTATTGATGAAACACAGAAATTGCATCGGGATTGAATACAACAATCACCATGGGCACTTTCACCCATGGGAATAATGTCTCAAAGAGTGTACGCTTTGATCGTTCCTTGGAAGACCAGTAGTAATTTCCGGTACACATCTGGTGGCAATCTGTAATCTGTGGACTATCAGAGTATTGGTGAAACACAGATATAGCATCGGGATTGAATACAACAGTCACCATGAGCACTTCCCTCCATGGGAGTAATGTCTCAAACAGTCTTGGGTTTGATCGTTCCCTGGAAGACCAGTAGTAGTTTCCGATGCACATCTGGAGGCATTCTGTAATCTGTGGACTATCAGAGTGTTGATGAAAAACAGAAATTGCATCGGAAGTGAATACAACAGTTACAATCCGCACTTTCCTCCATGGGAGTAATGTCTGATACAGTCTACGATTTGATCGTTTCCAGGAAGACCAGTAGTAGTTTCCAATGCACATCTGGAGGCATTCTGAAATTTGTGGACTAACTGAGTGTTGATAAAACACAGAAATTGCAATGGGATTGAATACAACAGTCACCATGCGCACTTTCCTCCATGGGAGTAATGTCTCAAACAGTCTATTCATTGATCGTTCCCAGGAAGACCAGTAGTAGTTTCCGATGCACATCTGGTGGCAATCTGTAATCTGTGGACTATCAGAGTGTTGATGAAACACAGAAATTGCATCGGGATTGAATACAACAGTCACCATGCGCACTTTCCTCCATATGAGTAATGTCTCAAACAGTCTACGCGTTGATCGTTCCCTGGAAGACCAGTAGTGGTTTCCGATTCACAACTGGTGGCGTTCTGTAATCTGTAGACTATCAGAGTGTTGATGAAACACAGAAAATGCATCGGGATTAAATACAACAGTCACCATGTGCACTTTCCCCCACGTGAGTGATATTTCAAACAGTCTACGCTTTGATCGTTCCCTGGAATACCAGTAGTAGTTTCCGATGCACATCTGGTGGCATTCTGTAATCTGTGGACTATCAGAGAGTTGATGAAACACAGAAATAGCATCGGGATTGAATACAAGAGTCACCATGCGCACTTTCTTCCATGGGAGTAATGTCTCAAACAGTCTACGCTTTGATCTTTCCTGGAAGACCAGTAGTAGCCTCCGATACACATCTGGTGGCGTTCTGTAATCTGTGGACTACCAGAGTGTTCATGAAACACAGAAATTGCAACGGGATTGAATACAACAGTCAATACTCGCATTTCCTCCCTGGTAGTAATGTCTCAAAGAGTGTACGCTTTGATCGTTCCCTGGAAGACCAGTAGTAATTTCCGATGCACATCTGGTGGCATTCTGTAACCTGTGGACTATCAGAGTGTTGGTGAAACACAGAAATAGCATCGGGATTGAATACAACATTCACCATGCGCACTTACCTCCATGGGAGTAATGTCTCAAACAGTCTACGCTTTGATCGTTCCCTGGAAGACCAGTAGTAGTTTCCGATGCACATCTGGTAGCATTCTGTAATCTGTGGACTATCAGAGTGTTGATGAAACACAGATATTGGATCCGGATTGAATACAACAGTCACCATGCGCACTTTCCTCCATGGGAGTAATGTCTCAAAGAGTGTACGCTTTGATCATCCCTTGGAAGACCAGTAGTAATTTCCGATGCACATCTGGTGGCATTCTGTAATCTGTGGACTATCAGAGTGTTGGTGAAACACAGAAATAGCATCGGGATTGCATACAACAGTCACCATGCGCACTTTCCTCCATGGGAGTAATGTCTCAAACAGTCTAGGGTTTGATCGCTCCCTGGAAGACCAGTAGTAGTTTCCGATGCACATCTGGAGGCATTCTGTAATCTGTGGACTATCAGAGTGTTGATGAAAAACAGAAATTGCATCGGGAGTGAATACAACAGTCACCATGCGCACTTTCCTCCGTGGGAGTAATGTCTCAAACGGTATACGCTTTGATCGTTCCCAGGAAGACCAGTAGTAGTTTCCGATTCACATCTGGAGGCATTCTGTAATCTGTGGTTCTTCAAAGTATTGATGAAACACAGAAATTGCATCGGGATTGAATACAACAATCACCATGGGCACTTTCCTCCATGGGAATAATGTCTCAAAGAGTGTACGCTTTGATCGTTCCTTGGAAGACCAGTAGTAATTTCCGGTGCACATCTGGTGGCATTCTGTAATCTGTGGACTATCAGAGTGTTGGTGAAACACAGATATAGCATCGGGATTGAATACAACAGTCACCATGAGCACTTTCCTCCATGGGAGTAATGTCTAAAACAGTCTACGCTTTGATCGTTCCCTGGAAGACCAGTAGTAGTTTCCGATGCACATCTGGAGGCATTCTGTAATCTGTGGACTATCAGAGTGTTGATGAAAAACAGAAATTGCATCGGGAGTGAATACAACAGTTACAATCCGCACTTTCCTCCATGGGAGTAATGTCTGATACAGTCTACGATTTGATCGTTTCCAGGAACACCAGTAGTAGTTTCCAATTCACATCTGGAGGCATTCTGTAATCTGTGGACTATCAGAGTGTTGGTGAAACACAGAAATAGCATCGGGATTGCATACAACAGTCACCATGCGCACTTTCCTCCATGGGAGTAATGTCTCAAACAGTCTAGGGTTTGATCGCTCCCTGGAAGACCAGTAGTAGTTTCCGATGCACATCTGGAGGCATTCTGTAATCTGTGGACTATCAGAGTGTTGATGAAAAACAGAAATTGCAATGGGATTGAATACAACAGTCACCATGCGCACTTTCCTCCATGGGAGTAATGTCTCAAACAGTCTACGCTTTGATCGTTCCCAGGAAGACCAGTAGTAGTTTCCGATGCACATCTGGTAGCAATCTGTGATCTGTGGACTATCAGAGTGTTGATGAAACACAGAAATTGCATCGGGATTGAATACAACAGTCACCATGCGCACTTACCTCCATGGGAGTAATGTCTCAAACGGTCTACGCTTTGATCGTTCCCAGGAAGACCAGTAGTAGTTTCCGATGCACATCTGGTGGCAATCTGTAATCTGTGGACTATCAGAGTGTTGATGAAACACAGAAATTGCATCGGGATTGAATACAGCAGTCACCATGCGCACTTTCCTCCATGGGAGTAATGTCTCAAACAGTCTATGCGTTGATCGTTCCCTGGAAGACCAGTAGTGGTTTCCGATGCACAACTGGTGGCGTTCTGTAATCTGTAGACTATCAGAGTGTTGATGAAACACAGAAAATGCATCGGGATTAAATACAACAGTCACCATGTGCACTTTCCCCCACGTGAGTGATATCTCAAACAATCTACGCTTTGATCGTTCCCTGGAATACCAGTAGTAGTTTCCGATGCACATCTGGTGGCATTCTGTAATCTGTGGACTATCAGAGAGTTGATGAAACACAGAAATAGCGTCGGGATTGAATACAACAGTCACCATGCGCACTTACCTCCATGGGAGTAATGTCACAAACAGTCTACGCTTTGATCGTTCCCTGGGATACCAGTAGTAGTTTTCAATGCACATCTGGAGGCATTCTGTAATCTGTGGACTATCAGAGAGTTGATGAACACAGAAATTGCATCGGGATTGAATACAACAGTCAACATGCGCACATTCCTCCATGGGAGTAATGTCTCAAACAGTCTACGCTTTGATCGTTCCCTGGAAGACCAGTAGTAGTTTCTGATGCACATCTGGAGGTATTCTGTAATCTGTGGTCTAGCCGGGTGTTGATAAAAGACAGAAATTGCATCGGGATTAAATACAACAGTCAGCATGCCCACTTTCCTCCATGGGAGTAATGTCTCAAACAGTCTAAGCTCTGATCGTTCCCTGGAAGACCAGTAGTAGTTTCGATTCACATCTGGAGGCATTCTGTAATTTGTGGACTATCAGAGTGTTGATGAAACACAGAAATTCCATCGGGATTGAATACAACAGTCACCATGCGCACTTTCCTCCATGGGAGTAATTCTCAAACATTCTACGCTTTGATCGTTCCCTGGAAGACCAGTAGTAGTTTCCGATGCACATCTGGTGGCATTCTGTAATCTGTGGACTATCAGAGTGTTGATGAAACACAGAAATAGCATCGGGATTGAATACAACAGTCACCATGCGCACTTTCCTCCATGGGAGTAATGTCTGAAACAGTCTACTCTTTGATCGTTCCCTGGAAGACCAGTAGTAGATACCGATGGACATCAGGTGGCATTCTGTAATCTGTGGACTATCAGAGTGTTCATGAAACACAGAAATTGCATCGGGATTAAATACAACAGTCACCATGCGCACATTCCTCCAAGGGAGTAATGTCTCAAACAGTCTACGCTTTGATCGTTCCCTGGAAGACCAGTAGTAGATACCGATAGACATCAGGTGGCATTCTGTAATCTGTGGACTATCAGAGTGTTCATGAAACACAGAAATTGCATCGTGATTGAATACAACAGTCACCATCCGCACTTTCCTCCATGGGAGTAACGTCTGAAACATTCTACGCTTTGATCGTTTCCTGGACGACCAGTAGTAGTTTCCGATGCACATCTGGTGGCATTCTGTAATCTGTGGACTATCAGAGTGTTGATGAAACACAGAAATAGCATCGGGATTGAATACAACAGTCACCATGCGCACTTTCCTCCATGGGAGCAACGTCTCAAACAGTCTACGCTTTGATCGTTCCCTGGAAGACCAGTAGTAGTTTCCGATGGACATCTGGTGGCATTCTGTAATCTGTGGACTACCAGAGTGTTGATGAAACACAGAAATAGCATCGGGATTGAATACAACAGTCACCATGCGCACTTTCCTCCATGAGAGTAATGTCTCAAGCAGTCTACGTTTTGATTGTTCCCCTGAAGACCAGTAGTAGTTTTCGATGCACATCTGGAGGTATTCTGTAATCTGTGGACTATCAGAGTGTTGATGAAACACAGAAATTCCATCGGGATTGAATACAACAGTCACCATGCGCACTTTCCTCCATGGGAGTAATTTTCAAACAGTCTACGCTTTGATCCTTCCAGGAAGAACAGTAGTAGTCTCCGATACACATCTGGTGGCAATCTGTAATCTGTGGACTATCAGAGTGTTGATGAAACACAGAAATTGCATCGGGATTGAATACAGCAGTCACCTTGCGCACTTTCCTCCATGGGAGTAATGTCTCAAACAGTCTACGCGTTGATCGTTCCCTGGAAGACCAGTAGTGGTTTCCGATGCACAACTGGTGGCGTTCTGTAATCTGTAGACTATCAGAGTGTTGATGAAACACAGAAAATGCATCGGGATTAAATACAACAGTCACCATGTGCACTTTCCCCCACGTGAGTGATATCTCAAACAGTCTACGCTTTGATCGTTCCCTGGAATACCAGTAGTAGTTTCCGATGCACATCTGGTGGCATTCTGTAATCTGTGGACTATCAGAGAGTTGATGAAACACAGAAATAGCGTCGGGATTGAATACAACAGTCACCATGCGCACTTACCTCCATGGGAGTAATGTCTGAAACAGTCTACGCTTTGATCGTTCCCTGGGATACTAGTAGTAGTTTTCAATGCACATCTGGAGGCATTCTGTAATCTGTGGACTATCAGAGAGTTGATGAACACAGAAATTGCATCGGGATTGATTGCAACAGTCAAAATGCGCACATTCCTCTATGGGAGTAATGTCTCAAACAGTCTACGCTTTGATCGTTCCCTGGAAGACCAGTAGTAGTTTCTGATGCACATCTGGAGGTATTCTGTAATCTGTGGTCTAGCCGGGTGTTGATAAAAGACAGAAATTGCATCGGGATTAAATACAACAGTCAGCATGCCCACTTTCCTCCATGGGAGTAATGTCTCAAACAGTCTAAGCTCTGATCGTTCCCTGGAAGACCAGTAGTAGTTTCGATTCACATCTGGAGGCATTCTGTAATTTGTGGACTATCAGAGTGTTGATGAAACACAGAAATTCCATCGGGATTGAATACAACAGTCACCATGCGCACTTTCCTCCATGGGAGTAATGTCTCAAACAGTCTACGTTTTGATCGTTCCCTGGAAGACCAGTAGTAGTTTCCGATGCACATCTGGAGGCATTCTGTAATCTCTGGACTATCAGTGTGTTGATGAAACACAGAAATTGCATCGGGATTGAATACAACAGTCACCATCCGCACTTTCCTCCATGGGAGTAACGTCTGAAACATTCTACGCTTTGATCGTTTCCTGGACGACCAGTAGTAGTTTCCGATGCACATCTGGTGGCATTCTGTAATCTGTGGACTATCAGAGTGTTGATGAAACACAGAAATAGCATCGGGATTGAATACAACAGTCACCATGCGCACTTTCCTCCATGGGAGTTATGTCTCAAACAGCCTACGCTTTGATCGTTCCCTGAAAGACCAGTAGTGGTTTCCGATGCTCAACTGGTGGTATTCTGTAATCTGTGGACTATCAGAGTGTTGATGAATCACAGAGAATGCATCGGGATTGAATACAACAGTCACCATGAGCACTTTCCTCCACGGGAGTGATATCTCAAACAGTCTACGCTTTGATCGTTCCCTGGAATACCAGTAGTAGTTTCCGATGCACATCTGGTGGCATTCTGTAATCTGTGGACTATCAGTGTGTTGATGAAACACAGAAATAGCATCGGGATTGAATACAACAGTCACCATGCGCACTTTCCTCCATGGGAGTAATGTCTGAAACAGTCTACTCTTTGATCGTTCCCTGGAAGACCAGTAGTAGATACCGATGGACATCAGGTGGCATTCTGTAATCTGTGGACTATCAGAGTGTTCATGAAACACAGAAATTGCATCGGGATTAAATACAACAGTCACCATGCGCACATTCCTCCAAGGGAGTAATGTCTCAAACAGTCTACGCTTTGATCGTTCCCTGGAAGACCAGTAGTAGATACCGATAGACATCAGGTGGCATTCTGTAATCTGTGGACTATCAGAGTGTTCATGAAACACAGAAAATGCATCGGGATTGAATACAACAGTCACCATCCGCACTTTCCTCCATGGGAGTAACGTCTGAAACATTCTACGCTTTGATCGTTTCCTGGACGACCAGTAGTAGTTTCCGATGCACATCTGGTGGCATTCTGTAATCTGTGGACTATCAGAGTGTTGATGAAACACAGAAATAGCATCGGGATTGAATACAACAGTCACCATGCGCACTTTCCTCCATGGGAGCAACGTCTCAAACAGTCTACGCTTTGATCGTTCCCTGGAAGACCAGTAGTAGTTTCCGATGGACATCTGGTGGCATTCTGTAATCTGTGGACTACCAGAGTGTTGATGAAACACAGAAATAGCATCGGGATTGAATACAACAGTCACCATGCGCACTTTCCTCTATGAGAGTAATGTCTCAAGCAGTCTACGTTTTGATTGTTCCCCTGAAGACCAGTAGTAGTTTTCGATGCACATCTGGAGGTATTCTGTAATCTGTGGACTATCAGAGTGTTGATGAAACACAGAAATTCCATCGGGATTGAATACAACAGTCACCATGCGCACTTTCCTCCATGGGAGTAATTTTCAAACAGTCTACGCTTTGATCGTTCCCTGGAAGACCAGTAGTAGATACCGATAGACATCAGGTGGCATTCTGTAATCTGTGGACTATCAGAGTGTTCATGAAACACAGAAAATGCATCGGGATTGAATACAACAGTCACCATCCGCACTTTCCTCCATGGGAGTAATGTCTCAAACTGTCTACGCGTTGATCGTTCCCTGGAAGACCAGTAGTGGTTTCCGATGCACAACTGGTGGCGTTCTGTAATCTGTAGACTATCAGAGTGTTGATGAAACACAGAAAATGCATCGGGATTAAATACAACAGTCACCATGTGCACTTTCCCCCACGTGAGTGATATCTCAAACAGTCTACGCTTTGATCGTTCCCTGGAATACCAGTAGTAGTTTCCGATGCACATCTGGTGGCATTCTGTAATCTGTGGACTATCAGAGAGTTGATGAAACACAGAAATAGCGTCGGGATTGAATACAACAGTCACCATGCGCACTTACCTCCATGGGAGTAATGTCTCAAACAGTCTACGCTTTGATCGTTCCCTGGGATACTAGTAGTAGTTTTCAATGCACATCTGGAGGCATTCTGTAATCTGTGGACTATCAGAGAGTTGATGAACCTAGAAATTGCATCGGGATTGATTGCAACAGTCAAAATGCGCACATTCCTCTATGGGAGTAATGTCTCAAACAGTCTACGCTTTGATCGTTCCCTGGAAGACCAGTAGTAGTTTCTGATGCACATCTGGAGGTATTCTGTAATCTGTGGTCTAGCCGGGTGTTGATAAAAGACAGAAATTGCATCGGGATTAAATACAACAGTCAGCATGCCCACTTTCCTCCATGGGAGTAATGTCTCAAACAGTCTAAGCTCTGATCGTTCCCTGGAAGACCAGTAGTAGTTTCGATTCACATCTGGAGGCATTCTGTAATTTGTGGACTATCAGAGTGTTGATGAAACACAGAAATTCCATCGGGATTGAATACAACAGTCACCATGCGCACTTTCCTCCATGGGAGTAATGTCTCAAACAGTCTACGTTTTGATCGTTCCCTGGAAGACCAGTAGTAGTTTCCGATGCACATCTGGAGGCATTCTGTAATCTCTGGACTATCAGTGTGTTGATGAAACACAGAAATTGCATCGGGATTGAATACAACAGTCACCATCCGCACTTTCCTCCATGGGAGTAACGTCTGAAACATTCTACGCTTTGATCGTTTCCTGGACGACCAGTAGTAGTTTCCGATGCACATCTGGTGGCATTCTGTAATCTGTGGACTATCAGAGTGTTGAAGAAACACAGAAATAGCATCGGGATTGAATACAACAGTCACCATGCGCACTTTCCTCCATGGGAGCAACGTCTCAAACAGTCTACGTTTTGATCGTTCCCTGGAAGACCAGTAGTAGTTTCCGATGGACATCTGGTGGCATTCTGTAATCTGTGGACTACCAGAGTGTTGATGAAACACAGAAATTGCATCGGGATTGAATACAACAGTCACCATGCGTACTTTCCTCCATGGGAGTAATGTCTCAAACAGTCTACGGTTTCATCGTTTCCTGGAAGACCAGTAGTAGTTTCCGATGCACATCAGGAAGCATTCTGTAATCTGTGGACTATCAGAGTGTTGAAGAAAAACAGAAATTGCATCGGGAGTGAATACAACAGTCACAATCCGCACTTTCCTCCATGGGAGTAATGTCTGATACAGTCTACGATTTGATCGATTCCAGGAAGACCAGTAGTAGTTTCCAATGCACATCTGGAGGCATTCTGAAATTTGTGGACTAACTGAGTGTTGATAAAACACAGAAATTGCAATGGGATTGAATACAACATTCACCATGCGCACTTTCCTCCATGGGAGTTATGTCTCAAACAGCCTACGCTTTGATCGTTCCCTGAAAGACCAGTAGTGGTTTCCGATGCTCAACTGGTGGTATTCTGTAATCTGTGGACTATCAGAGTGTTGATGAATCACAGAGAATGCATCGGGATTGAATACAACAGTCACCATGAGCACTTTCCTCCACGGGAGTGATATCTCAAACAGTCTACGCTTTGATCGTTCCCTGGAATACCAGTAGTAGTTTCCGATGCACATCTGGTGGCATTCTGTAATCTGTGGACTATCAGTGTGTTGATGAAACACAGAAATAGCATCGGGATTGAATACAACAGTCACCATGCGCACTTCCCTCCATGGGAGTAATGTCTCAAAGTCTACGCTTTGATCGTTCCCTGGAAGACCAGTAGTAGTGTCCGATGCACATCTGGTGGCATTCTGTAATCTGTGGACTAACAGAGTGTTGATGAAACACAGAAATTGCATCGGGATTGAATACAACAGTCAATTTTCTCACTTTCCTCCATGGGAGTAATGTCTCAAACAGTCTACGCTTTGATAGTTCCCTGGAAGACCAGTAGTAATTTCCGATGCACATCTGGAGGCATTCTGTAATCTGTGGACTATCAGAGTGTTGATGAAACACAGAAATAGCAACGGGATTGTATACAACAGTCATCATGAGCAATTTCCTCCTTGGGAGTAATGTCTCAAACAGTCTACGCTTTGATCGTTCTCTGGAAGACCAGTAGTAGTTTTGGATGCACATCTGGTGGCATTCTGTATTCTGTGGACTATCAGAGTGTTGATGAAACACAGAAATTGCATCGTGATTGAATACAACAGTCACCATGCGCACTTCCCTCCATGGGAGTAATGTCTCAAACAGTCTACGTTTGATCGTTCCCTGGCACACCAGTAGTAGTTTCCGATGCACATCTGATGGCATTCTGTAATCTGTGGACTATCAGAGAGTTGATGAAACACAGAAATTGCATCGGGATTGAATACAACAGTCACCATGCCACTTTCCTTCACGGGAGTAATGTCTCAAACAGTCTACGCTTTGATCGTTCCCTGGAAGACCAGTAGTAGATACCGATGGACATCTGGTGGCATTCTGTAATCTGTGGACTATCAGAGTGTTCATGAAACACAGAAATTGCATCGGGATTAAATACAACAATCACCATGCGCACATTCCTCTATGGGAGTAATGTCTCAAACAGTCTACTCTTTGATCATTCCCTGGAAGACCAGTACAAGTTTCCGATGCACATCTGGTGGCATTCTGTAATCTATGGACTATCAGAGTGTTGATGAAACACGGAAATTGCATCGGGATTGAATACAACAGTCACCATCCGCACTTTCTCCATGGGAGTAACGTCTGAAACATTCTACGCTTTGATCGTTTCCTGGACGACCAGTAGTAGTTTCCGATGCACATCTGGTGGCATTCTGTAATCTGTGGACTATCAGAGTGTTGATGAAACACAGAAATTGCATCGGGATTGAACACAACAGTCACCATGCGCACATTCCTCCATGGGAGTAACGTCTCAAACAGTCTACGCTTTGATCGTTCCCTGGAAGACCAGTAGTAGTTTCCGATGGACATCTGGTGGCATTCTGTAATCTGCGGACTACCAGAGTGTTGATGAAACACAGAAATTGCATCGGGATTGAATACAACAGTCACCATGCGCACTTACCTCCATGGGAGTAATGTCTAAAGCAGTCTACGCTTTGATTGTTCCCCTGAAGACCATTAGTAGTTTTCGATGCACATCTGGAGGCATTCTGTAATCTGTGGACTATCAGAGTGTTGATGAAACACAGAAATTCCATCGGGATTGAATACAACAGTCACCATGCGCACTTTCCTCCATAGGAGTAATTTTCAAACAGTCTACGCTTTGTTCGTTATCTGGAAGACCTCTAGTAGTTTCCGATGCACATCTAATGGCATTCTGTAATCTGTGGACTATCAGAGTGTTGATGAAAAACAGAAATAACATCGGGATTGAATACAACAGTCATCATGAGCACTTTCCTCCTTGGGAGTAATGTCTCAAACAGTCTACGCTTTGATCTTTCCCTGGAATACCAGTAGTAGTTTCCGATGCACATCTGGTGGCATTCTGTAATCTGTGGACTATCAGAGTGTTGATGAAACACAGATATAGAATCGGGATTGAATACAACAGTCACCATGCGCACTTTCCTCCATGGGAGTAATGTCTCAAACAGTCTAGGGTTTGACCGCTCCCTGGAAGACCAGTAGTAGTTTCCGATGCACATCTGGAGGCATTCTGAAATTTGTGGACTAACTGAGTGTTGATAAAACACAGAAATTGCATCGGGATTGAACACAACAGTCACCATGCGCACATTCCTCCATGGGAGTAACGTCTCAAACAGTCTACGCTTTGATCGTTAACTGGAAGACCAGTAGTAGTTTCCGATGGACATCTGGTGGCATTCTGTAATCTGCGGACTACCAGAGTGTTGATGAAACACAGAAATTGCATCGGGATTGAATACAACAGTCACCATGCGCACTTTCCTCCATGGGAGTAATGTCTCAAACAGTCTACGCTTTGATCGTTCCCTGGAAGACCAGTAGTAGTTTCCGATGCACATCTGGTGGCATTCTGTAATCTGTGGACTATCAGAGTGTTGATGAAACACAGATATAGCATCGGGATTGAATACAACAGTCACCATGCGCACTTTCCTCCATGGGAGTAATGTCTCAAACAGTCTAGGGTTTGACCGCTCCCTGGAAGACCAGTAGTAGTTTCCGATGCACATCTGGAGGCATTCTGAAATTTGTGGACTAACTGAGTGTTGATAAAACACAGAAATTGCAATGGGATTGAATACAACAGTCACCATGCGCACATTCCTCCATGGGAGTAATGTCTCAAACAGTCTACGCGTTGATCGTTCCCTGGAAGACCAGTAGTGGTTTCCGATGCACATCTGGAGGCATTCTGAAATTTGTGGACTAACTGAGTGTTGATAAAACACAGAAATTGCATCGGGATTGAACACAACAGTCACCATGCGCACATTCCTCCATGGGAGTAACGTCTCAAACAGTCTACGCTTTGATCGTTCCCTGGAAGACCAGTAGTAGTTTCCGATGCACATCTGGTAGCATTCTGTAATCTGTGGACTATCAGAGTGTTGATGAAACACAGATATTGCATCCGGATTGAATACAACAGTCACCATGCGCACTTTCCTCCATGGGAGTAATGTCTCAAACAGTCTACGCGTTGATCGTTCCCTGGAAGACCAGTAGTGGTTTCCGATGCACAACTGGTGGCGTTCTGTAATCTGTAGACTATCAGAGTGTTGATGAAACACAGAAAATGCATCGGGATTAAATACAACAGTCACCATGTGCACTTTCCCCCACGTGAGTGATATCTCAAACAGTCTACGCTTTGATCGTTCCATGGAATACCAGTAGTAGTTTCCGATGCACATCTGGTGGCATTCTGTACTCTGTGGACTATCAGAGAGTTGATGAAACACAGAAATAGCATCGGGATTGAATACAGGAGTCACCATGCGCACTTTCTTCCATGGGAGAAATGTCTCAAACAGTCTACGCTTTGATCCTTAATGGAAGACCAGTAGTAGTCTCCGATACACATCTGGTGGCGTTCTGTAATCTGTGGACTACCAGAGTGTTCATGAAACACAGATATAGCATCGGGATTGAATACAACAGTCACCATGCGCACTTTCCTCCATGGGAGTAATGTCTCAAACAGTCTACGCTTTGATCGTTCCCTGGAAGACCAGTAGTAGTTTCCGATGCACATCTGGTAGCATTCTGTAATCTGTGGACTATCAGAGTGTTGATGAAACACAGATATTGCATCCGGATTGAATACAACAGTCACCATGCGCACTTTCCTCCATGGGAGTAATGTCTCAAACAGTCTACGCGTTGATCGTTCCCTGGAAGAACAGTAGTGGTTTCCGATGCACAACTGGTGGAGTTCTGTAATCTGTAGACTATCAGAGTGTTGATGAAACACAGAAAATGCATCGGGATTAAATACAACAGTCACCATGTGCACTTTCCCCCACGTGAGTGATATCTCAAACAGTCTACGCTTTGATCGTTCCCTGGAATACCAGTAGTAGTTTCCGATGCACATCTGGTGGCATTCTGTAATCTGTGGACTATCAGAGAGTTGATGAAACACAGAAATAGCATCGGGATTGAATACAACAGTCACCATGCGCACATTCCTCCATGGGGGTAATGTCTCAAACAGTCTACGCTTTGATCATTCCCTGGAAGACCAGTAGTAGTTTCCGATGCACATCTGTGTGGCATTCTGTAATCTGTGGACTATCAGAGTGTTGATGAAACACAGATATAGCATCGGGATTGAATACAACAGTCACCATGCGCACTTTCCTCCATGGGAGTAATGTCTCAAACAGTCTAGGGTTTGACCGCTCCCTGGAAGACCAGTAGTAGTTTCCGATGCACATCTGGAGGCATTCTGAAATTTGTGGACTAACTGAGTGTTGATAAAACACAGAAATTGCATCGGGATTGAACACAACAGTCACCATGCGCACATTCCTCCATGGGAGTAACGTCTCAAACAGTCTACGCTTTGATCGTTCCCTTGAAGACCAGTAGTAGTTTCCGATGGACATCTGGTGGCATTCTGTAATCTGCGGACTACCAGAGTGTTGATGAAACACAGAAATTGCATCGGGATTGAATACAACAGTCACCATGCGCACTTTCCTCCATGGGAGTAATGTCTAAAGCAGTCTACGTTTTGATTGTTCCCCTGAAGACCAGTAGTAGTTTTCGATGCACATCTGGAGGCATTCTGTAATCTGTGGACTATCAGAGTGTTGATGAAACACAGAAATTCCATCGGGATTGAATACAACAGTCACCATGCGCACTTTCCTCCATAGGAGTAATGTCTCAAACAGTCTACGCTTTAATCGTTCCCTGGAATACCAGTAGAAGTTTCCGATGCAGATCTGGTGGCATTCTGTACTCTGTGGACTATCAGAGAGTTGATGAAACACAGAAATAGCTTCGGGATTGAATACAAGAGTCACCATGCGCACTTTCTTCCATGGGAGTAATGTCTCAAACAGTCTACGCTTTGATCCTTCCTGGAAGACCAGTAGTAGTCTCCGATACACATCTGGTGGCGTTCTGTAATCTGTGGACTACCAGAGTGTTCATGAAACACAGAAATTGCAACGGGATTGAATACAACAGTCAATACCCGCATTTCCTCCATGGGAAAATGTCTTAAAGAGTGTACGGTTTGATCGTTCCCTGGAACACCAGTAGTAATTTCCGATGCACATCTGGTGGCATTCTGTAACCTGTGGACTATCAGAGTGTTGGTGAAACACAGAAATAGCATCGGAATTGAATACAACAGTCACCATGCGCACTTACCTCCATGGGAGTAATGTCTCAAACAGTCTACGCTTTGATCGTTCCCTGGAAGACCAGTAGTAGTTTCCGATGCACATCTGGTAGCATTCTGTAATCTGTGGACTATCAGAGTGTTGATGAAACACAGATATTGCATCCGGATTGAATACAACAGTCACCATGCGCACTTTCCTCCATGGGAGTAATGTCTCAAACAGTCTACGCGTTGATCGTTCCCTGGAAGACCAGTAGTGGTTTCCGATGCACAACTGGTGGCGTTCTGTAATCTGTAGACTATCAGAGTGTTGATGAAACACAGAAAATGCATCGGGATTAAAAACAACAGTCACCATGTGCACTTTCCCCCACGTGAGTGATATCTCAAACAGTCTACGCTTTGATCGTTGGCTGGAATACCAGTAGTAGTTTCCGATGCACATCTGGTGGCATTCTGTACTCTGTGGACTATCAGAGAGTTGATGAAACACAGAAATAGCATCGGGATTGAATACAGGAGTCACCATGCGCACTTTCTTCCATGGGAGTAATGTCTCAAACAGTCTACGCTTTGATCCTTCCTGGAAGACCAGTAGTAGTCTCCGATACACATCTGGTGGCGTTCTGTAATCTGTGGACTACCAGAGTGTTCATGAAACACAGAAATTGCAACGGGATTGAATACAACAGTCAATACTCGCATTTCCTACATGGGAAAATGTCTCAAAGGGTGTACGCTTTGATCGTTCCCTGGAACACCAGTAGTAATTTCCGATGCACATCTGCTGGCATTCTGTAACCTGTGGACTATCAGAGTGTTGGTGAAACACAGAAATAGCATCGGAATTGAATACAACAGTCACCATGCGCACTTACCTCCATGGGAGTAATGTCTCAAACAGTCTACGCTTTGATCGTTCCCTGGAAGACCAGTAGTAGTTTCCGATGCACATCTGGTAGCATTCTGTAATCTGTGGACTATCAGAGTGTTGATGAAACACAGATATTGCATCCGGATTGAATACAACAGTCACCATGCGCACTTTCCTCCATGGGAGTAATGTCTCAAACAGTCTACGCGTTGATCGTTCCCTGGAAGAACAGTGGTGGTTTCCGATGCACAACTGGTGGAGTTCTGTAATCTGTAGACTATCAGAGTGTTGATGAAACACAGAAAATGCATCGGGATTAAATACAACAGTCACCATGTGCACTTTCCCCCACGTGAGTGATATCTCAAACAGTCTACGCTTTGATCGTTCCCTGGAATACCAGTAGTAGTTTCCGATGCACATCTGGTGGCATTCTGTAATCTGTGGACTATCAGAGAGTTGATGAAACACAGAAATAGCATCGGGATTGAATACAACAGTCACCATGCGCACATTCCTCCATGGGGGTAATGTCTCAAACAGTCTACGCTTTGATCATTCCCTGGAAGAACAGTAGTAGTTTCCGATGCACATCTGTGTGGCATTCTGTAATCTGTGGACTATCAGAGTGTTGATGAAACGCAGAAATAGTATCGGGATTGAATACAAGAGTCACCATGCGCACTTTCTTCCATGGGAGTAATGTCTCAAACAGTCTACGCTTTGATCCTTCCTGGAAGACCAGTCGTAGTCTCCGATACACTTCTGGTGGCGTTCTGTAATCTGTGGACTACCAGAGTGTTCATGAAACACAGAAATTGCAACGGGATTGAATACAACAGTCACCATGCGCACTTACCTCCATGGGAGTAATGTCTCAAACACTCTACGCTTTGATCGTTCCCTGGAATACCAGTAGTAGTTTTCGATGCACATCTGGAGGCATTCTGTAATCTGTGGACTATCAGAGAGTTGATGAACACAGAAATTGCATCGGGATTGAATACAACAGGCAACATGCGCACATTCCTCCATGGGAGTAATGTCTCAAACAGTCTACGCTTTGATCGTTCCCTGGAAGACCAGTAGTAGTTTCTGATGCACATCGGGAGGTATTCTGTAATCTGTGGTCTAGCCGGGTGTTGATAAAAGACTGAAATTGCATCGGGATTAAATACAACAGTCACCATGCCCACTTTCCTCCATGGGAGTAATGTCTCAAACAGTCTAAACTCTGATCGTTCCCTGGAAGACCAGTAGTAGTTTCGATTCACATCTGGAGGCATTCTGTAATCTGTGGTTCTTCTAAGTATTGATGAAACACAGAAATTGCATCGGGATTGAATACAACAATCACCATGAGCACTTTCCTCCATGGGAGTAATGTCTCAAAGAGTGTACGCTTTGATCGTTCCTTGGAAGACCAGTAGTAATTTCCGATGCACATCTGATGGCATTCTGTAATCTGTGGACTATCAGAGTGTTGATGAAACACAGATATAGCATCGGGATTGAATACTACAGTCACCATGTGCACTTTCCTCCATGGGAGTAATGTCTCAAACAGTCTAGGATTTGATCGCTCCCTGGAAGACCAGTAGTAGTTTCCCATGCACATCTGGAGGCATTCTGTAATCTGTGGACTATCAGAGTGATGATGAAAAACAGAAATTGCATCGGGAGTGAATACAACAGTCACAATCCGCACTTTCCTCCATGGGAGTAATGTCTGATACAGTCTACGATTTGATGGTTTCCAGGAAGACCAGTAGTAGTTTCCAATGCACATCTGGAGGCATTCTGAAATTTGTGGACTAACTGAGTTTTGATAAAACACAGAAATTGCAATGGGATTGAATACAACAGTCACCTTGCGCACTTTCCTCCATGGGAGTAATGTCTCAAACAGTCTACGCTTTGATCGTTCCCTGGAAGACCAGTAGTAGTTTCCGAGGCACATCTGGTAGCATTCTGTAATCTGTGGACTATCAGAGTGTTGCTGAAACACAGATATTGCATCCGGATTGAATACAACAGTCACCATGCGCACTTTCCTCCATGGGAGTAATGTCTCAAACAGTCTACGCGTTGATCGTTCCCTGGAAGACCAGTAGTGGTTTCCGATGCTCAACTGGTGGCGTTCTGTAATCTGTAGACTATCAGAGTGTTGATGAAACACAGAAAATGCATCGGGATTAAATACAACAGTCACCATGTGCACTTTCCCCCACGTGAGTGATATCTCAAACAGTCTACGCTTTGATCGTTCCCTGGAATACCAGTAGTAGTTTCCGATGCACATCTGGTGGCATTCTGTACTCTGTGGACTATCAGAAAGTTGATGAAACACAGAAATAGCATCGGGATTGAATACAGGAGTCACCATGCGCACTTTCTTCCATGGGAGTAATGTCTCAAACAGTCTACGCTTTGTTCCTTCCTGGAAGACCAGTAGTAGTCTCCGATACACATCTGGTGGCGTTCTGTAATCTGTGGACTACCAGAGTGTTCATGAAACACAGAAATTGCAACGGGATTGAATACAACAGTCAATACTCGCATATCCTCCATGGGAAAATGTCTCAAAGAGTGTACGCTTTGATCGTTCCTTGGAAGACCAGTAGTAATTTCCGATGCACATCTGGTGGCATTCTGTAATCTGTGGACTATCGGAGTGTTGGTGAAACACAGAAATAGCATCGGGATTGAATACAACAGTCACCATGCGCACTTTCCTCCATGGGAGTAATGTCTCAAACAGTCTAAGGTTTGATCGCTCCCTGGAAGACCAGTAGTAGTTTCCGATGCACATCTGGAGGCATTCTGTAATCTGTGGACTATCAGAGTGTTGATGAAAAACACAAATTGCATCGGGAGTGAATACAACAGTCACAATCCGCACTTTCCTCCATGGGAGTAATGTCTGATACAGTCTACGATTTGATCGTTTCCAGGAAGACCAGTAGTAGTTTCCAATGCACATCTGGAGGCAGACTGAAATTTGTGGACTAACTGAGTGTTGATAAAACACAGAAATTGCAATGGGATTGAATACAACATTCACCATGCGCACTTTCCTCCATGGGAGTAATGTCTCAAACAGTCTACGCTTTGATCGTTCCCAGGAAGACCAGTACTAGTTTCTGATGCACATCTGGTAGCATTCTTTAATCTGTGGACTATCAGAGTGTTGATGAAACACAGATATTGCATCCGGATTGAATACAACAATCACCATGCGCACTTTCCTCCATGGGAGTAATGTCTCAAACAGTCTACGCGTTGATCGTTCCCTGGAAGACCAGTAGTGGTTTCCGATGCACAACTGGTGGCGTTCTGTAATCTGTAGACTATCAGAGTGTTGATGAAACACAGAAAATGCATCGGGATTAAATACAACAGTCACCATGTGCACTTTCCCCCACGTGAGTGATATCTCAAACAGTCTACGCTTTGATCGTTCCCTGGAATACCAGTAGTAGTTTCCGATGCACATCTGGTGGCATTCTGTAATCTGTGGACTATCAGAGAGTTGATGAAACACAGAAATAGCATCGGGATTGAATACAACAGTCACCATGCGCACTTACCTCCATGGGAGTAATGTCTCAAACAGTCTACGCTTTGATCGTTCCCTGGAATACCAGTTGTAGTTTTAGATGCACATCTGGAGGCATTCTGTAATCTGTGGACTATCAGAGAGTTAATGAACACAGAAATTGCATCGGGATTGAATACAACAGTCAACATGCGCACATTCCTCCATGGGAGTAATGTCTCAAACAGTCTACGCTTTGATCGTTCCCTGGAAGACCAGTAGTAGTTTCTGATGCACATCTGGAGGTATTCTGTAATCTGTGGTCTAGCCGGGTGTTGATAAAAGACAGAAATTGCATCGGGATTAAATACAACAGTCACCATGCCCACTTTCCTCCATGGGAGTAATGTCTCAAACAGTCTAAGCTCTGATCGTTCCCTGGAAGACCAGTAGCAGTTTCGATTCACATCTGGAGGCATTCTGTAATCTGTGGTTCTTCAAAGTATTGATGAAACACAGATATTGCATCGGGATTGAATACAACAATCACCATGGGAACTTTCCTCCATGGGAATAATGTCTCAAAGAGTGTACGCTTTGATCGTTCTTTGGAAGACCAGTAGTAATTTCCGATGCACATCTGGTGGCATTCTGTAATCTGTGGACTATCAGAGTGTTGGTGAAACACAGAAATAGCATCGGGATTGAATACAACAGTCACCATGCGCACTTTCCTCCATGGGAGTAATGTCTCAAACAGTCTAGGGTTTGATCGCTCCCTGGAAGACCAGTAGTAGTTTCCGATGCACATCTGGAGGCATTCTGTAATCTGTGGACTATCAGAGTGTTGATGAAAAACAGAAATTGCATCGGGAGTGAATACAACTGTCACAATCCGCACTTTCCTCCATGGGAGTAATGTCTGATACAGTCTACGATTTGATCGTTTCCAGGAAGACCAGTAGTAGTTTCCAATGCACATCTGGAGGCAGTCTGAAATTTGTGGACTAACTGAGTGTTGATAAAACACAGAATTTGCAATGGGATTGAATACAACATTCACCATGCGCACTTTCCTCCATGGGAGTAATGTCTCAAACAGTCAACGCTTTGATCGCTCCCAGGAAGACCAGTAGTAGTTTCCGATGCACATCTGGTGGCAATCTGTAATCTGTGGACTATCAGAGTGTTGATGAAACACAGAAATTGCATCGGGATTGAATACAACAGTCACCATGCGCACATTCCTCCATGGGAGTAATGTCTCAAACAGTCTACGCGTTGATCGTTCCCTGGAAGACCAGTAGTGGTTTCCGATGCACAACTGGTGGCGTTCTGTAATCTGTAGACTATCGGAGTGTTGATGAAACACAGAAAATGCATCGGGATTAAATACAACAGTCACCATGTGCACTTTCCCCCACGTGAGTGATATCTCAAACAGTCTACGCTTTGATCGTTCCCTGGAATACCAGTAGTAGTTTCCGATGCACATCTGGTGGCATTCTGTACTCTGTGGACTATCAGAGAGTTGATGAAACACAGAAATAGCATCGGGATTGAATACAAGAGTCACCATGCGCAGTTTCTTCCATGGGAGTAATGTCTCAAACAGTCTACGCTTTGATCCTTCCTGGAAGACCAGTAGTAGTCTCCGATACACATCTGGTGGCGTTCTGTAATCTGTATACTACCAGAGTGTTCATGAAACACAGAAATTGCAACGGGATTGAATACAACAGTCAATACTCGCATTTCCTCCATGGGAGTAATGTCTCAAACAGTCTACGCTTTGATCGTTCCCTGGAAGACCAGTAGTAGTTTCTGATGCACATCTGGAGGTATTCTGTAATCTGTGGTCTAGCCGGTTGTTGATAAAAGACAGAAATTGCATCGGGATTAAATACAACAGTCACCATGCCCACTTTCCTCCATGGGAGTAATGTCTCAAACAGTCTAAGCTCTGATAGTTCCCTGGAAGACCAGTAGCAGTTTCGATTCACATCTGGAGGCATTCTGTAATCTGTGGTTCTTCAAAGTATTGATGAAACACAGAAATTGCATCGGGATTGAATACAACAATCACCATGGGCACTTTCCTCCATGGGAGTAATGTCTCAAAGAGTGTACGCTTTGATCGTTCCTTGGAAGACCAGTAGTAATTTACGATGCACATCTGGTGGCATTCTGTAATCTGTGGACTATCAGAGCGTTGGTGAAACACAGAAATAGCATCGGGATTGAATACAACAGTCACAATGCGCACTTTCCTCCATGGGAGTAATGTCTCAAACAGTCTAGGGTTTGGTCGCTCCCTGGAAGACCAGTAGTAGTTTCCGATGCACATCTGGAGGCATTCAGTAATCTGTGGACTATCAGAGTGTTGATGAAAAACAGAAATTGCATCGGGAGTGAATACAACATTCACAATCCGCACTTTCCTCCATGGGAGTAATGTCTGATACAGTCTACGATTGGATCTTTTCCACGAAGACCAGTAGTAGTTTCCAATGCACATCTGGAGGCATTCTGAAATTTGTGGACTAACTGAGTGTTGATAAAACACAGAAATTGCAATGGGATTGAATACAACAGTCACCATGCGCCCTTTCCTCCATGGGAGTAATGTCTCGAACAGTCTACGCTTTGATCGTTCCCAGGAGGACCAGTAGTAGTTTCCGATGCACATCTGGTGGCAATCTGTAATCTGTGTACTATCAGAGTGTTGATGAAACACAGAAATTGCATCGGGATTGAATACAACAGTCACCATGCGCACTTTCCTCCATGGGAGTAATGTCTCAAACAGTCTACGCGTTGATCGTTCCCTGGAAGACCAGTAGTGGTTTCCGATGCACAACTGGTGGCGTTCTGTAATCTGTAGACTATCAGAGTGTTGATGAAACACAGAAAATGCATCGGGATTAAATACAACAGTCACCATGTGCACTTTCCCCCACGTGAGTGATATCTCAAACAGTCTACGCTTTGATCGTTCCCTGGAATACCAATAGTAGTTTCCGATGCACATCTTTTGGCATTCTGTAATCTGTGGACTATCAGAGAGTTGATGAAACACAGAAATAGCATCGGGAAAGAATACAAGAGTCACCATGCGCACTTTCTTCCATGGGAGTAATGTCTCAAACAGTCTACGCTTTGATCCTTCCTGGAAGACCAGTAGTAGTCTCCGATACACATCTGGTGGCGTTCTGTAATCTGTGGACTACCAGAGTGTTCATGAAACACAGAAACTGCTACGGGATTGAATACAACAGTCAATACTCGCATTTCCTCCATGGGAGAAATGTCTCAAAGAGTGTACGCTTTGATCGTTCCCTGGAACACCAGTAGTAATTTCCGATGCACATCGGGTTGCATTCTGTAACCTGTAGACTATCAGAGTGTTGGTGAAACACAGAAATAGCATCGGGATTGAATACAACAGTCACCATGCGCACTTACCTCCATGGGAGTAATGTCTCAAACAGTCTACGCTTTGATCGTTCCCTGGAAGACCAGTAGTAGTTTCCGATGCACATCTGGTAGCATTCTGTAATCTGTATACTATCAGAGTGTTGATGAAACACAGATATTGCATCCGGATTGAATACAACAGTCACATTGCGCAATTTCCTCCATGGGAGTAATGTCTCAAACAGTCTACGTTTTGATCGTTCCGTGGAAGACCAGTAGTAGTTTCCGATGCACATCTGGAGGCATTCTGTAATCTCTGGACTATCAGTGTGTTGATGAAACACAGAAATTGCATCGGGATTGAACACAACAGTCACCATGCACACTTTCCTCCATGGGAGTAATGTCTCAAACAGTCTACGCTTTGATCGTTCCCTGGAAGACCAGTAGTAGATACCGATCTACATCTGGTGGCATTCTGTAATCTGTGGACTATCAGAGTGTTCATGAAACACAGAAATTGCATCGGGATTAAATACAACAGTCACCATGCGCACATTCCTCCATGCTAGTAATGTCTCAAACAGTCTACGCTTTGATCATTCCCTGGAAGACCAGTAGAAGTTTCCGATGCACATCTGGTGGCATTCTGTAATCTATGGACTATCAGAGTGTTGAATAAACACAGAAATTGCATCGGGATTGAATACAACAGTCACCATCCGCACTTTCCTCCATGGGAGTAACGTCTGAAACATTCTACGCTTTGATCGTTTCCTGGACGACCAGTAGTAGTTTCCGATGCACATCTGGTGGCATTCTGTAATCTGTGGACTATCAGAGTGTTGATGAAACACAGAAATAGCATCGGGATTGAATACAACAGTCACCATGCGCACTTTCCCCCATGGGAGTAACGTCTCAAACAGTCTACGCTTTGATCGTTCCCTGGAAGAAAAGTAGCAGTTTCCGATGGACATTTGGTGGCATTCTGTAATCTGTGGACTACCAGAGTGTTGATGAAACACAGATATTGCATCGGGATTGAATACAACAGTCACCATGCGCACATTCCTCCATGGGAGTAATGTCTCAAACAGTCTACGCGTTGATCGTTCCCTGGAAGACCAGTAGTGGTTTTCGATGCATATCTGGAGGCATTCTGTAATCTGTGGACTATCAGAGTGTTGATGAAACACAGAAATTCCATCGGGATTGAATACAACAGTCACCATGCGCACTTTCCTCCATGGGAGTAATTTTCAAACAGTCTACGCTTTGATCGTTATCTGGAAGACCAGTAGTAGTTTCCGATGCACATCTAATGGCATTCTGTAATCGGTGGACTACCAGAGTGTTGATGAAAAACAGAAATAGCATCGGGATTGAATACAACAGTCATCATGAGCACTTTCCTCCTTGGGAGTAATGTCTCAAACAGTCTCCGCTTTGATCGTTCCCTGGAATACCAGTAGTAGTTTCGGATGCACATCTGGTATCATTCTGAAATCTGTGGACTATCAGATTGTTGATGAAACGCAGAAATAGCATCGGGATTGAATACAAGAGTCACCATGCGCACTTTCTTCCATGTCAGTAATATCTCAAACAGTCTACGCTTTGATCCTTCCAGGAAGACCAGTAGTAGTTTCTGATGCACATCTGGAGGTATTCTGTAATCTGTGGTCTAGCCGGGTGTTGATAAAAGTCAGAAATTGCATTGGGATTAAATACAACAGTCACCATGCCCACTTCCCTCCATGGGAGTAATGTCTCAAACAGTCTAAGCTCTGATCGTTCCCTAGAAGACCAGTAGTAGTTTCGATTCACATCTGGAGGCATTGTGTAATCTGTGGTTCTTCAAAGTATTGATGAAACACAGAAATTGCATCGGGATTGAATACAACAATCACCATGGGCACTTTCCTCCATGGGAGTAATGTCTCAAAGAGTGTACGCTTTGATCGTTCCTTGGAAGACCAGTAGTAATTTCCGATGCACATATGGTGGCATTCTGTAATCAGAGTGTTGATGAAACACAGATATAGCATCATGATTGAATACAACAGTCACCTTGCGCACTTTCCTCCATGGGAGTAATGTCTCAAACAGTCTAGGGTTTGATCGCTCCCTGGAAGATCAGTAGTAGTTTCCGTTGCACATCTGGAGGCATTCTGTAATCTGTGGACTGTCAGAGTGTTGATGAAAAACAGAAATTGCATCGGGAGTGAATACAACAGTCACAATCCGCACTTTCCTCCATGGAAGTAATGTCTGATACAGTCTACGATTTGATCGTTTCCAGGAAGACCAGTAGTAGTTTCCAATGCACATCTGGAGGCATTCTGAAATTAGTGGACTAACTGAGTGTTGTTAAAACACAGAAATTGCAATGGGATTGAATACAACAGTCACCATGCGCACTTTCCTCCATGGGAGTAATGTCTCAAACAGTCTACGCTTTGATCGTTCCCAGGAAGACCAGTAGTAGTTTCCGATGCACATCTGGTGGCAATCTGTAATCTGTGGACTATCAGAGTGTTGATGAAACACAGAAATTGCATCGGGATTGAATACAACAGTCACCATGCGCACATTCCTCCATGGGAGTAATGTCTCAAACAGTCTACGCGTTGATCGTTCCCTGGAAGACCAGTAGTGGTTTCCGATGCACAACTGGTGGCGTTCTGTAATCTGTAGACTATCAGAGTGTTGATGAAACACAGAAAATGCATCGGGATTAAATACAACAGTCACCATGTGCTTTTTCCCCCACGTGAGTGATATCTCAAACAGTCTACGCTTTGATCGTTCCCTGGAATACCAGTAGTAGTTTCCGATGCACATCTGGTGGCATTCTGTACTCTGTGGACTATCAGAGAGTTGATGAAACACAGAAATAGCATCGGGATTGAATACAAGAGTCACCATGCGCACTTTCTTCCATGGGAGTAATGTCTCAAACAGTCTACGCTTTGATCCTTCCTGGAAGACCAGTAGTAGTCTCCGATACACATCTGGTGGCGTTCTGTAATCTGTGGACTACCAGAGTGTTCATGAAACACAGAAATTGCAACGGGATTGAATACAACAGTCAATACTCGCATTTCCTCCATGGGAAAATGTCTCAAAGAGTGTACGCTTTGATCGTTCCCTGGAACACCAGTAGTAATTTCCGATGCACATCTGGTGGCATTCTGTAACCTGTGGACTATCAGAGTGTTGGTGAAACACAGAACTAGCATCGGAATTGAATACAACAGTCACCATGCGCACTTACCTCCATGGGAGTAATGTCTCAAACAGTCTACGCTTTGATCGTTCCCTGGAAGACCAGTAGTATTTTCCGATGCACATCTGGTAGCATCCTGTAATCTGTGGACTATCAGAGTGTTGATGAAACACAGATATTGCATCCGGATTGAATACAACAGTCACCATGCGCACTTTCCTCCATGGGAGTAATGTCTCAAAAAGTCTACGCGTTGATCGTTCCCTGGAAGACCAGTAGTCGTTTCCGATGCACAACTGGTGGCGTTCTGAAATCTGTAGACTATCAGAGTGTTGATGAAACACAGAATATGCATCGGGATTAAATACAACGGTCACCATGTGCACTTTCCCCCACGTGAGTGATATCTCAAACAGTCTACGCTTTGATCGTTCCCTGGAATACCAGTAGTAGTTTCCGATGCACATCTGGTGGCATTCTGTAATCTGTGGACTATCAGAGTTTTGATGAAACACAGATATAGCATCGGGATTGAATACAACAGTCACCATGCGCACTTTCCTCCATGGGAGTAATGTCTCAAACAGTCTAGGGTTTGATCGCTCCCTGGAAGACCAGCAGTAGTTTCCGATGCACATCTGGAGGCATTCTGTAATCTGTGGACTATCAGAGTGTTGATGGAAAACAGAAATTGCATCGGGAGTGAATACAACAGTCACAATCCGCACTTTCCTCCATGGGAGTAATGTCTGATACAGTCTACGATTTGATCGTTTCCAGGAAGACTAGTAGTAGTTTCCAATGCACATCTGGAGGCATTCTGAAATTAGTGGACTAACTGAGTGTTGTTAAAACACAGAAATTGCAATGGGATTGAATACAACAGTCACCATGCGCACTTTCCTCCATGGGAGTAATGTCTCAAACAGTCTACGCTTTGATCATTCCCAGGAAGACCAGTAGTAGTTTCCGATGCACATCTGGTGGCATTCTGTAATCTGTGGACTATCAGAGTTTTGATGAAACACAGATATAGCATCGGGATTGAATACAACAGTCACCATGCGCACATTCCTCCATGGGAGTAATGTCTCAAACAGTCTACGCTTTGATCGTTCCCTGGAAGACCAGTAGTAGTTTCTGATGCACATCTGGAGGTATTCTGTAATCTGTGGTCTAGCCGGGTGTTGATAAAAGATAGAAATTGCATCGGGATTAAATACAACAGTCACCATGCCCACTTTCCTCCATGGGAGTAATGTCTCAAACAGTCTAAGTTCTGATCCTTCCCTGGAAGACCAGTAGTAGTTTCGATTCACATCTGGAGGCATTCTGTAATCTGTGGTTCTTCAAAGTATTGATGAAACACAGAAATTGCATCGGGATTGAATACCACAATCACCATGGGCACTTTCCTCCATGAGAGTAATGTCTCAAAGAGTGTACGCTTTGATCGTTCCTTGGAATACCAGTAGTAATTTCCGATGCACATCTGGTGTCATTCTGTAATCTGTGGACTATCAGAGTTTTGATGAAACACAGATATAGCATCGGGATTGAATACAACAGTCACCATGCGCACTTTCCTCCATGGGAGTAATGTCTCAAACAGTCTAGGGTTTGATCGCTTCCTGGAAGACCAGTAGTAGCTTCCGATGCACATCTGGAGGCATTCTGTAATCTGTGGACTATCAGAGTGTTGATGGAAAACAGAAATTGCATCGGGAGTGAATACAACAGTCACAATCCGCACTTTCCTCCATGGGAGTAATGTCTGATACAGTCTACGATTTGATCGTTTCCAGGAAGACCAGTAGTAGTTTCCAATGCACATCTGGAGGCATTCTGAAATTTGTGGACTAACTGAGTGTTGATAAAACACAGAAATTGCAATGGGATTGAATACAACAGTCACCATGCGCACTTACCTCCATGGGAGTAATGTCTCAAACAGTCTACGCTTTGATCGTTCCCAGGAAGACCAGTAGTAGTTTCCGATGCACATCTGGTGGCAATCTGTAATCTGTGGACTATCAGAGTGTTGATGAAACACAGAAATTGCATCGGGATTGAATACAACAGTCACCATGCGCACATTCCTCCATGGGAGTAATGTCTCAAACAGTCTACGCGTTGATCGTTCCCTGGAAGACCAGTAGTGGTTTCCGATGCACAACTGGTGGCGTTCTGTAATCAGTAGACTATCAGAGTGTTGATGAAACACAGAAAATGCATCGGGATTAAATACAACAGCCACCATGTGCACTTTCCCCCACGTGAGTGATATCTCAAACAGTCTACGCTTTGATCGTTCCCTGGAATACCAGTAGTAGTTTCCGATGCACATCTGGTGGCATTCTGTACTCTGTGGACTATCAGAGACTTGATGAAACACAGTAATAGCATCGGGATTGAATACAAGAGTCACCATGCGCACTTTCTTCCATGGGAGTAATGTCTCAAACACTCTACGCTTTGATCCTTCCTGGAAGACCAGTAGTAGTCTCCGATACACATCTGGTGGCGTTCTGTAATCTGTGGATTACCAGAGTGTTCATGAAACACAGAAATTGCAACGGGATTGAATACAACAGTCAATACTGGCATTTCCTCCATGGGAAAATGTCTCAAAGAGTGTACGCTTTGATCGTTCCCTGGAACACCAGTAGTAATTTCCGATGCACATCTGGTGGCATTCTGTAACCTGTGGACTATCAGAGTGTTGGTGAAACACAGAAATAGCATCGGAATTGAATACAACAGTCACCATGCGCACTTACCTCCATGGGAGTAATGTCTCAAACAGTCTACGCTTTGATCGTTCCCTGGAAGACCAGTAGTAGTTTCCGATGCACATCTGGTGGAATTCTGTACTCTGTGGACTATCAGAGAGTTGATGAAACAAAGAAATAGCATCGGGATTGAATACAAGAGTCACCATGCGCACATTCTTCCATGGGAGTAATGTCTCAAACAGTCTACGCTTTGATCCTTCCTGGAAGACCAGTAGTAGTCTCCGATGCACATCTGGTGGCGTTCTGTAATCTGTGGACTACCAGAGTGTTCATGAAAAACACAAATTGCAACGGGATTGAATACAACAGACAATACTCGCATTTCCTCCATGGGAAAATGTCTCAAATAGTGTACGCTTTGATCGTTCCCTGGAACACCAGTAGTACATTCCGATGCACATCTGGTGGCATTCTGTAACCTGTGGACTATCAGAGTGTTGGTGAAACACAGAAATAGCATCGGAATTGATTACAACAGTCACCATGCGCACTTACCTCCATGGGAGTAATGTCTCAAACAGTCTACGCTTTGATCGTTCCCTGGAAGACCAGTAGTAGTTTCCGATGCACATCTGGTAGCATTCTGTAATCTGTGGACTATCAGAGTGTTGATGAAACACAGATATTGCATTTGGATTGAATACAACATTCACCATGCGCACTTTCCTCCATGGGAGTAATATCTCAAACAGTCTACGCGTTGATCGTTCCCTGGAAGACCAGTAGTGGTTTCCGATGCACAACTGGTGGCGTTCTGTAATCTGTAGACTATCAGAGTGGTGATGAAACACAGAAAATGCATCGAGATTAAATACAACGGTCACCATGTGCACTTTCCCCCACGTGAATGATATCTCAAACAGTCTACGCTTTGATCGTTCCCTGGAATACCAGTAGTAGTTTTCGATGCACATCTGGAGGCATTCTGTAATCTGTGGACTGTCAGAGAGTTGATGAACACAGAAATTGCATCGGGATTAAATACAACAGTCACCATGTGCACTTCCCCCACGTGAATGATATCTCAAACAGTCTACGCTTTGATCGTTCCCTGGAATACCCGTAGTAGTTTCCGATGCACATCTGGTGGCATTCTGTAATCTGTGGCCTATCAGAGAGTTGATGAAACACAGATATAGCATCGGGATTGAATACAACAGTCACCATGCGCACTTTCCTCCATGGGAGTAATGTCTCAAACAGTCTAGGGTTTGATCGCTCCCTGGAAGACCAGTAGTAGTTTCCGATGCACATCTGGAGGCATTCTGTAATCTGTGGACTATCAGAGTGTTGATGAAAAACAGAAATTGCATCGGGAGTGAATACAACAGTCACAATCCGCACTTTCCTCCATGGGAGTAATAACTGATACAGTCTACGATTTGATCGTTTCCAGGAAGATCAGTAGTAGTTTCCAATGCACATCTGGAGGCATTCTGAAATTTGTGGACTAACTGAGTGTTGATAAAACACAGAAATTGCAATGGGATTGAATACAACAGTCACCATGCGCACTTTCCTCCATGGGAGTAATGTCTCAAACAGTCTACGCTTTGATCGTTCCCAGGAAGACCAGTAGTAGTTTCTGATGCACATCTGGTGGCAATCTGTAATCTGTGGACTATCAGAGTGTTGATGAAACACAGAAATTGCATCGGGATTGAATACAACAGTCACCATGCGCACATTCCTCCATGGGAGTAATGTCTCAAACAGTCTACGCGTTGATCGTTCCCTGGAAGACCTGTAGTGGTTTCCGATGCACAACTGGTGGCGTTCTGTAATCTGTAGACTATCAGAGTGTTGATGAAACACAGAAAATGCATCGGGATTAAATACAACAGTCACCATGTGCACTTTCCCCCACGTGAGTGATATCTCAAACAGTCTACGCTTTGATCGTTCCCTGGAATACCAGTAGTAGTTTCCGATGCACATCTAATGGCATTCTGTAATCGGTGGACTACCAGAGTGTTGATGAAACACAGAAATTCTATCGGGATTGAATACAACAGTCACCATGCGCACTTTCCTCCATGGGAGTAATTTTCAAACAGTCTACGCTTTGATCGTTATCTGGAAGACCAGTAGTAGTTTCCGATGCACATCTAATGGCATTCTGTAATCGGTGGACTACCAGAGTGTTGATGAAAAACAGAAGTAGCATCGGGATTGAATACAACAGTCATCATGAGAACTTTCCTCCTTGGGAGTAATGCCTCAAACAGTCTGCGCTTTGATCGTTCCCTGGAATACCAGTAGTAGTTTTCGATGCACATCTGGAGGCATTCTGTAATCTGTGGACTATCAGAGAGTTGATGAACACAGAAATTGCATCGGGATTGAATACAACAGTCAACATGTGCACATTCCTCCACGGGAGTAATGTCTAAAACAGTCTACGCTTTGATCGTTCCCTGGAATACCAGTAGTAGTTTCCGATGCAGATCTGGTGGCATTCTTTAATCTGTGGACTATCAGAGTGTTGATGAAACACAGAAATTGCATCGGGATTGAATACAACAGTCAACATGCGCACTTTCCTCCATGGGAGTAATGTCTCAAACAGTCTACGCGTTGATCGTTCCCTGGAAGACCAGTAGTAGTTTCCGATGCACACCTGGTGGGGTTCTGTAATCTGTAGACTATCAGAGTGTTGATGAAACACAGAAATTGCATCGGGATTAAATACAACAGTCACCATGTGCACTTTCCCCCACGTGAGTGATATCTCAACAGTCTACGCTTTGATCGTTCCCTGGAATACCAGTAGTAGTTTCCGATGCACATCTGGTGGCATTCTGTAATCTGTGGACTATCAGAGAGTTGATGAAACACAGAAATAGCATCGGGATTGAATACAAGGGTTACCATGCGCACTTTCTTCCATGGGAGTAATGTCTCAAACAGTCTACGCTTTGATCCTTCCTGGAAGACCAGTAGTAGTCTCCGGTACACATCTGGTGGCGTTCTGTAATCTGTGGACTATCAGAGAGTTGATGAAACACAGAAATTGCAACGGGATTGAATACAACAGCCAATACTCCATGGGAGTAATGTCTCAAAGAGTATACGCTTTGATCGTTCCCTGGAACACCTGTAGTAATTTCCGATGCACATCTGGTGGCAATCTGTAATCTGTGGACTATCAGAGTGTTGATGAAACACAGAAATTGCATCGGGATTGAATACAACAGTCACCATGCGCACTTTCCTCCATGGGAGTAATGTCTCAAACAGTCTACGCGTTGATCGTTCCCTGGAAGACCAGTAGTGGTTTCTGATGCACACCTGGTGGCGTTCTGTAATCTGTAGACTATCAGAGTGTTGATGAAACACAGAAAATGCATCGGGATTAAATACAACAGTCACCATGTGCACTTCCCCCACGTGAATGATATCTCAAACAGTCTACGCTTTGATCGTTCCCTGGAATACCCGTAGTAGTTTCCGATGCACATCTGGTGGCATTCTGTAATCTGTGGCCTATCAGAGAGTTGATGAAACACAGATATAGCATCGGGATTGAATACAACAGTCACCATGCGCACTTTCCTCCATGGGAGTAATGTCTCAAACAGTCTAGGGTTTGATCGCTCCCTGGAAGACCAGTAGTAGTTTCCGATGCACATCTGGAGGCATTCTGTAATCTGTGGACTATCAGAGTGTTGATGAAAAACAGAAATTGCATCGGGAGTGAATACAACAGTCACAATCCGCACTTTCCTCCATGGGAGTAATAACTGATACAGTCTACGATTTGATCGTTTCCAGGAAGATCAGTAGTAGTTTCCAATGCACATCTGGAGGCATTCTGAAATTTGTGGACTAACTGAGTGTTGATAAAACACAGAAATTGCAATGGGATTGAATACAACAGTCACCATGCGCACTTTCCTCCATGGGAGTAATGTCTCAAACAGTCTACGCTTTGATCGTTCCCAGGAAGACCAGTAGTAGTTTCTGATGCACATCTGGTGGCAATCTGTAATCTGTGGACTATCAGAGTGTTGATGAAACACAGAAATTGCATCGGGATTGAATACAACAGTCACCATGCGCACATTCCTCCATGGGAGTAATGTCTCAAACAGTCTACGCGTTGATCGTTCCCTGGAAGACCTGTAGTGGTTTCCGATGCACAACTGGTGGCGTTCTGTAATCTGTAGACTATCAGAGTGTTGATGAAACACAGAAAATGCATCGGGATTAAATACAACAGTCACCATGTGCACTTTCCCCCACGTGAGTGATATCTCAAACAGTCTACGCTTTGATCGTTCCCTGGAATACCAGTAGTAGTTTCCGATGCACATCTAATGGCATTCTGTAATCGGTGGACTACCAGAGTGTTGATGAAACACAGAAATTCTATCGGGATTGAATACAACAGTCACCATGCGCACTTTCCTCCATGGGAGTAATTTTCAAACAGTCTACGCTTTGATCGTTATCTGGAAGACCAGTAGTAGTTTCCGATGCACATCTAATGGCATTCTGTAATCGGTGGACTACCAGAGTGTTGATGAAAAACAGAAGTAGCATCGGGATTGAATACAACAGTCATCATGAGAACTTTCCTCCTTGGGAGTAATGCCTCAAACAGTCTGCGCTTTGATCGTTCCCTGGAATACCAGTAGTAGTTTTCGATGCACATCTGGAGGCATTCTGTAATCTGTGGACTATCAGAGAGTTGATGAACACAGAAATTGCATCGGGATTGAATACAACAGTCAACATGTGCACATTCCTCCTCGGGAGTAATGTCTTAAACAGTCTACGCTTTGATCGTTCCCTGGAATACCAGTAGTAGTTTCCGATGCAGATCTGGTGGCATTCTTTAATCTGTGGACTATCAGAGTGTTGATGAAACACAGAAATTGCATCGGGATTGAATACAACAGTCAACATGCGCACTTTCCTCCATGGGAGTAATGTCTCAAACAGTCTACGCGTTGATCGTTCCCTGGAAGACCAGTAGTAGTTTCCGATGCACACCTGGTGGGGTTCTGTAATCTGTAGACTATCAGAGTGTTGATGAAACACAGAAATTGCATCGGGATTAAATACAACAGTCACCATGTGCACTTTCCCCCACGTGAGTGATATCTCAACAGTCTACGCTTTGATCGTTCCCTGGAATACCAGTAGTAGTTTCCGATGCACATCTGGTGGCATTCTGTAATCTGTGGACTATCAGAGAGTTGATGAAACACAGAAATAGCATCGGGATTGAATACAAGGGTTACCATGCGCACTTTCTTCCATGGGAGTAATGTCTCAAACAGTCTACGCTTTGATCCTTCCTGGAAGACCAGTAGTAGTCTCCGGTACACATCTGGTGGCGTTCTGTAATCTGTGGACTATCAGAGAGTTGATGAAACACAGAAATTGCAACGGGATTGAATACAACAGCCAATACTCCATGGGAGTAATGTCTCAAAGAGTATACGCTTTGATCGTTCCCTGGAACACCTGTAGTAATTTCCGATGCACATCTGGTGGCATTCTGTAACCTGTGGACTATCAGGGTGTTGGTGAAACACAGAAATAGCATCGGGATTGAATACAACAGTCACCATGCGCACTTACCTCCATGGGAGTAATGTCTCAAACAGTCTACGCTTTGATCGTTCCCTGGAAGACCAGTAGTAGTTTCCGATGCACATCTGGTAGCATTCTGTAATCTGTATACTATCAGAGTGTTGATGAAACACAGATATTGCATCCGGATTGAATACAACAGTCACCATGCGCACTTTCCTCCATGGGAGTAATGTCTCAAACAGTCTACGTTTTGATCGTTCCCTGGAAGACCAGTAGTAGTTTCCGATGCACATCTGGAGGCATTCTGTAATCTCTGGACTATCAGTGTGTTGATGAAACACAGAAATTGCATCGGGATTGAACACAACAGTCACCATGCGCACTTTCCTCCATGGGAGTAATTCTCAAACTTTCTACGCTTTGATCGTTCCCTGGAAGATAAGTAGTAGTTTCCGATGCACATCTGGTGGCATTCTGTAATCTGTGGACTATCAGAGTGTTGATGAAACACAGAAATAGCATCGGGATTGAATACAACAGTCACCATGCGCACTTTCCTCCATGGGAGTAATGTCTCAAACAGTCTACGCTTTGATCGTTCCCTGGAAGACCAGTAGTAGATACCGATCTACATCTGGTGGCAGTCTGTAATCTGTGGACTATCAGAGTGTTCATGAAACACAGAAATTGCATCGTGATTAAATACAACAGTCACCATGCGCACATTCCTCCATGGGAGTAATGTCTCAAACAGTCTACGCTTTGATCATTCCCTGGAAGACCAGTAGAAGTTTCCGATGCACATCTGGTGGCATTCTGTAATCTATGGGCTATCAGAGTGTTGATGAAACACAGAAATTGCATCGGGATTGAATACAACAGTCACCATCCGCACTTTCCTCCATGGGAGTAACGTCTGAAACATTCTACGCTTTGATCGTTTCCTGGACGACCAGTAGTAGTTTCCGATGCACATCTGGTGGCATTCTGTAATCTGTGGGCTATCAGAGTGTTGATGAAACACAGAAATAGCATCGGGATTGAATACAACAGTCACCATGCGGACTTTCCTCCATGGGAGTAACGTCTCAAACAGTCTACGCTTTGATCGTTCCCTGGAAGAAAAGTAGTAGTTTCCGATGGACATCTGGTGGCATTCTGTAATCTGTGGACTACCAGAGTGTTGATGAAACACAGAAATTGCATCGGGATTGAATACAACAGTCACCATGTGCACTTTCCTCCATGGGAGTAATGTCTCAAGCAGTCTACGTTTTGATTGTTCCCCTGAAGACCAGTAGTAGTTTTCGATGCACATCTGGAGGCATTCTGTAATCTGTGGACTATCAGAGTGTTGATGAAACACAGAAATTCTATCGGGATTGAATACAACAGTCACCATGCGCACTTTCCTCCATGGGAGTAATTTTCAAACAGTCTACGCTTTGATCGTTATCTGGAAGACCAGTAGTAGTTTCCGATGCACATCTAATGGCATTCTGTAATCGGTGGACTACCAGAGTGTTGATGAAAAACAGAAATAGCATCGGGATTGAATACAACTGTCATCATGAGAACTTTCCTCCTTGGGAGTAATGTCTCAAACAGTCTACGATTTGATCGTTCCCTGGAAGACCAGTAGTAGTTTCCGATGCACATCTGGTAGCATTCTGTAATCTGTGGACTATCAGAGTGTTGATGAAACACAGAAATAGCATCGGGATTGAATACAAGAGTCACCATGCGCACTTTCTTCCATGTCAGTAATATCTCAAACAGTCTACGCTTTGATCCTTCCAGGAAGACCAGTAGTAGTCTCCGATACACATCTGGTGGCGTTCTGTAATCTGTGGACTACCAGAGTGTTCATGAAACACAGAAATTGCAACGGGATTGAATACAACAGTCACCATGCGCACTTACCTCCATGGGAGTAGTGTCTCAAACATTCTAAGTTCTGATCGTTCCCTGGGAGACCAGTAGTAGTTTCGTTTCACATCTGGAGGCATTCTGTAATCTGTGGTTCTTCAAAGTATTGATGATACACAGAAATTGCATCGGGATTGAATACAACAATCACCATGGGCACTTTCCTCCATGGGAGTAATGTCTCAAAGAATGTACGCTTTGATCGTTCCTTGGAAGAACAGTAGTAGTTTCCAATGCACATCTGGAGGCATTCTGAAATTTGTGGACTAACTGAGTGTTGATAAAACACAGAAATTGCAATGGGAATGAATACAACAGTCACCATGCGCACTTTCCTCCATGGGAGTAATGTCTCAAACAGTCTACCCTTTGATCGTTCCCAGGAAGACCAGTAGTAGTTTCCGATGCACATCTGGTGGCAATCTGTAATCTGTGGACTATCAGAGTGTTGATGAAACACAGAAATTGCATCGGGATTGAATACAACAGTCACCATGCGCACATTCCTCCATGGGAGTAATGTCTCAAACAGTCTACGCGTTGATCGTTCCCTGGAAGACCAGTAGTGGTTTCCGATGCACTACTGGTGGCGTTCTATAATCTGTAGACTATCAGAGTGTTGATGAAACACAGAAAATGCATCGGGATTAAATACAACAGTCACAATGTGCACTTTCCCCCACGTGAGTGATATCTCAAACAGTCTACGCTTTGATCGTTCCCTGGAATACCAGTAGTAGTTTCCGATGCACATCTGGTGGCATTCTGTACTCTGTGGACTATCAGAGAGTTGATGAAACACAGAAATAGCATCGGGATTGAATACAACAGTCACCATGCGCACATTCCTCCATGGGAGTAATGTCACAAACAGTCTACGCTTTGATCGTTCTCTGGAATACCAGTAGTAGTTTCCGATGCACATCTGGTGGCATTCCTTACTCTGTGGACTATCAGAGAGTTGATGAAACACAGAAATAGCATCGGGATTGAATACAAGAGTCACCATGCGCACTTTCTTCCATGTCAGTAATATCTCAAACAGTCTACGCTTTGATCCTTCCAGGAAGACCAGTAGTAGTCTCCGATACACATCTGGTGGCGTCCTGTAATCTGTGGACTACCAGAGTGTTCATGAAACACAGAAATTGCAACGGGATTGAATACAACAGTCACCATGCGCTTTTACCTCCATGGGAGTAATGTCTCAAACAGTCTACGCTTTGATCGTTCCCTGCAATACCAGTAGTAGTTTTCGATGCACATCTGGAGGCATTCTGTAAACTGTGGACTATCAGAGAGTTGATGAACACAGAAATTGCATCGGGATTGAATACAACAGTCAACATGTGCACATTCCTCCACGGGAGTAATGTCTCAAACAGTCTACGCTTTGATCGTTCCCTGGAAGACCAGTAGTAGTTTCTAATGCACATCTGGAGGTATTCTGTAAACTGTGGTCTACCCGGGTGTTGATAAAGGACAGAAATTGCATCGGGATTAAATACAACAGTCACCATGCCCACTTTAATCCATGGGAGTAATGTCTCAAACATTCTATGTTCTGATCGTTCCCTGGGAGACCAGTAGTAGTTTCGTTTCACATCTGGAGGCATTCTGTAATCTGTGGTTCTTCAAAGTATTGATGAAACACAGAAATTGCATCGGGATTGAATACAACAATCACCATGGGCACTTTCCTCCATGGGAGTAATGTCTCAAAGAGTGTACGCTTTGATCGTTCCTTGGAAGACCAGTAGTAATTTACGATGCACATCTGGTGGCATTCTGTAATCTGTGGACTATCAGAGTGTTGGTGAAACACAGAAATAGCATCGGGATTGAATACAACAGTCACCATGCGCACTTACCACCATGGGAGTAATGTCTCAAACAGTCTACGCTTTGATCGTTCCCTGGAAGACCAGTAGTAGTTTCCGATGCACATATGGTGGCATTCTGTAATCTGTGGACTATCAGAGTGTTGATGAAACACAGAAATAGCATCGGGATTGAATACAACAGTCACCATGCGCACATTCCTCCATGAGAGTAATGTCTCAAACAGTCTACGCGTTGATCGTTCCCTGGAAGACCAGTAGTGGTTTCCGATGCACTACTGGTGGCGTTCTGTAATCTGTAGACTATCAGAGTGTTGATGAAACACAGAAAATGCATCGGGATTGAATACAACAGTCACCATGTGCACATTCCTCCATGGGAGTAATGTCTCAAACAGTCTACGCTTTGATCATTCCCTGGAAGACCAGTAGAAGTTTCCGATGCACATCTGGTGGCATTCTGTAATCTATGGACTATCCGAGTGTTGATGAAACACAGAAATTGCATCGGGATTGAATACAACAGTCACCATCCGCACTTTCCTCCATGGGAGTAACGTCTGAAACATTCTACGCTTTGATCGTTTCCTGGACGACCAGTAGTAGTTTCCGATGCACATCTGGTGCATTCTGTAATCTGTGGACTATCAGAGTGTTGATGAAACACAGAAATAGCATCGGGATTGAATACAACAGTCACCATGCGCACTTTCCTCCATGGGAGTAACGTCTCAAACAGTCTACGCTTTGATCGTTCCCTGGAAGAAAAGTAGTAGTCTCCGATGGACATCTGGTTTCATTCTGTAATCTGTGGACTACCAGAGTGTTGATGAAACACAGAAATTGCATCGGGATTGAATACAACATTCACCATGCGCACTTTCCTCCATGGGAGTAATGTCTCAAGCAGTCTACGTTTTGATTGTTCCCCTGACGACCAGTAGTAGTTTTCGATGCACATCTGGAGGCATTCTGTAATCTGTGGACTATCAGAGTGTTGATGAAACACAGAAATTCCATCGGGATTGAATACAACAGTCACCATGCGCACTTTCCTCCATGGGAGTAATTTTCAAACAGTCTACGCTTTGTTCGTTATCTGGAAGACCAGTAGTAGTTTCCGATGCACATCTAATGGCATTCTGTAATCGGTGGACTACCAGAGTGTTGATGAAAAACAGAAATAGCATCGGGATTGAATACAACAGTCATCACGAGCACTTTCCTCCTTGGGAGTAATGTCACAAACAGTCTACGCTTTGATCGTTCCCTGGAATACCAGTAGTAGTTTCCGATGCACATCTGGTGGCATTCCTTACTCTGTGGACTATCAGAGAGTTGATGAAACACAGAAATAGCATCGGGATTGAATACAAGAGTCACCATGCGCACTTTCTTCCATGTCAGTAATATCTCAAACAGTCTACGCTTTGATCCTTCCAGGAAGACCAGTAGTAGTCTCCGATACACATCTGGTGGCGTTCTGTAATCTGTGGACTACCAGAGTGTTCATGAAACACAGAAATTGCAACGGGATTGAATACAACAGTCACCATGCGCTTTTACCTCCATGGGAGTAATGTCTCAAACAGTCTACGCTTTGATCGTTCCCTGGAAGACCAGTAGTAGTTTCCGATGCACATATGGTGGCATTCTGTAATCTGTGGACTATCAGAGTGTTGATGAAACACAGAAATAGCATCGGGATTGAATACAACAGTCACCATGCGCACATTCCTCCATGAGAGTAATGTCTCAAACAGTCTACGCGTTGATCGTTCCCTGGAAGACCAGTAGTGGTTTCCGATGCACTACTGGTGGCGTTCTGTAATCTGTAGACTATCAGAGTGTTGATGAAACACAGAAAATGCATCGGGATTGAATACAACAGTCACCATGTGCACATTCCTCCATGGGAGTAATGTCTCAAACAGTCTACGCTTTGATCATTCCCTGGAAGACCAGTAGAAGTTTCCGATGCACATCTGGTGGCATTCTGTAATCTATGGACTATCCGAGTGTTGATGAAACACAGAAATTGCATCGGGATTGAATACAACAGTCACCATCCGCACATTCCTCCATGGGAGTAACGTCTGAAACATTCTACGCTTTGATCGTTTCCTGGACGACCAGTAGTAGTTTTCGATGCACATCTGGTGCATTCTGTAATCTGTGGACTATCAGAGTGTTGATGAAACACAGAAATAGCATCGGGATTGAATACAACAGTCACCATGCGCACTTTCCTCCATGGGAGTAACGTCTCAAACAGTCTACGCTTTGATCGTTCCCTGGAAGAAAAGTAGTAGTCTCCGATGGACATCTGGTTTCATTCTGTAATCTGTGGACTACCAGAGTGTTGATGAAACACAGAAATTGCATCGGGATTGAATACAACATTCACCATGCGCACTTTCCTCCATGGGAGTAATGTCTCAAGCAGTCTACGTTTTGATTGTTCCCCTGACGACCAGTAGTAGTTTTCGATGCACATCTGGAGGCATTCTGTAATCTGTGGACTATCAGAGTGTTGATGAAACACAGAAATTCCATCGGGATTGAATACAACAGTCACCATGCGCACTTTCCTCCATGGGAGTAATTTTCAAACAGTCTACGCTTTGTTCGTTATCTGGAAGACCAGTAGTAGTTTCCGATGCACATCTAATGGCATTCTGTAATCGGTGGACTACCAGAGTGTTGATGAAAAACAGAAATAGCATCGGGATTGAATACAACAGTCATCACGAGCACTTTCCTCCTTGGGAGTAATGTCACAAACAGTCTACGCTTTGATCGTTCCCTGGAATACCAGTAGTAGTTTCCGATGCACATCTGGTGGCATTCCTTACTCTGTGGACTATCAGAGAGTTGATGAAACACAGAAATAGCATCGGGATTGAATACAAGAGTCACCATGCGCACTTTCTTCCATGTCAGTAATATCTCAAACAGTCTACGCTTTGATCCTTCCAGGAAGACCAGTAGTAGTCTCCGATACACATCTGGTGGCGTTCTGTAATCTGTGGACTACCAGAGTGTTCATGAAACACAGAAATTGCAACGGGATTGAATACAACAGTCACCATGCGCTTTTACCTCCATGGGAGTAATGTCTCAAACAGTCTACGCTTTGATCGTTCCCTGGAATACCAGTAGTAGTTTTCGATGCACATCTGGAGGCATTCTGTAAACTGTGGACTATCAGAGAGTTGATGAACACAGAAATTGCATCGGGATTGAATACAACAGTCAACATGTGCACATTCCTCCACGGGAGTAATGTCTCAAACAGTCTACGCTTTGATCGTTCCCTGGAAGACCAGTAGTAGTTTCTAATGCACATCTGGAGGTATTCTGTAATCTGTCGTCTACCCGGGTGTTGATAAAAGACAGAAATTGCATCGGGATTAAATACAACAGTCACCATGCCCACTTTCCTCCATGGGAGTAATGTCTCAAACATTCTATGTTCTGATCGTTCCCTGGGAGACCAGTAGTAGTTTCGTTTCACATCTGGAGGCATTCTGTAATCTGTGGTTCTTCAAAGTATTGATGAAACACAGAAATTGCATCGGGATTGAATACAACAATCACCATGGGCACTTTCCTCCATGGGAGTAATGTCTCAAAGAGTGTACGCTTTGATCGTTCCTTGGAAGACCAGTAGTAATTTCCGATGCACATCTGGTGGCATTCTGTAATCTGTGGACTATCAGAGTGTTGGTGAAACACAGAAATAGCATCGGAATTGAATACAACAGTCACCATGCGCACTTACCACCACGGGAGTAATGTCTCAAACAGTCTACGCTTTGATCGTTCCCTGGAAGACCAGTAGTAGTTTCCGATGCACATCTGGTGGCATCCTGTAATCTGTGGACTATCAGAGTGTTGATGAAACACAGAAATAGCATCGGGATTGAATACAACAGTCACCATGCGCACTTTCCTCCATGGGAGTAATGTCTCAAACAGTCTACGGTTTCATCGTTTCCTGGAAGACCAGTAGTAGTTTCCGATGCACATCTGGAGGCATTCTGTAATCTGTGGACTATCAGAGTGTTGATGAAAAACAGAAATTGCATCGGGAGTGAATACAACAGTCACAATCCGCACTTTCCTCCATGGGAGTAATGTCTGATACTGTCTACGATTTGATCGTTTCCAGGAAGACCAGTAGTAGTTTCCAATGCACACCTGGAGGCATTCTGAAATTTGTGGACTAACTGAGTGTTGATAAAACACAGAAATTGAGTTGGGATTAAATACAACAGTCACCATGCGCACTTTCCTACATGGGAGTAATGTCTCAAACAGTCTACGCGTTGATCGTTCCCTGGAAGACAAGTAGTGCTTTCCGATGCACAACTGGTGGCATTCTGTAATCTGTGGACTATCAGAGTGTTGATGAAACACAGAAAATGCATCGGGATTAAATACAACAGTCACCATGTGCACTTTCCTCCATGGGAGTAATGTCTCAAGCAGTCTACGTTTTGATTGTTCCCCTGACGACCAGTAGTAGTTTTCGATGCAAATCTGGAGGCATTCTGTAATCTGTGGACTATCAGAGTGTTGATGAAACACAGAAATTCCATCGGGATTGAATACAACAGTCACCATGCGCACTTTCCTCCATGGGAGTAATTTTCAAACAGTCTACGCTTTGATCGTTATCTGGAAGACCAGTAGTAGTTTCCGATGCACATCTAATGGCATTCTGTAATCGGTGGACTACCAGGGTGTTGATGAAAAACAGAAATAGCATCGGGATTGAATACAACAGTCATCACGAGCACTTTCCTCCTTGGGAGTAATGTCACAAACAGTCTACGCTTTGATCGTTCCCTGGAATACCAGTAGTAGTTTCCGATGCACATCTGGTGGCATTCCTTACTCTGTGGACTATCAGAGAGTTGATGAAACACAGAAATAGCATCGGGATTGAATACAAGAGTCACCATGCGCACTTTCTTCCATGTCAGTAATATCTCAAACAGTCTACGCTTTGATCCTTCCAGGAAGACCAGTAGTAGTCTCCGATACACATCTGGTGGCGTTCTGTAATCTGTGGACTACCAGAGTGTTCATGAAACACAGAAATTGCAACGGGATTGAATACAACAGTCACCATGCGCTTTTACCTCCATGGGAGTAATGTCTCAAACAGTCTACGCTTTGATCGTTCCCTGGAAGACCAGTAGTAGTTTCTAATGCACATCTGGAGGTATTCTGTAATCTGTGGTCTACCCGGGTGTTGATAAAAGACAGAAATTGCATCGGGATTAAATACAACAGTCACCATGCCCACTTTCCTCCATGGGAGTAATGTCTCAAACATTCTATGTTCTGATCGTTCCCTGGGAGACCAGTAGTAGTTTCGTTTCACATCTGGAGGCATTCTGTAATCTGTGGTTCTTCAAAGTATTGATGAAACACAGAAATTGCATCGGGATTGAATACAACAATCACCATGGGCACTTTCCTCCATGGGAGTAATGTCTCAAAGAGTGTACGCTTTGATCGTTCCTTGGAAGACCAGTAGTAATTTCCGATGCACATCTGGTGGCATTCTGTAATCTGTGGACTATCAGAGTGTTGGTGAAACACAGAAATAGCATCGGAATTGAATACAACAGTCACCATGCGCACTTACCACCATGGGAGTAATGTCTCAAACAGTCTACGCTTTGATCGTTCCCTGGAAGACCAGTAGTAGTTTCCGATGCACATCTGGTGGCATTCTGTAATCTGTGGACTATCAGAGTGTTGATGAAACACAGAAATAGCATCGGGATTGAATACAACAGTCACCATGCGCACTTTCCTCCATGGGAGTAATGTCTCAAACAGTCTACGGTTTCATCGTTTCCTGGAAGACCAGTAGTAGTTTCCGATGCACATCTGGAGGCATTCTGTAATCTGAGGACTATCAGAGTGTTGATGAAAAACAGAAATTGCATCGGGAGTGAATACAACAGTCACAATCCGCACTTTCCTCCATGGGAGTAATGTCTGATACTGTCTACGATTTGATCGTTTCCAGGAAGACCAGTAGTAGTTTCCAATGCACACCTGGAGGCATTCTGAAATTTGTGGACTAACTGAGTGTTGATAAAACACAGAAATTGCAATGGGATTAAATACAACAGTCACCATGCGCACTTTCCTCCATGGGAGTAATGTCTCAAACAGTCTACGCGTTGATCGTTCCCTGGAAGACCAGTAGTGCTTTCCGATGCACAACTGGTGGCATTCTGTAATCTGTGGACTATCAGAGTGTTGATGAAACACAGAAAATGCATCGGGATTAAATACAACAGTCACCATGTGCACTTTCCTCCACGTGAGTGATATCTCAAACAGACTACGCTTTGATCGTTCCCTGGAATACCAGTAGTAATTACCGATGCACATCTGGTGGCATTCTGTAGTCTGTGGACTATCAGAGAGTTGATGAAACACAGAAATAGCATCGGGATTGAATACAAGAGTCACCATGCGCACTTTCTTCCATGTCAGTAATATCTCAAACAGTCTACGCTTTGATCCTTCCAGGAAGACCAGTAGTAGTCTCCGATACACATCTGGTAGCGTTCTGTAAACTGTGGACTACCAGAGTGTTCATGAAACACAGAAATTGCAACGGGATTGAATACAACAGTCACCATGCGCACTCTCCTCCATGGGAGAAAAGTCTCAAACAGTCTACGCTTTGATCGTTCCCTGGAATACCAGTAGTAGTTTTCGATGCACATCTGGAGGCATTCTGTAATCTATGGACTATCAGAGAGTTGATGAACACAGAAATTGCATCGGGATTGAATACAACAGTCAACATGTGCACATTCCTCCACGGGAGTAATGTCTCAAACAGTCTACGCTTTGATCGTTCCCTGGAAGACCAGTAGTAGTTTCTGATGCACATCTGGGGGTATTCTGTACTCTGTGGTCTACCCAGGTGTTGATAAAAGACAGAAATTGCATCGGGATTAAATACAGCAGTCACCATGCCCACTTTCCTCCATGGGAGTAATGTCTCAAAGAGTGTACGCTTTGATCGTTCCTTGGAAGACCAGTAGTAATTTCCGATGTTCATCTGGTGGCATTCTGTAATCTGTGGATTATCAGAGTGTTGGTGAAACACAGAAATAGCATCGGGATTGAATACAACAGTCACCATGCGCACTTACCTCCATGGGAGTAATGTCTCAAACAGTCAACGATTTGATCGTTCCCTGGAAGACCAGTAGTAGTTTCCGATGCACATCTGGTGGCATTCTGTAATCTGTGGACTATCAGAGTGTTGATGAAACACAGAAATAGCATCGGGATTGAATACAACAGTCACCATGCGCACTTTCCGCCATGGGAGTAATGTCTCTAACAGTCTACGCGTTAATCGTTCCCTGGAAGACCAGTAGTGCTTTCCGATGCACAACTGGTGGCATTCTGTAATCTGTGGACTATCAGAGTGTTGATGAAACACAGAAATAGCATCGGGATTGAATACAACTGTCACCATGCGCACTTACCTCCATGGGAGTAATGTCTCAAACAGTCTACGCTTTGATCGTTCCCTGGAAGACCAGTAGTAGTTTCCGATGCACATCTGGTAGCATTCTGTAATCTGTATACTATCAGAGTGTTGATGAAACACAGATATTGCATCCGGACTGAATACAACAGTCACCATGCGCACTTTCCTCCATGGGAGTAATGTCTCAAACAGTCTACGTTTTGATCGTTCCCTGGAAGACCAGTAGTAGTTTCCGATGCACATCTGGAGGCATTCTGTAATCTCTGGACTATCAGTGTGTTGATGAAACACAGAAATTGCATCGGGATTGAACACAACAGTCACCATGCGCACTTTCCTCCATGGGAGTAATTCTCAAACTTTCTACGCTTTGATCGTTCCCTGGAAGATAAGTAGTAGTTTCCGATGCACATCTGGTGGCATTCTGTAATCTGTGGACTATCAGAGTGTTGATGAAACACAGAAATAGCATCGGGATTGAATACAACAGTCACCATGCGCACTTTCCTCCATGGGAGTAATGTCTCAAACAGTCTACGCTTTGATCGTTCCCTGGAAGACCAGTAGTAGATACCGATCTACATCTGGTGGCAGTCTGTAATCTGTGGACTATCAGAGTGTTCATGAAACACAGAAATTGCATCGGGATTAAATACAACAGTCACCATGCGCACATTCCTCCATGGGAGTAATGTCTCAAACAGTCTACGCTTTGATCATTCCCTGGAAGACCAGTAGAAGTTTCCGATGCACATCTGGTGGCATTCTGTAATCTATGGGCTATCAGAGTGTTGATGAAACACAGAAATTGCATCGGGATTGAATACAACAGTCACCATCCGCACTTTCCTCCATGGGAGTAACGTCTGAAACATTCTACGCTTTGATCGTTTCCTGGACGACCAGTAGTAGTTTCCGATGCACATCTGGTGGCATTCTGTAATCTGTGGGCTATCAGAGTGTTGATGAAACACAGAAATAGCATCGGGATTGAATACAACAGTCACCAAGCGGACTTTCCTCCATGGGAGTAACGTCTCAAACAGTCTACGCTTTGATCGTTCCCTGGAAGAAAAGTAGTAGTTTCCGATGGACATCTGGTGGCATTCTGTAATCTGTGGACTACCAGAGTGTTGATGAAACACAGAAATTGCATCGGGATTGAATACAACAGTCACCTTGCGCACTTTCCTCCATGGGAGTAATGTCTCAAGCAGTCTACGTTTTGATTGTTCCCCTGAAGACCAGTAGTAGTTTTCGATGCACATCTGGAGGCATTCTGTAATCTGTGGACTATCAGAGTGTTGATGAAACACAGAAATTCTATCGGGATTGAATACAACAGTCACCATGCGCACTTTCCTCCATGGGAGTAATTTTCAAACAGTCTACGCTTTGATCGTTATCTGGAAGACCAGTAGTAGTTTCCGATGCACATCTAATGGCATTCTGTAATCGGTGGACTACCAGAGTGTTGATGAAAACAGAAATAGCATCGGGATTGAATACAACAGTCATCATGAGAACTTTCCTCCTTGGGAGTAATGTCTCAAACAGTCTACGCTTTGATCGTTCCCTGGAAGACCAGTAGTAGTTTCAGATGCACATCTGGTAGCATTCTGTAATCTGTGGACTATCAGAGTGTTGATGAAACACAGAAATAGCATCGGGATTGAATACAACAGTCACCATGCGCACTTTCCTCCATGGGAGTAATGTCTCAAAGAGTGTACGCTTTGATCGTTCCTTGGAAGACCAGTAGTAGTTTCCAATGCACATCTGGAGGCATTCTGAAATTTGTGGACTAACTGAGTGTTGATAAAACACAGAAATTGCAATGGGATTGAATACAACAGTCACCATGCGCACTTTCCTCCATGGGAGTAATGTCTCAAACAGTCTACGCTTTGATCGTTCCCAGGAAGACCAGTAGTAGTTTCCGATGCACATCTGGTGGCAATCTGTAATCTGTAGACTATCAGAGTGTTGATGAAAAACAGAAATTAAATCGGGATTGAATACAACAGGCACCATGCGCACATTCCTCCATGGGAGTAATGTCTCAAACAGTCTACGCGTTGATCGTTCCCTGGAAGACCAGTAGTGGTTTCCGATGCACTACTGGTGGCATTCTGTAATCTGTAGACTATCAGAGTGTTGATGAAACACAGAAAATGCATCGGGATTAAATACAACAGTCACCATGTGCACTTTCCCCCACGTGAGTGATATCTCAAACAGTCTACGCTTTGATCGTTCCCTGGAATACCAGTAGTAGTTTCCGATGCACATCTGGTGGCATTCTGTACTCTGTGGACTATCAGAGAGTTGATGAAACACAGAAATAGCATCGGGATTGAATACAAGAGTCACCATGCGCACATTCCTCCATGGGAGTAATGTCTCAAACAGTCTACGCTTTGATCATTCCCTGGAAGACCAGTAGAAGTTTCCGATGCACATCTGGTGGCATTCTGTAATCTATGGACTATCCGAGTGTTGATGAAACACAGAAATTGCATCGGGATTGAATACAACAGTCACCATCCGCACTTTCCTCCTTGGGAGTAACGTCTGAAACATTCTACGCTTTGATCGTTTCCTGGACGACCAGTAGTAGTTTCCGATGCACATCTGGTGCATTCTGTAATCTGTGGACTATCAGAGTGTTGATGAAACACAGAAATAGCATCGGGATTGAATACAACAGTCACCATGCGCACTTTCCTCCATGGGAGTAACGTCTCAAACAGTCTACGCTTTGATCGTTCCCTGGAAGAAAAGTAGTAGTTTCCGATGGACATCTGGTTTCATTCTGTAATCTGTGGACTACCAGAGTGTTGATGAAACACAGAAATTGCATCGGGATTGAATACAACAGTCACCATTCGCACTTTCCTCCATGGGAGTAATGTCTCAAGCAGTCTACGTTTTGATTGTTCCCCTGAAGACCAGTAGTAGTTTTCGATGCACATCTGGAGGCATTCTGTAATGTGTGGACTATCAGAGTGTTGATGAAACACAGAAATTCCATCGGGATTGAATACAACAGTCACCATGCGCACTTTCCTCCATGGGAGTAATTTTCAAACAGTCTACGCTTTGATCGTTATCTGGAAGACCAGTAGTAGTTTCCGATGCACATCTAATGGCATTCTGTAATCGGTGGACCACCAGAGTGTTGATGAAAAACAGAAATAGCATCGGGATTGAATACAACAGTCATCACGAGCACTTTCCTCCTTGGGAGTAATGTCACAAACAGTCTACGCTTTGATGGTTCCCTGGAATACCAGTAGTAGTTTCCGATGCACATCTGGTGGCATTCTGTACTCTGTGGACTATCAGAGAGTTGATGAAACACAGAAATAGCATCGGGATTGAATACAAGAGTCACCATGCGCACTTTCTTCCATGTCAGTAATATCTCAAACAGTCTACGCTTTGATCCTTCCAGGAAGACCAGTAGTAGTCTCCGATACACATCTGGTAGCGTTCTGTAAACTGTGGACTACCAGAGTGTTCATGAAACACAGAAATTGCAACGGGATTGAATACAACAGTCACCATGCGCACTCTCCTCCATGGGAGAAAAGTCTCAAACAGTCTACGCTTTGATCGTTCCCTGGAATACCAGTAGTAGTTTTCGATGCACATCTGGAGGCATTCTGTAATCTATGGACTATCAGAGAGTTGATGAACACAGAAATTGCATCGGGATTGAATACAACAGTCAACATGTGCACATTCCTCCACGGGAGTAATGTCTCAAACAGTCTACGCTTTGATCGTTCCCTGGAAGACCAGTAGTAGTTTCTGATGCACATCTGGGGGTATTCTGTACTCTGTGGTCTACCCAGGTGTTGATAAAAGACAGAAATTGCATCGGGATTAAATACAGCAGTCACCATGCCCACTTTCCTCCATGGGAGTAATGTCTCAAAGAGTGTACGCTTTGATCGTTCCTTGGAAGACCAGTAGTAATTTCCGATGTTCATCTGGTGGCATTCTGTAATCTGTGGATTATCAGAGTGTTGGTGAAACACAGAAATAGCATCGGGATTGAATACAACAGTCACCATGCGCACTTACCTCCATGGGAGTAATGTCTCAAACAGTCAACGATTTGATCGTTCCCTGGAAGACCAGTAGTAGTTTCCGATGCACATCTGGTGGCATTCTGTAATCTGTGGACTATCAGAGTGTTGATGAAACACAGAAATAGCATCGGGATTGAATACAACAGTCACCATGCGCACTTTCCGCCATGGGAGTAATGTCTCTAACAGTCTACGCGTTGATCGTTCCCTGGAAGACCAGTAGTGCTTTCCGATGCACAACTGGTGGCATTCTGTAATCTGTGGACTATCAGAGTGTTGATGAAACACAGAAATAGCATCGGGATTGAATACAACTGTCACCATGCGCACTTACCTCCATGGGAGTAATGTCTCAAACAGTCTACGCTTTGATCGTTCCCTGGAAGACCAGTAGTAGTTTCCGATGCACATCTGGTAGCATTCTGTAATCTGTATACTATCAGAGTGTTGATGAAACACAGATATTGCATCCGGACTGAATACAACAGTCACCATGCGCACTTTCCTCCATGGGAGTAATGTCTCAAACAGTCTACGTTTTGATCGTTCCCTGGAAGACCAGTAGTAGTTTCCGATGCACATCTGGAGGCATTCTGTAATCTCTGGACTATCAGTGTGTTGATGAAACACAGAAATTGCATCGGGATTGAACACAACAGTCACCATGCGCACTTTCCTCCATGGGAGTAATTCTCAAACTTTCTACGCTTTGATCGTTCCCTGGAAGATAAGTAGTAGTTTCCGATGCACATCTGGTGGCATTCTGTAATCTGTGGACTATCAGAGTGTTGATGAAACACAGAAATAGCATCGGGATTGAATACAACAGTCACCATGCGCACTTTCCTCCATGGGAGTAATGTCTCAAACAGTCTACGCTTTGATCGTTCCCTGGAAGACCAGTAGTAGATACCGATCTACATCTGGTGGCAGTCTGTAATCTGTGGACTATCAGAGTGTTCATGAAACACAGAAATTGCATCGGGATTAAATACAACAGTCACCATGCGCACATTCCTCCATGGGAGTAATGTCTCAAACAGTCTACGCTTTGATCATTCCCTGGAAGACCAGTAGAAGTTTCCGATGCACATCTGGTGGCATTCTGTAATCTATGGGCTATCAGAGTGTTGATGAAACACAGAAATTGCATCGGGATTGAATACAACAGTCACCATCCGCACTTTCCTCCATGGGAGTAACGTCTGAAACATTCTACGCTTTGATCGTTTCCTGGACGACCAGTAGTAGTTTCCGATGCACATCTGGTGGCATTCTGTAATCTGTGGGCTATCAGAGTGTTGATGAAACACAGAAATAGCATCGGGATTGAATACAACAGTCACCATGCGGACTTTCCTCCATGGGAGTAACGTCTCAAACAGTCTACGCTTTGATCGTTCCCTGGAAGAAAAGTAGTAGTTTCCGATGGACATCTGGTGGCATTCTGTAATCTGTGGACTACCAGAGTGTTGATGAAACACAGAAATTGCATCGGGATTGAATACAACAGTCACCTTGCGCACTTTCCTCCATGGGAGTAATGTCTCAAGCAGTCTACGTTTTGATTGTTCCCCTGAAGACCAGTAGTAGTTTTCGATGCACATCTGGAGGCATTCTGTAATCTGTGGACTATCAGAGTGTTGATGAAACACAGAAATTCTATCGGGATTGAATACAACAGTCACCATGCGCACTTTCCTCCATGGGAGTAATTTTCAAACAGTCTACGCTTTGATCGTTATCTGGAAGACCAGTAGTAGTTTCCGATGCACATCTAATGGCATTCTGTAATCGGTGGACTACCAGAGTGTTGATGAAAACAGAAATAGCATCGGGATTGAATACAACAGTCATCATGAGAACTTTCCTCCTTGGGAGTAATGTCTCAAACAGTCTACGCTTTGATCGTTCCCTGGAAGACCAGTAGTAGTTTCAGATGCACATCTGGTAGCATTCTGTAATCTGTGGACTATCAGAGTGTTGATGAAACACAGAAATAGCATCGGGATTGAATACAACAGTCACCATGCGCACTTTCCTCCATGGGAGTAATGTCTCAAAGAGTGTACGCTTTGATCGTTCCTTGGAAGACCAGTAGTAGTTTCCAATGCACATCTGGAGGCATTCTGAAATTTGTGGACTAACTGAGTGTTGATAAAACACAGAAATTGCAATGGGATTGAATACAACAGTCACCATGCGCACTTTCCTCCATGGGAGTAATGTCTCAAACAGTCTACGCTTTGATCGTTCCCAGGAAGACCAGTAGTAGTTTCCGATGCACATCTGGTGGCAATCTGTAATCTGTAGACTATCAGAGTGTTGATGAAAAACAGAAATTAAATCGGGATTGAATACAACAGGCACCATGCGCACATTCCTCCATGGGAGTAATGTCTCAAACAGTCTACGCGTTGATCGTTCCCTGGAAGACCAGTAGTGGTTTCCGATGCACTACTGGTGGCATTCTGTAATCTGTAGACTATCAGAGTGTTGATGAAACACAGAAAATGCATCGGGATTAAATACAACAGTCACCATGTGCACTTTCCCCCACGTGAGTGATATCTCAAACAGTCTACGCTTTGATCGTTCCCTGGAATACCAGTAGTAGTTTCCGATGCACATCTGGTGGCATTCTGTACTCTGTGGACTATCAGAGAGTTGATGAAACACAGAAATAGCATCGGGATTGAATACAAGAGTCACCATGCGCACATTCCTCCATGGGAGTAATGTCTCAAACAGTCTACGCTTTGATCATTCCCTGGAAGACCAGTAGAAGTTTCCGATGCACATCTGGTGGCATTCTGTAATCTATGGACTATCCGAGTGTTGATGAAACACAGAAATTGCATCGGGATTGAATACAACAGTCACCATCCGCACTTTCCTCCTTGGGAGTAACGTCTGAAACATTCTACGCTTTGATCGTTTCCTGGACGACCAGTAGTAGTTTCCGATGCACATCTGGTGCATTCTGTAATCGGTGGACCACCAGAGTGTTGATGAAAAACAGAAATAGCATCGGGATTGAATACAACAGTCATCACGAGCACTTTCCTCCTTGGGAGTAATGTCACAAACAGTCTACGCTTTGATGGTTCCCTGGAATACCAGTAGTAGTTTCCGATGCACATCTGGTGGCATTCTGTACTCTGTGGACTATCAGAGAGTTGATGAAACACAGAAATAGCATCGGGATTGAATACAAGAGTCACCATGCGCACTTTCTTCCATGTCAGTAATGTCTCAAACAGTCTACGCTTTGATCCTTCCAGGAAGACCAGTAGTAGTCTCCGATACACATCTGGTGGCGTTCTGTAATCTGTGGACTACCAGAGTGTTCATGAAACACAGAAATTGCAACGGGATTGAATACAACAGTCACCATGCGCTTTTACCTCCATGGGAGTAATGTCTCAAACAGTCTACGCTTTGATCGTTCCCTGGAATACCAGTAGTAGTTTTCGATGCACATCTGGAGGCATTCTGTAATCTGTGGACTATCAGAGAGTTGATGAACACAGAAATTGCATCGGGATTGAATACAACAGTCAACATGTGCACATTCCTCCACAGGAGTAATGTCTCAATCAGTCTACGCTTTGATCGTTCCCTGGAAGACCAGTAGTAGTTTCTAATGCACATCTGGAGGTATTCTGTAATCTGTGGTCTACCCGGGTGTTGATAAAAGACAGAAATTGCATCGGGATTAAATACAACAGTCACTATGCCCACTTTCCTCCATGGGAGTAATGTCTCAAACATTCTAAGTTCTGATCGTTCCCTGGGAGACCAGTAGTAGTTTCGTTTCACATCTGGAGGCATTCTGTAATCTGTGGTTCTTCAAAGTATTGATGAAACACAGAAATTGCATCGGGATTGAATACAACAATCACCATGGGCACTTTCCTCCATGGGAGTAATGTCTCAAAGAGTGTACGCTTTGATCGTTCCTTGGAAGACCAGTAGTAATTTCCGATGCACATCTGGTGGCATTCTGTAATCTGTGGACTATCAGAGTGTTGGTGAAACACAGAAATAGCATCGGGATTGAATACAACAGTCACCATGCGCACTTACCACCATGGGAGTAATGTCTCAAACAGTCTACGCTTGGATCGTTCCCTGGAAGACCAGTAGTAGTTTCCGATGCACATCTGGTGGCATTCTGTAATCTGTGGACTATCAGAGTGTTGATGAAACACAGAAATAGCATCGGGATTGAATACAACAGTCACCATGCGCACTTTCCTCCATGGGAGTAATGTCTCAAACAGTCTACGGTTTCATCGTTTCCTGGAAGACCAGTAGTAGTTTCCGATGCACATCTGGAGGCATTCTGTAATCTGTGGACTATCAGAGTGTTGATGAAAAACAGAAATTGCATCGGGAGTGAATACAACAGTCACAAACCGCACTTTCCTCCATGGGAGTAATGTCTGATACAGTCTACGATTTGATCGTTTCCAGGAAGACCAGTAGTAGTTTCCAATGCACACCTGGAGGCATTCTGAAATTTGTGGACTAACTGAGTGTTGATAAAACACAGAAATTGCAATGGGATTAAATAGAACAGTCACCATGCGCACTTTCCTCCATGGGAGTAATGTCTCAAACAGTCTACGCGTTGATCGTTCCCTGGAAGACCAGTAGTGCTTTCCGATGCACACCTGGAGGCATTCTGTAATCTATAGACTATCAGAGAGTTGATGAACACAGAAATTGCATCGGGATTGAATACAATAGTCAACATGTGCACATTCCTCCACGGGAGTAATGTCTCAAACAGTCTACGCTTTGATCGTTCCCTGGAAGACCAGTAGTAGTTTCTGATGCACATCTGGGGGTATTCTGTAATCTGTGGTCTACCCGGGTGTTGATAAAAGACAGAAATTGCATCGGGATTAAATACAGCAGTCACCATGCCCACTTTCCTCCATGGGAGTAATGTCTCAAAGAGTGTACGCTTTGATCGTTCCTTGGAAGACCAGTAGTAATTTCCGATGCACATCTGGTGGCATTCTGTAATCTGTGGACTATCAGAGTGTTGGTGAAACACAGAAATAGCATCGGGATTGAATACAACAGTCACCATGCGCACTTACCTCCATGGGAGTAATGTCTCAAACAGTCAACGATTTGATCGTTCCCTGGAAGACCAGTAGTAGATTCCGATGCACATCTGGTGGCATTCTGTAATCTGTGGACTATCAGAGTGTTGATGAAACACAGAAATAGCATCGGGATTGAATACAACAGTCACCATGCGCACTTTCCTCCATGGGAGTAATGTCTCAAACAGTCTACTGTTTCATCGTTTCCTGGAAGACCAGTAGTAGTTTCCGATGCACATCTGGAGGCATTCTGTAATCTGTGGACTATCAGAGTGTTGATGAAACACAGAAAATGCATCGGGATTAAATACAACAGTCACCATGTGCACTTTCCTCCACGTGAGTGATATCTCAAACTGACTACGCTTTGATCGTTCCCTGGAATACCGGTAGTAATTACCGATGCACATCTGGTGGCATTCTGTAATCTGTGGACTACCAGAGTGTTCATGAAACACAGAACTTGCAACGGGATTGAATACAATAGTCAATACTCGCACCTTCCTCAATGGGAGTAATGTCTCAAAGAGTGTACGCTTTGATCGTTCCCTGGAAGACCAGTAGTAATTTCCGATGCACATCAGGTGGCATTCTGTAATCTGTGGACTAACTGAGTGTTGATGAAACACAGAAATTGCAATGGGATTGAATACAACAGTCACCATGCGCACTTTCCTCCATGGGAGTAATGTCTCAAACAGTCTAAGCTTTGATCGTTCCCTGGAAGACCATTAGTAGTTTCCGGTGCACATCTGGAAGCATTCTGTAATCTGTGGACCTTCAAAATGTTGATAAAACACAGGAATTGCATCGGGATTGAATACAACGGTCACCATGCGCATTTTCCACCGTGGGAGTAATTCTCAAACATCCTACGCTTTGATCGTTCCCTGGAAGACCTGTAGTAGTTTTCGATTCACATCTGGTGGCATTAAGTAATCTGTGGACTATCAGAGTGTTGGTGAAACACAGAAATTGCATCGGGATTGAATACAACTCTCACCATGCACACATTCCTCCATGGGAGTAATGTCTCAAACAGTCTGCGCTTTGATCGTTCCCTGGAAGACCAGTAGTAGGTTCCGATGCACATCTGGTGGCATTCTGGAATCTGTGGACTAACTGAGTGTTAATGAAACACAGAAATTGCATCGGGATTGAATACAACAGTCACCATGCCCACTTCCCTCCATGGGAGTAATGTCTCAAACAGTCTACGATTTGATCGTTCCCTTGAACACCAGTAGTAGTTTCCGATGCACATCTGGTGGCATTCTTTAATCTGTGGACTATCAGAGTGTTGATGAAACACAGAAATTGCATCGGGATTGAATTCAACAGTCACCATGCGCACTTTCCCCCATGGGAGTAATGTCTCAAACAGTCTACGCTTTGATCGCTCCCTGAAAGACCAGTAGTGGCTTCCGATGCACAACTGGTTTCATTCTGTAATCTGTGGATAATCAGAGTGTTGATGAAACACAGAGAATGCATCGGGATTGAATACAACAGTCACCATGCGCACTTTCCTCGACGGGAGTGATATCTCAAACAGTCTACGCTTTGATCGTTACCTGGAATACCAGTAGTAGTTTCCGATGCACATCTGGTGGCATTCCGTAATCAGTGGACTATCAGAGTGTTGATGAAACACAGAAATAGCATCGGGATTGAATACAACAGTCACCATGCGCACTTTCCTCCATGGGAGTAATGTCTCAAACAGTCTACGCTTTGTTCGTTCCCTGGAAGACCAGTAGTATTTTCCGATGCACATCTGGTGGCATTCTGTAATCTGTGGACTAACAGAGTGATGATGAAAGACAGAAATTGCATCGGTGATGGAATACAACGGTCAATATTCGCACTTTCCTCCATGGGAGTAATGTCTCAAACAGTCTACGCTTTGATCGTTCCCTGGAAGACCAGTAGTAATTTCCGATGCACATCTGGAGGCATTCTGTAATCTGTGGACTATCAGAGTGTTGATGAAACACAGGAATTGCATCAGGATTGAATACAACTGTCACCATGCGCACTTTCCCCCATGGGAGTAATTCTCAAACATTCTACGCTTTGATCATTCCCTGGAAGACCAGTAGTAGTTTCCAATTCACATCTGGTGGCATTCAGTAATCTGTGGACTATCAGAGTGTTCGAGAAACACAGAAATAGCATCGGGATTGAGTACAACAGTCACCATGCGCACATTCCTCCATGGGAGTAATGTCTCAAACAGTCTACGCTTTGATCGTTCCCTGGAAGACCAGTAGAAGTTTCCGATGCACATCTGGTGGCATTCTGTAATCTATGGACTATCAGAGTGTTGATGAAACACAGAAAGTTCCTCGGGATTGAATACAACAGTCACCATGCGCACTTTCCTCCATGGGAGTAATGTCTCAAACAGTCTACGTTTTGATTGTTCCTTGGAAGACCAGTAGTAGTTTCCGATGCACATCTGGTGGCATTCTGGAATCTGTGGACTAACTGAGTGTTAATGAAACACAGAAATTGCATCGGGATTGAATACAACAGTCACCATGCGCACTTTCCTCAATGGGAGTAATGTCTCAAACAGTCTACGATTTGATCGTTCCCTGGAACATCAGTAGTAGTTTCCGATGCACATCTGGTGGCATTCTTTAATCTGTGGACTATCAGAGTCTTGATGAAACACAGAAATTGCATCGGGATTGAATTCAACAGTCACCATGCGCACTTTCCTCCATGGGAGTAATGTCTCAAACAGTCTACGCTTTGATCGCTCCCTGAAAGACCAGTAGTGGTTTCCGATGCACAACTGGTTTCATTCTGTAATCTGTGGATCATCAGAGTGTTGATGAAACACAGAGAATGCATCGGGATTGAATACAACAGTCACCATGCGCACTTTCCTCGACGAGAGTGATATCTCAAACAGTCTACGCTTTGATCGTTCCCTGGAATACCAGTAGTAGTTTCCGATGCACATCTGGTGGCATTCCGTAATCAGTGGACTATCAGAGTGTTGATGAAACACAGAAATAGCGTCGGGATTGAATACAACAGTCACCATGCGCACTTTCCTCCATGGGAGTAATGTCTCAAACAGTCTACGCTTTGATCGTTCCCTGGAAGACCAGTAGTAGTTTCCGATGCACATCTGGTGGCGTTCTGTAATCTGTGGACTACCAGGGTGTTGATGAAACACAGAAATTGCATCGGGATTGAATACAACAGTCACCATGCGCACTTTCCTCCATGGGAGTAATGTCTCAAGCAGTCTACGTTTTGATTGTTCCCCTGAAGAAAAGTAGTAGTTTTCGATGCACATCTGGAGGCATTCTGTAATCTGTGGACTATCAGAGTGTTGATGAAACACAGAAATTCCATCGGGATTGAATACAACAGTCACCTTGCGCACTTTCCTCCATGGGAGTAATTTTCAAACAGTCTACGCTTTGATCGTTATCTGGAAGACCAGTAGTAGTTTCCGATGCACATCTAATGGCATTCTGTAATCGGTGGACTACCAGAGTGTTGATGAAAAACAGAAATAGCATCGGGATTGAATACAACAGTCATCACGAGCACTTTCCTCCTTGGGAGTAATGTCTCAAACAGTCTACGCTTTGATCGTTCCCTGGAATACCAGTGATAGTTTCCGATGCACATCTGGTGGCATTCTGTACTCTGTGGACAATCAGAGAGTTGATGAAACACAGAAATAGCATCGGGATTGAATACAAGAGTCACCATGCGCACTTTCTTCCATGTCAGTAATATCTCAAACAGTCTACGCTTTGATCCTTCCAGGAAGACCAGTAGTAGTCTCCGATACACATCTGGTGGCGTTCTGTAATCTGTGGACTACCAGAGTGTTCATGAAACACAGAAATTGCAACGGGATTGAATACAACAATCACCATGCGCACTTACCTCCATGGGAGTAATGTCTCAAACAGTCTACGCTTTGATCGTTCCCTGGAATACTAGTAGTAGTTTTCGATGCACATCTGGAGGCATTCTGTAATCTGTGGACTATCAGAGAGTTGATGAACACAGAAATTGCATAGGGGATTGAATACAACAGTCAACATGTGCACATTCCTCCACGGGAGTAATGTCTCAAACAGTCTACGCTTTGATCGTTCCCTGGAAGACCAGTAGTAGTTTCTAATGCACATCTGGAGGTATTCTGTAATCTGTGGTCTACCCGGGTGTTGATAAAAGACAGAATTTGCATCGGGATTAAATACAACAGTCACCATGCCCACTTTCCTCCATGGGAGTAATGTCTCAAACATTCTAAGTTCTGATCGTTCCCTGGGAGACCAGTAGTAGTTTCGTTTCACATCTGGAGGCATTCTGTAATCTGTGGTTCTTCAAAGTATTGATGAAACACAGAAATTGCATCGGGATTGAATACAACAATCACCATGAGCACTTTCCTCCATGGGAGTAATGTCTCAAAGAGTGTACGCTTTGATCGTTCCTTGGAAGTCCAGTAGTAATTTCCGATGCACATCTGGTGGCATTCTGTAATCTGTGGACTATCAGAGTGTTGGTGAAACACAGAAATAGCATCGGGATTGAATACAACAGTCACCATGCGCACTTACCACCATGGGAGTAATGTCTCAAACAGTCTACGCTTTGATCGTTCCCTGGAAGACCAGTAGTAGTTTCCGATGCACATCTGGTGGCATTCTGTAATCTGTGGACTATCAGAGTGTTGATGAAACACAGAAATAGCATCGGGATAGAATACAACAGTAACCATGCGCACTTTCCTCCATGGGAGTAATGTCTCAAACAGTCTACGGTTTCATCGTTTCCTGGAAGACCAGTAGTAGTTTCCGATGCACATCTGGAGGCATTCTGTAATCTGTGGACTATCAGAGTGTTGATGAAAAACAGAAATTGCATCGGGAGTGAATACAACAGTCACAATCCGCACTTTCCTCCATGGGAGTAATGTCTGATACAGTCTACGATTTGATCGTTTCCAGGAAGACCAGTAGTAGTTTCCAATGCACATCTGGAGGCATTCTGAAATTTGTGGACTAACTGAGTGTTGATAAAACACAGAAATTGCAATGGGATTAAATACAACAGCCACCATGCGCACTTTCCTCCATGGGAGTAATGTCTCAAACAGTCTACGCGTTGATCGTTCCCTGGAAGACCAGTATTGCTTTCCGATGCACAACTGGTGGCATTCTGTAATCTGTGGACTATCAGAGTGTTGATGAAACATAGAAAATGCATCGGGATTAAATACAACAGTCACCATGTGCACTTTCCTCCACGTGAGTGATATCTCAGACAGACTACGCTTTGATCGTTCCCTGGAATACCAGTAGTAATTATCGATGCACATCTGGTGGCATTCTGTAATCTGTGGACTATCAGAGAGTTGATGAAACACAGAAATAGCATCGGGATTGAATACAAGAGTCACCATGAGCACTGTCTTCCATGTCAGTTATATCTCAAACAGTCTACGCTTTGATCCTTCCAGGAAGACCAGTAGTAGTCTCCGATACACATCTGGTGGCGTTCTGTAATCTGTGGACTACCAGAGTGTTCATGAAACACAGAAATTGCAACGGGATTGAATACAACAGTCACCATGCGCACTTACCTCCATGGGAGTAAAGTCTCAAACAGTCTACGCTTTGATCGTTCCCTGGAATACCAGTAGTAGTTTTCGATGCACATCTGGAGGCATTCTGTAATCTGTGGACTATCAGAGAGTTGATGAACACAGAAATTGCATCGGGATTGAATACAACAGTCAACATGTGCACATTCCTCCACGGGAGTAATGTCTCAAACAGTCTACGCTTTGACCGCTCCCTGGAAGACCAGTAGTAGTTTCTGATGTACATCTGGAGGTATTCTGTAATCTGTGGTCTACCCGGGTGTTGATAAAAGACAGAAATTGCATCGGGATTAAATACAACAGTCACCATGCCCACTTTCCTCCATGGGAGTAATGTCTCAAAGAGTGTACGCTTTGATCGTTCCTTGGAAGACCAGTAGTAATTTCCGATGCACATCTGGTGGCATTCTGTAATCTGTGGACTATCAGAGTGTTGGTGAAACACAGAAATAGCATCGGGATTGAATACAACAGTCACCATGCGCACTTACCTCCATGGGAGTAATGTCTCAAACAGTCAACGATTTGATCGTTCCCTGGAAGACCAGTAGTAGTTTCCGATACACATCTGGTGGCAATCTGTAATCTGTGGACTATCAGATTGTTGATGAAACACAGAAATAGCATCGGGATTGAATACAACAGTCACCATGCGCACTTTCCTCCATGGGAGTAATGTCTCAAACAGTCTACGGTTTCATCGTTTCCTGGAAGACCAGTAGTAGTTTCCGATGCACATCTGGAGGCATTCTGTAATCTGTGGACTATCAGAGTGTTGATGAAAAACAGAAATTGCATCGGGAGTGAATACAACAGTCACAATCCGCACTTTCCTCAATGGGAGTAATATCTGATACAGTCTACGATTTGATCGTTTCCAGGAAGACCAGTAGTAGTTTCCAATGCACATCTGGAGGCATTCTGAAATTTGTGGACTAACTGAGTGTTGATAAAACACAGAAATTGCAATGGGATTAAATACAACAGTCACCATGCGCACTTTCCTCCATGGGAGTAATGTCTCTAACAGTCTACCCGTTGATCGTTCCCTGGAAGACCAGTAGTGCTTTCCGATGCACAACTGGTGGCATTCTGTAATCTGTGGACTATCAGAGTGTTGATGAAACACAGAAAATGCATCGGGATTAAATACAACAGGCACCATGTGCACTTTCCTCCACGTGAGTGATATCTCAAACAGTCTACGCTTTGATCGTTCCCTGGAATACCGGTAGTAATTACCGATGCACATCTGGTGGCATTCTGTAATCTGTGGACTATCAGAGAGTTGATGAAACACAGAAATAGCATCGGGATTGAATACAAGAGTCACCATGCGCACTTTCTTCCATGGGAGTAATGTCTCAAACAGTCTACGCTTTGATCCTTCCTGGAAGACCAGTAGTAGTCTCCGATAAACATCTGGTGGCGTTCTGTAATCTGTGGACTACCAGAGTGTTCATGAAACACAGAAATTGCAACGGGATTGAATACAACAGTCACCATGCGCACTTACCTCCATGGGAGTAATGTCTGATACAGTCTACGATTTGATCGTTTCCAGGAAGACCAGTAGTAGTTTCCAATGCACATCTGGAGGCATTCTGAAATTTGTGGACTAACTGAGTGTTGATAAAACACAGAAATTGCAATGGGATTAAATACAACAGCCACCATGCGCACTTTCCTCCATGGGAGTAATGTCTCAAACAGTCTACGCGTTGATCGTTCCCTGGAAGACCAGTATTGCTTTCCGATGCACAACTGGTGGCACTCTGTAATCTGTGGACTATCAGAGTGTTGATGAAACATAGAAAATGCATCGGGATTAAATACAACAGTCACCATGTGCACTTTCCTCCACGTGAGTGATATCTCAGACAGACTACGCTTTGATCGTTCCCTGGAATACCAGTAGTAATTACCGATGCACATCTGGTGGCATTCTGTAATCTGTGGACTATCGGAGTGTTGGTGAAACACAGAAATAGCATCGGGATTGAATACAACAGTCACCATGCGCACTTACCTCCATGGGAGTAATGTCTCAAACAGTCAACGATTTGATCGTTCCCTGGAAGACCAGTAGTAGTTTCCGATGCACATCTGGTGGCAATCTGTAATCTGTGGACTATCAGAGTGTTGATGAAACACAGAAATAGCATCGGGATTGAATAGAACAGTCACCATGCGCACTTTCCTCCATGGGAGTAATGTCTCAAACAGTCTACGGTTTCATCGTTTCCTGGAAGACCAGTAGTAGATTCCGATGCACATCTGGAGGCATTCTGTAATCTGTGGACTATCAGAGTGTTGATGAAAAACAGAAATTGCATCGGGAGTGAATACAACAGTCACAATCCGCACTTTCCTCAATGGGAGTAATATCTGATACAGTCTACGATTTGATCGTTTCCAGGAAGACCAGTAGTAGTTTCCAATGCACATCTGGAGGCATTCTGAAATTTGTGGACTAACTGAGTGTTGATAAAACACAGAAATTGCAATGGGATTAAATACAACAGTCACCATGCGCACTTTCCTCCATGGGAGTAATGTCTCTAACAGTCTACCCGTTGATCGTTCCCTGGAAGACCAGTAGTGCTTTCCGATGCACAACTGGTGGCATTCTGTAATCTGTGGACTATCAGAGTGTTGATGAAACACAGAAAATGCATCGGGTTTAAATACAACAGGCACCATGTGCACTTTCCTCCACGTGAGTGATATCTCAAACAGTCTACGCTTTGATCGTTCCCTGGAAAACCGGTAGTAATTACCGATGCACATCTGGTGGCATTCTGTAATCTGTGGACTATCAGAGAGTTGATGAAACACAGAAATAGCATCGGGATTGAATACAAGAGTCACCATGCGCACTTTCTTCCATGGGAGTAATGTCTCAAACAGTCTACGCTTTGATCCTCCCTGGAAGACCAGTAGTAGTCTCCGATAAACATCTGGTGGCGTTCTGTAACCTGTGGACTACCAGAGTGTTCATGAAACACAGAAATTGCAACGGGATTGAATACAACAGTCAATACTCGCATCTTCCTCCATGGGAGTAATGTCTCAAAGAGTGTACGCTTTGATCGTTCCCTGGAAGACCAGTAGTAATTTCCGATGCACATCAGGTGGCATTCTGTAATCTGTGGACTAACTGAGTGTTGATGAAACACAGAAATTGCAATGGGATAGAATACAACAGTCACCTTGCGCACTTTCCTCCATGGGAGTAATGTCTCAAACAGTCTACGCTTTGATCGTTCCCTGGAAGACCATTAGTAGTTTCCGGTGCACATCTGGAAGCATTCTGTAATCTGTGGACCTTCAAAATGTTGATAAAACACAGAAATTGCATCGGGAGTGAATACAACAGTCACCATGCGCACTTTCCTCCATGGGGGTAATGTCTCAAACAGTCTACGCTTTGATCGTTCCCTGGAAGACCAGTAGTAGTTTCCGGTGCACATCTCTAGGCATTCTGGAATCTGTGGACTATCTGAGTGTTGATGAAACACAGAAATAGCATCGGGATTGAATACAACAGTCACCATGCGCACTTTCCTCCATGGGAGTAATGTCTCAAACAGTCTACGCTTTGATCGTTCCCAGGAAGACCAGTAGTAGTTTCCGATGCACATCTGGACTCATTCTGTAATCTGTGGACTAACTGAGTGTTGATGAAACACAGAAATTGCAATGGGATTGAATACAAAAGTCACCATGCGCACATTCCTCCATGGGAGTAATGTCTCAAACAGTCTACGCTTTGATCGTCCCCTGGAAGACCAGTAGTAGTTTCCGATGCACATCTGGTGGCATTCTGTCATCTGTGGACTATCGTAGTGTTGATGAAACACTGAAATTGAATCGGGATTGAATACAACAGTCACCATCCGCACTTTCCTCCATGGGAGTAATGTCTGAAACAGTCTACGATTTGATCGTTCCCTGGAAGACCATTAGTAGTTTCCGGTGCACATCTGGAAGCATTCTGTAATCTGTGGACCTTCAAAATGTTGATGAAACACAGAAATTGCATCGGGAGTGAATACAACAGTCACCATCCGCACTTTCCTCCATGGCAGTAACGTCTGAAACAGTCTACGCTTTGATCGTTCCCAGGAAGACCAGTAGTAGTTTCCGATGCACATCTGGAGGCAATCTGCAATATGTGGACTATCAGAGTGTTGATGAAAATCAGAAGTTGCATCGGGATTGAATACAACAGTCACCATGCGCACTTTCCTCCATGGGAGTAATGTCTCAAACAGTATACGTTTTGATTGTTCCCTGGAAGACCAGTAGAAGATTTCGATGCACATCTGGAGGCATTCTGTAATCTGTGGACTATCAGAGTGTTGATAAAACTCTGAAATTGAATCGGGATTGAATACAACAGTCACCATGCGCACTTCCCACCATGGGAGTAATGTCTCAAACAGTCTACGATTTGATCGTTCCACGGAACACCAGTAGCACTTTCCGATGCACATCTGGTGGCATTCTTTAATCTGTGGACTATCAGAGCGTTGATGAAACACAGAAATTGCATCAAGATTGAATACAACGGTTAATATTCGCACTTTCGTCCATGGGAGTAATGTCTCAAACAGTCTACGCTTTGATCGTTCCTTGGAAATCCAGTAGTAATTTCCGATGCACATCTGGAGGCATTCTGTAATCTGTGGACTATCAGAGTGTTGATGAAACACAGGAATTGCATCGGGATTGAATACAACAGTCACCATGCGCATTTTCCACCGTGGGAGTAATTCTCAAACATCCTACGCTTTGATCGTTCCCTGGAAGACCTGTAGTAGTTTTCGATTCACATCTGGTGGCATTCTGTAATCTGTGGACTATCAGAGTGTTGGTGAAACACAGAAATAGCATCGGGATTGAATACAACAGTCACCATGCGCACTTACCTCCATGGGAGTAATGTCTCAAACAGTCAACGATTTGATCGTTCCCTGGAAGACCAGTAGTAGTTTCCGATGCACATCTGGTGGCAATCTGTAAACTGTGGACTATCAGAGTGTTGATGAAACACAGAAATAGCATCGGGATTGAATACAACAGTCACCATGCGCACTTTCCTCCATGGGAGTAATGTCTCAAACAGTCTACGGTTTCATCGTTTCCTGGAAGACCAGTAGTAGTTTCCGATGCACATCTGGAGGCATTCTGTAATCTGTGGACTATCAGAGTGTTGATGAAAAACAGAAATTGCATCGGGAGTGAATACAACAGTCACAATCCGCACTTTCCTCAATGGGAGTAATATCTGATACAGTCTACGATTTGATCGTTTCCAGGAAGACCAGTAGTAGTTTCCAATGCACATCTGGAGGCATTCTGAAATTTGTGGACTAACTGAGTGTTGATAAAACACAGAAATTGCAATGGGATTAAATACAACAGTCACCATGCGCACTTTCCTCCATGGGAGTAATGTCTCTAACAGTCTACCCGTTGATCGTTCCCTGGAAGACCAGTAGTGCTTTCCGATGCACAACTGGTGGCATTCTGTAATCTGTGGACTATCAGAGTGTTGATGAAACACAGAAAATGCATCGGGATTAAATACAACAGGCACCATGTGCACTTTCCTCCACGTGAGTGATATCTCAAACAGTCTACGCTTTGATCGTTCCCTGGAATACCGGTATTAATTACCGATGCACATCTGGTGGCATTCTGTAATCTGTGGACTATCAGAGAGTTGATGAAACACAGAAATAGAATCGGGATTGAATACAAGAGTCACCATGCGCACTTTCTTCCATGGGAGTAATGTCTCAAACAGTCTACGCTTTGATCCTTCCTGGAAGACCAGTAGTAGTCTCCGATAAACATCTGGTGGCGTTCTGTAATCTGTGGACTACCAGAGTGTTCATGAAACACAGAAATTGCAACGGGATTGAATACAACAGTCACCATGCGCACTTACCTCCATGGGAGTAATGTCTGATACAGTCTACGATTTGATCGTTTCCAGGAAGACCAGTAGTAGTTTCCAATGCACATCTGGAGGCATTCTGAAATTTGTGGACTAACTGAGTGTTGATAAAACACAGAAATTGCAATGGGATTAAATACAACAGTCACCATGCGCACTTTCCTCCATGGGAGTAATGTCTCAAACAGTCTACGCGTTGATCGTTCCCTGGAAGACCAGTATTGCTTTCCGATGCACAACTGGTGGCATTCTGTAATCTGTGGACTATCAGAGTGTTGATGAAACATAGAAAATGCATCGGGATTAAATACAACAGTCACCATGTGCACTTTCCTCCACGTGAGTGATATCTCAGACAGACTACGCTTTGATCGTTCCCTGGAATACCAGTAGTAATTACCGATGCACATCTGGTGGCATTCTGTAATCTGTGGACTATCAGAGAGTTGATGAAACACAGAAATAGCATCGGGATTGAATACAAGAGTCACCATGAGCACTGTCTTCCATGTCAGTTATATCTCAAACAGTCTACGCTTTGATCCTTCCAGGAAGACCAGTAGTAGTCTCCGATACACATCTGGTGGCGTTCTGTAATCTGTGGACTACCAGAGTGTTCATGAAACACAGAAATTGCAACGGGATTGAATACAACAGTCACCATGCGCACTTACCTCCATGGGAGTAAAGTCTCAAACAGTCTACGCTTTGATCGTTCCCTGGAATACCAGTAGTAGTTTTCGATGCACATCTGGAGGCATTCTGTAATCTGTGGACTATCAGAGAGTTGATGAACACAGAAATTGCATCGGGATTGAATACAACAGTCAACATGTGCACATTCCTCCACGGGAGTAATGTCTCAAACAGTCTACGCTTTGATCGCTCCCTGGAAGACCAGTAGTAGTTTCTGATGCATATCTGGAGGTATTCTGTAATCTGTGGTCTACCCGGGTGTTGATAAAAGACAGAAATTGCATCGGGATTAAATACAACAGTCACCATGCCCACTTTCCTCCATGGGAGTAATGTCTCAAAGAGTGTACGCTTTGTTCGTTCCTTGGAAGACCAGTAGTAATTTCCGATGCACATCTGGTGGCATTCTGTAATCTGTGGACTATCAGAGTGTTGGTGAAACACAGAAATAGCATCGGGATTGAATACAACAGTCACCATGCGCACTTACCTCCATGGGAGTAATGTCTCAAACAGTCAACGATTTGATCGTTCCCTGGAAGACCAGTAGTAGTTTCCGATGCACATCTGGTGGCAATCTGTAATCTGTGGACTATCAGAGTGTTGATGAAACACAGAAATAGCATCGGGATTGAATACAACAGTCACCATGCGCACTTTCCTCCATGGGAGTAATGTCTCAAACAGTCTACGGTTTCATCGTTTCCTGGAAGACCAGTAGTAGATTCCGATGCACATCTGGAGGCATTCTGTAATCTGTGGACTATCAGAGAGTTGATGAAAAACAGAAATTGCATCGGGAGTGAATACAACAGTCACAATCCGCACTTTCCTCAATGGGAGTAATATCTGATACAGTCTACGATTTGATCGTTTCCAGGAAGACCAGTAGTAGTTTCCAATGCACATCTGGAGGCATTCTGAAATTTGTGGACTAACTGAGTGTTGATAAAACACAGAAATTGCAATGGGATTAAATACAACAGTCACCATGCGCACTTTCCTCCATGGGAGTAATGTCTCTAACAGTCTACCCGTTGATCGTTCCCTGGAAGACCAGTAGTGCTTTCCGATGCACAACTGGTGGCATTCTGTAATCTGTGGACTATCAGAGTGTTGATGAAACACAGAAAATGCATCGGGATTAAATACAACAGGCACCATGTGCACTTTCCTCCACGTGAGTGATATCTCAAACAGTCTACAATTTGATCGTTCCCTGGAAAACCGGTAGTAATTACCGATGCACATCTGGTGGCATTCTGTAATCTGTGGATTATCAGAGAGTTGATGAAACACAGAAATAGCATCGGGATTGAATACAAGAGTCACCATGCGCACTTTCTTCCATGGGAGTAATGTCTCAAACAGTCTACGCTTTGATCCACCCTGGAAGACCAGTAGTAGTCTCCGATAAACATCTGGTGGCGTTCTGTAACCTGTGGACTACCAGAGTGTTCATGAAACACAGAAATTGCAACGGGATTGAATACAATAGTCAATACTCGCATCTTCCTCCATGGGAGTAATGTCTCAAAGAGTGTACGCTTTGATCGTTCCCTGGAAGACCAGTAGTAATTTCCGATGCACATCAGGTGGCATTCTGTAATCTGTGGACTAACTGAGTGTTGATGAAACACAGAAATTGCAATGGGATAGAATACAACAGTCACCTTGCGCACTTTCCTCCATGGGAGTAATGTCTCAAACAGTCTACGCTTTGATCGTTCCCTGGAAGACTATTAGTAGTTTCCGGTGCACATCTGGAAGCATTCTGTAATCTGTGGACCTTCAAAATGTTGATAAAACACAGAAATTGCATCGGGAGTGAATACAACAGTCACCATGCGCACTTTCCTCCATGGGGGTAATGTCTCAAACAGTCTACGCTTTAATCGTTCCCTGGAAGACCAGTAGTAGTTTCCGGTGCACATCTCTAGGCATTCTGGAATCTGTGGACTATCTGAGTGTTGATGAAACACAGAAATAGCATCGGGATTGAATACAACAGTCACCATGCGCACTTTCCTCCATGGGAGTAATGTCTCAAACAGTCTACGCTTTGATCGTTCCCAGGAAGACCAGTAGTAGTTTCCGATGCACATCTGGACTCATTCTGTAATCTGTGGACTAACTGAGTGTTGATGAAACACAGAAATTGCAATGGGATTGAATACAAAAGTCACCATGCGCACATTCCTCCATGGGAGTAATGTCTCAAACAGTCTACGCTTTGATCGTCCCCTGGAAGACCAGTAGTAGTTTCCGATGCACATCTGGTGGCATTCTGTCATCTGTGGACTATCGTAGTGTTGATGAAACACTGAAATTGAATCGGGATTGAATACAACAGTCACCATCCGCACTTTCCTCCATGGGAGTAATGTCTGAAACAGTCTACGCTTTGATCGTTCCCTGGAAGACCATTAGTAGTTTCCGGTGCACATTTGGAAGCATTCTGTAATCTGTGGACCTTCAAAATGTTGATGAAACACAGAAATTGCATCGGGAGTGAATACAACAGTCACCATCCGCACTTTCCTCCATGGCAGTAACGTCTGAAACAGTCTACGCTTTGATCGTTCCCAGGAAGACCAGTAGTAGTTTCCGATGCACATCTGGAGGCAATCTGCAATATGTGGACTATCAGAGTGTTGATGAAAATCAGAATTTGCATCGGGATTGAATACAACAGTCACCATGCGCACTTTCCTCCATGGGAGTAATGTCTCAAACAGTATACGTTTTGATTGTTCCCTGGAAGACCAGTGGAAGATTTCGATGCACATCTGGAGGCATTCTGTAATCTGTGGACTATCAGAGTGTTGATGAAACTCTGAAATTGAATCGGGATTGAATAGAACAGTCACCATGCGCACTTCCCACCATGGGAGTAATGTCTCAAACAGTCTACGATTTGATCGTTCCACGGAACACCAGTAGTACTTTCCGATGCACATCTGGTGGCATTCTTTAATCTGTGGACTATCAGAGTGTTGATGAAACACAGAAATTGCATCAAGATTGAATACAACGGTTAATATTCGCACTTTCGTCCATGGGAGTAATGTCTCAAACAGTCTACGCTTTGATCGTTCCTTGGAAATCCAGTAGTAATTTCCGATGCACATCTGGAGGCATTCTGTAATCTGTGGACTATCAGAGTGTTGATGAAACACAGGAATTGCATCGGGATTGAATACAACAGTCACCATGCGCATTTTCCACCGTGGGAGTAATTCTCAAACATCCTACGCTTTGATCGTTCCCTGGAAGACCTGTAGTAGTTTTCGATTCACATCTGGTGGCATTAAGTAATCTGTGGACTATCAGAGTGTTGGTGAAACACAGAAATTGCATCGGGATTGAATACAACTCTCACCATGCACACATTCCTCCATGGGAGTAATGTCTCAAACAGTCTGCGCTTTGATCGTTCCCTGGAAGACCAGTAGTAGTTTCCGATGCACATCTGGTGGCATTCTGGAATCTGTGGACTATCAGAGTGTTGGTGAAACACAGAAATTGCATCGGGATTGAATACAACTCTCACCATGCACACATTCCTCCATGGGAGTAATGTCTCAAACAGTCTGCGCTTTGATCGTTCCCTGGAAGACCAGTAGTAGTTTCCGATGCACATCTGGTGGCATTCTGGAATCTGTGGACTAACTGAGTGTTAATGAAACACAGAAATTGCATCGGGATTGAATACAACAGTCACCATGCGCACTTTCCTCCATGGGAGTAATGTCTCAAACAGTCTACGATTTGATCGTTCCCTGGAACACCAGTAGTAGTTTCCGATGCACATCTGGTGGCATTCTTTAATCTGTGGACTATCAGAGTGTTGATGAAACACAGAAATTGCATCCGGATTGAATTCAACAGTCACCATGCGCACTTTCCTCCATGGGAGTAATGTCTCAAACAGTCTACGCTTTGATCGCTCCCTGAAAGACCAGTAGTGGTTTCCGATGCACAACTGGTTTCATTCTGTAATCTGTGGATCATCAGAGTGTTGATGAAACACAGAGAGAGCATCGGGATTGAATACAACAGTCACCATGCGCACTTTCCTCGACGGGAGTGATATCTCAAACAGTCTACGCTTTGATCGTTCCCTGGAATACCAGTAGTAGTTTCCGATGCACATCTGGTGGCATTCCGTAATCAGTGGACTATCAGAGTGTTGATGAAACACAGAAATAGCATCGGGATTGAATACAACAGTCACCATGCGCACTTTCCTTCATGGGAGTAATGTCTCAAACAGTCTACGCTTTGATCGTTCCCTGGAAGACCAGTAGTAGTTTCCGATGCACATCTGGTGGCATTCTGTAATCTGTGGACTAACAGAGTGTTGATGAAAGACAGAGATTGCATCGGGATGGAATACAACGGTCAATATTCGCACTTTCCTCCATGGGTGTAATGTCTCAAACAGTCTACGCTTTGATCGTTCCCTGGAAGACCAGTAGTAACTTCCGATGCACATCTAAAGGCATTCTGTAATCTGTGGACTATCAGAGTGTTGATGAAACACAGGAATTGCATCAGGATTGAATACAACAGTCACCATGCGAACTTTCCCCCATGGGAGTAATTCTCAAACATTCTACGTTTTGATCGTTCCCTGGAAGACCAGTAGTAGTTTCCGATTCACATCTGGTGGCATTCAGTAATCTGTGGACTATCAGAGTGTTCGAGAAACACAGAAATGGCATCGGGATTGAATACAACAGTCACCATGCGCACATTCCTCCATGGGAGTAATGTCTCAAACAGTCTACGCTTTGATCGTTCCCTGGAAGACCAGTAGAAGTTTCCGATGCACATCTGGTGGCATTCTGTAATCTATGGACTATCAGAGTGTTGATGAAACACAGAAAGTTCATCGGGATTGAATACAACAGTCACCATGCGCACTTTCCTCCATGGGAGTAATGTCTCAAACAGTCTACGTTTTGATTGTTCCTTGGAAGACCAGTAGTAGTTTCCGATGCACATCTGGTGGCATTCTGGAATCTGTGGACTAACTGAGTGTTAATGAAACACTGAAATTGCATCGGGATTGAATACAACAGTCACCATGCGCACTTTCCTCCATGGGAGTAATGTCTCAAACAGTCTACGCTTTGATCGCTAACTGAAAGACCAGTAGTGGTTTCCGATGCACAACTGGTTTCATTCTGTAATCTGTGGATAATCAGAGTGTTGATGAAACACAGAGAATGCATCGGGATTGAATACAACAGTCACCATGCGCACTTTCCTCGACGGGAGTGATATCTCAAACAGTCTACGCTTTGATCGTTGCCTGGAATACCAGTAGTAGTTTCCGATGCACATCTGGTGGCATTCCGTAATCAGTGGACTATCAGAGTGTTGATGAAACACAGAAATAGCATCGGGATTGAATACAACAGTCACCATGCGCACTTTCCTCCATGGGAGTAATGTCTCAAACAGTCTACGCTTTGATCGTTCCCTGGAAGACCAGTAGTAGTTTCCGATGCACATCTGGTGGCATTCTGTAATCTGTGGACTAACAGAGTGTTGATGAAAGACAGAAATTGCATCGGGATGGAATACAACGGTCAATATTCGCACTTTCCTCCATGGGAGTAATGTCTCAAACAGTCTACGCTTTGATCGTTCCCTGGAAGACCAGTAGTAATTTCCGATGCACATCTGGAGGCATTCTGTAATCTGTGGACTATCAGAGTGTTGATGGAACACAGAAAGTTCATCGGGATTGAATACAACAGTCACCATGCGCACTTTCCACCATGGGAGTAATGTCTCAAACAGTCTACGTTTTGATTGTTCCTTGGAAGACCAGTAGTAGTTTTCAATGCACAAATGGAGGCATTCTGTACTCTGCGGACTATCAGAGTGTTCATGAAACACAGGAATTGCATCAGGATTGAATACAACAGTCACCATGCGAACTTTCCCCCATGGGAGTAATTCTCAAACATTCTACGCTTTGATCGTTCCCTGGAAGACCAGTAGTAGTTTCCGATTCACATCTGGTGGCATTCAGTAATCTGTGGACTATCAGAGTGTTCGAGAAACACAGAAATGGCATCGGGATTGAATACAACAGTCACCATGCGCACATACCTCCATGGGAGTAATGTCTCAAACAGTCTACGCTTTGATCGTTCCCTGGAAGACCAGTAGTAGTTTTCGATGCACATCTGGTGGCATTCTGTAATCTGTGGACTATCAGAGTGTTGATGAAACACAGAAATTGCAACGGGATTGGATACAACAGTCACCATGTGAACTTCCCTCCATGGGAGTAATGTCTCAAACAGTCTACGATTTGATCGTTCCCTGGAACACCAGTAGTAGTTTCCGATGCACATGTGGTGGCATTCTGTAATCTGTGGACCATCAGAGAGTTGATGAAACACAGAAATAGCATCGGGATTGAATACAACAGTCACAATGCGCACATTCCTCCATGTGAGTAATGTCTGAAACAGTCTACGCTTTGATCGTTCCCTGAAAGACCAGTAGTGGTTTCCGATGCACAACTGGTGGCATTCTGTAATCTGTGGACTATCAGGGTGTTGATTAAACACAGAGAGTGCATCGGGATTGAATACAACAGTCACCATGCGCTCTTTCCTCCATGGGAGTAATGTCTGAAACAGTCTACGCTTTGATCGTTCCCTGGAAGACCAGCAGTAGTTTCCGATGCACATCTGGTGGCATTCTGTAATCTGTGGACTAACAGAGTGGTGATGAAACACAGAAATTGCATCGGGATTGAATACAACAGTCAATATTCGCACATTCCTCCATGGGAGTAATGTCTCAAACAGTCTACGCTATGATCGTTCCCTGGAAGACCAGTAGTAGTTTCCGATGCACATCTGGAGGCATTCTGTAATCTGCGGACTATCAGAGTGTTGATGAAACACAGAAATTGCATCGGGATTGAATACAACAGTCACCATGCGCACTTTCCCTTCATGGGTGTAATTCTCAAACATTCTACGATTTGATCGTTCCCTGTAAGACCAGTAGTAGTTTCCGATAAACATCTGGTGGCATTCAGTAATCTGTGGACTATCAGAGTGTTGGTGAAACACAGAAATAGCATCGGGATTGAATACAACACTCACCATGCGCTCTTTCCTCCATGGGAGTAATGTCTGAAACAGTCTACGCTTTGATCGTTCCCTGGAAGACCATTAGTAGTTTCCGGTGCACATCTGGAAGCATTCTGTAATCTGTGGACCTTCAAAATGTTGATAAAACACAGAAATTGCATCGGGAGTGAATACAACAGTCACCATGCGCACTTTCCTCCATGGGAGTGATATCTCAAACAGTCTACGATTTGATCGTTCCCTGGAATACCAGTAGTAGTTTCCGATGCACATCTGGTGGCATTCTGTAATCAGTGGACTATCAGAGTGTTGATGAAACACAGAAATAGCATCGGGATTGAATACAACAGTCAGCATGCGCACTTACCTCCTTGGGAGTAATGTTTCAAACAGTCTACGCTTTGATCGTTCCCTGGACGACCAGTAGTAATTTCCGATGCACATCTGGAGGCAATCTGTAATCTGTGGACTATCAGAGTGTTGATGAAACACAGAAATTGCATCGGGATTGAATACAACAGTCACCATGCGCACTTTCCTCCATGGGAGTAATTCTCAAACATTCGACGCTTTGATCGTTCCCTGGAAGACCAGTAGTAGTTTCCGATGCACATCTGGTGTCATTCAGTAATCTGTGGACTATCAGAGTGTTGGTGAAACACAGAAATAGCATCGGGATTGATTACAACAGTCACCATGCGCACTTTCCTCCATGGGAGTAATGTCTCAAACAGTCTACGCTTTGATCGTTCCCTGAATGACCAGTAGTGGTCTAAGATGCACAACTGGTGGCATTCTGTAATCTGTGGACTATCAGAGTGTTGATGAAACACAGAGAATGCATCGGGATTAAATACAACAGTCACCATGCGCACTTTCATCCGCGGGAGTGATATCTCACACAGTCTACGCTTGGATCGTTCCCTGGAATACCAGTAGTAGTTTCCGATGCACATCTCGTTTCATTCTGTAATCTGTGGACTATCAGTGTGTTGATGAAACACAGAAATAGCATCGGGATTGAATACAACAGTCACCATGCGCACTTTCCTCCATGGGAGTAATGTCTCAAACAGGCTACGATTTGATTGTTCCCTGGAAGACCAGTAGTAGTTTCCGATGCACATCTGGAGGCATTCTGTAATCTCTGGACTATCAGAGTGTTGATGAAACATAGAAATTGCATCGGGATTGTATACAACAGTCACCATGCGCACTTTCCTCCATGTTAGTAATTCTCAAACATTCTACGCTTTGATCGTTCCCTGGAAGACCAGTAGTAGTTTCCGATGCACATCTGGGGGCATTCAGTAATCTGTGGACTATCAGAGTGTTGGTGAAATACAGATATAGCATCGGGATTGAATACAACAAACACCATGCGCACTTTCCTCCATGGGAGTAATGTCTCAAACAGTCTACGCTTTGATCGTTCCCTGGAAGACCATTAGCAGTTTCCGGTGCACATCTGGAAGCATTCTGTAATCTGTGGACCTTTAAAATGTTGATAAAACACAGAAATTGCGTCGGGAGTGAATACAACAGTCACCATCCGCACTTTCCTCCATGGGAGTAACGTCTGAAACAGTCTACGCTTTGATCGTTCCCAGGAAGACCAGTAGTAGTTTCCGATGCACATCTGGAGGCAATCTGTAATATGTGGACTATCAGAGTGTTGATGAAAATCAGAAATTGCATCGGGATTGAATACAGCAGTCACCATGCGCACTTTCCTCAATGGGAGTAATGTCTCAAACAGTATACGTTTTGATTGTTCCCTGGAAGACCAGTAGTAGTTTTCGATGCATTTCTGGAGGCATTCTGTAATCTGTGGACTATCAGAGTGTTGATGAAACACAGAAATTGCATCGGGATTGAATTCAACAGTCACCATGCGCACTTTCCTCCATGGGAGTAATTCTCAAACATTCTACGCTTTGATCTTTCCCTGGAAGACCAGTAGTAGTTTCTGATGCACATCTGGTGGCATTCAGTAATCTGTGGACTATCAGAGTGTTGGTGAAACACGGAAATAGCATCGGGATGGAATACAACAGTCACCATGCGCACTTTCCTCCATGGGAGTAATGTCTCAAACAGTCTACGCTTTGATCGTTCCCTGGAATACCAGTAGTAGTTTCCGATGCACATCTGGTGGCATTCTGTAATCTGTTGACTATCAGAGTGTTGATGAAACACAGAAATTGCATCGGGATTGAATACAACAGTCACCATGCGCACATTCCTCCATGGGAGTAATGTCTCAAATAGTCTACGCTTTGATCGTTCCCTGGAAGACCAGTAGAAGTTTCCGATGCACATCTGGTAGCATTCTGTAATCTATGGACTATCAGAGTGTTGATGAAACACAGAAATTGCATCGGGATTGAATACAACAGTCACCATGCGCACTTTCCTCCATGGGAGTATTGTCTCAAACAGTCTACATTTTGATTGTTCCCTGGAAGACCAGTAGTAGTTTTCGATGCACAAATGGAGGCATTCTGTAATCTGTGGACTAACAGAGTGGTGATGAAACACAGAAATTGCATCGGGATTGAATACAACAGTCAATATTCGCACATTCCTCCATGGGAGTAATGTCTCAAACAGTCTACGCTATGATCGTTCCCTGGAAGACCAGTAGTAGTTTCCGATGCACATCTGGAGGCATTCTGTAATCTGCGGACTATCAGAGTGTTGATGAAACACAGAAATTGCATCGGGATTGAATACAACAGTCACCATGCGCACTTTCCCTTCATGGGTGTAATTCTCAAACATTCTACGATTTGATCGTTCCCTGTAAGACCAGTAGTAGTTTCCGATAAACATCTGGTGGCATTCAGTAATCTGTGGACTATCAGAGTGTTGGTGAAACACAGAAATAGCATCGGGATTGAATACAACACTCACCATGCGCTCTTTCCTCCATGGGAGTAATGTCTGAAACAGTCTACGCTTTGATCGTTCCCTGGAAGACCATTAGTAGTTTCCGGTGCACATCTGGAAGCATTCTGTAATCTGTGGACCTTCAAAATGTTGATAAAACACAGAAATTGCATCGGGAGTGAATACAACAGTCACCATGCGCACTTTCCTCCATGGGAGTGATATCTCAAACAGTCTACGATTTGATCGTTCCCTGGAATACCAGTAGTAGTTTCCGATGCACATCTGGTGGCATTCTGTAATCAGTGGACTATCAGAGTGTTGATGAAACACAGAAATAGCATCGGGATTGAATACAACAGTCAGCATGCGCACTTACCTCCTTGGGAGTAATGTTTCAAACAGTCTACGCTTTGATCGTTCCCTGGACGACCAGTAGTAATTTCCGATGCACATCTGGAGGCAATCTGTAATCTGTGGACTATCAGAGTGTTGATGAAACACAGAAATTGCATCGGGATTGAATACAACAGTCACCATGCGCACTTTCCTCCATGGGAGTAATTCTCAAACATTCGACGCTTTGATCGTTCCCTGGAAGACCAGTAGTAGTTTCCGATGCACATCTGGTGTCATTCAGTAATCTGTGGACTATCAGAGTGTTGGTGAAACACAGAAATAGCATCGGGATTGATTACAACAGTCACCATGCGCACTTTCCTCCATGGGAGTAATGTCTCAAACAGTCTACGCTTTGATCGTTCCCTGAATGACCAGTAGTGGTCTAAGATGCACAACTGGTGGCATTCTGTAATCTGTGGACTATCAGAGTGTTGATGAAACACAGAGAATGCATCGGGATTAAATACAACAGTCACCATGCGCACTTTCATCCGCGGGAGTGATATCTCACACAGTCTACGCTTGGATCGTTCCCTGGAATACCAGTAGTAGTTTCCGATGCACATCTCGTTTCATTCTGTAATCTGTGGACTATCAGTGTGTTGATGAAACACAGAAATAGCATCGGGATTGAATACAACAGTCACCATGCGCACTTTCCTCCATGGGAGTAATGTCTCAAACAGGCTACGATTTGATTGTTCCCTGGAAGACCAGTAGTAGTTTCCGATGCACATCTGGAGGCATTCTGTAATCTCTGGACTATCAGAGTGTTGATGAAACATAGAAATTGCATCGGGATTGTATACAACAGTCACCATGCGCACTTTCCTCCATGTTAGTAATTCTCAAACATTCTACGCTTTGATCGTTCCCTGGAAGACCAGTAGTAGTTTCCGATGCACATCTGGGGGCATTCAGTAATCTGTGGACTATCAGAGTGTTGGTGAAATACAGATATAGCATCGGGATTGAATACAACAAACACCATGCGCACTTTCCTCCATGGGAGTAATGTCTCAAACAGTCTACGCTTTGATCGTTCCCTGGAAGACCATTAGCAGTTTCCGGTGCACATCTGGAAGCATTCTGTAATCTGTGGACCTTTAAAATGTTGATAAAACACAGAAATTGCGTCGGGAGTGAATACAACAGTCACCATCCGCACTTTCCTCCATGGGAGTAACGTCTGAAACAGTCTACGCTTTGATCGTTCCCAGGAAGACCAGTAGTAGTTTCCGATGCACATCTGGAGGCAATCTGTAATATGTGGACTATCAGAGTGTTGATGAAAATCAGAAATTGCATCGGGATTGAATACAGCAGTCACCATGCGCACTTTCCTCAATGGGAGTAATGTCTCAAACAGTATACGTTTTGATTGTTCCCTGGAAGACCAGTAGTAGTTTTCGATGCATTTCTGGAGGCATTCTGTAATCTGTGGACTATCAGAGTGCTGATGAAACACAGAAATTGCATCGGGATTGAATTCAACAGTCACCATGCGCACTTTCCTCCATGGGAGTAATTCTCAAACATTCTACGCTTTGATCTTTCCCTGGAAGACCAGTAGTAGTTTCTGATGCACATCTGGTGGCATTCAGTAATCTGTGGACTATCAGAGTGTTGGTGAAACACGGAAATAGCATCGGGATGGAATACAACAGTCACCATGCGCACTTTCCTCCATGGGAGTAATGTCTCAAACAGTCTACGCTTTGATCGTTCCCTGGAATACCAGTAGTAGTTTCCGATGCACATCTGGTGGCATTCTGTAATCTGTTGACTATCAGAGTGTTGATGAAACACAGAAATTGCATCGGGATTGAATACAACAGTCACCATGCGCACATTCCTCCATGGGAGTAATGTCTCAAATAGTCTACGCTTTGATCGTTCCCTGGAAGACCAGTAGAAGTTTCCGATGCACATCTGGTAGCATTCTGTAATCTATGGACTATCAGAGTGTTGATGAAACACAGAAATTGCATCGGGATTGAATACAACAGTCACCATGCGCACTTTCCTCCATGGGAGTATTGTCTCAAACAGTCTACATTTTGATTGTTCCCTGGAAGACCAGTAGTAGTTTTCGATGCACAAATGGAGGCATTCTGTAATCTGTGGACTAACAGAGTGGTGATGAAACACAGAAATTGCATCGGGATTGAATACAACAGTCAATATTCGCACATTCCTCCATGGGAGTAATGTCTCAAACAGTCTACGCTATGATCGTTCCCTGGAAGACCAGTAGTAGTTTCCGATGCACATCTGGAGGCATTCTGTAATCTGCGGACTATCAGAGTGTTGATGAAACACAGAAATAGCATCGGGATTGAATACAACAGTCACCATGCGCACTTACCTCCTTGGGAGTAATGTCTCAAACAGTCTACGCTTTGATCGTTCCCTGGACGACCAGTAGTAATTTCCGATGCACATCTGGAGGCATTCTGTAATCTGTGGACTATCAGAGTGTTGATGAAACACAGAAATTGCATCGGGATTGAATACAACAGTCACCATGCGCACTTTCCTCCATGGGAGTAATTCTCAAACATTCGACGCTTTGATCGTTCCCTGGAAGACCAGTAGTAGTTTCCGATGCACATCTGGTGTCATTCAGTAATCTGTGGACTATCAGAGTGTTGGTGAAACACAGAAATAGCATCGGGATTGATTACAACAGTCACCATGCGCACTTTCCTCCATGGGAGTAATGTCTCAAACAGTCTACGCTTTGATCGTTCCCTGAATGACCAGTAGTGGTTTAAGATGCACAACTGGTGGCATTCTGTAATCTGTGGACTATCAGAGTGTTGATGAAACACAGAGAATGCATCGGGATTAAATACAACAGTCACCATGCGCACTTTCATCCGCGGGAGTGATATCTCAAACAGTCTACGCTTGGATCGTTCCCTGGAATACCAGTAGTAGTTTCCGATGCACATCTCGTTTCATTCTGTAATCTGTGGACTATCAGTGTGTTGATGAAACACAGAAATAGCATCGGGATTGAATACAACAGTCACCATGCGCACTTTCCTCCATGGGAGTAATGTCTCAAACAGGCTACGATTTGATTGTTCCCTGGAAGACCAGTAGTAGTTTCCGATGCACATCTGGAGGCATTCTGTAATCCGAGGACTATCAGAGTGTTGATGAAACATAGAAATTGCATCGGGATTGTATACAACAGTCACCATGCGCACTTTCCTCCATGTTAGTAATTCTCAAACATTCTACGCTTTGATCGTTCCCTGGAAGACCAGTAGTAGTTTCCGATGCACATCTGGGGGCATTCAGTAATCTGTGGACTATCAGAGTGTTGGTGAAATACAGATATAGCATCGGGATTGAATACAACAAACACCATGCGCACTTTCCTCCATGGGAGTAATGTCTCAAACAGTCTACGCTTTGATCGTTCCCTGGAAGACCATTAGCAGTTTCCGGTGCACATCTGGAAGCATTCTGTAATCAGTGGACCTTTAAAATGTTGATAAAACACAGAAATTGCGTCGGGAGTGAATACAACAGTCACCATCCGCACTTTCCTCCATGGGAGTAACGTCTGAAACAGTCTACGCTTTGATCGTTCCCAGGAAGACCAGTAGTAGTTTCCGATGCACATCTGGAGGCAATCTGTAATATGTGGACTATCAGAGTGTTGATGAAAATCAGAAATTGCATCGGGATTGAATACAGCAGTCACCATGCGCACTTTCCTCAATGGGAGTAATGTCTCAAACAGTATACGTTTTGATTGTTCCCTGGAAGACCAGTAGTAGTTTTCGATGCATTTCTGGAGGCATTCTGTAATCTGTGGACTATCAGAGTGTTGATGAAACACAGAAATTGCATCGGAATTGAATTCAACAGTCACCATGCGCACTTTCCTCCATGGGAGTAATTCTCAAACATTCTACGCTTTGATCTTTCCCTGGAAGACCAGTAGTAGTTTCTGATGCACATCTGGTGGCATTCAGTAATCTGTGGACTATCAGAGTGTTGGTGAAACACGGAAATAGCATCGGGATGGAATACAACAGTCACCATGCGCACTTTCCTCCATGGGAGTAATGTCTCAAACAGTCTACGCTTTGATCGTTCCCTGGAATACCAGTAGTAGTTTCCGATGCACATCTGGTGGCATTCTGTAATCTGTTGACTATCAGAGTGTTGATGAAACACAGAAATTGCATCGGGATTGAATACAACAGTCACCATGCGCACATTCCTCCATGGGAGTAATGTCTCAAATAGTCTACGCTTTGATCGTTCCCTGGAAGACCAGTAGAAGTTTCCGATGCACATCTGGTAGCATTCTGTAATCTATGGACTATCAGAGTGTTGATGAAACACAGAAATTGCATCGGGATTGAATACAACAGTCACCATGCGCACTTTCCTCCATGGGAGTAAGGTCTCAAACAGTCTACATTTTGATTGTTCCCTGGAAGACCAGTAGTAGTTTTCGATGCACAAATGGAGGCATTCTGTAATCTGTGGACTATCAGAGTGTTGATGAAACACAGAAATTCCATCGGGATTGAATACAACAGTCACCATGCGCACTTTCCTCCATGGGAGTAATTCTCAAACAGTCTACGCTTTGATCGTTCCCTGGAAGACCAGTAGTAGTTTCCGATGACCATCTGGTGGCATTCTGTAATCTGTGGACTATCAGAGTGTTGATGAAACACAGAAATTGCATCGGGATTGAATACAACAGTCACCATACGCACATTCCTCCATGGGAGTAATGTCTTAAACAGTCTACGCTTTGATCGTTCCCTGGAAGACCAGTAGAAGTTTCCGATGCACATCTGGTGGCATTCTGTAATCTATGGACTATCAGAGTGTTGACGAAACACAGAAATTGCGTCGGGATTGAATAATACTGTCACCATCCGCACTTTCCTCCATGGGAGTAACGTCTGAAACATTCTACGCTTTGACCGTTTCCTGGAAGACCAGTAGTAGTTTCCGATGCACATCTGGTGGCATTCTGTAATCTTTGGACTATCAGAGTGTTGATGAAACACAGAAATTGCATCGTGATTGAATACAACGGTCACCATGCGCAATTCCCTCCATGGTGAGTAATGTCTCAAACAGTCTACGATTTGATCGTTCCCTGGAACACCAGTTTCCGCTGCACATCTGGTGGCATTCTGCAATCTGTGGACTATCAGAGTGTTGATGAAACACAGTGAATGCATCGGGATTGAATACAACAGTCAACATGCGCTCTTTCCTCCACGGGAGTGATATCTCAAACAGTCAACGCTTTGATCGTTCCCTGGAATTCCAGTTGTAGTTTCCGATGCACATCTGGTGGCATTCTGTAATCTGTGGACTATCAGAGTGTTCATGAAACACAAAAATAGCATCGGGATTGAATACAACAGTCACCATGCGCACTTTCCTCCATGGGAGTAATGTCTCGAACAGTCTACGGTTTCATCGTTTCCTGGAAACCAGTAGTAGATTCCGATGCACATCTGGAGGCATTCTGTTTTCTTTGGACCTTCAAAGTGTTGATGAAACACAGAAATTGCATCGGGATTCAATACAACAGTCACCATGCGCAATTTCCTCCATGGGAGTAATGTCTGATACACTCTACGCTTTGATCGTTCCTTGCAAGACCAGTAGTAGTTTCCGATGCACATCAGGTGGCATTCTGTAATCTGTGGACCTTCAAAGTTTTGATGAAGCACAGGAATTGCAGCGGGATTGAATACAACAGTCACCATGCGCACTTTCGTCCATGGGAGTTATGTAACAAACAGTCTAGTGTTTGATCGTTCCCTGGAAGACCAGTAGTAGTTTCCGATGCACATCTGGAGGCATTCTGTAATCTGTGGACTATCAGAGTGTTGATGAAAAACAGAAATTGCATCGGGAGTGAATACAACAGTCACCATGCGCACTTTCCTCCATGGGAGTAATGTCTCAAACAGTCTACGTTTTGATCGTTCCCTGGAAGACCAGTAGTAGTTTCCGATGCACATCAGGAGGCATTCTGTAATCTGTGGACTATCAGAGTGTTGGTGAAACACAAAAATAGCATCGGGAATCAATACAACAGTCACCATGCCCACTTTCCTCCATGGGAGTAATGTCTCAAACAGTCCACGATTTAATCGTTCGATGGAAGACCAGTAGTAGTTTCCGATGCACATCTGGAGGCATTCTATAACCTGTGGACTATCTGAGTGTTGATGAAACACAGAAATTGCATCGGGATTTAATACAACAGTCACCATGCGCACTTTTCTCCATGGGAGTAATGTCTCCAACAGTCTACGCTTTGATCGTTCCCTGGAAGACCAGTAGAAGTTTCCGAAGCACATCTTGTGGCATTCTGTAATCTATGGACTATCAGACTGTTGATGAAACACAGAACGAGCATCAGGATTGAATACAACATTCACCATTCGCACTTTCCTCCATGGGAGTACTGTCTCAAATAGTCTACGCTTTGATCGTTCCCTGGAAGACCAGTAGTAGTTTCCGATGCACATCTGGTGGCATTCTGTAATCTGTGGACTAACAGAGTGTTGATGAGACACATAAATTGCATCGGGATTGAATACAACAGTCAATATTCGCACTTTCCACCATTGGAGTAATGTCTCAAACAGTCTACACTTTGATCGTTACCTGGAAGACCAGTAGTAATTTCCGATGCACATCTCGAGGCATTCGGTAATCTGTGGACTATCTGAGTGTTAATGAAACACAGAAATTGCATCGGGATTGAATACAACAGTCACCATGCGCACTTACCTCCATGGGAGTAATGTCTCAAACAGTCTACGCTTTGATCGTTCCCTAGAAGACCAGTAGTAGTTTCCGATGCAAATCTGGTGGCATTCTGTAATCTGTGGACTATCAGAGTGTTGATGAAACACAGAAATAGCATCGCGATTGAATACAACAGTCACTATGCGCACTTTCCTCCACTGTAGTAATGTCTCAATCAGTCCACGATTTCATCGGTCGATGGAAGACCAGTAGTAGTTTCCGATGCACATCTGGAGGCAATCTGTAATCTGCGGACTATCAGAGTGTTGATGAAACACAGTAATTGTGTCGGGATTGAATACAACACTCACCATGCGCACTTTCCTCCTTGGGAGTAATGTCTCAAACTTTCTACGCTTTGATCGTTCCCTGTTAGACCAGTACTAGTTCCCGATGCACATCTGGAGGCATTCTGTAATCTGTGGACTATCAGACTGTTGATGAAACACAGAAATTGAATCGGGATTGAATACAACAGTCACCATCCGCACTTTCCTCCATTGGAGTAACGTCTGAAACATTCTACGCTTTGATTGTTTCCTGGAAGACCAGTAGTAGCTTCCGATGCACATCTGGTGGCATTCTGTAATCTGTGGACTGTCAGAGTGTTGATGAAACACAGAAATGGCATCGGGTTTGAATACAACAGTCACCATGCACACTTTCCTCCATGGGAGTAATGTCTCAAACAGTCTACGTGTTGATCGTTCCCTGAAAGACCAGTAGAAGTTTCCGTTGCACATCTGGTGGCATTCTGTAATCTATGGACTATCAGAGTCTTGATGGAACACAGAAATTGCATCGGGATTGATAACAACAGTCACCATGCGCACTTTCCTCCACGGGAGTAATGTCTCAAACAGTCCACGATTTTATCGTTCGATGGAAGACCAGTTGTAGTTTCCGATGCACATCTGGAGGCATTCTGTAATCTGTGGACCTTCAAAGTGTTGATGAAACACAGAAATTGCATCGGGAGTGAATACAACAGTCACAATCCGCACTTTCCTCCATGGGAGTAATGTCTGATACACTCTACGCTTTGATCGTTCCCAGGAAGACCAGTAGTAGTTTCCCATGCACATATGGAGGCATTCTGAAATCTGTGGACTATCTGAATGTTGATGAAACACAGAAATTGCATCGGGATTGAATACAACAGTCACCATGCGCACTTTCCTCCATGGGAGTAATGTCTCAAACAGTCTACGCTCTGATCGTTCCCTGGATGACCAGTAGGAGTTTCCGATGCACAACTGGTTTCATTCTGTAATCTGTGGATCATCAGAGTGTTGATGAAACACAGAGAAAGCATCGGGATTGAATATAACAGTCACCATGCGTACTTTCCTCGACGGGAGTGATATCTCAAACAGTCTACGCTTTGATCGTTCCCTGGAATACCAGTAGTAGTTTCCGATGTACATCTGGTGGCATTCCAAATCAGTGGACTATCAGAGTGTTGATGAAACACAGAAATAGCATCGGGATTGAATACAACAGTCACCATGCGCACTTTCCTTCATGGGAGTAATGTCTCAAACAGTCTACGCTTTGATCGTTCCCTGGAAGACCAGTAGCAGTTTCCGATGCACATCTGGTGGCATTCTGTAATCTGTGGACTAACAGAGTGTTGATGAAAGACAGAGATTGCATCGGGATGGAATACAACGGTCAATATTCGCACTTTCCTCCATGGGAGTAATGTCTCAAACAGTCTACGCTTTGATCGTTCCCTGGAAGACCAGTAGTAATGTCCGATGCACATCTGGAGGCATTCTGTAATCTGTGGACTATCAGAGTGTTGATGAAACACAGGAATTGCATCAGGATTGAATACAACAGTCACCATGCGAGCTTTCCCCCATGGGAGTAATTCTCAAACATTCTACGCTTTGATCGTTCCCTGGAAGACCAGTAGTAGCTTCCGATTCACATCTGGTGGCATTCAGTAATCTATGGACTATCAGAGTGTTCGAGAAACACAGAAATGGCATCGGGATTGAATACAACAGTCACCATGCGCACATTCCTCCATGGGAGTAATGTCTCAAACAGTCTACGCTTTGATCGTTCCCTGGAAGACCAGTAGAAGTTTCCGATGCACATCTGGTGGCATTCTGTAATCTATGGACTATCAGAGTGTTGATGAAACACAGAAAGTTCATCGGGATTGAATACAACAGTCACCATGCGCACTTTCCTCCATGGGAGTAATGTCTCAAACAGTCTACGCTTTGATTGTTCCTTGGAAGACCAGTAGTAGTTTCCGATGCACATCTGGTGGCATTCTGGAATCTGTGGACTAACTGAGTGTTAATGAAACACTGAAATTGCATCGGGATGGAATACAACGGTCAATATTCGCACTTTCCTCCATGGGAGTAATGTCTCAAACAGTCTACGCTTTGATCGTTCTCTGGAAGACCAGTAGTAATTTCCGATGCACATCTGGAGGCATTCTGTAATCTGTGGACTATCAGAGTGTTGATGAAACACAGAAAGTTCATCGGGATTGAATACAACAGTCACCATGCGCACTTTCCACCATGGGAGTAATGTCTCAAACAGTCTACGTTTTGATTGTTGCTTGGAAGACCAGTAGTAGTTTTCAATGCACAAATGGAGGCATTCTGTAACCTGCGGACTATCAGAGTGTTGATGAAACACAGGAATTGCATCAGGATTGAATACAACAGTCACCATGCGAACTTTCCCCCATGGGAGTAATTCTCAAACATTCTACGCTTTGATCGTTCCCTGGAAGACCAGTAGTAGTTTCCGATTCACATCTGGTGGCATTCAGTAATCTGTGGACTATCAGAGTGTTCGAGAAACACAGAAATAGCATCGGGATTGAATACAACAGTCACAATGCGCACATTCCTCCTTGGGAGTAATTCTCAAACAGTCTACGCTTTGATCGTTCCCTGGAAGACCAGTAGTAGTTTCCGATGCACATCTGGTGGAATTCTGTAATCTGTGGACTGTCAGAGTGTTGATGAAACACAGAAGTAGCATCGGGATTGAATACAACAGTCATCATGAGCACTTTCCTCCTTGGGGGTAATGTCTCAAACAGTCTACGCTTTGATCGTTCACTGGAAGACCAGTAGTAGTTTTCGATGCACATCTGGTGGCATTCTGTAATCTGTGGACTATCAGAGTGTTGATGAAACACAGAAATTGCAACGGGATTGGATACAACAGTCACGATGCGAACTTCCCTCCATGGGAGTAATGTCTCAAACAGTCTACGATTTGATCGTTCCCTGGAACACCAGTAGTAGTTTCCGATGCACATGTGGTGGCATTCTGTAATCTGTGGACTATCAGAGAGTTGATGAAACACAGAAATAGCATCGGGATTGAATACAACAGTCACAATGCGCACATTCCTCCATTTGAGTAATGTCTGAAACAGTCTACGCTTTGATCGTTCCCTGAAAGACCAGTAGTGGTTTCCGGTGCACAACTGGTGGCATTCTGTAATCTGTGGACTATCAGGGTGTTGATTAAACACAGAGAGTGCATCGGGATTGAATACAACAGTCACCATGCGCACTTTCCTCCACGTGAGTGACATCTCAAACAGTCTACGCTTTGATCGTTCCCTGGAATACCAGTAGTAGATTCCGATGCACTTCTGGTGGCATTGTGTAATCTGTGGACTATCAGAGTGTTGATGAAACACAGAAATAGCATCGGGATTGAATACAAAAGTCTCCATGCGCACTTTCCTCCATGGGAGTAATGTCTCAAACAGTCTACGCTTTGATCGTTCCCTGGAAGACCAGTAGTAGTCTCCGATGCACATCTGGTGGCATTCTGTAATCTGTGGACTAACAGAGTGGTGATGAAACACAGAAATTGCATCGGGATTGAATACAACAGTCAATATTCGCACATTCCTCCATGGGAGTAATGTCTCAAACCGTCTACGCTATGATCGTTCCCTGGAAGACCAGTAGTAGTTTCCGATGCACATCTGGAGGCATTCTGTAATCTGCGGACTATCAGAGTGTTGATGAAACACAGAAATTGCATCGGGATTGAATACAACAGTCACCATGCGCACTATCCTCCATGGGTGTAATTCTCAAACATTCTACGATTTGATCGTTCCCTGGAAGACCAGTAGTAGTTTCCGATAAACATCTGGTGGCATTCAGTAATCTGTGGACTATCAGAGTGTTGGTGAAACACAGAAATAGCATCAGGATTGAATACAACACTCACCATGCGCACTTTCCTCCATGGGAGAATTGTCTGAAACAGTCTACGCTTTGATCGTTCCCTGGAAGACCATTAGTAGTTTCCGGTGCTTATCTGGAAGCATTCTGTAATCTGTGGACCTTCAAAATGTTGATAAAACACAGAAATTGCATCGGGAGTGAATACAACAGTCACCATGCGCACTTTCCTCCATGGGAGTGATATCTCAAACAGTCTACGATTTGATCGTTCCCTGGAATACCAGTAGTAGTTTCCGATGCACATCTGGTGGCATTCTGTAATCAGTGGACTATCAGAGTGTTGATGAAACACAGAAATAGCATCAGGATTGAATACAACAGTCACCATGCGCACTTACCTCCTTGGGAGTAATGTCTCAAACAGTCTACGCTTTGATCGTTCCCTGGACGATCAGTAGTAATTTCCGATGCACATCTGGAGGCATTCTGTAATCTGTGGACTATCAGAGTGTTGATGAAACACAGAAATTGCATCGGGATTGAATACAACAGTCACCATGCGCACTTTCCTCCATGGGAGTAATTCTCAAACATTCGACGCTTTGATCGTTCCCTGGAAGACCAGTAGTAGTTTCCGATGCACATCTGGTGTCATTCAGTAATCTGTGGACTATCAGAGTGTTGGTGAAACACAGAGAATGCATCGGGATTAAATACAACAGTCACCATGCGCACTTTCATCCGCGGGAGTGATATCTCAAACAGTCTACGCTTGGATCGTTCTCTGGAATACCAGTAGTAGTTTCCGATGCACATCTCGTTTCATTCTGTAATCTGTGGACTATCAGTGTGTTGATGAAACACAGAAATAGCATCGGGATTGAATACAACAGTCACCATGCGCACTTTCCTCCATGTGAGTAATGTCTCAAACAGGCTACGATTTGATTGTTCCCTGGAAGACCAGTAGTAGTTTCCGATGCACATCTGGAGGCATTGTGTAATCTCTGGACTATCAGAGTGTTGATGAAACATAGAAATTGCATCGGGATTGTATACAACAGTCACCATGCGCACTTTCCTCCATGGGAGTAATTCTCAAACATTCTACGCTTTGATCGTTCCCTGGAAGACCAGTAGTAGTTTCCGATGCACATCTGGGGGCATTCAGTAATCTGTGGACTATCAGAGTGTTGGTGAAATACAGATATAGCATCGGGATTGAATACAACAAACACCATGCGCACTTTCCTCCATGGGAGTAATGTCTCAAACAGTCTACGCTTTGATCGTTCCCTGGAAGACCATTAGCAGTTTCCGGTGCACATCTGGAAGCATTCTGTAATCTGTGGACCTTTAAAATGTTGATAAAACACAGAAATTGCGTCGGGAGTGAATACAACAGTCACCATCCGCACTTTCCTCCATGGGAGTAACGTCTGAAACAGTCTACGCTTTGATCGTTCCCAGGAAGACCAGTAGTAGTTTCCGATGCACATCTGGAGGCAATCTGTAATATGTGGACTATCAGAGTGTTGATGAAAATCAGAAATTGCATCGGGATTGAATACAGCAGTCACTATGCGCACTTTCCTCAATGGGAGTAATGTCTCAAACAGTATACGTTTTGATTGTTCCCTGGAAGACCAGTAGTAGTTTTCGATGCATTTCTGGAGGCATTCTGTAATCTGTGGACTATCAGAGTGTTGATGAAACACAGAAATTGCATCGGGATTGAATTCAACAGTCACCATGCGCACTTTCCTCCATGGGAGTAATTCTCAAACATTCTACGCTTTGATCTTTCCCTGGAAGACCAGTAGTAGTTTCTGATGCACATCTGGTGGCATTCAGTAGTCTGTGGACTATCAGAGTGTTGGTGAAACACGGAAATAGCATCGGGATGGAATACAACAATCACCATGCGCACTTTCCTCCATGGGAGTAATGTCTCAAACAGTCTACGCTTTGATCGTTCCCTGGAATACCAGTATAGTTTCCGATGCACATCTGGTGGCATTCTGTAATCTGTTGACTATCAGAGTGTTGATGAAACACAGAAATTGCATCGTGATTGAATACAACAGTCACCATGCGCACATTCCTCCATGGGAGTAATGTCTCAAATAGTCTACGCTTTGATCGTTCCCTGGAAGACCAGTAGAAGTTTCCGATGCACATCTGGTAGCATTCTGTAATCTATGGACTATCAGAGTGTTGATGAAACACAGAAATTGCATCGGGATTGAATACAACAGTCACCATGCGCACATTCCTCCATGGGAGTATTGTCTCAAACAGTCTACATTTTGATTGTTCCCTGGAAGACCAGTAGTAGTTTTCGATGCACAAATGGAGGCATTCTGTAATCTGTGGACTATCAGAGTGTTGATGAAACACAGAAATTCCATCGGGATTGAATACAACAGTCACCATGCGCACTTTCCTCCATGGGAGTAATTCTCATCAGTCTACGCTTTGATCGTTCCCTGGAAGACCAGTAGTAGTTTCCGATGACCATCTGGTGGCATTCTGTAATCTGTGGACTATCAGAGTGTTGATGAAACACAGAAATTGCATCGGGATTGAATACAACAGTCACCATACGCAGATTCCTCCATGGGAGTAATGTCTTAAACAGTCTACGCTTTGATCGTTCCCTGGAAGACCAGTAGAAGTTTCCGATGCACATCTGGTGGCATTCTGTAATCTATGGACTATCAGGGTGTTGATGAAACACAGAAATTGCGTCGGGATTGAATACAACAAACACCATGCGCACTTTCCTCCATGGGAGTAATGTCTCAAACAGTCTACGCTTTGATCGTTCCCTGGAAGACCATTAGCAGTTTCCGGTGCACATCTGGAAGCATTCTGTAATCTGTGGACCTTTAAAATGTTGATAAAACACAGAAATTGCGTCGGGAGTGAATACAACAGTCACCATCCGCACTTTCCTCCATGGGAGTAACGTCTGAAACAGTCTACGCTTTGATCGTTCCCAGGAAGACCAGTAGTAGTTTCCGATGCACATCTGGAGGCAATCTGTAATATGTGGACTATCAGAGTGTTGATGAAAATCAGAAATTGCATCGGGATTGAATACAGCAGTCACCATGCGCACTTTCCTCAATGGGAGTAATGTCTCAAACAGTATACGTTTTGATTGTTCCCTGGAAGACCAGTAGTAGTTTTCGATGCATTTCTGGAGGCATTCTGTAATCTGTGGACTATCAGAGTGTTGATGAAACACAGAAATTGCATCGGGATTGAATTCAACAGTCACCATGCGCACTTTCCTCCATGGGAGTAATTCTCAAACATTCTACGCTTTGATCTTTCCCTGGAAGACCAGTAGTAGTTTCTGATGCACATCTGGTGGCATTCAGTAATCTGTGGACTATCAGAGTGTTGGTGAAACACGGAAATAGCATCGGGATGGAATACAACAGTCACCATGCGCACTTTCCTCCATGGGAGTAATGTCTCAAATAGTCTACGCTTTGATCGTTCCCTGGAAGACCAGTAGAAGTTTCCGATGCACATCTGGTAGCATTCTGTAATCTATGGACTATCAGAGTGTTGATGAAACACAGAAATTGCGTCGGGATTGAATAATACTGTCACCATCCGCACTTTCCTCCATGGGAGTAACGTCTGAAACATTCTACGCTTTGACCGTTTCCTGGAAGACCAGTAGTAGTTTCCGATGCACATCTGGTGGCATTCTGTAATCTTTCGACTATCAGAGTGTAGATGAAACACAGAAATTGCATCGTGATTGAATACAACGGTCACCATGCGCAATTCCCTCCATGGTGAGTAATGTCTCAAACAGTCTACGATTTGATCGTTCCCTGGAACACCAGTTTCCGCTGCACATCTGGTGGCATTCTGCAATCTGTGGACTATCAGAGTGTTGATGAAACACAGTGAATGCATCGGGATTGAATACAACAGTCAACATGCGCACTTTCCTCCACGGGAGTGATATCTCAAACAGTCAACGCTTTGATCGTTCCCTGGAATACCAGTTGTAGTTTCCGATGCACATCTGGTGGCATTCTGTAATCTGTGGACTATCAGAGTGTTCATGAAACACAAAAATAGCATCGGGATTGAATACAACAGTCACCATGCGCACTTTCCTCCATGGGAGTAATGTCTCGAACAGTCTACGGTTTCATCGTTTCCTGGAAACCAGTAGTAGATTCCGATGCACATCTGGAGGCATTCTGTTTTCTTTGGACCTTCAAAGTGTTGATGAAACACAGAAATTGCATCGGGATTCAATACAACAGTCACCATGCGCAATTTCCTCCATGGGAGTAATGTCTGATACACTCTACGCTTTGATCGTTCCTTGCAAGACCAGTAGTAGTTTCCGATGCACATCAGGTGGCATTCTGTAATCTGTGGACCTTCAAAGTTTTGATGAAGCACAGGAATTGCAGCGGGATTGAATACAACAGTCACCATGCGCACTTTCGTCCATGGGAGTAATGTAACAAACAGTCTAGGGTTTGATCGTTCCCTGGAAGACCAGTAGTAGTTTCCGATGCACATCTGGAGGCATTCTGTAATCTGTGGACTATCAGAGTGTTGATGAAAAACAGAAATTGCATCGGGAGTGAATACAACAGTCACCATGCGCACTTTCCTCCATGGGAGTAATGTCTCAAACAGTCTACGTTTTGATCGTTCCCTGGAAGACCAGTAGTAGTTTCCGATGCACATCAGGAGGCATTCTGTAATCTGTGGACTATCAGAGTGTTGGTGAAACACAAAAATAGCATCGGGAATCAATACAACAGTCACCATGCACACTTTCCTCCATGGGAGTAATGTCTCAAACAGTCCACGATTTAATCGTTCGATGGAAGACCAGTAGTAGTTTCCGATGCACATCTGGAGGCATTCTATAACCTGTGGACTATCTGAGTGTTGATGAAACACAGAAATTGCATCGGGATTTAATACAACAGTCACCATGCGCACTTTTCTCCATGGGAGTAATGTCTCCAACAGTCTACGCTTTGATCGTTCCCTGGAAGACCAGTAGAAGTTTCCGAAGCACATCTTGTGGCATTCTGTAATCTATGGACTATCAGAGTGTTGATGAAACACAGAAATAGCATCAGGATTGAATACAACATTCACCATTCGCACTTTCCTCCATGGGAGTACTGTCTCAAATAGTCTACGCTTTGATCGTTCCCTGGAAGACCAGTAGTAGTTTCCGATGCACATCTGGTGGCATTCTGTAATCTGTGGACTAACAGAGTGTTGATGAGACACATAAATTGCATCGGGATTGAATACAACAGTCAATATTCGCACTTTCCACCATTGGAGTAATGTCTCAAACAGTCTACGCTTTGATCGTTACCTGGAAGACCAGTAGTAATTTCCGATGCACATCTCGAGGCATTCGGTAATCTGTGGACTATCTGAGTGTTAATGAAACACAGAAATTGCATCGGGATTGAATACAACAGTCACCATGCGCACTTTCCTCCATGGGAGTAATGTCTCAAACAGTCTACGCTTTGATCGTTCCCTGGAAGACCAGTAGTAGTTTCCGATGCAAATCTGGAGGCATTCTGTAATCTGTGGACTATCAGAGTGTTGATGAAACACAGAAATAGCATCGCGATTGAATACAACAGTCACCATGCGCACTTTCCTCCACTGTAGTAATGTCTCAATCAGTCCACGATTTCATCGGTCGATGGAAGACCAGTAGTAGTTTCCGATGCACATCTGGAGGCAATCTGTAATCTGAGGACTATCAGAGTGTTGATGAAACACAGTAATTGTGTCGGGATTGAATACAACACTCACCATGCGCACTTTCCTCCTTGGGAGTAATGTCTCAAACTTTCTACGCTTTGATCGTTCCCTGTTAGACCAGTACTAGTTCCCGATGCACATCTGGAGGCATTCTGTAATCTGTGGACTATCAGACTGTTGATGAAACACAGAAATTGAATCGGGATTGAATACAACAGTCACCATCCGCACTTTCCTCCATTGGAGTAACGTCTGAAACATTCTACGCTTTGATTGTTTCCTGGAAGACCAGTAGTAGTTTCCGATGCACATCTGGTGGCATTCTGTAATCTGTGGACTGTCAGAGTGTTGATGAAACACAGAAATGGCATCGGGTTTGAATACAACAGTCACCATGCACACTTTCCTCCATGGGAGTAATGTCTCAAACAGTCTACGTGTTGATCGTTCCCTGAAAGACCAGTAGAAGTTTCCGATGCACATCTGGTGGCATTCTGTAATCTATGGACTATCAGAGTCTTGATGGAACACAGAAATTGCATCGGGATTGATAACAACAGTCACCATGCGCACTTTCCTCCACGGGAGTAATGTCTCAAACAGTCCACGATTTTATCGTTCGATGGAAGACCAGTAGTACATTCCGATGAACATCTGGAGGCATTCTGTAAACTGTGGACTATCAGAGTGTTGATCAAACATAGAAATTGCATCGGGATGGAATACAACAGTCACCATCCGCACTTTGCTGCATGTTAGTAATATCTGAAGCAGTCTACGCTTTGATCGTTCCATGGAAATCCAGTAGTAGTTTCAGATGCACATCTGGAGGCATTCTGTAATCTGTGGACCTTCAAAGTGTTGATGAAACACAGAAATTGCATCGGGAGTGAATACAACAGTCACAATCCGCACTTTCCTCCATGGGAGTAATGTCTGATACAGTCTACGTTTTGATCGTTCCCAGGAAGACCAGTAGTAGTTTCCCATGCACATATGGAGGCATTCTGAAATCTGTGGACTATCTGAATGTTGATGAAACACAGAAATTGCATCGGGATTGAATACAACAGTCACCATGCGCACTTTCCTCCATGGGAGTAATGTCTCAAACAGTCTACGCTTTGATCTTTCCCTGGATGACCAGTAGTAGTTTCCAATGCACATCAGGAGGCATTCTGTAATCTGTGGACTATCTGAGTGTTGATGAAACACAGAAATTGCATCGGGATTGAATACAACAGTCACCATGCGCACTTTCCTCCATGGGAGTAATGTCTCAAACAGTCTATGCTTTGATCGTTCCCAGGAAGACCAATAGTAGTTCCAGATGCACATCTGGAGGCATTCTGTAATCTGTGGACTAACTGAGTGTTGATGAAACACAGAAATTGCATCGGGAGTGAATACAACGGTCACCATCCGCACTTTTCTCCATGGGAGTAATTCTCAAACAGTCTACGACTTGATCGTTCGATGGAAGACCAGTAGTACTTTCCGATGAACATCTGGAGGCATTCTGTAATCTGTGGACTATCTGAGTGTTGATGAAACACACAGAAATTGCATCAGGATTGAATACAACAGTCACCATGCGCACTTTTCTCCATGGGAGTTATGTTCCCAACAGTCTACGATTTGATCGTTCCCTGGAAGACCAGTAGAAGTTTCCGAAGCACATCAGGAGGCATTCTGTAATCGGTGGACTATCTGAGTGTTGATGAAACACAGAAATGGCATCGGGATAGAATACAACAGTCACCATGCACACTTTCCTCCATGGAAGTAATGTCTCAAACAGTCCACGATTTAATCGTTCGATGGAAGACCAGTAGTAGTTTCCGATGCACATCTGGAGGCATTCTATAACCTGTGGACTATCTGAGTGTTGATGAAACACAGAAATTGCGTCGGGATTGAATACAACAGTCACAATGCGCACTTTTCTCCATGGGAGTAATGTCTCCAGCAGTCTACGCTTTGATCGTTCCCTGGAAGACCAGTAGAAGTTTCCGAAGCACATCTGGTGGCATTCTGTAATCTATGGACTATCAGAGTGTTGATGAAACACAGAAATAGCATCAGGATTGAATACAACAGTCACCATGCGCACTTTCCTCCATGGGAGTAATGTCTCATATAGTCTACGCTTTGATCGTTCCCTGGAAGACCAGTAGTAGTTTCCGATGCACATCTGGTGGCATTCTGTAATCTGTGGACTAACAGAGTGTTGATGAGACACAGAAATTGCATCGGGATTGAATACAACAGTCAATATTCGCACTTTCCTCCATGGGAGTAATGTCTCAAACAGTCTACGCTTTGATCGTTCCCTGGAATACCAGTTGTAGTTTCCGATGCACATCTGGTGGCATTCTGTAATCTGTGGACTATCAGTGTGTTAATGAAACACAGAAATAGCATCGGGATAGAATACAACAGTCAGCATGCGCACTTTCCTCTATGGGAGTAAAGTCTCAAACAGTCTACGTTTTGATCGTTCCCTGGAAGACCAGTAGTAGTTTCCGATGCACATCTGGAGGCATTCTGTAATCTGTGGACTATCAGAGTGTTGGTGAAACACAAAAATAGCATCGCGATTGAATACAACAGTCACCATGCGCACTTTCCTCCACTGTAGTAATGTCTCAATCAGTCCACGATTTCATCGGTCGATGGAAGACCAGTAGTAGTTTCCGATGCACATCTGGAGGCAATCTGTAATCTGAGGACTATCAGAGTGTTGATGAAACACAGTAATTGTGTCGGGATTGAATACAACACTCACCATGCGCACTTTCCTCCTTGGGAGTAATGTCTCAAACTTTCTACGATTTGATCGTTCCCTGTTAGACCAGTACTAGTTCCCGATGCACATCTGGAGGCATTCTGTAATCTGTGGACTATCAGACTGTTGATGAAACACAGAAATTGAATCGGGATTGAATACAACAGTCACCATCCGCACTTTCCTCCATTGGAGTAACGTCTGAAAAATTCTACGCTTTGATTGTTTCCTGGAAGACCAGTAGTAGTTTCCGATGCACATCTGGTGGCATTCTGTAATCTGTGGACTGTCAGAGTGTTGATGAAACACAGAAATGGCATCGGGTTTGAATACAACAGTCACCATGCACACTTTCCTCCATGGGAGTAATGTCTCAAACAGACTACGTGTTGATCGTTCCCTGAAAGACCAGTAGAAGTTTCCGATGCACATCTGGTGGCATTCTGTAATCTATGGACTATCAGAGTCTTGATGGAACACAGAAATTGCATCGGGATTGATAACAACAGTCACCATGCGCACTTTCCTCCACGGGAGTAATGTCTCAAACAGTCCACGATTTTATAGTTCGATGGAAGACCAGTAGTACATTCCGATGAACATCTGGAGGCATTCTGTAAACTGTGGACTATCAGAGTGTTGATCAAACATAGAAATTGCATCGGGATGGAATACAACAGTCACCATCCGCACTTTTCTGCATGTTAGTAATATCTGAAACAGTCTACGCTTTGATCGTTCGATGGAAATCCAGTAGTAGTTTCCGATGCACATCTGGAGGCATTCTGTAATCTGTGGACCTTCAAAGTGTTGATGAAACACAGAAATTGCATCGGGAGTGAATACAACAGTCACAATCCGCACTTTCCTCCATGGGAGTAATGTCTGATACACTCTACGCTTTGATCGTTCCCTGGAAGACCAATAGTAGTTCCAGATGCACATCTGGAGGCATTCTGTAATCTGTGGACTAACTGAGTGTTGATGAAACACAGAAATTGCATCGGGAGTGAATACAACGGTCACCATCCGCACTTTTCTCCATGGGAGTAATTCTCAAACAGTCTACGATTTGATCGTTCGATGGAAGACCAGTAGTACTTTCCGATGAACATCTGGAGGCATTCTGTAATCTGTGGACTATCTGAGTGTTGATGAAACACACAGAAATTGCATCAGGATTGAATACAACAGTCACCATGCGCACTTTTCTCCATGGGAGTTATGTTCCCAACAGTCTACGATTTGATCGTTCCCTGGAAGACCAGTAGAAGTTTCCGAAGCACATCTTGTGGCATTCTGTAATCTATGGACTATCAGAGTGTTGATGAAACACAGAAATAGCATCAGGATTGAATACAACATTCACCATTCGCACTTTCCTCCATGGGAGTACTGTCTCAAATAGTCTACGCTTTGATCGTTCCCTGGAAGACCAGTAGTAGTTTCCGATGCACATCTGGTGGCATTCTGTAATCTGTGGACTAACAGAGTGTTGATGAGACACATAAATTGCATCGGGATTGAATACAACAGTCAATATTCGCACTTTCCACCATTGGAGTAATGTCTCAAACAGTCTACGCTTTGATCGTTACCTGGAAGACCAGTAGTAATTTCCGATGCACATCTCGAGGCATTCGGTAATCTGTGGACTATCTGAGTGTTAATGAAACACAGAAATTGCATCGGGATTGAATACAACAGTCACCATGCGCACTTTCCTCCATGCTAGTAATGTCTCAAACAGTCTACGCTTTGATCGTTCCCTGGAAGACCAGTAGTAGTTTCCGATGCAAATCTGGAGGCATTCTGTAATCTGTGGACTATCAGAGTGTTGATGAAACACAGAAATAGCATCGCGATTGAATACAACAGTCACCATGCGCACTTTCCTCCACTGTAGTAATGTCTCAATCAGTCCACGATTTCATCGGTCGATGGAAGACCAGTAGTAGTTTCCGATGCACATCTGGAGGCAATCTGTAATCTGAGGACTATCAGAGTGTTGATGAAACACAGTAATTGTGTCGGGATTGAATACAACAGTCACCATGCGCACTTTCCTCCTTGGGAGTAATGTCTCAAACTTTCTACGCTTTGATCGTTCCCTGTTAGACCAGTACTAGTTCCCGATGCACATCTGGAGGCATTCTGTAATCTGTGGACTATCAGACTGTTGATGAAACACAGAAATTGAATCGGGATTGAATACAACAGTCACCATCCGCACTTTCCTCCATTGGAGTAACGTCTGAAACATTCTACGCTTTGATTGTTTCCTGGAAGACCAGTAGTAGTTTCCGATGCACATCTGGTGGCATTCTGTAATCTGTGGACTGTCAGAGTGTTGATGAAACACAGAAATGGCATCGGGTTTGAATACAACAGTCACCATGCACACTTTCCTCCATGGGAGTAATGTCTCAAACAGTCTACGTGTTGATCGTTCCCTGAAAGACCAGTAGAAGTTTCCGATGCACATCTGGTGGCATTCTGTAATCTATGGACTATCAGAGTCTTGATGGAACACAGAAATTGCATCGGGATTGATAACAACAGTCACCATGCGCACTTTCCTCCACGGGAGTAATGTCTCAAACAGTCCACGATTTTATCGTTCGATGGAAGACCAGTAGTACATTCCGATGAACATCTGGAGGCATTCTGTAAACTGTGGACTATCAGAGTGTTGATCAAACATAGAAATTGCATCGGGATGGAATACAACAGTCACCATCCGCACTTTTCTGCATGTTAGTAATATCTGAAACAGTCTACGCTTTGATCGTTCCATGGAAATCCAGTAGTAGTTTCCGATGCACATCTGGAGGCATTCTGTAATCTGTGGACCTTCAAAGTGTTGATGAAACACAGAAATTGCATCGGGAGTGAATACAACAGTCACAATCCGCACTTTCCTCCATGGGAGTAATGTCTGATACAGTCTACGCTTTGATCGTTCCCAGGAAGACCAGTAGTAGTTTCCCATGCACATTTGGAGGCATTCTGAAATCTGTGGACTATCTGAATGTTGATGAAACACAGAAATTGCATCGGGATTGAATACAACAGTCACCATGCGCACTTTCCTCCATGGGAGTAATGTCTCAAACAGTCTACGCTCTGATCGTTCCCTGGATGACCAGTAGTAGTTTCCAATGCACATCAGGAGGCATTCTGTAATCTGTGGACTATCTGAGTGTTGATGAAACACAGAAATTGCATCGGGATTGAATACAACAGTCACCATGCGCACTTTCCTCCATGGGAGTAATGTCTCAAACAGTCTATGCTTTGATCGTTCCCAGGAAGACCAATAGTAGTTCCAGATGCACATCTGGAGGCATTCTGTAATCTGTGGACTAACTGAGTGTTGATGAAACACAGAAATTGCATCGGGAGTGAATACAACGGTCACCATCCGCACTTTTCTCCATGGGAGTAATTCTCAAACAGTCTACGATTTGATCGTTCGATGGAAGACCAGTAGTACTTTCCGATGAACATCTGGAGGCATTCTGTAATCTGTGGACTATCTGAGTGTTGATGAAACACACAGAAATTGCATCAGGATTGAATACAACAGTCACCATGCGCACTTTTCTCCATGGGAGTTATGTTCCCAACAGTCTACGATTTGATCGTTCCCTGGAAGACCAGTAGAAGTTTCCGAAGCACATCAGGAGGCATTCTGTAATCTGTGGACTATCTGAGTGTTGATGAAACACAGAAATGGCATCGGGATAGAATACAACAGTCACCATGCACACTTTCCTCCATGGAAGTAATGTCTCAAACAGTCCACGATTTAATCGTTCGATGGAAGACCAGTAGTAGTTTCCGATGCACATCTGGAGGCATTCTATAACCTGTGGACTATCTGAGTGTTGATGAAACACAGAAATTGCGTCGGGATTGAATACAACAGTCACAATGCGCACTTTTCTCCATGGGAGTAATGTCTCCAGCAGTCTACGCTTTGATCGTTCCCTGGAAGACCAGTAGAAGTTTCCGAAGCACATCTGGTGGCATTCTGTAATCTATGGACTATCAGAGTGTTGATGAAACACAGAAATAGCATCAGGATTGAATACAACAGTCACCATGCGCACTTTCCTCCATGGGAGTAATGTCTCAAATAGTCTACGCTTTGATCGTTCCCTGGAAGACCAGTAGTAGGTTCCGATGCACATCTGGTGGCATTCTGTAATCTGTGGACTAACAGAGTGTTGATGAGACACAGAAATTGCATCGGGATTGAATACAACAGTCAATATTCGCACTTTCCTCCATGGGAGTAATGTCTCAAACAGTCTACGCTTTGATCGTTCCCTGGAATACCAGTTGTAGTTTCCGATGCACATCTGGTGGCATTCTGTAATCTGTGGACTATCAGTGTGTTAATGAAACACAGAAATAGCATCGGGATTGAATACAACAGTCACCATGCGCACTTTCCTCTATGGGAGTAAAGTCTCAAACAGTCTACGTTTTGATCGTTCCCTGGAAGACCAGTAGTAGTTTCCGATGCACATCTGGAGGCATTCTGTAATCTGTGGACTATCAGAGTGTTGGTGAAACACAAAAATAGCATCGCGATTGAATACAACAGTCACCATGCGCACTTTCCTTCACTGTAGTAATGTCTCAATCAGTCCACGATTTCATCGGTCGAGGGAAGACCAGTAGTAGTTTCCGATGCACATCTGGAGGCAATCTGTAATCTGAGGACTATCAGAGTGTTGATGAAACACAGTAATTGTGTCGGGATTAAATACAACACTCACCATGCGCACTTTCCTCCTTGGGAGTAATGTCTCAAACTTTCTACGCTTTGATCGTTCCCTGTTAGACCAGTACTAGTTCCCGATGCACATCTGGAGGCATTCTGTAATCTGTGGACTATCAGACTGTTGATGAAACACAAAAATTGAATCGGGATTGAATACAACAGGCACCATCCGCACTTTCCTCCATTGGAGTAACGTCTGAAACATTCTACGCTTTGATTGTTTCCTGGAAGACCAGTAGTAGTTTCCGATGCACATCTGGTGGCATTCTGTAATCTGTGGACTGTCAGAGTGTTGATGAAACACAGAAATGGCATCGGGTTTGAATACAACAGTCACCATGCACACTTTCCTCCATGGGAGTAATGTCTCAAACAGTCTACGTGTTGATCGTTCCCTGAAAGACCAGTAGAAGTTTCCGATGCACATCTGGTGGCATTCTGTAATCTATGGACTATCAGAGTCTTGATGGAACACATAAATTGCATCGGGATTGATAACAACAGTCACCATGCGCACTTTCCTCCACGGGACTAATGTCTCAAACAGTCCACGATTTTATCGTTCGATGGAAGACCAGTAGTACATTCCGATGAACATCTGGAGGCATTCTGTAAACTGTGGACTATCAGAGTGTTGATCAAACATAGAAATTGCATCGGGATGGAATACAACAGTCACCATCCGCACTTTTCTGCATGTTAGTAATATCTGAAACAGTCTACGCTTTGATCGTTCCATGGAAATCCAGTAGTAGTTTCCGATGCACATCTGGAGGCATTCTGTAATCTGTGGACCTTCAAAGTGTTGATGAAACACAGAAATTGCATCGGGAGTGAATACAACAGTAACAATCCGCACTTTCCTCCATGGGAGTAATGTCTGATACACTCTACGCTTTGATCGTTCCCAGGAAGACCAGTAGTAGTTTCCCATGCACATATGGAGGCATTCTGAAATCTGTGGACTATCAGAATGTTGATGAAACACAGAAATTGCATCGGGATTGAATACAACAGTCACCATGCGCACTTTCCTCCATGGGAGTAATGTCTCAAACAGTCTACGCTCTGATCGTTCCCTGGATGACCAGTAGGAGTTTCCAATGCACATCAGGAGGCATTCTGTAATCTGTGGACTATCTGAGTGTTGATGAAACACAGAAATTGCATCGGGATTGAATACAACAGTCACCATGCGCACCTTCCTCCATGGGAGTAATGTCTCAAACAGTCTATGCTTTGATCGTTCCCAGGAAGACCAATAGTAGTTCCAGATGCACATCTGGAGGCATTCTGTAATCTGTGGACTAACTGAGTGTTGATGAAACACAGAAATTGCATCGGGAGTGAATACAACGGTCACCATCCGCACTTTTCTCCATGGGAGTAATTCTCAAACAGTCTACGATTTGATCGTTCGATGGAAGACCAGTAGTACTTTCCGATGAACATCTGGAGGCATTCTGTAATCTGTGGACTATCTGAGTGTTGATGAAACACACAGAAATTGCATCAGGATTGAATACAACAGTCACCATGCGCACTTTTCTCCATGGGAGTTATGTTTCCAACAGTCTACGATTTGATCGTTCCCTGGAAGACCAGTAGAAGTTTCCGAAGCACATCAGGAGGCATTCTGTAATCTGTGGACTATCTGAGTGTTGATGAAACACAGAAATGGCATCGGGATAGAATACAACAGTCACCATGCACACTTTCCTCCATGGAAGTAATGTCTCAAACAGTCCACGATTTAATCGTTCGATGGAAGACCAGTAGTAGTTTCCGATGCACATCTGGAGGCATTCTATAACCTGTGGACTATCTGAGTGTTGATGAAACACAGAAATTGCGTCGGGATTGAATACAACAGTCACAATGCGCACTTTTCTCCATGGGAGTAATGTCTCCAGCAGTCTACGCTTTGATCGTTCCCTGGAAGACCAGTAGAAGTTTCCGAAGCACATCTGGTGGCATTCTGTAATCTATGGACTATCAGAGTGTTGATGAAACACAGAAATAGCATCAGGATTGAATACAACAGTCACCATGCGCACTTTCCTCCATGGGAGTAATGTCTCAAATAGTCTACGCTTTGATCGTTCCCTGGAAGACCAGTAGTAGTTTCCGATGCACATCTGGTGGCATTCTGTAATCTGTGGACTAACAGAGTGTTGATGAGACACAGAAATTGCATCGGGATTGAATACAACAGTCAATATTCGCACTTTCCTCCATGGGAGTAATGTCTCAAACAGTCTACGCTTTGATCGTTCCCTGGAATACCAGTTGTAGTTTCCGATGCACATCTGGTGGCATTCTGTAATCTGTGGACTATCAGTGTGTTAATGAAACACAGAAATAGCATCGGGATTGAATACAACAGTCACCATGCGCCCTTTCCTCTATGGGAGTAAAGTCTCAAACAGTCTACGTTTTGATCGTTCCCTGGAAGACCAGTAGTAGTTTCCGATGCACATCGGGAGGCATTCTGTAATCTGTGGACTATCAGAGTGTTGGTGAAATACAAAAATAGCATCGGGAATCAATACAACAGTCACCATGCACACTTTCCTCCATGGGAGTAACGTCTCAAACAGTCCACGATTTAATCGTATGATGGAAGACCAGTAGTAGTTTCCGATGCACATCTGGAGGCATTCTATAACCTGTGGACTATCTGAGTGTTGATGAAACACAGAAATTGCATCGGGATTTAATACAACAGTCACCATACGCACTTTTCTCCATGGGAGTAATGTCTCCAACAGTCTACGCTTCGATCGTTCCCTGGAAGACCAGTAGAAGTTTCCGAAGCACATCTGGTGGCATTCTGTAATCTATGGACTATCAGAGTGTTGATGAAACACAGAAATAGCATCACGATTGAATACAACATTCACCATGCGCACTTTCCTCCATGGGAGTAATGTCTCAAATAGTCTACGCTTTGATCGTTCCCTGGAAGACCAGTAGTAGTTTCCGATGCACATCTGGTGGCATTCTGTAATCTGTGGACTAACAGAGTGTTGATGAGACACAGAAATTGCATCGGGATTGAATACAACAGTCAATATTCGCACTTTCCACCATTGGAGTAATGTCTCAAACAGTCTACGCTTTGATCGTTACCTGGAAGACCAGTAGTAATTTCCGATGCACATCTGGAGGCATTCTGTAATCTGTGGACTATCTGAGTGTTAATGAAACACAGAAATTGCATCGGGATTGAATACAACAGTCACCATGCGCACTTTCCTCCATGGGAGTAATGTCTCAAACAGTCTACGCGTTGATCGTTCCCTGAAAGACCAGTAGAAGTTTCCGATGCACATCTGGCGGCATTCTGTAATCTGTGGACTATCAGAGTGTTGATGAAACACAGAAATAGCATCGCGATTGAATACAACAGTCACCATGCGCACTTTCCTCCACTGTAGTAATGTCTCAATAAGTCCACGATTTCATCGGTCGATGGAAGACCAGTAGTAGTTTCCGATGCACATCTGGAGGCAATCTGTAATCTGAGGACTATCAGAGTGTTGATGAAACACAGTAATTGTGTCGGGATTGAATACAACACTCTCCATGCGCACTTTCCTCCTTGGGAGTAATGTCTCAAACATTCTACGCTTTGATCGTTCCCTGTTAGACCAGTACTAGTTCCCGATGCACATCTGGAGGCATTCTGTAATCTGTGGACTATCAGACTGTTGATGAAACACAGAAATTGCATCGGGATTGATAACAACAGTCACCATGCGCACTTTCCTCCACGGGTGTAATGTCTCAAACAGTCCACGATTTTATCGTTCGATGGAAGACCAGTAGTAGTTTCCGATGAACATCTGGAGGCATTCTGTAATCTGTGGACTATCTGAGTGTTGATGAAACACAGAAATTGCATCGGGATTGAATACAACAGTCACCATGCGCACTTTTCTCCATGGGAGTAATGTGCCCAACAGTCTACGCTTTGATCGTTCCCTGGAAGACCAGTAGAAGTTTCCGATGCACATCTGGTGGCATTCTGTAATCTATGGACTATCAGAGTGTTGATGAAACACAGAAATAGCATCGGGATAGAATACAACAGTCACCATGCGCACTTTCCTCCATGGGAATAATGTCTCAGACAGTCTACGTTTTCATTGTTCCCTGGAAGACCAGTAGTAGTTTTCGATGCACATCATGATTCATTCTGTAATCTGTGGACTATCAGAGTGTTAATGAAACACAGAAATTGCATCGGGATTGAATACAACAGTTACCTTGCGCACAATCCTCCACGGGAGTAATGTCTCAAACAGTCTACGCTTTGATCGTTCCCTGAAAGACCAGTAATGGTTTCCGATGCACAACTGGTGGCATTCTGTAATCTGTCGACTATCAGAGTGTTGATGAAACACAGAGAATGCATCGGGATTGAATACAACAGTCACCATGCGCACTTTCCTCCACGGGAGTGATATCTCAAACAGTCTACGCTTCGATCGTTCCCTGGAATACCAGTGGTAGTTTCCGATGCACATCTGCTGGCATTCTGTAATCTGTGGACTATCAGAGTGTTGATGAAACACAGAAATAGCATCGAGATTGAATACAACAGTCAACATGCGCACTTTCCTCCATGGGAGTAATGTCTCAAATAGTCTACGCTTTGATCGTTCCCTGGAAGACCAGAAGTAGTTTCCGATGCACATCTGGAGGCATTCTGCAATCTGTGGACCCTCAAAGTGTAGATGAAACACAGAAATTGCATCGAGTTTGAATACAACAGCACCATCCGCACTTTCCTCCATGGCAGTAATGTCTCAAACAGTCTACGCTTTGATCGTTGCCATGAAGACTAGTAGAAGATTCCGATGCACATCTGGAGGCAATCTGTAAACTGTGGACTATCAGAGTGTTGATGAAACATAGAAATTGCATCGGGATGGAATACAACAGTCACCATCCGCACTTTTCTGCATGTTAGTAATATCTGAAACAGTCTACGCTTTGATCGTTCCATGGAATACCAGTAGTAGTTTCCGATGCACATCTGGTGGCATTCTGAAATCTGTGGACCTTCAAAGTGTTGATGAAACACAGAAATTGCATCGGGAGTGAATACAACAGTCACAGTCCGCACTTTCCTCCATGGGAGTAATGTCTGATACACTCTACGCTTTGATCGTTCCCAGGAAGACCAGTAGTAGTTTCCCATGCACATATGGAGGCATTCTGAAATCTGTGGACTATCTGAATGTTAATGAAACACAGAAATTGCATCGGGATTGAATGCAACAGTCACCATGCGCACTTTCCTCCATGGGAGTAATGTCTCAAACAGTCTACGCTTTGATCGTTCCCTGGAAGACCAGTATTAGTTTCCAATGCACATCAGGAGGCATTCTGTAATCTGTGGACTATCTGAGTGTTGATGAAACACAGAAATTGCATCGGGATTGAATACAACAGTCACCATGCACACTTTCCTCCATGGAAGTAATGTCTCAAACAGTCCACGATTTAATCGTTCGATGGAAGACCAGTAGTAGTTTCCGATGCACATCTGGAGGCATTCTATAACCTGTGGACTATCTGAGTGTTGATGAAACAAATAAATTGCGTCGGGATTGAATACAACAGTCACCATGCGCACTTTTCACCATGGGAGTAATGTCTCCAACAGTCTACGCTTTGATCGTTCCGTGGAAGACCAGTAGAAGTTTCCGAAGCACATCTGGTGGCATTCTGTAATCTATGGACTATCAGAGTGTTGATGAAACACAGAAATAGCATCAGGATTGAATACAACAGTCACCATGCGCACTTTTTTTCCATGGGAGTAATGTCTCAAATAGTCTACGCTTTGATCGTTCCCTGGAAGACCAGTAGTAGTTTCCGATGCACATCTGGTGGCATTCTGTAATCTGTGGACTAACAGAGTGTTGATGAGACACAGAAATTGCATCGGGATTGAATACAACAGTCAATATTCGCACTTTCCTCCATGGGAGTAATGTCTCAAACAGTCTACGCTTTGATCGTTACCTGGAAGACCAGTAGTAATTTCCGATGCACATCTGGAGGCATTCCGTAGTCTGTGGAGTATCAGAGTGTTGATGAAGCACAGAAATAGCATCGGGATTGATTACAACAGTCACCATGCGCATTTTCCTCCACGGGAGTAATGTCTCAATCAGTCCACGATTTGATCGTTCGATGGAGGACCAGTAGTAGTTTCCGATGCACATCTGGAGGCAATCTGGAATCTGAGGACTATCAGAGTGTTGATGAAACGCAGTAATTGCGTCGGGATTGAATACGACACTCACCATGTGCACTTTCCTCCATGGGAGTAATGTCTCAAACTTTCTACGCTTTGATCGTTCCCTGTTAGACCAGTACTAGTTCCCGATGCACATCTGGAGGCATTCTGTAATCTGTGTACTATCAGACTGTTGATGAAACACAGAAATTGAATCGGGATTGAATACAACAGTCACCATCCGCACTTTCCTCCATGGGAGTAACGTCTGAAACAATCTACGCTTTGATTGTTTCCTGGAAGACCAGTAGTAGTTTCCGATGCACATCTGGTGGCATTCTGTAATCTGTGGACTGTCAGAGTGTTGATGAAACACGGAAATGGCATCGGGTTTGAATACAAGAGTCACCATGCGCACTTTCCTCCATGGGAGTAATGTCTCATACAGTCTACGCGTTGATCGTTCCCTGAAAGACCAGTCGAAGTTTCCGATGCACATCTGGTGGCTTTCTGTAATCTATGGACTATCAGAGTCTTGATGGAACACAGAAATTGCATCGGGATTGATAACAACAGTCACCATGGGCACTTTCCTCCACGGGAGTAATGTCTCAAACAGTCCACGATTTTATCGTTCGATGGAAGACCAGTAGTACTTTCCGATGCACATCTGGAGGCATTCTGTAAACTGTGGACTATCTGAGTGTTGACGAAACACAGAAATTGCATCGGGATTGAATACAACAGTCACCATGCGCACTTTTCTCCATGTGAGTAATGTCCCCAACAGTCTACGCTTTGATCGTTCCCTGGAAGACCAGTAGAAGTTTCCGATGCACATCTGGTGGCATTCTGTAATCTATGGACTATCAGAGTGTTGATGAAACACAGAAATAGCATCGGGATTGAATACAACAGTCGCCATGCGCACTTTCCTCCATGGGGATAATGTCTCAAACAGTCTATGTTTTGATTGTTCCCTGGAAGACCAGTAGTAGTTTTCGATGCACATCATGAGGCATTCTGTAATCTGTGGACTATCAGAGTGTTAATGAAACACAGAAATTCCATCGGGATTGAATACAACAGTCACCATGCGCACTTTCCTCCATGGGAGTAATGTCTCAAACAGTCTACGCTTTGATCGTTCCCTGGAAGACCAGTAGTAGTTTTCGATGCACATCTGGAGGCATTCCGTAATCTGTGGAGTATCAGAGTGTTGATGAAGCACAGAAATTGAATCGGGATTGAATACAACAGTCACCATGCGCATTTTCCTCCACGGGAGTAATGTCTCAATCAGTCCACGATTTGATCGTTCGATGGAAGACCAGTAGTAGTTTCCGATGCACATCTGGAATCAATCTGTAATCTGAGGATTATCAGAGTGTTGATGAAACACAGTAATTGCGTCGGGATTGAATACAACACTCTCCATGCGCACTTTCCTCCATGGGAGTAATGTCTCAAAGTTTCTACGCTTTGATCGTTCCCTGTTAGACCAGTACTAGTTCCCGATGCACATCTGGGGGCATTCTGTAATCTGTGTACTATCAGACTGTTGATGAAACACAGAATTTGAATCGGGATTGAATACAACAGTCACCATGCGCACTTTTCTCCATGGGAGTAATGTGCCCAACAGTCTACGCTTTGATCGTTCCCTGGAAGACCAGTAGAAGTTTCCGATGCACATCTGGTGGCATTCTGTAATCTACGGACTATCAGAGTGTTGATGAAACACAGAAATAGCATCGGGATAGAATACAACAGTCACCATGCGCACTTTCCTCCATGGGAATAATGTCTCAGACAGTCTACGTTTTCATTGTTCCCTGGAAGACCAGTAGTAGTTTTCGATGCACATCATGATTCATTCTGTAATCTGTGGACTATCAGAGTGTTAATGAAACACAGAAATTGCATCGGGATTGAATACAACAGTTACCTTGCGCACAATCCTCCACGGGAGTAATGTCTCAAACAGTCTACGCTTTGATCGTTCCCTGAAAGACCAGTAATGGTTTCCGATGCACAACTGGTGGCATTCTGTAATCTGTGGACTATCAGAGTGTTGATGAAACACAGAGAATGCATCGGGATTGAATACAACAGTCACCATTCGCACTTTCCTCCACGGGAGTGATATCTCAAACAGTCTACGCTTCGATCGTTCCCTGGAATACCAGTAGTAGTTTCCGATGCACATCTGCTGGCATTCTGTAATCTGTGGACTATCAGAGTGTTGATGAAACACAGAAATAGCATCGAGATTGAATACAACAGTCAACATGCGCACTTTCCTCCATGGGAGTAATGTCTCAAATAGTCTACGCTTTGATCGTTCCCTGGAAGACCAGAAGTAGTTTCCGATGCACATCTGGAGGCATTCTGCAATCTGTGGACCCTCAAAGTGTAGATGAAACACAGAAATTGCATCGAGTTTGAATACAACAGCACCATCCGCACTTTCCTCCATGGCAGTAATGTCTCAAACAGTCTACGCTTTGATCGTTGCCATGAAGACTAGTAGAAGATTCCGATGCACATCTGGAGGCAATCTGTAAACTGTGGACTATCAGAGTGTTGATGAAACATAGAAATTGCATCGGGATGGAATACAACAGTCACCATCCGCACTTTTCTGCATGTTAGTAATATCTGAAACAGTCTACGCTTTGATCGTTCCATGGAATACCAGTAGTAGTTTCCGATGCACATCTGGTGGCATTCTGAAATCTGTGGACCTTCAAAGTGTTGATGAAACACAGAAATTGCATCGGGAGTGAATACAACAGTCACAGTCCGCACTTTCCTCCATGGGAGTAATGTCTGATACACTCTACGATTTGATCGTTCCCAGGAAGACCAGTAGTAGTTTCCCATGCACATATGGAGGCATTCTGAAATCTGTGGACTATCTGAATGTTGATGAAACACAGAAATAGCATCGGGATTGAATACAACAGTCACCATGCGCACTTTCCTCCATGGGGATAATGTCTCAAACAGTCTATGTTTTGATTGTTCCCTGGAAGACCAGTAGTAGTTTTCGATGCACATCATGAGGCATTCTGTAATCTGTGGACTATCAGAGTGTTAATGAAACACAGAAATTCCATCGGGATTAATACAACAGTCACCATGCGCACTTTCCTCCATGGGAGTAATTCTCAAACAGTCTACGCTTTGATCGTTCCCTGGAAGACCAGTAGTAGTTTCCGATAAACATCTGGTGGCATTCGGTAATCTGTGGACTATCAGAGTGTTGATGAAAAACAGAAATAGCATCGGGATTGAGTACAACAGTCATCATGAGCAATTTCCTCCTTGTGAGTAATGTCTCGAACAGTCTACGCTTTGATGGTTCTCTGGAAGACCAGAAGCTGTTTTCGATCCACATCTGGTGGCATTCTGTAATCTGTGGACTAACATAGTGTTGATGAAACACAGAAATTTCATCGGGATTCAATACAACAGTCACAATCCGCACTTCCATCCATGGGAGTAATGTCTCAAACAGTCTACGATTTGATCGTTCCCTGGAACACCAGTAGTAGTTTCCGATGCACATCTGGTGGCATTCTGTAATCTGTGGACTATCAGAGTGTTGATGTAACACAGAAATTGCACTGGGATTGAATACAAAAGTTACCATGCGCACATTCCTCCACGGGAGTAATGTCTCAAACAGTCTACGCTTTGATCGTTCCCTGAAAGACCAGTAATGGTTTCCGATGCACAACTGGTGGCATTCTGTAATCTGTGGACTATCAGAGTGTTGATGAAACACAGAGAATGCATCGGGATTGAATACAACAGTCACCATGCGCACTTTCCTCCACGGGAGTGATATCTCAAACAGTCTACGCTTCGATCGTTCCCTGGAATACCAGTAGTAGTTTCCGATGCACATCTGGTGGCATTCTGTAATCTGTGGACTATCAGAGTGTAGATGAAACACAGAAATAGCATCGAGATTGAATACAACAGTCAACATGCGCACTTTCCTCCATGGGAGTAATGTCTCAAATAGTCTACGCTTTGATCGTTCCCTGGAAGACCAGTAGTAGTTTCCGAAGCACATCTGGAGGCATTCTGCAATCTGTGGACCCTCAAAGTGTAGATGAAACACAGAAATTGCATCGAGTTTGAATACAACTGCACCATCCGCACTTTCCTCCATGGCAGTAATGTCTCAAACAGTCTACGCTTTGATCGTTGCCATGAAGACTAGTAGAAGATTCCGATGCACATCTGGAGGCAATCTGTAAACTGTGGACTATCAGAGTGTTGATGAAACATAGAAATTGCATCGGGATGGAATACAACGGTCACCATCCGCACTTTTCTGCATGTTAGTAATATCTGAAACAGTCTACGCTTTGATCGTTCCATGGAATACCAGTAGTAGTTTCCGATGCACATCTGGAGGCATTCTGTAATCTGTGGACCTTCAAAGTGTTGATGAAACACAGAAATTGCATCGGGAGTGAATACAACAGTCACAATCCGCACTTTCCTCCATGGGAGTAATGTCTCAAACAGTCTACGCTTTGATCGTTCCCTGGAAGACCAGTATTAGTTTCCAATGCACATCAGGAGGCATTCTGTAATCTGTGGACTATCTGAGTGTTGATGAAACACAGAAATTGCATCGGGATTGAATACAACAGTCACCATGCACACTTTCCTCCATGGAAGTAATGTCTCAAACAGTCCACGATTTAATCGTTCGATGGAAGACCAGTAGTAGTTTCCGATGCACATCTGGAGGCATTCTATAACCTGTGGACTATCTGAGTGTTGATGAAACAAATAAATTGCGTCGGGATTGAATACAACAGTCACCATGCGCACTTTTCACCATGGGAGTAATGTCTCCAACAGTCTACGCTTTGATCGTTCCCTGGATGACCAGTAGAAGTTTCCGAAGCACATCTGGTGGCATTCTGTAATCTATGGACTATCAGAGTGTTGATGAAACACAGAAATAGCATCAGGATTGAATACAACAGTCACCATGCGCACTTTCCTCCATGGGAGTAATGTCTCAAATAGTCTACGCTTTGATCGTTCCCTGGGAGACCAGTAGTAGTTTCCGATGCACATCTGGTGGCATTCTGTAATCTGTGGACTAACAGAGTGTTGATGAGACACAGAAATTGCATCGGGATTGAATACAACAGTCAATATTCGCACTTTTCTCCATGGGAGTAATGTCTCAAACAGTCTACGCTTTGATCGTTACCTGGAAGACCAGTAGTAATTTCCGATGCACATCTGGAGGCATTCCGTAGTCTGTGGAGTATCAGAGTGTTGATGAAGCACAGAAATAGCATCGGGATTGAATACAACAGTCACCATGCGCATTTTCCTCCACGGGAGTAATGTCTCAATCAGTAAACGATTTGATCGTTCGATGGAAGACCAGTAGTAGTTTCCGATGCACTTCTGGAGGCAATCTGTAATCTGAGGACTATCAGAGTGTTGATGAAACACAGTAATTGCGTCGGGATTGAATACAACACTCACCAAGCGCACTTTCCTCCATGGGAGTAATGTCTCAAACTTTCTACGCTTTGATCGTTCCCTGTTAGACCAGTACTAGTTCCCGATGCACATCTGGAGGCATTCTGTAATCTGTGTACTATCAGACTGTTGATGAAACACAGAAATTGAATCGGGATTGAATACAACAGTCACCATCCGCACTTTCCTCCATGGGAGTAACGTCTGAAACATTCTACGCTTTGATTGTTTCCTGGAAGACCAATAGTAGTTTCCGATGCACATCTGGTGGCATTCTGTAATCTGTGGACTGTCAGAGTGTTGATGAAACACAGAAATGGCATCGGGTTTGAATACAAGAGTCACCATGCGCACTTTCCTCCATGGGAGTAATGTCTCATACAGTCTACGCGTTGATCGTTCCCTGAAAGACCAGTAGAAGTTTCCGATGCACATCTGGTGGCATTCTGTAATCTATGGACTATCAGAGTCTTGATGGAACACAGAAACTCATCGGGATTGATAACAACAGTCACCATGCGCACTTTCCTCCACGGGAGTAATGTGTCAAACAGTCCACGATTTTATCGTTCGATGGAAGACCAGTAGTACTTTCCGATGCACATCTGGAGGCATTCTGTAAACTGTGGACTATCTGAGTGTTGACGAAACACAGAAATTGCATCGGGATTGAATACAACAGTCACCATGCGCACTTTTCTCCATGTGAGTAATGTCCCCAACAGTCTACGCTTTGATCGTTCCCTGGAAGACCAGTAGAAGTTTCCGATGCACATCTGGTGGCATTCTGTAATCTATGGACTATCAGAGTGTTGATGAAACACAGAAATAGCATCGGGATTGAATACAACAGTCACCATGCGCACTTTCCTCCATGGGGATAATGTCTCAAACAGTCTATGTTTTGATTGTTCCCTGGAAGACCAGTAGTAGTTTTCGATGCACATCATGAGGCATTCTGTAATCTGTGGACTATCAGAGTGTTAATGAAACACAGAAATTCCATCGGGATTGAATACAACAGTCACCATGCGCACTTTCCTCCATGGGAGTAATTCTCAAACAGTCTACGCTTTGATCGTTCCCTGGAAGACCAGTAGTAGTTTCCGATAAACATCTGGTGGCATTCGGTAATCTGTGGACTATCAGAGTGTCGATGAAAAACAGAAATAGCATCGGGATTGAGTACAACAGTCATCATGAGCAATTTCCTCCTTGGGCGTAATGTCTCAAACAGTCTACGCTTTGATGGTTCTCTGGAAGACCAGAAGCAGTTTTCGATCCACATCTGGTGGCATTCTGTAATCTGTGGACTATCATAGTGTTGATGAAACACAGAAATTTCATCGGGATTGAATACAACAGTCACCATCCGCACTTCCATCCATGGGAGTAATGTCTCAAACAGTCTACGATTTGATCGTTCCCTGGAACACCAGTAGTAGTTTCCGATGCACATCTGGTGGCATTCTGTAATCTGTGGACTATCAGAGTGTTGATGTAACACAGAAATTGCATTGGGATTGAATACAACAGTTACCATGCGCACATTCCTCCACGGGAGTAATGTCTCAAACAGTCTACGCTTTGATCGTTCCCTGAAAGACCAGTAATGGTTTCCGATGCACAACTGGTGGCATTCTGTAATCTGTGGACTATCAGAGTGTTGATGAAACACAGAGAATGCATCGGGATTGAATACAACAGTCACCATGCGCACTTGCCTCCACGGGAGTGATATCTCAAACAGTCTACGCTTCGATCGTTCCCTGGAATACCAGTAGTAGTTTCCGATGCACATCTGGTGGCATTCTGTAATCTGTGGACTATCGGAGTGTTGATGAAACACAGAAATAGCATCGAGATTGAATACAACAGTCAACATGCGCACTTTCCTCCATGGGAGTAATGTCTCAAATGGTCTACGCTTTGATCGTTCCCTGGAAGACCAGTAGTAGTTTCCGATGCACATCTGGAGGCATTCTGCAATCTGTGGACCCTCAAAGTGTAGATGAAACACAGAAATTGCATCGAGTTTGAATACAACAGCACCATCCGCACTTTCCTCCATGGCAGTAATGTCTCAAACAGTCTACGCTTTGATCGTTGCCATGAAGACTAGTAGAAGATTCCGATGCACATCTGGAGGCAATCTGTAAACTGTGGACTATCAGAGTGTTGATGAAACATAGAAATTGCATCGGGATGTAATACAACAGTCACCATCCGCACTTTTCTGCATGGAAGTAATATCTGAAACAGTCTACGCTTTGATCGTTCCATGGAATACCAGTAGTAGTTTCCGATGCACATCTGGAGGCATTCTGTAATCTGTGGACCTTCAAAGTGTTGATGAAACACAGAAATTGCATCGGGAGTGAATACAACAGTCACAATCCGCACTTTCCTCCATGGGAGTAATGTCTGATACACTCTACGCTTTGATCGTTCCCAGGAAGACCAGTAGTAGTTTCCCATGCACATATGGAGGCATTCTGAAATCTGTGGACTATATGAATGTTGATGAAACACAGAAATTGCATCGGGATTGAATACAACAGTCACCATGTGCACTTTCCTCCATGGGAGTAATGTCTCAAACAGTCTACGCTTTGATCGTTCCCTGGAAGACCAGTAGGAGTTTCCAATGCACATCAGGAGGCATTCTGTAATCTGTGGACTATCTGAGTGTTGATGAAACACAGAAATTGCATCGGGATTGAATACAACAGTCACCATGCGCACTTTCCTCCATGGGAGTAATGTCTCAAACAGTCTATGCTTTGATCGTTCCCAGGAAGACCAATAGTAGTTTCCGATACACATCTGGAGGCATTCTGTAATCTGTGGACTAACTGAGTGTTGATGAAACACAGAAATTGCATCGGGAGTGAATACAACAGTCACCATTCGCACTTTTCTCCATGGGAGTAATTCTCAAACAGTCTACGCTTTGATCGTTCCCTGGAAGACCAGTAGAAGTTTCCGATGCACATCAGGAGGCATTCTGTAATCTGTGGACTATCTGAGTGTTGGTGAAACACAGATATAGCATCGGGAATGAATACAACAGTCACCATGCACACTTTCCTCCATGGAAGTAATGACTCAAACAGTCCACGATTTAATCGTTTTATGGAAGACCAGTAGTAGTTTCCGATGCACATCTGGAGGCATTCTATAACCTGTGGACTATCTGAGTGTTGATGAGACACAGAAATTGCGTCGGGATTGAATACAACAGTCACCATGCGCACTTTTCTCCATGGGAGTAATGTCTCCAACAGTCTACGCTTTGATCGTTCCCTGGAAGACCAGTAGAAGTTTCCGAAGCACATCTGGTGGCATTCTGTAATCTATGGACTATCAGAGTGTTGATGAAACACAGAAATAGCATCAGGATTGAATACAACAGTCACCATGCGCACTTTCCTCCATGGGAGTAATGTCTCAAATAGTCTACGCTTTGATCGTTACCTGGAAGACCAGTAGTAATTTCCGATGCTCATCTGGAGGCATATCGTAATCTGTGGAGTATCAGAGTGTTGATGAAGCACAGAAATAGCATCGGGATTGAATACAACAGTCACCATGCGCATTTGCCTCCACGGGAGTAATGTCTCAATCAGTCCACGATTTGATCGTACGATGGAAGACCAGTAGTAGTTTCCGATGCACATCTGGAGGCAATCTGTAATCTGAGGACTATCAGAGTGTTGATGAAACACTGTAATTGCGCCGGGATTGAATACAACACTCACCATGCGCACATTCCTCCATGGGAGTAATGTCTCAAACTTTCTACGCTTTGATCGTTCCCTGTTAGACCAGTACTAGTTCCTGATGCACATCTGGAGGCATTCTGTAATCTGTGTACTATCAGACTGTTGATGAAACACAGAAATTGAAACTGGATTGAATACATCAGTCACCATCCGCAATTTCCTCCATGGGAGTAACGTCTGAAACATTCTACGCTTTGATTGTTTCCTGGAAGACCAGTAGTAGTTTCCGATGCACATCTGTTCTCATTCTGTAATCTGTGAACTGTTAGAGTGTTGATGAAACACAGAAATGGCATCGGGTTTGAATACAACAGTCACCATGCGCACTTTCCTCCATGGGAGTAATGTCTCATACAGTCTACGCGTTGATCGTTCCCTGAAAGTCCAGTAGAAGTTTCCGATGCACATCTGGTGGCATTCTGTAATCTATGGACTATCAGTCTTGATGGAACACAGAAATTGCATCGGGATTGATAACAACAGTCACCATGCGCACTTTCCTCCACGGGAGTAATGTCTCAAACAGTCCACGATTTTATCGTTCGATGGAAGACCAGTAGTACTTTCCGATGCACATCTGGTGGCATTCTGTAATCTGTGGACTATCTGAGTGTTGATGAAACACAGAAATTTCATCGGGATTGAATACAACAGTCACCATCCGCACTTCCATCCATGGGAGTAATGTCTCAAACAGTCTACGATTTGATCGTTCCCTGGAACACCAGTAGTAGTTTCCGATGCATATCTGGTGGCATTCTGTAATCTGTGGACTATCAGAGTGTTGATGTAACACAGAAATTGCATTAGGATTGAATACAAAAGTTACCATGCGCACATTCCTCCACGGGAGTAATGTCTCAAACAGTCTACGCTTTGATCGTTCCCTGAAAGACCAGTAATGGTTTCCGATGCACAACTGGTGGCATTCAGTAATCTGTGGACTATCAGAGTGTTGATGAAACACAGAGAATGCATCGGGATTGAATACAACAGTCACCATGCGAACTTTCCTCCACGGGAGTGATAACTCAAACAGTCTACGCTTCGATCGTTCCCTGGAATACCAGTAGTAGTTTCCGATGCACATCTTGTGGCATTCTGTAATCTGTGGACTATCGGAGTGTTGATGAAACACAGAAATAGCGTCGAGATTGAATACAACAGTCAACATGCGCACTTTCCTCCATGGGAGTAATGTCTCAAATAGTTAACGCTTTGATCGTTCCCTGAAAGACCAGTAGTAGTTTCCGATGCACATCTGGAGGCATTCTGCAATCTGTGGACCCTCAAAGTGTAGATGAAACACAGAAATTGCATCGAGTTTGAATACAACAGCACCATCCGCACTTTCCTCCATGACAGTAATGTCTCAAACAGTCTACGCTTTGAACGTTCCCATGAAGACTAGTAGAAGATTCCGATGCACATCTGGAGGTAATCTGTAAACTGTGGACTATCAGAGTGTTGATAAAAACCATAGAAATTGCATCGGGATGGTATACAACAGTCACCATCAGCACTTTTCTGCATGGGAGTAATATCTGAAATAGTCTACGCTTTGATCGTTCCATGGAATACCAGTAGTAGTTTCCGATGCACATCTGGAGTCATTCTGTAATCTGTGGACCTTCACAGTGTTGATGAAACACAGAAATTGCATCGGGAGTGAATACAACAGTCACAACCCGCACTTTCCTACATGGGAGTAATGTCTGATACACTCTACGCTTTGATCGTTCCCAGGAAGACCAGTAGTAGTTTCCCATGCACATATGGAGGCATTCTGAAATCTGTGGACTATCTGAATGTTGATGAAACACAGATATTGCATCGGGATTGAATACAACAGTCACCATGCGCACTTTCCTCCATGGGAGTAATGTCTCAAACAGTCTATGCTTTGATCGTTCCCAGGAAGACCAATAGTAGTTTCCGATGCACATCTGGAGGCATTCTGTAATCTGTGGACTAACTGAGTGTTGATGAAACACAGAAATTCCATCGGGATTGAATACAACAGTCACCATGCGCACTTTCCTCCATGGGAGTAATTCTCAAACAGTCTACGCTTTGATCGTTCCCTGGAATACCAGTAGTAGTTTCCGATAAACATCTGGTGGCATTCGGTAATCTGTGGACTGTCAGAGTGTTGATGAAAAACAGAAATAGCATCGGGATTGAGTACAACAGTCATCATGAGCAATTTCCTCCTTGGGAGTAATGTCTCAAACAGTCTACGCTTTGATGGTTCTCTGGAAGACCAGAAGCTGTTTTCGATCCACATCTGGTGGCATTCTGTAATCTGTGGACTATCATAGTGTTGATGAAACACAGAAATTTCATCGGGATTGAATACAACAGTCACAATCCGCACTTCCATCCATGGGAGTAATGTCTCAAACAGTCTACGATTTGATCGTTCCCTGGAACACCAGTAATAGTTTCCGATGCACATCTGGTGGCATTCTGTAATCTGTGGACTATCAGAGTGTTGATGTAACACAGAAATTGCATTGGGATTGAATACAACAGTTACCATGCGCACATCCTCCACGGGAGTAATGTCTCAAACAGTCTACGCTTTGATCGTTCCCTGAAAGACCAGTAATGGTTTCCGATGCACAACTGGTGGCATTCTGTAATCTGTGGACTATCAGAGTGTTGATGAAACACAGAGAATGCATCGGGATTGAATACAACAGTCACCATGCGCACTTTCCTCCACGGGAGTGATATCTCAAACAGTCTACGCTTCGATCGTTCCCTGGAATACCAGTAGTAGTTTCCGATGCACATCTGGTGGCATTCTGTAATCTGTGGACTATCAGAGTGTTGATGAAACACAGAAATAGCATCGAGATTGAATACAACAGTCAACATGCGCACTTTCCTCCATGGGAGTAATGTCTCAAATAGTCTACGCTTTGATCGTTCCCTGGAAGACCAGTAGTAGTTTCCGAAGCACATCTGGAGGCATTCTGCAATCTGTGGACCCTCAAAGTGTAGATGAAACACAGAAATTGCATCGAGTTTGAATACAACTGCACCATCCGCACTTTCCTCCATGGCAGTAATGTCTCAAACAGTCTACGCTTTGATCGTTGCCATGAAGACTAGTAGAAGATTCCGATGCACATCTGGAGGCAATCTGTAAACTGTGGACTATCAGAGTGTTGATGAAACATAGAAATTGCTTCGGGATGGAATACAACAGTCACCATCCGCACTTTTCTGCATGTTAGTAATATCTGAAACAGTCTACGCTTTGATCGTTCCATGGAATACCAGTAGTAGTTTCCGATGCACATCTGGAGGCATTCTGTAATCTGTGGACCTTCAAAGTGTTGATGAAACACAGAAATTGCATCGGGAGTGAATACAACAGTCACAATCCGCACTTTCCTCCATGGGAGTAATGTCTCAAACAGTCTACGCTTTGATCGTTCCCTGGAAGACCAGTATTAGTTTCCAATGCACATCAGGAGGCATTCTGTAATCTGTGGACTATCTGAGTGTTGATGAAACACAGAAATTGCATCGGGATTGAATACAACAGTCACCATGCACACTTTCCTCCATGGAAGTAATGTCTCAAACAGTCCACGATTTAATCGTTCGATGGAAGACCAGTAGTAGTTTCCGATGCACATCTGGAGGCATTCTATAACCTGTGGACTATCTGAGTGTTGATGAAACCAATAAATTGCGTCGGGATTGAATACAACAGTCACCATGCGCACTTTTCACCATGGGAGTAATGTCTCCAACAGTCTACGCTTTGATCGTTCCCTGGAAGACCAGTAGAAGTTTCCGAAGCACATCTGGTGGCATTCTGTAATCTATGGACTATCAGAGTGTTGATGAAACACAGAAATAGCATCAGGATTGAATACAACAGTCACCATGCGCACTTTCCTCCATGGGAGTAATGTCTCAAATAGTCTACGCTTTGATCGTTCCCTGGAAGACCAGTAGTAGTTTCCGATGCACATCTGGTGGCATTCTGTAATCTGTGGACTAACAGAGTGTTGATGAGACACAGAAATTGCATCGGGATTGAATACAACAGTCAATATTCGCACTTTCCTCCATGGGAGTAATGTCTCAAACAGTCTACGCTTTGATCGTTACCTGGAAGACCAGTAGTAATTTCCGATGCACATCTGGAGGCATTCCGTAGTCTGTGGAGTATCAGAGTGTTGATGAAGCACAGAAATAGCATCGGGATTGAATACAACAGTCACCATGCGCATTTTCCTCCACGGGAGTAATGTCTCAATCAGTCCACGATTTGATCGTTCGATGGAAGACCAGTAGTAGTTTCCGACGCACATCTGGAGGCAATCTGTAATCTGAGGACTATCAGAGTGTTGATGAAACACAGTAATTGCGTCGGGATTGAATACAACACTCACCAAGCGCACTTTCCTCCATGGGAGTAATGTCTCAAACTTTCTACGCTTTGATCGTTCCCTGTTAGACCAGTACTAGTTCCCGATTCACATCTGGAGGCATTCTGTAATCTGTGTACTATCAGACTGTTGATGAAACACAGAAATTGAATCGGGATTGAATACAACAGTCACCATCCGCACTTTCCTCCATGGGAGTAACGTCTGAAACATTCTACGCTTTGATTGTTTCCTGGAAGACCAGTAGTAGTTTCCGATGCACATCTGGTGGCATTCTGTAATCTGTGGACTGTCAGAGTGTTGATGAAACACAGAAATGGCATCGGGTTTGAATACAAGAGTCACCATGCGCACTTTCCTCCATGGGAGTAAAGTCTCATACAGTCTACGCGTTGATCGTTCCCTGAAAGACCAGTAGAAGTTTCCGATGCACATCTGGTGGCATTCTGTAATCTATGGACTATCAGAGTCTTGATGGAACACAGAAATTGCATCGGGATTGATAACAACAGTCACCATGCGCACTTTCCTCCACGGGAGTAATGTCTCAAACAGTCCACGATTTTATCGTTCGATGGAAGACCAGTTGTACTTTCCGATGCACATCTGGAGGCATTCTGTAAACTGTGGACTATCTGAGTGTTGACGAAACACAGAAATTGCATCGGGATTGAATACAACAGTCACCATGCGCACTTTTCTCCATGTGAGTAATGTCCCCAACAGTCTACGCTTTGATCGTTCCCTGGAAGACCAGTAGAAGTTTCCGATGCACATCTGGTGGCATTCTGTAATCTATGGACTATCAGAGTGTTGATGAAACACAGAAATAGCATCGGGATTGAATACAACAGTCACCATGCGCACTTTCCTCCATGGGTATAATGTCTCAAACAGTCTATGTTTTGATTGTTCCCTGGAAGACCAGTAGTAGTTTTCGATGCACATCATGAGGCATTCTGTAATCTGTGGACTATCAGAGTGTTAATGAAACACAGAAATTCCATCGGGATTGAATACAACAGTCACCATGCGCACTTTCCTCCATGGGAGTAATTCTCAAACAGTCTACGCTTTGATCGTTCCCTGGAAGACCAGTAGTAGTTTCCGATAAACATCTGGTGGCATTCGGTAATCTGTGGACTATCAGAGTGTTGATGAAAAACAGAAATAGCATCGGGATTGAGTACAACAGTCATCATGAGCAATTTCCTCCTTGGGAGTAATGTCTCAAACAGTCTACGCTTTGATGGTTCTCTGGAAGACCAGAAGCAGTTTTCGATCCACATCTGGTGGCATTCTGTAATCTGTGGACTATCATAGTGTTGATGAAACACAGAAATTTCATCGGGATTGAATACAACAGTCACCATCCGCACTTCCATCCATGGGAGTAATGTCTCAAACAGTCTACGATTTGATCGTTCCCTGGAACACCAGTAGTAGTTTCCGATGCACATCTGGTGGCATTCTGTAATCTGTGGACTATCAGAGTGTTGATGTAACACAGAAATTGCATTGGGATTGAATACAACAGTTACCATGCGCACATTCCTCCACGGGAGTAATGTCTCAAACAGTCTACGCTTTGATCGTTCCCTGAAAGACCAGTAATGGTTTCCGATGCACAACTGGTGGCATTCTGTAATCTGTGGACTATCAGAGTGTTGATGAAACACAGAGAATGCATCGGGATTGAATACAACAGTCACCATGCGCACTTTCCTCCACGGGAGTGATATCTCAAACAGTCTACGCTTCGATCGTTCCCTGGAATACCAGTAGTAGTTTCCGATGCACATCTGGTGGCATTCTGTAATCTGTGGACTATCAGAGTGTTGATGAAACACAGAAATAGCATCGAGATTGAATACAACAGTCAACATGCGCACTTTCCTCCATGGGAGTAATGTCTCAAATAGTCTACGCTTTGATCGTTCCCTGGAAGACCAGTAGTAGTTTCCGATGCACATCTGGAGGCATTCTGCAATCTGTGGACCCTCAAAGTGTAGATGAAACACAGAAATTGCATCGAGTTTGAATACAACAGCACCATCCGCACTTTCCTCCATGGCAGTAATGTCTCAAACAGTCTACGTTTTGATCGTTGCCATGAAGACTAGTAGAAGATTCCGATGCACATCTGGAGGCAATCTGTAAACTGTGGACTATCAGAGTGTTGATGAAACATAGAAATTGCATCGGGATGTAATACAACAGTCACCATCCGCACTTTTCTGCATGGAAGTAATATCTGAAACAGTCTACGCTTTGATCGTTCCATGGAATACCAGTAGTAGTTTCCGATGCACATCTGGAGGCATTCTGTAATCTGTGGACCTTCAAAGTGATGATGAAACACAGAAATTGCATCGGGAGTGAATACAACAGTCACAATCCGCACTTTCCTCCATGGGAGTAATGTCTGATACACTCTACGCTTTGATCCTTCCCAGGAAGACCAGTAGTAGTTTCCCATGCACATATGGAGGCATTCTGAAATCTGTGGACTATCTGAATGTTGATGAAACACAGAAATTGCATCAGGATTGAATACAACAGTCACCATGCGCACTTTCCTCCATGGGAGTTATGTCTCAAACAGTCTACGCTTTGATCGTTCCCTGGAAGACCAGTAGGAGTTTCCAATGCACATCAGGAGGCATTCTGTAATCTGTGGACTATCTGAGTGTTGATGAAACACAGAAATTGCATCGGGATTGAATACAACAGTCACCATGCGCACTTTCCTCCATGGGAGAAATGTCTCAAACAGTCTATGCTTTGATCGTTCCCAGGAAGACCAATAGTAGTTTCCGATACACATCTGGAGGCATTCTGTAATCTGTGGACTAACTGAGTGTTGATGAAACACAGAAATTGCATCGGGAGTGAATACAACAGTCACAATTCGCACTTTTCTCCATGGGAGTAATTCTCAAGCAGTCTACGCTTTGATCGTTCCCTGGAAGACCAGTAGAAGTTTCCGATGCACATCAGGAGGCATTCTGTAATCTGTGGACTATCTGAGTGTTGGTGAAACACAGATATAGCATCGGGAATGAATACAACAGTCGCCATGCACACTTTCCTCCATGGAAGTAACGTCTCAAACAGTCCACGATTTAATCGTTTTATGGAAGACCAGTAGTAGTTTTCGATGCACATCTGGAGGCATTCTATAACCTGTGGACTATCTGAGTGTTGATGAGACACAGAAATTGCGTCGGGATTGAATACAACAGTCACCATGCGCACTTTTCTCCATGGGAGTAATGTCTCCAACAGTCTACGCTTTGATCGTTCCCTGGAAGACCAGTAGAAGTTTCCGAAGCACATTTGGTGGCATTCTGCAATCTATGGACTATCAGAGTGTTGATGAAACACAGAAATAGCATCAGGATTGAATACAACAGTCACCATGCGCACTTTCCTCCATGGGAGTAATGTCTCAAATAGTCTACGCTTTGATCGTTCCCTGGAAGACCAGTAGTAGTTTTCGATGCACATCTGGTGGCATTCTGTAATCTGTGGATTAACAGAGTGTTGATGAGACACAGAAATTGCATCGGGATTGAATACAACAGTCAATATTCGCACTTTCCTCCATGGGAGTAATGTCTCAAACAGTCTACGCTTTGATCGTTACCTGGAAGACCAGTAGTAATTTCCGATGCTCATCTGGAGGCATTCCGTAATCTGTGGAGTATCAGAGTGTTGATGAAGCACAGAAATAGCGTCGGGATTGAATACAACAGTCACCATGCGCATTTGCCTCCACGGGAGTAATGTCTCAATCAGTCCACGATTTGATCGTACGATGGAAGACCAGTAGTAGTTTCCGATGCACATCTGGAGGCAATCTGTAATCTGAGGACTATCAGAGTGTTGATGAAACACTGTAATTGCGTCGGGATTGAATACAACACTCACCATGCGCACATTCCTCCATGGGAGTAATGTCTCAAACTTTCTACGCTTTGATCGTTCCCTGTTAGACCAGTACTAGTTCCTGATGCACATCTGGAGGCATTCTGTAATCTGTGTACTATCAGACTGTTGATGAAACACAGAAATTGAATCGGGATTGAATACAACAGTCACCATCCGCACTTTCCTCCATGGGAGTAACGTCTGATACATTCTACGCTTTGATTGTTTCCTGGAAGACCAGTAGTAGTTTCCGATGCACATCTGGTCTCATTCTGTAATCTGTGAACTGTCAGAGTGTTGATGAAACACAGAAATGGCATCGGGTTTGAATACAACAGTCACCATGCGCACTTTCCTCCATGGGAGTAATGTCTCATACAGTCTACGCGTTGATCGTTCCCTGAAAGACCAGTAGAAGTTTCCGATGCACATCTGGTGGCATTCCGTAATCTATGGACTATCAGTCTTGATGGAACACAGAAATTGCATCGGGATTGATAACAACAGTCACCATGCGCACTTTCCTCCACGGGAGTAATGTCTCAAACAGTCCACGATTTTATCGTTCGATGGAAGACCAGTAGTACTTTCCGATGCACATCTGGAGGCATTCTGTAATCTGTGGACTATCTGAGTGTTGATGAAACACAGAAATTGCATCGGGATTGAATACAACAGTCACCATGCGCACTTTTCTCCATGTGGTAATGTCCCCAACAGTCTGCGCTTTGATCGTTCCCTGGAAGACCAGTAGAAGTTTCCGATGCACATCTGGTGGCATTCTGTAATCTATGGACTATCAGAGTGTTGATGAAACACAGAAATAGCATCGGGATTGAATACAACAGTCACCTTGCGCACTTTCCTCCATGGGGATAGTGTCTCAAACAGTCTACGTTTTGATTGTTCCCTGGAAGACCAGTAGTAGTTTTCGATGCACATCATGAGGCATTCTGTAATCTGTGGACTATCAGAGTGTTAATGAAACACAGAAATTACATCGGGATTGAATACAACAGTCACCATGCGCACTTTCCTCCATGGGAGTAATTCTCAAACAGTCTACGGTTTGATCGTTCCCTAGAAGACCAGTAGTAGTATCCGATAAACATCTGGTGGCATTCGGTAATCTGTGGACTATCAGAGTGTTGATGAAAAACAGAAATAGCATCGGGATTGAGTACAACAGTCATCATGAGCAATTTCCTCCTTGGGAGTAATGTCTCAAACAGTCTACGCTTTGATGGTTCTCTGGAAGACCAGAGGCAGTTTTCGATCCACATCTGGTGGCATTCTGTAATCTGTGGATTATCAGAGTGTTGATGAAACACAGAAATTTCATCGGGATTGAATACAACAGTCACCATCCGCACTTCCATCCATGGGAGTAATGTCTCAAACAGTCTACGATTTGATCGTTCCCTGGAACACCAGTAGTAGTTTCCGATGCACATCTGGTGGCATTCAGTAATCTGTGGACTATCAGAGTGTTGATGTAACACAGAAATTGCATTGGGATTGAATACAACAGTTACCATGCGCACATTCCTCCACGGGAGTAATGTCTCAAACAGTCTACGCTTTATCGTTCCCTGAAAGACCAGTAATGGTTTCCGATGCACAACTGGTGGCATTCACTAATCTATGGACTATCAGAGTGTTGATGAAACACAGAGAATGCATCGGGATTGAATACAACAGTCACCATGCGAACTTTCCTCCACGGGAGTGATAACTCAAACAGTCTACGCTTCGATCGTTCCCTGGAATACCAGTAGTAGTTTCCGATGCACATCTTGTGGCATTCTGTAATCTGTGGACTATCGGAGTGTTGATGAAACACAGAAATAGCGTCGAGATTGAATACAACAGTCAACATGCGCACTTTCCTCCATGGGAGTAATGTCTCAAATAGTTTACGCTTTGATCGTTCCCTGGAAGACCAGTAGTAGTTTCCGATGCACATCTGGAGGCATTCTGCAATCTGTGGACCCTCAAACTGTAGATAAAACACAGAAATTGCATCGAGTTTGAATACAACAGCACCATCCGCACTTTCCTCCATGACAGTAATGTCTCAAACAGTCTACGCTTTGAACGTTCCCATGAAGACTAGTAGAAGATTCCGATGCACATCTGGAGGTAATCTGTAAACTGTGGACTATCAGAGTGTTGATAAAAACCATAGAAATTGCATCGGGATGGAATACAACAGTCACCATCAGCACTTTTCTCCATGGGAGTAATATCTGAAATAGTCTACGCTTTGATCGTTCCATGGAATACCAGTAGTAGTTTCCGATGCACATCTGGAGTCATTCTGTAATCTGTGGACCTTCACAGTGTTGATGAAACACAGAAATTGCATCGGGAGTGAATACAACAGTCACAATCCGCACTTTCCTACATGGGAGTAATGTCTGATACACTCTACGCTTTGATCGTTCCCAGGAAGACCAGTAGTAGTTTCCCATGCACATATGGAGGCATTCTGAAATCTGTGGACTATCTGAATGTTGATGAAACACAAAAATTGCATCGGGATTGAATACAACAGTCACCATGCGCACTTTCCTCCATGGGAGTAATGTCTCAAACAGTCTACGCTTTGATCGTTCCCTGGAAGACCAGTAGGAGTTTCCAACGCACATCAGGAGGCATTCTGTAATCTGTGGACTATCTGAGTGTTGATGAAACACAGAAATTGCATCGGGATTGAATACAACAGTCACCATGCGCACTTTCCTCCATGGGAGTAATGTCTCAAACAGTCTATGCTTTGATCGTTCCCAGGAAGACCAATAGTAGTTTCCGATGCACATCTGGAGGCATTCTGTAATCTGTGGACTAACTGAGTGTTGATGAAACACAGAAATTGCATCGGGAGTGAATACAACAGTCACCATCCGCACTTTTCTCCATGGGAGTAATTCCCAAACAGTCTACGCTTTGATCGTTCCCTGGAAGACCAGTAGAAGTTTCCGAAGCACATCTGGTGGCATTCTGTAATCTATGGACTATCAGAGTGTTGATGAAACACAGAAATAGCATCAGGATTGGATACAACAGTCACCATGCGCACTTTCCTCCATGGGAGTAATGTCTCAAATAGTCTACGCTTTGATCGTTCCCTGGAAGACCAGTAGTAGTTTCCGATGCACATCTGGTGGCATTCTGTAATCTGTGGACTAACAGAGTGTTGATGAGACACAGAAATTGCATCGGGATTGAATACAACAGTCAATATTCGCACTTTCCTCCATGGGAGTAATGTCTCAAACAGTCTACGCTTTGATCGTTCCCTGGAAGACCAGTAGTAGTTTCCGATGCAAATCTGGAGGCATTCTGTAATCTGTGGAATATCAGAGTGTTGATGAAACACAGAAGTAGCATCGCGATTGAATACAACAGTCACCATGCGCACTTTCCTCCACGGGAGTAAAGTCTCAATCAGTCCACGATTTGATCGGTCGATGGAAGACCAGTAGTAGTTTCCGATGCACATCTGGGGGCAATCTGTAATCTGAGGACTATCAGAGTGTTGATGAAACACAGTAATTGTGTCGGGATTGAATACAACACTCACCATGCGCACTTTCCTCCTTGGGAGTAATGTCTCAAACATTCTACGCTTTCATCGTTCCCTGTTAGACCAGTACTAGTTCCCGATGCACATCTGGAGGCATTCTGTAATCTGTGGACTATCCGACTGTTGATGAAACACAGAAATTGAATCGGGATTGAATACAACAGTCACCATCCGCACTTTCCTCCATGGGAGTAACGTCTGAAACACTCTACGCTTTGATTGTTTCCTGGAAGACCAGTAGTAGTTTCCGATGCACATCTGGTGGTATTCTGTAATCTGTGGACTGTCAGAGTGTTGATGAAACACAGAAATGGCATCGGGTTTGAATACAACAGTCACCATGCGCACTTTCCTCCATGGGAGCAATGTCTCATACTGTCTACGCGTTGATCGTTCCCTGAAAGACCAGTAGTAGTTTCCGATGCACATCTGGAGGCATTCCGTAATCTGTGGAGTATCAGAGTGTTGATGAAACACAGAAATAGCATCAGGATTGAATACAACAGTCACCATGCGCATTTTCCTCCACGGGAGTGATATCTCAAAGAGTCTACGCTTCGATCTTTTCCTGGAATACCAGTAGTAGTTTCCGATGCATATCTGGTGGCATTCTGTAATCCGTGGACTATCAGAGTGATGATGAAACATAGAAATAGCATCGAGATTGAATACAACAGTCAACATGCGCACTTTCCTCCATGGGAGTAATGTCTCAAACAGTATACGTTTTGATTGTTCCCTGGAAGACCAGTAGTAGTTTCCGATGCACATCTGGAGGCAGTCTGCAATCTGTGGACCCTCAAAGTGTAGATGAAACACAGAAATTGCATGTAGTTTGAATACAAGAGCACCATCCGCACCTTCCTCCATGGCAGTAATGTCTCAAACAGTCTACGTTTTGATCGTTCCCATGAAGACTAGTAGAAGATTCCGATGCACATCTGGAGGCAATCTGTAAACTGTGGACTATCAGAGTGTTGATGAAACATAGAAATTGCATCGCCATGGAATACAACAGTCACCATCCGCACTTTTCTGCATAGGAGTAATATCTGAAACAGTCTACGCTTTGATCGTTCCATGGAATACCTGTAGCAGTTTCCGACGCACATCTGGAGGCATTCTGTAATCTGTGGACCTTCAAAGTGTTGATGAAACACAGAAATTGCATCGGGAGTGAATACAACAGTCACAATCCGCACTTTCCTCCATGGGAGTAATGTCTGATACACTCTACCCTTTGATCGTTCCCAGGAAGACCAGTAGTAGTTTCCCATGCACATATGGAGGCATTCTGAAATCTGTGGACTATCTGAATGTTGATGAAACACAGAAATTGCATCGGGATTGATTACAACAGTCACCATGCGCACTTTCCTCCATGGGAGTAATGTCTCAAACAGTCTACGTTTTGATCGTTCCCATGAAGACTAGTAGAAGATTCCGATGCACATCTGGAGGCAATCTGTAAACTGTGGACTATCAGAGTGTTGATGAAACGTAGAAATTGCAACGGGATGGAATACAACAGTCACCATCCGCACATTTCTGCATGGGAGTAATATCTGAAACAGTCTACGCTTTGATCGTTCCATGGAATACCTGTAGCAGTTTCCAAAGCACATCTGGAGGCATTCTGTAATCTGTGGACCTTCAAAGTGTTGATGAAACACAGAAATTGCATCGGGATTGAATACAACAATCACCATGAGCACATTCCTCCATGGGAGTAATGTCTCACACAGTCTATGCTTTGATCGTTCCCAGGAGGACCTGTAGTATTATCCGATGCATATCTGGTGGCAATCTGTAATCTGTGGACTGGAAGACCAGTAGTAGTTTCCGATGCACATCTGGAGGCAATCTGTAATCTGTGGACTATCAGAGTGTTGATGAAAAACAGAAATAGCATCGGGATTGAGTACAACAGTCATCATGAGCAAATTCCTCCTTGGGAGTAATGTCTCAAACAGTCTACGCTTTGATGGTTCTCTGGAAGACCAGAAGCAGTTTTCGATCCACATCTGGTGGCATTCTGTAATCTGTGGACTATCAGAGTGTTGATGTAACACAAAAATTGCATTGGGATTGAATACAACAGTTACCATGCGCACATTCCTCCACGGGAGTAATGTCTCAAACAGTCTACGCTTTGATCGTTCCCTGAAAGACCAGTAATGGTTTCCGATGCACAACTGGTGGCATTCTGTAATCTGTGGACTATCAGAGTGTTGATGAAACACAGAGAATGCATCGGGATTGAATACAACAGTCACCATGCGCACTTTCCTCCACGGGAGTGATATCTCAAACAGTCTACGCTTCGATCGTTCCCTGGAATACCAGTAGTAGTTTCCGATGCACATCTGGTGGCATTCTGTAATCTGTGGACTATCAGAGTGTTGATGAAACACAGAAATAGCATCGAGATTGAATACAACAGTCAACATGCGCACTTTCCTCCATGGGAGTAATGTCTCAAATAGTCTACGCTTTGATCGTTCCCTGGAAGACCAGTAGTAGTTTCCGATGCACATCTGGAGGCATTCTGCAATCTGTGGACCCTCAAAGTGTAGATGAAACACAGAAATTGCATCGAGTTTGAATACAACAGCACCATCCGCACTTTCCTCCATGGCAGTAATGTCTCAAACAGTCTACGCTTTGATCGTTGCCATGAAGACTAGTAGAAGATTCCGATGCACATCTGGAGTCAATCTGTGAACTGTGGACTATCAGAGTGTTGATGAAACATAGAAATTGCATCGGGATGTAATACAACAGTCACCATCCGCACTTTTCTGCATGGAAGTAATATCTGAAACAGTCTACGCTTTGATCGTTCCATGGAATACCAGTAGTAGTTTCCGATGCACATCTGGAGGCATTCTGAAATCTGTGGACTATCTGAATGTTGATGAAACACAGAAATTGCATCGGGATTGAATACAACAGTCACCATGCGCACTTTCCTCCATGGGAGTAATGTCTCAAACAGTCTACGCTTTGATCGTTCCCTGGAAGACCAGTAGGAGTTTCCAATGCACATCAGGAGGCATTCTGTAATCTGTGGACTATCTGAGTGTTGATGAAACACAGAAATTGCATCGGGATTGAATACAACAGTCACCATGCGCACTTTCCTCCATGGGAGAAATGTCTCAAACAGTCTATGCTTTGATCGTTCCCAGGAAGACCAATAGTAGTTTCCGATACACATCTGGAGGCATTCTGTAATCTGTGGACTAACTGAGTGTTGATGAAACACAGAAATTGCATCGGGAGTGAATACAACAGTCACCATCCGTACTTTTCTCCATGGGAGTAATTCTCAAACAGTCTACGCTTTGATCGTTCCCTGGAAGACCAGTAGAAGTTTCCGATGCACATCAGGAGGCATTCTGTAATCTGTGGACTATCTGAGTGTTGGTGAAACACAGATATAGCATCGGGAATGAATACAACAGTCACCATGCACACTTTCCTCCATGGAAGTAATGTCTCAAACAGTCCACGATTTAATCGTTTTATGGAAGACCAGTAGTAGTTTCCGATGCACATCTGGAGGCATTCTATAACCTGTGGACTATCTGAGTGTTGATGAAACACAGAAATTGCGTCGGGATTGAATACAACAGTCACCATGCGCACTTTTCTCCATGGGAGTAATGTCTCCAACAGTCTACGCTTTGCTCGTTCCCTGGAAGACCAGTAGAAGTTTCCGAAGCACATCTGGTGGCATTCTGTAATCTATGGACTATCAGAGTGTTGATGAAACACAGAAATAGCATCAGGATTGAATACAACAGTCACCATGCGCACTTTCCTCCATGGGAGTAATGTCTCAAATAGTCTACGCTTTGATCGTTACCTGGAAGACCAGTAGTAGTTTTCGATGCACATCTGGTGGCATTCTGTAATCTGTGGATTAACAGAGTGTTGATGAGACACAGAAATTGCATCGGGATTGAATACAACAGTCAATATTCGCACTTTCCTCCATGGGAGTAATGTCTCAAACAGTCTACGCTTTGATCGTTACCTGGAAGACCAGTAGTAATTTCCGATGCTCATCTGGAGGCATTCCGTAATCTGTGGAGTATCAGAGTGTTGATGAAGCACAGAAATAGCATCGGGATTGAATACAACAGTCACCATGCGCATTTGCCTACACGGGAGTAATGTCTCAATCAGTCCACGATTTGATCGTACGATGGAAGACCAGTACTAGTTTCCGATGCACATCTGGAGGCAATCTGTAATCTGAGGACTATCTGAGTGTTGATGAAACACAGAAATTGCATCGGGATTGAATACAACAGTCACCATGCGCACTTTTCTCCATGTGAGTAATGTCCCCAACAGTCTGCGCTTTGATCGTTCGATGGAAGACCAGTAGAAGTTTCCGATGCACATCTGGTGGCATTCTGTAATCTATGGACTATCAGAGTGTTGATGAAACACAGAAATAGCATCGGGATTGAATACAACAGTCACCATCCGCACTTTCCTCCATGGGAGTAACGTCTGAAACATTCTACGCTTTGATTGTTTCCTGGAAGACCAGTAGTAGTTTCCGATGCACATCTGGTGGCATTCTGTAATCTGTGTACTGTCAGAGTGTTGATGAAACACAGAAATGGCATCGGGTTTGAATACAACAGTCACCATGCGCACTTTCCTCCATGGGAGTAATGTCTCATACAGTCTACGCGTTGATCGTTCCCTGAAAGACCAGTAGAAGTTTCCGATGCACATCTGGTGGCATTCTGTAATCTATGGACTATCAGTCTTGATGGAACACAGAAATTGCATCGGGATTGATAACAACAGTCACCATGCGCACTTTCCTCCACGGGAGTAATGTCTCAAACAGTCCACGATTTTATCGTTCGATGCAAGACCAGTAGTACTGTCCGATGCACATCTGGAGGCATTCTGTAATCTGTGGACTATCTGAGTGTTGATGAAACACAGAAATTGCATCGGGATTGAATACAACAGTCACCATGCGCACTTTTCTCCATGTGAGTAATGTCCCCAACAGTCTGCGCTTTGATCGTTCGATGGAAGACCAGTAGAAGTTTCCGATGCACATCTGGTGGCATTCTGTAATCTATGGACTATCAGAGTGTTGATGAAACACAGAAATAGCATCGGGATTGAATACAACAGTCACCATGCGCACTTTCCTCCATGGGGATAGTGTCTCATACAGTCTACGTTTTGATTGTTCCCTGGAAGACCAGTAGTAGTTTTCGATGCACATCATGAGGCAATCTGTAATCTGTGGACTATCAGAGTGTTAATGAAACACAGAAATTACATCGGGATTGAATACAACAGTCACCATGCGCACTTTCCTCCATGGGAGTAATTCTCAAACAGTCTACGCTTTGATCGTTCCCTAGAAGACCAGTAGTAGTTTCCGATAAACATCTGGTGGCATTCTGTAATCTGTGGAATATCAGAGTGTTGATGAAACACAGAAATTGCATCGGGATTGAATACAACAGTCACTATCCGCACTTTCCTCCATGGGAGTAATGTCTCAAACAGTCTACGCTTTGATCGTTCCCTGGAATACCAGTAGTAGTTTCCGATGCACATCTGGAGTCATTCTGTAATCTGTGGACCTTCACAGTGTTGATGAAACACAGAAATTGCATCGGGAGTGAATACAACAGTCACAATCCGCACTTTCCTCCATGGGAGTAATGTCTGATACACTCTACGCTTTGATCGTTCCCAGGAAGACCAGTAGTAGTTTCCCATGCACATATGGAGGCATTCTGAAATCTGTGGACTATCTGAATGTTGATGAAACACAGAAATTGCATCGGGATTGAATACAACAGTCACCATGCGCACTTTCCTCCATGGGAGTAATGTCTCAAATAGTCTACGCTTTGATCGTTCCCTGGAAGACCAGTAGTAGTTTCCGATGCACATCTGGTGGCATTCTGTAATCTGTGGACTATCTGAGTGTTGATGAAACACAGAAATTGCATCGGGATTGAATACAACAGTCACCATGCGCACTTTCCTCCATGGGAGTAATGTCTCAAACAGTCTATGCTTTGATCGATCCCAGGAAGACCAATAGTAGTTTCCGATGCACATCTGGAGGCATTCTGTAATCTGTGGACTAACTGAGTGTTGATGAAACACAGAAATTGCATCGGGAGTGAATACAACAGTCACCATCCGCACTTTTCTCCATGGGAGTAATTCTCAAACAGTCTACGCTTTGATCGTTCCCTGGAAGACCAGTAGAAGTTTCCGAAGCACATCTGGTGGCATTCTGTAATCTATGGACTATCAGAGTGTTGATGAAACACAGAAATAGCATCAGGATTGAATACAACAGTCACCATGCGCACTTTCCTCCATGGGAGTAATGTCTCAAATAGTCTACGCTTTGATCGTTCCCTGGAAGACCAGTAGTAGTTTCCGATGCACATCTGGTGGCATTCTGTAATCTGTGGACTATCTGAGTGTTGATGAAACACAGAAATTGCATCGGGATTGAATACAACAGTCACCATGCGCACTTTTCTCCATGTTAGTAATGTCCCCAACAGTCTGCGCTTTGATCGTTCGATGGAAGACCAGTAGAAGTTTCCGATGCACATCTGGTGGCATTCTGTAATCTATGGACTATCAGAGTGTTGATGAAACACAGAAATAGCATCGGGATTGAATACAACAGTCACCATGCGCACTTTCCTCCATGGGGATAGTGTCTCATACAGTCTACGTTTTGATTGTTCCCTGGAAGACCAGTAGTAGTTTTCGATGCACATCATGAGGCAATCTGTAATCTGTGGACTATCAGAGTGTTAATGAAACACAGAAATTACATCGGGATTGAATACAACAGTCACCATGCGCACTTTCCTCCATGGGAGTAATTCTCAAACAGTCTACGCTTTGATCGTTCCCTAGAAGACCAGTAGTAGTTTCCGATAAACATCTGGTGGCATTCTGTAATCTGTGGAATATCAGAGTGTTGATGAAACACAGAAATTGCATCGGGATTGAATACAACAGTCACTATCCGCACTTTCCTCCATGGGAGTAATGTCTCAAACAGTCTACGCTTTGATCGTTCCCTGGAATACCAGTAGTAGTTTCCGATGCACATCTGGAGTCATTCTGTAATCTGTGGACCTTCACAGTGTTGATGAAACACAGAAATTGCATCGGGAGTGAATACAACAGTCACAATCCGCACTTTCCTCCATGGGAGTAATGTCTGATACACTCTACGCTTTGATCGTTCCCAGGAAGACCAGTAGTAGTTTCCCATGCACATATGGAGGCATTCTGAAATCTGTGGACTATCTGAATGTTGATGAAACACAGAAATTGCATCGGGATTGAATACAACAGTCACCATGCGCACTTTCCTCCATGGGAGTAATGTCTCAAACAATCTACGCTTTGATCATTCCCTGGAAGACCAGTAGGAGTTTCCAACGCACATCAGGAGGCATTCTGTAATCTGTGGACTATCTGAGTGTTGATGAAACACAGAAATTGCATCGGGATTGAATACAACAGTCACCATGCGCACTTTCCTCCATGGGAGTAATGTCTCATACAGTCTACGCGTTGATCGTTCCCTGAAAGACCAGTAGAAGTTTCCGATGCACATCTGGTGGCATTCTGTAATCTATGGACTATCAGTCTTGATGGAACACAGAAATTGCATCGGGATTGATAACAACAGTCACCATGCGCACTTTCCTCCACGGGAGTAATGTCTCAAACAGTCCACGATTTTATCGTTCGATGGAAGGCCAGTAGTACTGTCCGATGCACATCTGGAGGCATTCTGTAATCTGTGGACTATCTGAGTGTTGATGAAACACAGAAATTGCATCGGGATTGAATACAACAGTCACCATGCGCACTTTTCTCCATGTGAGTAATGTCCCCAACAGTCTGCGCTTTGATCGTTCGATGGAAGACCAGTAGAAGTTTCCGATGCACATCTGGTGGCATTCTGTAATCTATGGACTATCAGAGTGTTGATGAAACACAGAAATAGCATCGGGATTGAATACAACAGTCACCATGCGCACTTTCCTCCATGGGGATAGTGTCTCATACAGTCTACGTTTTGATTGTTCCCTGGAAGACCAGTAGTAGTTTTCGATGCACATCATGAGGCAATCTGTAATCTGTGGACTATCAGAGTGTTAATGAAACACAGAAATTACATCGGGATTGAATACAACAGTCACCATGCGCACTTTCCTCCATGGGAGTAATTCTCAAACAGTCTACGCTTTGATCGTTCCCTAGAAGACCAGTAGGAGTTTCCAACGCACATCAGGAGGCATTCTGTAATCTGTGGACTATCTGAGTGTTGATGAAACACAGAAATTGCATCGGGATTGAATACAACAGTCACCATGCGCACTTTCCTCCATGGGAGTAATGTCCCCAACAGTCTGCGCTTTGATCGTTCGATGGAAGACCAGTAGAAGTTTCCGATGCACATCTGGTGGCATTCTGTAATCTATGGACTATCAGAGTGTTGATGAAACACAGAAATAGCATCGGGATTGAATACAACAGTCACCATGCGCACTTTCCTCCATGGGGATAGTGTCTCATACAGTCTACGTTTTGATTGTTCCCTGGAAGACCAGTAGTAGTTTTCGATGCACATCATGAGGCAATCTGTAATCTGTGGACTATCAGAGTGTTAATGAAACACAGAAATTACATCGGGATTGAATACAACAGTCACCATGCGCACTTTCCTCCATGGGAGTAATTCTCAAACAGTCTACGCTTTGATCGTTCCCTAGAAGACCAGTAGTAGTTTCCGATAAACATCTGGTGGCATTCTGTAATCTGTGGAATATCAGAGTGTTGATGAAACACAGAAATTGCATCGGGATTGAATACAACAGTCACTATCCGCACTTTCCTCCATGGGAGTAATGTCTCAAACAGTCTACGCTTTGATCGTTCCCTGGAATACCAGTAGTAGTTTCCGATGCACATCTGGAGTCATTCTGTAATCTGTGGACCTTCACAGTGTTGATGAAACACAGAAATTGCATCGGGAGTGAATACAACAGTCACAATCCGCACTTTCCTCCATGGGAGTAATGTCTGATACACTCTACGCTTTGATCGTTCCCAGGAAGACCAGTAGTAGTTTCCCATGCACATATGGAGGCATTCTGAAATCTGTGGACTATCTGAATGTTGATGAAACACAGAAATTGCATCGGGATTGAATACAACAGTCACCATGCGCACTTTCCTCCATGGGAGTAATGTCTCAAACAATCTACGCTTTGATCATTCCCTGGAAGACCAGTAGGAGTTTCCAACGCACATCAGGAGGCATTCTGTAATCTGTGGACTATCTGAGTGTTGATGAAACACAGAAATTGCATCGGGATTGAATACAACAGTCACCATGCGCACTTTCCTCCATGGGAGTAATGTCTCAAACAGTCTATGCTTTGATCGATCCCAGGAAGACCAATAGTAGTTTCCGATGCACATCTGGAGGCATTCTGTAATCTGTGGACTAACTGAGTGTTGATGAAACACAGAAATTGCATCGGGAGTGAATACAACAGTCACCATCCGCACTTTTCTCCATGGGAGTAATTCTCTAACAGTCTACGCTTTGATCGTTCCCTGGAAGACCAGTAGAAGTTTCCGAAGCACATCTGGTGGCATTCTGTAATCTATGGACTATCAGAGTGTTGATGAAACACAGAAATAGCATCAGGATTGAATACAACAGTCACCATGCGCACTTTCCTCCATGGGATAATGTCTCAAATAGTCTACGCTTTGATCGTTCCCTGGAATACCAGTAGTAGTTTCCGATGCACATCTGGTGGCATTCTGTAATCTGTGGACTAACAGAGTGTTGATGAGACACAGAAATTGCATCGGGATTGAATACAACAGTCAATATTCGCACTTTCCTCCATGGGAGTAATGTCTCAAACAGTCTACGCTTTGATCGTTACCTGGAAGACCAGTAGTAATTTCCGATGCACATCTGGAGGCATTCTGTAATCTGTGGACTATCAGAGTGTTAATGAAACACAGAAATTGCATCGGGATTGAATACAACAGTCACCATGCGCACTTTCCTCCATGGGAGTAATGTCTCAAACAGTCTACGCTTTGATCGTTCCCTGGAAGACCAGTAGTAGTTTCCGATGCAAATCTGGAGGCATTCTGTAATCTGTGGAATATCAGAGTGTTGATGAAACACAGAAGTAGCATCGCGATTGAATACAACAGTCACCATGCGCACTTTCCTCCACGAGAGTAATGTCTCAATCAGTCCACGATTTGATCGGTCGATGGAAGACCAGTAGTAGTTTCCGTTGCACATCTGGAGGCAATCTGTAATCTGAGGACTATCAGAGTGTTGATGAAACACAGTAATTGTGTCGGGATTGAATACAACACTCACCATGCGCACTTTCCTCCTTGGGAGTAATGTCTCAAACATTCTACGCTTTCATCGTTCCCTGTTAGACCAGTACTAGTTCCCGATGCACATCTGGAGGCATTCCGTAATCTGTGGAGTATCAGAGTGTTGATGAAACACAGAAATAGCATCAGGATTGAATACAACAGTCACCATGCGCACTTTCCTCCATGGGAGTAATGTCTCAAATAGTCTACGCTTTGATCGTTCCCTGGAAGACCAGTAGTAGTTTCCGATGCACATGTGGAGGCATTCTGCAATCTGTGGACCCTCAAAGTGTAGATGAAACACAGAAATTGCATCTAGTTTGAATACAAGAGCACCATCCGCACTTTCCTCCATGGCAGTAATGTCTCAAACAGTCTACGTTTTGATCGTTCCCATGAAGACTAGTAGAAGATTCCGATGCACATCTGGAGGCAATCTGTAAACTGTGGACTATCAGAGTGTTGATGAAGCATAGAAATTGCATCGCCATGGAATACAACAGTCACCATCCGCACTTTTCAGCATGGGAGTAATATCTGAAAAAGTCTACGCTTTGATCGTTCCATGGAATACCTGTAGCAGTTTCCGATGCACATCTGGAGGCATTCTGTAATCTGTGGACCTTCACAGTGTTGATGAAACACAGAAATTGCATCGGGAGTGAATACAACAGTCACAATCCGCACTTTCCTCCATGGGAGTAATGTCTGATACACTCTACCCTTTGATCGTTCCCAGGAAGACCAGTAGTAGTTTCCCCTGCACATATGGAGGCACTCTGAAATCTGTGGACTATCTGAATGTTGATGAAACACAGAAATTGCATCGGGATTGATTACAACAGTCACCATGCGCACTTTCCTCCATGGGAGTAATGTCTCAAACAGTCTACGTTTTGATCGTTCCCATGAAGACTAGTAGAAGATTCCGATGCACATCTGGAGGCAATCTGTAAACTGTGGACTATCAGAGTGTTGATGAAACATAGAAATTGCATCGGGATGGAATACAACAGTCACCATCCGCACTTTTCTGCATGGGAGTAATATCTGAAACAGTCTACGCTTTGATCGTTCCATGGAATACCTGTAGCAGTTTCCGATGCACATCTGGAAGCATTCTGTAATCTGTGGACCTTCAAAGTGTTGATGAAACACAGAAATTGCATCGGGATTGAATACAACAATCACCATGAGCACATTCCTCCATGGGAGTAATGTCTCACACAGTCTATGCTTTCATCGTTCCCAGGAGGACCAGTAGTATTATCCGTTGCATATCTGGTGGCAATCTGTAATCTGTGGACTGGAAGACCAGTAGTAGTTTCCGATGCACATCTGGAGGCAATCTGTAATCTGTGGACTATCAGAGTGTTGATGAGACATAGAAATTGCATCATGATGGAATACAACAGTCACCATCCGCACTTTCCTCCATGGGAGTAATGTCTGATACAGTCTACGCTTTGATCGTTCCAAGGAAGACCATTAGTAGTTTCCGATGCACATCTGGAGACAATCTGTAATCTGTGGACTAGCAGAGTGTTTATGAAACACAGAAATTGCATCGGGATTGAATACAACAGTCACCATCCACACTTTCCCCCATGGGAGTAACGTCTGAAACATTCTACGCTTTGATCGTTTCCTGGAAGACCAGTAGTAGTTTCCGATGCACATCTGGAGGCAATCTGTAATCTGTGGACTATCAGAGTGTTGATGAAACATAGAAATTGCATCATGATATAATACAACAGTCACCATCCGCACTTTTCTCCATGGGAGTAATATCTGAAACAGTGTACGCTTTGATCGTTCCATGGAATACTAGTAGTAGCTTCCGATGCACATCTGGAGGCATTCTGTAATCTGTGGACCTTCAAATTGTTGATGAAACACAGAAATTGCATCGGGAGTGAATACAACAGTCACAATCCGCACTTTCTTCCATGGGAGTAATGTCTGATACACTCTACGCTTTGATCGTTCCCAGGAAGACCAGTAGTAGTTTTCCATGCACATATGGAGGCATTCTGAAATCTGTGGACTAACTGAGTGTTGATAAAACACAGAAATTGCAATGGGATTCAATACAACAGTCACAATACGCACTTTCCTCCATGGGAGTAATGTCTCAAACAGTCTACGTTTTGATCGTTGCCTGGAAGACCAGTACTAGTTTCAGATGCACGTCTGGAGGCATTCTGTAATCTGTGGACTATCTGAATATTGATGAAACACAGAAATGGCATCGGGATTGAATACAACAGTCACCATGCGCACCTTCCTTCATGGGAGTAATGTCTCAAACAGTCTACGCTTTGATCGTTCCCTGGAAGACCAGTAGGAGTTTCCGATCCACATCAGGAGGCATTCTGTAATCTGTGGATTATATGAGTGTTGATGAAACACAGAAATTGCATCGGGATTGAATACAACAGTCACCATACGCACTTTCCTCCATGGGAGTAATGTCTGATACACTCTACGCTTTGATCGTTCCCAGGAAGACCAGTAGTAGTTTCCCATGCACATATGGAGGCATTCTGAAATCTGTGGACTAACTGAGTGTTGATAAAACACAGAAATTGCAATGGGATTCAATACAACAGTCACAATGCGCACTTTCCTCCATGGGAGTAATGTCTCAAACAGTCTACGTTTTGATCGTTGCCTGGAAGACCAGTACTAGTTTCAGATGCACGTCTGGAGGCATTCTGTAATCTGTGGACTATCTGAATATTGATGAAACACAGAAATGGCATCGGGATTGAATACAACAGTCACCATGCGCACCTTCCTTCATGGGAGTAATGTCTCAAACAGTCTACGCTTTGATCGTTCCCAGGAAGACCAGTAGTAGTTTCCGATGCACATCTGGTGGCATTCTGTAATCTGTGGACTATCAGAGTGTTGATGAAACACAGAAATTGAATCGGGATTGAATACAACAGTCACCATGCGCACTTCCTTCCATGGGAGTAATGTCTCAAACAGTCTGCGCTTTGATCGTTCTCTGGAAGACCTGTAGTGGTTTCCAATGCACAACTGGTGGCATTCTGTAATCTGTGGACTATCAGGGTGTTGATAAAACACAGAGAACGCATCGGGATTGAATACAACAGTCAACATGCGCACTTTCCTCCACGTTAGTGATATCTCAAACATTCTACGCTTTGATCGTTCCCTGGAATACCAGTAGTAGTTTCCGATGCACATCTGGTGGCATTCTGAAATCTGTGGACTATCAGAGTGTTGATGAAACACAGAAATAGCATCGGGATTGAATACAACAGTCACCATGCGCACTTTTCTCCATGAGAGTAATGTCTCAAACAGTCAACGCTTTCATCGTTCCCTGGAAGACCAGTGGTAGTCTCCGTTGCACATCTGGTGGCATTCTGTAATCTGTGGACTAACAGAGTGTTGATGAAACACAGAAATTGCATCGGAATGGAATACAACAGTCAATATTCGCACTTTCCTCAATGGGAGTGATGTCTCAAAAAGTCTACGCTTTGATCGTTTCATTTAAGACCAGTAGTAATTTCCGATGCACATCTGGAGGCATACTGTAATCTGTGGACTATCAGAGTGTTGATGAAACACAGAAATTGCATCGGGATTGATTAAACAGTCACCATGCGCACTTTCCTCCATGGGAGTAATGTCTCAAACAGTATATGCTTTGATCGTTCCCTGGAAGACCAGTAGTAGTTTCCGATGCACATCTGGAGGCATTCTGTAATCTGTGGACCTTCAAAGTGTTGATGAAACACAGAAATTGCATCGGGATTGAATACAACAGTCACCATGAGCACATTCCTCCATGGGAGTAATGTCTCACACAGTCTATGCTTTGATCGTTCCCAGGAAGACCAGTAGTATTATCCGATGCATATCTGGTGGCAATCTGTATTCTGTGGACTGGAAGACCAGTAGTAGTTTCCGATGCACATCTGGAGGCATTCTGTAGTCTGTGGAACTTCAAAGTGTTGATGAAACACAGAATTTGCATCGGGAGTGAATACAACAGTCACAATCCGCACTTTCCTCCATGGGAGAAATGTCTGATACAGTCTACGTTTTGATCGTTCCCAGGATGACCAGTAGTTGTTTCCGATGCACATCTGGGGACAATCTGTAATCTGTGGACTAGCAGAGTGTTTATGAAACACAGAAATTGCATCGGGATTGAATACAACAGTCACCATCCGCACTTTCCTCCATGGGAGTACCGTCTGAAACATTCTACGCTTTGATCGTTTCCTGGAAGACCAGTAGTAGTTTCCGATGCACATCTGGAGGCAATCTGTAATCTGTGGACTATCAGAGTGTTGATGAAACATAGAAATTGCATCATGATATAATACAACAGTCACCATCCGCACTTTTCTCCATGGGAGTAATATCTGAAACCGTGTACGCTTTGATCGTTCCATGGAATACCAGTAGTAGCTTCCGATGCACATCTGGAGGCATTCTGTAATCTGTGGACCTTCAAATTGTTGATGAAACACAGAAATTGCATCGGGAGTAAATACAACAGTCACAATCCGCACTTTCTTCCATGGGAGTAATGTCTGATACACTCTACGCTTTGATCGTTCCCAGGAAGACCAGTAGTAGTTTCCCATGCACATATGGAGGCATTCTGTAATCTGTGGACTAACTGAGTGTTGATAAAACACAGAAATTGCAATGGGATTGAATACAACAGTCACAATGCGCACTTTCCTCCATGGGAGTAATGTCTCAAACAGTCTACGCTTTAATCGTTGCCTGGAAGACCAGTAGTAGTTTCCGATGCACATATGGAGGCATTCTGTAATCTGTGGACTATCTGAATATTGATGAAACACAGAAATTGCATCGGGATTGAATACAACTGTCACCATGCGCACCTCCCTTCATGGGAGTAATGTCTCAAACAGTCTACGCTTTGATCGTTCCCTGGAAGACCAGTAGGAGTTTCCGATCCACTTCAGGAGGCATTCTGTAATCTGTGGACTATATGAGTGTTGATGAAACAAAGAAATTGCATCGGGATTGAATACAACAGTCACCATGCGCACTTTCCTCCATGGGAGTAATGTCTCAAACAGTCTACGCTTTGATCGTTCCCATTTAGACCAGTAGTAGTTTCCGATGCACATCTGGTGGCATTCTGTAATCTGTGTACTGTCAGAGTGTTGATGAAACACAGAAATGGCATCGGGTTTGAATACAACTGTCACCATGCGCACTTTCCTCCATGGGAGTAATGTCTCATACAGTCTACGCGTTGATCGTTCCCTGAAAGACCAGTAGAAGTTTCCGATGCACATCTGGTGGCATTCTGTAATCTATGGACTATCAGTCTTGATGGAACACAGAAATTGCATCGGGATTGATAACAACAGTCACCATGCGCACTTTCCTCCACGGGAGTAATGTCTCAAACAGTCCACGATTTTATCGTTCGATGGAAGACCAGTAGTACTTTCCGATGCACATCTGGAGGCATTCTGTAATCTGTGGACTATCTGAGTGTTGACGAAACACAGAAGTTGCATCGGGATTGAATACAACAGTCACCATGCGCACTTTTCTCCATGTGAGTAATGTCCCCAACAGTCTGCGCTTTGATCGTTCCCTGGAAGACCAGTAGTAGTTTTCGATGCACATCATGAGGCATTCTGTAATCTGTGGACTATCAGAGTGTTAATGAAACACAGAAATTCCATCGGGATTGAATACAACAGTCACCATGCGCACTTTCCTCCAAGGGAGTAATTCTCAAACAGTCTACGCTTTGATCGTTCCCTAGAAGACCAGTAGTAGTTTCCGATAAACATCTGGTGGCATTCGGTAATCTGTGGACTATCAGAGTGTTGATGAAAAACAGAAACAGCATCGGGATTGAGTACAACAGTCATCATGAGCAATTTCCTCCTTGGGAGTAATGTCTCAAACAGTCTACGCTTTGATGGTTCTCTGGAAGACCAGAGGCAGTTTTCGATCCACATCTGGTGGCATTCTGTAATCTGTGGACTATCAGAGTGTTGATGAAACACAGAAATTTCATCGGGATTGAATACAACAGTCACCATCCGCACTTCCATCCTTGGGAGTAATGTCTCAAACAGTCTACGATTTGATCGTTCCCTGGAACACCAGTAGTAGTTTCCGATGCACATCTGGTGGCATTCTGTAATCTGTGGACTATCAGAGTGTTGATGTAACACAGAAATTGCATTGGGGTTGAATACAACAGTTACCATGCGCACATTCCTCCACGGGAGTAATGTCTCAAACAGTCTACGCTTTGATCGTTCCCTGAAAGACCAGTAATGGTTTCCGATGCACAACTGGTGGCATTCAGTAATCTGTGGACTATCAGAGTGTTGATGAAACACAGAGAATGCATCGGGATTGAATACGACAGTCACCATGCGAACTTTCCTCCACGGGAGTGGTAACTCAAACAGTCTACGCTTCGATCGTTCCCTGGAATACCAGTAGTAGTTTCCGATGCACATCTTGTGGCATTTTGCAATCTGTGGACCCTCAAAGTGTAGATGAAACACAGAAATAGCATCGAGTTTGAATACAACAGCACCATCCGCACTTTCCTCCATGACAGTAATGTCTCAAACAGTCTACGCTTTGAACGTTCCCATGAAGACTAGTAGAAGATTCCGATGCACATCTGGAGGTAATCTGTAAACTGTCTACTATCAGAGTGTTGATGAAACATAGAAATTGCATCGGGATGGAATACAACAGTCACCATCCGCACTTTTCTGATTGGGAGTAATATCTGAATTAGTCTACGCTTTGATCGTTCCATGGAATACCAGTAGTAGTTTCCGATGCACATCTGGAGGCATTCTGTAATCTGTGGACCTTCAAAGTGTTGATGAAACACAGAAATTGCATCGGGAGTGAATACAACAGTCACAATCCGCACTTTCCTCCATGGGAGTAATGTCTGATACACTCTACGCTTTGATCGTTCCCAGGAAGACCAGTAGTAGTTTCCCATGCACATATGGAGGCATTCTGAAATCTGTGGACTATCTGAATGTTGATGAAACACAGAAATTGCATCGGGATTGAATACAACAGTCACCATGCGCACTTTCCTCCATGGGAGTAATGTCTCAAACAGTCTACGCTTTGATCGTTCCCTGGAAGAACAGTAGGAGTTTCCAACGCACATCAGGAGGCATTCTGTAATCTGTGGACTATCTGAGTGTTGATGAAACACAGATATTGCATCGGGATTGAATACAACAGTCACCGTGCGCACTTTCCTCCATGGGAGTAATGTCTCAAACAGTCTATGCTTTGATCGTTCCCAGGAAGACCAATAGTAGTTTCCGATGCACATCTGGAGGCATTCTGTAATCTGTGGACTAACTGAGTGTTGATGAAACACAGAAATTGCATCGGGAGTGAATACAACAGTCACCACCCGCACTTTTCTCCATGGGAGTAATTCTCAAACAGTCTACGCTTTGATCGTTCCCTGGAAGACCAGTAGAAGTTTCCGAAGCACATCTGGTGGCATTCTGTAATCTATGGACTATCAGAGTGTTGATGAAACACAGAAATAGCATCAGGATTGAATACAACAGTCACCATGCGCACTTTCCTCCATGGGAGTAATGTCTCAAATAGTCTACGCTTTGATCGTTCCCTGGAAGACCAGTAGTAGTTTCCGATGCACATCTGGTGGCATTCTGTAATCTGTGGACTAACAGAGTGTTGATGAGACACAGATATTGCATCGGGATTGAATACAACAGTCAATATTCGCACTTTCCTCCATGGGAGTAATGTCTCAAACAGTCTACGCTTTGATCGTTACCTGGAAGACCAGTAGTAATTTCCGATGCACATCTGGAGGCATTCTGTAATCTGTGGACTATCAGAGTGTTAATGAAACACAGAAATTGCATCGGGATTGAATACAACAGTCACCATGCGCACTTTCCTCCATGGGAGTAATGTCTCAAACAGTCTACGCGTTGATCGTTCCCTGGAAGACCAGTAGTAGTTTCCGATGCAAATCTGGAGAAATTCTGTAATCTGTGGAATATCAGAGTGTTGTTGAAACACAGAAGTAGCATCGCGATTGAATACAACAGTCACCATGCGCACTTTCCTCCACGGGAGTAATGTCTCAATCAGTCCACGATTTGATCGGTCGATGGAAGACCAGTAGTAGTTTCCGATGCACATCTGGAGGCAATCTGTAATCTGAGGACTATCAGAGTGTTGATGAAATACAGTAATTGTGTCGGGATTGAATACAACTCTCACCATGCGCACTTTCCTCCTTGGGAGTAATGTCTCAAACATTCTACGCTTTCATCGTTCCCTGTTAGACCAGTACTAGTTCCCGATGCACATCTGGAGGCATTCTGTAATCTGTGGACTATCCGACTGTTGATGAAACACAGAAATTGAATCGGGATTGAATACAACAGTCACCATCCGCACTTTCCTCCATGGGAGTAACGTCTGAAACATTCTACGCTTTGATTGTTTCCTGGAAGACCAGTAGTAGTTTCCGATGCACATCTGGTGGCATTCTGTAATCTGTGGACTGTCAGAGTGTTGATGAAACACAGAAATGGCATCGGGTTTGAATACAACTGTCACCATGTGCACTTTCCTCCATGGGAGCAATGTCTCATACAGTCTACGCGTTGATCGTTCCCTGAAAGACCAGTAGTAGTTTCCGATGCACATCTGGAGGCATTCCGTAATCTGTGGAGTATCAGAGTGTTGATGAAACACAGAAATAGCATCAGGATTGAATACAACAGTCACCATGCGCATTTTCCTCCACGGGAGTGATATCTCAAAGAGTCTACGCTTCGATCGTTTCCTGGAATACCAGTAGTAGTTTCCGATGCATATCTGGTGGCATTCTGTAATCCGTGGACTATCAGAGTGATGATGAAACATAGAAATAGCATCGAGATTGAATACAACAGTCAACATGCGCACTTTCCTCCATGGGAGTAATGTCTCAAACAGTATACGTTTTGATTGTTCCCTGGAAGACCAGTAGTAGTTTCCGATGCACATCTGGAGGCATTCTGCAATCTGTGGACCCTCAAAGTGTAGATGAAACACAGAAATTGCATCTAGTTTGAATACAAGAGCACCATCCGCACTTTCCTCCATGGCAGTAATGTCTCAAACAGTCTACGTTTTGATCGTACCCATGAAGACTAGTAGAAGATTCCGATGCACATCTGGAGGCAATCTGTAAACTGTGGACTATCAGAGTGTTGATGAAACATAGAAATTGCATCGGGATGGAATACAACAGTCACCATCCGCACTTTTCTGCATGGGAGTAATATCTGAAACAGTCTACGCTTTGATCGTTCCATGGAATACCTGTAGCAGTTTCCGATGCACATCTGGAGGCATTCTGTAATCTGTGGACCTTCAAAGTGTTGATGAAACACAGAAATTGCATCGGGAGTGAATACAACAGTCACAATCCGCACTTTCCTCCATGGGAGTAATCTCTGATACACTCTACCCTTTGATCGTTCCCAGGAAGACCAGTAGTAGTTTCCCCTGCACATATGGAGGCATTCTGAAATCTGTGGACTATCTGAATGTTGATGAAACACAGAAATTGCATCGGGATTGATTACAACAGTCACCATGCGCACTTTCCTCCATGGGAGTAATGTCTCAAACAGTCTACGTTTTGATCGTTCCCATGTAGACTAGTAGAAGATTCCGATGCACATCTGGAGGCAATCTGTAAACTGTGGACTATCAGAGTGTTGATGAAACATAGAAATTGCATCGGGATAGAATACAACAGTCACCATCCGCACTTTTCTGCATGGGAGTAATATCTGAAACAGTCTACGCTTTGATCGTTCCATGGGATACCTGTAGCAGTTTCCGATGCACATCTGGAGGCATTCTGTAATCTGTGGACCTTCAAAGTGTTGATGAAACACAGAAATTCCATCGGGATTGAATACAACAATCACCATGAGCACATTCCTCCATGGGAGTAATGTCTCACACAGTCTATGCTTTGATCGTTCCCAGGAGGACCAGTAGTATTATCCGATGCATATCTGGTGGCAATCTGTAATCTGTGGACTGGAAGACCAGTAGTAGTTTCCGATGCACATCTGGAGGCAATCTGTAATCTGTGGACTATCAGAGTGTTGATGAGACATAGAAATTGCATCATGATGGAATACGACAGTCACCATCCGCACTTTTCTCCATGGGAGTAATATCTGAAACAGTGTAGGCTTTGATCGTTTCCTGGTATACCAGTAGTAGTTTCCGATGCACATATTGAGGCATTCTGAAATCTGTGGACCTTCAAAGTGTTGATGAAACACAGATATTGCCTCAGGAGTGAATACAAAAGTCACAATCCGCACTTACCTCCATGGGAGTAATGTCTGATACAGTCTACGCTTTGATCGTTCCAAGGAAGACCATTAGTAGTTTCCGATGCACATCTGGAGACAATCTGTTATCTGTGGACTAGCAGAGTGTTTATGAAACACAGAAATTGCATCGGGATAGAATACAACAGTCACCATCCACACTTACCTCCATGGGAGTAACGTCTGAAACATTCTACGTTTTGATCGTTTCCTGGAAGACCAGTAGTAGTTTCCGAAGCACATCTGGAGGCAATCTGTAATCTGTGGACTATGAGAGTGTTGATGAAACATAGAAATTGCATCATGATATAATACAACAGTCACCATCCGCACTTTTCTCCATGGGAGTAATATCTGAAACAGTGTACGCTTTGATCGTTCCATGGAATACCAGTAGTAGCTTCCGATGCACATCTGGAGGCATTCTGTAATCTGTGGACCTTCAAATTGTTGATGAAACACAGAAATTGCTTCGGGAGTGAATACAACAGTCACAATCCGCACTTTCTTCCATGGGAGTAATGTCTGATACACTCTACGCTTTGATCATTCCCAGGAAGACCAGAAGTAGTTTCCCATGCACATATGGAGGCATTCTGAAATCTGTGGACTAACTGAGTGTTGATAAAACACAGAAATTGCAATGGGATTGAATACAACAGTCACAATGCGCACCTTCCTCCATGGGAGTAATGTCTCAAACAGTCTACGTTTTGATCGTTGCCTGGAAGACCAGTACTAGTTTCCGATGCACATCTGGTGGCATTCTGTAATCTGTGGACTATCTGAATATTGATGAAACACAGAAATGGCATCGGGATTGAATACAACAGTCACCATGCGCACCTTCCTTCATGGGAGTAATGTCTCAAATAGTCTACGCTTTGATCGTTCCCTGGAAGACCAGTAGGAGTTTCCGATCCACATCAGGAGGCATTCTGTAATCTGTGGACTATATGAGTGTTGATGAAACACAGAAATTGCATCGGGATTGAATACAACACTCACCAAACGCACTTTCCTCCATGGGAGTAATGTCTCAAACAGTCTACGCTTTGATCGTTCCCAGGAAGACCAGTAGTAGTTTCCGATGCACATCTGGTGGCATTCTGTAATCTGTGGACTATCAGAGTGTTGATGAAACACAGAAATTGCATCGGGATTGAATACAACAGTCACCATGCGCACTTCCTTCCATGGGAGTAATGTCTCAAACAGTCTGCGCTTTGATCGTTCTCTGGAAGACCTGTAGTGGTTTCCAATGCACAACTGGTGGCATTCTGTAATCTGTGGACTATCAGGGTGTTGATAAAACACAGATAACGCATCGGGATTGAATACAACAGTCAACATGCGCACTTTCCTCCACGTTAGTGATATCTCAAACATTCTACGCTTTGATCGTTCCCTGGAATACCAGTAGTAGTTTCCGATGCACATCTGGTGGCATTCTGAAATCTGTGGACTATCAGAGTGTTGATGAAACACAGAAATAGCATCGGGATTGAATACAACAGTCACCATCCGCACTTTCCTCCATGGGAGTAACGTCTGAAACATTCTACGCTTTGATTGTTTCCTGGAAGACCAGTAGTAGTTTCCGATGCACATCTGGTGGCATTCTGTAATCTGTGGACTGTCAGAGTGTTGATGAAACACAGAAATGGCATCGGGTTTGAATACAACAGTCACCATGTGCACTTTCCTCCATGGGACCAATGTCTCATACAGTCTACGCGTTGATCGTTCCCTGAAAGACCAGTAGTAGTTTCCGTTGCACATCTGGAGGCATTCCGTAATCTGTGGAGTATCAGAGTGTTGATGAAACACAGAAATAGCATCAGGATTGAATACAACAGTCACCATGCGCATTTTCCTCCACGGGAGTGATATCTCAAAGAGTCTACGCTTCGATCGTTTCCTGGAATACCAGTAGTAGTTTCCGATGCATATCTGGTGGCATTCTGTAATCCGTGGACTATCAGAGTGATGATGAAACATAGAAATAGCATCGAGATTGAATACAACAGTCAACATGCGCACTTTCCTCCATGGGAGTAATGTCTCAAACAGTATACGTTTTGATTGTTCCCTGGAAGACCAGTAGTAGTTTCCGATGCACATCTGGAGGCATTCTGCAATCTGTGGACCCTCAAAGTGTAGATGAAACACAGAAATTGCATCTAGTTTGAATACAAGAGCACCATCCGCACTTTCCTCCATGGCAGTAATGTCTCAAACAGTCTACGTTTTGATCGTACCCATGAAGACTAGTAGAAGATTCCGATGCACATCTGGAGGCAATCTGTAAACTGTGGACTATCAGAGTGTTGATGAAACATAGAAATTGCATCGGGATGGAATACAACAGTCACCATCCGCACTTTTCTGCATGGGAGTAATATCTGAAACAGTCTACGCTTTGATCGTTCCATGGAATACCTGTAGCAGTTTCCGATGCACATCTGGAGGCATTCTGTAATCTGTGGACCTTCAAAGTGTTGATGAAACACAGAAATTGCATCGGGAGTGAATACAACAGTCACAATCCGCACTTTCCTCCATGGGAGTAATGTCTGATACACTCTACCCTTTGATCGTTCCCAGGAAGACCAGTAGTAGTTTCCCCTGCACATATGGAGGCATTCTGAAATCTGTGGACTATCTGAATGTTGATGAAACACAGAAATTGCATCGGGATTGATTACAACAGTCACCATGCGCACTTTCCTCCATGGGAGTAATGTCTCAAACAGTCTACGTTTTGATCGTTCCCATGTAGACTAGTAGAAGATTCCGATGCACATCTGGAGGCAATCTGTAAACTGTGGACTATCAGAGTGTTGATGAAACATAGAAATTGCATCGGGATGGAATACAACAGTCACCATCCGCACTTTTCTGCATGGGAGTAATATCTGAAACAGTCTACGCTTTGATCGTTCCATGGAATACCTGTAGCAGTTTCCGATGCACATCTGGAGGCATTCTGTAATCTGTGGACCTTCAAAGTGTTGATGAAACACAGAAATTCCATCGGGATTGAATACAACAATCACCATGAGCACATTCCTCCATGGGAGTAATGTCTCACACAGTCTATGCTTTGATCGTTCCCAGGAGGACCAGTAGTATTATCCGATGCATATCTGGTGGCAATCTGTAATCTGTGGACTGGAAGACCAGTAGTAGTTTCCGATGCACATCTGGAGGCAATCTGTAATCTGTGGACTATCAGAGTGTTGATGAGACATAGAAATTGCATCATGATGGAATACAACAGTCACCATCCGCACTTTTCTCCATGGGAGTAATATCTGAAACAGTGTAGGCTTTGATCGTTTCCTGGTATACCAGTAGTAGTTTCCGATGCACATATGGAGGCATTCTGAAATCTGTGGACCTTCAAAGTGTTGATGAAACACAGATATTGCCTCAGGAGTGAATACAACAGTCACAATCCGCACTTACCTCCATGGGAGTAATGTCTGATACAGTCTACGCTTTGATCGTTCCAAGGAAGACCATTAGTAGTTTCCGATGCACATCTGGAGACAATCTGTTATCTGTGGACTAGCAGAGTGTTTATGAAACACAGAAATTGCATCGGGATAGAATACAACAGTCACCATCCACACTTTCCTCCATGGGAGTAACGTCTGAAACATTCTACGTTTTGATTGTTTCCTGGAAGACCAGTAGTAGTTTCCGATGCACATCTGGAGGCAATCTGTAATCTGTGGACTATGAGAGTGTTGATGAAACATAGAAATTGCATCATGATATAATACAACAGTCACCATCCGCACTTTTCTCCATGGGAGTAATATCTGAAACAGTGTACGCTTTGATCGTTCCATGGAATACCAGTAGTAGCTTCCGATGCACATCTGGAGGCATTCTGTAATCTGTGGACCTTCAAATTGTTGATGAAACACAGAAATTGCATCGGGAGTGAATACAACAGTCACAATCCGCACTTTCTTCCATGGGAGTAATGTCTGATACACTCTACGCTTTGATCGTTCCCAGGAAGACCAGAAGTAGTTTCCCATGCACATATGGAGGCATTCTGAAATCTGTGGACTAACTGAGTGTTGATAAAACACAGAAATTGCAATGGGATTGAATACAACAGTCACAATGCGCACCTTCCTCCATGGGAGTAATGTCTCAAACAGTCTACGTTTTGATCGTTGCCTGGAAGACCAGTACTAGTTTCCGATGCACATCTGGAGGCATTCTGTAATCTGTGGATTATCTGAATATTGATGAAACACAGAAATGGCATCGGGATTGAATACAACAGTCACCATGCGCACCTTCCTTCATGGGAGTAATGTCTCAAATAGTCTACGCTTTGATCGTTCCCTGGAAGACCAGTAGGAGTTTCCGATCCACATCAGGAGGCATTCTGTAATCTGTGGACTATATGAGTGTTGATGAAACACAGAAATTGCATCGGGATTGAATACAACACTCACCAAACGCACTTTCCTCCATGGGAGTAATGTCTCAAACAGTCTACGCTTTGATCGTTCCCAGGAAGACCAGTAGTAGTTTCCGATGCACATCTGGTGGCATTCTGTAATCTGTGGACTATCAGAGTGTTGATGAAACACAGAAATTGCATCGGGATTGAATACAACAGTCACCATGCGCACTTCCTTCCATGGGAGTAATGTCTCAAACAGTCTGCGCTTTGATCGTTCTCTGGAAGACCTGTAGTGGTTTCCAATGCACAACTGGTGGCATTCTGTAATCTGTGGACTATCAGGGTGTTGATAAAACACAGATAACGCATCGGGATTGAATACAACAGTCAACATGCGCACTTTCCTCCACGTTAGTGATATCTCAAACATTCTACGCTTTGATCGTTCCCTGGAATACCAGTAGTAGTTTCCGATGCACATCTGGTGGCATTCTGAAATCTGTGGACTATCAGAGTGTTGATGAAACACAGAAATAGCATCGGGATTGAATACAACAGTCACCATGCGCACTTTTCTCCATGAGAGTAATGTCTCAAACAGTCAACGCTTTCATCGTTCCCTGGAAGACCAGTAGTAGTCACCGTTGCACATCTGGTGGCATTCTGTAATCTGTGGACTAACAGAGTGTTGATGAAACACAGAAATTGCATCGGAATGGAATACAACAGTCAATATTCGCACTTTCCTCAATGGGAGTGATGTCTCAAAAAGTCTACGCTTTGATCGTTTCCTGGAAGACCAGTAGTAATTTCCGATGCACATCTGGAGGCATACTGTAATCTGTGGACTATCAGAGTGTTGATGAAACACAGAAATTGCATCGGGATTGATTAAACAGTCACCATGCGCTCTTTCCTCCTTGGGAGTAATGTCTCAAAGAGTCTATGCTTTGATCGTTCCCTGGAAGACCAGTAGTAGTTTCCGATGCACATCTGGAGGCATTCTGTAATCTGTGGACCTTCAAAGTGTTGATGAAACACAGAAATTGCATCGGGATTGAATACAACAGTAACCATGAGCACATTCCTCCATGGGAGTAATGTCTCCCACAGTCTATGCTTTGATCGTTCCCAGGAAGACCAGTAGTATTATCCGATGCATATCTGGTGACAATCTGTATTCTGTGGACTGGAAGACCAGTAGTAGTTTCCAATGCACATCTGGAGGCATTCTGTAGTCTGTGGAACTTCAAAGTGTTGATGAAACACAGAATTTGCATCGGGAGTGAATACAACAGTCACAATCCGCACTTTCCTCCATGGAAGTAATGTCTGATACAGTCTACGGTTTGATCGTTCCCAGGAGGACCAGTAGTATTATCCGATGCATATCTGGTGGCAATCTGTAATCTCCATGGGAGTAATATCTGAAACCGTGTACGCTTTGATCGTTCCATGGAATACCAGTAGTAGCTTCCGATGCACATCTGGAGGCATTCTGTAATCTGTGGACCTTCAAATTGTTGATGAAACATAGAAATTGCATCGGGAGTGAATACAACAGTCACAATCCGCACTTTCTTCCATGGGAGTAATGTCTATAACACTCTACGCTTTGATCGTTCCCAGGAAGACCAGTAGTAGTTTCCCATGCACATATGGAGGCATTCTGAAATCTGTGGACCAACTGAGTGTTGATAAAACACAGAAATTGCAATGGGATTGAATACAACAGTCACAATGCGCACTTTCCTCCATGGGAGTAATGTCTCAAACAGTCTACGCTTTAATCGTTGCCTGGAAGACCAGTAGTAGTTTCCGATGCACATATGGAGGCATTCTGTAATCTGTGGACTATCTGAATATTGATGAAACACAGAAATTGCATCGGGATTGAATACAACAGTCACCATGCGCACCTTCCTTCATGGGAGTAATGTCTCAAACAGTCTACGCTTTGATCGTTCCCTGGAAGACCAGTAGGAGTTTCCGATCCACATCAGGAGGCATTCTGTAATCTGTGGACTATATGAGTGTTGATGAAACACAGAAATTGCATCGGGATTGAATACAACAGTCACCATGCGCACTTTCCTCCATGGGAGTAATGTCTCAAGCAGTCTACGCTTTGATCGTTCCCATTTGGACCAGTAGTAGTTTCCGATGCACATCTGGTGGCATTCTGTAATCTGTGGACTATCAGAGTGTTGATGAAACACAGAAATTGCATCGGGATTAAATACAACAGTCACCATGCGCACTTCCCTCCATGGGAGTAATGTCTCAAACAGTCTGCGCTTTGATCGTTCTCTGGAAGACCTGTAGTGGTTTCCAATGCACAGCTGGTGGCATTCTGTAATCTGTCTACTATCAGGGTGTTGATAAAACACAGAGAACGCATCGGGATTGAATAAAACAGTCACCATGCGCATTTTCCTCCACGGGAGTGATATCTCAAACATTCTACGCTTTGATCGTTCCCTGGAATACCAGTAGTAGTTTCCGATGCACATCTGGTAGCATTCTGAAATCTGTGGACTATCAGAGTGTTGATGAAACACAGACATAGCATCGGGATTGAATACAACTGTCACCATGCGCACTTTTCTCCATGGGAGTAATGTCTCAAACAGTCAACGCTTTGATCGTTCCCTGGAAGACCAGTAGTAGTCTCCATTGCACATCTGGTGGCATTCTGTAATCTGTGGACTAACAGAGTGTTGATGAAACACAGAAATTGCATCGGGATTGAATACAACAGTCAATATTCGCACTTTCCTCAATGGGAGTGATGTCTCAAACAGTCTACGCTTTGATCGTTTCCTGGAAGACCAGTAGTAATTTCCGATGCACATCTGGAGGCATACTGTAATCTGTGGACTATCAGAGTGTTGATGAAACACAGAAATTGCATCGGGATTGATTACAACAGTCACCATGCGCACTTTCCTCCATGGGAGTAATGTCTCAAACAGTCTATGCTTTGATCGTTCCCTGGAAGACCAGTAGTAGTTTCCGATGCACATCTGGAGGCATTCTGTATTATGTGGACTGGAAGACCAGTAGTAGCTTCCGATGCACATCTGGAGGCATTCTGTAATCTGTGGAACTTCAAAGTGTTGATGAAACACAGAAATTGCATCGGGATTGAATACAACAGTCACCATGCGCACTTTCCTCCACGGGAGTATTGTCTCAAACTGTCTACGATTTGATCGTTCCCTGGAAGACCAGCAGTAGTTTCCGACGACGTCTGGAGGCATGCTGTAATCTGTGGACCCTCATAGTGTTGATGAAACACAGAAATTGCATCGAGTTTGAATACAACAGTCACCATCCGCAATTTCCTCCATGGCAGTAATGTCTCAAACAGTCTACGGTTTGATCGTTCCCAGGAGGACCAGTAGTATTATCCGATGCATATCTGGTGGCAATCTGTAATCTGTGGACTGGAAGACCAGTAGTAGTTTCCGATGCACATCTGGAGGCAATCTGTAATCTGTGGACTATCAGAGTGTGGATGAAACATAGAAATTGCATCATGATGGAATACAACAGTCACCATCCGCACTTTCCTCCATTTGAGTAATATCTGAAACAGTGTAGGATTTGATTGTTCCCTGGTATACCAGTAGTAGTTTCCGATGCACATATGGAGGCATTGTGTAATCTGTGGACCTTCAAAGTGTTGATGAAACACAGAAATTGCATCGGGAGTGAATACAACAGTCACAATCCGCACATTCCTCCATGGGAGTAATGTCTGATACAGTCTACGCTTTGATCGTTCCCAGGAAGACCAGTAGTAGTTTCCCATGCACATCTGGAGACAATCTGTAATCTGTGGACTAGCAGAGTGTTTATGAAACATAGAAATTGCATCGGGATTGAATACAACAGTCACCATCCACACTTTCCTCCATGGGAGTAACGTCTGAAACATTCTACGCTTTGATCGTTTCCTGGAAGACCAGTAGTAGTTTCCGATGCACATCTGGAGGCAATCTGTAATCTGTGGACTATCAGAGTGTTGATGAAACATAGAAATTGCATCATGATATAATACAACAGTCACCATCCGCACATTTCTCCATGGGAGTAACATCTGAAACAGTGTAAGCTTTGATCGTTCCATGGAATACCAGTAGTAGCTTCCGATGCACATCTGGAGGCATTCTGTAATCTGTGGACCTTCAAATTGTTGATGAAACACAGAAATTGCATCGGGAGTGAATGCAACAGTCACAATCCACACTTTCTTCCATGGGAGTAATGTCTGATACACTCTACGCTTTGATCGTTCCCAGGAAGACCAGTAGTAGTTTCCCATACACATATGGAGGCATTCTGAAATCTGTGGACTAACTGAGTGTTGATAAAACACAGATATTGCAATGGGATTGAATACAACAGTCACCATGCGCACCTTCCTTCTTGGGAGTAATGTCTCAAACAGTCTACGCTTTGATCGTTCCCTGGAAGACCAGTAGGAGTTTCCGATCCACATCAGAAGGCATTCTGTAATCTGTGGACTATATGAGTGTTGATGAAACACAGAAATTGCATCGGGATTGAATACAACAGTCACCATGCGCACTTTTCTCCATGGGAGTAATGTCTCAAACAGTCAACGCTTTGATCGTTCCCTGGAATACCAGTAGTAGTCTCCGTTGCACATCTGGTGGCATTCTGTAATCTGTGGACTAACAGAGTGTTGATGAAACACAGAAATTGCATCGGGTTTGAATACAACAGTCAATATTCGCACTTTCCTCCATGGGAGTTATGTCTCAAACAGTCTACGATTTGATCGTTTCCTGGAAGACCAGTAGTAATTTCCGATGCACATCTGGAGGCATACTGTAATCAGTGGACTATCAGAGTGTTGATGAAACACAGAAATTGCATCGGGATTGATTACAACAGTCACCATCCGCACTTTTCTCCATGGGAGTAATATCTGAAACAGAGTAGGCTTTGATCGTTCCCTGGAATACCAGTAGTAGTTTCCGATGCACATATGGAGGCATTCTGTAATCTGTGGAACTTCAAAGTGTTGATAAAACACAGAAATTGCATCGGGAGTGAATACAACAGTCACAATCCGCACTTTCCTCCATGGGAGTAATGTCTGATACAGTCTACGCATTGATCGTTCCCAGGAAGACCAGTAGTAGTTTCCGATGCACATCTGGAGACAATCTGTAATCTGTGGACTATCAGAGTGTTTATGAAACACAGAAATTGCATCGGGATTGAATACAACAGTCACCATCCGCACTTTCCTCCATGGGAGTAACGTCTGAAACATTCTACGCTTTGATCGTTTCCTGGAAGACCATTAGTAGTTTCCGATGCACATCTGGAGGCAATCTGTAATCTGTGGACTATCAGAGTGTTGATGAAACATAGAAATTGCATCATGATGGAATACAACAGTCACCATCCGCACTTTTCTCCATGGGAGTAATATCTGAAACAGTTAACGCTTTGATCGTTCAATGGAATACCAGTAGTAGCTTCCGATGCACATCTGGAGGCATTCTGTAATCTGTGGACCTTCAAAGTGTTGATGAAACACTGAAATTGCATCGGGGTTGATAACAACAGTCACCATGCGCACTTTCCTCCACGGGAGTAATGTCTCAAACAGTCCACGCTTTGATCGTTCGATGGAAGACCAGTAGTAGTTTCCGATGCACATCTGGAGGCATTCTGTAATCTGTGGACTATCTGAATGTTGATGAAACGCAGAAATTGCATCGGGATTGAATACAACAGTCAAAATGCGCACTTTCCTCCATGGGAGTAATTCTCAAACAGTCTAAACTTTGATCGTTCCCTAGAAGACCAGTAGTAGTTTCCGATGCACATCTGGTGGCATTCTGTAATCTGTGGACTATCGGAGTGTTGATGAAACACAGAAATTCGATCGGGATTGAATACAACAGTCACCATGCGCACTTTCCTCCATGGGAGTAATTCTCAAACAGTCTACGCATAGATCGTTCCCTGGAAGACCAGTAGTAGATTCCGATGCACATCTGGTGGAATTCTGTAATCTGTGGACTACCAGAGTGTTGAAGAAACACAGAAATAGCATCGGGATTGAATAAAACAGTCACCATGCGCACTTTCCTCATTAGGAGTAATGTCTCAAACAGTCTACGCTTTGATCGTTCTCTGGACGACCAGTAGTAGTTTCCGATGCACATCCGAAGGCATTCTGTAATCTGTGGACTATCAGAATGTTGATGAAACACAGAAATTGCATAGGTTTTGAATACAACAGTCACCATGCGCACTTCCCTCCATGGGAGTAATGTCTCAAACAGTCTGCGCTTTGATCGTTCCCTGGAAGACCTGTAGTGGTTTCCAATGCACAACTGGTGGCATTCTGTAATCTGTGGACTATCAGGGTGTTGATAAAACACAGAGAATGCATCGGGTTTCAATACAACAGTCACCATGCGCACTTTTCTAAATGGGAGTAATGTCTCAAACAGTCAACGCTTTGATCGTTCCCTATAATACCAGTAGTAGTCTCCGTTGCACATCTGGTGGCATTCTGTAAACTGTGGACTAACAGAGTGTTGATGAAACACAGAAATTGCATCGGGATTGATTACAACAGTCACCATGCGCACTTTCCTCCATGGGAGTAATGTCTCAAACAGTCTATGATTTGATCGTTCCCTGGAAGACCAGTAGTAGTTTCCGATGCACATCTGGAGGCATTCTGTAATCTGTGGACCTTCAAAGTGTTGATGAAACACAGAAATTGCATCGGGATTGAATACAACAGTCACCATGCGCACTTTCCTCCACGGGAGTAATGTCTCAAACAGTCTACGCTTTGATCGTTCCCTGGAAGACCAGCAGTAGTTTCCGATGCACATCTGGAGGCATTCTGTAATCTGTGGACCCTCAAAGTGTTGATGAATCACAGAAATTGCATCGAGTTTGAATACAACAGTCACCATCTGCACTTTCCTCCATGGCAGTAATGTCTCAAAACAGTCTACGTTTTGATCGTTCCCAGGAAGACCAGTAGTAGTTTCCGATGCACATCTGGAGGCAATTTGTAATCTGTGGACTATCAGAGTGTTGATGAAACATTGAAATTGCATCATGATGGAATACAACAGTCACCATCCCCACTTTTCTCCATGGGAGTAATATCTGAAACAGTGTACGCTTTGATCGTTCCATGGAATACCAGTAGTAGCTTCCGATGCACATCTGGAGGCATTCTGTAATCTGTGGACCTTCAAAGTGTTGATGAAACACAGAAATTGCATCGGGATTGATAACAACAGTCACCATGCGCAATTTCCTCCACGGGAGTAATGTCTCAAAGAGTCCACGCTTTGATCGTTCGATGGAAGACCAGTAGTAGTTTCCGATGCACATCTGGAGGCATTCTGTAATCTGTGGACTATCTGAGTGTTGATGAAACACAGAAATGGCATCGGGATTGAATACAACAGTCACCATGCCCACTTATCTCCATGGGAGTAATGTCTCAAAGAGTCTACGCTTTGATCGTTCCCAGGAAGGCCAGTAGTATTTTCAGATGCACATCTGGAGGCAATCTGAAATCTGTGGACAATCAGAGTGTTGATGAAACACAGAAAGTGCATCGGGATTGAATACAACACTCACCATGTGCACTTTCCTCCATGGGAGTAATGTCTCAAAGATTCTACGCTTTGATCGTTCCCTGTTAGACCAGTAGTAGTTCTCGATGCACATCTGGAGGCATTCTGTAATCTGTGGACTATCAGAGTGTTGATCAAACACAGAAATTGAATCGGGATTGAATACAACAGTCACCATCCGCACTTTCCTCCATGGGAGTAATGTCTGAAACAGTCTACGCTTTGATCGTTCCCTGGAAGACCATTAGTAGTTTCCGGTGCACATCTGAAGTAATTCTGTAATCTATGGACCTTCAAAATGTTGATGAAACACAGAAATTGCATCGGGATTGAATACAACAGTCACCATCCGCACTTTCCTCCATGGGAATAACGTCTGAAACTGTCTACGCTTTGATCGTACCCTGGAAGACCAGTAGTAGTTTCCGATGCACATCTGGAGGCATTCTGTAATCTGTGGACCTTCAAAGTGTTGATGAAACACAGAAATTGCATCGGGAATGAATACAACAGTCACCATGCTCACTTTCCTCCACAGGAGTAATGTCTCAAACAGTCTACGCTTTGATCGTTCCCTGGAAGACCAGCAGTAGTTACCGATGCACATCTGGAGGCATTCTGTAATCTGTGGACCCTCAAAGTGTTGATGAATCACAGAAATTGCATCGAGTTTGAATACAACAGTCACCATCCGCACTTTCCTCCATGGCAGTAATGTCTCAAACAGTCTACGTTTTGATCGTTCACAGGAAGACCAGTAGTAGTTTCCGATGCATATCTGGAGGCAATCTGTAATCTGTGGACTATCAGAGTGTTGATGAAACATAGAAATTGCATCATGATGGAATACAACAGTCACCATCCCCACTTTTCTCCATGGGAGTAATATCTGAAACAGTGTAGGCTTTGATCGTTCCCTGGAATACCAGTAGTAGTTTCCGATGCACATATGGAGGCATTCTGTAATCTGTGGACCTTCAAAGTGTTGATGAAACACAGAAATTGCATCGGGAGTGAATACAACAGTCACAATCCGCACTTTCCTCCATGGGAGTAATGATGATACAGTCTACGCATTGATCGTTCCCAGGAAGACCAGTAGTAGTTTCCGATGCACATCTGGAGACAATCTTTAATCTGTGGACTATCAGAGTGTTTATGAAACACAGAAATGCATCGGGATTGAATACAACAGTCACCATCCGCACTTTCCTCCATGGGAGTTACGTCTGACACATTATACGCTTTGATCGTTTCCTGGAAGACCATTAGTAGTTTCCGATGCACATCTGGAGGCAGTCTGTAATCTGTGGACTATCAGAGTGTTGATGAAACATAGAAATTGCAACATGATGGAATACAACAGTCACCATGCACACTTTCCTCCATGGGAGTAATGTCTCAAACAGTCTACGCTTTGATCGTTCCCTGGAAGACCAGTAGTAGTTTCCCATGCACATCTGGAGGCATTCTGTAATCTGTGGACCTTCAAAGTGTTGATGAAACGCAGATATTGCATCGGGATTGAATAAAATAGTCACCATGCGCACTTTCCTCCATGGGAGTAATGTCTCAAACAGTCTATGCTTTAATCGCTTCCAGGAAGACCAGTAGTAGTTTCCGATGCATATCTGGTGGCAATCTGTAATCTGTGGACTATCAGAGTGTTGATGAAACACAGAAATTGCATCGGGATTGAATACAACAGTCACCATTCGCACTCTCCTCCATGGGAGTAACGTCTGAAACATTCTAGGCTTTGATCGTTTCCTGGAAGACCAGTAGTAGTTTCCGATGCACATCTGGTGGCATTCTGTAATCTGTAACCTGTCAGAGTGTTGATGAAACACAGAAATGGCATCGGGTTTGAATACAACATTCACCATGCGCACTTTCCTCCATGGGAGTAATGGAGCAAACAGTCCACGCTTTGATCGTTCGATGGAAGACCAAAAGTAGTTTCCGATGCACATCTGGAGGCATTCTGTAATCTGTGGACTATCTGAGTGTTGATGAAACACAGAAATTGCATCGGGATTGAATACAACAGTCAGCATGCGCACTTTTCTCCATGGGAGTAATGTCTCAAAGATTCTACGCTTTGATCGTTCCCTGTTAGACCAGTAGTAGTTCTCGATGCACATCTGGAGGCATTCTGTAATCTGTGGACTATCAGAGTGTTGATCAAACACAGAAATTGAATCGGGATTGAATACAACAGTCACCATCCGCACTTTCCTCCATGGGAGTAATGTCTGAAACAGTCTACGCTTTGATCGTTCCCTGGAAGACCATTAGTAGTTTCCGGTGCACATCTGAAGTAATTCTGTAATCTATGGACCTTCAAAATGTTGATGAAACACAGAAATTGCATCGGGATTGAATACAACAGTCACCATCCGCACTTTCCTCCATGGGAATAACGTCTGAAACTGTCTACGCTTTGATCGTACCCTGGAAGACCAGTAGTAGTTTCCGATGCACATCTGGAGGCATTCTGTAATCTGTGGACCTTCAAAGTGTTGATGAAACACAGAAATTGCATCGGGAATGAATACAACAGTCACCATGCTCACTTTCCTCCACAGGAGTAATGTCTCAAACAGTCTACGCTTTGATCGTTCCCTGGAAGACCAGCAGTAGTTACCGATGCACATCTGGAGGCATTCTGTAATCTGTGGACCCTCAAAGTGTTGATGAATCACAGAAATTGCATCGAGTTTGAATACAACAGTCACCATCCGCACTTTCCTCCATGGCAGTAATGTCTCAAACAGTCTACGTTTTGATCGTTCACAGGAAGACCAGTAGTAGTTTCCGATGCATATCTGGAGGCAATCTGTAATCTGTGGACTATCAGAGTGTTGATGAAACATAGAAATTGCATCATGATGGAATACAACAGTCACCATCCCCACTTTTCTCCATGGGAGTAATATCTGAAACAGTGTAGGCTTTGATCGTTCCCTGGAATACCAGTAGTAGTTTCCGATGCACATATGGAGGCATTCTGTAATCTGTGGACCTTCAAAGTGTTGATGAAACACAGAAATTGCATCGGGAGTGAATACAACAGTCACAATCCGCACTTTCCTCCATGGGAGTAATGATGATACAGTCTACGCATTGATCGTTCCCAGGAAGACCAGTAGTAGTTTCCGATGCACATCTGGAGACAATCTTTAATCTGTGGACTATCAGAGTGTTTATGAAACACAGAAATGCATCGGGATTGAATACAACAGTCACCATCCGCACTTTCCTCCATGGGAGTTACGTCTGACACATTCTACGCTTTGATCGTTTCCTGGAAGACCATTAGTAGTTTCCGATGCACATCTGGAGGCAGTCTGTAATCTGTGGACTATCAGAGTGTTGATGAAACATAGAAATTGCAACATGATGGAATACAACAGTCACCATGCACACTTTCCTCCATGGGAGTAATGTCTCAAACAGTCTACGCTTTGATCGTTCCCTGGAAGACCAGTAGTAGTTTCCCATGCACATCTGGAGGCATTCTGTAATCTGTGGACCTTCAAAGTGTTGATGAAACGCAGATATTGCATCGGGATTGAATAAAATAGTCACCATGCGCACTTTCCTCCATGGGAGTAATGTCTCAAACAGTCTATGCTTTAATCGCTTCCAGGAAGACCAGTAGTAGTTTCCGATGCATATCTGGTGGCAATCTGTAATCTGTGGACTATCAGAGTGTTGATGAAACACAGAAATTGCATCGGGATTGAATACAACAGTCACCATTCGCACTCTCCTCCATGGGAGTAACGTCTGAAACATTCTAGGCTTTGATCGTTTCCTGGAAGACCAGTAGTAGTTTCCGATGCACATCTGGTGGCATTCTGTAATCTGTAACCTGTCAGAGTGTTGATGAAACACAGAAATGGCATCGGGTTTGAATACAACATTCACCATGCGCACTTTCCTCCATGGGAGTAATGGAGCAAACAGTCCACGCTTTGATCGTTCGATGGAAGACCAAAAGTAGTTTCCGATGCACATCTGGAGGCATTCTGTAATCTGTGGACTATCTGAGTGTTGATGAAACACAGAAATTGCATCGGGATTGAATACAACAGTCAGCATGCGCACTTTTCTCCATGGGAGTAATGTCTCAAAGAGTCTACGCTTTGATCGTTCCCTGGAAGACCAGTAGTATTTACCGATGCACATCTGGAGGCAATCTGTAATCTGTGGACTATCAGAGTGTTGATGAAACACAGAAATTGCATCGGGATTGAATACAACACTCACCGTGCGCACTTTCCTCCATGGGAGTAATGTCTCAAACATTCTACGCTTTGATCGTTCCCTGTTACACCAGTTGTACTTCCCGATGCACATCTGTAGGAATTCTGTAATCTGTGGACTATCAGAGTGTTGATGAAACACAGAAATTGAATCGGGATTGAATACAACAGTCACCATCCGCACTTTCCTCCATGGGAGTAATGTCTGAAACAGTCTACGCTTTGATCGTACATTGGAAGACCATTAGTAGTTTCCGGTGAACATCTGGAGGATTTCTGTAATCTGTGGACCTTCAAAATGTTGATGAAACACAGAAAGTGCATCGGAAGTGAATGCAACAGTCACCATCCGCACTTTCCTCCATGGGAGTAACGTCTGAAACTGTCTACGCTTTTATCGTTCCCAGGAAGACCAGTAGTAGTTTTCGATGCACATCTGGAGGCAATCTGTAATCTGTATACTATCAGAGTGTTGATGAAAAACAGAAATTGCATCGGTATTGAATACAACGATCACCATGCGCACTTTCTTCCATGGGAGTAATGTCTGTAACGGTCTACACTTTGATCCTTCCCTGGAAGACCAATAGTAGCTTCCGACGCACGTCTGGTGGCATTCTGTAATCTGTGGACTATCAGAGTGTTGATGAAACACAGAAATTGCATCTGCATTGAATACAACAGTCACAATCCGCAGTTTCCTCCACGGAAGTAATGTCTCAAACAGTCTACGCTTTGATCGTTCCCTGGAAGACCAGTAGTAGTTTCCGATGCACATCTGGTGGCATTCTGTAATCTGTAGACTATCAAAGTGTTGATGAAACACATAAATTGCATCGGGATTGAATACAACATTCACAATACGCACTTTTCTCCATGGGAATAATGTCTAAAACAGTCTACGCTTTGATCGTTCCCTGGAAGACCAGTAGTAGTTTCCGATGCACATCTGGAGGCATTCTGTAATCTGTGGAGCTTCAAAGTGTTGATGAAACACAGAAATTGCATCGGGAGTGAATACAACTGTCACAGTCCGAACTTTCCTCAATGGGAGTAATGTCTTGTACAGTCTACGCTTTGATCGTTCAGAGGAAGAACAGTAGTACTTTCCGATGCACATCTGGAGACAATCTGTATTCTGTGGACTATCAGAGTGTTGATGAAACACAGAAATTGCATTGGGATTGAATACAACAGTCACAATGCGTACTTTCCTCCATGGGAGTAATGTCTCAAACAGTCTACGCTTTGATCGTTCCCTGGAAGACCAGTAGTAGTTTCCGATGCACATCTGGTGGCAATCTGTAATCTGTGGACTATCGGAGTGTTGATGAAACACAGAACTTGCATTGGGATTGAATACAACAGTCACCATTGGCACTTTCCTTCACGGGAGTAACGTCTCAAACAGTCTACGCTTTGATCGTTCCCTGGAAGACCGGTAGTAGTTTCCCATGCACATCTGGAGGTATTCTGTAATCTGTGGACATTCAAAGTGTTGATGAAACACAGAAATTGAATCGAGATTGAATACAACAAGCACCATGCGCACTTTCCTCCACGGGAGTAATGTCTCAAACAGTCTACGCTTTGATCATTCCCTGGGAGACCAGTAGTGGTTTCCGATGCACATCTGGTGGCATTCTATAATCTGTGGACGATCAGGGTGTTGATGAAACACAGAAATATCTTCGGGATTGAATACAACAGTCACCATGCGCACTTTCCTCCACGGGAGTAATGTCTCAAACAGTCTACGCTTTGACCGGTCCCTGGAAGACCAGTAGCAGTTTCCGTTGCACATCTGGTGGGATTCTGTATTCTGTGGACTCTCAGAGTGTTGATGAAACACAGAAATTCCATCGGGAGTGAATGTAACAGGCACCATGCGCACTTTCCTCCACAGGAGTAATGTCTGAAACAGTCTACTTCTTGATCGTTCCCTGGAAGACCAGCAGTAGTTTCCGATGCACGTCTGGAGACAATCTGACATCTGTGGACTACCAGAGTGTTGATGAAACACACAAATTGCATCGGGATTGAATACAACAGTCACCATCCGCACTTTCCCCTATGGGAGTAATGTCTGAAACGGTCCTCTCTTTAATCGTTCCCTGGAAGACCAGTAGAAGTTTCCAATGCACATCTGGTGGCATTCTGTAATCTTTGGGCTATCAGAGTGTTGATGAAACACAGAAATTGCATCGGGATTGAATACAACAGTCACTATACGCACTTTCCTCCATGGGAGTAATGTCTCAAACAGTCTACGCTTTGATCGTTCCCTGGAAGACCAGTAGTAGTTTACGATGCACATCTGGAGGCAATCTGTAATCTGCGGTCTTTCAAAGTGTTGATGAAACACAGATATTGCATCGGGAGTGAATACAACAGTCACAATCCCCACTTTCCTCCATGGGAGTAATGTCTGAAACAGTCTACGCCTTGATCGGTCCCAGGAAGACCAGTAGTAGTTTCCGATGCACATCTGGAGACAATCTTTAATCTGTGGTCTATCAGAGTGTTGATGAAACACAGAAGTTGCATCGGGATTGAATAGAACTTTCACCATGCGCACTTTCCTCCATGTGAGTAATGTCTCAAACAGTTTACGCTTTGATCGTTCCCTAAAGACCAGTAGTGATTTCCGATGCACATCTGGAGACAATCTGTATTCTGTGGACTATCAGAGTGTTGATGGAACACAGAAATTGCATTGGGATTGAATACAACAGTCACCATGCGCACTATCCTCCATGGGAGTAATGTCTCAAACACTTTAAGCTTTGATCGTTAACAGGAAGACCAGTAGTAGTTTCTGATGCACATCTGGAGGCATTCTGTAATCTGTGGACTATCAGAGTGTTGATGAAACACAGAAATTGCATCGGGAATGAATACAGCAGTCACCATGCGCACTTTGCTCCACGGGAGTAATGTCTCAAACAGTGTATGCTTTGATCGTTCCCTGGGAGACCAGTAGTAGTTTCCGATGCACATCTGGAGGCATTCTGTAATCTGTGGACCTTCAAAGTGTTGATGAAACACAGAAAATGCATCGGGATTGAATACAACAGTCACCATGCGCACTTTCCTCCATGGGAGTAATGTCTCAAACAGTGTATGCTTTGATCGTTCGCAGGAAGACCAGTAGTAGTTTCGGATGCATATCTGGTGGCAATCTGTAATCTGTGGACTATCAGAGTGTTGATGAAACACAGAAATTGCATTGGGATTGAATACAACAGTCACAATCCCCACTTTGCTCCATGGGAGTAATGTCTGAAACAGTCTACACCTTGATCGGTCAAAGGAAGACCAGTAGTAGTTTCCGATGCACATCTGGAGACAATCTTTAATCTGTGGACTATCAGAGTGTTGATGAAACACAGAAATGGCATCGGGATTGAATACAACAGTCACCATGCCCACTTATCTCCATGGGAGTAATGTCTCAAAGAGTCTACGCTTTGATCGTTCCCAGGAAGGCCAGTAGTATTTTCAGATGCACATCTGGAGGCAATCTGAAATCTGTGGACAATCAGAGTGTTGATGAAACACAGAAAGTGCATCGGGATTGAATACAACACTCACCATGTGCACTTTCCTCCATGGGAGTAATGTCTCAAAGATTCTACGCTTTGATCGTTCCCTGTTAGACCAGTAGTAGTTCTCGATGCACATCTGGAGGCATTCTGTAATCTGTGGACTATCAGAGTGTTGATCAAACACAGAAATTGAATCGGGATTGAATACAACAGTCACCATCCGCACTTTCCTCCATGGGAGTATTGTCTGAAACAGTCTACGCTTTGATCGTTCCCTGGAAGACCATTAGTAGTTTCCGGTGCACATCTGAAGGAATTCTGTAATCTATGGACCTTCAAAATGTTGATGAAACACAGAAATTGCATCGGGATTGAATACAACAGTCACCATCCGCACTTTCCTCCATGGGAATAACGTCTGAAACTGTCTACGCTTTGATCGTTCCCTGGAAGACCAGTAGTAGTTTCCGATGCAAATCTGGAGGCATTCTGTAATCTGTGGACCTTCAAAGTGTTGATGAAACACAGAAATTGCATCGGGAATGAATACAACAGTCACCATGCTCACTTTCCTCCACAGGAGTAATGTCTCAAACAGTCTACGCTTTGATCGTTCCCTGGAAGACCAGCAGTAGTTACCGATGCACATCTGGAGGCATTCTGTAATCTGTGGACCTTCAAAGTGTTGATGAATCACAGAAATTGCATCGAGTTTGAATACAACAGTCACCATCCGCACTTTCCTCCATGTGAGTAACGTCTGACACATTCTACGCTTTGATCGTTTCCTGGAAGACCATTAGTAGTTTCCGATGCACATCTGGAGGCAGTCTGTAATCTGTGGACTATCAGAGTGTTGATGAAACATAGAAATTGCAACATGATGGAATACAACAGTCACCATGCACACTTTCCTCCATGGGAGTAATGTCTCAAACAGTCTACGCTTTGATCGTTGCCTGGAAGACCAGTAGTAGTTTCCCATGCACATCTGGGGGCATTCTGTAATCTGTGGACTATCAGAGTGTTGATGAAACACAGAAATTGCATCGGGATTGAATACAACAGTCACCATCCGCACTCTCCTCCATGGGAGTAACGTCTGAAACATTCTAGGCTTTGATCGTTTCCTGGAAGACCAGTAGTAGTTTCCGATGCACATCTGGTGGCATTCTGTAATCTGTAACCTGTCAGAGTGTTGATGAAACACAGAAATGGCATCGGGTTTGAATACAACATTCACCATGCGCACTTTCCTCCATGGGAGTAATGGAGCAAACAGTCCACGCTTTGATCGTTCGATGGAAGACCAAAAGTAGTTTCCGATGCACATCTGGAGGCATTCTGTAATCTGTGGACTATCTGAGTGTTGATGAAACACAGAAATTGCATCGGGATTGAATAGAACAGTCAGCATGCGCACTTTTCTCCATGGGAGTAATGTCTGAAACAGTCTACGCTTTGATCGTACATTGGAAGACCGTTAGTAGTTTCCGGTGAACATCTGGAGGATTTCTGTAATCTGTGGACCTTCAAAATGTTGATGAAACACAGAAAGTGCATCGGAAGTGAATGCAACAGTCACCATCCGCACTTTCCTCCATGGGAGTAACGTCTGAAACTGTCTACGCTTTTATCGTTCCCAGGAAGACCAGTAGTAGTTTCCGATGCACATCTGGAGGCAATCTGTAATCTGTATACTATCAGAGTGTTGATGAAAAACAGAAATTGCATCGGTATTGAATACAACGATCACCATGCGCACTTTCTTCCATGGGAGTAATGTCTGTAACGGTCTACACTTTGATCCTTCCCTGGAAGACCAGTAGTAGCTTCCGACGCACGTCTGGTGGCATTCTGTAATCTGTGGACTATCAGAGTGTTGATGAAACACAGATATTGCATCGGGATTGAATACAACAGTCACCATGCGCACTTTCCTCCATGGGAGTAATGTCTCAAACAGTGTATGCTTTGATCGTTCCCAGGAAGACCAGTAGTAGTTTCCGATGCATATTTGGTGGCAATCTGTAATCTGTGGACTATCGGAGTGTTGATGAAACACAGAAATTGCATTGGGATTGAATACAACAGTCACCATTGGCACTTTCCTCCACGGGAGTAACGTCTCAAACAGTCTACGCTTTGATCGTTCCTTGGAAGACCGGTAGTAGTTTCCCATGCACATCTGGAGGTATTCTGTAATCTGTGGACATTCAAAGTGTTGATGAAACACAGAAATTGAATCGAGATTGAATACAACAAGCACCATGCGCACTTTCCTCCACGGGAGTAATGTCTCAAACAGTCTACGCTTTGATCATTCCCTGGGAGACCAGTAGTGGTTTCCGATGCACATCTGGTGGCATTCTATAATCTGTGGACGATCAGGGTGTTGATGAAACACAGAAATATCTTCGGGATTGAATACAACAGTCACCATGCGCACTTTCCTCCACGGGAGTAATGTCTCAAACAGTCTACGCTTTGACCGGTCCCTGGAAGACCAGTAGCAGTTTCCGTTGCACATCTGGTGGGATTCTGTATTCTGTGGACTCTCAGAGTGTTGATGAAACACAGAAATTCCATCGGGAGTGAATGTAACAGGCACCATGCGCACTTTCCTCCACAGGAGTAATGTCTGAAACAGTCTACTTCTTGATCGTTCCCTGGAAGACCAGCAGTAGTTTCCGATGCACGTCTGGAGGCAATCTGACATCTGTGGACTACCAGAGTGTTGATGAAACACACAAATTGCATCGGGATTGAATACAACAGTCACCATTCGCACTTTCCACTATATGAGTAATGTCTGAAACGGTCCTCTCTTTAATCGTTCCCTGGAAGACCAGTAGAAGTTTCCAATGCACATCTGGTGGCATTCTGTAATCTTTGGGCTATCAGAGTGTTGATGAAACACAGATATTGCATCGGGATTGAATACAACAGTCACCATGCGCACTCTCCTCCACGGGAGTAATGTCTCAAACAGTTTACGCTTTGATCGTTCCCTGGAAGACCAGTAGTAGTTTCCGATGCACATCTGGTGGCATTCTGTAATCTGTGGACTATCAGAGTGTTGATGAAACACAGAAATTGCATCGGGATTGAATACAACAGTCACTATCCGCACTTTCCTCCATGGGAGTAATGTCTCAAACAGTCTACGCTTTGGTCGTTCCCTGGAAGACCAGTAGTAGTTTACGATGCACATCTGGAGGCAATCTGTAATCTGCGGTCTTTCAAAGTGTTGATGAAACACAGATATTGCATCGGGAGTGAATACAACAGTCACAATCCCCTCTTTCCTCCATGGGAGTAATGTCTGAAACAGTCTACGCCTTGATCGGTCCCAGGAAGACCAGTAGTAGTTTCCGATCCACATCTGGAGACAATCTTTAATCTGTGGTCTATCAGAGTGTTGATGAAACACAGAAGTTGCATCGGGATTGAATAGAACTTTCACCATGCGCACTTTCCTCCATGTGAGTAATGTCTCAAACAGTTTACGCTTTGATCGTTCCCTAAAGACCAGTAGTGATTTCCGATGCACATCTGGAGACAATCTGTATTCTGTGGACTATCAGAGTGTTGATGGAACACAGAAATTGCATTGGGATTGAATACAACAGTCACCATCCGCACTTTCCTCCATGGGAGTAATGTCTGAAACAGTCTACGCTTTGATCGTACATTGGAAGACCATTAGTAGTTTCCGGTGAACATCTGGAGGAATTCTGTAATCTGTGGACCTTCAAAATGTTGATGAAACACAGAAAGTGCATCGGAAGTGAATGCAACAGTCACCATCCGCACTTTCCTCCATGGGAGTAACGTCTGAAACTGTCTACGCTTTTATCGTTCCCAGGAAGACCAGTAGTAGTTTCCGATGCACATCTGGAGGCAATCTGTAATCTGTATACTATCAGAGTGTTGATGAAAAACAGAAATTGCATCGGTATTGAATACAACGATCACCATGCGCACTTTCTTCCATGGGAGTAATGTCTGTAACGGTCTACACTTTGATCCTTCCCTGGAAGACCAGTAGTAGCTTCCGACGCACGTCTGGTGGCATTCTGTAATCTGTGGACTATCAGAGTGTTGATGAAACACAGAAATTGCATCGGGATTGAATACAACAGTCACCATGCGCACTTTCCTCCATGGGAGTAATGTCTCAAACAGTGTATGCTTTGATCGTTCCCAGGAAGACCAGTAGTAGTTTCCGATGCATATCTGGTGGCAATCTGTAATCTGTGGACTATCGGAGTGTTGATGAAACACAGAAATTGCATTGGGATTGAATACAACAGTCACCATTGGCACTTTCCTCCACGGGAGTAACGTCTCAAACAGTCTACGCTTTGATCGTTCCCTGGAAGACCGGTAGTAGTTTCCCATGCACATCTGGAGGTATTCTGTAATCAGTGGACATTCAAAGTGTTGATGAAACACAGAAATTGAATCGAGATTGAATACAACAAGCACCATGCGCACTTTCCTCCACGGGAGTAATGTCTCAAACAGTCTACGCTTTGATCATTCCCTGCGAGACCAGTAGTGGTTTCCGATGCACATCTGGTGGCATTCTATAATCTGTGGACGATCAGGGTGTTGATGAAACACAGAAATATCTTCGGGATTAAATACAACAGTCACCATGCGCACTTTCCTCCACGGGAGTAATGTCTCAAACAGTCTACGCTTTGACCGGTCCCTGGAAGACCAGTAGCAGTTTCCGTTGCACATCTGGTGGGATTCTGTATTCTGTGGACTCTCAGAGTGTTGATGAAACACAGAAATTCCATCGGGAGTGAATGTAACAGGCACCATGCGCACTTTCCTCCACAGGAGTAATGTCTGAAACAGTCTACTTCTTGATCGTTCCCTGGAAGACCAGCAGTAGTTTCCGATGCACGTCTGGATTCAATGTGACATCTGTGGACTACCAGAGTGTTGATGAAACACACAAATTGCATCGGGATTGAATACAACAGTCACCATCCGCACTTTCCTCCATGGGAGTAATGTCTCAAACAGTGTATGCTTTGATCGTTCCCAGGAAGACCAGTAGTAGTTTCCGATGCATATCTGGTGGCAATCTGTAATCTGTGGACTATCGGAGTGTTGATGAAACACAGAAATTGCATTGGGATTGAATACAACAGTCACCATTGGCACTTTCCTCCACGGGAGTAACGTCTCAAACAGTCTACGCTTTGATCGTTCCCTGGAAGACCGGTAGTAGTTTCCCATGCACATCTGGAGGTATTCTGTAATCTGTGGACATTCAAAGTGTTGATGAAACACAGAAATTGAATCGAGATTGAATACAACAAGCACCATGCGCACTTTCCTCCACGGGAGTAATGTCTCAAACAGTCTACGCTTTGATCATTCCCTGGGAGACCAGTAGTGGTTTCCGATGCACATCTGGTGGCATTCTATAATCTGTGGACGATCAGGGTGTTGATGAAACACAGAAATATCTTCGGAATTGAATACAACAGTCACCATGCGCACTTTCCTCCACGGGAGTAATGTCTCAAACAGTCTACACTTTGACCGGTCCCTGGAAGACCAGTAGCAGTTTCCGTTGCACATCTGGTGGGATTCTGTATTCTGTGGACTCTCAGAGTGTTGATGAAACACAGAAATTCCATCGGGAGTGAATGTAACAGGCACCATGCGCACTTTCCTCCACAGGAGTAATGTCTGAAACAGTCTACTTCTTGATCGTTCCCTGGAAGACCAGCAGTAGTTTCCGATGCACGTCTGGAGGCAATCTGACATCTGTGGACTACCAGAGTGTTGATGAAACACACAAATTGCATCGGGATTGAATACAACAGTCACCATCCGCACTTTCCTCCATGGGAGTAATGTCTGAAACGGTCCTCTCTTTAATCGTTCCCTGGAAGACCAGTAGAAGTTTCCAATGCACATCTGGTGGCATTCTGTAATCTTTGGGCTATCAGAGTGTTGATGAAACACAGATATTGCATCGGGATTGAATACAACAGTCACCATGCGCACTCTCCTCCACAGGAGTAATGTCTCAAACAGTTTACGCTTTGATCGTTCCCTGGAAGACCAGTAGTAGTTTCCGATGCACGTCTGGTGGCATTCTGTAATCTGTGGACTATCAGAGTGTTGATGAAACACAGAAATTGCATCGGGATTGAATACAACAGTCACTATCCGCACTTTCCTCCATGGGAGTAATGTCTCAAACAGTCTACGCTTTGATCGTTCCCTGGAAGACCAGTAGTAGTTTACGATGCACATCTGGAGGCAATCTGTAATCTGCGGTCTTTCAAAGTGTTGATGAAACACAGATATTGCATCGGGAGTGAATACAACAGTCACAATCCCCACTTTCCTCCATGGGAGTAATGTCTGAAACAGTCTACGCCTTGATCGGTCCCAGGAAGACCAGTAGTAGTTTCCGATACACATCTGGAGACAATCTTTAATCTGTGGTCTATCAGAGTGTTGATGAAACACAGAAGTTGCATCGGGATTGAATAGAACTTTCACCATGCGCACTTTCCTCCATGTGAGTAATGTCTCAAACAGTTTACGCTTTGATCGTTCCCTAAAGACCAGTAGTGATTTCCGATGCACATCTGGAGACAATCTGTATTCTGTGGACTATCAGAGTGTTGATGGAACACAGAAATTGCATTGGGATTGAATACAACAGTCACCATGCGCACTATCCTCCATGGGAGTAATGTCTCAAACACTTTAAGCTTTGATCGTTAACAGGAAGACCAGTAGTAGTTTCTGATGCACATCTGGAGGCATTCTGTAATCTGTGGACTATCAGAGTGTTGATGAAACACAGAAATTGCATCGGGAATGAATACAGCAGTCACCATGCGCACTTTGCTCCACGGGAGTAATGTCTCAAACAGTCTATGCTTTGATCGTTCCCTGGAAGACCAGTAGTAGTTTCCGATGCACATCTGGAGGCATTCTGTAATCTGTGGACCTTCAAAGTGTTGATGAAACACAGAAAATGCATCGGGATTGAATACAACAGTCACCATGCGCACTTTCCTCCATGGGAGTAATGTCTCAAACAGTGTATGCTTTGATCGTTCCCAGGAAGACCAGTAGTAGTTTCGGATGCATATCTGGTGGCAATCTGTAATCTGTGGACTATCAGAGTGTTGATGAAACACAGAAATTGCATTGGGATTGAATACAACAGTCACAATCCCCACTTTGCTCCATGGGAGTAATGTCTGAAACAGTCTACACCTTGATCGGTCCCAGGAAGGCCAGTAGTAGTTTCCGATGCACATCTGGAGACAATCTTTAATCTGTGGACTATCAGAGTGTTGATGAAACACAGATATTGCATCGGGATTGAATACAACAGTCACCAACCGCACATTCCTAAATGGGAGTAACGACTGGAACAGTCTACCCTTTGATCGTTCCCTGGAAGACCAGTAGTAGTTTCCGATGCACATCTGAAGGCATTCTTTAATCTGTGGACTTTCAAAGTGTTGATGAAACACAGAAATTGCATCGGGATTGAATTCAACAGTCACCATGCACACTTTCCTCCATGGGAATAATGTCTGAAACAGTCTACGCCTTGATCGGTCCCAGGAAGACCAGTAGTAGTTTTCGATGCACATCTGGAGACAATCTGTATTCTGTGGACTATCAGAGTGTTGATGAAACACAGAAATTGCATTGGGATTGAATACAACAGTCACCATGCGCACTTTCCTCCATGGGAGTAATGTCTCAAACAGTCTATGCTTTGATCGTTCCCTGGAAGACCAGTAGTAGTTTCCCATGCACATCTGGAGGCATTCTGTAATCTGTGGACCTTCAAAGTGTTGATGAAACACAGATATTGCATCGGGATTGAATACAACAGTCACCATGCGCACTTTCCTCCATGGGAGTAATGTCTCAAACAGTCTATGCTTTAATCGTTCCCAGGAAGACCAGTAGTAGTTTCCGATGCATATCTGGTGGCAATCTGTAATCTGTGGACTATCAGAGTGTTGATGAAACACAGAAATTGCATCGGGATTGAATACAACAGTCACCATCCGCACTCTCCTCCATGGGAGTAACGTCTGAAACATTCTAGGCTTTAATCGTTTCCTGGAAGACCAGTAGTAGTTTCCGATGCACATCTGGTGGCATTCTGTAATCTGTAATCTGTCAGAGTGTTGATGAAACACAGAAATGGCATCGGGTTTGAATACAACAATCACCATGGGCACTTTCCTCCATGGGAGTAATGTCTCAAAGAGTGTACGCTTTGATCGTTCCTTGGAAGACCAGTAGTAATTTCCGATGCACATCTGGAGGCATTCTGTAATCTGTGGAGCTTCAAAGTGTTGATGAAACACAGAAATTGCATCGGGAGTGAATACAACAGTCACAATGCGCACTTTCCTCCACGGAAGTATTGTCTCAAACAGTCTACGCTTTGATCGTTCCCTGGAAGACCAGTAGTAGTTTCCGATGCACATCTGGTGGCATTCTGTAATCTGTGGACTATCAAAGTGTTGATGAAACACAGAAATTGCATCGGGATTGAATACAACATTCACAATACGCACTTTTCTCCATGGGAATAATGTCTAAAACAGTCTACGCTTTGATCGTTCCCTGGAAGACCAGTAGTAGTTTCCGATGCACATCTGGAGGCATTCTGTAATCTGTGGAGCTTCAAAGTGTTGATGAAACACAGAAATTGCATCGGGAGTGAATACAACTGTCACAGTCCGAACTTTCCTCAATGGGAGTAATGTCTGGTACAGTCTACGCTTTGATCGTTCAGAGGAAGAACAGTAGTACTTTCCGATGCACATCTGGAGACAATCTGTATTCTGTGGACTATCAGAGTGTAGATGAAACACAGAAATTGCATTGGGATTGAATACAACAGTCACCATGCGCACTTTCCTCCATGGGAGTAATGTCTCAAACAGTTTACGCTTTGATCGTTCACAGGATGACCAGTAGTAGTTTCCGATGCACATCTGGAGGCATTCTGTAATCTGTGGACCTTCAAAGTGTTGATGAAACACAGAAATTGCATCGGGATTGAATACAACAGTCACCATGCGCACTTTCCTCCATGGGAGTAATGTCTCAAACAGTCTATGCTTTGATCGTTTCCAGGAAGACCAGTAGTAGTTTCCGATGCATATCTGGTGGCAATCTGTAATCTGTGGACTATCGGAGTGTTGATGAAACACAGAAATTGCATTGGGATTGATAACAACAGTCACCATGCGCACTTTCCTCCACGGGAGTAACGTCTCAAACAGTCTACGCTTTGATCGTTCCCTGGAAGACCGGTAGTAGTTTCCCATGCACATCTGGAGGTATTCTGTAATCTGTGGACCTTCAAAGTGTTGATGAAACACAGAAATTGAATCGAGATTGAATACAACAAGCACCATGCGCACTTTCCTCCACGGGAGTAATGTCTCAAACAGTCTACGCTTTGATCGTTCCCTGGGAGACCAGTAGTGGTTTCCGATGCACATCTGGTGGCATTCTATAATCTGTGGACTATCAGGGTGTTGATGAAACACAGAAATATCTTCGGGATTAAATACAACAGTCACCATGCGCACTTTCCTCCACGGGAGTAATGTCTCAAACAGTCTACGCTTTGACCGGTCCCTGGAAGACCAGTAGCAGTTTCCGTTGCACATCTGGTGGGATACTGTATTCTGTGGACTATCAGAGTGTTGATGAAACACAGAAATTCCATCGGGAGTGAATGTAACAGGCACCATGCGCACTTTCCTCCACAGGAGTAATGTCTGAAACAGTCTACTTCTTGATCGTTCCCTGGAAGACCAGCAGTAGTTTCCGATGCACGTCTGGAGGCAATCTGACATCTGTGGACTACCAGAGTGTTGATGAAACACAGAAATTGCATCGGGATTGAATACAACAGTCACCATCCGCACTTTCCACTATGGGAGTAATGTCTGAAACGGTCCTCTCTTTAATCGTTCCCTGGAAGAGCAGTAGAAGTTTCCAATGCACATCTGGTGGCATTCTGTAATCTTTGGGCTATCAGAGTGTTGATGAAACACAGATATTGCATCGGGATTGAATACAACAGTCACCATGCGCACTCTCCTCCACGGGAGTAATGTCTCAAACAGTTTACGCTTTGATCGTTCCCTGGAAGACCAGTAGTAGTTTCCGATGCACATCTGGTGGCATTCTGTAATCTGTGGACTATCAGAGTGTTGATGAAACACAGAAATTGCATCGGGATTGAATACAACAGTCACTATCCGCACTTTCCTCCATGGGAGTAATGTCTCAAACAGTCTACGCTTTGATCGTTCCCTGGAAGACCAGTAGTAGTTTACGATGCACATCTGGAGGCAATCTGTAATCTGTGGTCTTTCAAAGTGTTGACGAAATACAGAAATTGCATCGGGAGTGAATACAACAGTCACAATCTCCACTTTCCTCCATGGGAGTAATGTCTGAAACAGTCTACGCCTTGATCGGTCCCAGGAAGACCAGTAGTAGTTTCCGATGCACATCTGGAGACAATCTTTAATCTGTGGACTATCAGAGTGTTGATGAAACACAGAAGTTGCATCGGGATTGAATAGAACAGTCACCATGCGCACTTTCCTCCATGGGAGTAATGTCTCAAACAGTTTACGCTTTGATCGTTCCCTAAAGACCAGTAGTAATTTCCGATGCACATCTGGAGACAATCTGTATTCTGTGGACTATCAGAGTGTTGATGAAACACAGAAATTGCATTGGGATTGAATACAACAGTCACCATGCGCACTTTCCTCCATGGGAGTAATGTCTCAAACACTTTAAGCTTTGATCGTTCACAGGAAGACCAGTAGTAGTTTCCGATGCACATCTGGAGGCATTCTGTAATCTGTGGACCTTCAAAGTGTTGATGAAACACAGAAAATGCATCGGGATTGAATACAACAGTCACTATGCGCACTTTCCTCCATGGGAGTAATGTCTCAAACAGTGTATGCTTTGATCGTTCCCAGGAAGACCAGTAGTAGTTTCGGATGCATATCTGGTGGCAATCTGTAATCTGTGGACTATCAGAGTGTTGATGAAACACAGAAATTGCATTGGGATTGAATACAACTGTCACAATCCCCACTTTGCTCCATGGGAGTAATGTCTGAAACAGTCTACACCTTGATCGGTCCCAGGAAGACCAGTAGTAGTTTCCGATGCACATCTGGAGACAATCTTTAATCTGTGGACTATCAGAGTGTTGATGAAACACAGAAATTGCATTGGGATTGAATACAACAGTCACCATGCGCACTTTCCTCCATGGGAGTAATGTCTCAAACAGTCTATGCTTTGATCGTTCCCTGGAAGACCAGTAGTAGTTTCCCATGCACATCTGGAGGCATTCTGTAATCTGTGGACCTTCAAAGTGTTGATGAAACACAGATATTGCATCGGGATTGAATACAACAGTCACCATGCGCACTTTCCTCCATGGGAGTAATGTCTCAAACAGTCTATGCTTTAATCGTTCCCAGGAAAACCAGTAGTAGTTTCCAATGCATATCTGGTGGCAATCTGTAATCTGTGGACTATCAGAGTGTTGATGAAACACAGAAATTGCATCGGGATTGAATACAACAGTCACCATCCGCACTCTCCTCCATGGGAGTAACGTCTGAAACATTCTAGGCTTTGATCGTTTCCTGGAAGACCAGTAGTAGTTTCCGATGCACATCTGGTGGCATTCTGTAATCTGTAACCTGTCAGAGTGTTGATGAAACACAGAAATGGTATCGGGTTTGAATACAACAGTCACCATGCGCACTTTCCTCCATGGGAGTAATGGCTCAAAGAGTCTACCCTTTGATCGTTCCCTGGAAGACCAGTAGTATTTTCCGATGCACATCTGGAGGCAATCTGTGATCTGTGGACTATCAGAGTGTTGATGAAACACAGAAATTGCATCGGTATTGAATACAACGATCACCATGCGCACTTTCTTCCATGGGAGTAATGTCTCTAACGGTCTACGCTTTGATCCTTCACTGGAAGACCAGTAGTAGCTTCCGACGCACGTCTGGTGGCACTCTGTAATCTGTGGACTATCAGAGTGTTAATGAAACACAGAAATTGCATCGGCATTGAATACAACAGTCACAATGCGCACTTTCCTTCACGGAAGTATTGTCTCAAACAGTCTACGCTTTGATCGTTCCCTGGAAGACCAGTAGTAGTTTCCGATGCACATCTGGTGGCATTCTGTAATCTGTGGACTATCAAAGTGTTGATGAAACACAGAAATTGCATCGGGATTGAATACAACATTCACAATACGCACTTTTCTCCATGGGAATAATGTCTAAAACAGTCTACGTTTTGATCGTTCCCTGGAAGACCAGTAGTAGTTTCCGATGCACATCTGGAGGCATTCTGTAATCTGTGGAGCTTCAAAGTGTTGATGAAACACAGAAATTGCATCGGGAGTGAATACAACTGTCACAGTCCGAACTTTCCTCAATGGGAGTAATGTCTGGTACAGTCTACGCTTTGATCGTTCAGAGGAAGAACAGTAGCACTTTCCGATGCACATCTGGAGACAATCTGTATTCTGTGAACTATCAGAGTGTAGATGAAACACAGAAATTGCATTGGGATTGAATACAACAGTCACCATGCGCACTTTCCTCCATGGGAGTAATGTCTCAAACAGTTTACGCTTTGATCGTTCACAGGATGACCAGTAGTAGTTTCCGATGCACATCTGGAGGCATTCTGTAATCTGTGGACCTTCAAAGTGTTGATGAAACACAGAAATTGCATCGGGATTGAATACAACAGTCACCATGCGCACTTTCCTCCATGGGAGTAATGTCTCAAACAGTGTATGCTTTGATCGTTTCCAGGAAGACCAGTAGTAGTTTCCGATGCATATCTGGTGGCAATCTGTAATCTGTGGACTATCGGAGTGTTGATGAAACACAGAAATTGCATTGGGATTGAATACAACAGTCACCATTCGCACTTTCCTCCACGGGAGTAACGTCTCAAACAGTCTACGCTTTGATCGTTCCCTGGAAGACCGGTAGTAGTTTCCCATGCACATCTGGAGGTATTCCGTAATCTGTGGACCTTCAAAGTGTTGATGAAACACAGAAATTGAATCGAGATTGAATACAACAAGCACCATGCGCACTTTCCTCCACGGGAGTAATGTCTCAAACAGTCTACGCTTTGATCGTTCCCTGGTAGACCAGTAGTGGTGTCCGATGCACATCTGGTGGCATTCTATAATCTGTGGACTATCAGGGTGTTGATCAAACACAGAAATATCTTCGGGATTGAATACAACTGTCACCATGCGCACTTTCCTCCACGGGAGTAATGTCTGAAACAGTCTACGCTTTGACCGGTCCCTGGAAGACCAGTAGCAGTTTCCGTTGCACATCTGGTGGGATTCTGTATTCTGTGGACTATCAGAGTGTTGATGAAACACAGAAATTCCATCGGGAGTGAATGTAACAGGCACCATGCGCACTTTCCTCCACAGGAGTAATGTCTGAAACAGTCTACTTCTTGATCGTTCCCTGGAAGACCAGCAGTAGTTTCCGATGCACGTCTGGAGGCAATCTGACATCTGTGGACTACCAGAGTGTTGATGAAACACAGATATTGCATCGGGATTGAATACAACAGTCACCATGCGCACTCTCCTCCACGGGAGTAATGTCTCAAACAGTTTACGCTTTGATCGTTCCCTGGAAGACCAGTAGTAGTTTCCGATGCACATCTGGTGGCATTCTGTAATCTGTGGACTATCAGAGTGTTGATGAAACACAGAAATTGCATCGGGATTGAATACAACAGTCACTATCCGCACTTTCCTCCATGGGAGTAATGTCTCAAACAGTCTACGCTTTGATCGTTCCCTGGAAGACCAGTAGTAGTTTACGATGCACATCTGGAGGCAATCTGTAATCTGTGGTCTTTCAAAGTGTTGACGAAATACAGAAATTGCATCGGGAGTGAATACAACAGTCACAATCTCCACTTTCCTCCATGGGAGTAATGTCTGAAACAGTCTACGCCTTGATCGGTCCCAGGAAGACCAGTAGTAGTTTCCGATGCACATCTGGAGACAATCTTTAATCTGTGGACTATCAGAGTGTTGATGAAACACAGAAGTTGCATCGGGATTGAATAGAACAGTCACCATGCGCACTTTCCTCCATGGGAGTAATGTCTCAAACAGTTTACGCTTTGATCGTTCCCTAAAGACCAGTAGTAATTTCCGATGCACATCTGGAGACAATCTGTATTCTGTGGACTATCAGAGTGTTGATGAAACACAGAAATTGCATTGGGATTGAATACAACAGTCACCATGCGCACTTTCCTCCATGGGAGTAATGTCTCAAACACTTTAAGCTTTGATCGTTCACAGGAAGACCAGTAGTAGTTTCCGATGCACATCTGGAGGCATTCTGTAATCTGTGGACCTTCAAAGTGTTGATGAAACACAGAAAATGCATCGGGATTGAATACAACAGTCACTATGCGCACTTTCCTCCATGGGAGTAATGTCTCAAACAGTGTATGCTTTGATCGTTCCCAGGAAGACCAGTAGTAGTTTCGGATGCATATCTGGTGGCAATCTGTAATCTGTGGACTATCAGAGTGTTGATGAAACACAGAAATTGCATTGGGATTGAATACAACAGTCACAATCCCCACTTTGCTCCATGGGAGTAATGTCTGAAACAGTCTACACCTTGATCGGTCCCAGGAAGACCAGTAGTAGTTTCCGATGCACATCTGGAGACAATCTTTAATCTGTGGACTATCAGAGTGTTGATGAAACACAGAAATTGCATTGGGATTGAATACAACAGTCACCATGCGCACTTTCCTCCATGGGAGTAATGTCTCAAACAGTCTATGCTTTGATCGTTCCCTGGAAGACCAGTAGTAGTTTCCCATGCACATCTGGAGGCATTCTGTAATCTGTGGACCTTCAAAGTGTTGATGAAACACAGATATTGCATCGGGATTGAATACAACAGTCACCATGCGCACTTTCCTCCATGGGAGTAATGTCTCAAACAGTCTATGCTTTAATCGTTCCCAGGAAAACCAGTAGTAGTTTCCAATGCATATCTGGTGGCAATCTGTAATCTGTGGACTATCAGAGTGTTGATGAAACACAGAAATTGCATCGGGATTGAATACAACAGTCACCATCCGCACTCTCCTCCATGGGAGTAACGTCTGAAACATTCTAGGCTTTGATCGTTTCCTGGAAGACCAGTAGTAGTTTCCGATGCACATCTGGTGGCATTCTGTAATCTGTAACCTGTCAGAGTGTTGATGAAACACAGAAATGGTATCGGGTTTGAATACAACAGTCACCATGCGCACTTTCCTCCATGGGAGTAATGGCTCAAAGAGTCTACCCTTTGATCGTTCCCTGGAAGACCAGTAGTATTTTCCGATGCACATCTGGAGGCAATCTGTGATCTGTGGACTATCAGAGTGTTGATGAAACACAGAAATTGCATCGGTATTGAATACAACGATCACCATGCGCACTTTCTTCCATGGGAGTAATGTCTCTAACGGTCTACGCTTTGATCCTTCACTGGAAGACCAGTAGTAGCTTCCGACGCACGTCTGGTGGCACTCTGTAATCTGTGGACTATCAGAGTGTTAATGAAACACAGAAATTGCATCGGCATTGAATACAACAGTCACAATGCGCACTTTCCTTCACGGAAGTATTGTCTCAAACAGTCTACGCTTTGATCGTTCCCTGGAAGACCAGTAGTAGTTTCCGATGCACATCTGGTGGCATTCTGTAATCTGTGGACTATCAAAGTGTTGATGAAACACAGAAATTGCATCGGGATTGAATACAACATTCACAATACGCACTTTTCTCCATGGGAATAATGTCTAAAACAGTCTACGTTTTGATCGTTCCCTGGAAGACCAGTAGTAGTTTCCGATGCACATCTGGAGGCATTCTGTAATCTGTGGAGCTTCAAAGTGTTGATGAAACACAGAAATTGCATCGGGAGTGAATACAACTGTCACAGTCCGAACTTTCCTCAATGGGAGTAATGTCTGGTACAGTCTACGCTTTGATCGTTCAGAGGAAGAACAGTAGCACTTTCCGATGCACATCTGGAGACAATCTGTATTCTGTGAACTATCAGAGTGTAGATGAAACACAGAAATTGCATTGGGATTGAATACAACAGTCACCATGCGCACTTTCCTCCATGGGAGTAATGTCTCAAACAGTTTACGCTTTGATCGTTCACAGGATGACCAGTAGTAGTTTCCGATGCACATCTGGAGGCATTCTGTAATCTGTGGACCTTCAAAGTGTTGATGAAACACAGAAATTGCATCGGGATTGAATACAACAGTCACCATGCGCACTTTCCTCCATGGGAGTAATGTCTCAAACAGTGTATGCTTTGATCGTTTCCAGGAAGACCAGTAGTAGTTTCCGATGCATATCTGGTGGCAATCTGTAATCTGTGGACTATCGGAGTGTTGATGAAACACAGAAATTGCATTGGGATTGAATACAACAGTCACCATTCGCACTTTCCTCCACGGGAGTAACGTCTCAAACAGTCTACGCTTTGATCGTTCCCTGGAAGACCGGTAGTAGTTTCCCATGCACATCTGGAGGTATTCCGTAATCTGTGGACCTTCAAAGTGTTGATGAAACACAGAAATTGAATCGAGATTGAATACAACAAGCACCATGCGCACTTTCCTCCACGGGAGTAATGTCTCAAACAGTCTACGCTTTGATCGTTCCCTGGTAGACCAGTAGTGGTGTCCGATGCACATCTGGTGGCATTCTATAATCTGTGGACTATCAGGGTGTTGATCAAACACAGAAATATCTTCGGGATTGAATACAACTGTCACCATGCGCACTTTCCTCCACGGGAGTAATGTCTGAAACAGTCTACGCTTTGACCGGTCCCTGGAAGACCAGTAGCAGTTTCCGTTGCACATCTGGTGGGATTCTGTATTCTGTGGACTATCAGAGTGTTGATGAAACACAGAAATTCCATCGGGAGTGAATGTAACAGGCACCATGCGCACTTTCCTCCACAGGAGTAATGTCTGAAACAGTCTACTTCTTGATCGTTCCCTGGAAGACCAGCAGTAGTTTCCGATGCACGTCTGGAGGCAATCTGACATCTGTGGACTACCAGAGTGTTGATGAAACACAGATATTGCATCGGGATTGAATACAACAGTCACCATCCGCACTTTCCACTATGGGAGTAATGTCTGAAACGGTCCTCTCTTTAATCGTTCCCTGGAAGACCAGTAGAAGTTTCCAATGCACATCTGGTGGCATTCTGTAATCTTTGGGCTATCAGAGTGTTGATGAAACACAGATATTGCATCGGGATTGAATACAACAGTCACCATGCGCACTCTCCTCCACGGGAGTAATGTCTCAAAGAGTTTACGCTTTGATCGTTCCCTGGAAGACCAGTAGTAGTTTCCGATGCACATCTGGTGGCATTCTGTAATCTGTGGACTATCAGAGTGTTGATGAAACACAGAAATTGCATCGGGATTGAATACAACAGTCACTATCCGCACTTTCCTCCATGGGAGTAATGTCTCAAACAGTCTACGCTTTGATCGTTCCCTGGAAGTCCAGTAGTAGTTTACGATGCACATCTCTAGGCAATCTGTAATCTGTGGTCTTTCAAAGTGTTGATGAAACACAGAAATTGCATCGTGAGTGAATACAACAGTCACAATCCCCACTTTCCTCCATGGGAGTAATGTCTGAAACAGTCTACGCCTTGATCGGTCCCAGGAAGACCAGTAGTAGTTTCCGATGCACATCTGGAGACAATCTTTAATCTGTGGACTATCAGAGTGTTGATGAAGCACAGAAGTTGCATCGGGATTGAATAGAACAGTCACCATGCGCACTTTCCTCCATGGGAGTAATGTCTCAATTAGTTTACGCTTTGATCGTTCCCTAAAGACCAGTAGTAATTTCCGATGCACATCTGGAGACAATCTGTATTCTGTGGACTATCAGAGTGTTGATGAAACACAGAAATTGCATTTGGATTGAATACAACAGTCACCATGCGCACTTTCCTCCATGGGAGTAATGTCTCAAACACTTTAAGCTTTGATCGTTCACAGGAAGACCAGTAGTAGTTTCCGATGCACATCTGGAGGCATTCTGTAATCTGTGGACCTTCAAAGTGTTGATGAAACACAGAAAATGCATCGGGATTGAATACAACAGTCACCATGCGCACTTTCCTCCATGGGAGTAATGTCTCAAACAGTGTATGCTTTGATCGTTCCCAGGAAGACCAGTAGTAGTTTCGGATGCATATCTGGTGGCAATCTGTAATCTGTGGACTATCAGAGTGTTGATGAAACACAGAAATTGCATTGGGATTGAATACAACAGTCACAATCCCCACTTTGCTCCATGGGAGTAATGTCTGAAACAGTCTACACCTTGATCGGTCCCAGGAAGACCAGTAGTAGTTTCCGATGCACATCTGGAGACAATCTTTAATCTGTGGACTATCAGAGTGTTGATGAAACACAGAAATTGCATCGGGATTGAATACAACAGTCACCAACCGCACATTCCTAAATGGGAGTAACGACTGGAACAGTCTACCCTTTGATCGTTCCCTGGAAGACCAGTAGTAGTTTCCGATGCACATCTGAAGGCATTCTGTAATCTGTGGACTTTCAAAGTGTTTATGAAACACAGAAATTGCATCGGGATTGAATTCAACAGTCACCATGCACACTTTCCTCCATGGGAATAATGTCTGAAACAGTCTACGCCTTGATCGGTCCCAGGAAGACCAGTAGTAGTTTCCGATGCACATCTGGAGACAATCTTAAATCTGTGGACGATCAGAGTGTTGATGAAACACAGAAATTACATTGGGATTGAATACAACAGTCACCATGCGCACTTTCCTCCATGGGAGTAATGTCTCAAACAGTCTATGCTTTGATCGTTCCCTGGAAGACCAGTAGTAGTTTCCCATGCACATCTGGAGGCATTCTGTAATCTGTGGAGCTTCAAAGTGTTGATGAAACACAGATATTGCATTGGGATTGAATACAACAGTCACCATGCGCACTTTCCTCCATGGGAGTAATGTCTCAAACAGTCTATGCTTTAATCGTTCCCAGGAAGACCTGTAGTAGTTTCCGTTGCATATCTGGTGGCAATCTGTAATCTGTGGACTATCAGAGTGTTGATGAAACACAGAAATTGCATCGGGATTGAATACAACAGTCACCACCGCACTCTCCTCCATGGGAGTAACGTCTTAAACATTCTAGGCTTTGATCGTTTCCTGGAAGACCAGTAGTAGTTTCCGATGCACATATGGTGGCATTCTGTAATCTGTAACCTGTCAGAGTGTTGATGAAACACAGAAATGGCATCGGGTTTGAATACAACAGTCACCATGCGCACTTTCCTCCATGGGAGTAATGGCTCAAAGAGTCTACGCTTTGATCGTTCCCTGGAAGACCAGTAGTATTTTCCGATGCACATCTGGAGGCAATCTGTAATCTGTGGACTGTCAGAGTGTTGATGAAACACAGAAATTGCATCGGGATTGAATTCAACAGTCACCATGCACACTTTCCTCCATGGGAATAATGTCTGAAACAGTCTACGCCTTGATCGGTCCTAGGAAGACCAGTAGTAGTTTCCGATGCACATCTGGAGACAATCTTAAATCTGTGGACTATCAGAGTGTTGATGAAACACAGAAATTGAATTGGGATTGAATACAACACTCACCATGCGCACTTTCCTCCATGGGAGTAATGTCTCAAACATTCTACGCTTTGATCGTTCCCTGTTAGACCAGTTGTAGTTCCCGATGCACATCTGGAGGCATTCTGTAATCTGTGGACTATCAGAGTGTTGATGAAACACAGAAATTGAATCGGGATTGAATACAACAGTCACCATCCGCACTTTCCTCCATGGGAGTAATGTCTGAAACAGTCTACGCTTTGATCGTTCATTGGAAGACCATTAGTTGTTTCCGGTGAACATCTGGAGGATTTCTGTAATCTGTGGACCTTCAAAATGTTGATGAAACACAGAAAGTGCATCGGAAGTGAATGCAACAGTCACCATCCGCACTTTCCTCCATGCGAGTAACGTCTGAAATTGTCTACGCTTTTATCGTTCCCATGAAGACCAGTAGTATTTTCCGATGTACATCTGGAGGCAATCTGTAATCTGTGGACCATCAGAGTGTTGATGAAAAACAGAAATTGTATCGGTATTGAATACAACGATCACCATGCGCACTTTCTTCCATGGGAGTAATGTCTGTAACGGTCTACGCTTTGATCCTTCCCTGGAAGACCAGTAGTAGCTTCCGACGCACGTCTGGTGGCACTCTGTAATCTGTGGACTATCAGAGTGTTGATGAAACACAGAAATTGCATCGGCATTGAATACAACAGTCACAATGCGCACTTTCCTCCACGGAAGTAATGTCTCAAACAGTCTACGCTTTGATCGTTCCCTGGAAGACCAGTAGTAGTTTCCGATGCACATCTGGTGGCATTCTGTAATCTGTGGACTATCAAAGTGTTGATGAAACACAGAAATTGCATCGGGATTGAATACAACATTCACAATACGCACTTTTCTCCATGGGAATAATGTCTAAAACAGTCTACGCTTTGATCGTTCCCTGGAAGACCAGTAGTAGTTTCCGATGCACATCTGGAGGCATTCTGTAATCTGTGGAGCTTCAAAGTGTTGATGAAACACAGAAATTGCTTCGGGAGTGAATACAACTGTCACAGTCCGAACTTTCCTCAATGGGAGTAATGTCTGGTACAGTCTACGCTTTGATCGTTCAGAGGAAGAACAGTAGTACTTTCCGATGCACATCTGGAGACAATCTGTATTCTGTGGACTATCAGAGTGTAGATGAAACACAGAAATTGCATTGGGATTGAATACAACAGTCACCATGCGCACTTTCCTCCATTGGAGTAATGTCTCAAACAGTTTACGCTTTGATCGTTCACAGGATGACCAGTAGTAGTTTCCGATGCACATCTGGAGGCATTCTGTAATCTGTGGACCTTCAAAGTGTTGATGAAACACAGAAATTGCATCGGGATTGAATACAACAGTCACCATGCGCACTTTCCTCCATGGGAGTAATGTCTCAAACAGTGTATGCTTTGATCGTTTCCAGGAAGACCAGTAGTAGTTACCGATGCATATCTGGTGGCAATCTGTAATCTGTGGACTATCGGAGTGTTGATGAAACACAGAAATTGCATTGGGATTGAATACAACAGTCACCATTCGCACTTTCCTCCACGGGAGTAACGTCTCAAACAGTCTACGCTTTGATCGTTCCCTGGAAGACCGGTAGTAGTTTCCCATGCACATCTGGAGGCATTCTGTAATCTGTGGACCTTCAAAGTGTTGATGAAACACAGAAATTGAATCGAGATTGAATACAACAGTCACCATGCGCACTTTCCTCCATGGGAGTAATGTCTCAAACAGACTACGCTTTGATCGTTCCCTGGGAGACCAGTAGTGGTTTCCGATGCACATCTGGTCCCATTCTATAATCTGTGGACTATCAGGGTGTTGATGAAAAACAGAAATATCTTCGGGAATGAATACAACTGTCACCATGCGCACTTTCCTCCACGGGAGTAATGTCTCAAACAGTCTACGCTTTGACCGGTCCCTGGAAGACCAGTAGTAGTTTCCGATGCACGTCTGGAGGCAATCTGACATCTGTGGACTACCAGAGTGTTGATGAAACACAGAAATTGCATCGGGATTGAATACAACAGTCACCATCCGCACTTTCCACTATGGGAGTAATGTCTGAAACGGTCCTCTCTTTAATCGTTCCCTGGAAGACCAGTAGAAGTTTACAATGCACATCTGGTGGCATTTTGTAATCTTTGGGCTATCAGAGTGTTGATGAAACACAGATATTGCATCGGGATTGAATACAACAGTCACCATGCGCACTCTCCTCCACGGGAGTAATGTCTCAAAGAGTTTACGCTTTGATCGTTCCCTGGAAGACCAGTAGTAGTTTCCGAAGCACATCTGGTGGCATTCTGTAATCTGTGGACTATCAGAGTGTTGATGAAACACAGAAATTGCATCGGGATTGAATACAACAGTCACTATCCGCACTTTCCTCCATGGGAGTAATGTCTCAAACAGTCTACGCTTTGATCGTTCCCTGGAAGACCAGTAGTAGTTTCCGATGCACATCTGGAGGCAATCTGTAATCTGTGGTCTTTCAAAGTGTTAACGAAACACAGAAATTGCATCGGGAGTGAATACAACAGTCACAATCCCCACTTTCCTCCATGGGAGTAATGTCTGAAACAGTCTACGCCTTGATCGGTCCCAGGAAGACCAGTAGTAGTTTCCGATGCACATCTGGAGACAATCTTTAATCTGTGGACTATCAAAGTGTTGATGAAACACTGAAATTGCATCGGGATTGAATAGAACAGTCACCATGCGCACTTTCCTCCATGGGAGTAATGTCTCAAACACTTTACGCTTTGATCGTTCACAGGAAGACCAGTAGTAGTTTCCGATGTACATCTGGAGGCATTCTGTAATCTGTGGACTATCAGAGTGTTGATGAAACACAGAAATTGCATCGGGATTGAATTCAACAGTCAACATGCACACTTGCCTCCATGGGAATAATGACTCAAACAGTCTAAGCTTTGATCGCTCCCAGGTAGACCAGTAGTAGTTTTCGATGCACTTCTGGAGGCAATCTGTTATCTGTGGACTATCAGAGTGTTGATGAAACACAGAAATTGCATCGGGATTAAATACAACAGTCACCATGCACACTCTCCTCCATGGGAGTAATGTCTCTAACAGTCTACGCTTTGATCGTTCCCTGGAAGACCAGTAGTAGTTTCCGATGCACATCTGGAGGCATTCTGTAATCTGTGGACTATCAGAGTGTTGATGAAACAAAGAAATTGCATCGGGATTCAATACAACAGTCACCATGTGCATCTTCCTCCATGGGAGTAATGTCTCAAACAGTCTACGCTTTGATCGGTCCCTGGAAGACCAGTAGTGGTTTCCGATCCACATCTGGAGCATTCTGTAATCTGTGGACTATCAGAATGTTGTTGAAACACTGAAATTGCATCGGGATTCAATACAACAGTCACCATCAGCACATTCCTCCATGGGAGTAACGTCTGAAACAGTCTACCCTTTGATCGTTCCCTGGAAGACCAGTAGTAGTTTCCGATGCACATCTGGAGGCATTCTGTAATCTGTGGACCTTCAAACTGTTGATGAAACACAGAAATTGCATCGGGATTGAATACAACAGTCACCATGCACACTTTCCTCCATGGGAATAATGTCTCAAACAGTCTAAGCTTTGATCGTTCCCAAGAAGACCAGTAGTAGTTTTCGATGCACTTCTGGAGAAAATCTGTTATCTGTGGACTATCAGAGTGTTGATGAAACACAGAAATTGCATCGGGATTGAATACAACAGTCACCATGCACACTTTCCTCCATGGGAGTAATGTCTCTAACAGTCTACGCTTTGATCGTTCCCAGGAAGACTAGTATTACTTTCCGAAGCACATCTGGAGGCATTCTGTAACCTGTTGACTATCAGAGTGTTGATGAAACACAGAAATTGCATCGGGATTCAATACAACAGTCACCATGTGCACCTTCCTCCTTGGGAGTAATGTCTTAAACAGTCTACACTTTGATCGTTCCCTGGAAGACCAGTAGTAGTTTCCGATGCACATCTGGAGGCATTCTGTAATCTGTGGACTATCAGAATGTTGTTGAAACACTGAAATTGCATCGGGATTGGCTACAACAGTCACCATGCGCACTTTCCTCCATGGGAGTAATGTCTCAAACAGTCTACGCTTTGATCGTTCCCTGGAAGACCAGTAGGAGTTTCCGATGCACATCTGGAAACATTCTGTAAACTGTGGACCTTCAAAGTGTTGATGAAACACAGAAATTGCAAAGGGAGTGAATACAACTGTCACAATCCGCACTTTCCTCCACAGGAATAATGTCTCAAACAGTCTAAGATTTGATTTTTCCTAGGAAGACCAGTACTAGTTTTCGATGCACTTCTGGAGGCAATCTGTTATCTGTGGACTATCAGAGTGTTGATGAAACACAGACATTGCATCGGGATGTAATACAACAGTCACCATCCGCAATTCCCTATATGGGAGTAACGTCTGAAACAGTCTAGGCTTTGATGTTCCCTGGAAGACCAGTAGTAGTTTCCGATGCACATCTGAGGGCATTGTGTAATCTGCTTAGTATCAGAGTGTTGATGAAACACAGAAATTGCATCGGGATTAAATACAACAGTCACCATGCACACTTTCCTCCATGGGAGTAATGTCTCTAACAGTCTACGCTTTGATCGTTCCCTGGAAGACCAGTAGTAGTTTCCGATGCACATCTGGAGGCATTCTGTAATCTGTGGACTATCAGAGTGTTGATGAAACAAAGAAATTGCATCGGGATTCAATACAACAGTCACCATGTGCATCTTCCTCCATGGGAGTAATGTCTCAAACAGTCTACGCTTTGATCGGTCCCTGGAAGACCAGTAGTGGTTTCCGATCCACATCTGGAGCATTCTGTAATCTGTGGACTATCAGAATGTTGTTGAAACACTGAAATTGCATCGGGATTCAATACAACAGTCACCATCAGCACATTCCTCCATGGGAGTAACGTCTGAAACAGTCTACCCTTTGATCGTTCCCTGGAAGACCAGTAGTAGTTTCCGATGCACATCTGGAGGCATTCTGTAATCTGTGGACCTTCAAACTGTTGATGAAACACAGAAATTGCATCGGGATTGAATACAACAGTCACCATGCACACTTTCCTCCATGGGAATAATGTCTCAAACAGTCTAAGCTTTGATCGTTCCCAAGAAGACCAGTAGTAGTTTTCGATGCACTTCTGGAGGCAATCTGTTATCTGTGGACTATCAGAGTGTTGATGAAACACAGAAATTGCATCGGGATTGAATACAACAGTCTCCAAGCACTCTTACCTCCATGGGCATAATGTCTCTAACAGTCTACGCTTTGATCGTTCCCTGGAAAACCAGCAATAGTTTCCGATGCACATCTGGTGGTATTCTGTAATCTGTGGCCTATCAGAGTGTAGATGAAACACATAAATTGCATCGGGGTTGAATACAACAGTCACAATCCGCACTTTTCTCCATGGGAATAATGTCTAAAACAGTCTACGCTTTGTTCGTTCCCTGGAAGACCAGTAGTAGTTTACGATTCACATCTGGAGACAATCTGTATTCTGTGGACTATCAGAGTGTTGATGAAACACAGAAATTGCATCGGGATGGAATACAACATTCACCATCCGCAATTTCCTCCATGGGAGTAACGTCTGAAACAGTCTACGCTTTGACGTTCCCAGGAAGACCAGTAGTAGTTTCCGATGCACATCTGGTGGCATTCTGTAATCTGTGGCCTATCAGAGTGTAGATGAAACACATAAATTGCATCGGGGTTGAATACAACAGTCACAATCCGCACTTTTCTCCATGGGAATAATGTCTAAAACAGTCTACGCTTTGTTCGTTCCCTGGAAGACCAGTAGTAGTTTACGATTCACATCTGGAGACAATCTGTATTCTGTGGACTATCAGAGTGTTGATGAAACACAGAAATTGCATCGGGATTGAATACAACAGTCACCTTCCACACTTTCTTCCATGGGAGAGATGTCCGAAACAGTCCTCGCTTTAATCGTTCCCTGGAAGACCAGTAGTAGTTTCCGATGCACATCTGGAGGCAATCTGTAATCTGTGGACTATCAGAGTGTTGATGAAACACAGAAATTGCTTTGGGATTGATTACAACAGTCACTATGCGCACTTTCCTCCATGGGAGTAATATCTCAAACAGTCTACGCCTTGATCGTTCCCTGGAAGACCAGTAGTAGTTTCCGATGCACATCTGGAGGCAGTCTGTAATCTGTGGACTATCAGAGTGTTGTTGAAACACAGAAATTGCATCGGGATTGAATGCAACAGTCACCATGCGCACTTTCCTACATAGTAGTAATGTCTCAAACAGTCTACGCTTTGATCGTTCCCTGGAAGACCAGTAGTAGTTTCCGACGCACATCTGGAGGCATTCTGTAATCTGTGGTCCATCCGGGTGTTGATAAAAGACAGAAATTGCATCGGGATTGAATACAACAGGCACCATGCGTACATTTCTCCATGGGAGAGATGTCTGAAACAGTCCTCGCTTTAATCGTTCCCTGGAAGACCAGTAGTACTTTCCGATGCACATCTGGAGGCAGTCTGTAATCTGTGGACTATCAGAGTGTTGTTGAAACACAGAAATTGCATCGGGATTGAATACAACAGTCACCATGCGCACTTTCCTACATAGTAGTAATGTCTCAAACAGTCTACGCTTTGATCGATCCTGGAAGACCAGTAGTAGTTTCCGATGCACATCTGGAGGTATTCTGTAATCTGTGGTCCATCCGAGTGTTGATAAAAGACAGAAATTGCATCGGGACTGAATACAACAATCACCATGCTCTCTTTCCTCCACAGGAAAAATGTCTCAAACTGTCTACGCTTTGATCGTTCCCTGGAAGACCAGTAGTAGTTTCCGATGCACATCTGGTGGCATTCTGTAATCTGTGGACTATCAGAGTGTTGATGAAACACAGAAATTGCATCGGGATTGAATACAACAGTCACCATCCACACTTTCCTCCATGGGAGAGATGTCTGAAACAGTCCTCGCTTTAATCGTTCCCTGGAAGACCAGTAGTAGTTTCCGATGCACATCTGGTGGCATTCTGTAATCTGTGGGCTATCAGAGTGTTAATGAAACAAAGAAATTGCATCGGGATTGAATACAACAGTCACCATGCGCACTTTCCTCCAAGGGAGTAATGTCTCAAACAGTTTACGCTTTGATGTTCTCTGGAAGACCAGTAGTAGTTTCCGATGCACATCTGGTGGCATTGTGTAATCTGTTTAGTATCAGAGTGTTGATGAAACACAGAAATTGCATCGGAATTGAATACAACAGTCACCATCCGCACTTTCCTCCATGGGAGTAATGTCTCAAAGAGTCTACGTCTTGATCGGTCCCACGAAGACCAGTAGTAGTTTCCGATGCACATCTGGAGACAATCTATAATCTGTGGACTTTCAGAGTGTTGATGAAACACAGAAATTGCATCGGGATTCAATACAACAGTCACCATCAGCACATTCCTCTATGGGAGTAACGTCTGAAACAGTCTACCCTTTGATCGTTCCCTGGAAGACCAGTAGTAGTTTCCGAAGCTCATCTGGAGGCATTCTGTAATCTGTGGACCTTCAAAGTGTTGATGAAACACAGAAATTGCATCGGGATTGAATACAACAGTCACCATGCACACTTTCCTCCATGGGAATAATGTCTCAAACAGCCTAAGCTTTGATCGTTCCCAAGAAGACCAGTAGTAGTTTTCGATGCACTTCTGGAGGCAATCTGTTATCTGTGGATTATCAGAGTGTTGATGAAACACAGAATTAGCATCGGGATTGAATACAACAGTCACCATGCACACTTTGCTCCATGGGAGTAATGTCTCTAACAGTCTACGCTTTGATCGTTCCCTGGAAGACTAGTAGTAGCTTCCGATGCACATCTGGAGGCATTCTGTAATCTGTGGACTATCAGAGTGTTGATGAAACACAGAAATTGCATCGGGATTCAATACAACAGTCACCACGTGCACATTCCTCCATGGGAGTAATGTCTGAAACAGTCTACACTTTGATCGTTCCCTGGAAGACCAGTAGTAGTGTCCGATGCACATCTGGAGGCATTCTGTAATCTGTGGACTATCAGAATGTTGTTGAAACACTGAAATTGCATCGCGATTGACTACAACAGTCACCATGCGCACTTTCCTCCATGGGAGTAATGTCTCAAACAGTCTACGCTTTGATCGTTCCCTGTAAGACCAGTAGTAGTTTCCGATGCACATCTGGAGACATTCTGTAATCTGTGGACCTTCAAAGTGTTGATGAAACACAGAAACTGCAAAGGGAGTGAATACAACTGTCACAATCCGCACTTTACTCCATGGGAATAATGCCTCACACAGTCTAAGATTTGATTTTTCCCAGGAAGACAAGTACTAGTATTCGATGCACTTCTGGAGGCAATCTGTTATCTGTGGACTATCAGAGTGTTGATGAAACACAGAAATTGCATCGGGATTGAATACAACAGTCACCAAGCACTCTTTCCTCCATGGGAATAATGTTTCTAACAGTCTACGCTTTGATCGTTCCCTGGAAGACCAGTAATAGTTTCCGATGCACATCTGGTGGCATTCTGTAATCTGTGGACTATCAGAGTGTTGATGAAACACAGAAATTGCATCGGGATTGAATACAACAGTCACAATCCGCACTTTTCTCCATGGGAATAATGTCTAAAACAGTCTACGCTTTGTTCGTTCCCTGGAAGACCAGTAGTAGTTTCCGATGCACATCTGGAGGCAATCTGTAATCTGTGGACTATCAGAGTGTTGTTGAAACACAGAAATTGCATCGGGATTGAATACAACAGTCACCATGCGCACTTTCCTACATAGTAGTATTGTCTCAAACAGTCTACGCTTTGATCGTTCCCTGGAAGACCAGTAGTAGTTTCTGATGCACATCTGGAGGCATTCTGTAATCTGTGGTCCATCCGGGTGTTGATAAAAGACAGAAATTGCATCGGGATTGAATACAACAGGCACCATGCGTACATTTCTCCATGGGAGAAATGTCTCAAACTGTCATCCATTTGATCGTGTCCTGGAAGACCAGTAGTAGTTTCCGATGCACATCTGGAGGCATTCTGTAATCTGTGGACCTTCAAAGTGTTGATGAAACACAACAATGGCATCGGGAGTGAATACAACTGTCACAATCCACACTTTCCTCCATGGGAGAGATGTCTGAAACAGTCCTCGCTTTAATCGTTCCCTCGAAGACCAGTAGTAGTTTCCGATGCACATCTGGAGGCAGTCTGTAATCTGTGGACAATCAGAGTGTTGTTGAAACACAGAAATTGCATCGGGATTGAATACAACAGTCACCATGCGCACTTTCCTACATAGTAGTAATGTCACAAACAGCCTACGCTTTGATCGTTCCTGGAAGACCAGTGGTAGTTTCCGATGCACATCTGGAGGTATTCTGTAATCTGTGGTCCATCCGAGTGTTGATAAAAGACAGAAATTGCATCAGGACTGAATACAACAGGCACCATGCTCTCTTTCCTCCACAGGAATAATGTCTCAAACTGTCTACGCTTTGATCGTTCCCTGGAAGACCAGTAGTAGTTTCCGATGCACATCTGGTGGCATTCTGTAATCTGTGGACTATCAGAGTGTTGATGAAACATAGAAATTGCATCGGGATTGAATACAACAGTCACCATCCACACTTTCCTCCATGGGAGAGATGTCTGAAACAGTCCTCGCTTTAATCGTTCCCTGGAAGACCAGTAGTAGTTTCCGATGCACATCTGGTGGCATTCTGTAATCTGTGGGCTATCAGAGTGTTAATGAAACAAAGAAATTGCATCGGGATTGAATACAACAGTCACCATGCGCACTTCCCTCCATGGGAGTAATGTCTCAAAGAGTCTACGTCTTGATCGGTCCCACGAAGACCAGTAGTAGTTTCCGATGCACATCTGGAGACAATCTATAATCTGTGGACTTTCAGAGTGTTGATCAAACACAGAAATTGCATCGGGATTCAATACAACAGTCACCATCAGCACATTCCTCTATGGGAGTAACGTCTGAAACAGTCTACCCTTTGATCGTTCCCTGGAAGACCAGTAGTAGTTTCCGAAGCTCATCTGGAGGCATTCTGTAATCTGTGGACCTTCAAAGTGTTGATGAAACACAGAAACTGCATCGGGATTCAATACAACAGTCACCATGCTCACTTTCCTCCATGGGAAAAATGTCTCAAACAGCCTAAGCTTTGATCGTTCCCAAGAAGACCAGTAGTAGTTTTCGATGCACTTCTGGAGGCAATCTGTTATCTGTGGATTATCAGAGTGTTGATGAAACACAGAATTAGCATCGGGATTGAATACAACAGTCACCATGCACACTTTGCTCCATGGGAGTAATGTCTCTAACAGTCTACGCTTTGATCGTTCCCTGGAAGACTAGTAGTAGTTTCCGATGCACATCTGGAGGCATTCTGTAATCTGTGGACTATCAGAGTGTTGATGAAACACAGAAATTGCATTGGGATTCAATACAAGAGTCACCACGTGCACATTCCTCCATGGGAGTAATGTCTGAAACAGTCTACACTTTGATCGTTCCCTGGAAGACCAGTAGTAGTTTCCGATGCACATCTGGAGGCATTCTGTAATCTGTGGACTATCAGAATGTTGTGAAACACAGAAATTGCATCGCGATTGACTACAACAGTCACCATGCGCACTTTCCTCCATGGGAGTAATGTCTCAAACAGTCTACGCTTTGATCGTTCCCTGTAAGACCAGTAGTAGCTTCCGATGCACATCTGGAGGCATTCTGTAATCTGTGGACCTTCAAAGTGTTGATGAAACACAGAAACTGCAAAGGGAGTGAATACAACTGTCACAATCCGCACTTTACTCCATGGGAATAATGCCTCACACAGTCTAAGTTTTGATTTTTCCCAGGAAGACAAGTATTAGTATTCGATGCACTTCTGGAGGCAATCTGTTATCTGTGGACTATCAGAGTGTTGATGAAACACAGAAATTGCATCGGGATTGAATACAACAGTCACCAAGCACTCTTTCCTCCATGGGAATAATGTTTCTAACAGTCTACGCTTTGATCGTTCCCTGGAAGACCAGTAATAGTTTCCGATGCACATCTGGTGGCATTCTGTAATCTGTGGACTATCAGAGTGTTGATGAAACACAGAAATTGCATCGGGATTGAATACAACAGTCACAATCCGCACTTTTCTCCATGGGAATAATGTCTAAAACAGTCTACGCTTTGTTCGTTCCCTGGAAGACCAGTAGTAGTTTCCGATGCATATCTGGAGGCAGTCTGTAATCTGTGGACTATCATAGTGTTGTTGAAACACAGAAATTACATCGGGATCGAATACAACAGTCACCATGCGCACTTTCCTACATAGTAGTAATGTCTCAAACAGTCTACGCTTTGATCGTTCCCTGGAAGACCAGTAGTAGTTCCCGATGTACATCTGGTGGCATTCCGTAATCTGTGGACTATCAGAGTGTTGATGAAACACAGAAAATGCATCGGGATTGAATACAACAGTCACCATTCACACTTTTCTCCATGGGAGTAATGTCTCAAACAGACTACGCTTTGATCGCTCCCTGGAAGACATGTAGTAGTTTCCGATGCACATCTGGTGGCATTGTGTAATCTGTTTAGTATCTGAGTGTTGATGAAACACAGAAATTGCATCGGGATTGAATACAACTGTCACCATGCGCACTTCCCTCCATGGGAGTAATGTCTCAAACAGTCTACGCCTTGATCGGTCCCGCGAAGACCGGTAGTAGTTTCCGATGCACATCTGGAGACAATCTGTATTCTGTGGACTATCAGAGTGTTGATGAAACACAGAAATTGCATCGGGACTGAATACAACAGTCACCATGCACACTTTCCTCCATGGGAATAATGTCTCAAACAGTCTAAGCTTTGATCGTTCCCAGGAAGACCAGTAGTAGTTTTCGATACACTTCTGGAGGCAATCTGTAATCTGTGGACTATCAGAGTGTTGATGAAACACAGAAATTGCATCGGGATTCAATACAACAATTACCACGTGCACCTTCCTCCATGGGAGTAATGTCTCAAACAGTCTACACTTTGATCGTTCCCTGGACGACCAGTAGTAGTTTCCGATGCACATCTGGAGACATTCTGTAATCTGTGGACTATCAGAATGTTGTTGAAACACTGAAATTGCATCGGGATTAACTACAACAGTCACCATGCGCACTTTCCTCCATGGGAGTAATGTCTCAAACAGTCTACGCTTTGATCGTTCCCTGGATGACCAGTAGTAGTTTCCGATGCACATCTGGAGGCATTCTGTAATCTGTGGACCTTCAAAGTGTTGATGAAACACAGAAACTGCAAAGGGAGTGAATACAACTGTCACAATCCGCACTTTACTCCATGGGAATAATGCCTCATACAGTCTAAGTTTTGATTTTTCCCAGGAAGACAAGTACTAGTATTCGATGCACTTCTTTAGGCAATCTGTTATCTGTGGACTATCAGAGTGTTGATGAAACACAGAAATTGCATCGGGATTGAATACAACAGTCACCAAGCACTCTTTCCTCCATGGGAATAATGTTTCTAACAGTCTACGCTTTGATCGTTCCCTGGAAGACCAGTAATAGTTTCCGATGCACATCTGGTGGCATTCTGTAATCTATGGACTATCAGAGTGTTGATGAAACACAGACATTGCATCGGGATGGTATACAACAGTCACCATCCGCAATTTCCTCCATGGGAGTAACGTCTGAAACAGTCTACGCTTTGATCGTTCCCAGGAAGAACAGTAGGAACAGTAGTAGTTTCCGATGCACATCTGGTGGCATTCTGTAATCTGTGGACTATCAGAGTGTTGATGAAACACAGAAATTGCATCGGGATTGAATACAACAGGCACCATGCGCACTTTCCTCCACAGGAGTAATGTCTCTAAGTGTCTACGCTTTGATCGTTGCCTGGAAGACCAGTAGTAGTTTCCGATGCACATCTAGTGGCATTCTGTAATCTGTGGACTATCAGAGTGTTGATCAAACACAGAAATTGCATCGGGATTGAATACAACAGTCTCCATACGCACTTTCCTTCATAAGAGTATTGTCTCAAACAGTCTACGCTTTGATCGTTCCCTGGAAGACCAGTAGTAGTTTCCGTTGCACATTTGGAGGCATTCTGTAATCTGTGGACCTTCAAAGTGTTGATGAAACACAGAAATTGCATCGGGTTTGATTGCAACAGTCACCATGCGCACTTTGCTCCATTTGAGTAATGTCTCATACAGTTTACGCTTTAATCGTTCCCTGGAATACCACTAGTAGTTTCCGATGCATATCTGGAGGCATTCTGTAACCTGTGAGCTATCAGAGTGTTGATGAAACACAGAAATTGCATCGGGATTGAATACAACAGTCACCATGCACACTTTCCTCCAATCGAGTAATGTCTCTAACAGTCTACGCTTTGATCGTTCCCTGGAAGACCAGTAGTAGTTACCGATGCACATCTGGAGGCATTGTGTAATCTGTGGACTATCAGAGTGTTGATGAAACACAGAAATTGCATCGGGATTCAATACAATAGTCACCATGTGCACCTTCCTCCATGGGAGTAATGTCTCAAACAGTCTACGCTTTGATCGTTCCCTGGAACACCAGTAGTAGTTTCCGATGCACATCTGGAGGCATTCTGTAATCTGTAGAGTATCAGAGTGTTGATGAAACACAGAAATTGCATCGGGATTGAATACAACAGTCACCATCCGCAATTTCCTCCATGGGAGTAACGTCTGAAACAGTCGACGCTTTGATCGTTTCCAGGAAGACCAGTAGTAGTTTCCGATGCACATCTGGAGGTATTCTGTAATCTGTGGACCTTCAAAGTGTTGATGAATCACAGAAATTGCATCGGGAGTGAATACAACTGACACAATCCGCACTTTCCTCAATGGGAGTAATGTCTGGTACAGTCTACGTTTTGATCGTTCCCAGGAAGACCAGTAGTAGTTTCCGATGCACATCTGGAGACAATCTGTATTCTGTGGACTATCACAGTGTTGATGAAACACAGAATTTGCATCAGGATTGAATACAACAGTCACCATCCGCAATTTCCTCCATGGGAGTAATGTCTGAAACAGTCTACGCTTTGATCGTTCCCAGGAAGACCAGTAGTAGTTTCCGATGCACATCTGGTGGCATACTGTAATCTGTGGACTATCAGATTGTTGATGAAACACAGAACTGGCATCGGGTTTGAATACAACGGACACGATGCGCACTTTCCTCCATAAGAGTAACGTCTGAAACAGTCTACGCTTTGATCGTTCCCTGGATGACCAGTAGTAGTTTCCGATGCACATCTGCAGGCATTCTGTAATCTGTGGACTAACAGAGTGTTGATGAAACACAGAAATTGCACTGGGATTGAATACAACAGTCACCATCCGCACTTTCCACAACGGGAGTAATGCCTCAAACAGTCTACGCTTTGATCGTTCCCTGGAAGACCAGTAGTAGTTTCCGATGCACATCTAGTGGTATTCTGTAATCTGTGGACTATCAGAGTGTTGATGAAACACTGAAATTGCATCGGGATTGAATACAACAGTCACCATCCGCAATTTCCTCCATGGGAGTAGCGTCTGAAACAGTCGACGCTTTGATCGTTCCCAGGAAGACCAGTAGTAGTTTCCGATGCTCATCTGGAGGTATTCTGTAATCTGTGGACCTTCAAAGTGTTGATGAAACACAGAAATTGCATCGGGAGTGAATACAACTGTCACAATCCGCACTTTCCTCAATGGGAGTAATGTCTGGTACAGTCTACGCTTTGAACGTTCCCAGGAAGACCAGTAGTAGTTTCCGATGCACATCTGGTGGCATTCTGTAATATGCGGACTATCAGAGTGTTGATGGAACACAGAAATTGCATCGGGATTGAATACAACAGTCACCACGCGCACTGGCCTAAATTTGAGTAATGTCTCATACAGTTTACGCTTTAATCGTTCCCTGGAATACCAGTAGTAGTTTCCGATGCACATCTGGAGGCAATCTGTAATCTGTGGACTATGAGAGTGTTGATGAAACATAGAAATTGCATCGGGATTGAATACAACAGTCACCATGCACACTTTCCTCCATGGGAATAATGTCTCCAACAGTCTAAGATTTGATCGTTTCCAGGAAGACCAGTAGTAGTTTTCGATGCACTTCTGGAGGCAATCTGTAATCTGTGGACTATCAGAGTGTTGATGAAACACAGAAATTGCATCGGGATTGAATACAACAGTCACCATGCACACTTTCCTCCAATCGAGTAATGTCTCATACAGTCTACGCTTTGATTGTTCCCTGGAAGACCAGTAGTAGTTACCGATGCACATCTGGAGGCATTCTGTAATCTGTGGACTATCAGAGTGTTGATGAAACGCAGAAATTGCATCAAGATTCAATACAATAGTCACCATGTGCACCTTCCTCCATGGGAGTAATGTCTCAAACAGTCTACGCTTTGATCGTTGCCTGGAACACCAGTAGTAATTTCCGATGCACATCTGGAGGCATTCTGTAATCTGTAGAGTATCAGAGTGTTGATGAAACACAGAAATTCCATCGGGATTGAATACAACAGTCACCATCCGCAATTTCCTCCATGGGAGTAACGTCTGAAACAGTCGACGCTTTGATCGTTCCCAGGAAGACCAGTAGTAGTTTCCGATGCACATCTGGAGGCATTCTGTAATCTGTGGAATTTCAAAGTGTTGATGAAACACAGAAATTGCATCGGGAGTGAATACAACTGTCACAATCCGCACTTTCCTCAATGGGAGTATTGTCTGGTACAGTCTACGCTTTGATCGTTCCCAGGAAGACCAGTGGTAGTTTCCGATGCACATCTGGAGACAATCTATATTCTGTGGACTATCAGAGTATTGATGAAACACAGAAATTGCATCGGGATTGAATACAACAGTCACCATCCGCAATTTCCTCCATGGGAGTAACGTCTGAAACAGTCTAAGCTATGATCGTTCCCAGGAAGACCAGTAGTAGTTTCCGATGCACATCTGGTGGCATACTGTAATCTGTGGACTATCAGATTGTTGATGAAACACAGAACTGGCATCGGGTTTGAATACAACAGACACGATGCGCACTTTCCTCCATGGGAGTAATGTCTCAAACAGTCTACGCTTTGATCGTTCCCTGGATGACCAGTAGTAGTTTCCGATGCACATCTGCAGGCATTCTGTAATCTGTGGACTAACACAGTGTTGATGAAACACAGAAATTGCACTGGGATTGAATACAACAGTAACCATTCGCATGTTCCACCACGGGAGTAATGCCTCAAATAGTCTACGCTTTGATCGTTCCCTGGAAGACCAGTAGTAGTTTCCGATGCACATCTGGAGGCATTCTGTAATCTGTTGACCTTCAAAGTGTTGATGAAACACAGAAATTGCATCGGGATTGAATACAACAGTCACCATGCGCATTTTGCTCCACGGGAGTAAAGTCCCAAACAGTATACGCATTGATCGTTCCCTGGAAGACCAGTAGTAGTTTCCGATGCACATCTAGTGGTATTCTGTAATCTGCGGACTATCAGAGTGTTGATGAAACACAGAAATTGCATCGGGATTGAATACAACAGTCACCATGCGCACTTCCCTCCATGGGAGTAATGTCTCAAACAGTCTACGCTTTGATCGTTCCCTGGAAGACCAGTAGTAGTTTCCGATGCACATCTGGTATGATTCTGTAATCTGTGGACTATCAGAGTGTTGATGAAACACAGAAATTGCATCGGGATTGAATACAACAGTCACCATCCGCACTTTCCGCCATGGGAGTAATGTTAGAAGCAGTCCTCGCTTTAATCGTTATCTGGAATACCAGTAGTAGTTTCCGTTGCACATCTGGTGGCATTCTGTAACCTGTGAGCTATCAGAGTGTTGATGAAACACAGAAATTGCATCGGGATTGAATACAACAGTCACCATGCGCACTTTCCTCCATGGGAGTAATGTCACAAACAGTCTACGCTTTTGATCGTTCCCTGGAAGACCAGTAGTAGTTTCTCATGCACATCTGGAAGCATTCTGTAATCTGTGGACTTTCAGAGTGTTGATTAAACACAGAAATTGCATCGGGATTGAATACAACAGTCACCATGCACACTTTCCTCCAAGGTAGTAATGTCTCTAACAGTCTACGTTTTGTTCGTTCCCCCGAAGGCCAGTAGTAGTTACCGATGCACATCTGGAGACATTCTGTAACCTGTGGACTATCAGAGTGTTGATGAAACACAGAAATTGCATCGGGATTCAATACAATATTCACCATGTGCACCTTCCTCCATGGGAGTAATGTCTCAAACAGTCTACGCTTTGATCGTTCCCTGGAACACCAGTGGTAGTTTCCGATGCACATCTGGAGGCATTCTGTAATCTGTGGACTAACAGAGTGTTGATGAAACACAGAAATTGCACTGGGATTGAATACAACAGTCACCATCCGCACTTTCCACCACGGGAGTAATGCCTCAAACAGTCTACGCTTTGATCGTTCCCTGGAAGACCAGTAGTAGTTTCCGATGCACATCTGGAGGCATTCTGTAATCTGTGGACCTTCAAAGTGTTGATGAAACACAGAAACTGCAAAGGGAGTGAATACAACTGTCACAATCCGCACTTTACTCCATGGGAATAATGCCTCACACAGTCTAAGTTTTGATTTTTCCCAGGAAGACAAGTATTAGTATTCGATGCACTTCTGGAGGCAATCTGTTATCTGTGGACTATCAGAGTGTTGATGAAACACACAAATTGCATCGGGATTGAATACAACAGTCACCAAGCACTCTTTCCTCCATGGGAATAATGTTTCTAACAGTCTACGCTTTGATCGTTCCCTGGAAGACCAGTAATAGTTTCCGATGCACATCTGGTGGCATTCTGTAATCTGTGGACTATCAGAGTGTTGATGAAACACAGAAATTGCATCGGGATTGAATACAACAGTCACAATCCGCACTTTTCTCCATGGGAATAATGTCTAAAACAGTCTACGCTTTGTTCGTTCCCTGGAAGACCAGTAGTAGTTTCCGATGCATATCTGGAGGCAGTCTGTAATCTGTGGACTATCATAGTGTTGTTGAAACACAGAAATTTCATCGGGATCGAATACAACAGTCACCATGCGCACTTTCCTACATAGTAGTAATGTCTCAAACAGTCTACGCTTTGATCGTTCCCTGGAAGACCAGTAGTAGTTCCCGATGTACATCTGGTGGCATTCCGTAATCTGTGGACTATCAGAGTGTTGACGAAACACAGAAAATGCATCGGGATTGAATACAACAGTCACCATTCACACTTTTCTCCATGGGAGTAATGTCTCAAACAGACTACGCTTTGATCGCTCCCTGGAAGACATGTAGTAGTTTCCGATGCACATCTGGTGGCATTGAGTAATCTGTTTAGTATCTGAGTGTTGATGAAACACAGAAATTGCATCGGGATTGAATACAACTGTCACCATGCGCACTTCCCTCCATGGGAGTAATGTCTCAAACAGTCTACGCCTTGATCGGTCCCGCGAAGACCGGTAGTAGTTTCCGATGCACATCTGGAGACAATCTGTATTCTGTGGACTATCAGAGTGTTGATGAAACACAGAAATTGCATCGGGACTGAATACAACAGTCACCATGCACACTTTCCTCCATGGGAATAATGTCTCAAACAGTCTAAGCTTTGATCGTTCCCAGGAAGACCAGTAGTAGTTTTCGATACACTTCTGGAGGCAATCTGTAATCTGTGGACTATCAGAGTGTTGATGAAACACAGAAATTGCATCGGGATTCAATACAACAATCACCACGTGCACCTTCCTCCATGGGAGTAATGTCTCAAACAGTCTACACTTTGATCGTTCCCTGGAAGACCAGTAGTAGTTTCCGATGCACATCTGGAGGCATTCTGTAATCTGTGGACTATCAGAATGTTGTTGAAACACTGAAATTGCATCGGGATTGACTACAACAGTCACCATGCGCACTTTCCTCCATGGGAGTAATGTCTCAAACAGTCTACGCTTTGATCGTTCCCTGGATGACCAGTAGTAGTTTCCGATGCACATCTGGAGGCATTCTGTAATCTGTGGACCTTCAAAGTGTTGATGAAACACAGAAACTGCAAAGGGAGTGAATACAACTGTCACAATCCGCACTTTACTCCATGGGAATAATGCCTCATACAGTCTAAGTTTTGATTTTTCCCAGGAAGACAAGTACTAGTATTCGATGCACTTCTTTAGGCAATCTGTTATCTGTGGACTATCAGAGTGTTGATGAAACACAGAAATTGCATCGGGATTGAATACAACAGTCACCAAGCACTCTTTCCTCCATGGGAATAATGTTTCTAACAGTCTACGCTTTGATCGTTCCCTGGAAGACCAGTAATAGTTTCCGATGCACATCTGGTGGCATTCTGTAATCTATGGACTATCAGAGTGTTGATGAAACACAGACATTGCATCGGGATGGTATACAACAGTCACCATCCGCAATTTCCTCCATGGGAGTAACGTCTGAAACAGTCTACGCTTTGATCGTTCCCAGGAAGAACAGTAGGAACAGTAGTAGTTTCCGATGCACATCTGGTGGCATTCTGTAATCTGTGGACTATCAGAGTGTTGATGAAACACAGAAATTGCATCGGGATTGAATACAACAGGCACCATGCGCACTTTCCTCCACAGGAGTAATGTCTCTAAGTGTCTACGCTTTGATCGTTGCCTGGAAGACCAGTAGTAGTTTCCCATGCACATCTAGTGGCATTCTGTAATCTGTGGACTATCAGAGTGTTGATCAAACACAGAAATTGCATCGGGATTGAATACAACAGTCACCATACGCACTTTCCTTCATAAGAGTATTGTCTCAAACAGTCTACGCTTTGATCGTTCCCTGGAAGACCAGTAGTAGTTTCCGTTGCACATTTGGAGGCATTCTGTAATCTGTGGACCTTCAAAGTGTTGATGAAACACAGAAATTGCATCGGGTTTGATTGCAACAGTCACCATGCGCACTTTGCTCCATTTGAGTAATGTCTCATACAGTTTACGCTTTAATCGTTCCCTGGAATACCACTAGTAGTTTCCGATGCATATCTGGAGGCATTCTGTAACCTGTGAGCTATCAGAGTGTTGATGAAACACAGAAATTGCATCGGGATTGAATACAACAGTCACCATGCACACTTTCCTCCAATCGAGTAATGTCTCTAACAGTCTACGCTTTGATCGTTCCCTGGAAGACCAGTAGTAGTTACCGATGCACATCTGGAGGCATTGTGTAATCTGTGGACTATCAGAGTGTTGATGAAACACAGAAATTGCATCGGGATTAAATACAATAGTCACCATGTGCACCTTCCTCCATGGGAGTAATGTCTCAAACAGTCTACGCTTTGATCGTTCCCTGGAACACCAGTAGTAGTTTCCGATGCACATCTGGAGGCATTCTGTAATCTGTAGAGTATCAGAGTGTTGATGAAACACAGAAATTGCATCGGGATTGAATACAACAGTCACCATCCGCAATTTCCTCCATGGGAGTAACGTCTGAAACAGTCGACGCTTTGATCGTTTCCAGGAAGACCAGTAGTAGTTTCCGATGCACATCTGGAGGTATTCTGTAATCTGTGGACCTTCAAAGTGTTGATGAATCACAGAAATTGCATCGGGAGTGAATACAACTGTCACAATCCGCACTTTCCTCAATGGGAGTAATGTCTGGTACAGTCTACGTTTTGATCGTTCCCAGGAAGACCAGTAGTAGTTTCCGATGCACATCTGGAGACAATCTGTATTCTGTGGACTATCACAGTGTTGATGAAACACAGAATTTGCATCAGGATTGAATACAACAGTCACCATCCGCAATTTCCTCCATGGGAGTAACGTCTGAAACAGTCTACGCTTTGATCGTTCCCAGGAAGACCAGTAGTAGTTTCCGATGCACATCTGGTGGCATACTGTAATCTGTGGACTATCAGATTGTTGATGAAACACAGAACTGGCATCGGGTTTGAATACAACGGACACGATGCGCACTTTCCTCCATGGGAGTAACGTCTGTAACAGTCTACGCTTTGATCGTTCCCTGGATGACCAGTAGTAGTTTCCGATGCACATCTGCAGGCATTCTGTAATCTGTGGACTAACAGAGTGTTGATGAAACACAGAAATTGCACTGGGATTGAATACAACAGTCACCATCCGCACTTTCCACAACGGGAGTAATGCCTCGAACAGTCTACGCTTTGATCGTTCCCTGGAAGACCAGTAGTAGTTTCCGATGCACATCTAGTGGTATTCTGTAATCTGTGGACTATCAGAGTGTTGATGAAACACTGAAATTGCATCGGGATTGAATACAACAGTCACCATCCGCAATTTCCTCCATGGGAGTAGCGTCTGAAACAGTCGACGCTTTGATCGTTCCTAGGAAGACCAGTAGTAGTTTCCGATGCACATCTGGAGGTATTCTGTAATCTGTGGACCTTCAAAGTGTTGATGAAACACAGAAATTGCATCGGGAGTGAATACAACTGTCACAATCCGCACTTTCCTCAATGGGAGTAATGTCTGGTACAGTCTACGCTTTGAACGTTCCCAGGAAGACCAGTAGTAGTTTCCGATGCACATCTGGTGGCATTCTGTAATATGCGGACTATCAGAGTGTTGATGGAACACAGAAATTGCATCGGGATTGAATACAACAGTCACCACGCGCACTTTGCTAAATTTGAGTAATGTCTCATACAGTTTACGCTTTAATCGTTCCCTGGAATACCAGTAGTAGTTTCCGATGCACATCTGGAGGCAATCTGTAATCTGTGGACTATGAGAGTGTTGATGAAACATAGAAATTGCATCGGGATTGAATACAACAGTCACCATGCACACTTTCCTCCATGGGAATAATGTCTCAAACAGTCTAAGATTTGATCGTTTCCAGGAAGACCAGTAGTAGTTTTCGATGCACTTCTGGAGGCAATCTGTAATCTGTGGACTATCAGAGTGTTGATGAAACACAGAAATTGCATCGGGATTGAATACAACAGTCACCATGCACACTTTCCTCCAATCGAGTAATGTCTCATACAGTCTACGCTTTGATTGTTCCCTGGAAGACCAGTAGTAGTTACCGATGCACATCTGGAGGCATTCTGTAATCTGTGGACTATCAGAGTGTTGATGAAACGCAGAAATTGCATCAAGATTCAATACAATAGTCACCATGTGCACCTTCCTCCATGGGAGTAATGTCTCAAACAGTCTACGCTTTGATCGTTGCCTGGAACACCAGTAGTAATTTCCGATGCACATCTGGAGGCATTCTGTAATCTGTAGAGTATCAGAGTGTTGATGAAACACAGAAATTCAATCGGGATTGAATACAACAGTCACCATCCGCAATTTCCTCCATGGGAGTAACGTCTGAAACAGTCGACGCTTTGATCGTTCCCAGGAAGACCAGTAGTAGTTTCCGATGCACATCTGGAGGCATTCTGTAATCTGTGGAATTTCAAAGTGTTGATGAAACACAGAAATTGCATCGGGAGTGAATACAACTGTCACAATCCGCACTTTCCTCAATGGGAGTATTGTCTGGTACAGTCTACGCTTTGATCGTTCCCAGGAAGACCAGTGGTAGTTTCCGATGCACATCTGGAGACAATCTATATTCTGTGGACTATCAGAGTATTGATGAAACACAGAAATTGCATCGGGATTGAATACAACAGTCACCATCCGCAATTTCCTCCATGGGAGTAACGTCTGAAACAGTCTAAGCTTTGATCGTTCCCAGGAAGACCAGTAGTAGTTTCCGATGCACATCTGGTGGCATACTGTAATCTGTGGACTATCAGATTGTTGATGAAACACAGAACTGGCATCGGGTTTGAATACAACAGACACGATGCGCACATTCCTCCATGGGAGTAATGTCTCAAACAGTCTACGCTTTGATCGTTCCCTGGATGACCAGTAGTAGTTTCCGATGCACATCTGCAGGCATTCTGTAATCTGTGGACTAACACAGTGTTGATGAAACACAGAAATTGCACTGGGATTGAATACAACAGTAACCATTCGCATGTTCCACCACGGGAGTAATGCCTCAAATAGTCTACGCTTTGATCGTTCCCTGGAAGACCAGTAGTAGTTTCCGATGCACATCTGGAGGCATTCTGTAATCTGTTGACCTTCAAAGTGTTGATGAAACACAGAAATTGCATCGGGATTGAATACAACAGTCACCATGCGCATTTTGCTCCACGGGAGTAAAGTCCCAAACAGTCTACGCATTGATCGTTCCCTGGAAGACCAGTAGTAGTTTCCGATGCACATCTAGTGGTATTCTGTAATCTGTGGACTATCAGAGTGTTGATGAAACACAGAAATTGCATCGGGATTGAATACAACAGTCACCATGCGCACTTCCCTCCATGGGAGTAATGTCTCAAACAGTCTACGCTTTGATCGTTCCCTGGAAGACCAGTAGTAGTTTCCGATGCACATCTGGTATGATTCTGTAATTTGTGGACTATCAGAGTGTTGATGAAACACAGAAATTGCATCGGGATTGAATACAACAGTCACCATCCGCACTTTCCGCCATGGGAGTAATGTTAGAAGCAGTCCTCGCTTTAATCGTTATCTGGAATACCAGTAGTAGTTTCCGTTGCACATCTGGTGGCATTCTGTAACCTGTGAGCTATCAGAGTGTTGATGAAACACAGAAATTGCATCGGGATTGAATACAACAGTCACCATGCGCACTTTCCTCCATGGGAGTAATGTCACAAACAGTCTACGCTTTTGATCGTTCCCTGGAAGACCAGTAGTAGTTTCTCATGCACATCTGGAAGCATTCTGTAATCTGTGGACTTTCAGAGTGTTGATTAAACACAGAAATTGCATCGGGATTGAATACAACAGTCACCATGCACACTTTCCTCCAAGGTAGTAATGTCTCTAACAGTCTACGTTTTGTTCGTTCCCCCGAAGGCCAGTAGTAGTTACCGATGCACATCTGGAGACATTCTGTAACCTGTGGACTATCAGAGTGTTGATGAAACACAGAAATTGCATCGGGATTCAATACAATATTCACCATGTGCACCTTCCTCCATGGGAGTAATGTCTCAAACAGTCTACGCTTTGATCGTTCCCTGGAACACCAGTGGTAGTTTCCGATGCACATCTGGAGGCATTCTGTAATCTGTGGACTAACAGAGTGTTGATGAAACACAGAAATTGCACTGGGATTGAATACAACAGTCACCATCCGCACTTTCCACCACGGGAGTAATGCCTCAAACAGTCTACGCTTTGATCGTTCCCTGGAAGACCAGTAGTAGTTTCCGATGCACATCTAGTGGTATTCTGTAATCTGTGGACTATAAGAGTGTTGATGAAACACAGAAATTGCATCGGGATTGAATACAACAGTCACCATGCGCACTTCCCTCCATGGGAGTAATGTCTCAAACAGTCTACGCTTTGATCGTTCCCTGGATGACCAGTAGTAGTTTCCGATGCACATCTGCAGGCATTCTGTAATCTGTGGACTAACAGAGTGTTGATGAAACACAGAAGTTGCACTGGGATTGAATACAACAGTCACCATCCGCATTTTCCACCACAGGAGTAATGCCTCAAACAGTCTACGCTTTGATCGTTCCCTGGAAGACCAGTAGTAGTTTCCGATGCACATCTGGAGGCATTCTGTAATCTGTTGACCTTCAAAGTGCTGATGAAACACAGAAATTAGTTCGGGATTGAATACAACAGTCAGCATGCACACTTTCCTCCACGGAAGTAATGTCTCAAACAGTCTACGCTTTGGTCGTTCCCTGGAAGACCAGTAGTTGTTTCCGATGCACATCTGGTGGCATTCTGTAATATGCGGACTATCAGAGTGTTGATGAAACACAGGAATTGCATCGGGATTGAATACAACAGTAACCATGCGCACTTGGCTCCATTTGAGTAATGTCTCATACAGTTTACGCCATAATCGTTCCCTGGAATACCAGTAGTAGTTTCCGATGCACATCTGGAGGCAATCTGTAATCTGTGGACTATCAGAGTGTTGATGAAACATAGAAAATGCATCGGGATTGAATACAACAGTCACCATGCCCACTTTCCTCCATGGGAATAATGTCTCAAACAGTCTGAGATTTGATCGTTCCCAGGAAGACCAGTAGTAGTTTTCGATGCACTTCTGGAGGCAATCTGTAATCTGTGGACAATCAGAGTGTTGATGAAACACAGAAATTGCATCGGGATTGAATACAACAGTCACCATGCACACTTTCCTCCAATCGAGTAATGTCTCATACAGTCTACGCTTTGATCGTTCCCTGGAAGACCAGTAGTAGTTACCGATGCACACCTGGAGGCATTCTGTAATCTGTGGACTATCAGAGTGTTGATGAAACACAGAAATTGCATCGGGATTCAATACAATAGTCACCATGTGCACCTTCCTCCATAAGAGTAATGTCTCAAACAGTCTACGCTTTGATCGTTCCCTGGAACACCAGTAGTAGTTTCCGATGCACATCTGGAGGCATTCTGCAATCTGTAGAGTATCAGAGTGTTGATGAAACACAGAAATTGCATCGGGATTGAATACAACAGTCACCATCCGCAATTTCCTCCATGGGAGTAACGTCTGAAACAGTCGACGCTTTGATCGCTCCCAGGAAGACCAGTAGTAGTTTCCGATGCACATCTGGAGGCATTCTGTAATCTGTGGAATTTCAAAGTGTTGATGAAACACAGAAATTGCATCGGGAGTGAATACAACTGTCACAATCCGTAATTTCCTCAATGGGAGTATTGTCTGGTACAGTCTACGCTTTGATCGTTCCCAGGAAGACCAGTAGTAGTTTCCGATGCACATCTGGAGACAATCTGTATTCTGTGGACTATCAGAGTGTTGATGAAACACAGAAATTGCATCGGGATTGAATACAACAGTCACCATCCGCAATTTCCTCCATGGGAGTAATGACTCAAACAGTCTACGCTTTGATCGTTCCCTGGATGACCAGTAGTAGTTTCCGATGCACATCTGCAGGCATTCTGTAATCTGTGCACTAACAAAGTGTTGATGAAACACGGAAATTGCACTGGGATTGAATACAACAGTCACCATCCGCATTTTCCACCATGGGAGTAATGCCTCAAACAGTCTACGCTTTGATCGTTCCCTGGAAGACCAGTAGTAGTTTCCGATGCACATCTGAAGGCATTCTGTAATCTGTTGACCTTCAAAGTGTTGATGAAACACAGAAATTGCATCGGGATTGAATACAACAGTCACCATGCGCATTTTGCTCCACGGGAGTAATGTCCCAAACAGTCTACGCTTTGATCGTTCCCTGGAAGACCAGTAGTAGTTTCCGATGCACATCTAGTGGTATTCTGTAATCTGTGGACTATCAGAGTGTTGATGAAACACAGAAATTGCATCGGGATTGAATACAACAGTCACCATGCGCACTTCCCTCCATGGGAGTAATGTCTCAAACAGTCTACGCTTTGATCGTTCCCTGGAAGACCAGTAGTAGTTTTCGATGCACATCTGGTATGATTCTGTAATCTGTGGACTATCAGAGTGTTGATGAAACACAGAAATTGCATCGGGATTGAATACAACAGTCACCATCCGCACTTTCCGCCATGGGAGTAATGTCAGAAGCAGTCCTCGCTTTAATCGTTATCTGGAATACCAGTAGTAGTTTCCGTTGCACATCTGGTGGCATTCTGTAACCTGTGAGCTATCAGAGTGTTGATGAAACACAGAAATTGCACCGGGATTGAATACAACAGTCACCATGCGCACTTTCCTCCATGGGAGTAATGTCTCAAACAGTCTACGCTTTTGATCGTTCCCTGGAAGACCAGTAGTAGTTTCTCATGCACATCTGGAAGCATTCTGTAATCTGTGGACTTTCAGAGTGTTGATGAAACACAGAAATTGCATCGGGATTGAATACAACAGTCACCATGCACACTTTCCTCCAAGGGAGTAATGTCTCTAACAGTCTACGCTTTGTTCGTTCCCCCGAAGGCCAGTAGTAGTTACCGATGCACATCTGGAGGCATTCTGTAATCTGTGGACTATCAGAGTGTTGATGAAACACAGAAATTGCATCGGGATTCAATACAATAGTCACCATCTGCACCTTCCTCCATGGGAGTAATGTCTCAATCAGTCTACGCTTTGATCGTTCCCTGGAACACCAGTGGTAGTTTCCGATGCACATCTGGAGGCATTCTGTAATCTGTGAACTATCACAGTGTTGATGAAACTTAGAAATTGCATCGGGGATGAATACAACAGTCACCATCCGCACATTCCTTCATGGGAGTAATGTCTGAAACAGTCTACTCTTTGATTGTACCCTGGCAGACCAGTAGTAGTTTCCGATGCCCATCTGGAGGCATTCTGTAATCTGTGACCTTCAAAGTGTTGAAGAAACACAGAAATTGCATCGGGAGTGAATACAACAGTCACAAGCCGCACTTCCCTCCATGGGAGTAATGTCTGAAACAGTCTACGCTTTGATCGGTCCCAGGAAGACCAGTAGAAGTTTCCGATGCACATCTGGGGACAATCTGTAATCTGTGGACTATCAGAGTGTTGATGAATCACAGAAATTGCATCGGGATTGAATACAACAGTCACCATCCACACTTTCCTCCATGGGAGTAACGTCTTAACCAGTCTACCCTTTGATCGTTCCCTGGGAGACCAGTAGTAGTTTCTGATGTATATCTGGAGGCATTCTGTAATCTGTGGAACTTCAAAGTGTTGATAAAACACAGAAATTGCATCGGGATTCAATACAACAGTCACCATGCACACTTTCCTCCATGGGAATAATGTCTCAAACAGTCTAAGCTTTGATCGTTCCCAGGAAGACCAGTAGTAGTTTCCGATGCACTTCTGGAGGCAATCAGTAATCTGTGGACTATCAGAGTGTTGATGAAACACAGAAATTGTATCGGCATTGAATACAACAGTCACCATGCACACTTTCCTCCAAGGGAGTAATGTCTCTAACAGTCTACGCTTTGATCGTTCCCTGGAAGACCAGTAGTAGTTACCGATGCACATCTGGAGGCATTCTGTAATCTGTGGACTATCAGAGTGTTGATGAAACACAGAAATTGCATCGGGATTCAATACAATAGTCACCATGTGCACCTTCCTCCATGGGAGTAATGTCTAATTCAGTCTACGCTTTGATCGTTCCCTGGAACACCAGTAGTAGTTTCCGATGCATATCTGTAGGCATTCTGTAATCTGTGGACTATCAGAGTGTTGTTGAAACACTGAAATTGCATCGGGATTGAATACAACATTCACAATGTGCACTTTCCTCCATGGGAGTAATGTCTCAAACAGTCTACGCGTTTGATCGTTCCCTGGAAGACCAGTAGTAGTTTCCGATGCACAACTGGAGGCATTCTGTAATCTGTGGACTATCAGAGTGTTGTTGAAACACTGAAATTGCATCGGGATTGAATACAATAGTCACCATGCGCACTTTCCTAAACGGGAGTAGTGTGTCAAACAGTCTACGCTTTGATCGTTCCCTGGAAGACCAGTAGTAGTTTCCGATTCACATCTGGAGGCATTCTGTAATCTGTGGACTATCAGAGTGTTGATGAAACACAGAAATTGCATCGGGATTGAATACAACAGTCATCTTGCGCACTTTCCTCCATGGGAGTAATGTCTCAAACAGTCTACGCTTTTGATCGTTCCCTGGAATACCAGTAGTAGTTTCCGATGCACAACTGGAAGCATTCTGTAATATGTGGACTATCAGAGTGTTGATGAAACACAGAAATTACATCAGGATTGAATACTACAGTCACCATGACCATTTTCCTACATGGGAGTAATGTCTCAAACAGTCTACGCTTTGATCGTTCTCTGGAAGTCCAGTAGTAGTTTCCGATGCACATCTTGAGGTATTCTGTAATCTGAGGTCTATCCGGGTGTTGATAAAAGACAGTAATTGCACCGGGATTGAATACAACAGGCACCAAGCGTACATTTCTCCATGGGAGTAATGTCTCAAACTGTCATCGCTTTGATCGTTCCCTGAAGACCATTAGTAGTTTCCGATGCACATGTGGAGGCATTCAGTAATCTGTGGACTATCAGAGTGTTGTTGAAACACAGAAATTGCATCAGGATTGAATACAACAGTAACCATGCGCACTTTCCTCCATGGGAGTTATATCTCAGTCTACGCTTTGATCGTTCCCTGGAACACCAATAGTAGTTTCCAATGAACATCTTGAGGAATTCTGTAATCTGTGGACCTTCAAAGTGTTGATGAAACACAGAAATTACCACGGGATTGAATACAACAGTCACCATGCGCACTTTCCTTAATGGGAGTAATTTCTCAAACAGTCTATGCTTTGATCGTTCCCTGGAAGAACAGTAGTAGTTTCCGATGCACATCTCTAGGCCTTCTGTAAGCTGTGGACTAGCAGAGTGTTGATGAAACACAAAAAATTGCTTCGGGATTGAATACAACAGTCACCATCCGCACATTCCTCCATTGGAGTAACGTCTGAAACAGTCTGCCCTTTGATCGTTCCCTGGAAGACCAGTAGTAGTTTCCGATGCACATCTGGAGGCATTCTGTAACCTGTGGACTATCAGAGAGTTGATGAACACAGAAGTTGCATCGGGATTGAATACAACAGTCACCATGCGCACTTCCCTCCATGGGAGTAATGTCTCAAACAGTCTACGCTTTGATCGTTCCCTGGAAGACCAGTAGTAGTTTCCGATGCACATCTTTAGGTACTCTGTAATCTGTGGTCTATCCGGGTGTTGATAAAAGACAGAAATTGCATCGGGATTGAATACAACAGGAGCCATGCGTACATTTCTTTATGGGAGTAATGTCTCAAACTGTCATCGCTAAGATCGTTCCCTGTTAGACCAGTAGTAGTTTCCGATGCACATCTGGAGGCATTCTGTAATCTGTGGACTATCAGAGTGTTGATGAAACACAGATTTTACATCGGGATTGAATACAACAGTCACCATGACCACTTTGCCCTATGGGAGTAATGTCTCAAACAGTCTACGCTTTGATCGTTCCCTGGAGTCCAGTAGTAGTTTCCGATGCACATCTGGAGGTATTCTGTAATCTGTGGTCTATCCGGGTGTTGATAAGAGACAGAAATTGCATCGGGATTCATTACAACAGGCACCATGCGTACATTTCTCCATGTTAGTAATGTCTCAAACTGTCATCGACTTGATCGTTCCCTGAAGACCAGTAGTAGTTTCCGATGCACATCTCGAAGCATTCTGCAATCTGTGGACTATCAGAGAGTTGAAGAACATAGAAATTGCATCGTGATTGAATACAACAGTCACCATGCGCACTCTCCTCCATGGGAGTAATGTCTCAAACAGTCTACGCTTTGATCGTTCCGTGGAAGACCAGTAGTAGTTTCCGATGCACATCTGGAGGTATTCTGTAATCTGTGGTCTATCCGGTTGTTGACAAAAGACAGAAATTGCATTGGGATTGAATACAACAGTCATCATGCGCACTTTCCTCCATGGGAGTCATGTCTCAAACAATCTAATCTCTGATCGTTCCCTGGATGACCAGTAGTACTTTCGATTCACATCTGGAGGCATTCTGTAATCTGTGGTTCTTCAAAGTATTGATGAAACACAGAAACTGCATCGGGATTGAATACAACAATCACCATGGCCACTTTCCTCCATGGGAGTAATGTCTCAAACAGTCTACGCTTTGATTGTTCCCTGGAAGACCAGTAGTAGTTTCCGATGCACATCTGGAAGTATTCTGTAATCTGTGGTCTATCCGGGTGTTGATAAGAGACAGAAATTGCATCGGGGTTGAATAGAACAGGCACCATGCGTACATTTCTCCATGTTAGTAATTTCTCAAACTGTCATCGCCTTGATCGTTCCCTGAAGACCAGTAGTAGTTTCCGATGCACATCTGGAGGCATTCTGCAATCTGTGGACTATCAGAGAGTTGATGAACATAGAAATTGCATCGGAATTGAATACAACAGGGGCCATGCGTACATTCCTCCATGTTAGTAATGTCTCAAACTGTCATCGCCTTGATCGTTCCCTGAAGACCAGTAGTAGTTTCCGATGCACATCTGGAGGTATTCTGTAATCTGTGGTCTATCCTTTTATTGAGAAAAGACAGAAAATGCATCGGGATTGAATACAACAGTCACCATGCGCACTTTCCTCCATGGGAGTAATGTCTCAAACAGTCTAATCTCTGATAGTTCCCTGGAAGACCAGTAGCAGTTTCGATTCACATTTGGAGGCATTCTGTAATCTGTGGTTCTTCAATGTATTGATGAAACACATAATCTGCATCGGGATTGAATACAACAATCACCATGGGCACTTTCCTCCATGGGAGTAATGTCTCTCAACAGTCTACTCTTTTATCGTTCCCTGGAAGACCAGTAGTAGTTTCTGATGCACATCTGGAGGCATTCTGTAATCTGTGGAATATCAGAGTGTTGTTGAAACACAGAACTTGCATCAGGATTGAATACAACAGTAACCATGCACACTTCCCTAAATGGGAGTTGTATCTCAGTCTACGCTATGGTCGTTCGCTGGAACACCAATAGTAGATTCCAGTGAACATCTTGAGGCATTCTGTAATCTGTGGACCTTCAAAGTGTTGATGAAACACAGAAATTGCATCGGGAGTGAATACAACTGTCACAATCCGCACTTTCCTCAATGGGAGTAATGTCTGGTACAGTCTACGCTTTGATCGTACCCAGGAAGACCAGTAGTAGTTTCCGATGCACATCTGGAGACAATCTGTATTCTGTGGACTATCAGAGTGTTGGTGAAACACAGAAATTGCATCGGGATTGAATACAACAGTCACCATCCGCAATTTCCTCCAAGGGAGTAACGTCTGAAACAGTCTACGCTTTGATCGTTCCCTGGAAGACCAGTAGTAGTTTCCTATGCACATCTGGTGGCATTCTGTATTCTGTGGACTGTCAGAGTGTTCATGAAACACAGAAATTGCATCGGGATTGAATACAACAGGCACCATGCTCACTTTCCTCCACAGGATTAATGTCTCAAACAGTCTTCGCTTTGATCGTTCCGTGGAAGACCAGTAGTAGTTTCCGATGCACATCTGGTGGCATTCTGTTATCTGTGGACTATCAGAGTGTTGATGAAACACAGAAATTGCATCGGAATTGAATACAACAGTCACCATCCACACTTTCCGCCATGGGAGTAATGTCTGAAACAGTCCTTGCTTTAATCGTTTCCTGGAAGACCAGTAGTAGTTTCCGATGCACATCTGGTGGCATTCTGTAATCTGTGGTCTATCAGAGTTTTGATGAAATACAGAAATTGCATCGGGATTGAGTACAACAGTCACCATGCGCACTTTCCTCCAAGGGAGTAATGTCTCAAACAGTTTACGCTTTGATGGTTCCCTGGAAGACCAGTAGTAGTTTCCGATGCACATCTGGTTTCATTCTGTAATATGTGGACTGTCAGAGTGTTGATGAAACACAGAAATTGTATCGGGATTGAATACAATAGTCACCATGCGCACTTTCCTAAACAGTAGTAGTGTGTCAAACAGTCTACGCTTTGATCATTCCCTGGAAGACCAGTAGTAGTTTCCGATGCACATCTGGTATGATTCTGTAATCTGCGCACTATCAGAGTGTTGATGAAACACAAAAATTGCATCGGGATTGAATACAACAGTCATCATCCGCAATTTCCGCCATGGGAGTAATGTCTGAAACAGTCCTCGCTTTAATCGTTCCCTGGAAGACCAGTAGTAGTTTCCGATGCACATCTGGTGGCATTCTGTAACCTGTGAGCTATCAGAGTGTTGATGAAACACAGATATTGCATCGGGATTGAATACAACAGTCACCATGCGCACTTTCCTCCACGGGAGTAATGTCTCAAACAGTCTACGCTTTGATCGTTCCCTGGAAGACCAGTAGTAGTTTCCGATGCACATCTGGTTTCATTCTGTAATATGTGGACTGTCAGAGTGTTGATGAAACACAGAAATTGCATCGGGATTGAATACAATAGTCACCATGCGCACTTTCCTAAACGGTAGTAGTGTGTCAAACAGTCTACGTTTTGATCATTCCCTGGAAGACCAGTAGTAGTTCCCGATGTACATCTGGTGGGATTCTGTAATCTGTGGACTATCAGATTGTTGATGAAACACAGAAATTGCATTGGGATTGAATACAACAGTCACCATCCGCACTTTCCTCCATGGGAGGAATGTCTCAAACGGTCTACGCGTTGATCGGTCCCAGGAAGACCAGTAGTAGTTTTCGATGCACATCTGGAGGTATTCGGTAATCTGTGGTCTATCCGGGCGTTGATAAAAGACAGAAATTGCATCGGGATTGAATACAACAGGCACCATGCGTACATTCCTCCATGGGAGTAATGTCTCAAACTGTCATCGCTGTGATCGTTCCCTGGAAGACCAGTAGTAGTTTCCGATGCACATATGGTGGCATTCTGTAATCTGTGGACTATCAAGTGTTGATGAAACACAGAAATTGCATCGGGATTGAATACAACAGTAACAATCCGCACTTTTCTCCATGGGAATAATGTCTAAAACAGTCTACGCTTTGATCGTTCCCTGGAAGACCAGTAGTAGTTTCCGATGCACATCTGGAGACAATCTGTATTCTGTGGACTATCAGAGTGTTGATGAAACTCAGAAATTGCATCGGGATTGAATACAACAGTCACCATCCGCAATTTCATCCATGGAGTAACGTCTGAATCAGTCTACGCTTTGATCCTTCCCAGGAAGACCAGTAGTAGTTTCCGATGCACATCTGGTGGTATTCTGTAACCTGTGGGCTATCAGATTGTTGATGAAGCACAGAAATGGCATCGGGTTTGAATACAACAGACACGATGCGCACTTTCCTCCATGGGAGTAATGTCTCAAACAGTCTACGATTTGATCGTTCCCTGGAAGACCAGTAGTAGTTTCCGATGCACATCTTAGGGCATTCTGTTATCTGGGGACTATCAGAGTGTTGATGAAACACAGAAATTGCATCATGATTGAATACAACAGTCACCATCCACACTTCCCGCCATGGGAGTAATATCTGAAACAGTCCTCGCTTTAATCGTTTCCTGGAAGACCAGTAGTAGTTTCCGATGCACATCTGGTGGCATTCTGTAGTCTGTGGGCTATCAGAGTGTTGATGAACCACAGAAATTGCGTCGGGATTGAATACAACCGTTACCATGCGCACTTTCCTCCAAGGGGGTAATGTCTCAAACAGTTTACGATTTGATCGTTCCCTAGAAGACCAGTAGTAGTTTCCGATGCACATCTGGTTTCATTCTGTAATATGTGGACTGTCAGAGTGTTGATGAAACACAGAAATTGCATCGGGATTGAATACAATAGTCACCATGCGAACTTTCCTAAACGGGAGTAGTGTGTCAAACAGTCTACGCTTTGATCATTCCCTGGAAGACTAGTAGTAGTTCCCGATGTACATCTGGAGGCATTCTGTAATCTGTGGAATATCAGAGTGTTGATGAAACACAGAAATTCCATCTGGGCTGAATACAACAGTCACCATCCGCACATTCCTCCATGGGAGTAACGTCTGAAACAGTCTACCCTTTGATCGTTCACTGGAAGACCAGTAGTAGTTTCCGATGCACATCTGGAGGCATTCTGTAATCTGTGGACCTTCAAAGTGTTGATGAAACACAGAAATTGCATCGGGATTGAATACAACAGTCACCATGCACACTTTCCTTCATGGGAATAATGTCTCAAACAGTCTAAGCTTTGATCGTTCCCAGGAAGACCAGTAGTAGTTTCCGATGCACATCTGGAGGCATTCTGTAATCTGTGGACCATCAGAGTGTTGTTGAAACACAGAAATTGCATCGGGATTCAATACAACAGTCACCATGTGCCCCTTCCTCCATGGGAGTAATGTCTCAAACAGTCTACGCTTTGATAGTTCACTGGAAGACCAGTAGTAGTTTCCGATGCACATCCGGTGGCATTCTGTAATCTGTGGACTATCAGAATGTTGTTGAAACACTGAAATTGCATCGGGATTGAATACAACAGTCACCATGCGCACTTTCCTACATAGTAGTAATGTGTCAAACAGTCTACGCTTTGATCGTTCCTGGAAGACCAGTAGTAGTTTCCGATGCACATCTGGAGGGATTCGGTAATCTGTGGTCTATCCGGGTGTTGATAAAAGACAGAAATTGCATCGGGATTGAATACAACAGGCACCATGCGTACATTTCTCCATGGGAGAAATGTCACAAACTGTCATCGCTTTGATCGTTCCCTGGAAGACCAGTAGTAGTTTCCGATGCACAGATGGTGGCATTCTGTAATCTGTGGACTATCAAGTGTTGATGAAACACAGAAATTGCATCGAGATTGAATACAACAGTCACCATCCACACTTTCCGCCATGGGAGTAATGTCTGAAACAGTCCTCGCTTTAATCGTTTCAAGGAAGACCGGTAGTAGTTTCCGACGCACATCTGGTGGCATTCTGTAACCTGTGGGCTATCAGAGTGTTGATGAAACATAGAAATTGCATCGGGATTGAATACAACAGTCACCATGCGCACTTTCCTCCAAGGGAGTAATGTCTCAAACAGTCTACGCTTTGATCGTTCCCTGGAAGACCAGTAGTAGTTTCCGATGCACATCTGGTGGCATTCTGTATTCTGTGGACTATCAGAGTGTTGATGAAACACAGAAATTGCATTGGGATTGAATACAACAGTCACCATCCGCACTTTCCAAAACGGGAGTAATGTCTCAAAAAGTCAACGCTTTGATCGTTCTGTGGAAGACCAGTAGTAGTTTCCGATGCACATCTGGAGCCATTCTGTAATCTGCTGACCTTCAAAGTGTTGATGAAATACAGAAATTGCTTCGGGATTGAATACAACAGTCACCATCCACACTTTCCTCCACGGGAGTAATGTCTCAAACGGTCTACGATTTGATCGTTCCCTGAAGACCAGTAGTAGTTTCCGATGCACATCTGGTGGCATTCTGTATTCTGTGGACTATTAGAGTGTTGATGAAACACAGAATTTGCATCGGGATTGAATACAACAGACACCATGCTCACTTTCTTCCACAGGATTAATGTCTCAAACAGTCTACGCTTTGATCGTTCCCTGGAAGACCAGTAGTAGATTCCGATGCACATCTGGTGGCATTCTGATATCTGTGGACTATCAGAGTGTTGATGAAACACAGAAATTGCATCGGGATTGAATACAACAGTCACCATCCACACTCTCCGCCATGGGAGTAATGTCTGAAACAGTCCTCGCTTTAATCGTTTCCTGGAAGACCAGTAGTAGTTTCCGACGCACATCTGGTGGCATTCTGTAATCTGTGGGCTATCAGAGTGTTGATGAAGCATAGAAATTGCATCGGGATTGAATACAACAGTCACCATGCGCACTTTCCTCCAAGGGAGTAATGTCTCAAACAGTTTACGCTTTGATCGTTCCATGGGAGACCAGTAGTAGTTTCCGATGCACATCTGGTTTCATTCTGTAATATGTGGTCTGTCAGAGTGTTGATGAAACACAGAAATTGCATCGGGATTGAATACAATAGTCACCATCCGCACATTCCTCCATGGTAGTAACGTCTGAAACAGTCTACCCTTTGATCGTTCCCTGGAAGACCAGTAGTAGTTTTCGATGAACATCTGGAGGCATTCTGTAATCTGTGGACCTTCAAAGTGTTGATGAAACACAGAAATTGCATCGGGATTGAATACAACGTTCACCATGCACACTTTCCTCCATGGGAATAATGTCTCAAACAGTCTAAGCTTTGATCGTTCCCAGGAAGACCAGTAGTAGTTTTCGATGCACTTCTGGAGGCAATCTGTTTTCTGTGGACTATTAGAGTTTTGATGAAACACGGAAATTGCATCGGGATTGAATACAACCGTCACCATGCACACTTTCCTCCATGGGAGTAATGTGTCTAACAGTCTACGATTTGATCGTTCCCTTTAAAGCCAGTAGTAGTTTCCGATGCACATCTGGAGGCATTCTGTAATCTGTGGACCATCAGAGTGTTGATGAAACACAGAAATTGCATCGGGATTCAATACAACAGTCACCATGTGCACCTTCCTCCATGGGAGTAATGTCTCAAACAGTCTACGCTTTGATAGTTCACTGGAAGACCAGTAGTAGTTTCCGATGCACATCCGGTGGCATTCTGTAATCTGTGGACTATCAGAATGTTGTTGAAACACTGAAATTGCATCGGGATTGAATACAACAGTCACCATGCGCACTTTCCTACATAGTAGTAATGTCTCAAACAGTCTACGCTTTGATCGTTCCCTGGAAGACCAGTAGTAGTTTCCGATGCACATCTGGAGGTATTCGGTAATCTGTGGTCTATCCGGGTGTTGATAAAAGACAGAAATTGCATCGGGATTGAATACAACAGGCACCATGCGTACATTTCTCCATGGGAGAAATGTCTCAAACTGTCATCGCTTTGATCGTTCCCTGAAAGACCAGTAGTAGTTTCTGATGCACATACGGTGGCATTCTGTAATCTGTGGACTATCAAGTGTTGATGAAACACAGAAATTGCATCGAGATTGAATACAACAGTCACAATCCGCACTTTTCTCCATGGGCATAATGTCTAAAACAGTCTACGCTTTGATCGTTCCCTGGAAGACCAGTAGTAGTTTCCGATGCACATCTGGTGGCATTCTGTATTCTGTGGACTATCAGAGTGTTGATGAAACACAGAAATTGCATCGGGATTGAATACAACATTCACCATGCGCTCTTTGCTCCACAGGAGTAATGTCTCAAAGAGTCTACGCTTTGATCGTTCCCTGGAAGACCAGTAGTAGTTTCCGATGCACATCTGGTATGATTCTGTAATCTGCGGACGATCAGAGTGTTGATGAAACACAGATATTGCATCGGGATTGAATACAACAGTCACCATCCGCAATTTCCGCCATGGGAGTAATGTCTGAAACAGTCCTCGCTTTAATTGTTCCCTGGAAGACCAGTAGTTGTTTCCGATGCATATCTGTTGGCATTCTGTAACCTGTGAGCTATCAGAGTGTTGATGAAACACAGAAATTACATCGGGATTGAATACAACTGTCACCATGCGCACTTTCCTCCACGGGAGTAATGTCTCAAATACTCTACGCTTTGATCGTTCCCTGGAAGTCCAGTAGTAGTTCCCGATGTACATCTGGTGGCATTCTGTAATCTGTGGACTATCAGAGTGATGATAAAACACAGAAATTGCATCGAGATTGAATAAAACAGTCACCATCCGCACTTTCCTCCATGGGAGTAAAGTCTCATGCAGTCTACACTTTGATCGCTCACTGGAAGACAAGTAGTAGTTTTCGATGCACATCTGGAGGCATTCTGTAATCTGTGGACCTTCAAAGTGTTGATGAAACACAGAAATTGCATCGGGTTTGATTACAACAGTCACCATGCGCACTTTCCTCCATTTGAGTAATGTCTCATACAGTCTACGCTCTAATCCTTCCCAGGAACACCAGTAGTAGTTTCCGATGCACATCTGGAGGCAATCTGTAAATTGTGGACTATCAGAGTGTTGATGAAACATAGAAATTGCATCGGGATTGAATACAACAGTCACCATGCGCGCTTTAGTACATGGGAGTAATGTATCGAACAGTCTATGCTTCGATCGTTCCCAGGAAGACCAGTAGTAGTTTCCGATGCATATCTGGAGGCAATCTGTAATCTGTGGACTATCACAGTGTTGATGAAACACAGAAATTGCATTGGGATTGAATACAACAGTCACCATCCGCACTTTCCACCACGGGAGTAATGTCTCAAAAAGTCAACGCTTTGATCGTTCTGTGGAAGACCAGTAGTAGTTTCCGATGCACATCTGGAGGCATTCTGTAATCTGTTGACCTTCAAAGTGTTGATGAAATACAGAAATTGCTTCGGGATTGAATACAACAGTCACCATGCACACTTTCCACCACGGGAGTAATGTCTCAAACGGTCTACGATTTGATCGTTCCCTGGAAGACCAGTAGTAGTTTCCGATGCACATCTGGTGGCATTCCGTATTCTGTGGACTATCAGAGTGTTGATGAAACACAGAAATTGCATCGGGATTGAATACAACAGACACCATGCTCACTTTCCTCCACAGGATTAATGTCTCAAACAGTCTACGCTTTGATCGTTCCCTGGAAGACCAGTAGTAGTTTCCGATGCACATCTGGTGGCATTCTGATATCTGTGGACTATCAGAGTGTTGATGAAACACAGATATTTCATCGGGATTGAATACAACAGTCACCATGCACACTTTCCTCCATAGGAATAATGTTTCAAACAGTCTAAGTTTTGATCGTTCCCTGGAAGACCAGTAGTAGTTTCCGATGCACTTCTGGAGGCAATCTGTAATCTGTGGACCTTCAAAGTGTTGATGAAACACAGAAATTGCCTCGGGATTGAATACAACCGTCACCATGCGCACTTTCCTCCATGGAAATAATGTCTCAAACAGTCTGGAAGAAAAGTAGTAGTTTCCGATGCACATCTGGAGGCATTCTGTAAGCTGTGGACTATCAGAGTGTTGATGAAACACAGAAATTCCATCTGGATTGAATACAACAGTCACCATCCGCACATACCTCCATGGGAGTAACGTCTGAAACAGTCTACACTTTGATCGTTCCCTGGAAGACCAGTAGTAGTTTCCGATATTCATCTGGAGGAATTCTGTAATCTGTGGACCCTCAAAGTGTTGATCAAACACAGAAATTGCATCGGGATTGAATACAACAGTCACCATGCACACTTTCCTCCATGTGAATAATGTCTCTAACAGTCTAAGATTTGATCGTTCCCAGGAAGACCAGTAGTTGTTTTCGATGCACTTCTGGAGGCAATCTGTTATCTGTGGACTATCAGAGTGTTGATGAAACACAGAAATTGCATCGAGGTTGAATACAACAGTCACCATGCACACTTTCCTCCATGGGAGTAATGTCTCTACCAGTCTACGCTTTGATCGTTCCCTGGAAGACCAGTAGTAGTTTCCGATGCACATTTGGAGGCATTCTGTAAACTGTGGACTATCAGAGTGTTGATGAAACACAGAAATTGCATAGGGATTCAATACAACAGACACCATGTGTGCCTTCATCCATGGGAGTAATGTCTCAAACAGTCTACGCTTTGATCGTTCGCTGGAAGACCAGCAGTAGTTTCCAATGCACATCTTTAGGCATTCTGTTATCTGTGGACTATCAGAATGTTGTTGAAAAACTGAAATTGCATCGGGATTGAATACAACAGTCACCATGCGCACTTACCTCCATGGGAGTAATGTCTCAAACAGTCTACGCTTTGATCGTTCCCTGGAAGACCAGTAGTAGTTTCCGATGCACATCTGGAGGCATTCTGTAATCTGTGGACCTTCAAAGTGTTGACGAAACACAGAAATTGCATCGGGAGTGAGTACAACTGTCACAATCCGCACTTTCCTCATTGGAAGTAATGTCTGGTACAGTCTACGCTTTGATCGTACCCAAGAATACCAGTAGTAGTTTCCGATGCACATCTGGAGACAATCTGTATTCAGTGGACTATCAGAGTGTTGATGAAACACAGAAACTGCATCGGGATTGAATAAAACAGTCACCATCCGCAATTTCCTCCATGGGAGTAACGTCTGAAACACTCTACGCTTTGATCGTTATCTGGAAGACCAGTAGTAGTTTCCGATGCACATCTGGTGGCATTCTGTATTCTGTGGACTATCAGAGTGTTGATGAAACACAGAAATTGCATCGGTATTGAATACAACAGGCACCATGCTCACTTTCCTCCACAGGATTAATGTCTCAAACAGTCTACGCTTTGATCGTTCCCTGGAAGACCAGTAGTAGTTTCCGATGCACATCTGGTGGCATTCTGTTATCTGTGGACTATCTGAGTGTTGATGAAACACAGAAATTGCATCGGGATTGAATACAACAGTCACCATCCACACTTTCCGCCATGGGAGTAATGTCTGAAACAGTCCTCGCTTTAATCGTTTCCTGGAAGACCAGTAGTAGTTTCCGATGCACATCTGGTGGCATTCTGTAATCTGTGGGCTATCAGAGTGTTGATGAAACACAGAAATTGCATCGGGATTGAATACAACAGTCACCATGAGCACTTTCCTCCAAGGGAGTAATGTCTCAAACAATTTACGCTTTGATCGTTCCCTGGAAGACCAGTAGTAGTTTCCGATGCACATCTGGTTTCATTCTGTAATATGTGGACTGTCAGAGTGTTGATGAAACACAGAAATTGCATCGGGATTGAAAACAGTCACCATCTGCACTTTCCTCCATGGGAGGAATGTCTCAAACGGTCTACGCGTTGATCGGTCCCAGGAAGACCAGTAGTACATACCGATGCACATCTGGAGACAATCTGTAATCTGTGGACTATCTGAGTGTTGATGAAACACAGAAATTGCATCGGGATTGAATACAACAATTACCATGGTCACTTTCGTCAATGTGAGTAATGTCTCAAACAGTCTACGCTTTGATCGTTCCCTGGAAGACCAGTAGTAGTTTCCGAAGCACATCTGGAGGCATTCTGTAATCTGTGGACTATCAGAGTGTTTTTGAAACACAGAAATTGCATCAGGATTGAATACAACAGTCACCATCCGCACATTCCTCCATGGGAGTAACGTCTGAAACAGTCTACCCTTTGATCGTTCCCTGGAAGACCAGTAGTAGTTACTGATGCTCATCTGGAGGCATTCTGTAATCTGTGGACCCTCAAAGTGTTGATGAAACACAGAAATTGCATCGGGATTGAATACAACAGTCACCATGCACACTTTCCTCCAAGTGAATAATGTCTCAAACATTCTAAGATTTGATCGTTCCCAGGAAGACCTGTAGTAGTTTTCGAAGCACTTATGGAGGCAATCTGTTATCTGTTTACTATCAGAGTGTTGATGAAAAACAGAAATTGCATCGAGGTTGAATACAACAGTCACCATGCACACTCTCCTCCATGGGAGTAATGTCTCTAACAGTCTACGCTTTGATCGTTCCCTGGAAGACCAGTAGTAGTTTCCGATGCACATCTGGAGGCATTCTGTAATCTGTGGACTATCAGAGTGTTGATGAAACACAGAAATTGCATAGGGATTCAATACAACAGTCACCATGTGCGCCTTCCTCCATGGGAGTAATGTCTCAAACAGTCTACGCTTTGATCGTTCGCTTTAAGACCAGCAGTAGTTTCCAATGTACATCTTTAGGCATTCTGTTAACTGTGGTCCATCAGAATGTTGTTGAAACACTGAAATTGCATCGGGATTTAATACAACAGTCACCATGCGCACTTTCCTCCATGGGAGTAATGTCTCAAACAGTCTACGCTTTGATCGTTCCCTGGAAGACCAGTAGTAGTTTCGATTCACATCTGTAGGCATTCTGTAATCTGTGGTTCTTCAAAGTGTTGATGAAACACAGAAATTGCATCGGGATTGAATACAATAGTCACCATGGGCACTTTCCTCCATAGGAGTAATGTCTCAAACAGTCTACACTGTTATCGTTCCCTGGAAGACCAGTAGTAGTTTCCATTGCACATCTGGTGGCATTCTGTAATCTGTGGACTATCAGAGAGTTGATGAAACACAGAAATTGCATCGGGATTAAATACAACAGTCACAATCCGCACTTTTCTCCATGGGAATAATGTCTAAAACAGTCTACGCTTTGATCGTTCCCTGGAAGACCAGTAGTAGTTTCCGATGCACATCTGGAGGCATTCTGTAATCTGTGGATCATCAGAGTGTTGTTGAAACACAGAAATTGCATCTGGATTGAATACAACAGTCACCATGCGCACTTTCCTACATGGGAGTAATGTCTCAAACAGTCTATGCTTTGCCCGTTCATAGGAAGACCAGTAGTAGTTTCCGATGCATATCTGGAGGAAATCTGTAATCTGTGGACTATCAGAGTGTTGATGAAACACAGAAATTGCATTGGGATTGAATACAACAGTCACCATCCGCAGTTTCCACCACGGGAGTAATGTCTCAAACAGTCTACGCTTTGATCGTTCCCTGGAAGACCAGTAGTAGTTTCCGATGCACATCTGGAGGCATTCTGTAATCTGTTGACCTTCAAAGTGTTGATGAAACGCAGAAATTGCATAGGGATTGAATACAACAGTCACCATGCGCACTTTCCTCAACGTGAGTAATGTCTCAAACAGTCTACGCTTTGATCGTTCCCTGGAAGACCAGTAGTTGTTTCCGATGCACATCTGGTGGCATTCTATAATCTTTGGACTATCAGAGTGTTGATGAAACATAGAAATTGCATCGGGATTGAATACAACAGTCACCATGCGCACTTTTCTCAACGGGAGTAATGTCTCACACAGTCTACGCTTTGATCGTTCCCTAGAAGACCAGTAGTAGTTTCCGATGCACATCTGGTGGCATTCTGCATTCTGTGGACTATCAGAGTGTTGATGAAACACAGAAATTACATCGGGATTGAATACAATAGGCACCATGCGCAATTTCCTCCACAGGAGTAATGTCTCAAAGAGTCTACGCTTTGATCGTTCCCTGGAAGACCAGTAGTAGTTTCCGATGCACATCTGGTGGCATTCTGTAATATGTGGACTATCAGAGAGTTGATTAAACACAGAAATTGCATCGGGATTGAATACAACAGTCACCACGCTCACTTCCCTCCATGGGAGTAATGTCTCAAACAGTCACGCTTTGATCGTTCCCTGGAAGACCAGTAGTAGTTTCCGATGCACATCTGGTATGATTCTGTAATCTGCGGAATATCAGAGTGTTAATGAAACACAGAAATTGCATCGGGATTGAATACAACAGTCACCATCCGCAATTTCCGCCATGGGAGTAATGTCTAAAACAATTAATATAGTAATGAGCTTTATTTCAAAAGAATTAGAAATAAAATCATAATAATAAATATAATTTCAACCACCAAAATTTAACATTCATGCAATAGAAATTAAAATAGCAACATCACCAATACGATTAGAAAGTGCAGTTAATATACCAGCACTATAAGATTTTACATTTTGATAATAAATAACTAAACAATAAGAAACTAAACCTAAACCATCTCAACCTAATAAAATTCTAATTAAATTAGGACTAATAATTAAAGGGGATATTTGAGGGATTTGGATATAATTTCCCCATCAGAAGTAGTCGTTAATTTACTTTTATTTGGTTTAAGAGACCATTACTTACTTTCAGTCATCTGATGAATTTCAAGGTGTACTAATTTTTTTTAGTTACTTTAGATTGACACTCTAATGTTATTTATTTTAACTAACTCCTTAAATTATCTTAGATAATCACTTAATAAATAAATTTACTGAAGTTCTTTCAATTACAATTGGTATAAATCTGTGGTTTGCTCCACAGATTTCTGAGCATTGTCCAAAGAATAATCCAGGTCGATTTATTGTGAATGTTCCTTGATTTAACCGACCTGGCGTTGCATCAATTTTAACCCCTAATGCAGGAACTGCTCATGAGTGTAGAACATCTGATGCTCTTCTTAATACTCGTACTTCTGTATTTATTGGTAGGATTGTTCGGTTATCTACATCTAGTAGTCGGAATCCATCATTTTCTAGGTCTTGTTCTGGTGTTATATAAGTGTCAAATTCTACGTCTATGAAGTCTGAATATTCATATCTTCAATATCATTGTCGTCCAATGGTTTTAATTGTAATTATTGCATCTACTGAATCATCAAGTAAATATAATAGTCGTAATGATGGAAGGGCAATAAAAATTAATGTAATTGCTGGTAAAGCTGTTCAGATTGTTTCAGTTAAATGTCCATGAAGTATATTACGGTTAGTATAGGCAATAAATAATATATAACTTAGGGCATAACCTACAATTACTGTAATTAATAATAATACGACCATAGTATGATCATGAAAGAATGATAATTGCTCCATTAATGGTGAAGCTCCATCTTGAAGAGATAAATTTGATCATGTTGCCATTAATAAATATATTCTAATAAAAGGTCAAACCTTTATTTGTAGAGCTTAAATCTACTGCACTAATCTGCCATATTAGAATCTAGAGATTAATGGTAATTCTGAGTAACTATGTTCTGCAGGAGGGTTATTTTGTAGTCATTCTGTTGATCTTCTTATGTTAGCTCTAAATATAGTTGCTCGGTTTGTAATCATTCTTTCTCATATAATTACAATGAATATAATGATTCCTACAATAGAAATTGTAGACCCAATTCTTGATACTACGTTTCATGATGTATATGCGTCTGGGTAGTCAGAGTATCGTCGAGGTATTCCTGCTAATCCTAGGAAGTGTTGAGGAAAGAATGTTAAATTTACTCCAATGAATATAATTGTAAATTGGATTTTTAATCATGTATTATTTATAGTTAATCCTGTAAATAGTGGATATCATTGAATGACACCTCCTATAATTGCAAATACTGCTCCTATAGGTAATACATAATGAAAGTGGGCTACTACATAATATGTATCATGTAATACAATATCAAGTGATGAATTTGCTAATACTAATCCTGTTAATCCACCAATTGTAAATAGGAAAATAAATCCTAGAGCTCATAATAATGGTGGATTGAACTTGAATTTAGTTCCATATAATGTAGCTAATCATCTAAATACCTTAAGTCCTGTAGGTACAGCAATAATTATTGTTGCTGATGTAAAATATGCTCGTGTGTCAACATCCATTCCTACTGTAAATATATGATGTGCTCATACAATAAATCCTATTAGTCCAATTGATAGTTTAGCATAAATTATACCTAATGTTCCAAATGATTCAATTTTTCCTCTTTCTTGACATACAATATGTGAAATAATTCCGAACCCCGGTAGAATTAAAATATAAACTTCTGGGTGTCCAAAGAATCAAAATAGATGTTGATATAGAATTGGGTCACCCCCTCCTGCAGGGTCAAAGAATGATGTATTTAAATTTCGATCTGTTAATAATATAGTAATAGCTCCTGCTAAAACTGGAAGTGAAAGAAGGAGAAGTAATGCTGTAATAGCTACAGATCATACAAATAAAGGTGTTTGATCTAAAGTTATACTTTCTGATCGTATATTAATTGCTGTTGTAATGAAATTCACTGCACCAAGAATAGATGATACACCTGCTAAGTGCAGTGAAAAAATAGCTAGATCTACAGATGCACCCCCGTGTGCAATAGCTCCTGCTAGAGGAGGGTAAACTGTTCATCCTGTACCAGCACCATTATCTACTATAGAAGATGTAAGAAGAAGGGTTAGTGAAGGTGGTAGTAATCAAAAACTTATATTATTTATTCGTGGAAATGCTATATCTGGTGCACCAATTATTAGTGGAACAAGTCAATTACCAAATCCACCAATTATAATAGGTATTACTATAAAGAAAATTATTACGAATGCGTGAGCTGTAATAATAACATTATAAATCTGGTCATCCCCAATTAGAGATCCGGGTTGGCCAAGTTCAGCACGAATAAGTATTCTTATTGATGTTCCTACTATTCCTGCTCATGCTCCAAATATGAAGTATAAAGTACCAATGTCCTTATGGTTTGTTGAGAATAATCATTTTTGCGGTAAGATGGCTGAATTTTAGGTGGTAGACTGTAAATCTACTTATGAGATGTTTTCTCTCTTATCATATTTAGGTCTTATATTCAATTATGATTCTAGACTGCAATTCTAGAGGTGTACAATTTTACTAAGGCCTAAAAGATTATTCTTTTAATTATAACTTTGAAGGTTATTAGTTTGATTAACTTAAGTCCTTAGTATAATGAAATTAAGGTTGATGTTGAAATCAATCCTATTGTTGAAATTATTACTGTTATAGGAAGAATGATTCTTGATTTTTGGGACTTTATCTTTATAGATCACGAATTTTCTGTGTATGATATAATTAGAGCTGAGAATCTAATACGTATATAGTAGTAGAGTGTAATTGTAGTTAATACAACTATAATAGTTATAATAGTTGTTATATTGTTTTCTATTAATGATTGTATTACAATTCATTTTGGTAAGAATCCAAGGAATGGTGGTAGTCCACCTAAAGATAATAAAGATAAGAATATTATGAATTTAATTTCGGTTTTTATATTTCTGGCTGAATAAATTTGATTTATGAAAAATAAATTTATTTGCTTAAATAATAAAACTATAATTAATCTTAATAGTGAGTAAATAATGAAGTATAGTTCTCAGATGTTTTCTCTGACTGTTAATGATCTAATTATTCAACCTAGATGTCTGATTGATGAATATGCTAAAAGTTGTCGTAAGGATGTTAGATTTAAACCTCCTATTGCCCCAATAATAATTCTTAAGATAATAATTGTTCAAATAAAAGTTCTTAATTGAATACAATAAGATAAGACCATTATTGGGGCGATTTTTTGTCATGTTATTAATGTTAAACAATTATTTCATCTTGATGCTCCTATAACTTCTGGAAATCAGAAATGGAAAGGTGCAGCTCCAATCTTTAATAATAGTCTAGATCTAATTATTATTGATGGGATAAATTCTGTTTCCCATCCCATGGGATATTTTATTTGAATCAGCAAAATTGAAAATAATAATATTGTCGATGCTATTGCTTGGACAATAAAATATTTAATTGATGATTCATTTATTATTATATTTTTATTTCTTGTTAGGAGCGGAATAAATGAAAGTAAGTTGATCTCAAGTCCTATTCAAACCCCAAATCAGGAATTTGATGAAATGGACAGGATCGTTCCTATCATTAATGTTGATAGGAAGAGAAGTTTTGTAGAGTTGTTGGTCATTAAAAAGGAGAGGATTGATACCTCTATAAATGGGGTATGAACCCATTAGCTTGTTTAGCTTACCTTTTTACATTAAGGTGTATGATGCACGTTAGTTTTTGATACTAAAGGAGGTAGTTTAATTCTATCTTATGTAATTTTAATGAAGGTAATTTTATTTACTTTATTTACCCTATCAAGGTAACCCTTTCATCAGGCACTTCATTTATTTAATATATAAATAGAAAGTTTTTTTTTGAAATTCTTTTATGTATTATTTTGTTTAATTAGGATTAATTTATCCTGCTCATTTTATTTTTTATATATATATATATATAATAAATAATTTATATTAATATATTACATTTAATTGAAATTAAAGTATTATAAGTTCATCTTACCATTATCAATTGATTATTTTAATGCAATTATTACCTAGGATTATAGCTACTTATGTTTTTAGCTTAAAATAGGTTATTATAATATAATATATATAATAATATGTAATTTAATATTTAATATTATTATAATTGGATATAATAAATAAAATTATTAATTTAAATATAAAATATTATAATTAATATAAATAATTATATTAATTATAATAATATAATTATGTAAATTATCTATAATTAGATTATTTAACTAATATATATGAAAGTTAACTTAATATAAAAAAAGAATTCATATTAATAACATATTATATTAAATTACATAATTGTATAAAATATATTTATTATATTATTTAATCTTTCTTTATTTATTAGTGAAAAGAAAGATTAAATAAGAAAGAATATAATACATTTATTGCTATACATGTTCCATATTAATCTTTAATTATATATAATAGAGAAGTTGTTGTGGTCATACATAGGGGCGTTTCTTTTTTTTTGTTAATGTTTGTGGTTTTTTTCTTTTTTTTTCTTTAAATATTTGAATCTTTTATTTTTTCCTGAATTAATAGATTTAAAATTTTCTTATTTTTTATTTTTAAAAGTTTTATTCTTGCTTGTTTATTCACTTTTTCTTTGTATTATATGTAAGTTTTGTTAGACTAAATGTTCTTTTTGCAGTAATTTGATTTAATTATCAAGTATTTTGGATTTAGCAATTGATTTAGTATCGGCATAATTCGTGCCAGCAGCTGCGGTTATACGATTGATACAAGTGAATATTATTGGTTAAAACAGTTGTTTATATTATTAGGGTTGAAATATAAATTTGTAAGGTGAAATGTTAAAATTTATTTGTGGCCCTTTTTATGAATCTGTGAAATTTAAATAATAAACTAGGATTAGATACCCTATTATTTTAAATGTTAATTCTATTTACCAGGGTACTATTAGTTAAGGTCTTTAAACCCAAAGAATTTGGCGGTATCTCATTCCATTCAGAGGAACCTACCCCATGATTGATAATACACGATTTACTCTACTTAATTTATTTGTTTGTATATCTCCGTTATCAGAGAATCTTTTTAGAGTTATAATTCTCAAGATTTATAATTATAAAATATTTCAGGTCAAGGTGCAGCTTATAGTTAAGAGGAGGTGGGTTACAATAGATTTTTGTTTATAACGGATTTGATAGTGAAATACTGTTAATGAAGGTGGATTTGATAGTAATTTAATTTATTTAATTTAACTGATACTGACTCTGAGATGTGTACACATCGCCCGTCGCTCTCATTATTGATTATTCTATTTTATTTTAAAGTAGCTTCAATTTAGATTAGATAAGTCGTAACATAGTAGATGTACTGGAAAGTGTATCTAGGAAGAGTTTCAAGATATAACTTATTAGTAAAGTGTTTCATTTACACTGAAAATTTTTCTGTGCAAATCAGGATATCTTGATTATTTATTTTATTATATTAATTTTTTGTTTATTTAATTATTTAATATAAATAATTTTATTGTATTTTTGTCTTAGTATATTTTATAGAATTGATTTTTTAAATTATAGTTTATTGGTAATGTAAGTGTTTTATGAAATATTATTTTACATTTTTTTAAGTAGATTTTATTTATTGTACCTTTTGTATCAGGGTTTATCAAAATTTTAGTATTTATTTTACTTGTCTCGATTTGGGTTGATTTATAAATAATTTATAGTTAATGTATCATAATTATTATTAAATTATTTATAGAAATGAGATGTTAATCGTTTACCAAGATATCTAGTTTCTTAAGAAAAAATTTAATTTTTTAAAGTTATTTGTTTTTATTTAATTTTTTAAGTAAAAATATTAACTTATTTATTCTTTAAGGGATAAGCTTTGAAGTTAATAACCTATAATTTATTTTATAGAAATATAATAGTAAGCTTTAAACCAGCTATCTTTAAGATTACGTTTTAGTTCATTATTTTTTATTTTGATTTTATAAATATTTTAGGTTTTTTATTAAGATTATTAATTTAATTTTAAAATGTTTGTAATAATGATAGAAGTAGTATATTTATTTGTATGAAATTTTTACCTTGTGAACTTATTATAAGGAACTAGGCAAAATTGATTTCCGCCTGTTTATCAAAAACATGTCCTCTTGTTTATATTTTGAGGTCTGGCCTGCTCACTGAGCGTATTTTTAAAGAGCCGCGGTATTTTGACCGTGCAAAGGTAGCATAATCATTAGTCTCTTAATTAGTGGCTGGAATGAATGGCTTGATGAGAAATCAACTGTCTCTTAATAAATTTTTGAATTTAACTTTTGAGTCAAAAGGCTTAAATTCTTCTTTAGGACGAGAAGACCCTATAGAGCTTGACATTTTACTTTTATATAGTTTTTTGTTTGTCTTTCTATATTTAATGATGATGTTTTGTTGGGGTGACATGAAGAATAGATAAACTCTTCATTATTATATCATTTATTTATGTTTGTTATTTCGATCCATAATTTATGATCATAAGATTAAGTTACCTTAGGGATAACAGCGTAATTGTTTTTGAGAGCTCATATCGACAAAGCAGATTGCGACCTCGATGTTGGATTAAGAAAAATTTTGGGTGCAGGAGCCCAATGATTAGGTCTGTTCGACCTTTAAATTCTTACATGATCTGAGTTCAGACCGGCGTGAGCCAGGTCGGTTTCTATCCTAAGATTGTTAATCCATATTAGTACGAAAGGACCATATGGTTAAAATATTTTTTGTTATATTGATTAATATTAATTTATTTACTATTTTGACAGATTAATGTGTTGAATTTAGAATTCATTTATGTAGATTTTTTCTACAAATAGTATTGATACTTTATGATTTATTTATATTTATTTTGAATTTTCTTTTATTGGTTATTTGTGTTTTAATTAGTGTTGCCTTTTTAACTTTATTAGAGCGTAAGGTTTTAGGTTATATTCAGATTCGAAAGGGTCCAAATAAGGTAGGTTTTGTTGGAATTCCTCAGCCATTTAGAGATGCTATTAAGTTAATTTGTAAGGAGCAGCCAATTCCTATTATATCTAATTACCTACTTTATTATTTTTCCCCTGTTTTTAATTTAATGATTTCTTTAGCCGTTTGAGTAATTTTTCCTTATTTAACTTATATGTGTTCTTTTTCTTATGGATTTTTATTTTTTTTATGTTGTACTAGATTAGGTGTTTATACTGTTATAATTGCTGGTTGATCTTCTAATTCAAATTATTCATTATTAGGTTCTCTTCGTTCTGTTGCTCAAACAATTTCTTATGAAGTTAGTTTAGCTTTAATTTTATTGTCTTTAATTATTTTAATTGGTAGTTTTAATATGTTTGATTTTATAAACTATCAGCTTTATTGTTGATTTATTATTATTTCTTTTCCTTTAGCTTTAGCTTGTTTTGCTTCTTGCTTAGCTGAAACTAATCGTACTCCTTTTGATTTTGCTGAAGGGCAATCTGAGTTAGTTTCAGGATTTAATATTGAGTATGGTGCGGGTGGTTTTACTTTAATTTTTTTAGCTGAATATACTAGAATTGTCTTCATAAGAATGTTATTGGCTTTAATTTTTTTGGGCGGTGATTTTTATTCTTTTATATTTTTTATTAAGCTTGCTATTATATCTTTTGGTTTTATTTGGGTTCGTGGAACATTACCACGGTTCCGTTATGATAAATTAATGTACTTAGCTTGAAAAAGTTTTTTACCTTTATCTTTGATTTTTTTTATTTTCTTTGTTGGTTTAAAGATTTTATTTATCTCATTTGTTTAGTGAAATTTTTTGAGAAAAGTTAATAGAAGAGTTAAACTTCTAATTTTATGTTTTCAAAACATATGCTTTTCCTAAGCTAATTAACTTTATTCCTTAATTAATTTATCTCATGCGTTTGCGACATGGACATTAATTAAGAAATATGTGAAGTAAATAATTGTTAAGATTTGACCTGTTATAATATAAGGTTCTTCAACAGGTCGTTTACCAATTCACGTTAGTAAGCATACAACAACTACTATAATTCAGAATAAAATTTGATTAATAGGGTAAAATTGAATGCCTCAGAATGGTGTTTTATTATAAAATGGTAAAATTATTAAGATTCCAATTGATAAAAATAATGCAATAACACCTCCTAACTTATTAGGGATAGATCGTAGAATTGCATATGCAAATAGGAAATATCATTCTGGTTGAATGTGAACTGGTGTTACTAATGGGTTGGCAGGTACAAAGTTATCTGGATCTCCTAATAGGTAAGGATTAATTAAACATAGTATAATTAATAATGATGTTATTATTACAAATGTAATAGAATCCTTAAAGGTAAAGTATGGATGGAATGGAATTTTTTCAATATCTCCATTTAGTCCAAGAGGATTATTAGATCCTGTTTGGTGAAGAAAAAATAAATGAATTGCTGCTATAGCAGCAATAATAAATGGTAATACAAAATGGAATGTGAATAATCGATTTAATGTTGCATTATCAACAGCGAATCCTCCTCATACTCATTGGACTAAATCTGTTCCTAAGTATGGGATTGCTGATAATAAATTAGTAATTACTGTTGCACCTCAAAAAGATATTTGGCCTCAGGGTAAGACATATCCTATAAATGCAGTTGCTAAAACTAAAAATAAAATCACTGTACCAATTATTCAGGTATGTATATATATATAAGATCCATAGTAAATTCCCCGTCCTACATGTAAGTAAATACAAATAAAAAATATAGATGCTCCATTTGCGTGTAAGGTTCGGATAATTCAACCATTATTTACGTCTCGGCAGATGTGTACTACACTACTGAATGCTATTTCAATATTTGATGTATAATGTATAGCTAAAAATAGTCCAGTTACGATTTGAATTACCAAACATAACCCTAATAGGGATCCAAAATTTCATCAAAATGAAATATTTGTTGGGGCAGGTAAGTCAATTAAAGAGTTATTAATAATTTTAATTAAAGGATGTCTTAATCGTAAGGGTTTATTCATCAGTAATTATCTTATTTTACGAATAGGTCCCTGATTAATATTGGTGATTTTAACAACTGCTAGTAGTGCTAAAAATAAATGAATTATTATTATTATTGTAATAATGAATGTTGGTCTATTATATAATTTTTCTAAAGATATTGTTATTTCTTGATAATTGATTGAATTATCAATATTTATAGTTTCGGTGTTTTTGAAAAAGTCTATAAATATAGATATATCTAGAATAATTAATATTAATATGATAAATACTCACATTATTAATGTAATAATTATAGTGATTGATTTAGGCTGAAATATTTCGTTTGATGCAATTCTTGTAATGTAAATAAATAATACTAGTATACCACCAAGAAATGTTAAAAATAAAATATATGATAATCAATATCTTTCTATTATTGTTCCTGTTATTAATCCAACTAGGAAGGTTTGAAGGATAATAAAAAGCATTATTGATATTGGGTGTCTTAATTTAATAAAATTAATATTTATTACATTTGATAATGATATAATTATTATTTTGATCATTTCAGGGGTTAGTTTATTTAAAATACCGGTTTTGGGGAGCTTTGGAAGCTTTTCCACCTCTGAAGTTTTAAAAGTGGGGGCTGGACTTATTTCCGGTTTACAAGACCGGCGTTTTTTTTAAACTATTAAAACTAATATTTATATTCTCTATTTTTACTTCTTTATTGATTTATTTTGCTGGTGTTTATGTTTTTTCTTCTAAACGTAAACATTTATTAATGGTTCTTTTGAGATTAGAATATATTGTTCTTTCTTTATTTATGTTAGTTATTGTTTTTCTTATTGAGTTTGATTATGATTATTTTTTTCCTGTTATTTTTTTAGTTTTTTCTGTTTGTGAGGGTGCTTTAGGTCTTTCTATTTTAGTTTCAATAATTCGTTCTCATGGTAATGATTTTTTTAATTCTTTTGGTTATCTTTATGTTAATGTATTTATTTATAACTATTTTTTTGATCCCTCTTTGTTTATTAAATAATTGTTGATGGTTGGTTCATTCTTTAATGTTTCTGTCGGGTTTTGTTTTTATAATTTGTGTTTATTCATATGCTGATTTGAATATAATTAGATATTATTTTGGTATTGATTATTTATCTTTTAGTTTAATTTTACTTGGTTTTTGGATTTGTTCTTTAATAATCACTGCTAGAGGTTCAGTTTATTTAAGTTCATATCATTCTAATTTTTTTGTTTTTATGGTTTTGATTTTAATAATTATGCTTTATTGTTCATTTGCTAGATTAAGTCTTCTTTCTTTTTATATTTTTTTTGAGGCTAGATTAGTTCCTACTTTACTTTTAATTTTGGGTTGGGGTGATCAACCTGAGCGTTTGCAGGCTGGTGTTTATTTAATTTTTTATACTTTGGTTGCTAGATTACCTTTATTATTAGTTTTATTTAAGGTTTATGATTTTTCTAATACTTTATATTTTCCTTTATTGGTTGATTTTGGTTCTTATTATTTTATGTTTTATGTATTTATAATTTTGGCTTTTTTAGTTAAGATACCTATGTTTTTGGTTCATTTATGACTTCCTAAGGCTCATGTAGAGGCCCCTATTTCAGGTAGAATAATTCTTGCTGGTGTTTTATTAAAGTTAGGTGGTTATGGTATTTTTCGTGTTATAAAGGTTATTTCTTATTTGGGTTTAAAGTTTAGTTATTTTTGATTGTCTTTAGGTTTATCTGGGGGTGTTATTGTAAGATTTATTTGTTTTCGTCAGGTTAATTTAAAGTCTTTAATTGCATATTCTTCTGTTGCTCATATAAGAATGGTTATTGGTGGATTGATGACTATGAATTGATGAGGTTGTGTAGGTTCTCTTTCTCTAATGGTTGGTCATGGTTTATGTTCTTCTGGTTTATTTTGTTTATCTAATATTATTTATGAACGTTTAGGTAGACGAAGATTATTAATTAACAAGGGTATAATTAATTTGATGCCAAGAATGGCTTTATGATGATTTCTTTTAAGATCATCAAGTATGGCTGCTCCTCCTTCTTTAAATTTGGTAGGTGAAATTAGATTATTAAATAGAATTATATCTTGATCTTCTTTTAGATTCTTTGCTTTGATTTTTTTATCTTTTTTTAGAGCTGTTTATACTTTGTATATATATTCTTATTCTCAGCATGGGAATTATTATTCTGGTGTTTATACTTGTTCTCTTGGTTATTTTCGTGAATATCATCTTTTACTTTTACATTGATTGCCTTTAAATATTCTCTGTTTAAAGGGTGAATATTTCTTTGTTTAGTTTGCTTAAGTATTTTAATTAAAAATATTGTTTTGTGGAATCAATGATATGAAGTTTTTCATCTTAGGCCGTGAATTTATTTTCTATTTGTTCTTTGAGTTTTTTTCTTTGTTTATTTCGAGAACTATAATTTTTATTTTAGGTATTTATTTTTTAATAATTGATTATAGAGTTTTTGTTGAGTGAGAGCTTTTCAATTTAAATGGTTCTATAGTTGTTATAACTTTAATTTTGGATTGAATATCTCTTATTTTTATATCTTTTGTTATATATATTTCTTCTTTGGTTATTTATTATAGAGAGGATTATATATCTGGTGAAAAGAATATAAATCGTTTTATTATTATTGTTTCAATATTTATTCTTTCTATAGGTTTTTTAATTATTAGTCCTAATTTAATTAGAATTTTATTAGGTTGAGATGGTTTAGGTTTAGTTTCTTATTGTTTAGTTATTTATTATCAAAATGTAAAATCTTATTGTGCTGGTATATTAACTGCACTTTCTAATCGTATTGGTGATGTTGCTATTTTAATTTCTATTGCATGAATGTTAAATTTTGGTGGTTGAAATTATATTTATTATTATGATTTTATTTCTAATTCTTTTGAAATAAAGCTCATTACTATATTAATTGTTTTAGCAGCTATAACTAAGAGAGCTCAGATTCCTTTCTCTTCATGACTTCCTGCTGCTATAGCAGCTCCTACTCCTGTTTCTGCTTTAGTTCATTCTTCTACTCTTGTTACTGCTGGTGTTTATTTATTAATTCGTTTTAGACCAATATTGGATACTTATAATTGTGGTTGATTTTTACTTTTAATTGGTTGTATAACTATATTTATGGCTGGATTGGGCGCTAATTTTGAGTTTGATTTAAAGAAGATTATTGCTCTTTCTACTTTAAGACAACTTGGTTTAATAATAAGAATTTTGGCCATAGGTTATCCAAAGCTTGCATTTTTTCATTTATTGGCTCATGCTTTATTTAAGGCATTATTATTTATATGTGCAGGTTCAATAATTCATAATTTGAAGGATTCTCAGGATATTCGTTTTATAGGATCAATTGTTAATTTCATACCTTTAACTTCAGTTTGTTTTAATGTTTCTAGTTTATCTTTGTGTGGAATACCTTTTTTAGCGGGATTTTATTCAAAGGATTTAATTCTTGAGATGGTTTGTTTAAGATGAATTAATTGTTTAATTTTTTTTCTTTATTTTTTTTTCTACTGGTTTAACTGCTTCTTATTCTTTTCGTTTGTTTTATTATTCAATATCTGGTGATAATAATTTTTATTCTAGATTTTCTTTTGATGATAAGGGTTATTATATTTCATTTGGAATAATTGGTCTATTGTTTGTTGCTGTTTTTGGTGGTAGTCTTTTATCTTGATTAATTTTTCCTATTCCTCATGTGATTGCTTTACCTTATTATTTAAAGTTTTTAACTATTACAGTTGTTATTTTAGGTGCTTATTTAGGTTATCTTATTTCTAATTTTGATTTTTCTCATAATTTATTTTCTTTAAGTATACTTTCTTTTGTTAGATTTGCTGATTCTATATGATTTATACCTTTTCTTTCAACTAAGTTTATTAGATATATTCCTTTAAAAATAGGTTATTATTCATCTAAGTCATTTGATTATGGTTGAGGTGAATTACTTGGTGGTCAAGGTTTATATAGATTATTTATTTATTTAATTGGTTATATTCAAGGTTGATATGATTCTAATTTCAAGATTTATCTTTTAACTTTTATTTTTTGAATATTTATTTTGGTAATATTGTTTTTCGTTTACTTAAATAGCTTATAATTAGAGCGTGACACTGAAGATGTTAAGGAAGTATTTTTACTTTTAAGTATTTATAAATATAGATATATTATTTTTACAGTGAAAATGTAATGTTTTATTTAAACTATATAAATTTTAGAAATGTTAACGGGGTTAGCCGCTAATATAAAAAGTTAGCAGCTTTCATATTGGCTTTACATTTCCTTAATTGGAACTATTATAGTTCAATTATATTATTAACAGTAATACGCCTCTTTTTGGCTTCAATTAATAAGAATAAGGGTAGTACATACCAATCTTCCAGGTCGAAACTGACTGCAATATTTCGCTTCTTATTCTATTTAAGGTTGATTGATAATATCAATACTTTTTGAATGCAACCCAAATGTTATATTTAACTACAACCCTTTATTCTGCTCATTGTAATGCTCCTTGGTTTCATTCATGGTATAGTCCTCCTAATAGAACTAGAATAAAAAATATTGTTGATACTGTTCAGATTATAATGTCTGAAGTTTTAAAAATAATTACAATTGGTAGAATTAGTGCAATTTCTACATCAAAAATTAAAAAGATTACTGCGATTAGGAAGAATCGTATTGAGAATGGTATTCGTGCTGATCTTTTTGGATCAAACCCACATTCAAATGGTGATCTTTTTTCTCGATCATTAATTAATTTTTTTGATAGTGTTGTTGCCAGGATTATAACAATTATTGGAATAATAAATCTAATGAAAACTCTTGTTGATAGAATTAGAATTGTTTTTCTTGATTTATATCAAGCTTTCTGATTGGAAGTCAAATGTACTATTTATACTAGAAAAACAATTATCTACCTCATCAATAAATAGAGATATATAAGAATAATCATACTACGTCTACGAAGTGTCAGTATCATGCTGCTGCTTCAAATCCAAAGTGATGTCTTGGTGAAAATTGATTTATTGAGTGTCGAAGTAGACATGTTGATAAAAAGATTGTTCCAATAATTACGTGTAAACCATGGAATCCTGTTGCAACAAAGAATGTTGATCCATAAACTGCATCTGCAATGGTAAAAGGTGCTTCTCAATATTCATATGCTTGAAGTATTGTAAAGTATAGTCCTAATAACACTGTGAAGAATAATCCTTGTAGTGCTTGAGTATGATTAGATTCCATTAAACTATGATGTGCTCATGTTACTGTTACTCCTGATGCTAAAAGAATAGCTGTATTAAGTAATGGAATTTGTATAGGGTTAAAGGGTTGAATTCCTATTGGAGGTCATAGTATTCCTAGTTCAATTGTTGGTGCTAATCTTCTTCTAAAGAATTCTCAAAAAAAAGAAACGAAAAATAATACCTCTGATGCAATAAATAAAATTACTCCTTATCGTAATCCAATTGATACAAATCCTGTATGTAATCCTTGATATGTTCCTTCTCGTACTACATCTCGTCATCATTGAATTATAGTTAGTAGGGTAATTCCAAATCCAATTATGAATAAGTTAATATTAAATAGGTGGAATCATTTTGCTAGTCCTGATACTAGGACTATTGCTCCAATTGCTCCTGTTAATGGTCAAGGTCTATAGTCTACTAAGTGGAATGGGTGGTTTGAGTGAGTTGTTAACATAGGTTTAATATACTTCTCTAGAATATAGAGTTCTTAGAATTGAGAAAACATAGGCTTGAATTATTGCTACTGCTGATTCTAGAATTAATAGAAGTATTTGTCCAATAATTAGTAATGAGATTAAGTTTATTGCTATAGATGGTCCTGTGTTTCCTAATAAGGTTAATAATAAGTGTCCTGCAATTATATTTGCTGCCAACCGTACTGCTAATGTACCTGGTCGAATAACATTACTAATTGTTTCAATTAGTACTATAAATGATATTAATGCAGGCGGTGTACCTTGTGGTACAAGGTGTGTAAATATATGATTAGTATGGTTAATTCATCCAAATAATATAAATCTTAGCCATATAGGTAGGGCAATTGCAAATGTTAATGATAAATGTCTTGTTCTAGTAAAAATATAAGGGAATAATCCTATAAAATTGTTAAATAATATTATAATAAAAATTGAGATGAAAATGAATGTTGTTCCATTAAATGATTTTGGTCCAAGAAGTGTTTTAAATTCATTATGTAAGGTTAAATTTAGTTTATTTCAGATAATGTTAATTCGTGATGGTGTAAGTCAAAATAGTGATGGGATTAATAATAGTCCTAGAAATGTTCTAGTTCAATTTAATGATAAATTAAAGATGTTAGTTGATGGGTCAAATGTTGAGAATAGATTTGTTATCATTTTCAATTTAAGTTTTTTATTTCAATTGTTCCTTTTTCTGCTCTTTTAATAAGGTTAGGTTTAAATGAGAAGAAGTTTATTTGATTAAACAAGATTAATGTAGCTGAAAATATAATGAATAGTGAGAATCCTATAAGAGGGGATATTTGAGGGATTTGGATATAATTTCCCCATCAGAAGTAGTCGTTAATTTACTATTATTTGGTTTAAGAGACCATTACTTACTTTCAGTCATCTGATGAATTTCAAGGTGTACTAATTTTTTTTAGTTACTTTAGATTGACACTCTAATGTTATTTATTTTAACTAACTCCTTAAATTATCTTAGATAATCACTTAATAAATAAATTTACTGAAGTTCTTTCAATTACAATTGGTATAAATCTGTGGTTTGCTCCACAGATTTCTGAGCATTGTCCAAAGAATAATCCAGGTCGATTTATTGTGAATGTTCCTTGATTTAACCGACCTGGCGTTGCATCAATTTTAACCCCTAATGCAGGAACTGCTCATGAGTGTAGAACATCTGATGCTCTTGTTAATACTCATACTTCTGTATTTATTGGTAGGATTGTTCGGTTATCTACATCTAGTAGTCGGAATCCATCATTTTCTAGGTCTTGTTCTGGTGTTATATAAGTGTCAAATTCTACGTCTATGAAGTCTGAATATTCATATCTTCAATATCATTGTCGTCCAATGGTTTTAATTGTAATTATTGCATCTACTGAATCATCAAGTAAATATAATAGTCGTAATGATGGAAGGGCAATAAAAATTAATGTAATTGCTGGTAAAGCTGTTCAGATTGTTTCAATTAAATGTCCATGAAGTATATTACGGTTAGTATAGGCAATAAATAATATATAACTTAGGGCATAACCTACAATTACTGTAATTAATAATAATACGACCATAGTATGATCATGAAAGAATGATAATTGCTCCATTAATGGTGAAGCTCCATCTTGAAGAGATAAATTTGATCATGTTGCCATTAATAAATTTATTCTAATAAAAGGTCAAACCTTTATTTGTAGAGCTTAAATCTACTGCACTAATCTGCCATATTAGAATCTAGAGATTAATGGTAATTCTGAGTAACTATGTTCTGCAGGAGGGATATTTTGTAGTCATTCTGTTGATCTTCTTATGTTAGCTCTAAATATAGTTGCTCGGTTTGTAATCATTCTTTCTCATATAATTACAATTGATATAATGATTCCTACAATAGAAATTGTAGACCCAATTCTTGATACTACGTTTCATGATGTATATGCGTCTGGGTAGTCAGAGTATCGTCGAGGTATTCCTGCTAATCCTAGGAAGTGTTGAGGAAAGAATGTTAAATTTACTCCAATGAATATAATTGTAAATTGGATTTTTAATCATGTATTATTTATAGTTAATCCTGTAAATAGTGGATATCATTGAATGACACCTCCTATAATTGCAAATACTGCTCCTATAGATAATACGTAATGAAAGTGGGCTACTACATAATATGTATCATGTAATACAATATCAAGTGATGAATTTGCTAATACTAATCCTGTTAATCCACCAATTGTAAATAGGAAAATAAATCCTAGAGCTCATAATAATGGTGGATTGAACTTGAATTTAGTTCCATATAATGTAGCTAATCATCTAAATACCTTAATTCCTGTAGGTACAGCAATAATTATTGTTGCTGATGTAAAATATGCTCGTGTGTCAACATCCATTCCTACTGTAAATATATGATGTGCTCATACAATAAATCCTATTAGTCCAATTGATAGTATAGCATAAATTATACCTAATGTTCCAAATGATTCAATTTTTCCTCTTTCTTGACATACAATATGTGAAATAATTCCGAACCCCGGTAGAATTAAAATATAAACTTCTGGGTGTCCAAAGAATCAAAATAGATGTTGATATAGAATTGGGTCACCCCCTCCTGCAGGGTCAAAGAATGATGTATTTAAATTTCGATCTGTTAATAATATAGTAATAGCTCCTGCTAAAACTGGAAGTGAAAGAAGGAGAAGTAATGCTGTAATAGCTACAGATCATACAAATAAAGGTGTTTGATCTAAAGTTATACTTTCTGATCGTATATTAATTGCTGTTGTAATGAAATTCACTGCACCAAGAATAGATGATACACCTGCTAAGTGCAGTGAAAAAATAGCTAGATCTACAGATGCACCCCCGTGTGCAATAGCTCCTGCTAGAGGAGGGTAAACTGTTCATCCTGTACCAGCACCATTATCTACTATAGAAGATGTAAGAAGAAGGGTTAGTGAAGGTGGTAGTAATCAAAAACTTATATTATTTATTCGTGGAAATGCTATATCTGGTGCACCAATTATTAGTGGAACAAGTCAATTACCAAATCCACCAATTATAATAGGTATTACTATAAAGAAAATTATTACGAATGCGTGAGCTGTAATAATAACATTATAAATCTGGTCATCCCCAATTAGAGATCCGGGTTGGCCAAGTTCAGCACGAATAAGTATTCTTATTGATGTTCCTACTATTCCTGCTCATGCTCCAAATATGAAGTATAAAGTACCAATGTCCTTATGGTTTGTTGAGAATAATCATTTTTGCGGTAAGATGGCTGAATTTTAGGTGGTAGACTGTAAATCTACTTATGAGATGTTTTCTCTCTTATCATATTTAGGTCTTATATTCAATTATGATTCTAGACTGCAATTCTAGAGGTGTACAATTTTACTAAGGCCTAAAAGATTATTCTTTTAATTATAACTTTGAAGGTTATTAGTTTGATTAACTTAAGTCCTTAGTATAATGAAATTAAGGTTGATGTTGAAATCAATCCTATTGTTGAAATTATTACTGTTATAGGAAGAATGATTCTTGATTTTTGGGACTTTATCTTTATAGATCACGAATTTTCTGTGTATGATATAATTAGAGCTGAGAATCTAATACGTATATAGTAGTAGAGTGTAATTGTAGTTAATACAACTATAATAGTTATAATAGTTGTTATATTGTTTTCTATTAATGATTGTATTACAATTCATTTTGGTAAGAATCCAAGGAATGGTGGTAGTCCACCTAAAGATAATAAAGATAAGAATATTATGAATTTAATTTCGGTTTTTATATTTCTGGCTGAATAAATTTGATTTATGAAAAATAAATTTATTTGCTTAAATAATAAAACTATTATTAATCTTAATAGTGAGTAAATAATGAAGTATAGTTCTGAGATGTTTTCTCTGACTGTTAATGATCTAATTATTCAACCTAGATGTCTGATTGATGAATATGCTAAAAGTTGTCGTAAGGATGTTTGATTTAAACCTCCTATTGCCCCAATAATAATTCTTAAGATAATAATTGTTCAAATAAAAGTTCTTAATTGAATACAATAAGATAAGACCATTATTGGGGCGATTTTTTGTCATGTTATTAATGTTAAACAATTATTTCATCTTGATGCTCCTATAACTTCTGGAAATCAGAAATGGAAAGGTGCAGCTCCAATCTTTAATAATAGTCTAGATCTAATTATTATTGATGGGATAAATTCTGTTTCCCATCCCATGGGATATTTTATTTGAATCAGCAAAATTGAAAATAATAATATTGTCGATGCTATTGCTTGGACAATAAAATATTTAATTGATGATTCATTTATTATTATATTTTTATTTCTTGTTAGAAGCGGAATAAATGAAAGTAAGTTGATCTCAAGTCCTATTCAAACCCCAAATCAGGAATTTGATGAAATGGACAGGATCGTTCCTATCATTAATGTTGATAGGAAGAGAAGTTTTGTAGAGTTGTTGGTCATTAAAAAGGAGAGGATTGATACCTCTATAAATGGGGTATGAACCCATTAGCTTGTTTAGCTTACCTTTTTACATTAAGGTGTATGATGCACGTTAGTTTTTGATACTAAAGGAGGTAGTTTAATTCATTCTTATGTAATTTTAATGAAGGTAATTTTATTTACTTTATTTACCCTATCAAGGTAACCCTTTAATCAGGCACTTCATTTATTTAATATATAAATCGAAAGTTTTTTTTGAAATTCTTTTATGTATTATTTTGTTTAATTAGGATTAATTTATCCTGCTCATTTTATTTTTATATATATATATATATATATATAATAAATAATTTATATTAATATATTACATTTAATTGAAATTAAAGTATTATAAGTTCATCTTACCATTATCAATTGATTATTTTAATGCAATTATTTACCTAGGATTATAGCTACTTATGTTTTTAGCTTAAAATAGGTTATTATAATATAATATATATAATAATATGTAATTTAATATTTAATATTATTATAATTGGATATAATAAATAAAATTATTAATTTAAATATAAAATATTATAATTAATATAAATAATTATATTAATTATAATAATATAATTATGTAAATTATCTATAATTAGATTATTTAACTAATATATATGAAAGTTAACTTAATATAAAAAAAAGAATTCATATTAATAACATATTATATTAAATTACATAATTGTATAAAATATATTTATTATATTATTTAATCTTTCTTTATTTATTAGTGAAAAGAAAGATTAAATAAGAAAGAATATAATACATTTATTGCTATACATGTTCCATATAAATCTTTAATTATATATAATAGAGAAGTTGTTGTGGTCATACATAGGGGCGTTTCTTTTTTTTTTTTGATAATGTTTGTGGTTTTTTTCTTTTTTTTCTTTAAATATTTGAATCTTTTATTTTTTCCTGAATTAATAGATTTAAAATTTTCTAATTTTTTATTTTTAAAAGTTTTATTCTTGCTTGTTTATTCACTTTTTCTTTGTATTATATGTAAGTTTTGTTAGACTAAATGTTCTTTTTGCAGTAATTTGATTTAATTATCAAGTGATTTTGGATTTAGCAATTGATTTAGTATCGGCATAATTCGTGCCAGCAGCCGCGGTTATACGATTGATACAAGTGAATATTATTGGTTAAAACAGTTGTTTATATTATTAGGGTTGAAATATAAATTTGTAAGGTGAAATGTTAAAATTTATTTGTGGCCCTTTTTATGAATCTGTGAAATTTAAATAATAAACTAGGATTAGATACCCTATTATTTTAAATGTTAATTATATTTACCAGGGTACTATTAGTTAAGGTCTTTAAACCCAAAGAATTTGGCGGTATCTCATTCCATTCAGAGGAACCTACCCCATGATTGATAATACACGATTTACTCTACTTAATTTATTTGCTTGTATATCTCCGTTATCAGAGAATCTTTTTAGAGTTATAATTCTCAAGATTTATAATTATAAAATATTTCAGGTCAAGGTGCAGCTTATAGTTAAGAGGAGGTGGGTTACAATAGATTTTTGTTTATAACGGATTTGATAGTGAAATACTGTTAATGAAGGTGGATTTGATAGTAATTTAATTTATTTAATTTAACTGATATTGGCTCTGAGATGTGTACACATCGCCCGTCGCTCTCATTATTGATTATTCTATTTTATTTTAAAGTAGCTTCAATTTAGATGAGATAAGTCGTAACATAGTAGATGTACTGGAAAGTGTATCTAGGAAGAGTTTCAAGATATAACTTATTAGTAAAGTGTTTCATTTACACTGAAAATTTTTCTGTGCAAATCAGGATATCTTGATTATTTATTTTATTATATTTATTTTTTGTTTATTTAATTATTTAATATAAATAATTTTATTGTATTTTTGTCTTAGTATATTTTATAGAATTGATTTTTTAAATTATAGTTTATTGGTAATGTAAGTGTTTTATGAAATATTATTTTACATTTTTTTAAGTAGATTTTATTTATTGTACCTTTTGTATCAGGGTTTATCAAAATTTTAGTATTTATTTTACTTGTCTCGATTTGGGTTGATTTATAAATAAGTTATAGTTAATGTATCATAATTATTATTAAATTATTTATAGAAATGAGATGTTAATCGTTTCCCAAGATATCTAGTTTCTTAAGAAAAAATTTAATTTTTTAAAGTTATTTGTTTTTATTTAATTTTTTAAGTAAAAATATTAACTTATTTATTCTTTAAGGGATAAGCTTTGAAGTTAATAACCTATAATTTATTTTATAGAAATATAATAGTAAGCTTTAAACCAGCTATCTTTAAGATTAAGTTTTAGTTCATTATTTTTTATTTTGATTTTATAAATATTTTAGGTTTTTTATTAAGATTATTAATTTAATTTTAAAATTTTTGTAATAATGATAAAATTAGTATATTTATTTGTATGAAATTTTTACCTTGTGAACTTATTATAAGGAACTAGGCAAAATTGATTTCCACCTGTTTATCAAAAACATGTCCTCTTGTTTATATTTTGAGGTCTGGCCTGCTCACTGAGCGTATTTTTAAAGAGCCGCGGTATTTTGACCGTGCAAAGGTAGCATAATCATTAGTCTCTTAATTAGTGGCTGGAATGAATGGCTTGACGAGATATCAACTGTCTCTTAATAAATTTTTGAATTTAACTTTTGAGTCAAAAGGCTTAAATTCTTCTTTAGGACGAGAAGACCCTATAGAGCTTGACATTTTACTTTTATATAGTTTTTTGTTTGTCTTTCTATATTTAATGATGATGTTTTGTTGGGGTGACATGAAGAATAGATAAACTCTTCATTATTATATCATTTATTTATGTTTGTTATTTTGATCCATAATTTATGATCATAAGATTAAGTTACCTTAGGGATAACAGCGTAATTGTTTTTGAGAGCTCATATCGACAAAGCAGATTGCGACCTCGATGTTGGATTAAGAAAAATTTTGGGTGCAGGAGCCCAATGATTAGGTCTGTTCGACCTTTAAATTCTTACATGATCTGAGTTCAGACCGGCGTGAGCCAGGTCGGTTTCTATCCTAAGATTGTTAATCCATATTAGTACGAAAGGACCATATGGTTAAAATATTTTTTGTTATATTGATTAATATTAATTTATTTACTATTTTGACAGATTAATGTGTTGAATTTAGAATTCATTTATGTAGATTTTTTCTACAAATAGTATTGATACTTTATGATTTATTTATATTTATTTTGAATTTTCTTTTATTGGTTATTTGTGTTTTAATTAGTGTTGCCTTTTTAACTTTATTAGAGCGTAAGGTTTTAGGTTATATTCAGATTCGAAAGGGTCCAAATAAGGTAGGTTTTGTTGGAATTCCTCAGCCATTTAGAGATGCTATTAAGTTAATTTGTAAGGAGCAGCCAATTCCTATTATATCTAATTACCTACTTTATTATTTTCCCCTGTTTTTAATTTAATGATTTCTTTAGCCGTTTGAGTAATTTTTCCTTATTTAACTTATATGTGTTCTTTTTCTTATGGATTTTTATTTTTTTTATGTTGTACTAGATTAGGTGTTTATACTGTTATAATTGCTGGTTGATCTTCTAATTCAAATTATTCATTATTAGGTTCTCTTCGTTCTGTTGCTCAAACAATTTCTTATGAAGTTAGTTTAGCTTTAATTTAATTGTCTTTAATTATTTTAATTGGTAGTTTTAATATGTTTGATTTTATAAACTATCAGCTTTATTGTTGATTTATTATTATTTCTTTTCCTTTAGCTTTAGCTTGTTTTGCTTCTTGCTTAGCTTAAACTAATCGTACTCCTTTTGATTTTGCTGAAGGGGAATCTGAGTTAGTTTCAGGATTTAATATTGAGTATGGTGCGGGTGGTTTTACTTTAATTTTTTTAGCTGAATATACTAGAATTGTCTTCATAAGAATGTTATTGGCTTTAATTTTTTTGGGCGGTGATTTTTATTCTTTTATATTTTTTATTAAGCTTGCTATTATATCTTTTGGTTTTATTTGGGTTCGTGGAACATTACCATGGTTCCATTATGATAAATTAATGTACTTAGCTTGAAAAAGTTTTTTACCTTTATCTTTGAATTTTTTTATTTTCTTTGTTGGTTTAAAGATTTTATTTATCTCATTTGTTTAGTGAAATTTTTTGAGAAAAGTTAATATAAGAGTTAAACTTCTAATTTTATGTTTTCAAAACATATGCTTTTCCTAAGCTAATTAACTTTATTCCTTAATTAATTTATCTCATGCGTTTGCGACATGGACATTAATTAAGAAATATGTGAAGTAAATAATTGTTAAGATTTGACCTGTTATAATATAAGGTTCTTCAACAGGTCGTTTACCAATTCACGTTAGTAAGCATACAACAACTACTATAATTCAGAATAAAATTTGATTAATAGGGTAAAATTGAATGCCTCGGAATGGTGTTTTATTATAAAATGGTAAAATTATTAAGATTCTAATTGATAAAAATAATGCAATAACACCTCCTAACTTATTAGGGATAGATCGTAGAATTGCATATGCAAATAGGAAATATCATTCTGGTTGAATGTGAACTGGTGTTACTAATGGGTTGGCAGGTACAAAGTTATCTGGATCTCCTAATAGGTAAGGATTAATTAAACATAGTATAATTAATAATGATGTTATTATTACAAATGTAATAGAATCCTTAAAGCTAAAGTATGGATGGAATGGAATTTTTTCAATATCTCCATTTAGTCCAAGAGGATTATTAGATCCTGTTTGGTGAAGAAAAAATAAATGAATTGCTGCTATAGCAGCAATAATAAATGGTAATACAAAATGGAATGTGAATAATCGATTTAATGTTGCATTATCAACAGCGAATCCTCCTCATACTCATTGGACTAAATCTGTTCCTAAGTATGGGATTGCTGATAATAAATTAGTAATTACTGTTGTACCTCAAAAAGATATTTGGCCTCAGGGTAAGACATATCCTATAAATGCAGTTGCTATAACTAAAAATAAAATCACTGTACCAATTATTCAGGTATGTACATATATATATAAGATCCATAGTAAATTCCCCGTCCTACATGTAAGTAAATACAAATAAAAAATATAGATGCTCCATTTGCGTGTAAGGTTCGGATAATTCAACCATTATTTACGTCTCGGCAGATGTGTACTACACTACTGAATGCTATTTCAATATTTGATGTATAATGTATAGCTAAAAATAGTCCAGTTACGATTTGAATTACCAAACATAACCCTAATAGGGATCCAAAATTTCATCAAAATGAAATATTTGTTGGGGCAGGTAAGTCAATTAAAGAGTTATTAATAATTTTAATTAAAGGATGTCTTAATCGTAAGGGTTTATTCATTAGTAATTATCTTATTTTACGAATAGGTCCCTGATTAATATTGGTGATTTTAACAACTGCTAGTAGTGCTAAAAATAAATAAATTATTATTATTATTGTAATAATGAATGTTGGTCTATTATATAATTTTTCTAAAGATATTGTTATTTCTTGATAATTGATTGAATTATCAATATTTATAGTTTCGGTGTTTTTGAAAAAGTCTATAAATATAGATATATCTAGAATAATTAATATTAATATGATAAATACTCACATTATTAATGTAATAATTATAGTGATTGATTTAGGCTGAAATATTTCGTTTGATGCAATTCTTGTAATGTAAATAAATAATACTAGTATACCACCAAGAAATGTTAAAAATAAAATATATGATAATCAATATCTTTCTATTATTGTTCCTGTTATTAATCCAACTAGGAAGGTTTGAAGGATAATAAAAAGCATTATTGATATTGGGTGTCTTAATTTAATAAAATTAATATTTATTACATTTGATAATGATATAATTATTATTTTGATCATTTCAGGGGTTACTTTATTTAAAATACCGGTTTTGGGGACCGATGATGGAAGCTTTTCCACCTCTGAAGTTTTAAAAGTGGGGGCTGGACTTATTTCCGGTTTACAAGACCGGCGTTTTTTTTAAACTATTAAAACTAATATTTATATTCTCTATTTTTACTTCTTTATTGATTTATTTTGCTGGTGTTTATGTTTTTTCTTCTAAACGTAAACATTTATTAATGGTTCTTTTGAGATTAGAATATATTGTTCTTTCTCTATTTATGTTAGTTATTGTTTTTCTTATTGAGTTTAATTTAATGATTATTTTTTTCCTGTTATTTTTTTAGTTTTTTCTGTTAGTGAGGGTGCTTTAGGTCTTTCTATTTTAGTTTCAATAATTCGTTCTCATGGTAATGATTTTTTTAATTCTTTTGGTTTATCTTTATGTTAAAGTATTTATTTATAACTATTTTTTTGATCCCTCTTTGTTTATTAAATAATTGTTGATGGTTGGTTCATTCTTTAATGTTTCTGTCGGGTTTTGTTTTTATAATTTGTGTTTATTCATATGCTGATTTTAATATAATTAGATATTATTTTGGTATTGATTATTTTTCTTTTAGTTTAATTTTACTTAGTTTTTGGATTTGTTCTTTAATAATCACTGCTAGAGGTTCAGTTTATTTAAGTTCATATCATTCTAATTTTTTTGTTTTTATGGTTTTGATTTTAATAATTATGCTTTATTGTTCATTTGCTAGATTAAGTCTTCTTTCTTTTTATATTTTTTTTGAGGCTAGATTAGTTCCTACTTTACTTTTAATTTTGGGTTGGGGTTATCAACCTGAGCGTTTGCAGGCTGGTGTTTATTTAATTTTTTATACTTTGGTTGCTAGATTACCTTTATTATTAGTTTTATTTAAGGTTTATGATTTTTCTAATACTTTATATTTTCCTTTATTGGTTGATTTTGGTTCTTATTATTTTATGTTTTATGTATTTATAATTTTGGCTTTTTTAGTTAAGATACCTATGTTTTTGGTTCATTTATGACTTCCTAAGGCTCATGTAGAGGCCCCTATTTCAGGTAGAATAATTCTTGCTGGTGTTTTATTAAAGTTAGGTGGTTATGGTATTTTTCGTGTTATAAAGGTTATTTCTTATTTGGGTTTAAAGTTTTTTGATTGTCTTTAGGTTTATCTGGGGGTGTTATTGTAAGATTTATTTGTTTTCGTCAGGTTGATTTAAAGTCTTTAATTGCATATTCTTCTGTTGCTCATATAAGAATGGTTATTGGTGGATTGATGACTATGAATTGATGGGGTTGTGTAGGTTCTCTTTCTCTAATGGTTGGTCATGGTTTATGTTCTTCTGGTTTATTTTGTTTATCTAATATTATTTATGAACGTTTAGGTAGACAAAGATTATTAATTAACAAGGGTATAATTAATTTGATGCCAAGAATGGCTTTATGATGATTTCTTTTAAGATCATCAAATATGGCTGCTCTTCCTTCTTTAAATTTGGTAGGTGAAATTAGATTATTAAATAGAATTATATCTTGATCTTCTTTTAGATTCTTTGCTTTGATTTTATTTATCTTTTTTTAGAGCTGTTTATACTTTGTATATATATTCTTATTCTCAGCATGGGAATTATTATTCTGGTGTTTATACTTGTTCTCTTGGTTATTTTCGTGAATATCATCTTTTACTTTTACATTGATTGCCTTTAAATATTCTCTGTTTAAAGGGTGAATATTTCTTTGTTTAGTTTGCTTAAGTATTTCAATTAAAAATATTGTTTTGTGGAATCAATGATATGAAGTGTTTCATCTTAGGCTGTGAATTTATTTTCTATTTGTTCTTTGATTTTTTTTTCCTTGTTTATTTCGAGAACTATAATTTTTATTTTAGGTATTTATTATTTAATAATTGATTATAGAGTTTTTGTTGAGTGAGAGCTTTTCAATTTAAATGGTTCTATAGTTGTTATAACTTTAATTTTGGATTGAATATCTCTTATTTTTATATCTTTTGTTATATATATTTCTTCTTTGTTTATTTATTATAGAGAGGATTATATATCTGGTGAAAAGAATATAAATCGTTTTATTATTATTGTTTTAATATTTATTCTTTCTATAGGTTTTTTAATTATTAGTCCTAATTTAATTAGAATTTTATTAGGTTGAGATGGTTTAGGTTTAGTTTCTTATTGTTTAGTTATTTATTATCAAAATGTAAAATCTTATAGTGCTGGTATATTAACTGCACTTTCTAATCGTATTGGTGATGTTGCTATTTTAATTTCTATTGCATGAATGTTAAATTTTGGTGGTTGAAATTATATTTATTATTATGATTTTATTTCTAATTCTTTTGAAATAAAGCTCATTACTATATTAATTGTTTTATTTATTAATTCGTTTTAGACCAATATTGGATACTTATAATTGTGGTTGATTTTTACTTTTAATTGGTTGTATAACTATATTTATGGCTGGATTGGGCGCTAATTTTGAGTTTGATTTAAAAAAGATTATTGCTCTTTCTACTTTAAGACAACTTGGTTTAATAATAAGAATTTTGGCTATAGGTTATCCAAAGCTTGCATTTTTTCATTTATTGGCTCATGCTTTATTTAAGGCATTATTATTTATATGTGCAGGTTCAATAATTCATAATTTGAAGGATTCTCAGGATATTCGTTTTATAGGATCAATTGTTAATTTCATACCTTTAACTTCAGTTTGTTTTAATGTTTCTAGTTTATCTTTGTGTGGAATACCTTTTTTAGCGGGATTTTATTCAAAGGATTTAATTCTTGAGATGGTTTGTTTAAGATGAATTAATTGTTTAATTTTTTTTTCTTTATTTTTTTTCTACTGGTTTAACTGCTTCTTATTCTTTTCGTTTGTTTTATTATTCAATATCTGGTGATAATAATTTTTATTCTAGATTTTCTTTTGATGATAAGGGTTATTATATTTCATTTGGAATAATTGGTCTATTGTTTGTTGCTGTTTTTGGTGGTAGTCTTTTATCTTGATTAATTTTTCCTATTCCTCATGTGATTGCTTTACCTTATTATTTAAAGTTTTTAACTATTACAGTTGTTATTTTAGGTGCTTATTTAGGTTATCTTATTTCTAATTTTGATTTTTCTCATAATTTATTTTCTTTAAGTATACTTTCTTTTGTTAGATTTGCTGGTTCTATATGATTTATACCTTTTCTTTCAACTAAGTTTATTAGATATATTCCTTTAAAAATAGGTTATTATTCATCTAAGTCATTTGATTATGGTTGAGGTGAATTACTTGGTGGTCAAGGTTTATATAGATTATTTATTTATTTAATTGGTTATATTCAAGGTTGATATGATTCTAATTTCAAGATTTATCTTTTAACTTTTATTTTTTGAATATTTATTTTGGTAATATTGTTTTTCGTTTACTTAAATAGCTTATAATTAGAGCGTGACACTGAAGATGTTAAGGAAGTATTTTTACTTTTAAGTATTTATAAATATAGATATATTATTTTTACAGTGAAAATGTAATGTTTTATTTAAACTATATAAATTTTAGAAATGTTAACGGAGTTTAACCGCTAATATAAAAAGTTAGCAGCTTTCATATTGGCTTTACATTTCCTTAATTGGAACTATTATAGTTCAATTATATTATTAACAGTAATACGCCTCTTTTTGGCTTCAATTAATAAGAATAAGGGTAGTACATACCAATCTTCCAGGTCGAAACTGACTGCAATATTTCGCTTCTTATTCTGTTTAAGGTTGATTGATAATATCAAAACTTTTTGAATGCAACCCAAATGTTATATTTAACTACAACCCTTTATTCTGCTCATTGTAATGCTCCTTGGTTTCATTCATGGTATAGTCCTCCTAATAGAACTAGAATAAAAAATATTGTTGATACTGTTCAGATTATAATGTCTGAAGTTTTAAAAATAATTACAATTGGTAGAATTAGTGCAATTTCTACATCAAAAATTAAAAAGATTACTGCGATTAGGAAGAATCGTATTGAGAATGGTATTCGTGCTGATCTTTTTGGATCAAACCCACATTCAAATGGTGATCTTTTTTCTCGATCATTAATTAATTTTTTTGATAGTGTTGTTGCCAGGATTATAACAATTATTGGAATAATAAATCTAATGAAAACTCTTGTTGATAGAATTAGAATTGTTTTTCTTGATTTATATCAAGCTTTCTGATTGGAAGTCAAATGTACTATTTATACTAGAAAAACAATTATCTACCTCATCAATAAATAGAGATATATAAGAATAATCATACTACGTCTACGAAGTGTCAGTATCATGCTGCTGCTTCAAATCCAAAGTGATGTCTTGGTGAAAATTGATTTATTGAGTGTCGAAGTAGACATGTTGATAAAAAGATTGTTCCAATAATTACGTGTAAACCATGGAATCCTGTTGCAACAAAGAATGTTGATCCATAAACTGCATCTGCAATGGTAAAAGGTGCTTCTCAATATTCATATGCTTGAAGTATTGTAAAGTATAGTCCTAATAACACTGTGAAGAATAATCCTTGTAGTGCTTGAGTATGATTAGATTCCATTAAACTATGATGTGCTCATGTTACTGTTACTCCTGATGCTAAAAGAATAGCTGTATTAAGTAATGGAATTTGTATAGGGTTAAAGGGTTGAATTCCTATTGGAGGTCATTGTATTCCTAGTTCAATTGTTGGTGCTAATCTTCTTCTAAAGAATGCTCAAAAAAAAGAAACGAAAAATAATACCTCTGATGCAATAAATAAAATTATTCCTCATCGTAATCCAATTGATACAAATCCTGTATGTAATCCTTGATATGTTCCTTCTCGTACTACATCTCGTCATCATTGAATTATAGTTAGTAGGGTAATTCCAAATCCAATTATGAATAAGTTAATATTAAATAGGTGGAATCATTTTGCTAGTCCTGATACTAGGACTATTGCTCCAATTGCTCCTGTTAATGGTCAAGGTCTATAGTCTACTAAGTGGAATGGGTGGTTTGAGTGAGTTGTTAACATAGGTTTAATATACTTCTCTAGAATATAGAGTTCTTAGAATTGAGAAAACATAGGCTTGAATTATTGCTACTGCTGATTCTAGAATTAATAGAAGTATTTGTCCAATAATTAGTAATGAGATTAAGTTTATTGCTATAGATGGTCCTGTGTTTCCTAATAAGGTTAATAATAAGTGTCCTGCAATTATATTTGCTGCCAACCGTACTGCTAATGTACCTGGTCGAATAACATTACTAATTGTTTCAATTAGTACTATAAATGATATTAATGCAGGCGGTGTACCTTGTGGTACAAGGTGTGTAAATATATGATTAGTATGGTTAATTCATCCAAATAATATAAATCTTAGCCATATAGGTAGGGCAATTGCAAATGTTAATGCTAAATGTCTTGTTCTAGTAAAAATATAAGGGAATAATCCTATGAAATTGTTAAATAATATTATAATAAAAATTGAGATGAAAATGAATGTTGTTCCATTAAATGATTTTGGTCCAAGAAGTGTTTTAAATTCATTATGTAAGGTTAAATTTAGTTTATTTCAGATAATGTTAATTCGTGATGGTGTAAGTCAAAATAGTGATGGGATTAATAATAGTCCTAGAAATGTTCTAGTTCAATTTAATGATAAATTAAAGATGTTAGCTGATGGGTCAAATGTTGAGAATAGATTTGTTATCATTTTCAATTTAAGTTTTTTATTTCAATTGTTCCTTTTTCTGCTCTTTTAATAAGGTTAGGTTTAAATGAGAAGAAGTTTATTTGATTAAACAAGATTAATGTAGCTGAAAATATAATGAATAGTGAGAATCATATAAGAGGGGATATTTGAGGGATTTGGATATAATTTCCCCATCAGAAGTAGTCGTTAATTTACTATTATTTGGTTTAAGAGACCATTACTTACTTTCAGTCATCTGATGAATTTCAAGGTGTACTAATTTTTTTTAGTTACTTTAGATTGACACTCTAATGTTATTTATTTTAACTAACTCCTTAAATTATCTTAGATAATCACTTAATAAATAAATTTACTGAAGTTCTTTCAATTACAATTGGTATAAATCTGTGGTTTGCTCCACAGATTTCTGAGCATTGTCCAAAGAATAATCCAGGTCGATTTATTGTGAATGTTCCTTGATTTAACCGACCTGGCGTTGCATCAATTTTAACCCCTAATGCAGGAACTGCTCATGAGTGTAGAACATCTGATGCTCTTCTTAATACTCGTACTTCTGTATTTATTGGTAGGATTGTTCGGTTATCTACATCTAGTAGTCGGAATCCATCATTTTCTAGGTCTTGTTCTGGTGTTATATAAGTGTCAAATTCTACGTCTATGAAGTCTGAATATTCATATCTTCAATATCATTGTCGTCCAATGGTTTTAATTGTAATTATTGCATCTACTGAATCATCAAGTAAATATAATAGTCGTAATGATGGAAGGGCAATAAAAATTAATGTAATTGCTGGTAAAGCTGTTCAGATTGTTTCAATTAAATGTCCAAGAAGTATATTACGGTTAGTATAGGCAATAAATAATATATAACTTAGGGCATAACCTACAATTACTGTAATTAATAATAATACGACCATAGTATGATCATGAAAGAATGATAATTGCTCCATTAATGGTGAAGCTCCATCTTGAAGAGATAAATTTGATCATGTTGCCATTAATAAATATTTTCTAATAAAAGGTCAAACCTTTATTTGTAGAGCTTAAATCTACTGCACTAATCTGCCATATTAGAATCTAGAGATTAATGGTAATTCTGAGTAACTATGTTCTGCAGTAGGGTTATTTTGTAGTCATTCTGTTGATCTTCTTATGTTAGCTCTAAATATAATTGCTCGGTTTGTAATCATTCTTTCTCATATAATTACAATGAATATAATGATTCCTACAATAGAAATTGTAGACCCAATTCTTGATACTACGTTTCATGATGTATATGCGTCTGGGTAGTTAGAGTATCGTCGAGGTATTCCTGCTAATCCTAGGAAGTGTTGAGGAAAGAATGTTAAATTTACTCCAATGAATATAATTGTAAATTGGATTTTTAATCATGTATTATTTATAGTTAATCCTGTAAATAGTGGATATCATTGAATGACACCTCCTATAATTGCAAATACTGCTCCTATAGATAATACATAATGAAAGTGGGCTACTACATAATATGTATCATGTAATACAATATCAAGTGATGAATTTGCTAATACTAATCCTGTTAATCCACCAATTGTAAATAGGAAAATAAATCCTAGAGCTCATAATAATGGTGGATTGAACTTGAATTTAGTTCCATATAATGTAGCTAATCATCTAAATACCTTAATTCCTGTAGGTACAGCAATAATTATTGTTGCTGATGTAAAAAATGCTCGTGTGTCAACATCCATTCCTACTGTAAATATATGATGTGCTCATACAATAAATCCTATTAGTCCAATTGATAGTATAGCATAAATTATACCTAATGTTCCAAATGATTCAATTTTTCCTCTTTCTTGACATACAATATGTGAAATAATTCCGAATCCCGGTAGAATTAAAATATAAACTTCTGGGTGTCCAAAGAATCAAAATAGACCTCCTGCAGGGTCAAAGAATGATGTATTTAAATTTCGATCTGTTAATAATATAGTAATAGCTCCTGCTAAAACTGGAAGTGAAAGAAGGAGAAGTAATGCTGTAATAGCTACAGATCATACAAATAAAGGTGTTTGATCTAAAGTTATACTTTCTGATCGTATATTAATTGCTGTTGTAATGAAATTCACTGCACCAAGAATAGATGATACACCTGCTAAGTGCAGTGAAAAAATAGCTAGATCTACAGATGCACCCCCGTGTGCAATAGCTCCTGCTAGAGGAGGGTAAACTGTTCATCCTGTACCAGCACCATTATCTACTATAGAAGATGTAAGAAGAAGGGTTAGTGAAGGTGGTAGTAATCAAAAACTTATATTATTTATTCGTGGAAATGCTATATCTGGTGCACCAATTATTAGTGGAACAAGTCAATTACCAAATCCACCAATTATAATAGGTATTACTATAAAGAAAATTATTACAAATGCGTGAGCTGTAATAATAACATTATAAATCTGGTCATCCCCAATTAGAGATCCGGGTTGGCCAAGTTCAGCACGAATAAGTATTCTTATTGATGTTCCTACTATTCCTGCTCATGCTCCAAATATGAAGTATAAAGTACCAATGTCCTTATGGTTTGTTGAGAATAATCATTTTTGCGGTAAGATGGCTGAATTTTAGGTGGTAGACTGTAAATCTACTTATGAGATGTTTTCTCTCTTATCATATTTAGGTCTTATATTCAATTATGATTCTAGACTGCAATTCTAGAGGTGTAAAATTTTACTAAGGCCTAAAAGATTATTCTTTTAATTATAACTTTGAAGGTTATTAGTTTGATTAACTTAAGTCCTTAGTATAATGAAATTAAGGTTGATGTTGAAATCAATCCTATTGTTGAAATTATTACTGTTATAGGAAGAATGATTCTTGATTTTTGGGACTTTATCTTTATAGATCACGAATTTTCTGTGTATGATATAATTAGAGCTGAGAATCTAATATGTATATAGTAGTAGAGTGTAATTGTAGTTAATACAACTATAATAGTTATAATAGTTGTTATATTGTTTTCTATTAATGATTGTATTACAATTCATTTTGGTAAGAATCTAAAAGAAGATCAAGATATAATTCTATTTAATAATCTAATTTCACCTACCAAATTTAAAGAAGGAGGAGCAGCCATATTTGATGATCTTAAAAGAAATCATCATAAAGCCATTCTTGGCATCAAATTAATTATACCCTTGTTAATTAATAATCTTCGTCTACCTAAACGTTCATAAATAATATTAGATAAACAAAATAAACCAGAAGAACATAAACCATGACCAACCATTAGAGAAAGAGAACCTACACAACCCCATCAATTCATAGTCATCAATCCACCAATAACCATTCTTATATGAGCAACAGAAGAATATGCAATTAAAGACTTTAAATCAACCTGACGAAAACAAATAAATCTTACAATAACACCCCCAGATAAACCTAAAGACAATCAAAAAACTTTAAACCCAAATAAGAAATAACCTTTATAACACGAAAAATACCATAACCACCTAACTTTAATAAAACACCAGCAAGAATTATTCTACCTGAAATAGGGGCCTCTACATGAGCCTTAGGAAGTTATAAATGAACCAAAAACATAGGTATCTTAACTAAAAAAGCCAAAATTATAAATACATAAAACATAAAATAATATGAACCAAAATCAACCAATAAAGGAAAATATAAAGTATTAGAAAAATCATAAACCTTAAATAAAACTAATAATAAAGGTAATCTAGCAACCAAAGTATAAAAAATTAAATAAACACCAGCCTGCAAACGCTCAGGTTGATAACCCCAACCCAAAATTAAAAGTAAAGTAGGAACTAATGTAGCCTCAAAAAAAATATAAAAAGAAAGAAGACTTAATCTAGCAAATGAACAATAAAGCATAATTATTAAAATCAAAACCATAAAAACAAAAAAATTAGAATGATATGAACTTAAATAAACTGAACCTCTAGCAGTGATTATTAAAGAACAAATCCAAAAACTAAGTAAAATTAAACTAAAAGAAAAATAATCAATACCAAAATAATATCTAATTATATTCAAATCAGCATATGAATAAACACAAATTATAAAAACAAAACCCGACAGAAACATTAAAGAATGAACCAACCATCAACAATTATTTAATAAACAAAGAGGGATCAAAAAATAGTTATAAATAAATACTTTAACATAAAGATAAACCAAAAGAATTAAAAAAATCATTACCATGAGAACGAATTATTGAAACTAAAATAGAAAGACCTAAAGCACCCTCACAAACAGAAAAAACTAAAAAAATAACAGGAAAAAAATAATCATAATCAAACTCAATAAGAAAAACAATAACTAACATAAATAAAGAAAGAACAATATATTCTAATCTCAAAAGAACCATTAATAAATGTTTACGTTTAGAAGAAAAAACATAAACACCAGCAAAATAAATCAATAAAGAAGTAAAAATAGAGAATATAAACATTAGTTTTAATAGTTTAAAAAAAACGCCGGTCTTGTAAACCGGAAATAAGTCCAGCCCCCACTTTTAAAACTTCAGAGGTGGAAAAGCTTCCAAAGCTCCCCAAAACCGGTATTTTAAATAAACTAACCCCTGAAATGATCAAAATAATAATTATATCATTATCAAATGTAATAAATATTAATTTTATTAAATTAAGACACCCAATATCAATAATGCTTTTTATTATCCTTCAAACCTTCCTAGTTGGATTAATAACAGGAACAATAATAGAAAGATATTGATTATCATATATTTTATTTTTAACATTTCTTGGTGGTATACTAGTATTATTTATTTACATTACAAGAATTGCATCAAACGAAATATTTCAGCCTAAATCAATCACTATAATTATTACATTAATAATGTGAGTATTTATCATATTAATATTAATTATTCTAGATATATCTATATTTATAGACTTTTTCAAAAACACCGAAACTATAAATATTGATAATTCAATCAATTATCAAGAAATAACAATATCTTTAGAAAAATTATATAATAGACCTACATTCATTATTACAATAATAATAATAATTTATTTATTTTTAGCACTACTAGCAGTTGTTAAAATCAATAATATTAATCAGGGACCTATTCGTAAAATAAGATAATTACTAATGAATAAATCCTTACGATTAAGACATCCTTTAATTAAAATTATTAATAACTCTTTAATTGACTTACCTGCCCCAACAAATATTTCATTTTGATGAAATTTTGGATCCCTATTAGGGTTATGTTTGGTAATTCAAATCGTAACTGGACTATTTTTAGCTATACATTATACATCAAATATTGAAATAGCATTCAGTAGTGTAGTACACATCTGCCGAGACGTAAGTAATGGTTGAATTATCCGAACCTTACACGCAAATGGAGCATCTATATTTTTTATTTGTATTTACTTACATGTAGGACGGGGAATTTACTATGGATCTTATATATATATATATATACCTGAATAATTGGTACAGTGATTTTATTTTTAGTTATAGCAACTGCATTTATAGGATATGTCTTACCCTGAGGCCAAATATCTTTTTGAGGTACAACAGTAATTACTAATTTATTATCAGCAATCCCATACTTAGGAACAGATTTAGTCCAATGACACTAGATCGCGTGTTTGTTGATAATGCAACATTAAATCGATTCTTCACATTCCATTTTGTATTACCATTTATTATTGCTGCTATAGCAGCAATTCATTTATTTTTTCTTCACCAAACAGGATCTAATAATCCTCTTGGACTAAATGGAGATATTGAAAAAATTCCATTCCATCCATACTTTACCTTTAAGGATTCTATTACATTTGTAATAATAACATCATTATTAATTATACTATGTTTAATTAATCCTTACCTATTAGGAGATCCAGATAACTTTGTACCTGCCAACCCATTAGTAACACCAGTTCACATTCAACCAGAATGATATTTCCTATTTGCATATGCAATTCTACGATCTATCCCTAATAAGTTAGGAGGTGTTATTGCATTATTTTTATCAATTAGAATCTTAATAATTTTACCATTTTATAATAAAACACCATTCCGAGGCATTCAATTTTACCCTATTAATCAAATTTTATTCTGAATTATAGTAGTTGTTGTATGCTTACTAACGTGAATTGGTAAATGACCTGTTGAAGAACCTTATATTATAACAGGTCAAATCTTAACAATTATTTACTTCACATATTTCTTAATTAATGTCCATGTCGCAAACGCATGAGATAAATTAATTAAGGAATAAAGTTAATTAGCTTAGGAAAAGCATATGTTTTGAAAACATAAAATTAGAAGTTTAACTCTTCTATTAACTTTTCTCAAAAAATTTCACTAAACAAATGAGATAAATAAAATCTTTAAACCAACAAAGAAAATAAAAAAATTCAAAGATAAAGGTAAAAAACTTTTTCAAGCTAAGTACATTAATTTATCATAACGGAACCGTGGTAATGTTCCACGAACCCAAATAAAACCAAAAGATATAATAGCAAGCTTAATAAAAAATATAAAAGAATAAAAATCACCGCCCAAAAAAATTAAAGCCAATAACATTCTTATGAAGACAATTCTAGTATATTCAGCTAAAAAAATTAAAGTAAAACCACCCGCACCATACTCAATATTAAATCCTGAAACTAACTCAGATTCCCCTTCAGCAAAATCAAAAGGAGTACGATTAGTTTCAGCTAAGCAAGAAGCAAAACAAGCTAAAGCTAAAGGAAAAGAAATAATAATAAATCAACAATAAAGCTGATAGTTTATAAAATCAAACATATTAAAACTAACAATTAAAATAATTAAAGACAATAAAATTAAAGCTAAACTAACTTCATAAGAAATTGTTTTGAGCAACAGAACGAAGAGAACCTAATAATGAATAATTTGAATTAGAAGATCAACCAGCAATTATAACAGTATAAACACCTAATCTAGTACAACATAAAAAAATAAAAATCCATAAGAAAAAGAACACATATAAGTTAAATAAGGAAAAATTACTCAAACGGCTAAAGAAATCATTAAATTAAAAACAGGGGAAAAATAATAAAGTAGGTAATTAGATATAATAGGAATTGGCTGCTCCTTACAAATTAACTTAATAGCATCTCTAAATGGCTGAGGAATTCCAACAAAACCTACCTTATTTGGACCCTTTCGAATCTGAATAAAACCTAAAACCTTACGCTCTAATAAAGTTAAAAAGGCAACACTAATTAAAACACAAATAACCAATAAAAGAAAATTCAAAATAAATATAAATAAATCATAAAGTATCAATACTATTTGTAGAAAAAATCTACATAAATGAATTCTAAATTCAACACATTAATCTGTCAAAATAGTAAATAAATTAATATTAATCAATATAACAAAAAATATTTTAACCATATGGTCCTTTCGTACTAATATGGATTAACAATCTTAGGATAGAAACCGACCTGGCTCACGCCGGTCTGAACTCAGATCATGTAAGAATTTAAAGGTCGAACAGACCTAATCATTGGGCTCCTGCACCCAAAATTTTTCTTAATCCAACATCGAGGTCGCAATCTGCTTTGTCGATATGAGCTCTCAAAAACAATTACGCTGTTATCCCTAAGGTAACTTAATCTTATGATCATAAATTATGGATCAAAATAACAAACATAAATAAATGATATAATAATGAAGAGTTTATCTATTCTTCATGTCACCCCAACAAAACATCATCATTAAATATAGAAAGACAAACAAAAAACTATATAAAAGTAAAATGTCAAGCTCTATAGGGTCTTCTCGTCCTAAAGAAGAATTTAAGCCTTTTGACTCAAAAGTTAAATTCAAAAATTTATTAAGAGACAGTTGATTTCTCGTCAAGCAATTCATTCCAGCCACTAATTAAGAGACTAATGATTATGCTACCTTTGCACGGTCAAAATACCACGGCTCTTTAAAAATACGCTCAGTGAGCAGGCCAGACCTCAAAATATAAACAAGAGGACATGTTTTTGATAAACAGGTGGAAATCAATTTTGCCTAGTTCCTTATAATAAGTTCACAAGGTAAAAATTTCATACAAATAAATATACTAATTCTATCATTATTACAAAAATTTTAAAATTAAATTAATAATCTTAATAAAAAACCTAAAATATTTATAAAATCAAAATAAAAAATTATGAACTAAAACGTAATCTTAAAGATAGCTGGTTTAAAGCTTACCATTATATTTCTATAAAATAAATTATAGGTTATTAACTTCAAAGCTTATCCCTTAAAGAATAAATAAGTTAATATTTTTACTTAAAAAATTAAATAAAAACAAATAACTTTAAAAAATTAAATTTTTTCTTAAGAAACTAGATATCTTGGGAAACGATTAACATCTCATTTCTATAAATAATTTAATAATAATTATGATACATTAACTATAAATTATTTATAAATCAACCCAAATCGAGACAAGTAAAATAAATACTAAAATTTTGATAAACCCTGATACAAAAGGTACAATAAATAAAATCTACTTAAAAAAATTTAAAATAATATTTCATAAAACACTTACATTACCAATAAACTATAATTTAAAAAATCAATTCTATAAAATATACTAAGACAAAAATACAATAAAATTATTTATATTAAATAATTAAATAAACAAAAAATAAATATAATAAAATAAATAATCAAGATATCCTGATTTGCACAGAAAAATTTTCAGTGTAAATGAAACACTTTACTAATAAGTTATATCTTGAAACTCTTCCTAGATACACTTTCCAGTACATCTACTATGTTACGACTTATCTCATCTAAATGGAAGCTACTTTAAAATAAAATAGAATAATCAATAATGAGAGCGACGGGCGATGTGTACACATCTCAGAGCCAATATCAGTTAAATTAAATAAATTAAATTACTATCAAATCCACCTTCATTAACAGTATTTCACTATCAAATCCGTTATAAACAAAAATCTATTGTAACCCACCTCCTCTTAACTATAAGCTGCACCTTGACCTGAAATATTTTATAATTATAAATCTTGAGAATTATAACTCTAAAAAGATTCTCTGATAACGGAGATATACAAACAAATAAATTAAGTAGAGTAAATCGTGTATTATCAATCATGGGGTAGGTTCCTCTGAATGGAATGAGATACCGCCAAATTCTTTGGGTTTAAAGACCTTAACTAATAGTACCCTGGTAAATATAATTAACATTTAAAATAATAGGGTATCTAATCCTAGTTTATTATTTAAATTTCACAGATTCATAAAAAGGGCCACAAATAAATTTTAACATTTCACCTTACAAATTTATATAAAACCCTAATAATATAAACAACTGTTTTAACCAATAATATTCACTTGTATCAATCGTATAACCGCGGCTGCTGGCACGAATTATGCCGATACTAAATCAATTGCTAAATCCAAAATCACTTGATAATTAAATCAAATTACTGCAAAAAGAACATTTAGTCTAACAAAACTTACATATAATACAAAGAAAAAGTGAATAAACAAGCAAGAATAAAACTTTTAAAAATAAAAAATAAGAAAATTTTAAATCTATTAATTCAGGAAAAAATAAAAGATTCAAATATTTAAAGAAAAAAAAAGAAAAAAACCACAAACATTAACAAAAAAAGAAACGCCCCTATGTATGACCACAACAACTTCTCTATTAAATATAATTAAAGATTAATATGGAACATGTATAGCAATAAATGTATTATATCCTTTCTTATTTAATCTTTCTTTTCACTAATAAATAAAGAAAGATTAAATAATATAATAAATATATTTTATACAATTATGTAATTTAATATAATATGTTATTAATATGAATTCTTTTTTTTATATTAAGTTAACTTTCATATATATTAGTTAAATAATCTAATTATAGATAATTTACATAATTATATTATTATAATTAATATAATTATTTATATTAATTATAATATTTTATATTTAAATTAATAATTTTATTTATTATATCCAATTATAATAATATTAAATATTAAATTGCATATTATTATATATATTATATTATAATAACCTATTTTAAGCTAAAAACATAAGTAGCTATAATCCTAGGTAGATAATTGCATTAAAATAATCAATTGATAATGGTAAGATGAACTTATAATACTTTAATTTCAATTAAATGTAATATATTAATATAAATTATTTATTATATATATATATATATATATATATATATATATATATATATATATATATATATATATATATATATATATATATATATATATATATATATATATATATATATATATATATATAAATATAATGAGAAGGATAAATTAATCCTAATTAAACAAAATAATACATAAAAGAATTTCAAAAAAAACTTTCGATTTATATATTAAATAAATGAAGTGCCTGATGAAAGGGTTACCTTGATAGGGTAAATAAAGTAAATAAAATTACCTTCATTAAAATTACATAAGATAGAATTAAACTACCTCCTTTAGTATCAAAAACTAACGTGCATCATACACCTTAATGTAAAAAGGTAAGCTAAACAAGCTAATGGGTTCATACCCCATTTATAGAGGTATCAATCCTCTCCTTTTTAATGACCAACAACTCTACAAAACTTCTCTTCCTATCAACATTAATGATAGGAACGATCCTGTCCATTTCATCAAATTCCTGATTTGGGGTTTGAATAGGACTTGAGATCAACTTACTTTCATTTATTCCGCTCCTAACAAGAAATAAAAATATAATAATAAATGAATCATCAATTAAATATTTTATTGTCCAAGCAATAGCATCGACAATATTATTATTTTCAATTTTGTTGATTCAAATAAAATATCCCATGGGATGGGAAACAGAATTTATCCCATCAATAATAATTAGATCTAGACTATTATTAAAGATTGGAGCTGCACCTTTCCATTTCTGATTTCCAGAAGTTATAGGAGCATCAAGATGAAATAATTGTTTAACATTAATAACATGACAAAAAATCGCCCCAATAATGGTCTTATCTTATTGTATTCAATTAAGAACTTTTATTTGAACAATTATTATCTTAAGAATTATTATTGGGGCAATAGGAGGTTTAAATCAAACATCCTTACGACAACTTTTAGCATATTCATCAATCAGACACCTAGGTTGAATAATTAGATCATTAACAGTCAGAGAAAACATCTGAGAACTATACTTCATTATTTACTCACTATTAAGATTAATTATAGTTTTATTATTTAAGCAAATAAATTTATTTTTCATAAATCAAATTTATTCAGCCAGAAATATAAAAACCGAAATTAAATTCATAATATTCTTATCTTTATTATCTTTAGGTGGACTACCACCATTCCTTGGATTCTTACCAAAATGAATTGTAATACAATCATTAATAGAAAACAATATAACAACTATTATAACTATTATAGTTGTATTAACTACAATTACACTCTACTACTATATACGTATTAGATTCCCAGCTCTAATTATATCATACACAGAAAATTCGTGATCTATAAAGATAAAGTCCCAAAAATCAAGAATCATTCTTCCTATAACAGTAATAATTTCAACAATAGGATTGATTTCAACATCAACCTTAATTTCATTATACTAAGGACTTAAGTTAATCAAACTAATAACCTTCAAAGTTATAATTAAAAGAATAATCTTTTAGGCCTTAGGAAAATTTTACACCTCTAGAATTGCAGTCTAGAATCATAATTGAATATAAGACCTAAATATGATAAGAGAGAAAACATCTCATAAGTAGATTTACAGTCTACCACCTAAAATTCAGCCATCTTACCGCAAAAATGATTATTCTCAACAAACCATAAGGACATTGGTACTTTATACTTCATATTTGGAGCATGAGCAGGAATAGTAGGAACATCAATAAGAATACTTATTCGTGCTGAACTTGGCCAACCCGGATCTCTAATTGGGGATGACCAGATTTATAATGTTATTATTACAGCTCACGCATTCGTAATAATTTTCTTTATAGTAATACCTATTATAATTGGTGGATTTGGTAATTGACTTGTTCCACTAATAATTGGTGCACCAGATATAGCATTTCCACGAATAAATAATATAAGTTTTTGATTACTACCACCTTCACTAACCCTTCTTCTTACATCTTCTATAGTAGATAATGGTGCTGGTACAGGATGAACAGTTTACCCTCCTCTAGCAGGAGCTATTGCACACGGGGGTGCATCTGTAGATCTAGCTATTTTTTCACTGCACTTAGCAGGTGTATCATCTATTCTTGGTGCAGTGAATTTCATTACAACAGCAATTAATATACGATCAGAAAGTATAACTTTAGATCAAACACCTTTATTTGTATGATCTGTAGCTATTACAGCATTACTTCTCCTTCTTTCACTTCCAGTTTTAGCAGGAGCTATTACTATATTATTAACAGATCGAAATTTAAATACATCATTCTTTGACCCTGCAGGAGGGGTGACCCAATTCTATATCAACATCTATTTTGATTCTTTGGACACCCAGAAGTTTATATTTTAATTCTACCGGGGTTCGGAATTATTTCACATATTGTATGTCAAGAAAGAGGAAAAATTGAATCATTTGGAACATTAGGTATAATTTATGCTATACTATCAATTGGACTAATAGGATTTATTGTATGAGCACATCATATATTTACAGTAGGAATGGATGTTGACACACGAGCATATTTTACATCAGCAACAATAATTATTGCTGTACCTACAGGAATTAAGGTATTTAGATGATTAGCTACATTATATGGAACTAAATTCAAGTTCAATCCACCATTATTATGAGCTCTAGGATTTATTTTCCTATTTACAATTGGTGGATTAACAGGATTAGTATTAGCAAATTCATCACTTGATATTGTATTACATGATACATATTATGTAGTAGCCCACTTTCATTATGTATTATCTATAGGAGCAGTATTTGCAATTATAGGAGGTGTCATTCAATGATATCCACTATTTACAGGATTAACTATAAATAATACATGATTAAAAATCCAATTTACAATTATATTCATTGGAGTAAATTTAACATTCTTTCCTCAACACTTCCTAGGATTAGCAGGAATACCTCGACGATACTGACTACCCAGACGCATATACATCATGAAATGTAGTATCAAGAATTGGGTCTACAATTTCTATTGTAGGAATCATTACATTCATTGTAATTATATGAGAAAGAATGATTACAAACCGAGCAATTATATTTAGAGCTAACATAAGAAGATCAACAGAATGACTACAAAATAACCCTACTGCAGAACATAGTTACTCAGAATTACCATTAATCTCTAGATTCTAATATGGCAGATTAGTGCAGTAGATTTAAGCTCTACAAATAAAGGTTTGACCTTTTATTAGAAAATATTTATTAATGGCAACATGATCAAATTTATCTCTTCAAGATGGAGCTTCACCATTAATGGAGCAATTATCATTCTTTCATGATCATACTATGGTCGTATTATTATTAATTACAGTAATTGTAGGTTATGCCCTAAGTTATATATTATTTATTGCCTATACTAACCGTAATATACTTCATGGACATTTAATTGAAACAATCTGAACAGCTTTACCAGCAATTACATTAATTTTTATTGCCCTTCCATCATTACGACTATTATATTTACTTGATGATTCAGTAGATGCAATAATTACAATTAAAACCATTGGACGACAATGATATTGAAGATATGAATATTCAGACTTCATAGACGTAGAATTTGACACTTATATAACACCAGAACAAGACCTAGAAAATGATGGATTCCGACTACTAGATGTAGATAACCGAACAATCCTACCAATAAATACAGAAGTACGAGTATTAACAAGAGCATCAGATGTTCTACACTCATGAGCAGTTCCTGCATTAGGGGTTAAAATTGATGCAACGCCAGGTCGGTTAAATCAAGGAACATTCACAATAAATCGACCTGGATTATTCTTTGGACAATGCTCAGAAATCTGTGGAGCAAACCACAGATTTATACCAATTGTAATTGAAAGAACTTCAGTAAATTTATTTATTAAGTGATTATCTAAGATAATTTAAGGAGTTAGTTAAAATAAATAACATTAGAGTGTCAATGTAAAGTAACTAAAAAAAATTAGTACACCTTGAAATTCATCAGATGACTGAAAGTAAGTAATGGTCTCTTAAACCAAATAATAGTAAATTAACGACTACTTCTGATGGGGAAATTATATCCAAATCCCTCAAATATCCCCTCTTATATGATTCTCACTATTCATTATATTTTCAGCTACATTAATCTTGTTTAATCAAATAAACTTCTTCTCATTTAAACCTAACCTTATTAAAAGAGCAGAAAAAGGAACAATTGAAATAAAAAACTTAAATTGAAAATGATAACAAATCTATTCTCAACATTTGACCCATCAACTAACATCTTTAATTTATCATTAAATTGAACTAGAACATTTCTAGGACTATTATTAATCCCATCACTATTTTGACTTACACCATCACGAATTAACATTATCTGAAATAAACTAAATTTAACCTTACATAATGAATTTAAAACACTTCTTGGACCAAAATCATTTAATGGAACAACATTCATTTTCATCTCAATTTTTATTATAATATTATTTAACAATTTCATAGGATTATTCCCTTATATTTTTACTAGAACAAGACATTTAGCATTAACATTTGCAATTGCCCTACCTATATGGCTAAGATTTATATTATTTGGATGAATTAACCATACTAATCATATATTTACACACCTTGTACCACAAGGTACACCGCCTGCATTAATATCATTTATAGTACTAATTGAAACAATTAGTAATGTTATTCGACCAGGTACATTAGCAGTACAGTTGGCAGCAAATATAATTGCAGGACACTTATTATTAACCTTATTAGGAAACACAGGACCATCTATAGCAATAAACTTAATCTCATTACTAATTATTGGACAAATACTTATATTAATTCTAGAATCAGCAGTAGCAATAATTCAAGCCTATGTTTTCTCAATTCTAAGAACTCTATATTCTAGAGAAGCATATTAAACCTATGTTAACAACTCACTCAAACCACCCATTCCACTTAGTAGACTATAGACCTTGACCATTAACAGGAGCAATTGGAGCAATAGTCCTAGTATCAGGACTAGCAAAATGATTCCACCTATTTAATATTAACTTATTCATAATTGGATTTGGAATTACCCTACTAACTATAATTCAATGATGACGAGATGTAGTACGAGAAGGAACATATCAAGGATTACATACAGGATTTGTATCAATTGGATTACGATGAGGAATAGTTTTATTTATTGCATCAGAGGTATTATTTTTCGTTTCTTTTTTTTGAGCATTCTTTAGAAGAAGATTAGCACCAACAATTGAACTAGGAATACTATGACCTCCAATAGGAATTCAACCCTTTAACCCTATACAAATTCCATTACTTAATACAGCTATTCTTTTAGCATCAGGAGTAACAGTAACATGAGCACATCATAGTTTAATGGAATCTAATCATACTCAAGCACTACAAGGATTATTCTTCACAGTGTTATTAGGACTATACTTTACAATACTTCAAGCATATGAATATTGAGAAGCACCTTTTACCATTGCAGATGCAGTTTATGGATCAACATTCTTTGTTGCAACAGGATTCCATGGTTTACACGTAATTATTGGAACAATCTTTTTATCAACATGTCTACTTCGACACTCAATAAATCAATTTTCACCAAGACATCACTTTGGATTTGAAGCAGCAGCATGATACTGACACTTCGTAGACGTAGTATGATTATTCTTATATATCTCTATTTATTGATGAGGTAGATAATTGTTTTTCTAGTATAAATAGTACATTTGACTTCCAATCAGAAAGCTTGATATAAATCAAGAAAAACAATTCTAATTCTATCAACAAGAGTTTTCATTAGATTTATTATTCCAATAATTGTTATAATCCTGGCAACAACACTATCAAAAAAATTAATTAATGATCGAAAAAAAGATCACCATTTGAATGTGGGTTTGATCCAAAAAGATCAGCACGAATACCATTCTCAATACGATTCTTCCTAATCGCAGTAATCTTTTTAATTTTTGATGTAGAAATTGCACTAATTCTACCAATTGTAATTATTTTTAAAACTTCAGACATTATAATCTGAACAGTATCAACAATATTTTTTATTCTAGTTCTATTAGGAGGACTATACCATGAATGAAACCAAGGAGCATTACAATGAGCAGAATAAAGGGTTGTAGTTAAATATAACATTTGGGTTGCATTCAAAAAGTTTTGATATTATCAATCAACCTTAAATAGAATAAGAAGCGAAATATTGCAGTCAGTTTCGACCTGGAAGATTGGTATGTACTACCCTTATTCTTATTAATTGAAGCCAAAAAGAGGCGTATTACTGTTAATAATATAATTGAACTATAATAGTTCCAATTAAGGAAATGTAAAGCCAATATGAAAGCTGCTAACTTTTTATATTAGCGGTTAAACTCCGTTAACATTTCTAAAATTTATATAGTTTAAATAAAACATTACATTTTCACTGTAAAAATAATATATCTATATTTATAAATACTTAAAAGTAAAAATACTTCCTTAACATCTTCAGTGTCACGCTCTAATTATAAGCTATTTAAGTAAACGAAAAACAATATTACCAAAATAAATATTCAAAAAATAAAAGTTAAAAGATAAATCTTGAAATTAGAATCATATCAACCTTGAATATAACCAATTAAATAAATAAATAATCTATATAAACCTTGACCACCAAGTAATTCACCTCAACCATAATCAAATGACTTAGATGAATAATAACCTATTTTTAAAGGAATATATCTAATAAACTTAGTTGAAAGAAAAGGTATAAATCATATAGAACCAGCAAATCTAACAAAAGAAAGTATACTTAAAGAAAATAAATTATGAGAAAAATCAAAATTAGAAATAAGATAACCTAAATAAGCACCTAAAATAACAACTGTAATAGTTAAAAACTTTAAATAATAAGGTAAAGCAATCACATGAGGAATAGGAAAAATTAATCAAGATAAAAGACTACCACCAAAAACAGCAACAAACAATAGACCAATTATTCCAAATGAAATATAATAACCCTTATCATCAAAAGAAAATCTAGAATAAAAATTATTATCACCAGATATTGAATAATAAAACAAACGAAAAGAATAAGAAGCAGTTAAACCAGTAGAAAAAAAATAAAGAAAAAAAATTAAACAATTAATTCATCTTAAACAAACCATCTCAAGAATTAAATCCTTTGAATAAAATCCCGCTAAAAAAGGTATTCCACACAAAGATAAACTAGAAACATTAAAACAAACTGAAGTTAAAGGTATGAAATTAACAATTGATCCTATAAAACGAATATCCTGAGAATCCTTCAAATTATGAATTATTGAACCTGCACATATAAATAATAATGCCTTAAATAAAGCATGAGCCAATAAATGAAAAAATGCAAGCTTTGGATAACCTATAGCCAAAATTCTTATTATTAAACCAAGTTGTCTTAAAGTAGAAAGAGCAATAATCTTCTTTAAATCAAACTCAAAATTAGCGCCCAATCCAGCCATAAATATAGATATACAACCAATTAAAAGTAAAAATCAACCACAATTATAAGTATCCAATATTGGTCTAAAACGAATTAATAAATAAACACCAGCAGTAACAAGAGTAGAAGAATGAACTAAAGCAGAAACAGGAGTAGGAGCTGCTATAGCAGCAGGAAGTCATGAAGAGAAAGGAATCTGAGCTCTCTTAGTTATAGCTGCTAAAACAATTAATATAGTAATGAGCTTTATTTCAAAAGAATTAGAAATAAAATCATAATAATAAATATAATTTCAACCACCAAAATTTAACATTCATGCAATAGAAATTAAAATAGCAACATCACCAATACGATTAGAAAGTGCAGTTAATATACCAGCACTATAAGATTTTACATTTTGATAATAAATAACTAAACAATAAGAAACTAAACCTAAACCATCTCAACCTAATAAAATTCTAATTAAATTAGGACTAATAATTAAAAAACCTATAGAAAGAATAAATATTAAAACAATAATAATAAAACGATTTATATTCTTTTCACCAGATATATAATCCTCTCTATAATAAATAACCAAAGAAGAAATATATATAACAAAAGATATAAAAATAAGAGATATTCAATCCAAAATTAAAGTTATAACAACTATAGAACCATTTAAATTGAAAAGCTCTCACTCAACAAAAACTCTGTAGTCAATTATTAAATAATAAATACCTAAAATAAAAATTATAGTTCTCGAAATAAACAAAGAAAAAAAACTCAAAGAACAAATAGAAAATAAATTCACGGCCTAAGATGAAAAACTTCATATCATTGATTCCACAAAACAATATTTTTAATTAAAATACTTAAGCAAACTAAACAAAGAAATATTCACCCTTTAAACAGAGAATATTTAAAGGCAATCAATGTAAAAGTAAAAGATGATATTCATGAAAATAACCAAGAGAACAAGTATAAACACCAGAATAATAATTCCCATGCTGAGAATAAGAATATATATACAAAGTATAACAGCTCTAAAAAAAGATAAAAAAATCAAAGCAAAGAATCTAAAAGAAGATCAAGATATAATTCTATTTAATAATCTAATTTCACCTACCAAATTTAAAGAAGGAGGAGCAGCCATATTTGATGATCTTAAAAGAAATCATCATAAAGCCATTCTTGGCATCAAATTAATTATACCCTTGTTAATTAATAATCTTCGTCTACCTAAACGTTCATAAATAATATTAGATAAACAAAATAAACCAGAAGAACATAAACCATTAGAGAAAGAGAACCTACACAACCTCATCAATTCATTGTCATCAATCCACCAATAACCATTCTAATATGAGCAACAGAAGAATATGCAATTAAAGACTTTAAATCAACCTGACGAAAACAAATAAATCTTACAATAACACCCCCAGATAAACCTAAAGACAATCAAAAATAATTAAACTTTAAACCCAAATAAGAAATAACCTTTATAACACGAAAAATACCATAACCACCTAACTTTAATAAAACACCAGCAAGAATTATTCTACCTGAAATAGGGGCCTCTACATGAGCCTTAGGAAGTCATAAATGAACCAAAAACATAGGTATCTTAACTAAAAAAGCCAAAATTATAAATACATAAAACATAAAATAATAAGAACCAAAATCAACCAATAAAGGAAAATATAAAGTATTAGAAAAATCATAAACCTTAAATAAAACTAATAATAAAGGTAATCTAGCAACCAAAGTATAAAAAATTAAATAAACACCAGCCTGCAAACGCTCAGGTTGATAACCCCAACCCAAAATTAAAAGTAAAGTAGGAACTAATCTAGCCTCAAAAAAAATATAAAAAGAAAGAAGACTTAATCTAGCAAATGAACAATAAAGCATAATTATTAAAATCAAAACCATAAAAACAAAAAAATTAGAATGATATGAACTTAAATAAACTGAACCTCTAGCAGTGATTATTAAAGAACAAATCCAAAAACTAAGTAAAATTAAACTAAAAGAAAAATAATCAATACCAAAATAATATCTAATTATATTCAAATCAGCATATGAATAAACACAAATTATAAAAACAAAACCCGACAGAAACATTAAAGAATGAACCAACCATCAACAATTATTTAATAAACAAAGAGGGATCAAAAAATAGTTATAAATAAATACTTTAACATAAAGATAAACCAATAGAATTAAAAAAATCATTACCATGAGAACGAATTATTGAAACTAAAATAGAAAGACCTAAAGCACCCTCACAAACAGAAAAAACTAAAAAAATAACAGGAAAAAAATAATCATAATCAAACTCAATAAGAAAAACAATAACTAACATAAATAAAGAAAGAACAATATATTCTAATCTCAAAAGAACCATTAATAAATGTTTACGTTTAGAAGAAAAAACATAAACACCAGCAAAATAAATCAATAAAGAAGTAAAAATAGAGAATATAAACATTAGTTTTAATAGTTTAAAAAAAACGCCGGTCTTGTAAACCGGAAATAAGTCCAGCCCCCACTTTTAAAACTTCAGAGGTGGAAAAGCTTCCATCATCGGTCCCCAAAACCGGTATTTTAAATAAACTAACCCCTGAAATGATCAAAATAATAATTATATCATTATCAAATGTAATAAATATTAATTTTATTAAATTAAGACACCCAATATCAATAATGCTTTTTATTATCCTTCAAACCTTCCTAGTTGGATTAATAACAGGAACAATAATAGAAAGATATTGATTATCATATATTTTATTTTTAACATTTCTTGGTGGTATACTAGTACTATTTATTTACATTACAAGAATTGCATCAAACGAAATATTTCAGCCTAAATCAATCACTATAATTATTACATTAATAATGTGAGTATTTATCATATTAATATTAATTATTCTAGATATATCCATATTTATAGACTTTTTCAAAAACACCGAAACTATAAATATTGATAATTCAATCAATTATCAAGAAATAACAATATCTTTAGAAAAATTATATAATAGACCAACATTCATTATTACAATAATAATAATTATTTATTTATTTTTAGCACTACTAGCAGTTGTTAAAATCACCAATATTAATCAGGGACCTATTCGTAAAATAAGATAATTACTAATGAATAAACCCTTACGATTAAGACATCCTTTAATTAAAATTATTAATAACTCTTTAATTGACTTACCTGCCCCAACAAATATTTCATTTTGATGAAATTTTGGATCCCTATTAGGGTTATGTTTGGTAATTCAAATCGTAACTGGACTATTTTTAGCTATACATTATACATCAAATATTGAAATAGCATTCAGTAGTGTAGTACACATCTGCCGAGACGTAAATAATGGTTGAATTATCCGAACCTTACACGCAAATGGAGCATCTATATTTTTTATTTGTATTTACTTACATGTAGGACGGGGAATTTACTATGGATCTTATATATATCTACATACCTGAATAATTGGTACAGTGATTTTATTTTTAGTTATAGCAACTGCATTTATAGGATATGTCTTACCCTGAGGCCAAATATCTTTTTGAGGTGCAACAGTAATTACTAATTTATTATCAGCAATCCCATACTTAGGAACAGATTTAGTCCAATGAGTATGAGGAGGATTCGCTGTTGATAATGCAACATTAAATCGATTCTTCACATTCCATTTTGTATTACCATTTATTATTGCTGCTATAGCAGCAATTCATTTATTTTTTCTTCACCAAACAGGATCTAATAATCCTCTTGGACTAAATGGAGATATTGAAAAAATTCCATTCCATCCATACTTTAGCTTTAAGGATTCTATTACATTTGTAATAATAACATCATTATTAATTATACTAAGTTTAATTAATCCTTACCTATTAGGAGATCCAGATAACTTTGTACCTGCCAACCCATTAGTAACACCAGTTCACATTCAACCAGAATGATATTTCCTATTTGCATATGCAATTCTACGATCTATCCCTAATAAGTTAGGAGGTGTTATTGCATTATTTTTATCAATTAGAATCTTAATAATTTTACCATTTTATAATAAAACACCATTCCGAGGCATTCAATTTTACCCTATTAATCAAATTTTATTCTGAATTATAGTAGTTGTTGTATGCTTACTAACGTGAATTGGTAAACGACCTGTTGAAGAACCTTATATTATAACAGGTCAAATCTTAACAATTATTTACTTCACATATTTCTTAATTAATGTCCATGTCGCAAACGCATGAGATAAATTAATTAAGGAATAAAGTTAATTAGCTTAGGAAAAGCAAATGTTTTGAAAACATAAAATTAGAAGTTTAACTCTTCTATTAACTTTTCTCAAAAAATTTCACTAAACAAATGAGATAAATAAAATCTTTAAACCAACAAAGAAAATAAAAAAAATCAAAGATAAAGGTAAAAAACTTTTTCAAGCTAAGTACATTAATTTATCATAACGGAACCGTGGTAATGTTCCACGAACCCAAATAAAACCAAAAGATATAATAGCAAGCTTAATAAAAAATATAAAAGAATAAAAATCACCGCCCAAAAAAATTAAAGCCAATAACATTCTTATGAAGACAATTCTAGTATATTCAGCTAAAAAAATTAAAGTAAAACCACCCGCACCATACTCAATATTAAATCCTGAAACTAACTCAGATTGCCCTTCAGCAAAATCAAAAGGAGTACGATTAGTTTCAGCTAAGCAAGAAGCAAAACAAGCTAAAGCTAAAGGAAAAGAAATAATAATAAATCAACAATAAAGCTGATAGTTTATAAAATCAAACATATTAAAACTACCAATTAAAATAATTAAAGACAATTAAATTAAAGCTAAACTAACTTCATAAGAAATTGTTTGAGCAACAGAACGAAGAGAACCTAATAATGAATAATTTGAATTAGAAGATCAACCAGCAATTATAACAGTATAAACACCTAATCTAGTACAACATAAAAAAAATAAAAATCCATAAGAAAAAGAACACATATAAGTTAAATAAGGAAAAATTACTCAAACGGCTAAAGAAATCATTAAATTAAAAACAGGGGAAAAATAATAAAGTAGGTAATTAGATATAATAGGAATTGGCTGCTCCTTACAAATTAACTTAATAGCATCTCTAAATGGCTGAGGAATTCCAACAAAACCTACCTTATTTGGACCCTTTCGAATCTGAATATAACCTAAAACCTTACGCTCTAATAAAGTTAAAAAGGCAACACTAATTAAAACACAAATAACCAATAAAAGAAAATTCAAAATAAATATAAATAAATCATAAAGTATCAATACTATTTGTAGAAAAAATCTACATAAATGAATTCTAAATTCATAATATTCTTATCTTTATTATCTTTAGGTGGACTACCACCATTCCTTGGATTCTTACCAAAATGAAATGTAATACAATCATTAATAGAAAACAATATAACAACTATTATAACTGTATTAATCTTTAATTATATATAATAGAGAAGTTGTTGTGGTCATACATAGGGGCGTTTCTTTTTTTTTTTTTCTGTTAATGTTTGTGGTTTTTTTCTTTTTTTTCTTTAAATATTTGAATCTTTTATTTTTTCCTGAATTAATAGATTTAAAATTTTCTTATTTTTTATTTTTAAAAGTTTTATTCTTGCTTGTTTATTCACTTTTTCTTTGTATTATATGTAAGTTTTGTTAGACTAAATGTTCTTTTTGCAGTAATTTGATTTAATTATCAAGTGATTTTGGATTTAGCAATTGATTTAGTATCGGCATAATTCGTGCCAGCAGCCGCGGTTATACGATTGATACAAGTGAATATTATTGGTTAAAACAGTTGTTTATATTATTAGGGTTGAAATATAAATTTGTAAGGTGAAATGTTAAAATTTATTTGTGGCCCTTTTTATGAATCTGTGAAATTTAAATAATAAACTAGGATTAGATACCCTATTATTTTAAATGTTAATTATATTTACCAGGGTACTATTAGTTAAGGTCTTTAAACCCAAAGAATTTGGCGGTATCTCATTCCATTCAGAGGAACCTACCCCATGATTGATAATACACGATTTACTCTACTTAATTTATTTGTTTGTATATCTCCGTTATCAGAGAATCTTTTTAGAGTTATAATTCTCAAGATTTATATATATAAAATATTTCAGGTCAAGGTGCAGCTTATAGTTAAGAGGAGGTGGGTTACAATAGATTTTTGTTTATAACGGATTTGATAGTGAAATACTGTTAATGAAGGTGGATTTGATAGTAATTTAATTTATTTAATTTAACTGATATTGGCTCTGAGATGTGTACACATCGCCCGTCGCTCTCTTTATTGATTATTCTATTTTATTTTAAAGTAGCTTCAATTTAGATGAGATAAGTCGTAACATAGTAGATGTACTGGAAAGTGTATCTAGGAAGAGTTTCAAGATATAACTTATTAGTAAAGTGTTTCATTTACACTGAAAATTTTTCTGTGCAAATCAGGATATCTTGATTATTTATTTTATTATATTAATTTTTTGTTTATTTAATTATTTAATATAAATAATTTTATTGTATTTTTGTCTTAGTATATTTTATAGAATTGATTTTTTAAATTATAGTTTATTGGTAATGTAAGTGTTTTATGAAATATTATTTTAAATTTTTTTATGTAGATTTTATTTATTGTACCTTTTGTATCAGGGTTTATCAAAATTTTAGTATTTATTTTACTTGTCTCGATTTGGGTTGATTTATAAATAATTTATAGTTAATGTATCATAATTATTATTAAATTATTTATAGAAATGAGATGTTAATAGTTTCCCAAGATATCTAGTTTCTTAAGAAAAAATTTAATTTTTTAAAGTTATTTGTTTTTATTTAATTTTTTAAGTAAAAATATTAACTTATTTATTCTTTAAGGGATAAGCTTTGAAGTTAATAACCTATAATTTATTTTATAGAAATATAATAGTAAGCTTTAAACCAGCTGTCTTTAAGATTACGATTTAGTTCATTATTTTTTATTTTGATTTTATAAATATTTTAGGTTTTTATTAAGATTATTAATTTAATTTTAAAATTTTTGTAATAATGATAGAATTAGTATATTTATTTGTATGAAATTTTTACCTTGTGAACTTATTATAAGGAACTAGGCAAAATTGATTTCCGCCTGTTTATCAAAAACATGTCCTCTTGTTTATATTTTGAGGTCTGGCCTGCTCACTGAGCGTATTTTTAAAGAGCCGCGGTATTTTGACCGTGCAAAGGTAGCATAATCATTAGTCTCTTAATTAGTGGCTGGAATGAATGGCTTGACGAGAAATCAACTGTCTCTTAATAAATTTTTGAATTTAACTTTTGAGTCAAAAGGCTTAAATTCTTCTTTAGGACGAGAAGACCCTATAGAGCTTGACATTTTACTTTTATATAGTTTTTTGTTTGTCTTTCTATATTTAATGATGATGTTTTGTTGGGGTGACATGAAGAATAGATAAACTCTTCATTATTATATCATTTATTTATGTTTGTTATTTTGATCCATAATTTATGATCATAAGATTAAGTTACCTTAGGGATAACAGCGTAATTGTTTTTGAGAGCTCATATCGACAAAGCAGATTGCGACCTCGATGTTGGATTAAGAAAAATTTTGGGTGCAGGAGCCCAATGATTAGGTCTGTTCGACCTTTAAATTCTTACATGATCTGAGTTCAGACCGGCGTGAGCCAGGTCGGTTTCTATCCTAAGATTGTTAATCCATATTAGTACGAAAGGACCATATGGTTAAAATATTTTTTGTTATATTGATTAATATTAATTTATTTACTATTTTGACAGATTAATGTGTTGAATTTAGAATTCATTTATGTAGATTTTTTCTACAAATAGTATTGATACTTTATGATTTATTTATATTTATTTTGAATTTTCTTTTATTGGTTATTTGTGTTTTAATTAGTGTTGCCTTTTTAACTTTATTAGAGCGTAAGGTTTTAGGTTATATTCAGATTCGAAAGGGTCCAAATAAGGTAGGTTTTGTTGGAATTCCTCAGCCATTTAGAGATGCTATTAAGTTAATTTGTAAGGAGCAGCCAATTCCTATTATATCTAATTACCTACTTTATTATTTTTCCCCTGTTTTTAATTTAATGATTTCTTTAGCCGTTTGAGTAATTTTTCCTTATTTAACTTATATGTGTTCTTTTTCTTATGGATTTTTATTTTTTTTATGTTGTACTAGATTAGGTGTTTATACTGTTACAATTGCTGGTTGATCTTCTAATTCAAATTATTCATTATTAGGTTCTCTTCGTTCTGTTGCTCAAACAATTTCTTATGAAGTTAGTTTAGCTTTAATTTAATTGTCTTTAATTATTTTAATTGGTAGTTTTAATATGTTTGATTTTATAAACTATCAGCTTTATTGTTGATTTATTATTATTTCTTTTCCTTTAGCTTTAGCTTGTTTTGCTTCTTGCTTAGCTGAAACTAATCGTACTCCTTTTGATTTTGCTGAAGGGCAATCTGAGTTAGTTTCAGGATTTAATATTGAGTATGGTGCGGGTGGTTTTACTTTAATTTTTTTAGCTGAATATACTAGAATTGTCTTCATAAGAATGTCATTGGCTTTAATTTTTTTGGGCGGTGATTTTTATTCTTTTATATTTTTTATTAAGCTTGCTATTATATCTTTTGGTTTTATTTGGGTTTGTGGAACATTACCACGGTTCCGTTATGATAAATTAATGTACTTAGCTTGAAAAAGTTTTTTACCTTTATCTTTGAATTTTTTTATTTTCTTTGTTGGTTTAAAGATTTTATTTATCTCATTTGTTTAGTGAAATTTTTTGAGAAAAGTTAATAGAAGAGTTAAACTTCTAATTTTATGTTTTCAAAACATATGCTTTTCCTAAGCTAATTAACTTTATTCCTTAATTAATTTATCTCATGCGTTTGCGACATGGACATTAATTAAGAAATATGTGAAGTAAATAATTGTTAAGATTTGACCTGTTATAATATAAGGTTCTTCAACAGGTCGTTTACCAATTCACGTTAGTAAGCATACAACAACTACTATAATTCAGAATAAAATTTGATTAATAGGGTAAAATTGAATGCCTCGGAATGGTGTTTTATTATAAAATGGTAAAATTATTAAGATTCTAATTGATAAAAATAATGCAATAACACCTCCTAACTTATTAGGGATAGATCGTAGAATTGCATATGCAAATAGGAAATATCATTCTGGTTGAATGTGAACTGGTGTTACTAATGGGTTGGCAGGTACAAAGTTATCTGGATCTCCTAATAGGTAAGGATTAATTAAACATAGTATAATTAATAATGATGTTATTATTACAAATGTAATAGAATCCTTAAAGCTAAAGTATGGATGGAATGGAATTTTTTCAATATCTCCATTTAGTCCAAGAGGATTATTAGATCCTGTTTGGTGAAGAAAAAATAAATGAATTGCTGCTATAGCAGCAATAATAAATGATAATACAAAATGGAATGTGAAGAATCGATTTAATGTTGCATTATCAACAGCGAATCCTCCTCATACTCATTGGACTAAATCTGTTCCTAAGTATGGGATTGCTGATAATAAATTAGTAATTACTGTTGCACCTCAAAAAGATATTTGGCCTCAGGGTAAGACATATCCTATAAATGCAGTTGCTATAACTAAAAATAAAATCACTGTACCAATTATTCAGGTATGTATATATATATAAGATCCATAGTAAATTCCCCGTCCTACATGTAAGTAAATACAAATAAAAAATATAGATGCTCCATTTGCGTGTAAGGTTCGGATAATTCAACCATTATTTACGTCTCGGCAGATGTGTACTACACTACTGAATGCTATTTCAATATTTGATGTATAATGTATAGCTAAAAATAGTCCAGTTACGATTTGAATTACCAAACATAACCCTAATAGGGATCCAAAATTTCATCAAAATGAAATATTTGTTGGGGCAGGTAAGTCAATTAAAGAGTTATTAATAATTTTAATTAAAGGATGTCTTAATCGTAAGGGTTTATTCATTAGTAATTATCTTATTTTACGAATAGGTCCCTGATTAATATTGGTGATTTTAACAACTGCTAGTAGTGCTAAAAATAAATAAATTATTATTATTATTGTAATAATGAATGTTGGTCTATTATATAATTTTTCTAAAGATATTGTTATTTCTTGATAATTGATTGAATTATCAATATTTATAGTTTCGGTGTTTTTGAAAAAGTCTATAAATATAGATATATCTAGAATAATTAATATTAATATGATAAATACTCACATTATTAATGTAATAATTATAGTGATTGATTTAGGCTGAAATATTTCGTTTGATGCAATTCTTGTAATGTAAATAAATAATACTAGTATACCACCAAGAAATGTTAAAAATAAAATATATGATAATCAATATCTTTCTATTATTGTTCCTGTTATTAATCCAACTAGGAAGGTTTGAAGGATAATAAAAAGCATTATTGATATTGGGTGTCTTAATTTAATAAAATTAATATTTATTTCATTTGATAATGATATAATTATTATTTTGATCATTTCAGGGGTTAGTTTATTTAAAATACCGGTTTTGGGGACCGATGATGAAAGCTTTTCCACCTCTGAAGTTTTAAAAGTGGGGGCTGGACTTATTTCCGGTTTACAAGACCGGCGTTTTTTTTAAACTATTAAAACTAATGTTTATATTCTCTATTTTTACTTCTTTATTGATTTATTTTGCTGGTGTTTATGTTTTTTCTTCTAAATGTAAACATTTATTAATGGTTCTTTTGAGATTAGAATATATTGTTCTTTCTTTATTTATGTTAGTTATTGTTTTTCTTATTGAGGTTGATTATGATTATTTTTTTCCTGTTATTTTTTTAATTTTTTCTGTTTGTGAGGGTGCTTTAGGTCTTTCTATTTTAGTTTCAATAATTCGTTCTCATGGTAATGATTTTTTTAATTCTTTTGGTTTATCTTTATGTTAAAGTATTTATTTATAACTATTTTTTTGATCCCTCTTTGTTTATTAAATAATTGTTGATGGTTGGTTCATTCTTTAATGTTTCTGTCGGGTTTCGTTTTTATAATTTGTGTTTATTCATATGCTGATTTGAATATAATTAGATATTATTTTGGTATTGATTATTTTTCTTTTAGTTTAATTTTACTTAGTTTTTGGATTTGTTCTTTAATAATCACTGCTAGAGGTTCAGTTTATTTAAGTTCATATCATTCTAATTTTTTTGTTTTTATGGTTTTGATTTTAATAATTATGCTTTATTGTTCATTTGCTAGATTAAGTCTTCTTTCTTTTTATATTTTTTTTGAGGCTAGATTAGTTCCTACTTTACTTTTAATTTTGGGTTGGGGTTATCAACCTGAGCGTTTGCAGGCTGGTGTTTATTTAATTTTTTATACTTTGGTTGCTAGATTACCTTTATTATTAGTTTTATTTAAGGTTTATGATTTTTCTAATACTTTATATTTTCCTTTATTGGTTGATTTTGGTTCTTATTATTTTATGTTTTATGTATTTATTATTTTGGCTTTTTTAGTTAAGATACCTATGTTTTTGGTTCATTTATGACTTCCTAAGGCTCATGTAGAGGCCCCTATTTCAGGTAGAATAATTCTTGCTGGTGTTTTATTAAAGTTAGGTGGTTATGGTATTTTTCGTGTTATAAAGGTTATTTCTTATTTGGGTTTAAAGTTTAATTATTTTTGATTGTCTTTAGGTTTATCTGGGGGTGTTATTGTAAGATTTACTTGTTTTCGTCAGGTTGATTTAAAGTCTTTAATTGCATATACTTCTGTTGCTCATATAAGAATGGTTATTGGTGGATTGATGACTATGAATTGATGAGGTTGTGTAGGTTCTCTTTCTCTAATGGTTGGTCATGGTTTATGTTCTTCTGGTTTATTTTGTTTATCTAATATTATTTATGAACGTTTAGGTAGACGAAGATTATTAATTAACAAGGGTATAATTAATTTGATGCCAAGAATGGCTTTATGATGATTTCTTTTAAGATCATCAAATATGGCTGCTCCTCCTTCTTTAAATTTGGTAGGTGAAATTAGATTATTAAATAGAATTATATCTTGATCTTCTTTTAGATTCTTTGCTTTGATTTTTTTATCTTTTTTTAGAGCTGTTTATACTTTGTATATATATTCTTATTCTCAGCATGGGAATTATTATTCTGGTGTTTATACTTGTTCTCTTGGTTATTTTCGTGAATATCATCTTTTACTTTTACATTGATTGCCTTTAAATATTCTCTGTTTAAAGGGTGAATATTTCTTTGTTTAGTTTGCTTAAGTATTTTAATTAAAAATATTGTTTTGTGGAATCAATGATATGAAGTTTTTCATCTTAGGCCGTGAATTTATTTTCTATTTGTTCTTTGAGTTTTTTTTTCTTTGTTTATTTCGAGAACTATAATTTTTATTTTAGGTATTTATTATTTAATAATTGATTATAGAGTTTTTGTTGAGTGAGAGCTTTTCAATTTAAATGGTTCTATAGTTGTTATAACTTTAATTTTGGATTGAATATCTCTTATTTTTATATCTTTTGTTATATATATTTCTTCTTTGGTTATTTATTATAGAGAGGATTATATATCTGGTGAAAAGAATATAAATCGTTTTATTATTATTGTTTTAATATTTATTCTTTCTATAGGTTTTTTATTTATTAGTCCTAATTTAATTAGAATTTTATTAGGTTGAGATGGTTTAGGTTTAGTTTCTTATTGTTTAGTTATTTATTATCAAAATGTAAAATCTTATAGTGCTGGTATATTAACTGCACTTTCTAATCGTATTGGTGATGTTGCTATTTTAATTTCTATTGCATGAATGTTAAATTTTGGTGGTTGAAATTATATTTATTATTATGATTTTATTTCTAATTCTTTTGAAATAAAGCTCATTACTATATTAATTGTTTTAGCAGCTATAACTAAGAGAGCTCAGATTCCTTTCTCTTCATGACTTCCTGCTGCTATAGCAGCTCCTACTCCTGTTTCTGCTTTAGTTCATTCTTCTACTCTTGTTACTGCTGGTGTTTATTTATTAATTCGTTTTAGACCAATATTGGATACTTATAATTGTGGTTGATTTTTACTTTTAATTGGTTGTATAACTATATTTATGGCTGGATTGGGCGCTAATTTTGAGTTTGATTTAAAGAAGATTATTGCTCTTTCTACTTTAAGACAACTTGGTTTAATAATAAGAATTTTGGCTATAGGTTATCCAAAGCTTGCATTTTTTCATTTATTGGCTCATGCTTTATTTAAGGCATTATTATTTATATGTGCAGGTTCAATAATTCATAATTTGAAGGATTCTCAGGATATTCGTTTTATAGGATCAATTGTTAATTTCATACCTTTAACTTCAGTTTGTTTTAATGTTTCTAGTTTATCTTTGTGTGGAATACCTTTTTTAGCGGGATTTTATTCAAAGGATTTAATTCTTGAGATGGTTTGTTTAAGATGAATTAATTGTTTAATTTTTTTTCTTTATTTTTTTTCTACTGGTTTAACTGCTTCTTATTCTTTTCGTTTGTTTTATTATTCAATATCTGGTGATAATAATTTTTATTCTAGATTTTCTTTTGATGATAAGGGTTATTATATTTCATTTGGAATAATTGGTCTATTGTTTGTTGCTGTTTTTGGTGGTAGTCTTTTATCTTGATTAATTTTTCCTATTCCTCATGTGATTGCTTTACCTTATTATTTAAAGTTTTTAACTATTACAGTTGTTATTTTAGGTGCTTATTTAGGTTATCTTATTTCTAATTTTGATTTTTCTCATAATTTATTTTCTTTAAGTATACTTTCTTTTGTTAGATTTGCTGGTTCTATATGATTTATACCTTTTCTTTCAACTAAGTTTATTAGATATATTCCTTTTAAAATAGGTTATTATTCATCTAAGTCATTTGATTATGGTTGAGGTGAATTACTTGGTGGTCAAGGTTTATATAGATTATTTATTTATTTAATTGGTTATATTCAAGGTTGATATGATTCTAATTTCAAGATTTATCTTTTAACTTTTATTTTTTGAATATTTATTTTGGTAATATTGTTTTTCGTTTACTTAAATAGCTTATAATTAGAGCGTGACACTGAAGATGTTAAGGAAGTATTTTTACTTTTAAGTATTTATAAATATAGATATATTATTTTTACAGTGAAAATGTAATGTTTTAGTTAAACTATATAAATTTTAGAAATGTTAACGGAGTTTAACCGCTAATATAAAAAGTTAGCAGCTTTCATATTGGCTTTACATTTCCTTAATTGGAACTATTATAGTTCAATTATATTATTAACAGTAATACGCCTCTTTTTGGCTTCAATTAATAAGAATAAGGGTAGTACATACCAATCTTCCAGGTCGAAACTGACTGCAATATTTCGTTTCTTATTCTATTTAAGGTTGATTGATAATATCAATACTTTTTGAATGCAACCCAAATGTTATATTTAACTACAACCCTTTATTCTGCTCATTGTAATGCTCCTTGGTTTCATTCATGGTATAGTCCTCCTAATAGAACAAGAATAAAAAATATTGTTGATACTGTTCAGATTATAATGTCTGAAGTTTTAAAAATAATTACAATTGGTAGAATTAGTGCAATTTCTACATCAAAAATTAAAAAGATTACTGCGATTAGGAAGAATCGTATTGAGAATGGTATTCGTGCTGATCTTTTTGGATCAAACCCACATTCAAATGGTGATCTTTTTTCTCGATCATTAATTAATTTTTTTGATAGTGTTGTTGCCAGGATTATAACAATTATTGGAATAATAAATCTAATGAAAACTCTTGTTGATAGAAATAGAATTGTTTTTCTTGATTTATATCAAGCTTTCTGATTGGAAGTCAAATGTACTATTTATACTAGAAAAACAATTATCTACCTCATCAATAAATAGAGATATATAAGAATAATCATACTACGTCTACGAAGTGTCAGTATCATGCTGCTGCTTCAAATCCAAAGTGATGTCTTGGTGAAAATTGATTTATTGAGTGTCGAAGTAGACATGTTGATAAAAAGATTGTTCCAATAATTACGTGTAAACCATGGAATCCTGTTGCAACAAAGAATGTTAATCCATAAACTGCATCTGCAATGGTAAAAGGTGCTTCTCAATATTCATATGCTTGAAGTATTGTAAAGTATAGTCCTAATAACACTGTGAAGAATAATCCTTGTAGTGCTTGAGTATGATTAGATTCCATTAAACTATGATGTGCTCATGTTACTGTTACTCCTGATGCTAAAAGAATAGCTGTATTAAGTAATGGAATTTGTATAGGGTTAAAGGGTTGAATTCCTATTGGAGGTCATAGTATTCCTAGTTCAATTGTTGGTGCTAATCTTCTTCTAAAGAATGCTCAAAAAAAAGAAACGAAAAATAATACCTCTGATGCAATAAATAAAATTATTCCTCATCGTAATCCAATTGATACAAATCCTGTATGTAATCCTTGATATGTTCCTTCTCGTACTACATCTCGTCATCATTGAATTATAGTTAGTAGGGTAATTCCAAATCCAATTATGAATAAGTTAATATTAAATACGTGGAATCATTTTGCTAGTCCTGATACTAGGACTATTGCTCCCATTGCTCCTGTTAATGGTCAAGGTCTATAGTCTACTAAGTGGAATGGGTGGTTTGAGTGAGTTGTTAACATAGGTTTAATATACTTCTCTAGAATATAGAGTTCTTAGAATTGAGAAAACATAGGCTTGAATTATTGCTACTGCTGATTCTAGAATTAATAGAAGTATTTGTCCAATAATTAGTAATGAGATTAAGTTTATTGCTATAGATGGTCCTGTGTTTCCTAATAAGGTTAATAATAAGTGTCCTGCAATTATATTTGCTGCCAACCGTACTGCTAATGTACCTGGTCGAATAACATTACTAATTGTTTCAATTAGTACTATAAATGATATTAATGCAGGCGGTGTACCTTGTGGTACAAGGTGTGTAAATATATGATTAGTATGGTTAATTCATCCAAATAATATAAATCTTAGCCATATAGGTAGGGCAATTGCAAATGTTAATGCTAAATGTCTTGTTCTAGTAAAAATATAAGGGAATAATCCTATGAAATTGTTAAATAATATTATAATAAAAATTGAGATGAAAATGAATGTTGTTCCATTAAATGATTTTGGTCCAAGAAGTGTTTTAAATTCATTATGTAAGGTTAAATTTAGTTTATTTCAGATAATGTTAATTCGTGATGGTGTAAGTCAAAATAGTGATGGGATTAATAATAGTCCTAGAAATGTTCTAGTTCAATTTAATGATAAATTAAAGATGTTAGTTGATGGGTCAAATGTTGAGAATAGATTTGTTATCATTTTCAATTTAAGTTTTTTATTTCAATTGTTCCTTTTTCTGCTCTTTTAATAAGGTTAGGTTTAAATGAGAAGAAGTTTATTTGATTAAACAAGATTAATGTAGCTGAAAATATAATGAATAGTGAGAATCATATAAGAGGGGATATTTGAGGGATTTGGATATAATTTCCCCATCAGAAGTAGTCGTTAATTTACTATTATTTGGTTTAAGAGACCATTACTTACTTTCAGTCATCTGATGAATTTCAAGGTGTACTAATTTTTTTTAGTTACTTTAGATTGACACTCTAATGTTATTTATTTTAACTAACTCCTTAAATTATCTTAGATAATCACTTAATAAATAAATTTACTGAAGTTCTTTCAATTACAATTGGTATAAATCTGTGGTTTGCTCCACAGATTTCTGAGCATTGTCCAAAGAATAATCCAGGTCGATTTATTGTGAATGTTCCTTGATTTAACCGACCTGGCGTTGCATCAATTTTAACCCCTAATGCAGGAACTGCTCATGAGTGTAGAACATCTGATGCTCTTGTTAATACTCGTACTTCTGTATTTATTGGTAGGATTGTTCGGTTATCTACATCTAGTAGTCGGAATCCATCATTTTCTAGGTCTTGTTCTGGTGTTATATAAGTGTCAAATTCTACGTCTATGAAGTCTGAATATTCATATCTTCAATATCATTGTCGTCCAATGGTTTTAATTGTAATTATTGCATCTACTGAATCATCAAGTAAATATAATAGTCGTAATGATGGAAGGGCAATAAAAATTAATATAATTGCTGGTAAAGCTGTTCAGATTGTTTCAATTAAATGTCCATGAAGTATATTACGGTTAGTATAGGCAATAAATAATATACAACTTAGGGCATAACCTACAATTACTGTAATTAATAATAATACGACCATAGTATGATCATGAAAGAATGATAATTGCTCCATTAATGGTGAAGCTCCATCTTGAAGAGATAAATTTGATCATGATGCCATTAATAAATATTTTCTAATAAAAGGTCAAACCTTTATTTGTAGAGCTTAAATCTACTGCACTAATCTGCCATATTAGAATCTAGAGATTAATGGTAATTCTGAGTAACTATGTTCTGCAGGAGGGTTATTTTGTAGTCATTCTGTTGATCTTCTTATGTTAGCTCTAAATATAATTGCTCGGTTTGTAATCATTCTTTCTCATATAATTACAATGAATATAATGATTCCTACAATAGAAATTGTAGACCCAATTCTTGATACTACGTTTCATGATGTATATGCGTCTGGGTAGTCAGAGTATCGTCAAGGTATTCCTGCTAATCCTAGGAAGTGTTGAGGAAAGAATGTTAAATTTACTCCAATGAATATAATTGTAAATTGGATTTTTAATCATGTATTATTTATAGTTAATCCTGTAAATAGTGGATATCATTGAATGACACCTCCTATAATTGCAAATACTGCTCCTATAGATAATACATAATGAAAGTGGGCTACTACATAATATGTATCATGTAACACAATATCAAGTGATGAATCTGCTAATACTAATCCTGTTAATCCACCAATTGTAAATAGGAAAATAAATCCTAGAGCTCATAATAATGGTGGATTGAACTTGAATTTAGTTCCATATAATGTAGCTAATCATCTAAATACCTTAATTCCTGTAGGTACAGCAATAATTATTGTTGCTGATGTAAAATATGCTCTTGTGTCAACATCCATTCCTACTGTAAATATATGATGTGCTCATACAATAAATCCTATTAGTCCAATTGATAGTATAGCATAAATTATACCTAATGTTCCAAATGATTCAATTTTTCCTCTTTCTTGACATACAATATATGAAATAAATCCGAACCCCGGTAGAATTAAAATATAAACTTCTGGGTGTCCAAAGAATCAAAATAGATGTTGATATAGAATTGGGTCACCCCTCCTGCAGGGTCAAAGAATGATGTATTTAAATTTCGATCTGTTAATAATATAGTAATAGCTCCTGCTAAAACTGGAAGTGAAAGAAGGAGAAGTAATGCTGTAATAGCTACAGATCATACAAATAAAGGTGTTTGATCTAAAGTTATACTTTCTGATCGTATATTAATTGCTGTTGTAATGAAATTCACTGCACCAAGAATAGATGATACACCTGCTAAGTGCAGTGAAAAAATAGCTAGATCTACAGATGCACCCCCGTGTGCAATAGCTCCTGCTAGAGGAGGGTAAACTGTTCATCCTGTACCAGCACCATTATCTACTATAGAAGATGTAAGAAGAAGGGTTAGTGAAGGTGGTAGTAATCAAAAACTTATATTATTTATTCGTGGAAATGCTATATCTGGTGCACCAATTATTAGTGGAACAAGTCAATTACCAAATCCACCAATTATAATAGGTATTACTATAAAGAAAATTATTACGAATGCGTGAGCTGTAATAATAACATTATAAATCTGGTCATCCCCAATTAGAGATCCGGGTTGGCCAAGTTCAGCACGAATAAGTATTCTTATTGATGTTCCTACTATTCCTGCTCATGCTCCAAATATAAAGTATAAAGTACCAATGTCCTTATGGTTTGTTGAGAATAATCATTTTTGCGGTAAGATGGCTGAATATTAGGTGGTAGACTGTAAATCTACTTATGAGATGTTTTCTCTCTTATCATATTTAGGTCTTATATTCAATTATGATTCTAGACTGCAATTCTAGAGGTGGAAAATTTTACTAAGGCCTAAAAGATTATTCTTTTAATTATAACTTTGACGGTTATTAGTTTGATTAACTTAAGTCCTTAGTATAATGAAATTAAGGTTGATGTTGAAATCAATCCTATTGTTGAAATTATTACTGTTATAGGAAGAATGATTCTTGATTTTTGGGACTTTATCTTTATAGATCACGAATTTTCTGTGTATGATATAATTAGAGCTGAGAATCTAATACGTATATAGTAGTAGAGTGTAATTGTAGTTAATACAACTATAATAGTTATAATAGTTGTTATATTGTTTTCTATTAATGATTGTATTACAATTCATTTTGGTAAGAATCCAAGGAATGGTGGTAGTCCACCTAAAGATAATAAAGATAAGAATATTATGAATTTAATTTCGGTTTTTATATTTCTGGCTGAATAAATTTGATTTATGAAAAATAAATTTATTTGCTTAAATAATAAAACTATAATTAATCTTAATAGTGAGTAAATAATGAAGTATAGTTCTCAGATGTTTTCTCTGACTGTTAATGATCTAATTATTCAACCTAGATGTCTGATTGATGAATATGCTAAAAGTTGTCGTAAGGATGTTTGATTTAAACCTCCTATTGCCCCAATAATAATTCTTAAGATAATAATTGTTCAAATAAAAGTTCTTAATTGAATACAATAAGATAAGACCATTATTGGGGCGATTTTTTGTCATGTTATTAATGTTAAACAACTATTTCATCTTGATGCTCCTATAACTTCTGGAAATCAGAAATGGAAAGGTGCAGCTCCAATCTTTAATAATAGTCTAGATCTAATTATTATTGATGGGATAAATTCTGTTTCCCATCCCATGGGATATTTTATTTGAATCAGCAAAATTGAAAATAATAATATTGTCGATGCTATTGCTTGGACAATAAAATATTTAATTGATGATTCATTTATTATTATATTTTTATTTCTTGTTAGGAGCGGAATAAATGAAAGTAAGTTGATCTCAAGTCCTATTCAAACCCCAAATCAGGAATTTGATGAAATGGACAGGATCGTTCCTATCATTAATGTTGATAGGAAGAGAAGTTTTGTAGAGTTGTTGGTCATTAAAAAGGAGAGGATTGATACCTCTATAAATGGGGTATGAATCCATTAGCTTGTTTAGCTTACCTTTTTACATTAAGGTGTATGTTGCACGTTAGTTTTTGATACTAAAGGAGGTAGTTTAATTCTATCTTATGTAATTTTAATGAAGGTAATTTTATTTACTTTATTTACCCAATCAAGGTAACCCTTTAATCAGGCACTTCATTTATTTAATATATAAATCGAAAGTTTTTTTTTGAAATTCTTTTATGTATTATTTTGTTTAATTAGGATTAATTTATCCTGCTCATTTTATTTATATATATATATGTATATAATACATAATTTATATTAATATATTACATTTAATTGAAATTAAAGTATTATAAGTTCATCTTACCATAATCAATTGATTATTTTAATGCAATTATTTACCTAGGATTATAGCTACTTATGTTTTTAGCTTAAATTAGGTTATTATAATATAATATATATAATAATATGTAATTTAATATTTAATATTATTATAATTGGATATAATAACTAAAATTATTAATTTAAATATAAAATATTATAATTAATATAAATAATTATATTAATTATAATAATATAATTATGTAAATTATCTATAATTAGATTATTTAACTAATATATATGAAAGTTAACTTAATATAAAAAAAAGAATTCATATTAATAACATATTATATTAAATTACATAATTATATAAATATATTTATTATATTATTTAATCTTTATTTATTTATTAGTGAAAAGAAAGATTAAATAAGAAAGAATATAATACATTTATTGCTATACATGTTCCATATTAATCTTTAATTATATATAATAGAGAAGTTGTTGTGGTCATACAAAGGGGGGTTTCTTTTTTTTTTGGTTAATGTTTGTGGTTTTTTTCTTTTTTTTCTTTAAATATTTGAATCTTTTATTTTTTCCTGAATTAATAGATTTAAAATTTTCTTATTTTTTATTTTTAAAAGTTTTGTTCTTGCTTGTTTATTCACTTTTTCTTTGTATTATATGTAAGTTTTGTTAGACTAAATGTTCTTTTTGCAGTAATTTGATTTAATTATCAAGTGATTTTGGATTTAGCAATTGATTTAGTATCGGCATAATTCGTGCCAGCAGCTGCGGTTATACGATTGATACAAGTGAATATTATTGGTTAAAACAGTTGTTTATATTATTAGGGTTTTATATAAATTTGTAAGGTGAAATGTTAAAATTTATTTGTGGCCCTTTTTATGAATCTGTGAAATTTAAATAATAAACTAGGATTAGATACCCTATTATTTTAAATGTTAATTATATTTACCAGGGTACTATTAGTTAAGGTCTTTAAACACAAAGAATTTGGCGGTATCTCATTCCATTCAGAGGAACCTACCCCATGATTGATAATACACGATTTACTCTACTTAATTTATTTGTTTGTATATCTCCGTTATCAGAGAATCTTTTTAGAGTTATAATTCTCAAGATTTATAATTATAAAATATTTCAGGTCAAGGTGCAGCTTATAGTTAAGAGGAGGTGGGTTACAATAGATTTTTGTTTATATCGGATTTGATTGTGAAATACTGTTAATGAAGGTGGATTTGATAGTAATTTAATTTATTTAATTTAACTGATATTGGCTCTGAGATGTGTACACATCGCCCGTCGCTCTCATTATTGATTATTCTATTTTATTTTAAAGTAGCTTCAATTTAGATGAGATAAGTCGTAACATAGTAGATGTACTGGAAAGTGTATCTAGGAAGAGTTTCAAGATATAACTTATTAGTAAAGTGTTTCATTTACACTGAAAATTTTTCTGTGCAAATCAGGATATCTTGATTATTTATTTTATTATATTAATTTTTTGTTTATTTAATTATTTAATATAAATAATTTTATTGTATTTTTGTCTTAGTATATTTTATAGAATTGATTTTTTAAATTATAGTTTATTGGTAATGTAAGTGTTTTATGAAATATTATTTTAAATTTTTTTAAGTAGATTTTATTTATTGTACCTTTTGTATCTTGGTTTATCAAAATTTTAGTATTTATTTTACTTGTCTCGATTTGGGTTGATTTATAAATAATTTATAGTTAATGTATCATAATTATTATTAAATTATTTATAGAAATGAGATGTTAATCGTTTCCCAAGATATCTAGTTTCTTAAGAAAAAATTTAATTTTTTGAAGTTATTTGTTTTTATTTAATTTTTTAAGTAAAAATATTAACTTATTTATTCTTTAAGGGATAAGCTTTGAAGTTAATAACCTATAATTTATTTTATAGAAATATAATAGTAAGCTTTAAACCAGCTATCTTTAAGATTACGTTTCAGTTCATTATTTTTTATTTTGATTTTATAAATATTTTAGGTTTTTTATTAAGATTATTAATTTAATTTTAAAATTTTTGTAATAATGATAGAATTAGTATATTTATTTGTATGAAATTTTTACCTTGTGAACTTATTATAAGGAACTAGGCAAAATTGATTTCCGCCTGTTTATCAAAAACATGTCCTCTTGTTTATATTTTGAGGTGTGGCCTGCTCACTGAGCGTATTTTTAAAGAGCCGCGGTATTTTGACCGTGCAAAGGTAGCATAATCATTAGTCTCTTAATTAGTGGCTGGAATGAATGGCTTGACGAGAAATCAACTGTCTCTTAATAAATTTTTGAATTTAACTTTTGAGTCAAAAGGCTTAAATTCTTCTTTAGGACGAGAAGACCCTATAGAGCTTGACATTTTACTTTTATATAGTTTTTTGTTTGTCTTTCTATATTTAATGATGATGTTTTGTTGGGGTGACATGAAGAATAGATATACTCTTCATTATTATATCATTTATTTATGTTTGTTATTTTGATCCATAATTTATGATCATAAGATTAAGTTACCTTAGGGATAACAGCGTAATTGTTTTTGAGAGCTCATATCGACAAAGCAGATTGCGACCTCGATGTTGGATTAAGAAAAATTTTGGGTGCAGGAGCCCAATGATTAGGTCTGTTCGACCTTTAAATTCTTACATGATCTGAGTTCAGACCGGCGTGAGCCAGGTCGGTTTCTATCCTAAGATTGTTAATCCATATTAGTACGAAAGGACCATATGGTTAAAATATTTTTTGTTATATTGATTAATATTAATTTATTTACTATTTTGACAGATTAATGTGTTGAATTTAGAATTCATTTATGTAGATTTTTTCTACAAATAGTATTGATACTTTATGATTTATTTATATTTATTTTGAATTTTCTTTTATTGGTTATTTGTGTTTTGATTAGTGTTGCCTTTTTAACTTTATTAGAGCGTAAGGTTTTAGGTTATATTCAGATTCGAAAGGGTCCAAATAAGGTAGGTTTTGTTGGAATTCCTCAGCCATTTAGAGATGCTATTAAGTTAATTTGTAAGGAGCAGCCAATTCCTATTATATCTAATTACCTACTTTATTATTTTTCCCCTGTTTTTAATTTAATGATTTCTTTAGCCGTTTGAGTAATTTTTCCTTATTTAACTTATATGTGTTCTTTTTCTTATGGATTTTTATTTTTTTTATGTTGTACTAGATTAGGTGTTTATACTGTTATAATTGCTGGTTGATCTTCTAATTCAAATTATTCATTATTAGGTTCTCTTCGTTCTGTTGCTCAAACAATTTCTTATGAAGTTAGTTTAGCTTTAATTTTATTGTCTTTAATTATTTTAATCGGTAGTTTTAATATGTTTGACTTTATAAACTATCAGCTTTATTGTTGATTTATTATTATTTCTTTTCCTTTAGCTTTAGCTTGTTTTGCTTCTTGCTTAGCTGAACTAATCGTACTCCTTTTGATTTTGCTGAAGGGCAATCTGAGTTAGTTTCAGGATTTAATATTGAGTATGGTGCGGGTGGTTTTACTTTAATTTTTTTAGCTGAATATACTAGAATTGTCTTCATAAGAATGTTATTGGCTTTAATTTTTTTGGGCGGTGATTTTTATTCTTTTATATTTTTTATTAAGCTTGCTATTATATCTTTTGGTTTTATTTGGGTTCGTGGAACATTACCACGGTTCCGTTATGATAAATTAATGTACTTAGCTTGAAAAAGTTTTTTACCTTTATCTTTGAATTTTTTTATTTTCTTTGTTGGTTTAAAGATTTTATTTATCTCATTTGTTTAGTGAAATTTTTTGATAAAAGTTAATAGAAGAGTTAAACTTCTAATTTTATGTTTTCAAAACATATGCTTTTCCTAAGCTAATTAACTTTATTCCTTAATTAATTTATCTCATGCGTTTGCGACATGGACATTAATTAAGAAATATGTGAAGTAAATAATTGTTAAGATTTGACCTGTTATAATATAAGGTTCTTCAACAGGTCGTTTACCAATTCACGTTAGTAAGCATACAACAACTACTATAATTCAGAATAAAATTTGATTAATAGGGTAAAATTGAATGCCTCGGAATGGTGTTTTATTATAAAATGGTAAAATTATTAAGATTCTAATTGATAAAAATAATGCAATAACACCTCCTAACTTATTAGGGATAGATCGTAGAATTGCATATGCAAATAGGAAATATCATTCTGGTTGAATGTGAACTGGTGTTACTAATGGGTTGGCAGGTACAAAGTTATCTGGATCTCCTAATAGGTAAGGATTAATTAAACATAGTATAATTAATAATGATGTTATTATTACAAATGTAATAGAATCCTTAAAGGTAAAGTATGGATGGAATGGAATTTTTTCAATATCTCCATTTAGTCCAAGAGGATTATTAGATCCTGTTTGGTGAAGAAAAAATAAATGAATTGTGCTATAGCAGCAATAATAAATGGTAATACAAAATGGAATGTGAAGAATCGATTTAATGTTGCATTATCAACAGCGAATCCTCCTCATACTCATTGGACTAAATCTGTTCCTAAGTATGGGATTGCTGATAATAAATTAGTAATTACTGTTGCACCTCAAAAAGATATTTGGCCTCAGGGTAAGACATATCCTATAAATGCAGTTGCTATAACTAAAAATAAAATCACTGTACCAATTATTCAGGTATGTATATATATATAAGATCCATAGTAAATTCCCCGTCCTACATGTAAGTAAATACAAATAAAAAATATAGATGCTCCATTTGCGTGTAAGGTTCGGATAATTCAACCATTATTTACGTTTCGGCAGATGTGTACTACACTACTGAATGCTATTTCAATATTTGATGTATAATGTATAGCTAAAAATAGTCCAGTTACGATTTGAATTACCAAACATAACCCTAATAGGGATCCAAAATTTCATCAAAATGAAATATTTGTTGGGGCAGGTAAGTCAATTAAAGAGTTATTAATAATTTTAATTAAAGGATGTCTTAATCGTAAGGGTTTATTCATTAGTAATTATCTTATTTTACGAATAGGTCCCTGATTAATATTGGTGATTTTAACAACTGCTAGTAGTGCTAAAAATAAATAAATTATTATTATTATTGTAATAATGAATGTTGGTCTATTATATAATTTTTCTAAAGATATTGTTATTTCTTGATAATTGATTGAATTATCAATATTTATAGTTTCGGTGTTTTTGAAAAAGTCTATAAATATAGATATATCTAGAATAATTAATATTAATATGATAAATACTCACATTATTAATGTAATAATTATAGTGATTGATTTAGGCTGAAATATTTCGTTTGATGCAATTCTTGTAATGTAAATAAATAATACTAGTATACCACCAAGAAATGTTAAAAATAGAATATATGATAATCAATATTTTTCTATTATTGTTCCTGTTATTAATCCAACTAGGAAGGTTTGAAGGATAATAAAAAGCATTATTGATATTGGGTGTCTTAATTTAATAAAATTAATATTTATTACATTTGATAATGATATAATTATTATTTTGATCATTTCAGGGGTTAGTTTATTTAAAATACCGGTTTTGGGGACCGATGATGGAAGCTTTTCCACCTCTGAAGTTTTAAAAGTGGGGGCTGGACTTATTTCCGGTTTACAAGACCGGCGTTTTTTTTAAACTATTAAAACTAATGTTTATATTCTCTATTTTTACTTCTTTATTGATTTATTTTGCTGGTGTTTATGTTTTTTCTTCTAAACGTAAACATTTATTAATGGTTCTTTTGAGATTAGAATATATTGTTCTTTCTTTATTTATGTTAGTTATTGTTTTTCTTATTGAGTTTGATTATGATTATTTTTTTCCTGTTATTTTTTTAGTTTTTTCTGTTTGTGAGGGTGCTTTAGGTCTTTCTATTTTAGTTTCAATAGTTCGTTCTCATGGTAATGATTTTTTTAATTCTTTTGGTTTATCTTTATGTTAAAGTATTTATTTATAACTATTTTTTTGATCCCTCTTTGTTTATTAAATAATTGTTGATGGTTGGTTCATTCTTTAATGTTTCTGTCGGGTTTTGTTTTTATAATTTGTGTTTATTCATATGCTGATTTGAATATAATTAGATATTATTTTGGTATTGATTATTTTTCTTTTAGTTTAATTTTACTTAGTTTTTGGATTTGTTCTTTAATAATCACTGCTAGAGGTTCAGTTTATTTAAGTTCATATCATTCTAATTTTTTTGTTTTTATGGTTTTGATTTTAATAATTATGCATTATTGTTCATTTGCTAGATTAAGTCTTCTTTCTTTTTATATTTTTTTTGAGGCTAGATTAGTTCCTACTTTACTTTTAATTTTGGGTTGGGGTTATCAACCTGAGCGTTTGCAGGCTGGTGTTTATTTAATTTTTTATACTTTGGTTGCTAGATTACCTTTATTATTAGTTTTATTTAAGGTTTATGATTTTTCTAATACTTTATATTTTCCTTTATTGGTTGATTTTGGTTCTTATTATTTTATGTTTTATGTATTTATAATTTTGGCTTTTTTAGTTAAGATACCTATGTTTTTGGTTCATTTATGACTTCCTAAGGCTCATGTAGAGGCCCCTATTTCAGGTAGAATAATTCTTGCTGGTGTTTTATTAAAGTTAGGTGGTTATGGTATTTTTCGTGTTATAAAGGTTATTTCTTATTTGGGTTTAAAGTTTAATTATTTTTGATTGTCTTTAGGTTTATCTGGGGGTGTTATTGTAAGATTTATTTGTTTTCGTCAGGTTGATTTAAAGTCTTTAATTGCATATTCTTCTGTTGCTCATATAAGAATGGTTATTGGTGGATTGATGACTATGAATTGATGAGGTTGTGTAGGTTCTCTTTCTCTAATGGTTGGTCATGGTTTATGTTCTTCTGGTTTATTTTGTTTATCTAATATTATTTATGAACGTTTAGGTAGACGAAGATTATTAATTAACAAGGGTATAATTAATTTGATGCCAAGAATGGCTTTATGATGATTTCTTTTAAGATCATCAAATATGGCTGCTCCTCCTTCTTTAAATTTGGTAGGTGAAATTAGATTATTAAATAGAATTATATCTTGATCTTCTTTTAGATTCTTTGCTTTGATTTTTTTATCTTTTTTTAGAGCTGTTTATACTTTGTATATATATTCTTATTCTCAGCATGGGAATTATTATTCTGGTGTTTATACTTGTTCTCTTGGTTATTTTCGTGAATATCATCTTTTACTTTTACATTGATTGCCTTTAAATATTCTCTGTTTAAAGGGTGAATATTTCTTTGTTTAGTTTGCTTAAGTATTTTAATTAAAATATTGTTTTGTGGAATCAATGATATGAAGTTTTTCATCTTAGGCCGTGAATTTATTTTCTATTTGTTCTTTGAGTTTTTTTTCTTTGTTTATTTCGAGAACTATAATTTTTTTTTAGGTATTTATTATTTAATAATTGATTATAGAGTTTTTGTTGAGTGAGAGCTTTTCAATTTAAATGGTTCTATAGTTGTTATAACTTTAATTTTGGATTGAATATCTCTTATTTTTATATCTTTTGTTATATATATTTCTTCTTTGGTTATTTATTATAGAGAGGATTATATATCTGGTGAAAAGAATATAAATCGTTTTATTATTATTGTTTTAATATTTATTCTTTCTATAGGTTTTTTAATTATTAGTCCTAATTTAATTATAATTTTATTAGGTTGAGATGGTTTAGGTTTAGTTTCTTATTGTTTAGTTATTTATTATCAAAATGTAAAATCTTATAGTGCTGGTATATTAACTGCACTTTCTAATCGTATTGGTGATGTTGCTATTTTAATTTCTATTGCATGAGTGTTAAATTTTGGTGGTTGAAATTATATTTATTATTATGATTTTATTTCTAATTCTTTTGAAATAAAGCTCATTACTATATTAATTGTTTTAGCAGCTATAACTAAGAGAGCTCAGATTCCTTTCTCTTCATGACTTCCTGCTGCTATAGCAGCTCCTACTCCTGTTTCTGCTTTAGTTCATTCTTCTACTCTTGTTACTGCTGGTGTTTATTTATTAATTCGTTTTAGACCAATATTGGATACTTATAATTGTGGTTGATTTTTACTTTTAATTGGTTGTATAACTATATTTATGGCTGGATTGGGCGCTAATTTTGAGTTTGATTTAAAGAAGATTATTGCTCTTTCTACTTTAAGACAACTTGGTTTAATAATAAGAATTTTGGCTATAGGTTATCCAAAGCTTGCATTTTTTCATTTATTGGCTCATGCTTTATTTAAGGCATTATTATTTATATGTGCAGGTTCAATAATTCATAATTTGAAGGATTCTCAGGATATTCGTTTTATAGGATCAATTGTTAATTTCATACCTTTAACTTCAGTTTGTTTTAATGTTTCTAGTTTATCTTTGTGTGGAATACCTTTTTTAGCGGGATTTTATTCAAAGGATTTAATTCTTGAGATGGTTTGTTTAAGATGAATTAATTGTTTAATTTTTTTTCTTTATTTTTTTTCTACTGGTTTAACTGCTTCTTATTCCTTTCGTTTGTTTTATTATTCAATATCTGGTGATAATAATTTTTATTCTAGATTTTCTTTTGATGATAAGGGTTATTATATTTCATTTGGAATAATTGGTCTATTGTTTGTTGCTGTTTTTGGTGGTAGTCTTTTATCTTGATTAATTTTTCCTATTCCTCATGTGATTGCTTTACCTTATTATTTAAAGTTTTTAACTATTACAGTTGTTATTTTAGGTGCTTATTTAGGTTATCTTATTTCTAATTTTGATTTTTCTCATAATTTATTTTCTTTAAGTATACTTTCTTTTGTTAGATTTGCTGGTTCTATATGATTTATACCTTTTCTTTCAACTAAGTTTATTAGATATATTCCTTTAAAAATAGGTTATTATTCATCTAAGTCATTTGGTTATGGTTGAGGTGAATTACTTGGTGGTCAAGGTTTATATAGATTATTTATTTATTTAATTGGTTATATTCAAGGTTGATATGATTCTAATTTCAAGATTTATCTTTTAACTTTTATTTTTTGAATATTTATTTTGGTAATATTGTTTTTCGTTTACTTAAATAGCTTATAATTAGAGCGTGACACTGAAGATGTTAAGGAAGTATTTTTACTTTTAAGTATTTATAAATATAGATATATTACTTTTACAGTGAAAATGTAATGTTTTATTTAAACTATATAAATTTTAGAAATGTTAACGGAGTTTAACCGCTAATATAAAAAGTTTGCAGCTTTCATATTGGCTTTACATTTCCTTAATTGGAACTATTATAGTTCAATTATATTATTAACAGTAATACGCCTCTTTTTGGCTTCAATTAATAAGAATAAGGGTAGTACATACCAATCTTCCAGGTCGAAACTGACTGCAATATTTCGCTTCTTATTCTATTTAAGGTTGATTGATAATATCAATACTTTTTGAATGCAACCCAAATGTTATATTTAACTACAACCCTTTATTCTGCTCATTGTAATGCTCCTTGGTTTCATTCATGGTATAGTCCTCCTTTATAGAACTAGAATAAAAAATATTGTTGATACTGTTCAGATTATAATGTCTGAAGTTTTAAAAATAATTACAATTGGTAGAATTAGTGCAATTTCTACATCAAAAATTAAAAAGATTACTGCGATTAGGAAGAATCGTATTGAGAATGGTATTCGTGCTGATCTTTTTGGATCAAACCCACATTCAAATGGTGATCTTTTTTCTCGATCATTAATTAATTTTTTTGATAGTGTTGTTGCCAGGATTATAACAATTATTGGAATAATAAATCTAATGAAAACTCTTGTTGATAGAATTAGAATTGTTTTTCTTGATTTATATCAAGCTTTCTGATTGGAAGTCAAATGTACTATTTATACTAGAAAAACAATTATCTACCTCATCAATAAATAGAGATATATAAGAATAATCATACTACGTCTACGAAGTGTCAGTATCATGCTGCTGCTTCAAATCCAAAGTGATGTCTTGGTGAAAATTGATTTATTGAGTGTCGAAGTAGACATGTTGATAAAAAGATTGTTCCAATAATTACGTGTAAACCATGGAATCCTGTTGCAACAAAGAATGTTGATCCATAAACTGCATCTGCAATGGTAAAAGGTGCTTCTCAATATTCATATGCTTGAAGTATTGTAAAGTATAGTCCTAATAACACTGTGAAGAATAATCCTTGTAGTGCTTGAGTATGATTAGATTCCATTAAACTATGATGTGCTCATGTTACTGTTACTCCTGATGCTAAAAGAATAGCTGTATTAAGTAATGGAATTTGTATAGGGTTAAAGGGTTGAATTCCTATTGGAAGTCATAGTATTCCTAGTTCAATTGTTGGTGCTAATCTTCTTCTAAAGAATGCTCAAAAAAAAGAAACGAAAAATAATACCTCTGATGCAATAAATAAAATTATTCCTCATCGTAATCCAATTGATACAAATCCTGTATGTAATCCTTGATATGTTCCTTCTCGTACTACATCTCGTCATCATTGAATTATAGTTAGTAGGGTAATTCCAAATCCAATTATGAATAAGTTAATATTAAATACGTGGAATCATTTTGCTAGTCCTGATACTAGGACTATTGCTCCAATTGCTCCTGTTAATGGTCAAGGTCTATAGTCTACTAAGTGGAATGGGTGGTTTGAGTGAGTTGTTAACATAGGTTTAATATACTTCTCTAGAATATAGAGTTCTTAGAATTGAGAAAACATAGGCTTGAATTATTGCTACTGCTGATTCTAGAATTAATAGAAGTATTTGTCCAATAATTAGTAATGAGATTAAGTTTATTGCTATAGATGGTCCTGTGTTTCCTAATAAGGTTAATAATAAGTGTCCTGCAATTATATTTGCTGCCAACCGTACTGCTAATGTACCTGGTCGAATAACATTACTAATTGTTTCAATTAGTACTATAAATGATATTAATGCAGGCGGTGTACCTTGTGGTACAAGGTGTGTAAATATATGATTAGTATGGTTAATTCATCCAAATAATATAAATCTTAGCCATATAGGTAGGGCAATTGCAAATGTTAATGCTAAATGTCTTGTTCTAGTAAAAATATAAGGGAATAATCCTATGAAATTGTTAAATAATATTATAATAAAAATTGAGATGAAAATGAATGTTGTTCCATTAAATGATTTTGGTCCAAGAAGTGTTTTAAATTCATTATGTAAGGTTAAATTTAGTTTATTTCAGATAATGTTAATTCGTGATGGTGTAAGTCAAAATAGTGATGGGATTAATAATAGTCCTAGAAATGTTCTAGTTCAATTTAATGATAAATTAAAGATGTTAGTTGATGGGTCAAATGTTGAGAATAGATTTGTTATCATTTTCAATTTAAGTTTTTTATTTCAATTGTTCCTTTTTCTGCTCTTTTAATAAGGTTAGGTTTAAATGAGAAGAAGTTTATTTGATTAAACAAGATTAATGTAGCTGAAAATATAATGAATAGTGAGAATCATATAAGAGGGGATATTTGAGGGATTTGGATATAATTTCCCCATCAGAAGTAGTCGTTAATTTACTATTATTTGGTTTAAGAGACCATTACTTACTTTCAGTCATCTGATGAATTTCAAGGTGTACTAATTTTTTTTAGTTACTTTAGATTGACACTCTAATGTTATTTATTTTAGCTAACTCCTTAAATTATCTTAGATAATCACTTAATAAATAAATTTACTGAAGTTCTTTCAATTACAATTGGTATAAATCTGTGGTTTGCTCCACAGATTTCTGAGCATTGTCCAAAGAATAATCCAGGTCGATTTATTGTGAATGTTCCTTGATTTAACCGACCTGGCGTTGCATCAATTTTAACCCCTAATGCAGGAACTGCTCATGAGTGTAGAACATCTGATGCTCTTGTTAATACTCGTACTTCTGTATTTATTGGTAGGATTGTTCGGTTATCTACATCTAGTAGTCGGAATCCATCATTTTCTAGGTCTTGTTCTGGTGTTATATAAGTGTCAAATTCTACGTCTATGAAGTCTGAATATTCATATCTTCAATATCATTGTCGTCCAATGGTTTTAATTGTAATTATTGCATCTACTGAATCATCAAGTAAATATAGTAGTCGTAATGATGGAAGGGCAATAAAAATTAATGTAATTGCTGGTAAAGCTGTTCAGATTGTTTCAATTAAATGTCCATGAAGTATATTACGGTTAGTATAGGCAATAAATAATATATAATTTAGGGCATAACCTACAATTACTGTAATTAATAATAATACGACCATAGTATGATCATAAAAGAATGATAAGTGCTCCATTAATGGTGAAGCTCCATCTTGAAGAGATAAATTTGATCATGTTGCCATTAATAAATATTTTCTAATAAAAGGTCAAACCTTTATTTGTAGAGCTTAAATCTACTGCACTAATCTGCCATATTAGAATCTAGAGATTAATGGTAATTCTGAGTAACTATGTTCTGCAGGAGGGTTATTTTGTAGTCATTCTGTTGATCTTCTTATGTTAGCTCTAAATATAATTGCTCGGTTTGTAATCATTCTTTCTCATAAAGTTACAATGAATATAATGATTCCTACAATAGAAATTGTAGACCCAATTCTTGATACTACGTTTCATGATGTATATGCGTCTGGGTAGTCAGAGTATCGTCGAGGTATTCCTGCTAATCCTAGGAAGTGTTGAGGAAAGAATGTTAAATTTACTCCAATGAATATAATTGTAAATTGGATTTTTAATCATGTATTATTTATAGTTAATCCTGTAAATAGTGGATATCATTGAATGACACCTCCTATAATTGCAAATACTGCTCCTATAGATAATACATAATGAAAGTGGGCTACTACATAATATGTATCATGTAATACAATATCAAGTGATGAATTTGCTAATACTAATCCTGTTAATCCACCAATTGTAAATAGGAAAATAAATCCTAGAGCTCATAATAATGGTGGATTGAACTTGAATTTAGTTCCATATAATGTAGCTAATCATCTAAATACCTTAATTCCTGTAGGTACAGCAATAATTATTGTTGCTGATGTAAAATATGCTCGTGTGTCAACATCCATTCCTACTGTAAATATATGATGTGCTCATACAATAAATCCTATTAGTCCAATTGATAGTATAGCATAAATTATACCTAATGTTCCAAATGATTCAATTTTTCCTCTTTCTTGACATACAATATGTGAAATAATTCCGAACCCCGGTAGAATTAAAATATAAACTTCTGGGTGTCCAAAGAATCAAAATAGATGTTGATATAGAATTGGGTCACCCCCTCCTGCAGGGTCAAAGAATGATGTATTTAAATTTCGATCTGTTAATAATATAGTAATAGCTCCTGCTAAAACTGGAAGTGAAAGAAGGAGAAGTAATGCTGTAATATCTACAGATCATACAAATAAAGGTGTTTGATCTAAAGTTATACTTTCTGATCGTATATTAATTGCTGTTGTAATGAAATTCACTGCACCAAGAATAGATGATACACCTGCTAAGTGCAGTGAAAAAATAGCTAGATCTACAGATGCACCCCCGTGTGCAATAGCTCCTGCTAGAGGAGGGTAAACTGTTCATCCTGTACCAGCACCATTATCTACTATAGAAGATGTAAGAAGAAGGGTTAGTGAAGGTGGTAGAAATCAAAAACTTATATTATTTATTCGTGGAAATGCTATATCTGGTGCACCAATTATTAGTGGAACAAGTCAATTACCAAATCCACCAATTATAATAGGTATTACTATAAAGAAAATTATTACGAATGCGTGAGCTGTAATAATAACATTATAAATCTGGTCATCCCCAATTAGAGATCCGGGTTGGCCAAGTTCAGCACGAATAAGTATTCTTATTGATGTTCCTACTATTCCTGCTCATGCTCCAAATATGAAGTATAAAGTACCAATGTCCTTATGGTTTGTTGAGAATAATCATTTTTGCGGTAAGATGGCTGAATATTAGGTGGTAGACTGTAAATCTACTTATGAGATGTTTTCTCTCTTATCATATTTAGGTCTTATATTCAATTATGATTCTAGACTGCAATTCTAGAGGTGGAAAATATTACTAAGGCCTAAAAGATTATTCTTTTAATTATAACTTTGACGGTTATTAGTTTGATTAACTTAAGTCCTTAGTATAATGAAATTAAGGTTGATGTTGAAATCAATCCTATTGTTGAAATTATTACTGTTATAGGAAGAATGATTCTTGATTTTTGGGACTTTATCTTTATAGATCACGAATTTTCTGTGTATGATATAATTAGAGCTGAGAATCTAATACGTATATAGTAGTAGAGTGTAATTGTAGTTAATACAACTATAATAGTTATAATAGTTGTTATATTGTTTTCTATTAATGATTGTATTACAATTCATTTTGGTAAGAATCCAAGGAATGGTGGTAGTCCACCTAAAGATAATAAAGATAAGAATATTATGAATTTAATTTCGGTTTTTATATTTCTGGCTGAATAAATTTGATTTATGAAAAATAAATTTATTTGCTTAAATAATAAAACTATAATTAATCTTAATAGTGAGTAAATAATGAAGTATAGTTCTCAGATGTTTTCTCTGACTGTTAATGATCTAATTATTCAACCTAGATGTCTGATTGATGAATATGCTAAAAGTTGTCGTAAGGATGTTTGATTTAAACCTCCTATTGCCCCAATAATAATTCTTAAGATAATAATTGTTCAAATAAAAGTTCTTAATTGAATACAATAAGATAAGACCATTATTGGGGCGATTGTTTGTCATGTTATTAATGTTAAACAACTATTTCATCTTGATGCTCCTATAACTTCTGGAAATCAGAAATGGAAAGGTGCTGCTCCAATCTTTAATAATAGTCTAGATCTAATTATTATTGATGGGATAAATTCTGTTTCCCATCCCATGGGATATTTTATTTGAATCAGCAAAATTGAAAATAATAATATTGTCGATGCTATTGCTTGGACAATAAAATATTTAATTGATGATTCATTTATTATTATATTTTTATTTCTTGTTAGGAGCGGAATAAATGAAAGTAAGTTGATCTCAAGTCCTATTCAAACCCCAAATCAGGAATTTGATGAAATGGACAGGATCGTTCCTATCATTAATGTTGATAGGAAGAGAAGTTTTGTAGAGTTGTTGGTCATTAAAAAGGAGAGGATTGATACCTCTATAAATGGGGTATGAACCCATTAGCTTGTTTAGCTTACCTTTTTACATTAAGGTGTATGTTGCACGTTAGTTTTTGATACTAAAGGAGGTAGTTTAATTCTATCTTATGTAATTTTAATGAAGGTCATTTTATTTACTTTATTTACCCTATCAAGGTAACCCTTTAATCAGGCACTTCATTTATTTAATATATAAATCGAAAGTTTTTTTTTGAAATTCTTTTATGTATTATTTTGTTTAATTAGGATTAATTTATCCTGCTCATTTTATTTATATATATATATATATATATATATATATATATATATATATAATACATAATTTATATTAATATATTACATTTAATTGAAATTAAAGTATTATAAGTTCATCTTACCATTATCAATTGATTATTTTAATGCAATTATTTACCTAGGATTATAGCTACTTATGTTTTTAGCTTAAAATAGGTTATTATAATATAATATATATAATAATATGTAATTTAATATTTAATATTATTATAATTGGATATAATAAATAAAATTATTAATTTAAATATAAAATATTATAATTAACATAAATAATTATATTAATTATAATAATATAATTATGTAAAATATCTATAATTAGATTATTTAACTAATATATATGAAAGTTAATTTAATATAAAAAAAAGAATTCATATTAATAACATATTATATTAAATTACATAATTGTATAAAATATATTTATTATATTATTTAATCTTTCTTTTTTATTAGTGAAAAGAAAGATTAAATAAGAAAGAATATAATACATTTATTGCTATACATGTTCCATATTAATCTTTAATTATATATAATAGAGAAGTTGTTGTGGTCATACATAGGGGCGTTTCTTTTTTTTTGGTTAATGTTTGTGGTTTTTTTCTTTTTTTTTCTTTAAATATTTGAATCTTTTATTTTTTCCTGAATTAATAGATTTTAAATTTTCTTATTTTTTATTTTTAAAAGTTTTATTCTTGCTTGTTTATTCACTTTTTCTTTGTATTATATGTAAGTTTTGTTAGACTAAATGTTCTTTTTGCAGTAATTTGATTTAATTATCAAGTGATTTTGGATTTAGCAATTGATTTAGTATCGGCATAATTCGTGCCAGCAGCCGCGGTTATACGATTGATACAAGTGAATATTATTGGTTAAAACAGTTGTTTATATTATTAGGGTTGAAATATAAATTTGTAAGGTGAAATGTTAAAATTTATTTGTGGCCCTTTTTATGAATCTGTGAAATTTAAATAATAAACTAGGATTAGATACCCTATTATTTTAAATGTTAATTATATTTACCAGGGTACTATTAGTTAAGGTCTTTAAACCCAAAGAATTTGGCGGTATCTCATTCCATTCAGAGGAACCTACCCCATGATTGATAATACACGATTTACTCTACTTAATTTATTTGTTTGTATATCTCCGTTATCAGAGAATCTTTTTAGAGTTATAATTCTCAAGATTTATAATTATAAAATATTTCAGGTCAAGGTGCAGCTTATAGTTAAGAGGAGGTGGGTTACAATAGATTTTTGTTTATATCGGATTTGATTGTGAAATACTGTTAATGAAGGTGGATTTGATAGTAATTTAATTTATTTAATTTAACTGATATTGGCTCTGAGATGTGTACACATCGCCCGTCGCTCTCATTATTGATTATTCTATTTTATTTTAAAGTAACTTCAATTTAGATGAGATAAGTCGTAACATAGTAGATGTACTGGAAAGTGTATCTAGGAAGAGTTTCAAGATATAACTTATTAGTAAAGTGTTTCATTTACATTGAAAATTTTTCTGTGCAAATCAGGATATCTTGATTATTTATTTTATTATATTAATTTTTTGTTTATGTAATTATTTAATATAATTAATTTTATTGTATTTTTGTCTTAGTATATTTTATAGAATTGATTTTTTAAATTATAGTTTATTGGTAATGTAAGTGTTTTATGAAATATTATTTTAAATTTTTTTAAGTAGATTTTATTTATTGTACCTTTTGTATCAGGGTTTATCAAAATTTTAGTATTTATTTTACTTGTCTCGATTTGGGTTGATTTATAAATAATTTATAGTTAATGTATCATAATTATAATTAAATTATTTATAGAAATGAGATGTTAATCGTTTCCCAAGATATCTAGTTTCTTAAGAAAAAATTTAATTTTTTGAAGTTATTTGTTTTTATTTAATTTTTTAAGTAAAAATATTAACTTATTTATTCTTTAAGGGATAAGCTTTGAAGTTAATAACCTATAATTTATTTTATAGAAATATAATAGTAAGCTTTAAACCAGCTATCTTTTAGATTATGTTTTAGTTCATTATTTTTTATTTTGATTTTATAAATATTTTAGGTTTTTTATTAAGATTATTAATTTAATTTTAAAATTTTTGTAATATTGATAGAATTAGTATATTTATTTGTATGAAATTTTTACCTTGTGAACTTATTATAAGGAACTAGGCAAAATTGATTTCCGCCTGTTTATCAAAAACATGTCCTCTTGTTTATATTTTGAGGTCTGGCCTGCTCACTGAGCGTATTTTTAAAGAGCCGCGGTATTTTGAACGTGCAAAGGTAGCATAATCATTAGTCTCTTAATTAGTGGCTGGAATGAATGGCTTGACGAGAAATCAACTGTCTCTTAATAAATTTTTGAATTTAACTTTTGAGTCAAAAGGCTTAAATTCTTCTTTAGGACGAGAAGACCCTATAGAGCTTGACATTTTACTTTTATATAGTTTTTTGTTTGTCTTTCTATATTTAATGATGATGTTTTGTTGGGGTGACATGAAGAATAGATAAACTCTTCATTATTATATCATTTATTTATGTTTGTTATTTTGATCCATAATTTATGATCATAAGATTAAGTTACCTTAGGGATAACAGCGTAATTGTTTTTGAGAGCTCATATCGACAAAGCAGATTGCGACCTCGATGTTGGATTAAGAAAAATTTTGGGTGCAGGAGCCCAATGATTAGGTCTGTTCGACCTTTAAATTCTTACATGATCTGAGTTCAGACCGGCGTGAGCCAGGTCGGTTTCTATCCTAAGATTGTTAATCCATATTAGTACGAAAGGACCATATGGTTAAAATATTTTTTGTTATATTGATTAATATTAATTTATTTACTATTTTGACAGATTAATGTGTTGAATTTAGAATTCATTTATGTAGATTTTTTCTACAAATAGTATTGATACTTTATGATTTATTTATATTTATTTTGAATTTTCTTTTATTGGTTATTTGTGTTTTAATTAGTGTTGCCTTTTTAACTTTATTAGAGCGTAAGGTTTTAGGTTTTATTCAGATTCGAAAGGGTCCAAATAAGGTAGGTTTTGTTGGAATTCCTCAGCCATTTAGAGATGCTATTAAGTTAATTTGTAAGGAGCAGCCAATTCCTATTATATCTAATTACCTACTTTATTATTTTTCCCCTGTTTTTAATTTAATGATTTCTTTAGCCGTTTGAGTAATTTTTCCTTATTTAACTTATATGTGTTCTTTTTCTTATGGATTTTTATTTTTTTTATGTTGTACTAGATTAGGTGTTTATACTGTTATAATTGCTGGTTGATCTTCTAATTCAAATTATTCATTATTAGGTTCTCTTCGTTCTGTTGCTCAAACAATTTCTTATGAAGTTAGTTTAGCTTTAATTTTATTGTCTTTAATTATTTTAATTGGTAGTTTTAATATGTTTGATTTTATAAACTATCAGCTTTATTGTTGATTTATTATTATTTCTTTTCCTTTAGCTTTAGCTTGTTTTGCTTCTTGCTTAGCTGAAACTAATCGTACTCCTTTTGATTTTGCTGAAGGGGAATCTGAGTTAGTTTCAGGATTTAATATTGAGTATGGTGCGGGTGGTTTTACTTTAATTTTTTTAGCTGAATATACTAGAATTGTCTTCATAAGAATGTTATTGGCTTTAATTTTTTTGGGCGGTGATTTTTATTCTTTTATATTTTTTATTAAGCTTGCTATTATATCTTTTGGTTTTATTTGGGTTCGTGGAACATTACCACGGTTCCGTTATGATAAATTAATGTACTTAGCTTGAAAAAGTTTTTTACCTTTATCTTTGAATTTTTTTATTTTCTTTGTTGGTTTAAAGATTTTATTTATCTCATTTGTTTAGTGAAATTTTTTGAGAAAAGTTAATAGAAGAGTTAAACTTCTAATTTTATGTTTTCAAAACATATGCTTTTCCTAAGCTAATTAACTTTATTCCTTCATTAATTTATCTCATGCGTTTGCGACATGGACATTAATTAAGAAATATGTGAAGTAAATAATTGTTAAGATTTGACCTGTTATAATATAAGGTTCTTCAACAGGTCGTTTACCAATTCACGTTAGTAAGCATACAACAACTACTATAATTCAGAATAAAATTTGATTAATAGGGTAAAATTGAATGCCTCGGAATGGTGTTTTATTATAAAATGGTAAAATTATTAAGATTCTAATTGATAAAAATAATGCAATAACACCTCCTAACTTATTAGGGATAGATCGTAGAATTGCATATGCAAATAGGAAATATCATTCTGGTTGAATGTGAACTGGTGTTACTAATGGGTTGGCAGGTACAAAGTTATCTGGATCTCCTAATAGGTAAGGATTAATTAAACATAGTATAATTAATAATGATGTTATTATTACAAATGTAATAGAATCCTTAAAGGTAAAGTATGGATGGAATGGAATTTTTTCAATATCTCCATTTAGTCCAAGAGGATTATTAGATCCTGTTTGGTGAAGAAAAAATAAATGAATTGTGCTATAGCAGCAATAATAAATGGTAATACAAAATGGAATGTGAAGAATCGATTTAATGTTGCATTATCAACAGCGAATCCTCCTCATACTCATTGGACTAAATCTGTTCCTAAGTATGGGATTGCTGATAATAAATTAGTAATTACTGTTGCACCTCAAAAAGATATTTGGCCTCAGGGTAAGACATATCCTATAAATGCAGTTGCTATAACTAAAAATAAAATCACTGTACCAATTATTCAGGTATGTATATATATATAAGATCCATAGTAAATTCCCCGTCCTACATGTAAGTAAATACAAATAAAAAATATAGATGCTCCATTTGCGTGTAAGGTTCGGATAATTCAACCATTATTTACGTCTCGGCAGATGTGTACTACACTACTGAATGCTATTTCAATATTTGATGTATAATGTATAGCTAAAAATAGTCCAGTTACGATTTGAATTACCAAACATAACCCTAATAGGGATCCAAAATTTCATCAAAATGAAATATTTGTTGGGGCAGGTAAGTCAATTAAAGAGTTATTAATAATTTTAATTAAAGGATGTCTTAATCGTAAGGGTTTATTCATTAGTAATTATCTTATTTTACGAATAGGTCCCTGATTAATATTGGTGATTTTAACAACTGCTAGTAGTGCTAAAAATAAATAAATTATTATTATTATTGTAATAATGAATGTTGGTCTATTATATAATTTTTCTAAAGATATTGTTATTTCCTGATAATTGATTGAATTATCAATATTTATAGTTTCGGTGTTTTTGAAAAAGTCTATAAATATAGATATATCTAGAATAATTAATATTAATATGATAAATACTCACATTATTAATGTAATAATTATAGTGATTGATTTAGGCTGAAATATTTCGTTTGATGCAATTCTTGTAATGTAAATAAATAATACTAGTATACCACCAAGAAATGTTAAAAATAAAATATATGATAATCAATATCTTTCTATTATTGTTCCTGTTATTAATCCAACTAGGAAGGTTTGAAGGATAATAAAAAGCATTATTGATATTGGGTGTCTTAATTTAATAAAATTAATATTTATTACATTTGATAATGATATAATTATTATTTTGATCATTTCAGGGGTTAGTTTATTTAAAATACCGGTTTTGGGGACCGATGATGGAAGCTTTTCCACCTCTGAAGTTTTAAAAGTGTGGGCTGGACTTATTTCCGGTTTACAAGACCGGCGTTTTTTTTAAACTATTAAAACTAATGTTTATATTCTCTATTTTTACTTCTTTATTGATTTATTTTGCTGGTGTTTATGTTTTTTCTTCTAAACGTAAACATTTATTAATGGTTCTTTTGAGATTAGAATATATTGTTCTTTCTTTATTTATGTTAGTTATTGTTTTTCTTATTGAGTTTGATTATGATTATTTTTTTCCTGTTATTTTTTTAGTTTTTTCTGTTTGTGAGGGTGCTTAGGTCTTTCTATTTTAGTTTCAATAATTCGTTCTCATGGTAATGATTTTTTTAATTCTTTTGGTTTATCTTTATGTTAAAGTATTTATTTATAACTATTTTTTTGATCCCTCTTTGTTTATTAAATAATTGTTGATGGTTGGTTCATTCTTTAATGTTTCTGTCGGGTTTTGTTTTTATAATTTGTGTTTATTCATATGCTGATTTGAATATAATTAGATATTATTTTGGTATTGATTATTTTTCTTTTAGTTTAATTTTACTTAGTTTTTGGATTTGTTCTTTAATAATCACTGCTAGAGGTTCAGTTTATTTAAGTTCATATCATTCTAATTTTTTTGTTTTTATGGTTTTGATTTTAATAATTATGCTTTATTGTTCATTTGCTAGATTAAGTCTTCTTTCTTTTTATATTTTTTTTGAGGCTAGATTAGTTCCTACTTTACTTTTAATTTTGGGTTGGGGTTATCAACCTGAGCGTTTGCAGGCTGGTGTTTATTTAATTTTTTATACTTTGGTTGCTAGATTACCTTTATTATTAGTTTTATTTAAGGTTTATGATTTTTCTAATACTTTATATTTTCCTTTATTGGTTGATTTTGGTTCTTATTATTTTATGTTTTATGTATTTATAATTTAGGCTTTTTTAGTTAAGATACCTATGTTTTTGGTTCATTTATGACTTCCTAAGGCTCATGTAGAGGCCCCTATTTCAGGTAGAATAATTCTTGCTGGTGTTTTATTAAAGTTAGGTGGTTATGGTATTTTTCGTGTTATAAAGGTTATTACTTATTTGGGTTTAAAGTTTAATTATTTTTGATTGTCTTTAGGTTTATCTGGGGGTGTTATTGTAAGATTTATTTGTTTTCGTCAGGTTGATTTAAAGTCTTTAATTGCATATTCTTCTGTTGCTCATATAAGAATGGTTATTGGTGGATTGATGACTATGAATTGATGAGGTTGTGTAGGTTCTCTTTCTCTAATGGTTGGTCATGGTTTATGTTCTTCTGGTTTATTTTGTTTATCTAATATTATTTATGAACGTTTAGGTAGACGAAGATTATTAATTAACAAGGGTATAATTAATTTGATGCCAAGAATGGCTTTATGATGATTTCTTTTAAGATCATCAAATATGGCTGCTCCTCCTCCTTTAAATTTGGTAGGTGAAATTAGATTATTAAATAGAATTATATCTTGATCTTCTTTTAGATTCTTTGCTTTGATTTTTTTATCTTTTTTTAGAGCTGTTTATACTTTGTATATATATTCTTATTCTCAGCATGGGAATTATTATTCTGGTGTTTATACTTGTTCTCTTGGTTATTTTCGTGAATATCATCTTTTACTTTTACATTGATTGCCTTTAAATATTCTCTGTTTAAAGGGTGAATATTTCTTTGTTTAGTTTGCTTAAGTATTTTAATTAAAATATTGTTTTGTGGAATCAATGATATGAAGTTTTTCATCTTAGGCCGTGAATTTATTTTCTATTTGTTCTTTGAGTTTTTTTTCTTTGTTTATTTCGAGAACTATAATTTTTATTTTAGGTATTTATTATTTAATAATTGATTATAGAGTTTTTGTTGAGTGAGAGCTTTTCAATTTAAATGGTTCTATAGTTGTTATAACTTTAATTTTGGATTGAATATCTCTTATTTTTATATCTTTTGTTATATATATTTCTTCTTTGGTTATTTATTATAGAGAGGATTATATATCTGGTGAAAAGAATATAAATCGTTTTATTATTATTGTTTTAATATTTATTCTTTCTATAGGTTTTTTAATTATTAGTCCTAATTTAATTATAATTTTATTAGGTTGAGATGGTTTAGGTTTAGTTTCTTATTGTTTAGTTATTTATTATCAAAATGTAAAATCTTATAGTGCTGGTATATTAACTGCACTTTCTAATCGTATTGGTGATGTTGCTATTTTAATTTCTATTGCATGAATGTTAAATTTTGGTGGTTGAAATTATATTTATTATTATGATTTTATTTCTAATTCTTTTGAAATAAAGCTCATTACTATATTAATTGTTTTAGCAGCTATAACTAAGAGAGCTCAGATTCCTTTCTCTTCATGACTTCCTGCTGCTATAGCAGCTCCTACTCCTGTTTCTGCTTTAGTTCATTCTTCTACTCTTGTTACTGCTGGTGTTTATTTATTAATTCGTTTTAGACCAATATTGGATACTTATAATTGTGGTTGATTTTTACTTTTAATTGGTTGTATAACTATATTTATGGCTGGATTGGGCGCTAATTTTGAGTTTGATTTAAAGAAGATTATTGCTCTTTCTACTTTAAGACAACTTGGTTTAATAATAAGAATTTTGGCTATAGGTTATCCAAAGCTTGCATTTTTTCATTTATTGGCTCATGCTTTATTTAAGGCATTATTATTTATATGTGCAGGTTCAATAATTCATAATTTGAAGGATTCTCAGGATATTCGTTTTATAGGATCAATTGTTAATTTCATACCTTTAACTTCAGTTTGTTTTAATGTTTCTAGTTTATCTTTGTGTGGAATACCTTTTTTAGCGGGATTTTATTCAAAGGATTTAATTCTTGAGATGGTTTGTTTAAGATGAATTAATTGTTTAATTTTTTTTCTTTATTTTTTTTCTACTGGTTTAACTGCTTCTTATTCTTTTCGTTTGTTTTATTATTCAATATCTGGTGATAATAATTTTTATTCTAGATTTTCTTTTGATGATAAGGGTTATTATATTTCATTTGGAATAATTGGTCTATTGTTTGTTGCTGTTTTTGGTGGTAGTCTTTTATCTTGATTAATTTTTCCTATTCCTCATGTGATTGCTTTACCTTATTATTTAAAGTTTTTAACTATTACAGTTGTTATTTTAGGTGCTTATTTAGGTTATCTTATTTCTAATTTTGATTTTTCTCATAATTTATTTTCTTTAAGTATACTTTCTTTTGTTAGATTTGCTGGTTCTATATGATTTATACCTTTTCTTTCAACTAAGTTTATTAGATATATTCCTTTTAAAATAGGTTATTATTCATCTAAGTCATTTGATTATGGTTGAGGTGAATTACTTGGTGGTCAAGGTTTATATAGATTATTTATTTATTTAATTGGTTATATTCAAGGTTGATATGATTCTAATTTCAAGATTTATCTTTTAACTTTTATTTTTTGAATATTTATTTTGGTAATATTGTTTTTCGTTTACTTAAATAGCTTATAATTAGAGCGTGACACTGAAGATGTTAAGGAAGTATTTTTACTTTTAAGTATTTATAAATATAGATATATTATTTTTACAGTGAAAATGTAATGTTTTAGTTAAACTATATAAATTTTAGAAATGTTAACGGAGTTTAACCGCTAATATAAAAAGTTAGCAGCTTTCATATTGGCTTTACATTTCCTTAATTGGAACTATTATAGTTCAATTATATTATTAACAGTAATACGCCTCTTTTTGGCTTCAATTAATAAGAATAAGGGTAGTACATACCAATCTTCCAGGTCGAAACTGACTGCAATATTTCGCTTCTTATTCTATTTAAGGTTGATTGATAATATCAATACTTTTTGAATGCAACCCAAATGTTATATTTAACTACAACCCTTTATTCTGCTCATTGTAATGCTCCTTGGTTTCATTCATGGTATAGTCCTCCTAATAGAACAAGAATAAAAAATATTGTTGATACTGTTCAGATTATAATGTCTGAAGTTTTAAAAATAATTACAATTGGTAGAATTAGTGCAATTTCTACATCAAAAATTAAAAAGATTACTGCGATTAGGAAGAATCGTATTGAGAATGGTATTCGTGCTGATCTTTTTGGATCAAACCCACATTCAAATGGTGATCTTTTTTCTCGATCATTAATTAATTTTTTTGATAGTGTTGTTGCCAGGATTATAACAATTATTGGAATAATAAATCTAATGAAAACTCTTGTTGATAGAAATAGAATTGTTTTTCTTGATTTATATCAAGCTTTCTGATTGGAAGTCAAATGTACTATTTATACTAGAAAAACAATTATCTACCTCATCAATAAATAGAGATATATAAGAATAATCATACTACGTCTACGAAGTGTCAGTATCATGCTGCTGCTTCAAATCCAAAGTGATGTCTTGGTGAAAATTGATTTATTGAGTGTCGAAGTAGACATGTTGATAAAAAGATTGTTCCAATAATTACGTGTAAACCATGGAATCCTGTTGCAACAAAGAATGTTGATCCATAAACTGCATCTGCAATGGTAAAAGGTGCTTCTCAATATTCATATGCTTGAAGTATTGTAAAGTATAGTCCTAATAACACTGTGAAGAATAATCCTTGTAGTGCTTGAGTATGATTAGATTCCATTAAACTATGATGTGCTCATGTTACTGTTACTCCTGATGCTAAAAGAATAGCTGTATTAAGTAATGGAATTTGTATAGGGTTAAAGGGTTGAATTCCTATTGGAGGTCATAGTATTCCTAGTTCAATTGTTGGTGCTAATCTTCTTCTAAAGAATGCTCAAAAAAAAGAAACGAAAAATAATACCTCTGATGCAATAAATAAAACTATTCCTCATCATAATCCAATTGATACAAATCCTGTATGTAATCCTTGATATGTTCCTTCTCGTACAACATCTCGTCATCATTGAATTATAGTTAGTAGGGTAATTCCAAATCCAATTATGAATAAGTTAATATTAAATAGGTGGAATCATTTTGCTAGTCCTGATACTAGGACTATTGCTCCAATTGCTCCTGTTAATGGTCAAGGTCTATAGTCTACTAAGTGGAATGGGTGGTTTGAGTGAGTTGTTAACATAGGTTTAATATACTTCTCTAGAATATAGAGTTCTTAGAATTGAGAAAACATAGGCTTGAATTATTGCTACTGCTGATTCTAGAATTAATAGAAGTATTTGTCCAATAATTAGTAATGAGATTAAGTTTATTGCTATAGATGGTCCTGTGTTTCCTAATAAGGTTAATAATAAGTGTCCTGCAATTATATTTGCTGCCAACCGTACTGCTAATGTACCTGGTCGAATAACATTACTAATTGTTTCAATTAGTACTATAAATGATATTAATGCAGGCGGTGTACCTTGTGGTACAAGGTGTGTAAATATATGATTAGTATGGTTAATTCATCCAAATAATATAAATCTTAGCCATATAGGTAGGGCAATTGCAAATGTTAATGCTAAATGTCTTGTTCTAGTAAAAATATAAGGGAATAATCCTATGAAATTGTTAAATAATATTACAATAAAAATTGAGATGAAAATGAATGTGGTTCCATTAAATGATTTTGGTCCAAGAAGTGTTTTAAATTCATTATGTAAGGTTAAATTTAGTTTATTTCAGATAATGTTAATTCGTGATGGTGTAAGTCAAAATAGTGATGGGATTAATAATAGTCCTAGAAATGTTCTAGTTCAATTTAATGATAAATTAAAGATGTTAGTTGATAGGTCAAATGTTGAAAATAGATTTGTTATCATTTTCAATTTAAGTTTTTTATTTCAATTGTTCCTTTTTCTGCTCTTTTAATAAGGTTAGGTTTAAATGAGAAGAAGTTTATTTGATTAAACAAGATTAATGTAGCTGAAAATATAATGAATAGTGAGAATCATATAAGAGGGGATATTTGAGGGATTTGGATATAATTTCCCCATCAGAAGTAGTCGTTAATTTACTATTATTTGGTTTAAGAGACCATTACTTACTTTCAGTCATCTGATGAATTTCAAGGTGTACTAATTTTTTTTAGTTACTTTAGATTGACACTCTAATGTTATTTATTTTAACTAACTCCTTAAATTATCTTAGATAATCACTTAATAAATAAATTTACTGAAGTTCTTTCAATTACAATTGGTATAAATCTGTGGTTTGCTCCACAGATTTCTGAGCATTGTCCAAAGAATAATCCAGGTCGACTTATTGTGAATGTTCCTTGATTTAACCGACCTGGCGTTGCATCAATTTTAACCCCTAATGCAGGAACTGCTCATGAGTGTAGAACATCTGATGCTCTTCTTAATACTCGTACTTCTGTATTTATTGGTAGGATTGTTCGGTTATCTACATCTAGTAGTCGGAATCCATCATTTTCTAGGTCTTGGTCTGGTGTTATATAAGTGTCAAATTCTACGTCTATGAAGTCTGAATATTCATATCTTCAATATCATTGTCGTCCAATGGTTTTAATTGTAATTATTGCATCTACTGAATCATCAAGTAAATATAATAGTCGTAATGATGGAAGGGCAATAAAAATTAATGTAATTGCTGGTAAAGCTGTTCAGATTGTTTCAATTAAATGTCCATGAAGTAAATTACGGTTAGTATAGGCAATAAATAATATATAACTTAGGGCATAACCTACAATTACTGTAATTAATAATAATACGACCATAGTATGATCATGAAAGAATGATAATTGCTCCATTAATGGTGAAGCTCCATCTTGAAGAGATAAATTTGATCATGTTGCCATTAATAAATATTTTCTAATAAAAGGTCAAACCTTTATTTGTAGAGCTTAAATCTACTGCACTAATCTGCCATATTAGAATCTAGAGATTAATGGTAATTCTGAGTAACTATGTTCTGCAGTAGGGTTATTTTGTAGTCATTCTGTTGATCTTCTTATGTTAGCTCTAAATATAATTGCTCGGTTTGTAATCATTCTTTCTCATATAATTACAATGAATATAATGATTCCTACAATAGAAATTGTAGACCCAATTCTTGATACTACATTTCATGATGTATATGCGTCTGGGTAGTCAGTATCGTCGAGGTATTCCTGCTAATCCTAGGAAGTGTTGAGGAAAGAATGTTAAATTTACTCCAATGAATATAATTGTAAATTGGATTTTTAATCATGTATTATTTATAGTTAATCCTGTAAATAGTGGATATCATTGAATGACACCTCCTATAATTGCAAATACTGCTCCTATAGATAATACATAATGAAAGTGGGCTACTACATAATATGTATCATGTAATACAATATCAAGTGATGAATTTGCTAATACTAATCCTGTTAATCCACCAATTGTAAATAGGAAAATAAATCCTAGAGCTCATAATAATGGTGGATTGAACTTGAATTTAGTTCCATATAATGTAGCTAATCATCTAAATACCTTAATTCCTGTAGGTACAGCAATAATTATTGTTGCTGATGTAAAATATGCTCGTGTGTCAACATCCATTCCTACTGTAAATATATGATGTGCTCATACAATAAATCCTATTAGTCCAATTGATAGTATAGCATAAATTATACCTAATGTTCCAAATGATTCAATTTTTCCTCTTTCTTGACATACAATATGTGAAATAATTCCGAACCCCGGTAGAATTAGAGTATAAACTTCTGGGTGTCCAAAGAATCAAAATAGATGTTGATATAGAATTGGGTCACCCCCTCCTGCAGGGTCAAAGAATGATGTATTTAAATTTCGATCTGTTAATAATATAGTAATAGCTCCTGCTAAAACTGGAAGTGAAAGAAGGAGAACTAATGCTGCAATAGCTACAGATCATACAAATAAAGGTGTTTGATCTAAAGTTATACTTTCTGATCGTATATTAATTGCTGTTGTAATGAAATTCACTGCACCAAGAATAGATGATACACCTGCTAAGTGCAGTGAAAAAATAGCTAGATCTACAGATGCACCCCCGTGTGCAATAGCTCCTGCTAGAGGAGGGTAAACTGTTCATCCTGTACCAGCACCATTATCTACTATAGAAGATGTAAGAAGAAGGGTTAGTGAAGGTGGTAGTAATCAAAAACTTATATTATTTATTCGTGGAAATGCTATATCTGGTGCACCAATTATTAGTGGAACAAGTCAATTACCAAATCCACCAATTATAATAGGTATTACTATAAAGAAAATTATTACGAATGCGTGAGCTGTAATAATAACATTATAAATCTGGTCATCCCCAATTAGAGATCCGGGTTGGCCAAGTTCAGCACGAATAAGTATTCTTATTGATGTTCCTACTATTCCTGCTCATGCTCCAAATATGAAGTATAAAGTACCAATGTCCTTATGGTTTGTTGAGAATAATCATTTTTGCGGTAAGATGGCTGAATTTTAGGTGGTAGACTGTAAATCTACTTATGAGATGTTTTCTCTCTTATCATATTTAGGTCTTATATTCAATTATGATTCTAGACTGCAATTCTAGAGGTGTAAAATTTTACTAAGGCCTAAAAGATTATTCTTTTAATTATAACTTTGAAGGTTATTAGTTTGATTAACTTAAGTCCTTAGTATAATGAAATTAAGGTTGATGTTGAAATCAATCCTATTGTTGAAATTATTACTGTTATAGGAAGAATGATTCTTGATTTTTGGGACTTTATCTTTATAAATCACGAATTTTCTGTGTATGATATAATTAGAGCTGAGAATCTAATATGTATATAGTAGTAGAGTGTAATTATAGTTAATACAACTATAATAGTTATAATAGTTGTTATATTGTTTTCTATTAATGATTGTATTACAATTCATATTGGTAAGAATCCAAGGAATGGTGGTAGTCCACCTAAAGATAATAAAGATAAGAATATTATGAATTTAATTTCGGTTTTTATATTTCTGGCTGAATAAATTTGATTTATGAAAAATAAATTTATTTGCTTAAATAATAAAACTATAATTAATCTTAATAGTGAGTAAATAATGAAGTATAATTCTCAGATGTTTTCTCTGACTGTTAATGATCTAATTATTCAACCTAGATGTCTGATTGATGAATATGCTAAAAGTTGTCGTAAGGATGTTTGATTTAAACCTCCTATTGCCCCAATAATAATTCTTAAGATAATAATTGTTCAAATAAAAGTTCTTAATTGAATACAATAAGATAAGACCATTATTGGGGCGATTTTTTGTCATGTTATTAATGTTAAACAATTATTTCATCTTGATGCTCCTATAACTTCTGGAAATCAGAAATGGAAAGGTGCAGCTCCAATCTTTAATAATAGTCTAGATCTAATTATTATTGATGGGATAAATTCTGTTTCCCATCCCATGGGATATTTTATTTGAATCAGCAAAATTGAAAATAATTATATTGTCGATGCTATTGCTTGGACAATAAAATATTTAATTGATGATTCATTTATTATTATATTTTTATTTCTTGTTAGGAGCGGAATAAATGAAAGTAAGTTGATCTCAAGTCCTATTCAAACCCCAAATCAGGAATTTGATGAAATGGACAGGATCGTTCCTATCATTAATGTTGATAGGAAGAGAAGTTTTGTAGAGTTGTTGGTCATTAAAAAGGAGAGGATTGATACCTCTATAAATGGGGTATGAACCCATTAGCTTGTTTAGCTTACCTTTTTACATTAAGGTGTATGATGCACGTTAGTTTTTGATACTAAAGGAGGTAGTTTAATTCTATCTTATGTAATTTTAATGAAGGTCATTTTATTTACTTTATTTACCCTATCAAGGTAACCCTTTAATCAGGCACTTCATTTATTTAATATATAAATCGAAAGTTTTTTTTGAAATTCTTTTATGTATTATTTTGTTTAATTAGGATTAATTTATCCTGCTCATTTTATTTTTTTATATATATATATATATAATAAATAATTTATATTAATATATTACATTTAATTGAAATTAAAGTATTATAAGTTCATCTTACCATTATCAATTGATTATTTTAATGCAATTATTTACCTAGGATTATAGCTACTTATGTTTTTAGCTTAAAATAGGTTATTATAATATAATATATATAATAATATGTAATTTAATATTTAATATTATTATAATTGGATATAATAAATAAAATTATTAATTTAAATATAAAATATTATAATTAATATAAATAATTATATTAATTATAATAATATAATTATGTAAATTATCTATAATTAGATTATTTAACTAATATATATGAAAGTTAACTTAATATAAAAAAGAATTCATGTTAATAACATATTATATTAAATTACATACTTGTATAAAATCTATTTATTATATTATTTAATCTTTCTTTATTTATTAGTGAAAAGAAAGATTAAATAAGAAAGAATATAATACATTTATTGCTATACATGTTCCATATTAATCTTTAATTATATATAATAGAGAAGTTGTTGTGGTCATACATAGGGGCGTTTCTTTTTTTTGGTTAATGTTTGTGGTTTTTTTCTTTTTTTTTCTTTAAATATTTGAATCTTTTATTTTTTCCTGAATTAATAGATTTAAAATTTTCTTAGTTTTTTATTTTTAAAAGTTTCATTCTTGCTTGTTTATTCACTTTTTCTTTGTATTATATGTAAGTTTTGTTAGACTAAATGTTCTTTTTGCAGTAATTTGATTTAATTATCAAGTGATTTTGGATTTAGCAATTGATTTAGTATCGGCATAATTCGTGCCAGCAGCCGCGGTTATACGATTGATACAAGTGAATATTATTGGTTAAAACAGTTGTTTATATTATTAGGGTTGAAATATAAATTTGTAAGGTGAAATGTTAAAATTTATTTGTGGCCCTTTTTATGAATCTGTGAAATTTAAATAATAAACTAGGATTAGATACCCTATTATTTTAAATGTTAATTATATTTACCAGGGTACTATTAGTTAAGGTCTTTAAACCCAAAGAATTTGGCGGTATCTCATTCCATTCAGAGGAACCTACCCCATGATTGATAATACACGATTTACTCTACTTAATTTATTTGTTTGTATATCTCCGTTATCAGAGAATCTTTTTAGAGTTATAATTCTCAAGATTTATAATTATAAAATATTTCAGGTCAAGGTGCAGCTTATAGTTAAGAGGAGGTGGGTTACAATAGATTTTTGTTTATAACGGATTTGATTGTGAAATACTGTTAATGAAGGTGGATTTGATAGTAATTTAATTTATTTAATTTAACTGATATTGGCTCTGAGATGTGTACACATCGCCCATCGCTCTCATTATTGATTATTCTATTTTATTTTAAAGTAGCTTCAATTTAGATGAGATAAGTCGTAACATAGTAGATGTACTGGAAAGTGTATCTAGGAAGAGTTTCAAGATATAACTTATTAGTAAAGTGTTTCATTTACACTGAAAATTTTTCTGTGCAAATCAGGATATCTTGATTATTTATTTTATTATATTTATTTTTTGTTTATTTAATTATTTAATATAAATAATTTTATTGTATTTTTGTCTTAGTATATTTTATAGAATTGATTTTTTAAATTATAGTTTATTGGTAATGTAAGTGTTTTATGAAATATTATTTTAAATTTTTTTAAGTAGATTTTATTTATTGTACCTTTTGTATCAGGGTTTATCAAAATTTTAGTATTTATTTTACTTGTCTCGATTTGGGTTGATTTATAAATAATTTATAGTTAATGTATCATAATTATTATTAAATTATTTATAGAAATGAGATGTTAATCGTTTCCCAAGATATCTAGTTTCTTAAGAAAAAATTTAATTTTTTAAAGTTATTTGTTTTTATTTAATTTTTTAAGTAAAAATATTAACTTATTTATTCTTTAAGGGATAAGCTTTGAAGTTAATAACCTATAATTTATTTTATAGAAATATAATAGTAAGCTTTAAACCAGCTATCTTTAAGATTACGTTTTAGTTCATTATTTTTTATTTTGATTTTATAAATATTTTAGGTTTTTTATTAAGATTATTAATTTAATTTTAAAATTTTTGTAATAATGATAGAATTAGTATATTTATTTGTATGAAATTTTTACCTTGTGAACTTATTATAAGGAACTAGGCAAAATTGATTTCCACCTGTTTATCAAAAACATGTCCTCTTGTTTATATTTTGAGGTCTGGCCTGCTCACTGAGCGTATTTTTAAAGAGCCGCGGTATTTTGACCGTGCAAAGGTAGCATAATCATTAGTCTCTTAATTAGTGGCTGGAATGAATGGCTTGACGAGAAATCAACTGTCTCTTAATAAATTTTTGAATTTAACTTTTGAGTCAAAAGGCTTAAATTCTTCTTTAGGACGAGAAGACCCTATAGAGCTTGACATTTTACTTTTATATAGTTTTTTGTTTGTCTTTCTATATTTAATGATGATGTTTTGTTGGGGTGACATGAAGAATAGATAAACTCTTCATTATTATATCATTTATTTATGTTTGTTATTTTGATCCATAATTTATGATCATAAGATTAAGTTACCTTAGGGATAACAGCGTAATTGTTTTTGAGAGCTCATATCGACAAAGCAGATTGCGACCTCGATGTTGGATTAAGAAAAATTTTGGGTGCAGGAGCCCAATGATTAGGTCTGTTCGACCTTTAAATTCTTACATGATCTGAGTTCAGACCGGCGTGAGCCAGGTCGGTTTCTATCCTAAGATTGTTAATCCATATTAGTACGAAAGGACCATATGGTTAAAATATTTTTTGTTATATTGATTAATATTAATTTATTTACTATTTTGACAGATTAATGTGTTGAATTTAGAATTCATTTATGTAGATTTTTTCTACAAATAGTATTGATACTTTATGATTTATTTATATTTATTTTGAATTTTCTTTTATTGGTTATTTGTGTTTTAATTAGTGTTGCCTTTTTAACTTTATTAGAGCGTAAGGTTGTAGGTTATATTCAGATTCGAAAGGGTCCAAATAAGGTAGGTTTTGTTGGAATTCCTCAGCCATTTAGAGATGCTATTAAGTTAATTTGTAAGGAGCAGCCAATTCCTATTATATCTAATTACCTACTTTATTATTTTTCCCCTGTTTTTAATTTAATGATTTCTTTAGCCGTTTGAGTAATTTTTCCTTATTTAACATATATGTGTTCTTTTCCTTATGGATTTTTATTTTTTTTTATGATGTACTAGATTAGGTGTTTATACTGTTATAATTGCTGGTTGATCTTCTAATTCAAATTATTCATTATTAGGTTCTCTTCGTTCTGTTGCTCAAACAATTTCTTATGAAGTTAGTTTAGCTTTAATTTTATTGTCTTTAATTATTTTAATTGGTAGTTTTAATATGTTTGATTTTATAAACTATCAGTTTTATTGTTGATTTATTATTATTTCTTTTCCTTTAGCTTTAGCTTGTTTTGCTTCTTGCTTAGCTAAACTAATCGTACTCCTTTTGATTTTGCTGAAGGGGAATCTGAGTTAGTTTCAGGATTTAATATTGAGTATGGTGCGGGTGGTTTTACTTTAATTTTTTTAGCTGAATATACTAGAATTGTCTTCATAAGAATGTTATTGGCTTTAATTTTTTTGGGCGGTGATTTTTATTCTTTTATATTTTTTATTAAGCTTGCTATTATATCTTTTGGTTTTATTTGGGTTCGTGGAACATTACCACGGTTCCGTTATGATAAATTAATGTACTTAGCTTGAAAAAGTTTTTTACCTTTATCTTTGAATTTTTTTATTTTCTTTGTTGGTTTAAAGATTTTATTTATCTCATTTGTTTAGTGAAATTTTTTGAGAAAAGTTAATAGAAGAGTTAAACTTCTAATTTTATGTTTTCAAAACATATGCCTTTCCTAAGCTAATTAACTTTATTCCTTAATTAATTTATCTCATGCGTTTGCGACATGGACATTAATTAAGAAATATGTGAAGTAAATAATTGTTAAGATTTGACCTGTTATAATATAAGGTTCTTCAACAGGTCGTTTACCAATTCACGTTAGTAAGCATACAACAACTACTATAGTTCAGAATAAAATTTGATTAATAGGGTAAAATTGAATGCCTCGGAATGGTGTTTTATTATAAAATGGTAAAATTATTAAGATTCCAATTGATAAAAATAATGCAATAACACCTCCTAACTTATTAGGGATAGATCGTAGAATTGCATATGCAAATAGGAAATATCATTCTGGTTGAATGTGAACTGGTGTTACTAATGGGTTGGCAGGTACAAAGTTATCTGGATCTCCTAATAGGTAAGGATTAATTAAACATAGTATAATTAATAATGATGTTATTATTACAAATGTAATAGAATCCTTAAAGGTAAAGTATGGATGGAATGGAATTTTTTCAATATCTCCATTTAGTCCAAGAGGATTATTAGATCCTGTTTGGTGAAGAAAAAATAAATGAATTGCTGCTATAGCAGCAATAATAAATGGTAATACAAAATGGAATGTGAAGAATCGATTTAATGTTGCATTATCAACAGCGAATCCTCCTCATACTCATTGGACTAAATCTGTTCCTAAGTATGGGATTGCTGATAATAAATTAGTAATTACTGTTGTACCTCAAAAAGATATTTGGCCTCAGGGTAAGACATATCCTATAAATGCAGTTGCTATAACTAAAAATAAAATCACTGTACCAATTATTCAGGTATGTATATATATATAAGATCCATAGTAAATTCCCCGTCCTACATGTAAGTAAATACAAATAAAAAATATAGATGCTCCATTTGCGTGTAAGGTTCGGATAATTCAACCATTATTTACGTCTCGGCAGATGTGTACTACACTACTGAATGCTATTTCAATATTCGATGTATAATGTATAGCTAAAAATAGTCCAGTTACGATTTGAATTACCAAACATAACCCTAATAGGGATCCAAAATTTCATCAAAATGAAATATTTGTTGGGGCAGGTAAGTCAATTAAAGAGTTATTAATAATTTTAATTAAAGGATGTCTTAATCGTAAGGGTTTATTCATTAGTAATTATCTTATTTTACGAATAGGTCCCTGATTAATATTGGTGATTTTAACAACTGCTAGTAGTGCTAAAAATAAATAAATTATTATTATTATAGTAATAATGAATGTTGGTCTATTATAAAATTTTTCTAAAGATATTGTTATTTCTTGATAATTGATTGAATTATCAATATTTATAGTTTCGGTGTTTTTGAAAAAGTCTATAAATATAGATATATCTAGAATAAATAATATTAATATGATAAATACTCACATTATTAATGTAATAATTATAGTGATTGATTTAGGCTGAAATATTTCGTTTGATGCAATTCTTGTAATGTAAATAAATAATACTAGTATACCACCAAGAAATGTTAAAAATAAAATATATGATAATCAATATCTGTCTATTATTGTTCCTGTTATTAATCCAACTAGGAAGGTTTGAAGGATAATAAAAAGCATTATTGATATTGGGTGTCTTAATTTAATAAAATTAATATTTATTACATTTGATAATGATATAATTATTATTTTGATCGTTTCAGGGGTTAGTTTATTTAAAATACCGGTTTTGGGGACCGATGATGGAAGCTTTTCCACCTCTGAAGTTTTAAAAGTGGGTGCTGGACTTATTTCCGGTTTACAAGACCGGCGTTTTTTTTAAACTATTAAAACTAATGTTTATATTCTCTATTTTTACTTCTTTATTGATTTATTTTGCTGGTGTTTATGTTTTTTCTTCTAAACGTAAACATTTATTAATGGTTCTTTTGAGATTAGAATATATTGTTCTTTCTTTATTTATGTTAGTTATTGTTTTTCTTATTGAGTTTGATTATGATTATTTTTTTCCTGTTATTTTTTTAGTTTTTTCTGTTAGTGAGGGTGCTTTAGGTCTTTCTATTTTAGTTTCAATAATTCGTTCTCATGGTAATGATTTTTTAAATTCTTTTGGTTTATCTTTATGTTAAAGTATTTATTTATAACTATTTTTTTGATCCCTCTTTGTTTATTAAATAATTGTTGATGGTTGGTTCATTCTTTAATGTTTCTGTCGGGTTTTGTTTTTATAATTTGTGTTTATTCATATGCTGATTTGAATATAATTAGATATTATTTTGGTATTGATTATTATTCTTTTAGTTTAATTTTACTTAGTTTTTGGATTTGTTCTTTAATAATCACTGCTAGAGGTTCAGTTTATTTAAGTTCATATCATTCTAATTTTTTTGTTTTTAAAGTTTTGATTTTAATAATTATGCTTTATTGTTCATTTGCTAGATTAAGTCTTCTTTCTTTTTATATTTTTTTTGAGGCTAGATTAGTTCCTACTTTACTTTTAATTTTGGGTTGGGGTTATCAACCTGAGCGTTTGCAGGCTGGTGTTTATTTAATTTTTTATACTTTGGTTGCTAGATTACCTTTATTATTAGTTTTATTTAAGGTTTATGATTTTTCTAATACTTTATATTTTCCTTTATTGGTTGATTTTGGTTCTTATTATTTTATGTTTTATGTATTTATAATTTTGGCTTTTTTAGTTGAGATACCTATGTTTTTGGTTCATTTATGACTTCCTAAGGCTCATGTAAAGGCCCCTATTTCAGGTAGAATAATTCTTGCTGGTGTTTTATTAAAGTTAGGTGGTTATGGTATTTTTCGTGTTATAAAGGTTATTTCTTATTTGGGTTTAAAGTTTAATTATTTTTGATTGTCTTTAGGTTTATCTGGGGGTGTTATTGTAAGATTTATTTGTTTTCGTCAGGTTGATTTAAAGTCTTTAATTGCATATTCTTCTGTTGCTCATATAAGAATGGTTATTGGTGGATTGATGACTATGAATTGATGAGGTTGTGTAGGTTCTCTTTCTCTAATGGTTGGTCATGGTTTATGTTCTTCTGGTTTATTTTGTTTATCTAATATTATTTATGAACGTTTAGGTAGACAAAGATTATTAATTAACAAGGGTATAATTAATTTGATGCCAAGAATGGCTTTATGATGATTTCTTTTAAGATCATCAAATATGGCTGCTCCTCCTTCTTTAAATTTGGTAGGTGAAATTAGATTATTAAATAGAATTATATCTTGATCTTCTTTTAGATTCTTTGCTTTGATTTTTTTATCTTTTTTTAGAGCTCTTTATACTTTGTATATATATTCTTATTCTCAGCATGGGAATTATTATTCTGGTGTTTATACTTGTTCTCTTGGTTATTTTCGTGAATATCATCTTTTACTTTTACATTGATTGCCTTTAAATATTCTCTGTTTAAAGGGTGAATATTTCTTTGTTTAGTTTGCTTAAGTATTTTAATTAAAAATATTGTTTTGTGGAATCAATGATATGAAGTGTTTCATCTTAGGCCGTGAATTTATTTTCTATTTGTTCTTTGAGTTTTTTTTCTTTGTTTATTTCGAGAACTATAATTTTTATTTTAGGTATTTATTATTTAATAATTGATTATAGAGTTTTTGTTGAGTGAGAGCTTTTCAATTTAAATGGTTCTATAGTTGTTATAACTTTAATTTTGGATTGAATATCTCTTATTTTTATATCTTTTGTTATATATATTTCTTCTTTGGTTATTTATTATAGAGAGGATTATATATCTGGTGAAAAGAATATAAATCGTTTTATTATTATTGTTTTAATATTTATTCTTTCTATAGGTTTTTTAATTATTAGTCCTAATTTAATTAGAATTTTATTAGGTTGAGATGGTTTAGGTTTAGTTTCTTATTGTTTAGTTATTTATTATCAAAATGTAAAATCTTATAGTGCTGGTATATTAACTGCACTTTCTAATCGTATTGGTGATGTTGCTATTTTAATTTCTATTGCATGAATGTTAAATTTTGGTGGTTGAAATTATATTTATTATTATGATTTTATTTCTAATTCTTTTGAAATAAAGCTCATTACTATATTAATTGTTTTAGCAGCTATAACTAAGAGAGCTCAGATTCCTTTCTCTTCATGACTTCCTGCTGCTATAGCAGCTCCTACTCCTGTTTCTGCTTTAGTTCATTCTTCTACTCTTGTTACTGCTGGTGTTTATTTATTAATTCGTTTTAGACCAATATTGGATACTTATAATTGTGGTTGATTTTTACTTTTAATTGGTTGTATAACTATATTTATGGCTGGATTGGGCGCTAATTTTGAGTTTGATTTAAAGAAGATTATTGCTCTTTCTACTTTAAGACAACTTGGTTTAATAATAAGAATTTTGGCTATAGGTTATCCAAAGCTTGCATTTTTTCATTTATTGCCTCATGCTTTATTTAAGGCATTATTATTTATATGTGCAGGTTCAATAATTCATAATTTGAAGGATTCTCAGGATATTCGTTTTATAGGATCAATTGTTAATTTCATACCTTTAACTTCAGTTTGTTTTAATGTTTCTAGTTTATCTTTGTGTGGAATACCTTTTTTAGCGGGATTTTATTCAAAGGATTTAATTCTTGAGATGGTTTGTTTAAGATGAATTAATTGTTTAATTTTTTTCTTTATTTTTTTTCTACTGGTTTAACTGCTTCTTATTCTTTTAGTTTGTTTTATTATTCAATATCTGGTGATAATAATTTTTATTCTAGATTTTCTTTTGATGATAAGGGTTATTATATTTCATTTGGAATAATTGGTCTATTGTTTGTTGCTGTTTTTGGTGGTAGTCTTTTATCTTGATTAATTTTTCCTATTCCTCATGTGATTGCTTTACCTTATTATTTAAAGTTTTTAACTATTACAGTTGTTATTTTAGGTGCATATTTAGGTTATCTTATTTCTAATTTCGATTTTTCTCACAATTTATTTTCTTTAAGTATACTTTCTTTTGTTAGATTTGCTGGTTCTATATGATTTATACCTTTTCTTTCAACTAAGTTTATTAGATATATTCCTTTAAAAATAGGTTATTATTCATCTAAGTCATTTGATTATGGTTGAGGTGAATTACTTGGTGGTCAAGGTTTATATAGATTATTTATTTATTTAATTGGTTATATTCAAGGTTGATATGATTCTAATTTCAAGATTTATCTTTTAACTTTTATTTTTTGAATATTTATTTTGGTAATATTGTTTTTCGTTTACTTAAATAGCTTATAATTAGAGCGTGACACTGAAGATGTTAAGGAAGTATTTTTACTTTTAAGTATTTATAAATATAGATATATTATTTTTACAGTGAAAATGTAATGTTTTATTTAAACTATATAAATTTTAGAAATGTTAACGGAGTTTAACCGCTAATATAAAAAGTTAGCAGCTTTCATATTGGCTTTACATTTCCTTAATTGGAACTATTATAGTTCAATTATATTATTAACAGTAATACGCCTCTTTTTGGCTTCAATTAATAAGAATAAGGGTAGTACATACCAATCTTCCAGGTCGAAACTGACTGCAATATTTCGCTTCTTATTCTATTTAAGGTTGATTGATAATATCAATACTTTTTGAATGCAACCCAAATGTTATATTTAACTACAACCCTTTATTCTGCTCATTGTAATGCTCCTTGGTTTCATTCATGGTATAGTCCTCCTAATAGAACTAGAATAAAAAATATTGTTGATACTGTTCAGATTATAATGTCTGAAGTTTTAAAAATAATTACAATTGGTAGAATTAGTGCAATTTCTACATCAAAAATTAAAAAGATTACTGCGATTAGGAAGAATCGTATTGAGAATGGTATTCGTGCTGATCTTTTTGGATCAAACCCACATTCAAATGGTGATCTTTTTTCTCGATCATTAATTAATTTTTTTGATAGTGTTGTTGCCAGGATTATAACAATTATTGGAATAATAAATCTAATGAAAACTCTTGTTGATAGAATTAGAATTGTTTTTCTTGATTTATATCAAGCTTTCTGATTGGAAGTCAAATGTACTATTTATACTAGAAAAACAATTATCTACCTCATCAATAAATAGAGATATATAAGAATAATCATACTACGTCTACGAAGTGTCAGTATCATGCTGCTGCTTCAAATCCAAAGTGATGTCTTGGTGAAAATTGATTTATTGAGTGTCGAAGTAGACATGTTGATAAAAAGATTGTTCCAATAATTACGTGTAAACCATGGAATCCTGTTGCAACAAAGAATGTTGATCCATAAACTGCATCTGCAATGGTAAAAGGTGCTTCTCAATATTCATATGCTTGAAGTATTGTAAAGTATAGTCCTAATAACACTGTGAAGAATAATCCTTGTAGTGCTTGAGTATGATTAGATTCCATTAAACTATGATGTGCTCATGTTACTGTTACTCCTGATGCTAAAAGAATAGCTGTATTAAGTAATGGAATTTGTATAGGGTTAAAGGGTTGAATTCCTATTGGAGGTCATAGTATTCCTAGTTCAATTGTTGGTGCTAATCTTCTTCTAAAGAATGCTCAAAAAAAAGAAACGAAAAATAATACCTCTGATGCAATAAATAAAATTATTCCTCATCGTAATCCAATTGATACAAATCCTGTATGTAATCCTTGATATGTTCCTTCTCGTACTACATCTCGTCATCATTGAATTATAGTTAGTAGGGTAATTCCAAATCCAATTATGAATAAGTTAATATTAAATAGGTGGAATCATTTTGCTAGTCCTGATACTAGGACTATTGCTCCAATTGCTCCTGTTAATGGTCAAGGTCTATAGTCTACTAAGTGGAATGGGTGGTTTGAGTGAGTTGTTAACATAGGTTTAATATACTTCTCTAGAATATAGAGTTCTTAGAATTGAGAAAACATAGGCTTGAATTATTGCTACTGCTGATTCTAGAATTAATAGAAGTATTTGTCCAATAATTAGTAATGAGATTAAGTTTATTGCTATAGATGGTCCTGTGTTTCCTAATAAGGTTAATAATAAGTGTACCTGCAATTATATTTGCTGCCAACCGTACTGCTAATGTACCTGGTCGAATAACATTACTAATTGTTTCAATTAGTACTATAAATGATATTAATGCAGGCGGTGTACCTTGTGGTACAAGGTGTGTAAATATATGATTAGTATGGTTAATTCATCCAAATAATATAAATCTTAGCCATATAGGTAGGGCAATTGCAAATGTTAATGCTAAATGTCTTGTTCTAGTAAAAATATAAGGGAATAATCCTATGAAATTGTTAAATAATATTATAATAAAAATTGAGATGAAAATGAATGTTGTTCCATTAAATGATTTTGGTCCAAGAAGTGTTTTAAATTCATTATGTAAGGTTAAATTTAGTTTATTTCAGATAATGTTAATTCGTGATGGTGTAAGTCAAAATAGTGATGGGATTAATAATAGTCCTAGAAATGTTCTAGTTCAATTTAATGATAAATTAAAGATGTTAGTTGATGGGTCAAATGTTGAGAATAGATTTGTTATCATTTTCAATTTTAATTTTTATTTCAATTATTCCTTTTTCTGCTCTTTTAATAAGGTTAGGTTTAAATGAGAAGAAGTTTATTTGATTAAACAAGATTAATGTAGCTGAAAATATAATGAATAGTGAGAATCATATAAGAGGGGATATTTGAGGGATTTGGATATAATTTCCCCATCAGAAGTAGTCGTTAATTTACTATTATTTGGTTTAAGAGACCATTACTTACTTTCAGTCATCTGATGAATTTCAAGGTGTACTAATTTTTTTTAGTTACTTTAGATTGACACTCTAATGTTATTTATTTTAACTAACTCCTTAAATTATCTTAGATAATCACTTAATAAATAAATTTACTGAAGTTCTTTCAATTACAATTGGTATAAATCTGTGGTTTGCTCCACAGATTTCTGAGCATTGTCCAAAGAATAATCCAGGTCGATTTATTGTGAATGTTCCTTGATTTAACCGACCTGGCGTTGCATCAATTTTAACCCCTAATGCAGGAACTGCTCATGAGTGTAGAACATCTGATGCTCTTGTTAATACTCGTACTTCTGTATTTATTGGTAGGATTGTTCGGTTATCTACATCTAGTAGTCGGAATCCATCATTTTCTAGGTCTTGTTTTGGTGTTATATAAGTGTCACATTCTACGTCTATGAAGTCTGATATTCATATCTTCAACATCATTGTCGTCCAATGGTTTTAATTGTAATTATTGCATCTACTGAATCATCAAGTAAATATAATAGTCGTAATGATGGAAGGGCAATAAAAATTAATGTAATTGCTGGTAAAGCTGTTCAGATTGTTTCAATTAAATGTCCAAGAAGTATATTACGGTTAGTATAGGCAATAAATAATATATAACTTAGGGCATAACCTACAATTACTGTAATTAATAATAATACGACCATAGTATGATCATGAAAGAATGATAATTGCTCCATTAATGGTGAAGCTCCATCTTGAAGAGATAAATTTGATCATGTTGCCATTAATAAATATTTTCTAATAAAAGGTCAAACCTTTATTTGTAGAGCTTAAATCTACTGCACTAATCTGCCATATTAGAATCTAGAGATTAATGGTAATTCTGAGTAACTATGTTCTGCAGGAGGGTTATTTTGTAGTCATTCTGTTGATCTTCTTATGTTAGCTCTAAATATAATTGCTCGGTTTGTAATCATTCTTTCTCATATAATTACAATGAGTATAATGATTCCTACAATAGAAATTGTAGACCCAATTCTTGATACTACGTTTCATGATGTATATGCGTCTGGGTAGTCAGAGTATCGTCGAGGTATTCCTGCTAATCCTAGGAAGTGTTGAGGAAAGAATGTTAAATTTACTCCAATGAATATAATTGTAAATTGGATTTTTAATCATGTATTATTTATAGTTAATCCTGTAAATAGTGGATATCATTGAATGACACCTCCTATAATTGCAAATACTGCTCCTATAGATAATACATAATGAAAGTGGGCTACAACATAATATGTATCATGTAATACAATATCAAGTGATGAATTTGCTAATACTAATCCTGTTAATCCACCAATTGTAAATAGGAAAATAAATCCTAGAGCTCATAATAATGGTGGATTGAACTTGAATTTAGTTCCATATAATGTAGCTAATCATCTAAATACCTTAATTCCTGTAGGTACAGCAATAATTATTGTTGCTGATGTAAAATATGCTCGTGTGTCAACATCCATTCCTACTGTAAATATATGATGTGCTCATACAATAAATCCTATTAGTCCAATTGATAGTATAGCATAAATTATACCTAATGTTCCAAATGATTCAATTTTTCCTCTTTCTTGACATACAATATGTGAAATAATTCCGAACCCCGGTAGAATTAAAATATAAACTTCTGGGTGTCCAAAGAATCAAAATAGATGTTGATATAGAATTGGGTCACCCCCTCCTGCAGGGTCAAAGAATGATGTATTTAAATTTCGATCTGTTAATAATATAGTAATAGCTCCTGCTAAAACTGGAAGTGAAAGAAGGAGAAGTAATGCTGTAATAGCTACAGATCATACAAATAAAGGTGTTTGATCTAAAGTTATACTTTCTGATCGTATATTAATTGCTGTTGTAATGAAATTCACTGCACCAAGAATAGATGATACACCTGCTAAGTGCAGTGAAAAAATAGCTAGATCTACAGATGCACCCCCGTGTGCAATAGCTCCTGCTAGAGGAGGGTAAACTGTTCATCCTGTACCAGCACCATTATCTACTATAGAAGATGTAAGAAGAAGGGTTAGTGAAGGTGGTAGTAATCAAAAACTTATATTATTTATTCGTGGAAATGCTATATCTGGTGCACCAATTATTAGTGGAACAAGTCAATTACCAAATCCACCAATTATAATAGGTATTACTATAAAGAAAATTATTACGAATGCGTGAGCTGTAATAATAACATTATAAATCTGGTCATCCCCAATTAGAGATCCGGGTTGGCCAAGTTCAGCACGAATAAGTATTCTTATTGATGTTCCTACTATTCCTGCTCATGCTCCAAATATGAAGTATAAAGTACCAATGTCCTTATGGTTTGTTGAGAATAATCATTTTTGCGGTAAGATGGCTGAATTTTAGGTGGTAGACTGTAAATCTACTTATGAGATGTTTTCTCTCTTATCATATTTAGGTCTTATATTCAATTATGATTCTAGACTGCAATTCTAGAGGTGTAAAATTTTACTAAGGCCTAAAAGATTATTCTTTTAATTATAACTTTGAAGGTTATTAGTTTGATTAACTTAAGTCCTTAGTATAATGAAATTAAGGTTGATGTTGAAATCAATCCTATTGTTGAAATTATTACTGTTATAGGAAGAATGATTCTTGATTTTTGGGACTTTATCTTTATAGATCACGAATTTTCTGTGTATGATATAATTAGAGCTGAGAATCTAATACGTATATAGTAGTAGAGTGTAATTGTAGTTAATACAACTATAATAGTTATAATAGTTGTTATATTGTTTTCTATTAATGATTGTATTACAATTCATTTTGGTAAGAATCCAAGGAATGGTGGTAGTCCACCTAAAGATAATAAAGATAAGAATATTATGAATTTAATTTCGGTTTTTATATTTCTGGCTTAATAAATTTGATTTATGAAAAATAAATTTATTTGCTTAAATAATAAAACTATAATTAATCTTAATAGTGAGTAAATAATGAAGTATAGTTCTCAGATGTTTTCTCTGACTGTTAATGATCTAATTATTCAACCTAGATGTCTGATTGATGAATATGCTAAAAGTTGTCGTAAGGATGTTTGATTTAAACCTCCTATTGCCCCAATAATAATTCTTAAGATAATAATTGTTCAAATAAAAGTTCTTAATTGAATACAATAAGATAAGACCATTATTGGGGCGATTTTTTGTCATGTTATTAATGTTAAACAATTATTTCATCTTGATGCTCCTATAACTTCTGGAAATCAGAAATGGAAAGGTGCAGCTCCAATCTTTAATAATAGTCTAGATCTAATTATTATTGATGGGATAAATTCTGTTTCCCATCCCATGGGATATTTTATTTGAATCAGCAAAATTGAAAATAATAATATTGTCGATGCTATTGCTTGGACAATAAAATATTTAATTGATGATTCATTTATTATTATATTTTTATTTCTTGTTAGGAGCGGAATAAATGAAAGTAAGTTGATCTCAAGTCCTATTCAAACCCCAAATCAGGAATTTGATGAAATGGACAGGATCGTTCCTATCATTAATGTTGATAGGAAGAGAAGTTTTGTAGAGTTGTTGGTCATTAAAAAGGTGAGGATTGATACCTCTATAAATGGGGTATGAACCCATTAGCTAGTTTAGCTTACCTTTTTACATTAAGGTGTATGATGCACGTTAGTTTTTGATACTAAAAGAGGTAGTTTAATTCTATCTTATGTAATTTTAATGAAGGTAATTTTATTTACTTTATTTACCCTATCAAGGTAACCCTTTAATCAGGCACTTCATTTATTTAATATATAAATCGAAAGTTTTTTTTGAAATTCGTTTATGTATTATTTTGTTTAATTAGGATTAATTTATCCTGCTCATTTTATTTTTTTATATATATATATATATAATAAATAATTTATATTAATATATTACATTTAATTGAAATTAAAGTATTATAAGTTCATCTTACAGTTATCAATTGATTATTTTAATGCAATTATTTACCTAGGATTATAGCTACTTATGTTTTTAGCTTAAAATAGGTTATTATAATATAATATATATAGTAATATGTAATTTAATATTTAATATTATTACAATTGGATATAGTAAATAAAATTATTAATTTAAATATAAAATATTATAATTAATATAAATAATTATATTAATTATAATAATATAATTATGTAAATTATCTATAATTAGATTATTTAACTAATATATATGAAAGTTAATTTAATATAAAAAAGAATTCATATTAATAACTTATTATATTAAATTACATAATTGTATAAAATATATTTATTATATTATTTAATCTTTCTTTATTTATTAGTGAAAAGAAAGATTAAATAAGAAAGAATATAATACATTTATTGCTATACATGTTCCATATTAATCTTTAATTATATATAATAGAGAAGTTGTTGTGGTCATACATAGGGGCGTTTCTTTTTTTTTGTTTGTGGTTTTTTTCTTTTTTTTTCTTTAAATATTTGAATCTTTTATTTTTTCCTGAATTAATAGATTTAAAATTTTCTTACTTTTTTTTTTTAAAAGTTTTATTCTTGCTTGTTTATTCACTTTTTCTTTGTATTATATGTAAGTTTTGTTAGACTAAATGTTCTTTTTGCAGTAATTTGATTTAATTATCAAGTGATTTTGGATTTAGCAATTGATTTAGTATCGGCATAATTCGTGCCAGCAGCCGCGGTTATACGATTGATAAAAGTGAATATTGTTGGTTAAAACAGTTGTTTATATTATTAGGGTTGAAATATAAATTTGTAAGGTGAAATGTTAAAATTTATTTGTGGCCCTTTTTATGAATCTGTGAAATTTAAATAATAAACTAGGATTAGATACCCTATTATTTTAAATGTTAATTATATTTACCAGGGTACTATTAGTTAAGGTCTTTAAACCCAAAGAATTTGGCGGTATCTCATTCCATTCAGAGGAACCTACCCCATGATTGATAATACACGATTTACTCTACTTAATTTATTTGTTTGTATATCTCCGTTATCAGAGAATCTTTTTAGAGTTATAATTCTCAAGATTTATAATTATAAAATATTTCAGGTCAAGGTGCAGCTTATAGTTAAGAGGAGGTGGGTTACAATAGATTTTTGTTTATAACGGATTTGATAGTGAAATACTGTTAATGAAGGTGGATTTGATAGTAATTTAATTTATTTAATTTAACTGATATTGGCTCTGAGATGTGTACACATCGCCCGTCACTCTCATTATTGATTATTCTATTTTATTTTAAAGTAGCTTCAATTTAGACGAGATAAGTCGTAACATAGTAGATGTACTGGAAAATGTATCTAGGAAGAGTTTCAAGATATAACTTATTAGTAAAGTGTTTCATTTACACTGAAAATTTTGCTGTGCAAATCAGGATATCTTGATTATTTATTTTATTATATTTATTTTTTGTTTATTTAATTATTTAATATAAATAATTTTATTGTATTTTTGTCTTAGTATATTTTATAGAATTGATTTTTTAAATTATAGTTTATTGGTAATGTAAGTGTTTTATGAAATATTATTTTACATTTTTTTAAGTAGATTTTATTTATTGTACCTTTTGTATCAGGGTTTATCAAAATTTTAGTATTTATTTTACTTGTCTCGATTTGGGTTGATTTATAAATAAGTTATAGTTAATGTATCATAATTATTATTAAATTATTTATAGAAATGAGATGTTAATCGTTTCCCAAGATATCTAGTTTCTTAAGAAAAAATTTAATTTTTTAAAGTTATTTGTTTTTATTTAATTTTTTAAGTAAAAATATTAACTTATTTATTCTTTAAGGGATAAGCTTTGAAGTTAATAACCTATAATTTATTTTATAGAAATATAATAGTAAGCTTTAAACCAGCTATCTTTAAGATTACGTTTTAGTTCATTATTTTTTATTTTGTTTTATAAATATTTTAGGTTTTTTATTAAGATTATTAATTTAATTTTAAAATTTTTGTAATAATGATAGAATTAGTATATTTATTTGTATGAAATTTTTACCTTGTGAACTTATTATAAGGAACTAGGCAAAATTGATTTCCGCCTGTTTATCAAAAACATGTCCTCTTGTTTATATTTTGAGGTCTGGCCTGCTCACTGAGCGTATTTTTAAAGAGCCGCGGTATTTTGACCGTGCAAAGGTAGCATAATCATTAGTCTCTTAATTAGTGGCTGGAATGAATGGCTTGACGAGAAATCAACTGTCTCTTAATAAATTTTTGAATTTAACTTTTGAGTCAAAAGGCTTAAATTCTTCTTTAGGACGAGAAGACCCTATAGAGCTTGACATTTTACTTTTATATAGTTTTTTGTTTGTCTTTCTATATTTAATGATGATGTTTTGTTGGGGTGACATGAAGAATAGATAAACTCTTCATTATTATATCATTTATTTATGTTTGTTATTTTGATCCATAATTTATGATCATAAGATTAAGTTACCTTAGGGATAACAGCGTAATTGTTTTTGAGAGCTCATATCGACAAAGCAGATTGCGACCTCGATGTTGGATTAAGAAAAATTTTGGGTGCAGGAGCCCAATGATTAGGTCTGTTCGACCTTTAAATTCTTACATGATCTGAGTTCAGACCGGCGTGAGCCAGGTCGGTTTCTATCCTAAGATTGTTAATCCATATTAGTACGAAAGGACCATATGGTTAAAATATTTTTTGTTATATTGATTAATATTAATTTATTTACTATTTTGACAGATTAATGTGTTGAATTTAGAATTCATTTATGTAGATTTTTTCTACAAATAGTATTGACACTTTATGATTTATTTATATTTATTTTGAATTTTCTTTTATTGGTTATTTGTGTTTTAATTAGTGTTGCCTTTTTAACTTTATTAGAGCGTAAGGTTGTAGGTTATATTCAGATTCGAAAGGGTCCAAATAAGGTAGGTTTTGTTGGAATTCCTCAGCCATTTAGAGATGCTATTAAGTTAATTTGTAAGGAGCAGCCAATTCCTATTATATCTAATTACCTACTTTATTATTTTTCCCCTGTTTTTAATTTAATGATTTCTTTAGCCGTTTGAGTAATTTTTCCTTATTTAACTTATATGTGTTCTTTTTCTTATGGATTTTTATTTTTTTTATGTTGTACTAGATTAGGTGTTTATACTGTTATAATTGCTGGTTGATCTTCTAATTCAAATTATTCAATATTAGGTTCTCTTCGTTCTGTTGCTCAAACAATTTCTTATGAAGTTAGTTTAGCTTTAATTTTATTGTCTTTAATTATTTTAATTGGTAGTTTTAATATGTTTGATTTTATAAACTATCAGCTTTATTGTTGATTTATTATTATTTCTTTTCCTTTAGCTTTAGCTTGTTTTGCTTCTTGCTTAGCTGAAACTAATCGTACTCCTTTTGATTTTGCTGAAGGGGAATCTGAGTTAGTTTCAGGATTTAATATTGAGTATGGTGCGGGTGGTTTTACTTTAATTTTTTTAGCTGAATATACTAGAATTGTCTTCATAAGAATGTTATTGGCTTTAATTTTTTTGGGCGGTGATTTTTATTCTTTTATTTTTTTTATTAAGCTTGCTATTATATCTTTTGGTTTTATTTGGGTTCGTGGAACATTACCATGGTTCCATTATGATAAATTAATGTACTTAGCTTGAAAAAGTTTTTTACCTTTATCTTTGAATTTTTTTATTTTCTTTGTTGGTTTAAAGATTTTATTTATCTCATTTGTTTAGTGAAATTTTTTGAGAAAAGTTAATAGAAGAGTTAAACTTCTAATTTTATGTTTTCAAAACATATGCTTTTCCTAAGCTAATTAACTTTATTCCTTAATTAATTTATCTCATGCGTTTGCGACATGGACATTAATTAAGAAATATGTGAAGTAAATAATTGTTAAGATTTGACCTGTTATAATATAAGGTTCTTCAACAGGTCGTTTACCAATTCACATTAGTAAGCATACAACAACTACTATAATTCAGAATAAAATTTGATTAATAGGGTAAAATTGAATGCCTCGGAATGGTGTTTTATTATAAAATGGTAAAATTATTAAGATTCTAATTGATAAAAATAATGCAATAACACCTCCTAACTTATTAGGGATAGATCGTAGAATTGCATATGCAAATAGGAAATATCATTCTGGTTGAATGTGAACTGGTGTTACTAATGGGTTGGCAGGTACAAAGTTATCTGGATCTCCTAATAGGTAAGGATTAATTAAACATAGTATAATTAATAATGATGTTATTATTACAAATGTAATAGAATCCTTAAAGGTAAAGTATGGATGGAATGGAATTTTTTCAATATCTCCATTTAGTCCAAGAGGATTATTAGATCCTGTTTGGTGAAGAAAAAATAAATGAATTGCTGCTATAGCAGCAATAATAAATGGTAATACAAAATGGAATGTGAAGAATCGATTTAATGTTGCATTATCAACAGCGAATCCTCCTCATACTCATTGGACTAAATCTGTTCCTAAGTATGGGATTGCTGATAATAAATTAGTAATTACTGTTGCACCTCAAAAAGATATTTGGCCTCAGGGTAAGACATATCCTATAAATGCAGTTGCTATAACTAAAAATAAAATCACTGTACCAATTATTCAGGTATGTATATATATATAAGATCCATAGTAAATTCCCCGTCCTACATGTAAGTAAATACAAATAAAAAATATAGATGCTCCATTTGCGTGTAAGGTTCGGATAATTCAACCATTATTTACGTCTCGGCAGATGTGTACTACACTACTGAATGCTATTTCAATATTTGATGTATAATGTATAGCTAAAAATAGTCCAGTTACGATTTGAATTACCAAACATAACCCTAATAGGGATCCAAAATTTCATCAAAATGAAATATTTGTTGGGGCAGGTAAGTCAATTAAAGAGTTATTAATAATTTTAATTAAAGGATGTCTTAATCGTAAGGGTTTATTCATTAGTAATTATCTTATTTTACGAATAGGTCCCTGATTAATATTGGTGATTTTAACAACTGCTAGTAGTGCTAAAAATAAATAAATTATTATTATTATTGTAATAATGAATGTTGGTCTATTATATAATTTTTCTAAAGATATTGTTATTTCTTGATAATTGATTGAATTATCAATATTTATAGTTTCGGTGTTTTTGAAAAAGTCTATAAATATAGATATATCTAGAATAATTAATATTAATATGATAAATACTCACATTATTAATGTAATAATTATAGTGATTGATTTAGGCTGAAATATTTCGTTTGATGCAATTCGTGTAATGTAAATAAATAATACTAGTATACCACCAAGAAATGTTAAAAATAAAATATATGATAATCAATATCTTTCTATTACTGTTCCTGTTATTAATCCAACTAGGAAGGTTTGAAGGATAATAAAAAGCATTATTGATATTGGGTGTCTTAATTTAATAAAATTAATATTTATTACATTTGATAATGATATAATTATTATTTTGATCATTTCAGGGGTTAGTTTATTTAAAATACCGGTTTTGGGGACCGATGATGGAAGCTTTTCCACCTCTGAAGTTTTAAAAGTGTGGGCTGGACTTATTTCCGGTTTACAAGACCGGCGTTTTTTTTAAACTATTAAAACTAATGTTTATATTCTCTATTTTTACTTCTTTATTGATTTATTTTGCTGGTGTTTATGTTTTTTCTTCTAAACGTAAACATTTATTAATGGTTCTTTTGAGATTAGAATATATTGTTCTTTCTTTATTTATGTTAGTTATTGTTTTTCTTATTGAGTTTGATTATGATTATTTTTTTCCTGTTATTTTTTTAGTTTTTTCTGTTAGTGAGGGTGCTTTAGGTCTTTCTATTTTAGTTTCAATAATTCGTTCTCATGGTAATGATTTTTTTAATTCTTTTGGTTTATCTTTATGTTAAAGTATTTATTTATAACTATTTTTTTGATCCCTCTTTGTTTATTAAATAATTGTTTATGGTTGGTTCATTCTTTAATGTTTCTGTCGGGTTTTGTTTTTATAATTTGTGTTTATTCATATGCTGATTTGAATATAATTAGATATTATTTTGGTATTGATTATTTTTCTTTTAGTTTAATTTTACTTAGTTTTTGGATTTGTTCTTTAATAATCACTGCTAGAGGTTCAGTTTATTTAAGTTCATATCATTCTAATTTTTTTGTTTTTATGGTTTTGATTTTAATAATTATGCTTTATTGTTCATTTGCTAGATTAAGTCTTCTTTCTTTTTATATTTTTTTTGAGGCTAGATTAGTTCCTACTTTACTTTTAATTTTGGGTTGGGGTTATCAACCTGAGCGTTTGCAGGCTGGTGTTTATTTAATTTTTTATACTTTGGTTGCTAGATTACCTTTATTATTAGTTTTATTTAAGGTTTATGATTTTTCTAATACTTTATATTTTCCTTTATTGGTTGATTTTGGTTCTTATTATTTTATGTTTTATGTATTTATAATTTTGGCTTTTTTAGTTAAGATACCTATGTTTTTGGTTCATTTATAACTTCCTAAGGCTCATGTAGAGGCCCCTATTTCAGGTAGAATAATTCTTGCTGGTGTTTTATTAAAGTTAGGTGGTTATGGTATTTTTCGTGTTATAAAGGTTATTTCTTATTTGGGTTTAAAGTTTAATTATTTTTGATTGTCTTTAGGTTTATCTGGGGGTGTTATTGTAAGATTTATTTGTTTTCGTCAGGTTGATTTAAAGTCTTTAATTGCATATTCTTCTGTTGCTCATATAAGAATGGTTATTGGTGGATTGATGACTATGAATTGATGAGGTTGTGTAGGTTCTCTTTCTCTAATGGTTGGTCATGGTTTATGTTCTTCTGGTTTATTTTGTTTATCTAATATTATTTATGAACGTTTAGGTAGACGAAGATTATTAATTAACAAGGGTATAATTAATTTGATGCCAAGAATGGCTTTATGATGATTTCTTTTAAGATCATCAAATATGGCTGCTCCTCCTTCTTTAAATTTGGTAGGTGAAATTAGATTATTAAATAGAATTATATCTTGATCTTCTTTTAGATTCTTACCAAAATGAATTGTAATACAATCATTAATAGAAAACAATATAACAACTATTATAACTATTATAGTTGTATTAACTACAATTACACTCTACTACTATATACGTATTAGATTCTCAGCTCTAATTATATCATACACAGAAAATTCGTGATCTATAAAGATAAAGTCCCAAAAATCAAGAATCATTCTTCCTATAACAGTAATAATTTCAACAATAGGATTGATTTCAACATCAACCTTAATTTCATTATACTAAGGACTTAAGTTAATCAAACTAATAACCTTCAAAGTTATAATTAAAAGAATAATCTTTTAGGCCTTAGTAAAATTTTACACCTCTAGAATTGCAGTCTAGAATCATAATTGAATATAAGACCTAAATATGATAAGAGAGAAAACATCTCATAAGTAGATTTACAGTCTACCACCTAAAATTCAGCCATCTTACCGCAAAAATGATTATTCTCAACAAACCATAAGGACATTGGTACTTTATACTTCATATTTGGAGCATGAGCAGGAATAGTAGGAACATCAATAAGAATACTTATTCGTGCTGAACTTGGCCAACGCGGATCTCTAATTGGGGATGACCAGATTTATAATGTTATTATTACAGCTCACGCATTCGTAATAATTTTCTTTATAGTAATACCTATTTTAATTGGTGGATTTGGTAATTGACTTGTTCCACTAATAATTGGTGCACCAGATATAGCATTTCCACGAATAAATAATATAAGTTTTTGATTACTACCACCTTCACTAACCCTTCTTCTTACATCTTCTATAGTAGATAATGGTGCTGGTACAGGATGAACAGTTTACCCTCCTCTAGCAGGAGCTATTGCACACGGGGGTGCATCTGTAGATCTAGCTATTTTTTCACTGCACTTAGCAGGTGTATCATCTATTCTTGGTGCAGTGAATTTCATTACAACAGCAATTAATATACGATCAGAAAGTATAACTTTAGATCAAACACCTTTATTTGTATGATCTGTAGCTATTACAGCATTACTTCTCCTTCTTTCACTTCCAGTTTTAGCAGGAGCTATTACTATATTATTAACAGATCGAAATTTAAATACATCATTCTTTGACCCTGCAGGAGGGGGTGACCCAATTCTATATCAACATCTATTTTGATTCTTTGGACACCCAGAAGTTTATATTTTAATTCTACCGGGGTTCGGAATTATTTCACATATTGTATGTCAAGAAAGAGGAAAAATTGAATCATTTGGAACATTAGGTATAATTTATGCTATACTATCAATTGGACTAATAGGATTTATTGTATGAGCACATCATATATTTACAGTAGGAATGGATGTTGACACACGAGCATATTTTGCATCAGCAACAATAATTATTGCTGTACCTACAGGAATTAAGGTATTTAGATGATTAGCTACATTATATGGAACTAAATTCAAGTTCAATCCACCATTATTATGAGCTCTAGGATTTATTTTCCTATTTACAATTGGTGGATTAACAGGATTAGTATTAGCAAATTCATCACTTGATATTGTATTACATGATACATATTATGTAGTAGCCCACTTTCATTATGTATTATCTATAGGAGCAGTATTTGCAATTATAGGAGGTGTCATTCAATGATATCCACTATTTACAGGATTAACTATAAATAATACATGATTAAAAATCCAATTTACAATTATATTCATTGGAGTAAATTTAACATTCTTTCCTCAACACTTCCTAGGATTAGCAGGAATACCTCGACGATACTCTGACTACCCAGACGCATATACATCATGAAACGTAGTATCAAGAATTGGGTCTACAATTTCTATTGTAGGAATCATTATATTCATTGTAATTATATGAGAAAGAATGATTACAAACCGAGCAATTATATTTAGAGCTAACATAAGAAGATCAACAGAATGACTACAAAATAACCCTCCGGCAGAACATAGTTACTCAGAATTACCATTAATCTCTAGATTCTAATATGGCAGATTAGTGCAGTAGATTTAAGCTCTACAAATAAAGGTTTGACCTTTTATTAGAAAATATTTATTAATGGCAACATGATCAAATTTATCTCTTCAAGATGGAGCTTCACCATTAATGGAGCAATTATCATTCTTTCATGATCATACTATGGTCGTATTATTATTAATTACAGTAATTGTAGGTTATGCCCTAAGTTATATATTATTTATTGCCTATACTAACCGTAATATACTTCTTGGACATTTAATTGAAACAATCTGAACAGCTTTACCAGCAATTACATTAATTTTTATTGCCCTTCCATCATTACGACTATTATATTTACTTGATGATTCAGTAGATGCAATAATTACAATTAAAACCATTGGACGACAATGATATTGAAGATATGAATATTCAGACTTCATAGACGTAGAATTTGACACTTATATAACACCAGAACAAGACCTAGAAAATGATGGATTCCGACTACTAGATGTAGATAACCGAACAATCCTACCAATAAATACAGAAGTACGAGTATTAACAAGAGCATCAGATGTTCTACCCTCATGAGCAGTTCCTGCATTAGGGGTTAAAATTGATGCAACGCCAGGTCGGTTAAATCAAGGAACATTCACAATAAATCGACCTGGATTATTCTTTGGACAATGCTCAGAAATCTGTGGAGCAAACCACAGATTTATACCAATTGTAATTGAAAGAACTTCAGTAAATTTATTTATTAAGTGATTATCTAAGATAATTTAAGGAGTTAGTTAAAATAAATAACATTAGAGTGTCAATCTAAAGTAACTAAAAAAAATTAGTACACCTTGAAATTCATCAGATGACTGAAAGTAAGTAATGGTCTCTTAAACCAAATAATAGTAAATTAACGACTACTTCTGATGGGGAAATTATATCCAAATCCCTCAAATATCCCCTCTTATATGATTCTCACTATTCATTATATTTTCAGCTACATTAATCTTGTTTAATCAAATAAACTTCTTCTCATTTAAACCTAACCTTATTAAAAGAGCAGAAAAAGGAACAATTGAAATAAAAAACTTAAATTGAAAATGATAACAAATCTATTCTCAACATTTGACCCATCAACTAACATCTTTAATTTATCATTAAATTGAACTAGAACATTTCTAGGACTATTATTAATCCCATCACTATTTTGACTTACACCATCACGAATTAACATTATCTGAAATAAACTAAATTTAACCTTACATAATGAATTTAAAACACTTCTTGGACCAAAATCATTTAATGGAACAACATTCATTTTCATCTCAATTTTTATTATAATATTATTTAACAATTTCATAGGATTATTCCCTTATATTTTTACTAGAACAAGACATTTAGCATTAACATTTGCAATTGCCCTACCTATATGGCTAAGATTTATATTATTTGGATGAATTAACCATACTAATCATATATTTACACACCTTGTACCACAAGGTACACCGCCTGCATTAATATCATTTATAGTACTAATTGAAACAATTAGTAATGTTATTCGACCAGGTACATTAGCAGTACGGTTGGCAGCAAATATAATTGCAGGACACTTATTATTAACCTTATTAGGAAACACAGGACCATCTATAGCAATAAACTTAATCTCATTACTAATTATTGGACAAATACTTCTATTAATTCTAGAATCAGCAGTAGCAATAATTCAAGCCTATGTTTTCTCAATTCTAAGAACTCTATATTCTAGAGAAGTATATTAAACCTATGTTAACAACTCACTCAAACCACCCATTCCACTTAGTAGACTATAGACCTTGACCATTAACAGGAGCAATTGGAGCAATAGTCCTAGTATCAGGACTAGCAAAATGATTCCACCTATTTAATATTAACTTATTCATAATTGGATTTGGAATTACCCTACTAACTATAATTCAATGATGACGAGATGTAGTACGAGAAGGAACATATCAAGGATTACATACAGGATTTGTATCAATTGGATTACGATGAGGAATAATTTTATTTATTGCATCAGAGGTATTATTTTTCGTTTCTTTTTTTTGAGCATTCTTTAGAAGAAGATTAGCACCAACAATTGAACTAGGAATACTATGACCTCCAATAGGAATTCAACCCTTTAACCCTATACAAATTCCATTACTTAATACAGCTATTCTTTTAGCATCAGGAGTAACAGTAACATGAGCACATCATAGTTTAATGGAATCTAATCATACTCAAGCACTACAAGGATTATTCTTCACAGTGTTATTAGGACTATACTTTACAATACTTCAAGCATATGAATATTGAGAAGCACCTTTTACCATTGCAGATGCAGTTTATGGATCAACATTCTTTGTTGCAACAGGATTCCATGGTTTACACGTAATTATTGGAACAATCTTTTTATCAACATGTCTACTTCGACACTCAATAAATCAATTTTCACCAAGACATCACTTTGGATTTGAAGCAGCAGCATGATACTGACACTTCGTAGACGTAGTATGATTATTCTTATATATCTCTATTTATTGATGAGGTAGATAATTGTTTCTCTAGTATAAATAGTACATTTGACTTCCAATCAGAAAGCTTGATATAAATCAAGAAAAACAATTCTAATTCTATCAACAAGAGTTTTCATTAGATTTATTATTCCAATAATTGTTATAATCCTGGCAACAACACTATCAAAAAAATTAATTAATGATCGAGAAAAAAGATCACCATTTGAATGTGGGTTTGATCCAAAAAGATCAGCACGAATACCATTCTCAATACGATTCTTCCTAATCGCAGTAATCTTTTTAATTTTTGATGTAGAAATTGCACTAATTCTACCAATTGTAATTATTTTTAAAACTTCAGACATTATAATCTGAACAGTATCAACAATATTTTTTATTCTAGTTCTATTAGGAGGACTATACCATGAATGAAACCAAGGAGCATTACAATGAGCAGAATAAAGGGTTGTAGTTAAATATAACATTTGGGTTGCATTCAAAAAGTATTGATATTATCAATCAACCTTAAATAGAATAAGAAGCGAAATATTGCAGTCAGTTTCGACCTGGAAGATTGGTATGTACTACCCTTATTCTTATTAATTGAAGCCAAAAAGAGGCGTATTACTGTTAATAATATAATTGAACTATAATAGTTCCAATTAAGGAAATGTAAAGCCAATATGAAAGCTGCTAACTTTTTATATTAGCGGTTAAACTCCGTTAACATTTCTAAAATTTATATAGTTTAAATAAAACATTACATTTTCACTGTAAAAGTAATATATCTATATTTATAAATACTTAAAAGTAAAAATACTTCCTTAACATCTTCAGTGTCACGCTCTAATTATAAGCTATTTAAGTAAACGAAAAACAATATTACCAAAATAAATATTCAAAAAATAAAAGTTAAAAGATAAATCTTGAAATTAGAATCATATCAACCTTGAATATAACCAATTAAATAAATAAATAATCTATATAAACCTTGACCACCAAGTAATTCACCTCAACCATAATCAAATGACTTAGATGAATAATAACCTATTTTTAAAGGAATATATCTAATAAACTTAGTTGAAAGAAAAGGTATAAATCATATAGAACCAGCAAATCTAACAAAAGAAAGTATACTTAAAGAAAATAAATTATGAGAAAAATCAAAATTAGAAATAAGATAACCTAAATAAGCACCTAAAATAACAACTGTAATAGTTAAAAACTTTAAATAATAAGGTAAAGCAATCACATGAGGAATAGGAAAAATTAATCAAGATAAAAGACTACCACCAAAAACAGCAACAAACAATAGACCAATTATTCCAAATGAAATATAATAACCCTTATCATCAAAAGAAAATCTAGAATAAAAATTATTATCACCAGATATTGAATAATAAAACAAACAAAAAGAATAAGAAGCAGTTAAACCAGTAGAAAAAAAATAAAGAAAAAAAATTAAACAATTAATTCATCTTAAACAAACCATCTCAAGAATTAAATCCTTTGAATAAAATCCCGCTAAAAAAGGTATTCCACACAAAGATAAACTAGAAACATTAAAACAAACTGAAGTTAAAGGTATGAAATTAACAATTGATCCTATAAAACGAATATCCTGAGAATCCTTCAAATTATGAATTATTGAACCTGCACATATAAATAATAATGCCTTAAATAAAGCATGAGCCAATAAATGAAAAAATGCAAGCTTTGGATAACCTATAGCCAAAATTCTTATTATTAAACCAAGTTGTCTTAAAGTAGAAAGAGCAATAATCTTCTTTAAATCAAACTCAAAATTAGCGCCCAATCCAGCCATAAATATAGTTATACAACCAATTAAAAGTAAAAATCAACCACAATTATAAGTATCCAATATTGGTCTAAAACGAATTAATAAATAAACACCAGCAGTAACAAGAGTAGAAGAATGAACTAAAGCAGAAACAGGAGTAGGAGCTGCTATAGCAGCAGGAAGTCATGAAGAGAAAGGAATCTGAGCTCTCTTAGTTATAGCTGCTAAAACAATTAATATAGTAATGAGCTTTATTTCAAAAGAATTAGAAATAAAATCATAATAATAAATATAATTTCAACCACCAAAATTTAATATTCATGCAATAGAAATTAAAATAGCAACATCACCAATACGATTAGAAAGTGCAGTTAATATACCAGCACTATAAGATTTTACATTTTGATAATAATTAACTAAACAAAAAGAAACTAAACCTAAACCATCTCAACCTAATAAAATTCTAATTAAATTAGGACTAATAATTAAAAAACCTATAGAAAGAATAAATATTAAAACAATAAAAATAAAACGATTTATATTCTTTTCACCAGATATATAATCCTCTCTATAATAAATAACCAAAGAAGAAATATATATAACAAAAGATATAAAAATAAGAGATATTCAATCCAAAATTAAAGTTATAACAACTATAGAACCATTTAAATTGAAAAGCTCTCACTCAACAAAAACTCTATAATCAATTATTAAATAATAAATTCCTAAAATAAAAATTATAGTTCTCGAAATAAACAAAGAAAAAAAACTCAAAGAACAAATAGAAAATAAATTCACGGCCTAAGATGAAAGACTTCATATCATTGATTCCACAAAACAATATTTTTAATTAAAATACTTAAGCAAACTAAACAAAGAAATATTCACCCTTTAAACAGAGAATATTTAAAGGCAATCAATGTAAAAGTAAAAGATGATATTCACGAAAATAACCAAGAGAACAAGTATAAACACCAGAATAATAATTCCCATGCTGAGAATAAGAATATATATACAAAGTATAAAGAGCTCTAAAAAAAGATAAAAAAATCAAAGCAAAGAATCTAAAAGAAGATCAAGATATAATTCTATTTAATAATCTAATTTCACCTACCAAATTTAAAGAAGGAGGAGCAGCCATATTTGATGATCTTAAAAGAAATCATCATAAAGCCATTCTTGGCATCAAATTAATTATACCCTTGTTAATTAATAATCTTCGTCTACCTAAACGTTCATAAATAATATTAGATAAACAAAATAAACCAGAAGAACATAAACCATGACCAACCATTAGAGAAAGAGAACCTACACAACCTCATCAATTCATAGTCATCAATCCACCAATAACCATTCTTATACGAGCAACAGAAGAATATGCAATTAAATACTTCAAATCAACCTGACGAAAACAAATAAATCTTACAATAACACCCCCAGATAATCCTAAAGACAATCAAAAATAATTAAACTTTAAACCCAAATAAGAAATAACCTTTATAACACGAAAAATACCATAACCACCTAACTTTAATAAAACACCAGCAAGAATTATTCTACCTGAAATAGGGGCCTCTACATGAGCCTTAGGAAGTCATAAATGAACCAAAAACATAGGTATCTTAACTAAAAAAGCCAAAATTATAAATACATAAAACATAAAATAATAAGAACCAAAATCAACCAATAAAGGAAAATATAAAGTATTAGAAAAATCATAAACCTTAAATAAAACTAATAATAAAGGTAATCTAGCAACCAAAGTATAAAAAATTAAATAAACACCAGCCTGCAAACGCTCAGGTTGATAACCCCAACCCAAAATTAAAAGTAAAGTAGGAACTAATGTAGCCTCAAAAAAAATATAAAAAGAAAGAAGACTTAATCTAGCAAATGAACAATAAAGCATAATTATTAAAATCAAAACCATAAAAACAAAAAAATTAGAATGATATGAACTTAAATAAACTGAACCTCTAGCAGTGATTATTAAAGAACAAATCCAAAAACTAAGTAAAATTAAACTAAAAGAAAAATAATCAATACCAAAATAATATCTAATTATATTCAAATCAGCATATGAATAAACACAAATTATAAAAACAAAACCCGACAGAAACATTAAAGAATGAACCAACCATCAACAATTATTTAATAAACAAAGAGGGATCAAAAAAATAGTTATAAACAAATACTTTAACATAAAGATAAACCAAAAGAATTAAAAAAATCATTACCATGAGAACGAATTATTGAAACTAAAATAGAAAGACCTAAAGCACCCTCACAAACAGAAAAAACTAAAAAAATAACAGGAAAAAAATAATCATAATCAAACTCAATAAGAAAAACAATAACTAACATAAATAAAGAAAGAACAATATATTCTAATCTCAAAAGAACCATTAATAAATGTTTACGTTTAGAAGAAAAAACATAAACACCAGCAAAATAAATCAATAAAGAAGTAAAAATAGAGAATATAAACATAAGTTTTAATAGTTTAAAAAAAACGCCGGTTTTGTAAACCGGAAATAAGTCCAGCCCCCACTTTTAAAACTTCAGAGGTGGAAAAGCTTCCAAAGCTCCCCAAAACCGGTATTTTAAATAAACTAACCCCTGAAATGATCAAAATAATAATTATATCATTATCAAATGTAATAAATATTAATTTTATTAAATTAAGACACCCAATATCAATAATGCTTTTTATTATCCTTCAAACCTTCCTAGTTGGATTAATAACAGGAACAATAATAGAAAGATATTGATTATCATATATTTTATTTTTAACATTTCTTGGTGGTATACTAGTATTATTTATTTACATTACAAGAATTGCATCAAACGAAATATTTCAGCCTAAATCAATCACTATAATTATTACATTAATAATGTGAGTATTTATCATATTAATATTAATTATTCTAGATATATCTATATTTATAGACTTTTTCAAAAACACCGAAACTATAAATATTGATAATTCAATCAATTATCAAGAAATAACAATATCTTTAGAAAAATTATATAATAGACCAACATTCATTATTACAATAATAATAATAATTTATTTATTTTTAGCACTACTAGCAGTTGTTAAAATCACCAATATTAATCAGGGACCTATTCGTAAAATAAGATAATTACTAATGAATAAACCCTTACGATTAAGACATCCTTTAATTAAAATTATTAATAACTCTTTAATTGACTTACCTGCCATAACAAATATTTCAAAAAAAGAAAGATTAAATAATATAATAAATATATTTTATACAATTATGTAATTTAGTATAATATGTTATTAATATGAATTCTTTTTTTTATATTAAGTTAACTTTCATATATATTAGTTAAATAATCTAATTATAGATAATTTACATAATTATATTATTACAATTAATATAATTATTTAAATTAATTATAATATTTTATATTTAAATTAATAACTTTATTTATTATATCCAATTATAATAATATTAAATATTAAATTACATATTATTATATATATTATATTATAATAACCTATTTTAAGCTAAAAACAAAAGTAGCTATAATCCTAGGTAAATAATTGCATTAAAATAATCAATTGATAATGGTAAGATGAACTTATAATACTTTAATTTCAATTAAATGTAATATATTAATATAAATTATTTATTATATATATATATATAAAAAAAATAAAATGAGCAGGATAAATTAATCCTAATTAAACAAAATAATACATAAAAGAATTTCAAAAAAAAACTTTCGATTTATATATTAAATAAATGAAGTGCCTGATTAAAGGGTTACCTTGATAGGGTAAATAAAGTAAATAAAATTACCTTCATTAAAATTACATAAGATAGAATTAAACTACCTCCTTTAGTATCAAAAACTAACGTGCATCATACACCTTAATGTAAAAAGGTAAGCTAAACAAGCTAATGGGTTCATACCCCATTTATAGAGGTATCAATCCTCTCCTTTTTAATGACCAACAACTCTACAAAACTTCTCTTCCTATCAACATTAATGATAGGAACGATCCTGTCCATTTCATCAAATTCCTGATTTGGGGTTTGAATAGGACTTGAGATCAACTTACTTTCATTTATTCCGCTCCTAACAAGAAATAAAAATATAATAATAAATGAATCATCAATTAAATATTTTATTGTCCAAGCAATAGCATCGACAATATAATTATTTTCAATTTTGCTGATTCAAATAAAATATCCCATGGGATGGGAAACAGAATTTATCCCATCAATAATAATTAGATCTAGACTATTATTAAAGATTGGAGCTGCACCTTTCCATTTCTGATTTCCAGAAGTTATAGGAGCATCAAGATGAAATAATTGTTTAACATTAATAACATGACAAAAAATCGCCCCAATAATGGTCTTATCTTATTGTATTCAATTAAGAACTTTTATTTGAACAATTATTATCTTAAGAATTATTATTGGGGCAATAGGAGGTTTAAATCAAACATCCTTACGACAACTTTTAGCATATTCATCAATCAGACATCTAGGTTGAATAATTAGATCATTAACAGTCAGAGAAAACATCTGAGAACTATACTTCATTATTTACTCACTATTAAGATTAATTATAGTTTTATTATTTAAGCAAATAAATTTATTTTTCATAAATCAAATTTATTCAGCCAGAAATATAAAAACCGAAATTAAATTCATAATATTCTTATCTTTATTATCTTTAGGTGGACTACCACCATTCCTTGGATTCTTACCAAAATGAATTGTAATACAATCATTAATAGAAAACAATATAACAACTATTATAACTATTATAGTTGTATTAACTACAATTACACTCTACTACTATATACGTATTAGATTCTCAGCTCTAATTATATCATACACAGAAAATTCGTGATCTATAAAGATAAAGTCCCAAAAATCAAGAATCATTCTTCCTATAACAGTAATAATTTCAACAATAGGATTGATTTCAACATCAACCTTAATTTCATTATACTAAGGACTTAAGTTAATCAAACTAATAACCTTCAAAGTTATAATTAAAAGAATAATCTTTTAGGCCTTAGTAAAATTGTACACCTCTAGAATTGCAGTCTAGAATCATAATTGAATATAAGACCTAAATATGATAAGAGAGAAAACATCTCATAAGTAGATTTACAGTCTACCACCTAAAATTCAGCCATTTTACCGCAAAAATGATTATTCTCAACAAACCATAAGGACATTGGTACTTTATACTTCATATTTGGAGCATGAGCAGGAATAGTAGGAACATCAATAAGAATACTTATTCGTGCTGAACTTGGCCAACCCGGATCTCTAATTGGGGATGACCAGATTTATAATGTTATTATTACAGCTCACGCATTCGTAATAATTTTCTTTATAGTAATACCTATTTTAATTGGTGGATTTGGTAATTGACTTGTTCCACTAATAATTGGTGCACCAGATATAGCATTTCCACGAATAAATAATATAAGTTTTTGATTACTACCACCTTCACTAACCCTTCTTCTTACATCTTCTATAGTAGATAATGGTGCTGGTACAGGATGAACAGTTTACCCTCCTCTAGCAGGAGCTATTGCACACGGGGGTGCATCTGTAGATCTAGCTATTTTTTCACTGCACTTAGCAGGTGTATCATCTATTCTTGCTGCAGTGAATTTCATTACAACAGCAATTAATATACGATCAGAAAGTATAACTTTAGATCAAACACCTTTATTTGTATGATCTGTAGCTATTACAGCATTACTTCTCCTTCTTTCACTTCCAGTTTTAGCAGGAGCTATTACTATATTATTAACAGATCGAAATTTAAATACATCATTCTTTGACCCTGCAGGAGGGGGTGACCCAATTCTATATCAACATCTATTTTGATTCTTTGGACACCCAGAAGTTTATATTTTAATTCTACCGGGGTTCGGAATTATTTCACATATTGTATGTCAAGAAAGAGGAAAAATTGAATCATTTGGAACATTAGGTATAATTTATGCTATACTATCAATTGGACTAATAGGATTTATTGTATGAGCACATCATATATTTACAGTAGGAATGGATGTTGACACACGAGCATATTTTACATCAGCAACAATAATTATTGCTGTACCTACAGGAATTAAGGTATTTAGATGATTAGCTACATTATATGGAACTAAATTCAAGTTCAATCCACCATTATTATGAGCTCTAGGATTTATTTTCCTATTTACAATTGGTGGATTAACAGGATTAGTATTAGCAAATTCATCACTTGATATTGTATTACATGATACATATTATGTAGTAGCCCACTTTCATTATGTATTATCTATAGGAGCAGTATTTGCAATTATAGGAGGTGTCATTCAATGATATCCACTATTTACAGGATTAACTATAAATAATACATGATTAAAAATCCAATTTACAATTATATTCATTGGAGTAAATTTAACATTCTTTCCTCAACACTTCCTAGGATTAGCAGGAATACCTCGACGATACTCTGACTACCCAGACGCATATACATCATGAAACGTAGTATCAAGAATTGGGTCTACAATTTCTATTGTAGGAATCATTATATTCATTGTAATTATATGAGAAAGAATGATTACAAACCGAGCAACTATATTTAGAGCTAACATAAGAAGATCAACAGAATGACTACAAAATAACCCTCCTGCAGAACATAGTTACTCAGAATTACCATTAATCTCTAGATTCTAATATGGCAGATTAGTGCAGTAGATTTAAGCTCTACAAATAAAGGTTTGACCTTTTATTAGAATATATTTATTAATGGCAACATGATCAAATTTATCTCTTCAAGATGGAGCTTCACCATTAATGGAGCAATTATCATTCTTTCATGATCATACTATGGTCGTATTATTATTAATTACAGTAATTGTAGGTTATGCCCTAAGTTATATATTATTTATTGCCTATACTAACCGTAATATACTTCATGGACATTTAATTGAAACAATCTGAACAGCTTTACCAGCAATTACATTAATTTTTATTGCCCTTCCATCATTACGACTATTATATTTACTTGATGATTCAGTAGATGCAATAATTACAATTAAAACCATTGGACGACAATGATATTGAAGATATGAATATTCAGACTTCATAGACGTAGAATTTGACACTTATATAACACCAGAACAAGACCTAGAAAATGATGGATTCCGACTACTAGATGTAGATAACCGAACAATCCTACCAATAAATACAGAAGTACGAGTATTAACAAGAGCATCAGATGTTCTACACTCATGAGCAGTTCCTGCATTAGGGGTTAAAATTGATGCAACGCCAGGTCGGTTAAATCAAGGAACATTCACAATAAATCGACCTGGATTATTCTATGGACAATGCTCAGAAATCTGAGGAGCAAACCACAGATTTATACCAATTGTAATTGAAAGAACTTCAGTAAATTTATTTATTAAGTGATTATCTAAGATAATTTAAGGAGCTAGTTAAAATAAATAACATTAGAGTGTCAATCTAAAGTAACTAAAAAAAATTAGTACACCTTGAAATTCATCAGATGACTGAAAGTAAGTAATGGTCTCTTAAACCAAATAATAGTAAATTAACGACTACTTCTGATGGGGAAATTATATCCAAATCCCTCAAATATCCCCTCTTATATGATTCTCACTATTCATTATATTTTCAGCTACATTAATCTTGTTTAATCAAATAAACTTCTTCTCATTTAAACCTAACCTTATTAAAAGAGCAGAAAAAGGAACAATTGAAATAAAAAACTTAAATTGAAAATGATAACAAATCTATTCTCAACATTTGACCCATCAACTAACATCTTTAATTTATCATTAAATTGAACTAGAACATTTCTAGGACTATTATTAATCCCATCACTATTTTGACTTACACCATCACGAATTAACATTATCTGAAATAAACTAAATTTAACCTTACATAATGAATTTAAAACACTTCTTGGACCAAAATCATTTAATGGAACAACATTCATTTTCATCTCAATTTTTATTATAATATTATTTAACAATTTTATAGGATTATTCCCTTATATTTTTACTAGAACAAGACATTTAGCATTAACATTTGCAATTGCCCTACCTATATGGCTAAGATTTATATTATTTGGATGAATTAACCATAATAATCATATATTTACACACCTTGTACCACAAGGTACACCGCCTGCATTAATATCATTTATAGTACTAATTGAAACAATTAGTAATGTTATTCGACCAGGTACATTAGCAGTACGGTTGGCAGCAAATATAATTGCAGGACACTTATTATTAACCTTATTAGGAAACACAGGACCATCTATAGCAATAAACTTAATCTCATTACTAATTATTGGACAAATACTTCTATTAATTCTAGAATCAGCAGTAGCAATAATTCAAGCCTATGTTTTCTCAATTCTAAGAACTCTATATTCTAGAGAAGTATATTAAACCTATGTTAACAACTCACTCAAACCACCCATTCCACTTAGTAGACTATAGACCTTGACCATTAACAGGAGCAATTGGAGCAATAGTCCTAGTATCAGAACTAGCAAAATGATTCCACCTATTTAATATTAACTTATTCATAATTGGATTTGGAATTACCCTACTAACTATAATTCAATGATGACGAGATGTAGTACGAGAAGGAACATATCAAGGATTACATACAGGATTTGTATCAATTGGATTACGATGAGGAATAATTTTATTTATTGCATCAGAGGTATTATTTTTCGTTTCTTTTTTTTGAGCATTCTTTAGAAGAAGATTAGCACCAACAATTGAACTAGGAATACTATGACCTCCAATAGGAATTCAACCCTTTAACCCTATACAAATTCCATTACTTAATACAGCTATTCTTTTAGCATCAGGAGTAACAGTAACATGAGCACATCATAGTTTAATGGAATCTAATCATACTCAAGCACTACAAGGATTATTCTTCACAGTGTTATTAGGACTATACTTTACAATACTTCAAGCATATGAATATTGAGAAGCACCTTTTACCATTGCAGATGCAGTTTATGGATCAACATTCTTTGTTGCAACAGGATTCCATGGTTTACACGTAATTATTGGAACAATCTTTTTATCAACATGTCTACTTCGACACTCAATAAATCAATTTTCACCAAGACATCACTTTGGATTTGAAGCAGCAGCATGATACTGACACTTCGTAGACGTAGTATGATTATTCTTATATATCTCTATTTATTGATGAGGTAGATAATTGTTTTTCTAGTATAAATAGTACATTTGACTTCCAATCAGAAAGCTTGATATAAATCAAGAAAAACAATTCTAATTCTATCAACAAGAGTTTTCATTAGATTTATTATTCCAATAATTGTTATAATCCTGGCAACAACACTATCAAAAAAATTAATTAATGATCGAGAAAAAAGATCACCATTTGAATGTGGGTTTGATCCAAAAAGATCAGCACGAATACCATTCAAATACGATTCTTCCTAATCGCAGTAATCTTTTTAATTTTTGATGTAGAAATTGCACTAATTCTACCAATTGTAATTATTTTTAAAACTTCAGACATGATAATCTGAACAGTATCAACAATATTTTTTATTCTAGTTCTATTAGGAGGACTATACCATGAATGAAACCAAGGAGCATTACAATGAGCAGAATAAAGGGTTGTAGTTAAATATAACATTTGGGTTGCATTCAAAAAGTATTGATATTATCAATCAACCTTAAATAGAATAAGAAGCGAAATATTGCAGTCAGTTTCGACCTGGAAGATTGGTATGTACTACCCTTATTCTTATTAATTGAAGCCAAAAAGAGGCGTATTACTGTTGATAATATAATTGAACTATAATAGTTCCAATTAAGGAAATGTAAAGCCAATATGAAAGCTGCTAACTTTTTATATTAGCGGTTACACTCCGTTAACATTTCTAAAATTTATATAGTTTAAATAAAACATTACATTTTCACTGTAAAAATAATATATCTATATTTATAAATACTTAAAAGTAAAAATACTTCCTTAACATCTTCAGTGTCACGCTCTAATTATAAGCTATTTAAGTAAACGAAAAACAATATTACCAAAATAAATATTCAAAAAATAAATGTTAAAAGATAAATCTTGAAATTAGAATCATATCAACCTTGAATATAACCAATTAAATAAATAAATAAACTATATAAACCTTGACCACCAAGTAATTCACCTCAACCATAATCAAATGACTTAGATGAATAATAACCTATTTCTAAAGGAATATATCTAATAAACTTAGTTGAAAGAAAAGGTATAAATCATATAGAACCAGCAAATCTAACAAATGAAAGTATACTTAAAGAAAATAAATTATGAGAAAAATCAAAATTAGAAATAAGATAACCTAAATAAGCACCTAAAATAACAACTGTAATAGTTAAAAACTTTAAATAATAAGGTAAAGCAATCACATGAGGAATAGGAAAAATTAATCAAGATAAAAGACTACCACCAAAAACAGCAACAAACAATAGACCAATTATTCCAAATGAAATATAATAACCCTTATCATCAAAAGAAAATCTAGAATAAAAATTATTATCACCAGATATTGAATAATAAAACAAACGAAAAGAATAAGAAGCAGTTAAACCAGTAGAAAAAAAATAAAGAAAAAAAATTAAACAATTAATTCATCTTAAACAAACCATCTCAAGAATTAAATCCTTTGAATAAAATCCCGCTAAAAAAGGTATTCCACACAAAGATAAACTAGAAACATTAAAACAAACTGAAGTTAAAGGTATGAAATTAACAATTGATCCTATAAAACGAATATCCTGAGAATCCTTCAAATTATGAATTATTGAACCTGCACATATAAATAATAATGCTTTAAATAAAGCATGAGCCAATAAATGAAAAAATGCAAGCTTTGGATAACCTATAGCCAAAATTCTTATTATTAAACCAAGTTGTCTTAAAGTAGAAAGAGCAATAATCTTCTTTAAATCAAACTCAAAATTAGCGCCCAATCCAGCCATAAATATAGTTATACAACCAATTAAAAGTAAAAATCAACCACAATTATAAGTATCCAATATTGGTCTAAAACGAATTAATAAATAAACACCAGCAGTAACAAGAGTAGAAGAATGAACTAAAGCAGAAACAGGAGTAGGAGCTGCTATAGCAGCAGGAAGTCATGAAGAGAAAGGAATCTGAGCTCTCTTAGTTATAGCTGCTAAAACAATTAATATAGTAATGAGCTTTATTTCAAAAGAATTAGAAATAAAATCATAATAATAAATATAATTTCAACCACCAAAATTTAACATTCATGCAATAGAAATTAAAATAGCAACATCAACAATACGATTAGAAAGTGCAGTTAATATACCAGCACTATAAGATTTTACATTTTGATAATAAATAACTAAACAATAAGAAACTAAACCTAAACCATCTCAACCTAATAAAATTCTAATTAAATTAGGACTAATAATTAAAAAGCCTATAGAAAGAATAAATATTAAAACAATAAAAATAAAACGATATATATTCTTTTCACCAGATATATAATCCTCTCTATAATAAATAACCAAAGAAGAAATATATATAACAAAAGATATAAAAATAAGAAATATTCAATCCAAAATTAAAGTTATAACAACTATAGAACCATTTAAATTGAAAAGCTCTCACTCAACAAAAACTCTATAATCAATTATTAAATAATAAATACCTAAAATAAAAATTATAGTTCTCGAAATAAACAAAGAAAAAAAACTCAAAGAACAAATAGAAAATAAATTCACGGCCTAAGATGAAAAACTTCATATCATTGATTCCACAAAACAATATTTTTAATTAAAATACTTAAGCAAACTAAACAAAGAAATATTCACCCTTTAAACAGAGAATATTTAAAGGCAATCAATGTAAAAGTAAAAGATGATATTCACGAAAATAACCAAGAGAACAAGTATAAACACCAGAATAATAATTCCCATGCTGAGAATAAGAATATATATACAAAGTATAAACACCTCTAAAAAAAGATAAAAAAATCAAAGCAAAGAATCTAAAAGAAGATCAAGATATAATTCTATTTAATAATCTAATTTCACCTACCAAATTTAAAGAAGGAGGAGCAGCCATATTTGATGATCTTAAAAGAAATCATCATAAAGCCATTCTTGGCATCAAATTAATTATACCCTTGTTAATTAATAATCTTCGTCTACCTAAACGTTCATAAATAATATTAGATAAACAAAATAAACCAGAAGAACATAAACCATGACCAACCATTAGAGAAAGAGAACCTACACAACCTCATCAATTCATAGTCATCAATCCACCAATAACCATTCTTATATGAGCAACAGAAGAATATGCAATTAAAGACTTTAAATCAACCTGACGAAAACAAATAAATCTTACAATAACACCCCCAGATAAACCTAAAGACAATCAAAAATAACTAAACTTTAAACCCAAATAAGAAATAACCTTTATAACACGAAAAATACCATAACCACCTAACTTTAATAAAACACCAGCAAGAATTATTCTACCTGAAATAGGGGCCTCTACATGAGCCTTAGGAAGTCATAAATGAACCAAAAACATAGGTATCTTAACTAAAAAAGCCAAAATTATAAATACATAAAACATAAAATAATAAGAACCAAAATCAACCAATAAAGGAAAATATAAAGTATTAGAAAAATCATAAACCTTAAATAAAACTAATAATAAAGGTAATCTAGCAACCAATGTATAAAAAATTAAATAAACACCAGCCTGCAAACGCTCAGGTTGATAACCCCAACCCAAAATTAAAAGTAAAGTAGGAACTAATCTAGCCTCAAAAAAAATATAAAAAGAAAGAAGACTTAATCTAGCAAATGAACAATAAAGCATAATTATTAAAATCAAAACCATAAAAACAAAAAAATAAGAATGATATGAACTTAAATAAACTGAACCTCTAGCAGTGATTATTAAAGAACAAATCCAAAAACTAAGTAAAATTAAACTAAAAGAAAAATAATCAATACCAAAATAATATCTAATTATATTCAAATCAGCATATGAATAAACACAAATTATAAAAACAAAACCCGACAGAAACATTAAAGAATGAACCAACCATCAACAATTATTTAATAAACAAAGAGGGATCAAAAAAATAGTTATAAATAAATACTTTAACATAAAGATAAACCAAAAGAATTAAAAAAATCATTACCATGAGAACGAATTATTGAAACTAAAATAGAAAGACCTAAAGCACCCTCACAAACAGAAAAAACTAAAAAAATAACAGGAAAAAAATAATCATAATCAAACTCAATAAGAAAAACAATAACTAACATAAATAAAGAAAGAACAATATATTCTAATCTCAAAAGAACTATTAATAAATGTTTACGTTTAGAAGAAAAAACATAAACACCAGCAAAATAAAGCAATAAAGAAGTAAAAATAGAGAATATAAACATTAGTTTTAATAGTTTAAAAAAAACGCCGGTCTTGTAAACCGGAAATAAGTCCAGCCCCCACTTTTAAAACTTCAGAGGTGGAAAAGCTTCCAAAGCTCCCCAAAACCGGTATTTTAAATAAACTAACCCCTGAAATGATCAAAATAATAATTATACCATTATCAAATGTAATAAATATTAATTTTATTAAATTAAGACACCCAATATCAATAATGCTTTTTATTATCCTTCAAACCTTCCTAGTTGGATTAATAACAGGAACAATAATAGAAAGATATTGATTATCATATATTTTATTTTTAACATTTCTTGGTGGTATACTAGTATTATTTATTTACATTACAAGAATTGCATCAAACGAAATATTTCAGCCTAAATCAATCACTATAATTATTACATTAATAATGTGAGTATTTATCATATTAATATTAATTATTCTAGATATATCTATATTTATAGACTTTTTCAAAAACACCGAAACTATAAATATTGATAATTCAATCAATTATCAAGAAATAACAATATCTTTAGAAAAATTATATAATAGACCAACATTCATTATTACAATAATAATAATAATTTATTTATTTTTAGCACTACTAGCAGTTGTTAAAATCACCAATATTAATCAGGGACCTATTCGTAAAATAAGATAATTACTAATGAATAAACCCTTACGATTAAGACATCCTTTAATTAAAATTATTAATAACTCTTTAATTGACTTACCTGCCCCAACAAATATTTCATTTTGATGAAATTTTGGATCCCTATTAGGGTTATGTTTGGTAATTCAAATCGTAACTGGACTATTTTTAGCTATACATTATACATCAAATATTGAAATAGCATTCAGTAGTGTAGTACACATCTGCCGAGACGTAAATAATGGTTGAATTATCCGAACCTTACACGCAAATGGAGCATCTATATTTTTTATTTGTATTTACTTACATGTAGGACGGGGAATTTACTATGGATCTTATATATATATACATACCTGAATAATTGGTACAGTGATTTTATTTTTAGTTATAGCAACTGCATTTATAGGATATGTCTTACCCTGAGGCCAAATATCTTTTTGAGGTGCAACAGTAATTACTAATTTATTATCAGCAATCCCATACTTAGGAACAGATTTAGTCCAATGAGTATGAGGAGGATTCGCTGTTGATAATGCAACATTAAATCGATTCTTCACATTCCATTTTGTATTACCATTTATTATTGCTGCTATAGCAGCAATTCATTTATTTTTTCTTCACCAAACAGGATCTAATAATCCTCTTGGACTAAATGGAGATATTGAAAAAATTCCATTCCATCCATACTTTACCTTTAAGGATTCTATTACATTTGTAATAATAACATCATTATTAATTATACTATGTTTAATTAATCCTTACCTATTAGGAGATCCAGATAACTTTGTACCTGCCAACCCATTAGTAACACCAGTTCACATTCAACCAGAATGATATTTCCTATTTGCATATGCAATTCTACGATCTATCCCTAATAAGTTAGGAGGTGTTATTGCATTATTTTTATCAATTAGAATCTTAATAATTTTACCATTTTATAATAAAACACCATTCCGAGGCATTCAATTTTACCCTATTAATCAAATTTTATTCTGAATTATAGTAGTTGTTGTATGCTTACTAACGTGAATTGGTAAACGACCTGTTGAAGAACCTTATATTATAACAGGTCAAATCTTAACAATTATTTACTTCACATATTTCTTAATTAATGTCCATGTCGCAAACGCATGAGATAAATTAATTAAGGAATAAAGTTAATTAGCTTAGGAAAAGCAAATGTTTTGAAAACATAAAATTAGAAGTTTAACTCTTCTATTAACTTTTCTCAAAAAATTTCACTAAACAAATGAGATAAATAAAATCTTTAAACCAACAAAGAAAATAAAAAAAATCAAAGATAAAGGTAAAAAACTTTTTCAAGCTAAGTACATTAATTTATCATAACGGAACCGTGGTAATGTTCCACGAACCCAAATAAAACCACCATACTCAATATTAAATCCTGAAACTAACTCAGATTCCCCTTCAGCAAAATCAAAAGGAGTACGATTAGTTTCAGCTAAGCAAGAAGCAAAACAAGCTAAAGCTAAAGGAAAAGAAATAATAATAAATCAACAATAAAGCTGATAGTTTATAAAATCAAACATATTAAAACTACCAATTAAAATAATTAAAGACAATAAAATTAAAGCTAAACTAACTTCATAAGAAATTGTTTGAGCAACACAACGAAGAGAACCTAATAATGAATAATTTGAATTAGAAGATCAACCAGCAATTATAACAGTATAAACACCTAATCTAGTACAACATAAAAAAAATAAAAATCCATAAGAAAAAGAACACATATAAGTTAAATAAGGAAAAATTACTCAAACGGCTAAAGAAATCATTAAATTAAAAACAGGGGAAAAATAATAAAGTAGGTAATTAGATATAATAGGAATTGGCTGCTCCTTACAAATTAACTTAATAGCATCTCTAAATGGCTGAGGAATTCCAACAAAACCTACCTTATTTGGACCCTTTCGAATCTGAATATAACCTAAAACCTTACGCTCTAATAAAGTTAAAAAGGCAACACTAATTAAAACACAAATAACCAATAAAAGAAAATTCAAAATAAATATAAATAAATCATAAAGTATCAATACTATTTGTAGAAAAAATCTACATAAATGAATTCTAAATTCAACACATTAATCTGTCAAAATAGTAAATAAATTAATATTAATCAATATAACAAAAAATATTTTAACCATATGGTCCTTTCGTACTAATATGGATTAACAATCTTAGGATAGAAACCGACCTGGCTCACGCCGGTCTGAACTCAGATCATGTAAGAATTTAAAGGTCGAACAGACCTAATCATTGGGCTCCTGCACCCAAAATTTTTCTTAATCCAACATCGAGGTCGCAATCTGCTTTGTCGATATGAGCTCTCAAAAACAATTACGCTGTTATCCCTAAGGTAACTTAATCTTATGATCATAAATTATGGATCAAAATAACAAACATAAATAAATTATATAATAATGAAGAGTTTATCTATTCTTCATGTCACCCCAACAAAACATCATCATTAAATATAGAAAGACAAACAAAAAACTATATAAAAGTAAAATGTCAAGCTCTATAGGGTCTTCTCGTCCTAAAGAAGAATTTAAGCCTTTTGACTCAAAAGTTAAATTCAAAAATTTATTAAGAGACAGTTGATTTCTCATCAAGCCATTCATTCCAGCCACTAATTAAGAGACTAATGATTATGCTACCTTTGCACGGTCAAAATACCGCGGCTCTTTAAAAATACGCTCAGTGAGCAGGCCACACCTCAAAATATAAACAAGAGGACATGTTTTTGATAAACAGGCGGAAATCAATTTTGCCTAGTTCCTTATAATAAGTTCACAAGGTAAAAATTTCATACAAATAAATATACTAATTCTATCATTATTACAAAAATTTTAAAATTAAATTAATAATCTTAATAAAAAACCTAAAATATTTATAAAATCAAAATAAAAAATAATGAACTAAAACGTAATCTTAAAGATAGCTGGTTTAAAGCTTACTATTATATTTCTATAAAATAAATTATAGGTTATTAACTTCAAAGCTTATCCCTTAAAGAATAAATAAGTTAATATTTTTACTTAAAAAATTAAATAAAAACAAATAACTTTAAAAAATTAAATTTTTTCTTAAGAAACTAGATATCTTGGGAAACGATTAACATCTCATTTCTATAAATAATTTAATAATAATTATGATACATTAACTATAAATTATTTATAAATCAACCCAAATCGAGACAAGTAAAATAAATACTAAAATTTTGATAAACCAAGATACAAAAGGTACAATAAATAAAATCTACTTAAAAAAATTTAAAATAATATTTCATAAAACACTTACATTACCAATAAACTATAATTTAAAAAATCAATTCTATAAAATATACTAAGACAAAAATACAATAAAATTATTTATATTAAATAATTAAATAAACAAAAAATTAATATAATAAAATAAATAATCAAGATATCCTGATTTGCACAGAAAAATTTTCAGTGTAAATGAAACACTTTACTAATAAGTTATATCTTGAAACTCTTCCTAGATACACTTTCCAGTACATCTACTATGTTACGACTTATCTCATCTAAATTGAAGCTACTTTAAAATAAAATAGAATAATCAATAATGAGAGCGACGGGCGATGTGTACACATCTCAGAGCCAATATCAGTTAAATTAAATAAATTAAATTACTATCAAATCCACCTTCATTAACAGTATTTCACTATCAAATTCGTTATAAACAAAAATCTATTGTAACCCACCTCCTCTTAACTATAAGCTGCACCTTGACCTGAAATATTTTATAATTATAAATCTTGAGAATTATAACTCTAAAAAGATTCTCTGATAACGGAGATATACAAACAAATAAATTAAGTAGAGTAAATCGTGTATTATCAATCATGGGGTAGGTTCCTCTGAATGGAATGAGATACCGCCAAATTCTTTGGGTTTAAAGACCTTAACTCATAGTACCCTGGTAAATATAATTAACATTTAAAATAATAGGGTATCTAATCCTAGTTTATTATTTAAATTTCACAGATTCATAAAAAGGGCCACAAATAAATTATAACATTTCACCTTACAAATTTATATTTCAACCCTAATAATATAAACAAATGTTTTAACCAATAATATTCACTTGTATCAATCGTATAACCGCGGCTGCTGGCACGAATTAAGCCGATACTAAATCAATTGCTAAATCCAAAATCACTTGATAATTAAATCAAATTACTGCAAAAAGAACATTTAGTCTAACAAAACTTACATATAATACAAAGAAAAAGTGAATAAACAAGCAAGAATAAAACTTTTAAAAATAAAAAATAAGAAAATTTTAAATCTATTAATTCAGGAAAAAATAAAAGATTCAAATACTTAAAGAAAAAAAAAAAGAAAAAAACCACAAACATTAACAAAAAAAAAGAAACGCCCCTATGTATGACCACAACAACTTCTCTATTATATATAATTAAAGATTAATATGGAACATGTATAGCAATAAATGTATTATATTCTTTCTTATTTAATCTTTCTTTTCACTAATAAATAAAGAAAGATTAAATAATATAATAAATATATTTTATACAATTATGTAATTTAATATTATATGTTATTAATATGAATTCTTTTTTTATATTAAGTTAACTTTCATATATATTAGTTAAATAATCTAATTATAGATAATTTACATAATTATATTATTATAATTAATATAATTATTTATATTAATTATAATATTTTATATTTAAATTAATAATTTTATTTATTATATCCAATTATAATAATATTAAATATTAAATTACATATTATTATATATATTATATTATAATAACCTATTTTAAGCTAAAAACATAAGTAGCTATAATCCTAGGTAATAATTGCATTAAAATAATCAATTGATAATGGTAAGATGAACTTATAATACTTTAATTTCAATTAAATGTAATATATTAATATAAATTATTTACTATATATATATATATAAAAAATAAAATGAGCAGGATAAATTAATCCTAATTAAACAAAATAATACATAAAAGAATTTCAAAAAAAAACTTTCGATTTATATATTAAATAAATGAAGTGCCTGATTAAAGGGTTACCTTGATAGGGTAAATAAAGTAAATAAAATTACCTTAATTAAAATTACATAAGATAGAATTAAACTACCTCCTTTAGTATCAAAAACTAACGTGCATCATACACCTTAATGTAAAAAGGTAAGCTAAACAAGCTAATGGGTTCATACCCCATTTATAGAGGTATCAATCCTCTCCTTTCTAATGACCAACAACTCTACAAAACTTCTCTTCCTATCAACATTAATGATAGGAACGATCCTGTCCATTTCATCAAATTCCTGATTTGGGGTTTGAATAGGACTTGAGATCAACTTACTTTCATTTATTCCGCTCCTAACAAGAAATAAAAATATAATAATAAATGAATCATCAATTAAATATTTTATTGTCCAAGCAATAGCATCGACAATATTATTATTTTCAATTTTGCTGATTCAAATAAAATATCCCATGGGATGGGAAACAGAATTTATCCCATCAATAATAATTAGATCTAGACTATTATTAAAGATTGGAGCTGCACCTTTCCATTTCTGATTTCCAGAAGTTATAGGAGCATCAAGATGAAATAATTGTTTAACATTAATAACATGACAAAAAATCGCCCCAATAATGGTCTTATCTTATTGTATTCAATTAAGAACTTTTATTTGAACAATTATTATCTTAAGAATTATTATTGGGGCAATAGGAGGTTTAAATCAAACATCCTTACGACAACTTTTAGCATATTCATCAATCAGACATCTAGGTTGAATAATTAGATCATTAACAGTCAGAGAAAACATCTGAGAACTATACTTCATTATTTACTCACTATTAAGATTAATTATAGTTTTATTATTTAAGCAAATAAATTTATTTTTCATAAATCAAATTTATTCAGCCAGAAATATAAAAACCGAAATTAAATTCATAATATTCTTATCTTTATTATCTTTAGGGAAAAATTTTTCCCGAGGACATGCAGCTTTACTGTATGATTAAATGATGATGGCATCCTCTTGGGTAAAATATTCTGGAGGTAAAATAGTCCCCCATTCGGATCTCCGGGAGGGGACTACTCAGGAGGATGTCGTTATCAGGAGAAAGAAAACTGGCGTTCTACGGATCGGAGCGTGGAATGTCAGATCCTTTAATCGGGCAGGTAGGTTAGAAAATTTAAAAAGGGAAATGGATAGGTTAAAGTTAGATATAGTGGGAATTAGTGAAGTTCGGTGGCAGGAGGAACAAGACTTCTGGTCAGGTGACTACAGGGTTATAAACACAAAATCAAATAGGGGTAATGCAGGAGTAGGTTTAATAATGAATAGGAAAATAGGATTGCGGGTAAGCTACTACAAACAGCATAGTGAACGCATTATTGTGGCCAAGATAGATACGAAGCCCACACCTACTACAGTAGTACAAGTTTATATGCCAACTAGCTCTGCAGATGATGAAGAAGTTGAAGAAATGTACGATGAAATAAAAGAAATTATTCAGATAGTGAAGGGAGACGAAAATTTAATAGTAATGGGTGACTGGAATTCGAGTGTAGGAAAAGGGAGAGAAGGAAACATAATAGGTGAATATGGATTGGGGCTAAGAAATGAAAGAGGAAGCCGCCTAGTAGAATTTTGCACAGAGCACAACTTAATCATAGCTAACACTTGGTTTAAGAATCATGAAAGAAGGTTGTATACGTGGAAGAACCCTGGAGATACTAAAAGGTATCAGATAGATTATATAATGGTAAGACAGAGATTTAGGAACCAGGTTTTAAGTTGTAAGACATTTCCAGGGGCAGATGTGGACTCTGACCACAATCTATTGGTTATGACCTGTAGATTAAAACTGAAGAAACTGCAAAAATGTGGGAAATTAAGGAGATGGGACCTGGATAAACTGAAAGAACCAGAGGTTGTACAGAGTTTCAGGGAGAGCATAAGGGAACAATTGACAGGAATAGGGGAAAGAAATACAGTAGAAGAAGAATGGGTTGCTCTGAGGGATGTAGTAGTGAAGGCAGCAGAGGATAAAGTAGGTACAAAGACGAGGGCTGCTAGAAATCCTTGGGTAACAGAAGAAATATTGAATTTAATTGATGAAAGGAGAAAATATAAAAATGCAGTAAATGAAGCAGGCAAAAAGGAATACAAACGTCTCAAAAATGAGATCGACAGGAAGTGCAAAATGGCTAAACAGGGATGGCTAGAGGACAAATGTAAGGATGTAGAAGCTTATCTCACTAGGGGTAAGATAGATACTGCCTACAGGAAAATTAAAGAGACCTTTGGAGAAAGGAGAACCACGTGTATGAATATCAAGAGCTCAGATGGAAGCCCAGTTCTAAGCAAAGAAGGGAAGGCAGAAAGGTGGAAGGAGTATATAGAAGGTTTATACAAGGGCGATGTACTTGAGGACAATATTATGGAAATGGAAGAGGATGTAGATGAAGACGAAATGGGTGATATGATACTGCGTGAAGAGTTTGACAGAGCACTGAAAGACCTGAGTCGAAACAAGGCCCCCGGAGTAGACAACATTCCATTAGAACTACTGACGGCCTTGGGAGAGCCAGTCATGACAAAACTCTACCAGCTGGTGAGCAAGATGTATGAGACACGCGAAATACCCTCAGACTTCAAGAAGAATATAATAATTCCAATCCCAAAGAAAGCAGGTGCTGACAGATGTGAAAATTACCGAACTATCAGTTTAATAAGCCACGGCTGCAAAATACTAACGCGAATTCTTTACAGACGAATGGAAAAACTGGTAGATGCAGACCTCGGGGAGGATCAGTTTGGATTCCGTCGAAATGTTGGAACACGTGAGGCAATACTGACCTTACGACTTATCTTAGAAGAAAGATTAAGAAAAGGCAAACCTACGTTTCTAGCATTTGTAGACTTAGAGAAAGCTTTTGACAATGTTGACTGGAATACTCTTTTTCAAATTCTAAAGGTGGCAGGGGTAAAATACAGGGAGCGAAAGGCTATTTATAATTTGTACAGAAACCAGATGGCAGTCATAAGAGTCGAGGGGCATGAAAGGGAAGCAGTGGTTGGGAAAGGAGTGAGACAGGGTTGTAGCCTCTCCCCGATGTTATTCAATCTGTATATTGAGCAAGCAGTAAAGGAAACAAAAGAAAAATTTGGAGTAGGTATTAAAATTCATGGAGACGAAGTAAAAACTTTGAGGTTCGCCGATGACATTGTAATTCTGTCAGAGACGGCAAAGGACTTGGAAGAGCAGTTGAACGGAATGGACAGTGTCTTGAAAGGAGGATATAAGATGAACATTAACAAAAGCAAAACGAGGATAATGGAATGTAGTCAAATTAAATCGGGTGATGCTGAGGGAATTAGACTAGGAAATGAGACACTTAAAGTAGTAAAGGAGTTTTGCTATTTAGGAAGTAAAATAACTGATGATGGTCGAAGTAGAGAGGATATAAAATGTAGACTGGCAATGGCAAGGAAAGCGTTTCTGAAGAAGAGAAATTTGTTAACATCGAATGTAGATTTATGTATCAGGAAGTCGTTTCTGAAAGTATTTGTTTGGAGTGTAGCCATGTATGGAAGTGAAACATGGACGATAACTAGTTTGGACAAGAAGAGAATAGAAGCTTTCGAAATGTGGTGCTACAGAAGAATACTGAAGATAAGGTGGATAGAGCACGTAACTAATGAGGAGGTATTGAATAGAATTGGGGAGAAGAGAAGTTTGTGGCACAACTTGACTAGAAGAAGGGATCGGTTGGTAGGACATGTTTTGAGGCATCAAGGGATCACAAATTTAGCATTGGAGGGCAGCGTGGAGGGTAAAAATCGTAGAGGGAGACCGAGAGATGAGTACACTAAGCAGATTCAGAAGGATGTAGGTTGCAGTAGGTACTGGGAGATGAAGCAGCTTGCACAGGATAGAGTAGCATGGAGAGCTGCATCAAACCAGTCTCAGGACTGAAGACAACAACAACACATTATCTTTAGGTGGACTACCACCATTCCTTGGATTCTTACCAAAATGAATTGTAATACAATCATTAATAGAAAACAATATAACAACTATTATAACTATTATAGTTGTATTAACTACAATTACACTCTACTACTATATACGTATTAGATTCTCAGCTCTAATTATATCATACACAGAAAATTCGTGATCTATAAAGATAAAGTCCCAAAAATCAAGAATCATTCTTCCTATAACAGTAATAATTTCAACAATAGGATTGATTTCAACATCAACCTTAATTTCATTATACTAAGGACTTAAGTTAATCAAACTAATAACCTTCAAAGTTATAATTAAAAGAATAATCTTTTAGGCCTTAGTAAAATTGTACACCTCTAGAATTGCAGTCTAGAATCATAATTGAATATAAGACCTAAATATGATAAGAGAGAAAACATCTCATAAGTAGATTTACAGTCTACCACCTAAAATTCAGCCATCTTACCGCAAAAATGATTATTCTCAACAAACCATAAGGACATTGGTACTTTATACTTCATATTTGGAGCATGAGCAGGAATAGTAGGAACATCAATAAGAATACTTATTCGTGCTGAACTTGGCCAACCCGGATCTCTAATTGGGGATGACCAGATTTATAATGTTATTATTACAGCTCACGCATTCGTAATAATTTTCTTTATAGTAATACCTATTATAATTGGTGGATTTGGTAATTGACTTGTTCCACTAATAATTGGTGCACCAGATATAGCATTTCCACGAATAAATAATATAAGTTTTTGATTACTACCACCTTCACTAACCCTTCTTCTTACATCTTCTATAGTAGATAATGGTGCTGGTACAGGATGAACAGTTTACCCTCCTCTAGCAGGAGCTATTGCACACGGGGGTGCATCTGTAGATCTAGCTATTTTTTCACTGCACTTAGCAGGTGTATCATCTATTCTTGGTGCAGTGAATTTCATTACAACAGCAATTAATATACGATCAGAAAGTATAACTTTAGATCAAACACCTTTATTTGTATGATCTGTAGCTATTACAGCATTACTTCTCCTTCTTTCACTTCCAGTTTTAGCAGGAGCTATTACTATATTATTAACAGATCGAAATTTAAATACATCATTCTTTGACCCTGCAGGAGGGGGTGACCCAATTCTATATCAACATCTATTTTGATTCTTTGGACACCCAGAAGTTTATATTTTAATTCTACCGGGGTTCGGAATTATTTCACATATTGTATGTCAAGAAAGAGGAAAAATTGAATCATTTGGAACATTAGGTATAATTTATGCTATACTATCAATTGGACTAATAGGATTTATTGTATGAGCACATCATATATTTACAGTAGGAATGGATGTTGACACACGAGCATATTTTACATCAGCAACAATAATTATTGCTGTACCTACAGGAATTAAGGTATTTAGATGATTAGCTACATTATATGGAACTAAATTCAAGTTCAATCCACCATTATTATGAGCTCTAGGATTTATTTTCCTATTTACAATTGGTGGATTAACAGGATTAGTATTAGCAAATTCATCACTTGATATTGTATTACATGATACATATTATGTAGTAGCCCACTTTCATTATGTATTATCTATAGGAGCAGTATTTGCAATTATAGGAGGTGTCATTCAATGATATCCACTATTTACAGGATTAACTATAAATAATACATGATTAAAAATCCAATTTACAATTATATTCATTGGAGTAAATTTAACATTCTTTCCTCAACACTTCCTAGGATTAGCAGGAATACCTCGACGATACTTTGACTACCCAGACGCATATACATCATGAAACGTAGTATCAAGAATTGGGTCTACAATTTCTATTGTAGGAATCATTATATTCATTGTAATTATATGAGAAAGAATGATTACAAACCGAGCAATTATATTTAGAGCTAACATAAGAAGATCAACAGAATGACTACAAAATAACCCTCCTGCAGAACATAGTTACTCAGAATTACCATTAATCTCTAGATTCTAATATGGCAGATTAGTGCAGTAGATTTAAGCTCTACAAATAAAGGTTTGACCTTTTATTAGAAAATATTTATTAATGGCAACATGATCAAATTTATCTCTTCAAGATGGAGCTTCACCATTAATGGAGCAATTATCATTCTTTCATTATCATACTATGGTCATATTATTATTAATTACAGTAATTGTAGGTTATGCCCTAAGTTATATATTATTTATTGCCTATACTAACCGTAATATACTTCATGGACATTTAATTGAAACAATCTGAACAGCTTTATCAGCAATTACATTAATTTTTATTGCCCTTCCATCATTACGACTATTATATTTACTTGATGATTCAGTAGATGCAATAATTACAATTAAAACCATTGGACGACAATGATATTGAAGATATGAATATTCAGACTTCATAGACGTAGAATTTGACACTTATATAACACCAGAACAAGACCTAGAAAATGATGGATTCCGACTACTAGATGTAGATAACCGAACAATCCTACCAATAAATACAGAAGTACGAGTATTAACAAGAGCATCAGATGTTCTACACTCATGAGCAGTTCCTGCATTAGGGGTTAAAATTGATGCAACGCCAGGTCGGTTAAATCAAGGAACATTCACAATAAATCGACCTGGATTATTCTTTGGACAATGCTCAGAAATCTGTGGAGCAAACCACAGATTTATACCAATTGTAATTGAAAGAACTTCAGTAAATTTATTTATTAAGTGATTATCTAAGATAATTTAAGGAGTTAGTTAAAATAAATAACATTAGAGTGTCAATCTAAAGTAACTAAAAAAAATGAGTACACCTTGAAATTCTTCAGATGACTGAAAGTAAGTAATGGTCTCTTAAACCAAATAATAGTAAATTAACGACTACTTCTGATGGGGAAATTATATCCAAATCCCTCAAATATCCCCTTTAATTATTAGTCCTAATTTAATTAGAATTTTATTAGGTTGAGATGGTTTAGGTTTAGTTTCTTATTGTTTAGTTATTTATTATCAAAATGTAAAATCTTATAGTGCTGGTATATTAACTGCACTTTCTAATCGTATTGGTGATGTTGCTATTTTAATTTCTATTGCATGAATGTTAAATTTTGGTGGTTGAAATTATATTTATTATTATGATTTTATTTCTAATTCTTTTGAAATAAAGCTCATTACTATATTAATTGTTTTAGACATTACTCCCATGGCGGAAATTGCGGATGGTGACTGTTGTATTCAATCCCGATGCAATTTCTGTGTTTCATTAACACTCTGATATTCCGCAGATTACAGAATCATACCAGATGTGCATCGGAAACTACTACTGGTCTTCCAGGGAACGATCAAAGCGTGACTGTTTGAGACATTACTCCCATGGAGGGAAGTGAGCGTGGTGACTGTTGTATTCAATCCCGATGCAATTTCTGTGTTTAATCAACTCTCTGATAGTCCACATATTACAGAATGCCACCAGATGTGCATCGGAAACTACTACTGGTCTTCCAGGGAACGATCAAAGCGTAGACTCTTTGAGACATTACTCCTGTGGAGGAAATTGCGCATGGTGCCTATTGTATTCAATCCCGATGTAATTTCTGTGTTTCATCAACACTCTGATAGTCCACAGAATGCAGAATGCCACCAGATGTGCATCGGAAACTACTACTGGTCTTCTAGGGAACGATCAAAGCGTAGACTGTTTGAGACATTACTCCCGTTGAGAAAAGTGCGCATGGTGACTGTTGTATTCAATCCCGATGCAATTTCTATGTTTCATCAACACTCTGATAGTCCAAAGATTATAGAATGCCACCAGATGTGCATCGGAAACTACTACTGGTCTTCCAGGGAACGATCAAAGCGTAGACTGTTTGAGACATTACTCACGTTGAGGAAAGTGCGCATGGTGACTGTTGTATTCAATCCCTATGCAATTTCTGCGTTTCATCAACACTTTGAAGGTCAACAGATTACAGAATGCCTCCAGATGTGCATCGGAAACTACTACTGGTCTTCCAGGGAACGATCAAAGCGTAGACTGTTTGAGACATTACTCCCGTGGTGGAAACTGCGGATGGTGACTGTTGTATTCAATCCCAATGCAATTTCTGTGTTTCATCAACACTCTGATAGTCCACAGATTACAGATTTCCTCCAGATATGCATCGGAAACTACTACTGGTCTTCCTATGAACGGGCAAAGCATAGACTGTTTGAGACATTACTCCCATGTAGGAAAGTGCGCATGGTGACTGTTGTATTCAATCCAGATGCAATTTCTGTGTTTCAACAACACTCTGATGATCCACAGATTACAGAATGCCTCCAGATGTGCATCGGAAACTACTACTGGTCTTCCAGGGAACGATCAAAGCGTAGACTGTTTTAGACATTATTCCCATGGAGAAAAGTGCGGATTGTGACTGTTGTATTTAATCCCGATGCAATTTCTGTGTTTCATCAACTCTCTGATAGTCCACAGATTACAGAATGCCACCAGATGTGCAATGGAAACTACTACTGGTCTTCCAGGGAACGATAACAGTGTAGACTGTTTGAGACATTACTCCCATGGAGGAAAGTGCCCATGGTGACTATTGTATTCAATCCCGATGCAATTTCTGTGTTTCATCAACACTTTGAAGAACCACAGATTACAGAATGCCTCCAGATGTGAATCGAAACTACTACTGGTCTTCCAGGGAACGATAAAAGCGTAGACTGTTTGAGACATTACTCCCATGGAGGAAAGTGCGCATGGTGACTGTTGTATTAAATCCCGATGCAATTTCAGTGTTTCAACAACATTCTGATAGACCACAGTTAACAGAATGCCTAAAGATGTACATTGGAAACTACAGCTGGTCTTCCAGCGAACGATCAAAGCGTAGACTGTATGAGACATTACTCCCATGGAGGAAGGCGCACATGGTGACTGTTGTATTGAATCCCTATGCAATTTCTGTGTTTCATCAACACTCTGATAGTCCACAGATTACAGAATGCCTCCAGATGTGCATCAGAAACTACTACTGGTCTTCCAGGGAACGATCAAAGCGTAGACTGTTAGAGACATTACTCCCATGGAGGAGAGTGTGCATGGTGACTGTTGTATTCAACCTCGATGCAATTTCTGTGTTTCATCAACACTCTGATAGTAAACAGATAACAGATTGCCTCCATAAGTGCTTCGAAAACTACTACTGGTCTTCCTGGGAACGATCAAATCTTAGAATGTTTGAGACATTATTGACTTGGAGGAAAGTGTGCATGGTGACTGTTGTATTCAATCCCGATGCAATTTCTGTGTTTCATCAACACTTTGAGGGTCCACAGATTACAGAATGCCTCCAGATGAGCATCAGTAACTACTACTGGTCCTCCAGGGAACGATCAAAGGGTAGACTGTTTCAGACGTTACTCCCATGGAGGAATGTGCGGATGGTGACTGTTGTATTCAATCCTGATGCAATTTCTGTGTTTCAACAACACTCTGATAGTCCACAGATTACAGAATGCCTCCAGATGTGCATCGGAAACTACTACAGGTCTTCCAGGGATCGATAAAAGAGTAGACTGTTTGAGACATTACTCACATTGACGAAAGTGACCATGGTAATTGTTGTATTCAATCCCGATGCAATTTCTGTGTTTCATCAACACTCAGATAGTCCACAGATTACAGATTGTCTCCAGATTTGCATCGGTATGTACTACTGGTCTTCCTGGGACCGATCAACGCGTAGACCGTTTGAGACATTCCTCCCATGGAGGAAAGTGCGGATGGTGACTGTTTTCAATCCCGATGCAATTTCTGTGTTTCATCAACACTCTGACAGTCCACATATTACAGAATGAAACCAGATGTGCATCGGAAACTACTACTGGTCTTCCAGCGAACGATCAAAGCGTAAATTGTTTGAGACATTACTCCCTTGGAGGAAAGTGCTCATGGTGACAGTTGTATTCAATCCCGATGCAATTTCTGTGTTTCATCAACACTCTGATAGCCCACAGATTACAGAATGCCACCAGATGTGCATCGGAAACTACTACTGGTCTTCCAGGAAACGATTAAAGCGAGGACTGTTTCAGACATTACTCCCATGGCGGAAAGTGTGGATGGTGACTGTTGTATTCAATCCCGATGCAATTTCTGTGTTTCATCAACACCCAGATAGTCCACAGATAACAGAATGCCACCAGATGTGCATCGGAAACTACTACTGGTCTTCCAGGGAACGATCAAAGCGTAGAATGTTTGAGACATTAATCCTGTGGAGGAAAGTGAGCATGGTGCCTGTTGTATTCAATCCCGATGCAATTTCTGTGTTTCATCAACACTCTGATAGTCCACTGAATACAGATTGTCTCCAGATGTGCATCGGAAACTACTACTGGTATTCTTGGGTACGATCAAAGCGTAGACTGTACCAGACATTACTTCCAATGAGGAAAGTGCGGATTGTGACAGTTGTACTCACTCCCGATGCAATTTCTGTGTTTCGTCAACACTTTGAAGGTCCACAGATTACAGAATGAAACCAGATGTGCATCGGAAACTACTACTGGTCTTCCAGGGAACGATCAAAGCGTAGACTGTTTGAGACATTACTCCCATGGAGGTAAGTGCGCATGGTGACTGTTGTATTCAATCCCGATGCAATTTCAGTTTTTCAACAACATTCTGATAGTCCACAGATAACAGAATGCCTAAAGATGTGCATTGGAAAATACTGCTGGTCTTCCAGCGAACGATCAAAGCGTAGACTGTTTGAGACATTACTCCCATGGAGGAAGGCACACATGGTGTCTGTTGTATTGAATCCCTATGCAATTTCTGTGTTTCATCAACACTCTGATAGTCCACAGTTTACAGAATGCCTCCAAATGTGCATCGGAAACTACTACTGGTCTTCCAGGGAACGATCAAAGCGTACACTGGTAGAGACATTACTCCCATGGAGGAAATTGTGCATGGTGACTGTTGTATTCAACCTCGATGCAATTTCTGTGTTTCATCAACACTCTGATAGTCCACAGATAACAGATTGGCTCCAGAAGTGCATCGAAAACAACTACTGGTCTTCCTGGGAACGATCAAATCTTAGACTGTTAGAGACATTATTCACATGGAGGAAAGTGTGCATGGTGACTGTTGTATTCAATCCCGATGCAATTTCTGTGTTTGATCAACAGTTTGAGGGTCCACAGATTACAGAATTCCTCCAGATGAATATCGGAAACTACTACTGGTCTTCCAGGGAACGATCAAAGTGTAGACTGTTTCAGACGTTACTCCCATGGAGGAATGTGCGGATGGTGACTGTTGTATTCAATCCCGATGCAATTTCTGTGTTTCATCAACACTCTGATAGTCCACAGCTTACAGAATGCCTCCAGATGTGCATCGGAAACTACTACTTTCTTCCAGACTGTTTGAGACATTATTTCCATGGAGGAAAGTGCGCATGGTGACTGTTGTATTCAATCCCGAGGCAATTTCTGTGTTTCATCAACACTTTGAAGGTCCACAGATTACAGATTGCCTCCAGAAGTGCATCGGAAACTACTACTGGTCTTCCAGGGAACGATCAAATCTTAGACTGTTTGAAACATTATTCCTATGGAGGAAAGTGTGCATGGTGACTGTTGTATTCAATCCCGATGAAATATCTGTGTTTCATCAACACTCTGATAGTCCACAGATATCAGAATGCCACCAGATGTGCATCGGAAACTACTACTGGTCTTCCAGGGAACGATCAAAGCGTAGACTGTTTGAGACATTAATCCTGTGGAGGAAAGTGAGCATGGTGTCTGTTGTATTCAATCCCGATGCAATTTCTGTGTTTCATCAACACTCTGATAGTCCACAGAATACGGAATGCCACCAGATGTGCATCGGAAACTACTACTGGTCTTCCAGGGAACGATCAAATCGTAGACCGTTTGAGACATTACTCCCGTGGTGGAAAGTGAGCATGGTGACTGTTGTATTCAATCCCGAAGCAATTTCTGTATTTCATCAACACTTTGAAGGTCAACAGATTACAGAATGCCTCCAGATGTGCATCGGAAACTACTACTGGTCTTCCACAGAACGATCAAAGCGTTGACTTTTTGAGACATTACTCCCGTGGTGGAAAGTGCGGATGGTGACTGTTGTATTCAATCCCAATGCAATTTCTGTGTTTCATCAACACTGTGATAGTCCACAGATTACAGATTGCCTCCAGATATGCATCGGAAACTACTACTGGTCTTCCTGGGAACGATCGAAGCATAGACTGTTCGATACATTACTCCCATGTACTAAAGCGCGCATGGTGACTGTTGTATTCAATCCCGATGCAATTTCTATGTTTCATCAACACTCTGATAGTCCACAATTTACAGATTGCCTCCAGATGTGCATCGGAAACTACTACTGGTGTTCCTGGGAAGGATTAGAGCGTAGACTGTATGAGACATTACTCAAATGGAGGAAAGTGCGCATGGTGACTGTTGTAATCAAACCCGATGCAATTTCTGTGTTTCATCAACACTTTGAAGGTCCACAGATTACAGAATGCCTCCAGATGTGCATCGAAAACTACTACTTGTCTTCCAGTGAGCGATCAAAGTGTAGACGGCTTGAGACTTTACTCCCATGGAGGAAAGTGCGGATGGTGACTGTTTTATTCAATCTCGATGCAATTTCTGTGTTTTATCATCACTCTGATAGTCCACAGATTACAGAATGCCACCAGATGTACATCGGGAACTACTACTGGACTTCCAGGGAACGATCAAAGCGTATAGTATTTGAGACATTACTCCCGTGGAGGAAAGTGCGCATGGTGACAGTTGTATTCAATCCCGATGTAATTTCTGTGTTTCATCAACACTCTGATAGCTCACAGGTTACAGAATGCCACCAGATGTGCATCGGAAACAACTACTGGTCTTCCAGGGAACGATTAAAGCGAGGACTGTTTCAGACATTACTCCCATGGCGGAAATTGCGGATGGTGACTGTTGTATTCAATCCCGATGCAATTTCTGTGTTTCATCAACACTCTGATCGTCCGCAGATTACAGAATCATACCAGATGTGCATCGGAAACTACTACTGGTCTTCCAGGGAACGATCAAAGCGTAGACTCTTTGAGACATTACTCCTGTGGAGCAAAGAGCGCATGGTGAATGTTGTATTCAATCCCGATGCAATTTCTGTGTTTCATCAACACTCTGATAGTCCACAGAATACAGAATGCCACCAGATGTGCATCGGAAACTACTACTGGTCTTCCAGGGAACGATCAAAGCGTAGACTGTTTTAGACATTATGCCCATGGAGAAAAGTGCGGATTGTGACTGTTGTATTCAATCTCGATGCAATTTCTGTGTTTCATCAACACTTGATAGTCCACAGATTACAGAATGCCACCATATGTGCATCAGAAACTACTACTGGTCTTTCAGGGAACGATCAAAGCGATGACAGTTTGAGACATTTCTCCCATGGAGAAATGTACGCATGGTGCCTGTTGTATTCAATCCCGATGCAATTTCTGTCTTTTATCAACACCCGGATAGACCACAGATTACCGAATACCTCCAGATGTGCATCGAAAACTACTACTTGTCTTCCAGTGAGCGATCAAAGTGTAGACTGCTTGAGACTTTACTCCCATGGAGGAAAGTGCGGATGGTGACTGTTTTATTCAATCTCGATGCAATTTCTGTGTTTTATCATCACTCTGATAGTCCACAGATTACAGAATGCCACCAGATGTACATCGGGAACTACTACTGGACTTCCAGGGAACGATCAAAGCGTAGAGTATTTGAGACATTACTCCCGTGGAGGAAAGTGCGCATGGTGACAGTTGTATTCAATCCCGATGTAATTTCTGTGTTTCATCAACACTCTGATAGCTCACAGGTTACAGAATGCCACCAGATGTGCATCGGAAACAACTACTGGTCTTCCAGGGAACGATTAAAGCGAGGACTGTTTCAGACATTACTCCCATGGCGGAAATTGCGGATGGTGACTGTTGTATTCAATCCCGATGCAATTTCTGTGTTTCATCAACACTCTGATCGTCCGCAGATTACAGAATCATACCAGATGTGCATCGGAAACTACTACTGGTCTTCCAGGGAACGATCAAAGCGTAGACTCTTTGAGACATTACTCCTGTGGAGCAAAGAGCGCATGGTGAATGTTGTATTCATCCCGATGCAATTTCTGTGTTTCATCAACACTCTGATAGTCCACAGAATACAGAAAGCCACCAGATGTGCATCGGAAACTACTACTGGTCTTCCAGGGAACGATCAAAGCGTAGACTGTTTTAGACATTATGCCCATGGAGAAAAGTGCGGATTGTGACTGTTGTATTCAATCTCGATGCAATTTCTGTGTTTCATCAACACTTGATAGTCCACAGATTACAGAATGCCACCATATGTGCATCAGAAACTACTACTGGTCTTTCAGGGAACGATCAAAGCGATGACAGTTTGAGACATTTCTCCCATGGAGAAATGTACGCATGGTGCCTGTTGTATTCAATCCCGATGCAATTTCTGTCTTTTATCAACACCCGGATAGACCACAGATTACCGAATACCTCCAGATGTGAATCGGAAACTACTACTGGTCTTCCAGGGAACGATCAAAGCGTAGACTGTTTGAGACATTACTACTATGTAGGAAAGTGCGCATGGTGACTGTTGTATTCAATCCCGATGCAATTTCTGTGTTTCAATAACACTCTCATAGTCCACAGATTACAGAATGCCTCCAGATGTGCATCGGAAACTACTACTGGTCTTCCAGGGGACGATCAAAATGTAGACTGTTTGAGACATTACTCCCATGGAGAAAAGTGCGCATGGTGACTGTTGTATTCAATCCCGATGCAATTTCAGTGTTTCAACAACATTCTGATAGTCCACAGATTACAGAATGCCACCGGATGTGCATCGGAAACTACTACTGGTCTTCCAGTGAACTATCAAAGCGTAGACTGTTTGAGACATTACTCCCATGGAGGAAGGTGCACATGGTGACTGTTGAATTGAATACCGATGCAATTTCTGTGTTTCATCAACACTCTGATGGTCCACAGATTACAGAATGCCTCCAGATGTGCATCGGAAACTACTACTGGCTTTAAAGGGAACGATCAAATCGTAGACTGTTAGACACATTACTCCCATGGAGGAAAGTGTGCATAGTGACTGTTGTATTCAATCCCGATGCAATTTCTGTGTTTCATCAACACTCTGATAGTCCACAGATAACAGATTGCCTCCAGAAGTGCATCGAAAACTACTACTGGTCTTCCTGGGAACGATCAAAGCTTAGACTGTTTGAGACATTATTCCCATGGAGGAAAGTGTGCATGGTGAACGTTGTATTCAAACCCGATGCAATTTCTTTGTTTCATCAACACTTTGAAGGTCCACAGATTACAGAATGCCTCCAGATGTTCATCGGAAACTACTACTGGTCTTCCAGGGAACGATCAAAGGGTAGACTGTTTCAGACGTTACTACCATGGAGGAATGTGCGGATGGTGACTATTGTATTCAATCCCGATGCAATTTCTGTGTTTCATCAACACTCTGACAGACCACATATTACAGAATGAAACCAGATGTGCATCGGAAACTACTACTGGTCTCCCAGGGAACGATCAAAGCGTAAACTGTTTGAGACATTACTCCCTTGGAGGAAAGTGCGCATGGTGACTGTTGTATTCAATCCCGATGCAATTTCTATGTTTCATCAACACTCTGATAGCCCACAGATTACAGAATGCCACCAGATGTGCGTCGGAAACTACTACTGGTCTTCCAGGAAACGATTAAAGCGAGGACTGTTCAGACATTACTCCCATGGCGGAAAGTGGGGATGGTGACTGTTGTATTCAATCCCGATGCAATTTCTGTGTTTCATCAACAATCTGATAGTCCACAGATATCAGAATGCCACCAGATGTGCATCGGAATCTACTACTGGTCTTCCAGGGAACGATCAATACGTAGACTGTTTGAGACATTAATCCTGTGGAAGAAAGTGAGCATGGTGTCTGTTGTATTCAATCCCGATGCAATTTCTGTGTTTCATCAACACTCTGATAGTCCACAGAATACAGAATGCCACCAGATGTGCATCGGAAACTACTACTGGTCTTCAGGGAACGATCAAATCGTAGACCGTTTGAGACATTACTCCTGTGGAGGAAAGTGTGGATGGTGACTGTTGTATTCAATCCCGATGCAATTTCTGTGTTTCAACAACACTCTGATAGTCCACAGATATCAGAATGCCACCAGATGTGCATCGGAATCTACTACTGGTCTTCCAGGGAACGATCAATACGTAGACTGTTTGAGACATTAATCCTGTGGAAGAAAGTGAGCATGGTGTCTGTTGTATTCAATCCCGATGCAATTTCTGTGTTTCATCAACACTCTGATAGTCCACAGAATACAGAATGCCACCAGATGTGCATCGGAAACTACTACTGGTCTTCAGGGAACGATCAAATCGTAGACCGTTTGAGACATTACTCCTGTGGAGGAAAGTGTGGATGGTGACTGTTGTATTCAATCCCGATGCAATTTCTGTGTTTCAACAACACTCTGATAGTCCACAGATTACAGAATGCCACCAGATGTGCATCGGAAACTACTACTGGTCTTCCAGGGAACGATCAAAGCGTAAACTGTTTGAGACATTACTCCCGTGGAGGAGAGTGCGCATGGTGACTGTTGTATTCAATCCCGATGCAATTTCTGTGTTTCATCAACACTCTGACAGTCCACAGAATACAGAATGCCACCAGATGTGCATCGGAAACTACTACTGGTCTTCCAGGGAACGATCAAAGCGTAGACTGTTTTAGACATTATGCCCATGGAGAAAAGTGCGGATTGTGACTGTTGTATTCAATCTCGATGCAATTTCTGTGTTTCATCAACACTTGATAGTCCACAGATTACAGAATGCCACCGTATGTGCATCAGAAACTACTACTGGTCATTCAGGGAACGATCAAAGCGATGACAGTTTGAGACATTTCTCCCATGGAGAAATGTACGCATGGTGCCTGTTGTATTCAATCCCGATGCAATTTCTGTCTTTTATCAACACCCGGATAGACCACAGATTACCGAATACCTCCAGATGTGCATCGGAAACTACTACTGGTCTTCCAGGGGACGATCAAAATGTAGACTGTTTGAGACATAACTGCCATGGAGAAAAGTGCGCATGGTGACTGTTGTATTCAATCCCGATGCAATTTCAGTGTTTCAACAACATTCTGATAGTCCACAGATTACAGAATGCCACCGGATGTGCATCGGAAACTACTACTGGTCTTCCAGTGAACTATCAAAGCGTAGACTGTTTGAGACATTACTCCCATGGAGGAAGGTGCACATGGTGACCGTTGTATTGAATCCCGATGCAATTTCTGTGTTTCATCAACACTCTGATGGTCCACAGATTACTGAATGCCTCCAGATGTGCATCGGAAACTACTACTGGCTTTAAAGGGAACGATCAAATCGTAGACTGTTAGACACATTACTCCCATGGAGGAAAGTGTGCATGGTGACTGTTGTATTCAATCCCGATGCAATTTCTGTGTTTCATCAACACTCTGATAGTCCACAGATAACAGATTGCCTCCAGAAGTGCATCGAAAACTACTACTGGTCTTCCTGGGAACGATCAAAGCTTAGACTGTTTGAGACATTATTCCCATGGAGGAAAGTGTGCATGGTGAACGTTGTATTCAATCCCGATGCAATTTCTGTGTTTCATCAACACTTTGAAGGTCCACAGATTACAGAATGCCTCCAGATGTTCATCGGAAACTACTACTGGTCTTCCAGGGAACGATCAAAGGGTAGACTGTTTCAGACGTTACTACCATGGAGGAATGTGCGGATGGTGACTATTGTATTCAATCCCGATGCAATTTCTGTGTTTCATCAACACTCTGACAGACCACATATTACAGAATGAAACCAGATGTGCATCGGAAACTACTACTGGTCTCCCAGGGAACGATCAAAGCGTAAACTGTTTGAGACATTACTCCCTTGGAGGAAAGTGCGCATGGTGACTGTTGTATTCAATCCCGATGCAATTTCTATGTTTCATCAACACTCTGATAGCCCACAGATTACAGAATGCCACCAGATGTGCGTCGGAAACTACTACTGGTCTTCCAGGAAACGATTAAAGCGAGGACTGTTTCAGACATTACTCCCATGGCAGAAAGTGTGGATGGTGACTGTTGTATTCAATCCCGATGCAATTTCTGTGTTTCATCAACACTCTGATAGTCCACAGATATCAGAATTCCACCAGATGTGCATTGGAATCTACTACTGGTCTTCCAGGGAACGATCAAAGCGTAGACTGTTTGAGACATTAATCCTGTGGAAGAAAGTGAGCATGGTGTCTGTTGTATTCAATCCCGATGCAATTTCTGTGTTTCATCAACACTCTGATAGTCCACAGATTACAGAATGCCACCAGATGTGCATCGGAAACTACTACTGGTCTTCAGGGAACGATCAAATCGTAGACCGTTTGAGACATTACTCCCGTGGAGGAAAGTGTGGATGGTGACTGTTGTATTCAATCCCGAAGCAATTTCTGTATTTCATCAACACTTTGAAGGTCAGCAGATAACAGAATGGCTCCAGATGTGCATCGGAAACTACTACTGGTCTTCCACAGAACGATCAAAGCGTTGACTTTTTGAGACATTACTCCAGTTTTGGAAAGTGCGGATGGTGACTGTTGTATTCAATCCCAATGCAATTTCTGTGTTTCATCAACACTGTGATAGTCCACAGATTACAGATTTTCTCCAGATTTGCATCGGAAACTACTACTGGTCTTCCTGGGAACGATCGAAGCATAGACTGTTCGAGCCATTACTCCCATGTACTAAAGCGCGCATGGTGAATGTTGTATTCAATCCCGATGCAATTTCTATGTTTCATCAACACTCTGATAGTCCACAGAATACAGAATGCCACCAGATGTACATGGGGTACTACTACTGGTCTTCCAGGGAACGATCAAAGCGTAGAGTATTTGAGACATTACTCCCGTGGAGGAAAGTGCGCATGGTGACAGTTGTATTCAATCCCGATGCAATTTCTGTATTTCATCAACACTTTGAAGGTCAACAGATTACAGAATGCCTCCAGATGTGCATCGGAAACTACTACTGGTCTTCCACAGAACGATCAAAGCGTTGACTTTTTGAGACATTACTCCCGTGGTGGAAAGTGCGGATGGTGACTGTTGTATTCAATCCCAATGCAATTTCTGTGTTTCATCAACACTGTGATAGTCCACAGATTACAGATTGCCTCCAGATATGCATCGGAAACTACTACTGGTCTTCCTGGGAACGATCGAAGCATAGACTGTTCGATACATTACTCCCATGTACTAAAGCGCGCATGGTGACTGTTGTATTCAATCCCGATGCAATTTCTATGTTTCATCAACACTCTGATAGTCCACAATTTACAGATTGCCTCCAGATGTGCATCGGAAACTACTACTGGTGTTCCTGGGAAGGATTAGAGCGTAGACTGTATGAGACATTACTCAAATGGAGGAAAGTGCGCATGGTGACTGTTGTAATCAAACCCGATGCAATTTCTGTGTTTCATCAACACTTTGAAGGTCCACAGATTACAGAATGCCTCCAGATGTGCATCGAAAACTACTACTTGTCTTCCAGTGAGCGATCAAAGTGTAGACGGCTTGAGACTTTACTCCCATGGAGGAAAGTGCGGATGGTGACTGTTTTATTCAATCTCGATGCAATTTCTGTGTTTTATCATCACTCTGATAGTCCACAGATTACAGAATGCCACCAGATGTACATCGGGAACTACTACTGGACTTCCAGGGAACGATCAAAGCGTAGAGTATTTGAGACATTACTCCCGTGGAGGAAAGTGCGCATGGTGACAGTTGTATTCAATCCCGATGTAATTTCTGTGTTTCATCAACACTCTGATAGCTCACAGGTTACAGAATGCCACCAGATGTGCATCGGAAACAACTACTGGTCTTCCAGGGAACGATTAAAGCGAGGACTGTTTCAGACATTACTCCCATGGCGGAAATTGCGGATGGTGACTGTTGTATTCAATCCCGATGCAATTTCTGTGTTTCATCAACACTCTGATCGTCCGCAGATTACAGAATCATACCAGATGTGCATCGGAAACTACTACTGGTCTTCCAGGGAACGATCAAAGCGTAGACTCTTTGAGACATTACTCCTGTGGAGCAAAGAGCGCATGGTGAATGTTGTATTCAATCCCGATGCAATTTCTGTGTTTCATCAACACTCTGATAGTCCACAGAATACAGAATGCCACCAGATGTGCATCGGAAACTACTACTGGTCTTCCAGGGAACGATCAAAGCGTAGACTGTTTTAGACATTATGCCCATGGAGAAAAGTGCGGATTGTGACTGTTGTATTCAATCTCGATGCAATTTCTGTGTTTCATCAACACTTGATAGTCCACAGATTACAGAATGCCACCATATGTGCATCAGAAACTACTACTGGTCTTTCAGGGAACGATCAAAGCGATGACAGTTTGAGACATTTCTCCCATGGAGAAATGTACGCATGGTGCCTGTTGTATTCAATCCCGATGCAATTTCTGTCTTTTATCAACACCCGGATAGACCACAGATTACCGAATACCTCCAGATGTGCATCGAAAACTACTACTTGTCTTCCAGTGAGCGATCAAAGTGTAGACTGCTTGAGACTTTACTCCCATGGAGGAAAGTGCGGATGGTGACTGTTTTATTCAATCTCGATGCAATTTCTGTGTTTTATCATCACTCTGATAGTCCACAGATTACAGAATGCCACCAGATGTACATCGGGAACTACTACTGGACTTCCAGGGAACGATCAAAGCGTAGAGTATTTGAGACATTACTCCCGTGGAGGAAAGTGCGCATGGTGACAGTTGTATTCAATCCCGATGTAATTTCTGTGTTTCATCAACACTCTGATAGCTCACAGGTTACAGAATGCCACCAGATGTGCATCGGAAACAACTACTGGTCTTCCAGGGAACGATTAAAGCGAGGACTGTTTCAGACATTACTCCCATGGCGGAAATTGCGGATGGTGACTGTTGTATTCAATCCCGATGCAATTTCTGTGTTTCATCAACACTCTGATCGTCCGCAGATTACAGAATCATACCAGATGTGCATCGGAAACTACTACTGGTCTTCCAGGGAACGATCAAAGCGTAGACTCTTTGAGACATTACTCCTGTGGAGCAAAGAGCGCATGGTGAATGTTGTATTCATCCCGATGCAATTTCTGTGTTTCATCAACACTCTGATAGTCCACAGAATACAGAAAGCCACCAGATGTGCATCGGAAACTACTACTGGTCTTCCAGGGAACGATCAAAGCGTAGACTGTTTTAGACATTATGCCCATGGAGAAAAGTGCGGATTGTGACTGTTGTATTCAATCTCGATGCAATTTCTGTGTTTCATCAACACTTGATAGTCCACAGATTACAGAATGCCACCATATGTGCATCAGAAACTACTACTGGTCTTTCAGGGAACGATCAAAGCGATGACAGTTTGAGACATTTCTCCCATGGAGAAATGTACGCATGGTGCCTGTTGTATTCAATCCCGATGCAATTTCTGTCTTTTATCAACACCCGGATAGACCACAGATTACCGAATACCTCCAGATGTGAATCGGAAACTACTACTGGTCTTCCAGGGAACGATCAAAGCGTAGACTGTTTGAGACATTACTACTATGTAGGAAAGTGCGCATGGTGACTGTTGTATTCAATCCCGATGCAATTTCTGTGTTTCAATAACACTCTCATAGTCCACAGATTACAGAATGCCTCCAGATGTGCATCGGAAACTACTACTGGTCTTCCAGGGGACGATCAAAATGTAGACTGTTTGAGACATTACTCCCATGGAGAAAAGTGCGCATGGTGACTGTTGTATTCAATCCCGATGCAATTTCAGTGTTTCAACAACATTCTGATAGTCCACAGATTACAGAATGCCACCGGATGTGCATCGGAAACTACTACTGGTCTTCCAGTGAACTATCAAAGCGTAGACTGTTTGAGACATTACTCCCATGGAGGAAGGTGCACATGGTGACTGTTGAATTGAATACCGATGCAATTTCTGTGTTTCATCAACACTCTGATGGTCCACAGATTACAGAATGCCTCCAGATGTGCATCGGAAACTACTACTGGCTTTAAAGGGAACGATCAAATCGTAGACTGTTAGACACATTACTCCCATGGAGGAAAGTGTGCATAGTGACTGTTGTATTCAATCCCGATGCAATTTCTGTGTTTCATCAACACTCTGATAGTCCACAGATAACAGATTGCCTCCAGAAGTGCATCGAAAACTACTACTGGTCTTCCTGGGAACGATCAAAGCTTAGACTGTTTGAGACATTATTCCCATGGAGGAAAGTGTGCATGGTGAACGTTGTATTCAAACCCGATGCAATTTCTTTGTTTCATCAACACTTTGAAGGTCCACAGATTACAGAATGCCTCCAGATGTTCATCGGAAACTACTACTGGTCTTCCAGGGAACGATCAAAGGGTAGACTGTTTCAGACGTTACTACCATGGAGGAATGTGCGGATGGTGACTATTGTATTCAATCCCGATGCAATTTCTGTGTTTCATCAACACTCTGACAGACCACATATTACAGAATGAAACCAGATGTGCATCGGAAACTACTACTGGTCTCCCAGGGAACGATCAAAGCGTAAACTGTTTGAGACATTACTCCCTTGGAGGAAAGTGCGCATGGTGACTGTTGTATTCAATCCCGATGCAATTTCTATGTTTCATCAACACTCTGATAGCCCACAGATTACAGAATGCCACCAGATGTGCGTCGGAAACTACTACTGGTCTTCCAGGAAACGATTAAAGCGAGGACTGTTCAGACATTACTCCCATGGCGGAAAGTGGGGATGGTGACTGTTGTATTCAATCCCGATGCAATTTCTGTGTTTCATCAACAATCTGATAGTCCACAGATATCAGAATGCCACCAGATGTGCATCGGAATCTACTACTGGTCTTCCAGGGAACGATCAATACGTAGACTGTTTGAGACATTAATCCTGTGGAAGAAAGTGAGCATGGTGTCTGTTGTATTCAATCCCGATGCAATTTCTGTGTTTCATCAACACTCTGATAGTCCACAGAATACAGAATGCCACCAGATGTGCATCGGAAACTACTACTGGTCTTCAGGGAACGATCAAATCGTAGACCGTTTGAGACATTACTCCTGTGGAGGAAAGTGTGGATGGTGACTGTTGTATTCAATCCCGATGCAATTTCTGTGTTTCAACAACACTCTGATAGTCCACAGATTACAGAATGCCACCAGATGTGCATCGGAAACTACTACTGGTCTTCCAGGGAACGATCAAAGCGTAAACTGTTTGAGACATTACTCCCGTGGAGGAGAGTGCGCATGGTGACTGTTGTATTCAATCCCGATGCAATTTCTGTGTTTCATCAACACTCTGACAGTCCACAGAATACAGAATGCCACCAGATGTGCATCGGAAACTACTACTGGTCTTCCAGGGAACGATCAAAGCGTAGACTGTTTTAGACATTATGCCCATGGAGAAAAGTGCGGATTGTGACTGTTGTATTCAATCTCGATGCAATTTCTGTGTTTCATCAACACTTGATAGTCCACAGATTACAGAATGCCACCGTATGTGCATCAGAAACTACTACTGGTCTTTCAGGGAACGATCAAAGCGATGACAGTTTGAGACATTTCTCCCATGGAGAAATGTACGCATGGTGCCTGTTGTATTCAATCCCGATGCAATTTCTGTCTTTTATCAACACCCGGATAGACCACAGATTACCGAATACCTCCAGATGTGCATCGGAAACTACTACTGGTCTTCCAGGGGACGATCAAAATGTAGACTGTTTGAGACATAACTGCCATGGAGAAAAGTGCGCATGGTGACTGTTGTATTCAATCCCGATGCAATTTCAGTGTTTCAACAACATTCTGATAGTCCACAGATTACAGAATGCCACCGGATGTGCATCGGAAACTACTACTGGTCTTCCAGTGAACTATCAAAGCGTAGACTGTTTGAGACATTACTCCCATGGAGGAAGGTGCACATGGTGACCGTTGTATTGAATCCCGATGCAATTTCTGTGTTTCATCAACACTCTGATGGTCCACAGATTACTGAATGCCTCCAGATGTGCATCGGAAACTACTACTGGCTTTAAAGGGAACGATCAAATCGTAGACTGTTAGACACATTACTCCCATGGAGGAAAGTGTGCATGGTGACTGTTGTATTCAATCCCGATGCAATTTCTGTGTTTCATCAACACTCTGATAGTCCACAGATAACAGATTGCCTCCAGAAGTGCATCGAAAACTACTACTGGTCTTCCTGGGAACGATCAAAGCTTAGACTGTTTGAGACATTATTCCCATGGAGGAAAGTGTGCATGGTGAACGTTGTATTCAATCCCGATGCAATTTCTGTGTTTCATCAACACTTTGAAGGTCCACAGATTACAGAATGCCTCCAGATGTTCATCGGAAACTACTACTGGTCTTCCAGGGAACGATCAAAGGGTAGACTGTTTCAGACGTTACTACCATGGAGGAATGTGCGGATGGTGACTATTGTATTCAATCCCGATGCAATTTCTGTGTTTCATCAACACTCTGACAGACCACATATTACAGAATGAAACCAGATGTGCATCGGAAACTACTACTGGTCTCCCAGGGAACGATCAAAGCGTAAACTGTTTGAGACATTACTCCCTTGGAGGAAAGTGCGCATGGTGACTGTTGTATTCAATCCCGATGCAATTTCTATGTTTCATCAACACTCTGATAGCCCACAGATTACAGAATGCCACCAGATGTGCGTCGGAAACTACTACTGGTCTTCCAGGAAACGATTAAAGCGAGGACTGTTTCAGACATTACTCCCATGGCAGAAAGTGTGGATGGTGACTGTTGTATTCAATCCCGATGCAATTTCTGTGTTTCATCAACACTCTGATAGTCCACAGATATCAGAATTCCACCAGATGTGCATCGGAATCTACTACTGGTCTTCCAGGGAACGATCAAAGCGTAGACTGTTTGAGACATTAATCCTGTGGAAGAAAGTGAGCATGGTGTCTGTTGTATTCAATCCCGATGCAATTTCTGTGTTTCATCAACACTCTGATAGTCCACAGATTACAGAATGCCACCAGATGTGCATCGGAAACTACTACTGGTCTTCAGGGAACGATCAAATCGTAGACCGTTTGAGACATTACTCCCGTGGAGGAAAGTGTGGATGGTGACTGTTGTATTCAATCCCGAAGCAATTTCTGTATTTCATCAACACTTTGAAGGTCAGCAGATAACAGAATGGCTCCAGATGTGCATCGGAAACTACTACTGGTCTTCCACAGAACGATCAAAGCGTTGACTTTTTGAGACATTACTCCAGTTTTGGAAAGTGCGGATGGTGACTGTTGTATTCAATCCCAATGCAATTTCTGTGTTTCATCAACACTGTGATAGTCCACAGATTACAGATTTTCTCCAGATTTGCATCGGAAACTACTACTGGTCTTCCTGGGAACGATCGAAGCATAGACTGTTCGAGCCATTACTCCCATGTACTAAAGCGCGCATGGTGAATGTTGTATTCAATCCCGATGCAATTTCTATGTTTCATCAACACTCTGATAGTCCACAGAATACAGAATGCCACCAGATGTACATGGGGTACTACTACTGGTCTTCCAGGGAACGATCAAAGCGTAGAGTATTTGAGACATTACTCCCGTGGAGGAAAGTGCGCATGGTGACAGTTGTATTCAATCCCGATGTAATTTCTGTGATTCATCAACACTCTGATAGCTCACGGGTTACAGAATGCCACCAGATGTGCATCGGAAACAACTACTGGTCTTCCAGGGAACGATTAAAGCGAGGACTGTTTCAGACATTACTCCCATGGCGGAAATTGCGGATAGTGACTGTTGTATTCAATCCCGATGCAATTTCTGTGTTTCATCAACACTCTGATAGTCCACAGAATACAGAATGCCACCAGATGTGCATCGGAAACTACTACTGGTCTTCCAGGGAACGATCAAAGCGTAGACTGTTTGAGACATTACTCCCTTGGAGGAAAGTGCGCATGGTGACTGTTGTATTCAATCCCGATGCAATTTCTATGTTTCATCAACACTCTGATAGCCCACAGATTACAGAATGCCACCAGATGTGCGTCGGAAACTACTACTGGTCTTCCTTGAAACGATTAAAGCGAGGACTGTTTCAGACATTACTCCCATGGCGGAAAGTGTGGATGGTGACTGTTGTATTCAATCTCGATGCAATTTCTGTGTTTCATCAACACTTGATAGTCCACAGATTACAGAATGCCACCATCTGTGCATCGGAAACTACTACTGGTCTTCCAGGGAACGATCAAAGCGATGACAGTTTGTGACATTTCTCCCATGGAGAAATGTACGCATGGTGCCTGTTGTATTCAATCCCGATGCAATTTCTGTCTTTTATCAACACCCGGATAGACCACAGATTACCGAATACCTCCAGATGTGCATCGGAAACTACTACTGGTCTTCCAGGAACGATCAAAGCGTAGACTGTTTGACACATTACTACTATGTAGGAAAGTGCGCATGGTGACTGTTGTATTCAATCCCGATGCAATTTCAGTGTTTCAACAACATTCTGATAGTCCACAGATTACAGAATGCCTCCAGATGTGCATCGGAAACTACTACTGGTCTTCCAGTGAACGATCAAAGCGATGACAGTTTGTGACATTTCTCCCATGGAGAAATGTACGCATGGTGCCTGTTGTATTCAATCCCGATGCAATTTCTGTCTTTTATCAACACCCGGATAGACCACAGATTACCGAATACCTCCAGATGTGCATCGGAAACTACTACTGGTCTTCCAGGAACGATCAAAGCGTAGACTGTTTGAGACATTACTCCCATGAAGGAAAGTGTGCATGGTGACTGTTGTATTCAATCCCGATGCAATTTCTGTGTTTCATCAACACTTTGAAGGTCCACAGATTACAGAATGCCTCCAGATGTGCATCGGAAACGACTACTGGTCTTCCAGTGAACGATCAAAGGGTAGACTGTTTCAGACGTTACTCCCATGGAGGAATGTGCGGATGGTGACTGTTGTATTCAGCCCAGATGGAATTTCTGTGTTTCATCAACACTCTGATATTCCACAGATTACAGAATGCCACCAGATGTACATCGGGAACTACTACTAGTCTTCCAGAGAATGATCAAAGCGTAGACTGTTTGACACACTACTCCCGTTTAGGAAAGTTCGCATGGTGACTATTGTATTCAATCCCGATGCAATTTCTGTGTTTCATCAACACTCTGACAGTCCACATATTACAGAATGAAACCAGATGTGCATCGGAAACTACTACTGGACTTCCAGGGAACGATCAAAGCGTAAACTGTTTGAGACATTACCCCCTTGGAGGAAAGTGCGCATGGTAACTGTTGTATTCAATCCCGACGCAATTTCTGTGGTTCATCAACACTCTGATAGCCCACAGACTACAGAATGCCACCAGATGTGCATCGGAAACTACTACTGGTCTTCCAGGAAACGATTAAAGCGAGGACTGTTTCAGATATTACTCCCATGGCGGGAAGTGTGGATGGTGACTGTTGTATTCAATCATGATGCAATTTCTGTGTTTCATCAACACTCTGATAGTCCCCAGATAACAGAATGCCCTAAGATGTGCATCGGAAACTACTACTGGTCTTCCAGGGAACGATCAAATCGTAGACTGTTTGAGACATTACTCCCATGGAGGAAAGTGCGCATCGTGTCTCTTGTATTCAAACCCGATGCCATTTCTGTGCTTCATCAACAATCTGATAGCCCACAGGTTACAGAATGCCACCAGATGTGCATCGGAAACTACTACTGGTCTTCCTGGGAAGGATCAAAGCGTAGACTGATTCAGACGTTACTCCATGGATGAAATTGCGGATGGTGACTGTAGTATTCAATCCCGATGCAATTTCTGAGTTTCATCAACACTCTGATAGTCCACAGAATACAGATTGTCTCCAGATGTGCATCGGAAACTACTACTGGTCTTCCAGGGAACGATCAAAGCGTAGACTGTTTTAGACATTATTCCCATGGAGAAAAGTGCGGATTGTTACTGTTGTATTCAATCCCGATGCAATATCTGTGTTTCATCAACACTCTGATAGCTCACAGGTTACAGAATGCCACCAGATGTGCATCGGAAACTACTACTGGTCTTCCAGGGAACGATTAAAGCGAGGACTGTTTCAGACATTACTCCCATGGCGGAAATTGCGGATGATGACTGTTGTATTCAATCCCGATGCAATTTTTGTGTTTCATCAACACTCTGATAGTGCGCAGATTACAGAATCATACCAGATGTGCATCGGAAACTACTACTGGTCTTCCAGGGAATGATCAAAGCGTAGACTGTTTGACACACTACTACCGTTTAGGAAAGTGCGCATGGTGACTATTGTATTCAATCCCGATGCAATTTCTGTGTTTCATCAACACTCTGACAGTCCACATATTACAGAATGAAACCAAATGTGCATCGGAAACTACTACTGGTCTTCCAGGGAACCATCAAAGCGTAAACTGTTTGAGACATTACTCCCTTGGAGGAAAGTGCGCATGGTGACTGTTGTACTCAATCCCGATGCAATTTCTGTATTTCATCAAAACTCTGATAGACCACAGATTACAGAATGCCACCAGATGTGCATCGGAAACTACTACTGGTCTTCCAGGAAACGATTAAAGCAAGGACTGTTTCAGACATTACTCCCATGGCGGAAAGTGTGGATGGTGACTGTTGTATTCAATTCCGATGCAATTTCTGTGTTTCATCAACACTCTGATAGTCCACAGGTAACAGAATGCCACCAGATGTGCATCGGAAACTACTACTGGTCTTCCAGGGAACGATCAAAGCGTAGACTGTTTGAGACATTAATCCTGTGGAGAAAAGTGAGCATGGTGCCTGTTGTATTCAATCCCGATGCAATTTCTGTGTTTCATGAACACTCTGACAGTCCACAGAATACAGAATGCCACCAGATGTGCATAGGAAACTACTACTGGTCTTCCAGGGAACGATCAAAGCGTAGACTGTTTCAGACGTTACTCCCTTGGAGGAAATTGCGGATGGTGACTGTTGTATTCAATCCCGATGCAATTTCTGTGTTTCACCAACACTCTGATAGTCCACAGAATACAGATTGTCTCCAGATGTGCATCGGAAACTACTACTGGTCTTCCTGGGTACGATCAAAGCGTAGACTGTACCAGACATTACTCCCATTGAGGAAAGTGCGGATTGTGACAGTTGTATTCACTCCCGATGCAATTTCTGTGTTTCATCAACACTTTGAAGGTCCACAGATTACAGAATGCCTCAAGATGTTCACTGGAATCTACTATTGGTGTTCCAGCGAACGATCATAGCGTAGACTGAGATACAACTCCCATTCAGGGAAGTGTGCATGGTTACTGTTGTATTCAATCCTGATGCAAGTTCTGTGTTTCAACAACACTCTGATATTCCACAGATTACAGAATGCCTCCAGATGTGCATCAGAAACTACTACTGGTCTTCCAGGGAACGATAAAAAAGTAGACTGTTGAGAGACATTACTCCCATGGAGGAAAGTGCCCATGGTGATTGTTGTATTCAATCTTGATGCAGATTATGTGTTTCATCAATACATTGAAGAACCACAGATTACAGAATGCCTCCAAATGTGAATCTAAACGGCTACTGGTCTTCCAGGGAACGATCAGAGATTAGACTGTTTGAGACATTACTCCCATGGAGGAAAGTGCGCATGGTGACTGTTGTATTCAATCCCGATGCATTTTCTGTCTTTTATCAACAAAAGGATAGACCACAGATTACAGAATACCTCCAGATGTGCATCGGAAACTACTACTGGTCTTCAGGGAACGATCAAGGCGATGACAGTTTGAGACATTACTAACATGGAGAAATGTACGCATGGCGCCTGTTGTATTCAATTCCGATGCAATTTCTATGTTCATCAACTCTCTGATAGTCCACAGATTGCAGAATGCCTCCAGATGTGCATCGGAAACTACTACTGGTCTTCAGGGAACGATCAAGGCGATGACAGTTTGAGAAATTACTAACATGGAGAAATGTACGCATGGTGCCTGTTCTATTCAATCCCGATGAAATTTCTGTCTCTTATCAACACCCGGATAGACCACAGATTACAGAATACCTCCAGATGTGCATCGGAAACTACTACTGGTCTTCCAGGGAACGATCAAAGCGTAGACTGTTAGAGACATTACTCCCATGGAGGAAAGTGGCCATGGTGATTGTTGTATTCAATCCCGATGCAGTTTCTGTGTTTCATCAATACTTTGAAGAACCACAGATTACAGAATGCCTCCAGATGTGAATCGAAAGTACTACTGGTCATCCAGGGAACGATCAGAGATTAGATTGTTTGAGACATGACTCCCATGGAGGAAAGTGCGCATGATGACTGTTGTATTCAATCCCGATGCAATTTCTGTCTTTTGTCAACAACCGGATAGACCACAGATTACAGAATACCTCCAGATGTGCATCGGAAACTACTACTGGTCTTCCACGGAACGATCAAAGCGTAGACTGTTTGAGACATTACTCCCATGGAGGAGAGTGCGCATGGTGACTGTTGTATTCAATCACGATGCAATTTCTATGTTCTTCAACTCTCTGATAGTCCACAGATTGCAGAATGCTTCGAGATGTGCATCGGAAACTACTACTGGTCTTCAGGGAACGATCAAGTCGATGACAGTTTGAGACATTACTAACATGGAGAAATGTACGCATGGTGCCTGTTGTATTGAATCCCGATGCAATTTCTGTCTCTTATCAACACCCGGATAGACCACAGATTACAGAATACCTCCAGATGTGCATCGGAAACTACTACTGGACTCCAGGGAACGATCAAAGCGTAGACTGTTTGAGACATTACTCCCATAGGGCAAAGTGGTCATGGTGACTGTTGTATTCAATCCCGATGTAAAATCTGTGTTTCATCAACACTCTGATAGTCCACAGATTACAGAATGCGTCCAGATGTGCATCGGAAACTACTACTGGTCTAACAGGGAACGATCTTAGCGATGACAGTTTGAGACATTACTCCCATAAAGAAATGTACGCATGGCTCCTGTTGTATTCAATCCCGATGCAATTTCTGTCTTTTATCAACACCCGGATAGACCACAGATTACAGAGTACCTAAAGATGTGCATCGGAAACTACTACTGGTCTTCCAGGGAACGATCAAAGCGTAGACTGTTTGAGACATTACTCCCATGGAGGGAAGTGCGCATGGTGACTGTTGTATTCAATCCCGATGCAATTTCTGTGTTCATCAACTCTCTGATAGTCCACAGGTTACAGAATGCCTCCAGATGTGCATCGGAAACTACTACTGGTCTTCCAGGGAACGATCAAAGGGCAGACTGTTTCAGACGTTACTCCAATGGAGGAATGTGCGGATGGTGACTGTTGTATTCAATCCCGAAGCAATTTTTTGTGTTTCATCAACACTCTGATAGTCCACAGCTTACAGAAGGCCTAGAGATGTGCATCGGAAACTACTACTGTTCTTCCAGGGAACGATCAAAGCGTAGACCGTTTGAGAAATTACTCCCATTAAGGAAAGTGCGCATGGTGACTGTTGTATTCAATCCCGTGGTAATTTCTGTGTTTCATCAACACTTTGAAGGTCCACAGATTACAGAATTCCTCAAGATGTTCATTGGAAACTACTATTGGTGTTCCAGGGAACGATCAAAGCGTAGACTGAGATATAACTCCCATGGAGGAAAGTGCGCATGGTTACTGTTGTATTCAATCCTGATGCAATTTCTGTGTTTCAACAACACTCTGATAGTCCACAGATTACTGAATGCCTCCACATGTGCATCGGAAACTACTAATGGTCTTCAGGGAACGATCAAAGCGATCACAGTTTGAGACATTACTCCCATGGAGAAATGTACGCTTGGTGCCTGTTGTATTCAATCCCGGTGCAATTTCTGTCTTTTATCAACACCCGGATAGACCTCAGATTACAGAATACCTCAAGATGTGCATCGGAAACTACTACTGGTCTTCCAGAGAACGATCAAAGCGTAGACTGTTTGAGACATTACTCCCATGTAGGAAAATGGTCATGGTGACTGTAGTATTCAATCCTGATGTAATTTCTGTGTTTCATCAACACTCTGATAGTCCACATATTACAGAATGCTTCCAGTTGTGCATCGGAAACTACTACTGGTATTCCAGGGAACGATCAAAAGCGTAGACTGTTTGAGACATTACTCCCATGGAGGAAAGTGCGCATGGTGACTGTTGTATTCAATCCCGATGCAATTTTAGTGTTTCATCAACACTCTGATAGTTCACAGATTACAGAATGCCTCCAGATGTGCATCGGAAACTACTACTGGTCTTCCAGGGAACGATCAAAAGCGTAGACTGTTTGAGACATTACTCCCATGGAGGAAAGTGCGCATGGTGACTGTTGTATTCAATCCCGATGTAATTTCTGTGTTTCATCAACACTCTGATAGTCCACAGATTGCAGAATGCCTCCAGATGTGCATCGGAAACTACTACTGGTGTAACAGGGAACGATCTTAGCGATGACAGTTTGAGCCATTACTCCCATGGAGAGATGTACGCATGGTGCCTGTAGTATTCAATCCCGATGCAATTTCTGTGTTTCATCAACACTCTGATAGTCCACAGATTACAGAATGCCTCCAGATGTGAATCGGAAACTACTACTGGTCTTCCAGGGAACAATCAAAGCGTAGACTGTTTGACACACTACTCCCGTTTAGGAAAGTGCGCATGGTGACTATTGTATTCAATCCCGATGCAATTTCAGTGTTTCAACAACACTCTGATAGTCCACAGATTACAGAATGCCTCCAGTTGTGCATCGGAAACTACTACTGGTCTTCCAGGGAACGATCAAACGCGTAGACTGTTTGAGACATTACTCCCATGGAGGAAAGTGCACATTGTGACTGTTGTATTCAATCCCGATGCAATTTCAGTGTTTCAACAACACTCTGATAGTCCACATATTACAGAATGCCTACAGATATGCATCGGAAACTACTACTGGTGTTCCAGGGAACGATCAAAGCGTAGACTGAATTAGACATTACTCCCATGGAGGAAGGTGCACATGGTGACTATTGTATTGAATCCCGATGCAATTTCTGTGTTTCATCAACACTCTGATAGTCCACAGATTACAGAATGCCTCCAGATGTGCATCGGTAACTACTACTGGTCTTCCAGGGAACGATCAAAGCGTAGACTGTTAGAGACATTACTCCCTTGGAGGAAAGTGTGCATGGTGACTGTTGCATTCAATGCCGATACAATTTCTGTGTTTCATCAACACTCTGATAGTCCACAGATTACTGATTGCCTCCAGAAGTGCATCGGAAACTACTACTGGTCTTCCTGGGAACGATCAAAGCTTAGACTGTTTGAGACATTATTCCCATGGAGGAAAGTGTGCATGGTGACTGTTGTATTGAATCCCGATGCAATTTCTGTGTTTTATCAACACTTTGAAGGTCCACAGATTACAGAATGCCTCCAGATATACATCAGAAACTACTACTGGTCTTCCAGGCAACGATCAAAGGGTAGACTGGTTAAGACGTTACTCCCATGGAGGAAAGTGTGGATGGTGACTGTTGTATTCAATCCCGATGCAATTTCTGTGATTCATCAACACTCTGATAGTCCACAGATTACAGATTGTCCCCAGATGTGCATCGGAAACTACTACTGGTCTTCCTGGGACCGATCAAAGCGTAGACTGTTTCAGACATTACTCCCATGGAGGGAAGTGCGGCTTGTGACTGTTGTATTCACTCCCGATGCAATTTCTGTGTTTCTTCAACACTTTGAAGGTCACAGATTACAGAATGCCTCCAGATGGGCATCGGAAACTACTACTGGTCTGCCAGGGTACAATCAAAGAGTAGACTGTTTCAGACATTACTCCCATGAAGGAATGTGCGGATGGTGACTGTTGTATTCAATCCCGATGCAATTTCTAAGTTTCATCAACACTCTGATAGTTCACAGATTACAGATTGCCTCCAGATGTGCATCGGAAACTACCACTGGTGTTCCAGGGAACGATCAAAGCGTAGACTGATTGAGACATTACTCCCATGGAGGAAGGTGCGCATGGTGACTGTTGTATTCAATCCCGATGCAATTTCTGTGTTTCATCAACACTCTTATAGTCCACAGATTACAGAATGCCTCCAGATGTGCATCGGTAACTACTACTGGCCTTCGGGGGAACGAACAATGCGTAGACTGTTAGAGACATTACTCCCTTGGAGGAAAGTATGCATGGTGACTGTTGTATTCAATCCCGATGCAATTTCTGTGTTTCATCAACACTCTGAAAGTCCACAGATTACAGAATGCTTCCAGATGTGCATGAGAAACTACTACTGGTCTTCCAGGTAACGATCAAAAGCGTAGACTGTTTGAGACATTACTCCCATGGAGGAAAGTGCGCATGGTGACTGTTGTATTCAATCCCGATGCAATTTCTGTGTTTCATCAACACTCTGATAGCTCACAGGTTACAGAATGCCACCAGATGTGCAACGGAAACTACTACTGGTATTCCAGATAACGATTAAAGCGAGGACTGCTTCTGACATTACTCCCATGGCGGAAAGTGCGGATGGTGACTGTTGTATTCAATCCCGATGCAATTTCTGTGTTTCATTAACACTCCGATAGTCCACAGATTACAGAATACCACTAGATGTGCATCGGAAACTACTACTGGTCTTCCAGGGAACGATCAAAGCGTAGACTGTTTGGGACATTACTCCCGTGGAGCAAAATGCGCATGGTGACTGTTGTATTCAATCCCGATGCAATTTCTGTGTTTCATCAACACTTTGAAGGTCAACAGATTACAGAATGCCTTCAGATGTGCATCGGAAACTACTACTGGTCTTCCAGGGAACGATCAAAGCGTAGACTGTTTGAGGCATTTCTCCCATGGTGGAAAATGCGGATGGTGACTGTTGTATTCAATCCCAGTGCAATTTCCGTGTTTCATCAACACTCTGTTAGTGCACAGATTACAGAATGCCTGCAGATGTGCATCGGAAACTACTACTGGTCATCCAGGGATCGATCAAAGCGTAGACTGTTTGAGTCATTACTCCCATGGAGGAAAGTGCGCATCGTGACTGTTGTATTCAAACCCGATGCCAGTTCTGTGTTTCATCAACAAACTGATAGTCCACAGATTACAGAATGCCACCAGATGTGCATCGGAAACTACCAGTGGTCTTCCTGGGAACGATCAAAGCTTAGACTGTATCAGTCGTTACTCCCATGGAGGAAATTGAGGATGGTGACTGTTGTATTCAATCCCGATGCCATTTCTGTGTTTCATCAACACTCTGATAGTCCACAGAATACAGATTGTCTCCAGATGTGCATCGGAAACTACTACTGGTCTTCCTGGGAACGATCAAAGCGTAGACTGTACCAGACAATACTCCCATTGAGGAAATTACGGATTGTGACAGTTGTATTCACTCCCGATGCAATTTCTGTGTTTCATCAACACTTTGAAATTCCACAGATTACAGAATGCCTCCAGATGTGCATCGGAAACTACTACTGGTCTTCCTGGGAACGATCAAAGCGTCGACTGTTTCAGACGTTACTCCCATGGAGGAAATTGCGGATGGTGACTGTTGTATTCAATCCCGATGCAATTTCTGTGTTTCATCAACACTCTGATACTGTACAGATTGCAGAATGCCTCCAGATGTGCATCGGAAACTACTACTGGTGTTCCAGGGAACGATCAAAGCGTAGACTGTTTGAGACATTACTCCCATGGAGGAAGGTGCACATGGTGACTATTGTATTGAATCCCGATGCAATTTCTGTGTTTCATCAACACTCTGATAGTCCACAGATTACAGATTGCCTCCAGAAGTGCATCGAAAACTACTACTGGTCTTCCTGGGAACGATCAAATCTCAGACTGTTTGAGTCATTATTCCCATGGAGGAAAGTGGGCATGGTGACTGTTGTATTCAATCCCGATGCAATTTCTATGTTTCATCAACACTCTGATAGTCCACAGATTACAGATTGCCTCCAGATGTGCATCGGAAACTACTACTGGTATTCCAGGGAACGATTAAAGCGTAAACTGTATGAGACATTACTCAAATGGAGCCAAGTGCGCATGGTGACTGTTGTATTCAATCCCGATGCAATTCCTGTGTTTCATCAACACTCTGATAGTCCGCATATTACAGAATGCCACCAGATGTGCATCGGAAACAACTACTGGTCTTCCAGGGAACGACCAAAGTGTAGACTGTTTGAGACATTACTTCCGTGGAGGAAAGTGTGCATGCTGACTGTTGTATTCAATCCCGAACTAATTTCTGTGTTTCATCAGCACTTTGAATGTCAACAGATTACAGAATGCCTCCAGATGTGCATCGGAAACTACTACTGGTCTTCCAGGGAACGATCAAAGCGTAGACTGTTTGAGGCATTACTCCTGTGGTGGAAAATGCGGATGGTGACTGTTGTATTCAATCCCAGTGCAACTTCTGTGTTTCATCAACACTCTGTTAGTCCACAGATTACAGAATGCCTGCAGATGTGCATCGGAAACTACTACTGGTCATCCAGGGAACGATCAAAGCGTAGACTGTTTGAGACATTACTCCCATGGAGGGAAGTGCGCATGGTGACTGTTGTATTCAATCCCGATGCAATTTCTGTGTTTCATCAACACTCTTATAGTCCACAGATTACAGAATACCACTAGATGTGCATCGGAAACTACTACTGGTCTTCCAGGGAACGATCAAAGCGTAGACTGTTTGAGGCATTACTCCCGTGGTGGAAAGTGCGGATGGTGACTGTTGTATTCAATCCCAGTGCAATTTCTGTGTTTCATCAACACTCTGTTAGTCCACAGATTACAGAATGCCTCCAGATGTGCATCGGAAACTACCACTGGTGTTCCAGGGAACGATCAAAGCGTAGACTGTTTGAGACATTACTCCCATGGAGGAAGGTGCACATGGTGAATATTGTATTGAATCCCGATGCAATTTCTGTGTTTCATCAACACTCTGATAGTCCACAGGTTACAGAATGTCTCCAGATGTGCATCGGTAACTACTACTGGCCTTCGGGTGAACGAACAAAACGTAGACTGTTAGAGACATTACTACCTTGGAGGAAAGTGTGCATGGTGACTGTTGTATTCAATCCCGATGCAATTTCTGTGTTTAATCAACACTCTGAAAGTCCACAGATTACAGAATGCTTCCAGATGTGCATGAGAAACTACTACTGGTCTTCCAGGGAACGATCAAAAGCGTAGACTGTTTGAGACATTACTCCCTTGGAGGAAAGTGCGCATGGTGACTGTTGTATTCAATCCCGATGCAATTTCTGTGTTTCATCAACACTCTGATAGCTCACAGGTTACAGAATGCCACCAGATGTGCAACGGAAACTACTACTGGTATTCCAGATAACGATTAAAGCGAGGACTGCTTCTAACATTACTCCCATGGCGAAAGTGCGGATGGTGACTGTTGTATTCAATCCCGATGCAATTTCTGTGTTTCATCAACACTCTGATAGTCCACAGATTACAGAATCATACCAGATGTGCATCGGAAACTACTACTGGTCTTCCAGGGAACGAACAAAGCGTAGACTGTTTGAGACATTACTCCCATGGAGGGAAGTGCGCATGGTGACTGTTGTATTCAATCCCGATGCAATTTCTGTGTTTCATCAACACTCTGATAGTCCACAGATTACAGAATACCACTAGATGTGCATCGGACACTACTACTGGTCTTCCAGGGAACGATCAAAGCGTAGACTGTTTGGGACTTTACTCCCGTGGAGCAAAATGCGCATGGTGACTGTTGTATTCAATCCCGATGCAATTTCTGTGTTTCATCAACACTTTGAAGGTCAACAGATTACAGAATGCCTCCAGATGTGCATCGGAAACTACTACTGGTCTTCCAGGGAACGATCAAAGCGTAGACTATTTGAGGCATTACTCCCGTGGTGGAACATGCGAATGGTTACTGTTGTATTCAATCCCAGTGCAATTTCTGTGTTTCATCAACACTGTGTTAGTCCACAGATTACAGAATGCCTGCAGATGTGCATCGGAAACTACTACTGGTCATCCAGGGAACGATCAAAACGTAGACTGTTTGAGACATTACTCCCATGGAGGAAAGTGCGCATCGTGTCTGTTGTATTCAAACCCGATGCCAGTTCTGTGTTTCATCAACAATCTGATAGTCCACAGATTACAGTATGCCACCAGATGTGCATCGGAAACTACTACTGGTCTTCCTGGGAACGATCAAAGCTTAGACTGTTTCAGACGTTACTCCCATGGAGGAAATTGCGGATGGTGACTGTTGTATTCAATCCCGATGCAATTTCTGTGTTTCATCAATACTCTGATAGTCCACAGAATATAAATTGTCTCCAGATGTGCAACGGAAACTACCACTGGTCTTCCTGGGAACGATCAAAGCGTAGACTGTACCAGACAATACTCGCATTGAGGAAAGTGCGGATTGTGACAGTTGTATTCACTCCCGATGCAATTTCTGTGTTTCATCAACACTTTGAAATTCCACAGATTACAGAATGCCTCCAGATGTGCATCGGAAACTACTACTGGTCTTCCTGGGAACGATCAAAGCGTCGACTGGTTCAGACGTTACTCCCATGGAGGAAATTGCGGATGGTGACTGTTGTATTCAATCCCGATGGAATTTCTGTGTTTCATCAACACTCTGATACTCTACAGATTACAGAATGCCTCCAGATGTGCATCGTAAACTACTACTGGTGTTCCAGGCAACGATCAAAGCGTAGACTGTTTGAGAGATTACTCCCATGGAGGAAGGTGCACATGGTGACTATTGTATTGAATCCCGATGCAATTTCTGTGTTTCATCAACACTCTGATAGTCCACAGATTACAGAATGCCTCCAGATGTGCATCGGTAACTACTACTGGTCTTCCAGGGAACGATCAAAGCGTAGACTGTATGAGACATTACTCGATTGGAGGAAAGTGTGCATGGTGACTGTTGTATTCAATCCCGATGCAATTTCTGTGTTTCATCAACACTCTGATAGTCCACAGATTACAGATTGCCTCCAGAAGTGCATCGAAAACTACTACTGGTCTTCCTGGAAACGATCAAATCTTAGACTGTTTTAGACATTATTCCCATGGAGGAAAGTGTGCATGGTGACTGTTGTATTCAATCCCGATGCAATTTCTATGTTTCATCAACACTCTCATAGTCCACAGATTACAGATTGCCTCCAGATGTGCATCGGAAACTACTACTGGTATTCCAGGGAACGATTAAAGCGTAAACTGTATGAGACATTACTCAAATGGAGCAAAGTGCGCGTGGTGACTGTTGTATTCAATCCCGATGCAATTTCTGTGTTCCATCAACACTCTGATAGTCCGCATATTACAGAATGCCACCAGATGTGCATCGGAAACAACTACTGGTCTTCCAGGGAACGACCAAAGCGTAGACTGTTTGAGACATTACTTCCGTGGAGGAAAGTGCGCATGCTGACTGTTGTATTCAATCCCGAACTAATTTCTGTGTTTCATCAACACTTTGAAGGTCAACAGATTACAGAATGCCTCCAGATGTGCATCGGAAACTACTACTGGTCTTCCTGGGAACGTTCAAAGCGTAGACTGTACCAGACATTACTCCCATTGAGGAAAGTGCGGATTGTGACAGTTGTATTCAATCCCGATGCAATTTCAGTGTTTCATCAACACTCTGACAGTCCACAGATTACAGAATACCACTAGATGTGCATCGGAAACTACTACTGGTCTTCCAGGGAACGATCAAAGCGTAGACTGTTTGAGGCATTACTCCCGTGGTGGAAAGTGCGGATGGTGACTGTTGTATTCAATCCCAGTGCAATTTCTGTGTTTCATCAACACTCTGTTAGTCCACAGATTACAGAATGCCTGCAGATGTGCATCGGAAACTACTACTGGTCATCCAGGGAACGATCAAAGCGTAGACTGTTTGAGACATTACTCCCATGGAGGAAAGTGCGCATCGTGTCTGTTGTATTCAAACCCGATGCCAGTTCTGTGTTTCATCAACAATCTGATAGTCCACAGATTACAGTATGCCTCCAGATGTGCATCGGAAACTACTACTGGTCTTCCTGGGAACGATCAAAGCGTAGACTGTTTCAGACGTTACTCCCATGGAGGAAATTGCGGATGGTGACTGTTGTATTCAATCCTGATGCAAATTCTGTGTTTCATCAACACTGTGATAGTCCACAGAATACAGATTGTCTCCAGATGTGCATCGGAAACTACTACTGGTCTTCCTGGGAACGATCAAAACGTAGACTGTACCAGACATTACTCCCATTGAGGAAAGTGCGGATTGTGACAGTTGTATTCACTCCCGATGCAATTTCTGTGTTTCATCAACACTTTGAAGGTCCACAGATTACAGAATACCTCCAGATGTGCATCGGAAACTACTACTGGTCTTCCTGGGAACGATCAAAGCGTCGACTGTTTCAGACGTTACTCCCATGGAGGAAATTGCGGATGGTGACTGTTGTATTCAATCCCGATGCAATTTCTGTGTTTCATCAACACTCTGATACTCTACAGATTACAGAATGCCTCCAGATGTGCATCGGAAACTACTACTGGTGTTCCAGGGAACGATCAAAGCGTAGACTGTTTGAGACATTACTCCCATGGAGGAAGGTGCACATGGTGACTATTGTATTGAATCCCGATGCAATTTCTGTGTTTCATCAACACTCTGATAGTCCACAGATTACACAATGCCTCCAGATGTGCATCGGTAACTACTACTGGTCTTCCAGGGAACGATCAAAGCGTAGACTGTTAGAGACATTACTCGATTGGAGGAAAGTGTGCATGGTGACTGTTGTATTCAATCCCGGTGCAATTTCTGTGTTTCATCAACACTCTGATAGCTCACAGGTTACAGAATGCCTCCAGATATGCATCGGAAACTACTACTGGTATTCCAGGGAACGATTAAAGCGTAAACTGTATGAGACATTACTCAAATGGAGCAAAGTGCGCATGGTGACTGTTGCAATCAAACCCGATGCAATTTCTGTGTTTCATCAACACTTTGAAGGTCCACAGATTACAGAATGCCTCCAAATGTGCAACGGAAACTACTACTGGTCTTCCAGGGAACGATCAAAGCGTAGACTGTTTGAGACAATACTCTTATGGAGGAAAGTGCGTATGGTGACTGTTGTATTCAATCCCGATGCAATTTCTGTGTTTCATCAACACTCTGATAGCTCACAGGTTACAGAATGCCACCAGATGTGCATCGGAAACTACTACTGGTCTTCCAGGGAACGATCAAAGCGTAGACTGTTTGAGACATTACTCCCATGGAGGGAAGTGCGCATGGTGACTGTTGTATTCAATCCCGATGCAATTTCTGTGTTTGATCAACACTCTGATAGTCCACAGATTACAGAATGCCACTAGATGTGCATCGGAAACTACTACTGGTCTTCCAGGCAACGATCAAAGCGTAGACACTTAGAGACATTACTCCTGTGGAGGAAAGTGCGCATGGTGCCTGTTGTATTCAATCCCGATGCAATTTCTGTGTTTCATCAACACTCTGATAGTCCACAGATTACAGAATGCCACCAGATGTGCATCGGAAACTACTACTGTTCCTACTGTTCTTCCTTGGAACGATCAAAGTGTAGACTGTTTCAGACGTTACTCCCATGGAGGAAATTGCGGATGGTGACTGTTGTATTCCATCCCGATGCAATTTCTGTGTTTCATCAACACTCTGATAGTCCATAGATTACAGAATGCCACCAGATGTGCATCGGAAACTATTACTGGTCTTCCAGGGAACGATCAAAGCGTAGACTGTTAGAAACATTATTCCCATGGAGGAAAGAGTGCTTGGTGACTGTTGTATTCAATCCCGATGCAATTTCTGTGTTTCATCAACACTCTGATAGTCCACAGATAACAGATTGCCTAAAGAAGTGCATCGAATACTAGTACTTGTCTTCCTGGGAAAAATCAAAACTTAGACTGTATGAGGCATTATTCCCATGGAGTAAAGTGCGGAATGTGACAGTTGTATTCACTCCCTTTGCAGTTTCTGTGTTTCATCAACACTTTGAAGGTCCACAGATTACAGAATGCCTCCAGATGTGCATCGGAAACTACTACTGGTCATCCAGGGAACGATCAAAGCGTAGACTGTTTGAGACATTACTCCCATGGAGGAAAGTGCGCATGGTGACTGTTGTAGTCAATCCCGATGCAATTTCAGTGTTTCAACAACATTCTGATAATCCACAGATTACAGAATGCCTCCAGATGTGCATCGGAAACTACTACTGGTCTTCCAGGGAACGATCAAAGTGTAGACTGTTTGAGACATTACTCCCATGGAGGAAGGTGCACGTGGTGATTGTTGTATTGAATCCCGATGCAATTTCTGTGTTTCATCAACACTCTGATAGTCCACAGATTACAGAATGCCTCCAGATGTGCATCGGAAACTACTACTAGTCTTCCAGGGAACAATCAAAGCGTAGACTGTTAGAGACATTACTCCCATGGAGGAAAGTGTGCATGGTGACTGTTGTATTCAATCCCGATGCAATTTCTGTGTTTCATCAACACTCTGATAGTCCACAGATTACAGATTGCCTCCAGAAGTGTATCGAAAACTACTACTGGTCTTCCTGGGAACGATCAAAGCTTAGACTGTTTGAGACATTATTCCCATGGAGGAAAGTGTGCATGGTGACTGTTGTATTCAGTCCCGATGCAATTTCTGTGTTTCATCAACACTCTGATAGTCCACAGAATACAGATTGTCTCCAGATGTGCATCGGAAACTACTACCGGTCTTCGCGGGACCGATCAAGGCGTAGACTGTTTGAGACATTACTCCTATGGAGGGAAGTGCGCATGGTGACAGTTGTATTCAATCCCGATGCAATTTCTGTGTTTCATCAACACTCAGATACTAAACAGATTACACAATGCCACCAGATGTGCATCGGAAACTACTACATGTCTTCCAGGGAACGATCAAAGCGTAGACTGTTTGAGACATTACTCCCATGGAGGGAAGTGCGCATGGTGACTGTTGTATTCAATCCCGATGCAATTTCTGTGTTTGATCAACACTCTGATAGTCCACAGATTACAGAATGCCACTAGATGTGCATCGGAAACTACTACTGGTCTTCCAGGCAACGATCAAAGCGTAGACACTTAGAGACATTACTCCTGTGGAGGAAAGTGCGCATGGTGCCTGTTGTATTCAATCCCGATGCAATTTCTGTGTTTCATCAACACTCTGATAGTCCACAGATTACAGAATGCCACCAGATGTGCATCGGAAACTACTACTGTTCCTACTGTTCTTCCTGGGAACGATCAAAGCGTAGACTGTTTCAGACGTTACTCCCATGGAGGAAATTGCGGATGGTGACTGTTGTATTCCATCCCGATGCAATTTCTGTGTTTCATCAACACTCTGATAGTCCATAGATTACAGAATGCCACCAGATGTGCATCGGAAACTATTACTGGTCTTCCAGGGAACGATCAAAGCGTAGACTGTTAGAAACATTATTCCCATGGAGGAAAGAGTGCTTGGTGACTGTTGTATTCAATCCCGATGCAATTTCTGTGTTTCATCAACACTCTGATAGTCCACAGATAACAGATTGCCTAAAGAAGTGCATCGAATACTAGTACTTGTCTTCCTGGGAAAAATCAAAACTTAGACTGTATGAGGCATTATTCCCATGGAGTAAAGTGCGGATTGTGACAGTTGTATTCACTCCCTTTGCAGTTTCTGTGTTTCATCAACACTTTGAAGGTCCACAGATTACAGAATGCCTCCAGATGTGCATCGGAAACTACTACTGGTCATCCAGGGAACGATCAAAGCGTAGACTGTTTGAGACATTACTCCCATGGAGGAAAGTGCGCATGGTGACTGTTGTAGTCAATCCCGATGCAATTTCAGTGTTTCAACAACATTCTGATAATCCACAGATTACAGAATGCCTCCAGATGTGCATCGGAAACTACTACTGGTCTTCCAGGGAACGATCAAAGTGTAGACTGTTTGAGACATTACTCCCATGGAGGAAGGTGCACGTGGTGATTGTTGTATTGAATCCCGATGCAATTTCTGTGTTTCATCAACACTCTGATAGTCCACAGATTACAGAATGCCTCCAGATGTGCATCGGAAACTACTACTAGTCTTCCAGGGAACAATCAAAGCGTAGACTGTTAGAGACATTACTCCCATGGAGGAAAGTGTGCACGGTGACTGTTGTATTCAATCCCGATGCAATTTCTGTGTTTCATCAACACTCTGATAGTCCACAGATTACAGATTGCCTCCAGAAGTGTATCGAAAACTACTACTGGTCTTCCTGGGAACGATCAAAGCTTAGACTGTTTGAGACATTATTCCCATGGAGGAAAGTGTGCATGGTGACTGTTGTATTCAGTCCCGATGCAATTTCTGTGTTTCATCAACACTCTGATAGTCCACAGAATACAGATTGTCTCCAGATGTGCATCGGAAACTACTACCGGTCTTCGCGGGACCGATCAAGTCGTAGACTGTTTGAGACATTACTCCTATGGAGGGAAGTGCGCATGGTGACAGTTGTATTCAATCCCGATGCAATTTCTGTGTTTCATCAACACTCAGATACTAAACAGATTACACAATGCCACCAGATGTGCATCGGAAACTACTACATGTCTTCCAGGGAGCGATCAAAGCGTAGTCTGTTTGAGACATTACTCCCATGGAGAAAAGTGTGAATGGTGACTGTTGTATTCAATCCCGATGCATTTTCTGTGTTTCATCAACACTCTGATAGTCCAAAGATTACGGAATGCCACCAGATGTACATCGGGAACTACTACTGGTCTTCCAGGGAACGATCAAAGCGTAGACTGTTTGAGACATTACTACTATGTAGGAAAGTGCGCATGGTGACTGTTGTATTCGATCCCGATGAAATTTCTGTGTTTCAACAACACTATGATAGTCCACAGATTACAGACTGCCTCCAGTTATGCATCGGAAACTACTACTGGTCTTCCAGGGAACGAACAAAGCGTAGACTGTTTTAGACATTATTCCCATGGAGAAAAGTGCGGATTGTGACTGTTGTATTCAATCCCGATGCAATTTCTGTGTTTCATCAACACTCTGATAGTCCACAGATTACAGAATGCCACCAGATGTGCATCGGAAACTATTACTGGTCTTCCAGGGAACGATCAAAGCGTAGACTGTTAGAAACATTATTCCCATGGAGGAAAGAGTGCTTGGTGACTGTTGTATTCAATCCCGATGCAATTTCTGTGTTTCATCAACACTCTGATAGTCCACAGATAACAGATTGCCTCCAGAAGTGCATCGAATACTAGTACTTGTCTTCCTGGGAAAAATCAAAACTTAGACTGTGTGAGGCATTATTCCCATGGAGTAAAGTGCGGATTGTGACAGTTGTATTCACTCCCTTTGCAGTTTCTGTGTTTCATCAACACTTTGAAGGTCCACAGATTACAGAATGCCTCCAGATGTGCATCGGAAACTACTACTGGTCTTACAGGGAACGATCAAAGCGTAGACTGTTTGAGACATTACTCCCATGGAGGAAAGTGCGCATGGTGACTGTTGTAGTCAATCGCGATGCAATTTCAGTGTTTCACAACATTCTGATAGTCCACAGATTACAGAATGCCTCCAGATGTGCATCGGAAACTACTGCTGGTCTTCCAGGGAACGATCAAAGTGTAGACTGTTTCAGACATTACTCCCATGGAGGAATGTGCACGTGGTGACTGTTGTATTGAATCCCAATGCAATTTCTGTGTTTCATCAACACTCTGATAGTCCAGAGATTACAGAATGCCTCCAGATGTGCATCGGAAACTACTACTAGTCTTCCAGGGAACGATCAGAGCGTAGACTGTTAGAGACATTACTCCCATGGAGCAAAGTGTGCATGGTGACTGTTGTATTCAATCCAGATGCTAATTCTGTGTTTCATCAACACTCTGATAATCCACAGATAACAGATTGCCTCCAGAAGTGCATCGAAAACTACTACTGGTCTTCTTGGGAACGATCAAAGCTTAGGCTGTTTGAGACATTTTCCCCATGGAGGAAAGTGTGCATGGTGACTGTTGTATTCAATCCCGATGCAATTTCTGTGTTTCATCAACACTTTGAAGGTCCACAGATTACAGAATGCCTCCAGATGAGCTTCGGAAACTACTACTGGTCTTCCAGGGAACGATCAAAGGGTAGACTGTTTCAGACGTTACTCCCATAGAGGAATGTGCTGATGGTGACTATTGTATTGAATCCCGATGCAATTTCTGTGTTTGATCAACACTCTGAAAGTCCACAGATTATAGATTGTCTCCAGATGTGCATCGGAAACTACTACTGGTCTTCGTGGGACCGATCAAGACGTAGACTCTTTGAGACATTACTCCCATGGAGGGAAGTGCGCATGGTGACTGTTGTATTCAATCCCGATGCAATTTCTTTGTTTCATTAACACTCTGATAGCCCACAGATTACAGAATGCCACCAGATGTGCATCGGAAACTACTACTGGTCTTCCAGGGCACGATTAAAGCGAGGACTGTTTCAGACATCTCTCCCATGGAGGGAAGTGTGGATGGTGACTGTTGTATTCAATCCCGATGCAATTTCTGTGTTTCATCAACACTCTGATAGTCCACAGATTACAGAATGCCACCAGATGTGCATCGGAAACTACTACTGGTCTTCCAGGGAACGATCAAAGCGTAGACAGTTTGAGACATTATTCCTGTGGACGAAAGAGAGCATGGTGCCTGTTGTATTCAGTCCTGATGCAATTTCTGTCTTTTATCAACACCCGGATGGACCACAGATTACAGAATACCTCCAGATGTGCATCGGAAACTACTACTGGTCTTCCAGGGAACGATTAAAGCGAGGACTGTTTCAGACATCTCTCCCATGGAGGAAAGTGTGGATTGTGACAGTTGTATTCACTCCCGATGCCATTGTTGTGTTTCATCAACACTTTGAAGGTCCACAGATTACAGAATGCCTCCAGATGTGCATCGGAAACTACTACTGGTCTTCCAGGACACGATCAAATGGATGACAGTTTGAGACATTTCTCCCATGGAGAAATGTACGCATGGTGCCTGTTGTATTCAATCCCGATGCAATTTCTGTATTTTATCAACACCCGGATGGACCACAAATTACAGAATGCCTCCAGATGTGCATCAGAAACTACTACTGGTCTTCCAGGGAACGATCAAAGCGTAGACTGTTTGAGACATTACTACTATGTAGGAAAGTGCGCATGGTGACTGTTGTATTCAATCCCGATGCAATTTCTGTGTTTCAACAACACTCTGATAGTCCACAGATTACAGACTGCCTCCAGATGTGCATCGGAAACTACTACTGGTCTTCCAGGGAACGAACAAAGCGTAGACTGTTTTAGACATTATTCCCATGGAGAAAAGTGCGGATTGTGACTGTTGTATTCAATCCCGATGCAATTTCTGTGTTTCATCAACACTCTGATAGTCCACAGATTACAGAATGCCACCAGATGTGCATCGGAAACTATTACTGGTCTTCCAGGGAACGATCAAAGCGTAGACTGTTAGAAACATTATTCCCATGGAGGAAAGAGTGCTTGGTGACTGTTGTATTCAATCCCGATGCAATTTCTGTGTTTCATCAACACTCTGATAGTCCACAGATAACAGATTGCCTCCAGAAGTGCATCGAATACTAGTACTTGTCTTCCTGGGAAAAATCAAATCTTAGACTGTGTGAGGCATTATTCCCATGGAGTAAAGTGCGGATTGTGACAGTTGTATTCACTCCCTTTGCAGTTTCTGTGTTTCATCAACACTTTGAAGGTCCACAGATTACAGAATGTCTCCAGATGTGCATCGGAAACTACTACTGGTCTTACAGGGAACGATCAAAGCGTAGACTGTTTGAGACATTACTCCCATGGAGGAAAGTGCGCATGGTGACTGTTGTAGTCAATCGCGATGCAATTTCAGTGTTTCAACAACATTCTGATAGTCCACAGATTACAGAATGCCTCCAGATGTGCATCGGAAACTACTACTGGTCTTCCAGGGAACGATCAAATTGTAGACTGTTTCAGACATTACTCCCATGGAGGAATGTGCACGTGGTGACTGTTGTATTGAATCCCGATGCAATTTCTGTGTTTCATCAACACTCTGATAGTCCACAGATTACAGAATGCCTCCAGATGTGCATCGGAAACTACTACTAGTCTTCCAGGGAACGATCAAAGCGTAGACTGTTAGAGACATTACTCCCATGGAGCAAAGTGTGCATGGTGACTGTTGTATTCAATCCCGATGTTAATTCTGTGTTTCATCAACACTCTGATAATCCACAGATAACAGATTGCCTCCAGAAGTGCATCGAAAACTACTACTGGTCTTCTTGGGAACGATCAAAGCTTAGGCTGTTTGAGACATTATTCCCATGGAGGAAAGTGTGCATGGTGACTGTTGTATTCAATCCCGATGCAATTTCTGTGTTTCATCAACACTTTGAAGGTCCACAGATTACAGAATGCCTCCAGATGAGCTTCGGAAACTACTACTGGTCTTCCAGGGAACGATCAAAGGGTAGACTGTTTCAGACGTTACTCCCATAGAGGAATGTGCTGATGGTGACTGTTGTATTGAATCCCGATGCAATTTCTGTGTTTCATCAACACTCTGAAAGTCCACAGATTATAGATTGTCTCCAGATGTGCATCGGAAACTACTACTGGTCTTCGTGGGACCGATCAAGACGTAGACTCATTGAGACATTACTCCCATGGAGGAAAGTGCGGATGGTGACTGTTGTATTCAATTCCGATGCAATTTCTGTGTTTCATCAACACTCTGATACTAAACAGATTACACAATGCCACCAGATGTGCATCGGAAACTACTACTGGTCTTCCAGAGAACATCAAAGCGTAAACTGTTTGAGACATTACTCCCTTGGAGGAAAGTGCGCATGGTGACTGTTGTATTCAATCCCGATGCAATTTCTTTGTTTCATTAACACTCTGATAGCCCACAGATTACAGAATGCCACCAGATGTGCATCGGAAACTACTACTGGTCTTCCAGGGAACGATTAAAGCAAAGACTGTTTCAGACATCTCTCCCATGGAGGAAAGTGTGGATGGTGACTGTTGTATTCAATCCCGATGCAATTTCTGTGTTTCATCAACACTCTGATAGTCCACAGATTACAGAATGCCTCCAGATGTGCATCGGAAACTACTACTAGTCTTCCAGGGAACAATCAAAGCGTAGAGTGTTAGAGACATTACTCCCATGGAGGAAAGTGTGCATGGTGACTGTTGTATTCAATCCCGATGCAATTTCTGTGTTTCATCAACACTCTGATAGTCCACAGATTACAGATTGCCTCCAGAAGTGTATCGAAAACTACTACTGGTCTTCCTGGGAACGATCAAAGCTTAGACTGTTTGAGACATTATTCCCATGGAGGAAAGTGTGCATGGTGACTGTTGTATTCAGTCCCGATGCAATTTCTGTGTTTCATCAACACTCTGATAGTCCACAGAATACAGATTGTCTCCAGATGTGCATCGGAAACTACTACCGGTCTTCGCGGGACCGATCAAGGCGTAGACTGTTTGAGACATTACTCCTATGGAGGGAAGTGCGCATGGTGACAGTTGTATTCAATCCCGATGCAATTTCTGTGTTTCATCAACACTCAGATACTAAACAGATTACACAATGCCACCAGATGTGCATCGGAAACTACTACATGTCTTCCAGGGAACGATCAAAGCGTAGACTGTTTGAGACATTACTCCCATGGAGGGAAGTGCGCATGGTGACTGTTGTATTCAATCCCGATGCAATTTCTGTGTTTGATCAACACTCTGATAGTCCACAGATTACAGAATGCCACTAGATGTGCATCGGAAACTACTACTGGTCTTCCAGGCAACGATCAAAGCGTAGACACTTAGAGACATTACTCCTGTGGAGGAAAGTGCGCATGGTGCCTGTTGTATTCAATCCCGATGCAATTTCTGTGTTTCATCAACACTCTGATAGTCCACAGATTACAGAATGCCACCAGATGTGCATCGGAAACTACTACTGTTCCTACTGTTCTTCCTGGGAACGATCAAAGCGTAGACTGTTTCAGACGTTACTCCCATGGAGGAAATTGCGGATGGTGACTGTTGTATTCCATCCCGATGCAATATCTGTGTTTCATCAACACTCTGATAGTCCATAGATTACAGAATGCCACCAGATGTGCATCGGAAACTATTACTGGTCTTCCAGGGAACGATCAAAGCGTAGACTGTTAGAAACATTATTCCCATGGAGGAAAGAGTGCTTGGTGACTGTTGTATTCAATCCCGATGCAATTTCTGTGTTTCATCAACACTCTGATAGTCCACAGATAACAGATTGCCTAAAGAAGTGCATCGAATACTAGTACTTGTCTTCCTGGGAAAAATCAAAACTTAGACTGTATGAGGCATTATTCCCATGGAGTAAAGTGCGGATTGTGACAGTTGTATTCACTCCCTTTGCAGTTTCTGTGTTTCATCAACACTTTGAAAGTCCACAGATTACAGAATGCCTCCAGATGTGCATCGGAAACTACTACTGGTCATCCAGGGAACGATCAAAGCGTAGACTGTTTGAGACATTACTCCCATGGAGGAAAGTGCTCATGGTGACTGTTGTAGTCAATCCCGATGCAATTTCAGTGTTTCAACAACATTCTGATAATCCACAGATTACAGAATGCCTCCAGATGTGCATCGGAAACTACTACTGGTCTTCCAGGGAACGATCAAAGTGTAGACTGTTTGAGACATTACTCCCATGGAGGAAGGTGCACGTGGTGATTGTTGTATTGAATCCCGATGCAATTTCTGTGTTTCATCAACACTCTGATAGTCCACAGATTACAGAATGCCTCCAGATGTGCATCGGAAACTACTACTAGTCTTCCAGGGAACAATCAAAGCGTAGACTGTTAGAGACATTACTCCCATGGAGGAAAGTGTGCACGGTGACTGTTGTATTCAATCCCGATGCAATTTCTGTGTTTCATCAACACTCTGATAGTCCACAGATTACAGATTGCCTCCAGAAGTGTATCGAAAACTACTACTGGTCTTCCTGGGAACGATCAAAGCTTAGACTGTTTGAGACATTATTCCCATGGAGGAAAGTGTGCATGGTGACTGTTGTATTCAGTCCCGATGCAATTTCTGTGTTTCATCAACACTCTGATAGTCCACAGAATACAGATTGTCTCCAGATGTGCATCGGAAACTACTACCGGTCTTCGCGGGACCGATCAAGTCGTAGACTGTTTGAGACATTACTCCTATGGAGGGAAGTGCGCATGGTGACAGTTGTATTCAATCCCGATGCAATTTCTGTGTTTCATCAACACTCAGATACTAAACAGATTACACAATGCCACCAGATGTGCATCGGAAACTACTACATGTCTTCCAGGGAGCGATCAAAGCGTAGTCTGTTTGAGACATTACTCCCATGGAGAAAAGTGTGAATGGTGACTGTTGTATTCAATCCCGATGCATTTTCTGTGTTTCATCAACACTCTGATAGTCCAAAGATTACGGAATGCCACCAGATGTACATCGGGAACTACTACTGGTCTTCCAGGGAACGATCAAAGCGTAGACTGTTTGAGACATTACTACTATGTAGGAAAGTGCGCATGGTGACTGTTGTATTCGATCCCGATGAAATTTCTGTGTTTCAACAACACTATGATAGTCCACAGATTACAGACTGCCTCCAGTTATGCATCGGAAACTACTACTGGTCTTCCAGGGAACGAACAAAGCGTAGACTGTTTTAGACATTATTCCCATGGAGAAAAGTGCGGATTGTGACTGTTGTATTCAATCCCGATGCAATTTCTGTGTTTCATCAACACTCTGATAGTCCACAGATTACAGAATGCCACCAGATGTGCATCGGAAACTATTACTGGTCTTCCAGGGAACGATCAAAGCGTAGACTGTTAGAAACATTATTCCCATGGAGGAAAGAGTGCTTGGTGACTGTTGTATTCAATCCCGATGCAATTTCTGTGTTTCATCAACACTCTGATAGTCCACAGATAACAGATTGCCTCCAGAAGTGCATCGAATACTAGTACTTGTCTTCCTGGGAAAAATCAAAACTTAGACTGTGTGAGGCATTATTCCCATGGAGTAAAGTGCGGATTGTGACAGTTGTATTCACTCCCTTTGCAGTTTCTGTGTTTCATCAACACTTTGAAGGTCCACAGATTACAGAATGCCTCCAGATGTGCATCGGAAACTACTACTGGTCTTACAGGGAACGATCAAAGCGTAGACTGTTTGAGACATTACTCCCATGGAGGAAAGTGCGCATGGTGACTGTTGTAGTCAATCGCGATGCAATTTCAGTGTTTCACAACATTCTGATAGTCCACAGATTACAGAATGCCTCCAGATGTGCATCGGAAACTACTGCTGGTCTTCCAGGGAACGATCAAAGTGTAGACTGTTTCAGACATTACTCCCATGGAGGAATGTGCACGTGGTGACTGTTGTATTGAATCCCAATGCAATTTCTGTGTTTCATCAACACTCTGATAGTCCAGAGATTACAGAATGCCTCCAGATGTGCATCGGAAACTACTACTAGTCTTCCAGGGAACGATCAAAGCGTAGACTGTTAGAGACATTACTCCCATGGAGCAAAGTGTGCATGGTGACTGTTGTATTCAATCCAGATGCTAATTCTGTGTTTCATCAACACTCTGATAATCCACAGATAACAGATTGCCTCCAGAAGTGCATCGAAAACTACTACTGGTCTTCTTGGGAACGATCAAAGCTTAGGCTGTTTGAGACATTTTTCCCATGGAGGAAAGTGTGCATGGTGACTGTTGTATTCAATCCCGATGCAATTTCTGTGTTTCATCAACACTTTGAAGGTCCACAGATTACAGAATGCCTCCAGATGAGCTTCGGAAACTACTACTGGTCTTCCAGGGAACGATCAAAGGGTAGACTGTTTCAGACGTTACTCCCATAGAGGAATGTGCTGATGGTGACTATTGTATTGAATCCCGATGCAATTTCTGTGTTTGATCAACACTCTGAAAGTCCACAGATTATAGATTGTCTCCAGATGTGCATCGGAAACTACTACTGGTCTTCGTGGGACCGATCAAGACGTAGACTCTTTGAGACATTACTCCCATGGAGGGAAGTGCGCATGGTGACTGTTGTATTCAATCCCGATGCAATTTCTTTGTTTCATTAACACTCTGATAGCCCACAGATTACAGAATGCCACCAGATGTGCATCGGAAACTACTACTGGTCTTCCAGGGCACGGTTAAAGCGAGGACTGTTTCAGACATCTCTCCCATGGAGGGAAGTGTGGATGGTGACTGTTGTATTCAATCCCGATGCAATTTCTGTGTTTCATCAACACTCTGATAGTCCACAGATTACAGAATGCCACCAGATGTGCATCGGAAACTACTACTGGTCTTCCAGGGAACGATCAAAGCGTAGACAGTTTGAGACATTATTCCTGTGGACGAAAGAGAGCATGGTGCCTGTTGTATTCAGTCCTGATGCAATTTCTGTCTTTTATCAACACCCGGATGGACCACAGATTACAGAATACCTCCAGATGTGCATCGGAAACTACTACTGGTCTTCCAGGGAACGATTAAAGCGAGGACTGTTTCAGACATCTCTCCCATGGAGGAAAGTGTGGATTGTGACAGTTGTATTCACTCCCGATGCCATTGTTGTGTTTCATCAACACTTTGAAGGTCCACAGATTACAGAATGCCTCCAGATGTGCATCGGAAACTACTACTGGTCTTCCAGGACACGATCAAATGGATGACAGTTTGAGACATTTCTCCCATGGAGAAATGTACGCATGGTGCCTGTTGTATTCAATCCCGATGCAATTTCTGTATTTTATCAACACCCGGATGGACCACAAATTACAGAATGCCTCCAGATGTGCATCAGAAACTACTACTGGTCTTCCAGGGAACGATCAAAGCGTAGACTGTTTGAGACATTACTACTATGTAGGAAAGTGCGCATGGTGACTGTTGTATTCAATCCCGATGCAATTTCTGTGTTTCAACAACACTCTGATAGTCCACAGATTACAGACTGCCTCCAGATGTGCATCGGAAACTACTACTGGTCTTCCAGGGAACGAACAAAGCGTAGACTGTTTTAGACATTATTCCCATGGAGAAAAGTGCGGATTGTGACTGTTGTATTCAATCCCGATGCAATTTCTGTGTTTCATCAACACTCTGATAGTCCACAGATTACAGAATGCCACCAGATGTGCATCGGAAACTATTACTGGTCTTCCAGGGAACGATCAAAGCGTAGACTGTTAGAAACATTATTCCCATGGAGGAAAGAGTGCTTGGTGACTGTTGTATTCAATCCCGATGCAATTTCTGTGTTTCATCAACACTCTGATAGTCCACAGATAACAGATTGCCTCCAGAAGTGCATCGAATACTAGTACTTGTCTTCCTGGGAAAAATCAAATCTTAGACTGTGTGAGGCATTATTCCCATGGAGTAAAGTGCGGATTGTGACAGTTGTATTCACTCCCTTTGCAGTTTCTGTGTTTCATCAACACTTTGAAGGTCCACAGATTACAGAATGTCTCCAGATGTGCATCGGAAACTACTACTGGTCTTACAGGGAACGATCAAAGCGTAGACTGTTTGAGACATTACTCCCATGGAGGAAAGTGCGCATGGTGACTGTTGTAGTCAATCGCGATGCAATTTCAGTGTTTCAACAACATTCTGATAGTCCACAGATTACAGAATGCCTCCAGATGTGCATCGGAAACTACTACTGGTCTTCCAGGGAACGATCAAATTGTAGACTGTTTCAGACATTACTCCCATGGAGGAATGTGCACGTGGTGACTGTTGTATTGAATCCCGATGCAATTTCTGTGTTTCATCAACACTCTGATAGTCCACAGATTACAGAATGCCTCCAGATGTGCATCGGAAACTACTACTAGTCTTCCAGGGAACGATCAAAGCGTAGACTGTTAGAGACATTACTCCCATGGAGCAAAGTGTGCATGGTGACTGTTGTATTCAATCCCGATGTTAATTCTGTGTTTCATCAACACTCTGATAATCCACAGATAACAGATTGCCTCCAGAAGTGCATCGAAAACTACTACTGGTCTTCTTGGGAACGATCAAAGCTTAGGCTGTTTGAGACATTATTCCCATGGAGGAAAGTGTGCATGGTGACTGTTGTATTCAATCCCGATGCAATTTCTGTGTTTCATCAACACTTTGAAGGTCCACAGATTACAGAATGCCTCCAGATGAGCTTCGGAAACTACTACTGGTCTTCCAGGGAACGATCAAAGGGTAGACTGTTTCAGACGTTACTCCCATAGAGGAATGTGCTGATGGTGACTGTTGTATTGAATCCCGATGCAATTTCTGTGTTTCATCAACACTCTGAAAGTCCACAGATTATAGATTGTCTCCAGATGTGCATCGGAAACTACTACTGGTCTTCGTGGGACCGATCAAGACGTAGACTCATTGAGACATTACTCCCATGGAGGAAAGTGCGGATGGTGACTGTTGTATTCAATTCCGATGCAATTTCTGTGTTTCATCAACACTCTGATACTAAACAGATTACACAATGCCACCAGATGTGCATCGGAAACTACTACTGGTCTTCCAGAGAACATCAAAGCGTAAACTGTTTGAGACATTACTCCCTTGGAGGAAAGTGCGCATGGTGACTGTTGTATTCAATCCCGATGCAATTTCTTTGTTTCATTAACACTCTGATAGCCCACAGATTACAGAATGCCACCAGATGTGCATCGGAAACTACTACTGGTCTTCCAGGGAACGATCAAAGCGTAGACAGTTTGAGACATTATTCCTGTGGAGGAAAGAGAGCATGGTGATTGTTGTATTCAGTCCCGATGCAATTTCTGTCTTTTATCAACACTCGGATGGACCACAGATTACAGAATACCTCCAGATGTGCATCGGAAACTACTACTGGTCTTCCAGGATCGATCAAAGCGTAGACTGTTTGAGACATTACTACTATGTAGGAAAGTGCGCATGGTGACTGTTGTATTCAATCCCGATGCAATTTCTGTGTTTCAACAACACTCTGATAGTCCACAGATTACAGACTGCCTCCAGATGTGCATCGGAAACTACTACTGGTCTTCCAGGGAACGATTAAAGCGAGGACTCTTTCAGACATCTCTCCCATGGAGAAATGTACGCATGGTGCCTGTTGTATTCAATCCCGATGCAATTTCTGTCTTTTATCAATACCCGGATGGACCACAGATTACAGAATGCCTCCAGATGTGCATCGGAAACTACTACTGGTCTTCCAGGGAACGATCAAAGCGTAGACTGTTTGAGACATTACTACTATGTAGGAAAGTGCGCATGGTGACTGTTGCATTCAATCCCGATGCAATTTCTGTGTTTCAACAACACTCTGATAGTCCACAGATTACAGACTGCCTCCAGATGTGCATCGGAAACTACTACTGGTCTTCCAGGGAACGATCAAGGCGTAGACTGTTTGAGATATTACTCCCATGGAGGAAAGTGCGCATAGTGACTGTTGTAATCAATCCCAAAGCAATTTCTGTGTTTCATCAACACTCTGATAGTCCACAGATTACAGATTGCCTCCAGATGTGCATCGGAAACTACTACTGGTCTTCCAGGGAACGATTAAAGCGAGGACTGTTTCGGACATCTCTCCCATGGAAGAAAGTGTGAAAGGTGACTGTTGTATTCAATCCCGATGCAATTTCTGTGTTTCATCAACACTCTGATAGTCCACAGATTACAGAATGCCACCAGATGTGCATCGGAAACTACTACTGGTCTTCCTGGGAACGTCAAAGCGTAGACTGTTTCAGACGTTACTCCCATGCAGGAAATTGCGGATGGTGAATGTTGTATTCCATCCCGATGCAATTTCTGTGTTTCATCAACACTCTGATAGTCCACAGAATACAGATTGTCTCCAGATGTGAATCGTAAACTACTACTGGTCTTCCAGGGAACGAACAAAGCGTAGACTGTTTTAGACATTATTCCCATGGAGAAAAGTGCGGATTGTGACTGTTGTATTCAACTCCGATGCAATTTATGTGTTTCATCTACACTCTGATAGGCCACAGATTACAGAATACCACCAGATGTGCATCGGAAACTATTACTGGTCTTCCAGGGAACGATCAAAGCGTAGACTGTTAGAGACATTATGCCCATGGAGGTAAGAGTGCTTGGAGACTGTTGTATTCAATCCCGATGCAATTTCTGTGTTTCATCAACACACTGATAGTCCACAGATAACAGATTGCCTCCAGAAGTGCATCGAAAACTACTACTGGTCTTCTTGGGAACGATCAAAGCTTAGACTGTTTGAGACATTATTCCCATGGAGGAAAGTGTGCATGGTGACTGTTGTATTCAATCCCGATGCAATTTCTGTGTTTCATCAACAGTTTGAAGGTCCACAGATTACAGAATGCCTCCAGATGTGCATCGGAAACTACTACTGGTCTTCCAGGGAACGATCAAAGGGTAGACTGTTTCAGACGTTACTCCCATGGAGGAATGTGCTGATGGTGACTGTTGTATTGAATCCCGATGCAATTTCAGTGTTTCAACAACATTCTGATAGTCCACAGATTACAGAATGCTCCAGATGTGGATCGGAAACCACTACTGGTCTTCCAGGGACCGATCAAAGCGTAGACTGTTTGAGACATTACTCCCATGGAGGAAGATGCACATGGTGACTGTTGTATTGAATCCCGATGCAATTTCTTTGTTTCATCAACACTCTGATAGTCCACAGATTACAGAATGCCTCCAGATGTGCATCGGAAACTACTACTGGTCTTCCAGGGAACGATCAAAGCGTAGACTGTTAGAGACATTACTCCCATGGAGTAAAGTGTGCATGGTGACTGTTGTATTTAATCCCGATGCAATTTCTGTGTTTCATCAACACTCTGATACTAAGCAGATTACACAATGCCCTCAGATGTGCATCGGAAACTACTACTGGTCTTCCAGGGAACATCAAAGCCTAGACTTTTTCAGACGTTACTCCCATATAGGGAATTGCGGATGGTGACTGTTGTATTACATCCCGATGCAATGTCTGTGTTTCATCAACACTCTGATAGTCCACAGATAACAGATTGCCTCCAGAAGTGCATCGAAAACTAGTACTGGTCTTCCTGGGAAAAATCAAATCTTAGACTGTTTGAGACATTATTCCTGTGGAGGAAAGTGCGGATTGTGACAGTTGTATTCACTCCCTTTGCAATTTCTGTGTTTCATCAACACTTTGAAGGTCCACAGTTTACAGAATGTTTCCAGATGTGCATCGGAAACTCCTACTGGTCTTCCAGGGAACGATCAAAGCGTAGACTGTTTGAGACATTACTCCCATGGAGGAAAGTGCGCATGGTGACTGTTGTAGCCAATCCCGATGCAATTTCAGTGTTTCAACAACATTCTGATAGTCCACAGATTACAGAATGCCTCCAGATGTGCATCGGAAACTACTACTGGTCTTCCAGGGAACGATCAAAGTGTAGACTGTTTAAGACATTACTCCCAAGGAGGAAGGTGCACATGGTGACTGTTGTATTGAATCCCGATGCAATTTCTGTGTTTCATCAACACTCTGATAGTCAACAGGTTACAGAATGCCTCCAGATGTGCATCGGAAAGTAATACTAGTCTTCCTGGGAACGATCAAAGCGTAGACTGTTAGAGACATTACTCCCATGGAGGAAAGTGTGCATGGTGACTGTTGTATTCAATCCCGATGCAATTTCTGTGTTTCATCAACACTCTGATAGTCCACAGATAACAGATTTTCTCCAGAAGTGCATCGAAAACTACTACTGGTCTTCTTGGGAACGATCAAAGCTTAGACTGTTTGAGACATTATTCCCATGGAGGAAAGTGTGCATGGTGACTGTTGTATTCAATCCCGATGCAATTTCTGTGTTTCATCAACAGTATGAAGGTCCACAGATTACAGAATGCCTCCAGATGTGCATCGGAAACTACTACTGGTCTTCCAGGGAACGATCAAAGGGTAGACTGTTTCAGACGTTACTCCCATGGAGGAATGTGCTGATGGTGACTGTTGTATTGAATCCCGATGCAATTTCAGTGTTTCAACAACATTCTGATAGTCCACAGATTACAGAATGCTCCAGATGTGGATCGGAAACCACTACTGGTCTTCCAGGGACCGATCAAAGCGTAGACTGTTTGAGACATTACTCCCATGGAGGAAGATGCACATGGTGACTGTTGTATTGAATCCCGATGCAATTTCTTTTTTCATCAACACTCTGATAGTCCACAGATTACAGAATGCCTCCAGATGTGCATCGGAAACTACTACTGGTCTTCCAGGGAACGATCAAAGCGTAGACTGTTAGAGACATTACTCCCATGGAGGAAAGTGTGCATGGTGACTGTTGTATTTAATCCCGATGCAATTTCTGTGTTTCATCAACACTCTGATAGTCCACAGATAACAGATTGCCTCCAGAAGTGCATCGAAAACTACTACTGGTCTACCTGGGAGCGATCAAAGCTTAGACTGTTTGAGTCATTATTCCCATGGAGGCAAGTGTGCATGTTGACTGTTGAATTCAATCCCGATGCAATTTCTGTGTTTCATCAACACTTTGAAGGTCCACAGATTACAGAATGCCTCCAGATGTGCATCGGAAACTACTACTGGTCATCCTGTGAACGATCAAAGCGTAAACTGTTTGAGACATTACTCCCATGGAGGAAAGTGCGCATGGTGACTGTTGTATTCAATCCCAATGCAATTTCTGTGTTTCATCTACACTCTGATAGTCCACAGAATACAGATTGTCTCCAGATGTGCATCGGAAAGTACTACTGTTCTTCCTCTGAACGATCAAAGCGTAGACTGTACCAGACATTACTCCCACTGAGGAAAGTTCGGACTGTGACAGTTGTATTCACTCCCGATGCAATATCTGTGTTTCATCAACACTTTGAAGCTCCACAGATTACAGAATGCCTCCAGATGTGCATCGGAAACTACTACTGGTCTTCCAGGGAACGATCAAAGCGTAGACTGTTTTAGACATTATTCCCATGGAGAGAAGTGCGTATTGTGAATGTTGTATTCAATCCCGATGCAATTTCTGTGTTTCATCAACACTTTGATAGTCCACAGATTACAGAATGCCACCAGATGTGCATCGGAAACTACTACTGGTCTTCCAGGGAACGATCAAAGCGTAGACTGTTTGAGACATTACTTCCGTGGAGGAAAGTGCGCATTGTGACTGTTGTATTCAATGCCGATGCAATTTCTGTGTTTCGTCAACACTCTGATAGTCCACAGATTACAGAGTGCCACCAGACGTGCGTCGGAAGCTACTACTGGTCTTCCAGGGAAGGGTCATAGCGTAGACCGTTAGAGACATTACTCCCATGGAAGAAAGTGCGCATGGTGATCGTTGTATTCAATACCGATGCAATTTCTGTTTTTCATCAACACTCTGATGGTCCACAGATTACAGATTGCCTCCAGATGTACATCGGAATCTACTACTGGTCTTCATGGGAACGATAAAAGCGTAGACAATTTCAGACGTTACTCGCATGGAGGAAAGTGCGGATGGTGACTGTTGCATTCACTTCCGATGCACTTTCTGTGTTTCATCAACATTTTGAAGGTCCACAGATTACAGAAATCCTCCAGATGTTCACCGGAAACAACTAATGGTCTTCCAATGAACGATCAAAGCGTAGACTGTTTCAGACATTACTCCCATGGAGGAAAGTGCGGATGGTGACTGTTGTATTCAATCCCGATTCAATTTCTGTGTTTCATCAACACTCTGATAGTCCACAGATTACAGAATGCCTCCAGATGTGCATCGGGAACTACAACTGGTCTAACAGGGAACGATCAAAGCGTAGAATGTTTGAGACATTACTCCCATGGAGGAAAGTGCGCATGGTGAGTGTTGTATTCAATCCCAATTCAATTTCTGTGTTTCATCAACACTCTGATAGTCCACAGATTTAAGATTGTCTCCAGATGTGCATCGGAAACTACTACTGGTCTTCCTGGGACCGATCAAGGCGTAGACTGTTTCAGACATTATTCCCATGGAGGAAAGTGTGCATGGTGACTGTTGAATTCAATCCCGATGCAATTTCTGTGTTTCATCAACACTCTGACAGTCCACAGATTACAGATTGCCTCCAGATGTGCATCGGAAAATACTACTGGTCTTCCAGGGAACGATCAAAGCGTAGACTCTTTGAGCCATTTCTCCCATGGAGGAAAGTGCGCATGGTGACTGTTGTATTCAAACCCGATGCCATTTCTGTGTTTCATCAACACTCTGACAGGTTACAGATTACAGAATGCCACCAGATGTGCATCGGAAACTACTACTGGTCTTCCAGGAAACGATCAAAGCCTAGAATGTTTCAGACGTTACTCCCATGGAGGAGAGTGCGGTGGTGACTGTTGTATTCAATCCCGATGCAATTTCTGTGTTTCATCAACACTCTGATAGTCCACAGATTACAGATTGCCACCAGATATGCAACGGAAAGTACTACTGGTCTTCCTGGGAACGATTAAAGCATAGACTGTTTGAGACATTACTCCCATGGAGGAAAGTGCGCATGGTGACTGTTGTATTCAATCCCGATGCAATATCTGTGTTTCATCAACACTTTGAAGCTCCACAGATTACAGAATGCCTCCAGATGTGCATGGGAAACTACTACTGGTCTTCCAGGGAACGATCAAAGCATAGACTGTTTGAGACATTACTCCCATGGAGGAAAGTGCGCATGGTGACTGTTGTATTCAATCCCAATGTAATTTCTGTGTTTCATCAACACTCTGATCGTCCACAGATTTAAGATTGTCTCCAGATGTGCATCGGAAACTACTACTGGTCTTCCTGGGACCGATCAAGGCGTAGACTGTTTCAGACATTATTCCCATGGAGGAAAGTGTGCATGGTGACTGTTGAATTCAATCCCGATGCAATTTCTGTGTTTCATCAACACTTTGAAAGTCCACAGATTACAGAATGCCTTCAGATGTGCATCGGAAACTATTACTGGTCTTCCAGGGAACGATCAAAGGGTAGACTGTTCCAGTCGTTACTCCCATTTAGGAATGTGCGGTTGGTGACTGTTGTATTCAATCCCGATGCAATTTCTGTGTTTCATCAACACTCTGATAGTCCACAGATTAAAGATTGTCTCCAGATGTGCATCGGAAACTACTACTGGTCTTCCTGGGACCGATCAAGGTGTAGACTGCTACAGACATTACTCCCATGGAGCAAAGTGGGGATTGTGACTGTTGTATTCAATCCCAATGCAATTTCTGTGTTTCATCAACACTCTGATAGTCCACAGATTACAGATTGCCACCAGATATGCATCCGAAACTACTACTGGTCTTCCAGGGAACGATCAAAGCGTAGACTGTTTGAGACATTACTCCCATGGAGGAATGTGCGCACGGTAACTGTTGTATTCAACCCCAGTGCAATTTCAGTGTTTCATCAACAGTCTGATAGTCCACGAATTAAAGAATGCCTCCAGATGTGCATCGGAAACTACTACTGGTCTTCCAGGGAACGATCAAAGCGTAGACTGTTTGAGACATTACTCCCATGGAGGAAAGTGCGCATGGTGACTGTTTAATCAATCCCGATGCATTTTCTGTGTTTCATCAACACTTTGAAGGTCCACAGATTACAGAATGCCTCCTGATGTGCATCGGAAACTACTACTGGTCTTCCTGTGAACGATCAAAGCTTAAAGTGTTTGAGACATTACTCCCATGGAGGAAAGTGCGCATGGTGACTGTTGTATTCAATCCAAATGCAATTTCTGTGTTTCATCAACACTCTGATAGTCCACAGAATACAGATTGTCTCCAGATGTGCATCGGAAATTACTACTGGTCTTTAGGGAACGATCAAAGCGTAAACTAATTGAGACATTACTCCCATGGAGGAAAGTGCGCATGGTGACTGTTCTATTCAATCCCGATGCAACTTCTGTGCTTCATCAACACTTTGAAAGTCCACAGATTACAGAATGCCTTCAGATGTGCATCGGAAACTATTACTGGTCTTCCAGGGAACGATCAAAGGGTAGACTGTTCCAGTCGTTACTCCCATTTAGGAATGTGCGGTTGGTGACTGTTGTATTCAATCCCAATGTAATTTCTGTGTTTCATCAACACTCTGATCGTCCACAGATTTAAGATTGTCTCCAGATGTGCATCGGAAACTACTACTGGTCTTCCTGGGACCGATCAAGGCGTAGACTGTTTCAGACATTATTCCCATGGAGGAAAGTGTGCATGGTGACTGTTGAATTCAATCCCGATGCAATTTCTGTGTTTCATCAACACTTTGAAAGTCCACAGATTACAGAATGCCTTCAGATGTGCATCGGAAACTATTACTGGTCTTCCAGGGAACGATCAAAGGGTAGACTGTTCCAGTCGTTACTCCCATTTAGGAATGTGCGGTTGGTGACTGTTGTATTCAATCCCGATGCAATTTCTGTGTTTCATCAACACTCTGATAGTCCACAGATTAAAGATTGTCTCCAGATGTGCATCGGAAACTACTACTGGTCTTCCTGGGACCGATCAAGGTGTAGACTGCTACAGACATTACTCCCATGGAGCAAAGTGGGGATTGTGACTGTTGTATTCAATCCCAATGCAATTTCTGTGTTTCATCAACACTCTGATAGTCCACAGATTACAGATTGCCACCAGATATGCATCCGAAACTACTACTGGTCTTCCAGGGAACGATCAAAGCGTAGACTGTTTGAGACATTACTCCCATGGAGGAATGTGCGCACGGTAACTGTTGTATTCAACCCCAGTGCAATTTCAGTGTTTCATCAACAGTCTGATAGTCCACGAATTAAAGAATGCCTCCAGATGTGCATCGGAAACTACTACTGGTCTTCCAGGGAACGATCAAAGCGTAGACTGTTTGAGACATTACTCCCATGGAGGAAAGTGCGCATGGTGACTGTTTAATCAATCCCGATGCATTTTCTGTGTTTCATCAACACTTTGAAGGTCCACAGATTACAGAATGCCTCCTGATGTGCATCGGAAACTACTACTGGTCTTCCTGTGAACGATCAAAGCTTAAAGTGTTTGAGACATTACTCCCATGGAGGAAAGTGCGCATGGTGACTGTTGTATTCAATCCAAATGCAATTTCTGTGTTTCATCAACACTCTGATAGTCCACAGAATACAGATTGTCTCCAGATGTGCATCGGAAATTACTACTGGTCTTTAGGGAACGATCAAAGCGTAAACTAATTGAGACATTACTCCCATGGAGGAAAGTGCGCATGGTGACTGTTCTATTCAATCCCGATGCAACTTCTGTGCTTCATCAACACTTTGAAAGTCCACAGATAACAGAATGCCTCCTGATGTGCATCGGAAACTACTACTGGTCTTCCTGTGAACGATCAAAGCTTAAAGTGTTTGAGACATTACTCCCATGGAGGAAAGTGCGCATGGTGACTGTTGTATTCAATCCAAATGCAATTTCTGTGTTTCATCAACACTCTGATAGTCCACAGATTAAAGATTGTCTCCAGATGTGCATCGGAAACTACTACTGGTCTTCCTGGGACCGATCAAGGCGTAGACTGTTTCAGACATTATTCCCATGGAGGAAAGTGTGCATGGTGACTGTTGAATTCAATCCCGATGCAATTTCTGTGTTTCATCAACACTCTGACAGTCCACAGATTACAGATTGCCTCCAGATGTGCATCGGAAAATACTACTGGTCTTCCAGGGAACGATCAAAGCGTAGACTCTTTGAGCCATTACTCCCATGGAGGAAAGTGCGCATGGTGACTGTTGTATTCAAACCCGATGCCATTTCTGTGTTTCATCAACACTCTGACAGGTTACAGATTACAGAATGCCACCAGATGTGCATCGGAAACTACTACTGGTCTTCCAGGAAACGATCAAAGCCTAGAATGTTTCAGACGTTACTCCCATGGAGGAGAGTGCGGTGGTGACTGTTGTATTCAATCCCGATGCAATTTCTGTGTTTCATCAACACTCTGATAGTCCACAGATTACAGATTGCCACCAGATATGCAACGGAAAATACTACTGGTCTTCCTGGGAACGATTAAAGCATAGACTGTTTGAGACATTACTCCCATGGAGGAAAGTGCGCATGGTGACTGTTGTATTCAATCCCGATGCAATTTCTGTGTTTCATCAACACTTTGAAGGTCCACAGATTACAGAATGCCTCCAGATGAGCTTCGGAAACTACTACTGGTCTTCCAGGGAACGATCAAAGGGTAGACTGTTTCAGACGTTACTCCCATAGAGGAATGTGCTGATGGTGACTGTTGTATTGAATCCCGATGCAATTTCTGTGTTTCATCAACACTCTGAAAGTCCACAGATTATTGATTGTCTCCAGATGTGCATCGGAAACTACTACTGGTCTTCGTGGGACCGATCAAGACGTAGACTCATTGAGACATTACTCCCATGGAGGAAAGTGCGGATGGTGACTGTTGTATTCAATTCCGATGCAATTTCTGTGTTTCATCAACACTCTGATACTAAACAGATTACACAATGCCACCAGATGTGCATCGGAAACTACTACTGGTCTTCCAGAGAACATCAAAGCGTAAACTGTTTGAGACATTACTCCCTTGGAGGAAAGTGCGCATGGTGACTGTTGTATTCAATCCCGATGCAATTTCTTTGTTTCATTAACACTCTGATAGCCCACAGATTACAGAATGCCACCAGATGTGCATCGGAAACTACTACTGGTCTTCCAGGGAACGATTAAAGCAAAGACTGTTTCAGACATCTTTCCCATGGAGGAAAGTGTGGATGGTGACTGTTGTATTCAATCCCGATGCAATTTCTGTGTTTCATCAACACTCTGATAGTCCACAGATTACAGAATGCCACCAGATGTGCATCGGAAACTACTACTGGTCTTCCAGGGAACGATCAAAGCGTAGACAGTTTGAGACATTATTCCTGTGGAGGAAAGAGAGCATGGTGATTGTTGTATTCAGTCCCGATGCAATTTCTGTCTTTTATCAACACTCGGATGGACCACAGATTACAGAATACCTCCAGATGTGCATCGGAAACTACTACTGGTCTTCCAGGATCGATCAAAGCGTAGACTGTTTGAGACATTACTACTATGTAGGAAAGTGCGCATGGTGACTGTTGTATTCAATCCCGATGCAATTTCTGTGTTTCAACAACACTCTGATAGTCCACAGATTACAGACTGCCTCCAGATGTGCATCGGAAACTACTACTGGTCTTCCAGGGAACGATTAAAGCGAGGACTCTTTCAGACATCTCTCCCATGGAGAAATGTACGCATGTTGCCTGTTGTATTCAGTCCCGATGCAATTTCTGTCTTTTATCAATACCCGGATGGACCACAGATTACAGAATGCCTCCAGATGTGCATCGGAAACTACTACTGGTCTTGCAGGGAACGATCAAAGCGTAGACTGTTTGAGACATTACTACTATGTAGGAAAGTGCGCATGGTGACTGTTGCATTCAATCCCGATGCAATTTCTGTGTTTCAACAACACTCTGATAGTCCACAGATTACAGACTGCCTCCAGATGTGCATCGGAAACTACTACTGGTCTTCCAGGGAACGATCAAGGCGTAGACTGTTTGAGATATTACTCCCATGGAGGAAAGTGCGCATAGTGACTGTTGTAATCAATCCCAAAGCAATTTCTGTGTTTCATCAACACTCTGATAGTCCACAGATTACAGATTGCCTCCAGATGTGCATCGGAAACTACTACTGGTCTTCCAGGGAACGATTAAAGCGAGGACTGTTTCGGACATCTCTCCCATGGAAGAAAGTGTGAAAGGTGACTGTTGTATTCAATCCCGATGCAATTTCTGTGTTTCATCAACACTCTGATAGTCCACAGATTACAGAATGCCACCAGATGTGCATCGGAAACTACTACTGGTCTTCCTGGGAACGTCAAAGCGTAGACTGTTTCAGACGTTACTCCCATGGAGGAAATTGCGGATGGTGAATGTTGTATTCCATCCCGATGCAATTTCTGTGTTTCATCAACACTCTGATAGTCCACAGAATACAGATTGTCTCCAGATGTGAATCGTAAACTACTACTGGTCTTCCAGGGAACGAACAAAGCGTAGACTGTTTTAGACATTATTCCCATGGAGAAAAGTGCGGATTGTGACTGTTGTATTCAACTCCGATGCAATTTATGTGTTTCATCTACACTCTGATAGGCCACAGATTACAGAATACCACCAGATGTGCATCGGAAACTATTACTGGTCTTCCAGGGAACGATCAAAGCGTAGACTGTTAGAGACATTATGCCCATGGAGGTAAGAGTGCTTGGAGACTGTTGTATTCAATCCCGATGCAATTTCTGTGTTTCATCAACACACTGATAGTCCACAGATAACAGATTGCCTCCAGAAGTGCATCGAAAACTACTACTGGTCTTCTTGGGAACGATCAAAGCTTAGACTGTTTGAGACATTATTCCCATGGAGGAAAGTGTGCATGGTGACTGTTGTATTCAATCCCGATGCAATTTCTGTGTTTCATCAACAGTTTGAAGGTCCACAGATTACAGAATGCCTCCAGATGTGCATCGGAAACTACTACTGGTCTTCCAGGGAACGATCAAAGGGTAGACTGTTTCAGACGTTACTCCCATGGAGGAATGTGCTGATGGTGACTGTTGTATTGAATCCCGATGCAATTTCAGTGTTTCAACAACATTCTGATAGTCCACAGATTACAGAATGCTCCAGATGTGGATCGGAAACCACTACTGGTCTTCCAGGGACCGATCAAAGCGTAGACTGTTTGAGACATTACTCCCATGGAGGAAGATGCACATGGTGACTGTTGTATTGAATCCCGATGCAATTTCTTTGTTTCATCAACACTCTGATAGTCCACAGATTACAGAATGCCTCCAGATGTGCATCGGAAACTACTACTGGTCTTCCAGGGAACGATCAAAGCGTAGACTGTTAGAGACATTACTCCCATGGAGTAAAGTGTGCATGGTGACTGTTGTATTTAATCCCGATGCAATTTCTGTGTTTCATCAACACTCTGATACTAAGCAGATTACACAATGCCCTCAGATGTGCATCGGAAACTACTACTGGTCTTCCAGGGAACATCAAAGCCTAGACTTTTTCAGACGTTACTCCCATATAGGGAATTGCGGATGGTGACTGTTGTATTACATCCCGATGCAATGTCTGTGTTTCATCAACACTCTGATAGTCCACAGATAACAGATTGCCTCCAGAAGTGCATCGAAAACTAGTACTGGTCTTCCTGGGAAAAATCAAATCTTAGACTGTTTGAGACATTATTCCTGTGGAGGAAAGTGCGGATTGTGACAGTTGTATTCACTCCCTTTGCAATTTCTGTGTTTCATCAACACTTTGAAGGTCCACAGTTTACAGAATGTTTCCAGATGTGCATCGGAAACTCCTACTGGTCTTCCAGGGAACGATCAAAGCGTAGACTGTTTGAGACATTACTCCCATGGAGGAAAGTGCGCATGGTGACTGTTGTAGCCAATCCCGATGCAATTTCAGTGTTTCAACTACATTCTGATAGTCCACAGATTACAGAATGCCTCCAGATGTGCATCGGAAACTACTACTGGTCTTCCAGGGAACGATCAAAGTGTAGACTGTTTAAGACATTACTCCCAAGGAGGAAGGTGCACATGGTGACTGTTGTATTGAATCCCGAATCAATTTCTGTGTTTCATCAACACTCTGATAGTCAACAGGTTACAGAATGCCTCCAGATGTGCATCGGAAAGTAATACTAGTCTTCCTGGGAACGATCAAAGCGTAGACTGTTAGAGACATTACTCCCATGGAGGAAAGTGTGCATGGTGACTGTTGTATTCAATCCCGATGCAATTTCTGTGTTTCATCAACACTCTGATAGTCCACAGATAACAGATTTTCTCCAGAAGTGCATCGAAAACTACTACTGGTCTTCTTGGGAACGATCAAAGCTTAGACTGTTTGAGACATTATTCCCATGGAGGAAAGTGTGCATGGTGACTGTTGTATTCAATCCCGATGCAATTTCTGTGTTTCATCAACAGTATGAAGGTCCACAGATTACAGAATGCCTCCAGATGTGCATCGGAAACTACTACTGGTCTTCCAGGGAACGATCAAAGGGTAGACTGTTTCAGACGTTACTCCCATGGAGGAATGTGCTGATGGTGACTGTTGTATTGAATCCCGATGCAATTTCAGTGTTTCAACAACATTCTGATAGTCCACAGATTACAGAATGCTCCAGATGTGGATCGGAAACCACTACTGGTCTTCCAGGGACCGATCAAAGCGTAGACTGTTTGAGACATTACTCCCATGGAGGAAGATGCACATGGTGACTGTTGTATTGAATCCCGATGCAATTTCTTTTTTCATCAACACTCTGATAGTCCACAGATTACAGAATGCCTCCAGATGTGCATCGGAAACTACTACTGGTCTTCCAGGGAACGATCAAAGCGTAGACTGTTAGAGACATTACTCCCATGGAGGAAAGTGTGCATGGTGACTGTTGTATTTAATCCCGATGCAATTTCTGTGTTTCATCAACACTCTGATAGTCCACAGATAACAGATTGCCTCCAGAAGTGCATCGAAAACTACTACTGGTCTACCTGGGAGCGATCAAAGCTTAGACTGTTTGAGTCATTATTCCCATGGAGGCAAGTGTGCATGTTGACTGTTGAATTCAATCCCGATGCAATTTCTGTGTTTCATCAACACTTTGAAGGTCCACAGATTACAGAATGCCTCCAGATGTGCATCGGAAACTACTACTGGTCATCCTGTGAACGATCAAAGCGTAAACTGTTTGAGACATTACTCCCATGGAGGAAAGTGCGCATGGTGACTGTTGTATTCAATCCCAATGCAATTTCAGTGTTTCATCAACAGTCTGATAGTCCACGAATTAAAGAATGCCTCCAGATGTGCATCGGAAACTACTACTGGTCTTCCAGGGAACGATCAAAGCGTAGACTGTTTGAGACATTACTCCCATGGAGGAAAGTGCGCATGGTGACTGTTTAATCAATCCCGATGCATTTTCTGTGTTTCATCAACACTTTGAAGGTCCACAGATTACAGAATGCCTCCTGATGTGCATCGGAAACTACTACTGGTCTTCCTGTGAACGATCAAAGCTTAAAGTGTTTGAGACATTACTCCCATGGAGGAAAGTGCGCATGGTGACTGTTGTATTCAATCCAAATGCAATTTCTGTGTTTCATCAACAGTCTGATAGTCCACGAATTAAAGAATGCCTCCAGATGTGCATCGGAAACTACTACTGGTCTTCCAGGGAACGATCAAAGCGTAGACTGTTTGAGACATTACTCCCATGGAGGAAAGTGCGCATGGTGACTGTTTAATCAATCCCGATGCATTTTCTGTGTTTCATCAACACTTTGAAGGTCCACAGATTACAGAATGCCTCCTGATGTGCATCGGAAACTACTACTGGTCTTCCTGTGAACGATCAAAGCTTAAAGTGTTTGAGACATTACTCCCATGGAGGAAAGTGCGCATGGTGACTGTTGTATTCAATCCAAATGCAATTTCTGTGTTTCATCAACACTCTGATAGTCCACAGAATACAGATTGTCTCCAGATGTGCATCGGAAATTACTACTGGTCTTTAGGGAACGATCAAAGCGTAAACTAATTGAGACATTACTCCCATGGAGGAAAGTGCGCATGGTGACTGTTCTATTCAATCCCGATGCAACTTCTGTGCTTCATCAACACTCTGATAGTCCACAGATTAAAGATTGTCTCCAGATGTGCATCGGAAACTACTACTGGTCTTCCTGGGACCGATCAAGGCGTAGACTGTTTCAGACATTACTCCCATGGAGGAAAGTGGGGATTGTGACTGTTGTATTCACTCCCGATGCAATTTCTGTGTTTCATCAACACTTTGAAAGACCACAGATTACAGATTGCCTCCAGATGTGTATCGTAAACTACTACTGGTCTTCCAGGGAACGATCAAAGCGTAGACTGTTTGAGACATTACTCCCATGGAGGAAAGTGCGGATAGTGACTGTTGTATTCAATCCCGATGCAATTTCTGTGTTTCATCAACACTCTGATAGTCCACAGATTACAGAATGCCACCAGATGTGCATCGGAAACTACTACTGGTCTTCCTGGGAACGATCAAAGCGTAAACTGTTTGAGACATTACTCCCGTGGAGGAGAGTGCGCATGGTGACTGTTGTATTCAATCCCGATGCAATATCTGTGTTTCATCAACACTCTGATAGCCCAAAGATTACAGAATGCCACCAGTTGTGCATTGGAAACTTCTACTGGTCTTCCAGGGAACGATTATAGAGAGGACCGTTTCAGACATTACTCCCATAGTGGAAAGTGCGGATGGTGACTGTTGTATTCAATCCCGATTCAATTTCTGTGTTTCATCAACACTCTGGTAGTCCACAGATGTCAGATTGCCTCCAGACGTGCATCGGAAACTACTGCTGGTCTTCCAGGGAACGATCAAGAAGTAGACTGTTTCAGACATTACTCCTGTGGAGGAAAGTGCGCATGGTGCCTGTTACATTCACTCCCGATGGAATTTCTGTGTTTCATCAACACTCTGATAGTCCACAGAATACAGAATCCCACCAGATGTGCAACGGAAACTGCTACTGGTCTTCCAGGGACCGGTCAAAGCGTAGACTGTTTCAGACATTACTCCCGTGGAGGAAAGTGCGCATGGTGAGTGTTGTATTCAATCCCGAAGCTATTTCTGTGTTTCATCAACACCCTGATAGTCCACAGATTATAGAATGCCACCAGATGTGCATCGGAAACCACTACTGGTCTCCCAGGGAACGATCAAAGCGTAGACTGTTTGAGACATTACTCCCGTGGAGGAAAGTGCGCATGGTGCTTGTTGTATCCAATCTCGATTCAATTTCTGTGTTTCATCAACACTTTGAAGGTCCACAGATTACAGAATACCTCCAGATGTGCATGGGAAACTACTACCGGTCTTCCAGGGAACGATCAAAGCGTAGACTGTTTGAGACGTTACTCCCGTGGAGGAAAGTGCGAATGGTGACTGTTGCATTCAATCCCAATGCAATTTCTGTGTTTCATCAACACTCCGATAGTCCACAGATTACAGATTGCCACCAGATATGCATCGGAAACTACTACTGGTCTTCCTGGAAACGATCAAAGCATACACTGTTTGAGACATTACTCCCATGGAGGAAAGTGCGCATGGTGACTGTTGTATTCAATCCCGATGCAATTTCTGTGTTTCATCAACACTTTGAAGGTCCACAGATTACAGAATGCCTCCAGATGTGCATCGGAAACTACTACTGGTCATCCTGTGAACGATCAAAGCGTAAACTGTTTGAGACATTACTCCCATGGAGGAAAGTGCGCATGGTGACTGTTGTATTCAATCGCAATGCAATTTCTGTGTTTCATTAACACTCTGATAGTCCACAGATTACAGAGTGCCACCAGACGTGCGTCGGAAGCTACTACTGGTCTTCCAGTGAAGGATCAAAGCGTAGACCGTTAGAGACATTACTCCCATGGAAGAAAGTGCGCATGGTGATCGTTGTATTCAATACCGATGCAATTTCTGTGTTTCATCAACACTCTGATAGTCCACAGATCACAGATTGCCTCCAGATGTGCATCGGAAAATACTACTGGTCTTCCAGGGAACGATCAAAGGGTAGACTCTTTGAGCCATTACTCCCATGGAGGAAAGTGCGCATGGTGACTGTTGTATTCAAACCCGATGCCATTTCTGTGTTTCATCAACACTCTGACAGGTTACAGATTACAGAATGCCATCATATGTGCATCGGAAACTACTACTGGTCTTCGAGGAAACGATCAAAGCCTAGAATGTTTCAGACGTTACTCCCATGGAGGAGAGTGCGGATGGTGACTGTTGTATTCAATCCCGATGCAATTTCTGTGTTTCATCAACACTCTGATAGTCCACAGATTACAGATTGCCACCAGATATGCATCGGAAACTACTACTGGTTTTCCTAGGAACGATTAAAGCATAGACTGTTTGAGACATTACTCCCATGGAGGAAAGTGCGCATGGTGACTGTTGTATTCAATCCCGATGCAATATCTGTGTTTCATCAACACTTTGAAGGTCCACAGATTACAGAATGCCTCCAGATGTGCATGGGAAACTACTACTGGTCTTCCAGGGAACGATCAAAGCATAGACTGTTTGAGACATTACTCCCATGGAGGAAAGTGCGCATGGTGACTGTTGTATTCAATCCCAATGCAATTTCTGTGTTTCATCAACACTCTGATAGTCCACAGATTAAAGATTGTCTCCAGATGTGCATCGGAAACTACTACTGGTCTTCCTGGGACCGATCAAGGTGTAGACTGTTTCAGACATTACTCCCATGGAGCAAAGTGGGGATTGTGACTGTTGTATTCAATCCCAATGCAATTTCTGTGTTTCATCAACACTCTGATAGTCCACAGATTACAGATTGCCACCAGATATGCATCCGAAACTACTACTGGTCTTCCTGGGAACGATCAAAGCATACACTGTTTGAGACATTACTCCCATGGAGGAAAGTGCGCATGGTGACTGTTGTATTCAATCCCGATGCATTTTCTGTGTTTCATCAACACTTTGAACGTCCACAGATTACAGAATGCCTCCAGATGTGCATCGGAAACTACTACTGGTCTTCCTGTGAACGATCAAAGCTTAAAGTGTTTGAGACATTACTCCCATGGAGGAAAGTGCGCATGGTGACTGTTGTATTCAATCCCAATGCAATTTCTGTGTTTCATCAACACTCTGATAGTCCACAGAATACAGATTGTCTCCAGATGTGCATCGGAAATTACTACTGGTCTTTAGGGAACGATCAAAGCGTAAACTGTTTGAGACATTACTCCCATGGAGGAAAGTGCGCATGGTGACTGTTCTATTCAATCCCGATGCAACTTCTGTGTTTCATCAACACTCTGATAGTCCACAGATTAAAGATTGTCTCCAGATGTGCATCGGAAACTACTACTGGTCTTCCTGGGACCGATCAAGGCGTAGACTGTTTCAGACATTACTCCCATGGAGGAAAGTGGGGATTGTGACTGTTGTATTCACTCCCGATGCAATTTCTGTGTTTCATCAACACTTTGAAAGACCACAGATTACAGATTGCCTCCAGATGTGCATCGTAAATTACTACTGGTCTTCCAGGGAACGATCAAAGCGTAGACTGTTTGAGACATTACTCCCATGGAGGAAAGTGCGGATAGTGACTGTTGTATTCAATCCCGATGCAATTTCTGTGTTTCATCAACACTCTGATAGTCCACAGATTACAAAATGCCACCAGATGTGCATCGGAAACTACTACTGGTCTTCCAGGGAACGATCAAAGCGTAAACTGTTTGAGACATTACTCCCGTGGAGGAGAGTGCGCATGGTGACTGTTGTATTCAATCCCGATGCAATATCTGTGTTTCATCAACACTCTGATAGCCCAAAGATTACAGAATGCCACCAGATGTGCATTGGAAACTTCTACTGCTCTTCCAGGGAACGATTAAAGAGAGGACCGTTTCAGACATTACTCCCATAGTGGAAAGTGCGGATGGTGACTGTTGTATTCAATCCCGATGCAATTTCTGTGTTTCATCAACACTCTGGTAGTCCACAGATGTCAGATTGCCTCCAGACGTGCATCGGAAACTACTGCTGGCCTTCCAGGGAACGATCAAGAAGTAGACTGTTTCAGACATTACTCCTGTGGAGGAAAGTGCGCATGGTGCCTGTTACATTCACTCCCGATGGAATTTCTGTGTTTCATCAACACTCTGATAGTCCACAGAATACAGAATCCCACCAGATGTGCAACGGAAACTGCTACTGGTCTTCCAGGGACCGGTCAAAGCGTAGACTGTTTGAGACATTACACCCGTGGAGGAAAGTGCGCATGGTGACTGTTGTATTTAATCCCGAAGATATTTCTGTGTTTCATCAACACCCTGATAGTCCACAGATTATAGAATGCCACCAGATGTGCATCGGAAACCACTACTGGTCTCCCAGGGAACGATCAAAGCGTAGACTGTTTGAGACATTACTCCCGTGGAGGAAAGTGCGCATGGTGCTTGTTGTATTCAATCTCGATTCAATTTCTGTGTTTCATCAACACTTTGAAGGTCCACAGATTACAGAATACCTCCAGATGTGCATGGGAAACTACTACCGGTCTTCCAGGGAACGATCAAAGCGTAGACTGTTTGAGACGTTACTCCCGTGGAGGAAAGTGCGCATGGTGACTGTTGTTATCAATCCCAATGCAATTTCTGTGTTTCATCAACACTCCGATAGTCCACAGATTACAGATTGCCACCAGATATGCATCGGAAACTACTACTGGTCTTCCTGGAAACGATCAAAGCATACACTGTTTGAGACATTACTCCATGGAGGAAAGTGCGCATGGTGACTGTTGTATTCAATCCCGATGCAATTTCTGTGTTTCATCAACACTTTGAAGGTCCACAGATTACAGAATGCCTCCAGATGTGCATCGGAAACTACTACTGGTCATCCTGTGAACGATCAAAGCGTAAACTGTTTGAGACATTACTCCCATGGAGGAAAGTGCGCATGGTGACTGTTGTATTCAATCCCAATGCAATTTCTGTGTTTCATCTACACTCTGATAGTCCACAGAATACAGATTGTCTCCAGATGTGCATCGGAAAGTACTACTGTTCTTCCTCTGAACGATCAAAGCGTAGACTGTACCAGACATTACTCCCATTGAGGAAAGTTCGGACTGTGACAGTTGTATTCACTCCCGATGCAATTTCTGTGTTTCATCAACACTTTGAAGCTCCACAGATTACAGAATGCCTCCAGATGTGCATCGGAAACTACTACTGGTCTTCCAGGGAACGATCAAAGCGTAGACTGTTTGAGACATTACTCCCATGGAGGAAAGTGCGCATGGTGACTGTTGTATTCAATTCCGATGCTATTTCTGTGTTTCATCAACACTTTGAAAGACCACAGATTACAGATTGCCTCCAGATGTGCATCGTAAACTACTACTGGTCTTCCAGGGAACGATCAAAGCGTAGACTGTTTGAGACATTATTCCCATGGAGGAAAGTGCGGATAGTGACTGTTGTATTCAAACCCGATGCAATTTCTGTGTTTCATCAACACTCTGATAGTCCACAGATTACAGAATGCCACCAGATGTGCATCGGAAACTACTACTGGTCTTCCAGGGAACGATCAAAGCGTAAACTGTTTGAGACATTACTCCCGTGGAGGAGAGTGCGCATGGTGACTGTTGTATTCAATCCCGATGCAATATCTGTGTTTCATCAACACTCTGATAGCCCAAAGATTACAGAATGCCACCAGATGTGCATTGGAAACTTCTACTGCTCTTCCAGGGAACGATTAAAGAGAGGACCGTTTCAGACATTACTCCCATAGTGGAAAGTGCGGATGGTGACTGTTGTATTCAATCCCGATGCAATTTCTGTGTTTCATCAACAATCTGGTAGTCCACAGATGTCAGATTGCCTCCAGACGTGCGTCGGAAACTACTGCTGGTCTTCCAGGGAACGATCAAGAAGTAGACTGTTTCAGACATTACTCCTGTGGAGGAAAGTGCGCATGGTGCCTGTTACATTCACTCCCGATGGAATTTCTGTGTTTCATCAACACTCTGATAGTCCACAGAATACAGAATCCCACCAGATGTGCAACGGAAACTGCTACTGGTCTTCCAGGGACCGGTCAAAGCGTAGACTGTTTGAGACATTACTCCCGTGGAGGAAAGTGCGCATGGTGACTGTTGTATTTAATCCCGAAGATATTTCTGTGTTTCATCAACACCCTGATAGTCCACAGATTATAGAATGCCACCAGATGTGCATCGGAAACCACTACTGGTCTCCCAGGGAACGATCAAAGCGTAGACTGTTTGAGACATTACTCCCGTGGAGGAAAGTGCACATGGTGCTTGTTGTATTCAATCTCGATTCAATTTCTGTGTTTCATCAACACATTGAAGGTCCACAGATTACAGAATACCTCCAGATGTGCATGGGAAACTACTACCGGTCTTCCAGGGAACGATGAAAGCGTAGACTGTTTGAGACGTTACTCCCGTGGAGGAAAGTGCGCATGGTGACTGTTGTTATCAATCCCAAAGCAATTTCTGTGTTTCATCAACACTCCGATAGTCCACAGATTACAGATTTCCACCAGATATGCATCGGAAACTACTACTGGTCTTCCTGGAAACGATCAAAGCATACACTGTTTGAGACATTACTCCCATGGAGGAAAGTGCGCATGGTGACTGTTGTATTCAATCCCAATGCAATTTCTGTGTTTCATCTACACTCTGTTAGTCCACAGAATACAGATTGTCTCCAGATGTGCATCGGAAAGTACTACTGTTCTTCCTCTGAACGATCAAAGCGTAGACTGTACCAGACATTACTCCCATTGAGGAAAGTTCGGACTGTGACAGTTGTATTCACTCCCGATGCAATTTCTGTGTTTCATCAACACTTTGAAGCTCCACAGATTACAGAATGCCTCCAGATGTGCATCGGAAACTACTACTGGTCTTCCAGGGAACGATCAAAGCGTAGACTGTTTTAGACATTATTCCCATGGAGAAAAGTGCGTATTGTGAATGTTGTATTCAATCCCGATGCAATTTCTGTGTTTCATCAACACTTTGATAGTCCACAGATTACAGAATGCCACCAGATGTGCATCGGAAACTACTACTGGTCTTCCAGGGAACGATCAAAGCGTAGACTGTTTGAGACAATACTTCCGTGGAGGAAAGTGCGCATTGTGACTGTTGTATTCACTCCCGATGCAATTTCTGTGTTTCATCAACACTTTGAAGCTCCACAGATTACAGAATGCCTCCAGATGTGTCATCGGAAATTACTACTGGTCTTCCAAGGAACGATCAAAGCGTACACTCTTTGAGACATTACTCCCATGGAGGAAAGTGCCCATGGTGATTGTTGTATTCAAACCCGATGCCATTTCTGTGTTTCATCAACACTCTGACAGGTTACAGATTACAGAATGCCACCAGATGTGCATCGGAAACTACTACTGGTCTTCCTGGGAACGATTAAAGCATAGACTGTTTGAGACATTACTCCCATGGAGGAAAGTGCGCATGGTGACTGTTGTATTCAATCCCGATGCAATATCTGTGTTTCATCAACACTTTGAAGGTCCACAGATTACAGAATGCTTCCAGATGTGCATGGGAAACTACTACTGGTCTTCCAGGGAACGATCAAAGCATAGACTGTTTGAGACATTACTCCCATGGAGGAAAGTGCGCATGGTGACTGTTGTATTCAATCCCAATGCAATTTCTGTGTTTCATCAACACTCTGATAGTCCACAGATTAAAGATTGTCTCCAGATGTGCATCGAAAACTACTACTGGTCTTCCTGGGACCGATCAAGGCGTAGACTGTTTCAGACATTATTCCCATGGAGGAAAGTGTGCATGGTGACTGTTGAATTCAATCCCGATGCAATTTCTGTGTTTCATCAACACTTTGAAAGTCCACAGATTACAGAATGCCTTCAGATGTGCATCGGAAACCACTACTGGTCTTCCAGGGAACGATCAAAGGGTAGACTGTTCCAGTCGTTACTCCCATTTAGGAATGTGCGGTTGGTGACTGTTGTATTCAATCCCGATGCAATTTCTGTGTTTCATCAACACTCTGATAGTCCACAGATTAAAGATTGTCTCCAGATGTGCATCGGAAACTACTACTGGTCTTCCTGGGACCGATCAAGGTGTAGACTGTTTCAGACATTACTCCCATGGAGCAAAGTGGTGTTTGTGACTGTTGTATTCAATCCCAATGCAATTTCTGTGTTTCATCAACACTCTGATAGTCCACAGATTACAGATTGCCACCAGATATGCATCCGAAACTACTACTGGTCTTCCTGGGAACGATCAAAGCATACACTGTTTGAGACATTACTCCCATGGAGGAAAGTGCGCATGGTGACTGTTGTATTCAATCCCGATGCATTTTCTGTGTTTCATCATCACTTTGAAGGTCCACAGATTACAGAATGCCTCCAGATGTGCATCGGAAACTACTACTGGTCTTCCAGGGAACGATCAAAGCATAGACTGTTTGAGACATTACTCCCGTGGAGCAAAGTGCGCATGGTGACTGCTGTATTCATTCCCGATGCAATTTCTGTGTTTCATCAACACTCTGATAGTCCACAGATTACAGAATGCCTCCAGATGTGCATCAGAAACTACTACTGGTCTTCCTGTTAACGATCAAAGCTTAAAGTGTTTGAGACATTAATCCCATGGAGGATAGTGCGCATGGTGACTGTTGTATTCAATCCCAATGCAATTTCTGTGTTCCATCAACACTCTGATAGTCCACAGAATACAGATTGTCTCCAGATGTGCATCGGAAATCACTACTGGTCTTTAGGGAACGATCAAAGCGTAAACTGTTTGAGACATTACTCACATGGAGGAAAGTGCGCATGGTGAAAGTTCTATTCAATCCCGATGCAACTTCTGTGTTTCATCAACACTCTGATAGACCACAGATTACAGATTGCCTCCAGATGTGCATCGTAAACTACTACTGGTCTTCCAGGGAACGATCAAAGCGTAGACTGTTTGAGACATTACTCCCATGGAGGAAAGTGCGGATAGTGACTGTTGTATTCAATCCCGATGCAATTTCTGTGTTTCATCAACACTCTGATAGTCCACAGATTACAGAATGCCACCAGATGTGCATCGGAAACTACTACTGGTCTTCCAGGGAACGATCAAAGCGTAAACTGTTTGAGACATTACTCCTGTGGAGGAGAGTGCGCATGGTGACTGTTGTATTCAATCCCGATGCAATATCTGTGTTTCATCAACACTCTGATAGCCCAAAGATTACAGAATGCCACCAGATGTGCATTGGAAACTTCTACTGGTCTTCCAGGGAACGATTAAAGAGAGGACCGTTTCAGACATTACTCCCATAGTGGAAAGTGCGGATGGTGACTGTTGTATTCAATCCCGATGCAATTTGTGTGTTTCATCAACACTCTGGTAGTCCACAGATGTCAGATTGCCTCCAGACGTGCATCGGAAACTACTGCTGGTCTTCCAGGGAACGATCAAGAAGTAGACTGTTTCAGACATTACTCCTGTGGAGGAAAGTGCGCATGGTGCCTGTTACATTCACTCCCGATGGAATTTCTGTGTTTCATCAACACTCTGAGAGTCCACAGAATACAGAATCCCACCAGATGTGCAACGGAAACTGCTACTGGTCTTCCAGGGACCGGTCAAAGCGTAGACTGTTTGAGACATTACTCCCGTGGAGGAAAGTGCGCATGGTGACTGTTGTATTCAATCCCGAAGATATTGCTGTGTTTCATCAACACCCTGATCGTCCACAGATTATAGAATGCCACCAGATGTGCATCGGAAACCACTACTGGTCTCCCAGGGAATGATCAAAGCGTAGACTGTTTGAGACATTACTCCCGTGGAGGAAAGTGCGCATGGTGCTTGTTGTATTCAATCTCGATTCAATTTCTGTGTTTCATCAACACTTTGAATGTCCACAGATTACAGAATACCTCCAGATGTGCATGGGAAACTACTACCGGTCTTCCAGGGAACGATCAAAGCGTAGACTGTTTGAGACGTTACTCCCGTGGAGGAAAGTGCCAATGGTGACTGTTGTATTCAATCCCAATGCAATTTCTGTGTTTCATCAACACTCCGATAGTCCACAGATTACAGATTGCCACCAGATATGCATCGGAAGCTACTACTGGTCTTCCTGGGAACGATCAAAGCATACACTGTTTGAGACATTACTCCCATGGAGGAAAGTGCGGATGGTGACTGTTGTATTCAATCCCGATGCAATTTGTGTGTTTCATCAACACTCTGGTAGTCCACAGATGTCACATTGCCTCCAGACGTGCATCGGAAACTACTGCTGGTCTTCCAGGGAACGATCAAGAAGTAGACTGTTTCAGACATTACTCCTGTGGAGGAAAGTGCGCATGGTGTCTGTTACATTCACTCCCGATGGAATTTCTGTGTTTCATCAACACTCTGAGAGTCCACAGAATACAGAATCCCACCAGATGTGCAACGGAAACTGCTACTGGTCTTCCAGGGACCGGTCAAAGCGTAGACTGTTTGAGACATTACTCCCGTGGAGGAAAGTGCGCATGGTGACTGTTGTATTCAATCCCGAAGATATTTCTGTGTTTCATCAACACCCTGATCGTCCACAGATTATAGAATGCCACCAGATGTGCATCGGAAACCACTACTGGTCTCCCAGGGAATGATCAAAGCGTAGACTGTTTGAGACATTACTCCCGTGGAGGAAAGTGCGCATGGTGCTTGTTGTATTCAATCTCGATTCAATTTCTGTGTTTCATCAACACTTTGAATGTCCACAGATTACAGAATACCTCCAGATGTGCATGGGAAACTACTACCGGTCTTCCAGGGAACGATCAAAGCGTAGACTGTTTGAGACGTTACTCCCGTGGAGGAAAGTGCCAATGGTGACTGTTGTATTCAATCCCAATGCAATTTCTGTGTTTCATCAACACTCCGATAGTCCACAGATTACAGGTTGCCACCAGATATGCATCGGAAACTACTACTGGTCTTCCTGGGAACGATCAAAGCATACACTGTTTGAGACATTACTCCCATGGAGGAAAGTGCGCATGGTGACTGTTGTATTCAATCCCGATGCAATTTCTGTGTTTCATCAACACTTTGAAGGTCCACAGATTACAGAATGCCTCCAGATGTGCATCGGAAACTACTACTGGTCATCCTGTGAACGATCAAAGCGTAAACTGTTTGAGACATTACTCCCATGGAGGAAAGTGCGCATGGTGACTGTTGTATTCAATCCCAATGCAATTTCTGTGTTTCATCTACACTCTGATAGTCCACAGAATACAGATTGTCTCCAGATGTGCATCGGAAAGTACTACTGTTCTTCCTCTGAACGATCAAAGCGTAGACTGTACCAGACATTACTCCCATTGAGGAAAGTTCGGACTGTGACAGTTGTATTCACTCCCGATGCAATTTCTGTGTTTCATCAACACTTTGAAGCTCCACAGATTACAGAATGCCTCCAGATGTGCATCGGAAACTACTACTGGTCTTCCAGGGAACGATCAAAGCGTAGACTGTTTTAGACATTATTCCCATGGAGAAAAGTGCGTATTGTAAATGTTGTATTCAATCCCGATGCAATTTCTGTGTTTCATCAACACTTTGATAGTCCACAGATTACAGAATGCCACCAGATGTGCATCGGAAACTACTACTGGTCTTCCAGGGAACGATCAAAGCGTAGACTGTTTGAGACAATACTTCCGTGGAGGAAAGTGCGCATTGTGACTGTTGTATTCACTCCCGATGCAATTTCTGTGTTTCATCAACACTTTGAAGCTCCACAGATTACAGAACGCCTCCAGATGTGCATCGGAAATTACTACTGGTCTTCCAAGGAACGATCAAAGCGTACACTCTTTGAGACATTACTCCCATGGAGGAAAGTGCCCATGGTGATTGTTGTATTCAAACCCGATGCCATTTCTGTGTCTCATCAACACTCTGCAGGTTACAGATTACAGAATGCCACCAGATGTGCATCGGAAACTACTACTGGTCTTCCAGGAAACGATCAAAGCCTAGAATGTTTCAGACGTTACTCCCATGGAGGAGAGTGCGGATGGTGACTGTTGTATTCAATCCCGATGCAATTTCTGTGTTTCATCAACACTCTGATAGTCCACAGATTACAGATTGCCACCAGATATGCATCGGAAACTACTACTGGTCTTCCTGGGAACGATTAAAGCATAGACTGTTTGAGACATTACTCCCATGGAGGAAAGTGCGCATGGTGACTGTTGTATTCAATCCCGATGCAATATCTGTGTTTCATCAACACTTTGAAGGTCCACAGATTACAGAATGCCTCCAGATGTGCATGGGAAACTACTACTGGTCTTCCAGGGAACGATCAAAGCATAGACTGTTTGAGACATTACTCCCATGGAGGAAAGTGCGCATGGTGACTGTTGTATTCAATCCCAATGCAATTTCTGTGTTTCATCAACACTCTGATAGTCCACAGATTAAAGATTGTCTCCAGATGTGCATCGAAAACTACTACTGGTCTTCCTGGGACCGATCAAGGCGTAGACTGTTTCAGACATTATTCCCATGAAGGAAAGTGTGCATGGTGACTGTTGAATTCAATCCCGATGCAATTTCTGTGTTTCATCAACACTTTGAAAGTCCACAGATTACAGAATGCCTTCAGATGTGCATCGGAAACTACTACTGGTCTTCCAGGGAACGATCAAAGGGTAGACTGTTCCAGTCGTTACTCCCATTTAGGAATGTGCGGTTGGTGACTGTTGTATTCAATCCCGATGCATTTTCTGTGTTTCATCAACACTTTGAAGGTCCACAAATTGCAGAATGCCTCCAGATGTGCATCGGAAACTACTACTGGTCTTCCAGGGAACGATCAAAGCATAGACTGTTTGAGACATTACTCCCGTGGAGCAAAGTGCGCATGGTGACTGCTGTATTCATTCCCGATGCAATTTCTGTGTTTCATCAACACTCTGATAGTCCACAGATTACAGAATGCGTCCAGATGTGCATCAGAAACTACTACTGGTCTTCCTGTTAACGATCAAAGCTTAAAGTGTTTGAGACATTACTCCCATGGAGGATAGTGCGCATGGTGACTGTTGTATTCATTCCCAATGCAATTTCTGTGTTCCATCAACACTCTGATAGTCCACAGAATACAGATTGTCTCCAGATGTGCATCGGAAATCACTACTGGTCTTTAGGGAACGATCAAAGCGTAAACTGTTTGAGACATTACTCACATGGAGGAAAGTGCGCATGGTGAAAGTTCTATTCAATCCCGATGCAACTTCTGTGTTTCATCAACACTCTGATAGACCACAGATTAAAGATTGTCTCCAGATGTGCATCGGAAACTACTACTGGTCTTTCTGGGACCGATCAAGGCGTAGACTGTTTCAGACATTACTCCCATGGAGGAAAGTGGGGATTGTGACTGTTGTATTCACTCCCGATGCAATATCTGTGCTTCATCAACACTTTGAAAGACCGCAGATTACAGATTGCCTCCAGATGTGCATCGTAAACTACTACTGGTCTTCCAGGGAACGATCAAAGCGTAGACTGTTTGAGACATTACTCCCATGGAGGAAAGTGCGGATAGTGACTGTTGTATTCAATCCCGATGCAATTTCTGTGTTTCATCAACACTCTGATAGTCCACAGATTACAGAATGCCACCAGATGTGCATCGGAAACTACTACTGGTCTTCCAGGGAACGATCAAAGCGTAAACTGTTTGAGACATTACTCCCGTGGAGGAGAGTGCGCATGGTGACTGTTGTATTCAATCCCGATGCAATATCTGTGTTTCATCAACACTCTGATAGCCCAAAGATTACAGAATGCCACCAGATGTGCATTGGAAAATTCTACTGGTCTTCCAGGAACGATTAAAGAGAGGACCGTTTCAGACATTACTCCCATAGTGGAAAGTGCGGATGGTGACTGTTGTATTCAATCCCGATGCAATTTGTGTGTTTCATCAACACTCTGGTAGTCCACAGATGTCAGATTGCCTCCAGACGTGCATCGGAAACTACTGCTGGTCTTCCAGGGAACGATCAAGAAGTAGACTGTTTCAGACATTACTCCTGTGGAGGAAAGTGCGCATGGTGCCTGTTACATTCACTCCCGATGGAATTTCTGTGTTTCATCAACACTCTGAGAGTCCACAGAATACAGAATCCCACCAGATGTGCAACGGAAACTGCTACTGGTCTTCCAGGGACCGGTCAAAGCGTAGACTGTTTGAGACATTACTCCCGTGGAGGAAAGTGCGCATGGTGAGTGTTGTATTCAATCCCAAAGATATTTCTGTGTTTCATCAACACCCTGATCGTCCACAGATTATAGAATGCCACCAGATGTGCATCGGAAACCACTACTGGTCTCCCAGGGAATGATCAAAGCGTAGACTGTTTGAGACATTACTCCCGTGGAGGAAAGTGCGCATGGTGCTTGTTGTATTCAATCTCGATTCAATTTCTGTGTTTCATCAACACTTTGAATGTCCACAGATTACAGAATACCTCCAGATGTGCATGGGAAACTACTACCGGTCTTCCAGGGAACGATCAAAGCGTAGACTGTTTGAGACGTTACTCCCGTGGAGGAAAGTGCCAATGGTGACGGTTGTATTCAATCCCAATGCAATTTCTGTGTTTCATCAACACTCCGATAGTCCACAGATTACAGATTGCCACCAGATATGCATCGGAAACTACTACTGGTCTTCCTGGGAACGATCAAAGCATACACTGTTTGAGACATTACTCCCATGGAGGAAAGTGCGGATGGTGACTGTTGTATTCAATCCCGATGCAATTTGTGTGTTTCATCAACACTCTGGTAGTCCACAGATGTCACATTGCCTCCAGACGTGCATCGGAAACTACTGCTGGTCTTCCAGGGAACGATCAAGAAGTAGACTGTTTCAGACATTACTCCTGTGGAGGAAAGTGCGCATGGTGCCTGTTACATTCACTCCCGATGGAATTTCTGTGTTTCATCAACACTCTGAGAGTCCACAGAATACAGAATCCCACCAGATGTGCAACGGAAACTGCTACTGGTCTTCCAGGGACCGGTCAAAGCGTAGACTGTTTGAGACATTACTCCCGTGGAGGAAAGTGCGCATGGTGACTGTTGTATTTAATCCCGAAGATATTTCTGTGTTTCATCAACACCCTGATCGTCCACAGATTATAGAATGCCACCAGATGTGCATCGGAAGCCACTACTGGTCTCCCAGGGAATGATCAAAGCGTAGACTGTTTGAGACATTACTCCCGTGGAGGAAAGTGCGCATGGTGCTTGTTGTATTCAATCTCGATTCAATTTCTGTGTTTCATCAACACTTTGAATGTCCACAGATTACAGAATACCTCCAGATGTGCATGGGAAACTACTACCGGTCTTCCAGGGAACGATCAAAGCGTAGACTGTTTGAGACGTTACTCCCGTGGAGGAAAGTGCCAATGGTGACTGTTGTATTCAATCCCAATGCAATTTCTGTGTTTCATCAACACCCCGATAGTCCACAGATTACAGATTGCCACCAGATATGCATCGGAAACTACTACTGGTCTTCCTGGGAACGATCAAAGCATACACTGTTTGAGACATTACTCCCATGGAGGAAAGTGCGCATGGTGACTGTTGTATTCAATCCCGATGCAATTTCTGTGTTTCATCAACACTCTGATAGTCCACAGATTACAGAATGCCACCAGACGTGCGTCGGAAGCTACTACTGGTCTTCCAGGGAAGGATCAAAGTGTAGACCGTTACAGACATTACTCCCATGGAAGAAAGTGCGCATGGTGATCGTTGTATTCAATACCGATGCAATTTCTGTTTTTCATCAACACTCTGATAGTATACAGATTACAGATTGCCTCCAGATGTGCATCGGAAACTACTACTGGTCTTCCTGGGAACGATAAAAGCGTAGACAGTTTCAGACGTTACTCCCATGGAGGAAAGTGCGGATGGTGACTGTTGCATTCACTTCCGAAGCACTTTCTGTGTTTCATCAACATTTTGAAGGTCCACAGATTACAGAAATCCTCCAGATGTTCACCGGAAACTACTAATGGTCTTCCAATGTACGATCAAAGCGTAGACTGTTTCAGACATTACTCCCATGGAGGAAAGTGCGGATGGTGACTGTTGTATTCAATCCCAATGCAATTTCTGTGTTCCATCAACACTCTGATAGTCCACAGAATACAGATTGTCTCCAGATGTGCATCGGAAATCACTACTGGTCTTTAGGGAACGATCAAAGCGTAAACTGTTTGAGACATTACTCACATGGAGGAAAGTGCGCATGGTGAAAGTTCTATTCAATCCCGATGCAACTTCTGTGTTTCATCAACACTCTGATAGACCACAGATTAAAGATTGTCTCCAGATGTGCATCGGAAACTACTACTGGTCTTCCTGGGACCGATCAAGGCGTAGACTGTTTCAGACATTACTCCCATGGAGGAAAGAGGGGATTGTGACTGTTGTATTCACTCCCGATGCAATATCTGTGTTTCATCAACACTTTGAAAGACCGCAGATTACAGATTGCCTCCAGATGTGCATCGTAAACTACTACTGGTCTTCCAGGGAACGATCAAAGAGTAGACTGTTTGAGACATTACTCCCGTGGAGGAAAGTGCGCATGGTGACTGTTGTATTCAATCCCGAAGATATTTCTGTGTTTCATCAACACCCTGATCGTCCACAGATTATAGAATGCCACCAGATGTGCATCGGAAACTACTACTGGTCTTCCAGGAAACGATCAAAGCCTAGAATGTTTCAGACGTTACTCCCATGGAGGAGAGTGCGGATGGTTACTGTTGTATTCAATCCCGATGCAATTTCTGTGTTTCATCAACACTCTGATAGTCCACAGATTACAGATTGCCACCAGATATGCATCGGAAACTACTACTGGTCTTCCTGGGAACGATTAAAGCATAGACTGTTTGAGACATTACTCCCATGGAGGAAAGTGGGCATGGTGACTGTTTTATTCAATCCCGATGCAATATCTGCGTTTCATCAACACTTTGAAGGTCCACAGATTACAGAATGCCTCCAGATGTGCATGGGAAACTACTACTGGTCTTCCAGGGAACGATCAAAGCGTAGACTGTTTGAGACATTACTCCCATGGAGGAAAGTGTGCATGGTGACTGTTGTATTCCATCATGTTGCAATTTCTATGTTTCATCAACACTCTGATAGTCCACAGATTACAGACTGCCTCCAGATGTGCATCGGAAACAACTAATGGTCTTCCAGGAAACGATCAAAGCGTAGAATGTGTCAGACGTTACTCCCATGGAGGAAAGTGCGGATGGTGACTGTTGTATTCAATCCCGATGCATTTCTGTGTTTCATAAACACTCTGATAGTCCACAGATTAAAGATTGTCTCCAGATGTGCATCGGAAACTACTACTGGTCTTCCTGGGAACGATCAATGCGTAGACTGTATCATCATTACTCCCATGGAGGAAAGTGCGGATTGTGACTGTTGTATTCACTCCCGATGCAATTTCTGTGTTTCATCAACACTTTGAAGGTCCACAGATTACAGAATGCCTCCATATGTGCATCGGAAACTACTACTGGTATTCCAGGGAACGATCAAAGCCTACACTGTTTCAGATATTACTCCCATGGAGAAAAGTGGGGATGGTGACTGTTATATTCCATCATGATGCAATTTCTATGTTTCATCAACACTCTGATAGTCCACAGATTACAGATTGCCTCCAGATGTGCATCGGAAACTACTACTGGTCTTCCTGTGAACGATCAAAACGTAGACTGTTTGAGACATTACTGCCATGGTGGAAAGTGCGGATGGTGACTGTTGTATTCAAACTCGATGCAATTTCTGTGATTCATCAACACTTTGAAGGTCCACAGATTACAGAATGCCTCCAGATGTGCATCGGTAACTACTGCTGGTCTTCCAGGGAACGATCAAAGCGTAGACTGTTTGAGACATTACTCCTGTGGAGGAAAGTGAGCATGGTGACTGTTGTATTCATTCCCGATGCAATTTCTGTGTTTCATCAACACTTTGAAGGTCCACAGATTACAGAATGCCTCCAGATGTGCATCGGAAACTACTACTGGTCTTCCAGGGAACGATCAAAGCGTAGACAGTTTCAGACGTTATTCCCATGGAGGAAAGTGCGGATGGTGACTGTTGTATTCAATCCCGATGCAATTTCTGTGTTTCATCAACATTTTGAAGGTCCATAGATTACAGAATTCCTTCAGATGTGCACCGGAAACTACTAATGGTCTTCCAGGGAACGATCAAAGCGTAGACTGTTTCAGACATTACTCCCATGGAGGAAAGTGCGGATGGTGACTGTTGTATTCAATCCCGATTCAATTTCTGTGTTTGATCAACACTCTGATAGTCCACAAATTACAGAATGCCTCCAGATGTGCATCGAGAACTACTACTGGTCTAACAGGGAACGATCAAAGCGTAGAATCTTTGAGACATTACTCCCATGGAGGAAAGTGCACATGGTGAGTGTTGTATTCAATCCCGATGCACTTTCTGTGTTTCATCAACACTCTGATTGTCCACAGATTTCAGATTGCCTCCAGATGTGCATCTGAAAATACTACTGGCCTTCCTGTGAACGATCAAAGCGTAGACTCTTTGAGACATTACTCCCATGGAGATAAGTGGGCATGGTGACTGTTGTATTCAATCCCGATGCCATTTCTGTGTTTCATCAACACTCTGATAGTCCACAGATTAAAGATTGTCTCCAGATGTGCATCGGAAACTACTACTGGTCTTCCTGGGACCGATCAAGGTGTAGACTGTTTCAGACATTACTCCCATGGAGCAAAGTGGGGATTGTGACTGTTGTATTCAATCCCAATGCAATTTCTGTGTTTCATCAACACTCTGATAGTCCACAGATTACAGATTGCCACCAGATATGCATCCGAAACTACTACTGGTCTTCCTGGGAACGATCAAAGCATACACTGTTTGAGACATTACTCCCATGGAGGAAAGTGCGCATGGTGACTGTTGTATTCAATCCCGATGCATTTTCTGTGTTTCATCAACACTTTGAAGGTCCAGAGATTACAGAATGCCTCCAGATGTGCATCGGAAACTACTACTGGTCTTCCAGGGAACGATCAAAGCATAGACTGTTTGAGACATTACTCCCGTGGAGCAAAGTGCGCATGGTGACTGCTGTATTCATTCCCGATGCAATTTCTGTGTTTCATCAACACTCTGATAGTCCACAGATTACAGAATGCCTCCAGATGTGCATCAGAAACTACTACTGGTCTTCCTGTTAACGATCAAAGCTTAAAGTGTTTGAGACATTACTCCCATGGAGGATAGTGCGCATGGTGACTGTTGTATTCAATCCCAATGCAATTTCTGCGTTCCATCAACACTCTGATAGTCCACAGAATACAGATTGTCTCCAGATGTGCATCGGAAATCACTACTGGTCTTTAGGGAACGATCAAAGCGTAAACTGTTTGAGACATTACTCACATGGAGGAAAGTGCGCATGGTGAAAGTTCTATTCAATCCCGATGCAACTTCTGTGTTTCATCAACACTCTGATAGACCACAGATTAAAGATTGTCTCCAGATGTGCATCGGAAACTACTACTGGTCTTCCTGGGACCGATCAAGGCGTAGACTGTTTCAGACATTACTCCCATGGAGGAAAGTGGGGATTGTGACTGTTGTATTCACTCCCGATGCAATATCTGTGTTTCATCAACACTTTGAAAGACCGCAGATTACAGATTGCCTCCAGATGTGCATCGTAAACTACTACTGGTCTTCCAGGGAACGATCAAAGCGTAGACTGTTTGAGACATTACTCCCATGGAGGAAAGTGCGGATAGTGACTGTTGTATTCAATCCCGATGCAATTTCTGTGTTTCATCAACACTCTGATAGTCCACAGATTACAGAATGCCACCAGATGTGCATCGGAAACTACTACTGGTCTTCCAGGGAACGATCAAAGCGTAAACTGTTTGAGACATTACTCCCGTGGAGGAGAGTGCGCATGGTGACTGTTGTATTCAATCCCGATGCAATATCTGTGTTTCATCAACACTCTGATAGCCCAAAGATTACAGAATGCCACCAGATGTGCATTGGAAACTTCTACTGGTCTTCCAGGGAACGATTAAAGAGAGGACCGTTTCAGACATTACTCCCATAGTGGAAAGTGCGGATGGTGACTGTTGTATTCAATCCCGATGCAATTTGTGTGTTTCATCAACACTCTGGTAGTCCACAGATGTCAGATTGCCTCCAGACGTGCATCGGAAACTACTGCTGGTCTTCCAGGGAACGATCAAGAAGTAGACTGTTTCAGACATTACTCCTGTGGAGGAAAGTGCGCATGGTGCCTGTTACATTCACTCCCGATGGAATTTCTGTGTTTCATCAACACTCTGAGAGTCCACAGAATACAGAATCCCACCAGATGTGCAACGGAAACTGCTACTGGTCTTCCAGGGACCGGTCAAAGCGTAGACTGTTTGAGACATTACTCCCGTGGAGGAAAGTGCGCATGGTGACTGTTGTATTCAATCCCGAAGATATTTCTGTGTTTCATCAACACCCTGATCGTCCACAGATTATAGAATGCCACCAGATGTGCATCGGAAACCACTACTGGTCTCCCAGGGAATGATCAAAGCGTAGACTGTTTGAGACATTACTCCCGTGGAGGAAAGTGCGCATGGTGCTTGTTGTATTCAATCTCGATTCAATTTCTGTGTTTCATCAACACTTTGAATGTCCACAGATTACAGAATAGCTCCAGATATGCATGGGAAACTACTACCGGTCTTCCAGGGAACGATCAAAGCGTAGACTGTTTGAGACGTTACTCCCGTGGAGGAAAGTGCCAATGGTGACTGTTGTATTCAATCCCAATGCAATTTCTGTGTTTCATCAACACTCCGATAGTCCACAGATTACAGATTGCCACCAGATATGCATCGGAAACTACTACTGGTCTTCCTGGGAACGATCAAAGCATACACTGTTTGAGACATTACTCCCATGGAGGAAAGTGCGCATGGTGACTGTTGTATTCAATCCCGATGCAATTTCTGTGTTTCATCAACACTTTGAAGGTCCACAGATTACAGAATGCCTCCAGATGTGCATCGGAAACTACTACTGGTCTTCCTGTGAACGATCAAAGCGTATACTGTTTGAGACATTACTCCCATGGAGGAAAGTACGCATTGTGACTGTTGTATTCAATCCCAATGCAATTTCTGTGTTTCATCAACACTCTGATAGTCCACAGAATACAGATTGTCTCCAGATGTGCATCGGAAAGTACTACTGTTCTTCCTCTGAACGATCAAAGCGTAGACTGTACCAGACATTACTCCCATTGAGGAAAATTCGGACTGTGACAGTTGTATTCACTCCCGATGCAATTTCTGTGTTTCATCAACACTTTGAAGCTCCACAGATTACAGAATGCCTCCAGATGTGCATCGGAAACTACTACTGGTCTTCCAGCGAACGATCAAAGCGTAGACTGTTTTAGACATTATTCCCATGGAGAAAAGTGCGTATTGTGAATGTTGTATTCAATCCCGATGCAATTTCTGTGTTTCATCAACACTTTGATAGTCCACAGATTACAGAATGCCACCAGATGTGCATCGGAAACTACTACTGGTCTTCCAGGGAGCGATCAAAGCGTAGACTGTTTGAGACATTACTTCCGTGGAGGAAAGTGCGCATTGTGACTGTTGTATTCAATGCCGATGCAATTTCTGTGTTTCATCAACACTCTGATAGTCCACAGATTACAGAATGCCACCAGACGTGCGTCGGAAGCTACTATTGGTCTTCCAGGGAAGGATCAAAGTGTAGACCGTTACAGACATTACTCCCATGGAAGAAAGTGCGCATGGTGATCGTTGTATTCAATACCGATGCAATATCTGTTTTTCATCAACACTCTGATAGTATACAGATTACAGATTGCCTCCAGATGTGCATCGGAAACTACTACTGGTCTTCCTGGGAACGATAAAAGCGTAGACAGTTTCAGACGTTACTCCCATGGAGGAAAGTGCGGATGGTGACTGTTGCATTCACTTCCGATGCACTTTCTGTGTTTCATCAACATTTTGAAGGTCCACAGATTACAGAAATCCTCCAGATGTTCACCGGAAACTACTAATGGTCTTCCAATGTACGATCAAAGCGTAGACTGTTTCAGACATTACTCCCATGGAGGAAAGTGCGGATGGTGACTGTTGTATTCAATCCCGATTCAATTTCTGTGTTTCATCAACACTCTGATAGTCCACAGATTACAGAATTCCTACAGATGTGCATCGGGAAGTACAACTGGTGTAACAGGGAACGATCAAAGCGTAGAATGTTTGAGACATTACTCCCATGGAGGAAAGTGCGCATGGTGAGTGTTGTATTCAATCCCGATGCAATTTCTGTGTTTCATCAACACTCTGATAGTCCACAGATTACAGATTGCCTCCAGATGTGCATCGGTAAATACTACTGGTCTTCCAGGGAACGATCAAAGCGTAGACTCTTTGAGACATTACTCCCATGGAGAAAAGTGCGCATGCTGACTGTTGTATTCAATCCCGATGCAATTTCTGTGTTTCATCAACACTCAGATAGTCCACAGATTACAGAATGCCTCCAGATGTGCATCGGAAACTACTTTTGGTCTTCCATCGAACGATCAAAGCGTGGACTGTTTGCTCCATTACTCCCATGGAGGAAAGTGCGCATGGTGAATGTTGTATTCAAACCGGATGCCATTTCTGTGTTTCATCAACACTCTGACAGGTTACAGATTACAGAATGCCACCAGATGTGCATCGGAAACTACTACTGGTCTTCCAGGAAACGATCAAAGCCTAGAATGTTTCAGACGTTACTCCCATGGAGGAGAGTGCGAATGGTGACTGTTGTATTCACTCCCGATGCAATTTCTGTGTTTCATCAACACTTTGAAGGTCCACAGATTACAGAATGCCTCCATATGTGCATCGGAAACTACTACTGGTATTCCAGGGAACGATCAAAGCCTACACTGTTTCAGATATTACTCCCATGGAGAAAAGTGGGGATGGTGACTGTTGTATTCCATCATGATGCAATTTCTATGTTTCATCAACACTCTGATAGTCCACAGATTACAGATTGCCTCCAGATGTGCATCGGAAACTACTACTGGTATTCCAGGGAACGATCAAAGCCTACACTGTTTCAGATATTACTCCCATGGAGAAAAGTGGGGATGGTGACTGTTGTATTCCATCATGATGCAATTTCTATGTTTCATCAACACTCTGATAGTCCACAGAATACAGATTGTCTCCAGATGTGCATCGGAAAGTACTACTGTTCTTCCTCTGAACGATCAAAGCGTAGACTGTACCAGACATTACTCCCATTGAGGAAAATTCGGACTGTGACAGTTGTATTCACTCCCGATGCAATTTCTGTGTTTCATCAACACTTTGAAGCTCCACAGATTACAGAATGCCTCCAGATGTGCATCGGAAACTACTACTGGTCTTCCAGGGAACGATCAAAGCGTAGACTGTTTTAGACATTATTCCCATGGAGAAAAGTGCGTATTGTGAATGTTGTATTCAATCCCGATGCAATTTCTGTGTTTCATCAACACTTTGATAGTCCACAGATTACAGAATGCCACCAGATGTGCATCGGAAACTACTACTGGTCTTCCAGGGAACGATCAAAGCGTAGACTGTTTGAGACATTACTTCCGTGGAGGAAAGTGCGCATTGTGACTGTTGTATTCAATGCCGATGCAATTTCTGTGTTTCATCAACACTCTGATAGTCCACAGATTACAGAATGCCACCAGAAGTGCGTCGGAGGCTACTATTGGTCTTCCAGGGAAGGATCAAAGTGTAGACCGTTACAGACATTACTCCCATGGAAGAAAGTGCGCATGGTGATCGTTGTATTCAATACCGATGCAATATCCCTTTTTTCATCAACACTCTGATAGTATACAGATTACAGATTGCCTCCAGATGTGCATCGGAAACTACTACTGGTCTTCCTGGGAACGATAAAAGCGTAGACAGTTTCAGACGTTACTCCCATGGAGGAAAGTGCGGATGGTGACTGTTGCATTCACTTCCGATGCACTTTCTGTGTTTCATCAACATTTTGAAGGTCCACAGATTACAGAAATCCTCCAGATGTTCACCGGAAACTACTAATGGTCTTCCAATGTACGATCAAAGCGTAGACTGTTTCAGACATTACTCCCATGGAGGAAAGTGCGGATGGTGACTGTTGTATTCAATCCCGATTCAATTTCTGTGTTTCATCAACACTCTGATAGTCCACAGATTACAGAATTCCTACAGATGTGCATCGGGAAGTACAACTGGTGTAACAGGGAACGATCAAAGCGTAGAATGTTTGAGACATTACTCCCATGGAGGAAAGTGCGCATGGTGAGTGTTGTATTCAATCCCGATGCAATTTCTGTGTTTCATCAACACTCTGATAGTCCACAGATTACAGATTGCCTCCAGATGTGCATCGGTAAATACTACTGGTCTTCCAGGGAACGATCAAAGCGTAGACTCTTTGAGACATTACTCCCATGGAGAAAAGTGCGCATGCTGACTGTTGTATTCAATCCCGATGCAATTTCTGTGTTTCATCAACACTCAGATAGTCCACAGATTACAGAATGCCTCCAGATGTGCATCGGAAACTACTTTTGGTCTTCCATCGAACGATCAAAGCGTGGACTGTTTGCTCCATTACTCCCATGGAGGAAAGTGCGCATGTTGAATGTTGTATTCAAACCCGATGCCATTTCTGTGTTTCATCAACACTCTGACAGGTTACAGATTACAGAATGCCACCAGATGTGCATCGGAAACTACTACTGGTCTTCCAGGAAACGATCAAAGCCTAGAATGTTTCAGACGTTACTCCCATGGAGGAGAGTGCGAATGGTGACTGTTGTATTCAATCCCGATGCAATTTCTGTGTTTCATCAACACTCTGATAGTCCACAGATTACAGATTGTCACCAGATATGCATCGGAAACTACTACTGGTCTTCCTGGGAACGATTAAAGCATAGACTGTTTGAGACATTACTCCCATGGAGGAAAGTGCGCATGGTGACTGTTTTATTCAATCCCGATGCAATATCTGCGTTTCATCAACACTTTGAAGGTCCACAGATTACAGAATGCCTCCAGATGTGCATGGGAAACTACTACTGGTCTTCCAGGGAACGATCAAAGCGTAGACTGTTTGAGACATTACTCCCATGGAGGAAAGTGTGCATGGTGACTGTTGTATTCCATCATGTTTCAATTTCTATGTTTCATCAACACTCTGATAGTCCACAGATTACAGACTGCCTCCAGATGTGCATCGGAAACTACTAATGGTCTTCCAGGAAACGATCAAAGCGTAGAATGTGTCAGACGTTACTCCCATGGAGGAAAGTGCGGATGGTGACTGTTGTATTCAATCCCGATGCATTTCTGTGTTTCATAAACACTCTGATAGTCCACAGATTAAAGATTGTCTCCAGATGTGCATCGGAAACTACTACTGGTCTTCCTGGGAACGATCAATGCGTAGACTGTATCATCATTACTCCCATGGAGGAAAGTGCGGATTGTGACTGTTGTATTCACTCCCGATGCAATTTCTGTGTTTCATCAACACTTTGAAGGTCCACAGATTACAGAATGCCTCCATATGTGCATCGGAAACTACTACTGGTATTCCAGGGAACGATCAAAGCCTACACTGTTTCAGATATTACTCCCATGGAGAAAAGTGGGGATGGTGACTGTTGTATTCCATCATGATGCAATTTCTATGTTTCATCAACATTTTGAAGGTCCATAGATTACAGAATTCCTTCAGATGTGCACCGGAAACTACTAATGGTCTTCCAGGGAACGATCAAAGCGTAGACTGTTTCAGACATTACTCCCATGGAGGAAAGTGCGGATGGTGACTGTTGTATTCAATCCCGATTCAATTTCTGTGTTTGATCAACACTCTGATAGTCCACAGATTACAGAATGCCTCCAGATGTGCATCGAGAACTACTACTGGTCTAACAGGGAACGATCAAAGCGTAGAATCTTTGAGACATTACTCCCATGGAGGAAAGTGCACATGGTGAGTGTTGTATTCAATCCCGATGCACTTTCTGTGTTTCATCAACACTCTGATTGTCCACAGATTTCAGATTGCCTCCAGATGTGCATCTGAAAATACTACTGGCCTTCCTGGGAACGATCAAAGCGTAGACTCTTTGAGACATTACTCCCATGGAGATAAGTGGGCATGGTGACTGTTGTATTCAATCCCGATGCCATTTCTGTGTTTCATCAACACTCAGATAGTCCACAGATTACAGAATGCCTCCAGATGTGCATCGGAAACTACTACTGGTCTTCCATCGAACGATCAAAGCGTGGACAGTTTGAGACATTACTCCCGTGGAGGAAATTGCGCATGGTGACTGTTGTTATCAATCCCGATGCAATTTCTGTGTTTCATCAACACTTTGAAGGTCCACAGATTACAGAATGCCTCCAGATGTGCATCGGAAGCTACTACTGGTATTCCATGGAACGATCAAAGCGTACACTGTTTCAGATATTACTCCCATGGAGAAAAGTGGGGATGGTGACTGTTGGATTCCATCATGATGCAATTTCAATGTTTCATCAACACTCTGATAGTCCAAAGATTACAGATTGCCTCCAGATGTGCATCGGAAACTACTACTGGTCTTCCTGGGAACGATCAAAGCGTAGACTGTTTTGAGACATTACTGCCATGGAGGAAAGTGCAGATGGTGACTGTTGTATTCAAACTCGATGCAATTTCTGTGATTCATCAACACTTTCAGGGTCCACAGATTACAGAATGCCTCCAGATGTGCATCGGAAACTACTGCTGGTCTTCCAGGGAACGATCAAAGCGTAGACTGTTTGAGACATTACTCCCGTGGAGGAAAGTGCGCATGGTGACTGTTGTATTCAATCCCGATGCAATTTCTGTGTTTCATCAACACTTTGAAGGTCCACAGATTACAGAATGCCTCCAGATGTGCATCGGAAACTACTACTGGTCTTCCAGGGAACGATCAAATCATAGACTGTTTGAGACATTACTCCCATGGAGGAAAGTGCGCATGGTGACTGTTGTAATCAATCCCGATGCAATTTCTGTGTTTCATCAACACTCTGTTAGTCCACAGTTTACAGAATGCCACCAGATGTGCAACGGAGACTACTACTGGTATTATAGGGAACGATCAAAGCGTTGACTGTTTGAGACATTACTCCCATTTAGAAAAGTGCGCATGGTGACTGTTGTATTGAATCCCGATGCATTCTCTGTGTTTTATCAACACCCTGATAGTCCACAGATTACAGAATGCCACCAGTTGTGCATTGGAAACCACTACAGGTCTTCCAGGGAACGATCAAAGCGCAGACTGTTTGAGACATTACTCCCATGGAGGGAAGTGCGCATGGTGACTGTTGTATTCAAAACCTATGCAATTTCTGTGTTTCATCAACATTCTGATAGTCCACAGATTACAGAATGCCTTCGGATGTGCATCGGAAACTACTACTGGTCGTCCAGAGAACGATCAAAGCGTAGACTGTTTGAGACATTACTCCTAATGAGGAAAGTGCGCATGGTGACTGTTTTATTCAATCCCGATGCTATTTCTGTGTTTCTTCAACACTCTGGTAGTCCACAGATTACAGAATTCCACCAGATGTGCATCGGAATCTACTACTGGTCTTCCAGGGAACGATTTATGCGTAGACTGTTTGAGAATTACTCCCATGGAGGAAAGTGCGCATGGTGACTGTTGTATTCAATCCCGATCGAATTTCTGTGTTTCATCAACACTCCGATAGTCCACAGATTACAGAATGACACCAGATGTGCATCGGAAACTACTACTGGTCTTCTAGGGAACGATCAAAGTTTAGACTGTTTGAGAATTACTCCCATGGAGGAAAGTGCGCATTTTGACTGTTGTATTCAATCCCGATGAAATTTCTGCGTTTCATCAACATTCAGATAGTCCACAGATTACAGAATGCCTCCAGATGTGCATCGGAAACTACTACTGGTCTTCCATCGAACGATCAAAGCGTGGACTGTTTGAGACATTACTCCCGTGGAGGAAAGTGCGCATGGTGACTGTTGTTATCAACCCCGATGCAATTTCTGTGTTTCATCAACACTTTGAAGGTCCACAGATTACAGAATGCCTCCAGATGTGCATCGGAAGCTACTACTGGTATTCCATTGAACGATCAAAGCGTTAACTGTTTCAGATATTACTCCCATGGAGAAAAGTGCGGATGGTGACTGTTGTATTCCATCATGATGCAATTTCTATGTTTCATCAACACTCTGATAGTCCACAGATTACAGATTGCCTCCAGATGTGCATCGTAAACTACTACTGGTCTTCCTGGGAACGATCAATGCGTAGACTGTATCAGACATTACTCCCATGGAGGAAAGTGCGGATTGTGACTGTTGTATTCACTCCCGATGCAATTTCTGTGTTTCATCAACACTTTGAAGTTCCACAGATTACAGAATGCCTCCATATGTGCATCGGAAACTACTACTGGTATTCCAGGGAACGATCAAAGCCTACTCTGTTTCAGATATTACTCCCATGGAGAAAAGTGCGGATGGTGACTGTTGTAATCAATCCCGATGCAATTTCTGTGTTTCATCAACACTCTGATAGTCCACTGATTACAGTATGCCTCCAGATGTGCATCGGAAATTACTACTGGTCTTCCAGGAAACGATCAAATCGTAGACTGTTTGAGACATAACTCCCATGGAGGAAAGTGCGAATATTGACTGTTGTATTCAAACCCGATGCAATTTCTGTGTTTCATCAACACTCTGTTAGTCCACAGATTACAGAATGCCACCAGATGTGCAACGGAGACTACTACTGGTATTCCAGGGAACGATCAAAGCGTTGACTGTTTGAGACATTACTCCCATGGAGAAAAGTGCGCATGGTGACTGTAGTATTCAATCCCGATGCAATTTCTGTGTTTCATCAACACTCATATAGTCCACAGATTACAGAATGCCTTCTGATGTGGATCGGAAACTCCTACTGGTCTTCCAGGGAACGATCAAAGCGTAGACTGTTTGAGACATTACTCCCAAGAAGGAAGGTGCGCATGGTGACTGTTGTATTCAATCCCGATGCAATTTCTGTGTTTCATCAATATTCAGATAGTGCACAGATTACAGAATGCCTCCAGATGTGCATCGGAAACTACTACTGGTCTTCCAGGCAACGATCAAAGCGTAGACTGTTTGAGACATTACTCCCATGGAGGAAAGTGCGCATTGTGACTGTTGTATTCAATCCCATTGCAATATCTGTGTTTTATCAACACTCAGTTAGTCCACAGATTTCAGAATGCCTCCATATGTGTATGGGAAACTACTACTGGTCTTCCTGGGAACGATCAAAGCGTAGAGTGTATCAGACATTACTCCCATGGAAGAAAGTGTGGATTGTGACTGTTGTATTCACTCCCGATGCAATTTCTGTGTTTCATCAACAATTTGAAGGTCCACAGATTACAGAATGCCTCCAGATGTGCATCGGAAGCTACTACTGGTATTCCATGGAACGATCAAAGCTTACACTGTTTCAGATATTACTCCCATGGAGAAATGTGCGGATGGTGACTGTTGTATTATATCATGATGCAATTTCTATGTTTCATCAACACTCTGATAGTCCACAGATTACAGATTGCCTCCAGATGTGCATCGGAAACTACTACTGGTCTTCCAGGAAACGATCAAAGCGTAGAATGTTTCAGACGTTACTCCCATGGAGGAAAGTGTGGATGGTGACTGTTGTATTCAATCCCGATGCAATTTCTGTGTTTCATAAACACTCTGCTAGTCCACAGATTACAGATTGTCTCCAGATGTGCATGGGAAACTACTACTGGTCTTCCTGGGAACGATCAAAGCGTAGACTGTATCAGACATTACTCCCATGGAGGAATGTGCGGATTGTGACTGTTGTATTCACTCCCGATGCAATTTCTGTGTTTCATCAACACTTTGAAGTTCCACAGATTACAGAATGCCTCCAGATGTGCATCGGAAGCTACTACTGGTCTTCCAGTCCACATAATACAGAATGCCTCCAGATGTGCATTGGAAACTACTACTGGTCTTCCAGGGAACGATCAAAGCATAGACTGTTTGAGACATTACTCCCATGGAGGAAAGTGCGCATGGTGACTGTTGTAATCAATCCCGATGCAATTTCTGTGTTTCATCAACACTCTGATAGTCCACAGATTACAGTATGCCTCCAGATGTGCATCGGAAATTACTACTGGTATACCAGGGAACAATCAAATCCTACACTGTTTCAGATATTACTCAAATGGAGGAAAGTGCGGATGGTGACTGTTGTATTCCATCATGATGCAATTTCTATGTTTCATCAACACTCTGATAGTCCACAGATTACAGATTGCCTCCAGATGTGCATCGGAAACTACTACTGGTCTTCCAGTCCACAGATTACAGATTGCCACCAGATATGCATCGGATAATACTACTGGTCCTCCTGGGAACGATCAAACCGTAGACTGTTTGAGACATTACTGCCATGGAGGAAAGTGCGGATGGTGACTGTTGTATTCAAACTCGATGCAATTTCTGTGTTTCATCAACACTATGAGGGTCCACAGATTACAGAATGCCTCCAGACGTCGTCGGAAACTACTGCTGGTCTTCCAGGGAACGATCAAAGCGTAGACAGTTTGAGACAATACTCCCGTGGAGGAAAGTGCGCATGGTGACTGTTGTATTCAATCCCGATGCAATTTCTGTGTTTCATCAACACTTTGAAGTTCCACAGATTACAGAATGCCTCCAGATGTGCATCGGAAGCTACTACTGGTCTTCCAGTCCACATAATACAGAATGCCTCCAGATGTGCATTGGAAACTACTACTGGTCTTCCAGGGAACGATCAAAGCATAGACTGTTTGAGACATTACTCCCATGGAGGAAAGTGCGCATGGTGACTGTTGTAATCAATCCCGATGCAATTTCTGTGTTTCATCAACACTCTGATAGTCCACAGATTACAGTATGCCTCCAGATGTGCATCGGAAATTACTACTGGTCTTCCAGGAAACGATCAAAGCGTAGACTGTTTGAGACATCACTCCCATTGAGGAAAGTGCGAATATTGACTGTTGTATTCAATCCCGATGCAATTTCTGTGTTTCATCAACACTCTGTTAGTCCACAGATTACAGAATGCCACCAGATGTGCAATGGAGACTACTACTGGTCTTCCAGGGAACGATCAAAGCGTTGACTGTTTGAGACATTACTCCCATGGAGAAAAGTGCGCATGGTGACAGTTGTATTCAATCCCGATGCTATGTCTGTGTTTCATCAACACTCTGATAGTCCACAGATTTCAGAATGCTACCAGATGTGCATCGGAAACTACTACTGGTATTCCAGGGAACGATCAAAGCGTAGAATGTTTGAGATATCACTCCAGTGGAGGAAAATGCGCATGGTGACTGTTTTATTCAATCCCGATGCGTTCTCTGTGTTTTATCAACACCCTGATAGTAGACAGATTACAGAATGCCACCAGCTGTGCATTGGAAACCACTACAGGTCTTCCAGAGAACGATCAAAGCGCAGACTGTTTGAGACATTACTCCCATGGAGGGAAGTGCGCATGGTGACTGTTGTATTCAATCCCGATGCAATTTCTGTGTTTCATCAACACTCTGATAGTCCACAGATTACAGAATGCCACCAGATGTGCATCGGAAACTACTACTGGTCCAAATGGCAACGATCAAAGCGTAGACTGTTTGAGAGATTACTCCCATGGAGGAAAGTGCGCATGGTGACTGTTGTATTCAATCCCGATGCAATTTCTGTGTTTCATCAACACTCATATAGTCCACAGATTACAGAATGCCTCCTGATGTGGATCGGAAACTCCTACTGGTCTTCCCGGGAACGATCAAAGCGTAGACTGTTTGAGACATTACTCCCATGAAGGAAGGTGCGCATGGTGACTGTTGTACTCAATCCCGATGCAATTTCTGTGTTTCATCAATATTCAGATAGTCCACAGATTACAGAATGCCTCCATATGTGCATCGGAAACTACTACTGGTCTTCCAGGCAACGATTAAAGCGTAGACTGTTTGAGACATTACTCCCATGGAGGAAAGTGCGCATTGTGACTGTTGTATTCAATCCCATTGCAATTTCTGTGTTTTATCAACACTCAGTTAGTCCACAGATTTCAGAATGCCTCCATATGTGCATGGGAAACTACTACTGGTCTTCCTGGGAACGATCAAAGCGTAGAGTGTATCAGACATTACTCCCATGGAAGAAAGTGCGGATTGTGACTGTTGTATTCACTGCCGATGCAATTTCTATGTTTCATCAACAATTTGAAGGTCCACAGATTACAGAATGCCTCCAGATGTGCATCGGAAGCTACTACTGGTATTCCATGGAACGATCAAAGCGTACACGGTTTCAGATATTACTCCCATGGAGAAAAGTGCGGATGGTGACTGTTGTATTATATCATGATGCAATTTCTATGTTTCATCAACACTCTGATAGTCCACAGATTACAGATTGCCTCCAGATGTGCATCGGAAACTACTACTGGTCTTCCAGTCCACAGATTACAGATTGCCACCAGATATGCATCGGATAATACTACTGGTGCTCCTGGGAACGATCAAACCGTAGACTGTTTGAGACATTACTCCCATGGAGGAAAGTGCGGATGGTGACTGTTGTATTCAATCCCGATGCAATTTCTGTGTTTCATAAACACTCTGCTAGTCCACAGATTACAGATTGTCTCCAGATGTGCATCGGAAACTACTACTGGTCTTCCTGGGAACGATCAAAACGTAGACTGTATCAGACATTACTTCCATGGAGGAAAGTGCGGATTGTGACTGTTGTATTCACTCCCGATGCAAATTCTGTGTTTCATCAACACTTTGAAGTTCCACAGACTACAGAATGCCTCCAGATGTGCATCGGAAACTACTACTGGTCTTCCAGTCCACAGAATACAGATTGAAACCAGATATGCATCGGATAATACTACTGGTCTTCCTGGGAACGATCAAAGCATAGACTGTGGGAGACATTACTCCCATGGAGGAATGTGCTCATGGTTACTGTTGTATTCAATCCCGATGCAATTTCTGTGTTTCATCAACACTTTGAAGGTCCACAGATTACAGAATGCCTCCAGATGTGCATCGGAAACTACTACTGGTCTTCCAGGGAACGATCAAAGCATAGACTGTTTGAGACATTACTCCCATGGAGGAAAGTGCGCATGGTGACTGTTTAATCAATCCCGATGCAATTTCTGTGTTTCATCAACACTCTGATAGTCCACAGATTACAGTATGCCTCCAGATGTGCATCGGAATTTACTACTGGTCTTCCAGGAAACGATCAAAGCGTAGACTTTTTGAGACATCACTCCCATTGAGGAAAGTGCGAATATTGACTGTTGTATTCCATTCCGATGCAATTTCTGTGTTTCATCAACACTCTGTTAGTCCACAGATTACAGAATGCCACCAGATGTGCAACGGAGACTACTACTGGTCTTCCAGGGAACGATGAAAGCGTTGACTGTTTGAGACATTACTCTCACGGAGAAAAGTGCGCATGGTGACTGTTGTATTCAATCCCGATGCTATTTCTGTGTTTCATCAACACTCTGATAGTCCACAGATTTCAGAATGCCACCAGATGTGCATCGGAAACTACTACTGGTATTCCAGGGAACGATCAAAGCGTAGAATGTTTGAGATATCACTAACGTGGAGGAAAGTGCGCATGTTGACTGTTGTATTCAATCCCGATGCGTTCTCTGTGTTTTATCAACACCCTGATAGTCCACAGATTACAGAATGCCACCAGTTGTGCATTGGAAACCACTACAGGTCTTCCAGAGAACGATCAAAGCGCAGACTGTTTGAGACATTACTCCCATGGAAGGAAGTGCGCGTGGTGACTGTTGTATTCAATCCCGATGCAATTTCTGTGTTTCATCAACACTCTGATAGTCCACAGATTACAGAATGCCACCAGATGTGCATCGGAAACTACTACTGGTCTTCCTGGGAACGATCAAAGCGTAGACTGTTTGAGACATTACTCCCATGGAGGAAAGTGCGTATGGTGAGTGTTGTATTCAATCCCGATGCAATTTCTGTGTTTCATCAACACTCATATAGTCCACAGATTACAGAATGCCTCCGGATGTGGATCGGAAACTCCTACTGGTCTTCCAGGGAACGATCAAAGCGTAGACTATTTGAGACATTACTCCCATGAAGGAAGGTGCGCATGGTGACTGTTGTATTCAATCCCGATGCCATTTCTGTGTTTCATCAATATTCAGATAGTCCACAGATTACAGAATGCCTCCAGATGTGCATCGGAAACTAGTACTGGTCTTCCAGGCAACGATCAAAACGTAGACTGTTTGAGACATTACTCCCATGGAGGAAGGTGCGCATTGTGACTGTTGTATTCAATCCCATTGCAATTTCTGTGTTTTATCAACACTCAGTTAGTCCACAGATTTCAGAATGCCTCCATATGTGCATCGGAAACTACTACTGGTCTTCCTGGGAACGATCAAAGCGTAGAGTGTATCAGACATTACTCCCATGGAAGAAAGTGCGGATTGTGACTGTTGTATTCACTCCCGATGCAATTTCTGTGTTTCATCAACAATTTGAAGGTCCACAGATTACAGAATGCCTCCAGATGTGCATCGGAAGCTACTACTGGTATTCCATGGAACGATCAAAGCGTACACTGTTTCAGATATTACTCCCATGGAGAAAAGTGCGGATGGTGACTGTTGTATTATATCATGATGCAATTTCTATGTTTCATGAACACTCTCATAGTCCACAGATTACAGATTGCCTCCAGATGTGCATCGGAAACTACTACTGGTCTTCCAGGAAACGATCAAAACGTAGAATGTTTCAGACGTTACTCCCATGGAGGAAAGTGTGGATGGTGACTGTTGTATTCAATCCCGATGCAATTTCTGTGTTTCATAAACACTCTGCTAGTCCACAGATTACAGATTGTCTCCAGATGTGCATCGGAAACTACTAATGGTCTTCCTTTGAACGATCAAAGCGTAGACTGTATCAGACATTACTCCCATGGAGGAAAGTGCGGATTGTGACTGTTGTATTCACTCCTGAGGCAATATCTGTGTTTCATCAACACTTTGAAGGTCCACAGATTACAGAATGCCTCCATATGTGCATCGGAAACTACTACTGGTATACCAGGAAACGATCAAAGCCTACACTGTTTCAGATATTACTCCCATGGAGAAAAGTGCGGATGGTGACTGTTGTATTCCATCATGATGCAATTTCTATGTCTCATCAACACTCTGATAGTCCACAGATTACAGATTGCCTCCAGATGTGCATCGGAAACTACTACTGGTCTTCCAGTCCACAGATTACAGATTGCCACCAGATATGCATCGGATAATACTACTGGTCCTCCTGGGAACGATCAAAGCATAGACTGTGTGAGACATAACTCCCATGGAGGAATGTGCTCATGGTGATTGTTGTATTCAATCCCGATGCAATTTCTGTGTTTCATCAACACTTTGAAGGTCCACAGATTACAGAATGCCTCCAGATGTGCATCGGAAACTGCTACAGGTATTCCATGGAACGATCAAAGCGTAGACTGTTTCAGATATTACTCCCATGCAGAAAAGTGCGGATGGTGACTGTTGTATTCCATCCCGATGCAATTTCTATGTTTCATCAACACTCTGATAGTCCACAGTTTACAGATTGCCTCCAGATGTGCATCGGAATCTTCTACTAGTCTACATGGGAACGATCAAAACGTAGACTGTTTGAGACATTACTCCCATGGAGGAAAGTGCGCATGGTGACTGTTGTAATCAATCCCGATGCAATTTCTGTGTTTCATCAACATTCAGATAGTCCACAGATTTCAGAATGCCTCCATATGTGCAGGGGAAACTACTACTGGTCTTCCTGGGAACGATCAAAGGGTAGAGTGTATCAGACATTACTCCCATGGAGGAAAGTGCGGATTGTGACTGTTGTATTCACTCCCGATGCAATTTCTGTGTTTCATCAACACTTTGAAGGTCCACAGATTACAGAATGCCTCCAGATGTGCATCGGAAACTGCTACAGGTATTCCATGGAACGATCAAAGCGTAGACTGTTTCAGATATTACTCCCATGCAGAAAAGTGCGGATGGTGACTGTTGTATTCCATGGCGATGCAATTTCTATGTTTCATCAACACTCTGATAGTCCACAGTTTACAGATTGCCTCCAGATGTGCATCGGAATCTTCTACTAGTCTTCATGGGTACGATCAAAACGTAGACTGTTTGAGACATTACAGCCATGGAGGAAAGTGCGGATGGTGCTCTTGTATTCAAACTAGATGCAATTTCTGTGTTTCATCTACACTTTGAGGGTCCACAGATTGCAGAATGCCTCCAGATGTGCATCGGAAACTACTACTGGTCTTCCAGGGAACAATCAAAACGTATACTGTTTGAGACATTACTCCCATGGAGGAAAGTGCGCATGTTGACTGTTGTATTCAATCTCGATGCTATTTCTATGTTTCATCATCACTCTGATAGTCCACGGATTACAGAATGCCACCAGATATGCATCGGAAACTACTACTGGTATTCCAGGAAACGATCGAAGCGTAGACTCTTTGAGATATCACTCCCGTGGAGGAAAATGCGCATGGTGACTGTTGTATTCAATCCTGATGCTATTTCTGTGTTTCATCAACACTCTGATACTCCACAGATTACGGAATGCCTCCAGATGTGCATCGGAAACTACTACTGGTCTTTCAGGGAACGATCAACGCGTAGACTGTATGAGACATTGCTCCCATGGAGGAAAGTGCGCATGGTGACTGTTGTATTCAAACCCGATGCCATTTCTGTGTTTCATCAACACTCTGACAGTCCACAGATTACAGAATGCCACCAGATATGCATCGGAAACTACTACTGGTCTTCCAGGAAACAATCAAAGCGTAGAATGTTTCAGACGTTACTCCCATGGAGGAAAGTGCGGACGGTGACTGTTGTATTCAATCCCGATTCAATTTCTGTGTTTCATCAACAGTCGGATAGTCCACAGATTACAGAATGCCTCCAGATGTGCATCGGGAACTAGTACTGGTCTAACAGGGAACGATGAAAGCGTAGAATGTTTGAGACATTACTCCCAAGGAGGAAAGTGCGCATGGTGAGAGTTGTATTCAATCCCGACACAATTACTGTATTTCATCAACACTCTGATAGTCCTCAGATTACAGATTGCCTCCAGATGTGCATCGGGAACTACTACTGGTCTTCCATCGACCGATCAAATCGTGGACTGATTGAGACATTACTCCCGTGGAGGAAAGTGCGCATGGTGACTGTTGTATTCAATCGCGATGCTACTTCTGTGTTTCATCAACACTCTGATATTCCACAGATTACAGAATATCTCCAGATTTGCATCGGAAACTACTACTGGTCTTCCAGGGAACGATCAACGCGTAGACTGTTTGAGACATTACTCCCATGGAGGAAAGTGCGCATGGTGACTGTTGTATTCAATCCCGATGCAATTTCTGTGTTTCATTAACACTCTGATAGTCCACAGATTACAGAATGCCTCCAGATGTGCATCGGAAATTACTACTGGTCTTCCAGGTAACGATCAAAGCGTAGACTGTTTGAGACATTACTCCCATGGAGGAAAGTGCGAATATTGACTGTTGTATTCAATCCCGATGCAATTTCTGTGTCTCATCAACACTCTGTTAGTCCACAGATTACAGAATGCCACCAGATGTGCATCGGAAACTACTACTGGTCTTCCAGGGAACGATCAAAGCGTAGACTATTTGAGACATTACTCCCATGGAGGAAAGTGCGCATGGTGACTGTTGTATTCAATCCTGATGCTATTTCTGTGTTTCATCAACACTCTGATAGTCCATAGATTACAGAATGCCACCAGATGTGCTTCGGAAACTTCTACTGGTCTTCCAGGGAACGATCAAAGCGTAGACTGTTTGAGAATTACTCCCATGGAGAAAAGTGCGGATGGTGACTGTTGTATTCACTCCCGATGCAATTTCTGTGTTTCATCAACACTCAGTTAGTCCACAGATTACAGAATGCCTCCAGATGTGCATCGGAAACTACTATTGGTCTTCCTGGGAACGATCAAAGCATAGACTGTTTGAGACATTACTCCCATGGAGGAAAGCTCGCATGGTGACTGTTGTATTCAATCCCGATGCAATATCTGTGTTTCATCAACACTCAGATAGTCCACAGATTACAGAATGCCTCCTGATGTGCGTTGGAAACTCCTACTGTTCTTCCAGGGAACGATCAAAGCGTAGACTGTTTGAGACATTACTCCCATGGAGGAAAGTGCGCATGGTGACTGTTGTACTCAATCCCGATGCTATTTCTGTTTTTCATCAACACTCTGATAGTCCACAGATTACCGAATGCCAGCAGATGTTTATCGGAAACTACTACTGGTCTTCTAGGGAATGATCAAAGCGTAGACTGTTTGAGAATTACTCCCATGGAGGAAAGTGCGCATGGTGACTGTTGTATTCAATCCCGATGGAATTTCTGTGTTTCATTAACACTCTGATAGTCCACAGATTACAGAATGCCTCATGATGTGCATCGAAAACTACTACTGGTCTTCCAGGGAACGATCAAAGCGCAGACTCTTGGGGACATTACTCACATGGAGAAAAGTGCGCATGGTGACTGTTGTATTCAATCCCGATGCAATTTCTGTGTTTCGTCAACACTCAGATAGTCCACAGATTACAGAATGCCTCCAGATGTGCATCGGAAAGTACTACTGGTCTTCCATCGAACGATAAAATCGTGGACTGTTTGAGACATTACTCCCGTGGAGGAAAGTGCGCATGGTGACTGTTGTTATCAATCCCGATGCAATTTCTGTGTTCCATCAAGACTGATAGTCCATAGATTACAGAATGCCACCAGATGTGCATCGGAAACTTCTACTGGTCTTTCAGGGAACGATCAACGCGTAGACTGTATGAGACATTACTCCCATGGAGGAAAGTGCGCATGGTGGCTGTTGTATTCAAACCCGATGCCATTTCTGTGTTTCATCAACACTCTGACAGTACACAGATTACAGAATGCCACCAGATGTGCATCGGAAACTACTACTGGTCTAAATGGGAACGATCAAAGCGTAGACTGTTTGAGACATTACTCCCATGGAGGAAAGTGCGCATGGTGACTGTTGTATTCAATCCCGATGCAATTTCTGTGTTTCAGCAACACTCATATAGTCCACAGATTACAGAATGCCTCCTGATGCGGATCGGAAACTCCTACTGGTCTTCCAGGGAACGATCAAAGCGTAGACTGTTTGAGACATTACTCCCATGAAGGAAGGTGCGCATGGTGACAGTTGTATTCAATGCCGATGCAATTTCTATGTTTCATCAATATTCAGATAGTCCACAGATTACAGAATGCCTCCATATGTGCATCGGAAACTACTACTGGTCTTCCAGGCAACGATTAAAGCGTAGACTGTTTGAGACATTACTCCCATGGAGGAAAGTGCGCATTGTGACTGTTGTATTCAATCCCATTGCAATTTCTGTGTTTTATCAACACTCAGTTAGTCCACAGATTACAGAATGCCTCCATATGTGCATGGGAAACTACTACTGGTCTTCCTGGGAACGATCAAAGCGTAGAGTGTATCAGACATTACTCCCATGGAAGAAAGTGCGGATTGTGACTGTTGTATTTACTCCCGATGCAATTTCTGTGTTTCATCAACAATTTGAAGGTCCACAGATTACAGAATGCCTCCAGATGTGCATCGGAAGCTACTACTGGTATTCCATGGAACGATCAAAGCGTACACGGTTTCAGATATTACTCCCATGGAGAAAAGTACGGATGGTGACTGTTGTATTATATCATGATGCAATTTCTATGTTTCATCAACACTCTGATAGTCCACAGATTACAGATTGCCTCCAGATGTGCATCGGAAACTACCACTGGTCTTCCAGGAAACGATCAAAGCGTAGAATGTTTCAGACGGTACTCCCATGGAGGAAAGTGCGGATGGTGACTGTTGTATTCAATCCCGATGCAATTTCTGTGTTTCATAAACACTCTGCTAGTCCACAGATTACAGATTGTCCCCAGATGTGCATCGGAAACAACTACTGGTCATCCTGGGAACGATCAAAACGTAGACTGTATCAGACATTTCTCCCATGGAGGAAATTGCGGATTGTGACTGTTGTATTCACTCCCGATGCAAATTCTGTGTTTCATCAACACTTTGAAGTTCCACAGACTACAGAATGCCTCTAGATGTGCATCGGAAACTACTACTGGTCTTCCAGTCCACAGAATACAGATTGCCACCAGATATGCATCGGATAATACTACTGGTCTTCCTGGGAACGATCAAAGCATAGACTGTGTGAGACATTACTCCCATGGAGGAATGTGCTCATGGTGACTGTTGTATTCAATCCCGATGCAATTTCTGTGTTTCATCAACACTTTGAAGGTCCACAGATTACAGAATGCCTCCAGATGTGCATCGGAAACTACTACTGGTCTTCCAGGGAACGATCAAAGCATATACTGTTTGAGACATTACTCCCATGGAGGAAAGTGCGCATGGTGACTGTTTAATCAATCCCGATGCAATTTCTGTGTTTCATCAACACTCTGATAGTCCACAGATTACAGTATGCCTCCAGATGTGCATCGGAAATTACTACTGGTCTTCCATGAAACGATCAAAGCGTAGACTTTTTGAGACATCACTCCCATTGAGGAAAGTGCGAATATTGACTGTTGTATTCCATTCCGATGCAATTTCTGTGTTTCATCAACACTCTGTTAGTCCACAGATTACAGAATGCCACCAGATGTGCAACGGAGACTACCACTGGTCTTCCAGGGAACGATGAACGCGTTGACTGTTTGAGACATTACTCTCATGGAGAAAAGTGCGCATGGTGACTGTTGTATTCAATCCCGATGCTATTTCTGTGTTTCATCAACACTCTGATAGTCCACAGATTTCAGAATGCCACCAGATGTGCATCGGAAACTACTACTGGTATTCCAGGGAACGATCAAAGCGTAGAATGTTTGAGATATCACTAACGTGGAGGAAAGTGCGCATGTTACTGTTGTATTCAATCCCGATGCGTTCTCTGTGTTTTATCAACACCCTGATAGACCAACAGATTACAGAATGCCACCAGTTGTGCATTGGAAACCACTACAGGTCTTCCAGAGAACGATCAAAGCGCAGACTGTTTGAGACATTACTCCCATGGAAGGAAGTGCGCATGGTGACTGTTGTATTCAATCCCGATTCAATTTCTGTGTTTCATCAACACTCTGATAGTCCACAGATTACAGAATGCCACCAGATGTGCATCGGAAACTACTACTGGTCTTCCTGGGAACGATGAAAGCGTAGACTGTTTGAGACATTACTCCCATGGAGGAAAGTTCGTATGGTGACTGTTGTATTCAATCCCGATGCAATTTCTGTGTTTTATCAACACTCATATAGTCCACAGATTACAGAATGCCTCCTGATGTGGATCGGAAACTCCTACTGGTCTTCCAGGGAACGATCAAAGCGTAGACTGTTTGAGACATTACTCCCATGAAGGAAGGTGCGCATGGTGACTGTTGTATTCAATCCCGATGCCATTTCTGTGTTTCATCAATATTCAGATAGTCCACAGATTACAGAATGCCTCCAGACGTGCATCGGAAACTAGTACTGGTCTTCCAGGCAACGATCAAAACGTAGACTGTTTGAGACATTACTCCCATGGAGGAAAGTGCGCATTGTGACTGTTGTATTGAATCCCATTGCAATTTCTGTGTTTTATCAACACTCAGTTAGTCCACAGATTTCAGAATGCCTCCATATGTGCATGGGAAACTACTACTGGTCTTCCTGGGAACGATCAAAGCGTAGAGTGTATCAGACATTACTCCCATGGAAGAAAGTGCGGATTGTGACTGTTGTATTCACTCCCGATGCAATTTCTGTGTTTCATCAACAATTTGAAGGTCCACAGATTACAGAATGCCTCCAGATGTGCATCGGAAGCTACTACTAGTATTCCATGGAACGATCAAAGCGTACACTGTTTCAGATATTACTCCCATGGAGAAAAGTGCGGATGGTGACTGTTGTATTATATCATGATGCAATTTCTATGTTTCATCAACACTCTGATAGTCCACAGATTACAGATTGCCTCCAGATGTGCATCGGAAACTACTACTGGTCTTCCAGTCCACAGATTACAGATTGCCACCAGATATGCATCGGATAATACTACTGGTCCTCCTGGGAACGATCAAAGCATAGACTGTGTGAGACATTACTCCCATGGAGGAATGTGCTCATGGTGATTGTTGTATTCAATCCCGATGCAATATCTGTGTTTCATCAACACTTTGAAGGTCCACAGATTACAGAATGCCTCCAGATGTGCATCGGAAACTGCTACAGGTATTCCATGGAACGATCAAAGCGTAGACTGTTTCAGATATTACTCCCATGCAGAAAAGTGCGGATGGTGACTGTTGTATTCCATCCCGATGCAATTTCTATGTTTCATCAACACTCTGATAGTCCACAGTTTACAGATTGCCTCCAGATGTGCATCGGAATCTTCTACTAGTCTTCATGGGAACGATCAAAACGTAGACTGTTTGAGACATTACTCCCATGGAGGAAAGTGCGAATGGTGACTGTTGTAATCAATCCCGATGCAATTTCTGTGTTTCATCAACATTCAGATAGTCCACAGATTTCAGAGTGCCTCCATATGTGCGGGGGAAACTACTACTGGTCTTCCTGGGAACGATCAAAGCGTAGAGTGTATCAGACATTACTCCCATGGAGGAAAGTGCGGATTGTGACTGTTGTATTCACTCCCGATGCAATTTCTGTGTTTCATCAACACTTTGAAGGTCCACAGATTACAGAATGCCTCCAGATGTGCATCGGAAACTGCTACGGGTATTCCATGGAACGATCAAAGCGTAGACTGTTTCAGATATTACTCCCATGCAGAAAAGTGCGGATGGTGACTGTTGTATTCCATGGCGATGCAATTTCTATGCTTCATCAACACTCTGATAGTCCACAGTTTACAGATTGCCTCCAGATGTGCATCGGAATCTACTACTAGTCTTAATGGGAACGATCAAAACGTAGACTGTTTGAGACATTACTGCCGTGGAGGAAAGTGCGGATGGTGCTCTTGTATTCAAACTAGATGCAATTTCTGTGTTTCATCTACACTTTGAGGGTCCACAGATTGCAGTATGCCTCCAGATGTGCATCGGAAACTACTACTTGTCTTCCAGGGAACGATCAAAGCGTAGACTATTTGAGACATTACTCCCATGGAGGAAAGTGCGCATGGTGACTGTTGTATTCAATCCTGATGCTATTTCTGTGTTTCATCAACACTCTGATACTCCACAGATTACGGAATGCCTCCAGATGTGCATCGGGAACTAGTACTGGTCTAACAGGGAACGATGAAAGCGTAGAATGTTTGAGACATTACTCCCAAGGAGGAAAGTGCGCATGGTGAGTGTTGTATTCAATCCCGACACAATTACTGTGTTTCATCAACACTCTGATAGTCCTCAGATTACAAATTGCCTCCAGATGTGCAACGGAAACTACTACTGGTCTTCCATCGACCGATCAAATCGTGGACTGATTGAGACATTACTCCCGTGGAGGAAAGTGCGCATGGTGACTGTTGTATTCAATCGCGATGCTACTTCTGTGTCTCATCAACACTCTGATATTCCACAGATTACAGAATGCCTCCAGATTTGCATCGGAAACTACTACTGGTCTTCCAGGGAACGATCAAAGCGTAGACTGTTTGAGACATTACTCCCATGGAGGAAAGTGCGCATGGTGACTGTTGTATTCAATCCCGATGCAATTTCTGTGTTTCATTAACACTCTGATAGTCCACAGATTACAGAATGCCTCCAGATGTGCATCGGAAATTACTACTGGTCTTCCAGGTAACGATCAAAGCGTAGACTGTTTGAGACATTACTCCCATGGAGGAAAGTGCGAATATTGACTGTTGTATTCAATCCCGATGCAATTTCTGTGTCTCATCAACACTCTGTTAGTCCACAGATTACAGAATGCCACCAGATGTGCATCGGAAACTACTACTGGTCTTCCAGGGAACGATCAAAGCGTAGACTATTTCAGATATTACTCCCATGGAGAAAAGTGCGGATGGTGACTGTTGTATTATATCATGATGCAATTTCTATGTTTCATCAACACTCTGATAGTCCACAGATTACAGATTGCCTCCAGATGTGCATCGGAAACTACTACTGGTCTTCCAGGAAACGATCAAAGCGTAGAATGTTTCAGACGTTACTCCCATGGAGGAAAGTGTGGATGGTGACTGTTGTATTCAATCCCGATGCAATTTCTGTGTTTCATAAACACTCTGCTAGTCCACAGATTACAGATTGTCTCCAGATGTGCATCGGAAACTACTAATGGTCATCCTTGGAACGATCAAAGCGTAGACTGTATCAGACATTACTCCCATGGAGGAAAGTGCGGATGGTGACTGTTGTATTCCATCATGATGCAATTTCTATGTCTCATCAACACTCTGATAGTCCACAGATTACAGATTGCCTCCAGATGTGCATCGGAAACTACTACTGGTCTTCCAGTCCACAGATTACAGATTGCCACCAGATATGCATCGGATAATACTACTGGTCCTCCTGGGAACGATCAAAGCATAGACTGTGTGAGACATTACTCCCATGGAGGAATGTGCTCATGGTGATTGTTGTATTCAATCCCGATGCAATTTCTGTGTTTCATCAACACTTTGAAGGTCCACAGATTACAGAATGCCTCCAGATGTGCATCGGAAACTGCTACAGGTATTCCATGGAACGATCAAAGCGTAGACTGTTTCAGATATTACTCCCATGCAGAAAAGTGCGGATGGTGACTGTTGTATTCCATCCCGATGCAATTTCTGTGTTTCATCAACATTCAGATAGTCCACAGATTTCAGAGTGCCTCCATATGTGCAGGGGAAACTACTACTGGTCTTCCTGGGAACGATCAAAGGGTAGAGTGTATCAGACATTACTCCCATGGAGGAAAGTGCGGATTGTGACTGTTGTATTCACTCCCGATATAATTTCTGTGTTTCATCAACACTTTGAAGGTCCACAGATTACAGAATGCCTCCAGATGTGCATCGGAAACTGCTACAGGTATTCCATGGAACGATCAAAGCGTAGACTGTTTCAGATATTACTCCCATGCAGAAAAGTGCGGATGGTGACTGTTGTATTCCATGGCGATGCAATTTCTATGCTTCATCAACACTCTGATAGTCCACAGTTTACAGATTGCCTCCAGATGTGCATCGGAATCTTCTACTAGTCTTCATGGGAACGATCAAAACGTAGACTGTTTGAGACATTACTGCCATGGAGGAAAGTGCGGGTGGTGCTCTTGTATTCAAACTAGATGCAATTTCTGTGTTTCATCTACACTTTGAGGGTCCACAGATTGCAGAATGCCTCCAGATGTGCATCGGAAACTACTACTGGTCTTCCAGGGAACGATCAAAGCGTAGACTATTTGAGACATTACTCCCATGGAGGAAAATGCGCATGGTGACTGTTGTATTCAATCCTGATGCTATTTCTGTGTTTCATCAACACTCTGATACTCCACAGATTACGGAATGCCTCCAGATGTGCATCGGGAACTAGTACTGGTCTAACAGGGAACGATGAAAGCGTAGAATGTTTGAGACATTACTCCCAAGGAGGAAAGTGCGCATGGTGAGTGTTGTATTCAATCCCGACACAATTACTGTGTTTCATCAACACTCTGATAGTCCTCAGATTACAGATTGCCTCCAGATGTGCAACGGAAACTACTACTGGTCTTCCATCGACCGATCAAATCGTGGACTGATTGAGACATTACTCCCGTGGAGGAAAGTGCGCATGGTGACTGTTGTATTCAATCGCGATGCTACTTCTGTGTTTCATCAACACTCTGATATTCCACAGATTACAGAATGCCTCCAGATTTGCATCGGAAACTACTACTGGTCTTCCAGGGAACGATCAAAGCGTAGACTGTTTGAGACATTACTCCCATGGAGGAAAGTGCGCATGGTGACTGTTGTATTCAATCCCGATGCAATTTCTGTGTTTCATTAACACTCTGATAGTCCACAGATTACAGAATGCCTCCAGATGTGCATCGGAAATTACTACTGGTCTTCCAGGTAACGATCAAAGCGTAGACAGTTTGAGACATTACTCCCATGGAGGAAAGTGCGAATATTGACTGTTGTATTCAATCCCGATGCAATTTCTGTGTCTCATCAACACTCTGTTAGTCCACAGATTACAGAATGCCACCAGATGTGCATCGGAAACTACTACTGGTCTTCCAGGGAACGATCAAAGCGTAGACTATTTGAGACATTACTCCCATGGAGGAAAGTGCGCATGGTGACTGTTGTATTCAATCCTGATGCTATTTCTGTGGTTCATCAACACTCTGATAGTCTATAGATTACAGAATGCCACCAGATGTGCTTCGGAAACTTCTACTGGTCTTCCAGGGAACGATCAAAGCGTAAACTGTTTGAGAATTACTCCCATGGAGAAAAGTGCGGATGGTGACTGTTGTATTCACTCCCGATGCAATTTCTGTGTTTCATCAACACTCAGTTAGTCCACAGATTACAGAATGCCTCCAGATGTGCATCGGAAACTACTATTGGTCTTCCTGGGATCGATCAAAGCATAGACTGTTTGAGACATTACTCCCATGGAGGAAAGTGCGCATGGTGACTGTTGTATTCAATCCCGATGCAATTTCTGTGTTTCATCAACACTCTGATATTCCACAGATTACAGAATGCCACCAGATGTTTATCGGAAACTACTACTGGTCTCCTAGGGAACGATCAAAGCGTAGACTGTTTGAGAATTACTCCCATGGAGGAAAGTGCGCATGGTGACTGTTGTATTCAATCCCGATGTAATTTCTGTGTTTCATTAACACTGTGATAGTCCACAGATTACAGAATGCCTCATGATGTGCATCGAAAACTACTACTGGTCTTCCAGGGAACAATCAAAACGTAGACTGTATGAGACACTATCCCCATGGAGGAAAGTGCGCATGGTGACTGTTGTATTCAATCCCGATGCTATTTCTGTGTTTCATCAACACTCTGATAGTCCATAGATTACAGAATGCCACCAGATGTGCATCGGAAACTTCTACTGGTCTTCCAGGGAACGATCAAAGCGCAGACTGTTGGGGACATTACTCACATGGAGAAAAGTGCGCATGGTGACTGTTGTATTCAATCCCGATGCAATTTCTGTGTTTCATCAACACTCAGATAGTCCACAGATTACAGAATGCCTCCGGACAGTACTACTGGTCTTCCATCGAACGATAAAATCGTGGACTGTTTGAGACATTACTCCCGTGGAGGAAAGTGCGCATGGTGACTGTTGTTATCAATCCCGATGCAATTTCTGTGTTCCATCAAGACTGATAGTCCATAGATTACAGAATGCCACCAGATGTGCATCGGAAACTTCTACTGGTCTTTCAGGGAACGATCAACGCGTAGACTGTATGAGACATTACTCCCATGGAGGAAAGTGCGCATGGTGACTGTTGTATTCAAACCCGATGCCATTTCTGTGTTTCATCAACACTCTGACAGTACACAGATTACAGAATGCCACCAGATGTGCATCGGAAACTACTACTGGTCTTCCAGGAAACAATCAAAGCGTAGAATGTTTCAGACGTTACTCCCATGGAGGAAAGTGCGGATGGTGACTGTTGTATTCAATCCCGATTCAATTTCTGTGTTTCATCAACAGTCTGATAGTACACAGATTACAGAATGCCTCCAGATGTGCATCGGGAACTAGTACTGGTCTAACAGGGAACGATCAAAGCGTAGAAAGTTTGAGACATTACTCCCATGGAGGAATGTGCGCATGGTAAGTGTTGTATTCAATCCCGACGCAATTACAGTGTTTCATCAACACTCTGACAGTCCTCAGATTACAGATTGCCTCCAGATGTGCATCGGAAACTAGTACTGGTCTTCCATCGTACGATCAAATCGTGGACTGATTGAGACATTACTCCCGTGGAGGCAAATGCGCATGGTGACTGTTGTATTCAATCCCGATGCTATTTCTGTGCTTCATCAACACTCTGATACTCCACAGATTACGGAATGCCTCCAGATGAGCATCGGAAATTACTACTGGTCTTCCAGGTAACGATCAAAGCGTAGACTGTTTGAGACATTACTCCCATGGAGGAAAGTGCGAATATTGACTGTTGTATTCAATCTCGATGCAATTTCTGTGTCTCATCAACACTCTGTTAATCCACAGATTACAGAATGCCACCAGATGTGCATCGAAAACTACTACTGGCCTTCCAGGTAACGATCAAAGCGTAGACTATTTGAGACATTACTCCCATGGAGGAAAGTGCGCATGGTGACTGTTGTATTCAATCCTGATGCTATTTCTGTGTTTCATCAACACTCTGATAGTCCATAGATTACAGAATGCCACCAGATGTGCTTCGGAAACTTCTACTGGTCTTCCAGGGAACGATCAAAGCGTAGACTGTTGGAGACATTACTCCCATGGAGAAAAGTGCGCATGGTGACTGTTGTATTCAATCCCGACGCAATTTCTGTGTTTCATCAACACTCAGATAGTCCACAGGTTATAGAATGCCTCCAGATGTGCATCGGAAACTACTACTGGTCTTCCATAAAACGATTAAATCGTGGACTGTTTGAGACATTACTTCCATGGAGGAAAGTGTGCATGGTGACTGTTGTATTCATTCCCGATGCTATATCTGTGTTTCACCAACACTCAGATAGTCCACAGATTACAGAATGCCTCCTGATGTGCATCGGAAACTTCTACTGGTCTTCCAGGGAACGATCAAAGCGTAGACTGTTTGAGAATTACTCCCAAGGAGAAAAGTGCGGATGGTGACTGTTGTATTCACTCCCGATGCAATTTCTGTGTTTCATCAACACTCAGTTAGTCCACAGATTACAGAATGCCTCCAGATGTGTATCGGAAACTACTATTGGTCTTCCTGGGAACGATCAAAGCATAGACTGTTTGAGACATTTCTCCCATGGAGGAAAGTGCGCATGGTGACTGTTGTATTCAATCCCGATGCAATTTCTGTGTTTCATCAACACTCAGATAGTCCACAGATTACAGAATGCCTCCTGATGTGCATTGGAAACTCCTACTGGTCTTCCAGGGAACGATCAAAGCGTAGACTGTTTGAGACATTACTCCCATGGAGGAAAGTGCGCATGGTGACTGTTGTATTCAATCCCGATGCAATTTCTGTGTTTCATCAACATTCAGATAGTCCACAGATATCAGAATGCCTCCATATGTGCATGGGAAACTACTACTGGTCTTCCTGGGAACGATCAAAGCGTAGAGTGTATCAGACATTACTCCCATGGAGGAAAGTGCGGATTGTGACTGTTGTATTCACTCCCGATGCAATTTCTGTGTTTCATCATCACTTTGAAGGTCCACAGATTACAGAATGCCTCCAGATGTGCATCGGAAACTACTACTGGTATTCCATGGAACGATCAAAGCGTAGACTGTTTCAGATATTACTTCCATGCAGAAAAGTGCGGATGGTGACTGTTGTATTACATCCCGATGCAATTTCTATGTTTCATCAACACTCTGATAGTCCACAGTTTACAGATTGCCTCCAGATGTGCATCGGAATCTTCTACTAGTCTTCATGGCAACGATCAAAGCGTAGACTGTTTGAGACATTACTGCCATGGAGAAAAGTGCGGATGGTGCTGTTGTATTCAAACTCGATGCAATTTCTGTGTTTCATCTACACTTTGAGGGTCCACAAATTGCAGAATGCCTCCAGATGTGCATCGGAAACTACTACTGGTCTTCCAGGGAACGATCAAAGCGTAGACTATTTGAGACATTACTCCCATGGAGGAAAGTGCGCATGTTGACTGTTGTATTCAATCTCGATGCTATTTCTGTGTTTCATCAACACTCTGATAGTCCACAGATTACAGAATGCCACCAGATGTGCATCGGAAACTACTACTGGTATTCCATGGAACGATCGAAGCGTAGACTGTTTGAGATATCACTCCCGTGGAGGAAAGTGCGCATGGTGACTGTTGTATTCAATCCCGATGCATTCTCTGTGTTTCATCAACACTCTGATAGTCCACAGATTACAGAATGCCTCCAGATGTGCTTCGGAAACTTCTACTGGTCTTCCAGGGAACGATCAAAGCGTAGACTGTTTGAGACATTACTCCCGGGGAGGAATGTGCGCATGGTAACTGTTGTATTCAATCCCAATGCAATTTCTGTGTTACATCAACACTCTGATAGTCCACAGATTACATAATGCCACCAGATGTGGATCGAAAACTGCTTCTGGTCTTCCAGAGAACCATCAAAGCGTAGACAGTTTGAGACATTACTCCCAAGGAGGAATTTGCTCATGATGACTGTTGTACTCAATCCCGATGCTATTTCTGTTTTTCATCAACACTCTGATAGTCCACAGATTACAGATTGCCTCCAGATGTGCATCGTAAACTACTACTGGTCTTCCAGTCCACAGATTACAGATTGCCACCAGATATGCATCGGATAATACTACTGGTCCTCCTGGGAACGATCAAAGCATAGACTGTGTGAGACATTACTCCCATGGAGGAATGTGCTCATGGTGACTGTTGTATTCAATCCCGATGCAATTTCTGTGTTTCATCAACACTTTGAAGGTCCACAGATTACAGAATGCCTCCAGATGTGCATCGGAAACTACTACTGGTCTTCCAGGGAACGATCAAAGCATATACTGTTTGAGACATTACTCCCAAGGAGGAAAGTGCGCATGGTGAGAGTTGTATTCAATCCCGACACAATTACTGTATTTCATCAACACTCTGATAGTCCTCAGATTACAGATTGCCTCCAGATGTGCATCGGGAACTACTACTGGTCTTCCATCGACCGATCAAATCGTGGACTGATTGAGACATTACTCCCGTGGAGGAAAGTGCGCATGGTGACTGTTGTATTCAATCGCGATGCTACTTCTGTGTTTCATCAACACTCTGATATTCCACAGATTACAGAATATCTCCAGATTTGCATCGGAAACTACTACTGGTCTTCCAGGGAACGATCAACGCGTAGACTGTTTGAGACATTACTCCCATGGAGGAAAGTGCGCATGGTGACTGTTGTATTCAATCCCGATGCAATTTCTGTGTTTCATTAACACTCTGATAGTCCACAGATTACAGAATGCCTCCAGATGTGCATCGGAAATTACTACTGGTCTTCCAGGTAACGATCAAAGCGTAGACTGTTTGAGACATTACTCCCATGGAGGAAAGTGCGAATATTGACTGTTGTATTCAATCCCGATGCAATTTCTGTGTCTCATCAACACTCTGTTAGTCCACAGATTACAGAATGCCACCAGATGTGCATCGGAAACTACTACTGGTCTTCCAGGGAACGATCAAAGCGTAGACTATTTGAGACATTACTCCCATGGAGGAAAGTGCGCATGGTGACTGTTGTATTCAATCCTGATGCTATTTCTGTGTTTCATCAACACTCTGATAGTCCATAGATTACAGAATGCCACCAGATGTGCTTCGGAAACTTCTACTGGTCTTCCAGGGAACGATCAAAGCGTAGACTGTTTGAGAATTACTCCCATGGAGAAAAGTGCGGATGGTGACTGTTGTATTCACTCCCGATGCAATTTCTGTGTTTCATCAACACTCAGTTAGTCCACAGATTACAGAATGCCTCCAGATGTGCATCGGAAACTACTATTGGTCTTCCTGGGAACGATCAAAGCATAGACTGTTTGAGACATTACTCCCATGGAGGAAAGCTCGCATGGTGACTGTTGTATTCAATCCCGATGCAATATCTGTGTTTCATCAACACTCAGATAGTCCACAGATTACAGAATGCCTCCTGATGTGCGTTGGAAACTCCTACTGTTCTTCCAGGGAACGATCAAAGCGTAGACTGTTTGAGACATTACTCCCATGGAGGAAAGTGCGCATGGTGACTGTTGTACTCAATCCCGATGCTATTTCTGTTTTTCATCAACACTCTGATAGTCCACAGATTACCGAATGCCAGCAGATGTTTATCGGAAACTACTACTGGTCTTCTAGGGAACGATCAAAGCGTAGACTGTTTGAGAATTACTCCCATGGAGGAAAGTGCGCATGGTGACTGTTGTATTCAATCCCGATGGAATTTCTGTGTTTCATTAACACTCTGATAGTCCACAGATTACAGAATGCCTCATGATGTGCATCGAAAACTACTACTGGTCTTCCAGGGAACGATCAAAGCGCAGACTCTTGGGGACATTACTCACATGGAGAAAAGTGCGCATGGTGACTGTTGTATTCAATCCCGATGCAATTTCTGTGTTTCGTCAACACTCAGATAGTCCACAGATTACAGAATGCCTCCAGATGTGCATCGGAAAGTACTACTGGTCTTCCATCGAACGATAAAATCGTGGACTGTTTGAGACATTACTCCCGTGGAGGAAAGTGCGCATGGTGACTGTTGTTATCAATCCCGATGCAATTTCTGTGTTCCATCAAGACTGATAGTCCATAGATTACAGAATGCCACCAGATGTGCATCGGAAACTTCTACTGGTCTTTCAGGGAACGATCAACGCGTAGACTGTATGAGACATTACTCCCATGGAGGAAAGTGCGCATGGTGGCTGTTGTATTCAAACCCGATGCCATTTCTGTGTTTCATCAACACTCTGACAGTACACAGATTACAGAATGCCACCAGATGTGCATCGGAAACTACTACTGGTCTAAATGGGAACGATCAAAGCGTAGACTGTTTGAGACATTACTCCCATGGAGGAAAGTGCGCATGGTGACTGTTGTATTCAATCCCGATGCAATTTCTGTGTTTCAGCAACACTCATATAGTCCACAGATTACAGAATGCCTCCTGATGCGGATCGGAAACTCCTACTGGTCTTCCAGGGAACGATCAAAGCGTAGACTGTTTGAGACATTACTCCCATGAAGGAAGGTGCGCATGGTGACAGTTGTATTCAATGCCGATGCAATTTCTATGTTTCATCAATATTCAGATAGTCCACAGATTACAGAATGCCTCCATATGTGCATCGGAAACTACTACTGGTCTTCCAGGCAACGATTAAAGCGTAGACTGTTTGAGACATTACTCCCATGGAGGAAAGTGCGCATTGTGACTGTTGTATTCAATCCCATTGCAATTTCTGTGTTTTATCAACACTCAGTTAGTCCACAGATTACAGAATGCCTCCATATGTGCATGGGAAACTACTACTGGTCTTCCTGGGAACGATCAAAGCGTAGAGTGTATCAGACATTACTCCCATGGAAGAAAGTGCGGATTGTGACTGTTGTATTTACTCCCGATGCAATTTCTGTGTTTCATCAACAATTTGAAGGTCCACAGATTACAGAATGCCTCCAGATGTGCATCGGAAGCTACTACTGGTATTCCATGGAACGATCAAAGCGTACACGGTTTCAGATATTACTCCCATGGAGAAAAGTACGGATGGTGACTGTTGTATTATATCATGATGCAATTTCTATGTTTCATCAACACTCTGATAGTCCACAGATTACAGATTGCCTCCAGATGTGCATCGGAAACTACTACTGGTCTTCCAGGAAACGATCAAAGCGTAGAATGTTTCAGACGGTACTCCCATGGAGGAAAGTGCGGATGGTGACTGTTGTATTCAATCCCGATGCAATTTCTGTGTTTCATAAACACTCTGCTAGTCCACAGATTACAGATTGTCCCCAGATGTGCATCGGAAACAACTACTGGTCATCCTGGGAACGATCAAAACGTAGACTGTATCAGACATTTCTCCCATGGAGGAAATTGCGGATTGTGACTGTTGTATTCACTCCCGATGCAAATTCTGTGTTTCATCAACACTTTGAAGTTCCACAGACTACAGAATGCCTCTAGATGTGCATCGGAAACTACTACTGGTCTTCCAGTCCACAGAATACAGATTGCCACCAGATATGCATCGGATAATACTACTGGTCTTCCTGGGAACGATCAAAGCATAGACTGTGTGAGACATTACTCCCATGGAGGAATGTGCTCATGGTGACTGTTGTATTCAATCCCGATGCAATTTCTGTGTTTCATCAACACTTTGAAGGTCCACAGATTACAGAATGCCTCCAGATGTGCATCGGAAACTACTACTGGTCTTCCAGGGAACGATCAAAGCATATACTGTTTGAGACATTACTCCCATGGAGGAAAGTGCGCATGGTGACTGTTTAATCAATCCCGATGCAATTTCTGTGTTTCATCAACACTCTGATAGTCCACAGATTACAGTATGCCTCCAGATGTGCATCGGAAATTACTACTGGTCTTCCATGAAACGATCAAAGCGTAGACTTTTTGAGACATCACTCCCATTGAGGAAAGTGCGAATATTGACTGTTGTATTCCATTCCGATGCAATTTCTGTGTTTCATCAACACTCTGTTAGTCCACAGATTACAGAATGCCACCAGATGTGCAACGGAGACTACCACTGGTCTTCCAGGGAACGATGAACGCGTTGACTGTTTGAGACATTACTCTCATGGAGAAAAGTGCGCATGGTGACTGTTGTATTCAATCCCGATGCTATTTCTGTGTTTCATCAACACTCTGATAGTCCACAGATTTCAGAATGCCACCAGATGTGCATCGGAAACTACTACTGGTATTCCAGGGAACGATCAAAGCGTAGAATGTTTGAGATATCACTAACGTGGAGGAAAGTGCGCATGTTACTGTTGTATTCAATCCCGATGCGTTCTCTGTGTTTTATCAACACCCTGATAGACCAACAGATTACAGAATGCCACCAGTTGTGCATTGGAAACCACTACAGGTCTTCCAGAGAACGATCAAAGCGCAGACTGTTTGAGACATTACTCCCATGGAAGGAAGTGCGCATGGTGACTGTTGTATTCAATCCCGATTCAATTTCTGTGTTTCATCAACACTCTGATAGTCCACAGATTACAGAATGCCACCAGATGTGCATCGGAAACTACTACTGGTCTTCCTGGGAACGATGAAAGCGTAGACTGTTTGAGACATTACTCCCATGGAGGAAAGTTCGTATGGTGACTGTTGTATTCAATCCCGATGCAATTTCTGTGTTTTATCAACACTCATATAGTCCACAGATTACAGAATGCCTCCTGATGTGGATCGGAAACTCCTACTGGTCTTCCAGGGAACGATCAAAGCGTAGACTGTTTGAGACATTACTCCCATGAAGGAAGGTGCGCATGGTGACTGTTGTATTCAATCCCGATGCCATTTCTGTGTTTCATCAATATTCAGATAGTCCACAGATTACAGAATGCCTCCAGACGTGCATCGGAAACTAGTACTGGTCTTCCAGGCAACGATCAAAACGTAGACTGTTTGAGACATTACTCCCATGGAGGAAAGTGCGCATTGTGACTGTTGTATTGAATCCCATTGCAATTTCTGTGTTTTATCAACACTCAGTTAGTCCACAGATTTCAGAATGCCTCCATATGTGCATGGGAAACTACTACTGGTCTTCCTGGGAACGATCAAAGCGTAGAGTGTATCAGACATTACTCCCATGGAAGAAAGTGCGGATTGTGACTGTTGTATTCACTCCCGATGCAATTTCTGTGTTTCATCAACAATTTGAAGGTCCACAGATTACAGAATGCCTCCAGATGTGCATCGGAAGCTACTACTAGTATTCCATGGAACGATCAAAGCGTACACTGTTTCAGATATTACTCCCATGGAGAAAAGTGCGGATGGTGACTGTTGTATTATATCATGATGCAATTTCTATGTTTCATCAACACTCTGATAGTCCACAGATTACAGATTGCCTCCAGATGTGCATCGGAAACTACTACTGGTCTTCCAGTCCACAGATTACAGATTGCCACCAGATATGCATCGGATAATACTACTGGTCCTCCTGGGAACGATCAAAGCATAGACTGTGTGAGACATTACTCCCATGGAGGAATGTGCTCATGGTGATTGTTGTATTCAATCCCGATGCAATATCTGTGTTTCATCAACACTTTGAAGGTCCACAGATTACAGAATGCCTCCAGATGTGCATCGGAAACTGCTACAGGTATTCCATGGAACGATCAAAGCGTAGACTGTTTCAGATATTACTCCCATGCAGAAAAGTGCGGATGGTGACTGTTGTATTCCATCCCGATGCAATTTCTATGTTTCATCAACACTCTGATAGTCCACAGTTTACAGATTGCCTCCAGATGTGCATCGGAATCTTCTACTAGTCTTCATGGGAACGATCAAAACGTAGACTGTTTGAGACATTACTCCCATGGAGGAAAGTGCGAATGGTGACTGTTGTAATCAATCCCGATGCAATTTCTGTGTTTCATCAACATTCAGATAGTCCACAGATTTCAGAGTGCCTCCATATGTGCGGGGGAAACTACTACTGGTCTTCCTGGGAACGATCAAAGCGTAGAGTGTATCAGACATTACTCCCATGGAGGAAAGTGCGGATTGTGACTGTTGTATTCACTCCCGATGCAATTTCTGTGTTTCATCAACACTTTGAAGGTCCACAGATTACAGAATGCCTCCAGATGTGCATCGGAAACTGCTACGGGTATTCCATGGAACGATCAAAGCGTAGACTGTTTCAGATATTACTCCCATGCAGAAAAGTGCGGATGGTGACTGTTGTATTCCATGGCGATGCAATTTCTATGCTTCATCAACACTCTGATAGTCCACAGTTTACAGATTGCCTCCAGATGTGCATCGGAATCTACTACTAGTCTTAATGGGAACGATCAAAACGTAGACTGTTTGAGACATTACTGCCGTGGAGGAAAGTGCGGATGGTGCTCTTGTATTCAAACTAGATGCAATTTCTGTGTTTCATCTACACTTTGAGGGTCCACAGATTGCAGTATGCCTCCAGATGTGCATCGGAAACTACTACTTGTCTTCCAGGGAACGATCAAAGCGTAGACTATTTGAGACATTACTCCCATGGAGGAAAGTGCGCATGGTGACTGTTGTATTCAATCCTGATGCTATTTCTGTGTTTCATCAACACTCTGATACTCCACAGATTACGGAATGCCTCCAGATGTGCATCGGGAACTAGTACTGGTCTAACAGGGAACGATGAAAGCGTAGAATGTTTGAGACATTACTCCCAAGGAGGAAAGTGCGCATGGTGAGTGTTGTATTCAATCCCGACACAATTACTGTGTTTCATCAACACTCTGATAGTCCTCAGATTACAAATTGCCTCCAGATGTGCAACGGAAACTACTACTGGTCTTCCATCGACCGATCAAATCGTGGACTGATTGAGACATTACTCCCGTGGAGGAAAGTGCGCATGGTGACTGTTGTATTCAATCGCGATGCTACTTCTGTGTTTCATCAACACTCTGATATTCCACAGATTACAGAATGCCTCCAGATTTGCATCGGAAACTACTACTGGTCTTCCAGGGAACGATCAAAGCGTAGACTGTTTGAGACATTACTCCCATGGAGGAAAGTGCGCATGGTGACTGTTGTATTCAATCCCGATGCAATTTCTGTGTTTCATTAACACTCTGATAGTCCACAGATTACAGAATGCCTCCAGATGTGCATCGGAAATTACTACTGGTCTTCCAGGTAACGATCAAAGCGTAGACTGTTTGAGACATTACTCCCATGGAGGAAAGTGCGAATATTGACTGTTGTATTCAATCCCGATGCAATTTCTGTGTCTCATCAACACTCTGTTAGTCCACAGATTACAGAATGCCACCAGATGTGCATCGGAAACTACTACTGGTCTTCCAGGGAACGATCAAAGCGTAGACTATTTCAGATATTACTCCCATGGAGAAAAGTGCGGATGGTGACTGTTGTATTATATCATGATGCAATTTCTATGTTTCATCAACACTCTGATAGTCCACAGATTACAGATTGCCTCCAGATGTGCATCGGAAACTACTACTGGTCTTCCAGGAAACGATCAAAGCGTAGAATGTTTCAGACGTTACTCCCATGGAGGAAAGTGTGGATGGTGACTGTTGTATTCAATCCCGATGCAATTTCTGTGTTTCATAAACACTCTGCTAGTCCACAGATTACAGATTGTCTCCAGATGTGCATCGGAAACTACTAATGGTCATCCTTGGAACGATCAAAGCGTAGACTGTATCAGACATTACTCCCATGGAGGAAAGTGCGGATGGTGACTGTTGTATTCCATCATGATGCAATTTCTATGTCTCATCAACACTCTGATAGTCCACAGATTACAGATTGCCTCCAGATGTGCATCGGAAACTACTACTGGTCTTCCAGTCCACAGATTACAGATTGCCACCAGATATGCATCGGATAATACTACTGGTCCTCCTGGGAACGATCAAAGCATAGACTGTGTGAGACATTACTCCCATGGAGGAATGTGCTCATGGTGATTGTTGTATTCAATCCCGATGCAATTTCTGTGTTTCATCAACACTTTGAAGGTCCACAGATTACAGAATGCCTCCAGATGTGCATCGGAAACTGCTACAGGTATTCCATGGAACGATCAAAGCGTAGACTGTTTCAGATATTACTCCCATGCAGAAAAGTGCGGATGGTGACTGTTGTATTCCATCCCGATGCAATTTCTGTGTTTCATCAACATTCAGATAGTCCACAGATTTCAGAGTGCCTCCATATGTGCAGGGGAAACTACTACTGGTCTTCCTGGGAACGATCAAAGGGTAGAGTGTATCAGACATTACTCCCATGGAGGAAAGTGCGGATTGTGACTGTTGTATTCACTCCCGATATAATTTCTGTGTTTCATCAACACTTTGAAGGTCCACAGATTACAGAATGCCTCCAGATGTGCATCGGAAACTGCTACAGGTATTCCATGGAACGATCAAAGCGTAGACTGTTTCAGATATTACTCCCATGCAGAAAAGTGCGGATGGTGACTGTTGTATTCCATGGCGATGCAATTTCTATGCTTCATCAACACTCTGATAGTCCACAGTTTACAGATTGCCTCCAGATGTGCATCGGAATCTTCTACTAGTCTTCATGGGAACGATCAAAACGTAGACTGTTTGAGACATTACTGCCATGGAGGAAAGTGCGGGTGGTGCTCTTGTATTCAAACTAGATGCAATTTCTGTGTTTCATCTACACTTTGAGGGTCCACAGATTGCAGAATGCCTCCAGATGTGCATCGGAAACTACTACTGGTCTTCCAGGGAACGATCAAAGCGTAGACTATTTGAGACATTACTCCCATGGAGGAAAATGCGCATGGTGACTGTTGTATTCAATCCTGATGCTATTTCTGTGTTTCATCAACACTCTGATACTCCACAGATTACGGAATGCCTCCAGATGTGCATCGGGAACTAGTACTGGTCTAACAGGGAACGATGAAAGCGTAGAATGTTTGAGACATTACTCCCAAGGAGGAAAGTGCGCATGGTGAGTGTTGTATTCAATCCCGACACAATTACTGTGTTTCATCAACACTCTGATAGTCCTCAGATTACAGATTGCCTCCAGATGTGCAACGGAAACTACTACTGGTCTTCCATCGACCGATCAAATCGTGGACTGATTGAGACATTACTCCCGTGGAGGAAAGTGCGCATGGTGACTGTTGTATTCAATCGCGATGCTACTTCTGTGTTTCATCAACACTCTGATATTCCACAGATTACAGAATGCCTCCAGATTTGCATCGGAAACTACTACTGGTCTTCCAGGGAACGATCAAAGCGTAGACTGTTTGAGACATTACTCCCATGGAGGAAAGTGCGCATGGTGACTGTTGTATTCAATCCCGATGCAATTTCTGTGTTTCATTAACACTCTGATAGTCCACAGATTACAGAATGCCTCCAGATGTGCATCGGAAATTACTACTGGTCTTCCAGGTAACGATCAAAGCGTAGACAGTTTGAGACATTACTCCCATGGAGGAAAGTGCGAATATTGACTGTTGTATTCAATCCCGATGCAATTTCTGTGTCTCATCAACACTCTGTTAGTCCACAGATTACAGAATGCCACCAGATGTGCATCGGAAACTACTACTGGTCTTCCAGGGAACGATCAAAGCGTAGACTATTTGAGACATTACTCCCATGGAGGAAAGTGCGCATGGTGACTGTTGTATTCAATCCTGATGCTATTTCTGTGGTTCATCAACACTCTGATAGTCTATAGATTACAGAATGCCACCAGATGTGCTTCGGAAACTTCTACTGGTCTTCCAGGGAACGATCAAAGCGTAAACTGTTTGAGAATTACTCCCATGGAGAAAAGTGCGGATGGTGACTGTTGTATTCACTCCCGATGCAATTTCTGTGTTTCATCAACACTCAGTTAGTCCACAGATTACAGAATGCCTCCAGATGTGCATCGGAAACTACTATTGGTCTTCCTGGGATCGATCAAAGCATAGACTGTTTGAGACATTACTCCCATGGAGGAAAGTGCGCATGGTGACTGTTGTATTCAATCCCGATGCAATTTCTGTGTTTCATCAACACTCTGATATTCCACAGATTACAGAATGCCACCAGATGTTTATCGGAAACTACTACTGGTCTCCTAGGGAACGATCAAAGCGTAGACTGTTTGAGAATTACTCCCATGGAGGAAAGTGCGCATGGTGACTGTTGTATTCAATCCCGATGTAATTTCTGTGTTTCATTAACACTGTGATAGTCCACAGATTACAGAATGCCTCATGATGTGCATCGAAAACTACTACTGGTCTTCCAGGGAACAATCAAAACGTAGACTGTATGAGACACTATCCCCATGGAGGAAAGTGCGCATGGTGACTGTTGTATTCAATCCCGATGCTATTTCTGTGTTTCATCAACACTCTGATAGTCCATAGATTACAGAATGCCACCAGATGTGCATCGGAAACTTCTACTGGTCTTCCAGGGAACGATCAAAGCGCAGACTGTTGGGGACATTACTCACATGGAGAAAAGTGCGCATGGTGACTGTTGTATTCAATCCCGATGCAATTTCTGTGTTTCATCAACACTCAGATAGTCCACAGATTACAGAATGCCTCCGGACAGTACTACTGGTCTTCCATCGAACGATAAAATCGTGGACTGTTTGAGACATTACTCCCGTGGAGGAAAGTGCGCATGGTGACTGTTGTTATCAATCCCGATGCAATTTCTGTGTTCCATCAAGACTGATAGTCCATAGATTACAGAATGCCACCAGATGTGCATCGGAAACTTCTACTGGTCTTTCAGGGAACGATCAACGCGTAGACTGTATGAGACATTACTCCCATGGAGGAAAGTGCGCATGGTGACTGTTGTATTCAAACCCGATGCCATTTCTGTGTTTCATCAACACTCTGACAGTACACAGATTACAGAATGCCACCAGATGTGCATCGGAAACTACTACTGGTCTTCCAGGAAACAATCAAAGCGTAGAATGTTTCAGACGTTACTCCCATGGAGGAAAGTGCGGATGGTGACTGTTGTATTCAATCCCGATTCAATTTCTGTGTTTCATCAACAGTCTGATAGTACACAGATTACAGAATGCCTCCAGATGTGCATCGGGAACTAGTACTGGTCTAACAGGGAACGATCAAAGCGTAGAAAGTTTGAGACATTACTCCCATGGAGGAATGTGCGCATGGTAAGTGTTGTATTCAATCCCGACGCAATTACAGTGTTTCATCAACACTCTGACAGTCCTCAGATTACAGATTGCCTCCAGATGTGCATCGGAAACTAGTACTGGTCTTCCATCGTACGATCAAATCGTGGACTGATTGAGACATTACTCCCGTGGAGGCAAATGCGCATGGTGACTGTTGTATTCAATCCCGATGCTATTTCTGTGCTTCATCAACACTCTGATACTCCACAGATTACGGAATGCCTCCAGATGAGCATCGGAAATTACTACTGGTCTTCCAGGTAACGATCAAAGCGTAGACTGTTTGAGACATTACTCCCATGGAGGAAAGTGCGAATATTGACTGTTGTATTCAATCTCGATGCAATTTCTGTGTCTCATCAACACTCTGTTAATCCACAGATTACAGAATGCCACCAGATGTGCATCGAAAACTACTACTGGCCTTCCAGGTAACGATCAAAGCGTAGACTATTTGAGACATTACTCCCATGGAGGAAAGTGCGCATGGTGACTGTTGTATTCAATCCTGATGCTATTTCTGTGTTTCATCAACACTCTGATAGTCCATAGATTACAGAATGCCACCAGATGTGCTTCGGAAACTTCTACTGGTCTTCCAGGGAACGATCAAAGCGTAGACTGTTGGAGACATTACTCCCATGGAGAAAAGTGCGCATGGTGACTGTTGTATTCAATCCCGACGCAATTTCTGTGTTTCATCAACACTCAGATAGTCCACAGGTTATAGAATGCCTCCAGATGTGCATCGGAAACTACTACTGGTCTTCCATAAAACGATTAAATCGTGGACTGTTTGAGACATTACTTCCATGGAGGAAAGTGTGCATGGTGACTGTTGTATTCATTCCCGATGCTATATCTGTGTTTCACCAACACTCAGATAGTCCACAGATTACAGAATGCCTCCTGATGTGCATCGGAAACTTCTACTGGTCTTCCAGGGAACGATCAAAGCGTAGACTGTTTGAGAATTACTCCCAAGGAGAAAAGTGCGGATGGTGACTGTTGTATTCACTCCCGATGCAATTTCTGTGTTTCATCAACACTCAGTTAGTCCACAGATTACAGAATGCCTCCAGATGTGTATCGGAAACTACTATTGGTCTTCCTGGGAACGATCAAAGCATAGACTGTTTGAGACATTTCTCCCATGGAGGAAAGTGCGCATGGTGACTGTTGTATTCAATCCCGATGCAATTTCTGTGTTTCATCAACACTCAGATAGTCCACAGATTACAGAATGCCTCCTGATGTGCATTGGAAACTCCTACTGGTCTTCCAGGGAACGATCAAAGCGTAGACTGTTTGAGACATTACTCCCATGGAGGAAAGTGCGCATGGTGACTGTTGTATTCAATCCCGATGCAATTTCTGTGTTTCATCAACATTCAGATAGTCCACAGATATCAGAATGCCTCCATATGTGCATGGGAAACTACTACTGGTCTTCCTGGGAACGATCAAAGCGTAGAGTGTATCAGACATTACTCCCATGGAGGAAAGTGCGGATTGTGACTGTTGTATTCACTCCCGATGCAATTTCTGTGTTTCATCATCACTTTGAAGGTCCACAGATTACAGAATGCCTCCAGATGTGCATCGGAAACTACTACTGGTATTCCATGGAACGATCAAAGCGTAGACTGTTTCAGATATTACTTCCATGCAGAAAAGTGCGGATGGTGACTGTTGTATTACATCCCGATGCAATTTCTATGTTTCATCAACACTCTGATAGTCCACAGTTTACAGATTGCCTCCAGATGTGCATCGGAATCTTCTACTAGTCTTCATGGCAACGATCAAAGCGTAGACTGTTTGAGACATTACTGCCATGGAGAAAAGTGCGGATGGTGCTGTTGTATTCAAACTCGATGCAATTTCTGTGTTTCATCTACACTTTGAGGGTCCACAAATTGCAGAATGCCTCCAGATGTGCATCGGAAACTACTACTGGTCTTCCAGGGAACGATCAAAGCGTAGACTATTTGAGACATTACTCCCATGGAGGAAAGTGCGCATGTTGACTGTTGTATTCAATCTCGATGCTATTTCTGTGTTTCATCAACACTCTGATAGTCCACAGATTACAGAATGCCACCAGATGTGCATCGGAAACTACTACTGGTATTCCATGGAACGATCGAAGCGTAGACTGTTTGAGATATCACTCCCGTGGAGGAAAGTGCGCATGGTGACTGTTGTATTCAATCCCGATGCATTCTCTGTGTTTCATCAACACTCTGATAGTCCACAGATTACAGAAGGCCACCAGTTGTGCATCGGAAACCATTACTGGTCTTTCAGGGAACGATCAAAGCGTAGACTGTTTGAGACATTACTCCCGGGGAGGAATGTGCGCATGGTAACTGTTGTATTCAATCCCAATGCAATTTCTGTGTTACATCAACACTCTGATAGTCCACAGATTACATAATGCCACCAGATGTGGATCGAAAACTGCTTCTGGTCTTCCAGAGAACCATCAAAGCGTAGACAGTTTGAGACATTACTCCCAAGGAGGAATTTGCTCATGATGACTGTTGTACTCAATCCCGATGCTATTTCTGTTTTTCATCAACACTCTGATAGTCCACAGATTACAGATTGCCTCCAGATGTGCATCGTAAACTACTACTGGTCTTCCAGTCCACAGATTACAGATTGCCACCAGATATGCATCGGATAATACTACTGGTCCTCCTGGGAACGATCAAAGCATAGACTGTGTGAGACATTACTCCCATGGAGGAATGTGCTCATGGTGATTGTTGTATTCAATCCCGATGCAATTTCTGTGTTTCATCAACACTTTGAAGGTCCACAGATTACAGAATGCCTCCAGATGTGCATTGGAAACTGCTACAGGTATTCCATGGAACGATCAAAGCGTAGACTGTTTCAGATATTACTCCCATGCAGAAAAGTGCGGATGGTGACTGTTGTATTCCATCCCGTTGCAATTTCTATGTTTCATCAACACTCTGATAGTCCACAGTTTACAGATTGCCTCCAGATGTGCATCGGAATCTTCTACTAGTCTTCATGGGAACGATCAAAACGTAGACTGTTTGAGACATTACTTCCATGGAGGAAAGTGCGCATGGTGACTGTTGTAATCAATCCCGATGCAATTTCTGTGTTTCATCAACATTCAGATAGTCCACAGATTTCAGAATGCCTCCATATGTGCATGGGAAACTACTACTGGTCTTCCTGGGAACGATCAAAGGGTAGAGTGTATCAGACATTACTCCCATGGAGGAAAGTGCGGATTGTGACTGTTGTATTCACTCCCGATGCAATTTCTGTGTTTCATCAACACTTTGAAGGTCCACAGATTACAGAATGCCTCCAGATGTGCATCGGAAACTGCTACAGGTATTCCATGGAACGATCAAAGCGTAGACTGTTTCAGATATTACTTCCATGCAGAAAAGTGCGGATGGTGACTGTTGTATTCCATGGCGATGCAATTTCTATGTTTCATCAACACTCTGATAGTCCACAGTTTACAGATTGCCTCCAGATGTGCATCGGAATCTTCTACTAGTCTTCATGGGAACGATCAAAACGTAGACTGTTTGAAACATTACTGCCATGGCGGAAGGTGCGGATGGTGCTTTTGTATTCAAACTACATGCAATTTCTGTGTTTCATCTACACTTTGAGGGTCCACAGATTGCAGAATGCCTCCAGATGTGCATCGGAAACTACTACTGGTCTTCCAGGGAACAATCAAAACGTATACTGTTTGAGACATTACTCCCATGGAGGAATGTGCTCATGGTGATTGTTGTATTCAATCCCGATGCAATTTCTGTGTTTCATCAACACTTTGAAGGTCCACAGATTACAGAATGCCTCCAGATGTGCATTGGAAACTGCTACAGGTATTCCATGGAACGATCAAAGCGTAGACTGTTTCAGATATTACTCCCATGCAGAAAAGTGCGGATGGTGACTGTTGTATTCAATCTCGATGCTATTTCTATGTTTCATCATCACTCTGATAGTCCACGGATTACAGAATGCCACCAGATATGCATCGGAAACTACTACTGGTATTCCAGGAAACGATCGAAGCGTAGAATCTTTGAGATATCACTCCCGTGGAGGAAAATGCGCATGGTGACTGTTGTATTCAATCCTGATGCTATTTCTGTGTTTCATCAACACTCTGATACTCCACAGATTACGGAATGCCTCCAGATGTGCATCGGAAACTACTACTGGTCTTTCAGGGAACGATCAACGCGTAGACTGTATGAGACATTGCTCCCATGGAGGAAAGTGCGCATGGTGACTGTTGTATTCAAACCCGATGCCATTTCTGTGTTTCATCAACACTCTGACAGTCCACAGATTACAGAATGCCACCAGATGTGCATCGGAAACAACTACTGGTCTTCCAGGAAACAATCAAAGCGTAGAGTGTTTCAGACGTTACTCCCATGGAGGAAAGTGCGGATGGTGACTGTTGTATTCAATCCCGATTCAATTTCTGTGTTTCATCAACAGTCGGATAGTCCACAGATTACAGAATTCCTCCAGATGTGCATCGGGAACTAGTACTGGTCTAACAGGGAACGATGAAAGCGTAGAATGTTTGAGGCATTACTCCCAAGGAGCAAAGTGCGCATGGTGAGTGTTGTATTCAATCCCGACACAATTACTGTGTTTCATCAACACTCTGATAGTCCTCAGATTACAGATTGCCTCCAGATGTGCATCGGAAACTACTACTGGTCTTCCATCGACCGATCAAATCGTGGACTGATTGAGACATTACTCCCGTGGAGGAAAGTGCGCATGGTGACTGTTGTATTCAATCGCGATGCTACTTCTGTGTTTCATCAACACTCTGATATTCCACAGATTACAGAATGCCTCCAGATTTGCATCGGAAACTACTACTGGTCTTCCAGGGAACGATCAAAGCGTAGACTGTTTGAGACATTACTCCCATGGAGGAAAGTGCGAATATTGACTGTTGTATTCAATCCCGATGCAATTTCTGTGTCTCATCAACACTCTGTTAGTCCACAGATTACAGAATGCCTCCAGATGTGCATCGGAAACTACTATTGGTCTTCCTGGGAACGATCAAAGCATAGACTGTTTGAGACATTACTCCCATGGAGGAAAGTGCGCATGGTGACTGTTGTATTCAATCCCGATGCAATTTCTGTGTTTCATCAACACTCAGTTAGTCCACAGATTACAGAATGCCTCCAGATGTGCATCGGAAACTACTATTGGTCTTCCTGGGAACGATCAAAGCATAGACTGTTTGAGACATTACTCCCATGGAGGAAAGTGCGCATGGTGACTGTTGTATTCAATCCCGATGCAATTTCTGTGTTTCATCAACACTCAGATAGTCCACAGATTACAGAATGCCTCCTGATGTGCGTTGGAAACTCCTACTGGTCTTCCAGGGAACGATCAAAGCGTAGACTGTTTGAGACATTACTCCCATGGAGGAAAGTGCGCATGGTGACTGTTGTATTCAATCCCGATGCAATTTCTGTGTTTCATCAACATTCAGATAGTCCACAGATTTCAGAATGCCTCCATATGTGCATGGGAAACTACTACTGGTCTTCCTGGGAACGATCAAAGCGTAGAGTGTATCAGACATTACTCCCATGTAGGAAAGTGCGGATTGTGACTGTTGTATTCACTCCCGATGCAATTTCTGTGTTTCATCAACACTGTGAAGGTCCACAGATTACAGAATGACTCCAGATGTGCATCGGAAACTACTACTGGTATTCCATGGAACGATCAAAGCGTAGACTATTTCAGATATTACTCCCATGCAGAAAAGTGCTGATGGTGACTGTTGTATTCCATCCCGATGCAATTTCTATGGTTTTTATCAACACTCTGATAGTCCACAGATTACAGATTACCTCCAGATGTGCATCGGAATCTTCTACTAGTCTTCATGGGAACGTTCAAAGCGTAGACTGTTTGAGACATTACTGTCATGGAGGAAAGTGCGGATGGTGCTGTTGTATTCAAACTCGATGCAATTTCTGTGTTTCATCTACACTTTGAGGGTCCACAGATTGCAGAATGCCTCCAGATGTGCATCGGAAACTACTACTGGTCTTCCAGCGAACGATCAAAGCGTAAACTATTTGAGACATTACTCCCATGGAGGAAAGTGCGCATGTTGACTGTTGTATTCAATCTCGACGCTATTTCTGTGTTTCATCAACACTCCGATAGTCCACAGATTACAGAATGCCACAAGATGTGCATCGGAAACTACTACTGGAATTCCAGGGAACGATCGAAGCGTAGACTGTTTGAGTTATCACTCCCGTGGAGAAAAGTTCGCATGGTGACTGTTGTATTCAATCCCGATGCATTCTCTGTGTTTCATCAACACTCTGATAGTCCACAGATTAGTGAATGCCACCAGTTGTGCATCGGAAACCATTACTGGTCTTTCAGGGAACGATCAAAGCGTAGACTGTTTGAGACATTACTCCCGTGGAGGAATGTGCGCATGTTAACTGTTGTATTCAATCCCAATGCAATTTCTGTGTTACATCAACACTCTGATAGTCCACAGATTACAGAATGCCACCAGATGTGCATCGGAAACTACTACTGGTGTTCCAGGGAACGATCAAATCGTAGACTGTTTGAGACATTACTCCCATGGATGGAAGTGCGGATGGTGACTGTCTTATTCAATCCCGATGAAATTTCTGTGTTTCATCAACACTCTGATAGTCCACAGATTACAGAATGCCACAAGATGTGGATCGAAAACTGCCTCTGGTCTTCCAGAGAACCATCAAAGCGTAGACTGTTTGAGACATTACTCCCAAGGAGGAAATTGCTCATGATGACTGTTGTACTCAATCCCGATGCTATTTCTGTTTTTCATCAACACTCTGATAGTCCACAGATTACCGAATGCCACCAGATGTTTATCGGAAACTACTACTGGTCTTCTAGGGAACGATCAAAGCGTAGACTGTTTGAGAATTACTCCCATGGAGGAAAGTGCGCATGGTGACTGTTGTATTCAATCCCGATGTAATTTCTGTGTTTCATTAACACTCTGATAGTCCACAGATTACAGAATGCCTCCAGATGTGCATCGGAAACTGCTACAGGTATTCCATGGAACGATCAAAGCGTAGACTGTTTCAGATATTACTTCCATGCAGAAAAGTGCGGATGGTGACTGTTGTATTCCATGGCGATGCAATTTCTATGTTTCATCAACACTCTGATAGTCCACAGTTTACAGATTGCCTCCAGATGTGCATCGGAATCTTCTACTAGTCTTCATGGGAACGATCAAAACGTAGACTGTTTGAAACATTACTGCCATGGCGGAAGGTGCGGATGGTGCTTTTGTATTCAAACTACATGCAATTTCTGTGTTTCATCTACACTTTGAGGGTCCACAGATTGCAGAATGCCTCCAGATGTGCATCGGAAACTACTACTGGTCTTCCAGGGAACAATCAAAACGTATACTGTTTGAGACATTACTCCCATGGAGGAATGTGCTCATGGTGATTGTTGTATTCAATCCCGATGCAATTTCTGTGTTTCATCAACACTTTGAAGGTCCACAGATTACAGAATGCCTCCAGATGTGCATTGGAAACTGCTACAGGTATTCCATGGAACGATCAAAGCGTAGACTGTTTCAGATATTACTCCCATGCAGAAAAGTGCGGATGGTGACTGTTGTATTCAATCTCGATGCTATTTCTATGTTTCATCATCACTCTGATAGTCCACGGATTACAGAATGCCACCAGATATGCATCGGAAACTACTACTGGTATTCCAGGAAACGATCGAAGCGTAGACTCTTTGAGATATCACTCCCGTGGAGGAAAATGCGCATGGTGACTGTTGTATTCAATCCTGATGCTATTTCTGTGTTTCATCAACACTCTGATACTCCACAGATTACGGAATGCCTCCAGATGTGCATCGGAAACTACTACTGGTCTTTCAGGGAACGATCAACGCGTAGACTGTATGAGACATTGCTCCCATGGAGGAAAGTGCGCATGGTGACTGTTGTATTCAAACCCGATGCCATTTCTGTGTTTCATCAACACTCTGACAGTCCACAGATTACAGAATGCCACCAGATGTGCATCGGAAACAACTACTGGTCTTCCAGGAAACAATCAAAGCGTAGAGTGTTTCAGACGTTACTCCCATGGAGGAAAGTGCGGATGGTGACTGTTGTATTCAATCCCGATTCAATTTCTGTGTTTCATCAACAGTCGGATAGTCCACAGATTACAGAATGCCTCCAGATGTGCATCGGGAACTAGTACTGGTCTAACAGGGAACGATGAAAGCGTAGAATGTTTGAGGCATTACTCCCAAGGAGCAAAGTGCGCATGGTGAGTGTTGTATTCAATCCCGACACAATTACTGTGTTTCATCAACACTCTGATAGTCCTCAGATTACAGATTGCCTCCAGATGTGCATCGGAAACTACTACTGGTCTTCCATCGACCGATCAAATCGTGGACTGATTGAGACATTACTCCCGTGGAGGAAAGTGCGCATGGTGACTGTTGTATTCAATCGCGATGCTACTTCTGTGTTTCATCAACACTCTGATATTCCACAGATTACAGAATGCCTCCAGATTTGCATCGGAAACTACTACTGGTCTTCCAGGGAACGATCAAAGCGTAGACTGTTTGAGACATTACTCCCATGGAGGAAAGTGCGAATATTGACTGTTGTATTCAATCCCGATGCAATTTCTGTGTCTCATCAACACTCTGTTAGTCCACAGATTACAGAATGCCTCCAGATGTGCATCGGAAACTACTATTGGTCTTCCTGGGAACGATCAAAGCATAGACTGTTTGAGACATTACTCCCATGGAGGAAAGTGCGCATGGTGACTGTTGTATTCAATCCCGATGCAATTTCTGTGTTTCATCAACACTCAGTTAGTCCACAGATTACAGAATGCCTCCAGATGTGCATCGGAAACTACTATTGGTCTTCCTGGGAACGATCAAAGCATAGACTGTTTGAGACATTACTCCCATGGAGGAAAGTGCGCATGGTGACTGTTGTATTCAATCCCGATGCAATTTCTGTGTTTCATCAACACTCAGATAGTCCACAGATTACAGAATGCCTCCTGATGTGCGTTGGAAACTCCTACTGGTCTTCCAGGGAACGATCAAAGCGTAGACTGTTTGAGACATTACTCCCATGGAGGAAAGTGCGCATGGTGACTGTTGTATTCAATCCCGATGCAATTTCTGTGTTTCATCAACATTCAGATAGTCCACAGATTTCAGAATGCCTCCATATGTGCATGGGAAACTACTACTGGTCTTCCTGGGAACGATCAAAGCGTAGAGTGTATCAGACATTACTCCCATGTAGGAAAGTGCGGATTGTGACTGTTGTATTCACTCCCGATGCAATTTCTGTGTTTCATCAACACTGTGATGGTCCACAGATTACAGAATGACTCCAGATGTGCATCGGAAACTACTACTGGTATTCCATGGAACGATCAAAGCGTAGACTATTTCAGATATTACTCCCATGCAGAAAAGTGCTGATGGTGACTGTTGTATTCCATCCCGATGCAATTTCTATGGTTTTTATCAACACTCTGATAGTCCACAGATTACAGATTACCTCCAGATGTGCATCGGAATCTTCTACTAGTCTTCATGGGAACGTTCAAAGCGTAGACTGTTTGAGACATTACTGTCATGGAGGAAAGTGCGGATGGTGCTGTTGTATTCAAACTCGATGCAATTTCTGTGTTTCATCTACACTTTGAGGGTCCACAGATTGCAGAATGCCTCCAGATGTGCATCGGAAACTACTACTGGTCTTCCAGCGAACGATCAAAGCGTAAACTATTTGAGACATTACTCCCATGGAGGAAAGTGCGCATGTTGACTGTTGTATTCAATCTCGACGCTATTTCTGTGTTTCATCAACACTCCGATAGTCCACAGATTACAGAATGCCACAAGATGTGCATCGGAAACTACTACTGGAATTCCAGGGAACGATCGAAGCGTAGACTGTTTGAGTTATCACTCCCGTGGAGAAAAGTTCGCATGGTGACTGTTGTATTCAATCCCGATGCATTCTCTGTGTTTCATCAACACTCTGATAGTCCACAGATTAGTGAATGCCACCAGTTGTGCATCGGAAACCATTACTGGTCTTTCAGGGAACGATCAAAGCGTAGACTGTTTGAGACATTACTCCCGTGGAGGAATGTGCGCATGTTAACTGTTGTATTCAATCCCAATGCAATTTCTGTGTTACATCAACACTCTGATAGTCCACAGATTACAGAATGCCACCAGATGTGCATCGGAAACTACTACTGGTGTTCCAGGGAACGATCAAATCGTAGACTGTTTGAGACATTACTCCCATGGATGGAAGTGCGGATGGTGACTGTCTTATTCAATCCCGATGAAATTTCTGTGTTTCATCAACACTCTGATAGTCCACAGATTACAGAATGCCACAAGATGTGGATCGAAAACTGCCTCTGGTCTTCCAGAGAACCATCAAAGCGTAGACTGTTTGAGACATTACTCCCAAGGAGGAAATTGCTCATGATGACTGTTGTACTCAATCCCGATGCTATTTCTGTTTTTCATCAACACTCTGATAGTCCACAGATTACCGAATGCCACCAGATGTTTATCGGAAACTACTACTGGTCTTCTAGGGAACGATCAAAGCGTAGACTGTTTGAGAATTACTCCCATGGAGGAAAGTGCGCATGGTGACTGTTGTATTCAATCCCGATGTAATTTCTGTGTTTCATTAACACTCTGATAGTCCACAGATTACAGAATGCCTCATGATGTGCATCGAAAACTACTACTGGTCTTCCAGGGAACAATCAAAACGTAGACTGTTTGAGACACTATCCCCATGGAGGAAAGTGCGCAAGGTGACTGTTGTATTCAATCCCGATGCTATTTCTGTGTTTCATCAACACTCTGATAGTCCATAGATTACAGAATGCCACCAGATGTGCATCGGAAACTTCTACTGGTCTTCCAGGGAACGATCAAAGCGCAGACTGTTGGGGACATTACCACATGGAGAAAAGTGCGCATGGTGACTGTTGTATTCAATCCCGATGCAATTTCTGTGTTTCATCAACACTCAGATAGTCCACAGATTACAGAATGCCTCCAGATGTGCATCGGAAAGTACTACTGGTCTTCCATCGAACGATAAAATCGTGGACTGTTTGAGACATTACTCCCGTGGAGGAAAGTGCGCATGGTGACTGTTGTTATCAATCCCGATGCAATTTCTGTGTTCTATCAAGACTGATAGTCCATAGATTACAGAATGCCACCAGATGTGCATCGGAAACTTCTACTGGTCTTTCAGGGAACGATCAACGCGTAGACTGTATGAGACATTACTCCCATGGAGGAAAGTGCGCATGGTGACTGTTGTATTCAAACCCGATGCCATTTCTGTGTTTCATCAACACTCTGACAGTTCACAGATTACAGAATGAGACCAGATGTGCATCGGAAACTACTACTGGTCTTCCAGGAAACAATCAAAGCGTAGAATGTATCAGACGTTACTCCCATGGAGGAAAGTGCGGATGGTGACTGTTGTATTCAATCCCGATTCAATTTCTGTGTTTCATCAACAGTCTGATAGTACACAGATTACAGAATGCCTCCAGATGTGCATCAGGAACTAGTACTGGTCTAACAGGGAACGATCAAAGCGTAGAAAGTTTGAGACATTACTCCCATGGAGGAATGTGCGCATGGTGAGTGTTGTATTCAATCCCGACGCAATTACAGTGTTTCATCAACACTCTGATAGTCCTCAGATTACAGATTGCCTCCAGATGTGCATCGGAAACTACTACTGGTCTTCCATCGTACGATCAAATCGTGGACTGATTGAGACATTACTCCCGTGGAGGCAAATGCGCATGGTGACTGTTGTATTCAATCCCGATGCTATTTCTGTGCTTCATCAACACTCTGATACTCCACAGATTACGGAATGCCTCCAGATGAGCATCGGAAATTACTACTGGTCTTCCAGGTAACGATCAAAGCGTAGACTGTTTGAGACATTACTCCCATGGAGGAAAGTGCGAATATTGACTGTTGTATTCAATCCCGATGCAATTTCTGTGTCTCATCAACACTCTGTTAATCCACAGATTACAGAATGCCACCAGATGTGCATCGAAAACTACTACTGGTCTTCCAGGGAACGATCAAAGCGTAGACTATTTGAGACATTACTCCCATGGAGGAAAGTGCGCATGGTGACTGTTGTATTCAATCCTGATGCTATTTCTGTGTTTCATCAACACTCTGATAGTCCATAGATTGCAGAATGCCACCAGATGTGCTTCGGAAACTTCTACTGGTCTTCCAGGGAACGATCAAAGCGTAGACTGTTGGAGACATTACTCCCATGGAGAAAAGTGCGCATGGTGACTGTTGTATTCAATCTCGACGCAATTTCTGTGTCTCATCAACACTCAGATAGTCCACAGGTTATAGAATGCCTCCAGATGTGCATCGAAAACTACTACTGGTCTTCCATAAAACGATTAAATCGTGGACTGTTTGAGACATTACTTCCATGGAGGAAAGTGTGCATGGTGACTGTTGTATTCATTCCCGATGCTATATCTGTGTTTCACCAACACTCAGATAGTCCACAGATTACAGAATGCCTCCTGATGTGCATCGGAAACTTCTACTGGTCTTCCAGGGAACGATCAAAGCGTAGACTGTTTGAGAATTACTCCCATGGAGAAAAGTGCGAATGGTGACTGTTGTATTCACTCCCGATGCAATTTCTGTGTTTCATCAACACTCAGTTAGTCCACAGATTACAGAATGCCTCCAGATGTGTATCGGAAACTACTATTGGTCTTCCTGGGAACGATCAAAGCATAGACTGTTTGAGACATTTCTCCCATGGAGGAAAGTGCGCATGGTGACTGTTGTATTCAATCCCGATGCAATTTCTGTGTTTCATCAACACTCAGATAGTCCACAGATTACAGAATGCCTCCTGATGTGCATTGGAAACTCCTACTGGTCTTCCAGGGAACGATCAAAGCGTAGACTGTTTGAGACATTACTCCCATGGAGGAAAGTGCGCATGGTGACTGTTGTATTCAATCCCGATGCAATTTCTGTGTTTCATCAACATTCAGATAGTCCACAGATTTCAGAATACCTCCATATGTGCATGGGAAACTACTACTGGTCTTCCTGGGAACGATCAAAGCGTAGAGTGTTCAGACATTACTCCCATGGAGGAAAGTGCGGATTGTGACTGTTGTATTCACTCCCGATGCAATTTCTGTGTTTCATCATCACTTTGAAGGTCCACAGATTACAGAATGGCTCCAGATGTGCATCGGAAACTACTACTGGTATTCCATGGAACGATCAAAGCGTAGACTGTTTCAGATATTACTTCCATGCAGAAAAGTGCGGATGGTGACTGTTGTATTACATCCCGATGCAATTTCTATGTTTCATCAACACTCTGATAGTCCACAGTTTACAGATTGCCTCCAGATGTGCATCGGAATCTTCTACTAGTCTTCGTGGCAACGATCAAAGCGTAGACTGTTTGAGACATTACTGCCATGGAGGAAAGTGCGGATGGTGCTGTTGTATTCAAACTCGATGCAATTTCTGTGTTGCATCTACACTTTGAGGGTCCACAGATTGCAGAATGCCTCCAGATGTGCATCGGAAACTACTACTGGTCTTCCAGGGAACGATCAAAGCGTAGACTATTTGAGACATTACTCCCATGGAGGAAAGTGCGCATGTTGACTGTTGTATTCAATCTCGATGCTATTTCTGTGTTTCATCAACACTCTGATAGTCCACAGATTACAGAATGCCACCAGATGTGCATCGGAAACTACTACTGGTATTCCAGGGAACGATCGAAGCGTAGACTGTTTGAGATATCACTCCCGTGGAGGAAAGTGCGCATGGTGACTGTTGTATTCAATCCCGATGCATTCTCTGTGTTTCATCAACACTCTGATAGTCCACAGATTACAGAATGCCACCAGTTGTGCATCGGAAACCATTACTGGTCTTTCAGGGAACGATCAAAGCGTAGACTGTTTGAGACATTACTCCCGTGGAGGAATGTGCGCATGGTAACTGTTGTATTCAATTCCAATGCAATTTCTGTGTTACATCAACACTCTGATAGTCCACAGATTACAGAATGCCACCAGATGTGTATCGGAAACTACAACTGGTGTTCCAGGGAACGATCAAATCGTAGACTGTTTGAGACATTACTCCCATGGATGGAAGTGCGGATGGTGACTGTTGTATTCAATCCCGATGAAATTTCTGTGTTTCATCAACACTATGATAGTCCACAGATTACAGAATGCCACCAGATGTGGATCGAAAACTGCTTCTGGTCTTCCAGAGAACCATCAAAGCGTAGACTGTTTGAGACATTACTCCCAAGGAGGAAATTGCTCATGATGACTGTTGTACTCAATCCCGATGCTATTTCTGTTTTTCATCAACACTCTGATAGTCCACAGATTACCGAATGCCACCAGATGTTTATCGGAAACTACTACTGGTCTTCCAGGGAACGATCAAAGCGTAGACTGTTTGAGAATTACTCCCATGGAGGGAAGTGCGCATGGTGACTGTTGTATTCAATCCCGATGGAATTTCTGTGTTTCATTAACACTCTGATAGTCCACAGATTACAGAATGCCTCATGATGTGCATCGAAAACTACTACTGGTCTTCCAGGGAACAATCAAAACATAGACTGCTTGAGACATTATCCTAATGGAGGAAAGTGCGCATTGTGACTGTTGTATTCAATCCCGATGCTATTTCTGTGTTTCATCAACACTCTGATAGTCCATAGATTACAGAATGCCACCAGATGTGCATCGGAAACTTCTACTGGTCTTTCAGGGAACGATCAACGCGTAGACTGTATGAGACTTTACTCCCATGGAGGAAAGTGCGCATGGTGACTCTTGTATTCAAACCCGATGCCATTTCTGTGTTTCATCAACACTCTGACAGTCCACAGATTACAGAATGCCACCAGATGTGCATCGGAAACTACTACTGGTCTTCCAGGAAACAATCAAAGCGTAGAATGTTTCAGACGTTACTCCCATGGAGGAAAGTGCGGATGGTGACTGTTGTATTCAATCCCGATTCAATTTCTGTGTTTCATCAACAGTCTGATAGTACACAGATTACAGAATGCCTCCAGATGTGCATCGGGAACTAGTACTGGTCTAACAGGGAACGATCAAAGCGTAGAAAGTTTGAGACATTACTCCCATGGAGGAAAGTGCGCTTGGTGAGTGTTGTATTCAATCCCGACGCAATTACTGTGTTTCATCAACACTCTGATAGTCCTCAGATTACAGATTGCCTCCAGATGTGCATCGGAAACTACTACTGGTCTTCCATCGAACGATCAAATCGTGGACTGATTGAGACATTACTCCCGTGGAGGAAAATGCGCATGGTGACTGTTGTATTCAATCCCGATGCTATTTCTGTGCTTCATCAACACTCTGATACTCCACAGACTACGGAATGCCTCCAGATGTGCATCGGAAATTACTACTGGTCTTCCAGGTAACGATCAAAGCGTAGACTGTTTGAGACATTACTCCCATGGAGGAAAGTGCGAATATTGACTGTTGTATTCAATCCCGATGCAATTTCTGTGTCTCATCAACACTCTGTTAGTCCACAGATTACAGAATGCCACCAGATGTGCATCGGAAACTACTACTGGTCTTCCAGGGAACGATCAAATCGTAGACTGTTTGAGACATTACTCCCATGGAGGAAAGTGCGGATTGTGACTGTTGTATTCACTCCCGATGCAATTTCTGTGTTTCATCAACACTTTGAAGGTCCACAGATTACAGAATGCCTCCAGATGGGCATCGGAAACTACTATTGGTATTCCATGGAACGATCAAAGCGTAGACTGTTTCAGATATTACTAACATGCAGAAAAGTGCGGATGGTGACTGTTGTATTCCATCCCGATGCAATTTCTATGTTTCATCAACACTCTGATAGTCCACAGTTTACAGATTGCCTCCAGATGTGCATCGGAATCTTCTACTAGTCTTCATGGCAACGATCAAAGCGTAGACTGTTTGAGACATTACTGCCATGGAGGAAAGTGCGGATGGTGCAGTTGTATTCAAACTCATTGCAATTTCTGTGTTTCATCTACACTTTGAGGGTCCACAGATTGCAGAATGCCTCCAGATGTGCTTCGGAAACTACTACTGGTCTTCCAGGGAACGATCAAAGCGTAGACTATTTGAGACATTACTCCCATGGAGGAAAGTGCGCATGTTGACTGTTGTATTCAATCTCGATGCTATTTCTGTGTTTCATCAACACTCTGATAGTCCACAGATTACAGAATGCCACCAGATGTGCATCGGAAACTACTACTGGTATTCCAGGGAACGATCGAAGCGTAGACTGTTTGAGATATCACTCCCGTGGAGGAAAGTGCGCATGGTGACTGTTGTATTCAATCCCGATGCATTCTCTGTGTTTCATCAACACTCTGATAGTCCACAGATTACAGAATGCCACCAGTTGTGCATCGGAAACCATTACTGGTCTTTCAGGGAACGATCAAAGCGTAGACTGTTTGAGACATTACTCCCGTGGAGGATGTGCGCATGGTAACTGTTGTATTCAATCCCAATGCAATTTCTGTGTTACATCAACACTCTGATAGTCCACAGATTACAGAATGCCACCAGATGTGCATCGGAAACTACTACTGGTGTTCCAGGGAACGATCAAATCGTAGACTGTTTGAGACATTACTCCCATGGATGGAAGTGCGGATTGTGACTGTTGTATTCAATCCCGATGAAATTTCTGTGTTTCATCAACACTATGATAGTCCACAGATTACAGAATGCCACCAGATGTGGATCGAAAACAGCTTCTGGTCTTCCAGAGAACCATCAAAGCGTAGACTGCTTGAGACATTACTCCCAAGGAGGAAATTGCTCATGATGACTGTTGTACTCAATCCCGATGCTATTTCTGTTTTTCATCAACACTCTGATAGTCCACAGATTACCGAATGCCACCAGATGTTTATCGGAAACTACAACTGGTCTTCCAGGGAACGATCAAAGCGTAGACTGTTTGAGAATTACTCCCATGGAGGAAAGTGCGCATGGTGACTGTTGTATTCAATCCCGATGGAATTTCTGTGTTTCATCAACACTCAGTTAGTCCACAGATTACAGAATGCCTCCAGATGTGCATCGGAAACTACTATTGGTCTTCCTGGGAACGATCAAAGCATAGACTGTTTGAGACATTACTCCCATGGAGGAAAGTGCGCATGGTGACTGTTGTATTCAATCCCGATGCAATTTCTGTGTGTCATCAACACTCAGATAGTCCACAGATTACAGAATGCCTCCTGATGTGCGTTGGAAACTCCTACTGGTCTTCCAGGGAACGATCAAAGCGTAGACTGTTTGAGACATTACTCCCATGGAGGAAAGTGCGCATGGTGACTGTTGTATTCAATCCCGATGCAATTTCTGTGTTTCATCAACACTCTGATAGTCCACAGATTACAGAATGCCACCAGATGGTCATCGGAAACTACTACTGGTCTTCCAGGGAACGATCAAAGCGTAGACTGTTTGAGAATTACTCCCATGGAGGAAAGTGCGGATGGTGACTGTTGTATTCAATCCCGATTCAATTTCTGTGTTTCATCAACAGTCTGATAGTACACAGATTACAGAATGCCTCCAGATGTGCATCGGGAACTAGTACTGGTCTAACAGGGAACGATCAAAGCGTAGAAAGTTTGAGACATTACTCCCATGGAGGAAAGTGCGCATGGTGACTGTTGTATTCAATCCTGATGCTATTTCTGTGTTTCATCAACACTCTGATAGTCCATAGATTACCGAATGCCACCAGATGTGCTTCGGAAACTTCTACTGGTCTTCCAGGGAACGATCATAGCGTAGACTGTTGGAGACATTACTCCCATGGTGAAAAGTGCGCATGGTGACTGTTGTATTCAATCCCGACGCAATTTATTTGTTTCATCAACACTCAGATAGTCCACAGGTTATAGAATGCCTCCAGATGTGCATCGGAAACTACTACTGGTCTTCCATCGAACGATTAAATCGTGGACTGTTTGAGACATTACTTCCATGGAGGAAAGTGTGCATGGTGACTGTTGTATTCAATCCCGATGCAATTTCTGTGTTTCATCAACACTCAGATAGTCCACAGATTACAGAATGCCTCCTGATGTGCATTGGAAACTAATACTGGTCTTCCAGGGAACGATCAAAGCGTAGACTGTTTGAGACATTACTCCCATGGAGGAAAGTGCGGATTGTGACTGTTGTATTCACTCCCGATGCAATTTCTGTGTTTCATCAACACTTTGAAGGTCCACAGATTACAGAATGCCTCCAGATGAGCATCGGAAACTACTACTGGTATTCCATGGAACGATCAAAGCGTAGACTGTTTCAGATATTACTAACATGCAGAAAAGTGCGGATGGTGACTGTTGTATTCCATCCCGATGCAATTTCTATGTTTCATCAACACTCTGATAGTCCACAGATTACAGATTGCCTCCAGATGTGCATCGGAATCTTCTACTAGTCTTCATGGCAACGATCAAAGCGTAGACTGTTTGAGACATTACTGCCATGGAGGAAAGTGCGGATGGTGCAGTTGTATTCAAACTCGATGCAATTTCTGTGTTTCATCTACACTTTGAGGGTCCACAGATTGCAGAATGCCTCCAGATGTGCTTCGGAAACTACTACTGGTCTTCCAGGGAACGATCAAAGCGTAGACTATTTGAGACATTACTCCCATGGAGGAAAGTGCGCATGTTGACTGTTGTATTCAATCTCGATGCTATTTCTGTGTTTCATCAACACTCTGATAGTCCACAGATTACAAAATGCCACCAGATGTGCATCGGAAACTACTACTGGTATTCCAGGGAACGATCGAAGCGTAGACTGTTTGAGATATCACCCCCGTGGAGGAAAGTGCGCATGGTGACTGTTGTATTCAATCCCGATGCATTCTCTGTGTTTCATCAACACTCTGATAGTCCACAGATTACAGAATGCCACCAGTTGTGCATCGGAAACCATTACTGGTCTTTCAGGGAACGATCAAAGCGTAGACTGTTTGAGACATTACTCCCGTGGAGGATGTGTGCATGGTAACTGTTGTATTCAATCCCAATGCAATTTCTGTGTTACATCAACACTCTGATAGTCCACAGATTACAGAATGCCACCAGATGTGCATCGGAAACTACTACTGGTGTTCCAGGGAACGATCAAATCGTAGACTGTTTGAGACATTACTCCCATGGATGGAAGTGCGGATTGTGACTGTTGTATTCAATCCCGATGAAATTTCTGTGTTTCATCAACACTATGATAGTCCACAGATTACAGAATGCCACCAGATGTGGATCGAAAACAGCTTCTGGTCTTCCAGAGAACCATCAAAGCGTAGACTGTTTGAGACATTACTCCCAAGGAGGAAATTGCTCATGATGACTGTTGTACTCAATCCCGATGCTATTTCTGTTTTTCATCAACACTCTGATAGTCCACAGATTATCGAATGCCACCAGATGTTTATCGGAAACTACTACTGGTCTTCCAGGGAACGATCAAAGCGTAGACTGTTTGAGAATTACTCCCATGGAGGAAAGTGCGCATGGTGACTGTTGTATTCAATCCCGATGGAATTTCTGTGTTTCATCAACACTCAGTTAGTCCACAGATTACAGAATGCCTCCAGATGTGCATCGGAAACTACTATTGGTCTTCCTGGGAACGATCAAAGCATAGACTGTTTGAGACATTACTCCCATGGAGGAAAGTGCGCATGGTGACTGTTGTATTCAATCCCGATGCAATTTCTGTGTTTCATCAACACTCAGATAGTCCACAGATTACAGAATGCCTCCTGATGTGCGTTGGAAACTCCTACTGGTGTTCCAGGGAACGATCAAAGTGTAGACTGTTTGAGACATTACTCCCATGGAGGAAAGTGCGCATGGTGACTGTTGTATTCAATCCCGATGCAATTTCTGTGTTTCATCAACATTCAGATAGTCCACAGATTTCAGAATGCCTCCATATGTGCATGGGAAACTACTACTGGTCTTCCTGGGAACGATCAAAGCGTAGAGTGTATCAGACATTACTCCCATGTAGGAAAGTGCGGATTGTGACTGTTGTATTCACTCCCGATGCAATTTCTGTGTTTCATCAACACTGTGAAGGTCCACAGATTACAGAATGACTCCAGATGTGCATCGGAAACTACTACTGGTATTCCATGGAACGATCAAAGCGTAGACTATTTCAGATATTACTCCCATGCAGAAAAGTGCTGATGGTGACTGTTGTATTCCATCCCGATGCAATTTCTATGGTTTTTATCAACACTCTGATAGTCCACAGTTTACAGATTACCTCCAGATGTGCATCGGAATCTTCTACTAGTCTTCATGGGAACGTTCAAAGCGTAGACTGTTTGAGACATTACTGTCATGGAGGAAAGTGCGAATGGTGCTGTTGTATTCAAACTCGATGCAATTTCTGTGTTTCATCTACACTTTGAGGGTCCACAGATTGCAGAATGCCTCCAGATGTGCATCGGAAACTACTACTGGTCTTCCAGGGAACGATCAAAGCGTTAACTATTTGAGACATTACTCCCATGGAGGAAAGTGCGCATGTTGACTGTTGTATTCAATCTCGACGCTATTTCTGTGTTTCATCAACACTCCGATAGTCCACAGATTACAGAATGCCACAAGATGTGCATCGGAAACTACTACTGGTATTCTAGGGAACGATCGAAGCGTAGACTGTTTGAGTTATCACTCCCGTGGAGGAAAGTTCGCATGGTGACTGTTGTATTCAATCCCGATGCATTCTCTGTGTTTCATCAACACTCTGATAGTCCACAGATTACTGAATGCCACCAGTTGTGCATCGGAAACCATTACTGGTCTTTCAGGGAACGATCAAAGCGTAGACTGTTTGAGACATTACTCACGTGGAGGAATGTGCGCATGGTAACTGTTGTATTCAATCCCAATGCAATTTCTGTGTTACATCAACACTCTGATAGTCCACAGATTACAGAATGCCACCAGATGTGCATCGGAAACTACTACTGGTGTTCCAGGGAACGATCAAATCGTAGACTGTTTGAGACATTACTCCCATGGATGGAAGGGCGGATGGTGACTGTTGTATTCAATCCCGATGAAATTTCTTTGTTTCATCAACACTCAGATAGTCCACAGATTACAGAATGCCTCCAGATGTGCATCGGAAAGTACTACTGGTCTTCCATCGAACGATAAAATCGTGGACTGTTTGAGACATTACTCCCGTGGAGGAAAGTGCGCATGGTGACTGTTGTTATCAATCCCGATGCAATTTCTGTGTTCCATCAAGACTGATAGTCCATAGATTACAGAATGCCACCAGATGTGCATCGGAAACTTCTACTGGTCTTTCAGGGAACGATCAACGCGTAGACTGTATGAGACATTACGCCCATGGAGGAAAGTGCGCATGGTGACTGTTGTACTCAAACCCGATGCCATTTCTGTGTTTCATCAACACCCTGACAGTTCACAGATTACAGAATGAGAACAGATGTGCATCGGAAACTACTACTGGTCTTCCAGGAAACAATCAAAGCGTAGAATGTTTCAGACGTTACTCCCATGGAGGAAAGTGCGGATGGTGACTGTTGTATTCAATCCCGATTCAATTTCTGTGTTTCATCAACAGTCTGATAGTACACAGATTACAGAATGCCTCCAGATGTGCAGAACTAGTACTGGTCTAACAGGGAACGATCAAAGCGTAGAAAGTTTGAGACATTACTCCCATGGAGGAATGTGCGCATGGTGAGTGTTGTATTCAATCCCGGCGCAATTACAGTGTTTCATCAACACTCTGATAGTCCTCAGATTACAGATTGCCTCCAGATGTGCATCGGAAACTACTACTGGTCTTCCATCGACCGATGAAATCGTGGACTGATTGAGACATTACTCCCGTGGAGGCAAATGCGCATGGTGACTGTTGTATTCAATCCCGATGCTATTTCTGTGCTTCATCAACACTCTGATACTCCACAGATTACGATATGCCTCCAGATGAGCATCGGAAATTACTACTGGTCTTCCAGGTAACGATCAAAGCGTAGACTGTTTGAGACATTACTCCCATGGAGGAAAGTGCGAATATTGACTGTTGTATTCAATCCCGATGCAATTTCTGTGTCTCATCAACACTCTGATAGTCCATAGATTACAGAATGCCACCAGATGTGCTTCGGAAACTTCTACTGGTCTTCCAGGGAACGATCAAAGCGTAGACTGTTGGAGACATTACTCCCATGGAGAAAAGTGCGCATGGTGACTGTTGTATTCAATCCCGACGCAATTTCTGTGTCTCATCAACACTCAGATAGTCCACAGGTTATAGAATGCCTCCAGATGTGCATCGGAAACTACTACTGGTCTTCCATAAAACGATTAAATCGTGGACTGTTTGAGACATTACTTCCATGGAGGAAAGTGTGCATGGTGACTGTTGTATTCATTCCCCATGCTATATCTGTGTTTCACCAACACTCAGATAGTCCACAGATTACAGAATGCCTCCTGATGTGCATCGGAAACTTCTACTGGTCCTGCAGGGAACGATCAAAGCGTAGACTGTTTGAGAATTACTCCCATGGAGAAAAGTGCGAATGGTGACTGTTGTATTCACTCCCGATGCAATTTCTGTGTTTCATCAACACTCAGTTAGTCCACAGATTACAGAATGCCTCCAGATGTGTATCGGAAACTACTATTGGTCTTCCTGGGAACGATCAAAGCATAGACTGTTTGAGACATTTCTCCCATGGAGGAAAGTGCGCATGGTGACTGTTGTATTCAATCCCGATGCAATTTCTGTGTTTCATCAACACTCAGATAGTCCACAGATTACAGAATGCCTCCTGATGTGCATTGGAAACTCCTACTGGTCTTCCAGGGAACGATCAAAGCGTAGACTGTTTGAGACATTACTCCCATGGAGGAAAGTGCGCATGGTGACTGTTGTATTCAATCCCGATGCAATTTCTGTGTTTCATTAACATTCAGATAGTCCACAGATTTCAGAATGCCTCCATATGTGCATGGGAAACTACTACTGGTCTTCCTGTGAACGATCAAAGCGTAGAGTGTATCAGACATTACTCCCATGGAGGAAAGTGCGGATTGTGACTGTTGTATTCACTCCCGATGCAATTTCTGTGTTTCATCATCACTTTGAAGGTCCACAGATTACAGAATGCCTCCAGATGTGCATCGGAAACTACTACTGGTATTCCATGGAACGATCAAAGCGTAGACTGTTTCAGATATTACTTCCATGCAGAAAAGTGCGGATGGTGACTGTTGTATTACATCCCGATGCAATTTCTATGTTTCATCAACACTCTGATAGTCCACAGTTTACAGATTGCCTCCAGATGTGCATCGGAATCTTCTACTAGTCTTCATGGCAACGATCAAAGCGTAGACTGTTTGAGACATTACTGCCATGGAGGAAAGTGCGGATGGTGCTGTTGTATTCAAACTCGATGCAATTTCTGTGTTTCATCTACACTTTGAGGGTCCACAGATTGCAGAATGCCTCCAGATGTGCATCGGAAACTACTACTGGTCTTCCAGGGAACGATCAAAGCGTAGACTATTTGGGACATTACTCCCATGGAGGAAAGTGCGCATGTTGACTGTTGTATTCAATCTCGATGCTATTTCTGTGTTTCATCAACACTCCGATAGTCCACAGATTACAGAATGCCACCAGATGTGCATCGGAAACTACTACTGGTATTCCAGGGAACGATCGAAGCGTAGACTGTTTGAGATATCACTCCCGTGGAGGAAAGTGCGCATGGTGACTGTTGTATTCAATCCCGATGCATTCTCTGTGTTTCATCAACACTCTGATAGTCCACAGATTACAGAATGCCACCAGTTGTGCATCGGAAACCATTACTGGTCTTTCAGGGAACGATCAAAGCGTAGACTGTTTGAGACATTACTCCCGTGGAGGAATGTGCGCATGGTAACTGTTGTATTCAATCCCAATGCAATTTCTGTGTTACATCAACACTCTGATAGTCCACAGATTACAGAATGCCACCAGATGTGAATCGGAAACTACTACTGGTGTCCCAGGGAACGATCAAATCGTAGACTGTTTGAGACATTACTCCCATGGATGGAAGTGCGGATGGTGACTGTTGTATTCAATCCCGATGAAATTTCTGTGTTTCATCATCACTATGATAGTCCACAGATTACAGAATGCCACCAGATGTGGATCGAAAACTGCTTCTGGTCTTCCAGAGAACCATCAAAGCGTAGACTCTTTGAGACATTACTCCCAAGGAGGAAATTGCTCATGATGACTGTTGTACTCAATCCCGATGCTATTTCTGTTTTTCATCAACACTCTGATAGTCCACAGATTACCGAATGCCACCAGATGTTTATCGGAAACTACTACTGGTTTTCCAGGGAACGATCAAAGCGTAGACTGTTTGAGAATTACTCCCATGGAGGAAAGTGCGCATGGTGACTGTTGTATTCAATCCCGATGGAATTTCTGTGTTTCATTAACACTCTGATAGTCCACAGATTACAGAATGCCTCATGATGTGCATCGAAAACTACTACTGGTCTTCCAGGGAACAATCAAATCATAGACTGTTTGAGACATTATCCCCATGGAGGAAAGTGCGCATGGTGACTGTTGTATTCAATCCCGATGCTATTTCTGTGTTTCATCAACACTCTGATAGTCCATAGATTACAGAATGCCACCAGATGTGCATCGGAAACTTCTACTGGTCTTCCAGGGAACGATCAAAGCGTAGCCTGTTGGGGACATTACTCACATGGAGAAAAGTGCGCATGGTGACTGTTGTATTCAATCCCGATGCAATTTCTGTGTTTCGTCAACACTCAGATAGTCCACAGTTTACAGAATGCCTCCAGATGTGCATCGGAAAGTACTACTGGTCTTCCATCGAACGATAAAATCGTGGACTCTTTGAGACATTACTCCCGTGGAGGAAAGTGCCCATGGTGACTGTTGTTATCAATCCCGATGCAATTTCTGTGTTCCATCAAGACTCTGATAGTCCATAGATTACAGAAAGCCACCAGATGTGCATCGGAAACTTCTACTGGTCTTTCAGGGAACGATCAACGCGTAGACTGTATGAGACATTACTCCCATGGAGGAAAGTGCGCATGGTGACTCTTGTATTCAAACCCGATGCCATTTCCGTGTTTCATCAACACTCTGACAGTCCACAGATTACAGAATGCCACCAGATGTGCATCGGAAACTACTACTGGTCTTCCAGGAAACAATCAAAGCGTAGATTGTTTCAGACGTTACTCCCATGGAGGAAAGTGCGGATGGTGACTGTTGTATTCAATCCCGATTCAATTTCTGTGTTTCATCAACAGTCTGATAGTACACAGATTACAGAATGCCTCCAGATGTGCATCGGGAACTAGTACTGGTCTAACAGGGAACGATCAAAGCGTAGAAAGTTTGAGACATTACTCCCATGGAGGAAAGTGCGCATGGTGAGTGTCGTATTCAATCCCGACGCAATTACTGCGTTTCATCAACACTCTGATAGTCCTCAGATTCCAGATTGCCTCCAGTTGTGCATCGGAAACTACTACTGGTCTTCCATCGAACGATCAAATCGTGGACTGATTGAGACATTACTCCCGTGGAGGAAAATGCGCATGGTGACTGTTGTAATCAATCCCGATGCTATTTCTGCGCTTCATCAACACTCTGATACTCCACAGACTACGGAATGCCTCCAGATGTGCATCGGAAATTACTACTGGTCTTCCAGGTAACGATCAAAGCGTAGACTGTTTGAGACATTACTCTCATGGAGGAAAGTGCGAATATTGACTGTTGTATTCAATCCCGATGCAATTTCTGTGTCTCATCAACACTCTGTTAGTCCACAGATTACAGAATGCCACCAGATGTGCATCGGAAACTACTACTGGTCTTCCAGGGAAGGATCAAAGCGTAGACTATTTGAGACATTACTCCCATGGAAAAAAAGTGCGCATGGTGACTGTTGTATTCAATCCTGATGCTATTTCTGTGTTTCATCAACACTCTGATAGTCCATAGATTACAGAATGCCACCAGATGTGCTTCGGAAACTTCTACTGGTCTTCCAGGGAACGATCAAAGCGTAGACTGCTGGAGACATTACTCCCATGGAGAAAAGTTTGCATTGTGACTGTTGTATTCAATCCCGACGCAATTTATTTGTTTCATCAACACTCAGATAGTCCACAGGTTATAGAATGCCTCCAGATGTGCATCGGAAACTACTACTGGTCTTCCATCGAACGATTAAATCGTGGACTGTTTGAGACATTACTTCCATGGAGGAAAGTGTGCATGGTGACTGTTGTATTCTATCCCGATGCCATTTCTGTGTTTCATCAACACTCAGATAGTCCACAGATTACAGAATGCCTCCTGATGTGCTTCGGAAACTTCTACTGGTCTTCCAGGGAACGATCAAATCGTAGACTGTTGGGAACATAACTCCCATGGAGAAAAGTGCGCATGGTGACTGTTGTATTCAATCCTGATGCAATTTCTGTGTGTTTCATCAACACTCAGATAGTCCACAGATTACAGAATGCCTCCAGATGTTCATCGGAAAGTACTACTGGTCTTCCATCGAACGATCAAATCGTAGACTGTTTGAGAATTACTCCCATGGAGAAAAGTGCGGATGGTGACCGTTGTATTCACTGCCGATGCAATTTCTGTGTTTCATCAACACTCAGTTAGTCCACAGATTACAGAATGCCTCCAGATGTGCATCGGGAACTACTATTGGTCTTCCTGGGAACGATCAAAGCATAGACTGTTTGAGACATTACTCCCATGGAGGAAAGTGCGCATGGTGACTGTTGTATTCAATCCCGATGCAATTTCTGTGTTTCATCAACACTCAGATAGTCCACAGATTACAGAATGCCTCCATATGTGCATGGGAAACTACTACTGGTCTTCCTGGGAACGATCAAAGCGTAGAGTGTATCAGACATTACTCCCATGGAGGAAAGTGCGGATTGTGACTGTTGTATTCACTCCCGATGCAATTTCTGTGTTTCATCAACACTTTGAAGGTCCGCAGATTACAGAATGCCTCCAGATGTGCATCGGAAACTACTTCTGGTCTTCCAGGGAACGATCAAAGCGTAGACTATTTGAGACATTACTCCCATGGAGGAAAGTGCGCATGTTGACTGTTGTATTCAATCTCGATGCTATTTCTGTGTTTCATCAACACTCTGATAGTCCACAGATTACAGAATGCCAGCAGATGTGCATCGGAAACTACTACTGGTATTCCAGGGAACGATCGAAGCGTAGACTGTTTGAGATATCACTCCCGTGGAGGAAAGTGCGCATGGTGACTGTTGTATTCAATCCCGATGCATTCTCTGTGTTTCATCAACACTCTGATAGTCCACAGATTACAGAATGCCACCAGTTGTGCATCGGAAACCATTACTGGTCTTTCAGGGAACGATCAAAGCGTAGACTGTTTGAGACATTACTCCCGTGGAGGATTGTGCGCAAGGTAACTGTTGTATTCAATCCCGATGCAATTTCTGTGTTTCATTAACACTCTGATAGTCCACAGATTACAGAATGAATCATGATGTGCATCGAAAACTACTACTGGTCTTCCAGGGAACAATGAAAACGTAGACTGTCTGAGACATTATTCCCATGGAGGAAAGTGCGCATGGTGACTGTTGTATTCTATCCCGATGCTATTTCTGTGTTTCATCAACACTCTGATAGTCCATAGATTACAGAATGCCACCAGATGTGCATCGGAAACTTCTACTGGTCTTCCAGGGAACGATCAAAGCGTAGACTGTTGGGCACATTACTCCCATGGAGAAAAGTGCGCATGGTGACTGTTGTATTCAATCCCGATTCAATTTCTGTGTTTCATCAACAGTCTGATAGTACACAGATTACAGAATGCCCCCAGATGTGCATCGGGAACTAGTACTGGTCTAACAGGGAACGATCAAAGCGTAGAAACTTTGAGACATTACTCCCATGGAGGAAAGTGCGCATGGAGAGTGTTGTATTCAATCCCGACGCAATTACTGTGTTTCATCAACACTCTGATAATCCTCAGATTACAGATTGATTCCAGATGTGCATGGGAAACTACTACTGGTCTTCCATCGAACGATCAAATCGTGGACTGATTGAGACATTACTCCCGTGGAGGAAAATGCGCATGGTGACTGTTGTATTCAATCCCGATTCAATTTCTGTGCTTCATCAACACTCTGATACTCCACAGATTACGGAATGCCTCCAGATGTGCATCGGAAACTACTACTGGTCTTCCAGGGAACGATCAAAGCGTAGACTGTTTGAGACATTACTCCCATGGAGGAAAGTGCGCATGGTGACTGTTGTATTCAATCCCGATGCAATTTCTGTGTTTCATTAACACTCTGATAGTCCACAGATTACAGAATGAATCATGATGTGCATCGAAAACTACTACTGGTCTTCCAGGGAACAATGAAAACGTAGACTGTCTGAGACATTATTCGTATGGAGGAAAGTGCGCATGGTGACTGTTGTATTCTATCCCGATGCTATTTCTGTGTTTCATCAACACTCTGATAGTCCATAGATTACAGAATGCCACCAGATGTGCATCGGAAACTTCTACTGGTCTTCCAGGGAACGATCAAAGCGTAGACTGTTGGGCACATTACTCCCATGGAGAAAAGTGCGCATGGTGACTGTTGTATTCAATCCCGATGCAATTTCTGTGTTTCATCAACACTCAGATAGTCCACAGATTACAGAATGCCTCCAGATGTTCATCGGAAACTACTACTGGTCTTCCATCGAACGATAAAATCGTGGACTGTTTGAGACATTACTCCCGTGGAGGAAAGTGCGCATGGTGACTGTTGTTATCAATCCCGATGCAATTTCTGTGTTTCATCAACAGTCTGATAGTCCACAGATTACAGAATGCCTCCAGATGTGCATCGGGAACTAGTACTGGTCTAACAGGGAACGATCAAAGCGTAGAATGTTTGAGACATTACTCCCAAGGAGGAAAGTGCGCATGGAGAGTGTTGTATTCAATCCCGACACAATTACTGTGTTTCATCAACGCTCTGATAGTCCTCAGATTACAGATTGCCTCCAGATGTGCATCGGAAACTACTACTGGTCTTCCATCGACCGATGAAATCGTGGACTTATTGAGACATTACTTCAGTGGAGGAAAGTGCGCATGGTGACTGTTGTATTCAATCGCGATGCTATTTCTGTGTTTCATCAACACTCTGATAGTCCACAGATTACAGAATGCCACCATATGTGCATCGGAAACTTCTACTGGTCTTTCAGGGAACGATCAACGCGTAGACTGTTTGAGACATTACTCCCATGGAGGAAAGTGCGCATGGTGACTGTTGTATTCAATCCCGATGCAATTTCTGTGTTTCATTAACACTCAGATAGTTCACAGATTACAGAATGCCTCCAGATGTGCATCGGAAATTACTACTGGTCTTCCAGGTAACGATCAAAGCGTAGACTGTTTGAGACATTACTCCAATGGTGGAAAGTGCGAATATTGACTGTTGTATTCAATCCCGATGCAATTTCTGTGTCTCATCAACACTCTGTTAGTCCACAGATTACAGAATGCCTCCAGATGTGCATCGGAAACTACTACTGGTCTTCCAGGGAACGATCAAAGCGTAGACTATTTGAGACATTACTCCCATGGAGGAAAGTGCGCATGGTGACTGTTGTATTCAATCCTGATGCTATTTCTGTGTTTCATCAACACTCTGATAGTCCATAGATTACAGAATGCCACCAGATGTGCTTCGGAAACTTCTACTGGTCTTCCAGGGAACGATCAAAGCGTAGACTGCTGGAGACATTACTCCCATGGAGAAAAGTTTGCATTGTGACTGTTGTATTCAATCCCGACGCAATTTATTTGTTTCATCAACACTCAGATAGTCCACAGGTTATAGAATGCCTCCAGATGTGCATCGGAAACTACTACTGGTCTTCCATCGAACGATTAAATCGTGGACTGTTTGAGACATTACTTCCATGGAGGAAAGTGTGCATGGTGACTGTTGTATTCTATCCCGATGCCATTTCTGTGTTTCATCAACACTCAGATAGTCCACAGATTACAGAATGCCTCCTGATGTGCTTCGGAAACTTCTACTGGTCTTCCAGGGAACGATCAAATCGTAGACTGTTGGGAACATAACTCCCATGGAGAAAAGTGCGCATGGTGACTGTTGTATTCAATCCTGATGCAATTTCTGTGTGTTTCATCAACACTCAGATAGTCCACAGATTACAGAATGCCTCCAGATGTTCATCGGAAAGTACTACTGGTCTTCCATCGAACGATCAAATCGTAGACTGTTTGAGAATTACTCCCATGGAGAAAAGTGCGGATGGTGACCGTTGTATTCACTGCCGATGCAATTTCTGTGTTTCATCAACACTCAGTTAGTCCACAGATTACAGAATGCCTCCAGATGTGCATCGGGAACTACTATTGGTCTTCCTGGGAACGATCAAAGCATAGACTGTTTGAGACATTACTCCCATGGAGGAAAGTGCGCATGGTGACTGTTGTATTCAATCCCGATGCAATTTCTGTGTTTCATCAACACTCAGATAGTCCACAGATTACAGAATGCCTCCATATGTGCATGGGAAACTACTACTGGTCTTCCTGGGAACGATCAAAGCGTAGAGTGTATCAGACATTACTCCCATGGAGGAAAGTGCGGATTGTGACTGTTGTATTCACTCCCGATGCAATTTCTGTGTTTCATCAACACTTTGAAGGTCCACAGATTACAGAATGCCTCCAGATGTGCATCGGAAACTACTACTGGTATTCCATGGAACGATCAAAGCGTAGACTGTTTCAGATATTACTAACATGCAGAAAAGTGCGGATGGTGACTGTTGTATTCCATCCCGATGCAATTTCTATGTTTGATCAACACTCTGATAGTCCACAGTTTACAGAATGCCTCCAGATGTTCATCGGAAAGTACTACTGGTCTTCCATCGAACGATAAAATCGTGGACTGTTTGAGACATTACTCCCGTGGAGGAAAGTGCGCATGGTGACTGTTGTTATCAATCCCGATGGAATTTCTGTGTTCCATCAAGACTCTGATAGTCCATAGATTACAGAATGCCACCAGATGTGCATCGGAAACTTCTACTGGTCTTTCAGGGAACGATCAACACGTAGACTGTTTGAGACATTACTCCCATGGAGGAAAGTGTGCATGGTGACTGTTGTATTCAAACCCGATGCCATTTCTGTGTTTCATCAACACTCTGACAGTCCACAGATTACAGAATGCCACCAGATGTGCATCGGAAACTACTACTGGTCTTCCAGGAAATAATCAAAGCGTAGAATGTTTCAGACGTTACTCCAATGGAGGAAAGTGCGGATGGTGACTGTTGTATTCAATCCCGATTCAATTTCTGTGTTTCATCAACAGTCTGATAGTCCACAGATTACAGAATGCCTCCAGATGTGCATCGGGAACTAGTACTGGTCTAACAGGGAACGATCAAAGCGTAGAAAGTTTGAGACATTACTCCCAAGGAGGAAAGTGCGCATGGTGAGTGTTGTATTCAATCCCGACACAATTACTGTGTTTCATCAACACTCTGATAGTCCTCAGATTACAGATTGCCTCCAGATGTGCATCGGAAACTACTACTGGTCTTCCATCGACCGATGAAATCGTGGACTGATTGAGACATTACTACAGTGGAGGAAAGTGCGCATGGTGACTGTTGTATTCAATCGCGATGCTATTTCTGTGTTTCATCAACACTCGGATAGTCCACAGATTACAGAATGCCTCCAGATTTGCATCGGAAACTACTACTGGTCTTCCAGGGAACGATCAAAGCGTAGACTGTTTGAGACATTACTCCCATGGAGGAAAGTGCGCATGGTGACTGTTGTATTCAATCCCGATGCAATTTCTGTGTTTCATTAACACTCAGATAGTCCACAGATTACCGAATGCCTCGAGATGTGCATCGGAAATTACTACTGGTCTTCCAGGTAACGATCAAAGCGTAGACTGTTTGAGACATTACTCCAATGGTGGAAAGTGCGAATATTGACTGTTGTATTCAATCCCGATGCAATTTATGTGTCTCATTAACACTCTGTTAGTCCACAGATTACAGAATGCCACCAGATGTGCATCGGAAACTACTACTGGTCTTCCAGGGAACGATCAAAGCGTAGACTATTTGAGACAGTACTCCCATGGAGGAAAGTGCGAATGGTGAATGTTGTATTCAATCCTGATGCTATTTCTGTGTTTCATCAACACTCTGATAGTCCATAGATTACAGAATGCCACAAGATGTGCTTCGGAAACTTCTACTGGTCTTCCAGGGAACGATCAAAGCGTAGACTGTTGGAGACATTACTCCCATGGAGAAAAGTGCGCATGGTGACTGTTGTATTAAATCCCGATGCAATTTCTGTGTTTCATCAACACTCAGATAGTCCACAGGTTATAGAATGCCTCCAGATGTGCATCGGAAACTACTACTGGTCTTCCATCGAACGATTAAATCGTGGACTGTTTGAGACATTACTCCCATGGAGGAAAGTGTGCATGGTGACTGTTGTATTGATTCCCGATGCTATTTTTGTGTTTCACCAACACTCTGATAGTCCACAGATTACAGAATGCCTCCTGATGTGCATCGGAAACTACTACTGGTCTTCCAGGGAACGATCAAAACGTAGACTGTTTGAGACATTACTCCCATGGAGGAAAGTGCGCATGGTGACTGTTGTATTCACTTCCGATGCAATTTCTGTTTTTCATCAACACTCTGATAGTCCACAGATTACAGAATGCCTCCAGATGTGCATCGGAAACTACTACTGGTCTTCCAGGGAACGATCAAACCCTAGACTGTTTGTTACATTACTCCCATGGACGAAAGTGCGCATGGTGACTGTTGTATTCAATCCCGCTGCAATTCCTGTGCTTCATCAAAACTTTGAAGGTCCACAGATTACAGAATGCCACCTGATGTGCATCGGAAACTACTACTGGTCTTGCAAGGAACGATCAAAGCGTAGAGTGTATCAGACATTACTCCCATGGAGGAAATTGCGCATGGTGACTGTTGTATTGAATCCCGATGCAATATCTGTGTTTCATCAACACTTTGAAGGTCCAAAGAAAACAGAATGCCTCCAGATGTGCATCGGAATCTACTACTGGTTTCCAGGAAACGATGAAACCGTAGACTGTTCGAGACATTACTCCCATGGAGGAAAGTGCGCATGGTGACTGTTGTATTCAATCCCGATGCTATTTTTGTGTTTCATGAACACTCTGATAGTCCACAGATTACAGAATGCCACCAGATGTGCATCGGAAACTACAACTGGTATTCCAGGGAACGATCAAAGCGTTGACTGTTTGAGATATCACTCCCGTGGAGGAAAGTGCGCATGTTGACTGTTGTATTCAATCCCGATGCATTCACTGTGTTTCATCAACACTCTGATAGTCCACAGATTGCAGAATGCCACCAGATGTGCAGCGGAAACTGGTGTTCCAGGGAACGATCAAATCGTAGACTGTTTGAGACATTACTCACCATGGAGGGAATTGCGCATGGTGACCGTTGTATTCAATCACAATGCAATTTCTGTGTTTCATCAACACTCTAATAGTCCAAAGATTACAGAATGCCACCAGATGTGCATCGGAAACTACTACTGGTCTTCCAGGAAACGGTCAAAGCGTAGAATGTTTCAGACGTTACTCCCATGGAGGAAAGTGCGGATGGTGACAGTATTATTCAATCCCGACGCAATTTCTGTGTTTCATCAACACTCTGATAGTCCATAGATTACAGAATGCCACCAGATGTGCATCGGAAACTTCTACTGGTCTTCCAGGGAACGATCAAAGCGTAGACTCTTTAAGACATTACTCCCATGGAGGAATGTGCGTATGGTGACTGTTGTATTCAATCCCGATGCAATTTCTGTGTTTCATCAACACTCTGATAGTCCACAGATTACAGAATGCCACCAGATGGTCATCGGAAACTACTACTGGTCTTCCAGGGAACGATCAAAGCGTAGACTGTTTGAGAATTACTCCCATGGAGGAAAGTGCGCATTGGTGACTGTTGTATTCAATCCCGATGGAATTTCTGTGTTTCATCAACACTCTGATAGTCCACAGATTACAGAATGCCTCCATTTGTGCATCGAAAACTACTACTGGTCTTCCAGGGAACAATCAAAATGTAGACTGTTTGAGACAATACTCCCATGGAGGAAAGTGCGCATGATGACTGTTGTATTCAATCCCGATGCAATTTCTGTGTTTCATCAACACTCTGATAGTCCATAGATTACAGAATGCTACCAGATGTGCATCGGAAACTTCTACTGGTCTTCCAGGGAACGATCAAAGCGTAGACTATTTGAGACATTACTCCCATGGAGGAATGTGCGCATGGTGACTGTTGTATTCAATCCCGATGCAATTTCTGTGTTTCATCAACACTCTGATAGTCAACAGATTACAGAATGCCACCAGATGTGCATCGGAAACTACTACTGGTATTCCAGGGAACGATCAAAGCGTAGACTGTTTGAGACATTACTCCCATGGAGGAAAGTGCGCATGGTGACTGTTGTATTCCATCCCGATGCTATTTCCGTGTTTCACCAACACTCTGATAGTCCACAGATTACTGAATGCCACCAGATGTGCATCAGAAACTACTACTGGTCTTCCAGGGAAAGATCAAAGCGTAGAATGTTTGAGAATTACTCCCATGGAGGAAAGTGCGCATGGTGACTGTTGAATTCAATCCCGATGCAATTTCTGTGTTTCATCAATACTCTGATAGTCCACAGATTACAGAATGCCTCCAGAAATGCATCGAAAACTACTACTGGTCTTCCAGGGAACAATCAAAACGTATACTGTTTGAGACATTACTCCCATTGAGGAAAGTGCGCATGGTGACTGCTGTATTCAATCCCGATGCAATTTCTGATTTTCATCAACACTCTGATAGTCCACATATTACAGATTGCCTCCAGATGTGCATCGGAAACTACTACTGGTCTTCCTGGGAACGATCAAAGCGTAGACTGTTTCAGACGTTACTCCCATGGAGGAAAGCGCGGATGGTGACTGTTGTATTCACTCCCCACGCAATTTCTGTGTTTTATCAACATTTTAAAGGTCCACAGATTACAGAATGCTTCCAGATGTGCACCGGAAACTGCTAATGGTCTTCCAGGGAACGATCAAAGCGTAGACTGTTTGAGACATTACTCCCATGGAGGAAAGTGCGCATGGTGTTTGTTGTATTCAATCCCGACGCAATTTCTGTGTTTCATCAACACTCTGATAGTCCATAGATTACAGAATGCCACCAGATGTGCATCGGAAACTTCTACTGGTCTTCCAGGGAACGATCAAAGCGTAGACTGTTTAAGACATTACTCCCATGGAGGAATCTGCGTATGGTGACTGTTGTATTCAAACCCGATGCAATTTCTGTGTTTCATCAACACTCTGTTAGTCCACAGATTACAGAATGCCACCAGATGGTCATCGGAAACTACTACTGGTCTTCCAGGGAACGATCAAAGCGTAGACTGTTTGAGAATTACTCCCATGGAGGAAAGTGCGCATGGTGACTGTTGTATTCAATCCCGATGGAATTTCTGTGTTTCATCAACACTCTGATAGTCCACAGATTACAGAATGCCTCCATTTGTGCATCGAAAACTACTACTGGTCTTCCAGGGAACAATCAAAATGTAGACTGTTTGAGACAATACTCCCATGGAGGAAAGTGCGCATGGTGACGGTTGTATTCAATCCCGATGCAATTTCTGTGTTTCATCAACACTCTGATAGTCCATAGATTACAGAATGCTACCAGATGTGCATCGGAAACTTCTACTGGTCTTCCAGGGAACGATCAAAGCGTAGACTATTTGAGACATTACTCCCATGGAGGAATGTGCGCATGGTGACTCTTGTATTCAATCACGATGCAATTTCTGTGTTTCATCAACACTCTGATAGTCAACAGATTACAGAATGCCACCAGATGTGCATCGGAAACTACTACTGGTATTCCAGGGAACGATCAAAGCGTAGACTGTTTGAGACATTACTCCCATGGAGGAAAGTGCGCATGGTGACTGTTGTATTCCATCCCGATGCTATTTCCGTGTTTCACCAACACTCTGATAGTAAACAGATTACTGAATGCCACCAGATGTGCATCAGAAACTACTACTGGTCTTCCAGGGAAAGATCAAAGCGTAGAATGTTTGAGAATTACTCCCATGGAGGAAAGTGCGCATGGTGACTGTTGAATTCAATCCCGATGCAATTTCTGTGTTTCATCAACACTCTGATAGTCCACAGATTACAGAATGCCTCCAGAAATGCATCGAAAACTACTACTGGTCTTCCAGGGAACAATCAAAACGTATACTGTTTGAGACATTACTCCCATTGAGGAAAGTGCGCATGGTGACTGCTGTATTCAATCCCGATGCAATTTCTGATTTTCATCAACACTGTGATAGTCCACATATTACAGATTGCCTCCAGATGTGCATCGGAAACTACTACTGGTCCTCCTGGGAACGATCAAAGCGTAGACTGTTTCAGACGTTACTCCCATGGAGGAAAGTGCGGATGGTGACTGTTGTATTCACTCCCGACGCAATTTCTGTGTTTTATCAACATTTTAAAGGTCCACAGATTACAGAATGCTTCCAGATGTGCACCGGAAACTGCTAATGGTCTTCCAGGGAACGATCAAAGCGTAGACTGTTTGAGACATTACTCCCATGGAGGAAAGTGCGCATGGTGTTTGTTGTATTCAATCCCGATGCTATATCTGTATTTCACCAACACTCTGATAGTCCACAGATTACTGAATGCCCCCAGATGTGCATCGGAAACTACTACTGGTCTTCCAGGGAACGATCAAAGCGTAGAATGTTTGAGAATTACTCCCATGGAGGAAAGTGCGCATGGTGACTGTTGTATACAATCCCGATGCAATTTCTATGTTTCATCAACACTCTGATAGTCCAGAGATTACAGAATGCCTCCAGATGTGCATCGGAAACTACTACTGGTCTTCCAGGGAACAATCAAATCGTAGCCTGTTTGAGACATTACTCCCATGGAGGAAAGTGCGCATGGTGACTGTTGTATTCAATCCCGATGCTATTTCTGTGTTTCATCAACACACTGATAGTCCACAGATTACAGAATGAAACGAGATGTGCATCGGAAACTACTACTGGTATTCCAGGGAACGATCCAAGCGTAGACTGTTTGAGATATCACTCCCGCGGATGAAAGTGCGCATGGTGACTGTTGTATTTAATCCCGATGCATTCTCTGTGTTTCACCAACACTCTGATAGTCCACAGATTACTGAATGACACCAGATGTGCATCGGAAACTACTACTGGTCTTCCAGGGAACGATCAAAGCGTCGAATGTTTGAGAATTACTCCCATGGAGGAAAGTGCGCATGGTGACTGTTGTATTGAATCCCGATGCAATTTCTGTGTTTCATCAACACTCTGATAGTCCACAGATTACAGAATGCCTCCAGATGTGCATCGAAAATTACCACTGGTCGTCCAGGGAACGATCAAAGCGTAGACTGTTTGAGACATTACTCCCAAGGAGGTAAGTGCGCATGGTGACTGTTGTATTCAATCCCGATGCTATTTCTGTGTTTCATCAACACTCTGATAGTCCACTGATTACAGAATGCCACCAGATGTGCATCGGAAACTACTACTGGTATTCCAGGGAACGATCAAATCGTAGACTGTTTGAGATATCACTCCCATGGAGGAAAGGGCGCATGGTGACTGTTGTATTCACTCCCGATGCAATTTCTGTGTTTTATCAACATTTTGAAGGTCCACAGATTACAGAATGCTTCCAGATGTGCACCGATAACTACTAATGGTCTTCCAGGGAACGATCAAAGCGTAGACTGTTTCAGACATTACTCCCATGGAGGAAAGTGCGCATGGTGACTGTTGTATACAATCCCGATGCAATTTCTATGTTTCATCAACACTCTGATAGTCCAGAGATTACAGAATGCCTCCAGATGTGCATCGGAAATTACTACTGGTCGTCCAGGGAACGATCAAAGCGTAGACTGTTTGAGACATTACTCCCATGGAGGAATGTGCGAATATTGACTGTTGTATTCAATCCCGATGCAATTTCTGTGTTTCATCACCACTCTGATAGTCCACAGATTACACAATGTCACCAGAAGTGCATCGGAAACTACTACTGGTATTCCAGGGAACGATCAAAGCGTAGACTGTTTGAGATGTCACTCACGTGGAGGAAAGTGCGCATGGTGACTGTTGTATTCAATCCCGATGCACTCTCTGTGTTTAATCAACACCCTGATAGTCCACAGATTACAGAATGCCACCAGTTGTGCATCGGAAACCACTACTGGTCTTTCAGGGAACGATCAAAGCGTAGACTGTTTCAGACATTACTCACATGGAGGAATGTGCGCATTGTGACTGTTGTATTCAATCCCGATGCTATTTCTGTGTTTCATCAACTCTCTGATAGTCCACAGAGTACAGAATGCCACCACATGTGCATCGGAAACTACTACTGGTGTTCCAGGGAACGATCAAATCGTAGACTGTTTGAGACATTACTCCCATGGAGGGAAGTTCGCATGGTGACTGTTGTATCCAATCCCGTTGCAATTTCTGTGTTTCATCAACACTCTGATAGTCCACAGATTACAGAATGCCACCAGATGTGCATCGAAAACTACTACTGGTCTTCCAGTGAACGATCAAAGCGTAGACTGTTTGAGACATTACCCCCAAGGAGGAAAGTGCTCATGATGACTGTTGTATTCAATCCCGATGCTACTTCTGTGTTTCATCAACACTCTGACAGGCCACAGATTACAGAATTCCACCAGATGTGCATCGGAAACTACTACTGGTCTTCCAGGGAACGATCAAAGCGTAGACTGTTTGAGAATTACTCCCATTGAGGAATGTGCGCATTGTGACTGTTGTATTCAATCCCGATGCTATTTCTGTGTTTCTCGAACACTCTGATAGTCCACAGATTACTGAATGCCACCAGATGTGAATCGGAAACTACTACTGGTCTTCCAGGGAACGATCAAACCGTAGAATGTTTGAGAATTACTCCCATGGGGGAAAGTGCGCATGGTGACTGTTGTATTCAATCCCGATGAACTTTCTGTGTTTCATCAACACTCTGATAGTCCATAGATTACAGAATGCCTCCAGATGTGCATCGGAAATTACTACTGGTCTTCCAGGGAACGATCAAAGCGTAGACTGTTTGAGACATTACTCCCATGGAGGAATGTGCGCATGGTGACTGTTGTATTCAATCCCGATGCCATTTCTGTGTTTCTCGAACACTCTGATAGTCCACAGATTACTGAATGCCACCAGATGTGAATCGGAAACTACTACTGGTCTTCCAGGGAACGATCAAAGCGTAGAATGTTTGAGAATTACTCCCATGGGGGAAAGTTCGCATGGTGACTGTTGTATTCAATCCTGATGCAATTCCTGTGTTTCATCAACACTCTGATAGTCCGCAGGTTACAGAATGCCTCCATTTGTGCATTGAAAACTACTACTGGTCTTCCAAGGAACAATCAAAACGTAGACTGTTTGAGACATTACTCCCGTGGTGGAAAGTGCGCATGGTGACTGTTGTATTCAATCCCGATGAACTTTCTGTGTTTCATCAACACTCTGATAGTCCACAGATTACAGAATGCCTCCAGATGTGCATCGGAAATTACTACTGGTCTTCCAGGGAACGATCAAAGCGTAGACTGTTTGAGACATTACTCCCATGGAGGAAAGTGCGAATATTGACCGTTGTATTCCATCCCGATGCAATTTCTGTCTTTCATCAACACTCTGTTAGTCCACAGATTACAGAATGCCACCAGATGTGCATCGGAAACTACTACTGGTCTTCCAGGGAACGATCAAAGCGTAGACTGTTTGAGACATTACTCCCATGGAGGAAAGTGCGCATGGTGACTGTTGTATTCAGTCCCGATGCTATTTCTGTGTTTCATCAACTTTCTGATAGTCCACTGATTACGGAATGCCACCAGATGTGCATCGGAAACTACTACTGGTATTCCAGGCAACGATCAAAGCGTAGACTGTTTGAGATATCACTCCCGTCGAGGAAAGTGCGCATGGTGATTGTTGTATTCAATCCCGATGCATTCTCTGTGTTTCATCAACACTCTGATTATCCACAGATTACAGAATGAAACCAGTTGTGCATCGGAAACCACTACTGGTCTTTCAGTTAGCGATCAAAGCGTAGACTGTTTGAGACATTACTCCCATGGAAGAAAGTGCGCATGGTGACTGTTGTATTCAATCCCGATGCAATTTCAGTGTTTCATTAACACTCAGTTAGTCCACAGATTCCAGAATGCCACCAGATGTGCATCGGAAACTACTACTGGTCTTCCAAGGAACAATCAAAGCGTAGACTGTTTGAGACATTACTCCCATGGAGGAAAGTGCGCATGGTGACTGTTGTATTCAATCCCGATGAACTTTCTGTGTTTCATCAACACTCTGATAGTCCATAGATTACAGAATGCCACCAGATGTGCATCGGAAACTTCTACTGGTCTTCCAGGGAACGATCAAAGCGTAGACTGTTTGAGATATTGCTCCCATGGAGGAATGTGCGCATGGTGACTGTTGTATTCAATCCCGATGCCATTTCTGTGTTTCTCGAACACTCTGTTAGTCCATAGATTACTGAATGCCACCAGATGTGAATCGGAAACTACTACTGGTCTTCCAGGGAACGATCAAAGCGTAGAATGTTTGAGAATTACTCCCATGGGGGAAAGTTCGCATGGTGACTGTTGTATTCAATCCTGATGCAATTCCTGTGTTTCATCAACACTCTGATAGTCCACAGATTACAGAATGCCACCAGATGTGCATCGGAAACTACTACTGGTCTTCCAGGGAACGATCAAAGCGTAGACTGTTTGAGACATTACTCCCATAAAGGAAAGTGCGCATGGTGACTGTTGTATTCAATCCCGATGCTATTTCTGTGTTTCATCAACACTCTGATAGTCCACTGATTACGGAATGCCACCAGATGTGCATCGGAAACTACTACTGGTATTCCAGGGAACGATCAAAGCGTAGACTGTTTGAGATATCACTCCCGTCGAGGAAAGTGCGCATGGTGACTGTTGTATTCAATCCCGGTGCTTTCTCTGTGTTTCATCAACACTCGGATGATCCACAGATTACAGAATGAAACCAGTTGTGCATCGGAAACTCCTACTGGTCATCCAGGGAACGATCAGAGCGTAGACTGTTTGAGACATTACTCCCATGGAGGAAAGTGCGCATGGTGACTGTTGTATTCAATCCCGATGCAATTTCTGTGTTTCATCAACATTCAGATAGTCCACAGATTTCAGAATGCCTCCATATGTGCATGGGAAACTACTACTGGTCTTCCTGGGAACGATCAAAGCGTAGAGTGTATCAGACATTACTCCCATGGAGGAAAGTGCGGATTGTGACTGTTGTATTCACTCCCGATGCAATTTCTGTGTTTCATCAACACTTTGAAGGTCCACAGATTACAGAATGCCTCCAGATGTGCATCGGAAACTACTACTGGTATTCCATGGAACGATCAAAGCGTAGACTGTTTCAGATATTACTAACATGCAGAAAAAAGCGGATGGTGACTGTTGTATTCCATCCCGATGCAATTTCTATGTTTGATCAACACTCTGATAGTCCACAGTTTACAGAATGACTCCAGATGTTCATCGGAAAGTACTACTGGTCTTCCATCGAACGATAAAATCGTGGACTGTTTGAGACATTACACCCGTGGAGGAAAGTGCGCATGGTGACTGTTGCTATCAATCCCGATGCAATTTCTGTGTTCCATCAAGACTCTGATAGTCCATAGATTACAGAATGCCACCAGATGTGCATCGGAAACTTCTACTGGTCTTTCAGGGAACGATCAACACGTAGACTGTTTGAGACATTACTCCCAAGGAGGAAAGTGTGCATGGTGACTGTTGTATTCAAACCCGATGCCATTTCTGTGTTTCATCAACACTCTGACAGTCCACAGATTACAGAATGCCACCAGATGTGCATCGGAAACTACTACTGGTCTTCCAGGAAACAATCAAAGCGTAGAATGTTTCAGACGTTACTCCAATGGAGGAAAGTGCGGATGGTGACTGTTGTATTCAATCCCGATTCAATTTCTGTGTTTCATCAACAGTCTGATAGTCCACAGATTACAGAATGCCTCCAGATGTGCATCGGGAACTAGTACTGGTCTAACAGGGAACGATCAAAGCGTAGAAAGTTTGAGACATTACTCCCAAGGAGGAAAGTGCGCATGGTGAGTGTTGTATTCAATCCCGACACAATTACTGTGTTTCATCAACACTCTGATAGTCCTCAGATTACAGATTGCCTCCAGATGTGCATCGGAAACTACTACTGGTCTTCCATCGACCGATGAAATCGTGGACTGATTGAGACATTACTACAGTGGAGGAAAGTGCGCATAGTGACTGTTGTATTCAATCGCGATGCTATTTCTGTGTTTCATCAACACTCTGATAGTCCACAGATTACAGAATGCCTCCAGATTTGCATCGGAAACTACTACTGGTCTTCCAGGGAACGATCAAAGCGTAGACTGTTTGAGACATTACTCCCATGGAGGAAAGTGCGCATGGTGACTGTTGTATTCAATCCCGATGCAATTTCTGTGTTTCATTAACACTCAGATAGTCCACAGATTACCGAATGCCTCGAGATGTGCATCGGAAATTACTACTGGTCTTCCAGGTAACGATCAAAGCGTAGACTGTTTGAGACATTACTCCAATGGTGGAAAGTGCGAATATTGACTGTTGTATTCAATCCCGATGCAATTTATGTGTCTCATCAACACTCTGTTAGTCCACAGATTACAGAATGCCACCAGATGTGCATCGGAAACTACTACTGGTCTTCCAGGGAACGATCAAAGCGTAGACCATTTGAGACAGTACTCCCATGGAGGAAAGTGCGAATGGTGAATGTTGTATTCAATCCTGATGCTATTTCTGTGTTTCATCAACACTCTGATAGTCCATAGATTACAGAATGCCACAAGATGTGCTTCGGAAACTTCTACTGGTCTTCCAGGGAACGATCAAAGCGTAGACTGTTGGAGACATTACTCCCATGGAGAAAAGTGCGCATGGTGACTGTTGTATTAAATCCCGATGCAATTTCTGTGTTTCATCAACACTCAGATAGTCCACAGGTTATAGAATGCCTCCAGATGTGCATCGGAAACTACTACTGGTCTTCCATCGAACGATTAAATCGTGGACTGTTTGAGACATTACTCCCATGGAGGAAAGTGGGCATGGTGACTGTTGTATTGATTCCCGATGCTATTTTTGTGTTTCACCAACACTCTGATAGTCCACAGATTACAGAATGCCTCCTGATGTGCATCGGAAACTACTACTGGTCTTCCAGGGAACGATCAAAACGTAGACTGTTTGAGACATTACTCCCATGGAGGAAAGTGCGCATGGTGACTGTTGTATTCACTCCCGATGCAATTTCTGTTTTTCATCAACTCTCTGATAGTCCACAGATTACAGAATGCCTCCAGATGTGCATCGGAAACTACTACTGGTCTTCCAGGGAACGATCAAACCCTAGACTGTTTGTTACATTACTCCCATGGACGAAAGTGCGCATGGTGACTGTTGTATTCAATCCCGCTGCAATTCCTGTGCTTCATCAAAACTTTGAAGGTCCACAGATTACAGAATGCCACCTAATTTGCATCGGAAACTACTACTGGTCTTGCAAGGAACGATCAAAGCGTAGAGTGTATCAGACATTACTCCCATGGAGGAAATTGCGCATGGTGATTGTTGTATTGAATCCCGATGCAATTTCTGTGTTTCATCAACACTTTGAAGGTCCAAAGAAAACAGAATGCATCCAGATGTGCATCGGAATCTACTGCTGGTTTCCAGGAAACGATGAAACCGTAGACTGTTCGAGACATTACTCCCATGGAGGAAAGTGCGCATGGTGACTGTTGTATTCAATCCCGATGCTATTTTTGTGTTTCATGAACACTCTGATAGTCCACAGATTACAGAATGCCACCAGATGTGCATCGGAAACTACAACTGGTATTCCAGGGAACGATCAAAGCGTTGACTGTTTGAGATATCACTCCCGTGGAGGAAAGTGCGCATGTTGACTGTTGTATTCAATCCCGATGCATTCACTGTGTTTCATCAACACTCTGATAGTCCACAGATTGCAGAATGCCACCAGATGTGCAGCGGAAACTGGTGTTCCAGGGACCGATCAAATCGTAGACTGTTTGAGACATTACTAACCATGGAGGGAATTGCGCATGGTGACCGTTGTATTCAATCACGATGCAATTTCTGTGTTTCATCAACACTCTGATAGTCCAAAGATTACAGAATGCCACCAGATGTGCATCGGAAACTACTACTGGTCTTCCAGGAAACGGTCAAAGCGTAGAATGTTTCAGACGTTATTCCCATGGAGGAAAGTGCGGATGGTGACTTTTGTATTCAATCCCGATGCAATTTCTGTGTTTCATCAACACTCTGATAGTCCACAGATTACAGAATACCACCAGATGGTCATCGGAAACTACTACTGGTCTTCCTGGGAACGATCAAAGCGTAGACTGTTTCAGACGTTACTCCCATGGAGCAAAGTGCGGATGGTGACTGTTGTATTCACTCCCGACGCAATTTCTGTGTTTTATCAACATTTTAAAGGTCCACAGATTACAGAATGCTTAAAGATGTGCACCGGAAACTGCTAATGGTCTTCCAGGGAACGATCAAAACGTAGACTGTTTGAGAATTACTCCCATGGAGGAAAGTGCGCATGGTGACTGTTGTATTCAATCCCGATGGAATTTCTGTGTTTCAACAACACTCTGATAGTCCACAGATTACAGAATGCCTCCATTTGTGCATCGAAAACTACTACTGGTCTTCCAGGGAACAATCAAAATGTAGACTGTTTGAGACAATACTCCCATGGAGGAAAGTGCGCATGGTGACTGTTGTATTCAATCACGATGCAATTTCTGTGTTTCATCAACACTCTGATAGTCCATAGATTACAGAATGCTACCAGATGTGCATCGGAAACTTCTACTGGTCTTCCAGGGAACGATCAAAGCGTAGATTATTTGAGACATTACTCCCATGGAGGAATGTGCGCATGGTGACTGTTGTATTCAATCCCGATGCAATTTCTGTGTTTCATCAACACTCTGATAGTCAACAGATTACAGAATGCCACCAGATGTGCATCGGAAACTACTACTGGTATTCCAGGGAACGATCAAAGCGTAGACTGTTTGAGACATTACTCCCATGGAGGAAAGTGCGCATGGTGACTGTTGTATTCCATCCCGATGCTATTTCCGTGTTTCACCAACACTCTGATAGTCCACAGATTACTGAATGCCACCAGATGTGCATCAGAAACTACTACTGGTCTTCCAGGGAAAGATCAAAGCGTAGAATGTTTGAGAATTACTCCCATGGAGGAAAGTGCGCATGGTGACTGTTGAATTCAATCCCGATGCAAATTCTGTGTTTCATCAACACTCTGATAGTCCACAGATTACAGAATGCCTCCAGACATGCATCGAAAACTACTACTGGTCTTCCAGGGAACAATCAAAACGTATACTGTTTGAGACATTACTCCCAATGAGGAAAGTGCGCATGGTGACTGCTGTATTCAATCCCGATGCAATTTCTGATTTTCATCAACACTCTGATAGTCCACAGAGTACAGAATGCCACCAGTTGTGCATCTTAAACCACTACTGGTCATTCAGGGAACGATCAAAGCGTAGACTGTTTGAGACATTACTCCCATAGAGGAAAGTGCGCATGGTGACTGTTGTAATCAATCCCGATGCTATTTCTGTGTTTCACCAACACTCTGATAGTCCACAGATTACTGAATGACACCAGATGTGCATCGGAAACTACTACTGGTCTTCCAGGGAACGATCAAAGCGACGAATGTTTGAGAATTACTCCCATGGAGGAAAGTGCGCATGGTGACTGTTGTATTCAATCCCGATGCAATTTCTGTGTTTCATCAACGCTCTGATAGTCCACAGATTACAGAATGCCTCCAGATGTGCATCGGAAATTACTACTGGTCGTCCAGGGAACGATCAAAGCGTAGACTGTTTGAGACATTACTCCCAAGGAGGTAAGTGCGCATGGTGACTGTTGTATTCAATCCCGATGCTATTTCTGTGTTTCATCAACACTCTGATAGTCCACTGATTACAGAATGCCACCAGATGTGCATCGGAAACTACTACTGGTATTCCAGGGAACGATCAAATCGTAGACTGTTTGAGATATCACTCCCATGGAGGAAAGTGCGCATGGTGACTGTTGTATTCACTCCCGATGCAATTTCTGTGTTTTATCAACATTTTGAAGGTCCACAGATTACAGAATGCTTCCAGATGTGCACCGGAAACTACTAATGGTCTTCCAGGGAACGATCAAAGCGTAGACTGTTTCAGACACTACTCCCATGGAGGAAAGTGCGCATATTGAGTCTTGTATTCAATCCCGATGCTATTTCTGTGTTTCACCAACACTCTGATAGTCCACAGATTACTGAATGCCACCAGATGTTTATCGGAAACTACTACTGGTCTTCCAGGGAACGATCAAATCGTAGAATGTTTGAGAATTACACCCATGAAGGGAAAGTGCGCATGGTGACTGTTGTATTCAATCCCGATGCAATTTCTGTGTTTCATCAACACTCTGATAGTCCGCAGATTACAGAATGCCTCCAGATGTGCATCGGAAACTACTACTGGTCTTCCAGGGAACGATCATAGCGTAGACTGTTTGAGACATTACTCCCATGGAGGAATGTGCGAATATTGACTGTTGTATTCAATCCCGATGCAATTTCTGTGTTTCATCACCACTCTGTTAGTCCACAGATTACAGAATGCCACCAGATGTGCATCGGAGACTACTACTGGTCTTCCAGGTAACGATCAAAGCGTAGACTGTTTGAGACATTACTCCCATGGAGGAAAGTGCCCATGGAGACTTTTGTATTCAATCCCGATGCTATTTCTGTGTTTCATCAACACTCTGATAGTCCACAGATTACACAATGCCACCAGAAGTGCATCGGAAACTACTACTGGTATTCCAGGGAACGATCAAAGCGTAGACTGTTTGAGATGTCACTCACGTGGAGGAAAGTGCGCATGGTGACTGTTGTATTCAATCCCGATGCACTCTCTGTGTTTAATCAACACCCTGATAGTCCACAGATTACAGAATGCCACCAGTTGTGCATCGGAAACCACTACTGGTCTTTCAGGGAACGATCAAAGCGTAGACTGTTTCAGACATTACTCACATGGAGGAATGTGCGCATTGTGACTGTTGTATTCAATCCCGATGCTATTTCTGTGTTTCATCAACTCTCTGATAGTCCACAGATTACAGAATGCCACCACATGTGCATCGGAAACTACTACTTGTGTTCCAGGGAACGATCAAATCGTAGACTGTTTGAGACATTACTCCCATGGAGGGAAGTTCGCATGGTGACTGTTGTATCCAATCCCGTTGCAATTTCTGTGTTTCATCAACACTCTGATAGTCCACAGATTACAGAATGCCACCAGATGTGCATCGAAAACTACTACTGGTCTTCCAGTGAACGATCAAAGCGTAGACTGTTTGAGACAATACCCCCAAGGAGGAAAGTGCTCATGATGACTGTTGTAGTCAATCCCGATGCTACTTCTGTGTTTCATCAACACTCTGACAGTCCACAGATTACAGAATACCACCAGATGTGCATCGGAAACTACTACTGGTCTTCCAGGGAACGATCAAAGCGTAGACTGTTTGAGAATTACTCCCATGGAGGAATGTGCGCATTGTGACTGTTGTATTCAATCCCGATGCTATTTCTGTGTTTCTCGAACACTCTGATAGTCCACAGATTACTGAATGCCACCAGATGTGAATCGGAATCTACTACTGGTCTTCCAGGGAACGATCAAAGCGTAGAATGTTTCAGAATTACTCCCATGGGGGAAAGTGCGCATGGTGACTGTTGTATTCAATCCCGATGAACTTTCTGTGTTTCATCAACACTCTGATAGTCCATAGATTACAGAATGCCTCCAGATGTGCATCGGAAATTACTACTGGTCTTCCAGGGAACGATCAAAGCGTAGACTGCTTGAGACATTACTCCCATGGAGGAATGTGCGCATGGTGACTGTTGTATTCAATCCCGATGCCATTTCTGTGTTTCTCGAACACTCTGATAGTCCACAGATTACACAATGCCACCAGAAGTGCATCGGAAACTACTACTGGTATTCCAGGGAACGATCAAAGCGTAGACTGTTTGAGATGTCACTCACGTGGAGGAAAGTGCGCATGGTGACTGTTGTATTCAATCCCGATGCACTCTCTGTGTTTAATCAACACCCTGATAGTCCACAGATTACAGAATGCCACCAGTTGTGCATCGGAAACCACTACTGGTCTTTCAGGGAACGATCAAAGCGTAGACTGTTTCAGACATTACTCACATGGAGGAATGTGCGCATTGTGACTGTTGTATTCAATCCCGATGCTATTTCTGTGTTTCATCAACTCTCTGATAGTCCACAGATTACAGAATGCCACCACATGTGCATCGGAAACTACTACTTGTGTTCCAGGGAACGATCAAATCGTAGACTGTTTGAGACATTACTCCCATGGAGGGAAGTTCGCATGGTGACTGTTGTATCCAATCCCGTTGCAATTTCTGTGTTTCATCAACACTCTGATAGTCCACAGATTACAGAATGCCACCAGATGTGCATCGAAAACTACTACTGGTCTTCCAGTGAACGATCAAAGCGTAGACTGTTTGAGACAATACCCCCAAGGAGGAAAGTGCTCATGATGACTGTTGTAGTCAATCCCGATGCTACTTCTGTGTTTCATCAACACTCTGACAGTCCACAGATTACAGAATACCACCAGATGTGCATCGGAAACTACTACTGGTCTTCCAGGGAACGATCAAAGCGTAGACTGTTTGAGAATTACTCCCATGGAGGAATGTGCGCATTGTGACTGTTGTATTCAATCCCGATGCTATTTCTGTGTTTCTCGAACACTCTGATAGTCCACAGATTACTGAATGCCACCAGATGTGAATCGGAATCTACTACTGGTCTTCCAGGGAACGATCAAAGCGTAGAATGTTTCAGAATTACTCCCATGGGGGAAAGTGCGCATGGTGACTGTTGTATTCAATCCCGATGAACTTTCTGTGTTTCATCAACACTCTGATAGTCCATAGATTACAGAATGCCTCCAGATGTGCATCGGAAATTACTACTGGTCTTCCAGGGAACGATCAAAGCGTAGACTGCTTGAGACATTACTCCCATGGAGGAATGTGCGCATGGTGACTGTTGTATTCAATCCCGATGCCATTTCTGTGTTTCTCGAACACTCTGATAGTCCACAGATTACTGAATGCCACCAGATGTGAATCGGAAACTACTACTGGTCTTCCAGGGAACGATCAAAGCGTAGAATGTTTGAGAATTACTCCCATGGGGGAAAGTTCGCATGGTGACTGTTGTATTCAATCCTGATGCAATTCCTGTGTTTCATGAACACTCTGATAGTCCGCAGGTTACAGAATGCCTCCATTTCTTGCATTGAAAACTACTACTGGTCTTCCAAGGAACAATCAAACGTAGACTGTTTGAGACATTACTCCCATGGTGGAAAGTGCGCATGGTGACTGTTGTATTCAATCCCGATGAACTTTCTGTGTTTCATCAACACTCTGATAGTTCACAGATTACAGAATGCCTCCAGATGTGCATCGGAAATTACTACTGGTCTTCCAGGGAACGATCAAAGCGTAGACTGTTTGAGACATTACTCCCATGGAGGAAAGTGCGAATATTGACCGTTGTATTCCATCCCGATGCAATTTCTGTCTTTCATCAACACTCTGTTAGTCCACAGATTACAGAATGCCACCAGATGTGCATCGGAAACTACTACTGGTCTTCCAGGGAACGATCAAAGCGTAGACTGTTTGAGACATTACTCCCATGGAGGAAAGTGCGCATGGTGACTGTTGTATTCAATCCCGTTGCTATTTCTGTGTTTCATCAACACTCTGATAGTCCACTGATTACGGAATGCCACCAGATGTGCATCGGAAACTACTACTGGTATTCCAGGCAACGATCAAAGCGTAGACTGTTTGAGATATCACTCCCGTCGAGGAAAGTGCGCATGGTGACTGTTGTATTCAATCCCGATGCTTTCTCTGTGTTTCATCAACACTCTGATGATCCACAGATTACAGAATGAAACCAGTTGTGTATCGGAAACCACTACTGGTCTTTCAGGGAGCGATCAAAGCGTAGACTGTTTGAGACATTACTCCCATGGAGGAAAGTGCGCATGGTGACTGTTGTATTCAATCCCGATGCAATTTCTGTGTTTCATTAACACTCAGTTAGTCCACAGATTCCAGAATGCCACCAGATGTGCATCGGAAACTACTACTGGTCTTCCAGGGAACGATCAAAGCGCAGACTGTTTGAGACATTACTCCCATGGAGGAATGTGTGCATGGTGAGAGTTGTATTCAATCCCGATGCAATTTCTGTGTTTCACCAACACTCTGATAGTCTACAGATTACTTAATGCCACCAGATGTGAATCGAAAACTACTACAGGTCTTCCAGGGAACGATCAAAGCGTAGGATGTTTGAGAATTACTCCCACGGTGGAAAATGCGCATGGTGACTGTTGTATTCAATCCCGATGCAATTCCTGTGTTTCATCAACACTCTGATAGTCCACAGATTACAGAATGCCTCCAGATGTGCATCGGAAATTACTACTGGATTTCCAAGGAACGATCAAAGCGTAGACTGTTTGAGACATTACTCCCATGGACGAAAGTGCGAATATTAACCGTTGTATTCAATCTTGATGCAATTTCTGTGTTTCATCAACACTCTGATAGTCCACAGATTAAAGAATGCCACCAGATGTGCATCGGAAAGTACTACTGGTGTTCCGTGGAACGATCAAATCGTAGACTGTTTGAGACATTACTCCCATGGAGGGAAGTGCGCATGGTGACTGTTGTATTCAATCCCGATTCAATTTCAGAGTTTCATCAACACTCTGATAGTCCACAGATTACAGAATGCCTCCAGATGTGCATCGAAAACTTCTACTGGTCTTCCAGGGAACAATCAAAACGTATACTGTTTGAGACATTACTCCCATGGAGGAAAGTGCGCATGGTGACTGTTGTATTCAATCCCGATGCAACTTCTGATTTTCATCAACACTCAGATAGTCCACATATTGCAGATTGCCTCCAGATGTGCATCGGAAACTACTACTGGTCTTCTTGGGAACGATCAAAGCGTAGACTGTTTCAGACGTTACTGCCATGGAGGAAAGTGCGGATGGTGACTGTTGTATTCACTCCCGATGCAATTTCTGTGTTTCATCAACATTTTGAAGGTCCACAGATTACAGAATGCTTCCAGATGTGCACCGGAAACTACTAATGGTCTTCCAGGGAACGATCAAAGCGTAGACTGTTTCAGACACTACTCCCATGGAGGAAAGTGCGCATGGCGACTGTTGTATTCAATCCCGATTCAATTTCAGTGTTTCATCAACACTACGATAGTCCACAGATGACAGAATGCCACCAGATGTGCATCGGAAACTACTACTGGTCTTCCAGGGGACGATCAAAGCGTAGACTGTTTGAGACATTACTCCCATGGAGGAATGTGCGCATGGTGACTTTTGCATTCAATCCCATTGCAATTTCTGTGTTTCATCAACACTCAGTTATTCCACAGATTACAGAATGAGTCCAGATGTGCATCGGAAACTACTACTGGTCTTCCTGGGAACGATCAAAGCGTAGACTGTTTGAGACATTACTCCCATGGAGGAAAGTGCGCATGGTGACTGTTGTATTCAATCCCGATGCTATTTCTGTGTTTCATCAACACTCAGATAGTCCACAGATTCCAGAATGCCTAGAGATGTGCACCGGAAACTACTACTGGTCTTCCAGGGAACGATCAAAGCGTAGACTGTTTGAGACATTACCCCCATGGAGGAAAGTGCGCATGGTGACTGTTGTAATCACTCCCGATGCAATTTCTGTGTTTTATCAACATTTTGAAGGTCCACAGATTACAGAATGCTTCCAGATGTGCACCGGAAACTACTAATGGTCTTCCAGGGAACGATCAAAGCGTAGACTGTTTGAGACATTACTCCCATGGAGGAAAGTGCGCAAGGTGACTGTTGTATTCAATCCCATTGCAATTTCTGTGTTTCATCAACACTCAGTTAGTCCACAGATTACAGAATGCCACCTGATGTGCATCGGAAATTACTACTGGTCTTCCAGGGAACGATCAAAGCGTACACTCTTTGAGACATTACTCCCATGGAGGAAGATGCGAGTATTGACTGTTGTATTCAATCCCGTTGCAATTTCTGTGTTTCATGAACACTCTGGTAGTCCACAGGTTACAGAACGCCACCAGATGTTTATCGGAGACTACTACAGGTCTTCCAGGAAGGATCAAAGCGTAGACTGTTTGAGACATTACTCCCATGGAAGAAAGTGCGCATGGTGACTCTTGTATTCAATCCCGATGCTATTTCTGTGTTTCATCAACTCTCTGATAGTCCACAGATTACAGAATGCCACCAGATGTGCATCGGTAATTACTACCGGTATTCCAGGGAACGATCAAAGCGTAGACTGTTTCAGACATTACTCACATGGAGGAATGTGCGCATTGTGACTGTTGTATTCAATCCCGATGCTATTTCTGTGTTTCATCAACTCTCTGATAGTCCACAGATTACAGAATGCCACCACATGTGCATCGGAAACTACTACTTGTGTTCCAGGGAACGATCAAATCGTAGACTGTTTGAGACATTACTCCCATGGAGGGAAGTTCGCATGGTGACTGTTGTATCCAATCCCGTTGCAATTTCTGTGTTTCATCAACACTCTGATAGTCCACAGATTACAGAATGCCACCAGATGTGCATCGAAAACTACTACTGGTCTTCCAGTGAACGATCAAAGCGTAGACTGTTTGAGACAATACCCCCAAGGAGGAAAGTGCTCATGATGACTGTTGTAGTCAATCCCGATGCTACTTCTGTGTTTCATCAACACTCTGACAGTCCACAGATTACAGAATACCACCAGATGTGCATCGGAAACTACTACTGGTCTTCCAGGGAACGATCAAAGCGTAGACTGTTTGAGAATTACTCCCATGGAGGAATGTGCGCATTGTGACTGTTGTATTCAATCCCGATGCTATTTCTGTGTTTCTCGAACACTCTGATAGTCCACAGATTACTGAATGCCACCAGATGTGAATCGGAATCTACTACTGGTCTTCCAGGGAACGATCAAAGCGTAGAATGTTTCAGAATTACTCCCATGGGGGAAAGTGCGCATGGTGACTGTTGTATTCAATCCCGATGAACTTTCTGTGTTTCATCAACACTCTGATAGTCCATAGATTACAGAATGCCTCCAGATGTGCATCGGAAATTACTACTGGTCTTCCAGGGAACGATCAAAGCGTAGACTGCTTGAGACATTACTCCCATGGAGGAATGTGCGCATGGTGACTGTTGTATTCAATCCCGATGCCATTTCTGTGTTTCTCGAACACTCTGATAGTCCACAGATTACTGAATGCCACCAGATGTGAATCGGAAACTACTACTGGTCTTCCAGGGAACGATCAAAGCGTAGAATGTTTGAGAATTACTCCCATGGGGGAAAGTTCGCATGGTGACTGTTGTATTCAATCCTGATGCAATTCCTGTGTTTCATGAACACTCTGATAGTCCGCAGGTTACAGAATGCCTCCATTTCTTGCATTGAAAACTACTACTGGTCTTCCAAGGAACAATCAAACGTAGACTGTTTGAGACATTACTCCCATGGTGGAAAGTGCGCATGGTGACTGTTGTATTCCATCCCGATGAACTTTCTGTGTTTCATCAACACTCTGATAGTCCACAGATTACAGAATGCCTCCAGATGTGCATCGGAAATTACTACTGGTCTTCCAGGGAACGATCAAAGCGTAGACTGTTTGAGACATTACTCCCATGGAGGAAAGTGCGAATATTGACCGTTGTATTCCATCCCGATGCAATTTCTGTCTTTCATCAACACTCTGTTAGTCCACAGATTACAGAATGCCACCAGATGTGCATCGGAAACTACTACTGGTCTTCCAGGGAACGATCAAAGCGTAGACTGTTTGAGACATTACTCCCATGGAGGAAAGTGCGCATGGTGACTGTTGTATTCAATCCCGTTGCTATTTCTGTGATTCATCAACACTCTGATAGTCCACTGATTACGGAATGCCACCAGATGTGCATCGGAAACTACTACTGGTATTCCAGGCAACGATCAAAGCGTAGACTGTTTGAGATATCACTCCCGTCGAGGAAAGTGCGCATGGTGACTGTTGTATTCAATCCCGATGCTTTCTCTGTGTTTCATCAACACTCTGATGATCCACAGATTACAGAATGAAACCAGTTGTGTATCGGAAACCACTACTGGTCTTTCAGGGAGCGATCAAAGCGTAGACTGTTTGAGACATTACTCCCATGGAGGAAAGTGCGCATGGTGACTGTTGTATTCAATCCCGATGCAATTTCTGTGTTTCATTAACACTCAGTAAGTCCACAGATTCCAGAATGCCACCAGATGTGCATCGGAAACTACTACTGGTCTTCCAGGGAACGATCAAAGCGCAGACTGTTTGAGACATTACTCCCATGGAGGAATGTGTGCATGGTGAGAGTTGTATTCAATCCCGATGCAATTTCTGTGTTTCACCAACACTCTGATAGTCTACAGATTACTTAATGCCACCAGATGTGAATCGAAAACTACTACAGGTCTTCCAGGGAACGATCAAAGCGTAGGATGTTTGAGAATTACTCCCACGGTGGAAAATGCGCATGGTGACTGTTGTATTCAATCCCGATGCAATTCCTGTGTTTCATCAACACTCTGATAGTCCACAGATTACAGAATGCCTCCAGATGTGCATCGGAAATTACTACTGGATTTCCAAGGAACGATCAAAGCGTAGACTGTTTGAGACATTACTCCCATGGACGAAAGTGCGAATATTAACCGTTGTATTCAATCTTGATGCAATTTCTGTGTTTCATCAACACTCTGATAGTCCACAGATTAAAGAATGCCACCAGATGTGCATCGGAAAGTACTACTGGTGTTCCGTGGAACGATCAAATCGTAGACTGTTTGAGACATTACTCCCATGGAGGGAAGTGCGCATGGTGACTGTTGTATTCAATCCCGATTCAATTTCAGAGTTTCATCAACACTCTGATAGTCCACAGATTACAGAATGCCTCCAGATGTGCATCGAAAACTTCTACTGGTCTTCCAGGGAACAATCAAAACGTATACTGTTTGAGACATTACTCCCATGGAGGAAAGTGCGCATGGTGACTGTTGTATTCAATCCCGATGCAACTTCTGATTTTCATCAACACTCAGATAGTCCACATATTGCAGATTGCCTCCAGATGTGCATCGGAAACTACTACTGGTCTTCTTGGGAACGATCAAAGCGTAGACTGTTTCAGACGTTACTGCCATGGAGGAAAGTGCGGATGGTGACTGTTGTATTCACTCCCGATGCAATTTCTGTGTTTCATCAACATTTTGAAGGTCCACAGATTACAGAATGCTTCCAGATGTGCACCGGAAACTACTAATGGTCTTCCAGGGAACGATCAAAGCGTAGACTGTTTCAGACATTACTCCCATGGAGGAAAGTGCGCATGGCGACTGTTGTATTCAATCCCGATTCAATTTCAGTGTTTCATCAACACTACGATAGTCCACAGATGACAGAATGCCACCAGATGTGCATCGGAAACTACTACTGGTCTTCCAGGGGACGATCAAAGCGTAGACTGTTTGAGACATTACTCCCATGGAGGAATGTGCGCATGGTGACTTTTGCATTCAATCCCATTGCAATTTCTGTGTTTCATCAACACTCAGTTAGTCCACAGATTACAGAATGAGTCCAGATGTGCATCGGAAACTACTACTGGTCTTCCTGGGAACGATCAAAGCGTAGACTGTTTGAGACATTACTCCCATGGAGGAAAGTGCGCATGGTGACTGTTGTATTCAATCCCGATGCTATTTCTGTGTTTCATCAACACTCAGATAGTCCACAGATTCCAGAATGCCTAGAGATGTGCACCGGAAACTACTACTGGTCTTCCAGGGAACGATCAAAGCGTAGACTGTTTGAGACATTACCCTCATGGAGGAAAGTGCGCATGGTGACTGTTGTAATCACTCCCGATGCAATTTCTGTGTTTTATCAACATTTTGAAGGTCCACAGATTACAGAATGCTTCCAGATGTGCACCGGAAACTACTAATGGTCTTCCAGGGAACGATCAAAGCGTAGACTGTTTGAGACATTACTCCCATGGAGGAAAGTGCGCAAGGTGACTGTTGTATTCAATCCCATTGCAATTTCTGTGTTTCATCAACACTCAGTTAGTCCACAGATTACAGAATGCCACCTGATGTGCATCGGAAATTACTACTGGTCTTCCAGGGAACGATCAAAGCGTACACTCTTTGAGACATTACTCCCATGGAGGAAGATGCGAGTATTGACTGTTGTATTCAATCCCGTTGCAATTTCTGTGTTTCATGAACACTCTGGTAGTCCACAGGTTACAGAACGCCACCAGATGTTTATCGGAGACTACTACTGGTCTTCCAGGAAGGATCAAAGCGTAGACTGTTTGAGACATTACTCCCATGGAAGAAAGTGTGCATGGTGACTCTTGTATTCAATCCCGATGCTATTTCTGTGTTTCATCAACTCTCTGATAGTCCACAGATTACAGAATGCCACCAGATGTGCATCGGTAATTACTACCGGTATTCCAGGGAACGATCAAAGCGTAGACTGTTTGAGATATCACTCACGTGGAGGAAAGTGCACATGGTGCCTGTTGTATTTAATCCCGATGCATTTTCTGTGTTTCATCAACACTCTGATAGTCCACAGATTATAGAATGCCACCAGTTGTGCATCGGAAAGCACTACTGGTCTTCCAGGGAACGATCAACGCGTAGACTGTTAGAGACATTACTCCCATGGAGGAAAGTGCGCATGGTGACAGTTGTATTTAATCCCATTGCAATTTCTGTGTTTTATCAACACTCAGTTAGTCCACAAATTTCAGAATGCCTCCAGATGTGCATTGGAAACTACTACTGGTCTTCCTGGAAACGATCAAATCGTAGACTGTATCAGACATTACTCCCATTGAGGAAAGTGCGGATTGTGACTGTTGTATTCACTCCCGATGCAATTTCTGTTTTTCATCAACACTCTGATAGTCCACAGATTACAGAATGCCTCCAGATGTGCATCGGAAACTACTACTGGTCTTCCAGGAAACGATGAAACCGTAGACTGTTTGAGACATTACTCCCATGGAGGAAAGTGCGCATGGTGACTGTTGTATTCAATCCCGATGCTATTTCTGTGTTTCATCAACACTCTGATAGTCCACAGATTACAGATTGCCACCAGATGTGCATCGGAAACTACTACTGGTCTTCCAGGGAACGATCAAATCGTTGACTGTTTGAGACATTACTCCCATGGAGGTAAGTGCGCATGGTGACTGTTGTATTCAATCCCGATGCTATTTCTGTGTTTCACCAACACTCTGATAGTCCACAGATTACAGAATGCCACCAGATGTGCATCGGAAATTACTACTGGTCTTCCAAGGAACGATCAAAGCGTACACTCTTTGAGACATTACTCCCATGGAGGAAAGTGGGCATGGTGACTGTTGTATTTAATCCCGATGCAATTTCTGTCTTTTATCAACACCCGGGTAGACCACAGATTAAAGAATACCTCCAGATGTGCATCAGAAACTACTACTGGTCTTCCAGGGAGCGATCAAGGCGTAGACTGTTTGAGACATTACTCCCGTGGAGGAATGTGCACATGTTGACTGTTGTATTCAATCCCGATGCAATTTCTGTGTTCATCAACTCTCTGATAGTCCACAGATTACAGAATGCCTCCAGATGTGCATCGAAAACTACTACTGGTATTCCAGGGAACGATCAAAGCGTAGACTGTTTGAGACTTTACTCCCATGGAGGTAAGTGCGCATGGTGACTGTTGTATTCAATCCCGTTGCAATTTCTGTGTTTCATGAACACTCTGGTAGTCCACAGATTACAGAACGCCACCAGATGTGTATCGGAGACTACTACTGGTCTTCCTGGAAGGATCAAAGCGTAGACTGTTTGAGATATAACTGACATGGAAGACAGTGCTCATGGTGACTCTTGTATTCAATCCCGATGCTATTTCTGTGTTTCATCAACTCTCTGATAGTCCACAGATTACAGAATGCCACCAGATGTGCATCGGTAATTACTACTGGTATTCCAGGGAACGATCAAAGCGTAGTCTGTCTGAAATATCACTCACGTGGAGGAAAGTGCACATGGTGACTGTTGTATTTAATCCCGATGCATTTTCTATGTTTCATCAACACTCTGATAGTCCACAGATTACAGAATGCCACCAGTTGTGCATCGGAAAGCAATACTGGTCTTCCAGGGAACGATCAACGCGTAGACTGTTTGAGACATTACTCCCATGGAGGAAAGTGCGCATGGTGACTGTTGTATTTAATCCCATTGCAATTTCTGTGTTTTATCAACACTCAGTTAGTCCACAAATTTCAGAATGCCTCCAGATGTGCATTGGAAACTACTACTGGTCTTCCTGGAAACGATGAAATCGTAGACTGTATCAGACATTACTCCCATGGAGGAAAGTGCGGATTGTGACTGTTGTATTCACTCCCGATGCAATTTCTGTTTTTCATCAACACTCTGATAGTCCACAGATTACAGAATGCCTCCAGATGTGCATCGGAAACTACTACTGGTCTTCCAGGAAACGATGAAACCGTAGACTGTTTGAGACATTACTCCCATGGAGGAAAGTGCGCATGGTTACTGTTGTATTCTTTCCCGATGCTATTTCTGTGTTTCATCAACACTCTGATAGTCCACAGATTACAGAATGCCACCAGATGTGCATCGGAAACTACTACTGGTCTTCCAGGGAACGATCAAAGCGTAGACTGTTTGAGACATTACTCCCATGGTGGTAAGTGCGCATGGTGACTGTTGTATTCAATCCCGATGCTATTTCTGTGTTTCACCAACACTCTGATAGTCCACAGATTACAGAATGCCACCAGATGTGCATCGGAAATTACTACTGGACTTCCAAGGAACGATCAAAGCGTACACTCTTTGAGACATTACTCCCATGGAAGATAGTGCTCATGGTGATTGTTGTATTCAATCCCGATGCAATTTCTGTGTTTCATCAATACTTTGAAGAACCACAGATTACAGAATGCCTCCAGATGTGAAACGAAACTACTACTGGTCTCCCAGGGAACGATCAGAACTTAGAATGTTTGAGACATTACTCCCATGGAGGAAAGTGGGCATGGTGACTGTTGTATTTAATCCCGATGCAATTTCTGTCTTTTATCAACACCCGGGTAGACCACAGATTACAGAATACCTCCAGATGTGCATTAGAAACTACTACTGGTCTTCCAGGGAACGATCAAAGCGTAGACTGTTTGAGACATTACTCCCGTGGAGGAATGTGCACATGTTGACTGTTGTATTCAATCCCGATGCAATTTCTGTGTTCATCAACTCTCTGATAGTCCACAGATTACAGAATGCCTCCAGATGTGCATCGAAAACTACTACTAGTATTCCAGGGAACGATCAAAGCGTAGACTGTTTGAGACATTACTCCCATGGAGGTAAGTGCGCATGGTGATTGTTGTATTCAATCCCGTTGCAATTTCTGTGTTTCATGAACACTCTGGTAGTCCACAGATTACAGAACGCCACCAGATGTGTATCGGAGACTACTACTGGTCTTCCTGGAAGGATCAAAGCGTAGACTGTTTGAGATATTACTGACATGGAAGAAAGTGCGCATGGTGACTCTTGTATTCAATCCCGATGCTATTTCTGTGTTTCATCAACTCTCTGATTGTCCACAGAGTACAGAATGCCACCAGATGTGCATCGGAAACTATCACTGGTATTCCAGGGAACGATCAAAGCGTAGACTGTTTGAGACATTACTCCCAAGGAGGAAAGTGCTCGTGATGACTGTTGTATTCAATCCCGATGCTATTTCTGTTTTTCATCAACACTCTGGTAGTCCACCGATTACAGAATGCCATTAGATGTGCATCGGAAGCTACTACTGGTCTTCCAGATAACGATCAAAGCGTAGACTGTTTGAAAATTACTCCCATGGAGGAAAGTGCGCAAGGTGACTGTTGTATTCAATCCCGATGGAATTTCTGTGTTTCATCAACACTCTGATAGTCCACAGATTACAGAATGCCTCCAGATGTGCATCGAAAACTACTACTTTTCTTCAGGGGAACAATCAAAACGTAGACTGCTTGAGACATTACTCCCATGGAGGAAAGTGCGCATGGTGACTGTTGTATTCAATCCCGATGCAATTTCTGTGTTTCATCAACACTCTGGTAGTCCACAGATTACAGAACGCCACCAGATGTGCATCGGAAACTACTACTGGTCTTCCAGGGAACGATCAAAGCGTAGACTGTTTGAGACATTACTCCCATGGAGGAAAGTGCGCATGGTGACTGTTGTATTCAATCCCGACGCTATTTCTGTGTTTCATCAACACTCTGATAGTCCACTGATTACGGAATGCCACCAGATGTGCATCGGAAACTACTACTGGTATTCCAGGGAACGATCAAAGCGTAGACTGTTTGAGATATCACTCTCGTCGAGGAAAGTGCGCATGGTGACTGTTGTATTCAATCCCGATGCATTCTCTGTGTTTCATCAACACTCTGATGATCCACAGATTACAGAATGAAACCAGTTGTGCATCGGAAACCACTACTGGTGTTTCAGGGAGCGATCAAAGCGTAGACTGTTTGAGACATTACTCCCATGGAGGAAAGTGCGCATGGTGACTGTTGAATTCAATCCCGATACAATTTCTGTGTTTCATCAAGACTCTGATAGTCCACAGATTAAAGAATGCCACCAGATGTGCATCGGAAACTACTACTGATGTTCCAGGGAACGATCAAATCGTAGACTGTTCGAGACATTACTCCCATGGAGGAAAGTGCGCATGGTGACTGTTGTATTCAATCCCGATGCAATTTCTGTGTTTCATTAACACTCAGTTAGTCCACAGATTCCAGAATGCCACCAGATGTGCATTGGAAACTACTACTGGTCTTCCAAGGAACAATCAAAACGTAGACTGTTTGAGACATTACTCCCATGGAGGAAAGTGCGCATGGTGACTGTTGTATTCAATCCCGAGGAACTTTCTGTGTTTCATCAACACTCTGATAGTCCATAGATTACAGAATGCCACCAGATGTGCATCGGAAACTTCTACTGGTCTTCCAGGGAACGATCAAAGCGTAGACTGTTTGAGACATTACTCCCATGGAGGAATGTGCGCATGGTGACTGTTGTACTCAATCCCGATGCTATTTCTGTGTTTCTCGAACACTCTGATAGTCCACAGATTACTGAATGCCACCAGACGTGAATCGGAAACTACTACTGGTCTTCCAGGGAACGATCAAAGCGTAGAATGTTTGAGAATTACTCCCATGGGGGAAAGTGCGCATGGTGACAGTTGTATTCAATCCTGATGCAATTCCTGTGTTTCATCAACACTCTGATAGTCCACAGATTACAGAATGCCTCCAGATGTGCATCGGAAATTACTACTGGTCTTCCAGGGAACGATCAAATCGTAGACTGTTTGAGACATTACTCCCATGGAGGAAAGTGCGAATATTGACCGTTGTATTCCATCACCGATGCAATTTCTGTCTTTCATCATCACTCTGTTAGTCCACAGATTACAGAATGCCACCAGATGTGCATCGGAAACTACTACTGGTCTTCCAGGGAACGATCAAAGCGTAGACTGTTTGAGACATTACTCCCATGGAGGAAAGTGCGCATGGTGACTGTTGTATTCAATCCCGATGCTATTTCTGTGTTTCATCAACACTCTGATAGTCCACTGATTACGGAATGCCACCAGATGTGCATCGGAAACTACTACTGGTATTCCAGGTAACGATCAAAGCGTACACTGTTTGAGATATCACTCCCATCGAGGAAAGTGCGCATGGTGACTGTTGTATTCAATCCCGATGCATTCTCTGTGTTTCATCAACACTCTGATTATCCACAGATTACAGAATGAAACCAGTTGTGCATCGGAAACCACTACTGGTCTTTCAGGGAGCGATCAAAGCGTAGACTGTTTGAGACATTACTCCCATGGAGGAAAGTGCGCATGGTGACTGTTGAATTCAATCCCGATGCAATTTCTGTGTTTCATCAACACTCTGATAGTCCACAGATTAAAGAATGCCACCAGATGTGCATCGGAAACTACTACTGGTGTTCAAGGGAACGATCAAATCGTAGACTGTTTGAGATATTACTCCCATGGAGGAAAGTGCGCATGGTGACTGTTGTATTCAATCCCGATGCAATTTCTGTGTTTCATTAACACTCAGTTAGTCCACAGATTCCAGAATGCCACCAGATGTGCATCGGAACCTACTACTGGTCTTCCAGGGAACGATCAAAGCGCAGACTGTTTGAGACATTACTCCCATGGAGGAATGTGTGCATGGTGAGAGTTGTATTCAATCCCGATGCAATTTCTGTGTTTCACCAACACTCTGATAGTCCACAGATTATTTAATGCCACCAGATGTGAATCGAAAACTACTACTGGTCTTCCAGGGAACGATCAAAGCGTAGGATGTTTGAGAATTACTCCCACGGTGGAAAATGCGCATGGTGACTGTTGTATTCAATCCCGATGCAATTCCTGTGTTTCATCAACACTCTGATAGTCCACAGATTACAGAATGCCTCCAGATGTGCATCGGTAATTACTACTGGTTTTCCAAGGAACGATCAAAGCGTAGACTGTTTGAGACATTACTCCCACGGACGAAAGTGCGAATATTAACCGTTGTATTCAATCTCGATGCAATTTCTGTGTTTCATCAACACTCTGATAGTCCACAGATTAAAGAATGCCACCAGATGTGCATCGGAAAGTACTACTGGTGTTCCGTGGAACGATCAAATCGTAGACTGTTTGAGACATTACTCCCATGGAGGGAAGTGCGCATGGTGACTGTAGTAATCAATCCCGATTCAATTTCAGAGTTTCATGAACACTCTGATAGTCCACAGATTACAGAATGCCTCCAGAAGTGCATCGAAAACGTCTACTGGTCTTCCAGGGAACAGTCAAAACGTATACTGTTTGAGACATTACTCCCATGGAGGAAAGTGCTCATGGTGACTGTTGTATTCAATCCCGATGCAACTTCTGATTTTCATCAACACTCTGATAGTCCACATATTGCAGATTGCCTCCAGATGTGCATCGGAAACTACTACTGGTCTTCCTGGGAACGATGAAAGCGTAGACTGTTTCAGACGTTACTGCCATGGAGGAAAGTGCGGATGGTGACTGTTGTATTCAATCCCATTGCAATTTCTGTGTTTCATCAACACTCAGTTAGTCCACAGATTACAGAATGCCTCCAGATGTGCACCGGAAACTACTACTGGTCTTCCAGGGAACGATCAAAGCGTGGACTGTTTGAGACATTACCCCCATGGAGGAAAGAGCGCATGGTGACTGTTGTATTCACGCCCGATGCAATTTCTGTGTTTTATCAACATTTTGAAGGTCCACAGAATACAGAATGCTTCCAGATGTGCACCGGAAACTACTAATGGTCTTCCAGGTAACGATCAAAGCGTAGACTGTTTGAGACATTACTCCCATGGAGGAAAGTGCGCATGGTGACTGTTGTATTCAATCCCATTGCAATTTCTGTGTTTCATCAACACTCAGTCAGTCCACAGATTACAGAATGCCACCTGATGTGCATCGGAAATTACTACTGGTCTTCCAGGGAACGATCAAAGCGTACACTCTTTGAGACATTAGTCCTATTGAGGAAGGTGCGAGTATTGACTGTTGTATTCAATCCCGTTGCAAGTTCTGTGTTTCATGAACACTCTGGTAGTCCACAGATTACAGAATGCCACCAGATGTGCATCGGTAATTACTACCGGTATTCCAGGGAACGATCAAAGCGTAGACTGCTTGAGATATCACTCACGTGGAGGAAAGTGCACATGGTGACTGTTGTATTTAATCCCGATGCATTTTCTGTGTTTCATCAACACTCTGATAGTCCACAGATTACAGAATGCCACCCGTTGTGCATCGGAAAGCACTACTGGGCTTCCAGGGAACGATCAACGCGTAGACTGTTAGAGACATTACTCCCATGGAGGAAAGTGCGCATGGTGACTGTTGTATTCAATCCCATTGCAATTTCTGTGTTTTATCAACACTCAGTTAGTCCACAAATTTCAGAATGAATCCAGATGTGCATTGGAAACTACTACTGGTCTTCCTGGAAACGATCAAATCGTAGACTGTATCAGACATTACTCCCATGGAGGAAAGTGCGGATTGTGACTGTTGTATACACTCCCGATGCAATTTCTGTTTTTCATCAACACTCTGATAGTCCACAGATTACAGAATGCCTCCAGATGTGCATCGGAAACTACTACTGGTCTTCCAGGAAACGATGAAACAGTAGACTGTTTGAGACATTACTCCCATGGAGGAAAGTGCGCATGGTGACTGTTGTATTCAATCCCGATGCTATTTCTGTGTTTCATCAACACTCTGATAGTCCACAGATTACAGAATGCCACCAGTTGTGCATCGGAATCTACTACTGGTCTTCCAGGGAACGATCAAATTGTTGACTGTTTGAGACATTACTCCCATGGAGGTAGGTGCGCATGGTGACTGTTGTATTCAATCCCGATGCTATTTCTGTGTTTCACCAACACTCTGATAGTCCACAGATTACAGAATGCCACCAGATGTGCATCGGAAATTACTACTGGTCTTCCAAGGAACGATCAAAGCGTACACTCTTTGAGACATTACTCCCATGGAGGAAAGTGGGCATGGTGACTGCTGTATTTAATCCCGATGCAATTTCTGTCTTTTATCAACACCCGGGTAGACCACAGATTACAGAATACCCCCAGATGTGCATCAGAAACTACTACTGGTCTTCCAGGGAACGATCAAAGCGTAGACTGTTTGAGACATTACTCCCGTGGAGGAATGTGCACATGTTGACTGTTGTATTCAATCCCGATGCAATTTCTGTGTTCATCAACTCTCTGATAGTCCATAGATTACAGAATGCCTCCAGATGTGCATCGAAAACTACTACTGGTATTCCAGGGAACGATCAAAGCGTAGACTGTTTGAGACTTTACTCCCATGGAGGAGAGTGCGCATGGTGACTGTTGTATTCAATCCCGTTGCAATTTCTGTGTTTCATGAACACTCTGGTAGTCCACAGATTACAGAACGCCACCAGATGTGTATCGCAGACTACTAATGGTCTTCCTGGAAGGATCAAAGCGTAGACTGTTTGAGATATTTCTGACATGGAAGAAAGTGCGCATGGTGACTCTTGTATTCAATCCCGATGCTATTTCTGTGTTTCATCAACTCTCTGATAGTCCACAGATTACAGAATGCCACCAGATGTGCATCGGTAATTACTACTGGTATTCCAGGGAACGATCAAAGCGTAGTCTGTTTGAGATATAACTCACGTGGAGGAAAGTGCACATGGTGACTGTTGTATTTAATCCCGATGCATTTTCTGTGTTTCATCAACACTCTGATAGTCCACAGATTACAGAATGCCACCAGTTGTGCATCGGAAAGCACTATTGGTCTTCCAGGGAACGATCAACGCGTAGACTGTTTGAGACATTACTCCCATGGAGGAAAGTGCGCATGGTGACTGTTGTATTTAATCCCATTGCAATTTCTGTGTTTTATCAACACTCAGTTAGTCCACAAATTTCAGAATGCCTCCAGGTGTGCATTGGAAACTTTTACTGGTCTTCCTGGAAACGATCAAATCGTAGACTGTATCAGACATTACTCCCATGGAGGAAAGTGCGGATTGTGACTGTTGTATTCACTCCCGATGCAATTTCTGTTTTTCATCAACACTCTGATAGTCCACAGATTACAGAATGCCTCCAGATGTGCATCGGAAACTACTACTGGTCTTCCAGGAAACGATGAAACCGTAGACTGTTTGAGACATTACTCCCATGGAGGAAAGTGCGCATGGTGACTGTTGTATTCAATCCCGATGCTATTTCTGTGTTTCATCAACACTCTGATAGTCCACAGTTTACAGAATGCCACCAGATGTGCATCGGAAATTACTACTGGTCTTCCAAGGAACGATCAAAGCGTACACTCTTTGAGACATTACTCCCATGGAGGAAAGTGCCCATGGTGATTGTTGTATTCAATCCCGATGCAATTTCTGTGTTTCATCAATACTTTGAAGAACCACAGATTACAGAATGCCTCCAGATGTGAAACGAAACTACTACTGGTCTCCTAGGGAACGATCAGAACTTAGAATGTTTGAGACATTACTCCCATGGAGGAAAGTGGGCATGGTGACTGTTGTATTTAATCCCGATGCAATTTCTGTCTTTTATCAACACCCGGGTAGACCACGGATTGCAGAATACCTCCAGATGTGCATTAGAAACTACTACTGGTCTTCCAGGGAACGATCAAAGCGTAGACTGTTTGAGACATTACTCCCGTGGAGGAATGTGCACATGTTGACTGTTGTATTCAATCCCGATGCAATTTCTGTGTTCATCAACTCTCTGATAGTCCACAGATTACAGAATGCCTCCAGATGTGCATCGAAAACTACTACTGGTATTCCAGGGAACGATCAAAGCGTAGACTGTTTGAGACATTGCTCCCATGGAGGTAAAAGCGCATGGTGACTGTTGTATTCAATCCCGTTGCAATTTCTGTGTTTCATGACCACTCTGGTAGTCCACAGATTACAGAACGCCACCAGATGTGTATCGGAGACTACTACTGGTCTTCCTGGAAGGATCAAAGCGTAGACTGTTTGAGATATTACTGACATGGAAGAAAGTGCGCATGGTGACTCTTGTATTCAATCCCGATGCTATTTCTGTGTTTCATCAACTCTCTGATAGTCCACAGATTACAGAATGCCACCAGATGTGCATCGGTAATTACTACTGGTATTCCAGGGAACGATCAAAGCGTAGTCTGTTTGAGATATAACTCACGTGGAGGAAAGTGCACATGGTGACTGTTGTATTTAATCCCGATGCATTTTCTGTGTTTCATCAACACTCTGATAGTCCACAGATTACAGAATGAAACCAGTTGTGCATCGGAAAGCACTACTGGTCTTCCAGGGAACGATCAACGCGTAGACTGTTTGAGACATTACTCCCATGGAGGAAAGTGCGCATGGTGACTGTTGTATTTAATCCCATTGCAATTTCTGTGTTTTATCAACACTCAGTTAGTCCACAAATTTCAGAATGCCTCCAGGTGTGCATTGGAAACTACTACTGGTCTTCCTGGAAACGATCAAATCGTAGACTGTATCAGACATTACTCCCATGGAGGAAAGTGCGGATTGTGACTGTTGTATTCACTCCCGATGCAATTTCTGTTTTTCATCAACACTCTGATAGTCCACAGATTACAGAATGCCTCCAGATGTGCATCGGAAACTACTACTGGTCTTCCAGGAAACGATGAAACCGTAGACTGTTTGAGACATTACTCCCATGGAGGAAAGTGCGCATGGTGACTGTTGTATTCAATCCCGATGCTATTTCTGTGTTTCATCAACACTCTGATAGTCCACAGATTACAGAATGCCACCAGATGTGCATCGGAAACTACTACTGGTCTTCCAGGGAACGATCAAAGCGTAGACTGTTTGAGACATTACTCCCATGGTGGTAAGTGCGCATGGTGACTGTTGTATTCAATCCCGATGCTATTTCTGTGTTTCACCAACACTCTGATAGTCCACAGATTACAGAATGCCACCAGATGTGCATCGGAAATTACTACTGGTCTTCCAAGGAACGATCAAAGCGTACACTCTTTGAGACATTACTCCCATGGAGGAAAGTGCCCATGGTGATTGTTGTATTCAATCCCGATGCAATTTCTGTGTTTCATCAATACTTTGAAGAACCACAGATTACAGAATGCCTCCAGATGTGAAACGAAACTACTACTGGTCTCCCAGGGAACGATCAGAACTTAGAATGTTTGAGACATTACTCCCATGGAGGAAAGTGGGCATGGTGACTGTTGTATTTAATCCCGATGCAATTTCTGTCTTTTATCAACACCCGGGTAGACCACAGATTACAGAATACCTCCAGATGTGCATTAGAAACTACTACTGGTCTTCCAGGGAACGATCAAAGCGTAGACTGTTTGAGACATTACTCCCGTGGAGGAATGTGCACATGTTGACTGTTGTATTCAATCCCGATGCAATTTCTGTGTTCATCAACTCTCTGATAGTCCACAGATTACAGAATGCCTCCAGATGTGCATCGAAAACTACTACTGGTATTCCAGGGAACGATCAAAGCGTAGACTGTTTGAGACATTACTCCCATGGAGGTAAAAGCGCATGGTGACTGTTGTATTCAATCCCGTTGCAATTTCTGTGTTTCATGAACACTCTGGTAGTCCACAGATTACAGAACGCCACCAGATGTGTATCGGAGACTACTACTGGTCTTCCTGGAAGGATCAAAGCGTAGACTGTTTGAGATATTACTGACATGGAAGAAAGTGCGCATGGTGACTCTTGTATTCAATCCCGATGCTATTTCTGTGTTTCATCAACTCTCTGATAGTCCACAGAGTACAGAATGCCACCAGATGTGCATCGGAAACTACTACTGGTCTTCCAGATAACGATCAAAGCGTAGACTGTTTGAAAATTACTCCCATGGAGGAAAGTGCGCATGGTGACTGTTGTATTCAATCCCGATGGAATTTCTGTGTTTCATCAACACTCTGATAGTCCACAGATTACAGAATGCCTCCAGATGTGCATCGAAAACTACTACTGGTCTTCAGGGGAACAATCAAAACGTAGACTGCTTGAGACATTACTCCCATGGAGGAAAGTGCGCATGGTGACTGTTGTATTCAATCCCGATGCAATTTCTGTGTTTCATCAACACTCTGGTAGTCCACAGATTACAGAATGAAACCAGATGTCCATCGGAAACTACTACTTTTCTTCCAGGGAACGATCAAAGCGTAGACTGTTTGAGACGTTACTCCCATGGAGGAAAGTGCGCATGGTGACTGTTGTATTCAATCCCGATGCTATTTCTGTGTTTCATCAACACTCTGATAGTCCACAGATTACAGAATGCACCAGATGTGCATCGGAAACTACTACTGGTCGTCCAGGAAACGATCAAAGCGTAGAATGTTTCAGACGTTACTCCCAAGGAGGAAAGTGCGGATGGTGACTGTTGTATTCAATCCCGATGCAATTTCTGTGTTTCATCAACACTCTGATAGTCCATAGATTACAGAATGCCACCAGATGTGCATCGGAAACTTCTACTGGTCTTCCAGGGAATGATCAAAGCGTAGACTGTTTGAGACATTACTCCCATGGAGGAATGTGCGCATGGTGACTCTTGTATTCAATCCCGATGCTATTTCTGTGTTTCATCAACTCTCTGATAGTCCACAGAGTACAGAATGCCACCAGATGTGCATCGGAAACTACTACTGGTATTCCAGGGAACGATCAAAGCGTAGACTGTTTGAGATATCACTCACGTGGGGGAAAGTGCACATGGTGACTGTTGTATTTAATAACGATGCATTTTCTGTGTTTTATCAACACTCTGATAGTCTACAGATTACAGAACGCCACCAGTAGTGCATCGGAAACCACTACTGGTCTTCCGGGGAACGATCAACGCGTAGACTGTTTGAGACATTACTCCCATGGAGGAATGTGCGCATGGTGCCTGTTGTATTCAATCCCGATGCAATTTCTGTGTTTCATCAACACTCTGATAGTCTACAGATTACAGATTGCCACCAGATGTGCATCGGAAATTACTACTGGTCTTCCTGGGAACGATCAAAGCGTAGACTGTTTGAGACATTACTCCCATGGAGGAAAATGCGCATGGTGACTGTTGTATTCAATCCCATTGCAATTTCTATGTTTTATCAACACTCAGTTAGTCCACAAATTTCAGAATGCCTCCAGATGTGCATTGGAAACTACTACTGGTCTTCCAAGGAACAATCAAAGCGTACACTCTTTGAGACATTACTCCCATGGAGGAAAGTGCGCATGGTGACTGTTGTATTCAATCCCGATGCTATTTCTGTGTTTCATCAACACTCTGATAGTCCACAGATTACAGAATGCTACCAGATGTGCATCTGAAACTACTACTGGTCTTCCAGGGAACGATCAAAGCGTAGACTGTTTGAGACATTACTCCCAAGGAGGAAAGTTCTCATGATGACTGTTGTATTCAATCCCGATGCTATTTCTGTTTTTCATCAACACTCTGGTAGTCCACCGATTACAGAATGCCATTAGATGTGCATCGGAAACTACTACTGGTCTTCCAGATAACGATCAAAGCGTAGACTGTTTGAAAATTACTCCCATGGAGGAAAGTGCGCATGGTGACTGTTGAATTCAATCCCGATAGAATTTCTGTGTTTCATCAACACTCTGATAGTCCACAGATTACAGAATGCCTCCAGATGTGCATCGAAAACTACTACTGGTCTTCAGGGGAACAATCAAAACGTAGACTGCTTGAGACATTACTCCCATGGAGGAAAGTGCGCATGGTGACTGTTGTATTCAATCCCGATGCAATTTCTGTGTTTCATCAACACTCTGATAGCCCATAGATTACAGAATGCCACCAGATGTGCATCGGAAACTTCTACTGGTCTTCCAGGGAATGATCAAAGCGTAGACTGTTTGAGACATTACTCCCATGGAGGAATGTGCGCATGGTGACTGTTGTATTTAATCCCGATGCAATTTCTGTGTTTCATGAACACTCTGATAGTCCACAGATTACAGACTGCCACCAGATGTAGATCGGTATCTACTACTGGTCTTCCAGGGAACGATCAAAGCGTAGACTGTTTGAGACATTACTCCCATGGAGGAAAGTGCGCATGGGGACTGTTGTATTCAATCCCGATGCTATTTCTGTGTTTCATCAACACTCTGATAGTCCAGAGATTACAGAATGCCACCAGATGTGCATCGGAAACTACTACTTATCTTCCAGGGAACGATCAAAGCGTAGAAAGATTGAGAATTACTCCCATGGAGGAAAGTGCGCATGGTGACTGTTGTGTTCAATCCCGATGCAATTTCTGTGTTTCATCAACACACTGATAGTCCAGAGATTACAGAATGCCTCCAGATGTGCATCGGAAACTACTACTGGTCTTCCAGGGAACGATCAAAACGTAGACTGTTTGAGACATTACTCCCATGGAGGAAAGTGCGCATGGTGACTGTTGTATTCAATCCGGATGCAATATCTGTGTTTCATCAACACTCTGATAGTATACAGATTACAGAATGCTACCAGATGTGCATCGGAAACTACTACTGGTCTTCCAGGGAACGATCAAAGCGTAGACTGTTCGAGACATTACTCCCATGGAGGTAAGTGCGCATGGTGACTGTTGTATTCAATCCCGATGCTATTTCTGTGTTTCATCAACACTCTGATAGTCCACAGATTACAGAATGCCACCAGTTGTGCATCGGAAAGCACTACTGGTCTTCCAGGGAACGATCAACGCGTAGACTGTTAGAGACATTACTCCCATGGAGGAAAGTGCGCATGGTGACTGTTGTATTCAATCCCATTGCAATTTCTGTGTTTTATCAAGACTCAGTTAGTCCACAAGTTTCAGAATGCCTCCAGATGTGCATTGGAAACTACTACTGGTCTTCCTGGAAACGATCAAATCGTAGACTGTATCAGACATTACTCCCATGGAGGAAAATGCGGATTGTGACTGTTGTATACACTCCCGATGCAATTTCTGTTTTTCATCAACACTCTGATAGTCCACAGATTACAGAATGCCTCCAGATGTGCATCGGAAACTACTACTGGTCTTCCAGGAAACGATGAAACCGTAGACTGTTTGAGACATTACTCCCATGGAGGAAAGTGCGCATGGTGACTGTTGTATTCAATCCCGATGCTATTTCTGTGTTTCATCAACACTCTGATAGTCCACAGATTACAGAATGCCACCAGATGTGCATCGGAAACTACTACTGGTCTTCCAGGGAACGATCAAATCGTTGACTGTTTGAGACATTACTCCCATGGAGGTAAGTGCGCATGGTGACTGTTGTATTCAATCCCGATGCTATTTCTGTGTTTCTCCAACACTCTGATAGTCCACAGATTACAGAATGCCACCAGATGTGCATCGGAAATTACTACTGGTCTTCCAAGGAACGATCAAAGCGTACACTCTTTGAGACATTACTCCCATGGAGGAAAGTGGGCATGGTGACTGCTGTATTTAATCCCGATGCAATTTCTGTCTTTTATCAACACCCGGGTAGAGCACAGATTACAGAATACCCCCAGATGTGCATCAGAAACTACTACTGGTCTTCCAGGGAACGATCAAAGCGTAGACTGTTTGAGACATTACTCCCGTGGAGGAATGTGCACATGTTGACTGTTGTATTCAATCCCGATGCAATTTCTGTGTTCATCAACTCTCTGATAGTCCATAGATTACAGAATGCCTCCAGATGTGCATCGAAAACTACTACTGGTATTCCAGGGAACGATCAAAGCGTAGACTGTTTGAGACTTTTCTCCCATGGAGGAGAGTGCGCATGGTGACTGTTGTATTCAATCCCGTTGCAATTTCTGTGTTTCATGAACACTCTGGTAGTCCACAGATTACAGAACGCCACCAGATGTGTATCGGAGACTACTACTGGTCTTCCTGGAAGGATCAAAGCGTAGACTGTTTGAGATATTACTGACATGGAAGAAAGTGCGCATGGTGACTCTTGTATTCAATCCCGATGCTATTTCTGTGTTTCATCAACTCTCTGATAGTCCACAGACTACAGAATGCCACCAGATGTGCATCGGTAATTACTACTGGTATTCCAGGGAACGATCAAAGCGTAGTCTGTTTGAGATATCACTCACGTGGAGGAAAGTGCACATGGTGACTGTTGTATTTAATCCCGATGCATTTTCTGTGTTTCATCAACACTCTGATAGTCCACAGATTACAGAATGCCACCAGTTGTGCATCGGAAAGCACTACTGGTCTTCCAGGGAACGATCAACGCGTAGACTGTTTGAGACATTACTCCCATGGAGGAAAGTGCGCATGGTGACTGTTGTATTTAATCCCATTGCAATTTCTGTGTTTTATCAACACTCAGTTAGTCCACAAATTTCAGAATGCCTCCAGGTGTGCATTGGAAACTACTACTGGTCTTCCTGGAAACGATCAAATCGTAGACTGTATCAGACATTACTCCCATGGAGGAAAGTGCGGATTGTGACTGTTGTATTTACTCCCGATGCAATTTCTGTTTTTCATCAACACTCTGATAGTCCACAGATTACAGAATGCCTCCAGATGTGCATCGGAAACTACTACTGGTCTTCCAGGAAACGATGAAACCGTAGACTGTTTGAGACATTACTCCCATGGAGGAAAGTGCGCATGGTGACTGTTGTATTCAATCCCGATGCTATTTCTGTGTTTCATCAACACTCTGATAGTCCACAGATTACAGAATGCCACCAGATGTGCATCGGAAACTACTACTGGTCTTCCAGGGAACGATCAAAGCGTAGACTGTTTGAGACATTACTCCCATGGTGGTAAGTGCGCATGGTGACTGTTGTATTCAATCCCGATGCTATTTCTGTGTTTCACCAACACTCTGATAGTCCACAGATTACAGAATGCCACCAGATGTGCATCGGAAATTACTACTGGTCTTCCAAGGAACGATCAAAGCGTACACTCTTTGAGACATTACTCCCATGGAGGAAAGTGCCCATGGTGATTGTTGTATTCAATCCCGATGCAATTTCTGTGTTTCATCAATACTTTGAAGAACCACAGATTACAGAATGCCTCCAGATGTGAAACGAAACTACTACTGGTCTCCCAGGGAACGATCAGAACATAGAATGTTTGAGACATTACTCCCATGGAGGAAAGTGGGCATGGTGACTGTTGTATTTAATCCCGATGCAATTTCTGTCTTTTATCAACACCCGGGTAGACCACAGATTACAGGATACCTCCAGATGTGCATTAGAAACTACTACTGGTCTTCCAGGGAACGATCAAAGCGTAGACTGTTTGAGACATTACTCCCGTGGAGGAATGTGCACATGTTGACTGTTGTATTCAATCCCGATGCAATTTCTGTGTTCATCAACTCTCTGATAGTCCACAGTTTACAGAATGCCTCCAGATGTGCATCGAAAACTACTACTGGTATTCCAGGGAACGATCAAAGCGTAGACTGTTTGAGACATTACTCCCATGGAGGTAAAAGCGCTTGGTGACTGTTGTATTCAATCCCGTTGCAATTTCTGTGTTTCATGAACACTCTGGTAGTCCACAGATTACAGAACGCCACCAGATGTGTATCGGAGACTACTACTGGTCTTCCTGGAAGGATCAAAGCGTAGACTGTTTGAGATATTACTGACATGGAAGAAAGTGCGCATGGTGACTCTTGTATTCAATCCCGATGCTATTTCTGTGTTTCATAAACTCTCTGATAGTCCACAGAGTAAGGAATGCCACCAGATGTGCATCGGAAACTACTACTGGTATTCCAGGGAACGATCAAAGCGTAGACTGTTTGTGACATTACTCCCAAGGAGGAAAGTGCTCGTGATGACTGTTGTATTCAATCCCGATGCTATTTCTGTTTTTCATCAACACTCTGGTAGTCCACCGATTACAGAATGCCATTAGATGTGCATCGGAAACTACTACTGGTCTTCCAGATAACGATCAAAGCGTAGACTGTTTGAAAATTACTCCCATGGAGGAAAGTGCGCATGGTGACTGTTGTATTCAATCCCGATGGAATTTCTGTGTTTCATCAACACTCTGATAGTCCACAGATTACAGAATGCCTCCAGATGTGCATCGAAAACTACTACTGGTCTTTAGGGGAAGAATCAAAACGTAGACTGCTTGAGACATTACTCCCATGGAGGAAAGTGCGCATGGTGAATGTTGTAATCAATCCCGATGCAATTTCTGTGTTTCATCAACACTCTGGTAGCCCACAGATTACAGAATGAAACCAGATGTCCATCGGAAACTACTACTTTTCTTCCAGGGAACGATCAAAGCGTAGACTGTTTGAGACGTTACTCCCATGGAGGAAAGTGCGCATGGTGACTGTTGTATTCAATCCCGATGCTATTTCTGTGTTTCATCAACACTCTGATAGTCCACAGATTACAGAATGCACCAGATGTGCATCGGAAACTACTACTGGTCGTCCAGGAAACGATCAAAGCGTAGAATGTTTCAGACGATACTCCCATGGAGGAAAGTGCGGATGGTGACTGTTGTATTCAATCCCGATGCAATTTCTGTGTTTCATCAACACTCGGATAGTCCATAGATTACAGAATGCCACCAGATGTGCATCGGAAACTTCTACTGGTCTTCCAGGGAATGATCAAAGCGTAGACTGTTTGAGACATTACTCCCATGGAGGAATGTGCGCATGGTGACTCTTGTATTCAATCCCGATGCTATTTCTGTGTTTCATCAACTCTCTGATAGTCCACAGAGTACAGAATGCCACCAGATGTGCATCGGAAACTACTACTGGTATTCCAGGGAACGATCAAAGCGTAGACTGTTTGAGATATCACTCACGTGGGGGAAAGTGCACATGGTGACTGTTGTATTTAATCCCGATGCATTTTCTGTGTTTCATCAACACTCTGGTAGTCTACAGATTACAGAACGCCACCAGTAGTGCATCGGAAACCACTACTGGTCTTCCAGGGAACGATCAACGCGTAGACTGTTTGAGACATTACTCCCATGGAGGAATGTGCGCATGGTGACTGTTGTATTCAATCCCGATGCAATTTCTGTGTTTCATCAACACTCTGATAGTCCACAGATTACAGATTGCCACCAGATGTGCATCGGAAACTACTACTGGTCTTCCTGGGAACGATCAAAGCGTAGACTGTTTGAGACATTACTCCCATGGAGGAAAGTGCGCATGGTGACTGTTGTATTCAATCCCATTGCAATTTCTGTGTTTTATCAACACTCAGTTAGTCCACAAATTTCAGAATGCCTCCAGATGTGCATTGGAAACTACTACTGTTCTTCCAAGGAACGATCAAAGCGTACACTCTTTGAGACATTACTCCCATGGAGGAAAGTGCCCATGGTGATTGTTGTATTCAATCCCGATGCAATTTCTGTGTATCATCAATACTTTGAAGAACCACAGATTACAGAATGCCTCCAGATGTGAAACGAAACTACTACTGGTCTCCCAGGGAACGATCAGAACTTAGAATGTTTGAGACATTACTCCCATGGAGGTAAGTGCGCATGGTGACTGTTGTATTCAATCCCGTTGCAATTTCTGTGTTTCATGAACACTCTGGTAGTCCACAGATTACAGAACGCCACCAGATGTGTATCGGAGACTACTACTGGTCTTCCTGGAAGGATCAAAGCGTAGACTGTTTGAGATATTACTGACATGGAAGAAAGTGCGCATGGTGACTCTCGTATTCAATCCCGATGCTATTTCTGTGTTTCATTAACACTCTGATAGTCCACAGATTACAGAATGCTACCAGATGTGCATCGGAAACTACTACTGGTCTTCCATGGAACGATCAAAGCGTAGACTGTTTGAGACATTACTCCCAAGGAGGAAAGTTCTCATGATGACAGTTGTATTCAATCCCGATGCTATTTCTGTTTTTCATCAACACTCTGGTAGTCCACCGATTACAGAATGCCATTAGATGTGCATCGGAAACTACTACTGGTCTTCCAGATAACGATCAAAGCGTAGACTGTTTGAAAATTACTCCCATGGAGGAATGTGAGCATGGTGATTGTTGTATTCAATCCCGATAGAAATTCTGTGTTTCATCAACACTCTGATAGTCCACAGATTACAGAATGCCTCCAGATGTGCATCGAAAACTACTACTGGTCTTCAGGGGAACAATCAAAACGTAGACTGCTTGAGACATTACTCCCATGGAGGAAAGTGCGCATGGTGACTGTTGTATTCAATCCCGATGCAATTTCTGTGTTTCATCAACACTCTGGTAGTCCACAGATTACAGAATGCCACCAGATGTCCATCGGAAACTACTACTTTTCTTCCAGGGAACGATCAAAGCGTAGACTGTTTGAGACGTTACTCCCATGGAGGAAAGTCCGCATTGTGACTGTTGTATTCAATCCCGATGCTATTTCTGTGTTTCATCAACACTCTGATAGCCCACAGATTACAGAATGCCACCAGATGTGCATCGGAAACTACTACTGGTCGTCCAGGAAACGATCAAAGCGTAGAATGTTTCAGACGTTACTCCCATGGAGGAAAGTGCGGATGGTGACTGTTGTATTCAATCCCGATGCAATTTCTGTGTTTCATCAACACTCTGATAGCCCATAGATTACAGAATGCCACCAGATGTGCATCGGAAACTTCTACTGGTCTTCCAGGGAATGATCAAATCGTAGACTGTTTGAGACATTACTCCCATGGAGGAATGTGCGCATGGTGACTGTTGTGTTCAATCCCGATGCAATTTCTGTGTTTCATCAACACACTGATAGTCCAGAGATTACAGAATGCCTACAGATGTGCATCGGAAACTACTACTGGTCTTCCAGGGAACGATCAAAACGTAGACTGTTTGAGACATTACTCCCATGGAGGAAAGTGCGCATGGTGACTGTTGTATTCAATCCGGATGCAATTTCTGTGTTTCATCAACACTCTGATAGTATACAGATTACAGAATGCTACCAGATGTGCATCGGAAACTACTACTGGTCTTCCAGGGAACGATCAAAGCGTAGACTGTTTGAGACATTACTCCCATGGAGGTAAGTGCGCATGGTGACTGTTGTATTCAATCCCGATGCTATTTCTGTGTTTCACCAACACCCTGATAGTCCACAGGTTACAGAATGCCACCAGATGTGCATCGGAAATTACTACTGGTGTTCCAGGGAACGATCAAAGCGTATACTCTTTGAGACATTACTCCCATGGAGTATTGACTGTTGTATTCAATCATGTTGCAATTTCTGTGTTTCATCAACTCTCTGATAGTCCACAGATTACAGAACGCCACCAGATGTGTACCGGAGACTACTACTGGTCTTCCAGGAAGGATCAAAGCGTAGACTGTTTGAGACATTACTCCCATGGAAGAAAGTGCGCATGGTAACCCTTGTATTCAATCCCGATGCTATTTCTGTGTTTCATCAACTCTCTGATAGTCCACAGATTACAGAATGCCACCAGATGTGCATCGGAAACTACTACTGGTATTCCAGGGAACGATCAAAGCGTAGACTGTTGAGATATCATTCACGTGGGGGAAAGTGCACATGGTGACTGTTGTATTTAATCCCGATGCAATTTCTGTGTTTCATCAACACTCTGATAGTCTACAGATTACAGAACCCCACCAGGTGTGCATCGGAAACTACTGCTGGTCTTCCAGGGAACGATCAACGCGTAGACTGTTTGAGACATTACTCCCATGGAGGAAAGTGCGCATGTTGACTGTTGTATTCAATCCCGATGCAATTTCTGTGTTTCATCAACACTCTGATAGTCCACAGATTAAAGAATGCCACCAGATCTGCATCGGAAACTACTACTGGTATTCCAGGGAACGATCAAAGCGTAGACTGTTTTAGACATTACTCTCGTGGAGGAATGTGCACATGTTGACTGTTGTATTCAATCCCGATGCAATTTCTGTGTTCATCAACTCTCTGATAGTCCACAGATTACAGAATGCCTCCAGATGTGCATCGAAAACTACTACTGGTATTCCAGGGAACGATCAAAGCGTAGACTGTTTGAGGCATTACTCCCAAGGAGGAAAGTTCTCATGATGACTGTTGTATTCAATCCCGATGCTACTTCTGTTTTTCATCAACACTCTGGTAGTCCACCGATTACAGAATGCCATTAGATGTGCATCGGAAACTACTACTGGTCTTCCAGATAACGATCAAAGCGTAGACTGTTTGAAAATTACTCCCATGGAGGAAAGTGCGCATGGTGACTGTTGTATTCAATCCCGATGCTATTTCTGTGTTTCACCAACACTCTGATAGTCCACAGATTACAGAATGCCACCAGATGTGCATCGGAAATTACTACTGGTCTTCCAAGGAACGATCAACGCGTAGACTGTTTGAGACATTACTCCCATGGAGGAAAGTGCGCATGGTGACTGTTGTATTCAATCCCATTGCAATTTCTGTGTTTTATCAACACTCAGTTAGTCCACAAATTTCAGAATGCCTCCAGATGTGCATTGGAAACTACTACTGATCATCCTGGAAACGATCAAATCGTAGACTGTATCAGTTATTACTCCCATGGAGGAAAGTGCGGATTGTGACTGTTGTATTCAATCCCGATGCAATTTCTGTGTTCATCAACTCTCTGATAGTCCACAGATTACAGAATGCCTCCAGATGTGCATCGAAAACTACTACTGGTCTTCCAGGGAGCGATCAAACCCTAGACTGTTTGAGACATTACTCCCATGGAGGAAAGTGCGCATGGTGACTGTTGTATTCAATCCCGATGCTATATCTGTGTTTCATCAACTCTCTGATAGTCCACAGATTACAGAATGCCACCAGATGTGCATCGGAAACTACTACGGGTATTCCAGGGAACGATCAAAGCGTAGACTGTTTGAGATATCACTCACGTGGGGGAAAGTGCACATGGTGACTGTTGTATTTAATCCCGATGCATTTTCTGTGTTTCATCAACACTCTGATAGTCTACAGATTACAGAACGCCACCAGGTGTGCATCGGAAACCACTACTGGTCATCCAGGGAACGATCAACGTGTAGACTGTTTGAGACATTACTCCCATGGAGGAAAGTGCGCATGGTGACTGTTGTATTCAATCCCGATGCAATTTCTGTGTTTCATCAACACTCTGATAGTACACAGATTACAGATTGCCACCAGATGTGCATCGGAAACTACTACTGGCCCTCCTGGTAACGATCAAAGCGTAGACTGTTCGAGACATTACTCCCATGGAGGAAAGTGCGCATGGTGACTGTTGTATTCAATCCCATTGCAATATCTGTGTTTTATCAACACTCAGTTAGTCCACAAGTTTCAGAATGCCTCCAGATGTGCATTGGAAACTACTACTGGTCTTCCAAGGAACGATCAAAGCGTACACTCTTTGAGACATTACTCCCATGGAGGAAAGTGCCCATGGTGATTGTTGTATTCAATCCCGATGCAATTTCTGTGTTTCATCAATACTTTGAAAAACCACAGATTACAGAATGCCTCCAGATGTGAAACGAAACTACTACTGGTCTCCCAGGGAACGATCAGAGCTTAGAATGTTTGAGACATTACTCCCATGGAGGAAAGTGGGCATGGTGACTGTTGTATTTAATCCCGATGCAATTTCTGTCTTTTATCAACACCCTGGTAGACCACAGATTACAGAATACCTCCAGATGTGCATCAGAAACTACTACTGGTCTTCCAGGGAACGATCAAAGCGTACACTGTTTGAGACATTACTCCCGTGGACCGATGCAATTTCTGTGTTCATCAACTCTCTGACAGTCCACAGACTACAGAATGCCTCCAGATGTGCATCGAAAACTACTACTGGTATTCCAGGGAACGATCAAAGCGTAGACTGTTTGAGATATCATTCACGTGGGGGAAAGTGCACATGGTGACCGTTGTATTTAATCCCGATGCATTTTCTGTGTTTCATCACCACTCTGATAGTCTACAGATTACAGAACGCCACCAGTTGTGCATCGGAAACCACTACTGGTCTTCCAGGGAACGATCAACGCGTAGACTGTTTGAGACATTACTCCCATGGAGGAAAGTGCGCATGGTGACTGTTGTATTTAATCCCGATGCAATTTCTGTCTTTTATCAACACTCTGATAGTCCACAGATTACAGAATGCTACCAGATGTGCATCGGAAACTACTACTGGTCTTCCAGGGAACGATCAAAGCGTAGACTGTTTGAGACATTACTCCCATGGAGGTAAGTGCGCATGGTGACTGTTGTAATCAATTCCGATGCTATTTCTGTGTTTCACCAACACTCTGATAGTCCACAGGTTACAGAATGCCACCAGATGTGCATCGGAATGTACTACTGGTGTTCCAGGGAACGATCAATGCGTACACTCTTTGAGACATTTTCCCATGGAGGAAATGCGAGTATTGACTGTTGTATTCAATCCCGTTGCAATTTCTGTTTTTCATGAACACTCTGGTAGTCCACAGATTACAGAACGCCACCAGATGTGTATCGGAGACTACTACTGGTCTTCCAGGAAGGATCAAAGCGTAGACTGTTTGAGACATTACTCCCATGGAAGGATGTGCGCATGGTGACTCTTGTATTCAATCCCGATGCTATTTCTTTGTTTCATCAACTCTCTGATAGCCCACAGAGTACAGAATTCCACCAGATGTGCATCGGAAACTACTACTGGTATTCCAGGGAACGATCAAAGCGTAGACTGTTTGAGATATCACTCACGTGGGGGAAAGTGCACATGGTGACTGTTGTATTTAATCCCGATGCATTTTCAGTGTTTCATCAACACTCTGATAGTCTACAGATTACAGAACGCCACCAGTTGTGCATCGGAAACCACTACTGGTCTTCCAGGGAACGATCAACGCGTAGACTGTTTGAGACATTACTCCCATGGAGGAATGTGCGCATGGTGACTGTTGTATTCAATCCCGATGCAATTTCTGTGTTTCATCAACACTCTGATAGTCCACAGATTACAGATTGCCACCAGATGTGCATCGGAAACTACTACTGGTCTTCCTGGGAACGATCAAAGCGTAGACTGTTTGAGACATTACTCCCATGGAGGAAAGTGCGCATGGTGACTGTTGTATTCAATCCCATTGCAATTTCTGTGTTTTATCAACACTCAGTTAGTCCACAAATTTCAGAATGCCTCCAGATGTGCATTGGAAACTACTACTGGTCTTCCTGGAAACGATCAAATCGTAGACTGTATCAGACATTACTCCCATGGAGGAAAGTGCGGATTGTGACTGTTGTATTTAATCCCGATGCAATTTCTGTCTTTTATCAACACTCTGATAGTCCACAGATTACAGAATGCTACCAGATGTGCATCGGAAACTACTACTGGTCTTCCAGGGAACGATCAAAGCGTAGACTGTTTGAGACATTACTCACGTGGGGGAAAGTGCACATGGTGACTGTTGTATTTAATCCCGATGCATTTTCAGTGTTTCATCAACACTCTGATAGTCTACAGATTACAGAACGCCACCAGTTGTGCATCGGAAACCACTACTGGTCTTCCAGGGAACGATCAACGCGTAGACTGTTTGAGACATTACTCCCATGGAGGAATGTGCGCATGGTGACTGTTGTATTCAATCCCGATGCAATTTCTGTGTTTCATCAACACTCTGATAGTCCACAGATTACAGATTGCCACCAGATGTGCATCGGAAACTACTACTGGTCTTCCTGGGAACGATCAAAGCGTAGACTGTTTGAGACATTACTCCCATGGAGGAAAGTGCGCATGGTGACTGTTGTATTCAATTCCGATGCTATTTCTGTGTTTCACCAACACTCTGATAGTCCACAGGTTACAGAATGCCACCAGATGTGCATCGGAAATTACTACTGGTGTTCCAGGGAACGATCAAAGCGTACACTCTTTGAGACATTTTCCCATGGAGGAAATGCGAGTATTGACTGTTGTATTCAATCCCGTTGCAATTTCTGTGTTTCATGAACACTCTGGTAGTCCACAGATTACAGAACGCCACCAGATGTGTATCGGAGACTACTACTGGTCTTCCAGGAAGGATCAAAGCGTGGACTGTTTGAGACATTACTCCCATGGAAGAAAGTGCGCATGGTGACTCTTGTATTCAATCCCGATGCTATTACTGTGTTTCATCAACTCTCTGATATTTCACAGATTACAGAATGCCACCAGATGTGCATCGGAAACTACTACTGGTATTCCAGGGAACGATCAAAGCGTAGACTGTTTGAGATATCACTCACGTGGGGGAAAGTGCACATGGTGACCGTTGTATTTAATCCCGATGCATTTTCTGTGTTTCATCAACACTCTGATAGTCTACAGATTACAGAACGCCACCAGTTGTGCATCGGAAACCACTACTGGTCTTCCAGGGAACGATCAACGCGTAGACTGTTTGAGACATTACTCCCATGGAGGAAAGTGCGCATGGAGACTGTTGTATTCAATCCGGATGCAATATCTGTGTTTCATCAACACTCTGATAGTCCACAGATTACAGAATGTTACCAGATGTGCATTGGAAACTACTACTGGTCTTCCAGGGAACGATCAAAGCGTAGACTGTTTGAGACATTACTCCCATGGAGGTAAGTGCGCATGGTGACTGTTGTATTCAATTCCGATGCTATTTCTGTGTTTCACCAACACTCTGATAGTCCACAGGTTACAGAATGCCACCAGATGTGCATCGGAAATTACTACTGGTGTTCCAGAGAACGATCAAAGCGTACACTCTTTGAGACATTTTCCCATGGAGGAAATGCGAGTATTGACTGTTGTATTCAATCCCGTTGCAATTTCCGTGTTTCATGAACACTCTGGTAGTCCACAGATTACAGAACGCCACCAGATGTGTATCGGAGACTACTACTGGTCTTCCAGGAAGGATCAAAGCGTGGATTGTTTGAGACATTACTCCCATGGAAGAAAGTGCGCATGGTGACTCTTGTATTCAATCCCGATGCTATTACTGTGTTTCATCAACTCTCTGATAGTCCACAGAGTACAGAATGCCACCAGATGTGCATCGGAAACTACTACTGGTATTCCAGGGAACGATCAAAGCGTAGACTGTTTGAGATATCACTCACGTGGGGGAAAGTGCACATAGTGACTGTTGTATTTAATCCCGATGCAATTTCTGTGTTTCATCAACACTCTGATAGTCTACAGATTACAGAACGCCACCAGTTGTGCATCGGAAACCACTACTGGTCTTCCAGGGAACGATCAACGCGTAGACTGTTTGAGACATTACTCCCATGGAGGAATGTGCGCATGAAGACTGTTGTATTCAATCCCGATGCAATTTCTGTGTTTCATCAACACTCTGATAGTCCACAGAGTACAGAATGCCACCAGATGTGCATCGGAAACTACTACTGGTATTCCAGGGAACGATCAAAGCGTAGACTGTTTGAGATATCACTCACGTGGGGGAAAGTGCACATGGTGACTGTTGTATTTAATCCCGATGCATTTTCTGTGTTTCATCAACACTCTGATAGTCTACAGATTACAGAATGCCTCCAGATGTGCATCGGAAACTACTACTGGTCTTCCTGGGAACGATCAAAGCGTAGACTGTTTGAGACATTACTCCCATGGAGGTAAGTGCGCATGGTGACTGTTGTATTCAATCCCATTGCAATTTCTGTGTTTTATCAACACTCAGTTAGTCCACAAATTTCAGAATGCCTCCAGATGTGCATTGGAAACTACTACTGGTCTTCCTGGAAACGATCAAATCGTAGACTGTATCAGACATTACTCCCATGGAGGAAAGTGCGGATTGTGACTGTTGTATTCACTCCCGATGCAATTTCTGTTTTCCATCAACACTCTGATAGTCCACAGATTACAGAATGCCTCCAGATGTGCATCGGAAACTACTACTGGTCTTCCAGGGAGCGATCAAACCCTAGACTGTTTGAGACATTACTCCCATTGAGGAAAGTGCGCATGGTGACTGTTGTATTCAATCCCGATGCTATATCTGTGTTTCATCAAAACTCTGATAGTCCACAGATTACAGAATGACACCAGATGTGCATCGGAAATTACTACTGGTATTCCAAGGAACGATCAAAGCGTACACTCTTTGAGACATTACTCCCATGGAGGAAAGTGGGCATGGTGACTGTTGTATTTAATCCCGATGCAATTTCTGTCTTTTATCAACACCCGGCTAGACCACAGATTACAGAATACCTCCAGATGTGCATCAGAAACTACTACTGGTCTTCCAGGGAACGATCAAAGCGTAGACTGTTTGAGACATTACTCCCATGGAGGAATGTGCGCATGGTGACTGTTGTATTCAATCCCGATGCTATATCTGTGTTTCATCAACTCTCTGATAGTCCACAGATTACAGAATGCCACCAGATGTGCATCGGAAACTACTACTGGTATTCCAGGGAACGATCAAAGCGTAGACTGTTTGAGATATCACTCACGTGGGGGAAAGTGCACATGGTGACCGTTGTATTTAATCCCGATGCATATTCTGTGTTTCATCAACACTCTGATAGTCTACAGATTTCGGAACGCCACCAGTTGTGCATCGGAAACGACTACTGGTCTTCCAGGGAACGATCAACGCGTAGACTGTTTGAGACATTACTCCCATGGAGGAAAGTGCGCATGGTGACTGTTGTATTCAATCCGGATGCAATATCTGTGTTTCATCAACACTCTGATAGTCCACAGATTACAGAATGCTACCAGATGTGCATTGGAAACTACTACTGGTCTTCCAGGGAACGATCAAAGCGTAGACTGTTTGAGACATTACTCCCATGGAGGTAAGTGCGCATGGTGACTGTTGTATTCAATTCCGATGCTATTTCTGTGTTTCACCAACACTCTGATAGTCCACAGGTTACAGAATGCCACCAGATGTGCATCGGAAATTACTACTGGTGTTCCAGAGAACGATCAAAGCGTACACTCTTTGAGACATTTTCCCATGGAGGAAATGCGAGTATTGACTGTTGTATTCAATCCCGTTGCAATTTCCGTGTTTCATGAACACTCTGGTAGTCCACAGATTACAGAACGCCACCAGATGTGTATCGGAGACTACTACTGGTCTTCCAGGAAGGATCAAAGCGTGGACTGTTTGAGACATTACTCCCATGGAAGAAAGTGCGCATGGTGACTCTTGTATTCAATCCCGATGCTATTACTGTGTTTCATCAACTCTCTGATAGTCCACAGAGTACAGAATGCCACCAGATGTGCATCGGAAACTACTACTGGTATTCCAGGGAACGATCAAAGCGTAGACTGTTTGAGATATCACTCACGTGGGGGAAAGTGCACATGGTGACTGTTGTATTTAATCCCGATGCAATTTCTGTGTTTCATCAACACTCTGATAGTCTACAGATTACAGAACGCCACCAGTTGTGCATCGGAAACCACTACTGGTCTTCCAGGGAACGATCAACGCGTAGACTGTTTGAGACATTACTCCCATGGAGGAATGTGCGCATGAAGACTGTTGTATTCAATCCCGATGCAATTTCTGTGTTTCATCAACACTCTGATAGTCCACAGATTACAGATTGCCACCAGATGTGCATCGGAAACTACTACTGGTCTTCCTGGGAACGATCAAAGCGTAGACTGTTTGAGACATTACTCCCATGGAGGTAAGTGCGCATGGTGACTGTTGTATTCAATTCCGATGCTATTTCTGTGTTTCACCAACACTCTGATAGTCCACAGGTTACAGAATGCCACCAGATGTGCATCGGAAATTACTACTGGTGTTCCAGGGAACGATCAAAGCGTACACTCTTTGAGACATTTTCCCATGGAGGAAATGCGAGTATTGACTGTTGTATTCAATCCCGTTGCAATTTCTGTGTTTCATGAACACTCTGGTAGTCCACAGATTACAGAACGCCACCAGATGTGTATCGGAGACTACTACTGGTCTTCCAGGAAGGATCAAAGCGTGGACTGTTTGAGCCATTACTCCCATGGAAGAAAGTGCGCATGGTGACTCTTGTATTCAATCCCGATGCTATTACTGTGTTTCATCAACTCTCTGATATTTCACAGATTACAGAATGCCACCAGATGTGCATCGGAAACTACTACTGGTATTCCAGGGAACGATCAAAGCGTAGACTGTTTGAGATATCACTCACGTGGGGGAAAGTGCACATGGTGACCGTTGTATTTAATCCCGATGCATTTTCTGTGTTTCATCAACACTCTGATAGTCTACAGATTACAGAACGCCACCAGTTGTGCATCGGAAACCACTACTGGTCTTCCAGGGAACGATCAACGCGTAGACTGTTTGAGACATTACTCCCATGGAGGAAAGTGCGCATGGTGACTGTTGTATTCAATCCGGATGCAATATCTGTGTTTCATCAACACTCTGATAGTCCACAGATTACAGAATGTTACCAGATGTGCATTGGAAACTACTACTGGTCTTCCAGGGAACGATCAAAGCGTAGACTGTTTGAGACATTACTCCCATGGAGGTAAGTGCGCATGGTGACTGTTGTATTCAATTCCGATGCTATTTCTGTGTTTCACCAACACTCTGATAGTCCACAGGTTACAGAATGCCACCAGATGTGCATCGGAAATTACTACTGGTGTTCCAGAGAACGATCAAAGCGTACACTCTTTGAGACATTTTCCCATGGAGGAAATGCGAGTATTGACTGTTGTATTCAATCCCGTTGCAATTTCCGTGTTTCATGAACACTCTGGTAGTCCACAGATTACAGAACGCCACCAGATGTGTATCGGAGACTACTACTGGTCTTCCAGGAAGGATCAAAGCGTGGACTGTTTGAGACATTACTCCCATGGAAGAAAGTGCGCATGGTGACTCTTGTATTCAATCCCGATGCTATTACTGTGTTTCATCAACTCTCTGATAGTCCACAGAGTACAGAATGCCACCAGATGTGCATCGGAAACTACTACTGGTATTCCAGGGAACGATCAAAGCGTAGACTGTTTGAGATATCACTCACGTGGGGGAAAGTGCACATGGTGACTGTTGTATTTAATCCCGATGCAATTTCTGTGTTTCATCAACACTCTGATAGTCTACAGATTACAGAACGCCACCAGTTGTGCATCGGAAACCACTACTGGTCTTCCAGGGAACGATCAACGCGTAGACTGTTTGAGACATTACTCCCATGGAGGAATATGCGCATGAAGACTGTTGTATTCAATCCCGATGCAATTTCTGTGTTTCATCAACACTCTGATAGTCCACAGAGTACAGAATGCCACCAGATGTGCATCGGAAACTACTACTGGTATTCCAGGGAACGATCAAAGCGTAGACTGTTTGAGATATCACTCACGTGGGGGAAAGTGCACATGGTGACTGTTGTATTTAATCCCGATGCACTTTCTGTGTTTCATCAACACTCTGATAGTCTACAGATTACAGAATGCCTCCAGATGTGCATCGGAAACTACCACTGGTCTTCCTGGGAACGATCAAAGCGTAGACTGTTTGAGACATTACTCCCATGGAGGTAAGTGCGCATGGTGACTGTTGTATTCAATCCCATTGCAATATCTGTGTTTTATCAACACTCAGTTAGTCCACAAATTTCAGAATGCCTCCAGATGTGCATTGGAAACTACTACTGGTCTTCCTGGAAACGATCAAATCGTAGACTGTATCAGACATTACTCCCATGGAGGAAAGTGCGGATTGTGACTGTTGTATTCACTCCCGATGCAATTTCTGTTTTCCATCAACACTCTGATAGTCCACAGATTACAGAATGCCTCCAGATGTGCATCGGAAACTACTACTGGTCTTCCAGGGAGCGATCAAACCCTAGACTGTTTGAGACATTACTCCCATGGAGGAAAGTGCGCATGGTGACTGTTGTATTCAATCCCGATGCTATATCTGTGTTTCATCAAAACTCTGATAGTCCACAGATTACAGAATGACACCAGATGTGCATCGGAAATTACTACTGGTATTCCAAGGAACGATCAAAGCGTACACTCTTTGAGACATTACTCCCATGGAGGAAAGTGGGCATGGTGACTGTTGTATTTAATCCCGATGCAATTTCTGTCTTTTATCAACACCCGGCTAGACCACAGATTACAGAATACCTCCAGATGTGCATCAGAAACTACTACTGGTCTTCCAGGGAACGATCAAAGCGTAGACTGTTTGAGACATTACTCCCATGGAGGAATGTGCGCATGGTGACTGTTGTATTCAATCCCGATGCTATATCTGTGTTTCATCAACTCTCTGATAGTCCACAGATTACAGAATGCCACCAGATGTGCATCGGAAACTACTACTGGTATTCCAGGGAACGATCAAAGCGTAGACTGTTTGAGATATCACTCACGTGGGGGAAAGTGCACATGGTGACCGTTGTATTTAATCCCGATGCTTATTCTGTGTTTCATCAACACTCTGATAGTCTACAGATTTCGGAACGCCACCAGTTGTGCATCGGAAACGACTACTGGTCTTCCAGGGAACGATCAACGCGTACACTCTTTGAGACATTACTCCCATGGAGGTAAGTGCGCATGGTGACTGTTGTATTCAATTCCGATGCTAGTTCTGTGTTTCACCAACACTCTGATAGTCCACAGGTTACAGATTTCCACCAGATGTGCATCGGATATTACTACTGGTGTTCCAGGGAACGATCAAAGCGTACACTTTTTGAGACATTTTCCCATGGAGGAAATGCGAGTATTGACTGTTGTATTCAATCCCGTTGCAATTTCTGTGTTTCATGAACACTCTGGTAGTCCACAGATTACAGAACGCCACCAGATGTGTATCGGAGACTACTACTGGTCTTCCAGGAAGGATCAAAGCGTAGACTGTTTGAGACATTACTCCCATGGAAGAAAGTGCGCATGGTGACTCTTGTATTCAATCCGGATGCAATATCTGTGTTTCATCAACACTCTGATAGTCCACAAATTTCAGAATGCCTCCAGATGTGCATTGGAAACTACTACTGGTCTTCCTGGAAACGATCAAATCGTAGACTGTATCAGACATTACTCCCATGGAGGAAAGTGCGGATTGTGACTGTTGTATTCACTCCCGATGCAATTTCTGTTTTCCATCAACACTCTGATAGTCCACAGATTACAGAATGCCTCCAGATGTGCATCGGAAACTACTACTGGTCTTCCAGGGAGCGATCAAACCCTAGACTGTTTGAGACATTACTCCCATGGAGGAAAGTGCGCATGGTGACTGTTGTATTCAATCCCGATGCTATATCTGTGTTTCATCAAAACTCTGATAGTCCACAGATTACAGAATGACACCAGATGTGCATCGGAAATTACTACTGGTATTCCAAGGAACGATCAAAGCGTACACTCTTTGAGACATTACTCCCATGGAGGAAAGTGGGCATGGTGACTGTTGTATTTAATCCCGATGCAATTTCTGTCTTTTATCAACACCCGGCTAGACCACAGATTACAGAATACCTCCAGATGTGCATCAGAAACTACTACTGGTCTTCCAGGGAACGATCAAAGCGTAGACTGTTTGAGACATTACTCCCATGGAGGAATGTGCGCATGGTGACTGTTGTATTCAATCCCGATGCTATATCTGTGTTTCATCAACTCTCTGATAGTCCACAGATTACAGAATGCCACCAGATGTGCATCGGAAACTACTACTGGTATTCCAGGGAACGATCAAAGCGTAGACTGTTTGAGATATCACTCACGTGGGGGAAAGTGCACATGGTGACTGTTGTATTTAATCCCGATGCACTTTCTGTGTTTCATCAACACTCTGATAGTCTACAGATTACAGAATGCCTCCAGATGTGCATCGGAAACTACTACTGGTCTTCCTGGGAACGATCAAAGCGTAGACTGTTTGAGACATTACTCCCATGGAGGTAAGTGCGCATGGTGACTGTTGTATTCAATCCCATTGCAATATCTGTGTTTTATCAACACTCAGTTAGTCCACAAATTTCAGAATGCCTCCAGATGTGCATTGGAAACTACTACTGGTCTTCCTGGAAACGATCAAATCGTAGACTGTATCAGACATTACTCCCATGGAGGAAAGTGCGGATTGTGACTGTTGTATTCACTCCCGATGCAATTTCTGTTTTCCATCAACACTCTGATAGTCCACAGATTACAGAATGCCTCCAGATGTGCATCGGAAACTACTACTGGTCTTCCAGGGAGCGATCAAACCCTAGACTGTTTGAGACATTACTCCCATGGAGGAAAGTGCGCATGGTGACTGTTGTATTCAATCCCGATGCTATATCTGTGTTTCATCAAAACTCTGATAGTCCACAGATTACAGAATGACACCAGATGTGCATCGGAAATTACTACTGGTATTCCAAGGAACGATCAAAGCGTACACTCTTTGAGACATTACTCCCATGGAGGAAAGTGGGCATGGTGACTGTTGTATTTAATCCCGATGCAATTTCTGTCTTTTATCAACACCCGGCTAGACCACAGATTACAGAATACCTCCAGATGTGCATCAGAAACTACTACTGGTCTTCCAGGGAACGATCAAAGCGTAGACTGTTTGAGACATTACTCCCATGGAGGAAAGTGCGCATGGTGACTGTTGTATTCAATCCGGATGCAATATCTGTGTTTCATCAACACTCTGATAGTCCACAGATTACAGAATGCTACCAGATGTGCATCGGAAAATACTACTGGTCTTCCAGGGAACGATCAAAGCGTAGACTGTTTGAGACATTACTCCCATGGAGGTAAGTGCGCATGGTGACTGTTGTATTCAATTCCGATGCTAGTTCTGTGTTTCACCAACACTCTGATAGTCCACAGGTTACAGATTTCCACCAGATGTGCATCGGATATTACTACTGGTGTTCCAGGGAACGATCAAAGCGTACACTTTTTGAGACATTTTCCCATGGAGGAAATGCGAGTATTGACTGTTGTATTCAATCCCGTTGCAATTTCTGTGTTTCATGAACACTCTGGTAGTCCACAGATTACAGAACGCCACCAGATGTGTATCGGAGACTACTACTGGTCTTCCAGGAAGGATCAAAGCGTAGACTGTTTGAGACATTACTCCCATGGAAGAAAGTGCGCATGGTGACTCTTGTATTCAATCCCGATGCTATTTCTGTGTTTCATCAACTCTCTGATAGTCCACAGAGTACAGAATGCCACCAGATGTGCATCGGAAACTACTACTGGTATTCCAGGGAACGATCAAAGCGTAGACTGTTTGAGATATCACTCACGTGGGGGAAAAAGCACATGGTGACTGTTGTATTTAATCCCGATGCATTTTCTGTGTTTCATCAACACTCTGATAGTCTACAGATTACAGAACGCCACCAGTTGTGCATCGGAAACCACTACTGGTCTTCCAGGGAACGATCAACGCGTAGACTGTTTGAGACATTACTCCCATGGAGGAATGTGCGCATGGTGACTGTTGTATTCAATCCCGATGCAATTTCTGTGTTTCATCAACACTCTGATAGTCCACAGATTACAGATTGCCACCAGATGTGCATCGGAAACTACTACTGGTCTTCCTGGGAACGATCAAAGCGTAGACTGTTTGAGACATTACTCCTATGGAGGAAAGTGCGCATGGTGACTGTTGTATTCAATCCCATTGCAATTTCTGTGTTTTATCAACACTCAGTTAGTCCACTAATTTCAGAATGCCTCCAGATGTGCATTGGAAACTACTACTGGTCTTCCTGGAAACGATCAAATCGTAGACTGTATCAGACATTACTCCCATGGAGGAAAGTGCGGATTGTGACTGTTGTATTCACTCCCGATGCAATTTCTGTTTTTCATCAACACTCTGACAGTCCACAGATTACAGAATGCCTCCAGATGTGCAACGGAAACTACTACTGATCTTCCAGGGAGCGATCAAACCCTAGACTGTTTGAGACATTACTCCCATGGAGGAAAGTGCGCATGGTGACTGTTGTATTCAATCATGATGCTATATCTGTGTTTCATCAACACTCTGATTACAGAATGCCACCATATGTGCATCGGAAATTACTACTGGTCTTCCAAGGAACGATCAATGCGTACACTCTTTGAGACATTACTCCCATGGAGGAAAGTGCCCATGGTGATTGTTGTATTCAATCCCGATGCAATTTCTGTGTTTCATCAATACTTTGAAGAACCACAGATTACAGAATGCCTCCAGATGTGAATCGAAACTACTACTGGTCTTCCAGGGAACGATCAGAGCTTAGACTGTTTGAGACATTACTCCCATGGAGGGAAGTGGGCATGGTGACTGTTGTATTTAATCCCAATGCAATTTCTGTCTTTTATCAACACCCGGCTAGACCACAGATTACAGAATACCTCCAGATGTGCATCAGAAACTACTACTGGTCTTCCAGGGAACGATCAAAGCGTAGACTGTTTGAGACATTACTCCCTTGGAGGAATGTGCGCATGGTGACTGTTGTATTCAATCCCGATGCTATTTCTGTGTTTCATCAACTCTCTGATAGTCCACAGATTACAGAATACCACCAGATGTGCATCGGAAACTACTACTGGTATTCCAGGGAACGATCAAAGCGTAGACTGTTTGAGATATCACTCACGTGGGGGAAAGTGCACATGGTGACTGTTGTATTTTATCCCGATGCATTTTCTGTGTTTCATCAACACTCTGATAGTCTACAGATTACAGAACGCCACCAGTTGTGCATCGGGAACTACTACTGGTCTTGCAGGGAACGATCAACGCGTAGACTGTTTGAGACATTACTCCCATGGAGGAAAGTGCGCATGGTGACTTTTGTATTCAATCCGGATGCAATATCTGTGTTTCATCAACACTCTGATAGTCCACAGATTACAGAATGCTACCAGATGTGCATCGGAAACAACTACTGGTCTTCCAGGAAGGATCAAAGCGTAGACTGTTTGAGACATTACTCCCATGGAAGAAAGTGCGCATGGCGACTCTTGTATTCAATACCGATGCTATTTCTGTGTTTCATCAACTCTCTGATAGTCCACGTAGTACAGAATGCCACCAGATGTGCATCGGAAACCACTACTGGTCTTCCAGGGAACGATCAACGCGTAGACTGTTTGAGACATTACTCGCATGGAGGAATGTGCGCATGGTGACTGTTGTATTCATTCCCGATGCAATTTCTGTGTTTCTTCAACACTCTGATAGTCCACAGATTACGGATTGCCACCAGATGTGCATCGGAAACTACTACTGGTCTTCCTGGAAGGATCAAAGCGTAGACTGTTTGAGATATTACTGACATGGAAGAAAGTGCGCATGGTGACTCTTGTATTCAATCCCGATGCTATTTCTGCGTTTCATCAACAATCTGATAGTCCACAGATTTCAGAATGATACCAGATGTGCATCGGAAACTACTACTGGTATTCCAGGGAACGATCAAAGCGGAGACTGTTTGAGACATTACTCCCAAGGAGGAAAGTGCTCATGATGACTGTTGTATTCAATCCCGATGCTATTTCTGTTTTTCATCAACACTCTGGTAGTCCACCGATTACAGAATGCCATTAGATGTGCATCGGAAACTACTACTGGTCTTCCAGATAACGATCAAAGCGTAGACTGTTTGAAAATTACTCCCATGGAGGAAAGTGCGCATGGTGACTGTTGTGTTCAATCCCGATGCAATTTCTGTGTTTCATCAACACTCTGGTAGTCCACAGATTACAGATTGCCACCAAATGTCCATCGGAAACTGCTACTTTTCTTCCAGGGAACGATCAAAGCGTAGACTGTTTGAGACGTTACTCCCATGGGGGAAAGTGCGCATGGTGACTGTTGTATTCAATCCCGATGCTATTTCTGTGTTTCATCAACACTCTGATAGTCCACAGATTACAGAATGCCACCAGATGTGCATCGGAAACTACTACTGGTCGTCCAGGAAACGATCAAAGCGTAGAATGTTTCAGACGTTACTCCCATGGAGGAAAGTGCGGATGGTGACTGTTGTATTCAATCCCGATGCAATTTCTGTGTTTATTCAACACTCTGATAGTCCATAGATTACAGAATGCCACCAGATGTGCATCGGAAACTTCTACTGGTCTTCCAGGGAATGATCAAAGCGTAGACTGTTTGAGACATTACTAGCATGGAGGAATGTGCGCATGGTGACTGTTGTATTTAATCCCGATGCAATTTCTGTGTTTCATGAACACTCTGATAGTCCACAGATTACAGAATGCCACCAGATGTAGATCGGTATCTACTACTGGTCTTCCAGGGAACGATCAAAGCGTAGACTGTTTGAGACATTACTCCCATGGAGGAAAGTGCGCATGGTGACTGTTGTGTTCAATCCCGATGCAATTTCTGTGTTTCATCAACACACTGATAGTCCAGAGATTACAGAATGCCTCCAGATGTGCATCGGAAACTACTACTGGTCTTCCAGGGAACGATCAAAACGTAGACTGTTTGAGACATTACTCCCATGGAGGAAATTGCGCATGGTGACTGTTGTATTCAATCCGGATGCAATATCTCTGTTTCATCAACACTCTGATAGTATACAGATTACAGAATGCTACCAGATGTGCATCGGAAACTACTACTGGTCTTCCAGGGAACGATCAAAGCGTAGACTGTTTGAGACATTACTCCGATGGAGGTAAGTGCGCATGGTGACTGTTGTATTCAATCCCGATGCTATTTCTGTGTTTCACCAACACTCTGATAGTCTACAGGTTACAGAATGCAACCCGATGTGCATCGGAAATTACTACTGGTGTTCCAGGGAACGATCAAAGCGTACACTCTTTGAGACATTTCTCCCATGGAGGAAATGCGAGTATTGACTGTTGTATTCAATCCCGTAGCAATTTCTGTGTTTCATGAACACTCTGGTAGTCCACAGATTACAGAACGCCACCAGATGTGTATCGGAGACTACTACTGGTCTTCCAGGAAGGATCAAAGCGTAGACTGTTTGAGACATTACTCCCATGGAAGAAAGTGCGCATGGTGACTCTTGTATTCTTTCCCGATGCTATTTCTGTGTTTCATCAACTCTCTGATAGTCCACAGATTACAGAATGCCAAAAGATGTGCATCGGAAACTACTACTGGTATTCCAGGGAACGATCAAAGCGTAGACTGTTTGAGATATCACTCACGTGGGGGAAAGTGCACATGGTGACTGTTGTATTTAATCCCGATGCATTTTCTGTGTTTCATCAACACTCTGATAGTCTACAGATTACAGAACGCCACCAGTTGTGCATCGGAAACCACTACTGGTCTTCCAGGGAACGATCAACGCGTAGACTGTTTGAGACATTACTCCCATGGAGGAAAGTGCGCATGGTGACTGTTGTATTCAATCCCGATGCAATTTCTGTGTTTCATCAACACTCTGATAGTACACAGATTACAGATTGCCACCAGATGTGCATCGGAAACTACTACTGGTCCTCCTGGGAACGATCAAAGCGTAGACTGTTCGAGACATTACTCCCATGGAGGAAAGGGCGCATGGTGACTGTTGTATTCAATCCCATTGCAATTTCTGTGTTTTATCAACACTCAGTTAGTCCACAAATTTCAGAATGCCTCCAGATGTGCATTGGAAACTACTACTGGTCTTCCTGGAAACGATCCAATCGTAGACTGTATCAGACATCACTCCCATGGAGGAAAGTGCAGATTGTGACTGTTGTATTCACTCCCGATGCAATTTCTGTTTTTCATCAACACTCTGATAGTCCACAGATTACTGAATGCCTCCAGATGTGCATCGGAAACTACTACTGGTCTTCCAGGGAGCGACCAAACCCTAGACTGTTTGAGACATTACTCACATGGAGGAAAGTGCGCATTGTGACTGTTGTATTCAATCCCGATGCTATTTCTGTGTTTCACCAACGCTCTGATAGTCCACAGATTACAGAATGCCACCAGATGTGCATCGGAAATTACTACTGGTCTTCCAAGGAACGATCAAAGCGTACACTCTTTGAGACATTACTCCCATGGAGGAAAGTGCCCATGGTGATTGTTGTATTCAATCCCGATGCAATTTCTGTGTTTCATCAATACTTTGAAGAACCACAGATTACAGAATGCCTCCAGATGTGAATCGAAACTGCTACTGGTCTTCCAGGGAACCATCAGAGCTTAGACTGTTTGAGACATTACTCCCATGGAGGAAAGTGGGCATGGTGACTGTTGTATTTAATCCCGATGCAATTTCTGTCTTTTATCAACACCCGGCTAGACCACAGATTACAGAATACCTCCAGATGTGCATCAGAAACTACTACTGGTCTTCCAGGGAACGATCAAAGCGTAGACTGTTTGAGACATTACTCCCATGGAGGAAATGCGAGTATTGACTGTTTTATTCAATCCCGTTGCAATTTCTGTGTTTCATGAACACTCTGGTAGTATACAGATTACAGAACGCCACCAGATGTGTATCGGAGACTACTACTGGTCTTCCAGGAAGGATCAAAGCGTAGACTGTTTGAGACATTACTCCCATGGAAGAAACTGCGCATGGTGACTCTTGTATTCAATCCCGATGCTATTTCTGTGTTTCATCAACTCTCTGATAGTCCACAGAGTACAGAATGCCACCAGATGTGCATCGGAAACTACTACTGGTATTCCAGGGAACGATCAAAACGTAGACTGTTTGAGATATCACTCACGTGGGGGAAAGTGCACATGGTGACTGTTGTATTTAATCCCGATGCATTTTCTGTGTTTCATCAACACTCCGATAGTCTACAGATTACAGAACGCCACCAGTTGTGCATCGGAAACCACTACTGGTCTTCCAGGGAACGATCAACGCGTAGACTGTTTGAGACATTACTCCCATGGAGGAATGTGCGCATGGTGACTGTTGTATTCAATCCCGATGCAATTTCTGTGTTTCATCAACACTCTGATAGTCCACAGATTACAGATTGCCACCAGATGTGCATCGGAAACTACTACTGGTCTTCCTGGGAGCGATCAAAGCGTTGACTGTTTGAGACATTACTCCCATGGAGGAAAGTGCGCATGGTGAATGTTGTATTCAATCCCATTGCAAATTGTGTGTTTTATCAACACTCAGTTAGTCCACAAATTTCAGACTGCCTCCAGATGTGCATTTGAAACTACTACTGGTCTTCCTGGAAACGATCCAATCGTAGACTGTATCAGACATTACTCCCATGGAGGAAAGTGCGGATTGTGACTGTTGTATTCACTCCCGATGCAATTTCTGTTTTTCATCAACACTCTGATAGTCCACAGATTACAGAATGCCTCCAGATGTGCATCGGAAACTACTACTGGTCTTCCAGGGAGCGACCAAACCCTAGACTGTTTGAGACATTACTCACATGGAGGAAAGTGCGCATTGTGACTGTTGTATTCAATCCCGATGCTATTTCTGTGTTTCACCAACGCTCTGATAGTCCACAGATTACAGAATGCCACCAGATGTGCATCGGAAATTACTACTGGTCTTCCAAGGAACGATCAAAGCGTACACTCTTTGAGACATTACTCCCATGGAGGAAATGCGAGTATTGACTCTTGTATTCAATCCCGTAGCAATTTCTGTGTTTCATGAACACTCTGGTAGTCCACAGATTACAGAACGCCACCAGATGTGTATCGGAGACTACTACTGGTCTTCCAGGAAGGATCAAAGCGTAGACTGTTTGAGACATTACTCCCATGGAAGAAAGTGCGCATGGTGACTCTTGTATTCTTTCCCGATGCTATTTCTATGTTTCATCAACTCTCTGATAGTCCACAGATTACAGAATGCCAAAAGATGTGCATCGGAAACTACTACTGGTATTCCAGGGAACGATCAAAGCGTAGACTGTTTGAGATATCACTCACGTGGGGGAAAGTGCACATGGTGACTGTTGTATTTAATCCCGATGCATTTTCTGTGTTTCATCAACACTCTGATAGTCTACAGATTACAGAACGCCACCAGTTGTGCATCGGAAACCACTACTGGTCTTCCAGGGAACGATCAACGCGTAGACTGTTTGAGACATTACTCCCATGGAGGAAAGTGCGCATGGTGACTGTTGTATTCAATCCCGATGCAATTTCTGTGTTTCATCAACACTCTGATAGTACACAGATTACAGATTGCTACCAGATGTGCATCGGAAACTACTACTGGTCCTCCTGGGAACGATCAAAGCGTAGACTGTTCGAGACATTACTCCCATGGAGGAAAGGGCGCATGGTGACTGTTGTATTCAATCCCATTGCAATTTCTGTGTTTTATCAACACTCAGTTAGTCCACAAATTTCAGAATGCCTCCAGATGTGCATTGGAAACTACTACTGGTCTTCCTGGAAACGATCCAATCGTAGACTGTATCAGACATCACTCCCATGGAGGAAAGTGCAGATTGTGACTGTTGTATTCACTCCCGATGCAATTTCTGTTTTTCATCAACACTCTGATAGTCCACAGATTACTGAATGCCTCCAGATGTGCATCGGAAACTACTACTGGTCTTCCAGGGAGCGACCAAACCCTAGACTGTTTGAGACATTACTCACATGGAGGAAAGTGCGCATTGTGACTGTTGTATTCAATCCCGATGCTATTTCTGTGTTTCACCAACGCTCTGATAGTCCACAGATTACAGAATGCCACCAGATGTGCATCGGAAATTACTACTGGTCTTCCAAGGAACGATCAATGCGTACACTCTTTGAGACATTACTCCCATGGAGGAAAGTGCCCATGGTGATTGTTGTATTCAATCCCGATGCAATTTCTGTGTTTCATCAATACTTTGAAGAACCACAGATTACAGAATGCCTCCAGATGTGAATCGAAACTGCTACTGGTCTTCCAGGGAACGATCAGAGCTTAGACTGTTTGAGACATTACTCCCATGGAGGAAAGTGGGCATGGTGACTGTTGTATTTAATCCCGATGCAATTTCTGTCTTTTATCAACACCCGGCTAGACCACAGATTACAGAATACCTCCAGATGTGCATCAGAAACTACTACTGGTCTTCCAGGGAACGATCAAATCGTAGACTGTTTGAGACATTACTCCCATGGAGGAAATGCGAGTATTGACTGTTGTATTCAATCCCGTTGCAATTTCTGTGTTTCATGAACACTCTGGTAGTATACAGATTACAGAACGCCACCAGATGTGTATCGGAGACTACTACTGGTCTTCCAGGAAGGATCAAAGCGTAGACTGTTTGAGACATTACTCCCATGGAAGAAACTGCGCATGGTGACTCTTGTATTCAATCCCGATGCTATTTCTGTGTTTCATCAACTCTCTGATAGTCCACAGAGTACAGAATGCCATCAGATGTGCATCGGAAACTACTACTGGTATTCCAGGGAACGATCAAAACGTAGACTGTTTGAGATATCACTCACGTGGGGGAAAGTGCACATGGTGACTGTTGTATTTAATCCCGATGCATTTTCTGTGTTTCATCAACACTCCGATAGTCTACAGATTACAGAACGCCACCAGTTGTGCATCGGAAACCACTACTGGTCTTCCAGGGAACGATCAACGCGTAGACTGTTTGAGACATTACTCCCATGGAGGAATGTGCGCATGGTGACTGTTGTATTCAATCCCGATGCAATTTCTGTGTTTCATCAACACTCTGATAGTCCACAGATTACAGATTGCCACCAGATGTGCATCGGAAACTACTACTGGTCTTCCTGGGAGCGATCAAAGCGTTGACTGTTTGAGACATTACTCCCATGGAGGAAAGTGCGCATGGTGAATGTTGTATTCAATCCCATTGCAAATTGTGTGTTTTATCAACACTCAGTTAGTCCACAAATTTCAGACTGCCTCCAGATGTGCATTTGAAACTACTACTGGTCTTCCTGGAAACGATCAAATCGTAGACTGTATCAGACATTACTCCCATGGAGGAAAGTGCGGATTGTGACTGTTGTATTCACTCAAGATGCAATTTCTGTTTTTCATCAACACTCTGATAGTCCACAGATTACAGAATGCCTCCAGATGTGCATCGGAAACTACTACTGGTCTTCCAGGGAGCGACCAAACCCTAGACTGTTTGAGACATTACTCACATGGAGGAAAGTGCGCATTGTGACTGTTGTATTCAATCCCGATGCTATTTCTGTGTTTCACCAACGCTCTGATAGTCCACAGATTACAGAATGCCACCAGATGTGCATCGGAAATTACTACTGGTCTTCCAAGGAACGATCAAAGCGTACACTCTTTGAGACATTACTCCCATGGAGGAAAGTGCCCATGGTGATTGTTGTATTCAATCCCGATGCAATTTCTGTGTTTCATCAATACTTTGAAGAACCACAGATTACAGAATGCCTCCAGATGTGAATCGAAACTGCTACTGGTCTTCCAGGGAACCATCAGAGCTTAGACTGTTTGAGACATTACTCCCATGGAGGAAAGTGGGCATGGTGACTGTTGTATTTAATCCCGATGCAATTTCTGTCTTTTATCAACACCCGGCTAGACCACAGATTACAGAATACCTCCAGATGTGCATCAGAAACTACTACTGGTCTTCCAGGGAACGATCAAAGCGTAGACTGTTTGAGACATTACTCCCATGGAGGAAATGCGAGTATTGACTGTTGTATTCAATCCCGTTGCAATTTCTGTGTTTCATGAACACTCTGGTAGTATACAGATTACAGAACGCCACCAGATGTGTATCGGAGACTACTACTGGTCTTCCAGGAAGGATCAAAGCGTAGACTGTTTGAGACATTACTCCCATGGAAGAAAGTGCGCATGGTGACTCTTGTTTTCAATCCCGATGCTATTTCTGTGTTTCATCAACTCTCTGATAGTCCACAGAGTACAGAATGCCACCAGATGTGCATCGGAAACTACTACTGGTATTCCAGGGAACGATCAAAACGTAGACTGTTTGAGATATCACTCACGTGGGGGAAAGTGCACATGGTGACTGTTGTATTTAATCCCGATGCATTTTCTGTGTTTCATCAACACTCCGATAGTCTACAGATTACAGAACGCCACCAGTTGTGCATCGGAAACCACTACTGGTCTTCCAGGGAACGATCAACGCGTAGACTGTTTGAGACATTACTCCCATGGAGGAATGTGCGCATGGTGACTGTTGTATTCAATCCCGATGCAATTTCTGTGTTTCATCAACACTCTGATAGTCCACAGATTACAGATTGCCACCAGATGTGCATCGGAAACTACTACTGGTCTTCCTGGGAGCGATCAAAGCGTTGACTGTTTGAGACATTACTCCCATGGAGGAAAGTGCGCATGGTGAATGTTGTATTCAATCCCATTGCAAATTGTGTGTTTTATCAACACTCAGTTAGTCCACAAATTTCAGACTGCCTCCAGATGTGCATTGGAAACTACTACTGGTCTTCCTGGAAACGATCAAATCGTAGACTGTATCAGACATTACTCCCATGGAGGAAAGTGCGGATTGTGACTGTTGTATTCACTCCCGATGCAATTTCTGTTTTTCATCAACACTCTGATAGTCCACAGATTACAGAATGCCTCCAGATGTGCATCGGAAACTACTACTGGTCTTCCAGGGAGCGATCAAACCCTAGACTGTTTGAGACATTACTCCCATGGAGGAAAGTGCGCATGGTGACTGTTGTATTCAATCCCGATGCTATTTCTGTGTTTCACCAACACTCTGATAGTCCACAGATTACAGAATGCCACCAGATGTGCATCGGAAATTACTACTGGTCTTCCAAGGAACGATCAAAGCGTACACTCTTTGAGACATTATTCCCATGGAGGAAAGTTCCCATGGTGATTGTTGTATTCAATCCCGATGCAATATCTGTGTTTCATCAATACTTTGAAGAACCACAGATTACAGAATGCCTCCAGATGTGAATCGAAACTGCTACTGGTCTTCCAGGGAACGATCAGAGCTTAGACTGTTTGAGACATTACTCCCATGGAGGAAAGTGGGCATGGTGACTGTTGTATTTAATCCCGATGCAATTTCTGTCTTTTATCAACACCGGGCTAGACCACAGATTACAGAATACCTCCAGATGTGCATCAGAAACTACTACTGGTCTTCCAGGGAACGATCAAAGCGTAGACAGTTTGAGACATTACTCCCATGGAGGAATGTGCGCATGTTGACTGTTGTATTCAATCCCGATGCAATTTCTGTGTTCATCAACTCTCTGATAGTCCACAGATTACAGAATGCCTCCAGATGTGCATCGAAAACTACTACTGGTATTCCAGGGAACGATCAAAGCGTAGACTGTTTGAGACATTACTCCCATGGAGGTAAGTGCGCATGGTGACTGTTGTATTCAATCCCGATGTATTTCTGTGTTTCACCAACTCTCTGATAGTCCACAGATTACAGAATGCCACCAGATGTGCATCGGAAACTACTACTGGTATTCCAGGGAACAATCAAAGCGTAGACTGTTTGAGATATCACTCACGTGGGGGAAAGTGCACATGGTGACTGTTGTATTTAATCCCGATGCATTTTCTGTGTTTCATCAACACTCTGATAGTCTACAGATTACAGAACGCCACCAGTTGTGCATCGGAAACCACTACTGGTCTTCCAGGGAACGATCAACGCGTAGACTGTTTGAGACATTACTCCCATGGAGGAAAGTGCGCATGGTGATTGTTGTATTCAATCCGGATGCAATATCTGTGTTTCATCAACACTCTGATAGTCCACAGATTAAAGAATGCTACCAGATGTGCATCGGAAACTACTACTGGTCTTCCTGGGAACGATCAAAGCGTAGACTGTTTGAGACATTACTCCCATGGAGGAAAGTGCGCATGGTGAATGTTGTATTCAATCCCATTGCAATTTCTGTGTTTTATCAACACTCAGTTAGTCCACAAATTTCAGTCTGCCTCCAGATGTGCATCGGAAACTACTACTGGTCTTCCTGGAAACGATCAAATCGTAGACTGTATCAGACATTACTCCCATGGAGGAAAGTGCGGATTGTGACTGTTGTATTCACTCCCGATGCAATTTGTGTTTTTCATCAACACTCTGATAGTCCACAGATTACAGAATGCCTCCAGATGTGCATCGGAAACTACTACTGGTCTTCCAGGGAGCGATCAAACCCTAGACTGTTTGAGACATTACTCCCATGGAGGAAAGTGCGCATGGTGACTGTTGTATTCAATCCCGATGCTATTTCTGTGTTTCACCAACACTCCGATAGTCCACAGATTACAGAATGCCACCAGATGTGCATCGGAAATTACTACTGGTCTTCCAAGGAACGATCAAAGCGTACACTCTTTGAGACATTACTCCCATGGAGGAAAGTGCTTATGGTGATTGTTGTATTCAATCCCGATGCAATTTCTGTGTTTCATCAATACTTTGAAGAACCACAGATTACAGAATGCCACCAGATGTGAATCGAAACTGCTACTGGTCTTCCAGGGAACGATCAGAGCTTAGACTGTTTGAGACATTACTCCCATGGAGGAAAGTGGGCATGGTGACTGTTGTATTTAATCCCGATGCAATTTCTGTCTTTTATCAACACCCGGCTAGACCACAGATTACAGAATACCTCCAGATGTGCATCAGAAACTACTACTGGTCTTCCAGGGAACGATCAAAGCGTAGACTGTTTGAGACATTACTCCCATGGAGGAATGTGCGCATGTTGACTGTTGTATTCAATCCCGATGCAATTTCTGTGTTCATCAACTCTCTGATAGTCCACAGATTACAGAATGCCTCCAGATGTGCATCGAAAACTGCAACTGGTATTCCAGGGAACGATCAAAGCGTAGACTGTTTGAGACATTACTCCCATGGAGGTAAGTGCGCATGGTGACTGTTGTATTCAATCCCGATGCTATTTCTATGTTTCATCAACTCTCTGATAGTCCACAGATTACAGAATGCCACCAGATGTGCATCGGAAACTACTACTGGTATTCCAGGGAACGATCAAAGCGTAGACTGTTTGAGATATCACTCACGTGGGGGAAAGTGCACATGGTGACTGTTGTATTTAATCCCGATGCATTTTCTGTGTTTCATCAACACTCTGATAGTCTACAGATTACAGAACGCCACCAGTTGTGCATCGGAAACCACTACTGGTCTTCCAGGGAACGATCAAAGCGTAGACTGTTTGAGACATTACTCCCATGGAGGTAAGTGCGCATGGTGACTGTTGTACTCAATTCCGATGCTATTTCTATGTTTTACCAACACTCTGATAGTCCACAGGTTACAGAATGCCACCAGATGTGCATCGGAAATTACTACTGGTGTTCCAGGGAACGATCAAAGCGTACACTCTTTGAGACATTTTCCCATGGAGGATATGCGAGTATTGACTGTTGTATTCAATCCCGTTGCAATTTCTGTGTTTCATGAACACTCTGGTAGTCCACAGATTACAGAACGCCACCAGATGTGTATCGGAGACTACTACTGGTCTTCCAGGAAGGATCAAAGCGTAGACTGTTTGAGACATTACTCCCATGGAAGAAAGTGCGCATGGTGACTCCTGTATTCAATCCCGATGCTATTTCTGTGTTTCATCAACTTTCTGATAGTCCACAGAGTACAGAATGCCACCAGATGTGCATCGGAAACTACTACTGGTATTCCAGGGAACGATCAAAGCGTAGACTGTTTGAGATATCACTCACGTGGGGGAAAGTGCACATGGTGACTGTTGTATTTAATCCCGATGCATTTTCTGTGTTTCATCAACACTCTGATAGTCTACAGATTACAGAACGCCACCAGTTGAGCATCGGAAACCACTACTGGTCTTCCAGGGAACGATCATCGCGTAGACTGTTTGAGACATTACTCCCATGGAGGAAAGTGCGCATGGTGACTGTTGTATTCAATCCGGATGCAATATCTGTGTTTCAGCAACACTCTGATAGTCCACAGATTACAGAATGCTACCAGATGTGCATCGGAAACTACTACTGGTCTTCCAGGGAACGATCAAAGCGTAGACTGTTTGAGACATTACTCCCATGGAGGAAAGTGCGCAAGGTGACTGTTGTATTCAATCCCATTGCAATTTCTGTGTTTTATCAACACTCAGTTAGTCCACAAATTTCAGAATGCCTCCAGATGTGCATTGGAAACTACTACTGGTCTTCCTGGAAACCATCAAATCGTGGACTGTATCAGACATTACTCCCATGGAGGAAAGTGCGGATTGTGACTGTTGTATTCACTCCCGATGCAATTTCTGTTTTTCATCAACACTCTGATAGTCCACAGATTACAGAATGCCTCCAGATGTGCATCGGAAACTACTACTGGTCTTCCAGGGAGCGATCAAATCCTAGACTGTTTGAGACATTACTCCCATGGAGGAAAGTGCACATGGTGACTGTTGTATTCAATCCCGATGCTATATCTGTGTTTCATCAATACTCTGATAGTCCACAGATTACAGAATGCCACCAGATGTGCATCGGAAATTACTACTGGTCTTCCAAGGAACGATCAAAGCGTACACTCTTTGAGACATTACTCCCATGGAGGAAAGTGCTCATGGTGATTGTTGTATTCAATCCCGATGCAATTTCTGTGTTTCATCAATACTTAGAAGAACCACAGATTACAGAATGCCTCCAGATGTGAATCGAAACTACTACTGGTCTTCCAGGGAACGATCAGAGCTTAGACTGTTTGAGACATTACTCCCATGGAGGAAAGTGGGCATGGTGACTGTTGTATTTAATCCCGATGCAATTTCTGTGTTTCATCAATACTTAGAAGAACCACAGATTACAGAATACCTCCCGATGTGCATCAGAAACTACTACTGGTCTTCCAGGGAACGATCAAAGCGTAGACTGTTTGAGACATTACTCCCATGGAGGAATGTGCGCATGTTGCCTGTTGTATTCAATCCCGATGCAATTTCTGTGTTCATCAACTCTCTGATAGTCCACAGATTACAGAATGCCTCCAGATGTGCATCGAAAACTACTACTGGTATTCCAGGGAACGATCAAAGCGTAGACTGTTTGAGACATTACTCCCATGGAGGTAAGTGCGCATGGTGACTGTTGTATTCAATCCCGTTGCAATTTCTGTGTTTCATGAACACTCTGGTAGTCCACAGATTACAGAACGCCACCAGATGTGTATCGGAGACTACTACTGGTCTTCCAGGAAGGATCAAAGCGTAGACTGTTTGAGACATTACTCCCATGGAAGAAAGTGCGCATGGTGACTCTTGTATTCAATCCCGATACTATTTCTGCGTTTCATCAACACTCTGATAGTCCACAGATTACAGAATGCCACACAGATGTGCATCGGAAACTACTACTGGTCTTCCAGGGAATGATCAAAGCGTAGACTGTTTGAGACATTACCCCCATGGAGGAATGTGCGCATGGTGACTGTTGTATTCAATCCCGATGCTATTTCTGTGTTTCATCAACTCTCTGATAGTCCACAGATTACAGAATGCCACCAGATGTGCATCGGAAACTACTACTGGTATTCCAGGGAACGATCAACGCGTAGACTGTTTGAGACATTACTCCCATGGAGGAAAGTGCGCATGGTGACTGTTGTATTTAATCCCGATGCATTTTCTGTGTTTCATCAACACTCTGATAGTCTACAGATTACAGAACTCCACCAGTTGTGCATCGGAAACCACTACTGTTCTTCCAGGGAACGATCAACGCGTAGACTGTTTGAGACATTACTCCCATGGAGGAAAGTGCGCATGGTGACTGTTGTATTCAATTCCGATGCTATTTCTGTGTTTCACCAACACTCTGATAGCCACAGGTTACAGAATGCCACCAGATGTGCATCGGAAATTACTACTGGTGTTCCAGGGAACGATCAAAGCGTACACCCTTTGAGACATTTTCCCATGTAGGAAATGCGAGTATTGACTGTTGTATTCAATCCCGTTGCAATTTCTGTGTTTCATGAACACTCTGGTAGTCCACAGATTACAGAACGCCACCAGATGTGTATCGGAGACTACTACTGGTCTTCCAGGAAGGATCAAAGCGTAGACTGTTTGAGACATTACTCCCATGGAAGAAAGTGCGCATGGTGACTCCTGTATTCAATCCCGATGCTATTTCTGTGTTTCATCAAGTCTCTGATAGTCCACAGAGTACAGAATGCCACCAGATGTGCATCGGAAACTACTACTGGTATTCCAGGGAACGATCAAAGCGTAGACTGTTTGAGATATCACTCACGTGGGGGTAAGTGCGCATGGTGACTGTTGTATTCAATTCCGATGCCATTTCTGTGTTTCACCAACACTCTGATAGTCCACAGGTTACAGAATGCCACCAGATGTGCTTCGGAAATTACTACTGGTGTTCCAGGGAACGATCAAACCGTACACACTTTAAGACATTTTCCCATGGAGGAAATGCGAGTATTGACTGTTGTATTCAATCCCGTTGCAATTTCTGTGTTTCATGAACACTCTGGTAGTCCACAGATTACAGAACGCCACCAGATGTGTATCGGAGACTACTACTGGTCTTCCAGGAAGGATCAAAGCGTAGACTGTTTGAGACATTACTCCCATGGAAGAAAGTGCGCATGGTGACTCTTGTATTCAATCCCGAAGCTATTTCTGTGTTTCATCAACTCTCTGATAGTCCACAGAGTACAGAATGCCACCAGATCTGCATCGGAAACTTCTACTGGTATTCCAGGGAACGATCAAAGCGTAGACTGTTTGAGATATCACTCACGTGGGGGAAAGTGCACATGGTGACTGTTGTATTTAATCCCGATGCATTTTCTGTGTTTCATCAACACTCTGATAGTCCACAGATTACAGAATGCCACCAGATGTGCATCGGAAATTACTACTGGTCTTCCAAGGAACGATCAAAGCGTACACTCTTTGAGACATTACTCCCATGGAGGAAAGTGGTCATGGTGATTGTTGTATTCAATCCCGATGCAATTTCTGTGTTTCATCAATACTTAGAAGAACCACAGATTACAGAATGCCTCCAGATGTGAATCGAAACTACTACTGGTCTTCCAGGGAACGATAAGAGCTTAGACTGTTTGAGACATTACTCCCATGGAGGAAAGTGGGCATGGTGACTGTAGTATTTAATCCCGATGCAATTTCTGTCTTTTATCAACACCCGGCTAGACCACAGATTACAGAATACCTCCCGATGTGCATCAGAAACTACTACTGGTCTTCCAGGGAACGATCAAAGCGTAGACTGTTTGTGACATTACTCCCATGGAGGAATGTGCGCATGTTGCCTGTTGTATTCAATCCCGATGCAATTTCTGTGTTCATCAACTCTCTGATAGTCCACAGATTACAGAATGCCTCCAGATGTGCATCGAAAACTACTACTGGTATTCCAGGGAACGATCAAAGCGTAGACTGTTTGAGACATTACTCCCATGGAGGTAAGTGCGCATGGTGACTGTGGTATTCAATCCCGTTGCAATTTCTGTGTTTCATGAACACTCTGGTAGTCCACAGATTACAGAACGCCACCAGATGTGTATCGGAGACTACTACTGGTCTTCCAGGAAGGATCAAAGCGTAGATTGTTTGAGACATTACTCCCATGGAAGAAAGTGCGCATGGTGACTCTTGTATTCAATCCCGATACTATTTCTGCGTTTCATCAACACTCTGATAGTCCACAGATTACAGAATGCCACCAGATGTCCATCGGAAACTACTACTGGTCTTCCAGGGAACGATCAAAGCGTAGACAGTTTGAGACGTTACTCCCATGGAGGAATGTGCGCATGGTGACTGTTGTGTTCAATCCCGATGCAATTTCTGTGTTTTAACAACACTCAGTTAGTCCACAAATTTCAGAATGCCTCCAGATGTGCATCGGAAACTACTACTGGTCTTCCAGGGAGCGGTCAAACCCTAGACTGTTTGAGACATTACTCCCATGGAGGAAAGTGCGCATGGTGACTGTTGTATTCAATCCCGATGCTATATCTGTGTTACATCAACACTCTGATAGTCCACAGATTACAGAATGCCACACAGATGTGCATCGGAAACTACTACTGGTCTTCCAGGGAATGATCAAAGCGTAGACTGTTTGAGACATTACCCCCATGGAGGAATGTGCGCATGGTGACTGTTGTATTCAATCCCGATGCTATTTCTGTGTTTCATCAACTCTCTGATAGTCCACAGATTACAGAATGCCACCAGATGTGCATCGGAAACTACTACTGGTATTCCAGGGAACGATCAAAGCGTAGACTGTTTGAGATATCACTCACGTGGGGGAAAGTGCACATGGTGACTGTTGTATTTAATCCCGATGCATTTTCTGTGTTTCATCAACACTCTGATAGTCTACAGATTACAGAACTCCACCAGTTGTGCATCGGAAACCACTACTGTTCTTCCAGGGAACGATCAACGCGTAGACTGTTTGAGACATTACTCCCATGGAGGAAAGTGCGCATGGTGACTGTTGTATTCAATCCGGATGCAATATCTGTGTTTCATCAACACTCTGATAGTCCACCGATTACAGAATGCTACCAGATGTGCATCGGAAACTACTACTGGTCTTCCAGGGAACGATCAAAGCGTAGACTGTTTGAGACATTACTCCCATGGAGGTAAGTGCGCATGGTGACTGTTGTATTCAATTCCGATGCTATTTCTGTGTTTCACCAACACTCTGATAGTCCACAGGTTACAGAATGCCACCAGATGTGCATCGGAAATTACTACTGGTGTTCCAGTTAACGATCAAAGCGTACACCCTTTGAGACATTTTCCCATGGAGGAAATGCGAGTATTGACTGTTGTATTCAATCCCGTTGCAATTTCTGTGTTTCATGAACACTCTGGTAGTCCACAGATTACAGAACGCCACCAGATGTGTATCGGAGACTACTACGGGTCTTCCATTAAGGATCAAAGCGTAGACTGTTTGAGACATTACTCCCATGGAAGAAAGTGCGCATGGTGACTCCTGTATTCAATCCCAATGCTATTTCTGTGTTTCATCAACTCTCTGATAGTCCACAGAGTACAGAATGCCAGCAGATGTGCATCAGAAACTACTACTGGTATTCCAGGGAACGATCAAAGCGTAGACTGTTTGAGATATCACTCACGTGGGGGAAAGTGCACATGGTGACTGTTGTATTTAATCCCGATGCATTTTCTGTGTTTCATCAACACTCTGATAGTCTACAGATTACAGAACGCCACCAGTTGTGCATCGGAAACCACTACTGGTCTTCCAGGGAACGATCAACGCGTAGACTGTTTGAGACATTACTCCCATGGAGGAAAGTGCGCATGCTGACTGTTGTATTCAATCCGGATGCAATATCTGTGTTTCATCAACACTCTGATAGTCCACAGATTACAGAATGCTACCAGATGTGCATCGGAAACTACTACTGGTCTTCCAGGGAATGATCAAAGCGTAGACTGTTTGAGACATTACTCCCATGGATGTAAGTGCGCATGGTGACTGTTGTATTCAATTCCGATGCTATTTCTGTGTTTCACCAACACTCTGATAGTCCACAGGTTACAGAATGCCACCAGATGTGCATCGGAAATTACTACTGGTGTTCCAGGGAACGATCAACCCGTACACTCTTTAAGACATTTTCCCATGGAGGAAATGCGAGTATTGACTGTTGTATTCAATCCCGTTGCAATTTCTGTGTTTCATGAACACTCTGGTAGTCCACAGATTACAGAACGCCACCAGATGTGTATCGGAGACTACTACTGGTCTTCCAGGAAGGATCAAAGCGTAGACTGTTTGAGACATTACTCCCATGGAAGAAAGTGCGCATGGTGACTCTTGTATTCAATCCCGAAGCTATTTCTGTGTTTCATCAACTCTCTGATGGTCCACAGAGTACAGAATGCCACCAGATCTGCATCGGAAACTTCTACTGGTATTCCAGGGAACGATCAAAGCGTAGACTGTTTGAGATATCACTCACGTGGGGGAAAGTGCACATGGTGACTGTTGTATTTAATCCCGATGCATTTTCTGTGTTTCATCAACACTCTGATAGTCTACAGATTACAGAACGCCACCAGTTGTGCATCGGAAACCACTACTGGTCTTCCAGGGAACGATCAACGCGTAGACTGTTTGAGACATTACTCCCATGGAGGAATGTGCGCATGGTGACTGTTGTATTCAATCCCATTGCAATTTCTGTGTTTTATCAACACTCAGTTAGTCCACAAATTTCAGAATGCCTCCAGATGTGCATCGGAAACTACTACTGGTCTTCCAGGGAGCGGTCAAACCCTAGACTGTTTGAGACATTACTCCCATGGAGGAAAGTGCGCAAGGTGACTGTTGTATTCAATCCCATTGCAATTTCTGTGTTTTATCAACACTCAGTTAGTCCACAAATTTCAGAATGCCTCCAGATGTGCATTGGAAACTACCACTGGTCTTCCTGGAAACCATCAAATCGTAGACTGTATCAGACATTACTCCCATGGAGGAAAGTGCGGATTGTGACTGTTGTATTCACTCCCGATGCAATTTCTGTTTTTCATCAACACTCTGATAGTCCACAGATTACAGAATGCCTCCAGATGTGCATCGGAAACTACTACTGGTCTTCCAGGGAGCGATCAAATCCTAGACTGTTTGAGACATTACTCCCATGGAGGAAAGTGCTCATGGTGACTGTTGTATTCAATCCCGATGCTATATCTGTGTTTCATCAACACTCTGATAGTCCACAGATTACAGAATGCCACCAGATGTGCATCGGAAATTACTACTGGTCTTCCAAGGAACGATCAAAGCGTACACTCTTTGAGACATTACTCCCATGGAGGAAAGTGCTCATGGTGATTGTTGTATTCAATCCCGATGCAATTTCTGTGTTTCATCAATACTTAGAAGAACCACAGATTACAGAATGCCTCCAGATGTGAATCGAAACTACTACTGGTCTTCCAGGGAACGATAAGAGCTTAGACTGTTTGAGACATTACTCCCATGGAGGAAAGTGGGCATGGTGACTGTTGTATTTAATCCCGATGCAATTTCTGTCTTTTATCAACACCCGGCTAGACCACAGATTACAGAATACCTCCCGATGTGCATCAGAAACTACTACTGGTCTTCCAGGGAACGATCAAAGCGTAGACTGTTTGAGACATTACTCCCATGGAGGAATGTGCGCATGTTGCCTGTTGTATTCAATCCCGATGCAATTTCTGTGTTCATCAACTCTCTGATAGTCCACAGATTACAGAATGCCTCCAGATGTGCATCGAAAACTACTACTGGTATTCCAGGGAACGATCAAAGCGTAGACTGTTTGAGACATTACTCCCATGGAGGTAAGTGCGCATGGTGACTGTGGTATTCAATCCCGTAGCAATTTCTGTGTTTCATGAACACTCTGGTAGTCCACAGATTACAGAACGCCACCAGATGTGTATCGGAGACTACTACTGGTCTTCCAGGAAGGATCAAAGCGTAGATTGTTTGAGACATTACTCCCATGGAAGAAAGTGCGCATGGTGACTCTTGTATTCAATCCCGATACTATTTCTGCGTTTCATCAACACTCTGATAGTCCACAGATTACAGAATGCCACCAGATGTCCATCGGAAACTACTACTGGTCTTCCAGGGAACGATCAAAGCGTAGACTGTTTGAGACGTTACTCCCATGGAGGAATGTGCGCATGGTGACTGTTGTGTTCAATCCCGATGCAATTTCTGTGTTTTAACAACACTCAGTTAGTCCACAAATTTCAGAATGCCTCCAGATGTGCATCGGAAACTACTACTGGTCTTCCAGGGAGCGGTCAAACCCTAGACTGTTTGAGACATTACTCCCATGGAGGAAAGTGCGCATGGTGACTGTTGTATTCAATCCCGATGCTATATCTGTGTTACATCAACACTCTGATAGTCCACAGATTACAGAATGCCACACAGATGTGCATCGGAAACTACTACTGGTCTTCCAGGGAATGATCAAAGCGTAGACTGTTTGAGACATTACCCCCATGGAGGAATGTGCGCATGGTGACTGTTGTATTCAATCCCGATGCTATTTCTGTGTTTCATCAACTCTCTGATAGTCCACAGATTACAGAATGCCACCAGATGTGCATCGGAAACTACTACTGGTATTCCAGGGAACGATCAAAGCGTAGACTGTTTGAGATATCACTCACGTGGGGGAAAGTGCACATGGTGACTGTTGTATTTAATCCCGATGCATTTTCTGTGTTTCATCAACACTCTGATAGTCTACAGATTACAGAACTCCACCAGTTGTGCATCGGAAACCACTACTGTTCTTCCAGGGAACGATCAACGCGTAGACTGTTTGAGACATTACTCCCATGGAGGAAAGTGCGCATGGTGACTGTTGTATTCAATCCGGATGCAATATCTGTGTTTCATCAACACTCTGATAGTCCACCGATTACAGAATGCTACCAGATGTGCATCGGAAACTACTACTGGTCTTCCAGGGAACGATCAAAGCGTAGACTGTTTGAGACATTACTCCCATGGAGGTAAGTGCGCATGGTGACTGTTGTATTCAATTCCGATGCTATTTCTGTGTTTCACCAACACTCTGATAGTCCACAGGTTACAGAATGCCACCAGATGTGCATCGGAAATTACTACTGGTGTTCCAGTTAACGATCAAAGCGTACACCCTTTGAGACATTTTCCCATGGAGGAAATGCGAGTATTGACTGTTGTATTCAATCCCGTTGCAATTTCTGTGGTTCATGAACACTCTGGTAGTCCACAGATTACAGAACGCCACCAGATGTGTATCGGAGACTACTACGGGTCTTCCATTAAGGATCAAAGCGTAGACTGTTTGAGACATTACTCCCATGGAAGAAAGTGCGCATGGTGACTCCTGTATTCAATCCCAATGCTATTTCTGTGTTTCATCAACTCTCTGATAGTCCACAGAGTACAGAATGCCACCAGATGTGCATCGGAAACTACTACTGGTATTCCAGGGAACGATCAAAGCGTAGACTGTTTGAGATATCACTCACGTGGGGGAAAGTGCACATGGTGACTGTTGTATTTAATCCCGATGCATTTTCTGTGTTTCATCAACACTCTGATAGTCTACAGATTACAGAACGCCACCAGTTGTGCATCGGAAACCACTACTGGTCTTCCAGGGAACGATCAACGCGTAGACTGTTTGAGACATTACTCCCATGGAGGAAAGTGCGCATGCTGACTGTTGTATTCAATCCGGATGCAATATCTGTGTTTCATCAACACTCTGATAGTCCACAGATTACAGAATGCTACCAGATGTGCATCGGAAACTACTACTGGTCTTCCAGGGAATGATCAAAGCGTAGACTGTTTGAGACATTACTCCCATGGATGTAAGTGCGCATGGTGACTGTTGTATTCAATTCCGATGCTATTTCTGTGTTTCACCAACACTCTGATAGTCCACAGGTTACAGAATGCCACCAGATGTGCATCGGAAATTACTACTGGTGTTCCAGGGAACGATCAAACCGTACACTCTTTAAGACATTTTCCCATGGAGGAAATGCGAGTATTGACTGTTGTATTCAATCCCGTTGCAATTTCTGTGTTTCATGAACACTCTGGTAGTCCACAGATTACAGAACGCCACCAGATGTGTATCGGAGACTACTACTGGTCTTCCAGGAAGGATCAAAGCGTAGACTGTTTGAGACATTACTCCCATGGAAGAAAGTGCGCATGGTGACTCTTGTATTCAATCCCGAAGCTATTTCTGTGTTTCATCAACTCTCTGATGGTCCACAGAGTACAGAATGCCACCAGATCTGCATCGGAAACTTCTACTGGTATTCCAGGGAACGATCAAAGCGTAGACTGTTTGAGATATCACTCACGTGGGGGAAAGTGCACATGTTGACTGTTGTATTTAATCCCGATGCATTTTCTGTGTTTCATCAACACTCTGATAGTCTACAGATTACAGAACGCCACCAGTTGTGCATCGGAAACCACTACTGGTCTTCCAGGGAACGATCAACGCGTAGACTGTTTGAGACATTACTCCCATGGAGGAAAGTGCTCATGGTGACTGTTGTATTCAATCCCATTGCAATTTCTGTGTTTTATCAACACTCAGTTAGTCCACAAATTTCAGAATGCCTCCAGATGTGCATCGGAAACTACTACTGGTCTTCCAGGGAGCGGTCAAACCCTAGACTGTTTGAGACATTACTCCCATGGAGGAAAGTGCGCATGGTGACTGTTGTATTCAATCCCGATGCTATATCTGTGTTTCATCAACACTCTGATAGTCCACAGATTACAGAATGCCACCAGATGTGCATCGGAAACTACTACTGGTATTCCAGGGAAAGATCAAAGCGTAGACTGTTTGAGACATTACTCCCAAGGAGGAAAGTGCTCATGATGACTGTTGTATTCAATCCCGATGCTATTTCTGTTTTTCATCAACACTCTGATAGTCCACAGATTACAGAATGCCATTAGATGTGCATCGGAAACTACTACAGGTCTTCCAGATAACGAACAAAGCGTAGACTGTTTGAAAATTACTCCTATGGAGGAAAGTGCGCATGGTGACTGTTGTATTCAATCCCGATGGAATTTCTGTGTTTCATCAACACTCTGATAGTCCACAGATTACAGAATGTCTCCAGATGTGCATCGAAAACTACTACTGGTCTTCAGGGGAACAATCAAAGCGTAGACTGCTTTAGACATTACTCCCATGGAGGAAAGTGCGCATGGTGACTGTTGTATTCAATCCCGATGCAATTTCTGTGTTTCATCAACACTCTGGTAGTCCACAGATTACAGAATGCCACCAGATGTCCATCGGAAACTACTACTGGTCTTCCAGGGAACGATCAAAGCGTAGACTGTTTGAGACGTTACTCCCATGGAGGAATGTGCGCATGGTGACTGTTGTGTTCAATCCCGATGCAATTTCTGTGTTTTATCAACACTCAGTTAGTCCACAAATTTCAGAATGCCTCCAGATGTGCATCGGAAACTACTACTGGTCTTCCAGGGAGCGGTCAAACCCTAGACTGTTTGAGACATTACTCCCATGGAGGAAAGTGCGCATGGTGACTGTTGTATTCAATCCCGATGCTATATCTGTGTTTCATCAACACTCTGATAGTCCACAGATTACAGAATGCCACCAGATGTGCACCGGAAACTACTACTGGTATTCCAGGGAAAGATCAAAGCGTAGACTGTTTGAGACATTACTCCCAAGGAGGAAAGTGCTCATGATGACTGTTGTATTCAATCCCGATGCTATATCTGTTTTTCATCAACACTCTGATAGTCCACAGATTACAGAATGCCATTAGATGTGCATCGGAAACTACTACAGGTCTTCCAGGTAACGAACAAAGCGTAGACTGTTTGAAAATTACTCCTATGGAGGAAAGTGCGCATGGTGACTGTTGTATTCAATCCCGATGGAATTTCTGTGTTTCATCAACACTCTGATAGTCCACAGATTACAGAATGCCTCCAGATGTGCATCGAAAACTATTACTGGTCTTCAGGGGAACAATCAAAACGTAGACTGCTTTAGACATTACTCCCATGGAGGAAAGTGCGCATGGTGACTGTTGTATTCAATCCCGATGCAATTTCTGTGTTTCATCAACACTCTGGTAGTCCGCGGATTACAGAATGCCACCAGATGTCCATCGGAAACTACTACTGGTCTTCCAGGGAACGATCAAAGCGTAGACTGTTTGAGACGTTACTCCCATGGAGGAATGTGCGCATGGTGACTGTTGTGTTCAATCCCGATGCAATTTCTGTGTTTCATCAACACTCTGATAGTCCACAGATTACAGAATGCCACCAGATGTGCATCGGAAACTACTACTGGTCGTCCAGGAAACGATCAAAGCGTAGAATGTTTCAGACGTTACTCCCATGGAGAAAGTGCGGATGGTGACTGTTGTATTCAATCCCGATGCAATTTCCGTGTTTCATCAACACTCTGCTAGTCCAAAGATTACAGAATGCCACCAGATGTGCATCGGAAACTTGTACTGGTCTTCCAGGGAATGATCAAAGAGTAGACCGTTTGAGACATTACTCCCATAGTGGAATGTGCGCATGGTGATTGTTGTATTTAATCCCGATGCAATTTCTGTGTTTCATGAACACTCTGATAGTCCACAGATTACAGAATGCCACCAGATGTCCATCGGTATCTACTACTGGTCTTCCAGGGAACGATCAAAGCGTAGACTGTTGGAGACATTACTCCCGTGAAGGAAAGTGCGCATGGTGACTGTTGTATTCAATCCCGATGCAATTTCTGTGTTTCATCAACTCTCTGATAGTCCACAGATTACAGAATGCCATCAGATGTGCATCGGAAACTACTACTGGTGTGCCAGGGAACGATCAAACGTAGACTGTTTGAGACATTACTCCCATGGAAGGAAGTGCGCATGGTGACTGTTGTATTCAATCACGATGCAATTTCTGTGTTTCATCAACACTCTGATAGTCCACAGAATACAGAATGCCACCAGATGTGCATCCAAAACTACTACTGGTCTTCCAGAGAACGATCAAAGCGTAGACTGTTTGAGACATTACTCCCAAGGAGGAAAGTGCTCATGATGACTGTTGTATACAATCCCGTTGCTATTTCTGTGTTTCATCAACACTCTGATAGTCCACAGATTACAGAATGCCTCCAGATGTGCATCGGAAATTACTACTGGTCTTCCAGGTAACTATCAAAGCGTAGACTGTTTGAGACATTACTCCCATGGAGGAAAGTGAGAAAATTGACTGTTGTATTCAATCCCGATGCAATTTCTGTGTTTCATCAACACTCTGTTAGTCCACAGATTACAGAATGCCACCAGATGTGCATCGGAAACTACTACTGGTCTTCCAGGGAACGATCAAAGCGTAGACTTTGAGACATTACTCCCATGGAGGAAAGTGCGCATGGTGACTGTTGTATTCAATCCTGATGCTATTTCTGTGTTTCATCAACACACTGATAGTCCACAGATTACAGAATGCCACCAGATGTGCATCGGAAACTACTACTGGTATTCCAGGGAACGATCAAAGCGTAGACTGTTTGAGATATCACTCCCGTGGAGGAAAGTGCTCATGGTGACTGTTGTATTCAATCCCGATGCATTCTCTGTGATTCATCAACACTCTGATAGTCCACAGATTACAGAATACCACCAGTTGAGCATCGGAAACCACTACTGGTCTTTCAGGGAACGATCAAAGCGTAGGCTGTTTGAGACATAACTCCCATGGAGGAAAGTGCGCATGGTGAATGTTGTATTCAATCCCATTGCAATTTCTGTGTTTTATCAACACTCAGTTAGTCCACAAATTTCAGAATGCCTCCAGATGTGCATTGGAAACTACTACTGGTCTTCCTGGAATCGATCAAATCGTAGACTGTATCAGACATTACTCCCATGGAGGAAAGTGCGGATTGTGACTGTTGTATTCACTCCCGATGCAATTTCTGTTTTTCTTCAACACTCTGATAGTCCACAGATTACAGAATGCTTCCAGATGTGCATCGGAAACTACTACTGGTCTTCCAGGAAACGATGAAACCGTAGACTGTTTGAGACATTACTCCCATGGAGGAAAGTGCGCATGGTGACTGTTGTATTCAATCCCGATGCAATTTCTGTGTTTCATCAACACTCTGGTAGTCCACAGATTACAGAATGCCACCAGATGTCCATCGGAAACTACTACTGGTCTTCCAGGGAACGATCAAAGCGTAGACTGTTTGAGACGTTGCTCCCATGGAGGAAAGTGCGCATGGTGACTGTTGTATTCAATCCCGATGCTATTTCTGTTTTTCATCAACACTCTGATAGTCCACAGATTACAGAATGCCACCTGATGTCCATCGGTATCTACTACTGGTCTTCCAGGGAACGATCAAAGCGTAGACTGTTTGAGACATCACTCCCTTGGAGGAATGTGCGCATGGTGACTGTTGTATTTCATCCCGATGCAATTTCTGTGTTTCATGAACACTCTGATAGTCCACAGATTACAGAATGCCACCTGATGTCCATCGGTATCTACTACTGGTCTTCCAGGGAACGATCAAAGAGTAGACTGTTTCAGACATTACTCCCATGGAGGAAAGTGCGCATGGTGACTGTTGTATTCAATCCCGATGCTATTTCTGTGTTTCATCAACACTCTGATAGTCCACAGATTACAGAATGCCACCAGATGTGCATCGGAAACTACTACTGGTCTTCCAGGGAACGATCAAAGCGTAGAAAGTTTGAGAATTACTCCCATGGAGGAAAGTGCGCATGGTGACTGTTGTATTCAATCCCGATGCAATTTCTGTGTTTCATCAACACACTGATAGTCCAGAGATTACAGAACGCCTCCAGATGTGCATCGGAAACTACTACTGGTCTTCCAGGGAACGATCAAAACGTAGACTGTTTGAGACATTACTCCCATGGAGGAAAGTGCGCATGGTGACTGTTGTATTCAATCCCGATGGAATTTCTGTGTTTCATCAACACTCTGGTAGTCCACAAATTACAGAATGCCTCCAGATGTGAATCGAAACTACTACTGGTCTTCCAGGGAATGATCAGAGCTTAGACTGTTTGAGACATTACTCCCATGGAGGAAAGTGGGCATGCTGACTGTTGTATTTAATCCCGATGCAATTTCTGTCTTCTATCAACACCCGGCTAGACCACAGATTACAGAATACCTCCAGATGTGCATCAGAAACTACTACTGGTCTTCCAGGGAACGATCAAAGCGTAGACTGTTTGAGACATTACTCCCATGGAGGAATGTGCGCATGTTGACTGTTGTATTCAATCCCGATGCAATTTCTGTGTTCATCAACTCTCTGATAGTCCACAGATTACAGAATGCCTCCAGATGTGCATTGAAAACTACTACTGGTATCCCAGGGAACGATCAAAGCGTAGACTGTTTGAGACATTACTCCCATGGAGGTAAGTGCGCATGGTGACTGTTGTATTCAATCCCGACGCTATTTCTGTGTTTCATCAACTGTCTGATAGTCCACAGATTACAGAATGCCACCAGATGTGCATCGGAAACTACTACTGGTATTCCAGGGAACGATCAAAGCGTAGACTGTTTGAGATATCACTCACGTGGGAGAAAGTGCACATGGTGACTGTTGTATTTAATCCCGATGCATTTTCTGTGTTTCATCAACACTCTGATAGTCTACAGATTACAGAACGCCACCAGTTGTGCATCGGAAACCACTACTGGTCTTCCAGGGAACGATCAACGCGTAGACTGTTTGAGACATTACTCCCATGGAGGAAAGTGCGCAAGGTGACTGCTGTATTCAATCCCGATGCAATTTCTGTGTTTCATCAACACTCTGATAGTCCACAGATTACAGATTGCCACCAGATGTGTATCGGAGACTACTACTGTTCTTCCTGGAAGGATCAAAGCGAGGACTGTTTGAAAATTACTCCCATGGAGGAAAGTGCGCATGGTGACTGTTGTATTCAATCCCGATGGAATTTCTGTGTTTCATCAACACTCTGATAGTCCACAGATTACAGAATACCTCCAGATGTGCATCGAAAACTACTACTGGTCTTCAGGGGAACAATCAAAACGTAGACTGCTTGAGACATTACTCTCATGGAGGAAAGTGCGCATGGTGACTGTTGTATTCAATCCCGATGCAATTTCTGTGTTTCATCAACACTCTGGAAGTCCACAGATTACAGAATGCCACCAGATGCCCATCGGAAACTACTACTGGTCTTCCAGGGAACGATCAAAGCGTAGACTGTCTGAGACGTTGCTCCCATGGAGGAAAGTGCGCATGGTGACTGTTGTATTCAATCCCGATGCTATTTCTGTGTTTCATCAACACTCTGATAGTCCACAGATTACAGAATGCCACCAGATGTGCATCGGAAACTACTACTGGTCGTCCAGGAAACGATCTAAGCGTAGAATGTTTCAGACGTTACTCCCATGGAGGAAAGTGCGGATGGTGACTGTTGTATTCAATCCCGATGCAATTTCTGTGTTTCATGAACACTCTGATAGTCCACAGATTACAGAATGCCACCTGATGTCCATCGGTATCTACTACTGGTCTTCCAGGGAACGATCAAAGCGTAGACTGTTTGAGACATTACTCCCTTGGAGGAATGTGCGCATGGTGACTGTTGTATTTAATCCCGATGCAATTTCTGTGTTTCATGAACACTCTGATAGTCCACAGATTACAGAATGCCACCTGATGTCCATCGGTATCTAATACTGGTCTTCCAGGGAACGATCAAAGAGTAGACTGTTTGAGACATTACTCCCATGGAGGAAAGTGCGCATGGTGACTGTTGTATTCAATCCCGATGCTATTTCTGTGTTTCATCAACACTCTGATAGTCCACAGATTACAGAATGCCACCAGATGTGCATCGGAAACTATACTGGTCTTCCAGGGAACGATCAAAGCGTAGACTGTTTGAGATATCACTCCCGTGGAGGAAAGTGCTCATGGTGACTGTTGTATTCAATCCCGATGCATTCTCTGTGATTCATCAACACTCTGATAGTCCACAGATTACAGAATACCACCAGTTGAGCATCGGAAACCACTACTGGTCTTTCAGGGAACGATCAAAGCGTAGGCTGTTTGAGACATAACTCCCATGGAGGAAAGTGCGCATGGTGAATGTTGTATTCAATCCCATTGCAATTTCTGTGTTTTATCAACACTCAGTTAGTCCACAAATTTCAGAATGCCTCCAGATGTGCATTGGAAACTACTACTGGTCTTCCTGGAAACGATCAAATCGTAGACTGTATCAGACATTACTCCCATGGAGGAAAGTGCGGATTGTGACTGTTGTATTCACTCCCGATGAAATTTCTGTTTTTCTTCAACACTCTCATAGTCCACAGATTACAGAATGCTTCCAGATGTGCATCGGAAACTACTACTGGTCTTCCAGGATAAGATGAAACCGTAGACTGTTTGAGACATTACTCCCATGGAGGAAAGTGCGCATGGTGACTGTTGTATTCAATCCCGATGCAATTTCTGTGTTTCATCAACACTCTGGTAGTCCACAGATTACAGAATGCCACCAGATGTCCATCGGAAACTACTACTGGTCTTCCAGGGAACGATCAAAGCGTAGACTGTTTGAGACGTTGCTCCCGTGGAGGAAAGTGCGCATGGTGACTGTTGTATTCAATCCCGATGCTATTTCTGTGTTTCATCAACACTCTGATAGTCCACAGATTACAGAATGCCACCAGATGTGCATCGGAAACTACTACTGGTCGTCCAGGAAACGATCAAAGCGTAGAATGTTTCAGACGTTACTCCCATGGAGGAAAGTGCGGATGGTGACTGTTGTATTCAATCCCGATGCAATTTCTGTGTTTCATGAACACTCTGATAGTCCACAGATTACAGAATGCCACCTGATGTCCATCGGTATCTACTACTGGTCTTCCAGGGAACGATCAAAGCGTAGACTGTTTGAGACATTACTCCCTTGGAGGAATGTGCACATGGTGACTGTTGTATTTAATCCCGATGCAATTTCTGTGTTTCATGAACACTCTGATAGTCCACAGATTACAGAATGCCACCTGATGTCCATCGGTATCTACTACTGGTCTTCCAGGGAACGATCAAAGAGTAGACTGTTTCAGACATTACTCCCATGGAGGAAAGTGCGCATGGTGACTGTTGTATTCAATCCCGATGCTATTTCTGTGTTTCATCAACACTCTGATAGTCCACAGATTACAGAATGCCACCAGATGTGCATCGGAAACTACTACTGGCCTTCCAGGGAACGATCAAAGCGTAGAAAGTTTGAGAATTACTCCCATGGAGGAAAGTGCGCATGGTGCCTGTTGTATTCAATCCCGATGCAATTTCTGTGTTTCATCAACACACTGATAGTCCAGAGATTACAGAATGCCTACAGATGTGCATCGGAAACTACTACTGGTCTTCCAGGGAACGATCAAAACGTAGACTGTTTGAGACATTACTCCCATGGAGGAAAGTGCGCATGGTGACTGTTGTATTCAATCCCGATGGAATTTCTGTGTTTCATCAACACTCTGATAGTCCACAAATTACAGAATGCCTCCAGATGTGAATCGAAACTACTACTGGTCTTCCAGGGAACGATCAGAGCTTAGACTGTTTGAGACATTACTCCCTTGGAGGAATGTGCGCATGGTGACTGTTGTATTTAATCCCGATGCAATTTCTGTGTTTCATGAACACTCTGATAGTCCACAGATTACAGAATGCCACCTGATGTCCATCGGTATCTAATACTGGTCTTCCAGGGAACGATCAAAGAGTAGACTGTTTGAGACATTACTCCCATGGAGGAAAGTGCGCATGGTGACTGTTGTATTCAATCCCGATGCTATTTCTGTGTTTCATCAACACTCTGATAGTCCACAGATTACAGAATGCCACCAGATGTGCATCGGAAACTACTACTGGTCTTCCAGGGAACGATCAAAGCGTAGACTGTTTGAGATATCACTCCCGTGGAGGAAAGTGCTCATGGTGACTGTTGTATTCAATCCCGATGCATTCTCTGTGATTCATCAACACTCTGATAGTCCACAGATTACAGAATACCACCAGTTGAGCATCGTAAACCACTACTGGTCTTTCAGGGAACGATCAAAGCGTAGGCTGTTTGAGACATAACTCCCATGGAGGAAAGTGCGCATGGTGAATGTTGTATTCAATCCCATTGCAATTTCTGTGTTTTATCAACACTAAGTTAGTCCACAAATTTCAGAATGCCTCCAGATGTGCATTGGAAACTACTACTGGTCTTCCTGGAAACGATCAAATCGTAGACTGTATCAGACATTACTCCCATGGAGGAAAGTGCGGATTGTGACTGTTGTATTCACTCCCGATGAAATTTCTGTTTTTCTTCAACACTCTCATAGTCCACAGATTACAGAATGCTTCCAGATGTGCATCGGAAACTACTACTGGTCTTCCAGGATAAGATGAAACCGTAGACTGTTTGAGACATTACTCCCATGGAGGAAAGTGCGCATGGTGACTGTTGTATTCAATCCCGATGCAATTTCTGTGTTTCATCAACACTCTGGTAGTCCACAGATTACAGAATGCCACCAGATGTCCATCGGAAACTACTACTGGTCTTCCAGGGAACGATCAAAGCGTAGACTGTTTGAGACGTTGCTCCCGTGGAGGAAAGTGCGCATGGTGACTGTTGTATTCAATCCCGATGCTATTTCTGTGTTTCATCAACACTCTGATAGTCCACAGATTACAGAATGCCACCAGATGTGCATCGGAAACTACTACTGGTCGCCCAGGAAACGATCAAAGCGTAGAATGTTTCAGACGTTACTCCCATGGAGGAAAGTGCGGATGGTGACTGTTGTATTCAATCCCGATGCAATTTCTGTGTTTCATGAACACTCTGATAGTCCACAGATTACAGAATGCCACCTGATGTCCATCGGTATCTACTACTGGTCTTCCAGGGAACGATCAAAGCGTAGACTGTTTGAGACATTACTCCCTTGGAGGAATGTGCACATGGTGACTGTTGTATTTAATCCCGATGCAATTTCTGTGTTTCATGAACACTCTGATAGTCCACAGATTACAGAATGCCACCTGATGTCCATCGGTATCTACTACTGGTCTTCCAGGGAACGATCAAAGAGTAGACTGTTTCAGACATTACTCCCATGGAGGAAAGTGCGCATGGTGACTGTTGTATTCAATCCCGATGCTATTTCTGTGTTTCATCAACACTCTGATAGTCCACAGATTACAGAATGCCACCAGATGTGCATCGGAAACTACTACTGGTCTTCCAGGGAACGATCAAAGCGTAGAAAGTTTGAGAATTACTCCCATGGAGGAAAGTGCGCATGGTGACTGTTGTATTCAATCCCGATGCAATATCTGTGTTTCATCAACACACTGATAGTCCAGAGATTACAGAATGCCTACAGATGTGCATCGGAAACTACTACTGGTCTTCCAGGGAACGATCAAAACGTAGACTGTTTGAGACATTACTCCCATGGAGGAAAGTGCGCATGGTGACTGTTGTATTCAATCCCGATGGAATTTCTGTGTTTCATCAACACTCTGATAGTCCACAAATTACAGAATGCCTCCAGATGTGAATCGAAACTACTACTGGTCTTCCAGGGAACGATCAGAGCTTAGACTGTTTGAGACATTACTCCCATGGAGGAAAGTGGGCATGCTGACTGTTGTATTTAATCCCGATGCAATTTCTGTCTTTTATCAACACCCGGCTAGACCACAGATTACAGAATACCTCCAGATGTGCATCAGAAACTACTACTGGTCTTCCAGGGAACGATCAAAGCGTAGACTGTTTGAGACATTACTCCCATGGAGGAATGTGCGCATGTTGACTGTTGTATTCAATCCCGATGCAATTTCTGTGTTCATCAACTCTCTGATAGTCCACAGATTACAGAATGCCTCCAGATGTGCATTGAAAACTACTACTGGTATCCCAGGGAACGATCAAAGCGTAGACTGTTTGTGACATTACTCCCATGGAGGTAAGTGCGCATGGTGACTGTTGTATTCAATCCCGACGCTATTTCTGTGTTTCATCAACTCTCTGATAGTCCACAGATTACAGAATGTCACCAGATGTGCATCGGAAACTACTACTGGTATTCCAGGGAACGATTGTTTGAGATATCACTCACGTGGGGGAAAGTGCACATGGTGACTGTTGTATTTAATCCCGATGCATTTTCTGTGTTTCATCAACACTCTGATAGTCTACAGATTACAGAACGCCACCAGTTGTGCATCGGAAACCACTACTGGTCTTCCAGGGAACGATCAACGCGTAGACTGTTTGAGACATTACTCCCATGGAGGAAAGTGCGCAAGGTGACTGCTGTATTCAATCCCGATGCAATTTCTGTGTTTCATCAACACTCTGATAGTCCACAGATTACAGATTGCCACCAGATGTGTATCGGAGACTACTACTGTTCTTCCTGGAAGGATCAAAGCGTAGACTGTTTGAAAATTACTCCCATGGAGGAAAGTGCGCATGGTGACTGTTGTATTCAATCCCGATGGAATTTCTGTGTTTCATCAACACTCTGATAGTCCACAGATTACAGAATACCTCCAGATGTGCATCGAAAACTACTACTGGTCTTCAGGGGAACAATCAAAACGTAGACTGCTTGAGACATTACTCTCATGGAGGAAAGTGCGCATGGTGACTGTTGTATTCAATCCCAAAGTAATTTCTGTGTTTCATCAACACTCTGGTAGTCCACAGATTACAGAATGCCACCAGATGTCCATCGGAAACTACTACTGGTCTTCCAGGGAACGATCAAAGCGTAGACTGTCTGAGACGTTGCTCCCATGGAGGAAAGTGCGCATGGTGACTGTTGTATTCAATCCCGATGCTATTTCTGTGTTTCATCAACACTCTGATAGTCCACAGATTACAGAATGCCACCAGATGTGCATCGGAAACTACTACTGGTCGTCCAGGAAACGATCTAAGCGTAGAATGTTTCAGACGTTACTCCCATGGAGGAAAGTGCGGATGGTGACTGTTGTATTCAATCCCGATGCAATTTCTGTGTTTCATGAACACTCTGATAGTCCACAGATTACAGAATGCTTCCAGATGTGCATCGGAAACTACTACTGGTCTTCCAGGATACGATGAAACCGTAGACTGTTTGAGACATTACTCCCATGGAGGAAAGTGCGCATGCTGACTGTTGTATTCAATCCCGATGCAATTTCTGTGTTTCATCAACACTCTGGTAGTCCACAGATTACAGAATGCCACCAGATGTCCATCGGAAACTACTACTGGTCTTCCAGGGAACGATCAAAGCGTAGACTGTTTGAGACGTTGCTCCCATGGAGGAAAGTGCGCATGGTGACTGTTGTATTCAATCCCGATGCTATTTCTGTGTTTCATCAACACTCTGATAGTCCACAGATTACAGAATGCCACCAGATGTGCATCGGAAACTACTACTGGTCGCCCAGGAAACGATCAAAGCGTAGAATGTTTCAGACGTTACTCCCATGGAGGAAAGTGCGGATGGTGACTGTTGTATTCAATCCCGATGCATTCTCTGTGATTCATCAACACTCTGATAGTCCACAGATTACAGAATACCACCAGTTGAGCATCGGAAACCACTACTGGTCTTTCAGGGAACGATCAAAGCGTAGGCTGTTTGAGACATAACTCCCATGGAGGAAAGTGCGCATGGTGATTGTTGTATTCAATCCCATTGCAATTTCTGTGTTTTATCAACACTCAGTTAGTCCACAAATTTCAGAATGCCTCCAGATGTGCATTGGAAACTACTACTGGTCTTCCTGGACACGATCAAATCGTAGACTGTATCAGACATTACTCCCATGGAGGAAAGTGCGGATTGTGACTGTTGTATTCACTCCCGATGCAATTTCTGTTTTTCTTCAACACTCTCATAGTCCACAGATTACAGAATGCTTCCAGATGTGCATCGGAAACTACTACTGGTCTTCCAGGATACGATGAAACCGTAGACGGTTTGAGACATTACTCCCATGGAGGAAAGTGCGCATGGTGACTGTTGTATTCAATCCCGATGCAATTTCTGTGTTTCATCAACACTCTGGTAGTCCACAGATTACAGAATGCCACCAGATGTCCATCGGAAACTACTACTGGTCTTCCAGGGAACGATCAAAGCGTAGACTGTTTGAGACGTTGCTCCCATGGAGGATAGTGCGCATGGTGACTGTTGTATTCAATCCCGATGCTATTTCTGTGTTTCATCAACACTCTGATAGTCCACAGATTACAGAATGCCACCAGATGTGCATCGGAAACTACTACTGGTCGTCCAGGAAACGATCAAAGCGTAGAATGTTTCAGACGTTACTCCCATGGAGGAAAGTGCGGATGGTGACTGTTGTATTCAATCCCGATGCAATTTCTGTGTTTCATGAACACTCTGATAGTCCACAGATTACAGAATGCCACCTGATGTCCATCGGTATCTACTACTGGTCTTCCAGGGAACGATCAAAGCGTAGACTGTTTGAGACATTACTCCCTTGGAGGAATGTGCGCATGGTGACTGTTGTATTTAATCCCGATGCAATTTCTGTGTTTCATGAACACTCTGATAGTCCACAGATTACAGAATGCCACCTGATGTCCATCGGTATCTACTACTGGTCTTCCAGGGAACGATCAAAGAGTAGACTGTTTCAGACATTACTCCCATGGAGGAAAGTGCGCATGGTGACTGTTGTATTCAATCCCGATGCCATTTCTGTGTTTCATCAACACTCTGATAATCCACAGATTACAGAATGCCACCAGATGTGCATCGGAAACTACTACTGGTCTTCCAGGGAACGATCAAAGCGTAGAAAGTTTGAGAATTACTCCCATGGAGGAAAGTGCGCATGGTGACTGTTGTATTCAATCCCGATGCAATTTCTGTGTTTCATCAACACACTGATAGTCCAGAGATTACAGAATGCCTCCAGATGTGCATCGGAAACTACTACTGGTCTTCCAGGGAACGATCAAAACGTAGACTGTTTGAGACATTACTCCCATGGAGGAAAGTGCGCATGGTGACTGTTGTATTCAATCCCGATGGAATTTCTGTGTTTCATCAACACTCTGATAGTCCACAAATTACAGAATGCCTCCAGATGTGAATCGAAACTACTACTGGTCTTCCAGGGAACGATCAGAGCTTAGACTGTTTGAGACATTACTCCCATGGAGGAAAGTGGGCATGATGACTGTTGTATTTAATCCCGATGCAATTTCTGTCTTTTATCAACACCCGGCTAGACCACAGATTACAGAATACCTACAGATGTGCATCAGAAACTACTACTGGTCTTCCAGGGAACGATCAAAGCGTAGACTGTTTGAGACATTACTCCCATGGAGGAATGTGCGCATGTTGACTGTTGTATTCAATCCCGATGCAATTTCTGTGTTCATCAACTCTCTGATAGTCCACAGATTACAGAATGCCTCCAGATGTGCATTGAAAACTACTACTGGTATCCCAGGGAACGATCAAAGCGTAGACTGTTTGTGACATTACTCCCATGGAGGTAAGTGCGCATGGTGACTGTTGTATTCAATCCCGACGCTATTTCTGTGTTTCATCAACTCTCTGATAGTCCACAGATTACAGAATGCCACCAGATGTGCATCGGAAACTACTACTGGTATTCCAGGGAACGATTGTTTGAGATATCACTCACGTGGGGGAAAGTGCACATGGTGACTGTTGTATTTAATCCCGATGCATTTTCTGTGTTTCATCAACACTCTGAAAGTCTACAGATTACAGAACGCCACCAGTTGTGCATCGGAAACCACTACTGGTCTTCCAGGGAACGATCAACGCGTAGACTGTTTGAGACATTACTCCCATGGAGGAAAGTGCGCAAGGTGACTGCTGTATTCAATCCCGATGCAATTTCTGTGTTTCATCAACACTCTGATAGTCCACAGATTGCAGATTGAAACCAGATGTGTATCGGAGACTACTACTGTTCTTCCTGGAAGGATCAAAGCGTAGACTGTTTGAAAATTACTCCCATGGAGGAAAGTGCGCATGGTGACTGTTGTATTCAATCCCGATGGAATTTCTGTGTTTCATCAACACTCTGATAGTCCACAGATTACAGAATACCTCCAGATGTGCATCGAAAACTACTACTGGTCTTGAGGGGAACAATCAAAACGTAGACTGCTTGAGACATTACTCTCATGGAGGAAAGTGCGCATGGTGACTGTTGTATTCAATCCCGATGCAATTTCTGTGTTTCATCAACACCCTGGTAGTCCACAGATTACAGAATGCCACCAGATGTCCATCGGAAACTACTACTGGTCTTCCAGGGAACGATCAAAGCGTAGACTGTCTGACACGTTGCTCCCATGGAGGAAAGTGCGCATGGTGACTGTTGTATTCAATCCCGATGCTATTTCTGTGTTTCATCAACACTCTGATAGTCCACAGATTACAGAATGCCACCAGATGTGCATCGGAAACTACTACTGGTCGTCCAGGATACGATGAAACCGTAGACTGTTTGAGACATTACTCCCATGGAGGAAAGTGCGCATGGTGACTGTTGTATTCAATCCCGATGCAATTTCTGTGTTTCATCAACACTCTGGTAGTCCACAGATTACAGAATGCCACCAGATGTCCATCGGAAACTACTACTGGTCTTCCAGGGAACGATCAAAGCGTAGACTGTTTGAGACGTTGCTCCCATGGAGGAAAGTGCGCATGGTGACTGTTGTATTCAATCCCGATGCTATTTCTGTGTTTCATCAACACTCTGATAGTCCACAGATTACAGAATGCCACCAGATGTGCATCGGAAACTACTACTGGTCGTCCAGGAAACGATCAAAGCGTAGAATGTTTCAGACGTTACTCCCATGGAGGAAAGTGCGGATGGTGACTGTTGTATTCAATCCCGATGCAATTTCTGTGTTTCATGAACACTCTGATAGTCCACAGATTACAGAATGCCACCTGATGTCCATCGGTATCTACTACTGGTCTTCCAGGGAACGATCAAAGCGTAGACTGTTTGAGACATTACTCCCTTGGAGGAATGTGCGCATGGTGACTGTTGTATTTAATCCCGATGCAATTTCTGTGTTTCATGAACACTCTGATAGTCCACAGATTACAGAATGCCACCTGATGTCCATCGGTATCTACTACTGGTCTTCCAGGGAACGATCAAAGAGTAGACTGTTTCAGACATTACTCCCATGGAGGAAAGTGCGCATGGTGACTGTTGTATTCAATCCCGATGCCATTTCTGTGTTTCATCAACACTCTGATAATCCACAGATTACAGAATGCCACCAGATGTGCATCGGAAACTACTACTGGTCTTCCAGGGAACGATCAAAGCGTAGAAAGTTTGAGAATTACTCCCATGGAGGAAAGTGCGCATGGTGACTGTTGTATTCAATCCCGATGCAATTTCTGTGTTTCATCAACACACTGATAGTCCAGAGATTACAGAATGCCTCCAGATGTGCATCGGAAACTACTACTGGTCTTCCAGGGAACGATCAAAACGTAGACTGTTTGAGACATTACTCCCATGGAGGAAAGTGCGCATGGTGACTGTTGTATTCAATCCCGATGGAATTTCTGTGTTTCATCAACACTCTGATAGTCCACAAATTACAGAATGCCTCCAGATGTGAATCGAAACTACTACTGGTCTTCCAGGGAACGATCAGAGCTTAGACTGTTTGAGACATTACTCCCATGGAGGAAAGTGGGCATGATGACTGTTGTATTTAATCCCGATGCAATTTCTGTCTTTTATCAACACCCGGCTAGACCACAGATTACAGAATACCTCCAGATGTGCATCAGAAACTACTACTGGTCTTCCAGGGAACGATCAAAGCGTAGACTGTTTGAGACATTACTCCCATGGAGGAATGTGCGCATGTTGACTGTTGTATTCAATCCCGATGCAATTTCTGTGTTCATCAACTCTCTGATAGTCCACAGATTACAGAATGCCTCCAGATGTGCATTGAAAACTACTACTGGTATCCCAGGGAACGATCAAAGCGTAGACTGTTTGTGACATTACTCCCATGGAGGTAAGTGCGCATGGTGACTGTTGTATTCAATCCCGACGCTATTTCTGTGTTTCATCAACTCTCTGATAGTCCACAGATTACAGAATGCCACCAGATGTGCATCGGAAACTACTACTGGTATTCCAGGGAACGATTGTTTGAGATATCACTCACGTGGGGGAAAGTGCACATGGTGACTGTTGTATTTAATCCCGATGCATTTTCTGTGTTTCATCAACACTCTGAAAGTCTACAGATTACAGAACGCCACCAGTTGTGCATCGGAAACCACTACTGGTCTTCCAGGGAACGATCAACGCGTAGACTGTTTGAGACATTACTCCCATGGAGGAAAGTGCGCAAGGTGACTGCTGTATTCAATCCCGATGCAATTTCTGTGTTTCATCAACACTCTGATAGTCCACAGATTACAGATTGAAACCAGATGTGTATCGGAGACTACTACTGTTCTTCCTGGAAGGATCAAAGCGTAGACTGTTTGAAAATTACTCCCATGGAGGAAAGTGCGCATGGTGACTGTTGTATTCAATCCCGATGGAATTTCTGTGTTTCATCAACACTCTGATAGTCCACAGATTACAGAATACCTCCAGATGTGCATCGAAAACTACTACTGGTCTTGAGGGGAACAATCAAAACGTAGACTGCTTGAGACATTACTCTCATGGAGGAAAGTGCGCATGGTGACTGTTGTATTCAATCCCGATGCAATTTCTGTGTTTCATCAACACCCTGGTAGTCCACAGATTACAGAATGCCACCAGATGTCCATCGGAAACTACTACTGGTCTTCCAGGGAACGATCAAAGCGTAGACTGTCTGACACGTTGCTCCCATGGAGGAAAGTGCGCATGGTGACTGTTGTATTCAATCCCGATGCTATTTCTGTGTTTCATCAACACTCTGATAGTCCACAGATTACAGAATGCCACCAGATGTGCATCGGAAACTACTACTGGTCGTCCAGGAAACGATCTAAGCGTAGAATGTTTCAGACGTTACTCCCATGGAGGAAAGTGCGGATGGTGACTGTTGTATTCAATCCCGATGCAATTTCTGTGTTTCATGAACACTCTGATAGTCCACAGATTACAGAATGCTTCCAGATGTGCATCGGAAACTACTACTGGTCTTCCAGGATACGATGAAACCGTAGACTGTTTGAGACATTACTCCCATGGAGGAAAGTGCGCATGGTGACTGTTGTATTCAATCCCGATGCAATTTCTGTGTTTCATCAACACTCTGGTAGTCCACAGATTACAGAATGCCACCAGATGTCCATCGGAAACTACTACTGGTCTTCCAGGGAACGATCAAAGCGTAGACTGTTTGAGACGTTGCTCCCATGGAGGAAAGTGCGCATGGTGACTGTTGTATTCAATCCCGATGCTATTTCTGTGTTTCATCAACACTCTGATAGTCCACAGATTACAGAATGCCACCAGATGTGCATCGGAAACTACTACTGGTCGTCCAGGAAACGATCAAAGCGTAGAATGTTTCAGACGTTACTCCCATGGAGGAAAGTGCGGATGGTGACTGTTGTATTCAATCCCGATGCAATTTCTGTGTTTCATGAACACTCTGATAGTCCACAGATTACAGAATGCCACCTGATGTCCATCGGTATCTACTACTGGTCTTCCAGGGAACGATCAAAGCGTAGACTGTTTGAGACATTACTCCCTTGGAGGAATGTGCGCATGGTGACTGTTGTATTTAATCCCGATGCAATTTCTGTGTTTCATGAACACTCTGATAGTCCACAGATTACAGAATGCCACCTGATGTCCATCGGTATCTACTACTGGTCTTCCAGGGAACGATCAAAGAGTAGACTGTTTCAGACATTACTCCCATGGAGGAAAGTGCGCATGGTGACTGTTGTATTCAATCCCGATGCTATTTCTGTGTTTCATCAACACTCTGATAGTCCACAGATTACAGAATGCCACCAGATGTGCATCGGAAACTACTACTGGTCTTCCAGGGAACGATCAAAGCGTAGAAAGTTTGAGAATTACTCCCATGGAGGAAAGTGCGCATGGTGACTGTTGTATTCAATCCCGATGCAATTTCTGTGTTTCATCAACACACTGATAGTCCAGAGATTACAGAATGCCTCCAGATGTGCATCGGAAACTACTACTGGTCTTCCAGGGAACGATCAAAACGTAGACTGTTTGAGACATTACTCCCATGGAGGAAAGTGCGCATGGTGACTGTTGTATTCAATCCCGATGGAATTTCTGTGTTTCATCAACACTCTGATAGTCCACAAATTACAGAATGCCTCCAGATGTGAATCGAAACTACTACTGGTCTTCCAGGGAACGACCAGAGCTTAGACTGTTTGAGACATTACTCCCATGGAGGAAAGTGGGCATGCTGACTGTTGTATTTAATCCCGATGCAATTTCTGTCTTTTATCAACACCCGGCTAGACCACAGATTACAGAATACCTCCAGATGTGCATCAGAAACTACTACTGGTCTTCCAGGGAACGATCAAAGCGTAGACTGTTTGAGACATTACTCCCATGGAGGAATGTGCGCATGTTGACTGTTGTATTCAATCCCGATGCAATTTCTGTGTTCATCAACTCTCTGATAGTCCACAGATTACAGAATGCCTCCAGATGTGCATTGAAAACTACTACTGGTATCCCAGGGAACGATCAAAGCGTAGACTGTTTGTGACATTACTCCCATGGAGGTAAGTGCGCATGGTGACTGTTGTATTCAATCCCGACGCTATTTCTGTGTTTCATCAACTCTCTGATAGTCCACAGATTACAGAATGCCACCAGATGTGCATCGGAAACTACTACTGGTATTCCAGGGAACGATTGTTTGAGATATCACTCACGTGGGGGAAAGTGCACATGGTGACTGTTGTATTTAATCCCGATGCATTTTCTGTGTTTCATCAACACTCTGATAGTCTACAGATTACAGAACGCCACCAGTTGTGCATCGGAAACCACTACTGGTCTTCCAGGGAACGATCAACGCGTAGACTGTTTGAGACATTACTCCCATGGAGGAAAGTGCGCAAGGTGACTGCTGTATTCAATCCCGATGCAATTTCTGTGTTTCATCAACACTCTGATAGTCCACAGATTACAGATTGCCACCAGATGTGTATCAGAGACTACTACTGTTCTTCCTGGAAGGATCAAAGCGTAGACTGTTTGAAAATTACTCCCATGGAGGAAAGTGCGCATGGTGACTGTTGTATTCAATCCCGATGGAATTTCTGTGTTTCATCAACACTCTGATAGTCCACAGATTACAGAATACCTCCAGATGTGCATCGAAAACTACTACTGGTCTTCAGGGGAACAATCAAAACGTAGACTGCTTGAGACATTACTCTCATGGAGGAAAGTGCGCATGGTGACTGTTGTATTCAATCCCGATGCTATTTCTGTGTTTCATCAACACTCTGATAGTCCACAGATTACAGAATGCCACCAGATGTGCATCGGAAACTACTACTGGTCGTCCAGGAAACGATCTAAGCGTAGAATGTTTCAGACGTTACTCCCATGGAGGAAAGTGCGGATGGTGACTGTTGTATTCAATCCCGATGCAATTTCTGTGTTTCATGAACACTCTGATAGTCCACAGATTACAGAATGCCACCTGATGTCTATCGGTATCTACTACTGGTCTTCCAGGGAACGATCAAAGCGTAGACTGTTTGAGACATTACTCCCATGGAGGAAAGTGCGCATGGTGACTGTTGTATTCAATCCCGATGCTATTTCTGTGTTTCATCAACACTCTGATAGTCCACAGATTACAGAATGCCACCAGATGTGCATCGGAAACTACTACTGGTCTTCCAGGGAACGATCAAAGCGTAGAAAGTTTGAGAATTACTCCCATGGAGGAAAGTGCGCATGTTGACTGTTGTATTCAATCCCGATGCAATTTCTGTGTTTCATCAACACACTGATAGTCCAGAGATTACAGAATGCCTCCAGATGTGCATCGGAAACTACTACTGGTCTTCCAGGGAACGATCAAAACGTAGACAGTTTGAGACATTACTCCCATGGAGGAAAGTGCGCATGGTGACTGTTGTATTCAATCCCGATGGAATTTCTGTGTTTCATCAACACTCTGATAGTCCACAGATTACAGAATGCCTCCAGATGTGAATCGAAACTACTACTGGTCTTCCAGGGAACGATCAGAGCTTAGACTGTTTGAGACATTACTCCCATGGAGGAAAGTGGGCATGCTGACTGTTGTATTTAATCCCGATGCAATTTCTGTCTTTTATCAACACCCGGCTAGACCACAGATTACAGAATACCTCCAGATGTGCATCAGAAACTACTACTGGTCTTCCAGGGAACGATCAAAGCGTAGACTGTTTGAGACATTACTCCCATGGAGGAATGTGCGCATGTTGACTGTTGTATTCAATCCCGATGCAATTTCTGTGTTCATCAACTCTCTGATAGTCCACAGATTACAGAATGCCTCCAGATGTGCATTGAAAACTACTACTGGTATCCCAGGTAACGATCAAAGCGTAGACTGTTTGAGACAATACTCCCATGGAGGTAAGTGCGCATGGTGACTGTTGCATTCAATCCCGACGCTATTTCTGTGTTTCATCAACTCTCTGATAGTCCACAGATTACAGAATGCCACCAGATGTGCATCGGAAACTACTACTGGTATTCCAGGGAACGATCAAAGCGTAGATTGTTTGAGATATCACTCACGTGGGGGAAAGTGCACATGGTGACTGTTGTATTTAATCCCGATGCATTTTCTGTGTTTCATCAACACTCTGATAGTCTACAGATTACAGAACGCCACCAGTTGTGCATCGGAAACCACTACTGGTCTTCCAGGGAACGATCAACGCGTAGAGTGTTTGAGACATTACTCCCATGGAGGAAAGTGCGCATGGTGACTGCTGTATTCAATCCCGATGCATTTTCTGTGTTTCATCAACACTCTGATAGTCTACAGATTACAGAATGCCTCCAGATGTGCATTGGTAGCTACTACTGGTCTTCCTGGAAACGATCAATTCGTAGACTGTATCAAACATTACTCCCATGGAGGAAAGTGCGGATTGTGACTGTTGTATTCACTCCCGATGCAATTTCTGTTTTTCATCAACACTCTGATAGTCCACAGATTACAGAATGCCTCCAGATGTGCATCGGAAACTACTACTGGTCTTCCAGGGAGCGATCAAACCCTAGACTGTTTGAGACATTACTCCCATGGAGGAAGGTGCGCATGGTGACTGTTGTATTCAATCCCGATGCTATTTCTGTGTTTCACCAACACTCTGATAGTCCGCAGATTACAGAATGCCACCAGATGTGCATCGGAAATTACTACTGGTCTTCCAAGGGATGATCAAAGCGTACACTCTTTGAGACATTACTCCCATGGAGGAAAGTGCGCATGGTGACTGTTGTATTCAATCCGGATGCAATATCTGTGTTTCATCAACACTCTGATAGTCCACAGATTACAGAATGCTACAAGATGTGCATCGGAAACCACTACTGGTCTTATAGGGAACGATCAAAGCGTAGACTGTTTGAGACATTACTCCCATGGAGGTAAGTGCGCATGGTGAATGTTGTATTCAATCCCGATTCTATTTCTGTGTTTCACCAACACTCTGATAGTCCACAGGTTATAGAATGCCACCAGATGTGCATCGGAAATTACTACTGGTGTTTCAGGGAACGATCAAAGCGTACACTCTTTGAGACATTACTCCCATGGAGGAAATGCGAGTATTGACTGTTGTATTCAATCCCGTTGCAATTTCTGTGTTTCATGAACACTCTGGTAGTCCACAGATTACAGAACGCCACCAGATGTGTATCGGAGGCTACTACTGGTCTTCCAGGAAAGATCAAAGCGTAGACTGTTTGAGACATTACTCCCATGGAAGAAAGTGCGCATGGTGACTCTTGTATTCAATCCCGATGCTATTTCTGTGTTTCATCAACTCTCTGATAGTCCACAGATTACAGAATGCCACCAGATGTGCATCGGAAACTACTACTGGTATTCCAGGGAACGATCAAAGCGTAGACTGTTTGAAATATCACTCACGTGGGGGAAAGTGCACATGGTGACTGTTGTATTTAATCCCGATGCATTTTCTGTGTTTCATCAACACTCTGATAGTCCACAGATTACAGATTGCCACCAGATGTGCATCGGAAACTACTACTGGTCTTCCTGGGAACGATCAAAGCGTAGACTGTTTGAGACATTACTCCCATGGAGGAAAGTGCGCATGGTGACTGTTGTATTCAATCCCATTGCAATTTCTGTGTTTTATCAACACTCAGTTAGTCCACAAATTTCAGAATGCCTCCAGATGTGAATTGGAAACTACTACTGGTGTTCCTGGAAACGATCAAATCGTAGACTGTATCAGACATTAATCCCATGGAGGAAAGTGCGGATTGTAACTGTTGTATTCACTCCCGATGCAATTTCTGTTTTTCATCAACACTCTGATAGTCCACAGATTACAGAATGCCTCCAGATGTGCATCGGAAACTACTACTGGTCTTCCAGGGAACGATCAAAGCGTAGACTGTTTTAGACATTACTCCCATGGAGGAAAGTGCTCATGGTGACTGTTGTATTCAATCCCGATGCTATATCTGTGTTTCACCAACACTCTGATAGTCCACAGATTACAGAATGCCACCAGATGTGCACCGGAAATTACTACTGGTCTTCCAAGGAACGATCAAAGCGTACACTCTTTGAGACATTATTCCCATGGAGGAAAGTGCCCATGGTGATTGTTGTATTCAATCCCGATGCAATTTCTGTGTTTCATCAATACTTTGAAGAACCACAGATTACAGAATGCCTCCAGATGTGCATCGGAAACTACTACTGGTCTTCCAGGGAGCGATCAAACCCTAGACTGTTTGAGACATTACTCCCATGGAGGAAAGTGCGCATGGTGACTGTTGTATTCACTCCCGATGCAATTTCTGTTTTTCATCAACACTCTGATAGTCCACGGATTACAGAATGCCTCCAGATGTGCATCAGAAACTACTACTGGTCTTCCAGGGAGCGATCAAACCCTAGACTGTTTGGGACATTACTCCCATGGAGGAAAGTGCGCATGGTGACTGTTGTATGCAATCCCGATGCTATTTCTGTGTTTCACCAACACTCTGATAGTCCACAGATTACAGAATGCCACCAGATGTGCATCGGAAATTACTACTGGTCTTCCAAGGGATGATCAAAGCGTACACTCTTTGAGACATTACTCCCATGGAGGAAAGTGCTCATGGTGACTGTTGTATTCAATCCGGATGCAATATCTGTGTTTCATCAACACTCTGATAGTCCACAGATTACAGAATGCTACCAGATGTGCATCGGAAACTACTACTGGTCTTCCAGGGAACGATCAAAGCGTAGACTGTTTGAGACATTACTCCCATGGAGGTAAGTGCGCATGGTGAATGTTGTATTCAATCACGATGCTATTTCTGTGTTTCACCAACACTCTGATAGTCCACAGGTTACAGAATGCCACCAGATGTGCATCGGAAATTACTACTGGTGTTCCAGGGAACGATCAAAGCGTACACTCTTTGAGACATTACTACCAGGGAGGAAATGCGAGTATTGACTGTTGTATTCAATCCCGTTGCAATTTCTGTGTTTCATGAACACTCTGGTAGTCCACAGATTACAGAACATCACCAGATGTGTATCGGAGGCTACTACTGGTCTTCCAGGAAAGATCAAATTGTAGACTGTTTGAGACATTACTCCCATGGAAGAAAGTGCGCATGGTGACTCTTGTATTCAATCCCGATGCTATTTCTGTGTTTCATCAACTCTCTGATAGTCCACAGATTACAGAATGCCACCAGATGTGCATCGGAAACTACTACTGGTATTCCAGGGAACGATCAAAGCGTAGACTGTTTGAAATATCACTCACGTGGGGAAAAGTGCACATGGTGACTGTTGTATTTAATCCCGATGCATTTTCTGTGTTTCATCAACACTCTGATAGTCTACAGATTACAGAACGCCACCAGTTGTGCATCGGAAACCACTACTGGTCTTCCAGGGAACGATCAACGCGTAGACTGTTTGAGACATTACTCATATGGAGGAAAGTACGCATGGTGACTGTTGTATTCAATCCCGATACAATTTCTGTGTTTCATCAACACTCTGATAGTCCACAGATTACAGATTGCCACCAGATGTGCATCGGAAACTACTACTGGTCTTCCTGGGAACAATCAATGCGTAGACTGTTTGAGACATTACTCCCATGGAGGAAAGTGCGCATGGTGACTGTTGTATTCAATCCCATTGCAATTTCTGTGTTTTATCAACACTCAGTTAGTCCACAAATTTCAGAATGCCTCCAGATGTGCATTGGAAACTACTACTGGTCTTTCTGGAAACGATCAAATCGTAGACTGTATCAGACATTACTCCCATGGAGGAAAGTGCGGATTGTAACTGTTGTATTCACTCCCGATGCAATTTCTGTTTTTCATCAACACTCTGATAGTCCACAGATTACAGAATGCCTCCAGATGTGCATCGGAAACTACTACTGGTCTTCCAGGGAACGATCAAACCCAAGACCGTTTGAGACATTACTCCCATGGAGGAGAGTGCTCATGGTGACTGTTGTATTCAATCCCGATGCTATATCTGTGTTTCACCAATACTCTGATAGTCCACAGATTACAGATTGCCACCAGATGTGTACCGGAAATTACTACTGGTCTTCCAAGGAACGATCAAAGCGTACACTCTTTGAGACATTATTCCCATGGGTGAAAGTGCCCATGGTGATTGTTGTATTCAATCCCGATGCAATTTCTGTGTTTCATCAATACTTTGAAGAACCACAGATTACAGAATGCCTCCAGATGTGAATCGAAACTACTACTGGTCTTCCAGGGAACGATCAAAGCTTAGACTGTTTGAGACATTACTCCCATGGAGGAAAGTGGGCATGGTGACTGTTGTATTTAATCCCGATGCAATTTCTGTCTTTTATCAACACCTGGCTAGACCACAGATTACAGAATACCTCCAGATGTGCATCAGAAACTACTACTGGTCTTCCAGGGAGCGATCAAAGCGTAGACTGTTTGAGACATTACTCCCATGGTGGAATGTGCGCATGTTGACTGTTGTATTCAATCCCGATGCAATTTCAGTGTTCATCAACTCTCTGATAGTCCACAGATTACAGAATGACTCCAGATGTGCATCGAAAACTACTACTGGTATTCCAGGGAACGATCAAAGCGTAGACTGTTTGAGACATTACTCCCATGGAGGTAAGTGCGCATGGTGACTGTTGTATTCAATCCCGTTGCAATTTCTGTGTTTCATCAACACTCTGGTAGTCCACAGATTACAGAACGCCACCAGATGTGTATCGGAGACTACTACTGGTCTTCCAGGAAGGATCAAAGCGTAGACTGTTTGAGACATTACTCCCATGGAAGAAAGTGCGCATGGTGACTCTTGTATTCAATCCCGATGCTATTTCTTTGTTTCATTAACACTCTGATAGTCCACAGATTACAGAATGCCACCAGTTGTGCATCGGAAACTACTACTGGTATTCCAGAGAACGATCAAAGCGTAGACTGTTTGAGACATTACTCCCAAGGAGGAAAGTGCTCATGATGACTGTTGTATTCAATCCCGATGCTATTTCTGTTTTTCATCAACACTCTGATAGTAAACAGATTACAGAATGCTATTAGATGTGCATCAGAAACTACTACTGGTCTTCCAGATAACGATCAAAGCGTAGACTGTTTGAAAATTACTCCCATGGAGGAAAGTGCGCATGGTGACTGTTGTATTCAATCCCGATCGAATTTCTGTGTTTCATCAACACTCTGATAGTCCACAGATTACAGAATGCCTCCAGATGTGCATCGAAAACTACTACTGGTCTTCAGGGGAACAATCAAAACGTAGACTGCTTTAGACATTACTCCCATGGAGGAAAGTGCGCATGGTGACTGTTGTATTCAATCCCGATGCAATTTCTGTGTTTCATCAACACTCTGGTAGTCCACAGATTACAGAATGCCACCAGATGTCTACCGGAAACTACTACTGGTCTTCCAGGGAACGATCAAAGCGTAGACTGTTTGAGACGTTACTCCCATGGAGGAAAGTGCGCATGGTGACTGATGTATTCAATCCCGATGCTATTTCTGTGTTTCATTAACACTCTGATAGTCCACAGATTAAGAATGCCACCAGATGTGCATCGGAAACTACTACTGGTCGTCCACGAAACGATCAAAGCGTAGAATGTTTCAGACGTTACTCCCATGGAGATAGTGCGGATGGTGACTGTTGTATTCAATCCCGATGCAATTTCTGTGTTTCATCAACACTCTGATAATCCATAGATTACAGAATGCCTTCAGATGTGCATCGGAAACTTCTACTGGTCTTCCAGGGAATGATCAAAGCGTAGACTGTTTGAGACATGACTCTTATGGAGGAATGTTCGCATGGTGATTGTTGTATTTAATCCCGATGCAATTTCTGTGTTTCATGAACACTCTGATAGTCCACAGATTACAGAATGCCACCAGATGTCCATCGGTATCTACTACTGGTCTTCCAGGGAACGATCAAAGCGTAGACTGTTTGAGACATTACTCCCATGAAGGAAAACGCGCATGGTGACTGTTGTATTCAATCCCGATGCATTCTCTGTGTTTCATCAACACTCTGATAGTCCACAGATTACAGAATGCCACCAGTTGTGCATCGGAAACCACTACTGGTGTTCCAGGGAACGATCAAATCGTAGACTGTTTGAGACATTACTCCCATGGAGGGAAGTGCGCGTTGTGACTGTTGTATTCAATCAATATGCAATTTCTGTGTTTCATCAACACTCTGACAGTCCACAGATTACAGAATGCCACCAGATGTGCATCCAAAACTACTACTGGTCTTCCAGAGAACGATCAAAGTGTAGACTGTTTGCGACATTACTCCCAAGGAGGAAAGTGCTCATGATGACTGTTGTATTCAGTCCCGATGCTACTTCTGTTTTTCATCAACACTCTGATAGTCCACAGATTAGAGAATGCCGCCAGATGTGCATCGGAAACTACTACTGGTCTTCCAGGGAACGATCAAAGCGTAGACTGTTTGAGAATTACTCCCATGGAGGAAAGTGCGCATGGTGACTGTTGTATTCAATCCCGATGGAATTTCTGTGTTTCATCAACACTCTGATAGTCCACAGATTACAGAATGCATCCATTTGAGCATCGAAAACTACTACTGGTCTTCCAGGGAACAACCAAAACGTACACTGTTTGAGACAATACTCACAAGGAGGAAAGTGCGCATTGTGACTGTTGTATTCAATCCCGATGCAATTACTGTGTTTCATCAACACTCTGATAGTCCATAGATTACAGAATGCTACCAGATGTGCATCGGAAATTTCTACTGGTCTTCCAGGGAACGATCAAATCGTAGACTGTTTGAGACATTACTCCCATGGAGGAATGTGCGCATGGTGACTGTTGTATTCAATCCCAATGCAATTTCTGTGTTTCATCAACACTCTGATAGTCCACAGATTACAGAATGCCACCAGATGTGCATCGGAAACTACTACTGGTCATCCAGGGAACGATCAAATCGTAGAATGTTTGAGACATTACTCCCATGGAGGAAAGTGCGCATGTTGACTGTTGAATTCAATCCCGATGCTATTTCTGTGTTTCACCAACACTCTGATAGTCCACAGACTACTGAATGCCACCAGATGTGCATCGGAAACTACTACTGGTCTTCCAGGGAACGATCAAAGCGTAGACTGTTTGAGACGTTACTCCCATGGAGGAAAGTGCGAATATTGACTGTTGTATTCAATCCCGATGCAATTTCTCTGTTTCATTAACACTCTGTTAGTCCACAGATTACAGAATGCCACCAGATGTGCATCGGAAACTACAACTGGTCTTCCAGGGAACGATCAAAGTGTAGACTGTTTGAGACATTACTCCCATGGAGAAATGTGCGCATGGTGACTGTTGTATTCAATCCCAGTGCTACTTCTGTGTTTCATCAACACTCTGATAGCCCACTGATTACAGAATGGCACCAGATGTGCATCGGAAATTACTACTGCATTCCAGAGACCGATCAAAGCGTAGACTGTTTGAGATTTCACTCCCGTGGAGGAAAGTGCGCATGGTGACTGTTGTATTCAATCCCGTTGCAATTTCTGTGTTTCATCAACACTCTGATAGTCCACAGATTACAGAATGCCACCAGATCTGCATCGGAAACTACTACTGGTCTTCCAGGGAACGATCAAAGCGTAGAACGTATGAGAATTACTCCCATGGAGGAACGTGCGCATGGTGACTGTTGTATTCAATCCCGATGCAATTTCTGTGTTACACCAACACTCTGATAGTCCACAGATTACAGAATACCACCAGATGTGCATCGGAAACTACTACCGGTCTTCCAGGGAACGATCAAAACGTAGACTATTTGAGACATTACTCCCATGGAGGGAAGTGCGCATGGTGACTGTTGTATTCAATCCCGTTGCAATTTCTGTGTTTCATCAACACTCTGATAGTCCACAGATTACAGAATGCCTCCAGATGTGCATCGGAAATTTCTACTGGTCTTCCAGGGATTTATCAAAGCGTAGATTGTTTGAGACATTACTCCCATGGAGGAAAGTGAGAAAATTGACTGTTGTATTCAATCCCGATGCAATTTCTGTGTTTCAACAACACTCTGTTAGTCCACAGATTACAGAATGCCACCAGTTGTGCATCGGAGACTACTACTGGTCTTCCAGGGAACGATCAAAGCGTAGACTTTGAGACATTACTCCGATGGAGGAAAGTGCGCATGGTGACTGTTGTATTCAATCCCGATGCTATTTCTGTGTTTCATCAACACACTGATAGTCCACAGATTACAGAATGCCACCAGGTGTGCATCGGAAACTACTACGGGTATTCCAGGGAACGATCAAAGCGTAGACTGTTTGAGATATCACTCCCGTGGAGGAAAGTGCTCATGGTGACTGTTGTATTCAATCCCGATGCATTCTCTGTGTTTCATCAACACTCTGATAGTCCACAGATTACAGAATACCACCAGTTGAGCATCGGAAACCACTACTGGTCTTTCAGGGAACGATCAAAGCGTAGACTGTTTGAGACATTACAAACATGGAGGAATGTGCGCATTGTGACTGTTGTATTCAATCCCGATGCAATTTCTGTGTTTCATCAACTCTCTGATAGTCCACAGATTACAGAATGCCACCAGATGTGCATCGGAAGCTACTACTGGTCATCCAGGGAACGATCAAATCGTAGACTGTTTGAGACATTACTCCCATGGAGGAAAGTGCGCATGGTGACTGTTGTATTCAATCCCGATGCTATTTCTGTGTTTCACCAACACTCTAATCGTCCACAGACTACTGAATGACACCAGATGTGCATCGGAAACTACTACTGGTCTTCCAGGGAACGATCAAAGCGTAGAATGTTTGATAATTACTCCCATGGAGGAAAGTGCGTATGGTGACTGTTGTATACAATCCCGATGCAATTTCTGTGTTTCATCAACACTCTGATAGTCCACAGATTGCAGAATGCCTCCAGATGTGCATCGGAAATTACTGCTGGTCTTCCAGGGAACGATCAAAGCGTAGACTGTTTGAGACATTACTACCATGGAGGAAAGTGCGAATATTGACTATTGTATTCAATCCCGATGCAATTTCTCTGTTTCATCAACACTCTGTTAGTCCACAGATTACAGAATTCCACCAGGTGTGCATCGGAAACTACTACTGGTCTTCCAGGGAACGATCAAAGTGTAGACTGTTTGAGACATTACTCCCATGGAGAAAAGTGCGCATGGTGACTGTTGTATTCAATCCCAGTGCTATTTCTGTGTTTCATCAACACTCTGATAGCCCACTGATTACAGAATGGCACCAGATGTGCATCGGAAACTACTAATGCATTCCAGAGAACGATCAAAGCGTAGACTATTTGAGATATCACTCCCGTGGAGGAAAGTGCGCATGGTGACTGTTGTATTCAATCCCGATGCAATTTCTGTGTTTCATCAACACTCTGATAGTCCACAGATTACAGAATGCCACCAGATGTGCATCGGAAACTACTACTGGTCTTCCAGGGAACGATCAAAACGTAGACTTTTTGAGATATCACTCCCGTGGAGGAAAGTGCGCATGGTGACTGTTGTATTCAATCCCCATGCATTCTCTGTGTTTCATCAACACTCTGATAGTCCACAGATTAAAGAATGCCTCCAGATGTGCATCGGAAATTACTACTGGTATTCCAGGGAACTATCAAAGCGTAGACTGTTTGAGACATTACTCCCATGGAGGAAAGTGAGAAAATTGACTGTTGTATTCAATCCCGATGCAATTTCTGTGTTTCAACAACACTCTGTTAGTCCAAAGATTGCAGAATGCCACCAGATGTGCATCGGAGACTACTATTGGTCTTCCAGGGAACGATCAAAGCGTAGACTTTGAGACATTACTCCGATGGAGGAAAGTGCGCATGGTGACTGTTGTATTCAATCCCGATGCTATTTCTGTGTTTCATCAACAAACTGATAGTCCACAGATTACAGAATGCAACCAGATGTGCATCGGAAACTACTACTTGTATTCCAGGGAACGATCAAATCGTAGACTGTTTGAGATATCACTCCTGTGGAGGAAAGTGCTCATGGTGACTGTTGTATTCAATCCCGATGCATTCTCTGTGTTTCATCAACTCTCTGATAGTCCACAGATTACAGAATACCACCAGTTGAGCATCGGAAACCACTACTGGTCTTTCAGGGAACGATCAAAGCGTAGACTGTTTGAGCCATTACTCACATGGAGGAATGTGCGCATTGTGACTATTGTATTCAATCCCGATGCAATTTCTGTGTTTCATCAACTCTCTGATAGTCCACAGATTACAGAATGCCACCAGATGTGCATCGGAAACTACTACTGGTGTTCCAGGGAGCGATCAAACCGTAGACTGTTTGAGACATTACTCCCAAGGAGGAAAGTGCTCATGATGACTGTTGTATTCAATCCCGATGCTACTTCTGTGTTTCATCAACACTCTGATAGTCCACAGATTACAGAATGCCACCAGATGTGCATCGGAAACTACTACTGGTCTTCCAGGGAACGATCAAAGCGTAGACTGTTTGAAAATTACTCCCATGGAGGAAAGTGCGCATGGTGACTGTTGTATTCAATCCCGATGGAATTTCTGTGTTTCATCAACACTCTGATTGTCCAAAGATTACAGAATGCCTCCATTTGTGCATCGAAAACTACTATTGGTCTTCCAGGGAACAATCAAAACGTAGACTGTTTGAGACAATACTGCCATGGAGGAAAGTGAGCATGGTGAATGTTGTATTCAATCCCGATGCAATTTCTGTGTTTCATGAACACTCTGATAGTCCATAGATAACAGAATGCTACCAGATGTCCATCGGAAACTTATACTGGTCTTCCAGGGAACGATCAAAGCGTAGACTGTTTGAGACATTACTCCCATGGAGGAATGTGCGCATGGTGACTGTTGTATTCAATCCCGATGCTATTTCTGTGTTTCATCAACACTCTGATAGTCCACAGATTACAGAATGCCACCAGATGTGCATCGGAAACTACTACTGGTCTTCCAGGGAACGATCAAAGCGTAGAATGTTTGAGAATTACTCCCATGGAGGAAAGTGCGCATGGTGACTGTTGTATTCAATCCCGATGCTACTTCTGTGTTTCATCAACACTCTGATAGTCCACAGATTACAGAATGCCTTCAGATGTGCATCGGAAACTACTACTGGTCTTCCTGGCAACGATCAAAACGTAGACTGTTTGAGACATTACTCCCATGGAGGAAAGTGCGCATGGTGACTGTTGCATTCAATCCCGATGCAATTTCTGTGTTTCATCAACACTCTTATAGTCCACAGATTACAGAATGCCTCCAGATGTGCATCGGAAATTACTACTGGTCTTCCAGGGAACTATCAAAGCGTAGACTGTTTGAGACATTACTCCCATAGAGGAAAGTGAGAAAATTGACTTTTGTATTCAATCCCGATGCAATTTCTGTGTTTCATCAACACTCTGTTAGTCCACAGATTACAAAATGCCTCCAGATGTGCATCGGGGACTACTACTGGTCTTCCAGGGAACGATCAAAGCGTAGACTGTTTGAGATATCACTCCCGTGGAGGAAAGTGCGCATGGTGACTGTTGTATTCAATCCCGATGCATTCTCTGTGTTTCATCAAAACTCTGATAGTCCACAGATTACAGAATGCCACCAGTTGCGCATCGGAAACCACTACTGGTATTCCAGGGAACGATCAAAGCGTAGACTGTTTGAGATATCACTCCCGTGGAGGAAAGTGCGCATGGTGACTGTTGTATTGAATCCCGATGCATTCTCTGTGTTTCATCAACACTCTGATAGTCCACAGATTACAGAATGTCACCAGTTGCGCATCGGAAACCACTACTGGTCTTTCAGGGAACGATCAAAGCGTAGTCTGTTTGAGACATTACTCACATGGAGGTTCATGCGCATTGTGACTGTTGTATTCAATCCCGATGCAATTTCTGTGTTTCATCAACTCTCTGATAGTCCACAGATTACAGAATGCCACCAGATGTGCATCGGAAACTACTACTGGTCTTCCAGGGAACGATCAAAGCGTAGACTGTTTGAAAATTACTCCCATGGAGGAAAGTGCGCATGGTGACTGTTGTATTCAATCCCGATGGAATTTCTGTGTTTCATCAACACTCTGATAGTCCAAAGATTACAGAATGCCTCCATTTGTGCATCGAAAACTACTATTGGTCTTCCAGGGAACAATCAAAACGTAGACTGTTTGAGACAATACTCCCATGGAGGAAAGTGAGCATGGTGAATGTTGTATTCAATCCCGATGCAATTTCTGTGTTTCATGAACACTCTGATAGTCCATAGATAACAGAATGCTACCAGATGTCCATCGGAAACTTATACTGGTCTTCCAGGGAACGATCAAAGCGTAGACTGTTTGAGACATTACTCCCATGGAGGAATGTGCGCATGGTGACTGTTGTATTCAATCCCGATGCTATTTCTGTGTTTCATCAACACTCTGATAGTCCACAGATTACAGAATGCCACCAGATGTGCATCGGAAACTACTACTGGTCTTCCAGGGAACGATCAAAGCGTAGAATGTTTGAGAATTACTCCCATGGAGGAAAGTGCGCATGGTGACTGTTGTATTCAATCCCGATGCTACTTCTGTGTTTCATCAACACTCTGATAGTCCACAGATTACAGAATGCCTTCAGATGTGCATCGGAAACTACTACTGGTCTTCCTGGCAACGATCAAAACGTAGACTGTTTGAGACATTACTCCCATGGAGGAAAGTGCGCATGGTGACTGTTGCATTCAATCCCGATGCAATTTCTGTGTTTCATCAACACTCTTATAGTCCACAGATTACAGAATGCCTCCAGATGTGCATCGGAAATTACTACTGGTCTTCCAGGGAACTATCAAAGCGTAGACTGTTTGAGACATTACTCCCATGGAGGAAAGTGAGAAAATTGACTGTTGTATTCAATCCCGATGCAATTTCTGTGTTTCATCAACACTCTGTTAGTCCACAGATTACAAAATGCCTCCAGATGTTCATCGGGGACTACTACTGGTCTTCCAGGGAACGATCAAAGCGTATACTGTTTGAGATATCACTCCCGTGGAGGAAAGTGCGCATGGTGACTGTTGTATTCAATCCCGATGCATTCTCTGTGTTTCATCAAAACTCTGATAGTCCACAGATTACAGAATGCCACCAGTTGCGCATCGGAAACCACTACTGGTATTCCAGGGAACGATCAAAGCGTAGACTGTTTGAGATATCACTCCCGTGGAGGAAAGTGCGCATGGTGACTGTTGTATTGAATCCCGATGCATTCTCTGTGTTTCATCAACACTCTGATAGTCCACAGATTACAGAATGTCACCAGTTGCGCATCGGAAACCACTACTGGTCTTTCAGGGAACGATCAAAGCGTAGTCTGTTTGAGACATTACTCACATGGAGGTTCGTGCGCATTGTGACTGTTGTATTCAATCCCGATGCAATTTCTGTGTTTCATCAACTCTCTGATAGTCCACAGATTACAGAATGCCACCAGATGTGCATCGGAAACTACTACTGGTGTTCCAGGGAACGATCAAATCGTAGACTGTTTGAGACATTACTCCCATGGAGGTAAGTGCTCATGATGACTGTTGTATTCAATCCCGATGCTACTTCTGTGTTTCATCAACACTCTGATAGTCCACAGATTACAGAATGATACCAGATGTGCATCGGAAACTACTACTGGTCTTCCAGGAAACGATCAAAGCGTAGACTGTTTGAGAATTACTCCCATGGAGGAAAGTGCGCATGGTGACTGTTGTATTCAATCCCGATGGAATTTCTGTGTTTCATCAACACTCTGATAGTCAACAGATTACAGAATGCCTCCATTTCTGCATCGAAAAATACTACTGGTCTTCCAGGGAACAATCAAAACGTAGACTGTTTGAGACAATATTCCCATGGAGGAAAGTGCGCATGGTGACTGCTGTAATCAATCCCGATGCAATTTCTGTGTTTCATCATCATTCTGATAGTCCATAGATTACAGAATCCTACCAGATGAGCATCGGAAACTTCTACTGGTCTTCCAGGGAACGATCAAATCGTAGACTGTTTGAGACATTACTCCCATGGAGGAAAGTGCGCATGGTGACTCTTGTATTCAATCCCGATGCTATTTCTGTGTTTCACCAACACTCTGATAGTCCACAGATTACTGAGTGCCACCAGATGTGCATCGGAATTTACTACTGGTCTTCCAGGGAACGATCAAAGCGTAGAAAGTTTGAGAATTACTCCCATGGAGGAAAGTGCGCATGATTATTGTTGTATTCAATCCCGATGCAATTTCTGTGTTTCATCAACACTCTGATAGTCCACAGATTGCAGAATGCCTCCAGATGTGCATCGGAAATTACTACTGGTCTTCCAGGGAACAATCAAAGCGTAGATTGTTTGAGACATTACTCCTATGTAGGAAAGTGCGAATATTGACTGTTGTATTCAATCCCGATGCAATTTCTCTGTTTCATCAACACTCTGTTAGTCCACAGATTACAGAATGCCACCAGTTGCGCATCGGAAACCACTACTGGTATTCCAGGGAAGGATCAAAGCGTAGACTGTTTGAGATATCACTCCCGTGGAGGAAAGTGCGCATGGTGACTGTTGTATTGAATCCCGATGCATTCTCTGTGTTTCATCAACACTCTGATAGTCCACAGATTACAGAATGCCACCAGTTGCGCATCGGAAACCACTACTGGTCTTTCAGGGATCGATCAAAGCGTAGTCTGTTTGAGACATTACTCACATGGAGGTTCGTGCGCATTGTGACTGTTGTATTCAATCCCGATGCAATTTCTGTGTTTCATCAACACTCTGATAGACCACAGATTACAGAATGATACCAGATGTGCATCGGAAACTACTACTGGTCCTCCAGGGAACGTTCAAAGCGTAGACTGTTTGAGAATTACTCCCATGGAGGAAAGTGCGCATGGTGACTGTTGTATTCAATCCCGATGCAATTTCTGTGTTTCATCAACACTCTGATAGTCCACAGATTGCAGAATGCCTCCAGATGTGCATCGGAAATTACTACTGATCTTCCAGGGAACAATCAAATCGTAGACTGTTTGAGACATTACTCCCATGTAGGAAAGTGCGAATATTGACTGTTGTATTCAATCCCGATGCAATTTCTCTGTTTCATCAACACTCTGTTAGTCCACAGATTACAGAATGCCACCAGATGTGCATCGGAAACTACTACTGGTTTTCCAGGGAACGATCAAAGCGTAGACTGTTTGAGACATTACTCCCATGGAGGAAAGTGCGCATGGTGAATGTTGTATTCAATCCCGATGCTATTTCTGTGCTTCATCAACACTCTGATAGTCCACAGATTACAGAATGCCTTCAGATGTGCATCGGAAACTACTACTGGTGTTCCAGGGAACGATCAAAACGTAGACTGTTTGAGACATTACTCCCATGGAGGAAAGTGCGCATAGTGACTGTTGCATTCAATCCCGATGCAATTTCTGTGTTTCATCAAGACTCTTATAGTCCACAGATTACAGAATGCCTCCAGATGTGCATCGAAAATTACTACTCGTCTTCCAGGGAACTATCAAAGCGTAGACTGTTTGAGACATTACTCCCATGGAGGAAAGTGAGAAAATTGACTGTTGTATTCAATCCCGATGCTATTTCTGTGTTTCATCAACACTCTGATAGTCCACAGATTACAGAATGCCACCAGATGTGCATCGGAAACTACTACTGGTGTTCCAGGGAACGATCAAATCGTAGACTGTTTGAGACATAACTCCCATGGAGGGAAGTGCGCATGGTGACTGTTGTATTCAAGCACGATGCAATTTCTGTGTTTCATCAACACTCTGATAGTCCACTGATTACAGAATGCCACCAGATGTGCATCCAATACTACTACTGGTCTTCCAGAGAACGATCAAAGCGTAGACTGTTTGAGACATTACTCCCATGGAGGAAAGTGCTCATGATGACTGTTGTATTCAATCCCGATGCTACTTCTTTGTTTCATCAACACTCTGATAGTCCACAGATTACAGAATGCCACCAGATGTGCATCGGAAACTACTACTGGTCTTCCAGGGAACGATCAAGGCGTAGACTGTTTGAGAATTACTCCCATGGAGGAAAGTGGGCATGGTGACTGTTGTATTAAATCCCGATGGAATTTCTGTGTTTCATCAACACTCTGATAGTCCACAGTTTACAGAATGCCTCCATTTGTACATCGAAAGCTACTACTGGTCTTCCAGGGAACAATCAAATCGTAGACTGTTTGAGACAATACTCCCATGGAGGAAAGTGCGCATGGTGACTGTTGTAATCAATCCCGATGCAATTTCTGTGTTTCATCAACACTCTGATAGTCCATAGATTATAGAATGCTACCAGATGAGCATCGGAAACTTCTACTGGTCTTCCAGGGAACGATGAAAGCGTAGACTGTTTGAGACATTACTCCCATGGAGGAAAGTGCGCATGGTGAATGTTGTATTCAATCCCGATGCTATTTCTGTGCTTCATCAACACTCTGATAGTCCACAGATTACAGAATGCCTTCAGATGTGCATCGGAAACTACTACTGGTGTTCCAGGGAACGATCAAAACGTAGACTGTTTGAGACATTACTCCCATGGAGGAAAGTGCGCATAGTGACTGTTGCATTCAATCGCGATGCAATTTCTGTGTTTCATCAAGACTCTTATAGTCCACAGATTACAGAATGCCTCCAGATGTGCATCGGAAATTACTACTGGTCTTCCAGGGAACTATCAAAGCATAGACTGTTTGAGACATTACTCCCATGGAGGAAAGTGAGAAAATTGACTGTTGTATTCAATCCCGATGCTATTTCTGTGTTTCATCAACACTCTGATAGTCCACAGATTACAGAATGCTACCAGATGTGCATCGGAAACTACTACTGGTGTTCCAGGGAACGATCAAATCGTAGACTGTTTGAGACATAACTCCCATGGAGGGAAGTGCGCATGGTGACTGTTGTATTCAAGCACGATGCAATTTCTGTGTTTCATCAACACTCTGATAGTCCACTGATTACAGAATGCCACCAGATGTGCATCCAAAACTACTACTGGCCTTCCAGAGAACGATCAAAGCGTAGACTGTTTGAGACATTACTCCCATGGAGGAAAGTGCTCATGATGACTGTTGTATTCAATCCCGATGCTACTTCTTTGTTTCATCAACACTCTGATAGTCCACAGATTACAGAATGCCACCAGGTGTGCATCGGAAACTACTACTGGTCTTTCAGGGAACGACCAAATCATAGACTGATTGAGACATTACTCCCATGGAGGAAAGTGCGCATGGTGACTGTTGTATTCAATCCCGATGCAATTTCTCTGTTTCATCAACACTCTGTTAGTCCACAGATTACAGAATGCCACCAGATGTGCATCGGAAACTACTACTGGTCTTCCAGGGAACGATCAAAGCGTAGACTGTTTGAGACATTACTCCCATGGAGAAAAGTGCGCATGGTGACTGTTGTATTCAATAACGACGCTAATTCTGTGTTTCATCAACACTCTGATAGTCCACTGATTACAGAATGCCACCAGATGTGCATCGGAAACTACTACTGCATTCCAGTGAACGATCAAAGCGTAGACTGTTTGAGATATCACTCCCGTGGAGGAAAGTGCGCATGGTAACTGTAGTATTCAATCCCGATGCATTCTCTGTGTTTCATCAACACTCTGATAGTCCACAGATTACAGAATACCACCAGTTGCGCATCGGAAACCACTACTGGTCTTTCAGGGATCGATCAAAGCGTAGTCTGTTTGAGACATTACTCACATGGAGGTTCGTGCGCATTGTGACTGTTGTATTCAATCCCGATGCAATTTCTGTGTTTCATCAACTCTCTGATAGTCCACAGATTACAGAATGCCACCAGATGTGCATCGGAAACTACTACTGGTCTTCCAGGGAACGTTCAAAGCGTAGACTGTTTGAGAATTACTCCCATGGAGGAAAGTGCGCATGGTGACTGTTGTATTCAATCCCGATGGAATTTCTGTGTTTCATCAACACTCTGATAGTCCACAGATTACAGAATGCCTCCATTTCTGCATCGAAAACTACTACTGGTCTTCCAGGGAACAATCAAAACGTAGACTGTTTGAGACAATATTCCCATGGAGGAAAGTGCGCATGGTGACTGTTGTAATCAATCCCGATGCAATTTCTGTGTTTCATCAACATTCTGATAGTCCATAGATTACAGAATCCTACCAGATGAGCATCGGAAACTTCTACTGGTCTTCCAGGGAACGATCAAATCGTAGACTGTTTGTGACATTACTCACATGGAGGAAAGTGCGCATGGTGACTGTTGTATTCAATCCCAATGCTATTTCTGTGTTTCACCAACACTCTGATAGTCCACAGATTACTGAGTGCCACCAGATGCGCATCGGAAACTACTACTGGTCTTCCAGGGAACGATCAAAGCGTAGAAAGTTTGAGAATTACTCCCATGGAGGAAAGTGCGCATGATGATTGTTGTATTCAATCCCGATGCAATTTCTGTGTTTCATCAACACTCTGATAGTCCACAGATTGCAGAATGCCTCCAGATGTGCATCGGAAATTACTACTGATCTTCCAGGGAACAATCAAATCGTAGACTGTTTGAGACATTACTCCCATGTAGGAAAGTGCGAATATTGACTGTTGTATTCAATCCCGATGCAATTTCTCTGTTTCATCAACACTCTGTTAGTCCACAGATTACAGAATGCCACCAGATGTGCATCGGAAACTACTACTGGTTTTCCAGGGAACGATCAAAGCGTAGACTGTTTGAGACATTACTCCCATGGAGGAAAGTGCGCATGGTGAATGTTGTATTCAATCCCGATGCTATTTCTGTGCTTCATCAACACTCTGATAGTCCACAGATTACAGAATGCCTTCAGATGTGCATCGGAAACTACTACTGGTGTTCCAGGGAACGATCAAAACGTAGACTGTTTGAGACATTACTCCCATGGAGGGAAGTGCGCATGGTGACTGTTGTATTCAAGCACGATGCAATTTCTGTGTTTCATCAACACTCTGATAGTCCACTGATTACAGAATGCCACCAGATGTGCATCCAAAACTACTACTGGTCTTCCAGAGAACGATCAAAGCGTAGACTGTTTGAGACATTACTCCCATGGAGGAAAGTGCTCATGATGACTGTTGTATTCAATCCCGATGCTACTTCTTTGTTTCATCAACACTCTGATAGTCCACAGATTACAGAATGCCACCAGATGTGCATCGGAAACTACTACTGGTCTTCCAGGGAACGATCAAGGCGTAGACTGTTTGAGAATTACTCCCATGGAGGAAAGTGGGCATGGTGACTGTTGTATTAAATCCCGAAGGAATTTCTGTGTTTCATCAACACTCTGATAGTCCACAGTTTACAGAATGCCTCCATTTGTACATCGAAAACTACAACTGGTCTTCCAGGGAACAATCAAAACGTAGACTGTTTGAGACAATACTCCCATGGAGGAAAGTGCGCATGGTGACTGTTGTAATCAATCCCGATGCAATTTCTGTGTTTCATCAACACTCTGATAGTCCATAGATTATAGAATGCTACCAGATGAGCATCGGAAACTTCTACTGGTCTTCCACGGAACGATGAAAGCGTAGACTGTTTGAGACATTACTCCCATGGAGGAAAGTGCGCATGGTGAATGTTGTATTCAATCCCGATGCTATTTCTGTGCTTCATCAACACTCTGATAGTCCACAGATTACAGAATGCCTTCAGATGTGCATCGGAAACTACTACTGGTGTTCCAGGGAACGATCAAAACGTAGACTGTTTGAGACATTACTCCCATGGAGGAAAGTGCGCATAGTGACTGTTGCATTCAATCCCGATGCAATATCTGTGTTTCATCAAGACTCTTATAGTCCACAGATTACAGAATGCCTCCAGATGTGCATCGGAAATTACTACTGGTCTTCCAGGGAACTATCAAAGCGTAGACTGTTTGAGACATTACTCCCATGGAGGAAAGTGAGAAAATTGACTGTTGTATTCAATCCCGATGCTATTTCTATGTTTCATCAACACTCTGATAGTCCACAGATTACAGAATGCCACCAGATGTGCATCGGAAACTACTACTGGTGTTCCAGGGAACGATCAAATCGTAGACTGTTTGAGACATAACTCCCATGGAGGAATGTGCGCATGATGACTGTTGTATTCAATCAGGATGCTACTTCTTTGTTTCATCAACACTCTGATAGTCCACAGATTACAGAATGCCACCAGATGTGCATCGGAAACTACTACTGGTCTTCCAGGGAACGATCAAGGCGTAGACTGTTTGAGAATTACTCCCATGGAGGAAAGTGGGCATGGTGACTGTTGTAATCAATCCCGATGCAATTTCTGTGTTTCATCAACACTCTGATAGTCCATAGATTATAGAATGCTACCAGATGAGCATCGGAAACTTCTACTGGTCTTCCAGGGAACGATGAAAGCGTAGACTGTTTGAGACATTACTCCCATGGAGGAATGTGCGCATGGTGACTGTTGTATTTAATCCCGATGCAATTTCTGTGTTTCATCAACACTCTGATAGTCCACAGATTATCAGAATGCCACCAGATGTGCATCGGAAACTACTACTGGTCTTTCAGGGAACGACCAAATCATAGACTGATTGAGACATTACTCCCATGGAGGAAAGTGCGCATGGTGACTGTTGTATTCAATCCCGATGCAATTTCTCTGTTTCATCAACACTCTGTTAGTCCACAGATTACAGAATGCCACCAGATGTGCATCGGAAACTACTACTGGTCTTCCAGGGAACGATCAAAGCGTAGACTGTTTGAGACATTACTCCCATGGAGAAAAGTGCGCATGGTGACTGTTGTATTCAATAACGACGCTAATTCTGTGTTTCATCAACACTCTGATAGTCCACTGATTACAGAATGCCACCAGATGTGCATCGGAAACTACTACTGCATTCCAGTGAACGATCAAAGCGTAGACTGTTTGAGATATCACTCCCGTGGAGGAAAGTGCGCATGGTAACTGTAGTATTCAATCCCGATGCATTCTCTGTGTTTTATCAACACTCTGATGGTCCACAGATTACAGAATGCCACCAGTTGTGCATCGGAAACCACTACTGGTCTTTCAGGGAACGATCAAAACGTAGACTGTTGGAGACATTACTCCCATGGAGATATGTGCGCATGGTGACTGTTGAATTCAATCCCGATGCAATTTCTGTGTTTCATCAACACTCTGATAGTCCACAGATTACAGAATGCCACCAGATGTGCATCGGAAACTACTACTGGTCTTCCAGGGAACGATCAAAGCGTAGAATGTTTGAGAATTACTCCCATGGAGGAACTTGTGCATGGTGACTGTTGTATTCAACCCCGATGCAATTTCTGTGTTTCATCAACACTCTGATAGTCCACAGATTACAGAATGCCTTCAGATGTCTATCGGAAACTACTACTGGTCTTCCAGGGAACGATCAAAACGTAGAATGTTTGAGACATTACTCCCATGGAGGAAAGTGCGCATGGTGTGTTGTATTCAATCCCGATGCAATTTCTGTGTTTCATCAACACTCTGATAGTCCACAGATTACAGAATGCCTCCAGATGTGCATCGAAAATTACTACTGGTCTTCCAGGGAACTATCAAAGCGTGGACTGTTTGAGACATTGCTCCCATGGAGGAAAGTGAGAAAATTGACTGTTGTATTCAATCCCGATGCAATTTCTGTGTTTCATCAACACTCTGTTAGTCCACAGATTACAGAATGCCACAAGATGTGCGTAGGAGACTACTACTGTTTCTTCCAGGGAACGATCAAAGCGTAGACTTTGAGACATTACTCCCATGGAGGAAAGTGCGCTTGGTGACTGTTGTATTCAATCCCGATGCTATTTATGTGTTTCATCAACACTCTGATAGTCCACAGATTACAGAATGCCACCAGATGTGCATCGGAAACTACTACTGGTATTCCAGTGAACGATCAAAGCGTAGACTGTTTGAGATATCACTCCCGTGGAGGAAAGTGCTCATGGGGACTGTTGTAGTCAATCCCGTTGCATTCTCTGTGTTTCATCAACACTCTGATAGTCCACAGATTACAGAATGCCACCAGTTGTGCATCGGAAAACACTACTGGTCTTTCAGGGGACGATCAAAGCGTAGACTGTTTGAGACATTACTCACATTGAGGAAAGTGCGAATATTGACTGTTGTATTCAATCCCGATGCAATTTCTGTGTTTCATCAACTCTCTGATAGTACACAGATTACAGAATGCCACCAGATGTGCATCGGAAACTACTACTGGTGTTCCAGGGAACGATCAAATCGTAGACTGTTTGAGACATTACTCCCATGGAGGGAAGTGCGCATGGTGACTGTTGTATTCAATCACGATGCTATTTCTGTGTTTCATCAACACTCTGATAGTCCACAGATTACAGAATGCCACCAGATGTGCATCCAAAACTACTACTGGTCTTCCAGAGAACGATCAAAGCGTAGACTGTTTGAGACATAACTCCCAAGGAGGAAAGTGCTCATGATGACTGTTGTATTCAATCCCGATGCTACTTCTGTGTTTCATCAACACTCTGATAGTCCACAGATTACAGAATGCCACCAGATGTACATCGGAAACTACTACTGGTCTTCCAGGGAACGATCAAAGCGTAGACTGTTTGAGAATTACTCCCATGGAGGAAAGTTCGCATAGTGACTGTTGTATTCAATCCCGATGGAATTTCTGTGTTTCATCAACACTCCGATAGTCCACAGATTACAGAATGCCTCCATTTGTGCATCGAAAACTACTACTGGTGTTCCAGGGAACGATCAAATCGCAGACTGTTTGAGACATTACTCCCATGGAGGGAAGTGCGCATGGTGACTGTTGTATTCAATCACGATGCAATTTCTGTGTTTCATCAACACTCTGATTGTCCACAGATTACAGAATGCCACCAGATGTGCATCCAAAACTACAACTGGTCTTCCAGGGAACGATCAAAGCGTAGACTGTTTGAGACATTACTCCCATGGAGGAAAGTGCTCATGACGACTGTTGTATTCAATCCCGATGCTACTTCTGAGTTTCATCAACACTCTGATAGTCCACAGATTACAGAATGCCACCAGATGTGCATCGGAAACTACTACTTGTCTTCCAGGGAAAGATCAAAGTGTAGAAAGTTTGAGAATTACTCCCATGGAGGAAAGTGCGCATGGTTACTGTTGTATTCAATCCCGATGCAATTTCTGTGTTTCATCAACACTCTGATAGTCCACAGATTGCAGAATGCCTCCAAATGTGCATCGGAAATTACTACTTTTCTTCCAGGGAACGATCAAAGCGGAGACTGTTTGAGACATTACTCCCATGGAGGAAAGTGCGAATATTGACCGTTGTATTCAATCCCGATGCAATTTCTCTGTTTTATCAACACTCTGTTAGTCCACAGATTACAGAATGCCACCAGATGTGCATCGGAAACTACTACTGGTCTTCCAGGGAACGATCAAAGCGTAGACTGTTTGAGACATTACTCCCATGGAGGAAAGTGCTCATGATGACTGATGTATTCAATCCCGATGCTACTTCTGTGTTTCATCAACACTCTGATAGTCCACAGATTACAGAATGCCACCAGATGTTCATCGGAAACTACTACGGGTCTTCCAGGGAACGATCAAGGCGTAGACTGTTTGAGAATTACTCCCATGGAGGAAAGTGCGCATGGTGACTGTTGTATTTAATCCCGATGGAATATCTGTGTTTCATCAACACTCTGATAGTCCACAGATTACAGAATGCCTCCATTTGTGCATCGAAAACTACTACTGGTCTTCCAGGGAACAATCAAAGCGTAGACTGTTTGAGACAATACTCCCATTTAGGAAAGTGCGCATGGTGACTGTTGTATTCAATCCCGATGCAATTTCTGTGTTTCATCAACACTCTGATAGTCCATAGATTACAGAATGCTACCAGATGAGCATCGGAAACTTCTACTGGTCTTCCAGGGAACGATGAAAGCGTAGACTGTTTGAGACATTACTCCCATGGAGGAATGTGCGCATGGTGACTGTTGTATTCAATAACGATGCAATTACTGTGTTTCATCAACACTCTGATAGTCCACAGATTACAGAATGCCACCAGATGTGCATCGGAAACTAATACTGGTCTTCCAGGGAACGATCAAAGCGTAGACTGTATGAGACATTACTCCCACGGAGAAAAGTGCGCAACGTGACTGTTGTATTCAATCCCCATGCAATTTCTGTGTTTCATCAACTCTCTGATAGTCCACAGATTACAGAATGCCACCAGATGTGCATCGGAAACTACTACTGGTGTTCCAGGGAACGATCAAATCGTTGACTGTTTGAGACATTACTCCCATGGAGGGAAGTGCGCATGGTGTCTGTTGTAATCAATCACGATGCAATTTCTGTGTTTCATCAACTCTCTGATAGTCCACAGATTACAGAATGCCACCAGATGTGCATCCAAAACTACTACTGGTCTTCCAGAGAACGATCAAATCGTAGACTGTTTGAGACATTACTCCCATGGAGGGAAGTGCGCATGGTGACTGTTGTATTCAATCACGATGCAATTTCTGGGTTTCATCAACACTCTGATACTCCACAGATTACTGAATGCCACCAGATGTGCATCGAAAACTACTACTGGTCTTCCAGGGAACAATCAAAACGTAGACTGTTTGAGACAATACTCCCATTTAGGTAAGTGCGCATGGTGACTGTTGTATTAAATCCCGATGCAATTTCTGTGTTTCATCAACACTCTGATAGTCCATAGATTACAGAATGCTACCAGATGAGCATCGGAAACTACTACTGGTCTTCCAGGGAACGATCAAAGCGTAGACTGTTTGAGAATTACTCTCATGGAGGAAAGTGCGCATGGTGACTGTTGTATCAATCCCGATGGAAATTCTGTGTTTCACCAACACTCTGATAGTCCACAGATTACTGAATGCCACCAGATGTGCATCGGAAACTACTACTTGTCTTCCAGGGAACGACCAAAGCGTAGAAAGTTTGAGAATTACTCCCATGGAGGAAAGTGCGGATGGTGCTCTTGTATTCAAACTAGATGCAATTTCTGTGTTTCATCTACACTTTGAGGGTCCACAGATTGCAGAATGCCTCCAGATGTGCATCGGAAACTACTACTGGTCTTCCAGGGAACGATGAAAGCGTAGACTGTTTGAGACATTACTCAAATGGAGGAATGTGCGCATGGTGACTGTTGTATTCAATAACGATGCAATTTCTGTGTTTCATCAGCACTCTGATAGTCCACAGATTACAGAATGCCACCAGATGTGCATCGGAAACTAAAACTGGTCTTTCAGGGAACGATCAAATCGTAGACTGTTTGAGACATTACTCCCATGGAGGGAAGTGCGCATGGTGACTGTTGTATCAATCCCGATGGAAATTCTGTGTTTCACCAACACTCTGATAGTCCACAGATTACTGAATGCCACCAGATGTGCATCGGAAACTACTACTTGTCTTCCAGGGAACGACCAAAGCGTAGAAAGTTTGAGAATTACTCCCATGGAGGAAAGTGCGCATGGTCACTGTTGTATTCAATCCCGATGCAATTTCTGTGTTTCATCAACACTCTGATAGTCCACAGATTGCAGAGTGCCTCCAGATGTGCATCGGAAATTACTACTGGTCTTCCAGGGAACGATCAAAGCGTAGACTGTTTGAGACATTACTCCCATGGAGGAAAGTGCGAATATTGACTGTTGTATTCAATCCCGATGCAATTTCTCTGTTTCATCAACACTCTGTTAGTCCACAGATTACAGAATGCCACCAGATTTGCATCGGAAACTACTACTGGTCTTCCAGGGAACGATCAATGCGTAGACTGTTTGAGACATTACTCCCATGCTGAAAAGTGCGCGTGGTGACTGTTGTATTCAATCCCGATGCAATTTCTGTGTTTCATCAACTCTCTGATAGTCCACAGATTACAGAATGCCACCAGATGTGCATCGGAAACTACTACTGGTGTTCCAGGGAACGATCAAATCGTAGACTGTTTGAGACATTACTCCCATGGAGGGAAGTGCGCATGGTGACTGTTGTATTCAATCACGATGCAATTTCTGGGTTTCATCAACACTCTGATACTCCACAGATTACAAAATGCCACCAGATGTGCATCGGAGACTACTACTGGTCTTCCAGAGAATGATCAAAGCGTAGACTGTTTGAGACATTACTCCCATGGAGGAAAGTGCTCATGATGACTGTTGTATTCAATCACGAAGCTACTTCTGTGTTTCATCAACACTCTGATAGTCCACAGATTACAGAATGCCACCAGATGTGCATCGGAAACTACTACTGGTCTTCCAGGGAACGATCAAAGCGTAGACTGTTTGAGACATTACTCCCATGGAGGAAATTGCGCATGGTGACTGTTGTATTCAATCCCGATGGAATTTCTGTGTTTCATCAACACTCTGATAGTCCACAGATTACAGAATGCCTCCATTTGTGCATCGGAAACTACTACTGGTCTTCCAGGGAACGATCAATGCGTAGACTGTTTGAGACATTACTCCCATGGTGTAAAGTGCGCGTGGTGACTGTTGTATTCAATCCCGATGCAATTTCTGTGTTTCATCAACTCTCTGATAGTCCACAGATTACAGAATGCCACCAGATGTGCATCGGAAACTACTACTGGTGTTCCAGGGAACGATCAAATCGTAGACTGTTTGAGACATTACTCCCATGGAGGGAAGTGCGCATGGTGACTGTTGTACTCAATCACGATGCAATTTCTGGGTTTCATCAACACTCTGATACTCCACAGATTACAAAATGCCACCAGATGTGCATCGGAGACTACTACTGGTCTTCCAGAGAACGATCAAAGCGTAGACTGTTTGAGACATTACTCCCATGGAGGAAAGTGCTCATGATGACTGTTGTATTCAATCACGAAGCTACTTCTGTGTTTCATCAACACTCTGATAGTCCACAGATTACAGAATGCCACCAGATGTGCATCGGAAACTACTACTGGTCTTCCAGGGAACGATCAAAGCGTAGACTGTTTGAGACATTACTCCCATGGAGGGAAGTGCGCATGGTGACTGTTGTATTCAATCCCGATGCAATTTCTGTGCTTCATCAACACTCTGATAGTCCATAGATTACAGAATGCTACCAGATGAGCATCGGAAACTTCTACTGGTCTTCCAGGGAACGATGAAAGCGTAGACTGTTTGAGACATTACTCCCATGGAGGAATGTGCGCATGGTGACTGTTGTATTCAATAACGATGCAATTTCTGTGTTTAATCAACACTCTGATAGTCCACAGATTATAGAATGCCACCAGATGTGCATCGGAAACTACTACTGGTCTTCCAGGGAACGATCAAAGCGTAGACTGTTTGAGACATTACTCCCATGGAGAAAAGTTCGCATGGTGACTGTTGTATTCAATCCCGATGCTATTTCTCTTTTTCATCAACACTCTGATAGTCCACTGATTACAGAATGCCACCAGATGTGCATCGGAGACTACTACTGCATTCCAGGGAACGATCAAAGCGTAGACTGTTTGAGATATCACTCCCGTGGAGGAAAGTGCGCATGGTAACTGTTGTATTCAATCCCGATGCATTCTCTGTGTTTCATCAACACTCTGATGGTCCACAGATTACAGAATGCCACCAGTTGTGCATCGGAAACCACTACTGGTCTTTCAGGGAACGATCAAAACGTAGACTGTTTGCGACATTACTCCCATAGAGGAATGTGCCCATGGTGACTGTTGAATTCAATCCCGATGCAATTTCTGTGTTTCATCAACACTCTGATAGTCCACAGATTACAGAATGCCACCAGATTTGCATCGGAAACTACTACTGGTCTTCCAGGGAACGATGAAAGCGTAGAATGTTTGAGAATTACTCCCATGGAGGAACGTGTGCATGGTGACTGTTGTATTCAATCCCGATGCAATTTCTGCGTTTCATCAACACTCTGATAGTCCACAGATTACAGAATGCCACCAGATGTGCATCGGAAACTACTACTGGTCTTCCAGGGAACGATCAAAACGTAGACTGTTTGAGACATTACTCCCATGGAGGAAAGTGAGAAAATTGACTGTTGTATTCAATCCCGATGCAATATCTGTGTTTCATCAACTCTCTGTTAGTCCACAGATACAGAATGCCACCAGATGTGCATCGGCGACTACTACTGGTCTTCCAGGGAACGATCAAAGCGTAGACTGTTTGAGACAATACTCCCATGGAGGAAAGTGCGCATGGTGACTGTTGTATTCAATCCCGATGCAATTTCTGTGTTTCATCAACACTCTGATAGTCCATAGATTACAGAATGCTACCAGATGAGCATCGGAAACTTCTACTGGTCTTCCAGGGAACGATGAAAGCGTAGACTGTTTGAGACATTACTCCCATGGAGGAATGTGCGCATGGTGACTGTTGTATTCAATAACGATGCAATTTCTGTGTTTAATCAACACTCTGATAGTCCACAGATTACAGAATGCCACCAGATGTGCATCGGAAACTACTACTGGTCTTTCAGGGAACGATCAAATCGTAGACTGTTTGAGACATTACTCCCAAGGAGGAAAGTGCGCATGGTGACTGTTGTATTCAATGCCGATGCTATTTCTGTGTTTCACCAACACTCTGATAGTCCACAGATTACTGAATGCCACCAGATGTGCATCAGAAACTACTACTGGTCTTCCAGGGAACGATCAAAGCGTAGACTGTTTGAGACATTACTCCCATGGAGGAAAGTGCGAATATTGACTGTTGTATTCAATCCCGATGCAATTTCTCTGTTTCATCAACACTCTGTTAGTCCACAGATTAAAGAATGCCACCAGATGTGCATCGGAAACTACTACTGGTCTTCCAGGGAACGATCAAAGCGTAGACTGTTTGAGACATTACTCACATGGAGAAAAGTTCGCATGGTGACTGTTGTATTCAATCCCGATGCTATTTCTCATTTTCATCAACACTCTGATAGTCCACTGATTACAGAATGCCACCAGATGTGCATCGGAGACTACTACTGCATTCCAGGGAACGATCAAAGCGTAGACTGTTTGTGATATCACTCCCGTGGAGGGAAGTGCGCATGGTAACTGTTGTATTCAATCCCGATGCACTCTCTGTGTTTCATCAACACTCTGATGGTCCACAGATTACAGAATGCCACCAGTTGTGCATCGGAAACCACTACTGGTCTTTCAGGGAACGATCAAAACGTAGACTGTTTGCGACATTACTCCCATGGAGGAATGTGCCCATGGTGACTGTTGAATTCAATCCCGATGCAATTTCTGTGTTTCATCAACACTCTGATAGTCCACAGATTACAGAATGTCACCAGATTTGCATCGGAAACTACTACTGGTCTTCCAGGGAACGATCAAAGCGTAGAATGTTTGAGAATTACTCCCATGGAGGAACGTGTGCATGGTGACTGTTGTATTCAATCCCGATGCAATTTCTGTGTTTCATCAACACTCTGATAGTCCACAGATTACAGAATGCCACCAGATGTGCATCGGAATCTACTAATTGTCTTCCAGGGAACGATCAAATCGTAGACTGTTTGAGACATTACTCCCATGGAGGAAAGTGCGCATGGTGACTGTTGTATTCAATCCCGATGCTATTTCTGTGTTTCACCAACACTCTGATAGTCCACAGATTACTGAATGCCACCAGATGTGCATCGGAAACTACTACTTGTCTTCCAGGGAACGATCAAAGCGTAGAAAGTTTGAGAATTACTCCTATGGAGGAAAGTGCGCATGGTGACTGTTGTATTCAATCCCGATGCAATTTCTGTGTTTCATCAACACTCTGATAGTCCACAGATTGCAGAATGCCTCCAGATGTGCATAAGAAATTACTACTGGTCTTCCAGGGAACGATCAAAGCATAGACTGTTTGAGACATTACTCCCATGGAGGAAAGTGCGAATATTGACTGTTGTATTCAATCCCGAAGCAATTTCTCTGTTTCATCAACACCCTGTTAGTCCACAGATTACAGAACGCCACCAGATGTGCATCGGAAACTACTACTGGTCTTCCAGGGAACGATCAAAGCGTAGACTGTTTGAGACATTACTCCCATGGAGAAAAGTGCGAATGGTGACTGTTGTATTCAATCCCGATGCAATTTCTGTGTTTCATCAACACTCTGATAGTCCACAGATTACAGAATGCCTCCAGATGTGCATCGGAATCTACTACTGGACTTCCAGGGAACGATGAAAACGTAGACTGTTTGAGACATTACTCCCATGGAGGAAAGTGCGCATGGTGACTGTTGTATTCAATCCCGATGCAATTTCTGTGTTTCATCAACACTCTGATAGTCCACAGACTACAGAATGCCTCCAGATGTGCATCGGAAATTACTACTGGTCTTCCAGGGAACTATCAAAGCGTAGACTGTTTGAGACATTACTCCCATGGAGGAAAGTGAGAAAATTGACTGTTGTATTCAATGCCGATGCAATTTCTGTGTTTCATCAACACTCTGTTAGTCCACAGATTACAGAATGCCACCAGATGTGCATCGGAGACTACTACTGGTCTTCGAGGGAACGATCAAAGCGTAGACTTTGAGACATTACTCCCATGGAGGAAAGTGCGCATGGTGACTGTTGTATTCAATCCCGATGCTATATCTGTGTTTCATCAACACTCTGATAGTCCACAGATTACAGATTGCCACCAGATGTGCATCGGAAACTACTGCTGGTATTCCAGGGAACGATCAAAGCGTAGACTGTTTGAGATATCACTCCCATGGAGGAAAGTGCTCATGGTGACTGTTGTATTCAATCCCGATGCATTCTCTGTGTTTCATCAACACTCTGATAGTCCACAGATTACAGAATGCCACCAGTTGTGCATCGGAAACAACTACTGGTCTTTCAGGGTACGATCAAAGCGTAGACTGTTTGAGACATTACTCACATGGAGGAATGTGCGCATTGTGACTGTTGTATTCAATCCCGATGCAATTTCTGTGTTTCATCAACTCTCTGATAGTGCACAGATTACAGAATGCCACCAGATGTGCATCGGAAACTACTACTGGTTATCCAGGGAACGATCAAATCGTAGACTGTTTGACACATTACTCCCATGGAGGGAAGTGCGCATGGTGACTGTTGTATTCAATCACGATGCAATTTCTGTGTTTCATCAACACTCTGATAGTCCACAGATTACAGAATGCCACCAGATGTGCATCCAAAACTACTACTGGTCTTCCAGGGAACAGTCAAAACGTAGACTGTTTGAGACAATACTCCCATGGAGGAAAGTGCGCATGGTGACTGTTGTATTCAATCCCGATGCAATTTCTGTGTTTCATCAACACTCTGATAGTCCACAGCTAACAGAATGCCTCCATTTGTGCATCGAAAACTACTACTGGTCTTCCAGGGAACAGTCAAAACGTAGACTGTTTGAGACAATACTCCCATGGAGGAAAGTGCGCATGGTGACTGTTGTATTCAATCCCGATGCAATTTCTGCGTTTCATCAACACTCTGATAGTCCATAGATTACAGAATGCTACCAGATGAGCATCGGAAACTTCTACTGGTCTTCCAGGGAACGATGAAAGCGTAGACTGTTTGAGACATTACTCCCATGGAGGAATGTGCGCATGGTGACTGTTGTATTCAATAACGATGCAATTTCTGTGTTTAATCAACACTCTGATAGTCCACAGATTACAGAATGCCACCAGATGTGCATCGGAAACTACTACTGGTCTTTCAGGGAACGATCAAATCGTAGACTGTTTGAGACATTACTCCCAAGGAGGAAAGTGCGCATGGTGACTGTTGTATTCAATCCCGATGCTATTTCTGTGTTTCACCAACACTCTGATAGTCCACAGATTACTGAATGCCACCAGATGTGCATCGGAAACTACTACTGGTCTTCCAGGGAACGATCAAAGCGTAGACTGTTTGAGACATTACTCCCATGGAGGAAAGTGCGAATATTGACTGTTGTATTCAATCCCGATGCAATTTCTCTGTTTCATCAACACTCTGATAGTCCACAGATTACAGAATGCCACCAGATGTGCATCCAAAACTACTACTGGTCTTCCAGGGAACAGTCAAAACGTAGACTGTTTGAGACAATACTCCAATGGAGGAAAGTGCGCATGGTGACTGTTGTATTCAATCCCGATGCAATTTCTGTGTTTCATCAACACTCTGATAGTCCACAGATTACAGAATGCCTCCATTTGTGCATCGAAAACTACTACTGGTCTTCCAGGGAACAGTCAAAACGTAGACTGTTTGAGACAATACTCCCATGGAGGAAAGTGCGCATGGTGACTGTTGTATTCAATCCCGATGCAATTTCTGTGTTTCATCAACACTCTGATAGTCCATAGATTACAGAATGCTACCAGATGAGCATCGGAAACTTCTACTGGTCTTCCAGGGAACGATGAAAGCGTAGACTGTTTGAGACATTACTCCCATGGAGGAATGTGCGCATGGTGACTGTTGTATTCAATAACGATGCAATTTCTGTGTTTAATCAACACTCTGATAGTCCACAGATTACAGAATGCCACCAGATGTGCATCGGAAACTACTACTGGTCTTTCAGGGAACGATCAAATCGTAGACTGTTTGAGACATTACTCCCAAGGAGGAAAGTGCGCATTGTGACTGTTGTATTCAATCCCGATGCTATTTCTGTGTTTCACCAACACTCTGATAGTCCACAGATTACTGAATGCCACCAGATGTGCATCGGAAACTACTACTGGTCTTCCAGGGAACGATCAAAGCGTAGACTGTTTGAGACATTACTCTCATGGAGAAAAGTTCGCATGGTGACTGTTGTATTCAATCCCGATGCTATTTCTCTTTTTCATCAACACTCTGATAGTCCACTGATTACAGAATGCCACCAGATGTGCATCGGAGACTACTACTGCATTCCAGGGAACGATCAAAGCGTAGACTGTTTGTGATATCACTCCCGTGGAGGGAAGTGCGCATGGTAACTGTTGTATTCAATCCCGATGCACTCTCTGTGTTTCATCAACACTCTGATGGTCCACAGATTACAGAATGCCACCAGTTGTGCATCGGAAACCACTACTGGTCTTTCAGGGAACGATCAAAACGTAGACTGTTTGCGACATTACTCCCATGGAGGAATGTGCCCATGGTGACTGTTGAATTCAATCCCGATGCAATTTCTGTGTTTCATCAACACTCTGATAGTCCACAGATTACAGAATGTCACCAGATTTGCATCGGAAACTACTACTGGTCTTCCAGGGAACGATCAAAGCGTAGAATGTTTGAGAATTACTCCCATGGAGGAACGTGTGCATGGTGACTGTTGTATTCAATCCCGATGCAATTTCTGCGTTTCATCAACACTCTGATAGTCCACAGATTACAGAATGCCACCAGATGTGCATCGGAAACTACTACTGGTCTTCCAGGGAACGATCAAATCGTAGACTGTTTGAGACATTACTCCCATGGAGGAAAGTGAGAAAATTGACTGTTGTATTCAATCCCGATGCAATATCTATGTTTCATCAACACTCTGTTAGTCCACAGATTACAGAATGCCACCAGATGTGCATCGGAGACTACTACTGGTCTTCCAGGGAACGATCAAAGCGTAGACTTTGAGACATTACTTCCATGGAGGAAAGTGCTCATGATGACTGTGGTATTCGATCCCGATGCTACTTCTGTGTTTCATCAACACTCTGATAGTCCACAGATTACAGAATGCCACCTGATGTGTATCGGAAATTACTACTGGTCTTTCAGGGAACGATCAAAGCGTAGACTGTTTGAGAATTACTCCCATGGAGGAAAGTGCGAATAGTGACTGTTGTATTCAATCCCGATGGAATTTCTGTGTTTCATCAACACTCTGATAGTCCACAGATTACAGAATGCCTCCATTTGTGCATCGAAAACTACTACTGGTCTTCCAGGGAACAAACAAAACGTAGACTGTTTGAGACAATACTCCCATGGAGGAAAGTGCGCATGGTGACTGTTGTATTCAATCCCGATGCAATTTCTGTGTTTCATCAACACTCTGATAGTCCATAGATTACAGACTGCTACCAGATGTGCATCGGAAACTTCTACTGGTCTTCCAGGGAACGATCAAAGCGTAGACTGTTTGAGACATTACTCCCATGGAGGAATGTGCGCATGGTGACTGTTGTATTCAATCCCGATGCAATTTCTGTGTTTCATCAACACTCTGATAGTCCACAGATTACAGAATGCCACCAGATGTGCATCGGAATCTACTAATTGTCTTCCAGGGAACGATCAAATCGTAGACTGTTTGAGACATTACTCCCATGGAGGAAAGTGCGCATGGTGACTGTTGTATTCAATCCCGATGCTATTTCTGTGTTTCACCAACACTCTGATAGTCCACAGATTACTGAATGCCACCAGATGTGCATCGGAAACTACTACTTGTCTTCCAGGGAACGATCAAAGCGTAGAAAGTTTGAGAATTACTCCTATGGAGGAAAGTGCGCATGGTGACTGTTGTATTCAATCCCGATGCAATTTCTGTGTTTCATCAACACTCTGATAGTCCACAGATTGCAGAATGCCTCCAGATGTGCATAAGAAATTACTACTGGTCTTCCAGGGAACGATCAAAGCATAGACTGTTTGAGACATTACTCCCATGGAGGAAAGTGCGAATATTGACTGTTGTATTCAATCCCGAAGCAATTTCTCTGTTTCATCAACACCCTGTTAGTCCACAGATTACAGAACGCCACCAGATGTGCATCGGAAACTACTACTGGTCTTCCAGGGAACGATCAAAGCGTAGACTGTTTGAGACATTACTCCCGTGGAGAAAAGTGCGAATGGTGACTGTTGTATTCAATCCCGATGCAATTTCTGTGTTTCATCAACACTCTGATAGTCCACAGATTACAGAATGCCTCCAGATGTGCATCGGAATCTACTACTGGACTTCCAGGGAACGATGAAAACGTAGACTGTTTGAGACATTACTCCCATGGAGGAAAGTGCGCATGGTGACTGTTGTATTCAATCCCGATGCAATTTCTGTGTTTCATCAACACTCTGATAGTCCACAGACTACAGAATGCCTCCAGATGTGCATCGGAAATTACTACTGGTCTTCCAGGGAACTATCAAAGCGTAGACTGTTTGAGACATTACTCCCATGGAGGAAAGTGAGAAAATTGACTGTTGTATTCAATGCCGATGCAATTTCTGTGTTTCATCAACACTCTGTTAGTCCACAGATTACAGAATGCCACCAGATGTGCATCGGAGACTACTACTGGTCTTCGAGGGAACGATCAAAGCGTAGACTTTGAGACATTACTCCCATGGAGGAAAGTGCGCATGGTGACTGTTGTATTCAATCCCGATGCTATATCTGTGTTTCATCAACACTCTGATAGTCCACAGATTACAGATTGCCACCAGATGTGCATCGGAAACTACTGCTGGTATTCCAGGGAACGATCAAAGCGTAGACTGTTTGAGATATCACTCCCATGGAGGAAAGTGCTCATGGTGACTGTTGTATTCAATCCCGATGCATTCTCTGTGTTTCATCAACACTCTGATAGTCCACAGATTACAGAATGCCACCGGTTGTGCATCGGAAACAACTACTGGTCTTTCAGGGTACGATCAAAGCGTAGACTGTTTGAGACATTACTCACATGGAGGAATGTGCGCATTGTGACTGTTGTATTCAATCCCGATGCAATTTCTGTGTTTCATCAACTCTCTGATAGTGCACAGATTACAGAATGCCACCAGATGTGCATCGGAAACTACTACTGGTTATCCAGGGAACGATCAAATCGTAGACTGTTTGACACATTACTCCCATGGAGGGAAGTGCGCATGGTGACTGTTGTATTCAATCACGATGCAATTTCTGTGTTTCATCAACACTCTGATAGTCCACAGATTACAGAATGCCACCAGATGTGCATCCAAAACTACTACTGGTCTTCCAGGGAACAGTCAAAACGTAGACTGTTTGAGACAATACTCCCATGGAGGAAAGTGCGCATGGTGAATGTTGTATTCAATCCCGATGCAATTTCTGTGTTTCATCAACACTCTGATAGTCCACAGATTACAGAATGCCTCCATTTGTGCATCGAAAACTACTACTGGTCTTCCAGGGAACAGTCAAAACGTAGACTGTTTGAGACAATACTCCCATGGAGGAAAGTGCGCATGGTGACTGTTGTATTCAATCCCGATGCAATTTCTGTGTTTCATCAACACTCTGATAGTCCATAGATTACAGAATGCTACCAGATGAGCATCGGAAACTTCTACTGGTCTTCCAGGGAACGATGAAAGCGTAGACTGTTTGAGACATTACTCCCATGGAGGAATGTGCGCATGGTGACTGTTGTATTCAATAACGATGCAATTTCTGTGTTTAATCAACACTCTGATAGTCCACAGATTACAGAATGCCACCAGATGTGCATCGGAAACTACTACTGGTCTTTCAGGGAACGATCAAATCGTAGACTGTTTGAGACATTACTCCCAAGGAGGAAAGTGCGCATGGTGACTGTTGTATTCAATCCCGATGCTATTTCTGTGTTTCACCAACACTCTGATAGTCCACAGATTACTGAATGCCACCAGATGTGCATCGGAAACTACTACTGGTCTTCCAGGGAACGATCAAAGCGTAGACTGTTTGAGACATTACTCTCATGGAGAAAAGTTCGCATGGTGACTGTTGTATTCAATCCCGATGCTATTTCTCTTTTTCATCAACACTCTGATAGTCCACTGATTACAGAATGCCACCAGATGTGCATCGGAGACTACTACTGCATTCCAGGGAACGATCAAAGCGTAGACTGTTTGTGATATCACTCCCGTGGAGGAAAGTGCGCATGGTAACTGTTGTATTCAATCCCGATGCACTCTCTGTGTTTCATCAACTCTCTGATGGTCCACAGATTACAGAATGCCATTAGTTGTGCATCGGAAACCACTACTGGTCTTTCAGGGAACGATCAAAACGTAGACTGTTTGCGACATTACTCCCATGGAGGAATGTGCCCATGGTGACTGTTGAATTCAATCCCGATGCAATTTCTGTGTTTCATCAACACTCTGATAGTCCACAGAATACAGAATGTCACCAGATTTGCATCGGAAACTACTACTGGTCTTCCAGGGAACGATCAAAGCGTAGAATGTTTGAGAATTACTCCCATGGAGGAACGTGTGCATGGTGACTGTTGTATTCAATCCCGATGCAATTTCTGCGTTTCATCAACACTCTGATAGTCCACAGATTACAGAATGCCACCAGATGTGCATCGGAAACTACTACTGGTCTTCCAGGGAACGATCAAATCGTAGACTGTTTGAGACATTACTCCCATGGAGGAAAGTGAGAAAATTGACTGTTGTATTCAATCCCGATGCAATATCTGTGTTTCATCAACACTCTGTTAGTCCACAGATTACAGAATGCCACCAGATGTGCATCGGAGACTACTACTGGTCTTCCAGGGAACGATCAAAGCGTAGACTTTGAGACATTACTTCCATGGAGGAAAGGGCTCATGATGACTGTGGTATTCAATCCCGATGCTACTTCTGTGTTTCATCAACACTCTGATAGTCCACAGATTACAGAATGCCATCAGATGTGCATCGGAAATTACTACTGGTCTTTCAGGGAACGATCAAAGCGTAGACTGTTTGAGAATTACTCCCATGGAGGAAAGTGCGAATAGTGACTGTTGTATTCAATCCCGATGGAATTTCTGTTTTTCATCAACACTCTGATAGTCCACAGATTACAGAATGCCTCCATTTGTGCATCGAAAACTACTACTGGTCTTCCAGGGAACAATCAAAACGTAGACTGTTTGAGACAATACTCCCATGGAGGAAAGTGCGCATGGTGACTGTTGTATTCAATCCCGATGCAATTTCTGTGTTTCATCAACACTCTGATAGTCCATAGATTACAGAATGCTACCAGATGTGCATCGGAAACTTCTACTGGTCTTCCAGGGAACGATCAAAGCGTAGACTGTTTGAGACATTACTCCCATGGAGGAATGTGCGCATGGTGACTGTTGTATTCAATCCCGATGCAATTTCTGTGTTTCATCAACACTCTGATAGTCCACAGATTACAGAATGCCACCAGATGTGCATCGGAATCTACTAATTGTCTTCCAGGGAACGATCAAATCGTAGACTGTTTGAGACATTACTCCCATGGAGGAAAGTGCGCATGGTGACTGTTGTATTCAATCCCGATGCTATTTCTGTGTTTCACCAACACTCTGATAGTCCACAGATTACTGAATGCCACCAGATGTGCATCGGAAACTACTACTTGTCTTCCAGGGAACGATCAAAGCGTAGAAAGTTTGAGAATTACTCCCATGGAGGAAAGTGCGAATGGTGACTGTTGTATTCAATCCCGATGCAATTTCTGTGTTTCATCAACACTCTGATAGTCCACAGATTGCAGAATGCCTCCAGATGTGCATAAGAAATTACTACTGGTCTTCCAGGGAACGATCAAAGCATAGACTGTTTGAGACATTACTCCCATGGAGGAAAGTGCGAATATTGACTGTTGTATTCAATCCCGAAGCAATTTCTCTGTTTCATCAACACCCTGTTAGTCCACAGATTACAGAACGCCACCAGATGTGCATCGGAAACTACTACTGGTCTTCCAGGGAACGATCAAAGCGTAGACTGTTTGAGACATTACTCCCATGGAGAAAAGTGCGAACGGTGACTGTTGTATTCAATCCCGATGCAATTTCTGTGTTTCATCAACACTCTGATAGTCCACAGATTACAGAATGCCTCCAGATGTGCATCGGAATCTACTACTGGACTTCCAGGGAACGATGAAAACGTAGACTGTTTGAGACATTACTCCCATGGAGGAAAGTGCGCATGGTGACTGTTGTATTCAATCCCGATGCAATTTCTGTGTTTCATCAACACACTGATAGTCCACAGACTACAGAATGCCTCCAGATGTGCATCGGAAATTACTACTGGTCTTCCAGGGAACTATCAAAGCGTAGACTGTTTGAGACATTACTCCCATGGAGGAAAGTGAGAAAATTGACTGTTGTATTCAATCCCGATGCAATTTCTGTGTTTCATCAACACTCTCTTAGTCCACAGATTACAGAATGCCACCAGATGTGCATCGGAGACTACTACTGGTCTTCGAGGGAACGATCAAAGCGTAGACTTTGAGACATTACTCCCATGGAGGAAAGTGCGCATGGTGACTGTTGTATTCAATCCCGATGCTATATCTGTGTTTCATCAACACTCTGATAGTCCTCAGATTACAGATTGCCACCAGATGTGCATCGGAAACTACTGCTGGTATTCCAGGGACCGATCAAAGCGTAGACTGTTTGAGATATCACTCCCATGGAGGAAAGTGCTCATGGTGACTCTTGTATTCAATCCCGATGCATTCTCTGTGTTTCATCAACACTCTGATAGTCCACAGATTACAGAATGCCACCAGTTGTGCATCGGAAACAACTACTGGTCTTTCAGGGTACGATCAAAGCGTAGACTGTTTGAGACATTACTCACGTGGAGGAATGTGCGCATTGTGACTGTTGTATTCAATCCCGATGCAATTTCTGTGTTTCATCAACTCTCTGATAGTGCACAGATTACAGAATGCCACCAGATGTGCATCGGAAACTACTACTGGTTATCCAGGGAACGATCAAATCGTAGACTGTTTGACACATTACTCCCATGGAGGGAAGTGCGCATGGTGACTGTTGTATTCAATCACGATGCAATTTCTGTGTTTCATCAACACTCTGATAGTCCACAGATTACAGAATGCCACCAGATGTGCATCCAAAACTACTACTGGTCTTCCAGAGAACGATCAAAACGTAGACTGTTTGAGACATTACTCCAAAGGAGGTATGTGCTCATGATGACTGTTGTATTCAATCCCGATGCAATTTTTGTGTTTCATCAACACTCTGATAGTCCATAGATTACAGAATGCTACCAGATGTGCATCGTAAACTGCTACTGGTCTTCCAGGGATCGATCAAAGCGTAGACTGTTTCAGACATTACTCCCATGGAGGAATGTGCGCATGGTGACTGTTGTATTCAATCCCGATGCAATTTCTGTGTTTCATCAACACTCTGATAGTCCACAGATTACAAAATGCCACCAGATGTGCATCGGAAACTACTACTTGTCTTCCAGGGAACGATCAAAGCGTAGAAAGTTTGAGAATTACTCCCATGGAGGAAAGTGCGCATGGTGACTGTTGTATTCAATCCCGATGCAATTTCTGTGTTTCATCAACACTCTGATAGTCCACAGATTGCAGAATGCCTCCAGATGTGCATAAGAAATTACTACTGGTCTTCCAGGGAACGATCAAAGCATAGACTGTTTGAGACATTACTCCCATGGAGGAAAGTGCGAATATTGACTGTTGTATTCAATCCCGAAGCAATTCCTCTGTTTCATCAACACCCTGTTAGTCCACAGATTACAGAAGGCCACCAGATGTGCATCGGAAACTACTACTGGTCTTCCAGGGAACGATCAAAGCGAAGACTGTTTGAGACATTACTCCCATGGAGAAAAGTGCGAATGGTGACTGTTGTATTCAATCCCGATGCCACTTCTGTGTTTCATCAACACTCTGATAGTCCACAGATTACAGAATGCCTCCAGATGTGCATCGGAATCTACTACTGGACTTCCAGGGAACGACGAATACGTAGACTGTTTGAGACATTACTCCCATGGAGGAAAGTGCGCATGGTGACTGTTGTATTCAATCCCGATGCAATTTCTGTGTTTCATCAACACTCTGATAGTCCACAGACTACAGAATGCCTCCAGATGTGCATCGGAAATTACTACTGGTCTTCCAGGGAACTATCAAAGCGTAGACTGTTTGAGACATTACTCCCATGGAGGAAAGTGAGAAAATTGACTGTTGTATTCAATCCCTATGCAATTTCTGTGTTTCATCAACACTCTGTTAGTCCACAGATTACAGAATGCCACCAGATGTGCATCGGAGACTACTACTGGTCTTCGAGGGAACGATCAAAGCGTAGACTTTGAGACATTACTCCCATGGAGGAAAGTGCGCATGGTGACTGTTGTATTCAATCCCGATGCTATATCTGTGTTTCATCAACACTCTGATAGTCCACAGATTACAGATTGCCACCAGATGTGCATCGGAAACTACAGCTGGTATTCCAGGGAACGATCAAAGCGTAGACTGTTTGAGATATCACTCCCATGGAGGAAAGTGCTCATGGTGACTGTTGTATTCAATCCCGATGCATTCTCTGTGTTTCATCAACACTCTGATAGTCCACAGATTACAGAATGCCACCAGTTGTGCATCGGAAACAACTACTGGCCTTTCAGGGTACGATCAAAGCGTAGACTGTTTGAGACATTACTCACATGGAGGAATGTGCGCATTGTGACTGTTGTATTCAATCCCGATGCAATTTCTGTGTTTCATCAACACTCTGATAGTCCACAGATTACAGAATGCCACCAGATGTGCATCCAAAACTACTACTGGTCTTCCAGAGAACGATCAAAACGTAGACTGTTTGAGACATTACTCCCAAGGAGGTATGTGCTCATGATGACTGTTGTATTCAATCCCGATGCAATTTTTGTGTTTCATCAACACTCTGATAGTCCATAGATTACAGAATGCTACCAGATGTGCATCTTAAACTTCTACTGGTCTTCCAGGGATCGATCAAAGCGTAGACTGTTTCAGACATTACTCCCATGGAGGAATGTGCGCATGGTGACTGTTGTATTCAATCCCGATGCAATTTCTGTGTTTCATCAACACTCTGATAGTCCACAGATTACAAAATGCCACCAGATGTGCATCGGAAACTACTAATTGTCTTCCAGGGAACGATCAAATCGTAGACTGTTTGAGACATTACTCCCATGGAGGAAAGTGCGCATGGTGACTGTTGTATTCAATCCCGATGCTATTTCTGTGTTTCACCAACACTCTTATAGTCCACAGATTACTGAATGCCACCAGATGTGCATCGGAAACTACTACTGGTCATCCAGGGAACGATCAAAGCGTAGAAAGTTTGAGAATTACTCCCATGGAGGAAAGTGCGCATGGTGCTGTTGTATTCAATCCCGATGAAATATCTGTGTTTCATCAACACTCTGATAGTCCACAGATTGCAGAATGCCTCCAGATGTGCATCGAAAATTACTACTGGTCTTCCAGGGAACGATCAAAGCGTAGACAGTTTGAGACATTACTCCCATGGAGGAAAGTGAGAATATTGACTGTTGTATTCAATCCCGATGCAATTTCTCTGTTTCATCAACACTCTGTTAGTCCACAGATTACAGAATGCCACCAGATGTGCATCGGAAACTGCTACTGGTCTTCCAGGGAACGATCAAAGCGTAGACTGTTTGAGACTTTACTCCCATGGAGAAAAGTGCGCATGGTGACTGTTGTAATCAATCCCGATGCCATTTCTGTGTTTCATCAACACTCTGATAGTCCACTGATTACAGAATGCCACCAGATGTGCATCGGAAACTACTACTGCATTCCAGGGAACGATCAAAGCGTAGACTGTTTGTGATATCACTCCCGTGGGGGAAAGTGCGCATGGTGACTGTTGTATTCAATCCCGATGCAATCTCTGTGTTTCATCAACACTCTGATGGTCCACAGATTACAGAATGCCACCAATTGTTCATCGGAAACCACTACTGGTCTTTCAGGGAACGATCAAAGCGTAGACTGTTTGAGACATTATTCCCATGGAGGAATGTGCGCATGGTGACTGTTGAATTCAATCCCGATGCAATTTCTGTGTTCCATCAACACTTTGATAGTCCACAGATTACAGATTGCCTCCAGATGTGCATCGGAAACTACTACTGGTCTTCCTGGGAACGATCAAAGCGTAGTCTGTTTCAGACGTTACTCCCATGGAGGAAAGTGCGGATTGTGACTGTTGTATTCACTCCCGATGCAATTTCTGTGTTTTATCAACATTTTGAAGGTCCACAGATTACAGAATGCTTCCAGATGTGCACCGGAAGCTACTAATGGTCTTCCAGGGAACGATCAAAGCGTAGATTGTTTCAGACATTACTCCCATGGAGGAAAGTGCGCATTGTGACTGTTGTATTCAATCCCGATGCAATTTCTCTGTTTCATCAACACTCTGTTAGTCCACAGATTACAGAATGCCACCAGATGTGCATCGGAGACTACTACTGGTCTTCCAGGGAACGATCAAAGCGTAGACTTTGAGACATTATTCCATGGAGGAAAGTGCGCATGGTGACTGTTGTATTCAATCCCGATGCTATTTCTGTGTTTCATCAACACTCTGATAGTCCACAGATTACAGAATGCCACCAGATGTGCATCGGAATCTACTAATTGTCTTCCAGGAAACGATCAAATCGTAGACTGTTTGAGACATTACTCCCATGCAGGAAAGTGCGCATGGTGACAGTTGTATTCAATCCCGATGCTATTTCTGTGTTTCACCAACACTCTGATAGTACACAGATTACTGAATGCCACCAGATGTGCATCGGAAACTACTACTTGTCTTCCAGGGAACGATCAAAGCGTAGAAAGTTTGAGAATTACTCCCATGGAGGAAAGTGCGCATGGTGACTGTTGTATTCAATCCCGATGCAATTTCTGTGTTTCATCAACACTCTGATAGTCCACAGATTACAGAATGCCACCAGATGTGCATCGGAAACTACTACTGGTCTTCCAGGGAACGATCAAAGCGTAGACTGTTTGAGACATTACTCCCATGGAGGTAAGTGCGAATATTGACTGTTGTATTCAATCCCGATGCAATTTCTCTGTTTCATCAACACTCTGTTAGTCCACAGATTACAGAATGCCACCAGATGTGCATCGGAAACTACTACTGGTCTTCCAGGGAACGATCAAAGCGTAGACTGTTTGAGACATTACTCCCATGGAGAAAAGTGCGAATGGTGACTGTCGTAATCAATCACGATGCTATTTCTGTGTTTCATCAACACTCTGATAGTCCACTGATTACAGAATGCCACCAGATGTGCATCGGAAACTACTACTGCATTCCAGGGAACGATCAAAGCGTAGACTGTTTGTGATATCACTCCCGTGGGGGAAAGTGCGCATGGTGACTGTTGTATTCAATCCCGATGCAATTTCTGTGTTTCATCAACACTCTGATAGTCCATAGATTACAGAATGCTACCAGATGTGTAACGGAAACTTCTACTGGTCGTCCAGGGAACGATCAAAGCGTAGACTGTTTCAGACATTTTTCCCATGGAGGAATGTGCGCATGGTGACTGTTGTATTCAATCCCGATGCAATTTCAGTGTTTCATCAAACACTCTGATAGTCCACAGATTACAGAATGCCTCCAGATGTGCATCGGAATCTACTACTGGTCTTCCAGGGAACGATGAAAACGTAGACTGTTTGAGACATTACTCCCATGGAGGAAAGTGCGCATGGTGACTGTTGTATTCAATCCCGATGCAATTTATGTGTTTCATCAACACTCTGATAGTCCACAGATTACAGAATGCCTCCAGATGTGCATCGGAAATTACTACTGGTCTTCCAGGGAACTATCAAAGCGTAGACTGTTTGAGACATCACTCCCATGGAGGAAAGTGAGAAAATTGACTGTTGTATTCAAACCCGATGCAGTTTCTGTGTTTCATCAACACTCTGTTAGTCATCAGATTACAGAATGCCACCAGATGTGCATCGGAGACTACTACTGGTCTTCGAGGGAACGATCAAAGCGTAGACTTTGAGACATTACTCCCATGGAGGAAAGTGCGCATGGTGACAGTTGTATTCAATCCCGATGCTATATCTGTGTTTCATCAACACTCTGATAGTCCACAGATTACAGAATGCCACCAGATGTGCATCGGAAACTACTGCTGGTATTCCAGGGAACGATCAAAGCGTAGACTGTTTGAGATATCACTCCCGTGGAGGAAAGTGCTCATGGTGACTGTTGTATTCAATCCCGATGCATTCTCTGTCTTTCATCAACACTCTGATAGTCCACAGATTACAGAATGCCACCAGTTGTGCATCGGAAACAACTACTGGTCTTTCAGGGAACGATCAAAGCGTAGACTGTTTGAGACATTACTCACATGGAGGAATGTGCGCATTGTGACTGTTGTATTCAATCCCGATGCAATATCTGTGTTTCATCAACTCTCTGATAGTACACAGATTACAGAATGCCACCAGATGTGCATCGGAAACTACTACTGGTGTTCCAGGGAACGATCAAATCGTAGACTGTTTGAGACATTACTCCCATGGAGGGAAGTGCGCATGGTGACTGTGTTATTCAATCACCATGCAATTTCTGTGTTTCATCAACACTCTGATAGTCCACAGATTACAGAATGCCACCAGATGTGCATCCAAAACTACTACTGGTCTTCCAGAGAACGATCAAAGCGTAGACTGTTTGAGACATTACTCCCAAGGAGGAAAGTGCTCATGATGACTGTTGTATTCAATCCCGATGCTACTTCTGTGTTTCATCAACACTCTGATAGTCCACAGATTACAGAATGCCTCCAGATGTGCATCGGTAACTACTACTGGTCTTCCAGGGAACGATCAAAGCGTAGACTGTTTGAGAATTACTCCCATGGAGGAAAGTGCGCATTGTGACTGTTGTATTCAATTGCGATGGAATTTCTGTGTTTCATCAACACTCTGATAGACCACAGATTACAGAATGCTACCAGATGAGCATCGGAAACTACTACTGGTCTTCCAGGGAACAATCAAAACGTAGACTGTTTGAGACAATACTCCCATGGAGAAAAGTGCGCATGGTGACTGTTGTATTCAATCCCGATGCAATTTCTGTGTTTCATCAACACTCTGATAGTCCACAGATTACAGAATGCCACCAGATGTGCATCGGAAACTACTACTGGTCTTCCAGGGAACGATCAAAGCGTAGACTGTTTGAGACATTACTCCCATGGAGGTAAGTGCGAATATTGACTGTTGTATTCAATCCCGATGCAATTTCTCTGTTTCATCAACACTCTGTTAGTCCACAGATTACAGAATGCCACCAGATGTGCATCGGAAACTACTACTGGTCTTCCAGGGAACGATCAAAGCGTAGACTGTTTGAGACATTACTCCCATGGAGAAAAGTGCGAATGGTGACTGTCGTAGTCAATCCCGATGGAATTTCTGTGTTTCATCAACACTCTGATAGTCCACTGATTACAGAATGCCACCAGATGTGCATCGGAAACTACTACTGCATTCCAGGGAACGATCAAAGCGTAGACTGTTTGTGATATCACTCCCGTGGGGGAAAGTGCGCATGGTGACTGTTGTATTCAATCCCGATGCAATTTCTGTGTTTCATCAACACTCTGATAGTCCATAGATTACAGAATGCTACCAGATGTGCAACGGAAACTTCTACTGGTCGTCCAGGGAACGATCAAAGCGTAGACTGTTTCAGACATTACTCCCATGGAGGAATGTACGCATGGTGACTGTTGTATTCAATCCCGATGCAATTTCTGTGTTTCATCAACACTCTGATAGTCCACAGATTACAAAATGCCACCAGATGTGCATCGGAAACTACTAATTGTCTTCCAGGGAACGATCAAATCGTAGACTGTTTGAGACATTACTCCCATGGAGGAAAGTGCGCATGGTGACTGTTGTATTCAATCCCGATGCAATTTCTGTGTTTCACCAACACTCTTATAGTCCACAGATTACTGAATGCCACCAGATGTGCATCGGAAACTACTACTGGTCTTCCAGGGACCGAACAAAGCGTAGAAAGTTTGAGAATTACTCCCATGGAGGAAAGTGCGCATGGTGACTGTTGTATTCAATCCCGATGCAATATCTGTGTTTCATCAACACTCTGATAGTCCACAGATTGCAGAATGCCTCCAGATGTGCATCGAAAATTACTACTGGTCTTCCAGGGAACGATCAAAGCGTAGACTGTTTGAGACATTACTCCCATGGAGGTAAGTGCGAATATTGACTGTTGTATTCAATCCCGATGCAATTTCTCTGTTTCATCAACACTCTGTTAGTCCACAGATTACAGAATGCCACCAGATGTGCATCGGAAACTACTACTGGTCTTCCAGGGAACGATCAAAGCGTAGACTGTTTGAGACATTACTCCCATGGAGAAAAGTGCGAATGGTGACTGTCGTAATCAATCACGATGCTATTTCTGTGTTTCATCAACACTCTGATAGTCCACTGATTACAGAATGCCACCAGATGAGCATCGGAAACTACTACTGCATTCCAGGGAACGATCAAAGCGTAGACTGTTTGTGATATCACTCCCGTGGGGGAAAGTGCGCATGGTGACTGTTGTATTCAATCCCGATGCAATCTCTGTGTTTCATCAACACTCTGATGGTCCACAGATTACAGAATGCCACCAGTTGTGCATCGGAAACCACTACTGGTCTTTCAGGGAACGATCAAAGCGTAGACTGTTTGAGACATTACTCCCATGGAGGAATGTGCGCATGGTGACTGTTGAATTAAATCCCGATGCAATTTCTGTGTTTCATCAACACTCTGATAGTCCACAGATTACAGATTGCCTCCAGATGTGCATCGGAAACTACTACTGGTCTTCCTGGGAACGATCAAAGCGTAGTCTGTTTCAGACGTTACTCCCTTGGAGGAAAGTGCGGATGGTGACTGTTGTATTCACTCCCGATGCAATTTCTGTGTTTTATCAAGATTTTGAAGGTCCACAGGTTACAGAATGCTTCCAGATGTGCACCGGAAGCTACTAATGGTCTTCCAGGGAACGATCAAAGCGTAGACTTTGAGACATTACTCCCATGGAGGAAAGTGCGCATGGTGACTGTTGTATTCAATCCCGATGCTATATCTGTGTTTCATCAACACTCTGATAGTCCACAGATTACAGAATGCCACCAGATGTGCATCGGAAACTACTGCTGGTATTCCAGGGAACGATCAAAGCGTAGACTGTTTGAGATATCACTCCCGTGGAGGAAAGTGCTCATGGTGACTGTTGTATTCAATTCCGATGCATTCTCTGTGTTTCATCAACACTCTGATAGTCCACAGATTACAGAATGCCACCAGTTGTGCATCGGAAACTACTACTGGTCTTTCATTGAACGATCAAAGCGTAGACTGTTTGAGACATTACTCACATGGAGGAATGTGCGCATTGTGACTGTTGTATTCAATCCCGATGCAATTTCTGTGTTTCATCAACTCTCTGATAGTACACAGATTACAGAATGCCACCAGATGTGCATCGGAAACTACTACTGGTGTTCCAGGGAACGATCAAATCGTAGACTGTTTGAGACATTACTCCCATGGAGGGAAGTGCGCATGGTGACTGTTGTATTCAATCACGATGCAATTTCTGTGTTTCATCAACACTCTGATAGTCCACAGATTACAGAATGCCACCAGATGTGCATCCAAAACTACTACTGGTCTTCCAGAGAACGATCAAAGCGTAGACTGTTTGAGACATTACTCCCAAGGAGGAAAGTGCTCATGATGACTGTTGTATTCAATCCCGATGCTACCTCTGTGTTTCATCAACACTCTCATAGTCCACAGATTACAGAATGCCTCCAGATGTGCATCGGAAACTACTACTGGTCTTCCAGGGAACGATCAAAGGGTAGACTGTTTGAGAATTACTCCCATGGAGGAAAGTGCGCATAGTGACTGTTGTATTCAATTCCGATGGAATTTCTGTGTTTCATCAACACTCTGATAGTCCACAGATTACAGAATGCTACCAGATGAGCATCGGAAACTACTACTGGTCTTCCAGGGAACAATCAAAACGTAGACTGTTTGAGACAATACTCCCATGGAGGATAGTGCGCACGGTGACTGTTGTATTCAATCCCGATGCAATTTCTGTGTTTCATCAACACTCTGATAGTCCATAGATTACAGAATGCTACCAGATGAGCATCGGAAACTTCTACTGGTCTTCCAGGGAACGATCAAAGCGTAGACTGTTTCAGACATTACCCCCATGGAGGAATGTGCGCATGGTGATTGTTGTATTCAATCCCGATGCAATTTCTGTGTTTCATCAACACTCTGATAGTCCTCAGATTACAAAATGCCACCAGATGTGTATCGGAAACTACTAATTGTCTTCCAGGGAACGATCAAATCGTAGACTGTTTGAGACATTACTCCCATGGAGGAAAGTGCGCATGGTGACTGTTGTATTCAATCCCGATGCAATTTCTGTGTTTCACCAACACTCTTATAGTCCACAGATTACTGAATGCCACCAGATGTGCATCGGAAACTACTACTGGTCTTCCAGGGACCGAACAAAGCGTAGAAAGTTTGAGAATTACTCCCATGGAGGAAAGTGCGCGTGGTGACTCTTGTATTCAATCCCGATGTTTCATGAACACTCTGATAGTCCACAGATTGCAGAATGCCTCCAGATGTGCATCGAAAATTACTACTGGTCTTCCAGGGAACGATCAAAGCGTAGACTGTTTGAGACATTACTCCCATGGAGGAAAGTGCGAATATTGACTGTTGTATTCAATCCCGATGCAATTTCTGTGTTTCATCAACACTCCGTTAGTCCACAGATTACAGAATGCCACCAGATGTGCATCGGAAACTACTACTGGTCTTCCAGGGAACGATCAAAGCGTAGACTGTTTGAGACATTACTCCCATGGAGGAATGTGCGCATGGTGACTGTTGAATTCAATCCCGATGCAATTTCTGTGTTTTATCAACATTTTGAAGGTCCACAGATTACAGAATGCTTCCAGATGTGCACCGGAAGCTACTAATGGTCGTCCAGGGAACGATCAAAGCGTAGATTGTTTCAGACATTACTCCCATGGAGGAAAGTGCGCATGGTGACTGTTGTATTCAATCCCGATGCAATTTCTGTGTTTCATCAACACTCTCTTAGTCCACAGATTACAGAATGCCACCAGATGTGCATCGGAGACTACTACTGGTCTTCCAGGGAACGATCAAAGCGTAGACTTTGAGACATTACTTCCATGGAGGAAAGTGCGCATGGTGACTGTTGTATTCAATCCCGATGCTATTTCTGTGTTTCATCAACACTCTGATAGTCCACAGATTACAGAATGCCACCAGAAGTGCATCGGAAACTACTACTGGTATTCCAGGGAACGATCAAGTCGTAGACTGTTTGAGATATTACTCCCGTGGAGGAAATTGCGCATGGAGACTGTTGTATTCAATCCCGAAGCATTCCATGTGTTTCATCAACACTCTGATAGTCCACAGATTACAAAATGCCACCAGATGTGCTTCGGAAACTACTGCTGGTCTTCCAGCGAACGATCAAAACGTAGACTGTTTGAGACATTACTCCCATGGAGGAAAGTGCGCATGGTGACTGTTGTATTCAATCCCGATGAGATTTCTGTGTTTCATCAACACTCTGATAGTCCACAGATTACAGAATGCCTCCAGATGTGCATCGGAAATTACTACTGCTCTTCCAGGCAACTATCAAAGCGTAGACTGTTTGAGACATTACTCCCATGGAGGAAAGTGAGAAAATTGACTGTTGTATTCAATCCCGATGCAATTTCTGTGTTTCATCAACACTCTGTTAGTCCACAGATTACAGTATGCCACCAGATGTGCATCGGAGACTACTACTGGTCTTCCAGGGAACGATCAAAGCGTAGACTTCGAGACATTACTCCCATGGAGGAAAGTGCGCATGGTGACTGTTGTATTCTATCCCGATGCTATTTCTGTGTTTCATCAACACTCTGATAGTCCACAGAATACAGAATGCCACCAGATGTGCATCGGAAACTACTACTGGTATTCCTGGGAACGATCAAAGCGTAGACTGTTTGAGATATCACTCCCGTGGAGGAAAGTGCTCATGGTGACTGTTGTATTCAATCCCAATGCATTCTCTGTGTTTCATCAACACTCTGATAGTCCACAGATTACAGAATGCCACCAGTTGTGCATCGGAAACCACTACTGGTCTTTCAGGGAACGATCAAAGCGTAGACTATTTGAGACATTACTCACATGGAGGAATGTGCGCATTGTGACTGTTGTATTCAATCCCGATGCAATTTCTGTGTTTCATCAACTCTCTGATAGTACACAGATTACAGAATGCCACCAGAAGTGCATCGGAAACTACTACTGGTGTTCCAGGGAACGATCAAATCGTAGACTGTTTGAGACATTACTCCCATGGAGGGAAGTGCGCATGGTGACTGTTGTATTCAATCACGATGCAATTTCTGTGTTTCATCAACACTCTGATAGTCCACAGATTACAGAATGCCACCAGATGTGCATCCAAAACTACTACTGGTCTTCCAGAGAACGATCAAAGCGTAGACTGTTTGAGACATTACTCCCAAGGAGGAAAGTGTTCATGATGACTGTTGTATTCAATCCCGAAGCAATTTCTCTGTTTCATCAACACTCTGTTAGTCCACAGATTACAGAATGCCACCAGGTGTGCATCGGAAACTACTACTGGTCTTCCAGGGAAAGATCAAAGCGTAGACTGTTTGAGACATTACTCCCATGGAGAAAAGTGCGCATGGTGTCTGTTGTAATCAATCCCGATGCTATTTCTGTGTTTCATCAACACTCTGATAGTCCACTGATTACAGAATGCCACCAGATGTGCATTGGAAACTACTACTGCATTCCAGGGAACGATCAAAGCGTAGACTGTTTGTGATATCACTCCCGTGGGGGAAAGTGCGCATGGTGACTGTTGTATTCAATCCCGATGCATTCTCTGTGTTTCATCAACACTCTGATGGTCCACAGATTACAGAATGCCACCAGTTGTGCATCGGAAACCACTACTGGTCTTTCAGGGAACGATCAAAGCGTAGAGTGTTTGAGACATTACTCCCATGGAGGAATGTGCGCATGGTGACTGTTGATGCAATTTCTGTGTTTCATCAACACTCTGATAGTCCACAGATTACAGATTGCCTCCAGATGTGCATCGGAAACTACTACTGGTCTTCCTGGGAACGATCAAAGCGTAGTCTGTTTCAGACGTTACTCCCATGGAGGAAAGTGCGGATGGTGACTGTTGTATTCACTCCCGATGCAATTTCTGTGTTTTATCAACATTTTGAAGGTCCACAGATTACAGAATGCTTCCAGATGTGCACCGGAAGCTACTAATGGTCTTCCAGGGAACGATCAAAGCGTAGATTGTTTCAGACATTACTCCCATGGAGGAAAGTGCGCATGGTGACTGTTGTATTCAATCCCGATGCAATTTCTGTGTTTCATCAACACTCTGTTAGTCTACAGATTACAGAATGCCACCAGATGTGCCTCGGAGACTACTACTGGTCTTCCAGGGAACGATCAAAGCGTAGACTTTGAGACATTACTTCCATGGAAGAAAGTGCGCATGGTGACTGTTGTGTTCAATCCCGATGCTATTTCTGTGTTTCATCAACACTCTGATAGTCCACAGATTAAAGAATGCCACCAGATGTGCATCGGAAACTATTACTGGCATTCCAGGGAACGATCAAGTCGTAGACTGTTTGAGATATTACTCCCGTGGAGGAAATTGCGCATGGTGACTGTTGTAATCAATCCCGATGCATTCCATGTGTTTCATCAACACTCTGATAGTCCACAGATTACAAAATGCCACCAGATGTGCATCGGAAACTACTACTGGTGTTCCAGGGAACGATCAAATCGTAGACTGTTTGCGACATTACTCCCATGGAACGAAGTGCGCATGGTGACTGTTGTATTCAATCACGATGCAATTTCTCTGTTTCATCAACACTCTGGTGGTCCACAGATTACAGAATGCCTCCAGATGTGCATCCAAAAGTACTACTGGTCTTCCAGAGAACGATCAAAGCGTAGACTCTTAGAGACATTACTCCCAAAGAGGAAAATGCTCATGATGACTGTTGTATTCAATACCGATGCTACTTCTATGTTTCATCAACACTCTGATAGTCCACAGATTACGAAATGCCACCAGATGTGCATCGGAAACTACTACTGGTCTTCCAGGGAACGATCAAAGCGTAGACTATTTGAGAATTACAGCCATGGAGGAAAGTGCGCATGGTGACTGTTGTATTCAATCCCGATGGAATTTCTGTGTTTCATCAACACTCTGATAGTCCACAAATTACAGAATGCCTCCATTTGTGCATCGAAAACTACTACTGGTCTTCCAGGGAACAATCAAAACGTAGACTGTTTGAGACAATACTCCCATGGAGGAAAGTGCGCATGGTGACTGTTGTATTCAATCCCGATGCAATCTCTGTGTTTCATCAACACTCTGATAGTCCATAGTTTACAGAATGCTACCAGATGTGCATCGGAAACTTCTACTGGTCTTCCAGGGAACGATCAAAGCGTAGACTGTTTGAGACATTACTCCCATGGAGGAATGTGCGCATGGTGACTGTTGTATCAATCCCGATGCAATTTCTTTGTTTCATCAACACTCTGATAGTCCACAGATTACAGAATGCCAGCAGATGTGCATCGGAAACTACTACTGGTCTTTCAGGCAACGATCAAAGCGTAGACTGTTTGAGAATTACTCCCATGGAGGAAGGTGCGCATGGTGACTGTTGTATTCAATCCCGATGCAATTTCTGTGTTTCATCAACACTCTGATAGTCCACAGATTACAGAATGCCTCCAGATGTGCATCGGAAATTACTACTGGTCTTCCAGGGAACGATCAAAGCGTAGACTGTTTGAGACAATACTCCCATGGAGGAAAGTGCGAATATTGACTGTTGTATTAAATCCTGATGCAATCTCTGTTTCATCAACACTCTGTTAGTCCACATATCACAGAATGCCACCAGATGTGCATCGGAAACTACTACTGGTCTTCCAGGGAACGTTCAAAGCGTAGACTGTTTGAGACATTACTCCCATGGAGGAAAGTGCGCATGGTGACTGTTGTATTCAATCCCGATGCTATTTCTGTGTTTCATCAACACTCTGATTGTCCACTGATTACAGAATGCCACCAGATGTGCATTGGAAACTACTACTGCATTCCAGGGAACGATCAAAGCGTAGACTGTTTGAGACATTACTCCCATGGAGGGAAGTGCGCATGGTGACTGTTGTATTCAATCCCGATTCAATTTCAGTGTTTCAACAACACTCTGATAGTCCACAGATTACAAAATGCCTCCAGAAGTGCATCGAAAACTACTACTGGTCTTCCAGGGAACAATCAAAACGTATACTGTTTGAGACATTACTCCCATGGAGGAAAGTGCGCATGGTGACTGTTGTATTCAATCCCGATGCAATTTGTGATTTTCATCAACACTCTGATAGTCCACAGATTACAGATTGCCTCCAGATGTGCATCGGAAACTACTACTGGTCTTCCTGGGAACGATCAAAGCGTAGACTGTTTCAGACATTACTCCCATGCATGAAAGTGCGCATGGTGTCTGTTGTATTCATCCCGATGCTATTTCTGTCTTTCACCAACACTCTGATATTCCACAGATTACTGAATGCCACCAGATGTGCATCGGAAACTACTACTGGTCTTCCAGGGAACGATCAAAGCGTAGAATGTTTGAGCATTACTCCCATGTAGGAAAGTGCGTTTGGTGACTGTTGTATTCAATCCCGATGCTACTTCTGTGTATCATCAACACTCTGATAGTCCACAGATTACAGAATGCCTCCAGATGTGCACCGGAGACTACTAATGGTCTTCCAGGGAACGATCAAAACGTAGATTCTTTGAGACATTACTCCCATGGAGGGAAGTGCGCATGGTGACTGTTGTATTCAATCCCGATGCAATTTCTGTGTTTCATCAACACTCAGTTAGTCCACAGATTACAGAATGCCACCAGATGTGCATCGGAGACTACTACTGGTCTTCCAGGGAAAGATCAAAGCGTAGACTGTTTGAGACATTACTCCCATGGAAGAAAGTGCGCATGGTGAGTGTTGTATACAATCCCGATGCTATTTCTGTGTTTCATCAACACTCTGATAGTCCACAGATTACAGAATGCCACCAGATGTGCATCGGAAACTAATACTGGTATTCCAGGGAACGATCAAAGCGTAGACGGTTTGAGATATCACTCCCGTGGAGGAAAGTGCGCATGGTGACTGTTGTATTCAATCCCGATGCATTCTCTGTGTTTCATCAACACTCTGATAGTCCACAGATTACAGAATGCCACCAGTTGTGCATCGGAAACCACTACTGCTCTTTCAGGGAGCGATCAGAACGTAGACTGTTTGAGACATTACTCACATGGAGGAATGTGAGAATTGTGACTGTTGTATTCAATCCCGATGCTATTTCTGTGTTTCATCAACTCTCTGATAGTCCACAGATTACAGAATGCCACCACATGTGCATCGGAAACTACTACTGGTGTTCCAGGGAACGATCAAATCGTAGACTGTTTGAGACATTACTCCCATGGAGAGAAGTGCGCATGGTGACTGTTGTATTCAATCCCTATGCAATTTCTGTGTTTCTTCAACACTCTGATAGTCCACAGATTACACAATGCCACCAGATGTGCATCGAAAACTACTACTGGTCTTCCAGTGCACGATCAAAGCGTAGACTGTTTCAGACATTACTCCCAAGGAGGAAAGTGCTCATGATGACTGTTGTATTCAATCCCGATGCTACTTCTGTGTTTCATCAACACTCTGATAGTCCACTGATTACAGAATGCCACCAGATGTGCATCGGAAACTACTACTAGTCTTCCAGGGAACGATCAAAGCGTAGACTGTTTGAGAATTACTCCCATGGAGGAAAGTGCGCATGGTGACTGTTGTATTCAATCCCGATGCAATTTCTGTGTTTCATCAACACTCTGATAGTCCACAGATTACAGAATGCCTCCATTTGTGCATCGAAAACTACTACTGCCATTCCAGAGAACAATAAAAACGTAGACTGTTTGAGACATTACTCCCATGGAGGAAAGTGCGCATGGTGACTGTTGTATTAAATCCCGATTAAATTTCTGTGTTTCATCAACACTCTGATACTCCATAGATTACAGAATGCCACCAGATGTGCATCGGAAACTTCTACTGGTCTTCCAGGAAACGATCAAAGCGTAGACTGTTTGAGACATTACTCTTCGTGGAGGAATGTGCGCATGGTGACTGTTGTATTCAATCCCGATGCTATTTCTGTGTTTCACCTACACTCTGATAGTCCACAGATTACTGAATGCCACCAGATGTGCATCGGAAACTACTACTGGTCTTACAGGGAACGATCAAAGCGTAGAATGTTTGAGAATTACTATCATAGAGGAAAGTGCGCATGGTGACTGTTGTATTCAATCCCGATGCAATATCTGTGTTTCAACAACACTCTGATAGTCCACAGATTACAGAATGCCTCCAGATGTGCACCGGAAACTACTAATGGTCTTCCAGGGAACGATCAAAACGTAGACTTCTTGAGACATTACTCCCATGGAGGAAAGTGCGCATGGTGACTGTTGTATTCAATCCCGATGCAATTTCTGTGTTTCATCAACACTCTGATAGTCCACAGATGACAGAATGCCTCCAGATGAGCATCGAAAATTACTACTGGTCTTCCAGGGAACGATCATAGCGTAGACTGTTTGAGACATTACTCCCATGGAGGAAAGTGCGAATATTGACTGTTGTATTCAATCCCGATGCAATTTCTGTGTTTCATCAACACTCTCTTAGTCCACAGATTACAGAATGCCACCAGATGTGCATCGGAGACTACTACTGGTCTTCCAGGGAACGATCAAAGCGTAGACTTTGAGACATTACTTCCATGGAGGAAAGTGCGCATGGTGACTGTTGTATTCAATCCCGATGCTATTTCTGTGTTTCATCAACACTCTGATAGTCCACAGATTACAGAATGCCACCAGAAGTGCATCGGAAACTACTACTGGTATTCCAGGGAACGATCAAGTCGTAGACTGTTTGAGATATTACTCCCGTGGAGGAAATTGCGCATTGAGACTGTTGTATTCAATCCCGATGCATTCCATGTGTTTCATCAACACTCTGATAGTCCACAGATTACAAAATGCCACCAGATGTGCTTCGGAAACTACTACTGGTCTTCCAGCGAACGATCAAAACGTAGACTGTTTGAGACATTACTCCCATGGAGGAAAGTGCGCATGGTGACTGTTGTATTCAATCCCGATGCAATTTCTGTGTTTCATCAACACTCTGATAGTCCACAGATTACAGAATGCCTCCAGATGTGCATCGGAAATTACTACTGCTCTTCCAGGGAACTATCAAAGCGTAGACTGTTTGAGACATTACTCCCATGGAGGAAAGTGAGAAAATTGACTGTTGTATTCAATCCCGATGCAATTTCTGTGTTTCATCAACAATCTGTTAGTCCACAGATTACAGTATGCCACCAGATGTGCATCGGAGACTACTACTGGGCTTCCAGGGAACGATCAAAGCGTAGACTTCGAGACATTACACCCATGGAGGAAAGTGCGCATGGTGACTGTTGTATTCAATCCCGATGCTATTTCTGTGTTTCATCAACACTCTGATAGTCCACAGAATACAGAATGCCACCAGATGTGCATCGGAAACTACTACTGGTATTCCTGGGAACGATCAAAGCGTAGACTGTTTGAGATATCACCCCCGTGGAGGAAAGTGCTCATGGTGACTGTTGTATTCAATCCCAATGCATTCTCTGTGTTTCATCAACACTCTGATAGTCCACAGATTACAGAATGCCACCAGTTGTGCATCGGAAACCACTACTGGTCTTTCAGGGAACGATCAAAGCGTAGACTATTTGAGACATTACTAACATGGAGGAATGTGCGCATTGTGACTGTTGTATTCAATCCCGATGCAATTTCTGTGTTTCATCAACTCTCTGATAGTACACAGATTACAGAATGCCACCAGATGTGCATCCAAAACTACTACTGGTCTTCCAGAGAACGATCAAAACGTAGACTGTTTGAGACATTACTCCCAAGGAGGAAAGTGTTCATGATGACTGTTGTATTCAATCCCGATGCTACTTCTGTGTTTCAACAACACCCTGATAGTCCACAGATTACAGAATGCCTCCAGATGTGCATCGGAAACTACTACTGGTCCTCCAGGGAACGATCAAAGCGTAGACTGTTTGAGAATTACTCCCATGGAGGAAAGTGCGCATAGTGACTATTGTATTCAATCCCGATGGAATTTCTGTGTTTCATCAACACTCTGATAGTCCACAGATTAAAGAATGCTACCAGATGAGCATCGGAAACTACTACTGGTCTTCCAGGGAACAATCAAAACGTAGACTGTTTGAGACAATATTCCCATGGAGAAAAGTGCGCATGGTGACTGTTGTATTCAATCCCGATGCAATTTCTGTGTTTCATCAACACTCTGATAGTCCATAGATATACAGAATGCTACCTGATGTGCATCGAAAACTTCTACTTGTCTTCCAGGGAACGATCAAAGCGTAGACTGTTTCAGACATTACTCCCATGGAGGAAAGTGCGCATGGTGACTGTTCTATTCAATCCCGATGCAATTTCTGTGTTTCATCAACACTCAGATAGTCCACAGATTACAAAATGCCACCAGATGTGCATCGGGAACTACTAATTGTCTTCCAGGGAACGATCAAATCGTAGACTGTTTAAAACATTACTCCCATGGAGGAAAGTGCGCATGGTGACAGTTGTATTCAATCCCGATGCTATTTCTGTGTTTCACCAACACTCTTATAGTCCACAGATTACTGAATGCCAACAGATGTGCATCGGAAACCACTACTGGTCATCCAGGGAACGATCAAAGCGTAGAAAGTTTGAGAATTACTCCCATGGAGGAAAGTGCGCATGGTGACAGTTGTATTCAATCCCGATGCTATTTCTGTGTTTCACCAACACTCTTATTGTCCACAGATTACTGAATGCCTCCAGATATGCATCGAAAATTACTACTGGTCTTCCAGGGAACGATCAAAGCGTAGACTGTTTGAGACATTACTACCATGGAGGAAAGTGCGAATATTGACTGTTGTATTCAATCCCGATGCAATTTCTCTGTTTCATCAACACTCTGTTAGTCCACAGATTACAGAATGCCACCAGATGTGCATCGGAAACTACTACTGGTCTTCCAGGAAAAGATCAAAGCGTAGACTGTTTGAGACATTACTCCCATGGAGAAAAGTGCGCATGGTGTCTGTTGTAATCAATCCCGATGCTATTTCTGAGTTTCATCAACACTCTGATAGTCCACTGATTACAGAATGCCACCAGATGTGCATTGGAAACTACAACTGCATTCCAGGGAACGATCAAAGCGTAGACTGTTTGTGATATCACTCCCGTGGGGGAAAGTGCGCATGGTGACTGTTGTATTCAATCCCGATGCATTCTCTGTGTTTCATCAACACTCTGATGGTCCACAGATTACAGAATGCCACCAGTTGTGCATCGGAAACCACTACTGGTCTTTCAGGGAGCGATCAGAGCGTAGACTGTTTGAGACATTACTCACATGGAGGAATGTGAGAATTGTGACTGTTGTATTCAATCCCGATGCTATTTCTGTGTTTCATCAACTCTCTGATAGTCCACAGATTACAGAATGCCACCACATGTGCATCGGAAACTACTACTGGTGTTCCAGGGAACGATCAAATCGTAGACTGTTTGAGACATTACTCCCATGGAGAGAAGTGCGCATGGTGACTGTTGTATTCAATCCCTATGCAATTTCTGTGTTTCTTCAACACTCTGATAGTCCACTGATTACACAATGCCACCAGATGTGCATCGAAAACTACTACTGGTCTTCCAGTGCACGATCAAAACGTAGACTGTTTGAGACATTACTCCCAAGGTGGAAAGTGCTAATGATGACTGTTGTATTCAATCCCGATGCTACTTCTGTGTTTCATCAACACTCTGATAGTCCACAGATTACAGAATGCCACCAGATGTGCATCGGAAACTACTACTGGTCTTCCAGGGAACGATCAAAGCGTAGACAGTTTGAGAATTACTCCCATGGAGGAAAGTGCGCATGGTGACTGTTGTATTCAATCCCGATGCAATTTCTGTGTTTCATCAACACTCTGATAGTCCACAGATTACAGAATGCCTCCATTTGTGCATCGAAAACTACTACTGCCATTCCAGAGAACAACAAAAACGTAGACTGTTTGAGACATTACTCCCATGGAAGAAAGTGCGCATGGTGACTGTTGTATTAAATCCCGATTAAATTTCTGTGTTTCATCAACACTCTGATACTCCATAGATTACAGAATGCCACCAGATGTGCATCGGAAACTTCTACTGGTCTTCCAGGAAACGATCAAAGCGTAGACTTCTTGAGACATTACTCCCATGGAGGAAAGTGCGCATGGTGACTGTTGTATTCAATCCCGATGCAATTTCTGTGTTTCATCAACACTCTGATAGTCCACAGATGACAGAATGCCTCCAGATGAGCATCGAAAATTACTACTGGTCTCCCAGGGAACGATCATAGCGTAGACTGTTTGAGACATTACTCCCATGGAGGAAAGTGCGAATATTGACTGTTGTATTCAATCCCGATGCAATTTCTGTGTTTCATCAACACTCTCTTAGTCCACAGATTACAGAATGCCACCAGATGTGCATCGGAGACTACTACTGGTCTTCCAGGGAACGATCAAAGCGTAGACTTTGAGACATTACTTCCATGGAGGAAAGTGCGCATGGTGACTGTTGTATTCAATCCCGATGCTATTTCTGTGTTTCATCAACACTCTGATAGTCCACAGATTACAGAATGCCACCAGAAGTGCATCGGAAACTACTACTGGTATTCCAGGGAACGATCAAGTCGTAGACTGTTTGAGATTTTACTCCCGTGGAGGAAATTACGCATGGAGACTGTTGTATTCAATCCCGATGCATTCCATGTGTTTCATCAACACTCTGATAGTCCACAGATTACAAAATGCCACCAGATGTGCTTCGGAAACTACTACTGGTCTTCCAGCGAACGATCAAAACGTAGACTGTTTGAGACATTACTCCCATGGAGGAAAGTGCGCATGGTGACTGTTGTATTCAATCCCGATGCAATTTCTGTGTTTCATCAACACTCTGATAGTCCACAGATTACAGAATGCCTCCAGATGTGCATCGGAAATTACTACTGCTCTTCCAGGGAACTATCAAAGCGTAGACTGTTTGAGACATTACTCCCATGGAGGAAAGTGAGAAAATTGACTGTTGTATTCAATCCCGATGCAATTTCTGTGTTTCATCAACACTCTGTTAGTCCACAGATTACAGTATGCCACCAGATGTGCATCGGAGACTACTACTGGTCTTCCAGGGAACGATCAAAGCGTAGACTTCGAGACATTACTCCCATGGAGGAAAGTGCGCATGGTGACTGTTGTATTCAATCCCGATGCTATTTCTGTGTTTCATCAACACTCTGATAGTCCACAGAATACAGAATGCCACCAGATGTGCATCGGAAACTACTACTGGTCTTCCAGAGAACGATCAAAGCGTAGACTGTTTGAGACATTACTCCCAAGGAGGAAAGTGTTCATGATGACTGTTGTATTCAATCCCGATGCTACTTCTGTGTTTCATCAACACTCTCATAGTCCACAGATTACAGAATGCCTCCAGATGTGCATCGGAAACTACTACTGGTCCTCCAGGGAAAGATCAAAGCGTAGACTGTTTGAGAATTACTCCCATGGAGGAAAGTGCGCATAGTGACTATTGTATTCAATCCAGATGGAATTTCTGTGTTTCATCAACACTCTGATAGTCCACAGATTAAAGAATGCTACCAGATGAGCATCGGAAACTACTACTGGTCTTTGAGGGAACAATCAAAACGTAGACTGTTTGAGACAATATTCCCATGGAGAAAAGTGCGCATGGTGACTGTTGTATTCAATCCCGATGCAATTTCTGTGTATCATCAACACTCTGATAGTCCATAGATTACAGAATGCTACCAGATGTGCATCGGAAACTTCTACTTGTCTTCCAGGGAACGATCAAAGCGTAGACTGTTTCAGACATTACTCCCATGGAGGAATGTGCGCATGGTGACTGTTCTATTCAATCCCGATGCAATTTCTGTGTTTCATCAACACTCTGATAGTCCACAGATTACAAAATGCCACCAGATGTGCATCGGGAACTACTAATTGTCTTCCAGGGAACGATCAAATCGTAGACTGTTTAAAACATTACTCCCATGGAGGAAAGTGCGCATGGTGACAGTTGTATTCAATCCCGATGCTATTTCTGTGTTTCACCAACACTCTTATAGTCCACAGATTACTGAATGCCACCAGATGTGCATCGGAAACTACTACTGGTCATCCAGGGAACGATCAAAGCGTAGAAAGTTTGAGAATTACTCCCACGGAGGAAAGTGCGCATGGTGACAGTTGTATTCAATCCCGATGCTATTTCTGTGTTTCACCAACACTCTTATAGTCCACAGATTACTGAATGCCTCCAGATGTGCATCGAAAATTACTACTGGTCTTCCAGGGAACGATCAAAGCGTAGACTGTTTGAGACATTACTCCCATGGAGGAAAGTGCGAATATTGACTGTTGTATTCAATCCCGATGCAATTTCTCTGTTTCATCAACACTCTGTTAGTCCACAGATTACAGAATGCCACCAGATGTGCATCGGAAACTACTACTGGTCTTCCAGGGAAAGATCAAAGCGTAGACTGTTTGAGACATTACTCCCATGGAGAAAAGTGCGCATGGTGTCTGTTGTAATCAATCCCGATGCTATTTCTGTGTTTCATCAACACTCTGATAGTCCACTGATTACAGAATGCCACCAGATGTGCATTGGAAACTACTACTGCATTCCAGGGAACGATCAAAGCGTAGACTGTTTGTGATATCACTCCCGTGGGGGAAGGTGCGCATGGTGACTGTTGTATTCAATCCCGATGCATTCTCTGTGTTTCATCAACACTCTGATGGTCCACAGATTACAGAATGCCACCAGTTGTGCATCGGAAACCACTTCTGGTCTTTCAGGGAGCGATCAGAGCGTAGACTGTTTGAGACATTACTCACATGGAGGAATGTGAGAATTGTGACTGTTGTATTCAATCCCGATGCTATTTCTGTGTTTCATCAACTCTCTGATAGTCCACAGATTACAGAATGCCACCACATGTGCATCGGAAACTACTACTGGTGTTCCAGGGAACGATCAAATCGTAGACTGTTTGAGACATTACTCCCATGGAGAGAAGTGCGCATGGTGACTGTTGTATTCAATCCCTATGCAATTTCTGTGTTTCTTCAACACTCTGATAGTCCACAGATTACACAATGCCACCAGATGTGCATCGAAAACTACTACTGGTCTTCCAGTGCACGATCAAAGCGTAGACTGTTTGAGACATTACTCCCAAGGAGGAAAGTGCTCATGATGACTGTTGTATTCAATCCCGATGCTACTTCTGTGTTTCATCAACACTCTGATATTCCACAGATTACAGAATGCCACCAGATGTGCATCGGAAACTACTACTGGTCTTCCAGGGAACGATCAAAGCGTAGACTGTTTGAGAATTACTCCCATGGAGGAAAGTGCGCATGGTGACTGTTGTATTCAATCCCGATGCAATTTCTGTGTTTCATCAACACTCTGATAGTCCACAGATTACAGAATGCCTCCATTTGTGCATCGAAAACTACTACTGCCATTCCAGAGAACAATAAAAACGTAGACTGTTTGAGACATTACTCCCATGGAGGAAAGTGCGCATGGTGACTGTTGTATTAAATCCCGATTAAATTTCTGTGTTTCATCAACACTCTGATACTCCATAGATTACAGAATGCCACCAGATGTGCATCGGAAACTTCTACTGGTCTTCCAGGAAACGATCAAAGCGTAGACTGTTTGAGACATTACTCTCGTGGAGGAATGTGCGCATGGTGACTGTTGTGTTCAATCCCGATGCTATTTCTGTGTTTCACCTACACTCTGATAGTCCACAGATTACTGAATGCCACCAGATGTGCATCGGAAACTACTACTGGTCTTACAGGGAACGATCAAAGCGTAGAATTTTTGAGAATTACTCCCATGGAGGAAAGTGCGCATGGTGACTGTTGTATTCAATCCCGATGCAATATCTGTGTTTCAACAACACTCTGATAGTCCACAGATTACAGAATGAGTCCAGATGTGCACCGGAAACTACTAATGGTCTTCCAGGGAACGATCAAAACGTAGACTTCTTGAGACATTACTCCCATGGAGGAAAGTGCGCATGGTGACTGTTGTATTCAATCCCGATGCAATTTCTGTGTTTCATCAACACTCTGATAGTCCACAGATGACAGAATGCCTCCAGATGAGCATCGAAAATTACTACTGGTCTTCCAGGGAACGATCATAGCGTAGACTGTTTGAGACATTACTCCCATGGAGGAAAGTGCGAATATTGACTGTTGTATTCAATCCCGATGCAATTTCTGTGTTTCATCAACACTCTCTTAGTCCACAGATTACAGAATGCCACCAGATGTGCATCGGAGACTACTACTGGTCTTCCAGGGAACGATCAAAGCGTAGACTTTGAGACATTACTTCCATGGAGGAAAGTGCGCATGGTGACTGTTGTATTCAATCCCGATGCTATTTCTGTGTTTCATCAACACTCTGATAGTCCACAGATTACAGAATGCCACCAGAAGTGCATCGGAAACTACTACTGGTATTCCAGGGAACGATCAAGTCGTTGACTGTTTGAGATATTACTCCCGTGGAGGAAATTGCGCATGGAGACTGTTGTATTCAATCCCAATGCATTCCATGTGTTTCATCAACACTCTGATAGTCCACAGATTACAAAATGCCACTAGATGTGCTTCGGAAACTACTACTGGTCTTCCAGCGAACGACCATAACGTAGACTGTTTGAGACATTACTCCCATGGAGGAAAGTGCGCATGGTGACTGTTGTATTCAATCCCGATGCAATTTCTGTGTTTCATCAACACTCTGATAGTCCACAGATTACAGAATGCCTCCAGATGTGCATCGGAAATTACTACTGCTCTTCCAGGGAACTATCAAAGCGTAGACTGTTTGAGACATTACTCCCATGGAGGAAAGTGAGAAAATTGACTGTTGTATTCAATCCCGATGCAATTTCTGTGTTTCATCAACACTCTGTTAGTCCACAGATTACAGTATGCCACCAGATGTGCATCGGAGACTACTACTGGTCTTCCAGGGATCGATCAAAGCGTAGACTTCGAGACATTACTCCCATGGAGGATAGTGCGCATGGTGACTATTGTATTCAATCCCGATGCTATTTCTGTGTTTCATCAACACTCTGATAGTCCACAGAATACAGAATGCCACCAGATGTGCATCGGAAACTACTACTGGTATTCCTGGGAACGATCAAAGCGTAGACTGTTTGAGATATCACTCCCGTGGAGGAAAGTGCTCATGGTGACTGTTGTATTCAATCCCAATGCATTCTCTGAGTTTCATCAACACTCTGATAGTCCACAGATTACAGAATGCCACCAGTTGTGCATCGGAAACCACTACTGGTCTTTCAGGGAACGATCAAAGCGTAGACTATTTGAGACATTACTAACATGGAGGAATGTGAGAATTGTGACTGTTGTATTCAATCCCGATGCTATTTCTGTGTTTCATCAACTCTCTGATAGTACACAGATTACAGAATGCCACCAGATGTGCATCCAAAACTACTACTGGTCTTCCAGAGAACGATCAAACGTAGACTGTTTGAGACATTACTCCCAAGGAGGAAAGTGTTCATGATGACTGTTGTATTCAATCCCGATGCTACTTCTGTGTTTCATCAACACTCTGATAGTCCACAGATTACAGAATGCCACCAGAAGTGCATCGGAAACTACTACTGGTATTCCAGGGAACGATCAAGTCGTTGACTGTTTGAGATATTACTCCCGTGGAGGAAATTGCGCATGGAGACTGTTGTATTCAATCCCAATGCATTCCATGTGTTTCATCAACACTCTGATAGTCCACAGATTACAAAATGCCACTAGATGTGCTTCGGAAACTACTACTGGTCTTCCAGCGAACGATCATAACGTAGACTGTTTGAGACATTACTCCCATGGAGGAAAGTGCGCATGGTGACTGTTGTATTCAATCCCGATGCAATTTCTGTGTTTCATCAACACTCTGATAGTCCACAGATTACAGAATGCCTCCAGATGTGCATCGGAAATTACTACTGCTCTTCCAGGGAACTATCAAAGCGTAGACTGTTTGAGACATTACTCCCATGGAGGAAAGTGAGAAAATTGACTGTTGTATTCAATCCCGATGCAATTTCTGTGTTTCATCAACACTCTGTTAGTCCACAGATTACAGTATGCCACCAGATGTGCATCGGAGACTACTACTGGTCTTCCAGGGATCGATCAAAGCGTAGACTTCGAGACATTACTCCCATGGAGGATAGTGCGCATGGTGACTATTGTATTCAATCCCGATGCTATTTCTGTGTTTCATCAACACTCTGATAGTCCACAGAATACAGAATGCCACCAGATGTGCATCGGAAACTACTACTGGTATTCCTGGGAACGATCAAAGCGTAGACTGTTTGAGATATCACTCCCGTGGAGGAAAGTGCTCATGGTGACTGTTGTATTCAATCCCAATGCATTCTCTGAGTTTCATCAACACTCTGATAGTCCACAGATTACAGAATGCCACCAGTTGTGCATCGGAAACCACTACTGGTCTTTCAGGGAACGATCAAAGCGTAGACTATTTGAGACATTACTAACATGGAGGAATGTGAGAATTGTGACTGTTGTATTCAATCCCGATGCTATTTCTGTGTTTCATCAACTCTCTGATAGTACACAGATTACAGAATGCCACCAGATGTGCATCCAAAACTACTACTGGTCTTCCAGAGAACGATCAAACGTAGACTGTTTGAGACATTACTCCCAAGGAGGAAAGTGTTCATGATGACTGTTGTATACAATCCCGATGCTACTTCTGTGTTTCATCAACACTCTGATAGTCCACAGATTACAGAATGCCTCCAGATGTGCATCGGAAACTACTACTGGTCCTCCAGGGAACGATCAAAGCGTAGACTGTTTGAGAATTACTCCTATGGAGGAAAGTGCGCATAGTGACTATTGTATTCAATCCCGATGGAATTTCTGTGTTTCATCAACACTCTGATCGTCCACAGATTAAAGAATGCTACCAGATGAGCATCGGAAACTACTACTGGTCTTCCAGGGAACAATCAAAACGTAGACTGTTTGAGACAATATTCCCATGGAGAAAAGTGCGCATGGTGACTGTTGTATTCAATCCCGATGCAATTTCTGTGTTTCATCAACACTCTGATAGTCCATAGATTACAGAATGCTACCAGATGTGCATCGGAAACTTCTACTTGTCTTCCAGGGAACGATCAAAGCGTAGACTGTTTCAGACATTACTCCCATGGAGGAATGTGCGCATGGTGACTGTTCTATTCAATCCCGATGCAATTTCTGTGTTTCATCAAAACTCTGATAGTCCACAGATTACAAAATGCCACCAGATGTGCATCGGGAACTACTAATTGTATTCCAGGGAACGATCAAATCGTAGACTGTTTAAAACATTACTCCCATGGAGGAAAGTGCGCATGGTGACAGTTGTAATCAATCCCGATGCTATTTCTGTGTTTCACCAACACTCTTATAGTCCACAGATTACTGAATGCCACCAGATGTGCATCGGAAACTACTACTGGTCATCCAGGGAACGACCAAAGCGTAGAAAGTTTGAGAATTACTCCCATGGAGGAAAGTGCGCATGGTGACAGTTGTATTCAATCCCGATGCGATTTCTGTGTTTCACCAACACTCTTATAGTCCACAGATTACTGAATGCCTCCAGATGTGCATCGAAAATTACTACTGGTTTTCGAGGGAACGATCAAAGCGTAGACTGTTTGAGACATTACTCCCATGCAGGAAAGTGCGAATATTGACTGTTGTATTCAATCCCGATGCAATTTCTCTGTTTCATCAACACTCTGTTAGTCCACAGATTACAGAATGCCACCAGATGTGCATCGGAAACTACTACTGGTCTTCCAGGGAAAGATCAAAGCGTAGACTGTTTGAGACATTACTCCCATGGAGAAAAGTGCGCATGGTGTCTGTTGTAATCAATCCCGATGCTATTTCTGTGTTTCATCAACACTCTGATAGTCCACTGATTACAGAATGCCACCAGATGTGCATTGGAAACTACTACTGCATTCCAGGGAACGATCAATGCGTAGACTGTTTGTGATATCACTCCCGTGGGGGAAAGTGCGCATGGTGACTGTTGTATTCAATCCCGATGCATTCTCTGTGTTTCATCAACACTCTGATGGTCCACAGATTACAGAATGCCACCAGTTGTGCATCGGAAACTACTACTGGTCTTCCTGGGAACGATCAAAGCGTAGTCTGTTTCAGACGTTACTCCCATGGAGGAAAGTGCGGATGGTGACTGTTGTATTCACTCCCGATGCAATTTCTGTGTTTTATCAACATTTTGAAGGTCCACAGATTACAGAATGCTTCCAGATGTGCACCGCAAGCTACTAATGGTCTTCCAGGGAACGATCAAAGCGTAGATTGTTTCAGACATTACTCCCATGGAGGAAAGTGCGCATGGTGACTGTTGTATTCAATCCCGATGCAATTTCTGTGTTTCATCAACACTCTGTTAGTCCACAGATTACAGAATGCCATCAGGTGTGCCTCGGAGACTACTACTGGTCTTCCAGGGAACGATCAAAGCGTAGACTTTGAGACATTACTTCCATGGAAGAAAGTGCGCATGGTGACTGTTGTGTTCAATCCCGATGCTATTTCTGTGTTTCATCAACACTCTGATAGTCCACAGATTACAGAATGCCACCAGATGTGCATCGGAAACTACTACTGGCATTCCAGGGAACGATCAAGTCGTAGACTGTTTGAGATATTACTCCCGTGGAGGAAATTGCGCATGGTGACTGTTGTAATCAATCCCGATGCATTCCATGTGTTTCCTCAACACTCTGATAGTCCACAGATTACAAAATGCCACCAGATGTGCATCGGAAACTACTACTGGTGTTCCAGGGAACGATCAAATCGTAGACTGTTTGCGACATTACTCCCATGGAAGGAAGTGCGCATGGTGACTGTTGTATTCAATCACGATGCAATTTCTCTGTTTCATCAACACTCTGGTGGTCCACAGATTACAGAATGCCTCCAGATGTGCATCCAAAAGTACTACTGGTCTTCCAGAGAACGATCAAAACGTAGACTGTTAGAGACATTACTCCCAAAGAGGAAAATGCTCATGATGACTGTTGTATTCAATACCGATGCTACTTCTATGTTTCATCAACACTCTGATAGTCCACAGATTACAGAATGCCACCAGATGTGCATCGGAAACAACTATTGGTCTTCCAGGGAACGATCAAAGCGTAGACTGTTTGAGAATTACTGCCATGGAGGAAAGTGCGCATGGTGACTGTTGTATTCAATCCCGATGGAATTTCTGTGTTTCATCAACACTCTGATAGTCCACAAATTACAGAATGCCTCCATTTGTGCATCGAAAACTACTACTGGTCTTCCAGGGAACAATCAAAACGTAGACTGTTTGAGACAATACTCCCATGGAGGAAAGTGCGCATGGTGACTGTTGTATTCAATCCCGATGCAATCTCTGTGTTTCATCAACACTCTGATAGTCCATAGTTTACAGAATGCTACCAGATGTGCATCGGAAACTTCTACTGGTCTTCCATTGAACGATCAAAGCGTAGACTGTTTGAGACATTACTCCCATGGAGGAATGTGCGCATGGTGACTGTTGTATTCAATCCCGATGCAATTTCTGTGTTTCATCAACACTCTGATAGTCCACAGATTTCAGAATGCCAGCAGATGTGCATCGGAAACTACTACTGGTCTTCCAGGGAACGATCAAAGCGTAGACTGTTTGAGAATTACTCCCATGGAGGAAAGTGCGCATGGTGACTGTTGTATTCAATCCCGATGCAATTTCTGTGTTTCATCAACACTCTGATAGTCCACAGATTACAGAATGCCTCCAGATGTGCATCGGAAATTACTACTGGTCTTCCAGGGAACGATCAAAGCGTAGACTGTTTGAGACAATACTCCCATGGAGGAAAGTGCGAATATTGACTGTTGTATTAATTCCTGATGCAATCTCTGTTTCATCAACACTCTGTTAGTCCACATATCACAGAATGCCACCAGATGTGCATCGGAAACTACTACTGGTCTTCCAGGGAACGTTCAAAGCGTAGACTGTTTGAGACATTACTCCCATGGAGGAAAGTCCGCATGGTGACTGTTGTATTCAATCCCGATGCTATTTCTGTGTTTCATCAACACTCTGATTGTCCACTGATTACAGAATGCCACCAGATGTGCATTGGAAACTACTACTGCATTCCAGGGAACGATCAAAGCGTAGACTGTTTGAGACATTACTCCCATGGAGGGAAGTGCGCATGGTGACTGTTGTATTCAATCCCGATTCAATTTCAGTGTTTCAACAACACTCTGATAGTCCACAGATTACAAAATGCCTCCAGAAGTGCATCGAAAACTACTACTGGTCTTCCAGGGAACAATCAAAACGTATACTGTTTGAGACATCACTCCTATGGAGGAAAGTGCGCATGGTGACTGTTGTATTCAATCCCGATGCAATTTGTGATTTTCATCAACACTCTGATAGTCCACAGATTACAGATTGCCTCCAGATGTGCATCGGAAACTACTACTGGTCTTCCTGGGAACGATCAAAGCGTAGACTGTTTCAGACATTACTCCCATGCATGAAAGTGCGCATGGTGTCTGTTGTATTCATCCTGATGCTATTTCTGTCTTTCACCAACACTCTGATAGTCCACAGATTACTGAATGCCCTCAGATGTGCATCGGAAAGTACTACTGGTCTTCCAGGGAACGATCAAAGCGTAGAATGTTTGAGCATTACTCCCATGTAGGAAAGTGCGCATGGTGACTGTTGTATTCAATCCCGATGCTACTTCTGTGTTTCATCAACACTCTGATAGTCCACAGATTACAGAATGCCTCCAGATGTGCACCGGAGACTACTAATGGTCTTCCAGGGAACGATCAAAACGTAGATTCTTTGAGACATTACTCCCATGGAGGGAAGTGCGCATGGTGACTGTTGTATTCAATCCCGATGCAATTTCTGTGTTTCATAAAAACTCTGATAGTCCACAGATGACAGAATGCCTCCAGAAGTGCATCGAAAATTACTACTGGTCTTCCAGGGAACGATCATAGCGTAGACTGTTTGAGACATTACTCCCATGGAGGAAAGTGCGAATATTGACTGTTGTATTCAATCCCGATGCAATTTCCGTGTTTCATCAACACTCTGTTAGCCCACAGATTACAGAATGCCACCAGATGTGCATCGGAGACTACTACTGGTCTTCCAGGGAACGATCAAAGCGTAGACTGTTTGAGACATTACTCCCATGGAGGAAAGTGCGCATGGTGACTGTTGTATTCAATCCCGATGCAATTTCTGTGTTTCATCAACACTCAGTTAGTCCACAGATTACAGAATGCCACCAGATGTGCATCGGAGACTACTACTGGTCTTCCAGGGAACGATCAAAGCGTAGACTGTTTGAGACATTACTCCCATGGAAGAAAGTGCGCATGGTGACTGTTGTATACAATCCCGATGCTATTTCTATGTTTCATCAACACTCTGATAGTCCACAGATTACAGAATGCCACCAGATGTGCATCGGAAACTAATACTGGTATTCCAGGGAACGATCAAAGCGTAGACGGTTTGAGATATCACTCCCGTGTAGGAAAGTGCGCATGGTGACTGTTGTATTCAATCCCGATGCATTCTCTGTGTTTCATCAACACTCTGAAAGACCACAGATTACAGAATGCCACCAGTTGTGCATCGGAAACCACTACTGGTCTTTCAGGGAGCGATCAGAGCGTAGACTGTTTGAGACATTACTCACATGGAGGAATGTGAGAATTGTGACTGTTGTATTCAATCCCGATGCTATTTCTGTGTTTCATCAACTCTCTGATAGTCCACAGATTACAGAATGCCACCACATGTGCATCGGAAACTACTACTGGTGTTCCAGGGAACGATCAAATCGTAGACTGTTTGAGACATTACTCCCATGGAGAGAAGTGCGCATGGTGACTGTTGTATTCAATCCCTATGCAATTTCTGTGTTTCTTCAACACTCTGATAGTCCACAGATTACACAATGCCACCAGATGTGCATCGAAAACTACTACTGGTCTTCCAGTGCACGATCAAAGCGTAGACTGTTTGAGACATTACTCCCAAGGAGGAAAGTGCTCATGATGACTGTTGTATTCAATCCCGATGCTACTTCTGTGTTTCATCAACACTCTGATAGTCCACAGATTACAGAATGCCACCAGATGTGCATCGGAAACTACTACTGGTCTTCCAGGGAACGATCAAAGCGTTGACTGTTTGAGAATTACTCCCATGGAGGAAAGTGCGCATGGTGACTGTTGTATTCAATCCCGATGCAATTTCTGTGTTTCATCAACACTCTGATAGTCCACAGATTACAGAATGCCTCCATTTGTGCATCGAAAACTACTACTGCCATTCCAGAGAACAATAAAAACGTAGACTGTTTGAGACATTACTCCCATGGAGGAAAGTGCGCATGGTGACTGTTGTATACAATCCCGATGCTATTTCTGTGTTTCATCAACACTCTGATAGTCCATAGATTACAGAATGCCACCAGATGTGCATCGGATACTTCTACTGGTCTTCCAGGGAACGATCAAAGCGTAGACTGTTTCAGACGTTACTCCCATTGAGGAAAGTGCGGATGGTGACTGTTGTATTCAATCCCGATGCTATTTCTGTGTTTCACCTACACTCTGATAGTCCACAGATTACTGAATGCCACCAGATGTGCATCGGAAACTACTACTGGTCTTACAGGGAACGATCAAAGCGTAGAATGTTTGCGAATTACTCCCATGGAGGAAAGTGCGCATGGTGACTGTTGTATTCAATCCCGATGCAATATCTGTGTTTCAACAACACTCTGATAGTCCACAGATTACAGAATGCCTCCAGATGTGCACCGGAAACTACTAATGGTCTTCCAGGGAACGATCAAAACGTAGACTTCTTGAGACATTACTCCCATGGAGGAAAGTGCGCATGGTGACTGTTGTATTCAATCCCGATGCAATTTCTGTGTTTCATCAACACTCTGATAGTCCACAGATGACAGAATGCCTCCAGATGAGCATCGAAAATTACTACTGGTCTTCCAGGGAACGATCATAGCGTAGACTGATTGAGACATTACTCCCATGGAGGAAAGTGCGCATGGTGACTGTTGTATTCAATCCCTTTGCAATTTCTGTGTTTCATCAACACTTAGTTAGTCCACAGATTACAGAATGCCTCCAGATGTGCATCGGAAACTACTACTGGTCTTCCTGGGAACGATCAAAGCGTAGACTGTTTGAGACATTACTCCCATAGAGGAAAGTGCGCATGGTGACTGTTGTATTCAATCCCGATGCAATTTCTGTGTTTCATCAACACTCTGATAGTCCACAGATTACAGAATGCCTCCATTTGTGCATCGAAAACTACTACTGCCATTCCAGAGAACAATGAAAACGTAGACTGTTTGAGACTTTACTCCCATGGAGGAAAGTGCGCATGGTGACTGTTGTATTAAATCCCGATTAAATTTCTGTGTTTCATCAACACTCTGATAGTCCATAGATTACAGAATGCCACGAGATGTGCATCGGAAACTTCTACTGGTCTTCCAGGGAACGATCAAACCGTAGACTGTTTGAGACATTACTCCCATGGAGGAATGTGCGCATGGTGACTGTTGTATTCAATCCCGATGGTATTTCTGTGTTTCATCAACTCTCTGATAGTCCACAGATTACAGAATGCCACCACATGTGCATCGGAAACTACTACTGGTCTTCCTTTGAACGATCAAAGCGTAGACTGTTTCAGACGTTACTCCCATGGAGGAAAATGCGCATGGTGACTGTTGTATTCAATCCCGATGCAATTTCTGTGTTTCAACAACACTCTGATAGTCCACAGATTACAGAATGCCTCCAGATGTGCACCGGATACTACTAATGGTCTTCCTGGGAACGATCAAAACGTAGACTTTTTGTGACATTACTCCCATGGAGGAAAGTGCGCATGGTGACTGTTGTATTCAATCCCGATGCAATTTCTGTGTTTCATCAACACTCTGATAGTCCACAGATGACAGAATGCCTCCAGATGAGCATCGAAAATTACTACTGGTCTTCCAGGGAACGATCATAGCGTAGACTGTTTGAGACATTACTCCCATGGAGGAAAGTGCGAATATTGACTGTTGTATTCACTCCCGATGCAATTTCTGTGTTTCATCGACACTCTGTTATTCCACAGATTACAGAATGCCACCAGAAGTGCATCGGAGACTACTACTGGTCTTCCAGGGAACGATCAAAGCGTAGACTGTTTGAGACATTCCTCCTATGGAGGAAAGTGCGCATGGTGACTGTTGTATACAATCCCGATGCTATTTCTGTGTTTCATCAACACTCTGATAGTCCATAGATTACAGAATGCCACCAGATGTGCATCGGATACTTCTGCTGGTCTTCCAGGGAACGATCAAAGCGTAGACTGTTTCAGACGTTACTCCCATGGAGGAAAGTGCGGATGGTGACTGTTGTATTCACTCCCGATGCAATTTCTGTGTTTCATCAACATTTTGAAGGTCCACAGATTACAGAATGCTTCCAGATGTGCACCGGAAACTACTAATGGTCTTCCAGGGTACGATCAAAGCGTAGACTGTTTCAGACATTACTCCCATGGAGGAAAGTGCGCATGGTGACTGTTGTATTCAATCCCGATGCAATTTCTGTGTTTCATCAACACTCTGATAGTCCACAGATTACAGAATGCCTCCATTTGTGCATCGAAAACTACTACTGCCATTCCAGAGAACAATGAAAACGTAGACTGTTTGAGACTTTACTCCCATGGAGAAAAGTGCGCATGGTGACTGTTGTATTAAATCCCGATTAAATTTCTGTGTTTCATCAACACTCTGATAGTCCATAGTTTACAGAATGCCACCAGATGTGCATCGGAAACTTCTACTGGTCTTCCAGGGAACAATCAAAGCGTAGACTGTTTGAGACATTACTCCCATGGAGGAATGTGCGCATGGTGACTGTTGTATTCAATCCCGATGCTATTTCTGTGTTTCACCTACACTCTGATAGTCCACAGATTACTGAATGCCACCAGATGTGAATCGGAAACTACTACTGGTCTTCCAGGGAACGATCAAAGCGTAGAATGTTTGAGAATTACTCCCATGGAGGAAAGTGCGCATGGTGACTGTTGTATTCAATCCCGATGCAATTCCTGTGTTTCATCAACACTCTGATAGTCCACAGATTACAAAATGCCTCCAGATGTGCATCGGAAATTACTACTAGTCTTCCAGTGAACGATCAAAGGGTAGACTGTTTGAGACATTACTCCCATGGAGGAAAGTGCGAATATTGACCGTTGTATTCAATCCCGATGCAATTTCTGTCTTTCATCAACACTCTGTTAGTCCACAGATTACAGAATGCCACCAGATGTGAATCGGAAACTACTACTGCTCTTCCAGGGAACGACCAAAGCGTAGACTGTTTGAGACATTACTCCCATGGAGTAAAGTACGCATGGCGTTTGTTGTATTCTATCCCGATGCTATTTCTGTGTTTCATCAACACTCTGATAGTCCACTGATTACAGAATGCCACCAGATGTGCATCGGAAACCACTAGTGGTATTCCAGGGAAGGATCAAAGCGTAGACTGTTTGAGATATCACTCCCGTGGAGGAAAGTGAGCATGGTGATTGTTGTATTCAATCCCGATGCATTCTCTGTGTTTCATCAATACTCTGATGATCTGCAGATTACAGAATGCCACCAGTTGTGCATCGGAAACCACTACTGGTCTTTCAGGGAACGATCAAAGCGTAGACTGTTTGAGACATTACTCCCATGGAGGAAAGTGCGCATGGTGACTGTTGTATACAATCCCGATGCTATTTCTGTGTTTCATCAACACTCTGATAGTCCAAAGATTACAGAATGCCACCAGATGTGCATCGGAAACTACTACTGGTATTCCAGGGAACGATCAAAGCATAGACTGTTTGAGATATCACTCCCGTGGAGGAAAGTGCGCATGGTGACTGTTGTATTCAATCCCGATGCATTCTCTGTGTTTCATCAACACTCTGATAGTCCACAGATTACAGAATGCCACCAGTTGTGCATCAGAAACCACTACTGGTCTGTCAGGGAACGATCAAAGCGTAGACTGTTTGAGACATTAATCCCAAGGATGAAAGTGCTCATGATGACTGTTGTATTCAATCCCGATGCTACTTCTGTGTTTCATCAACACTCTGATAGTCCACAGATTACAGAATGCCACCAGATGTGCACCGGAAACTACTACTGGTCTTCCAGGGAACGATCAAAGCGTAGACTGTTTGAGACATTACTCCCTTTTAGAGAAGTGCGCATGGTGACTGTTGTATTCAATCCCTATGCAATTTCTGTGTTTCATCAACACTCTGAGAGTCCACAGATTACAGAATGCCACCAGATGTGCATCGAAAACTACTACTGGTCTTCCAGTGAACGATCAAAGCGTAGACTGTTTGAGACATTACTCCCAAGGAGGAAAGTGCTCATGATGACTGTTGTATTCAATCCCGATGCTACTTCTGTGTTTCATCAACACTCTGATAGTCCACAGATTAGAGAATGCCGCCAGATGTGCATCGGAAACTACTACTGGTCTTCCAGGGAACGATCAAAGCGTAGACTGTTTGAGAATTACTCCCATGGAGGAAAGTGCGCATGGTGACTGTTGTATTCAATCCCGATGGAATTTCTGTGTTTCATCAACACTCTGATAGTCCACAGATTACAGAATGCATCCATTTGAGCATCGAAAACTACTACTGGTCTTCCAGGGAACAACCAAAACGTACACTGTTTGAGACAATACTCACAAGGAGGAAAGTGCGCATTGTGACTGTTGTATTCAATCCCGATGCAATTACTGTGTTTCATCAACACTCTGATAGTCCATAGATTACAGAATGCCTCCAGATGTGCATCGGAAACTACTACTGGTATTCCAGGGAACGATCAAAGCGTAGACTGTTTGAGATATCACTCCCGTGGAGGGAAGTGCGCATGGTGACTGTTGTATTCAATCCCGATGCATTCTCTGTGTTTCATCAACACTCTGATGATCCACAGGTTACAGAATGCCACCAGTTGTGCATCGGAAACCACTACTATTCTTTCAGGGAACGATCAAAGCGTAGACTGTTTGAGACATTACTCCCATGGAGGAATGTGCGCATGGTGACTGTTGTATTCAATTATATTCAATTTCAGTGTTTCATCAACACTCTGATAGTCCACAGATTACAGAATGCCTCCAGATGTGCATCGAAAACTACTACTGGTCTTCCAGGGAACAATCAAAACGTATACTGTTTGAGACATTACTTCCATGGAGGAGAGTGCGCATGGTGACTGTTGTATTCAATCCCGATGCAATTTCTGATTTTCATCAACACTCTGATAGTCCATAGATTACAGATTGCCTCCAGATGTGCATCGGAAACTACTACTGGTCTTCCTTTGAACGATCAAAGCGTAGACTGTTTCAGACGTTACTCCCATGGAGGAAAATGCGCATGGTGACTGTTGTATTCAATCCCATTGCAATTTCTGTGTTTTATCAACACTCAGTTAGTCCACAGATTCCAGAATGCCACAAGATGTGCGTCGGAAACTACTACTGGTCTTCCAGGGAACGATCAAAGCGTAGACTGTTTGAGACATTACTCCCATGGAGGAAAGTGCGCATGGTGAATGTTGTATTCAATCCCGATGCAATTTCTGTGTTTCATCAACACTCTGATAGTCCATATATTACAGATTGCCTCCAGATGTGCATCGGAAACTTCTACTGGTCTTCCAGGGAACGATCAAAGCGTAGACTGTTTGAGACATTACTCCTATGGAGGAATGTGCGCTTGGTAACTGTTGTATTCAATCGCGATGCTATTTCTGTGTTTCATCAACACTCTGATAGTCCACAGATTAAAGAATGCCACCATATACGCAAAGGAAACTACTACTGGTGTTCCAGGGAACGATCAAATCGTAGACTGTTTCAGACATTACTCCCATGGAGGGAAGTGCGCATGGTGACTGTTGTATTCAATCCCGATTCAATTTCAGTGTTTCATCAACACTCTGATAGTCCACAGATTACAGAATGCCTCCAGATGTGCATCGAAAACTACTACTGGTCATCCAGGGAACAATCAAAAAGTATACTGTTTGAGACATTACTCCCATGGAGGAAAGTGCGCATGGTGACTGTTGTATTAAATCCCGATGAAATTTCTGATTTTCATCAATACTCTGATAGTCCACAGATTACAGATTGCCTCCAGATGTGCATCGGAAACTACTACTGGTCTTCCAGGGAAAGATCAAAGCGTAGACTGTTTGAGACATTACTCCCATGGAGGAAAGTGCGCATGGTGACTGTTGTATTCAATCCCTTTGCAATTTCTGTGTTTCATCAACACTTAGTTAGTCCACAGATTACAGAGTGCTTCCAGATGTGCACCGGAAACTACTAATGGTCTTCCAGGGAACGATCAAAGCGTAGACTGTTTCAGACATTACTCCCATCGAGGAAAGTGCGGATGGTGACTGTTGTATTCAATCCCGAATCAATTTCAGTGTTTCATCAACACTATGATAGTCCACAGATTACAGAGTGAAACCAAATGTGCATCGGAAACTACTCAGGTCTTCCAGGGAACGATCAAAGCGTAGACTGTTTGAGACATTACTCCCATGGAGGAAAGTGCGCATGGTGACTGTTGTATTCAATCCCATTGCAATTTCTGTGTTTGATCAACACTCAGTTAGTCCACAGATTACAGAATGCCTCCAGATGTGCATCGGAAACTACTACTGGTCTTCCAGGGAACGATCAAAGCGTAGACTGTTTGAGACATTACTCCCATGGAGGAAAATGCGCATGATGACTGTTGTATTCAATCCCATTGCAATTTCTGTGTTTTATCAACACTCAGTTAGTCCAAAGATTCCAGAATCCCTCCAGATGTGCATCGGAAACCACTACTGGTCTTAATGGGAACGATCAAAGCGTAGACTGTATCAGACATTACTCCCATGGAGGAAAGTGCGTATTGTGTCTGTTGTATTCACTCCCGATGCAATTTCTTTGTTTCAACAACACTTTGAAGGTCCACAGATTATAGAATGCCTCCAGATGTGCATCGGAAACTACTACTGGTATTCCATGGAACTATCAAAGCGTAGACTGTTTCAGACGTTACTCCCATGGAGGAAAATGCGCATGGTGACTGTTGTATTCAATCCCATTGCAATTTCTGTGTTTTATCAACACTCAGTTAGTCCACAGATTCCAGAATGCCACAAGATGTGCGTCGGAAACTACTACTGGTCTTCCAGGGAACGATCAAAGCGTAGACTGTTTGAGACATTACTACCATGCAGGAAAGTGCGCATGGTGCATGTTGTATTCAATCCCGATGCAATTTCTGTGTTTCATCAACACTCTGATACTCCACAGATTACAGAATGCCTGTAGATAAGCATCGGAAACAACTACTGGTCTTCCAGGGATCTATGAAAGCGTAGACTGTTTGAGACATTACTCCCATGGGGGAAAGTGCACATGGTGACTGTTGTATTCAATCCAGATGCTATTTCTGTGTTTCATCTACACTCTGATAATCCACAGATTACAGAATGCCTCCAGATGTGCATCGGAAACTACTACTGGTCTTCCAGGGAACGATCAAAGCGTAGACTGTTCGAGACAGTACTTCCATGGAGGAAACTGCGCACGGTGACTGTTGTGATCAATCCCGATGCAATTTCTGTGTTTCATCAACAGTCTGATAGTCCACAGATTACAGAATGCCTCCAGATGTGCATCGGAAAATACTACTGGTCTTCCAGGGAACGATCAAAGCGTAGACTGTTTGAGACATTACTCTTATGGAGGAAAGAGCGTATGGTGACTGTTGTATTCAATCCCGATGCAATTTTAGTGTTTCATCAACACTCTGATAGTCCACAGATTACAGAATGCCTCCAGATGTGCATCGGAAACTACTATTGGCCTTCCAGGGAACGATCAAAGCGTAGACTGTTTGAGACATTACTCCCATAAAGGAAAGTGCGCACGGTGACTGTTGTAATGAATCCCGATACACTTTCTGTGTTTCATCAACAGTCTGATAGTCCACGCATTACAGAATGCCTCCAGATGTGCATCGAAACTACTACTACTCTTCCAGGGAAAGATCAAAGATTAGACTGTTTGAGACATTACTCTTATTGAGGAAAGTGCGCATGGTGACTGTTGTATTCAATCCCAATGCAATTTCTGTGTTTCATCAACCCTGTGCTAGCCAACAGATTACAGAATGCCTCCAGATGTGCATCGGAAACTGCTATTGGTGTTCCAGGGAACGATCAAAGCGTAGACTGTATGAGACATTACTCCCATGGAGGAAAGTGCGCACGGTGACCGTTGTATTGAATCCCATTACTCTTTCTGTGTTTCATCGACAGTCTGATAGTCCACGCATTACAGAATGCCTAAAGATGTGAATCGAAACTACTACTTGTCTTCCAGGGAACGATCAAAGCATAGACTGTTTGAGACATTACTCTTATGGAGGTAAGTGCACATGGTGACTGTTGTATTCAATCCCAATGGAATTTTAGTGTTTCATCAACACCCTGATAGTCCACAGTTACAGAATGCCTCCAGATGTGCATCGGAAACTACTATTGGTCTTCCAGGGAACGATCAAAGCGTAGGCTATTTGAGACATTACTCCCATGGAGGAAAGTGCGCACGTTGACTGTTGTAATGAATCTAGATACACTTTCTGTGTTTCATCAACAGTCTGATAGTCCACGCATTACAGAATGCCTCCAGATGTGCATCGAAACTGCTACTTGTCTTCCAGGAAACGATCAAAGCATAGACTGTTTGAGACATTACTCTTATGGAGGAAAGTGCACATGGTGACTGTTGTATTCAATCCCAATGCAATTTTAGTGTTTCATCAACACTCTGATAGTCCACAGTTACAGAATGCCTCCAGATGTGCATCGGTAACTACTATTGGTCTTCCAGGGAATGATCAAAGCGTAGACTGTTAGAGACATTACTCTCATGGAGGGAAGTGCGCATGGTGACTGTTGTATTCAATCCCGATACAATTTCTTTGTTTCATCAACACTCTGATAGTCCACAGGTTACAGAATGCCTCCAGATGTGCGACGGTAACTACTACTGGTCTTCCAGCGAACGATCAAAGCGTAAACTGTTTGAGACATTACTCCCATGGAGGAAAGTACTCATGGTGACTGTTGTATTCAATCCCGATGCAATTTCTGTGTTTCATCAACACTCTGATATTCCACAGATTACAGAATGCATCCAGATGTGCATCGGAAACTACTACTGGTCTTCCAGGGAACGATCAAAGCGTAGGCTATTTGAGACATTACTCCCATGGAGGAAAGTGTGCACGGTGACTGTTGTAATGAATCTAGATACACTTTCTGTGTTTCATCAACAGTCTGATAGTCCACGCATTACAGAATGCCTCCAGATGTGCATCGAAACTACTACTGGTCTTCCAGGGAAAGATCAAAGCTTAGACAGTTTGAGACATTACTCTTATTGAGGAAAGTGCGCATGGTGACTGTTGTATTCAATCCCAAAGCAATTTCTGTGTCTCATCAACACTGTGATAGCCAACAGATTACAGAAAGCCTCCAGATGTGCATCGGAACCTACTATTGGTGTTTTAGGGAACGATCAAAGCGTAGACTGTTTGAGACATTACTCCCATGGAGGAAAGTGCGCACAGTGACTGTTGTATTGAATCCCGATACACTTTCTGTGTTTCATCAACAGTCTGATAGTCCACGTATTACAGAATGCCTCCAGATGTGCATCGAAACTACTACTTGTCTTCCAGGGAACGATCAAAGCATAGACTGTTTGAGACATTACTCTTATGGAGGAAAGTGCACATGGTGACTGTTGTATTCTATCCCAATGCAATTTTAGTGTTTCATCAACACTCTGATAGTCCACAGGTTACAGAATGCCTGCAGATGTGCATCGGAAACTACTATTGGTCTTCCAGGGAATGATCAAAGCGTAGACTGTTAGAGACATTACTCTCATGGAGGGAAGTGCGCATGGTGACTGCTGTATTCAATCCCGATGCAATTTTAAAGTTTCATCAACACTCTGACAGTTTACAGATTACAGAATGCCTCCAGATGTGCATCGGAAACTACCACTGGTCTTCCAGGGAACGATCAAAGCGTAGACGGTTAGAGACATTACTCTCATGGATTAAAGTGCGCGTGGTGAATGTTGTATACAATCCCGATGCAATTTCTTTGTTTCATCAACACTCTGATAGTCCACAGGTTACAGAATGCCTCCAGATGTGCGTCGGTAACTACTACTGGTCTTCCAGGGAACGATCAAAGCGTAGGCTATTTGAGACATTACTCCCATGGAGGAAAGTGCGCACGGTGACTGTTGTAATGAATCTAGATACACTTTCTGTGTTTTATCAACAGTCTGATAGTCCACGCATTACAGAATGCCTCCAAATGTGTATCGAAACTACTACTGGTCTTCCAGGGAAAGATCAAAGCTTAGACTGTTTGAGACATTACTCTTATTGAGGAAAGTGCGCTTGGTGACTGTTGTATTCAATCCCAATGCAATTTCTGTGTCTCATCAACACTGTGATAGCCAACAGATTACAGAAAGCCTCCAGATGTGCATCGGAAACTACTATTGGTGTTTTAGGGAACGATCAAAGCGTAGACTGTTTGAGACATTACTCCCATGGAGGAAAGTGCGCACGGTGACTGTTGTATTGAATCCCGATACAGTTTCTGTGTTTCATCAACAGTCTGATAGTCCACGCATGACAGAATGCCTCCAGATGTGCATCGAAACTACTACTTGTCTTCCAGGGAACGATCAAAGCATAGACTGTTTGAGACATTACTCTTATGGAGGAAAGTGCACATGGTGAATGTTGTATTCAATCCCGATGCAATTTCTGTGTTTCATCAACACTCTGATAGTCCACAGATTACAGAATACCTCCAGATGTGCATCGGAAAATACTACTGGTCTTCCAGTGAACGATCAAAGCGTAGGCTGTTAGAGACATTACTCCCACGGAGGAAAGTGCGCATGGTGACTGTTGTATTCAATCAAGATGCATTTTCTGCGTTTCTTTAACACTCTGATACTACACAGATTACAGAATGCCTCCATATGTGCATCGGAAACTAACAATGGTCATCCAGGGAATGATCAAATCGTAGGCTGTTTGAGACATTTCAAACATGGAGGAAAGTGGAGATGGTGATTGTTGTATTCAATCCAGATGCAATTTCTTTGTTTCATCAACACTTTGAAGGTCCACAGATTACAGAATGATTCCAGATATGCATCGCAAACTATTACTGGTCTTCCAGGGAACGATCAAAGCGCAGACTGTTGAGACATTGTTCCCATGGAAAAAAGTGCGCATGGTGACTGTTGTATTCAATCCCGATACAATTTCTGTGTTTCATCAACAATCTGATATTCGACAGATTACAGAATGCCTCCAGATGTGCATCGGTAACTACCACTGGTCTTCCAGGGAACGATCAAAGCGTAGACTGTTTGAGACATTACTCCCATGGAGGAAAGTGCGCATGGTAACTGTTGTATTCAATCCCGATGCAATTTCCGTGTTTCATCAACTCTCTGATACTCCATAGATTACAGAATGCCTCCAGATGTGCATCGGAAACAACTACTGGTCTTCCAGGGAACGATTAAAGCGTAGACTGTTTGAGACATTACTCCCATGGAGGAAAGTGCGCACGGTGACTGTTGTATTCAACCCCGATGCAATTTCCGTGTTTCATCAACAGTCTGATAGTCCACGAATTAAAGAATGCCTCCAGATGAGCATCGGAAACTACTACTGGACTTCCAGGGAACGATCAAAGCGTTGAATGTTTGAGACATTACTCTTATGGAGGAAGGTGCGCATGGTGACTGTTGTATTCAATCCCGATGCAATATCTGTGATTCATCAACACTTTGAAGGTCCACAGATTACAGAATGCCTCCAGATGTGCATCGGAAACTATTACTGTTCTTCCAGGGAACGATCAAAGCGTAGACTTCTTGAGAATTAATAACATGGAGGAAAGTGCGCATGGTGAATGTTGTATTCAATCCCGATGCAATTTCTGTGTATCATCAACACTCAGATACTCCACAGGTTACAGAATGCCACCAGATGTGCATCGAAAACTACTACTGGTCTTCCAGGGAACAATCAAAGCGTAGACTGTTTGTGACATTACTAACATGGAGGAAAGGTGGGATGGTGTCTGTTGTATTCAATCCCGATGCAATTTCTTTGTTTCATCAACACTTTGAAAGTCAACATAATACAGAATGATTCCAGATGTGCAACGGAAACTACTACTGGTCTTCCAGGGAACGATCAAAGCGTAGACTGTTTGAGACACTGCTGCCATGGAGGAAAGTGCGCATGGTGACTGTTGTATATCATCCCGATGCAATTTCTGTGTTTCATCAACACTCTAATAGTCCACAGATTGCAGATTGAATCCAGATGTGCATCGGTAACTACCACTGGGCTTCCAGGGAACGATCAAAGCGTAGACTGTTTGAGACATCACTCCCATGGAGGAAAGTGCGTATGGTGTATGTTGTATTCAATCCCGAAGCAATTTCTGTGTTTCATCAACACTTTGAAGGTCCACAGATAACAGAATGCCTCCAGGTGTGCATCGGAAACTACTACTGGTCTTCCAGGGAACGATCAAAGCGTAGACTGTTTGAGAATTACTCCCATGGAGGAAAGTGCGCATGGTGTCTGTTGTATTCAATCCCGATGCAATATCTGTGTTTCATCAACACTTTGAAGGTCCACAGATTACAGAATGCCTCCAGATGTGCATCGGAAACTACTACTGGACTTCCAGGGAACGATCAAAGCGTAGACTGTTAGAGACATTACTCCCATGGAGGAAAGTGCGCATGGTGACTGTTGTATTCAATCCATATGAATTTTCTGTGTTTCATCAACACTCTGATAGTCCACAGATTACAGAATGCCTCCAGATGTGCATCAGCAACTACCGCTGACATTCCAGGGAACAATCAAAGTGTAAACTATTTGAGACATTACTCCCATGGAGGAAAGTGCGCACGGTGACTGTTGTATTCAATCCCGATGCAATTTCTGTGTTTCATCAACACTCAGATACTCCACAGGTTACAGAATGCCACCAGATGTGCATCGAAAACTACTACTGGTCTTCCAGGGAAGAATCAAAGCGTAGACTGTTTGTGACATTACTAACATGGAGGAAAGGTGGGATGGTGTCTGTTGTATTCAATACATGGAGGAAAGGTGGGATGGTGTCTGTTGTATTCAATCCCGATGCAATTTCTTTGTTTCATCAACACTTTGAAAGTCCACATAATACAGAATGATTCCAGTGGTGCAACGGAAACTACTACTGGTCTTCCAGGGAACGATCAAAGCGTAGACTGTTTGAGACACTGCTGCCATGGAGGAAAGTGCGGACGGTGACTGTTGTATTCAACCCCGATGCAATTTCTGTGTTTCATCAACAGTCTGATAGTCCACGAATTACAGAATGCCTCCAGATGTGCATCGGAAACTACTACTGGACTTCCAGGGAACGATCAAAGCTTTGAATGTTTGAGACATTACTCTTATGGAGGAAAGTGCGCATCTTGACTGTTGTATTCAATCCCGATGCAATATCTGTGTTTCATCAACACTTTGAAGGTCCACAGATTACAGAATGCCTCCAGATGTGCATCGGAAGCTACTACTGGACTTCCAGGGAACGATCAAAGCGTAGACTGTTAGATACATTACTCCCATGGAGGAAAGTGCGCATGGTGACTGTTGTATTCAATCCATATGCATTTTCTGTGTTTCATCAACACTCTGATAGTCCACAGATTACAGAATGCCTCCAGATGTGCATCAGCAACTACCGCTGATATTCCAGGGAACAATCAAAGTGTAAACTATTTGAGACATTACTCCCATGGAGGAAAGTGCGCACGGTGACTGTTGTATTCAACCCCGATGCAATTTCTGTGTTTCATCAACAGACTGATAGTCCACGAATTACAGAATGCCTCCAGATGTGCATCGGAAACTACTACTGGACTTCCAGGGAACGATCAAAGCGTTGAATGTTTGAGACATTACTCTTATGGAGGAAAGTGCGCATCTTGGCTGTTGTATTCAATCCCGATGCAATATCTGTGTTTCATCAACACTTTGAAAGACCACAGATTACACAATGCCTCCAGATGTGCATCGGAAACTATTACTATTCTTCCAGGGAACGATCAAAGCGTAGACTTCTTGAGAATTATAAACATGGAGGAAAGTGCGCATGGTGACTGTTGTATTCAATCCCGATGCAATTTCTGTGTATCATCAACACTTAGATACTCCACAGGTTACAGAATGCCTCCAGATGTGCATCGGAAACTAACACTGGTCTTCCCGGGAACAATCAAATCGTAGACTGTTTGAGACATTACTAACATGGAGGAAAGTGGGGATGGTGACTGTTGTATTCAATCCCGATGCAATTTCTTTGTTTCATCAACACTTTGAAGGTCCACAGATTACAGAATGATTCCAGATGTGCATCGGAAACTACTACTGGTCTTCCAGGGAACGATCAAAGCGTAGACTGTTTGAGACATTGCTGCCATGGAGGAAAGTGCGCAATGTGACTGTTGTATTCAATCCCGATGCAATTTCTGTGTTTCATCAACACTCCGATGGTCCACAGATTCCAGAATGAATCCAGATGTGCATCGAAACTACTACTTGTCTTCCAGGGAACGATCAAAGCATAGACTGTTTGAGACATTACTCTTATGGAGGAAAGTGCACATGGTGACTGTTGTATTCAATCCCAATGCAATTTTAGTGTTTCATCAACACTCTGATAGCCACAGATTACAGAATGCCTCCAGATGTGCATCGGAAACAAACACTGGTCTTCCGGGGAACGATCAAAGCGTAGACTGTTTGAGACATTACTAACATGGAGGAAAGTGGGGAAGGTGACTGTTGTATTCAATCCCGATGCAATTTCAGTGTTTCATCAACACTCTGATAGTCCACAGATTACAGAATACCTCCAGATGTGCATCGGAAAATACTATTGGTCTTCCAGTGAACGATCAAAGCGTAGACTGTTAGAGACATTACTCCCATGGAGGAAAGTGCGCATGGTGACAGTTGTATTCAATCCATATGCATTTTCTGTGTTTCATCAACACTCTGATAGTCCACAGATTACAGAATGCCTCCAGATGTGCATCATAAACTACCGCTGATATTCCAGGGAACAATCAAAGTGTAATCTATTTGAGACATTACTCCCATTGAGGAAAGTGCCCACGGTGACTGTTGTATTCAACCCCGATGCAATTTCTGTGTTTCATCAACAGTCTGATAGTCCACGAATTACAGAATGCCTCCAGATGTGCATCGGAAACTACTACTGGACTTCCAGGGATCATTCAAAGCGTTGAATGTTTGAGACATTACTCTTATGGAGGAAAGTGCGCATCTTGACTGTTGTATTCAATCCCGATGCAATATCTGTGTTTCATCAACACTTTGAAGGTCCACAGATTACAGAATGCCTCCAGATGTGCATCGGAAACTACTACTGGACTTCCAGGGAACGATCAAAGCGTAGACTGTTAGATACATTACTCCCATGGAGGAAAGTGCGCATGGTGACTGTTGTATTCAATCCATATGCATTTTCTGTGTTTCATCAACACTCTGATAGTCCACAGATTACAGAATGCCACCAGATGTGCATCAGCAACTACCGCTGATATTCCAGGGAACAATCAAAGTGTAAACTATTTGAGACATTACTCCCATGTAGGAAAGTGCGCACGGTGACTGTTGTATTCAACCCCGATGCAATTTCTGTGTTTCATCAACAGTCTGATAGTCCACGAATTACAGAATGCCTCCAGATGTGCATCGGAAACTACTACTGGACTTCCAGGGAACGATCAAAGCGTTGAATGTTTGAGACATTACTCTTATGGAGGAAAGTGCGCATCTTGGCTGTTGTATTCAATCCCGATGCAATATCTGTGTTTCATCAACACTTTGAAGGACCACAGATTACAGAATGCCTCCAGATGTGCATCGGAAACTATTACTGTTCTTCCAGGGAACGATCAAAGCGTAGACTTCTTGAGAATTATAAACATGGAGGAAAGTGCGCATGGTGACTGTTGTATTCAATCCCGATGCAATTTCTGTGTATCATTAACACTTAGATACTCCACAGGTTACAGAATGCCTCCAGATGTGCATCGGAAACTAACACTGGTCTTCCCGGGAACAATCAAATCGTAGACTGTTTGAGACATTACTAACATGGAGGAAAGTGGGGATGGTGACTGTTGTATTCAATCCCGATGCAATTTCTTTGTTTCATCAACACTTTGAAGGTCCACAGATTACAGAATGATTCCAGATGTGCATCGGAAACTACTACTGGTCTTCCAGGGAACGATCAAAGCGTAGACTGTTTGAGACATTGCTGCCATGGAGGAAAGTGCGCAATGTGACTGTTGTATTCAATCCCGATGCAATTTCTGTGTTTCATCAACACTCCGATGGTCCACAGATTCCATAATGAATCCAGATGTGCATCGAAACTACTACTTGTCTTCCAGGGAACGATCAAAGCATAGACTGTTTGAGACATTACTCTTATGGAGGAAAGTGCACATGGTGACTGTTGTATTCAATCCCAATGCAATTTTAGTGTTTCATCAACACTCTGATAGCCACAGATTACAGAATGCCTCCAGATGTGCATCGGAAACAAACACTGGTCTTCCGGGGAACGATCAAAGCGTAGACTGTTTGAGACATTACTAACATGGAGGAAAGTGGGGAAGGTGACTGTTGTATTCAATCCCGATGCAATGTCAGTGTTTCATCAACACTCTGATAGTCCACAGATTACAGAATACCTCCAGATGTGCATCGGAAAATACTATTGGTCTTCCAGTGAACGATCAAAGCGTAGACTGTTAGAGACATTACTCCCATGGAGGAAAGTGCGCATGGTGACTGTTGTATTCAATCCATATGCATTTTCTGTGTTTCATCAACACTCTGATAGTCCACAGATTACAGAATGCCTCCAGATGTGCATCGAAACTACTACTTGTCTTCCAGGGAACGATCAAAGCATAGACTTTTGAGACATTACTCTTATGGAGGAAAGTGCACATGGTGACTGTTGTATTCAATCCCAATGCAATTTTAGTGTTTCATCAACACTCTGATAGCCACAGATTACAGAATGCCTCCAGATGTGCATCGGAAACAAACACTGGTCTTCCGGGGAACGATCAAAGCGTAGACTGTTTGAGACATTACTAACATGGAGGAAAGTGGGGAAGGTGACTGTTGTATTCAATCCCGATGCAATTTCAGTGTTTCATCAACACTCTGATAGTCCACAGATTACAGAATACCTCCAGATGTGCATCGGAAAATACTATTGGTCTTCCAGTGAACGATCAAAGCGTAGGCTGTTAGAGACATTACTCTGACGGAGGAAAGTGCGCATGGTGACTGTTGTATTCAATCAAGATGCATTTTCTGCGTTTCTTTAACACTCTGATAGTACACAGATTACAGAATGCCTCCATATGTGCATCGGAAACTAACAATGGTCATCCAGGGAATGATCAAATCGTAAGCTGTTTGAGACATTTCAAACATGGAGGAAAGTGGAGATGGTGATTGTTGTATTCAATCCAGATGCAATTTCTTTGTTTCATCAACACTTTGAAGGTCCACAGATTACAGAATGATTCCAGATATGCATCGCAAACTATTACTGGTCTTCCAGGGAACGATCAAAGCGCAGACTGTTTGAGACATTGTTCCCATGGAAAAAATTGCGCATGGTGACTGTTGTATTCAATCCCAAAGCAATTTCCGTGTTTCATCAACTCTCTGATACTCCATAGATTAGAGAATGCCTCCAGATGTGCATCGGAAACTACTACTGGTCTTCCAGGGAACGATTAAAGCGTAGACTGTTTGAGACATTACTCCCATGGAGGAAAGTGCGCACGGTGACTGTTGTATTCAACCCCGATGCAATTTCCGTGTTTCATCAACTGTCTGATAGTCCACGAATTAAAGAATGCCTCCAGATGTGCATCGGAAACTACTACTGGACTTCCAGGGAACGATCAAAGCGTTGAATGTTTGAGACATTACTCTTATGGAGGAAGGTGCGCATGGTGACTGTTGTATTCAATCCCGATGCAATATCTGTGATTCATCAACACTTTGAAGGTCCACAGATTACAGAATGCCTCCAGATGTGCATCGGAAACTATTACTGTTCTTCCAGGGAACGATCAAAGCGTAGACTTCTTGAGAATTAATAACATGGAGGAAAGTGCGCATGGTGAATGTTGTATTCAATCCCGATGTGTATCATCAACACTCAGATACTCCACAGGTTACAGAATGCCACCAGATGTGCATCGAAAACTACTACTGGTCTTCCAGGGAACAATCAAAGCGTAGACTGTTTGTGACATTACTAACATGGAGGAAAGGTGGGATGGTGTCTGTTGTATTCAATCCCGATGCAATTTCTTTGTTTCATCAACACTTTGAAAGTCCACATATTACAGAATGATTCCAGATGTGCAACGGAAACTACTACTGGTCTTCCAGGGAACGATCAAAGCGTAGACTGTTTGAGACACTGCTGCTATGGAGGAAAGTGCGCATGGTGACTGTTGTATATCATCCCGATGCAATTTCTGTGTTTCATCAACACTCTAATAGTCCACAGATTGCAGATTGAATCCAGATGTGCATCGGTAACTACCACTGGTCTTCCAGGGAACGATCAAAGCGTAGACTGTTTGAGACATTACTCCCATGGAGGAAAGTGCGTATGGTGTCTGTTGTATTAAATCCCGAAGCAATTTCTGTGCTTCATCAACACTTTGAAGGTCCACAGATAACAGAATGCCTCCAGGTGTGCATCGGAAACTACTACTGGTCTTCCAGGGAACGACCAAAGCGTAGACTGTTTGAGAATTACTCCCATTGAGGAAAGTGCGCATGGTGTCTGTTGTATTCAATCCCGATGCAATTTCTGTGTTTCATCAACACTCTGATACTCCACAGATTACAGAATGCCTCCAGATGTGCATCGGAAACTACTACTTGTCTTCCAACGAACGATCAAAGCGTAGACTGTTTGAGACATTACTCCCATGGAGGAAGGTGCGCATGGTGACTGTTGTATTCAATCCCGATGCAATTTTAGTGTTTCATCAACACTCTGATAGTTCACAGATTACCGAATGTCTCCAGATGTGCATGGGAAACTAACACTGGTCTTCCAGGGAACGATCAAAGCGTAGACTGTTTGAGACATTACTAACATTGAGTGAAGTGCGCTTTGTGACTGTTGTATTCAATCCCGTTGCAATTTCTGTCTTTCATCAGCTGTCTGATAGTCCACAGATTACAGAATACCTCCAGATGTGCATCGGAAACTACTACTGGACTTCCAGGGAACGATCAAAGCGTAGACTGTTAGAGACATTACTCCCATGGAGGAAAGTGCGCATGGTGACTGTTGTATTCAATCCATATGCATTTTCTGTGTTTCATCAACACTCTGATAGTCCACAGATTACAGAATGCCTCCAGATGTGCATCAGAAACTACCGCTGATATTCCAGGGAACAATCAAAGTGTAATCTATTTGAGACATTACTCCCATTGAGGAAAGTGCGCACGGTGACTGTTGTATTCAACCCCGATGCAATTTCTGTGTTTCATCAACTGTCTGATAGTCCACGAATTACAGAAAGCCTCCAGATGTGCATCGGAAGCTGCTACTGGACTTCCAGGGAACGATCAAAGCGTTGAATGTTTGAGACATTACTCTAATGGAGGAAAGTGCGCATCTTGACTGTTGTATTCAATCCCGATGCAATATCTGTGTTTCATCAACACTTTGAAGGTCCACAGATTACAGAATGCCTCCAGATGTGCATCGGAAACTACTACTGGACTTCCAGGGAACAATCAAAGCGTAGACTTCTTGAGAATTATAAACATGGAGGAAAGTGCGCATGGTGACTGTTGTATTCAATCCCGATGCAATTTCTGTGTATCATCAACACTTAGATACTCCATAGGTTACAGAATGCCTCCAGATGTGCATCGGAAACTAACACTGGTCATCCTGGGAACAATCAAATCGTAGACTGTTTGAGACATTACTAACATGGAGGAAAGTGGGGATGGTGACTGTTGTATTCAATCCCGATGCAATTTCTTTGTTTCATCAACACTTTGAAGGTCCACAGATTACAGAATGATTCCAGATGTGCATCGGAAACTACTACTGGTCTTCCAGGGAACGATCAAAGCGTAGACTGTTTGAGACATTGCTGCCATGGAGGAAAGTGCGCAATGTGACTGTTGTATTCAATCCCGATGCAATTTCTGTGTTTCATCAACACTCTGATGGTCCACAGATTACAGAATGAATCCAGATGTGCATCGAAACTACTACTTGTCTTCCAGGGAACGATCAAAGCATAGACTGTTTGAGACATTACTCTTATGGAGGAAAGTGCACATGGTGACTGTTGTATTCAATCCCAATGCAATTTTAGTGTTTCATCAACACTCTGATAGCCACAGATTACAGAATGCCTCCAGATGTGCATCGGAAACAAACACTGGTCTTCCGGGGAACGATCAAAGCGTAGACTGTTTGAGACATTACTAACATGGAGGAAAGTGGGGAAGGTGACTGTTGTATTCAATCCCGATGCAATTTCAGTGTTTCATCAACACTCTGATAGTCCACAGATTACAGAATACCTCCAGATGTGCATCGGAAAATACTATTGGTCTTCCAGTGAACGATCAAAGCGTAGGCTGTTAGAGACATTACTCCCACGGAGGAAAGTGCGCATGGTGACTGTTGTATTCAATCAAGATGCATTTTCTGCGTTTCTTTAACACTCTGATAGTACACAGATTACAGAATGCCTCCATATGTGCATCGGAAACTAACAATGGTCATCCAGGGAATGATCAAATCGTAGGCTGTTTGAGACATTTCAAACATGGAGGAAAGTGGAGATGGTGATTGTTGTATTCAATCCAGATGCAATTTCTTTGTTTCATCAACACTTTGAAGGTCCACAGATTACAGAATGATTCCAGATATGCATCGCAAACTATTACTGGTCTTCCAGGGAACGATCAAAGCGCAGACTGTTTGAGACATTGTTCCCATGGAAAAAATTGCGCATGGTGACTGTTGTATTCAATCCCGATGCAATTTCCGTGTTTCATCAACAGTCTGATAGTCCACGAATTAAAGAATGCCTCCAGATGTGCATCGGAAACTACTACTGGACTTCCAGGGAACGATCAAAGCGTTGAATGTTTGAGACATTACTCTTATGGAGGAAGGTGCGCATGGTGACTGTTGTATTCAATCCCGATGCAATATCTGTGATTCATCAACACTTTGAAGGTCCACAGATTACAGAATGCCTCCAGATGTGCATCGGAAACTATTACTGTTCTTCCAGGGAACGATCAAAGCGTAGACTTCTTGAGAATTAATAACATGGAGGAAAGCGCGCATGGTGAATGTTGTATTCAATCCCGATGCAATTTCTGTGTATCATCAACACTCAGATACTCCACAGGTTACAGAATGCCACCAGTTGTGCATCGAAAACTACTACTGGTCTTCCAGGGAACAATCAAAGCGTAGACTGTTTGTGACATTACTAACATGGAGGAAAGGTGGGATGGTGTCTGTTGTATTCAATCCCGATGCAATTTCTTTGTTTCATCAACACTTTGAAAGTCCACATATTACAGAATGATTCCAGATGTGCAACGGAAACTACTACTGGCCTTCCAGGGAACGATCAAAGCGTAGACTGTTTGAGACACTGCTGCTATGGAGGAAAGTGCGCATGGTGACTGTTGTATATCATCCCGATGCAATTTCTGTGTATCATCAGCACTTAGATACTCCACAAGTTACAGAATGCCTCCAGATGTGCATCGGAAACTAACACTGGTCTTCCCGGGAACAATCAAATCGTAGACTGTTTGAGACATTACTAACATGGAGGAAAGTGGGGATGGTGACTGTTGTATTCAATCCCGATGCAATTTCTTTGTTTCATCAACACTTTGAAGGTCCACAGATAACAGAATGCCTCCAGGTGTGCATCGGAAACTACTACTGGTCTTCCAGGGAACGATCAAAGCGTAGACTGTTTGAGAATTACTCCCATGGAGGAAAGTGCGCATGGTGTCTGTTGTATTCAATCCCGATGCAATTTCTGTGTTTCATCAACACTCTGATACTCCACAGATTACAGAATGCCTCCAGATGTGCATCGGAAACTACTACTTGTCTTCCAACGAACGATCAAAGCGTAGACTCTTTGAGACATTACTCCCATGGAGGAAGGTGCGCATGGTGACTGTTGTATTCAATCCCGTTGCAATTTCTGTCTTTCATCAACTGTCTGATAGTCCACAGATTACAGAATGCCTCCAGATGTGCATCGGAAAATACTACTGGACTTCCAGGGAACGATCAAAGCGTAGACTGTTAGAGACATTACTCCCATGGAGGAAAGTGAGCATGGTGACTGTTGTATTCAATCCATATGCATTTTCTGTGTTTCATCAACACTCTGATAGTCCACAGATTACAGAATGCCTCCAGATGTGCATCAGAAACTACCGCTGATATTCCAGGGAACAATCAAAGTGTAATCTATTTGAGACATTACTCCCATTGAGGAAAGTGCGCACGGTGACTGTTGTATTCAACCCCGATGCAATTTCTGTGTTTCATCAACAGTCTGATAGTCCACGAATTACAGAAAGCCTCCAGATGTGCATCGGAAGCTGCTACTGGACTTCCAGGGAACGATCAAAGCGTTGAATGTTTGAGACATTACTCTTATGGAGGAAAGTGCGCATCTTGACTGTTGTATTCAATCCCGATGCAATATCTGTGTTTCATCAACACTTTGAAGGTCCACAGATTACAGAATGCCTCCAGATGTGCATCGGAAACTACTACTGGACTTCCAGGGAACGATCAAAGCGTAGACTGTTAGAGACATTACTCCCATGGAGGAAAGTGCGCATGGTGACTGTTGTATTCAATCCATATGAATTTTCTGTGTTTCATCAACACTCTGATAGTCCACAGATTACAGAATGCCTCCAGATGTGCATCAGCAACTACCGCTGACATTCCAGGGAACAATCAAAGTGTAAACTATTTGAGACATTACTCCCATGGAGGAAAGTGCGCACGGTGACTGTTGTATTCAACCCCGATGCAATTTCTGTGTTTCATCAACAGTCTGATAGTCCACGAATTACAGAATGCCTCCAGATGTGCATCGGAAACTACTACTGGACTTCCAGGGAACGATCAAAGCGTTGAATGTTTGAGACATTACTCTTATGGAGGAAAGTGCGCATCTTGACTGTTTTATTCAATCCCGATGCAATATCTGTGTTTCATCAACACTTTGAAAGACCACAGATTACAGAATGCCTCCAGATGTGCATCGGAAACTATTACTGGTCTTCCAGGGAACGATCAAAGCGTAGACTTCTTGAGAATTATAAACATGGAGGAAAGTGCGCATGGTGACTGTTGTATTCAATCCCGATGCAATTTCTGTGTATCATCAGCACTTAGATACTCCACAGGTTACAGAATGCCTCCAGATGTGCATCGGAAACTAACACTGGTCTTCCCGGGAACAATCAAATCGTAGACTGTTTGAGACATTACTAACATGGAGGAAAGTGGGGATGGTGACTGTTGTATTCAATCCCGATGCAATTTCTTTGTTTCATCAACACTTTGAAGGTCCACAGATTACAGAATGATTCCAGATGTGCATCGGAAACTACTACTGGTCTTCCAGGGAACGATCAAAGCGTACACTGTTTGAGACATTGCTGCCATGGAGGAAAGTGCGCAATGTGACTGTTTTATTCAATCCCGATGCAATTTCTGTGTTTCATCAACACTCTGATGGTCCACAGATTACAGAATGAATCCAGATGTGCATCGGAAACTAACAGTGGTCTTCCAGGGAACGACCAAAGCGTAGATTGTTTCAGACAATACTAACATGGAGGAAAGGGCACATGGTGACTGTTGTATTCAATCCCGATGCAATTTCTGTGTTTCATCAACACTTTAAAGGTCCACAGATTACAGAATGCCACCAGATATGCATCGGAAACTACTACTGGTCTTCAAGGGAACGATCTAATAGTAGACAGTTAGAGACATTACTCCCATGGTGGAAAGTGCGCATGGAGACTGTTGTATTCAATCCCGATACATTTTCTGTGTTTCATCAACACTTTGATAGTCCACAGATTACCGAATGTCTCCAGATGTGCGTGGGAAGCTAACACTGGTCTTCCAGGGAACGATCAAAGCGTAGACCGTTTGAGACATTACTAACATGGAGGGAAGTGCGCATGGTGACTGTTGTATTCAATCCCGATGCAATTTCTGTGTTTCATAAACAGTCTGATAGTCCACAGATTACTGAATGCCTCCAAATGTGCATCAGAAACTACCGCTGGTATTCCAGGGAACAATCAAAGTGTAAACTATTTGAGACATTACTCCCATGGAGGAAAGTGCGCATGGTAACTGATGTATTCAATCAAGATGCAATTTCCGTGTTTCATCAACTCTCTGATACTCCACAGATTACAGAATGCCTCCAGATCTGCATCGGAAACTACTACTGGTCTTCCAGGGAACGATCAAAGCGTAGACTGTTTGAGACATTACTCCCATGGAGGAAAGTGCGCACGGTAACTGTTGTATTCAACCCCAGTGCAATTTCAGTGTTTCATCAACAGTCTGATAGTCCACGAATTAAAGAATGCCTCCAGATGTGCATCGGAAACTACTACTGGACTTACAGGGAACGATCAAAGCGTTGAATGTTTGAGACATTACTCTTATGGAGGAAGGTGCGCATGGTGACTGTTGTATTCAATCCAGATGCAATATCTGTGTTTCATCAATACTTTGAAGGTCCACAGATTACAGAATGCCTCCAGATGTGCATCGGAAACTATTACTGTTCTTCCAGGGAACGATCAAAGCGTAGACTTCTTGAGAATTAATAACATGGCTGAAAGTGCGCATGGTGACTGTTGTATTCAATCCCGATGCAATTTCTGTGTATCATCAACACTCAGATACTCCACAGGTTACAGAATGCCTCCAGATGTGCCTCGGAAACTAACACTGGTCTTCCAGGGAACAATCAAAGCGTAGACTGTTTGTGACATTACTAACATGGAGGAAAGGTGGGATGGTGTCTGTTGTATTCAATCCCGATGCAATTTCTTTGTTTCATCAACACTTTGAAAGTCCACATATTACAGAATGATTCCAGATGTGCAACGGAAACTACTACTGGTCTTCCAGGGAACGATCAAAGCGTAGACTGTTTGAGACACTGCTGCCATGGAGGAAAGTGCGCATGGTGACTGTTGTATATCATCCCGATGCAATTTCTGTGTTTCATCAACACTCTAATAGTCCACAGATTGCAGATTGAATCCAGATGTGCATCGGTAACTACCACTGGTCTTCCAGGGAACGATCAAAGCGTAGACTGTTTGAGTCATTACTCCCAAGGAGGAAAGTGCGTATGGTGTCTGTTGTATTCGATCCCGAAGCAATTTCTGTGTTTCATCAACACTTTGAAGGTCCACAGATAACAGAATGCCTCCAGATGTGCATCGGAAACTACTACTGGTCTTCCAGGGAACGATCAAAGCGTAGACTGTTTGAGAATTACTCCCATTGAGGAAAGTGCGCATGGTGTCTGTTGTATTCAATCCCGATGCAATTTCTGTGTTTCATCAACACTCTGATACTCCACAGATTACAGAATGCCTCCAGATGTGCATCGGAAACTACTACTCGTCTTCCAGCGAACGATCAAAGCTTAGACTGTTTGAGACATTACTCCCATGGAGGAAGGTGCGCATGGTGACTGTTGTATTCAATCCCGATGCAATTTTAGTGTTTCATCAACACTCTGATAGTCCACAGATTACCGAATGTCTCCAGATGTGCATGGGAAACTAACACTGGTCTTCCAGGGAACGATCAAAGCGTAGACTGTTTGAGACATTACTAACATTGAGGGAAGTGCGCATTGTGACTGTTGTATTCAAACCCGTTGCAATTTCTGTCTTTCATCAACAGTCTGATAGTCCACAGATTACAGAATGCCTCCAGATGTGCATCGGAAACTACTACTGGACTTCCAGGGAACGATCAAAGCGTTGAATGTTTGAGACATTACTCTTATGGAGGAAAGTGCGCATCTTGACTGTTTTATTCAATCCCGATGCAATATCTGTGTTTCATCAACACTTTGAAAGACCACAGATTACAGAATGCCTCCAGATGTGCATCGGAAACTATTACTGGTCTTCCAGGGAACGATCAAAGCGTAGACTTCTTGAGAATTATAAACATGGAGGAAAGTGCGCATGGTAACTGTTGTATTCAATCCCGATGCAATTTCTGTGTATCATCAGCACTTAGATACTCCACAGGTTACAGAATGCCTCCAGATGTGCATCGGAAACTAACACTGGTCTTCCCGGGAACAATCAAATCGTAGACTGTTTGAGACATTACTAACATGGAGGAAAGTGGGGATGGTGACTGTTGTATTCAATCCCGATGCAATTTCTTTGTTTTATCAACACTTTGAAGGTCCACAGATTACAGAATGATTCCAGATGTGCATCGGAAACTACTACTGGTCTTCCAGGGAACGATCAAAGCGTACACTGTTTGAGACATTGCTGCCATGGAGGAAAGTGCGCAATGTGACTGTTGTATTCAATCCCGATGCAATTTCTGTGTTACATCAACACTTTAAAGGTCCACAGATTACAGAATGCCACCAGATGTGCATCGGAAACTACTACTGGTCTTCAAGGGAACGATCTAATAGTAGACTGTTAGAGACATTACTCCCATGGTGGAAAGTGCGCATGGAGACTGTTGTATTCAATCCCGATACATTTTCTGTGTTTCATCAACACTTTGATAGTCCACAGATTACCGAATGTCTCCAGATGTGCGTGGGAAGCTAACACTGGTCTTCCAGGGAACGATCAAAGCGTAGACTGTTTGAGACATTACTAACATGGAGGGAAGTGCGCATGGAGACTGTTGTATTCAATCCCGATGCAATTTCTGTGTTTCATAAAATGTCTGATAGTCCACAGATTACTGAATGCCTCCAAATGTGCATCAGAAACTACCGCTGGTATTCCAGGGAACAATCAAAGTGTAAACTATTTGAGTCATTACTCCCATGGAGGAAAGTGCGCATGGTAACTGTTGTATTCAATCAAGATGCAATTTCCGTGTTTCATCAAGTCTCTGATACTCCACAGATTACAGAATGCCTCCAGATCTGCATCGGAAACTACTACTGGTCTTCCAGGGAACGATCAAAGCGTAGACTGTTTGAGACATTACTCCCATGGAGGAAAGTGCGCACGGTAACTGTTGTATTCAACCCCAGTGCAATTTCAGTGTTTCATCAACAGTCTGATAGTCCACGAATTAAAGAATGCCTCCAGATGTGCATCGGAAACTACTACTGGACTTACAGGGAACGATCAAAGCGTTGAATGTTTGAGACATTACTCTTATGGAGGAAGGTGCGCATGGTGACTGTTGTATTCAATCCAGATGCAATATCTGTGTTTCATCAACACTTTGAAGGTCCACAGATTACAGAATGCCTCCAGATGTGCATCGGAAACTATTACTGTTCTTCCAGGGAACGATCAAAGCGTAGACTTCTTGAGAATTAATAACATGGCTGAAAGTGCGCATGGTGACTGTTGTATTCAATCCCGATGCAATTTCTGTGTATCATCAACACTCAGATACTCCACAGGTTACAGAATGCCTCCAGATGTGCCTCGGAAAGTAACACTGGTCTTCCAGGGAACAATCAAAGCGTAGACTGTTTGTGACATTACTAACATGGAGGAAAGGTGGGATGGTGTCTGTTGTATTCAATCCCGATGCAATTTCTTTGTTTCATCAACACTTTGAAAGTCCACATATTACAGAATGATTCCAGATGTGCAACGGAAACTACTACTGGTCTTCCAGGGAACGATCAAAGCGTAGACTGTTTGAGACACTGCTGCCATGGAGGAAAGTGCGCATGGTGACTGTTGTATATCATCCCGAGGCAATTTCTGTGTTTCATCAACACTCTAATAGTCCACAGATTGCAGATTGAATCCAGATGTGCATCGGTAACTACCACTGGTCTTCCAGGGAACGATCAAAGCGTAGACTGTTTGAGACATTACTCCCAAGGAGGAAAGTGCGTATGGTGTCTGTTGTATTCAATCCCGAAGCAATTTCTGTGTTTCATCAACACTTTGAAGGTCCACAGATAACAGAATGCCTCCAGATGTGCATCGGAAACTACTACTGGTCTTCCAGGGAACGATCAAAGCGTAGACTGTTTGAGAATTACTCCCATTGAGGAAAGTGCGCATGGTGTCTGTTGTATTCAATCCCGATGCAATTTCTGTGTTTCATCAAAACTCTGATACTCCACAGATTACAGAATGCCTCCAGATGTGCATCGGAAACTACTACTCGTCTTCCAGCGAACGATCAAAGCGTAGACTGTTTGAGACATTACTCCCATGGAGGAAGGTGCGCATGGTGACTGTTGTATTCAATCCCGATGCAATTTTAGTGTTTCATCAACACTCTGATAGTCCACAGATTACAGAATGCCTCCAGATGTGCATCGGAAACTACTACTGGACTTCCAGGGAACGATCAAAGCGTAGACTGTTAGAGACATTACTCCCATGGAGGAAAGTGCGCATGGTGACTGTTGTATTCAATCCATATGCATTTTCTGTGTTTCATCAACACTCTGATAGTCCACAGATTACAGTGTGCCTCCAGATGTGCATCAGAAACTACCGCTGATATTCCAGGGAACAATCAAAGTGTAATCTATTTGAGACATTACTCCCATTGAGGAAAGTGCGCACGGTGACTGTTGTATTCAACCCCGATGCAATTTCTGTGTTTCATCAACAGTCTGATAGTCCACGAATTACAGAATGCCTCCAGATGTGCATCGGAAACTACTACTGGACTTCCAGGGAACGATCAAAGCGTTGAATGTTTGAGACATTACTCTTATGGAGGAAAGTGCGCATCTTGACTGTTGTATTCAATCCCGATGCAATATCTGTGTTTCATCAACACTTTGAAGGACCACAGATTACAGAATGCCTCCAGATGTGCATCGGAAACTATTACTGGTCTTCCAGGGAACGATCAAAGCGTAGACTTCTTGAGAATTATAAACATGGAGGAAAGTGCGCATGGTGACTGTTGTATTCAATCCCGATGCAATTTCTGTGTTCATCAACACTTAGATACTCCACAGGTTACAGAATGCCTCCAGATGTGCATCGGAAACTAACACTGGTCTTCCCGGGAACAATCAAATCGTAGACTGTTTGAGAAATACTCCCATGGAGGAAAGTGCTCATGGTGTCTGTTGTATTCAATCCCGATGCAATTACTGTGTTTCATCAACACTCTGATACTATACAGATTACAGAATGCCTCCAGATGTGCATCGGAAACTACTACTGGTCTTCCAGCGAACGATCAAAGCGTAGACTGTTTGAGACATTACTCCCATGGAGGAAGGTGCGCATGGTGACAGTTGTATTCAATCCCGATGCAATTTTAGTGTTTCATCAACACTCTGATAGTCCACAGACTACAGAATGCCTCCAGATGTGCATCGGAAACTACTATTGGTATTCCAGGGAACGATCAAAGCGTAGACTGTTAGAGACATTACTCCCATGGAGGAAAGGGCGCATGGTGGCTGTTGTATTCAATCAAGATGCATTTTTGTGTTTCATCAACACTCTGATAATCCACAGATTACAGAATACTTCCAGATGTGCATCGGAAACTAACTGTGGTCTTCCAGGGAACGACCAAAGCGTAGATTGTTTCAGACAATACTAACATGGCGGAAAGTGCACATGGTGACTGTTGTATTCAATCCCGATGCAATTTCTGTGTTTCATCAACACTTTAAAGGTCCACAGATTACAGAATGCCACCAGATGTGCATCGGAAACTACTACTGGTCTTCAAGGGAACGATCAAATAGTAGACTGTTAGAGACATTACTGCCATGGTGGAAAGTGCGCATGGAGACTGTTGTATTCAATCCCGATACATTTTCTGTGTTTCATCAACACTTTGATAGTCCACAGATTACCGAATGTCTCCAGATGTGCGTGGGAAACTAACACTGGTCTTCCATGGAACGATCAAAGCGTAGACTGTTTGAGACATTACTAACATGGAGGGAAGTGCGCATGGTGACTGTTGTATTCAATCCCGATGCAATTTCTGTGTTTCATAAACAGCCTGATAGTCCACAGATTACTGAATGCCTCCAGATGTGCATCAGAAACTACCGCTGGTATTCCAGGGAACAATCAAAGTGTAAACTATTTGAGACATTACTCCCATGGAGGAAAGTGCGCATGGTAACTGTTGTATTCAATCAAGATGTAATTTCCGTGTTTCATCAACTCTCTGATACTCCACAGATTACAGAATGCCTCCAGATCTGCATCGGAAACTACTACTGGTCTTCCAGGGAACGATCAAAGCGTAGACTGTTTGAGACATTACTCCCATGGAGGAAAGTGCGTATGGTGTCTGTTGTATTCAATCCCGAAGCAATTTCTGTGTTTCATCAACACTTTGAAGGTCCACAGATAACAGAATGCCTTTAGATGTGCATCGGAAACTACTACTGGTCTTCCAGGAAACGATCAAAGCGTAGACTGTTTGAGAATTACTCCCATGGAGGAAAGTGCGCATGGTGTCTGTTGTATTCAATCCCGATGCAATTTCTGTGTTTCATCAACACTCTGATACTCCACAGATTACAGAATGCCTCCAGATGTGCATTGGAAACTACTACTCGTCTTCCAGCGAACGATCAAAGCGTAGACTGTTTGAGACATTACTCCCATGGAGGAAGGTGCGCATGGTGACTGTTGTATTCAATCCCGATGCAATTTTAGTGTTTCATCAACACTCTAATAGTCCACAGATTGCAGATTTAATCCAGATGTGCATCGGTAACTACCACTGGTCTTCCAGGGAACGATCAAAGCGTAGACTGTTTGAGACATTACTCCCATGGAGGAAAGTGCGTATGGTGTCTGTTGTATTCAATCCCGATGCAATATCTGTGTTTCATCAACACTTTGAAGGTCCACAGATTACAGAATGCCTCCGGATGTGCATCGGAAACTAACACTGGTCTTCCCGGGAACAATCAAAGCGTAGACTGTTTGAGACATTACTAACATGGAGGAAAGTGGGGATGGTGACTGTTGTATTCAATCCCGATGCAATTTCTTTGTTTCATCAACACTTTGAAGGTCCACAGATTACAGAATGATTCCAGATGTGCATCGGAAACTACTACTGGTCTTCCAGGGAACGATCAAAGCGTAGACTGTTTGAGAATTACTACCATGGAGGAAAGTGCTCATGGTGTCTGTTGTATTCAATCCCGATGCAATTTCTGTGTTTCATCAACACTTTAAAGGTCCACAGATTACAGAATGCCACCAGATGTGCATCGGAAACTACTACTGGTCTTCAAGGGAACGATCAAATAGTAGACTGTTTGAGACATTACTCCCATGGAGGAAGGTGCGCATGGTGACTGTTGTTTTCAATCCCGATGCAATTTTAGTGTTTCATCAACACTCTGATAGTCCACAGATTACCGAATGTCTCCAGATGTGCATGGGAAACTAACACTGGTCTTCCAGGGAACGATCAAAGCGTAGACTGTTTGAGACATTACTAACATTGAGGGAAGTGCGCATGGTGACTGTTGTATTCAATCCCGTTGCAATTTCTGTCTTTCATCAACAGTCTGATAGTCCACAGATTACAGAATGCCTCCAGATGTGCATCGGAAACTACTACTGTACTTCCAGAGAACGATCAAAGCGTAGACTGTTAGAGACATTACTCCCATGGAGGAAAGTGCGTATGGTGTCTGTTGTATTCAATCCCGATGCAATATCTGTGTTTCATCAACACTCTGATACTCCACAGATTACAGAATGCCTCCGGATGTGCATTGGAAACTAACACTGGTCTTCCGGGGAACAATCAAAGCGTAGACTGTTTGAGACATTACTAACATGGAGGAAAGTGGGGATGGTGACTGTTGTATTCAATCCCGATGCAATTTCTTTGTTTCATCAACACTTTGAAGGTCCACAGATTACAGAATGATTCCAGATGTGCATCGGAAACTACTACTGGTCTTTCAGGGAACGATCAAAGCGTAGACTGTTTGAGAATTACTACCATGGAGGAAAGTGCTCATGGTGTCTGTTGTATTCAATCCCGATGCAATTTCTGTGTTTCATCAACACTCTGATACTATACAGATTACAGAATGCCTCCAGATGTGCATCGGAAACTACTACTGTCTTCCAGCGAACGATCAAAGCGTAGACTGTTTGAGACATTACTCCCATGGAGGAAGGTGCGCATGGTGACAGTTGTATTCAATCCCGATGCAATTTTAGTGTTTCATCAACACTCTGATAGTCCACAGACTACAGAATGTCTCCAGATGTGCATCGGAAACTACTATTGGTAATCCAGGTAACGATCAAAGCGTAGACTGTTAGAGACATTACTCCCATGGAGGAAAGGGCGCATGGTGACTGTTGTATTCAATCAAGATGCATTTTTGTGTTTCATCAACACTCTGATAATCCACAGATTACAGAATACTTCCAGATGTGCATCGGAAACTAACAGTGGTCTTCCAGGGAACGACCAAAGCGTAGACTGTTTGAGACATTACTAACATTGAGGAAAGTGCGCATGGTGACTGTTGTATTCAATCCATATGCATTTTCTGTGTTTCATCAACACTCTGGTAGTCCACAGATTACAGAATGCCTCCAGATGTGCATCAGAAACTACCGCTGATATTCCAGGGAACAATCAAAGTGTAATCTATTTGAGACATTACTCCCATGGAGGAAGGTGCGCATGTTGACTGTTGCATTCAATCCCGATGCAATTTCTTTGTTTCATCAACACTTTGAAAGTCCACATATTACAGAATGATTCCAGATGTGCAACGGAAACTACTACTGGTCTTCCAGGGAACGATCAAAGCGTAGACTGTTTGAGACATTGCTGCCATGGAGGAAAGTGCGCATGGTGACTGTTGTATATCATCCCGATGCAATTTCTGTGTTTCATCAACACTCTAATAGTCCACAGATTGCAGATTCAATCCAGATGTGCATCGGTAACTACCACTGGTCTTCCAGGGAACGATCAAAGCGTAGACTGTTTGAGACATTACTCCCATGGAGGAAAGTGCGTATGGTGTCTGTTGTATTCAATCCCGAAGCAATTTCTGTGTTTCATCAACACTTCGACGGTCCACAGATAACAGAATGCCTCCAGATGTGCATCGGAAACTACTACTGGTCTTCCAGGGAACGATCAAAGCGTAGACTGTTTGAGAATTACTCCCATGGAGGAAAGTGCGCATGGTGTCTGTTGTATTCAATCCCGATGCAATTTCTGTGTTTCATCAACACTCTGATACTCCACAGATTGCAGAATGCATCCAGATGTGCATCGGAAACTACTACTCGTCTTCCAGCGAACGATCAAAGCGTAGACTGTTTGAGACATTACTCCCATGGAGGAAGGTGCGCATGGTGACTGTTGTATTCAATCCCGATGCAATTTTAGTGTTTCATCAACACTCTGATAGTCCACAGATTACCGAATGTCTCCAGATGTGCATGGGAAACTAACACTGGTCTTCCAGGGAACGATCAAAGCGTAGACTGTTTGAGACATTACTAACATTGAGGGAAGTGCGCATGGTGACTGTTGTATTCAATCCCATTGCAATTTCTGTCTTTCATCAACAGTCTTATAGTCCACAGATTACAGAATGTCTCCAGATGTGCATCAGAAACTACCGCTGATATTCCAGGGAACAATCAAAGTGTAATTTATTTGAGACATTACTCCCATTGAGGAAAGTGCGCACGGTGACTGTTGTATTCAACCCCGATGCAATTTCTGTGTTTCATCAACAGTCTGATAGTCCACGAATTACAGAATGCCTCCAGATGTGCATCGGAAACTACTACTGGACTTCCAGGGAACGATCAAAGCGTTGAATGTTTGAGACATTATTCTTATGGAGGAAAGTGCGCATCTTGACTGTTGTATTCAATCCCGATGCAATATCTGTGTTTCATCAACACTTTTAAGGTCCACAGATTACAGAATGCCTCCAGATGTGCATCGGAAACTACTACTGTACTTCCAGGGAACGATCAAAGCGTAGACTGTTAGAGACATTACTCCCATGGAGGAAAGTGCGCATGGTGACTGTTGTATTCAATCCATATGCATTTTCTGTGTTTCATCAACACTCTGATAGTCCACAGATTACAGAATGCCTCCAGATGTGCATCAGAAACTACCGCTGATATTCCAGGGAACAATCAAAGTGTAATCTATTTGAGACATTACTCCCATGGAGGAAAGTGCGCATGGTGACTGTTGTATATCATCCCGATGCAATTTCTGTGTTTCATCAACACTCTAATAGTCCACAGATTGCAGATTCAATCCAGATGTGCATCGGTAACTACCACTGGTCTTCCAGGGAACGATCAAAGCGTAGACTGTTTGAGACATTACTCCCATGGAGGAAAGTGCGTATGGTGTCTGTTGTATTCAATCCCGATGCAATATCTGTGTTTCATCAACACTTTGAAGGTCCACAGATTACAGAATGCCTCCGGATGTGCATCGGTAACTACCACTGGTCTTCCCGGGAACAATCAAAGCGTAGACTGTTTGAGACATTACTAACATGGAGGAAAGTGGGGATGGTGACTGTTGTATTCAATCCCGATGCAATTTCTTTGTTTCATCAACACTTTGAATGTCCACAGATTACAGAATGATTCCAGATGTGCATCGGAAACTACTACTGGTCTTCCAGGGAACGATCAAAGCGTAGACTGTTTGAGAATTACTACCATGGAGGAAAGTGCTCATGGTGTCTGTTGTATTCAATCCCGATGCAATTTCTGTGTTTCATCAACACTCTGATACTATACAGATTACAGAATGCCTCCAGATGTGCATCGGAAACTACTACTGGTCTTCCAGCGAACGATCAAAGCGTAGACTGTTTGAGACATTACTCCCATGGAGGAAGGTGCGCATGGTGACAGTTGTATTCAATCCCGATGCAATTTTAGTGTTTCATCAACACTCTGATAGTCCACAGACTACAGAATGCCTCCAGATGTGCATCGGAAACTACTATTGGTATTCCAGGGAACGATCAAAGCGTAGACTGTTAGAGACATTACTCCCATGGAGGAAAGGGCGCATGGTGACTGTTGTATTCAATCAAGATGCATTTTTGTGTTTCATCAACACTCTGATAATCCACAGATTACAGAACACTTCCAGATATGCATCGGAAACTAACAGTGGTCTTCCAGGGAACGACCAAAGCGTAGATTGTTTCAGACAATACTAACATGGAGGAAAGTGCACATGGTGACTGTTGTATTCAATCCCGATGCAATTTCTGTGTTTCATCAACACTTTAAAGGTCCACAGATTACAGAATGCCACCAGATGTGCATCGGAAACTACTACTGGTCTTCAAGGGAACGATCAAATAGTAGACTGCTAGAGACATTACTAACATGGTGGAAAGTGCGCATGGAGACTGTTGTATTCAATCCCGATACATTTTCTGTGTTTCATCAACACTTTGATAGTCCACAGATTACCGAATGTCTCCAGATGTGCGTGGGAAACTAACACTGGTCTTCCAGGGAACGATCAAAGCGTAGACTGTTTGAGACATTACTAACATGGAGGGAAGTGCGCATGGTGACTGTTGTATTCAATCCCGATGCAATTCCTGTGTTTCATAAACAGTCTGATAGTCCACAGATTACTGAATGCCTCCAGATGTGCATCAGAAAATACCGCTGGTATTCCAGGGAACAATCAAAGTGTAAACTGTTTGAGACATTACTCCCATGGAGGAAAGTGCGCATGGTAACTGTTGTATTCAATCAAGATGCAATTTCCGTGTTTCATCAACTCTCTGATACTCCACAGATTACAGAATGCCTCCAGATCTGCATCGGAAACTACTACTGGTCTTCCAGGGAACGATCAAAGCGTAGACTGTTTGAGACATTACTCCCATGGAGGAATGTGCGCACGGTAACTGTTGTATTCAACCCCAGTGCAATTTCAGTGTTTCATCAACAGTCTGATAGTCCACGAATTAAAGAATGCCTCCAGATGTGCATCGGAAACTACTACTGGACTTACAGGGAACGATCAAAGCGTTGAATGTTTGAGACATTACTCTTATGGTGGAAGGTGCGCATGGTGACTGTTGTATTCAATTCAGATGCAATATCTGTGTTTCATCAACACTTTGAAGGTCCACAGATTACAGAATGCCTCCAGATGTGCATCGGAAACTATTACTGTTCTTCCAGGGAACGATCAAAGCGTAGACTTCTTGAGAATTAATAACATGGAGGAAAGTGCGCATGGTGACTGTTGTATTCAATCCCGATGCAATTTCTGTGTATCATCAACACTCAGATACTCCACAGGTTACAGAATGCCTCCAGATGTGCATCGGAAACTAACACTGGTCTTCCAGGGAACAATCAAATCGTAGACTGTTTCAGTCATTACTAACATGGAGGAAAGTGGGGATGGTGACTGTTGTATTCAATCCAGATGCAATTTGTTTGTTTCATCAACACTTTGAAGGTCCACAGATTACAGAATGATTCCAGATGAGCAATGGAAACTACTACTGGTCTTCCAGGAAACGATCAAAGCGTAGACTGTTTGAGACATTGCTGCCATGGATGAAAGTGCGCAATGTGACTGTTGTATTCAATCCCGATGCAATTTCTGTGTTTCATCAACACTCTGATAGTCCATAGATTACAGAATGATCCAGATATGCATCGGTAACTACCACTGGTCTTCCAGGGAACGATCAGAGCGTAGACTGTTTGAGACATTACTCCCATGGAGGAAAGTGCGCATGGTGTCTGTTGTATTCAATCCCGAGGCAATTTCTGTGTTTCATCAACACTTTGAAGGTCCACAGATTACAGAACGCCTCCAGACGTGCATCGGAAACTACTACTGGTCTTCCAGGGAACGATCAAAGCGTAGACTCTTTGAGAATTACTCTCATGGAGGAAAGTGCTCATGGTGCCTGTTGTATTCAATCCCGATGCAATTTCTGTGTTTCATCAACACTCTGATACTATACAGATTACAGAATGCCTCCAGATGTGCATCGGAAACTACTACTGGTCTTCCAGCGAACGATCAAAGCGTAGACTGTTTGAGACATTACTCCCATGGAGGAAAGTGCGCACGCTGACTGTTGTATTCAACCCCGATGCAATTTCAGTGTTTCATCAACAGTCTGATAGTCCACGAATTAAAGAATGCCTCCAGATGTGCATCGGAAACTACTACTGGACTTCCAGGGAACGATCAAAGCGTTGAATGATTGAGACATTACTCTTATGGAGGAAGGTGCGCATGGTGACTGTTGTATTCAATCCCGATGCAATATCAGTGTTTCATCAACACTTTGAAGGTCCACAGATTACAGAATGCCTCCAGATGTGCATCGGAAACTATTACTGTTCTTCCAGGGAACGATCAAATCGTAGACTTCTTGAGAATTAATAACATGGAGGAAAGTGCGCATGGTGACTGTTGTATTCAATCGCGATGCAATTTCTGTGTATCATCAACACTCAGATACTCCACAGGTTACAGAGTCCTCCAGATGTGCATCGGAAACTAACACTGGTCTTCCAGGAAACAATCAAAGCGTAGACTGTTTCAGACATTACTAACATGGAGGAAAGTGGGGATGGTGACTGTTGTATTCAATCCCGATGCAATTTCTTTGTTTCATCAACACTTTGAAGCTCCACAGATTATAGAATGATTCCAGATGTGAAATGGAAACTACTACTGGTCTACCAGGGAACGTTCAAAGCGTAGACTGTTTGAGACATTGCTGCCATGGAGGAAAGTGCGCATGGTGACTGTTGTATTTCATCCCGATGCAATTTCTGTGTTTCATCAACACTCTGATTGTCCACAGATTACAGAATGAATACAGATGTGCCTCGGAAACTACTACTGGTCTTCCAGGGAACGATCAAAGCGTAGACTGTTTGAGAATTACTCACATGGAGTAATGTGCGCATGGTGTCTGTTGTATTCAATCAAGATGCAATTTCTGTGTTTTATCAACAGTCAGATAGTCCACAGATTACAGAATGCCTCCAGATGTGCATCGGAAACTACTACTGATCTTCCAGCGAACGATCAAAGCGTAGACTGTTTGAGACATTACTCCCATGGAGGAAGGTGCGCATGGTGACTGTCGTATTCAATCCCGATGCAATGTTAGTGTTTCATCAACACTCTGATAGTCCACAGATTACAGAATGCCTCAAGATGTGCATCGGAAACTACTATTGGTATTCCAGGGAACGATCAAACCTTAGACTGTTAGAGACATTACTCCCATGGAGGAAAGTGCGCATGGTGGCTGTTGTATTCAATCAATATGCATTTTCTGTGTTTCAACAACACTCTGATAGTCCACAGATTACCGAATACCTCCAGATGTGCATCGGAAACTAACACTGGTCTTCCAGGGAACAATCAAAGCGTAGATTGTTTCAGACAATACTAACATGGAGGAAAGTGCGCATGGTGACTGTTGTATTCAGTCCCGATGCAATTTCTGTGTTTCATCAACACTTTGAAGGTCCACAGATTACAGAATGATACCAGATGTGCATCGGAAACTACTACTGGTCTTCAAGAGAACGATCAAATCGTAGACTGTTAGAGACATTACTCCCATGGTGGAAAGTGCGCATGGAGACTGTTGTATTCAATCCCGATACATTTTCTGTGTTTCATCAACACTCTGATAGTGCACAGAATACCGAATGTCTCCAGATGTGCATGGGAAACTAACACTGGTGTTCCAGGGAACGATCAAAGCGTAGACTGTTTGAGACATTACTCCCATGGAGGAAAGTGCGCACGGTGACTGTTGTATTCAACCCCGATGCAATTTCAGTGTTTCATAAAGAGTGTGATAGTCCACGAACTACAGAATGCCTCAAGATGTGCATCGGAAACTACTACAGGACTTCCAGGGAACGATCAATCGTTGAATGTTTGCGACATTACTCTTATGGAGGAAGGTGCACATGGTAACTGTTGTATACTTTCCCGATGCAATATCTGTGTTTCATCAACACTTTGAAGGTCCACAGATTACAGAATGCCTCCAGATGTGCATCGGAAACTATTACTGGGCTTCCAGGGACGATCAAATCGTTGAATGTTTGAGACATTTATCTTATGGAGGAAGGTGCGCATGGTGACTGTTGTATTCAATCCCGATGCAATATCTGTGTTTCATCAACACTTTGAAGGTCCACAGGTTACAGAATGCCTCCAGATGTGCATCGGAAACTAACACTGGTCTTCCAGGGAACAATCAAAGCGTAGACTGTTTGAGACATTACTAACATGGAGGAAAGTGGGGATGGTGACTGTTGTATTCAATCCCGATGCAATTTCTTTGTTTCATCAACTCTTTGAAGGTCCACAGATTACAGAATGATTCCAGATGTGCAACGGAAACTACTACTGGTCTTCCAGGGAACGATCAAAGCGTAGGCTGTTTGAGACATTGCTGCCATGGAGGAAAGTGCGCATGGTGACAGTTGTATTTCATCCCGATGCAATTTCTGTGTTTCATCAACACTCTGATTGTCCACAGATTACAGAATGAATCCAGATGTGCATCGGTAACTACCACTGGTCTTCCAGGGAACGATCAAAGCGTAGACTGTTTGAGACATTACTCCCATGGAGGAAAGTGCGCATGGTGTCTGTTGTATTCAATACCGATGCAATTTCTGTGTTTCGTCAACACTCTGATACTACACAGATTACAGAATGCCTCCAGATGTGCATCGGAAACTACTACTGGTCTTCCAGCGAACGATTTAAGCCTAGACTGTTTGAGACATTAATAACATTGAGGGAAGTGCGCATGGTGACTGTTGTATTCAATCCCGATGCAATTTCTGTGTTTCATCAACAGTCTGATAGTCCAAAGTTTACAGAATGCCTCCAGATGTGCATCGGAAACTACTATTGGTATTCCAGGGAACGATCAAAGCGTAGACTGTTAGAGACAATACTCCCATGGAGGAAAGTGCGCATGGTGTCTGATGTATTCAATCAAGATGCATTTTCTGTCTTTCATCAACACCCTGATAGTCCACAGATTACCGAATACCTCCAGATGTGCATCGGAAACTAACACTGGTCTTCCAGGGAGCGATCTAAGCGTAGATTGTTTCAGACAATACTAACATGGAGGAAAGTGCGCATGGTGACTGTTGTATTCAATCCCGATGCAATATCTGTGTTTCATCAACACTTTGAAGGTCCACAGATTACAGAATGCCACCAGATGTGCATCGGAAACTACTACTGGTCTTCAAGAGAACGATGAAATCGTAGACTGTTATAGACATTACTCCCATGGTGGAAAGTGCGCATGGAGACTATTGTATTCAATCCCGATACATTCTCTGTGTTTCATCAACACTCTGATAGTCCACAGATTACCGAATGTCTCCAGATGTGCATGGGAAACTAACACTGGTCTTCCAGGGAACGATCAAAGCGTAGACTGTTTGAGACATTACTAACATTGAGGGAAGTGCGCATGGTGACTGTTGTATTCAATCCCGATGCAATTTCTGTGTTTCAACAACACTCTGATAGTCCACAGATTACAGAATGCCTCCAGATGTGCATCAGAAACTACCGCTGATATTCCAGAGAACAATCAAAGTGTAAACTATTTGAGACATTACTCCCATGGAGGAAAGTGCGCATGGTAACTGTTGTATTCAATCCCGATGCAATTTAAGTGTTTCATCAACTCTCTGATACTCCACAGATTACAGAATGCCTCCAGATGTGCATCGGAAACTACTACTGGTCTTCCAGGGAACGATCAAAGCGTAGACTGTTTGAGACATTACTCCCATGGAGGAAAGTGCGCACGGTGACTGTTGTATTCAACCCCGATGCAATTTCTGTGTTTCATCAACAGTCTGATAGTCCACGAATTACGGAATGCCTCCAGATGTGCATCAGAAACTATTACAGGACTTCCAGGGAACGATCAAACCGTTGAATGTTTGAGACATTACTCTTATGGAGGAAGGTGCGCATTGTGACTGTTGTATTCAATCCCGATGCAATATCAGTGTTTCATCAACACTTTGAAGGTCCACAGATTACAGAATGCCTCCAGATGTGCATCGGAAACTATTACTGGTCTTCCAGGGAACGATCAAAGCGTAGACTTCTTGAGAATTAATAACATGGAGGAAAGTGCGCATGGTGACTGTTGTATTCAATCCCGATGCAATTTCTGTGTATCATCAACACTTAGATACTCCACAAGTTACAGAATGCCTCCAGATGTGCATCGGAAACTAACACTGGTCTTCCAGGGAACAATCAAAGCGTAGACTGTTTGAGACATTACTAACATGGAGGAAAGTGGGGATGGTGACTGTTGTATTCAATCCCGATGCAATTTCTTTGTTTCATCAACACTTTGAGTGTTTACAGATTACAGAATGATTCCAGATGTGCATCGGAAACTAATACTGGTCTTCCAGGGAACGATCAAAGCGTAGACTGTTTGAGACATTGCTGCCATGGAGGAAAGTGCGCAATGTGACTGTTGTATTCAATCCCGATGCAATTTCTGTGTTTCATCAACACTCGGATAGTCCACAGATTACAGAATGAATCCAGATGTGCATCGGTAACTACCACTGGTCTTCCAGGGAACGATCAAAGCGTAGATTGTTTGAGACATTAGTCCCATGGAGGAAAGTGCGCATGGTGTCTGTTGTATTCAATCCCGAGGCAATTTCTGTGTTTCATCACCAGTCTGATAGTCCACAGATTACAGAATGCCTCCAGATGTGCATCGGAAACTACTACTGGACTTCCAGGGTACGATCAAAGCGTAGACTGTTTGAGACATTAGTCCCATGGAGGAAAGTGCGCATGGTGTCTGTTGTATTCAATCCCGAGGCAATTTCTGTGTTTCATCACCAGTCTGATAGTCCACAGATTACAGAATGCCACCAGATGTGCATCGGAAACTACTACTCTTCTTCAAGAGAGCGATCAAAGCGTAGACTGTTAGAGACATTACTCCCATGGTGGAAAGTGCGCATGGAGACTGTTGTATTCAATCCCGATACATCTTCTGTGTTTCATCAACACTCTGATAGTCCACAGATTAACGAATGTCTCCAGATGTGCATGGGAAACTAACACTGGTCTTCCAGGGAACGATCAAAGCGTAGACTGTTTGAGACATTACTAACATTGAGGGAAGTGCGCATGGTGACTGTTGTATTCAATCCCGATGCAATTTCTGTGTTTCATATACAGTCTGATAGTCCACAAATCACAGAATGCCACCAGATGTGCATCGGAAACTACTACTGGACTTCCAGGGAACGATCAAAGCGTAGACTGTTTGAGACATTACTCTTATGGAGGAAGGTGCGCATGGTGACTGTTGTATTCAATCCCGATGCAATTTTTGTGTTCTATCAACACTCTGATAGTCCACAGATTACAGAATGCCTCCAGATGTGCATCGGAAACTACTATTGGTCTTCCAGGGAACTATCAAAGCGTAGACTGTTAGAGACATTACTCCCATGGAGGAAAGTGCGCATGGTGACTGTTGTATTCAATCCCTAAGCATTTCCTGTGTTTCATCAACACTCTGATAGTCAACAGATTACAGAATGCCTCCAGATGTGCATCAGAAACTACCGCTGATATTCCAGGTAACAATCAAAGTGTAAACTATTTGAGACATTACTCCCATGGAGGAAAGTGCGCATTGTAACTGTTTTATTCAATCCCGATGCAATTTCCGTGTTTCATCAACTCTCTGATACTCCACAGATTACAGAATGCCTCCAGATGTGCATCGGAAACTACTACTGGTCTTCCAGGGAACGATCAAAGCGTAGACTGTTTGAGACATTACTCCCATGGAGGAAAGTGCGCACGGTGACTGTTGTATTCAACCCCGATGCAATTTCTGTGTTTCATCAACAGTGTGATAGTCAACGAATTACAGAATGCCTCCAGATGTGCATCGGAAACTATTACTGGGCTTCCAGGGAACGATCAAACCGTTGAATGTTTGAGACATTACTCTTATGGAGGAAGGTGCGCATGGTGACTGTTGTATTCAATCCCGATGCAATATCTGTGTTTCATCAACACTTTGAAGGTCCGCAGGTTACAGAATGCCTCCAGATGTGCATCGGAAACTAACACTGGTCTTCCAGGGAACAATCAAAGCGTAGACTGTTTGAGACATTACTAACATGGAGGAAAGTGGGGATGGTGACTGTTGTATTCAATCCCGATGCAATTTCTTTGTTTCATCAACACTTTGAAGGTCCACAGATTACAGAATGCCTCCAGATGTGCATCGGAAACTATTACTGGGCTTCCAGGGAACGATCAAACCGTTGAATGTTTGAGACATTACTCTTATGGAGGAAGGTGCGCATGGTGACTGTTGTATTCAATCCCGATGCAATATCTGTGTTTCATCAACACTTTGAAGGTCCGCAGGTTACAGAATGCCTCCAGATGTGCATCGGTTACGAACACTGGTCTTCCAGGGAACAATCAAAGCGTAGACTGTTTGAGACATTACTAACATGGAGGAAAGTGGGGATGGTGACTGTTGTATTCAATCCCGATGCAATTTCTTTGTTTCATCAACACTTTGAAGGTCCACAGATTACAGAATGATTCCAGATGTGCAACGGAAACTACTACTGGTCTTCCAGGGAACGATCAAAGCGTAGACTGTTTGAGACATTGCTGCCATGGAGGAAAGTGCGCATGGTGACAGTTGTATTTCATCCCGATGCAATTTCTTTGTTTCATCAACACTTTGAAGGTCCACAGATTACAGAATGCCCCCAGATGTGCATCGGAAACTATTACTGGTCTTCCTGGGAACGATCAAAGCGTAGACTTCTTGAGAATTAATAACATGGAGGAAAGTGCGCATGGTGACTGTTGTATTCAATCCCGATGCAATTTCTGTGTATCATCAACACTTAGATACTCCACAAGTTACAGAATGCCTCCAGATGTGCATCGGAAAGTAACACTGGTCTTCCATTGAACAATCAATGCGTAGACTGTTTGAGACATTACTAACATGGAGGAAAGTGGGGATGGTGACTGATGTATTCAATCCTGATGCAATTTCTTTGTTTCATCAACACTTTGAATGTCCACAGATTACAGAATGATTCCAGATGTGCATCGGAAACTAATACTTGTCTTCAAGGGAACGATCAAAGCGTAGACTGTTTGAGACATTGCTGCCATGGAGGAAAGTGCGCAATGTGACTGTTGTATTCAATCCCCATGCAATTTCTGTGTTTCATCAACAATCTGATAGTCCACAGATTACAGAATGAATCCAGATGTGCATCGGTAACTACCACTGGTCTTCCTGGGAACGATCAAAGCGTAGACTGTTTGAGACATTACTCCCATGGAGGAAAGTGCGCTTGGTGTCTGTTGTATTCAATCCCGAGGCAATTTCTGTGTTTCATCACCAGTCTGATAGTCCACAGATTACAGAATGCCTCCAGATGTGCTTCGGAAACTACTACTGGACTTCCAGGGAACGATCAAAACGTAGACTGTTTGAGACATTACTTTTATGGAGGAAAGTGCGCATGGTAACTGTTGTATTCAATCCTGATGCAATTTCCGTGTTTCATCAACTCTCTGATACTCCACAGATTACAGAATGCCTCCAGATGTGCATCGGAAACTACTACTGGTGTTCCAGGGAACGATCAAAGCGTAGACTGTTTGAGTCATTACTCCCATGGAGGAAAGTGCGCACGGTGACTGTTGTATTCAACCCCGATGCAATTTCTGTGTTTAATCAACAGTCTGATTGTCCACGAATTACAGAATGCCTCCAGATGTGCATCGGAAACTACTACTGGACTTCCAGGGAACGATCAAAGCGTTGAATGTTTGTGACATTACTCTTATGGAGGAAGGTGCGCATGGTGACAGTTGTATTCAATCCCGATGCAATATCTGTGTTTCATCAACACTTTGAAGGTCCACAGATTACAGAATGCCTCCAGATGTACATCGGAAACTATTACTGGACTTCCAGGGAACGATCAAACCGTTGAATGTTCGAGACATTACTCTTATGGAGGAAGGTGCGCATGGTGACTGTTGTATTCAATCCCGATGCAATATCTGTGTTTCATCAACACTTTGAAGGTTCACAGATTACAGAATGCCTCCAGATGTGCATCGGAAACTATTACTGGTCTTCCAGGGAACGATCAAAGCGTAGACTTCTTGAGAATTAATAACATGGAGGAAAGTGCGCATGGTGACTGTTGTATTCAATCCCGATGCAATTTCTGTGTATCATCAACACTTAGATACTCCACAGGTTACTGAATGCCTCCAGATGTGCATCGGAAACTAACACTGGTCTTCCAGGGAACAATCAAAGCGTAGACTGTTTGAGACATTACTAACATGGAGGAAAGTGGGGATGGTGACTGTTGTATTCAATCCCGATGCAATTTCTTTGTTTCATCAACACTTTGAATGTCCACAGATTACAGAATGATTCCAGATGTGCATCGGAAACTACTACTGGTCTTCCAGGGAACGATCAAAACGTAGACTGTTTGAGACATTGCTGACATGGAGGAAAGTGCGCAATGTGACTTTTGTATTCAATCCCGATGCAATTTCTGTGTTTCATCAACACTCTGATATTCCACAGATTACAGAATGATTCCAGATGTGCATCGGTAACTACCACTGGTCTTCCATTGAACGATCAAAGCGTAGACTGTTTGAGACATTACTCCCATGGAGGAAACTGCGCATGGTGTCTGTTGTATTCAATCCCGAGGCAATTTCTGTGTTTCATCAGCACTTTGAAGGTCCACAGATTACAGAATGCCTCCAGATGTGCATCGGAAACTACTACTGGTCTTCCAGGGAACGATCAAACGTAGACTGTTTGAGAATTACTCCCATGGAGGAAAGTGCGCATGGTGACTGTTGTATTCAATCCCGATGCAATTTCTGTGTTTCATCAACACTCTGATACTCCACAGATTACAGAATGCCTCCAGATGTGCATCGGAAACTACTACTGGTCTTCCAGGGAACGATCTAAGCGTAGACTGTTTGAGACATTACTCCCATGGAGGAAGGTGTGCATGGTGACTGTTGTATTCAATCAAGATGCATTTTTGTGTTTCATCAACACTCTGATAGTCCACAGATTACAGAATGCCTCCAGATGTGCATCAGAAACTACCGCTGGTATTCCACTGCACAATCAATGTGTAAACTATTTGAGACATTACTCCCATGGAGGAAAGTGCGCATGGTAACTGTTGTATTCAATCCCGATACATTTTCTGTGTTTCATCAACACTTTGATAGTCCACAGATTACCGAATGTCTCCAGATGTGCATGGGAAACTAACACTGGTGTTCCAGGGAACGATCAAAGCGTAAATTGTTTGAGACATTACTAACATTGAGTGAAGTGCGCATGGTGACTGTTGTATTCAATCCCGATGCAATTTCTGTGTTTCATCAACAGCCTGATAGTCCACAGATTACAGAATGCATCCAGATGTGAATCGGAAACTACTACTGGACTTCCAGGGAACGATCAAAGCGTAGATTGTTTGAGACATTACTCCCATGGAGGAAATTGCGCACGGTGACTGTTGTATTCAATCCCGATGCAATTTCTGTGTTTCATCAACAGTCTGATAGTCCTCAGATTACAGAATGCGTCCAAATGTGCATCGGAAACTACTACTGGACCTCCAGGGAACGATCAAAGCGTAGACTGTTTGAGACATTACTCTTATGTAGGAAAGTGCGCATGGTGACTGTTGTATTCAATCCCGATCCAATTTTAGTGTTCTATCAACACTCTGATAGTCCACAGATTACAGAATGCCTCCAGATGTGCATCGGAAACTACTATTGGTCTTCCAGGGAACGATCAAAGCGTAGACTGTTAGAGACATTACTCCCATGGAGGAAAGTGCGCATGGTGACTGTTGTATTCAATCCCGATCCAATTTCCGTGTTTCGTCAACTCTCTGATACTCCACAGATTACAGAATGCCTCCAGATGTGCATCGGAAACTACTACTGGTCTTCCAGGGAACGATCAAAGCGTCGAATGTTTGAGACATTACTCTTATGGTGGAAGGTGCGCATGGTGACTGTTGTATTTAATCCCGATGCAATATCTGCGTTTCATCAACACTTTGAAGGTCCACAGATGACAGAATGCCTCCAGATGTGCATCGGAAACTATTACTGGTCTTCCAGGGAACGATCAAAGCGTAGACTTCTTGAGAATTAATAACATGGAGGAAAGTGCGCATGGTGTCTGTTGTATTCAATCCCGTTGCAATTTCTGTGTATCATCCTCACTCAGATACTCCACAGATTACAGAATGCCTCCAGATGTGTATCGGAAACTACTACTGGTCTTCCAGCGAACGATCAAAGCGTAGACAGTTTGAGAAATTACTCCCATGGAGGAAGGGGCGCATTGTGATTATTGTATTCATCCCGATGCAATTTCTGTGTTTCATCAGCACTTTGAAGGACCACAGATAAAGAATGACTCCAGATGTGCATCAGAAACTACTTCTGGTCTTCCAGGGAACGATCAAAGCGCAGACTGTTTGAGACATTACTCCCATGGAGGAAAGTGCGCAAGGTGACTGTTGTATTCAATCCCGATGCAATTTCTGTGTTTCATCAACACTTTGAAGGTCCACAGATTACAGAATGCCTCCAGATGTGCATCGGAAACTACTACTGGTCTTCCAGCGAACGATCAAAGCGTAGACTGTTTGAGACATTGCTCCCATGGAGGAAAGTGCACATGGTGACTGTTGTATTCAATCCCGATGCAATTTCAGAGTTTCATCAACACTCTGATAGTCCACAGATTACAGAATGCCTCCAGATGTGCATCGGAAACTACTACTGGTCTTCCACGGAACGATCAAACCGTAGACTGTTTGAGACATTACTCCCATGGAGGAAAGTGCGCACGGTGACTGTTGTATTCAATCCCGATGCATTTTCTATGTTTTATCAACACTTTGAAGGTCCACAGATTACAGAATGCCTCCAGATGTGCATCGGAAACTATTACTGGTCTTCCAGGGAACAATCGAAGCGTAGACTTTTTGAGAATTACTAACATGGAGGAAAGTGCGCATGGTGACTGTTGTATTCAATCCCGATGCAATTTCTGTGTTTCATCAACACTCAGATACTAAACAGATTACAGAATGCCTCCAGATGTATATCGGCAACTACCACTGGTCTTCCAGGGAACGATCAAAGCGTAGACTGTTTAAGACATTACTCCCATGGAGGAAAGTGCGCATGGTGTCTTTTGTATTTAATCCCGAGACAATTTCTGTGTTTCATCAACACTTTGAAGGTCCACAGATTACAGAATGCCTACAGATGTGCATTGGAAACTACTACTGGTCTTCCAGGGAACGATCAAAGCGTAGACTGTTTGAGAATTACTCCCATGGAGGAAAGTGCGCATGGTGTCTGTTGTACTCAATCCCGATGCAATTTCTGTGTTTCATCAACACTCTGATAGTCCACAGATTACAGAATGCCTCCAGATGTGCATCGAAAACTACTACTGGTCTTCCAGGGAACGCTCAAAACGTAGACTGTTTGAGACATTACTCCCCTGGAGGAAAGTAAGCACGGTGACTGTTGTATTCAATCCCGATTTAATTTCTGTGTTTCATCAACACTCTGATAGTCCACGGATTACAGAATGCCTCGAGATGTGCATCGGAAACCACTACTGGACTTCCAGGGAACGATCAAAGCGTAGACTGTTTGAGACATTACTCTTATGGAGGAGAGTGCGCATGGTGACTGTTGTATTCAATCCCGATGCAATTTTAGTGTTTCATTAACACTCTGATGGTCCACAGATTACAGAATGCCTCCAGATGTGCATCGGAGACTACTATTAGTCTTCCAGAGAACGATCAAAGCGTAGACTGTTAGAGACATTACTCCCATGGAGGAAAGTGCGCATGGTGACTGTTGTATTCAATCCATATGCATTTTCTGTGTTTCATCAACACTCTGATAGTCCACAGATTACAGAATGCCTCCAGATGTGCATCGGAAACTACTACTGGCCTTCCAGGGAACGATCAAAGCGTAGACTGTTTGAGTCATTACTCCCATGGCAGAAAGTGCGTACGGTGACTGTTGTATTCAATCCCGATGCAATTTCTGTGTTTCATCAACAGTCTGCTAGTCCACGAATTACAGAATGCCTCCAGATGTGCATCGGAAACTACTACTGGACTTCCAGGGAACTATCAAAGCGTTGAATGTTTGAGACACTACTCTTATGGAGGAAAGTGCGCATGGTGACTGTTGTATTCAATCCAGATGCAATTTCTGTGTTTCATCAACACTCAGATACTCCACAGATTACAGAATGTCTCCAGATGTGCATCGGAAACTAACACTGGTCTTCCAGGGAACGATCAAATCGTAGACTGTTTGAGACATTACTAACATGGAGCAAAGTGGGGATGGTGATTGTTGTATTCAATCCCGATGCAATTTCTTTGTTTCATCAACACTTTGAAGGTCCACAGATTACATAATGATTCCATATATGCATCGGAAACTACTAAATGGTCTTCCAGGGAAGGATAAAAGCGTAGACTGTTTGAGAATTACTCCCATGGAGGAAAGTGCGCATGGTGTCTGTTGTATTCAATCCCGATGCAATTTCTGTGTTTCATCAACACTCTGATGCTCCACAGATTACAGAGTGCCTCCAGATGTGCATCGGAAACTGCTACTGGACTTCCAGGGAACGATCAAAGCGTTGAATATTTGAGACACTACTCTTATGGAGGAAAGGGCGCATTGTGACTGTTGTATTCAATCCCGATGCAATTTATGTGTTTCATCAACACTTTGAAGGTCCACAGATTACAGAATGCCATCAGATGTGCATCGGAAACTATTACTGGTCTTCCAGGGAACGATCAAACCGTAGACTTTTTGAGAATTACTAACATGTAGGAAAGTGCGCATGGTGTCTGTTGTATTCAATCCCGATGCAATTTCTGTGTTTCATCAACACTCTGATACTCCACAGATTACAGAATGCCTACAGATGTGCATCGGAAACTACTACTGTTCTTCCAGGGAACGATCAAAGCGTAGACTGTTTGAGACACTACTAACGTGGAGGAAGGTGCGCATGGTGACTGTTGTATTCAATCCCAGTGCAATTTCTTTGTTTCATCAACACTCTGATACTCCACAGATCACAGAGTGCCACCAGATGTGCATCGGAAACTACTACTGTTCTTCCGTGGAACGACCAAAGCGTAAAATGTTAGAGACATTACTCCCATGGAGGAATGTGCGCATGGTGACTGTTGTATTCAATCCCGATGCAATTTCTGTGTTTCATCAACACTCAGATAGTCCAGAGACTACAGAATGCCTCCAGATGTGCATCGGAAACTACTATTGAACTTAGAGGGAACGATCAAAGCGTAGACTGTTTAAGACAATACTCACATGGAGGAAAGTGCGCATGGTGACTGTTGAATTCAATCTCGAAGCAAATTCTGTGTTTCATCAACAGTCGCATAGTCCACAGATTACAGAATGACTCCAGATATGCATCGGAAACTACTACTGGTCTTTAAGGGAACGATCAAAGCGTAGACTGTTTGAGACATTACTCCCATGGGTGAAAGTGCGCATGGTGTATGTTGTATTCAATCCCGAGGCAATTTCTGTGTTTCAGCAACTCTTTGAAGGTCCACAGATTACAGAATGCCTCCACATGTGCATTGCAAACTACTATTGGTCTTCCAGGGAACGATCAAAAAGCAGACTGTTTGAGAATTACTCCCATGAATGAAAGTGCGCATGGTGTCTGTTGTATTTTATCCGGATGCAATTTCTGTGTTTCATCAACACACTGATCTTCCACAGATTACAGAATGCCTCCAGATGTGCATCGGAAACTAACACTGGTGTTCCAATGAACGATCAAAGCGGAGACTGTTTGAGACATTACTAACACGGAGGAAAGTGCCGATGGTGACTGTTGTATTCAATCCCGATGCAATTTCTGTGTTTCATCAACACTTTGAAGGTTGACAGTTTACAGAATGCTCCAGATGTGCATCGGTAACTACTACTGGTCTTCCAGGGAACGATCAAAGCGTAGACTGTTTGAGACATTACTCCCATGGAGGAAAGTGCGCATGCTGACTGTTGTATTCAATCAAGATGCATTTTCTGTGTTTCATCAACTCTCCGATAGTCCACATATTACAGAATACCTCAAGATGTGCATCGGAAACTAACACTGGTCTTCCAGGGAACGATCAAAGCGTAGATTGTTTCAGACAATACTAACATGGTGAAAAGTGCGCATGGTGACTGTTGTATTCAATCCCGATGCAATTTCTGTGTTTCATCAACACTTTGAAGGTCCGCAGATTACAGAATGGCTCCAGATGTGCATCGGAAACTACTACTGCCCTTCCAGGGAACGATCAAAGCGTAGACTGTTTGAGACATTGCTCCCATGGAGGAAAGTGCACATGGAGACTGTTGTATTCAATCCCGATGCAATTTCTGTGTTTCATCAACTTTCTGATAGTCCACAGATTAGAGAATGCCTCCACGTGTGCATCGGAAACCACTACTGGTCTTCCAGGGAACGATCAAAGCGTAGAACGTTTGAGACATTACTCCCATAAAGGAAAGTGCGCATGGTGACTGTTGTATTCAATCCCGATGCAAATTCTGTGTTTCATCAACAGTCTGATAGTCCACAGATTACAGAATGCCTCCAGATGTGCATCGGAAACTACTACTGGACTTCCAGGGAACGATCAAAGCGTAGACTGTTTGAGACATTACTCCCATGGAGGAAATTGCGCACGGTGACTGTTGTATTCAATCCCGATGCAATTTCTGTGTTTCATCAACAGTCTGATAGTCCACAGATTACAGAATGCCTCCAGATGTGCATCGGAAACTACTACTGGACTTCCAGGGAACAATTAAAGCGTAGACTGTTTGAGACTTTACTCTGATGGAGGAAAGTGCGCATGGTGACTGTTGTATTCAATCCCGATCCAATTTTAGTGTTCTATCGACACTCTGATAGTCCACAGATTACAGAATGCCTCCAGATGTGCATCGGAAACTACTACTGGTCTTCCAGGGAACGATCAAACCGTAGACTGTTTGAGACAATACTCCCATGGAGGAAAGTGCGCACGGTGACTGTTGTATTCAATCCCGATGCATTTTCTGTGTTTTATCAACACTTTGAAGGTCCACAGATTACAGAATGCCTCCAGATGTGCATCGGAAACTATTACTGGTCTTCCAGGGAACAATCAAAGCGTAGACCTTTTGAGAATTACTAACATGGAGGAAAGTGCGCATGGTGACTGTTGTATTCAATCCCGATGCAATTTCTGTGTTTCATCAACACTCAGATACTAAACAGATTACAGAATGCCTCCAGATGTACATCGATAACTACCACTGGTCTTCCAGGGAACGATCAAAGCGTAGACTGTTTAAGACATTACTCCCATGGAGGAAAGTGCGCATGGTGTCTTTTGTATTTAATCCCGAGACAATTTCTGTGTTTCATCAACACTTTGAAGGTCCACAGATTACAGAATGCCTCCAGATGTGCATTGGAAACTACTACTGGTCTTCCAGGGAACGATCAAAGCGTAGACTGTTTGAGAATTACTCCCATGGCGGAAAGTGCGCATGGTGTCTGTTGTATTCAATCCCGATGCAATTTCTGTGTTTCATCAACACTCTGATACTCCACAGGTTACAGAATGCCTCCAGATGTGCATCGAAAACTACTACTGGTCTTTCAGGGGACGATCAAAGCGTAGACTGTTTGAGACATTACTCCCATGGAGGAAAGTGCGTATGGTGACCGTTGTATTCAATCTCCATGCAATGTCTGTGTTTCATCAACAGTCTGATAGTCCACAGATTACAGAGTGCCACCAGATGTGCATCGGAAACTACTACTGGTCTTCCATGGAACGATCAAAGCGTAGAATGTTAGAGACATTGCTCCCATGGAGGAAAGTGCAAATGGTGACTGTTGTATTCAATCCCGATTCAATTTCTGAGTGTCATCAACACTCTGATAGTCCACAGATTACAGAATGCCTCCAGATGTGCATCGAAAACTACTACTGGTCTTCCAGGGAACGATCAAAACGTAGACTGTTCGAGACATTACTCCCCTGGAGGAAAGTAAGCACGGTGACTGTTGTATTCAATCCCGATTGAATTTCTGTGTTTCATCAACACTCTGATAGTCCACGGATTACAGAATGCCTCCAGATGTGCATCGGAAACCACTACTGGACTTCCAGGGAACGATCAAAGCGTAGACTGTTTGAGACATTACTCTTATGAAGGAGAGAGCGCATGGTGACTGTTGTATTCAATCCCGATGCAATTTTAGGGTTTCATTAACACTCTGATAGTCCACAGATTACAGAATGCCTCCAGATGTGCATCGGAAACTACTATTGGTCTTCCAGAGAACGATCAAAGCGTAGACTGTTAGAGACGTTACTCCCATGGAGGAAAGTGCGCATGGAGACTGTTGTATTCAACCCATATGCATTTTCTGTGTTTCATCAACACTCTGATAGTCCACAGATTACAGAATGCCTCCAGATGTGCATCGGAAACTACTACTGGTCTTCCAGGGAACGATCAAAGCGTAGACTGTTTGAGTCATTACTCCCATGGCAGAAAGTGCGTACGGTGACTGTTGTATTCAATCCCGATGCAATTTCTGTGTTTCATCAACAGTCTGATAGTCCACGAATTACAGAATGCCTCCAGATGTGCATCGGAAACTACTACTGGACTTCCAGGGAACTATCAAAGCGTTGAATGTTTGAGACACTACTCTTATGGAGGAAAGTGCGCATGGTGACTGTTGTATTCAATCCCGATGCAATTTATGTGTTTCATCAACACTTTGAAGGTCCACAGATTACAGAATGCCATCAGATGTGCATCGGAAACTATTACTGGTCTTCCAGGGAACGATCAAACCGTAGACTTTTTGAGAATTACTAACATGTAGGAAAGTGCGCATGGTGTCTGTTGTATTCAATCCCGATGCAATTTCTGTGTTTCATCAACACTCTGATACTGCACAGATTACAGAATGCCTACAGATGTGCATCGGAAACTACTACTGTTCTTCCAGGGAACGATCAAAGCGTAGACTGTTTGAGACATTACTAACATGGAGGAAGGTGCGCATGGTGACTGTTGTATTCAATCCCAGTGCAATTTCTTTGTTTCATCAACACTCTGATACTCCACAGATCACAGAGTGCCACCAGATGTGCATCGGAAACTACTACTGGTCTTCCGTGGAACGACCAAAGCGTAGAATGTTAGAGACATTACTCCCATGGAGGAATGTGCGCATGGTGACTGTTGTATTCAATCCCGATGCAATTTCTGTGTTTCATCAACACTCAGATAGTCCAGAGGCTACAGAATGCCTCCAGATGTGCATCGGAAACTACTACTGAACTTAGAGGGAACGATCAAAGCGTATACTGTTTAAGACAATACTCCCATGGAGGAAAGTGCGCATGGTGACTGTTGTATTCAATCTCGAAGCAAATTCTGTGTTTCATCAACAGTCGCATAGTCCACAGATTACAGAATGACTCCAGATGTGCATCGGAAACTACTACTGGTCTTTAAGGGAACGATCAAAGCGTAGACTGTTTGAGACATTACTCCCATGGATGAAAGTGCGCATGGTGTATGTTGTATTCAATCCCGAGGCAATTTCTGTGTTTCAGCAACTCTTTGAAGGTCCACAGATTACAGAATGCCTCCACATGTGCATCGCAAACTACTACTGGTCTTCCAGGGAACGATCAAAAAGCAGACTGTTTGAGAATTACTCCCATGAGGGAAAGTTCGCATGGTGTCTGTTGTATTTTATCCCGATGCAATTTCTGTGTTTCATCAACACACTGATCTTCCACAGATTACAGAATGCCTCCAGATGTGCATCGGAAACTAACACTGGTGTTCCAATGAACGATCAAAGCGGAGACTGTTTGAGACATTACTAACACGGAGGAAAGTGCCGATGGTGACTGTTGTATTCAATCCCGATGCAATTTCTGTGTTTCATCAACACTTTGAAGGTTGACAGTTTACAGAATGCTCCAGATATGCATCGGTAACTACTACTGGTCTTCCAGGGAACGATCAAAGCGTAGACTGTTTGAGACATTACTCCCATGGAGGAAAGTGCGCATGCTGACTGTTGTATTCAATCAAGATGCATTTTCTGTGTTTCATCAACTCTCCGATAGTCCACATATTACAGAATACCTCAAGATGTGCATCGGAAACTAACACTGGTCTTCCAGGGAACGATCAAAGCGTAGATTGTTTCAGACAATACTAACATGGTGAAAAGTGCGCATGGTGACTGTTGTATTCAATCCCGATGCAATTTCTGTGTTTCATCAACACTTTGAAGGTCCGCAGATTACAGAATGGCTCCAGATGTGCATCGGAAACTACTACTGCCCTTCCAGGGAACGATCAAAGCGTAGACTGTTTGAGACATTGCTCCCATGGAGGAAAGTGCACATGGACACTGTTGTATTCAATCCCGATGCAATTTCTGTGTTTCATCAACTTTCTGATAGTCCACAGATTACAGAATGCCTCCAGGTGTGCATCGGAAACCACTACTGGTCTTCCAGGGAACGATCAAATCGTAGAATGTTTGAGACATTACTCCCATAAATGAAAGTGCGCATGGTGACTGTTGTATTCAATCCCGATGCAAATTCTGTGTTTCATCAACAGTCTGATAGTCCACAGATTACAGAATGCCTCCAGATGTGCATCGGAAACTACTACTGGACTTCCAGGGAACGATCAAAGCGTAGACTGTTTGAGACATTACTCCCATGGAGGAAATTGCGCACGGTGACTGTTGTATTAAATCCCGATGCAATTTCTGTGTTTCATCAACAGTCTGATAGTCCACAGATTACAGAATGCCTCCAGATGTGCATCGGAAATTACTACTGGACTTCCAGGGAACGATTAAAGCGTAGACTGTTTGAGACACTACTCTGATGGAGGAAAGTGCGCATGGTGACTGTTGTATTCAATCCCGATCCAATTTTAGTGTTCTATCGAAACTCTGATAGTCCACAGATTACAGAATGCCTCCAGATGTGCATCGGAAACTACTACTGGTCTTCCAGGGAACGATCAAACCGTAGACTGTTTGAGACATTACTCCCATGGAGGAAAGTGCGCACGGTGACTGTTGTATTCAATCCCGATGCATTTTCTGTGTTTTATCAACACTTTGAAGGTCCACAGATTACAGAATGCCTCCAGATGTGCATCGGAAACTATTACTGGTCTTTCAGGGAACGATCAAAGCGTAGACTGTTTGAGACATTACTGCCATGGAGGAAAGTGCGTATGGTGACCGTTGTATTCAATCTCCATGCAATGTCTGTGTTTCATCAACAGTCTGATAGTCCACAGATTACAGAGTGCCACCAGATGTGCATCGGAAACTACTACTGGTCTTCCATGGAACGATCAAAGCGTAGAATGTTAGAGACATTGCTCCCATGGAGGAAAGTGCAAATGGTGACTGTTGTATTCAATCCCGATTGAATTTCTGTGTTTCATCAACACTCCGATAGTCCACGGATTACAGAATGCCTCCAGATGTGCATCGGAAACCACTACTGGACTTCCAGGGAACGATCAAAGCGTAGACTGTTTGAGACATTACTCTTATGGAGGAGAGAGCGCATGGTGACTGTTGTATTCAATCCCGATGCAATTTTAGTGTTTCATTAACACTCTGATAGTCCACAGATTACAGAATGCCTCCAGATGTGCATCGGAAACTACTATTGGTCTTCCAGAGAACGATCAAAGCGTAGACTGTTAGAGACGTTACTCCCATGGAGGAAAGTGCGCATGGAGACTGTTGTATTCAATCCATATGCATTTTCTGTGTTTCATCAACACTCTGATAGTCCACAGATTACAGAATGCCTCCAGATGTGCATCTGAAACTACTACTGGTCTTCCAGGGAACGATCAAAGCGTAGACTGTTTGAGTCATTACTCCCATGGCAGAAAGTGCGTACGGTGACTGTTGTATTCAATCCCGATGCAATTTCTGTGTTTCATCAACAGTCTGATAGTCCACGAATTACAGAATGCCTCCACATGTGCATCGGAAACTACTACTGGGCTTCCAGGGAACTATCAAAGCGTTGAATGTTTGAGACACTACTCTTATGGAGGAAAGTGCGCATGGTGACTGTTGTATTCTATCCCGATGCAATTTCTGTGTTTCATCAACACTCAGATACTCCACAGATTACAGAATGTCTCCAGATTTGCATCGGAAACTAACACTGGTCTTCCAGGGAACGATCAAAGCGTAGACTGTTTGAGACATTACTAACATGGAGCAAAGTGGGGATGGTGACTGTTGTATTCAATCCCGATGCAATTTCTTTGTTTCATCAACACTTTGAAGGTCCACAGATTACATAATGATTCCATATATGCTTCGGAAACTACTAAATGGTGTTCCAGGGAAGGATAAAAGCGTAGACTGTTTGAGAATTACTCCCATGGAAGAAAGTGCGCATGGTGTCTGTTGTATTCAATCCCGATGCGATTTCTGTGTTTCATCAACACTCTGATACTCCACAGATTACAGAGTGCCTCCAGATGTGCATCGGAAACTGCTACTGGACTTCCAGGGAACGATCAAAGCGTTGAATATTTGAGACATTACTCTTATGGAGGAAAGTGCGCATTGTGACTGTTGTATTCAATCCCGATGCAATTTCTGTGTTTCATCAACACTCAGATAGTCCAGAGACTACAGAATGCCTCCAGATGTCCATCGGAAACTACTACTGAACTTAGAGGGAACGATCAAAGCGTAGACTGTTTAAGACAATACTCCCATGGAGGAAAGTGCGCATGGTGACTGTTGTATTCAATCTCGAAGCAAATTCTGTGTTTCATCAACAGTCGCATGGTCCACAGATTACAGAATGACTCCAGATGTGCATCGGAAACTACTATTGGTCTTCCAGGGAACGATCAAAAAGCAGACTGTTTGAGAATTACTCCCATGAATGAAAGTGCGCATGGTGTCTGTTGTATTTTATCCGGATGCAATTTCTGTGTTTCATCAACACACTGATCTTCCACAGATTACAGAATGCCTCCAGATGTGCATCGGAAACTAACACTGGTGTTCCAATGAACGATCAAAGCGGAGACTGTTTGAGACATTACTAACACGGAGGAAAGTGCCGATGGTGACTGTTGTATTCAATCCCGATGCAATTTCTGTGTTTCATCAACACTTTGAAGGTTGACAGTTTACAGAATGCTCCAGATGTGCATCGGTAACTACTACTGGTCTTCCAGGGATCGATCAAAGCGTAGACTGTTTGAGACATTACTCCCATGGAGGAAAGTGCGCATGCTGACTGTTGTATTCAATCAAGATGCATTTTCTGTGTTTCATCAACTCTCCGATAGTCCACATATTACAGAATACCTCAAGATGTGCATCGGAAACTAACACTGGTCTTCCAGGGAACGATCAAAGCGTAGATTGTTTCAGACAATACTAACATGGTGAAAAGTGCGCATGGTGACTGTTGTATTCAATCCCGATGCAATTTCTGTGTTTCATCAACACTTTGAAGGTCCGCAGATTACAGAATGGCTCCAGATGTGCATCGGAAACTACTACTGCCCTTCCAGGGAACGATCAAAGCGTAGACTGTTTGAGACATTGCTCCCATGGAGGAAAGTGCACATGGAGACTGTTGTATTCAATCCCGATGCAATTTCTGTGTTTCATCAACTTTCTGATAGTCCACAGATTAGAGAATGCCTCCACGTGTGCATCGGAAACCACTACTGGTCTTCCAGGGAACGATCAAAGCGTAGAACGTTTGAGACATTACTCCCATAAAGGAAAGTGCGCATGGTGACTGTTGTATTCAATCCCGATGCAAATTCTGTGTTTCATCAACAGTCTGATAGTCCACAGATTACAGAATGCCTCCAGATGTGCATCGGAAACTACTACTGGACTTCCAGGGAACGATCAAAGCGTAGACTGTTTGAGACATTACTCCCATGGAGGAAATTGCGCACGGTGACTGTTGTATTCAATCCCGATGCAATTTCTGTGTTTCATCAACAGTCTGATAGTCCACAGATTACAGAATGCCTCCAGATGTGCATCGGAAACTACTACTGGACTTCCAGGGAACAATTAAAGCGTAGACTGTTTGAGACTTTACTCTGATGGAGGAAAGTGCGCATGGTGACTGTTGTATTCAATCCCGATCCAATTTTAGTGTTCTATCGACACTCTGATAGTCCACAGATTACAGAATGCCTCCAGATGTGCATCGGAAACTACTACTGGTCTTCCAGGGAACGATCAAACCGTAGACTGTTTGAGACAATACTCCCATGGAGGAAAGTGCGCACGGTGACTGTTGTATTCAATCCCGATGCATTTTCTGTGTTTTATCAACACTTTGAAGGTCCACAGATTACAGAATGCCTCCAGATGTGCATCGGAAACTATTACTGGTCTTCCAGGGAACAATCAAAGCGTAGACCTTTTGAGAATTACTAACATGGAGGAAAGTGCGCATGGTGACTGTTGTATTCAATCCCGATGCAATTTCTGTGTTTCATCAACACTCAGATACTAAACAGATTACAGAATGCCTCCAGATGTACATCGATAACTACCACTGGTCTTCCAGGGAACGATCAAAGCGTAGACTGTTTAAGACATTACTCCCATGGAGGAAAGTGCGCATGGTGTCTTTTGTATTTAATCCCGAGACAATTTCTGTGTTTCATCAACACTTTGAAGGTCCACAGATTACAGAATGCCTCCAGATGTGCATTGGAAACTACTACTGGTCTTCCAGGGAACGATCAAAGCGTAGACTGTTTGAGAATTACTCCCATGGAGGAAAGTGCGCATGGTGTCTGTTGTATTCAATCCCGATGCAATTTCTGTGTTTCATCAACACTCTGATACTCCACAGGTTACAGAATGCCTCCAGATGTGCATCGAAAACTACTACTGGTCTTTCAGGGGACGATCAAAGCGTAGACTGTTTGAGACATTACTCCCATGGAGGAAAGTGCGTATGGTGACCGTTGTATTCAATCTCCATGCAATGTCTGTGTTTCATCAACAGTCTGATAGTCCACAGATTACAGAGTGCCACCAGATGTGCATCGGAAACTACTACTGGTCTTCCAGGGAACGATCAAAGCGTAGACTGTTTGAGTCATTACTCCCATGGCAGAAAGTGCGTACGGTGACTGTTGTATTCAATCCCGATGCAATTTCTGTGTTTCATCAACAGTCTGATAGTCCACGAATTACAGAATGCCTCCAGATGTGCATCGGAAACTACTACTGGACTTCCAGGGAACTATCAAAGCGTTGAATGTTTGAGACACTACTCTTATGGAGGAAAGTGCGCATGGTGACTGTTGTATTCAATCCCGATGCAATTTATGTGTTTCATCAACACTTTGAAGGTCCACAGATTACAGAATGCCATCAGATGTGCATCGGAAACTATTACTGGTCTTCCAGGGAACGATCAAACCGTAGACTTTTTGAGAATTACTAACATGTAGGAAAGTGCGCATGGTGTCTGTTGTATTCAATCCCGATGCAATTTCTGTGTTTCATCAACACTCTGATACTGCACAGATTACAGAATGCCTACAGATGTGCATCGGAAACTACTACTGTTCTTCCAGGGAACGATCAAAGCGTAGACTGTTTGAGACATTACTAACATGGAGGAAGGTGCGCATGGTGACTGTTGTATTCAATCCCAGTGCAATTTCTTTGTTTCATCAACACTCTGATACTCCACAGATCACAGAGTGCCACCAGATGTGCATCGGAAACTACTACTGGTCTTCCGTGGAACGACCAAAGCGTAGAATGTTAGAGACATTACTCCCATGGAGGAATGTGCGCATGGTGACTGTTGTATTCAATCCCGATGCAATTTCTGTGTTTCATCAACACTCAGATAGTCCAGAGGCTACAGAATGCCTCCAGATGTGCATCGGAAACTACTACTGAACTTAGAGGGAACGATCAAAGCGTATACTGTTTAAGACAATACTCCCATGGAGGAAAGTGCGCATGGTGACTGTTGTATTCAATCTCGAAGCAAATTCTGTGTTTCATCAACAGTCGCATAGTCCACAGATTACAGAATGACTCCAGATGTGCATCGGAAACTACTACTGGTCTTTAAGGGAACGATCAAAGCGTAGACTGTTTGAGACATTACTCCCATGGATGAAAGTGCGCATGGTGTATGTTGTATTCAATCCCGAGGCAATTTCTGTGTTTCAGCAACTCTTTGAAGGTCCACAGATTACAGAATGCCTCCACATGTGCATCGCAAACTACTACTGGTCTTCCAGGGAACGATCAAAAAGCAGACTGTTTGAGAATTACTCCCATGAGGGAAAGTGCGCATGGTGTCTGTTGTATTTTATCCCGATGCAATTTCTGTGTTTCATCAACACACTGATCTTCCACAGATTACAGAATGCCTCCAGATGTGCATCGGAAACCACTACTGGTCTTCCAGGGAACGATCAAATCGTAGAATGTTTGAGACATTACTCCCATAAATGAAAGTGCGCATGGTGACTGTTGTATTCAATCCCGATGCAAATTCTGTGTTTCATCAACAGTCTGATAGTCCACAGATTACAGAATGCCTCCAGATGTGCATCGGAAACTACTACTGGACTTCCAGGGAACGATCAAAGCGTAGACTGTTTGAGACATTACTCCCATGGAGGAAATTGCGCACGGTGACTGTTGTATTAAATCCCGATGCAATTTCTGTGTTTCATCAACAGTCTGATAGTCCACAGATTACAGAATGCCTCCAGATGTGCATCGGAAATTACTACTGGACTTCCAGGGAACGATTAAAGCGTAGACTGTTTGAGACACTACTCTGATGGAGGAAAGTGCGCATGGTGACTGTTGTATTCAATCCCGATCCAATTTTAGTGTTCTATCGAAACTCTGATAGTCCACAGATTACAGAATGCCTCCAGATGTGCATCGGAAACTACTACTGGTCTTCCAGGGAACGATCAAACCGTAGACTGTTTGAGACATTACTCCCATGGAGGAAAGTGCGCACGGTGACTGTTGTATTCAATCCCGATGCATTTTCTGTGTTTTATCAACACTTTGAAGGTCCACAGATTACAGAATGCCTCCAGATGTGCATCGGAAACTATTACTGGTCTTTCAGGGAACGATCAAAGCGTAGACTGTTTGAGACATTACTGCCATGGAGGAAAGTGCGTATGGTGACCGTTGTATTCAATCTCCATGCAATGTCTGTGTTTCATCAACAGTCTGATAGTCCACAGATTACAGAGTGCCACCAGATGTGCATCGGAAACTACTACTGGTCTTCCATGGAACGATCAAAGCGTAGAATGTTAGAGACATTGCTCCCATGGAGGAAAGTGCAAATGGTGACTGTTGTATTCAATCCCGATTGAATTTCTGTGTTTCATCAACACTCCGATAGTCCACGGATTACAGAATGCCTCCAGATGTGCATCGGAAACCACTACTGGACTTCCAGGGAACGATCAAAGCGTAGACTGTTTGAGACATTACTCTTATGGAGGAGAGAGCGCATGGTGACTGTTGTATTCAATCCCGATGCAATTTTAGTGTTTCATTAACACTCTGATAGTCCACAGATTACAGAATGCCTCCAGATGTGCATCGGAAACTACTATTGGTCTTCCAGAGAACGATCAAAGCGTAGACTGTTAGAGACGTTACTCCCATGGAGGAAAGTGCGCATGGAGACTGTTGTATTCAATCCATATGCATTTTCTGTGTTTCATCAACACTCTGATAGTCCACAGATTACAGAATGCCTCCAGATGTGCATCTGAAACTACTACTGGTCTTCCAGGGAACGATCAAAGCGTAGACTGTTTGAGACATTACTCCCATGGCAGAAAGTGCGTACGGTGACTGTTGTATTCAATCCCGATGCAATTTCTGTGTTTCATCAACAGTCTGATAGTCCACGAATTACAGAATGCCTCCACATGTGCATCGGAAACTACTACTGGGCTTCCAGGGAACTATCAAAGCGTTGAATGTTTGAGACACTACTCTTATGGAGGAAAGTGCGCATGGTGACTGTTGTATTCAATCCCGATGCAATTTCTGTGTTTCATCAACACTCAGATACTCCACAGATTACAGAATGTCTCCAGATTTGCATCGGAAACTAACACTGGTCTTCCAGGGAACGATCAAAGCGTAGACTGTTTGAGACATTACTAACATGGAGCAAAGTGGGGATGGTGACTGTTGTATTCAATCCCGATGCAATTTCTTTGTTTCATCAACACTTTGAAGGTCCACAGATTACATAATGATTCCATATATGCTTCGGAAACTACTAAATGGTCTTCCAGGGAAGGATAAAAGCGTAGACTGTTTGAGAATTACTCCCATGGAAGAAAGTGCGCATGGTGTCTGTTGTATTCAATCCCGATGCGATTTCTGTGTTTCATCAACACTCTGATACTCCACAGATTACAGAGTGCCTCCAGATGTGCATCGGAAACTGCTACTGGACTTCCAGGGAACGATCAAAGCGTTGAATATTTGAGACATTACTCTTATGGAGGAAAGTGCGCATTGTGACTGTTGTATTCAATCCCGATGCAATTTCTGTGTTTCATCAACACTCAGATAGTCCAGAGACTACAGAATGCCTCCAGATGTCCATCGGAAACTACTACTGAACTTAGAGGGAACGATCAAAGCGTAGACTGTTTAAGACAATACTCCCATGGAGGAAAGTGCGCATGGTGACTGTTGTATTCAATCTCGAAGCAAATTCTGTGTTTCATCAACAGTCGCATGGTCCACAGATTACAGAATGACTCCAGATGTGCATCGGAAACTACTATTGGTCTTCCAGGGAACGATCAAAAAGCAGACTGTTTGAGAATTACTCCCATGAATGAAAGTGCGCATGGTGTCTGTTGTATTTTATCCGGATGCAATTTCTGTGTTTCATCAACACACTGATCTTCCACAGATTACAGAATGCCTCCAGATGTGCATCGGAAACTAACACTGGTGTTCCAATGAACGATCAAAGCGGAGACTGTTTGAGACATTACTAACACGGAGGAAAGTGCCGATGGTGACTGTTGTATTCAATCCCGATGCAATTTCTGTGTTTCATCAACACTTTGAAGGTTGACAGTTTACAGAATGCTCCAGATGTGCATCGGTAACTACTACTGGTCTTCCAGGGAACGATCAAAGCGTAGACTGTTTGAGACATTACTCCCATGGAGGAAAGTGCGCATGCTGACTGTTGTATTCAATCAAGATGCATTTTCTGTGTTTCATCAACTCTCCGATAGTCCACATATTACAGAATACCTCAAGATGTGCATCGGAAACTAACACTGGTCTTCCAGGGAACGATCAAAGCGTAGATTGTTTCAGACAATACTAACATGGTGAAAAGTGCGCATGGTGACTGTTGTATTCAATCCCGATGCAATTTCTGTGTTTCATCAACACTTTGAAGGTCCGCAGATTACAGAATGGCTCCAGATGTGCATCGGAAACTACTACTGCCCTTCCAGGGAACGATCAAAGCGTAGACTGTTTGAGACATTGCTCCCATGGAGGAAAGTGCACATGGAGACTGTTGTATTCAATCCCGATGCAATTTCTGTGTTTCATCAACTTTCTGATAGTCCACAGATTAGAGAATGCCTCCACGTGTGCATCGGAAACCACTACTGGTCTTCCAGGGAACGATCAAAGCGTAGAACGTTTGAGACATTACTCCCATAAAGGAAAGTGCGCATGGTGACTGTTGTATTCAATCCCGATGCAAATTCTGTGTTTCATCAACAGTCTGATAGTCCACAGATTACAGAATGCCTCCAGATGTGCATCGGAAACTACTACTGGACTTCCAGGGAACGATCAAAGCATAGACTGTTTGAGACATTACTCCCATGGAGGAAATTGCGCACGGTGACTGTTGTATTCAATCCCGATGCAATTTCTGTGTTTCATCAACAGTCTGATAGTCCACAGATTACAGAATGCCTCCAGATGTGCATCGGAAACTACTACTGGACTTCCAGGGAACAATTAAAGCGTAGACTGTTTGAGACTTTACTCTGATGGAGGAAAGTGCGCATGGTGACTGTTGTATTCAATCCCGATCCAATTTTAGTGTTCTATCGACACTCTGATAGTCCACAGATTACAGAATGCCTCCAGATGTGCATCGGAAACTACTACTGGTCTTCCAGGGAACGATCAAACCGTAGACTGTTTGAGACAATACTCCCATGGAGGAAAGTGCGCACGGTGACTGTTGTATTCAATCCCGATGCATTTTCTGTGTTTTATCAACACTTTGAAGGTCCACAGATTACAGAATGCCTCCAGATGTGCATCGGAAACTATTACTGGTCTTCCAGGGAACAATCAAAGCGTAGACCTTTTGAGAATTACTAACATGGAGGAAAGTGCGCATGGTGACTGTTGTATTCAATCCCGATGCAATTTCTGTGTTTCATCAACACTCAGATACTAAACAGATTACAGAATGCCTCCAGATGTACATCGATAACTACCACTGGTCTTCCAGGGAACGATCAAAGCGTAGACTGTTTAAGACATTACTCCCATGGAGGAAAGAGCGCATGGTGTCTTTTGTATTTAATCCCGAGACAATTTCTGTGTTTCATCAACACTTTGAAGGTCCACAGATTACAGAATGCCTCCAGATGTGCATTGGAAACTACTACTGGTCTTCCAGGGAACGATCAAAGCGTAGACTGTTTGAGAATTACTCCCATGGAGGAAAGTGCGCATGGTGTCTGTTGTATTCAATCCCGATGCAATTTCTGTGTTTCATCAACACTCTGATACTCCACAGGTTACAGAATGCCTCCAGATGTGCATCGAAAACTACTACTGGTCTTTCAGGGGACGATCAAAGCGTAGACTGTTTGAGACATTACTCCCATGGAGGAAAGTGCGTATGGTGACCGTTGTATTCAATCTCCATGCAATGTCTGTGTTTCATCAACAGTCTGATAGTCCACAGATTACAGAGTGCCACCAGATGTGCATCGGAAACTACTACTGGTCTTCCATGGAACGATCAAAGCGTAGAATGTTAGAGACATTGCTCCCATGGAGGAAAGTGCAAATGGTGACTGTTGTATTCAATCCCGATTCAATTTCTGAGTGTCATCAACACTCTGATAGTCCACAGATTACAGAATGCCTCCAGATGTGCATCGAAAACTACTACTGGTCTTCCAGGGAACGATCAAAACGTAGACTGTTCGAGACATTACTCCCCTGGAGGAAAGTAAGCACGGTGACTGTTGTATTCAATCCCGATTGAATTTCTGTGTTTCATCAACACTCTGATAGTCCACGGATTACAGAATGCCTCCAGATGTGCATCGGAAACCACTACTGGACTTCCAGGGAACGATCAAAGCGTAGACTGTTTGAGACATTACTCTTATGAAGGAGAGAGCGCATGGTGACTGTTGTATTCAATCCCGATGCAATTTTAGGGTTTCATTAACACTCTGATAGTCCACAGATTACAGAATGCCTCCAGATGTGCATCGGAAACTACTATTGGTCTTCCAGAGAACGATCAAAGCGTAGACTGTTAGAGACGTTACTCCCATGGAGGAAAGTGCGCATGGAGACTGTTGTATTCAACCCATATGCATTTTCTGTGTTTCATCAACACTCTGATAGTCCACAGATTACAGAATGCCTCCAGATGTGCATCGGAAACTACTACTGGTCTTCCAGGGAACGATCAAAGCGTAGACTGTTTGAGTCATTACTCCCATGGCAGAAAGTGCGTACGGTGACTGTTGTATTCAATCCCGATGCAATTTCTGTGTTTCATCAACAGTCTGATAGTCCACGAATTACAGAATGCCTCCAGATGTGCATCGGAAACTACTACTGGACTTCCAGGGAACTATCAAAGCGTTGAATGTTTGAGACACTACTCTTATGGAGGAAAGTGCGCATGGTGACTGTTGTATTCAATCCCGATGCAATTTATGTGTTTCATCAACACTTTGAAGGTCCACAGATTACAGAATGCCATCAGATGTGCATCGGAAACTATTACTGGTCTTCCAGGGAACGATCAAACCGTAGACTTTTTGAGAATTACTAACATGTAGGAAAGTGCGCATGGTGTCTGTTGTATTCAATCCCGATGCAATTTCTGTGTTTCATCAACACTCTGATACTGCACAGATTACAGAATGCCTACAGATGTGCATCGGAAACTACTACTGTTCTTCCAGGGAACGATCAAAGCGTAGACTGTTTGAGACATTACTAACATGGAGGAAGGTGCGCATGGTGACTGTTGTATTCAATCCCAGTGCAATTTCTTTGTTTCATCAACACTCTGATACTCCACAGATCACAGAGTGCCACCAGATGTGCATCGGAAACTACTACTGGTCTTCCGTGGAACGACCAAAGCGTAGAATGTTAGAGACATTACTCCCATGGAGGAATGTGCGCATGGTGACTGTTGTATTCAATCCCGATGCAATTTCTGTGTTTCATCAACACTCAGATAGTCCAGAGGCTACAGAATGCCTCCAGATGTGCATCGGAAACTACTACTGAACTTAGAGGGAACGATCAAAGCGTATACTGTTTAAGACAATACTCCCATGGAGGAAAGTGCGCATGGTGACTGTTGTATTCAATCTCGAAGCAAATTCTGTGTTTCATCAACAGTCGCATAGTCCACAGATTACAGAATGACTCCAGATGTGCATCGGAAACTACTACTGGTCTTTAAGGGAACGATCAAAGCGTAGACTGTTTGAGACATTACTCCCATGGATGAAAGTGCGCATGGTGTATGTTGTATTCAATCCCGAGGCAATTTCTGTGTTTCAGCAACTCTTTGAAGGTCCACAGATTACAGAATGCCTCCACATGTGCATCGCAAACTACTACTGGTCTTCCAGGGAACGATCAAAAAGCAGACTGTTTGAGAATTACTCCCATGAGGGAAAGTGCGCATGGTGTCTGTTGTATTTTATCCCGATGCAATTTCTGTGTTTCATCAACACACTGATCTTCCACAGATTACAGAATGCCTCCAGATGTGCATCGGAAACTAACACTGGTGTTCCAATGAACGATCAAAGCGGAGACTGTTTGAGACATTACTAACACGGAGGAAAGTGCCGATGGTGACTGTTGTATTCAATCCCGATGCAATTTCTGTGTTTCATCAACACTTTGAAGGTTGACAGTTTACAGAGTGCTCCAGATGTGCATCGGTAACTACTACTGGTCTTCCAGGGAACGATCAAAGCGTAGACTGTTTGAGACATTACTCCCATGGAGGAAAGTGCGCATGCTGACTGTTGTATTCAATCAAGATGCATTTTCTGTGTTTCATCAACTCTCCGATAGTCCACATATTACAGAATACCTCAAGAAGTGCATCGGAAACTAACACTGGTCTTCCAGGGAACGATCAAAGCGTAGATTGTTTCAGACAATACTAACATGGTGAAAAGTGCGCATGGTGACTGTTGTATTCAATCCCGATGCAATTTCTGTGTTTCATCAACACTTTGAAGGTCCGCAGATTACAGAATGGCTCCAGATGTGCATCGGAAACTACTACTGCCCTTCCAGGGAACGATCAAAGCGTAGACTGTTTGAGACATTGCTCCCATGGAGGAAAGTGCACATGGAGACTGTTGTATTCAATCCCGATGCAATTTCTGTGTTTCATCAACTTTCTGATAGTCCACAGATTACAGAATGCCTCCAGGTGTGCATCGGAAACCACTACTGGTCTTCCAGGGAACGATCAAATCGTAGAATGTTTGAGACATTACTCCCATAAATGAAAGTGCGCATGGTGACTGTTGTATTCAATCCCGATGCAAATTCTGTGTTTCATCAACAGTCTGATAGTCCACAGATTACAGAATGCCTCCAGATGTGCATCGGAAACTACTACTGGACTTCCAGGGAACGATCAAAGCGTAGACTGTTTGAGACATTACTCCCATGGAGGAAATTGCGCACGGTGACTGTTGTATTAAATCCCGATGCAATTTCTGTGTTTCATCAACAGTCTGATAGTCCACAGATTACAGAATGCCTCCAGATGTGCATCGGAAATTACTACTGGACTTCCAGGGAACGATTAAAGCGTAGACTGTTTGAGACACTACTCTGATGGAGGAAAGTGCGCATGGTGACTGTTGTATTCAATCCCGATCCAATTTTAGTGTTCTATCGAAACTCTGATAGTCCACAGATTACAGAATGCCTCCAGATGTGCATCGGAAACTACTACTGGTCTTCCAGGGAACGATCAAACCGTAGACTGTTTGAGACATTCCTCCCATGGAGGAAAGTGCGCACGGTGACTGTTGTATTCAATCCCGATGCATTTTCTGTGTTTTATCAACACTTTGAAGGTCCACAGATTACAGAATGCCTCCAGATGTGCATCGGAAACTATTACTGGTCTTTCAGGGAACGATCAAAGCGTAGACTGTTTGAGACATTACTGCCATGGAGGAAAGTGCGTATGGTGACCGTTGTATTCAATCTCCATGCAATGTCTGTGTTTCATCAACAGTCTGATAGTCCACAGATTACAGAGTGCCACCAGATGTGCATCGGAAACTACTACTGGTCTTCCATGGAACGATCAAAGCGTAGAATGTTAGAGACATTGCTCCCATGGAGGAAAGTGCAAATGGTGACTGTTGTATTCAATCCCGATTGAATTTCTGTGTTTCATCAACACTCCGATAGTCCACGGATTACAGAATGCCTCCAGATGTGCATCGGAAACCACTACTGGACTTCCAGGGAACGATCAAAGCGTAGACTGTTTGAGACATTACTCTTATGGAGGAGAGAGCGCATGGTGACTGTTGTATTCAATCCCGATGCAATTTTAGTGTTTCATTAACACTCTGATAGTCCACAGATTACAGAATGCCTCCAGATGTGCATCGGAAACTACTATTGGTCTTCCAGAGAACGATCAAAGCGTAGACTGTTAGAGACGTTACTCCCATGGAGGAAAGTGCGCATGGAGACTGTTGTATTCAATCCATATGCATTTTCTGTGTTTCATCAACACTCTGATAGTCCACAGATTACAGAATGCCTCCAGATGTGCATCTGAAACTACTACTGGTCTTCCAGGGAACGATCAAAGCGTAGACTGTTTGAGTCATTACTCCCATGGCAGAAAGTGCGTACGGTGACTGTTGTATTCAATCCCGATGCAATTTCTGTGTTTCATCAACAGTCTGATAGTCCACGAATTACAGAATGCCTCCACATGTGCATCGGAAACTACTACTGGGCTTCCAGGGAACTATCAAAGCGTTGAATGTTTGAGACACTACTCTTATGGAGGAAAGTGCGCATGGTGACTGTTGTATTCAATCCCGATGCAATTTCTGTGTTTCATCAACACTCAGATACTCCACAGATTACAGAATGTCTCCAGATTTGCATCGGAAACTAACACTGGTCTTCCAGGGAACGATCAAAGCGTAGACTGTTTGAGACATTACTAACATGGAGCAAAGTGGGGATGGTGACTGTTGTATTCAATCCCGATGCAATTTCTTTGTTTCATCAACACTTTGAAGGTCCACAGATTACATAATGATTCCATATATGCTTCGGAAACTACTAAATGGTCTTCCAGGGAAGGATAAAAGCGTAGACTGTTTGAGAATTACTCCCATGGAAGAAAGTGCGCATGGTGTCTGTTGTATTCAATCCCGATGCGATTTCTGTGTTTCATCAACACTCTGATACTCCACAGATTACAGAGTGCCTCCAGATGTGCATCGGAAACTGCTACTGGACTTCCAGGGAACGATCAAAGCGTTGAATATTTGAGACATTACTCTTATGGAGGAAAGTGCGCATTGTGACTGTTGTATTCAATCCCGATGCAATTTCTGTGTTTCATCAACACTCAGATAGTCCAGAGACTACAGAATGCCTCCAGATGTCCATCGGAAACTACTACTGAACTTAGAGGGAACGATCAAAGCGTAGACTGTTTAAGACAATACTCCCATGGAGGAAAGTGCGCATGGTGACTGTTGTATTCAATCTCGAAGCAAATTCTGTGTTTCATCAACAGTCGCATGGTCCACAGATTACAGAATGACTCCAGATGTGCATCGGAAACTACTACTGGTCTTCCAGGGAACGATCAAAAAGCAGACTGTTTGAGAATTACTCCCATGAGGGAAAGTGCGCATGGTGCCTGTTGTATTTTATCCCGATGCAATTTCTGTGTTTCATCAACACACTGATCTTCCACAGATTACAGAATGCCTCCAGATGTGCATCGGAAACTAACACTGGTGTTCCAATGAACGATCAAAGCGGAGACTGTTTGAGACATTACTAACACGGAGGAAAGTGCCGATGGTGACTGTTGTATTCAATCCCGATGCAATTTCTGTGTTTCATCAACACTTTGAAGGTTGACAGTTTACAGAATGCTTCAGATGTGCATCGGTAACTACTACTGGTCTTCCAGGGAACGATCAAAGCGTAGACTGTTTGAGACATTACTCCCATGGAGGAAAGTGCGCATGCTGACTGTTGTATTCAATCAAGATGCATTTTCTGTGTTTCATCAACACTCCGATAGTCCACATATTACAGAATACCTCAAGATGTGCATCGGAAACTAACACTGGTCTTCCAGGGAACGATCAAAGCGTAGATTGTTTCAGACAATACTAACATGGTGAAAATGCGCATGGTGACTGTTGTATTCAATCCCGATGCAATTTCTGTGTTTCATCAACACTTTGAAGGTCCGCAGATTACAGAATGGCTCCAGATGTGCATCGGAAACTACTACCGGCCATCCAGGGAACGATCAAAGCGTAGACTGTTTGAGACATTGCTCCCATGGAGGAAAGTGCACATGGAGACTGTTGTATTCAATCCCGATGCAATTTCTGTGTTTCATCAACCTTCTGATAGTCCACAGATTACAGAAGGCCTCCAGGTGTGCATCGGAAAGCACTACTGGTCTTCCAGGGAACGATCAAAGCGTAGAATGTTTGAGACATTACTATCATAAAGGAAAGTGCGCATGGTGACTGTTGTATTCAATCCCGATGCAAATTCTGTGTTTCATCAACAGTCTGATTGTCCACAGATTACAGAATGCCTCCAGATGTGCATCGGAAACTACTACTGGACTTCCAGGGAACGATCAAAGCGTAGACTGTTTGAGACATTACTCCCATGGAGGAAATTGCGCACGGTGACTGTTGTATTCAATCCCGATGCAATTTCTGTGTTTCATCAACAGTCTGATAGTCCACGAATTACAGAATGCCTCCACATGTGCATCGGAAACTACTACTGGACTTCCAGGGAACGATTAAAGCGAAGACTGTTTGAGACATTACTCTGATGGAGGAAAGTGCGCATGGAGACTGTTGCATTCAATCCCGCTCCAATTTTAGTGTTCTATCAACACTCTGATAGTCCACAGATTACAGAATGCCTCCAGATGTGCATCGGAAACTACTACTGGTCTTCCAGGGAACGATCAAAGCGTAGACTGTTTGAGACATTACTCCCATGGAGGAAAGTGCGCACGGTGACTGTTGTATTCAATCCCGATGCATTTTCTGTGTTTTATCAACACTTTGAAGTTCCACAGATTACAGGATGCCTCCAGATGTGCATCGGAAACTATTACTGGTCTTCCAGGGAACAATCAAAGCGTAGACTTTTTGAGAATTACTAACATGTAGGAAAGTGCGCATGGTGACTGTTGTATTCAATCCCGATGCAATTTCTGTGTTCATCAACACTCAGATACTAAACAGATTACAGAATGCCTCCAGATGTACATCGGTAACTACCACTGGTCTTCCAGGGAACGATCAAAGCGTAGACTGTTTAAGACATTACTCCCATGGAGGAAAGTGCGCATGGTGTCTTTTGTATTTAATCAAGAGACAATTTCTGTGTTTCATCAACACATTGAAGGTCCACACATTACAGAATGCCTCCAGATGTGCATTGGAAACTACTACTGGTCTTCCAGGGAACGATCAAAGCGTAGACTGTTTGAGAATTACTCCCATGGAGGATAGTGCGCATGGTGTCTGTTGTATTCAATCCCGATGCAATTTCTGTGTTTCATCAACACTCTGATACTCCACAGATTACAGAATGCCTCCAGATGTGCATCGAAAACTACTACTGGTCTTTCAGGAACGATCAAAGCGTAGACTGTTTGAGACATTACTAACATGGAGGAAAGTGCGTATGGTGACCGTTGTATTCAATCTCCATGCAATGTCTGTGTTTCATCAACAGTCTGATAGTCCACAGATTACAGAGTGCCACCAGATGTGCATCGGAAACTACTACTGGTCTTCCATGGAACGATCAAAGCGTAGAATGTTAGAGACATTGCTCCCATGGAGGAAAGTGCAAATGGTGACTGTTGTATTCAATCCCGATGCAATTTCTGAGTTTCATCAACACTCTGAAAGTCCACAGATTACAGAATGCCTCCAGATGTGCATCTAAAACTACTACTGGTCTTCCAGGGAACGATCAAATCGTAGACTGTTCGAGACATTACTCCATGGAGGAAAGTAAGCACGGTGACTGTTGTATTCAATCCCGATTGATTTTCTGTGTTTCATCAACACTCTGATAGTCCACGGATTACAGAATGCCTCCAGATGTGCATCGGAAACCACTACTGGACTTCCAGGGAACGATCAAAGCGTAGATTGTTTGAGACATTACTCTTATGGAGGAGAGTGCGCATGGTGACTGTTGTATTCAATCCCGATGCAATTTTAGTGTTTCATTAACACTCTGAGAGTCCACAGATTACAGAATGCCTCCAGATGTGCATCGGAAACTACTATTGGTCTTCCAGAGAACGATCAAAGCGTAGACTGTTAGAGACATTACTCCCATGGAGGAAAGTGCGCATGGTGACTGTTGTATTCAATCCATATGCATTTTCTGTGTTTCATCAACACTCTGATAGTCCACAGATTACAGAATGCCTCCAGATGTGCATCGGAAACTACTACTGGTCTTCCAGGGAACGATCAGAGCGTAGACTGTTTGAGTCATTACTCCCATGGCAGAAAGTGCGTACGGTGACTGTTGTATTCAATCCCGATGCAATTTCTGTGTTTCATCAACAGTCTGATAGTCCACGAATTACAGAATGCCTCCGGATGTGCATCGGAAACTACTACTGGACTTCCAGGGAACTATCAAAGTGTTGAATGTTTGAGACACTACTCTTATGGAGGAAAGTGCGCATGGTGACTGTTGTATTCAATCCCGATGCAATTTCTGTGTTTCATCAACACTCAGATACTCCACAGATTACAGAATGTCTCCAGATGTGCATCGGAAACTAACACTGGTCTTCCAGGGAACGATCAAAGCGTAGACTGTTTGAGACATTACTAACATGGAGCAAAGTGGGGATGGTGACTGTTGTATTCAATCCCGAAGCAATTTCTTTGTTTCATCAACACTTTGAAGGTCCACAGATTACATAATGATTCCATATATTCATCGGAAACTACTAAATGGTCTTCCAGGGAAGGATAAAAGCGTAGACTGTTTGAGAATTACTCCCATGGAGGAAAGTGCGCATGGTGTCTGTTGTATTCAATCCCGATGCGATTTCCGTGTTTCATCAACACTCTGATACTCCACAGATTACAGAGTGCCTCCAGATGTGCATCGGAAACTGCTACTGGACTTCCAGGGAACGATCAAAGCGTTGAATATTTGAGACATTACTCTTATGGAGGAAAGTGCGCATTGTGACTGTTGTATTCAATCCCGATGCAATTTCTGTGTTTCATCAACACTCAGATAGTCCAGAGACTACAGAATGGCTCCAGATGTGCATCGGAAACTAGTACTGAACTTAGAGGGAACGATCAAAGCGTAGACTGTTTATGAACATTACTCCCATGGAGGAAAGTGCGCATGGTGACTGTTGTATTCAATCTCGAAGCAAATTCTGTGTTTCATCAACAGTCTCATAGTCCACAGATTACAGAATGACTCCAGATGTGCATCGGAAACTACTACTGGTCTTTAAGGGAACGATCAAAGCGTAGACTGTTTGAGACATTACTCCCATGGATGAAAGTGCGCATGGTGTATGTTGTATTCAATCCCGAGGCAATTTCTGTGTTTCAGCAACTCTTTGAAGGTCCACAGATTACAGAATGCCTCCAGATGTGCATTGGAAACTACTACTGGACTTCCAGGGAACGATTAAAGCGTAGACTGTTTGAGACATTACTCTGATGGAGGAAAGTGCGCATGGTGACTGTTGTATTCAATCCCGATCCACTTTTAGTGTTCTATCAACACTCTGATAGTCCACAGATTACAGAATGCCTCCAGATGTGCATCGGAAACTACTACTGGTCTTCCAGGGAACGATCAAACCGTAGACTGTTTGAGACATTACTCCCATGGAGGAAAGTGTGCACGGTGACTGTTGTATTCAATCCCGATGCATTTTCTGTGTTTTATCAACACTTTGAAGGTCCACAGATTACAGAATGCCTCCAGATGTGCATCGGAAACTACTACCGGTCTTTCAGGGAACGAACAAAGCGTAGACTGTTTGAGACATAACTCCCATGGAGGAAAGTGCGTATGGTGACCGTTGTATTCAATCTCCATGCAATGTCTGTGTTTCATCAACAGTCTGATAGTCCACAGATTACAGAGTGACACCAGATGTGCATCGGAAACTACTACTGGTCTTCCATGGAACGATCAAAGCGTAGAATGTTAGAGACATTGCTCCCATTTAGGAAAGTGCAAATGGTGACTGTTGTATTCAATCCCGATGCAATTTCTAAGTTTCATCAACACTCTGATAGTCCACAGATTACAGAATGCCTCCAGATGTGCATCGAAAACTACTACTGGTCTTCCAGGGAACGATCAAAACGTAGACTGTTTGAGACATTACTCCCCTGGAGGAAAGTAAGCACGGTGACTGTTGTATTCAATCCCGATTGAATTTCTGTGTTTCATCAACACTCTGATAGTCCACGGATTACAGAATGCGTCCAGATGTGCATCGGAAACCACAACTGGACTTCCAGGGAACGATCAAAGCGTAGACTGTTTGAGACATTACTCTTATGGAGGAGAGTGCGCATGGTGACTGTTGTATTCAATCCCGATGCAATTTTAGTGTTTCATTAACACTCTGATAGTCCACAGATTACAGAATGCCCCCAGATGTGCATCGGAAACTACTATTGGTCTTCCAGAGAACGATCAAAGCGTAGACTGTTAGAGACATTACTCCCATGGAGGAAAGTGCGCATGGTGACTGTTGTATTCAATCCATATGCATTTTCTGTGTTTCATCAACACTTTGAAGGTCCACAGATAACAGAATGCCTCCAGATGTGCATCGGAAACTACTACTGGCCTTCCAGGGAACGATCAAAGCGTAGACTGTTTGAGTCATTACTCCCATGGCAGAAAGTGCGTACGGTGACTGTTCTATTCAATCCCGATGCAATTTCTGTGTTTCATCAACACTCAGATACTCCACAGATTACAGAATGTCTCCAGATGTGCATCGGAAACTAACACTGGTCTTCCAGGGAACGATCAAAACGTAGACTGTTTGAGACATTACTCCCATGGATGAAAGTGCGCATTGTGACTGTTGTATTTAATCCCGATGCAATTTATGTGTCTCATCAACACTTTAAAGGTCCACAGACTACAGAATGCCATCAGATGTGCATCGGAAACTATTACTGGTCTTCCAGGGAACGATCAAACCGTAGACTTTTTGAGAATTACTAACATGTAGGAAAGTGTGCATGGTGTCTGTTGTATTCAATCCCGATGCAATTTCTTTGTTTCATCAACACTCTGATACTCCACAGATTACAGAATGCCTCCAGATGTGCATCGGAAACTACTACTGTTCTTCCAGGGAACGACCAAAGCGTAGAATGTTAGAGACATTACTCCCATGAAGGAATGTGCGCATGGTGACTGTTGTATTCAATCCCGATGCAATTTCTGTGTTTCATCAACACTCAGATAGTCCAGAGACTACAGAATGCCTCCAGATGTGCATCGGAAACTACTACTGAACTTAGAGGGAACGATCAAAGCGTAGACTGTTTAAGACATTACTCCCATGGAGGAAAGTGCGCATGGTGACTGTTGTATTCAATCTCGAAGCAAATTCTGTGTTTCATCAACAGTCTCATAGTCCACAGATTACAGAATGACTCCAGATGTGCATCGGAAACTACTACTGGTCTTTAAGGGAACGATCAAAGCGTAGACTGTTTGAGACATTACTCCTATGGATGAAAGTGCGCATGGTGTATGTTGTATTCAATCCCGAGGCAATTTCTGTGTTTCAGCAACTCTTTGAAGGTCCACAGATTGCAGAATGCCTCCACATGTGCATCGCAAACTACTGCTGGTCTTCCAGGGAACGATCAAAAAGCAGACTGTTTGAGAATTACTCCCATGAGGGAAAGTGCGCATGGTGTCTGTTGTATTTTATCCCGATGCAATTTCTGTGTTTCATCAACACACTGATCTTCCACAGTTTAAAGAATGCCTCCAGATGTGCATCGGAAACTAACACTGGTGTTCCGATGAACGATCAAAGCGGAGACTGTTTGAGACATTACTAACACGGAGGAAAGTGCCGATGGTGACTGTTGGATTCAATCACGATGCAATTTCTGTGTTTCATCAACACTTTGAAGGTTGACAGTTTACAGAATGCCTCCAGATGTGCATCGGTAACTATTACTGGTCTTCCAGGGAACGATCAAAGCGTATACTGTTTGAGACATTACTCCCATGGAGGAAAGTGCGCATGCTGACTGTTGTATTCAATCAAGATGCATTTTCTGTGTTTCATCAACACTCCGATAGTCCACAGATTACAGAATGCCTCCAGATGTGCATCGGAAACTACTACTGGACTTCCAGGGAACGATTAAAGCGTAGACTGTTTGAGACATTACTCTGATGGAGGGAAGTGCGCATGGTGACTGTTGTATTCAATCCCGATCCAATTTTAGTGTTCTATCAACACTCTGATAGTCCACAGATTACGGAATGCCTCCAGATGTGCATCGGAAACTACTACTGGTCTTCCAGGGAACGATCAAACCGTAGACTGTTTGACACATTACTCCCATGGAGGAAAGTGCGCACGGTGACTGTTGTATTCAATCCCGATGCATTTTCTGTGTTTTATCAACACTTTGAAGGTCCACAGATTACAGAATGCCTCCAGATGTGCATCGGAAACTATTACTGGTCTTCCAGGGAACAATCAAAGCGTAGACTTTTTGAGAATTACTAACATGGAGGAAAGTGCGCATGGTGACTGTTGTATTCAATCCCGATGCAATTTCTGTGTTTCATCAACACTCAGATACTAAACAGATTACAGAATGCCTCCAGATGTACATCGGTAACTACCACTGGTCTTCCAGGGAACGATCAAAGCGTAGACTGTTTAAGACATTACTCCCATGGAGGAAAGTGCGCATGGTGTCTTTTGTATTTAATCACGAGACAATTTCTGTGTTTCATCAACACTTTGAAGGTCCACAGATTACAGAATGCCTCCAGATGTGCATTGGAAACTACTACTGGTCTTCCAGGGATCGATCAATGCGTAGACTGTTTGAGAATTACTCCCATGGAGGAAAGTGCGCATGGTGTCTGTTGTATTCAATCTCCATGCAATGTCTGTGTTTCATCAACAGTCTGATAGTCCACAGATTACAGAGTGCCACCAGATGTGCATCGGAAACTACTACTGGTCTTCCATGGAACGATCAAAGCGTAGAATGTTAGAGACATTGCTCCCATGGAGGAAAGTGCAAATGGTGACTGTTGTATTCAATCCCGATGCAATTTCTGAGTTTCATCAACACTCTGATAGTCCACAGATTACAGAATGCCTCCAGATGTGCATCGAAAACTACTACTGGTCTTCCAGGGAACGATCAAAACGTAGACTGTTTGAGACATTACTCCCCTGGAGGAAAGTAAGCACGGTGACTGTTGTATTCAATCCCGATTGAATTTCTGTGTTTCATCAACACTCTGATAGTCCACGGATTACAGAATGCCTCCAGATGTGCATCGGAAACCACTACTGGACTTCCAGGGAACGATCAAAGCGTAGACTGCTTGAGACATTACTCTTATGGAGGAGAGTGCGCATGGTGACTGTTGTATTCAATCCCGATGCAATTTTAGTGTTTCATTAACACTCTGATAGTCCACAGATTACAGAATGCCTCCAGATGTGCATCGGAAACTACTATTGGTCTTCCAGAGAACGATCAAAGCGTAGACTGTTAGAGACATTACTCCCATGGAGGAAAGTGCGCATGGTGACTGTTGTATTCAATCCATATGCATTTTCTGTGTTTCATCAACACTCTGATAGTCCACAGATTACAGAATGCCTCCAGATGTGCATCGGAAACTACTACTGGTCTTCCAGGGAACGATCAAAGCGTAGACTGTTTGAGTCATTACTCCCATGGCAGAAAGTGAGTACGGTGACTGTTGTATTCAATCCCGATGCAATTTCTGTGTTTCATCAACAGTCTGATAGTCCACGAATTACAGAATGCCTCCAGATGTTCATCGGAAACTACTACTGGACTTCCAGGGAACTATCAAAGCGTTGAATGTTTGAGACACTACTCTTATGGAAGAAAGTGCGCATGGTGACTGTTGTATTCAATCCCGATGCAATTTCTGTGTTTCATTAACACTGAGATACTCCACAGATTACAGAATGTCTTCAGATGTGCATCGGAAACTAACACTGGTCTTCCAGGGAACGATCAAAGCGTAGACTGTTTGAGACATTACTAACATGGAGCAAAGTGGGGATGGTGACTGTAGTATTCAATCCCGATGCAATTTCTTTGTTTCATCAACACTTTGAAGGTCCACAGATTACATAATGATTCCATATATGCATCGGAAACTACTAAATGGGCTTCCAGGGAAGGATAAAAGCGTAGACTGTTTGAGAATTACTCCCATGGAGGAAAGTGCGCATGGTGTCTGTAGTATTCAATCCCGATGCAATTTCTGTGTTTCATCAACACCCTGATACTCCACAGACTACAGAGTGCCTCCAGATGTGCATCGGAAACTGCTACTGGACTTCCAGGGAACGATCAAACCGTTGAATATTTGAGACATTACTCTTATGGAGGAAAGTGCGAATTGTGACTGTTGTATTCAATCCCGATGCAATTTATGTGTTTCATCAACACTTTGAAGGTCCACAGATTACAGAATGCCATCAGATGTGCATCGGAAACTATTACTGGTCTTCCAGGGAACGATCAAACCATAGACTTTTTGAGAATTACTAACATGTAGGAAAGTGCGCATGGTGTCTGTTGTATTCAATCCCGATGCAATTTCTGTGTTTCATCAACACTCTGATACTCCACAGATTACAGAATGCCTCCAGATGTGCATCGGAAACTACTACTGTTCTTCCAGGGAACGATCAAAGCGTAGACAGTTTGAGACACTACTCCCATGGAGGAAGGTGCGCATGGTGACTGTTGTATTCAATCCCAGTGCAATTTCTTTGTTTCATCAACACTCTGATACTCCACAGATCACAGAGTGCCACCAGATGTGCATCGGAAACTACTACTGGTCTTCCGTGGAACGACCAAAGCGTAGAATGTTAGAGACATTACACCCATGGAGGAATGTGCGCATGGTGACTGTTGTATTCAATCCCGATGAAATTTCTGTGTTTCATCAATACTCAGATAGTCCAGAGACTACAGAATGCCTCCAGATGTGCATCGGAAACTACTACTGAACTTAGAGGGAACGATCAAAGCGTAGACTGTTTAAGACATTACTCCCATGGAGGAAAGTGCGCATGGTGACTGTTGTATTCAATCTCGAAGCAAATTCTGTGTTTCATCAACAGTCTCATAGTCCACAGATTACAGAATGACTCCAGATGTGCATCGGAAACTACTACTGGTCTTTAAGGGAACGATCAAAGCGTAGACTGTTTGAGACATTACTCCCATGGATGAAAGTGCGCATGGTGTATGTTGTGTTCAATCCCGAGGCAATTTCTGTGTTTCAGCAACTCTTTGAAGGTCCACAGATTGCAGAATGCCTCCACATGTGCATCGCAAACTACTACTGGTCTTCCAGGGAACGATCAAAAAGCAGACTGTTTGAGAATTACTCCCATGAGGGAAAGTGCGCATGGTGTCTGTTGTATTTTATCCCGATGCAATTTCTGTGTTTCATCAACACACTGATCTTCCATAGATTACACAATGCCTCCAGATGTGCATCGGAAACTAACACTGGTGTTCCAATGAACGATTAAAGCGGAGACTGTTTCAGACATTACTAACACGGAGGAAAGTGCCGATAGTGACTGTTGTATTCAATCCCGATGCAATTTCTGTGTTTCATCAACACTTTGAAGGTTGACAGTTTACAGAATGCCTCCAGATGTGCATCGGTAACTACTACTGGTCTTCCAGGGAACGATCAAAGCGTAGACTGTTTGAGACATTACTCCGATGGAGGAATGTGCGCATACTGACTGTTGTATTCAATCAAGATCCATTTTCTGTGTTTCATCAACACTCCGATAGTCCACAGATTACAGAATACCTCAAGATGTGCATCGGAAACTAACACTGGTCTTCCAGGGAACGATCAAAGCGTAGATTGTTTCAGACAATACTAACATGGTGAAAAGTGCGCATGGTGACTGTTGTATTCAATCCCGATGCAATTTCTGTGTTTCATCAACACTTTGAAGGTCCGCAGATTACAGAATGGCTCCAGATGTGCATCGGAAACTACTACTGGCCTTTCAGGGACCGACCAAAGCGTAGACTGTTTGAGACATTGCTCCCATGGAGGAAAGTGCACATGGAGACTGTTGTATTCAATCCCGATGCAATTTCTGTGTTTCATCAACTTTCTGATAGTCCACAGATTACAGAATGCCTCCAGGTGTGCATCGGAAACCACTACTGGTCTTCCAGGGAACGATCAAAGCGTAGAATGTTTGAGACATTACTCCCATAAACGAAAGTGCGCATGGTGACTGTTGTATTCAATCCCGATGCAAATTCTGTGTTTCATCAACAGTCTGATAGTCCACAGATTACAGAATGCCTCCAGATGTGCATCGGAAACTACTACTGGACTTCCAGGGAACGATCAAAGCGTAGACTGTTTGAGACATTACTCCCATGGAGGAAATTGCGCACGGTGACTGTTGTATTCAATCCCGATGCAATTTCTGTGTTTCATCAACAGTCTGATAGTCCACAGATTACAGAATGCCTCCAGATGTACAAAGGAAACTACTACTGGACTTCCAGGGAACGATTAATGCGTAGACTGTTTGAGACATTACTCTGATGGAGGAAAGTGCGCATGGTGACTGTTGTATTCAATCCCGATCCAATTTTAGTGTTCTATCAACACTCTGGTAGTACACAGATTACAGAATGCCTCCAGATGTGCATAGGAAGCTACTATTGGTCTTCCAGGGAACGATCAAAGCGTAGACTATTAGAGACATTACTCCCATTGAGGAAAGTGCGCATGGTGACTGTTGTATACAATCCCGATGCATTTTCTGTGTTTCATCAACACTCTGATAGTCCACACATTACAGAATGCCTTCAGATGTGCATCAGAAAGTAACACTGGTCTTCCAGGGAACAATGAAAGCGTAGACTGTTTGAGACATTACTAACATGGAGGAAAGTGGGGATGGTGACTGTTGTATTCAATCCCGATGCAATTTCTTTGTTTCATCAACAGTCTGATAGTCGACAGATTACAGAATGAATCCAGATGTGCATCAGTAACTACCACTGGTCTTCCAGGGAGCGATCAAAGCGTAGACTGTTTGAGACATTACTCCCATGGAGGAAAGTGCGCATGGTGACTGTTGTATTCAATCCCGATGCAATTTCCGTGTTTCATCAACTCTCTGATACTCCACAGATTACAGAATGCCTCCAGATGTGCATCGGAAACTTCTATTGGTCTTCCAGGGAACGATCAAAGCGTAGACTGTTAGAGACATTACTCCCATGGAGGAAAGTGCGCATGGTGACTGTTGTATTCAATCCCGATGCATTTTCTGTGTTTCATCAACACTCTGATAGTCCACAGATTACAGAATGCCTCCAGATGTGCATCAGAAACTACCACTGGTATTCCAGGGAACAATCAAAGTGTAAACTATTTGAGACATTACTCCCATGGAGGAAAGTGCGCACGGTAACTGTTGTATTCAATCCCGATGCAATTTCCGTGTTTCATCAACTCTCTGATACTCCACAGATTACGAAATGCCACCAGATGTGCATCGGAAACTACTACTGGTCTTCCAGGGAACGATCAAAGCGTAGACTGTTAGAGACATTACTCCCATGGAGGAAAGTGCGCATGGTGACTGTTGTATTCAATCCCGATGCATTTTCTGTGTTTCATCAACACTCTGATACTCCACAGATTACAGAATGACTCCAGATGTGCATCGGAATCTAACACTGGTCTTCCACGGAACAATCAAAGCGTAGACTGTTTGAGACATTACTAACATGGAGGAAAGTGGGGATGGTGACTGTTGTATTGAATCCCGATGCAATTTCTTTGTTTCATCAACACTTTGAAGGTCCACAGATTACAGAATGCCTCCAGATGTGCATCAGAAACTACCGCTGGTATTCCAGGGAAAATCAAAGTGTAAATTATTTGAGATATTACACCCATGGAGCAAAGTGCGCATGGTAACTGTTGTATACAATCCCGATGCAATTTCCGTGTTTCATCAACTCTCTGATGCTCCACAGATTACAGAATGCCTCTAGATGTGCATCGGAAACTACTACTGGTCTTCCAGGGAACGATAAAAGCGTTGACTGTTTAAGACATTATTAACATAGAGGAAGGTGCCCATGGTGACTGTTGTATTCAATCAAAATGCAATTTCTGTGTTTTATCAACAGTCTGATAGTAAACGGATTACAGAATGACTCCAGATGTGCATCGGAAACTTCTACTGGTCTTCCAGGGAACGATCAAAACGTAGACTGTTAGAGACATTTCTCCCATGGAGGAAAGTGCGCATGGTGACTGTTGTATTCAATCCCGAGGCAATTCCTGTGTTTCATTAACACTTTGAAGGTCCATAGATTACAGAATGCCTCCAGATGTGCATCGCACACTACTACTGTTCTTCCAGGGAACGATCAAAACGTAGACTGTTTGAGAATTACTCCTATGGGGGAAAGTGCGCATGGTGTCTGTTGTATTCAATCCCGATGCAATTTCTGTGTTTCATCAACACTCTGATCTTCCACAGATTACAGAATGCCTCCAGATGTGCATCGGAAACTAACACTGGTCTTCCAGGGAACGATCAAAGCGTAGACTATTTGAGACATTACTCCCATGAAGGAAGGTGCGCATGGTGGATGTTGTATTCAATCCCGATGCAATTTCTGTGTTTCATCAACACTTTGAAGGTTGATAGTTTACAGAATGCCTCCACATGTGCATCGGTAACTACTACTGGTCTTCCAGGGAACGATCAGAGCATAGACTGTTAGAGACATTACTACCATGGAGGAAAGTGCGCATGGTGAATGTTGTATTCAATCCCGATGCAATTTCTGTGTTTCATCAACAGTCTGATAGTCCACAGATTACAGAATGCCTCCAGATGTGCATCGGAAACTAACACTGGTGTTCCAGGGAACGATCAAAGCGGAGACTGTTTGAGACATTACTAACACGGAGGAAAGTGCGGATGGTGACTGTTGTATTCAATCCCGATGCAATATCTGTGTTTCATCAACACTTTGAAGGTCCACAGATTACAGAATGGCTCCAGATGTGTATCGGAAACTACTACTGGTCTTCCAGTGAACGATCAAAGCGTAGACTGTTTGAGACATTGCTCCCATGGAGGAAAGTGCACATGGTGACTGTTGTATTCAATCACATGCAATTCCTGCGTTTCATCAACAGTCTGATAGTCAACAGATTACAGAATGCCTCCAGATATGCATCGGAAACTACTACTGGACTTCCAGGGAATGATCAAAGCGTAGACTGTTTGAGACATTACTCTTATGGAGGAAAGTGCGCATGGTGACTGTTGTATTCAATCCCGATCCAATTTTAGTGTTCTATCAACACTCTGATAGTCCACAGATTACAGAATGCCTCCAGATGTGCATCGGAAACTACTATTGGTCTTCCAGGGAACGATCAAAGCGTAGACTGTTAGAGACATTACTCCCATGGAGAAAGGTGCGCATGGTGACTGTTGTATTCAATCCCGATGCATTTCCTGTGTTTCATCAACACTCCGATAGTCTACAGATTACAGAATGCCTCCAGATGTGCATCGGAAACTACTACTGGTCTTCCAGGGAAAGATCAAATTGTAGACTGTTAGAGACATTACTACCATGGAGGAAAGTGCGCATGGTGAATGTTGTGTTCAGTCCCGATGCAATTTCTGTGTTTCATCAACACTCTGATAGTCCACAGATTACAGAATGCCTCCAGATGTGCATCGGAAACTAACACTGGTGTTCCAGGGAACGATCAAAGCGGAGACTGTTTGAGACATTACTAACACGGAGGAAGGTGCGGATGGTGACTGTTGTATTCAATCCCGATGCAATTTATGTGTTTCATCAACACTTTGAAAGTTGACAGTTTACAGAATGCCTCCAGATATGCATCGGTAACTACTACTGGTCTTCCAGGGAACGATCAAAGCGTAGACTGTTTGAGACATTGCCCCCATAGAGGAAAGTGCACATGGTGACTGTTGTATTCAATCCCGATGCAATTTCTGTGTTTCATCAACACTCTGATAGTCCACAGATTACAGAATGCATCCAGGTGTGCATCGGAAACCACTACTGGTATTCCAGGGAACGATCAAAGCGTAAAATGTTTGAGACATTACTCCCATAAAGGAAAGTGCGCATGGTGACTGTTGTATTCAATCCCGATCCAATTTTAGTGTTCTATCAACACTCTGATAGTCCACAGATTACAGAATGCCTCAAGATGTGCATCGGAAACTACTATTGGTCTTCCAGGGAACGATCAAAGCGTAGACTGTTAGAGACATTACTCCCATGGAGGAAAGTGCGCATGGTGACTGTTGTATTCAATCCCGATGCAATTTCTGTGTTTCATCAACTGTCTGATAGTCCACAGATTACAGAATGCCTCCAGATGTGCATTTTAAACTACTACTGGACTTCCAGGGAACTATCAAAGCGTAGACTGTTTGAGACATTACTCCCATGGAGGAAATTGCGCACGGTGACTGTTGTATTCAATCCCATTGCAATTCGTGTGTTTCATCAACAGTCTGATAGTCCACAGATTACAGAATGCCTCCAGATGTGCATCGGAAACTACTATTGGTCTTCCTGGGAACGATCCAATTGTAGACTGATAGAGACATTACTCCCATGGAGGAAAGTGCGCATTGTGACTGTTGTATTCAATCCCGATGCATTTTCTGTGTTTCATCAACACTGTGATAGTCCACGAATTACAGAATGCCTCCAGATGTGCATTGGAAACTACTGCTGGACTTCCAGGGAACTATCAAAGCGTTGAATGTTTGAGACACTACTCTTATGGAGGAAAGTGCGCATGGTGACTGTTGTATTCAATCCCGATGCAATTTATGTGTTTCATCAACACTTTGAAGGTCCACAGATTACAGAATGCCATCAGATGTGCATCGGAAACTATTACTGGTCTTCCAGGGAACGATCAAACCGTAGACTTTTTGAGCATTACTAACATGTAGGAAAGTGCGCATGGTGTCTGTTGTATTCAATCCCGAGGCAATTTCTGTGTTACAGCAACTCTTTGAAGGTCCACAGATTACAGAATGCCTCCACATGTGCATCGCAAACTACTACTGGTCTTCCAGGGAACGATCAAAAAGCAGACTGTTTGAGAATTACTCCCGTGAGGGAAAGTGCGCATGGTGTCTGTTGTATTTTATCCCGATGCAATTTCTGTGTTTCATCAACACACTGATCTTCCACAGATTACAGAATGCCTCCAGATGTGCAGCGGAAACTAACACTGGTGTTCCAATGAACGATCAAAGCGGAGACTGTTTGAGACATTACTAACACGGAGGAAAGTGCCGATGGTGACTGTTGTATTTAATCCCGATACAATTTCTGTGTTTCATCAACACTTTGAAGGTTGACAGTTTACAGAATGCTTCCAGATGTGCATCGGTAACTACTACTGGTCTTCCAGGGAACGATCAAAGCGTAGACTGTTTGAGACATTACTCCAACGGAGGAAAGTGCGCATGCTGACTCTTGTATTCAATCAAGATGCATTTTCTGTGTTTCATCAACACTCCGATAGTCCACAGATTACAGAATACCTCAAGATGTGCATCGGAAACTAACACTGGTCTTCCAGGGAACGATCAAATCGTAGATTGTTTCAGACAATACTAACATGGTGAAAAGTGCGCATCGTGACTGTTGTATTCAATCCCGATGCAATTTCTGTGTTACATCATCACTTTGAAGGTCCTTAGATTACAGAATGGCTCCAGATGTGCATCGGAAACTACTACTGGCCTTCCAGGGAACGATCAAAGCGTAGACTGTTTGAGACATTGCTCCCATGGAGGAAAGTGCACATGGAGACTGTTGTATTCAATCCCGATGCAATTTCTGTGTTTCATCAACTTTCTGATAGTCCACAGATTACAGAATGCCTCCAGGTGTGCATCGGAATCCACTACTGGTCTTCCAGGGAACGATCAAGGCGTAGAATGTTTGAGACATTACTCCCATAATGGAAAGTGCGCATGGTGACTGTTGTATTCAATCCCGATGCAAATTCTGTGTTTCATCAACAGCCTGATAGTCCACAGATTACAGAATGCCTAAAGATGTCCATCGGAAACTACTACTGGACTTCCAGGGAACGATCAAAGCGTAGACTGTTTGAGACATTACTCCCATGGAGGAAATTGCGCATGGTGACTGTTGTATTCAATCACGATGCATTTTCTGTGTTTCATCAACAGTCTGATAGTCCACAGATTACAGAATGCCTAAAGATGTGCATCGGAAACTACTACTGGACTTCCAGGGAACGATCAAAGCGTAGACTGTTTGAGACATTACTCTTATGGAGGAAAGTTCGCAAGGTGACTGTTGTATTGAATCCCGATCCAATTTTAGTATTCTATCAACACTCTGATAGTCCACAGATTACAGAATGCCTCCAGATGTGCATCGGAAACTACTATTGGACTTCCAGGGAACGATCAAAGCGTAGACTGTTAGAGACATTACTCCCATGGAGGAAAGTGCGCATGGTGACTGTTGTATTCAATCCCGATGCATTTTCTGTGTTTCATCAACACTCTGATAGTCCACAAATTACAGAATGCCTCCAGATGTGCATCAGAAACTACCGCTGGTATTCCAGGGAACAATCAAAGTGTAAACTATATGAGACATTACTCTTATGGAGGAAAGTGCGCATGGTAACTGTTGTATTCAATCCCGATGCAATTTCCGTGTTTCATCAACTCTCTGATACTCCACAGATTACGAAATGCCACCAGATGTGCATCGGAAACTACTACTGGTCTTCCAGGGAACGATCAAAGCGTAGACTGTTTGAGACATTACTCCCATGGAGGAAAGTGCGCACGGTGACTGTTGTATTCAACCCTGATGTAATTTCTGTGTTTCATCAACAGCCTGATAGTCCACGAATTACAGAATGCCTCCAGATGTGCATCGGAAACTACTACTGGACTTCCAGGGAACGATCAAAGCGTAAACTGTTAGAGACATTACTCTTATGGAGGAAGGTGCGCATGGTGACTGTTGTATTCAATCCCGATGAAAGATCTGTCTTTCATCAACACTTTGAAGCTCCACAGATTACAGAATGCCTCCAGATGTGCATCGGAAACAATTACTGGTCTTCCAGGGAACGATCAAAGCGTAGACTTCTTGAGAATTAATAACATGGAGGAAAGTGCGCATGGTGACTGTTGTATTCAATCCCGATGCAATTTCTGTGTATCATCTACACTCAGATACTCCACAGATTACAGAATGACTCCAGATGTGCATCGGAAACTAACACTGGTCTTACACGGAACAATCAAAGCGTAGACTGTTTGAGACATTACTAACATGGAGGAAAGTGGGGATGGTGACTGTTGTATTGAATCCCGATGCAATTTCTTTGTTTCATCAACACTTTGAAGGTCCACAGATTACAGAATGCCTCCAGATGTGCATCAGAAACTACCGCTGGTATTCCAGGGAAAATCAAAGTGTAAACTATTTGAGATATTACACCCATGGGGCAAAGTGCGCATGGTAACTGTTGTATTCGATCCCGATGCAATTTCCGTGTTTCATCAACTCTCTGATACTCCACTGATTACAGAATGCCTCTAGATGTGAATCGGAAACTACTACTGGTCTTCCAGGGAACGATCAAAGCGTTGACTGTTTAAGACATTACTAACATAGAGGAAGGTGCCCATGGTGACTGTTGTATTCAATCAAAATGCAATTTCTGTGTTTTATCAACAGTCTGATAGTCCACGAATTACAGAATGACTCCAGATGTGCATCGGAAACTTCTACTGGTCTTCCAGGGAACGATCAAAACGTAGACTGTTAGAGACATTTCTCCCATGGAGGAAAGTGCGCATGGTGACTGTTGTATTCAATCCCGAGGCAATTTCTGTGTTTCGTTAACACTTTGAAGGTCCATAGATTACACAATGCCTCCAGATGTGCATCGCAAACTACTACTGTTCTTCCAGGGAACGATCAAAACGTAGAATGTTTGAGAATTACTCCTATGGGGGAAAGTGCGCATGGTGTTTGTTGTATTCAATCCCGATGCAATTTCTGTGTTTCATCAACACTCTGATCTTCCACAGATTACAGAATGCCTCCAGATGTGCATCGGAAACTAACACTGGTCTTCCAGGGAACGATCAAAGCGTAGACTGTTTGAGACATTACTCCCATGAAGGAAGGTGCGCATGGTGAATGTTGTATTCAATCCCGATGCAATTTCTGTGTTTCATCAACACTTTGAAGGTTGATAGTTTACAGAATGCCTCCAGATGTGCATCGGAAACTACTACTGGACTTCCAGGGAACGATTAAAGCGTAGACGGTTTGAGACATTACTCTGAAGGAGGAAAGTGCGCATGGTGATTGTTGTATTCAATCCCGATCCAATTTTAGTGTTCTATCAACACTCTGATAGTCCACAGATTACAGAATGCCTCCAGATGTGCATAGGAAGCTACTATTGGTCTTCCATGGAACGATCAAAGCGTAGACTGTTAGAGACATTACTCCCATGGAGGAAAGTGCGCACGGTGACTGTTGTATTCAATCCCGATGCATTTTCTGTGTTTCATAAACACTCTGATAGTCCACAGATTACAGAATGCCTCCAGATGTGCATCAGAAAGTAACACTGGTCTTCCAGGGAACAATGAAAGCGTAGACTGTTTGAGACATTACTAACATGGAGGAAAGTGGGGATGGTGACTGTTGTATTCAATCCTGATGCAATTTCTTTTATTCATCAACAGTCTGATAGTCGACAGGTTACAGAATGAATCCAGATGTGCATCAGTAACTACCACTGGTCTTCCAGGGAGCGATCAAAGCGTAGACTGTTTGAGACATTACTCCCATGGAGGAAAGTGCGCATGGTGACTGTTGTATTCAATCCCGATGCAATTTCTGTGTTTCATCAACAGTCTGATAGTCCACAGATTACAGAATGCCTAAAGATGTCCATCGGAAACTACTACTGGACTTCCAGGGAACGATCAAAGCGTAGACTGTTTGAGACATTACTCCCATGGAGGAAATTGCGCACGGTGACTGTTGTATTCAATCCCGATGCATTTTCTGTGTTTCAGCAACAGTCTGATAGTCCACAGATTACAGAATGCCTCCAGATGTGCATCGGAAACTACTATTGGTCTTCCAGGGAACGATCAAAGCGTAGACTGTTAGAGACATTACTCCCATGGAGGAAAGTGCGCATGGTGACTGTTGTATTCAATCCCGATGCATTTTCTGTGTTTCATCAACACTCTGATAGTCCACAAATTTCAGAATGCCTCCAGATGTGCATCAGAAACTACCGCTGGTATTCCAGGGAACAATCAAAGTGTAAACTATTTGAGACATTACTCTTATGGAGGAAAGTGCGCATGGTAACTGATGTATTCAATCCCGATGCAATTTCCGTGTTTCATCAACTCTCTGATACTCCACAGATTACGAAATGCCACCAGATGTGCATCGGAAACTACTACTGGTCTTCCAGGGAACGATCGAAGCGTAGACTGTTTGAGACATTACTCCCATGGAGGAAAGTGCGCACGGTGACTGTTGTATTCAACCCTGATGTAATTTCTGTGTTTCATCAACAGCCTGATAGTCCACGAATTACAGAATGCCTCCAGATGTGCATCGGAAACTACTATTGGTCTTCCAGGGACCGATCAAAGCGTAGACTGTTAGAGACATTACTCCCGTGGAGGAAAGTGCGCATGGTGACTGTTGTATTCAATCCCGATGCATTTTCTGTGTTTCATCAACACTCTGATAGTCTACAAATTACAGAATGCCTCCAGATGTGCATCAGAAACTACCGCTGGTATTCCAGTGAACAATCAAAGTGTAAACTATTTGAGACATTACTCTTATGGAGGAAAGTGCGCATGGTGACTGTTGTATTCAATCCCGATGCAATTTCCGTGTATCATCTACACTCAGATACTCCACAGATTACAGAATGACTCCAGATGTGCATCGGAAACTAACACTGGTCTTCCACGGAACAATCAAAGCGTAGACTGTTTGAGACATTACTAACATGGAGGAAAGTGGGGATGGTGACTGTTGTATTGAATCCCGATGCAATTTCTTTGTTTCTTCAACACTTTGAAGGTCCACCGATTACAGAATGCCTACAGATGTGCATCAGAAACTACCGCTGGTATTCCAGGGAAAATCAAAGTGTAAACTATTTGAGATGTTACACCCATGGAGCAAAGTGCGCATGGTAACTGTTGTATTCAATCCCGATGCAATTTCCGTGTTTCATCAACTCTCTGATACTCCACAGATTACAGAATGCCTCTAGATGTGAATCGGAAACTACTACTGGCCTTCCAGGGAACGATCAAAGCGTTGACTGTTTAAGACATTACTAACATAGAGGAAGGTGCCCATGGTGACTGTTGTATTCAATCAAAATGCAATTTCTGTGTTTTATCAACAGTCTGATAGTCCGCGGATTACAGAATGACTCCAGATGTGCATCGGAAACTTCTACTGGTCTTCCAGGGAACGATCAAAACGTAGACTGTTAGAGACATTTCTCCCATGGAGGAAAGTGCGCATGGTGACTGTTGTATTCAATCCCGAGGCAATTTCTGTGTTTCATTAACACTTTGAAGGTCCATAGATTACACAATGCCTCCAGATGTGCATCGCAAACTACTACTGTTCTTCCAGGGAACGATCAAAACGTAGACTGTTTGAGAATTACTCCTATGTGGGAAAGTGCGCATGGTGTCTGTTATATTCAATCCCGATGCAATTTCTGTGTTTCATCAACACTCTGATCTTCCACAGATTACAGAGTGCCTCCAGATGTGCATCGGGAACTAACACTGGTCTTCCAGGGAACGATCAAAGCGTAGACTGTTTGAGACATTACTCCCATGAAGGAAGGTGCGCATGGTGAATGTTGTATTCAATCCCGATGCAATTTCTGTGTTTCATCAACACTTTGAAGGTTGATAGTTTACAGAATGCCTCCAGATGTGCATCGGTAACTACTACTGGTCTTCCAGGAAACGATCAAAGCGTAGACTGTTAGAGACATTACTACCATGGAGGAAAGTACGCATGGTGAATGTTGTATTCAATCCCGATGCAATTTCTGTGTTTCATCAACACTCTGATAGTCCACAGATTACAGAATGCCTCCAGATGTGCATCGCAAACTAACACTGGTGTTCCAATGAACGATCAAAGCGGAGACTGTTTGAGACATTACTAACACGGAGGAAGGTGCGGATGGTGACTGTTGTATTCAATCCCGATGCAATTTCTGTGTTTCATCAACAGTCTGAAAGTCCACGAATTACAGAATGCCTCCAGATGTGCATCGGAAACTACTACTGGTCTTCCAGGGAACGATCATAGTGTGACTGTTAGAGACTTTACTACCATGGAGGAAAGTGCGCATGGTGACTGTTGTATTCAATCCCGATGCAATTTCTGTGTTTCATCAACACTTTGAAGGTTGACAGTTTACAGAATGCCCCAGGTATGCGTCGGTAACTACTACTGGTCTTCCAGGGAACGATCAAAGCGTACAATGTTTGAGACATTACTCCCATAAAGGAAAGTGCGCAATGTGACTGTTGTATTCAATCCCGATGCAATTTCTCTGTTTCATCAACTGTCTGATAGTCCACAGATTACAGAATGCCTCCAGATGTGCATTTTAAACTACTACTGGACTTCCAGGGAACTATCAAAGCGTAGACTGTTAGAGACATTACTCCCATGGAGGAAATTGCGCACGGTGACTCTTGTATTCAATCCCAATGCAATTCCTGTGTTTCATCAACAGTCTGATAGTCCACAGATTACAGAATGCCTCCAGATGTGCATCGGAAACTACTATTGGTCTTCCAGGGAACAATCAAAGCGTAGACTGTTAGAAACATTACTCCCATGGAGGAAAGTTGCGCATGGTTACTGTTGTATTCAATCCCGATGCATTTTCTGTGTTTCATCAACACTCTGATAGTCCACAGATTACAGAATGCCTATAGATGTGCATCAGAAACTACTACTGGTCTTCCAGGGAACGATCAAAATGTAGACTGTTAGATACATTACTACCATGGAGGAAAGTGCGCATGGTGAATGTTGTATTCAATCCCGATGCAATTTCTGTGTTTCATCAACACTCTGAGAGTCCACAGATTACAGAATGCCTCCAGATGTGCATCGGAAACTAACACTGGTGTTCCAGGGAACGATCAAAGCGGAGACTGTTTGAGACATTACTAACACGGAGGAAAGTGCGGATGGTGACTGTTGTATTCAATCCCGATGCAATATCTGTGTTTCATCAACACTTTGAAGGTCCACAGATTACAGAATGGCTCCAGATGTGTATCGGAAACTACTACTGGTCTTCCAGGGAACGATCAAAGCGTAGACTGTTTGAGACATTGCTCCCATGGAGGAAAGTGCACATGGTGACTGTTGTATTCAATCCCGATGCAATTTCTGTGTTTCATCAACACTCTGATAGTCAAAAGATTACAGAATGCCTCCAGGTGTGCATCGGAAACAACTACTGGTATTCCAGGGAACGATCAAAGCGTACAATGTTTGAGACATTACTCCCATAAAGGAAAGTGCGCATGGTGACTGTTGTATTCAATCCCGATGCAATTTCTGTGTTTCATCAACTGTCTGATAGTCCACAGATTACAGAATGCCTCCAGATGTGCATCGGAAACTAACACTGGTGTTCCAGGGAACGATCAAAGCGGAGACTGTTTGAGACATTACTAACACGGAGGAAGGTGCGGATGGTGACTGTTGTATTCAATCCCGATGCAATTTCTGTGTTTCATCAACAGTCTGAAAGTCCACGAATTACAGAATGCCTCCAGATGTGCATCGGAAACTACTACTGGTCTTCCAGGGAACGATCAAAGTGTAGACTGTTAGAGACTTTACTACCATGGAGGAAAGTGCGCATGGTGAATGTTGTATTCAATCCCGATGCAATTTCTGTGTTTCATCAACACTCTGATAGTCCACAGATTACAGAATGCCTCCAGATGTGCATCGGAAACTAACACTGGTGTTCCAGGGAACGATCAAAGCGGAGACTGTTTGAGACATTACTAACACGGAGGAAGGTGTGGATGGTGACTGTTGTATTCAATCCCGATGCAATTTCTGTGTTTCATCAACACTTTGAAGGTTGACAGTTTACAGAATGCCCCAGATATGCGTCGGTAACTACTACTGGTCTTCCAGGGAACGATCAAAGCGTAGACTGTTTGAGACATTACTCCCATGAAGGAAGGTGCGCATGGTGAATGTTGTATTCAATCCCGATGCAATTTCTGTGTTTCATCAACACTTTGAAGGTTGATAGTTTACAGAATGCCTCCAGATGTGCATCGGTAACTACTACTGGTCTTCCAGGGAACGATCAAAGCGTAGACTGTTAGAGACATTACTACCATGGAGGAAAGTACGCATGGTGAATGTTGTATTCAATCCCGATGCAATTTCTGTGTTTCATCAACACTCTGATAGTCCACAGATTACAGAATGCCTCCAGATGTGCATCGGAAACTAACACTGGTGTTCCAATGAACGATCAAAGCGGAGACTGTTTGAGACATTACTAACACTGAGGAAAGTGCCGATGGTGACTGTTGTATTCAATCCCGATACAATTTCTGTGTTTCATCAACACTTTGAAGGTTGACAGTTTACAGAATGCCTCCAGATGTGCATCGGTAACTACTACTGGTCTTCCAGGGAACGATCAAAGCGTAGACTGTTAGAGACATTACTACCATGGAGGAAAGTACGCATGGTGAATGTTGTATTCAATCCCGATGCAATTTCTGTGTTTTATCAACAGTCTGATAGTCCACGGATTACAGAATGACTCCAGATGTGCATCGGAAACTTCTACTGGTCTTCCAGGGAACGATCAAAACGTAGACTGTTAGAGACATTTCTCCCACGGAGGAAAGTGCGCATGGTGACTGTTGTATTCAATCCCGAAGCAATTTCTGTGTTTCATTAACACTTTGAAGGTCCATAGATTACACAATGCCTCCAGATGTGCATCGCAAACTACTACTGTTCTTCCAGGGAACGATCAAAACGTAGACTGTTTGAGAATTACTCCTATGGGGGAAAGTGCGCATGGTTTCTGTTGTATTCAATCCCGATGCAATTTCTGTGTTTCATCAACACTCTGATCTTCCACAGATTACAGAATGCCTCCAGATGTGCATCGGAAACTAACACTGGTCTTCCAGGGAACGATCAAAGCGTAGACTGTTTGAGACATTACTCCCATGAAGGAAGGTGCGCATGGTGAATGTTGTATTCATTCCCGATGCTATTTCTGTTTTTCATCAACACTTTGAAGGTTGATAGTTTACAGAATGCCTCCAGATGTGCATCGGTAACTACTACTGGTCTTCCAGGGAACGATCAAAGCGTAGACTGTTAGAGACATTACTACCATGGAGGAAAGTGCGCATGGTGAATGTTGTATTCAATCCCGATGCTACTTCTGTGTTTTATCAACACTCTGAGAGTCCACAGATTACAGAATGCCTCCAGATGTGCATCGGAAACTAACACTGGCGTTCCAGGGAACGATCAAAGCGGAGACTGTTTGAGACATTACTAACACGGAGGAAAGTGCGGATGGTGACTGTTGTATTCAATCCCGATGCAATATCTGTGTTTCATCAACACTTTGAAGGTCCACAGATTACAGAATGCCTCCAGATGTGCATCGGAAACTACTACTGGTCTTCCAGGGAACGATGAAAGTGTAGACTGTTAGAGACTTTACTACCATGGAGGAAAGTGCGCATGGTGAATGTTGTATTCAATCCCGATGCAATTTCTGTGTTTCATCAACACTCTGATAGTCCACAGATTACAGAATGCCTCCAGATGTGCATCGGAAACTAACACTGGTGTTCCAGGGAACGATCAAAGCGGAGACTGTTTGAGACATTACTAACACGGAGGAAAGTGCGGATGGTGACTGTTGTATTCAATCCCGATGCAATATCTGTGTTTCATCAACACTTTGAAGGTTGATAGTTTACAGAATGCCTCCAGATGTGCATCGGTAACTACTACTGGTCTTCCAGGGAACGATCAAAGCGTACAATGTTTGAGACATTACTCCCATAAAGGAAAGGGCGCAATGTGACTGTTGTATTCAATCCCGATGCAATTTCTGTGTTTCATCAACTGTCTGATAGTCCACAGATTACAGAATGCCTCCAGATGTGCATTTTAAACTACTACTGGACTTCCAGGGAACTATCAAAGCGTAGACTGTTTGAGACATTACTCCCATGGAGGAAATTGCGCACGGTGACTGTTGTATTCAATCCCAATGCAATTCCTGTGTTTCATCAACAGTCTGATAGTCCAAAGATTACAGAATGCCTCCAGATGTGCATCGGAAACTACTACTGGACTTCCAGGGAATGATCAAAGCGTAGACTGTTTGAGACATTACTCTTATGGAGGAAAGTGCGCATGGTGACTGTTGTATTCAATCCCGATAAAATTTTAGTGTTCTATCAAAACTCTGATAGTCCACAGATTACAGAATGCCTCCAGATGTGCATCGGAAACTACTATTGGTCTTCCAGGGAACGATCAAAGCGTAGACTGTTAGAAACATTACTCCCATGGAGGAAAGTTGCGCATGGTTACTGTTGTATTCAATCCCGATGCATTTTCTGTGTTTCATCAACACTCTGATAGTCCACAGATTACAGAATGCCTACAGATGTGCATCGGAAACTACTACTGGTCTTCCAGGGAACGATCAAAATGTAGACTGATAGATACATTACTACCATGGAGGAAAGTGCGCATGGTGAATGTTGTATTCAATCCCGATGCAATTTCTGTGTTTCATCAACACTCTGATATTCCACAGATTACAGAATGCCTCCAGATGTGCATCGGAAACTAACACTGGTGTTCCAGGGAACGATCAAAGCGGAGACTGTTTGAGACATTACTAACACGGAGGAAGGTGTGGATGGTGACTCTTGTATTCAATCCCGATGCAGTTTCTGTGTTTCATCAACACTTTGAAGGTTGACAGTTTACAGAATGCCCCAGATATGCGTCGGTAACTACTACTGGTCTACCAGGGAACGATCAAAGCGTACAATGTTTGAGACATTACTCCCATAAAGGAAAGGGCGCAATGTGACTGTTGTATTCAATCCCGATGCAATTTCTGTGTTTCATCAACTGTCTGATAGTCCACAGATTACAGAATGCCTCCAGATGTGCATTTTAAACTACTACTGGACTTCCAGGGAACTATCAAAGCGTAGACTGTTTGAGACATTACTCCCATGGAGGAAATTGCGCACGGTGACTGTTGTATTCAATCCCAATGCAATTCCTGTGTTTCATCAACAGTCTGATAGTCCAAAGATTACAGAATGCCTCCAGATGTGCATCGGAAACTACTACTGGACTTCCAGGGAATGATCAAAGCGTAGACTGTTTGAGACATTACTCTTATGGAGGAAAGTGCGCATGGTGACTGTTGTATTCAATCCCGATCCAATTTTAGTGTTCTATCAAAACTCTGATAGTCCACAGATTACAGAATGCCTCCAGATGTGCATCGGAAACTACTATTGGTCTTCCAGGGAACGATCAAAGCGTAGACTGTTAGAAACATTACTCCCATGGAGGAAAGTTGCGCATGGTTACTGTTGTATTCAATCCCGATGCATTTTCTGTGTTTCATCAACACTCTGATAGTCCACAGATTACAGAATGCCTATAGATGTGCATCGGAAACTACTACTGGTCTTCCAGGGAACGATCAAAATGTAGACTGATAGATACATTACTACCATGGAGGAAAGTGCGCATGGTGAATGTTGTATTCAATCCCGATGCAATTTCTGTGTTTCATCAACACTCTGATCTTCCACAGATTACAGAATGCCTCCAGATGTGCATCGGAAACTAACACTGGTCTTCCAGGGAACGATCAAAGCGTAGACTGTTTGAGACATTACTCCCATGAAGGAAGGTGCGCATGGTGAATGTTGTATTCATTCCCGATGCAATTTCTGTTTTTCATCAACACTTTGAAGGTTGATAGTTTACAGAATGCCTCCAGATGTGCATCGGTAACTACTACTGGTCTTCCAGGGAACGATCAAAGCGTAGACTGTTAGAGACATTACTACCATGGAGGAAAGTGCGCATGGTGAATGTTGTATTCAATCCCGATGCTACTTCTGTGTTTCATCAACACTCTGAGAGTCCACAGATTACAGAATGCATCCAGGTGTGCATCGGAAACAACTACTGGTATTCCAGGGAACGATCAAAGCGTACAATGTTTGAGACATTACTCCCATAAAGGAAAGTGCGCATGGTGACTGTTGTATTCAATCCCGATGCAATTTCTGTGTTTCATCAACAGTCTGAAAGTCCACGAATTACAGAATGCCTCCAGATGTGCATCGGAAACTACTACTGGTCTTCCAGGGAACGATGAAAGTGTAGACTGTTAGAGACTTTACTACCATGGAGGAAAGTGCGCATGGTGAATGTTGTATTCAATCCCGATGCAATTTCTGTGTTTCATCAACACTATGATAGTCCACAGATTACAGAATGCCTCCAGATGTGCATCGGAAACTAACACTGGTCTTCCAGGGAACGATCAAAGCGGAGACTGCTTGAGACATTACTAACACGGAGGAAGGGGTGGATGGTGACTGTTGCATTCAATCCCGCTGCAATTTCTGTGTTTCATCAACACTTTGAAGGTTGACGGTTTACAGAATGCCTCCAGATGTGCATCGGTAACTACTACTGGTCTACCAGGGAACGATCAAAGCGTAGACTGTTTGAGATATTGCTCCCATGGAGGAAAGTGCACATGGTGACTGTTGTATTCAATCCCGATGCAATTTCTGTGTTTCATCAACAGTCTGATAGTCCAAAGATTACAGAATGCCTCCAGATGTGCATCGGAAACTACTACTGGACTTCCAGGGAATGATCAAAGCGTAGACTGTTTGAGACATTACTCTTATGGATTAAAGTGCGCATGGTGACTGTTGTATTCAATCCCGATCCAATTTTAGTGTTCTATCAAAACTCTGATAGTCCACAGATTACAGAATGCCTCCAGATGTGCATCGGAAACTACTATTGGTCTTCCAGGGAACGATCAAAGCGTAGACTGTTAGAAACATTACTCCCATGGAGGAAAGTTGCGCTTGGTTACTGTTGTATTCAATCCCGATGCAATTTCTGTGTTTCATCAACACTCTGATCTTCCACAGATTACAGAGTGCCTCCAGATGTGCATCGGGAACTAACACTGGTCTTCCAGGGAACGATCAAAGCGTAGACTGTTTGAGACATTACTCCCATGAAGGAAGGTGCGCATGGTGAATGTTGTATTCAATCCCGATGCAATTTCTGTGTTTCATCAACACTTTGAAGGTTGATAGTTTACTGAATGCCTCCAGATGTGCATCGGTAACTACTACTGGTCTTCCAGGGAACGATCAAAGCGTAGACTGTTAGAGACATTACTACCATGGAGGAAAGTACGCATGGTGAATGTTGTATTCAATCCCGATACTATTTCTGTGTTTCATCAACACTCTGATAGTCCACAGATTACAGAATGCCTCCAGATGTGCATCGGAAACTAACACTGGTGTTCCAATGAACGATCAAAGCGGAGACTGTTTGAGACATTACTAACACGGAGGAAAGTGCCGATGGTGACTGTTGTATTCAATCCCGATATAATTTCTGTGTTTCATCAACACTTTGAAGGTTGACAGTTTACAGAATGCCTCCAGATGTGCATCGGTAACTACTACTGGTCTTCCAGGGAACGATCAAATCGTAGACTGTTTGAGACATTACTCCCATGGAGGAAAGTGCGCATGGTAACTGTTGTATTCAATCCCGAAGCAATTTCCGTGTTTCATCAACGCTCTGATACTCCACAGATTACAGAATGCCTCTAGATGAGCATCGGAAACTACTACTGGACTTCCAGGGAACGATCAAAGCGTTGACTGTTTAAGACATTACTAACATAGAGGAAGGTGCCCATGGTAACTGTTGTATTCAATCAAAATGCAATTTCTGTGTTTTATCAACAGTCTGATAGTCCACGGATTACAGAATGACTCCAGATGTGCATCGGAAACTTCTACTGGTCTTCCAGGGAACGATCAAAACGTAGACTGTTAGAGACATTTCTCCCACGGAGGAAAGTGCTCATGGTGACTGTTGTATTCAATCCCGAAGCAATTTCTGTGTTTCATTAACACTTTGAAGGTCCATAGATTACACAATGCTTCCAGATGTGCATCGCAAACTACTACTGTTCTTCCAGGGAACGATCAAAACTTAGACTGTTTGAGAATTACTCCTATGGGGGAAAGTGCGCACGGTTTCTGTTGTATTCAATCCCGATGCAATTTCTGTGTTTCATCAACACTCTGATCTTCCACAGATTACAGAATGCCTCCAGATGTGCATCGGAAACTAACACTGGTCTTCCAGGGAACGATCAAAGCGTAGACTGTTTGAGACATTACTCCCATGAAGGAAGGTGCGCATGGTGAATGTTGTATTCATTCCCGATGCAATTTCTGTTTTTCATCAACACTTTGAAGGTTGATAGTTTACAGAATGCCTCCAGATGTGCATCGGTAACTACTACTGGTCTTCCAGGGAACGATCAAAGCGTAGACTGTTAGAGACATTACTACCATGGAGGAAAGTGCGCATGGTGAATGTTGTATTCAATCCCGATGCTACTTCTGTGTTTCATCAACACTCTGAGAGTCCACAGATTACAGAATGCCTCCAGATGTGCATCGGAAACTAACACTGGTGTTCCAGGGAACGATCAAAGCGGAGACTGTTTGAGACATTACTAACACGGAGGAAAGTGCGGATGGTGACTGTTGTATTCAATCCCGATGCAATATCTGTGTTTCATCAACACTTTGAAGGTCCACAGATTACAGAATGCCTCCAGATGTGCATCGGAAACTACTACTGGTCTTCCAGGGAACGATCAAAGTGTAGACTGTTAGAGACTTTACTACCATGGAGGAAAGTGCTCATGGTGAATGTTGTATTCAATCCCGATGCAATTTCTGTGTTTCATCAACACTCTGATAGTCCACAGATTACAGAATGCCTCCAGATGTGCATCGGAAACTAACACTGGTGTTCCAGGGAACGATCAAAGCGGAGACTGTTTGAGACATTACTAACACGGAGGAAAGTGCGGATGGTGACTGTTGTATTCAATCCCGATGCAATATCTGTGTTTCATCAACACTTTGAAGGTCCACAGATTACAGAATGCCTCCAGATGTGCATCGGTAACTACTACTGGTCTTCCAGGGAACGATCAAAGCGTAGACTGTTTGAGATATTGCTCCCATGGAGGAAAGTGCACATGGTGACTGTTGTATTCAATCCCGATGCAATTTCTGTGTTTCATCAACACTCTGATAGTCAACAGATTACAGAATGCACCCAGGTGTGCATCGGAAACTACTACTGGACTTCCAGGGAATGATCAAAGCGTAGACTGTTTGAGACATTACTCTTATGGATTAAAGTGCGCATGGTGACTGTTGTATTCAATCCCGATCCAATTTTAGTGTTCTATCAAAACTCTGATAGTCCACAGATTACAGAATGCCTCCAGATGTGCATCGGAAACTACTATTGGTCTTCCAGGGAACGATCAAAGCGTAGACTGTTAGAAACATTACTCCCATGGAGGAAAGTTGCGCTTGGTTACTGTTGTATTCAATCCCGATGCAATTTCTGTGTTTCATCAACACTCTGATCTTCCACAGATTACAGAGTGCCTCCAGATGTGCATCGGGAACTAACACTGGTCTTCCAGGGAACGATCAAAGCGTAGACTGTTTGAGACATTACTCCCATGAAGGAAGGTGCGCATGGTGAATGTTGTATTCAATCCCGATGCAATTTCTGTGTTTCATCAACACTTTGAAGGTTGATAGTTTACTGAATGCCTCCAGATGTGCATCGGTAACTACTACTGGTCTTCCAGGGAACGATCAAAGCGTAGACTGTTAGAGACATTACTACCATGGAGGAAAGTACGCATGGTGAATGTTGTATTCAATCCCGATACTATTTCTGTGTTTCATCAACACTCTGATAGTCCACAGATTACAGAATGCCTCCAGATGTGCATCGGAAACTAACACTGGTGTTCCAATGAACGAGCAAAGCGGAGACTGTTTGAGACATTACTAACACGGAGGAAAGTGCCGATGGTGACTGTTGTATTCAATCCCGATACAATTTCTGTGTTTCATCAACACTTTGAAGGTTGACAGTTTACAGAATGCCTCCAGATGTGCATCGGTAACTACTACTGGTCTTCCAGGGAACGATCAAATCGTAGACTGTTTGAGACATTACTCCCATGGAGGAAAGTGCGCATGGTAACTGTTGTATTCAATCCCGAAGCAATTTCCGTGTTTCATCAACGCTCTGATACTCCACAGATTACAGAATGCCTCTAGATGAGCATCGGAAACTACTACTGGACTTCCAGGGAACGATCAAAGCGTTGACTGTTTAAGACATTACTAACATAGAGGAAGGTGCCCATGGTAACTGTTGTATTCAATCAAAATGCAATTTCTGTGTTTTATCAACAGTCTGATAGTCCACGGATTACAGAATGACTCCAGATGTGCATCGGAAACTTCTACTGGTCTTCCAGGGAACGATCAAAACGTAGACTGTTAGAGACATTTCTCCCACGGAGGAAAGTGCGCATGGTGACTGTTGTATTCAATCCCGAAGCAATTTCTGTGTTTCATTAACACTTTGAAGGTCCATAGATTACACAATGCCTCCAGATGTGCATCGCAAACTACTACTGTTCTTCCAGGGAACGATCAAAACTTAGACTGTTTGAGAATTACTCCTATGGGGGAAAGTGCGCATGGTTTCTGTTGTATTCAATCCCGATGCAATTTCTGTGTTTCATCAACACTCTGATCTTCCACAGATTACAGAATGCCTCCAGATGTGCATCGGAAACTAACACTGGTCTTCCAGGGAACGATCAAAGCGTAGACTGTTTGAGACATTACTCCCATGAAGGAAGGTGCGCATGGTGAATGTTGTATTCATTCCCGATGCAATTTCTGTTTTTCATCAACACTTTGAAGGTTGATAGTTTACAGAATGCCTCCAGATGTGCATCGGTAACTACTACTGGTCTTCCAGGGAACGATCAAAGCGTAGACTGTTAGAGACATTACTACCATGGAGGAAAGTGAGCATGGTGAATGTTGTATTCAATCCCGATGCTACTTCTGTGTTTCATCAACACTCTGAGAGTCCACAGATTACAGAATGCCTCCAGATGTGCATCGGAAACTAACACTGGTGTTCCAGGGAACGATCAAAGCGGAGACTGTTTGAGACATTACTAACACGGAGGAAAGTGCGGATGGTGACTGTTGTATTCAATCCCGATGCAATATCTGTGTTTCATCAACACTTTGAAGGTCCACAGATTACAGAATGCCTCCAGATGTGCATCGGAAACTACTACTGGTCTTCCAGGGAACGATCAAAGTGTAGACTGTTAGAGACTTTACTACCATGGAGGAAAGTGCTCATGGTGAATGTTGTATTCAATCCCGATGCAATTTCTGTGTTTCATCAACACTCTGATAGTCCACAGATTACAGAATGCCTCCAGATGTGCATCGGAAACTAACACTGGTGTTCCAGGGAACGATCAAAGCGGAGACTGTTTGAGACATTACTAACACGGAGGAAAGTGCGGATGGTGACTGTTGTATTCAATCCCGATGCAATATCTGTGTTTCATAAACACTTTGAAGGTCCACAGATTACAGAATGCCTCCAGATGTGCATCGGTAACTACTACTGGTCTTCCAGGGAACGATCAAAGCGTAGACTGTTTGAGATATTGCTCCCATGGAGGAAAGTGCACATGGTGACTGTTGTATTCAATCCCGATGCAATTTCTGTGTTTCATCAACACTCTGATAGTCAACAGATTACAGAATGCACCCAGGTGTGCATCGGAAACAACTACTGGTATTCCAGGGAACGATCAAAGCGTACAATGTTTGAGACATTACTCCCATAAAGGAAAGTGCGCATGGTGACTGTTGTATTCAATCCCGATGCAATTTCTGTGTTTCATCAACAGTCTGAAAGTCCACGAATTACAGAATGCCTCCAGATGTGCATCGGAAACTACTACTGGTCTTCCAGGGAACGATGAAAGTGTAGACTGTTAGAGACTTTACTACCATGGAGGAAAGTGCGCATGGTGAATGTTGTATTCAATCCCGATGTAATTTCTGTGTTTCATCAACACTATGATAGTCCACAGATTACAGAATGCCTCCAGATGTTCATCGGAAACTAACACTGGTCTTCCAGGGAACGATCAAAGCGGAGACTGCTTGAGACATTACTAACACGGAGGAAGGTGTGGATGGTGACTGTTGTATTCAATCCCGCTGCAATTTCTCTGTTTCATCAACACTTTGAAGGTTGACGGTTTACAGAATGCCTCCAGATGTGCATCGGTAACTACTACTGGTCTTCCAGGGAACGATCAAAGCGGAGACTGTTTGAGACATTACTAACACGGAGGAAAGTGCGGATGGTGACTGTTGTATTCAATCCCGATGCAATATCTGTGTTTCATCAACACTTTGAAGGTCCACAGATTACAGAATGCCTCCAGATGTGCATCGGAAACTACTATTGGTCTTCCAGGGAACGATCAAAGCGTAGACTGTTAGAAACATTACTCCCATGGAGGAAAGTTGCGCTTGGTTACTGTTGTATTCAATCCCGATGCAATTTCTGTGTTTCATCAACACTCTGATCTTCCACAGATTACAGAGTGCCTCCAGATGTGCATCGGGAACTAACACTGGTCTTCCAGGGAACGATCAAAGCGTAGACTGTTTGAGACATTACTCCCATGAAGGAAGGTGCGCATGGTGAATGTTGTATTCAATCCCGATGCAATTTCTGTGTTTCATCATCACTTTGAAGGTTGATAGTTTACTGAATGCCTCCAGATGTGCATCGGTAACTACTACTGGTCTTCCAGGGAACGATCAAAGCGTAGACTGTTAGAGACATTACTACCATGGAGGAAAGTACGCATGGTGAATGTTGTATTCAATCCCGATACAATTTCTGTGTTTCATCAACACTCTGATAGTCCACAGATTACAGAATGCCTCCAGATGTGCATCGGAAACTAACACTGGTGTTCCAATGAACGATCAAAGCGGAGACTGTTTGAGACATTACTAACACGGAGGAAAGTGCCGATGGTGACTGTTGTATTCAATCCCGATACAATTTCTGTGTTTCATCAACACTTTGAAGGTTGACAGTTTACAGAATGCCTCCAGATGTGCATCGGTGACTACTACTGGTCTTCCAGGGAACGATCAAATCGTAGACTGTTTGAGACATTACTCCCATGGAGGAAAGTGCGCATGGTAACTGTTGTATTCAATCCCGAAGCAATTTCCGTGTTTCATCAACGCTCTGATACTCCACAGATTACAGAATGCCTCTAGATGAGCATCGGAAACTACTAGTGGACTTCCAGGGAACGATCAAAGCGTTGACTGTTTAAGACATTACTAACATAGAGGAAGGTGCCCATGGTAACTGTTGTATTCAATCAAAATGCAATTTCTGTGTTTTATCAACAGTCTGATAGTCCACGGATTACAGAATGACTCCAGATGTGCATCGGAAACTTCTACTGGTCCTCCAGGGAACGATCAAAACTTAGACTGTTTGAGAATTACTCCTATGGGGGAAAGTGCGCATGGTTTCTGTTGTATTCAATCCCGATGCAATTTCTGTGTTTCATCAACACTCTGATCTTCCACAGATTACAGAATGCCTCCAGATGTGCATCGGAAACTAACACTGGTCTTCCAGGGAACGATCAAAGCGTAGACTGTTTGAGACATTACTCCCATGAAGGAAGGTGCGCATGGTGAATGTTGTATTCATTCCCGATGCAATTTCTGTTTTTCATCAACACTTTGAAGGTTGATAGTTTACAGAATGCCTCCAGATGTGCATCGGTAACTACTACTGGTCTTCCAGGGAACGATCAAAGCGTAGACTGTTAGAGACATTACTACCATGGAGGAAAGTGCGCATGGTGAATGTTGTATTCAATCCCGATGCTACTTCTGTGTTTCATCAACACTCTGAGAGTCCACAGATTACAGAATGCCTCCAGATGTGCATCGGAAACTAACACTGGTGTTCCAGGGAACGATCAAAGCGGAGACTGTTTGAGACATTACTAACACGGAGGAAAGTGCGGATGGTGACTGTTGTATTCAATCCCGATGCAATATCTGTGTTTCATCAACACTTTGAAGGTCCACAGATTACAGAATGCCTCCAGATGTGCATCGGAAACTACTACTGGTCTTCCAGGGAACGATCAAAGTGTAGACTGTTAGAGACTTTACTACCATGGAGGAAAGTGCGCATGGTGAATGTTGTATTCAATCCCGATGCAATTTCTGTGTTTCATCAACACTCTGATAGTCCACAGATTACAGAATGCCTCCAGATGTGCATCGGAAACTAACACTGGTGTTCCAGGGAACGATCAAAGCGGAGACTGTTTGAGACATTACTAACACGGAGGAAAGTGCGGATGGTGACTGTTGTATTCAATCCCGATGCAATATCTGTGTTTCATCAACACTTTGAAGGTCCACAGATTACAGAATGCCTCCAGATGTGCATCGGTAACTACTACTGGTCTTCCAGGGAACGATCAAAGCGTAGACTGTTTGAGATATTGCTCCCATGGAGGAAAGTGCACATGGTGACTGTTGTATTCAATCCCGATGCAATTTCTGTGTTTCATCAACACTCTGATAGTCAACAGATTACAGAATGCATCCAGGTGTGCATCGGAAACAACTACTGGTATTCCAGGGAACGATCAAAGCGTACAATGTTTGAGACATTACTCCCATAAAGGAAAGTGCGCATGGTGACTGTTGTATTCAATCCCGATGCAATTTCTGTGTTTCATCAACAGTCTGAAAGTCCACGAATTACAGAATGCCTCCAGATGTGCATCGGAAACTACTACTGGTCTTCCAGGGAACGATGAAAGTGTAGACTGTTAGAGACTTTACTACCATGGAGGAAAGTGCGCATGGTGAATGTTGTATTCAATCCCGATGCAATTTCTGTGTTTCATCAACACTATGATAGTCCACAGATTACAGAATGCCTCCAGATGTGCATCGGAAACTAACACTGGTCTTCCAGGGAACGATCAAAGCGGAGACTGCTTGAGACATTACTAACACGGAGGAAGGTGTGGATGGTGACTGTTGTATTCAATCCCGCTGCAATTTCTGTGTTTCATCAACACGTTGAAGGTTGACGGTTTACAGAATGCCTCCAGATGTGCATCGGTAACTACTACTGGTCTTCCAGGGAACGATCAAAGCGTAGACTGTTTGAGACATTGCTCCCATGGAGGAAAGTGCACATGGTGACTGTTGTATTCAATCCCGATGCAATTTCTGTGTTTCATCAACAGTCTGATAGTCCAAAGATTACAGAATGCCTCCAGATGTGCATCGGAAACTACTACTGAACTTCCAGGGAATGATCAAAGCGTAGACTGTTTGAGACATTACTCTTATGGAGGAAAGTGCGCATGGTGACTGTTGTATTCAATCCCGATCCAATTTTAGTGTTCTATCAAAACTCTGATAGTCCACAGATTACAGAATGCCTCCAGATGTGCATCGGAAACTACTATTGGTCTTCCAGGGAACATTACTCCCATGGAGGAAAGTTGCGCTTGGTTACTGTTGTATTCAATCCCGATGCAATTTCTGTGTTTCATCAACACTCTGATCTTCCACAGATTACAGAGTGCCTCTAGATGTGCATCGGGAAGTAACACTGGTCTTCCAGGGAACGATCAAAGCGTAGACTGTTTGAGACATTACTCCCATGAAATAAGGTGCGCATGGTGAATGTTGTATTCAATCCCGATGCAATTTCTGTGTTTCATCAACACTTTGAAGGTTGATAGTTTACTGAATGCCTCCAGATGTGCATCGGTAACTACTACTGGTCTTCCAGGGAACGATCAAAGCGTAGACTTTTAGAGACATTACTACCATGGAGGAAAGTACGCATGGTGAATGTTGTATTCAATCCCGATGCAATTTCTGTGTTTCATCAACACTCTGATAGTCCACAGATTACAGAATGCCTCCAGATGTGCATCGGAAACTAACACTGGTGTTCCAATGAACGATCAAAGCGGAGACTGTTTGAGACATTACTAACACGGAGGAAAGTGCCGATGGTGACTGTTGTATTCAATCCCGATACAATTTCTGTGTTTCATCAACACTTTGAAGGTTGACAGTTTACAGAATGCCTCCAGATGTGCATCGGTAACTACTACTGGTCTTCCAGGGAACGATCAAATCGTAGACTGTTTGAGACATTACTCCCATAGAGGAAAGTGCGCATGGTAACTGTTGTATTCAATCCCGAAGCAATTTCCGTGTTTCATCAACGCTCTGATACTCCACAGATTACAGAATGCCTCTAGATGAGCATCGGAAACTACTACTGGAATTCCAGGGAACGATCAAAGCGTTGACTGTTTAAGACATTACTAACATAGAGGAAGGTGCCCATGGTAACTGTTGTATTCAATCAAAATGCAATTTCTGTGTTTTATCAACAGTCTGATAGTCCACGGATTACAGAATGACTCCAGATGTGCATCGGAAACTTCTACTGGTCTTCCAGGGAACGATCAAAACGTAGACTGTTAGAGACATTTCTCCCACGGAGGAAAGTGCGCATGGTGACTGTTGTATTCAATCCCGAAGCAATTTCTGTGTTTCATTAACACTTTGAAGGTCCATAGATTACACAATGCCTCCAGATGTGCATCGCAAACTACTACTGTTCTTCCAGGGAACGATCAAAACGTAGACTGTTTGAGAATTACTCCTATGGGGGAAAGTGCGCATGGTTTCTGTTGTATTCAATCCCGATGCAATATCTGTGTTTCATCAACACTTTGAAGGTCCACAGATTACAGAATGCCTCCAGATGTGCATCGGTAACTACTACTGGTCTTCCAGGGAACGATCAAAGCGTAGACTGTTTGAGATATTGCTCCCATGGAGGAAAGTGCACATGGTGACTGTTGTATTCAATCCCGATGCAATTTCTGTGTTTCATCAACACTCTGATAGTCAACAGATTACAGAATGCATCCAGGTGTGCATCGGAAACAACTACTGGTATTCCAGGGAACGATCAAAGCGTACAATGTTTGAGACATTACTCCCATAAAGGAAAGTGCGCATGGTGACTGTTGTATTCAATCCCGATGCAATTTCTGTGTTTCATCAACAGTCTGAAAGTCCACGAATTACAGAATGCCTCCAGATGTGCATCGGAAACTACTACTGGTCTTCCAGGGAACGATGAAAGTGTAGACTGTTAGAGACTTTACTACCATGGAGGAAAGTGCGCATGGTGAATGTTGTATTCAATCCCGATGCAATTTCTGTGTTTCATCAACACTATGATAGTCCACAGATTACAGAATGCCTCCAGATGTGCATCGGAAACTAACACTGGTCTTCCAGGGAACGATCAAAGCGGAGACTGCTTGAGACATTACTAACACGGAGGAAGGTGTGGATGGTGACTGTTGTATTCAATCCCGCTGCAATTTCTGTGTTTCATCAACACTTTGAAGGTTGACGGTTTACAGAATGCCTCCAGATGTGCATCGGTAACTACTACTGGTCTTCCAGGGAACGATCAAAGCGTAGACTGTTTGAGATATTGCTCCCATGGAGGAAAGTGCACATGGTGACTGTTGTATTCAATCCCGATGCAATTTCTGTGTTTCATCAACAGTCTGATAGTCCAAAGATTACAGAATGCCTCCAGATGTGCATCGGAAACTACTACTGGACTTCCAGGGAATGATCAAAGCGTAGACTGTTTGAGACATTACTCTTATGGAGGAAAGTGCGCATGGTGACTGTTGTATTCAATCCCGATCCAATTTTAGTGTTCTATCAAAACTCTGATAGTCCACAGATTACAGAATGCCTCCAGATGTGCATCGGAAACTACTATTGGTCTTCCAGGGAACGATCAAAGCGTAGACTGTTAGAAACATTACTCCCATGGAGGAAAGTTGCGCTTGGTTACTGTTGTATTCAATCCCGATGCAATTTCTGTGTTTCATCAACACTCTGATCTTCCACAGATTACAGAGTGCCTCTAGATGTGCATCGGGAAGTAACACTGGTCTTCCAGGGAACGATCAAAGCGTAGACTGTTTGAGACATTACTCCCATGAAATAAGGTGCGCATGGTGAATGTTGTATTCAATCCCGATGCAATTTCTGTGTTTCATCAACACTTTGAAGGTTGATAGTTTACTGAATGCCTCCAGATGTGCATCGGTAACTACTACTGGTCTTCCAGGGAACGATCAAAGCGTAGACTTTTAGAGACATTACTACCATGGAGGAAAGTACGCATGGTGAATGTTGTATTCAATCCCGATGCAATTTCTGTGTTTCATCAACACTCTGATAGTCCACAGATTACAGAATGCCTCCAGATGTGCATCGGAAACTAACACTGGTGTTCCAATGAACGATCAAAGCGGAGACTGTTTGAGACATTACTAACACGGAGGAAAGTGCCGATGGTGACTGTTGTATTCAATCCCGATGCAATTTCTGTGTTTCATCAACAGTCTGATAGTCCAAAGATTACAGAATGCCTCCAGATGTGCATCGGAAACTACTACTGGACTTCCAGAGAACGATCAAAGCGTAGACTGTTAGAGACATTACTCCCATGGAGGAAAGTGCGCATGGTGACTGTTGTATTCAATCCATATGCATTTTCTGTGTTTCATCAACACTCTGATTGTCCACAGATTACAGAATGCCTCCAGATGTGTATCGGAAACTAACACTGGTGTTCCAGGGAACGATCAAAGCGGAGACTGTTTGAGACATTACTACCATGGAGGAAAGTGCGCATGGTGAATGTTGTATTCAATCCCGATGCTACTTCTGTGTTTCATCAACACTCTGAGAGTCCACAGATTACAGAATGCCTCCAGATGTGCATCGGAAACTAACACTGGTGTTCCAGGGAACGATCAAAGCGGAGACTGTTTGAGACATTACTAACACGGAGGAAAGTGCGGATGGTGACTGTTGTATTCAATCCCGATGCAATATCTGTGTTTCATCAACACTTTGAAGGTCCACAGATTACAGAATGCCTCCAGATGTGCATCGGAAACTACTACTGGTCTTCCAGGGAACGATCAAAGTGTAGACTGTTAGAGACTTTACTACCATGGAGGAAAGTGCGCATGGTGAATGTTGTATTCAATCCCGATGCAATTTCTGTGTTTCATCAACACTCTGATAGTCCACAGATTACAGAATGCCTCCAGATGTGCATCGGAAACTAACACTGGTGTTCCAGGGAACGATCAAAGCGGAGACTGTTTGAGACATTACTAACACGGAGGAAAGTGCGGATGGTGACTGTTGTATTCAATCCCGATGCAATATCTGTGTTTCATCAACACTTTGAAGGTCCACAGATTACAGAATGCCTCCAGATGTGCATCGGTAACTACTACTGGTCTTCCAGGGAACGATCAAAGCGTAGACTGTTTGAGACATTACTCCCATGGAGGAAATTGCGCACGGTGACTGTTGTATTCAATCCCAATGCAATTCCTGTGTTTCATCAACAGTCTGATAGTCCAAAGATTACAGAATGCCTCCAGATGTGCATCGGAAACTACTACTGGACTTCCAGGGAATGATCAAAGCGTAGACTGTTTGAGACATTACTCTTATGGAGGAAAGTGCGCATGGTGACTGTTGTATTCAATCCCGATCCAATTTTAGTGTTCTATCAAAACTCTGATAGTCCACAGATTACAGAATGCCTCCAGATGTGCATCGGAAACTACTATTGGTCTTCCAGGGAACGATCAAAGCGTAGACTGTTAGAAACATTACTCCCATGGAGGAAAGTTGCGGATGGTTACTGTTGTATTCAATCCCGATGCATTTTCTGTGTTTCATCAACACTCTGATAGTCCACAGATTACAGAATGCCTATAGATGTGCATCGGAAACTACTACTGGTCTTCCAGGGAACGATCAAAGTGTAGACTGATAGATACATTACTACCATGGAGGAAAGTGCGCATGGTGAATGTTGTATTCAATCCCGATGCAATTTCTGTGTTTCATCAACACTCTGATATTCCACAGATTACAGAATGCCTCCAGATGTGCATCGGAAACTAACACTGGTGTTCCAGGGAACGATCAAAGCGGAGACTGTTTGAGACATTACTAACACGGAGGAAGGTGTGGATGGTGACTCTTGTATTCAATCCCGATGCAGTTTCTGTGTTTCATCAACACTTTAAAGGTTGACAGTTTACAGAATGCACCAGATATGCGTCGGTAACTACTACTGGTCTTCCAGGGAACGATCAAAGCGTACAATGTTTGAGACATTACTCCCATAAAGGAAAGGGCGCAATGTGACTGTTGTATTCAATCCCGATGCAATTTCTGTGTTTCATCAACTGTCTGATAGTCCACAGATTACAGAATGCCTCCAGATGTGCATCGGAAACTAACACTGGTCTTCCAGGGAACGATCAAAGCGTAGACTGTTTGAGACATTACTCCCATGAAGGAAGGTGCGCATGGTGAATGTTGTATTCATTCCCGATGCAATTTCTGTTTTTCATCAACACTTTGAAGGTTGATAGTTTACAGAATGCCTCCAGATGTGCATCGGTAACTACTACTGGTCTTCCAGGGAACGATCAAAGCGTAGACTGTTAGAGACATTACTACCATGGAGGAAAGTGCGCATGGTGAATGTTGTATTCAATCCCGATGCTACTTCTGTGTTTCATCAACACTCTGAGAGTCCACAGATTACAGAATGCCTCCAGATGTGCATCGGAAACTAACACTGGTGTTCCAGGGAACGATCAAAGCGGAGACTGTTTGAGACATTACTAACACGGAGGAAAGTGCGGATGGTGACTGTTGTATTCAATCCCGATGCAATATCTGTGTTTCATCAACACTTTGAAGGTCCACAGATTACAGAATGCCTCCAGATGTGCATCGGAAACTACTACTGGTCTTCCAGGGAACGATCAAAGTGTAGACTGTTAGAGACTTTACTACCATGGAGGAAAGTGCGCATGGTGAATGTTGTATTCAATCCCGATGCAATTTCTGTGTTTCATCAACACTCTGATAGTCCACAGATTACAGAATGCCTCCAGATGTGCATCGGAAACTAACACTGGTGTTCCAGGGAACGATCAAAGCGGAGACTGTTTGAGACATTACTAACACGGAGGAAAGTGCGGATGGTGACTGTTGTATTCAATCCCGATGCAATATCTGTGTTTCATCAACACTTTGAAGGTCCACAGATTACAGAATGCCTCCAGATGTGCATCGGTAACTACTACTGGTCTTCCAGGGAACGATCAAAGCGTACAATGTATGAGACATTACTCCCATAAAGGAAAGGGCGCAATGTGACTGTTGTATTCAATCCCGATGCAATTTCTGTGTTTCATCAACTGTCTGATAGTCCACAGATTACAGAATGCCTCCAGATGTGCATTTTAAACTACTACTGGACTTCCAGGGAACTATCAAAGCGTAGACAGTTTGAGACATTACTCCCATGGAGGAAATTGCGCACGGTGACTGTTGTATTCAATCCCAATGCAATTCCTGTGTTTCATCAACAGTCTGATAGTCCAAAGATTACAGAATGCCTCCAGATGTGCATCGGAAACTACTACTGGACTTCCAGGGAATGATCAAAGCGTAGACTGTTTGAGACATTACTCTTATGGAGGAAAGTGCGCATGGTGACTGTTGTATTCAATCCCGATCCAATTTTAGTGTTCTATCAAAACTCTGATAGTCCACAGATTACAGAATGCCTCCAGATGTGCATCGGAAACTACTATTGGTCTTCCAGGGAACGATCAAAGCGTAGACTGTTAGAAACATTACTCCCATGGAGGAAAGTTGCGCATGGTTACTGTTGTATTCAATCCTGATGCATTTTCTGTGTTTCATCAACACTCTGATAGTCCACAGATTACAGAATGCCTATAGATGTGCATCGGAAACTACTACTGGTCTTCCAGGGAACGATCAAAATGTAGACTGATAGATACATTACTACCATGGAGGAAAGTGCGCATGGTGAATGTTGTATTCAATCCCGATGCAATTTCTGTGTTTCATCACACTCTGATATTCCACAGATTACAGAATGCCTATAGATGTGCATCGGAAACTAACACTGGTGTTCCAGGGAACGATCAAAGCGGAGACTGTTTGAGACATTACTAACACGGAGGAAGGTGTGGATGGTGACTGTTGTATTCAATCCCGATGCAGTTTCTGTGTTTCATCAACACTTTGAAGGTTGACAGTTTACAGAATGCCCCAGATATGCGTCGGTAACTACTACTGGTCTTCCAGGGAACGATCAAAGCGTACAATGTTTGAGACATTACTCCCATAAAGGAAAGGGCGCAATGTGACTGTTGTATTCAATCCCGATGCAATTTCTGTGTTTCATCAACTGTCTGATAGTCCACAGATTACAGAATGCCTCCAGATGTGCATTTTAAACTACTACTGGACTTCCAGGGAACTATCAAAGCGTAGACTGTTTGAGACATTACTCCCATGGAGGAAATTGCGCACGGTGACTGTTGTATTCAATCCCAATGCAATTCCTGTGTTTCATCAACAGTCTGATAGTCCAAAGATTACAGAATGCCTCCAGATGTGCATCGGAAACTACTACTGGACTTCCAGGGAATGATCAAAGCGTAGACTGTTTGAGACATTACTCTTATGGAGGAAAGTGCGCATGGTGACTGTTGTATTCAATCCCGATCCAATTTTAGTGTTCTATCAAAACTCTGATAGTCCACAGATTACAGAATGCCTCCAGATGTGCATCGGAAACTACTATTGGTCTTCCAGGGAACGATCAAAGCGTAGACTGTTAGAAACATTACTCCCATGGAGGAAAGTTGCGCTTGGTTACTGTTGTATTCAATCCCGATGCAATTTCTGTGTTTCATCAACACTCTGATCTTCCACAGATTACAGAGTGCCTCTAGATGTGCATCGGGAAGTAACACTGGTCTTCCAGGGAACGATCAAAGCGTAGACTGTTTGAGACATTACTCCCATGAAATAAGGTGCGCATGGTGAATGTTGTATTCAATCCCGATGCAATTTCTGTGTTTCATCAACACTTTGAAGGTTGATAGTTTACTGAATGCCTCCAGATGTGCATCGGTAACTACTACTGGTCTTCCAGGGAACGATCAAAGCGTAGACTTTTAGAGACATTACTACCATGGAGGAAAGTACGCATGGTGAATGTTGTATTCAATCCCGATGCAATTTCTGTGTTTCATCAACACTCTGATAGTCCACAGATTACAGAATGCCTCCAGATGTGCATCGGAAACTAACACTGGTGTTCCAATGAACGATCAAAGCGGAGACTGTTTGAGACATTACTAACACGGAGGAAAGTGCCGATGGTGACTGTTGTATTCAATCCCGATGCAATTTCTGTGTTTCATCAACAGTCTGATAGTCCAAAGATTACAGAATGCCTCCAGATGTGCATCGGAAACTACTACTGGACTTCCAGAGAACGATCAAAGCGTAGACTGTTAGAGACATTACTCCCATGGAGGAAAGTGCGCATGGTGACTGTTGTATTCAATCCATATGCATTTTCTGTGTTTCATCAACACTCTGATTGTCCACAGATTACAGAATGCCTCCAGATGTGTATCGGAAACTAACACTGGTGTTCCAGGGAACGATCAAAGCGGAGACTGTTTGAGACATTACTACCATGGAGGAAAGTGCGCATGGTGAATGTTGTATTCAATCCCGATGCTACTTCTGTGTTTCATCAACACTCTGAGAGTCCACAGATTACAGAATGCCTCCAGATGTGCATCGGAAACTAACACTGGTGTTCCAGGGAACGATCAAAGCGGAGACTGTTTGAGACATTACTAACACGGAGGAAAGTGCGGATGGTGACTGTTGTATTCAATCCCGATGCAATATCTGTGTTTCATCAACACTTTGAAGGTCCACAGATTACAGAATGCCTCCAGATGTGCATCGGAAACTACTACTGGTCTTCCAGGGAACGATCAAAGTGTAGACTGTTAGAGACTTTACTACCATGGAGGAAAGTGCGCATGGTGAATGTTGTATTCAATCCCGATGCAATTTCTGTGTTTCATCAACACTCTGATAGTCCACAGATTACAGAATGCCTCCAGATGTGCATCGGAAACTAACACTGGTGTTCCAGGGAACGATCAAAGCGGAGACTGTTTGAGACATTACTAACACGGAGGAAAGTGCGGATGGTGACTGTTGTATTCAATCCCGATGCAATATCTGTGTTTCATCAACACTTTGAAGGTCCACAGATTACAGAATGCCTCCAGATGTGCATCGGTAACTACTACTGGTCTTCCAGGGAACGATCAAAGCGTAGACTGTTTGAGACATTACTCCCATGGAGGAAATTGCGCACGGTGACTGTTGTATTCAATCCCAATGCAATTCCTGTGTTTCATCAACAGTCTGATAGTCCAAAGATTACAGAATGCCTCCAGATGTGCATCGGAAACTACTACTGGACTTCCAGGGAATGATCAAAGCGTAGACTGTTTGAGACATTACTCTTATGGAGGAAAGTGCGCATGGTGACTGTTGTATTCAATCCCGATCCAATTTTAGTGTTCTATCAAAACTCTGATAGTCCACAGATTACAGAATGCCTCCAGATGTGCATCGGAAACTACTATTGGTCTTCCAGGGAACGATCAAAGCGTAGACTGTTAGAAACATTACTCCCATGGAGGAAAGTTGCGGATGGTTACTGTTGTATTCAATCCCGATGCATTTTCTGTGTTTCATCAACACTCTGATAGTCCACAGATTACAGAATGCCTATAGATGTGCATCGGAAACTACTACTGGTCTTCCAGGGAACGATCAAAGTGTAGACTGATAGATACATTACTACCATGGAGGAAAGTGCGCATGGTGAATGTTGTATTCAATCCCGATGCAATTTCTGTGTTTCATCAACACTCTGATATTCCACAGATTACAGAATGCCTCCAGATGTGCATCGGAAACTAACACTGGTGTTCCAGGGAACGATCAAAGCGGAGACTGTTTGAGACATTACTAACACGGAGGAAGGTGTGGATGGTGACTCTTGTATTCAATCCCGATGCAGTTTCTGTGTTTCATCAACACTTTAAAGGTTGACAGTTTACAGAATGCACCAGATATGCGTCGGTAACTACTACTGGTCTTCCAGGGAACGATCAAAGCGTACAATGTTTGAGACATTACTCCCATAAAGGAAAGGGCGCAATGTGACTGTTGTATTCAATCCCGATGCAATTTCTGTGTTTCATCAACTGTCTGATAGTCCACAGATTACAGAATGCCTCCAGATGTGCATCGGAAACTAACACTGGTCTTCCAGGGAACGATCAAAGCGTAGACTGTTTGAGACATTACTCCCATGAAGGAAGGTGCGCATGGTGAATGTTGTATTCATTCCCGATGCAATTTCTGTTTTTCATCAACACTTTGAAGGTTGATAGTTTACAGAATGCCTCCAGATGTGCATCGGTAACTACTACTGGTCTTCCAGGGAACGATCAAAGCGTAGACTGTTAGAGACATTACTACCATGGAGGAAAGTGCGCATGGTGAATGTTGTATTCAATCCCGATGCTACTTCTGTGTTTCATCAACACTCTGAGAGTCCACAGATTACAGAATGCCTCCAGATGTGCATCGGAAACTAACACTGGTGTTCCAGGGAACGATCAAAGCGGAGACTGTTTGAGACATTACTAACACGGAGGAAAGTGCGGATGGTGACTGTTGTATTCAATCCCGATGCAATATCTGTGTTTCATCAACACTTTGAAGGTCCACAGATTACAGAATGCCTCCAGATGTGCATCGGAAACTACTACTGGTCTTCCAGGGAACGATCAAAGTGTAGACTGTTAGAGACTTTACTACCATGGAGGAAAGTGCGCATGGTGAATGTTGTATTCAATCCCGATGCAATTTCTGTGTTTCATCAACACTCTGATAGTCCACAGATTACAGAATGCCTCCAGATGTGCATCGGAAACTAACACTGGTGTTCCAGGGAACGATCAAAGCGGAGACTGTTTGAGACATTACTAACACGGAGGAAAGTGCGGATGGTGACTGTTGTATTCAATCCCGATGCAATATCTGTGTTTCATCAACACTTTGAAGGTCCACAGATTACAGAATGCCTCCAGATGTGCATCGGTAACTACTACTGGTCTTCCAGGGAACGATCAAAGCGTACAATGTATGAGACATTACTCCCATAAAGGAAAGGGCGCAATGTGACTGTTGTATTCAATCCCGATGCAATTTCTGTGTTTCATCAACTGTCTGATAGTCCACAGATTACAGAATGCCTCCAGATGTGCATTTTAAACTACTACTGGACTTCCAGGGAACTATCAAAGCGTAGACAGTTTGAGACATTACTCCCATGGAGGAAATTGCGCACGGTGACTGTTGTATTCAATCCCAATGCAATTCCTGTGTTTCATCAACAGTCTGATAGTCCAAAGATTACAGAATGCCTCCAGATGTGCATCGGAAACTACTACTGGACTTCCAGGGAATGATCAAAGCGTAGACTGTTTGAGACATTACTCTTATGGAGGAAAGTGCGCATGGTGACTGTTGTATTCAATCCCGATCCAATTTTAGTGTTCTATCAAAACTCTGATAGTCCACAGATTACAGAATGCCTCCAGATGTGCATCGGAAACTACTATTGGTCTTCCAGGGAACGATCAAAGCGTAGACTGTTAGAAACATTACTCCCATGGAGGAAAGTTGCGCATGGTTACTGTTGTATTCAATCCTGATGCATTTTCTGTGTTTCATCAACACTCTGATAGTCCACAGATTACAGAATGCCTATAGATGTGCATCGGAAACTACTACTGGTCTTCCAGGGAACGATCAAAATGTAGACTGATAGATACATTACTACCATGGAGGAAAGTGCGCATGGTGAATGTTGTATTCAATCCCGATGCAATTTCTGTGTTTCATCACACTCTGATATTCCACAGATTACAGAATGCCTATAGATGTGCATCGGAAACTAACACTGGTGTTCCAGGGAACGATCAAAGCGGAGACTGTTTGAGACATTACTAACACGGAGGAAGGTGTGGATGGTGACTGTTGTATTCAATCCCGATGCAGTTTCTGTGTTTCATCAACACTTTGAAGGTTGACAGTTTACAGAATGCCCCAGATATGCGTCGGTAACTACTACTGGTCTTCCAGGGAACGATCAAAGCGTACAATGTTTGAGACATTACTCCCATAAAGGAAAGGGCGCAATGTGACTGTTGTATTCAATCCCGATGCAATTTCTGTGTTTCATCAACTGTCTGATAGTCCACAGATTACAGAATGCCTCCAGATGTGCATTTTAAACTACTACTGGACTTCCAGGGAACTATCAAAGCGTAGACTGTTTGAGACATTACTCCCATGGAGGAAATTGCGCACGGTGACTGTTGTATTCAATCCCAATGCAATTCCTGTGTTTCATCAACAGTCTGATAGTCCAAAGATTACAGAATGCCTCCAGATGTGCATCGGAAACTACTACTGGACTTCCAGGGAATGATCAAAGCGTAGACTGTTTGAGACATTACTCTTATGGAGGAAAGTGCGCATGGTGACTGTTGTATTCAATCCCGATCCAATTTTAGTGTTCTATCAAAACTCTGATAGTCCACAGATTACAGAATGCCTCCAGATGTGCATCGGAAACTACTATTGGTCTTCCAGGGAACGATCAAAGCGTAGACTGTTAGAAACATTACTCCCATGGAGGAAAGTTGCGCTTGGTTACTGTTGTATTCAATCCCGATGCAATTTCTGTGTTTCATCAACACTCTGATCTTCCACAGATTACAGAGTGCCTCCAGATGTGCATCGGGAACTAACACTGGTCTTCCAGGGAACGATCAAAGCGTAGACTGTTTGAGACATTACTCCCATGAAGGAAGGTGCGCATGGTGAATGTTGTATTCAATCCCGATGCAATTTCTGTGTTTCATCAACACTTTGAAGGTTGATAGTTTACAGAATGCCTCCAGATGTGCATCGGTAACTACTACTGGTCTTCCAGGGAACGATCAAAACGTAGACTGTTAGAGACATTACTACCATGGAGGAAAATACGCATGGTGAATGTTGTATTCAATCCCGATGCAATTTCTGTGTTTCATCAACACTCTGATAGTCCACAGATTACAGAATGCCTCCAGATGTGCATCGGAAACTAACACTGGTGTTCCAATGAACGATCAAAGCGGAGACTGTTTGAGACATTACTAACACGGAGGAAAGTGCCGATGGTGACTGTTGTATTCAATCCCGATACAATTTCTGTGTTTCATCAACACTTTGAAGGTTGACAGTTTACAGAATGCCTCCAGATGTGCATCGGTAACTACTACTGGTCTTCCAGGGAACGATCAAATCGTAGACTGTTTGAGACATTACTCCCATGGAGGAAAGTGCGCATGGTAACTGTTGTATTCAATCCCGAAGCAATTTCCGTGTTTCATCAACGCTCTGATACTCCACAGATTACAGAATGCCTCTAGATGAGCATCGGAAACTACTACTGGACTTCCAGGGAACGATCAAAGCGTTGACTGTTTAAGACATTACTAACATAGAGGAAGGTGCCCATGGTAACTGTTGTATTCAATCAAAATGCAATTTCTGTGTTTTATCAACAGTCTGATAGTCCACGGATTACAGAATGACTCCAGATGTGCATCGGAAACTTCTACTGGTCTTCCAGGGAACGATCAAAACGTAGACTGTTAGAGACATTTCTCCCACGGAGGAAAGTGCCCATGGTGACTGTTGTATTCAATCCCGAAGCAATTTCTGTGTTTCATTAACACTTTGAAGGTCCATAGATTACACAATGCCTCCAGATGTGCATCGCAAACTACTACTGTTCTTCCAGGGAACGATCAAAACGTAGACTGTTTGAGAATTACTCCTATGGGGGAAAGTGCGCATGGTTTCTGTTGTATTCAATCCCGATGCAATTTCTGTGTTTCATCAACACTCTGATCTTCCACAGATTACTGAATGCCTCCAGATGTGCATCGGAAACTAACACTGGTCTTCCAGGGAACGATCAAAGCGTAGACTGTTTGAGACATTACTCCCATGAAGGAAGGTGCGCATGGTGAATGTTGTATTCATTCCCGATGCAATTTCTGTTTTTCATCAACACTTTGAAGGTTGATAGTTTACAGAATGCCTCCAGATGTGCATCGGTAACTACTACTGGTCTTCCAGGGAACGATCAAAGCGTAGACTGTTAGAGACATTACTACCATGGAGGAAAGTGCGCATGGTGAATGTTGTATTCAATCCCGATGCTACTTCTGTGTTTCATCAACACTCTGAGAGTCCACAGATTACAGAATGCCTCCAGATGTGCATCGGAAACTAACACTGGTGTTCCAGGGAACGATCAAAGCGGAGACTGTTTGAGACATTACTAACACGGAGGAAAATGCGGATGGTGACTTTTGTATTCAATCCCGATGCAATATCTGTGTTTCTTCAACACTTTGAAGGTCCACAGATTACAGAATGCCTCCAGATGTGCATCGGAAACTACTACTGGTCTTCCAGGGAACGATCAAATTGTAGACTGTTAGAGACTTTACTACCATGGAGGAAAGTGCGCATGGTGAATGTTGTATTCAATCCCGATGCAATTTCTGTGTTTCATCAACACTATGATAGTCCACAGATTACAGAATGCCTCCAGATGTGCATCGGAAACTAACACTGGTCTTCCAGGGAACGATCAAAGCGGAGACTGCTTGAGACATTACTAACACGGAGGAAGGTGTGGATGGTGACTGTTGTATTCAATCCCGCCGCAATTTCTGTGTTTCATCAACACTTTGAAGGTTGACGGTTTACAGAATGCCTCCAGATGTGCATCGGAAACTAACACTGGTGTTCCAGGGAACGATCAAAGCGGAGACTGTTTGAGACATTACTAACACGGAGGAAAGTGCGGATGGTGACTGTTGTATTCAATCCCGATGCAATATCTGTGTTTCTTCAACACTTTGAAGGTCCACAGATTACAGAATGCCTCCAGATGTGCATCGGAAACTACTACTGGTCTTCCAGGGAACGATCAAATTGTAGACTGTTAGAGACTTTACTACCATGGAGGAAAGTGCGCATGGTGAATGTTGTATTCAATCCCGATGCAATTTCTGTGTTTCATCAACACTATGATAGTCCACAGATTACAGAATGCCTCCAGATGTGCATCGGAAACTAACACTGGACTTCCAGGGAATGATCAAAGCGTAGACTGTTTGAGACATTACTCTTATGGAGGAAAGTGCGCATGGTGACTGTTGTATTCAATCCCGATCCAATTTTAGTGTTCTATCAAAACTCTGATAGTCCACAGATTACAGAATGCCTCCAGATGTGCATCGGAAACTAACACTGGTCTTCCAGGGAACGATCAAAGCGGAGACTGCTTGAGACATTACTAACACGGAGGAAGGTGTGCATGGTGACTGTTGTATTCAATCCCGCTGCAATTTCTGTGTTTAATCAACACTTTGAAGGTTGACGGTTTACAGAATGCTTCCAGATGTGCATCGGTAACTACTACTGGTCTTCCAGGGAACGATCAAAGCGTAGACTGTTTGAGATATTGCTCCCATGGAGGAAAGTGCACATGGTGACTGTTGTATTCAATCCCGATGCAATTTCTGTGTTTCATCAACACTCTGATAGTCCACAGATTACAGAATGCCTCCAGATGTGCATCGGAAACAACTACTGGTATTCCAGGGAACGATCAAAGCGTACAATGTTTTAGACATTACTCCCATAAAGGAAAGTGCGCATGGTGACTGTTGTATTCAATCCCGATGCAATTTCTGTGTTTCATCAACAGTCTGAAAGTCCACGAATTACAGAATGCCTCCAGATGTGCATCGGAAACTACTACTGGTCTTCCAGGGAACGATGAAAGTGTAGACTGTTAGAGACTTTACTACCATGGAGGAAAGTGCGCATGGTGAATGTTGTATTCAATCCCGATGCAATTTCTGTGTTTCATCAACACTATGATAGTCCACAGATTACAGAATGCCTCCAGATGTGCATCGGAAACTAACACTGGTCTTCCAGGGAACGATCAAAGCGGAGACTGCTTGAGACATTACTAACACGGAGGAAGGTGTGGATGGTGACTGTTGTATTCAATCCCGCTGCAATATCTGTGTTTCATCAACACTTTGAAGGTTGACGGTTTACAGAATGCCTCCAGATGTGCATCGGTAACTACTACTGGTCTTCCAGGGAACGATCAAAGCGTAGACTGTTTGAGATATTGCTCCCATGGAGGAAAGTGCACATGGTGACTGTTGTATTCAATCCCGATGCAATTTCTGTGTTTCATCAACAGTCTGATAGTCCAAAGATTACAGAATGCCTCCAGATGTGCATCGGAAACTACTACTGGACTTCCAGGGAATGATCAAAGCGTAGACTGTTTGAGACATTACTCTTATGGAGGAAAGTGCGCATGGTGACTGTTGTATTCAATCCCGATCCAATTTTAGTGTTCTATCAAAACTCTGATAGTCCACAGATTACAGAATGCCTCCAGATGTGCATCGGAAACTACTATTGGTCTTCCAGGGAACGATCAAAGCGTAGACTGTTAGAAACATTACTCCCATGGAGGAAAGTTGCGCTTGGTTACTGTTGTATTCAATCCCGATGCAATTTCTGTGTTTCATCAACACTCTGATCTTCCACAGATTACAGAGTGCCTCCAGATGTGCATCGGGAACTAACACTGGTCTTCCAGGGAACGATCAAAGCGTAGACTGTTTGAGACATTACTCCCATGAAGGAAGGTGCGCATGGTGAATGTTGTATTCAATCCCGATGCAATTTCTGTGTTTCATCAACACTTTGAAGGTTGATAGTTTACAGAATGCCTCCAGATGTGCATCGGTAACTACTACTGGTCTTCCAGGGAACGATCAAAGCGTAGACTGTTAGAGACATTACTACCATGGAGGAAAATACGCATGGTGAATGTTGTATTCAATCCCGATGCAATTTCTGTGTTTCATCAACACTATGATAGTCCACAGATTACAGAATGCCTCCAGATGTGCATCGGAAACTAACACTGGTGTTCCAATGAACGATCAAAGCGGAGACTGTTTGAGACATTACTAACACGGAGGAAAGTGCCGATGGTGACTGTTGTATTCAATCCCGATACAATTTCTGTGTTTCATCAACACTTTGAAGGTTGACAGTTTACAGAATGCCTCCAGATGTGCATCGGTAACTACTACTGGTCTTCCAGGGAACGATCAAATCGTAGACTGTTTGAGACATTACTCCCATGGAGGAAAGTGCGCATGGTAACTGTTGTATTCAATCCCGAAGCAATTTCCGTGTTTCATCAACGCTCTGATACTCCACAGATTACAGAATGCCTCTAGATGAGCATCGGAAACTACTACTGGACTTCCAGGGAACGATCAAAGCGTTGACTGTTTAAGACATTACTAACATAGAGGAAGGTGCCCATGGTAACTGTTGTATTCAATCAAAATGCAATTTCTGTGTTTTATCAACAGTCTGATAGTCCACGGATTACAGAATGACTCCAGATGTGCATCGGAAACTTCTACTGGTCTTCCAGGGAACGATCAAAACGTAGACTGTTAGAGACATTTCTCCCACGGAGGAAAGTGCCCATGGTGACTGTTGTATTCAATCCCGAAGCAATTTCTGTGTTTCATTAACACTTTGAAGGTCCATAGATTACACAATGCCTCCAGATGTGCATCGCAAACTACTACTGTTCTTCCAGGGAACGATCAAAACGTAGACTGTTTGAGAATTACTCCTATGGGGGAAAGTGCGCATGGTTTCTGTTGTATTCAATCCCGATGCAATTTCTGTGTTTCATCAACACTCTGATCTTCCACAGATTACTGAATGCCTCCAGATGTGCATCGGAAACTAACACTGGTCTTCCAGGGAACGATCAAAGCGTAGACTGTTTGAGACATTACTCCCATGAAGGAAGGTGCGCATGGTGAATGTTGTATTCATTCCCGATGCAATTTCTGTTTTTCATCAACACTTTGAAGGTTGATAGTTTACAGAATGCCTCCAGATGTGCATCGGTAACTACTACTGGTCTTCCAGGGAACGATCAAAGCGTAGACTGTTAGAGACATTACTACCATGGAGGAAAGTGCGCATGGTGAATGTTGTATTCAATCCCGATGCTACTTCTGTGTTTCATCAACACTCTGATAGTCCACAGATTACAGAATGCCTCCAGATGTGCATCGGAAACTAACACTGGTGTTCCAGGGAACGATCAAAGCGGAGACTGTTTGAGACATTACTAACACGGAGGAAGGTGTGGATGGTGACTGTTGTATTCAATCCCGATGCAGTTTCTGTGTTTCATCAACACTTTGAAGGTTGACAGTTTACAGAATGCCCCAGATATGCGTCGGTAACTACTACTGGTCTTCCAGGGAACGATCAAAGCGTACAATGTTTGAGACATTACTCCCATAAAGGAAAGGGCGCAATGTGACTGTTGTATTCAATCCCGATGCAATTTCTGTGTTTCATCAACTGTCTGATAGTCCACAGATTACAGAATGCCTCCAGATGTGCATTTTAAACTACTACTGGACTTCCAGGGAACTATCAAAGCGTAGACTGTTTGAGACATTACTCCCATGGAGGAAATTGCGCACGGTGACTGTTGTATTCAATCCCAATGCAATTCCTGTGTTTCATCAACAGTCTGATAGTCCAAAGATTACAGAATGCCTCCAGATGTGCATCGGAAACTACTACTGGACTTCCAGGGAATGATCAAAGCGTAGACTGTTTGAGACATTACTCTTATGGAGGAAAGTGCGCATGGTGACTGTTGTATTCAATCCCGATCCAATTTTAGTGTTCTATCAAAACTCTGATAGTCCACAGATTACAGAATGCCTCCAGATGTGCATCGGAAACTACTATTGGTCTTCCAGGGAACGATCAAAGCGTAGACTGTTAGAAACATTACTCCCATGGAGGAAAGTTGCGCATGGTTACTGTTGTATTCAATCCCGATGCATTTTCAGTGTTTCATCAACACTCTGATAGTCCACAGATTACAGAATGCCTATAGATGTGCATCGGAAACTACTACTGGTCTTCCAGGGAACGATCAAAATGTAGACTGATAGATACATTACTACCATGGAGGAAAGTGCGCATGGTGAATGTTGTATTCAATCCCGATGCAATTTCTGTGTTTCATCAACACTCTGATATTCCACAGATTACAGAATGCCTCCAGATGTGCATCGGAAACTAACACTGGTGTTCCAGGGAACGATCAAAGCGGAGACTGTTTGAGACATTACTAACACGGAGGAAGGTGCGGATGGTGACTGTTGTATTCAATCCCGATGCAATTTCTGTGTTTCATCAACAGTCTGAAAGTCCACGAATTACAGAATGCCTCCAGATGTGCATCGGAAACTACTACTGGTCTTCCAGGGAACGATCAAAGTGTAGACTGTTAGAGACTTAACTACCATGGAGGAAAGTGCGCATGGTGAATGTTGTATTCAATCCCGATGCAATTTCTGTGTTTCATCAACACTCTGATAGTCCACAGATTACAGAATGCCTCCAGATGTGCATCGGAAACTAACACTGGTTTTCCAGGGAACGATCAAAGCGGAGACTGCTTGAGACATTACCAACACGGAGGAAGGTGTGGATGGTGACTGTTGTATTCAATCCCGCTGCAATTTCTGTGTTTCATCAACACTTTGAAGGTTGACGGTTTACAGAATGCCTCCAGATGTGCATCGGTAACTACTACTGGTCTTCCAGGGAACGATCAAAGCGTAGACTGTTTGAGATATTGCTCCCATGGAGGAAAGTGCACATGGTGACTGTTGTATTCAATCCCGATGCAATTTCTGTGTTTCATCAACACTCTGATAGTCAACAGATTACAGAATGCATCCAGGTGTGCATCGGAAACAACTACTGGTATTCCAGGGAACGATCAAAGCGTACAATGTTTGAGACATTACTCCCATAAAGGAAAGTGCGCATGGTGACTGTTGTATTCAATCCCGATGCAATTTCTGTGTTTCATCAACTGTCTGATAGTCCACAGATTACAGAATGCCTCCAGATGTGCATCGGAAACTAACACTGGTGTTCCAGGGAACGATCAAAGCGGAGACTGTTTGAGACATTACTAACACGGAGGAAGGTGCGGATGGTGACTGTTGTATTCAATCCCGATGCAATTTCTGTGTTTCATCAACTGTCTGAAAGTCCACGAATTACAGAATGCCTCCAGATGTGCATCGGAAACTACTACTGGTCTTCCAGGGAACGATCAAAGTGTAGACTGTTAGAGACTTTACTACCATGGAGGAAAGTGCGCATGGTGAATGTTGTATTCAATCCCGATGCAATTTCTGTGTTTCATCAACACTCTTATAGTCCACAGATTACAGAATGCCTCCAGATGTGCATCGGAAACTAACACTGGTGTTCCAGGGAACGATCAAAGCGGAGACTGTTTGAGACATTACTAACACGGAGGAAGGTGTGGATGGTGACTGTTGTATTCAACCCCGATGCAATATCTGTGTTTCATCAACACTTTGAAGGTTGACAGTTTACAGAATGCCCCAGATATGCGTCGGTAACTACTACTGGTCTTCCAGGGAACGATCAAAGCGTACAATGTTTGAGACATTACTCCCATAAAGGAAAGTGCGCAATGTGACTGTTGTATTCAATCCCGATGCAATTTCTGTGTTTCATCAACTGTCTGATAGTCCACAGATTACAGAATGCCTCCAGATTTGCATTTTAAACTACTACTGGACTTCCAGGGAACTATCAAAGCGTAGACTGTTTGAGACATTACTCCCATGGAGGAAATTGCGCACGCTGACTGTTGTATTCAATCCCAATGCAATTCCTGTGTTTCATCAACAGTCTGATAGTCCAAAGATTACAGAATGCCTCCAGATGTGAATCGGAAACTACTACTGGACTTCCAGGGAATGATCAAAGCGTAGACTGTTTGAGACATTACGCTTATGGAGGAAAGTGCGCATGGTGACTGTTGTATTCAATCCCGATCCAATTTTAGTGTTCTATCAAAACTCTGATAGTCCACAGATTACAGAATGCCTCCAGATGTGCATCGGAAACTACTATTGGTCTTCCAGGGAACGATCAAAGCGTAGACTGTTAGAAACATTACTCCCATGGAGGAAAGTTGCGCATGGTTACTGTTGTATTCAATCCCGATGCATTTTCTGTGTTTCATCAACACTCTGATAGTCCACAGATTACAGAATGCCTATAGATGTGCAAAGGAAACTACTACTGGTCTTCCAGGGTACGATCAAAATGTAGACTGATAGATACGTTACTACCATGGAGGAAAGTGCGCATGGTGAATGTTGTATTCAAACCCGATGCAATTTTAGTGTTTCATCAACACTCTGATATTCCACAGATTACAGAATGCCTCCAGATGTGCATCGGAAACTAACACTGGTGTTTCAGGGAACGATCAAAGCGGAGACTGTTTGAGACATTACTAACACGGAGGAAGGTGCGGATGGTGACTGTTGTATTCAATCCCGATGCAATTTCTGTGTTTCATCAACAGTCTGAAAGTCCACGAATTACAGAATGCCTCCAGATGTGCATCGGAAACTACTACTGGTCTTCCAGGGAACGATCAAAGTGTAGACTGTTAGAGACTTTACTACCATGGAGCAAAGTGCGCATGGTGAATGTTGTATTCAATCCCGATGCAATTTCTGTGTTTCATCAACACTCTGATAGTCCACAGATTACAGAATGCCTCCAGATGTGCATCGGAAACTAACACTGGTCTTCCAGGGAACGATCAAAAGCGGAGACTGCTTGAGACATTACTAACACGGAGGAAGGTGTGGATGGTGACTGTTGTATTCAATCCCGATGCAATTTCTGTGTTTCATCAACACTTTGAAGGTTGACGGTTTACAGAATGCCTCCAGATGTGCATCGGTAACTACTACTGGTCTTCCAGGGAACGATCTAAGCGTAGACTGTTTGAGACATTACTCCCATGGAGGAAAGTGCGCATGGTGACTGTTGTATTCAATCCCGATGCAATTTCTGTGTTTCATCAACACTCTGATAGTCTACAGATTACAGAATGCATCCAGGTGTGGATCGGAAACCACTACTGGTATTCCAGGGAACGATCAAAGCGTAAAATGTTTGAGACATTACTCCCATAAAGGAAAGTGCGCATGGTGACTGTTATATTCAATCCCGATGCAATTTCTGTGTTTCATCAACTGTCTGATAGTCCACAGATTACAGAATGTCTCCAGATGTGCATCGGAAACTACTACTGGACTTCCAGGGAACGATCAAAGCGTAGACTGTTAGAGACATTACTCCCATGGAGGAAGGTGCCCATGGTGACTGTTGTAATCAATCCCGATGCATTTTCTGTGTTTCATCAACACTCTGATAGTCCACAGATTACAGAATGCCTCCAGATATGCATCAGAAACTACCGCTGGTATTCCAGGGAACAATCAAAGTGTAAACTATTTGAGACATTACTCCCATGGAGGAAAGTGTGCATGGTAACTGTTGTATTCAATCCCGATGCAATTTCCGTGTTTCATCAACTCTCTGATACTCCACAGATTACAGAATGCCTATAGATGTGCATCGGAAACTACTACTGGTCTTATAGGGAACGATCAAAGCGTAGACTGTTTGAGACATTACTCCCATGGAGGAAAGTGCGCACGGTGACTGTTGTATTCAACCCCGATGCAATATCTGTGTTTCATCAACAGTCTGAGAGTCCACGAATTACAGAATGACTCCAGATGTGCATCGGAAGCTACTACTGGACTTCCAGGGAACGATCAAAGCGTTGAATGTTTGAGACATTACTCTTATGGAAGAAGGTGCGCATGGTGACTGTTGTATTCAATCCCGATGCAAGATCTGTGTTTCATCAACACTTTGAAGGTCCACAGATTACAGAATGCCTCCAGATGTGCATCGGAAACTATTACTGGTCTTCAAGGGAATGATCAAAGCGTAGACTTCTTGAGAATTAATAACATGGAGGTAAGTCTGCATGGTGACTGTTGCATTCAATCCCGATGCAATTTCTGTGTATCATCAACACTCAGATACTCCACAGATTACAGAATGCCTCCAGATGTGCATCGGAAACTATCACTGGCCTTCCAGGGAACAATCAAAGCGTAGACTGTTTGAGACATTGCTAACATGGAGGAAAGTGGGGATGGTGACTGTTGTATTCAATCCCGATGCAATTTCTTTGTTTCACCAACACTTTGAAGGTCCACAGATTACAGAATGATTCCAGATGTGCATGGGAAACTGCTACTGGTCTTCCAGGGAACAATCAAAGCGTAGACTGTTTGAGACATTACTCCCATGTAGGGAAGTGCGCATGGTGACTGTTGTATTCAATCCCGATGCAATTTCTGTGTTTCATCAACACTCTGATAGTCGACAGATTACAGAATGAATCCAGATATGCTTCAGTAACTACCACTGGTGTTCCAGGGAACGATCAAAGCGTAGACTGTTTGAGACATTACTCCCATGGAGGAAAGTGCGCATGGTGTTAGTTGTATTCAATCCCGAGGCAATTTCTGTGTTTCATCAACACTTTGAAGGACCACAGATTACAGATTGCCTCCAGATGTGCATCGGAAACATCTACTGGTCTTCCAGGGATCGATCAAAGGGTAGACTTTTTGAGAATTACTAACATGGAGGAAAGTGCGCATGGTGTCTGTTGTATTCAATCCCGATGCAGTTTCTGTGTTTCATCAATACTCTGATACTCCACAGATTACAGAATGCCTCCAGATGTGCATCGGAAACTACTACTGGTCTTTCAGCGAACGATCGAAGCGTAGACTGTTTGAGACATTACTCCCATGGAGGAAGGTGCGCATGGTGACTGTTGTATTCAATCCCAATGCAATTTCTGTGTTTCATCAACACTCTGATACTCCACAGATTACAGAATGCCTCCAGATGTGCATCGGCAACTACTACTGGTCTTCCAGGGAACGATCAAATCGTAGACTGTTTGAGACATTACTTCTATGGAGGAAAGTGCGCATGGTGACTGTTGTATTCAATCTCGATACAATTTCTGTGTTTCATCAAGAGTCTGATAGTCCACAGATTACAGAGTGCCAATAGATGTGCATCGGAAACTACTACTGGTCTTCCATGGAACGAACAAAGCGTAGACTGTTAGAGACAATACTCCCATGGAGGAAAGTGCGCATGGTGACTGTTGTATTCAATCCCGATGCAATTTCTCTGCTTCATCAACACTCTGATAGTCCACAGAATACAGAATGCCTCCAGATGTGCATCGGAAACTAACACTGGTGTTCCAGGAACGATCAAAGCGTAGTCTGTTTGAGCATTGCTTCCATGGAGGAAAATGCACATGGTGACTGTTGTATTCAATCCCGATGCAATTTCTGTGTATCATCAACACTCTGATAGTCCACAGATTACAGAATGACTAGAGATGAGCATCGGAAACTACGACTGGTCTTCAAGGGAACGATCAAATCGTAGACTGTTTGAGACAAACTCCCATGGAGGAAACTGCGCATGGTGTGTGTTGTATGCAATCCCGAGGCAATTTCTGTGTACCATCAACTCTTTGAAGGTCCACAGATTGCAGAATGCCTCCAGATGTGCATGGGAAACTACTAAAGGTCTTCCAGGGATCGATCAAAGCGTAGACTGTTTGAGACATTACTCCCATGGAGGAAAGTGCGCACGGTGACTGTTGTATTCAATAACGATGCAATGTCTGTGTTTCATCAACAGTCTGATAGTCCACGGCTTACAGAATGCCTCCAGATGTGCATCGGAAACTAACACTGGGCTTCCAGGGAATGATCGGAGCGTAGACTGTTTGAGACATTACTCCCATGAAGGAAGGTGCGCATGGTGAATGTTGTATTCAATCCCGATGCAATTTCTGTGTTTCATCAACACTCTGATACTCCACAGATTACAGAATGCCTCCAGATGTGCATCGGAAACTACTACTGGTCTTCCAGGGAACGATCAAAGCGTAGACTGTTTGAGACATTACTCCAATGGAGGAAAGTGCCCATGGCGCCTGTTGTATTCAATCTCGATGCAATTTCTGTGATTCATCAACAGTCTGATAATCCACAGATTACTGAGTGCCACCAGATGTGCATCGGAAACTACTACTGGTCTTCCAGGGAACGATCAAAGCGTAGACTGTTAGAGACATTACTACCATTGAGGAAAGTGCGCATGGTGACTGTTGTTTTCAATCCCGATGCCATTTCTGTGTTTCGTCAACACTCTCATAGTCCATAGATTACAGAATGCCTCCAGATGTGCATCAGAAACTAACACTGGTGTTCCAGGGAACGATCAAAGCGGAGACTGTTTGAGACATTACTCGCATGGATTAAAGTGCGCATGGTGTCTGTTGTATTCAATCCCGAGGCAATTTCTGTCTTTCAGCAACACTCTGATACTCCACATACTACAGAATGCCTCCAGATGTGCATCGGAAACTATTATTGATCTTCCAGGGAACGATCAAAGCGTAGACTGTTAGAGACATTACTCCCATGGAGGAAAGTGCGCATGGTGACTGTTGTATTCAATCAAGATGCATTTTCTGTGTTTCATCAACAGTCTGATAGTCCACAGATTACAGAATACCTCCAGATGTGCATCGGGAACTAACACTGGTCTTCCAGGGAACGATCAAAACGTAGATTGTTTCAGACATTACTAACATGGAGGAAAGTGCGCATGGTGACTGTTGTATTCAATCCCGATGCAATTTCTGTGTTTCATCAACACTTTGATAGTCCACAGATTACAGAATGTCTCCAGATGTGGATCGGAAACTACTACTGGTCTTCCAAGGAACGATCAAAGCGTAGACTGTTTGAGAAATTACTAACATGAAGCAAAGTGGGGATGGTGACTGTTGTATTCAATCCCGATGCAATTTCTTTGTTTAATCAACACTTTGAAGGTCCACAGATTACAGAATGATTCCAGATGTGCATCGGAAACTACTACTGGTCTTCCAGGGAAGGATCAAAGCGTAGACTGTTTGAGATTTACTCGCATGGAGGAAAGTGCGCATGGTGTCTGTTGTATTCAATCCCGATGCAATTTCTGTGTTTCATCAACACTCTGATACTCCACAGATTACAGAGTGCCTCCAGATGTGCATCGGAAACTACTACTGGACTTCCAGGGAACGATCAAAGCGTTGAATGTTTGAGACATTACTCTTATGGAGGAAAGTGCGCATAGTGACTGTTGTATTCAATCGCGATGCAATTAATGTGTTTCATCAACTCTTTGATACTCCAAGGATTACGGAATGCCTTCATGATGTGCATCGGAAACTATTACTGGTCTCCCAGGGAACGATCACAGCGTAGACTGTTTGAGAATTACTAACATGGAGGAAAGTGCGCATGGTGTCTGTTGTATTCAATCCCGATGCAATTTCTGTGTTTCATCAAAATTCGGATACTCCACATATTACAGAATGCCTCCAGATGTGCATCGGAAATTGCTACTGGTCTTCCAGGGAACGATCAAAGCGTAGACTGTTTGAGACATTACTCCCATGGAGGTAGGTGCGCATAGTGACTGTTGTATTCAATCCCAATGCAATTTCTGTGTTTCATCAACACTCTGATACTCCACAGATTACAGAATGCCTCCTGATGTGCATCGGAAACTACTACTGGTCTTCCAGGGAACGATCAAATCGTAGACTGTTTGAGATATTACTCCCATAGAGGAAAGTGCACATGGTGACTGTTGTATTCAATCCCGATGCAATTTCTGTGTTTCATCAACACTTTGATACTCCACAGATTACATAATGCCTCCAGATGTGCATCGGAACTACTACTGGTCTTCCAGGGAACTATCAAAGCGTAGACTGTTTGAGATTTACTCGCATGGAGGAAAGTGCGCATGGTGTCTGTTGTATTCAATCCCGATGCAATTTCTGTGTTTCATCAACACTCTGATACTCCACAGATTACAGAGTGCCTCCAGATGTGCATCGGAAACTACTACTGGACTTCCAGGGAACGATCAAAGCGTTGAATGTTTGAGACATTACTCTTATGGAGGAAAGTGCGCATAGTGACTGTTGTATTCAATCGCGATGCAATTAATGTGTTTCATCAACTCTTTGATACTCCAAGGATTACGGAATGCCTTCATGATGTGCATCGGAAACTATTACTGGTCTCCCAGGGAACGATCACAGCGTAGACTGTTTGAGAATTACTAACATGGAGGAAAGTGCGCATGGTGTCTGTTGTATTCAATCCCGATGCAATTTCTGTGTTTCATCAAAATTCGGATACTCCACATATTACAGAATGCCTCCAGATGTGCATCGGAAATTGCTACTGGTCTTCCAGGGAACGATCAAAGCGTAGACTGTTTGAGACATTACTCCCATGGAGGTAGGTGCGCATAGTGACTGTTGTATTCAATCCCAATGCAATTTCTGTGTTTCATCAACACTCTGATACTCCACAGATTACAGAATGCCTCCTGATGTGCATCGGAAACTACTACTGGTCTTCCAGGGAACGATCAAATCGTAGACTGTTTGAGATATTACTCCCATAGAGGAAAGTGCACATGGTGACTGTTGTATTCAATCCCGATGCAATTTCTGTGTTTCATCAACACTTTGATACTCCACAGATTACATAATGCCTCCAGATGTGCATCGGAACTACTACTGGTCTTCCAGGGAACTATCAAAGCGTAGACTGTTTGAGACATTACTCCCATGGCAGAAAGTGCGCACGGGGACTGTTGTATTCAATCCAGATGCAATTTCTGTGTTTCATCAACAGTCTGATAGTCCACGAATTACAGAATGCCTCCAGATATGCATCGGAAACTACTACTGGACTTCCAGGGAACGATCAAAGCGTTGAATGTTTGAGACACTACTCTTATGGAGGAAAGTGCGCATGGTGACTGTTGTATTCAATCCCGATGCAATTTCTGTGTTTCATTAACACTTTGAAGGTCCACAGATTACAGAATGCCTCCAGATGTGCATCGGAAACTATTACTGGTCTTCCGGGGAACGATCAAAGCGTAGACTTTTTGAGAATTACTAACATGGAGGAAAGTGCACATGGTGACTGCTGTATTCAATCACGATGCAATTTCTGTGTTGCATCAACACTCAGATACTCCACAGATTACAGTATGCCTCCAGATGTGCATCGCAAACTACTACTGGTCTTCCAGTGAACGATCAAAACGTATACTGTTTCAGAATTACTCCCATGGGGGAAAGTGTGCATGGTGTCTGTTGTATTCAATCCCGATGCAATTTCTGTGTTTCATCAACACTCTGATACTCCACAGATTACAGAATGCCTCCAGATGTGCATCGGAAACTAACACTGGTCTTCCAGGGAACGATCAAAGCGTAGACCGTTTGAGACATTACTCCCATGAAGGAAGGTGCGCATGGTGACTGTTGTATTCAATCCCGATGCAATTTCTGTGTTTCATCAACAGTCTGATAGCCCCTGATTACAGAATGACTTCAGATGTGCTTTGGAAACTAACACTGGTCTTCCAGGGGACGATCAAAGCGTAGACTGTTTGAGACATTACTCCCATGGAGGAAAGTGCGCATGGTGACCGTTGTATTCAATCCGAATGCAATTTGTGTGTTTCATGAACACTCAGATATTCCACAGATTACAGAATGCCTCCAGATGTGCATCGGAAACTACTACTGGTCTTACAGGGAACGATCAAAGCGTAGACTGTTTCAGACATTACTCCCATGGAGGAAAGTGCGCATGGTGTATGTTGTATTCAATCCCGAGGCAATTTCTGTGTTTCATCAACACTTTGAAGGTCCACAGATTACAGAATGCCTCCAGATTTGCATCGGAAACTACTACTGGCCATCCAGGTAACGATCAAAGCGTAGACTGTTTGAGAATTACTAACATGGAGGAAAGTGCGCATGGTGACTTTTGTATTCAATCCCGATGCAATTTCTGTGTTTCATCAACACTCTGATACTCCTCAGATTCCAGAATGCCTCCAGATGTTAATTGGAAACTACTACTGGTCTTCCAGGGAACGTTCAAAGCGGTGACTGTTTGAGACATTACTAACATGGAGGAAGGTGCCCATGGTGACTGTTGTATTCAATCAAGATGCAATTTCTGTGTTTTATCGACAGTCTGATAGTCCACGGAATACAGAATGACTCCAGATGTGCATCGGAAACTTCTACTGGTCGTCCAGGGAACGATCAAAGCGTAGACTGTTTGAGTCATTACTCCCATGGCAGAAAGTGCGCATGGTGACTGTTGTATTCAATCCCGATGCAATTTTTGTGTGTCATCAACAGTCTGATAGTCCACGAGTTACAGAATGCCTCCAGATGTGCATCGGAAACTACTACTGGACTTCCAGGGAACGATCAAATCGTTGAATGTTTGAGACACTACTCTTTTGGAGGAAAGTGCGCATGGTGACTGTTGTATTCAATCCTGATGCAATATCTGTGTTTCATCAAAACTTTGAAGCCCACAGATTACAGAATGCCTCCAGATGTGCATCGGAAACTATTACTGGTCTTCCAGGGAACGATCAAAGCGTAGACTTTTTGAGAATTACTAACATGGAGGAAAGTGCGCATGGTGACTGCTGTATTCAATCCCGATGCAATTTCTGTGTTTCATCAACACTCAGAGACTCCACAGATTACAAAATGTCTTCAGATGTGCATCGGAAACTAACACTGGTCTTCCAGGGAACGATCAAATCGTAGAGTTTTTGAGAATTACTAACATGGAGGAAAGTGCACATGGTGTCTGTTGTATTCAATCCCGATGCAATTTCTGTGTTTCATCAACACTCTGACACTCCACAGATTACAGAATGCCTCCAGATGTGCATCGGAAACTACTACTGGTCTTCCAGGGAACGATCATATCGTAGACTTTTAGAGACATTACTTCCATGGAGGAAAGTGCGCATGGTGACTGTTGTATTCAATCCCGAGGCAATTTCTGTGTTTCATTAACACTTTGAAGGTCCACAGATTACAGAACGCCTCCAGATGTGCATCGGAAACTACTACTGGTCTTCCAGGGAACGATCAAAACGTAGACTGTTTGAGAATTACTCCCATGGGGGAAAGTGCGCATGATGTCTGTTGTTTTCAATCCCGACGCAATTTCTGTGTTTCATCAACTCTTTGATCTTCCACAGATTACAGAATGCCTCCAGATGTGCATCGGAAACTAACACTGGTCTTCCAGGGAACGATCAAAGCGTAGACTGTTTGAGACATTACTCCCATGGAGGGAAGTGCGCATGGTGACTGTTGTATTCAATCCCGATGCAATTTCTGTGTTTCATCAACAGTCTCATAGCCCACAGATTACAGAATGCCTCCAGATGTGCATCGGAAACTGACACTGGTGTTCCAGGGAACGATCAAAGCGGAGAATGTTTGAGACATTACTGACACGGAGGAAAGTGCGGATGGTGACTGTTGTATTCAATCCCGATGCAATTTCTGTGTTTCATCAACAGTCTGATAGTCCACAAAATACAGAAAGCCTCCAGATGTGCATCGGAAATTACTACTGGTCTTCCAGGGAACGATCAAAGTGTCGACTGTTTGAGACATTACTCCCATGGAGGAAAGTGCGCATGGTGACTGTTGTATTCAATCCCGAGGAAATTTCTGTGTTTCATTAACACTTTGAAGGTCCACAGATTACAGAACGCCTCCAGATGTGCATCGGTAACTACCACTGGTCTTCCAGGGAACGATCAAAGCGTAGACTGTTTGAGACTTTACTTCCTTGGAGGAAAGTGCGCATGGTGTCTGTTGTATTCAATCCCGAGGCAATTTCTTTGTTTCATCAACACTTTGAAGGTCCACAGATTACAGAATGCCTCCAAATTTGCATCGGAAACTACTACTGGTCTTCCAGGGATCGATCAAAGCGTAGACTGTTTGAGAATTGCTCCCATGGAGGAAAGTTAGAATGGTGTCTGTTGTATTCAATCCCGATGCAATTTCTGTGTTTCATCAACTCTTTGATCTTCCACAGATTACAGAATACCTCCAGATGTGCATCGGAAACTAACACTGGTCTTCCAGGGAACCATCAAAGCGTAGACTGTTTCAGACATTACTAACATGGAGGAAAGTGCGCATGGTGACTGTTGTATTCAATCCCGATGCAATTTCTGTGTTTCATCAACACTTTGATACTCCACAGATTACAGAATGCCTCCAGATGTGCATCGGAACTACTACTGGTCTTCCAGGGAACTATCAAAGCGTAGACTGTTTGAGACATTACTATCATGGACGAAATTGCGCATGGTGACTGTTGTATTCAATCCCGTTGCAATTTCTGTGTTTCATCAACACTTTGATACTCCACAGATTACAGAATGCCTCCAGATGTGCATCGGAACTACTACTGGTCTTCCAGGGAACTATCAAAGCGTAGACTGTTTGAGACATTACTCCCATGGGAGAAAGTGCGCACGGGGACTGTTGTATTCAATCCCGATGCAATTTCTGTGTTTCATCAACAGTCTGATAGTCCACGAATTACAGAATGCCTCCAGATATGCATCGGAAACTACTACTGGACTTGCAGGGAACGATCAAAGCGTTGAATGTTTGAGACACTACTCTTATGGAGGAAAGTGCGCATGGTGACTGTTGTATTCAATCCCGATGCAATTTCTGTGTTTCATTAACACTTTGAAGGTCCACAGATTACAGAATGCCTCCAGATGTGCATCGGAAACTATTACTGGTCTTCCGGGGAACAATCAAAGCGTAGACTTTTTGAGAATTACTAACATGGAGGAAAGTGCTCATGGTGACTGCTGTATTCAATCACGATGCAATTTCTGTGTTGCATCAACACTCAGATACTCCACAGATTACAGAATGTCTCCAATGTGCATCGGAAACTAACACTGGTCTTCCAGGGAACGATCAAAGCGTAGACTGTTTGAGACATTTCTAACATGGAGCAAAGTGGGGATGGTGACTGTTGTATTCAATCCCGATGCAAGTTCTTTGTTTCATCAACACTATGAAGGTAAACAGATTACAGAATGATTCCAGATGTGCATCGGAAGCTACTAAATGGTCTTCCAGGGAAGGATCAAAGCGTAGACTGTTTGAGAATTACTCCCATGGAGGAAAGTGCGCATGGTGTCTGTTGTATTCAATCCCGATGCAATTTCTGTGTTTCATCAACACTGTGATACTCCACAGATTACAGAGTGCCTCCAGATGTGCATCGGAAAGTACTACTGGACTTCCAGGGAACGATCAAAGCGTTGAAAGTTTGAGACATTACTCTTGTGGAGGAAAGTGCGCATGGTGACTGTTGTATTCAATCCCGATGTAATTTCTGTGTTTCATCAACACTTTGAAGGTCCACAGATTACAGAATGCCTCCAGATGTGCATCGGAAACTTTTACTGGTCTTCCAGGGACCGATCAAAGCGTAGACTTTTTGAGAATTACTAACATGGAGGAAAGTGCGCATGGTGTCTATTGTATTTAATCCCGATGCAATTTCTGTGTTTCATCAACACTCTGATACTCCACAGATTACAGAATGCCTCCAGATGTGCATCGGAAACTACAACTGGTCTTCCAGGGAACGATCAAAGCGTAGACTGTTTGAGTCATTACCCCCATGGAGGAAGGTGCGCATGGTGACTGTTGTATTCAATCCCAATGCAATTTCTGTGTTTCATCAACAGTCTGATAGTCCACGAATTACAGAATGCCTCCAGATGTGCATCGGAAACTACTACTGGACTTCCAGGGAACGATCAAAGCGTTGAATGTTTGAGACACTACTCTTATGGAGGAAAGTGCGCATGGTGACTGTTGTATTCAATCCCGATGTAATTTCTGTGTTTCATCAACACTTTGAAGGTCCACAGATTACAGAATGCCTCCAGATGTGCATCGGAAACTATTACTGGTCTTCCGGGGAACCATCAAAGCGTAGATTTTTTGAGAATTACTAACATGAGGGAAGTGCGCATGGTGACCGCTGTATTCAATCCCGATGCAATTTCTGTGTTTCATCAACACTCAGATACTCCACAGATTACAGAATGTCTCCAGATGTGCATCGGAAACTAACACTGGTCTTCCAGGGAACGATCAAAGCGTAGAGTGTTTGAGACATTTCTAACATGGAGCAAAGTGGGGATGGTGACTGTAGTATTCAATCCCGATGCAATTTCTTTGTTTCATCAACACTTTGAAGGTCCACAGATTACAGAATGATTCCAGATGTGCATCGGAAGCTACTACATGGTCTTCCAGGGAAGGATCAAAGCGTAGACTGTTTGAGAATGACTCCCATGGAGGAAAGTGCGCATGGTGTCTGTTGTATTCAATCCCGATGCAATATATGTGTTTCATCAACACTCTGATACTCCACAGATTACAGAGTGCCTCCAGATGTGAATCGGAAACTACTACTGGACTTCCAGGGAACGATCAAAGCGTTGAATGTGTGAGACATTACTTTTGTGGAGGAAAGTGCGCATGGTGACTGTTGTATTCAATCCCGATGCAATTTCTGTGTTTCATCAACACTTTGAAGGTCCACAGATTACAGAATGCCTCCAGATGTGCATCGGAAACTTTTACTGGTCTTCCAGGGAACGATCAAAGCGTAGACTTTTTGAGAATTACTAACATGGAGAAAAGTGCGCATGGAGTCTGTTGTATTCAATCCCGATGCAATTTCTGTGTTTCATCAACACTCTGATACTCCACAGATTACAGAATGCCTCCAGATGTGCATCGGAAACTACTACTGGTCATCCAGGGAACGATCAAAAGTGTAAACTGTTTGAGACATTACTCCCCTGGAGGAAGGTGCGCATGGTGACTGTTGTATTCAATCCCAATGCAATTTCTGTGTTTCATCAACACTCTGATAGTCCACAGATTACAGAGTGCCACCAGATGTGCATCGGAAACTACTACTGGTCTTCCATGGAACGACCAAAGCGTAGAATGTTAGAGACTTTACTCCCATGGAGGAAAGTGCGCATGGTGTCTGTTGTATTCAATCCCGATGCAATTTCTGTGTTTCATCAACACTCAGATAGTCCACAGACTACAGAATGCCTCCAGATGTGCATCGGAAACTACTACTGGTCTTACAGGGAACGATCAAAGCGTAGACTGTTTAAGACATTACTCCCATGGAGGAAAGTGCTCATGGTGACTGTTGTATTCAATCTCGATGCAATTTCTGTGTTTCATCAAGAGTCTGATAGTCCACAGATTACAGAATGGCTCCAGATGTGCATCGGAAGCTACTACTGTTCCTTTTGGGAACGATCAAAGCGTAGACTGTTTGAGACATTACTCCCATGGAGGAAAGTGCGCATGGTGACCGTTCTATTCAATCCCGATGCAATGTCTGTGTTTCATCAACACTCAGATAGTCCACAGACCACAGAATGCCTCCAGATGTGCATCGGAAACTACTATTGGTCTTCCAGGGAAATATCAAAGCATAGACTGTTAGAGACATTACTCCCATGGAGGAAAGTGCGCATGGTGTATGTTGTATTCAATCCCGAGGCAATTACTGTGTTTCACCAACACTCTGATAGTCCACAGATTACAGAATGCCTCCAGATGTGCATCGGAAACTACTACTGGTCTTCCAGGGAACGATCAAAGCGTAGACTATTAGAGACATTACTCCAATGGAGGAAAGTGCGCATGGAGACTGTTGTATTCAATCTCGATGCAATTTCTGTGTTTCATCAACAGTCTGATAGTCCACTGATTACTGAGTGCCACCAGATGTGCATCGGAAACTACTACTGGTCTTCCAGGTAAGGATCAAAGCGTAGACTGTTTGAGAATTACTAACATGGAGGAAAGTGCGCATGGTGACTGTTGTATTCAATCAAGATGCAAATTCTGTGTTTTATCAACAGTCTGATAGTCCACGGTTTACAGAATGACTCCAGATGTGCATCGGAAACTTCTACTAGTCTTCCAGGGAACGATCAAAACGTAGACTGTTAGAGACATTACTCCCATGGAGGAAAGTGCGCATGGTGGCTGTTGTATTCAATCCCGAGGCTATTTCTGTGTTTCATTAACACTTTGAAGGTCCACAGATTACAGAATGCCTTCAGATGTGCATCGCAAACAACTACTGGACTTCCAGGTAACGATCAAAACGTAGACTGTTTGAGAATTACTCACATGGGGGAATGTGCGCATGGTGTCTGTTGTATTCAATCCCGATTCAATTTCTGTGTTTCATCAACACTCTGATCTTCCACAGATTACAGAATGCCTCCAGATGTGCATCGGAAACTAACACTGGTCTTCCAGGGAACGATCAGAGCGTAGACTGTTTGAGACATTACTCCTATGAAGGAAGGTGCGCATGGTGATTGTTGTATTCAATCCCGATGCAATTTCTGTGTTTCATCAACACTCTGATACTCCACAGATTACAGAATGCCTCCAGATGTGCATCGGAAACTACTACTGGTCTTCCAGGGAACGATCAAAGCGTAGACTATTTGAGACATTACTCCAATGGAGGAAAGTGCGCATGGAGACTGTTGTATTCAATCTCGATGCAATTTCTGTGTTTCATCAACAGTCTGATAGTCCACTGATTACTGAGTGCCACCAGATGTGCATCGGAAACTAATACTGGTCTACCAGGGAACGATCAAAGCGTAGACTGTTAGAGACATTACTACCATTGAGGAAAGTGCGCATGGTGACTGTTGTATTCAATCCCGATGCAATTTCTGTGTTTCATTAACTTTTTGAAGGTCCACAGATTACAGAATGCCTCCAGATGTGCATCGGAAACTATTACTGGTCTTCCGGGGAACGATCAAAGCGTAGACTTTTTGAGAATTACTAACATGGAGGAAAGTGCGCATGGTGACTGCTGTATTCAATCACGATGCAATTTCTGTGTTGCATCAACACTCAGATACTCCACAGATTACAGAATGTATCCAGATGTGCATCGGAAACTAACACTGGTCTTCCAGGGAACGATCAAAGCGTAGACTGTTTGAGACATTACTTCCATGAAGGAAGGTGCGCATGGTGACTGTTGTATTCAATCCCGATGCAATTTCTGTGTTTCATCAACAGTCTGATAGTCCACTGATTACAGAATGACTTCAGATGTGCATCGGAAACTAACACTGGTCTTCCAGGGAACGATCAAAGCGTAGACTGTTTGAGACATTACTCCCATGGAGGAAAGTGCGCATGGTGACCGTTGTATTCAATCCGAATGCAATTTGTGTGTTTCATGAACACTCAGATAGTCCACAGACTACAGAATGCCTCCAGATGTGCATCGGAAACTACTACTGGTCTTACAGGGAACGATCATAGCGTAGAGTGTTTCTGACATTACTCCCATGGAGGGAAGTGCGCATGGTGTATGTTGTATTCAATCCCGAGGCAATATCTGTGTTTCATCAACATTCTGATACTCCACAGATTCCAGAATGCCTCCAGATGTTAATTGGAAACTACTACTGGTCTTCCAGGGAACGTTCAAAGCGTTGACTGTTTGTGACATTACTAACATGGAGGAAGGTGCCCATGGTGACTGTTGTATTCAATCAAGATGCAATTTCTGTGTTTTATCGACAGTCTGATAGTCCACGGATTACAGAATGACTCCAGATGTGCATCGGAAACTACAACTGGTCTTCCAGGGAACGATCAAAGCGTAGACTGTTTGAGTCATTACCCCCATGGAGGAAGGTGCGCATGGTGACTGTTGTATTCAATCCCAATGCAATTTCTGTGTTTCATCAACAGTCTGATAGTCCACGAATTACAGAATGCCTCCAGATGTGCATCGGAAACTACTACTGGACTTCCAGGGAACGATCAAAGCGTTGAATGTTTGAGACACTACTCTTATGGTGGAAAGTGCGCATGGTGACTGTTGTATTCAATCCCGATGTAATTTCTGTGTTTCATCAACACTTTGAAGGTCCACAGATTACAGAATGCCTCCAGATGTGCATCGGAAACTATTACTGGTCTTCCGGGGAACCATCAAAGCGTAGACTTTTTGAGAATTACTAACATGAGGGAAGTGCGCATGGTGACCGCTGTATTCAATCCCGATGCAATTTCTGTGTTTCATCAACACTCAGATACTCCACAGATTACAGAATGTCTCCAGATGTGCATCGGAAACTAACACTGGTCTTCCAGGGAACGATCAAAGCGTAGAGTGTTTGAGACATTTCTAACATGGAGCAAAGTGGGGATGGTGACTGTAGTATTCAATCCCGATGCAATTTCTTTGTTTCATCAACACTTTGAAGGTCCACAGATTACAGAATGATTCCAGATGTGCATCGGAAGCTACTACATGGTCTTCCAGGGAAGGATCAAAGCGTAGACTGTTTGAGAATGACTCCCATGGAGGAAAGTGCGCATGGTGTCTGTTGTATTCAATCCCGATGCAATATATGTGTTTCATCAACACTCTGATACTCCACAGATTACAGAGTGCCTCCAGATGTGCATCGGAAACTACTACTGGACTTCCAGGGAACGATCAAAGCGTTGAATGTGTGAGACATTACTTTTGTGGAGGAAAGTGCGCATGGTGACTGTTGTATTCAATCCCGATGCAATTTCTGTGTTTCATCAACACTTTGAAGGTCCACAGATTACAGAATGCCTCCAGATGTGCATCGGAAACTTTTACTGGTCTTCCAGGGAACGATCAAAGCGTGGACTTTTTGAGAATTACTAACATGGAGAAAAGTGCGCATGGTGTCTGTTGTATTCAATCCCGATGCAATTTCTGTGTTTCATCAACACTCTGATACTCCACAGCTTACAGAATGCCTCCAGATGTGCATCGGAAACTACTACTGGTCATCCAGGGAACGATCAAAATAGTAAACTGTTTGAGACATTACTCCCCTGGAGGAAGGTGCGCATGGTGACTGTTGTATTCAATCCCAATGCAATTTCTGTGTTTCATCAACACTCTGATAGTCCACAGATTACAGAGTGCCACCAGATGTGCATCGGAAACTACTACTGGTCTTCCATGGAACGACCAAAGCGTAGAATGTTAGAGACTTTACTCCCATGGAGGAAAGTGCGCATGGTGTCTGTTGTATTCAATCCCGATGCAATTTCTGTGTTTCATCAACAATCAGATAGTCCACAGACTACAGAATGCCTCCAGATGTGCATCGGAAACTACTACTGGTCTTACAGGGAACGATCAAAGCGTAGACTCTTTAAGACATTACTCCCATGGAGGAAAGTGCGCATGGTGACCGTTGTATTCAATCCCGATGCAATTTCTGTGTTTCATCAACACTCAGATAGTCCACAGACTACAGAATGCCTCCAGATGTGCATCGGAAACTACTATTGGACTTCCAGGGAAATATCAAAGCATAGGCTGTTAGAGACATTACTCCCATGGAGGAAAGTGCGCATGGTGTATGTTGTATTCAATCCCGAGGCAATTACTGTGTTTCACCAACACTCTGATAGTCCACAGATTACAGAATGCCTCCAGATGTGCATCGGAAACTACTACTGGTCTTCCAGGTAAGGATCAAAGCGTAGACTGTTTGAGAATTACTAACATGGAGGAAAGTGCGCATGGTGACTGTTGTATTCAATCAAGATGCAATTTCTGTGTTTTATCAACAGTCTGATAGTCCACGGTTTACAGAATGACTCCAGATGTGCATCGGAAACTTCTACTAGTCTTCCAGGGAACGATCAAAACGTAGACTGTTAGAGACATTACTCCCATGGAGGAAAGTGCGCATGGTGGCTGTTGTATTCAATCCCGAGGCTATTTCTGTGTTTCATTAACACTTTGAAGGTCCACAGATTACAGAATGCCTTCAGATGTGCATCGCAAACTACTACTGGTCTTCCAGGTAACGATCAAAACGTAGACTGTTTGAGAATTACTCACATGGGGGAAAGTGCGCATGGTGTCTGTTGTATTCAATCCCGATTCAATTTCTGTGTTTCATCAACACTCTGATCTTCCACAGATTACAGAATGCCTCCAGATGTGCATCGGAAACTAACACTGGTCTTCCAGGGAACGATCAGAGCGTAGACTGTTTGAGACATTACTCCTATGAAGGAAGGTGCGCATGGTGAATGTTGTATTCAATCCCGATGCAATTTCTGTGTTTCATCAACACTCCGATACTCCACAGATTACAGAATGCCTCCAGATGTGCATCGGAAACTACTACTGGTCTTCCAGGGAACGATCAAAGCGTAGACTATTTGAGACATTACTCCAATGGAGGAAAGTGCGCATGGAGACTGTTGTATTCAATCTCGATGCAATTTCTGTGTTTCATCAACAGTCTGATAGTCCACTGATTACTGAGTGCCACCAGATGTATATCGGAAACTACTACTGGTCTTCCAGGGAACGATCAAAGCGTAGACTGTTAGAGACATTAGTACCATTGAGGAAAGTGCGCATGGTGACTGTTATATTCAATCACGATGCAATTTCTGTGTTTCATTAACACTTTGAAGGTCCACAGATTACAGAATGCCTCCAGATGTGCATCGGAAACTATTACTGGTCTTCCGGGGAACGATCAAAGCGTAGACTTTTTGAGAATTACTAACATGGAGGAAAGTGCGCATGGTGACTGCTGTATTCAATCACGATGCAATTTCTGTGTTGCATCAACACCCAGATACTCCACAGATTACAGAATGTCTCCAGATGTGAATCGGAAACTAAGACTGGTCTTATAGGGAACGATCAAAGCGTAGACTGTTTGAGACATTTCTAACATGGAGCAGAGTGGGGATGGTGACTGTTGTATTAAATCCCGATGCAAATTCTTTCTTTCATCAACACTATGAAGGTAAACAGATTACAGAATGATTCCAGATGTGCATCGGAAGCTACTAAATGGTCTTCCAGGGAAGGATCAAAGCGTAGACTGTTTGAGAATTACTCCCATGGAGGAAAGTGCGCATGGTGTCTGTTGTATTCAATCCCGATGCAATTTCTGTGTTTCATCAACACTCTGATACTCCACAGATTACAGAGTGCCTCCAGATGTGCATCGGAAACTACTACTGGACTTCCAGGGAACGATCAAAGCGTAGACTATTTGAGACATTACTCCAATGGAGGAAAGTGCGCATGGAGACTGTTGTATTCAATCTCGATGCAATTTCTGTGTTTCATCAACAGTCTGATAGTCCACTGATTACGGAATGCCTCCAGATGTGCATCAGAAACTATTACTGGTCTCCCAGGGAACGATCACAGCGTAGACTGTTTGAGAATTACTAACATGGAGGAAAGTGCGCATGGTGTCTGTTGTATTCAATCCCGATGCAATTTCTGTGTTTCATATAAATTCTGATACTCCACAGATTACAGAATGCCTCCAGATGTGCATCGGAAACTGATACTGGTGTTCCAGGGAACGATCAAAGCGTAGACTCTTTGAGACATTACTCCCATGGAGGTAGGTGCGCATGGTGACTGTTGTATTCAATCAGAATGCAATTTCTGTGTTTCATCAACACTCTGATACTCCACAGATTACAGAATGCCTCCTGATGTGCATCGGAAACTACTACTGGTCTTCCAGGGAACGATCAAATCGTAGACTGTTTGAGATATTACTCCCATAGAGGAAAGTGCACATGGTGACTGTTGTATAAAAATCCCGATGCAATTTCTGTGTTTCATCAAAACTCTGATAGTTCACGGATTACAGAATGACTCCAGATGTGCATCGGAAACTACTACTGGTCTTTAAGGGAACGATCAAAGCGTAGCCTGTTTGAGACATTACTCCCATGGAGAAAAGTGCGCATGGTGACCGTTGTATTCAATCCCGATGCAATTTCTGTGTTTCATCAACACTCAGATAGTCCACGGATTACAGAATTACTCCCGATGTGCATCGGAAACTTCTACAGGTCTTCCAGGGAACGATCAAAACGTAGACTGTTAGAGACATTACTCCCATGGAGGAAAGTGCGCATGGTGACTGTTGTATTCAATCCCGAGGCAATTTCTGTGTTTCATTAACACTTTGAAGGTCCACAGATTACAGTATGCCTCCAGATGTGCATCGCAAACTACTACTGGTCTTCCAGGGAACGATCAAAACGTATACTGTTTCAGAATTACTCCCATGGGGGAAAGTGTGCATGGTGTCTGTTGTATTCAATCCCGATGCAATTTCTGTGTTTCATCAACACTCTGATACTCCAGAGATTACAGAATCCCTCCAGATGTGCATCGGAAACTAACACTGGTATTCCAGGGAACGATAGAAGCGTAGACTGTTTGAGACATTACTCCCATGAAGGAAGGTGCGCATGGTGACCGTTGTATTCAATCCCGATGCAATTTCTGTGTTTCATCAACACTCAGATAGTCCACGGATTACAGAATTACTCCCGATGTGCATCGGAAACTTCTACAGGTCTTCCAGGGAACGATCAAAACGTAGACTGTTAGAGACATTACTGCCATGGAGGAAAGTGCGCATGGTGACTGTTGTATTCAATCCCGAGGCAATTTCTGTGTTTCATTAACACTTTGAAGGTCCACAGATTACAGTATGCCTCCAGATGTGCATCGCAAACTATTACTGGTCTTCCAGGGAACGATCAAAGCGTAGACTTTTTGAGAATTAGTAACATGGAGGAAAGTGCGCATGGTGACTGCTGTATTCAATCCCGATGCAATTTCTGTGTTTCATCAACACTCAGATACTCCACAGATTACAAAATGTCTTCAGATGTGCATCGGAAACTAACACTGGTCTTCCAGGGAAGGATCAAATCGTAGACTTTTTGAGAATTACTAACATGGAGGAAAGTGCACATGGTGTCTGTTGTATTCAATCCCGATGCAATTTCTGTGTTTCATCAACACTCTGACACTCCACAGATTACAGAATGCCTCCAGATGTGCATCGGAAACTACTACTGGTCTTCCAGGGAACGATCATAACGTAGACTTTTAGAGACATTACTTCCATGGAGGAAAGTGCGCATGGTGACTGTTGTATTCAATCCCGAGGCAATTTCTGTGTTTCATTAACACTTTGAAGGTCCACAGATTACAGAACGCCTCCAGATGTGCATCGGATACTACTACTGGTCTTCCAGGGAACGATCAAAACGTAGACTGTTTGAGAATTACTCCCATGGGGGAAAGTGCGCATGATGTCTGTTGTATTCAATCCCGATGCAATTTCTGTGTTTCATCAACTCTTTGATCTTCCACAGATTACAGAATGCCTCATGATGTGCATCGGAAACTAACACTGGTCTTCCAGGGAACGATCAAAACGTAGACTGTTTGAGACATTACTCCCATGGAGGGAAGTGCGCATGGTGACTGTTGTATTCAATCCCGATGCAATTTCTGTGTTTCATCAACAGTCTCATAGTCCACAGATTACAGAATGCCTCCAGATGTGCATCGGAAACTGACACTGGTGTTCCAGGGAACGATCAAAGCGGAGAATGTTTGAGACATTACTGACACGGAGGAAAGTGCGGATGGTGACTGTTGTATTCAATCCCGATGCAGTTTCTGTGTTTCATCAACACTTTGAAGGTTGACAGTTTACAGAATATCTCAAGATGTGCATCGGTAACTACTACTGGTCTTCCAGGGACCGATCAAAGCGTAGACTGTTTGAGACATTACTCCCATGGAGGGAAGTGCGCATGGTGACTGTTGTATTCAATCCCGATGCAATTTCTGTGTTTCATCAACAGTCTGATAGTCCACAGAATACAGAAAGCCTCCAGATGTGCATCGGCAATTACTACTGGTCTTTCAGGGAACGATCAAAGCGTAGACTGTTTGAGACTTTACTTCCTTGGAGGAAAGTGCGCATGGTGTCTGTTGTATTCAATCCCGAGGCAATTTCTTTGTTTCATCAACACTTTGAAGGTCCACAGATTACAGAATGCCTCCAAATGTGCATCGGAAACTACTACTGGTCTTCCAGGGAACGATCAAAGCGTTGACTGTTTGAGAATTGCTCCCATGGTGGAAAGTTAGAATGGTGTCTGTTGTATTCAATCCCGATGCAATTTCTGTGTTTCATCAACACTCTGATACCCCACATATTACAGAATGCCACCAGATGTGCATCGGAAACTACTACTGGTCTTCCAGGGAACGATCAAAGCGTAGACTGTTAGAGACATTACTACCATTGAGGAAAGTGCGCATGGTGACTGTTGTATTCAATCCCGATGCAATTTCTGTGTTTCATTAACACTTTGAAGGTCCACAGATTACAGAATGCCTCCAGATGTGCATCGGAAACTATTACTGGTCTTCCGGGGAACGATCAAAGCGTAGACTTTTTGAGAATTACTAACATGGAGGAAAGTGCGCATGGTGACTGCTGTATTCAATCACGATGCAATTTCTGTGTTGCATCAACACTCAGATACTCCACAGATTACAGAATGTCTCCAGATGTGAATCGGAAACTAACACTGGTCTTCCAGGGAACGATCAAAGCGTAGACTGTTTGAGACATTTCTAACATGGAGCAGAGTGGGGATGGTGACTGTTGTATTAAATCCCGATGCAAATTCTTTCTTTCATCAACACTATGAAGGTAAACAGATTACAGAATGATTCCAGATGTGCATCGGAAGCTACTAAATGGTCTTCCAGGGAAGGATCAAAGCGTAGACTGTTTGAGAATTACTCACATGGAGGAAAGTGCGCATGGTGTCTGTTGTATTCAATCCCGATGCAATTTCTGTGTTTCATCAACACTCTGATACTCCACAGATTACAGAGTGCCTCCAGATGTGCATCGGAAACTACTACTGGACTTCCAGGATACGATCAAAGCGTTGAAGGTTTGAGACATTACTCTTATGGAGGAAAGTGCGCATAGTGACTGTTGTATTCAATCCCGATGCAATTTCTGTGTTTCATCAACTCTTTGATAATCCAAAGATTACGGAATGCCTCCAGATGTGCATCGGAAACTATTACTGGTCTCCCAGGGAACGATTACAGCGTAGACTGTTTGAGAATTACTAACATGGAGGAAAGTGCGCATGCTGTCCGTTGTATTCAATCCCGATGCAATTTCTGTGTTTCATATAAATTCTGATACTCCACAGATTACAGAATGCCTCCAGATGTGCATCGGAAACTGCTACTGGTCTTACAGGGAACGATCAAAGCGTAGACTCTTTAAGACATTACTCCCATGGAGGAAAGTGCGCATGGTGACCGTTGTATTCAATCCCGATGCAATTTCTGTATTTCATCAACACTCAGATAGTCCACAGACTACAGAATGCCTCCAGATGTGCATCGGAAACTACTACTGGTCTTACAGGGAACGATCAAAGCGTAGACTCTTTAAGACATTACTCCCATGGAGGAAAGTGCGCATGGTGACCGTTGTATTCAATCCCGATGCAATTTCTGTGTTTCATCAACACTCAGATAGTCCACAGACTACAGAATGCCTCCAGATGTGCATCGGAAACTACTATTGGACTTCCAGGGAAATATCAAAGCATAGGCTGTTAGAGACATTACTCCCATGGAGGAAAGTGCGCATGGTGTATGTTGTATTCAATCCCGAGGCAATTACTGTGTTTCACCAACACTCTGATAGTCCACAGATTACAGAATGCCTCCAGATGTGCATCGGAAACTACTACTGGTCTTCCAGGTAAGGATCAAAGCGTAGACTGTTTGAGAATTACTAACATGGAGGAAAGTGCGCATGGTGACTGTTGTATTCAATCAAGATGCAATTTCTGTGTTTTATCAACAGTCTGATAGTCCACGGTTTACAGAATGACTCCAGATGTGCATCGGAAACTTCTACTAGTCTTCCAGGGAACGATCAAAACGTAGACTGTTAGAGACATTACTCCCATGAAGGAAAGTGCGCATGGTGGCTGTTGTATTCAATCCCGAGGCTATTTCTGTGTTTCATTAACACTTTGAAGGTCCACAGATTACAGAATGCCTTCAGATGTGCATCGCAAACTACTACTGGTCTTCCAGGTAACGATCAAAACGTAGACTGTTTGAGAATTACTCACATGGGGGAAAGTGCGCATGGTGTCTATTGTATTCAATCCCGATTCAATTTCTGTGTTTCATCAACACTCTGATCTTCCACAGATTACAGAATGCCTCCAGATGTGCATCGGAAACTAACACTGGTCTTCCAGGGAACGATCAGAGCGTAGACTGTTTGAGACATTACTCCTATGAAGGAAGGTGCGCATGGTGAATGTTGTATTCAATCCCGATGCAATTTCTGTGTTTCATCAACACTCCGATACTCCACAGATTACAGAATGCCTCCAGATGTGCATCGGAAACTACTACTGGTCTTCCAGGGAACGATCAAAGCGTAGACTATTTGAGACATTACTCCAATGGAGGAAAGTGCGCATGGAGACTGTTGTATTCAATCTCGATGCAATTTCTGTGTTTCATCAACAGTCTGATAGTCCACTGATTACTGAGTGCCACCAGATGTATATCGGAAACTACTACTGGTCTTCCAGGGAACGATCAAAGCGTAGACTGTTAGAGACATTAGTACCATTGAGGAAAGTGCGCATGGTGACTGTTATATTCAATCCCGATGCAATTTCTGTGTTTCATTAACACTTTGAAGGTCCACGGATTACAGAATGCCTCCAGATGTGCATCGGAAACTATTACTGGTCTTCCGGGGAACGATCAAAGCGTAGACTTTTTGAGAATTACTAACATGGAGGAAAGTGCGCATGGTGACTGCTGTATTCAATCACGATGCAATTTCTGTGTTGCATCAACACCCAGATACTCCACAGATTACAGAATGTCTCCAGATGTGAATCGGAAACTAAGACTGGTCTTATAGGGAACGATCAAAGCGTAGACTGTTTGAGACATTTCTAACATGCAGCAGAGTGGGGATGGTGACTGTTGTATTAAATCCCGATGCAAATTCTTTCTTTCATCAACACTATGAAGGTAAACAGATTACAGAATGATTCCAGATGTGCATCGGAAGCTACTAAATGGTCTTCCAGGGAAGGATCAAAGCGTAGACTGTTTGAGAATTACTCCCATGGAGGAAAGTGCGCATGGTGTCTGTTGTATTCAATCCCGATGCAATTTCTGTGTTTCATCAACACTCTGATACTCCACAGATTACAGAGTGCCTCCAGATGTGCATCGGAAACTACTACTGGACTTCCAGGGAACGATCAAAGCGTAGACTATTTGAGACATTACTCCAATGGAGGAAAGTGCGCATGGAGACTGTTGTATTCAATCTCGATGCAATTTCTGTGTTTCATCAACAGTCTGATAGTCCACTGATTACGGAATGCCTCCAGATGTGCATCAGAAACTATTACTGGTCTCCCAGGGAACGATCACAGCGTAGACTGTTTGAGAATTACTAACATGGAGGAAAGTGCGCATGGTGTCTGTTGTATTCAATCCCGATGCAATTTCTGTGTTTCATATAAATTCTGATACTCCACAGATTACAGAATGCCTCCAGATGTGCATCGGAAACTGATACTGGTGTTCCAGGGAACGATCAAAGCGTAGACTCTTTGAGACATTACTCCCATGGAGGTAGGTGCACATGGTGACTGTTGTATTCAATCAGAATGCAATTTCTGTGTTTCATCAACACTCTGATACTCCACAGATTACAGAATGCCTCCTGATGTGCATCGGAAACTACTACTGGTCTTCCAGGGAACGATCAAATCGTAGACTGTTTGAGATATTACTCCCATAGAGGAAAGTGCACATGGTGACTGTTGTATAAAAATCCCGATGCAATTTCTGTGTTTCATCAACACTCTGATAGTTCACGGATTACAGAATGACTCCAGATGTGCATCGGAAACTACTACTGGTCTTTAAGGGAACGATCAAAGCGTAGCCTGTTTGAGACATTACTCCCATGGAGAAAAGTGCGCATGGTGACCGTTGTATTCAATCCCGATGCAATTTCTGTGTTTCATCAACACTCAGATAGTCCACGGATTACAGAATTACTCCCGATGTGCATCGGAAACTTCTACAGGTCTTCCAGGGAACGATCAAAACGTAGACTGTTAGAGACATTACTCCCATGGAGGAAAGTGCGCATGGTGACTGTTGTATTCAATCCCGAGGCAATTTCTGTGTTTCATTAACACTTTGAAGGTCCACAGATTACAGTATGCCTCCAGATGTGCATCGCAAACTATTACTGGTCTTCCAGGGAACGATCAAAGCGTAGACTTTTTGAGAATTAGTAACATGGAGGAAAGTGCGCATGGTGACTGCTGTATTCAATCCCGATGCAATTTCTGTGTTTCATCAACACTCAGATACTCCACAGATTACAAAATGTCTTCAGATGTGCATCGGAAACTAACACTGGTCTTCCAGGGAAGGATCAAATCGTAGACTTTTTGAGAATTACTAACATGGAGGAAAGTGCACATGGTGTCTGTTGTATTCAATCCCGATGCAATTTCTGTGTTTCATCAACACTCTGACACTCCACAGATTACAGAATGCCTCCAGATGTGCATCGGAAACTACTACTGGTCTTCCAGGGAACGATCATAACGTAGACTTTTAGAGACATTACTTCCATGGAGGAAAGTGCGCATGGTGACTGTTGTATTCAATCCCGAGGCAATTTCTGTGTTTCATTAACACTTTGAAGGTCCACAGATTACAGAACGCCTCCAGATGTGCATCGGATACTACTACTGGTCTTCCAGGGAACGATCAAAACGTAGACTGTTTGAGAATTACTCCCATGGGGGAAAGTGCGCATGATGTCTGTTGTATTCAATCCCGATGCAATTTCTGTGTTTCATCAACTCTTTGATCTTCCACAGATTACAGAATGCCTCCAGATGTGCATCGGAAACTAACACTGGTCTTCCAGGGAACGATCAAAACGTAGACTGTTTGAGACATTACTCCCATGGAGGGAAGTGCGCATGGTGACTGTTGTATTCAATCCCGATGCAATTTCTGTGTTTCATCAACAGTCTCATAGTCCACAGATTACAGAATGCCTCCAGATGTGCATCGGAAACTGACACTGGTGTTCCAGGGAACGATCAAAGCGGAGAATGTTTGAGACATTACTGACACGGAGGAAAGTGCGGATGGTGACTGTTGTATTCAATCCCGAGGCAATTTCTTTGTTTCATCAACACTTTGAAGGTCCACAGATTACAGAATGCCTCCAAATGTGCATCGGAAACTACTACTGGTCTTCCAGGGAACGATCAAAGCGTTGACTGTTTGAGAATTGCTCCCATGGTGGAAAGTTAGAATGGTGTCTGTTGTATTCAATCCCGATGCAATTTCTGTGTTTCATCAACACTCTGATACTCCACATATTACAGAATGCCACCAGATGTGCATCGGAAACTACTACTGGTCTTCCAGGGAACGATCAAAGCGTAGACTGTTAGAGACATTAGTACCATTGAGGAAAGTGCGCATGGTGACTGTTGTATTCAATCCCGATGCAATTTCTGTGTTTCATTAACACTTTGAAGGTCCACAGATTACAGAATGCCTCCAGATGTGCATCGGAAACTATTACTGGTCTTCCGGGGAACGATCAAAGCGTAGACTTTTTGAGAATTACTAACATGGAGGAAAGTGCGCATGGTGACTGCTGTATTCAATCACGATGCAATTTCTGTGTTGCATCAACACTCAGATACTCCACAGATTACAGAATGTCTCCAGATGTGAATCGGAAACTAACACTGGTCTTCCAGGGAACGATCAAAGCGTAGACTGTTTGAGACATTTCTAACATGGAGCAGAGTGGGGATGGTGACTGTTGTATTAAATCCCGATGCAAATTCTTTCTTTCATCAACACTATGAAGGTAAACAGATTACAGAATGATTCCAGATGTGCATCGGAAGCTACTAAATGGTCTTCCAGGGAAGGATCAAAGCGTAGACTCTTTGAGACATTACTCCCATGGAGATAGGTGCGCATGGTGACTGTTTTATTCAATCCCAATGCAATTTCTGTGTTTCATCAACACTCTGATAGTTCACGGATTACAGAATGACTCCAGATGTGCATCGGAAACTACTACTGGTCTTTAAGGGAACGATCAAAGCGTAGCCTGTTTGAGACATTACTCCCATGGAGGAAAGTGCGCATGGTGACTGTTGTATTCAATCCCGAGGCAATTTCTGTGTTTCATAAACAGTCTGATAGTCCACTGATTACAGAATGACTTCAGATGTGCATCGGAAACTAACACTGGTCTTCCAGGGAACGATCAAAGCGTAGACTGTTTGAGACATTACTCCCATGGAGGAAAGTGCGCATGGTGTCTGTTGTATTCAATCCCGAGGCAATTTCTGTGTTTCATAAACAGTCTGATAGTCCACTGATTACAGAATGACTTCAGATGTGCATCGGAAACTAACACTGGTCTTCCAGGGAACGATCAAAGCGTAGACTGTTTGAGACATTACTCCCATGGAGGAAAGTGCGCATGGTGACCGTTGTATTCAATCCGAATGCAATTTGTGTGTTTCATGAACACTCAGAAAGTCCACAGACTACAGAATGCCTCCAGATGTGCATCAGAAACTACTACTGGTCTTACAGGGAACGATCAAAGCGTAGACTGTTTGAGACATTACTCCCATGGAGGAAAGTGCGCATGGTGACTGTTGTATTCAATCCCGAGGCAATTTCTGTGTTTCATAAACAGTCTGATAGTCCACTGATTACAGAATGACTTCAGATGTGCATCGGAAACTATTACTGGTCTTCCGGGGAACGATCAGAGCGTAGACTTTTTGAGAATTACTAACATGGAGGAAAGTGCGCATGGTGACTGCTGTATTCAATCACGATGCAATTTCTGTGTTGCATCAACACTCAGATACTCCACAGATTACAGAATGTCTCCAGATGTGAATCGGAAACTAACACTGGTCTTCCAGGGAACGATCAAAGCGTAGACTGTTTGAGACATTTCTAACATGGAGCAGAGTGGGGATGGTGACTGTTGTATTAAATCCCGATGCAAATTCTTTCTTTCATCAACACTATGAAGGTAAACAGATTACAGAATGATTCCAGATGTGCATCGGAAGCTACTAAATGGTCTTCCAGGGAAGGATCAAAGCGTAGACTCTTTGAGACATTACTCCCATGGAGATAGGTGCGCATGGTGACTGTTGTATTCAATCCCAATGCAATTTCTGTGTTTCATCAACACTCTGATAGTTCACGGATTACAGAATGACTCCAGATGTGCATCGGAAACTACTACTGGTCTTTAAGGGAACGATCAAAGCGTAGCCTGTTTGAGACATTACTCCCATGGAGGAAAGTGCGCATGGTGACTGTTGTATTCAATCCCGAGGCAATTTCTGTGTTTCATAAACAGTCTGATAGTCCACTGATTACAGAATGACTTCAGATGTGCATCGGAAACTAACACTGGTCTTCCAGGGAACGATCAAAGCGTAGACTGTTTGAGACATTACTCCCATGGAGGAAAGTGCGCATGGTGTCTGTTGTATTCAATCCCGAGGCAATTTCTGTGTTTCATAAACAGTCTGATAGTCCACTGATTACAGAATGACTTCAGATGTGCATCGGAAACTAACACTGGTCTTCCAGGGAACGATCAAAGCGTAGACTGTTTGAGACATTACTCCCATGGAGGAAAGTGCGCATGGTGACCGTTGTATTCAATCCGAATGCAATTTGTGTGTTTCATGAACACTCAGAAAGTCCACAGACTACAGAATGCCTCCAGATGTGCATCAGAAACTACTACTGGTCTTACAGGGAACGATCAAAGCGTAGACTGTTTCTGACATTACTCCCATGGAGGAAAGTGCGCATGGTGTATGTTGTATTCAATCCCGAGGTAATTTCTGTGTTTCATCAACACTCTGATACTCCACAGATTCCAGAATGCCTCCAGATGTTAATTGGAAACTACTACTGGTCTTCCAGGGAACGTTCAAAACGTTGACTGTTTGAGACATTACTAACATGGAGGAAGGTGCCCATGGTGACTGTTGTATTCAATCAAGATGCAATTTCTGTGTTTTATCGACAGTCTGATAGTCCACGGATTACAGAATGACTCCAGATGTGCATCGGAAACTTCTACTGGTCGTCCAGGGAACGATCAAAGCGTAGACTGTTTGAGTCATTACTCCCATGGCAGAAAGTGCGCATGGTGACTGTTGTATTCAATCCCGATGCAATTTTTGTGTGTCATCAACAGTCTGATAGTCCACGAATTACAGAATGCCTCCAGATGTGCATCGGAAACTACTACTGGACTTCCAGGGAACGATCAAATCGTTGAATGTTTGAGACACTACTCTTATGGAGGAAAGTGCGCATGGTGACTGTTGTATTCAATCCCGATGCAATTTCTGTGTTTCATCAACACTTTGAAGCCCACAGATTACAGAATGCCTCCAGATGTGCATTTGAAACAATTACTGGTCTTCCAGGGAACGATCAAAGCGTAGACATTTTGAGAATTACTAACATGTTGGAAAGTGCGCATGGTGACTGCTGTATTCAATCCCGATGCAATTTCTGTGTTTCATCAACACTCAGATACTCCACAGATTACAAAATGTTTTCAGATGTGCATCGGAAACTAACACTGGTCTTCCAGGGAACGATCAAATCGTAGACTTTTTGAGAATTACTAACATGGAGGAAAGTGCACATGGTGTCTGTTGTATTCAATCCCGATGCAATTTCTGTGTTTCATCAACACTCTGACACTCCACAGATTACAGAATGCCTCCAGATGTGCATCGGAAACTACTACTGGTCTTCCAGGGAACGATCATATCGTAGACTTTTAGAGACATTACTTCCATGGAGGAAAGTGCGCATGGTGACTGTTGTATTCAATCCCGAGGCAATTTCTGTGTTTCATTAACACTTTGAAGGTCCACAGATTACAGAACGCCTCCAGATGTGCATCGGAAACTACTACTGGTCTTCCAGGGAACGATCAGAACGTAGACTGTTTGAGAATTACTCCCATGGGGGAAAGTGCGCATGATGTCTGTTGTATTCAATCCCGATGCAATTTCTGTGTTTCATCAACTCTTTGATCTTCCACAGATTACAGAATGCCTCCAGATGTGCATCGGAAACTAACACTGGTCTTCCAGGGAACGATCAAAGCGTAGACTGTTTGAGACATTACTCCCATGGAGGGAAGTGCGCATGGTGACTGTTGTATTCAATCCCGATGCAATTTCTGTGTTTCATCAACAGTCTCATAGTCCACAGATAACAGAATGCCTCCAGATGTGCATCGGAAACTGACACTGGTGTTCCAGGGAACGATCAAAGCGGAGAACGATTGAGACATTACTGACACGGAGGAAAGTGCGGATGGTGACTGTTGTATTCAATCCCGATGCAATTTCTGTGTTTCATCAACACTTTGAAGTTTGACAGTTTACAGAATATCTCAAGATGTGCATCGGTAACTACTACTGGTCTTCCAGGGACCGATCAAAGCGTAGACTGTTTGAGACATTACTCCCATGGAGGGAAGTGCGCATGGTGACTGTTGTATTCAATCCCAATGCAATTTCTGTGTTTCATCAACAGTCTGATAGTCCACAGAATACAGAAAGCCTCCAGATGTGCATCGGAAATTACTACTGGTCTTCCAGGGAACGATCAAAGCGTCGACTGTTTGAGACATTACTCCCATGGAGGAAAGTGCGCATGGTGACTGTTGTATTCAATCCCGATGCAATTTCTGTCTTTCATCAACACTCTGATAGTCCTCAGATTACAGAATGAATCCTGATGTGCATCGGTAACTACCACTGGTCTTCCAGGGAACGATCAAAGCGTAGACTGTTTGAGACTTTACTTCCTTGGAGGAAAGTGCGCATGGTGTCTGTTGTATTCAATCCCGAGGCAATTTCTTTGTTTCATCAACACTTTGAAGGTCCACAGATTACAGAATGCCTCCAAATGTGCATAGGAAAAGTACTACTGGTCTTCCACGGAACGATCAAAGCGTTGACTGTTTGAGAATTGCTCCCATGGAGGAAAGTTAGAATGGTGTCTGTTGTATTCAATCCCGATGCAATTTCTGTGTTTCATCAACACTCTGATACTCCACATATTACAGAATGCCACCAGATGTGCATCGCAAACTACTACTGGTCTTCCAGGGAACGATCAAAGCGTAGACTGTTTGAGACATTACTCCTATGGAGGAAGGTGCGCATCGTGACTGTTGTATTCAATCCCGATGCAATTTTAGTGTTTCATCAACACTCTAATAGTCCACAGATTACAGAATGCCTCCAGTTGTGCATCGGAAACTATTATTGGTCTTCCAGGGAACGATCACAGCGTAGACTGTTAGAGACATTACTCCCATGAGGAAAGTGCGCATGGTGACAGTTGTATTCAATCAAGATGCATTTTCTGTGTTTCATCAACACCCTGATAGTCCACAGATTACAGAATACCTCCAGATGTGCATCGGAAACTAACACTGGTCTTCCAGGGAACCATCAAAGCGTAGACTGTTTCAGACATTACTAACATGGAGGAAAGTCCGTATGGTGACTGTTGTATTCAATCCCGATGCAATTTCTGTGTTTCATCAACAGTCTGATAGTCCACGAATTACAGAATGCCTCCAGATATGCATCGGAAACTACTACTGGACTTCCAGAGAACGATCAAAGCGTTGAATGTTTGAGACACTACTCTTATGGAGGAAAGTGCGCATGGTGACTGTTGTATTCAATCCCGATGCAATTTCTGTGTTTCATTAACACTTTGAAGTTCCACAGATTACAGAATGCCTCCAGATGTGCATCGGAAACTATTACTGGTCTTCCGGGGAACGATCAAAGCGTATACTGTTTGAGACATTTCTAACATGGAGCAAAGTGGGGATGGTGACTGTTGTATTCAATCCCGATGCAAGTTCTTTGTTTCATCAACACTATGAAGGTAAACAGATTACAGAATGATTCCAGATGTGCATCGGAAGCTACTAAATGGTCTTCCAGGGAAGGATCAAAGCGTAGACTGTTTGAGAATTACTCCCATGGAGGAAAGTGCGCATGGTGTCTGTTGTATTCAATCCCGATGCAATTTCTGTGTTTCATCAACACTCTGATACTCCACAGATTACAGAGTGCCTCCAGATGTGCATCGGAAAGTACTACTGGACTTCCAGGGAACGATCAAAGTGTTGAATGTTTGAGACATTACTCTTGTGGAGGAAAGTGCGCATGGTGACTGTTGTATTCAATCCCGATGTAATTTCTGTGTTTCATCAACACTTTGAGGGTCCACAGATTACAGAATGCCTCCAGATGTGCATCGGAAACTTTTACTGGTCTTCCAGGGATCGATCAAAGCGTAGACTTTTTGAGAATTACTAACATGGAGGAAAGTGCGCATGGTGTCTATTGTATTCAATCCCGATGCAATTTCTGTGTTTCATCAACACTCTGATACTCCACAGATTACAGAATGCCTCCAGATGTGCATCGGAAACTACAACTGGTCTTCCAGGGAACGATCAAAGCGTAGACTGTTTGAGTCATTACCCCCATGGAGGAAGGTGCGCATGGCGACTGTTGTATTCAATCCCAATGCAATTTCTGTGTTTCATCAACAGTCTGATAGTCTACGAATTACAGAATGCCTCCAGATGTGCATCGGAAACTACTACTGGACTTCCAGGGATCGATCAAAGCGTTGAATGTTTGAGACACTACTCTTATGGAGGAAAGTGCGCATGGTGACTGTTGTATTCAATCCCGATGTAATTTCTGTGTGTCATCAACACTTTGAAGGTCCACAGATTACAGAATGCCTCCAGATGTGCATCGGAAACTATTACTGGTCTTCTATGGGAACCATCGGAGCGTAGACTTTTTGAGAATTACTAACATGAGGGAAGTGCGCATGGTGACTGCTGTATTCAATCCCGATGCAATTTCTGTGTTTCATCAACACTCAGATACTCCACAGATTACAGAATGTCTCCAGATGTGCATCGGAAACTAACACTGGTCTTCCAGGGAACGATCAAAGCGTAGAGTGTTTGAGACATTTCTAACATGGAGCAAAGTGGGGATGGTGACTGTAGTATTCAATCCCGATGCAATTTTTTTGTTTCATCAACACTTTGAAGGTCCACAGATTACAGAATGATTCCAGATGTGCATCGGAAGCTACCACATGGTCTTCCAGGGAAGGATCAAAGCGTAGACTGTTTGAGAATGACTCCCATGGAGGAAAGTGCGCATGGTGTCTGTTGTATTCAATCCCGATGCAATTTCTGTGTTTCATCAACACTCTGATACTCCACAGATTACAGAGTGCCTCCAGATGAGCATCGGAAACTACTACTGGACTTCCAGGGAACGATCAAAGCGTTGAATGTGTGAGACATTACTCTTGTGGAGGAAAGTGCGCATGGTGACTGTTGTATTCAATCCCGATGCAATTTCTGTGTTTCATCAACACTTTGAAGGTCCACAGATTACAGAATGCCTCCAGATGTGCATCGGAAACTTTTACTGGTCTTCCAGGGAACGATCAAAGCGTAGACTTATTGAGATTTACTAACATGGAGAAAAGTGCGCATGGTGTCTGTTGTATTCAATCCCGATGCAATTTCTGTGTTTCATCAACACTCTGATACTCCACAGATTACAGAATGCCTCCAGATGTGCATCGGAAACTACTACTGGTCTTCCAGGGAACGATCAAATGTGTAAACTGTTTGAGACATTACTCCCCTGGAGGAAGGTGCGCATGGTGTCTGTTGTATTCAATCCCAATGCAATTTCTGTGTTTCATCAACACTCTGATAGTCCACAGATTACAGAGTGCCACCAGATGTGCATCGGAAACTACTACTGGTCTTCCATGGAACGACCAAAGCGTAGAATGTAAGAGACTTTACTCCCATGGAGGAAAGTGCGCATGGTGTCTGTTGTATTCAATCCCGATGCAATTTCTGTGTTTCATCAACACTCAGATAGTCCACAGACTACAGAATGCCTCCAGATGTGCATCGGAAACTTCTACTGGTCTTACAGGGAACGATAAAAGCGTAGACTGTTTAAGACATTACTCCCATGGAGGAAAGTGCTCATGGTGACTGTTGTATTCAATCTCGATGCAATTTCTGTGTTTCATCAAGAGTCTGATAGTCCACAGATTACATAATGGCTCCAGATGTGCATCGGAAGCTGCTACTGGTCCTTTTGGGAACGATCAAAGCGTAGACTGTTTGAGACATTACTCCCATGGAGGAAAGTGCGCATGGTGACCGTTGTATTCAATCCCGATGCAATTTCTGTGTTTCATCAACACTCAGATAGTCCACAGACTACAGAATGCCTCCAGATGTGCATCGGAAACTACTATTGGTCTTCCAGGGAAATATCAAAGCATAGACTGTTAGAGACATTACTCCCATGGAGGAAAGTGCGCATGGTGTATGTTGTATTCAATCCCGAGGCTATTTCTGTGTTTCATTAAAACTTTGAAGGTCCACAGATTACAGAATGCCTTCAGATGTGCATCGCAAACTACTACTGGTCTTCCAGGTAACGATCAAAACGTAGACTGTTTGAGAATTACTCACATGGGGGAAAGTGCGCATGGTGACTGTTGTATTCAATCCCGATGCAATTTCTGTGTTTCATTAACACTTTGAAGGTCCACAGATTACAGAATGCCTCCAGATGTGCATCGGAAACTATTACTGGTCTTCCGGGGAACGATCAAAGCGTAGACTTTTTGAGAATTACTAACATGGAGGAAAGTGCGCATGGTGACTGCTGTATTCAATCACGATGCAATTTCTGTGTTGCATCAACACTCAGATACTCCACAGATTACAGAATGTCTCCAGGTGTGCATCGGAAACTAACACTGGTCTTCCAGGGAACGATCAAAGCGTAGACTGTTTGAGACATTTCTAACATGGAGCAGAGTGGGGATGGTGACTGTTGTATTCAATCCCGATGCAAATTCTTTCTTTCATCAACACTATGAAGGTAAACAGATTACAGAATGATTCCAGATGTGCATCGGAAGCTACTAAATGGTCTTCCAGGGAAGGATCAAAGCGTAGACTGTTTGAGAATTACTCCCATGGAGGAAAGTGCGCATGGTGTCTGTTGTATTCAATCCCGATGCAATTTCTGTGTTTCATCAACACTCTGATACTCCACAGATTACAGAGTGCCTCCAGACGTGCATCGGAAACTACTACTGGACTTCCAGGGAACGATCAAAGCGTTGAATGTTTGAGACATTACTCTTGTGGAGGAAAGTGCGCATGGTGACTGTTGTATTCAATCCCGATGTAATTTCTGTGTTTCATCAACACTTTGAAGGTCCACAGATTACAGAATGCCTCCAAATGTGCATCGGAAACTTTTACTGGTCTTCCAGGGATCGATGAAAGCGTAGACTTTTTGAGAATTACTAACATGGAGGAAAGTGCGCATGGTGTCTATTGTATTCAATCCCGATGCAATTTCTGTGTTTCATCAACACTCTGATACTCCACAGATTACTGAATGCCTCCAGATGTGCATCGGAAACTACTACTGGTCTTCCAGGTAAGGATCAAAGCGTAGACTGTTTGAGAATTACTAACATGGAGGAAAGTGCGCATGGTGACTGTTGTATTCAATCAAGATGCAATTTCTGTGTTTTATCAACAGTCTGATAGTCCACGGTTTACAGAATGACTCCCGATGTGCATCGGAAACTTCTACTAGTCTTCCAGGGAACGATCAAAACGTAGACTGTTAGAGACATTACTCCCATGGAGGAAAGTACGCATGGTGACTGTTGTATTCAATCCCGAGGCTATTTCTGTGTTTCATTAAAACTTTGAAGGTCCACAGATTACAGAATGCCTTCAGATGTGCATCGCAAACTACTACTGGTCTTCCAGGTAACGATCAAAACGTATACTGTTTGAGAATTACTCACATGGGGGAAAGTGCGCATGGTGACTGTTGTATTCAATCCCGAGGCAAATTCCGTGTTTCATTAACACATTGAAGGTCCACAGATTACAGAATGCCTCCAGATGTGCATCAGAAACTATTACTGGTCTTCCGGGGAACGATCAAAGCGTAGACTTTTTGAGAATTACTAACATGGAGGAAAGTGCGAATGGTGACTGCTGTATTCAATCACGATGCAATTTCTGTGTTGCATCAACACTCAGATACTCCACAGATTACAGAATGTCTCCAGGTGTGCATCGGAAACTAACACTGGTCTTCCAGGGAACGATCAAAGCGTAGACTGTTTGAGACATTTCTAACATGGAGCAGAGTGGGGATGGTGACTGTTGTATTCAATCCCGATGCAAATTCTTTCTTTCATCAACACTATGAAGGTAAAGAGATTACAGAATGATTCCAGATGTGCATCGGAAGCTACTAAATGGTCTTCCAGGGAAGGATCAAAGCGTAGACTGTTTGAGAATTACTCCCATGGAGGAAAGTGCGCATGGTGTCTGTTGTATTCAATCCCGATGCAATTTCTGTGTTTCATCAACACTCTGATACTCCACAGATTACTGAATGCCTCCAGATGTGCATCGGAAACTACTACTGGTCTTCCAGGTAAGGATCAAAGCGTAGACTGTTTGAGAATTACTAGCATGGAGGAAAGTGCGCATGGTGACTGTTGTATTCAATCAAGATGCAATTTCTGTGTTTTATCAACAGTCTGATAGTCCACGGTTTACAGAATGACTCCAGATGTGCATCGGAAACTTCTACTAGTCTTCCAGGGAACGATCAAAACGTAGACTGTTAGAGACATTACTCCCATGGAGGAAAGTACGCATGGTTACTGTTGTATTCAATCCCGAGGCTATTTCTGTGTTTCATTAAAACTTTTAAGGTCCACAGATTACAGAATGCCTTCAGATGTGCATCGCAAACTACTACTGGTCTTCCAGGTAACGATCAAAACGTAGACTGTTTGAGAATTACTCACATGGGGGAAAGTGCGCATGGTGACTGTTGTATTCAATCCCGAGGCAAATTCTGTGTTTCATTAACACTTTGAAGGTCCACAGATTACAGAATGCCTCCAGATGTGCATCGGAAACTATTACTGGTCTTCCGGGGAACGATCAAAGCGTAGACTTTTTGAGAATTACTAACATGGAGGAAAGTGCGCATGGTGACTGCTGTATTCAATCACGATGCAATTTCTGTGTTGCATCAACACTCAGATACTCCACAGATTACAGAATGTCTCCAGATGTGCATCGGAAACTAACACTGGTCTTCCAGGGAACGATCAAAGCGTAGACTGTTTGAGACATTTCTAACATGGAGCAGAGTGGGGATGGTGACTGTTGTATTCAATCCCGATGCAAATTCTTTCTTTCATCAACACTATGAAGGTAAACAGATTACAGAATGATTCCAGATGTGCATCGGAAGCTACTAAATGGTCTTCCAGGGAAGGATCAAAGCGTAGACTGTTTGAGAATTACTCCCATGGAGGAAAGTGCGCATGGTGTCTGTTGTATTCAATCCCGATGCAATTTCTGTGTTTCATCAACACTCTGATACTCCACAGATTACAGAGTGCCTCCAGACGTGCATCGGAAACTACTACTGGACTTCCAGGGAACGATCAAAGCGTTGAATGTTTGAGACATTACTCTTGTGGAGGAAAGTGCTCATGGTGACTGTTGTATTCAATCCCGATGTAATTTCTGTGTTTCATCAACACTTTGAAGGTCCACAGATTACGGAATGCCTCATAATGTGCATCGGAAACTTTTACTGGTCTTCCAGGGATCGATGAAAGCGTAGACTTTTTGAGAATTACTAACATGGAGGAATGTGCGCATGGTGTCTATTGTATTCAATCCCGATGCAATTTCTGTGTTTCATCAACACTCTGATACTCCACAGATTACAGAATGCCTCCAGATGTGCATCGGAAACTACAACTGGTCTTCCAGGGAACGATCAAAGCGTAGACTGTTTGAGTCATTACCCCCATGGAGGAAGGTGCGCATGGTGACTGTTGTATTCAATCCCAATGCAATTTCTGTGTTTCATCAACAGTCTGATAGTCCACGAATTACAGAATGCCTCCAGATGTGCATCGGAAACTACTACTGGACTTTCAGGGAACGATCAAAGCGTTGAATGTTTGAGACACTACTTTAATGGAGGAAAGTGCGCATGGTGACTGTTGTATTCAATCCCGATGTAATTTCAGTGTTTCATTAACACTTTGAAGGTCCACAGATTACAGAATGCCTCCAGATGAGCATCGGAAACTATTACTGGTCTTCCGGGGAACGATCAAAGCGTAGACTTTTTGAGAATTACTAACATGGAGGAAAGTGCGCATGGTGACTGCTGTATTCAATCACGATGCAATTTCTGTGTTGCATCAACACTCAGATACTCCACAGATTACAGAATGTCTCCAGATGTGCATTGGAAACTAACACTGGTCTTCCAATGAACGATCAAAGCGTAGACTATTTGAGACATTTCTAACATGGAGCAAAGTGGGGATGGTGACTGTTGTATTCAATCCCGATGCAAGTTCTTTGTTTCATCAACACTATGAAGGTAAACAGATTACAGAATGATTCCAGATGTGCATTGGAAGCTACTAAATGGTCTTCCAGGGAAGGATCAAAGCGTAGACTGTTTGAGAATTACTCCCATGGAGGAAAGTGCGCATGGAGTCTGTTGTATTCGATCCCTATGCAATTTCTGTGTTTCATCAACACTCTGATACTCCACAGATTACAGAATGCCTCCAGATGTGCATCGGAAACTACAACTGGTCTTCCAGGGAACGATCAAAGCGTAGACTGTTTGAGTCATTACCCCCATGGAGGAAGGTGCGCATGGTGACTGTTGTATTCAATCCCAATGCAATTTCTGTGTTTCATCAACAGTCTGATAGTCCACGAATTACAGAATGCCTCCAGATGTGCATCGGAAACTACTACTGGACTTCCAGGGAACGATCAAAGCGTTGAATGTTTGAGGCATTACTCTTGTGGAGGAAAGTGCGCATGGTGACTGTTGTATTCAATCCCGATGCAATTTCTGTGTTTCATCAACACTCAGATAGTCCACAGACTACAGAATGCCTCCAGATGTGCATCGGAAACTACTATTGGTCTTCCAGGGAAATATCAAAGCATAGACTGTTAGAGACATTACTCCCATGGAGGAAAGTGCGCATGGTGTATGTTGTATTCAATCCCGATGCAATTTCTGTGTTTCATCAACACTCTGATACTCCACAGATTACTGAATGCCTCCAGATGTGCATCGGAAACTACTACTGGTCTTCCAGGTAAGGATCAAAGCGTAGACTGTTTGAGAATTACTAGCATGGAGGAAAGTGCGCATGGTGACTGTTGTATTCAATCAAGATGCAATTTCTGTGTTTTATCAACAGTCTGATAGTCCACGGTTTACAGAATGACTCCAGATGTGCATCGGAAACTTCTACTAGTCTTCCAGGGAACGATCAAAACGTAGACTGTTAGAGACATTACTCCCATGGAGGAAAGTACGCATGGTTACTGTTGTATTCAATCCCGAGGCTATTTCTGTGTTTCATTAAAACTTTTAAGGTCCACAGATTACAGAATGCCTTCAGATGTGCATCGCAAACTACTACTGGTCTTCCAGGTAACGATCAAAACGTAGACTGTTTGAGAATTACTCACATGGGGGAAAGTGCGCATGGTGACTGTTGTATTCAATCCCGAGGCAAATTCTGTGTTTCATTAACACTTTGAAGCTCCACAGATTACAGAATGCCTGCAGATGTGCATCGGAAACTATTACTGGTCTTCCGGGGAACGATCAAAGCGTAGACTTTTTGAGAATTACTAACATGGAGGAAAGTGCGCATGGTGACTGCTGTATTCAATCACGATGCAATTTCTGTGTTGCATCAACACTCAGATACTCCACAGATTACAGAATGTCTCCAGATGTGCATCGGAAACTAACACTGGTCTTCCAGGGAACGATCAAAGCGTAGACTGTTTGAGACATTTCTAACATGGAGCAGAGTGGGGATGGTGACTGTTGTATTCAATCCCGATGCAAATTCTTTCTTTCATCAACACTATGAAGGTAAACAGATTACAGAATGATTCCAGATGTGCATCGGAAGCTACTAAATGGTCTTCCAGGGAAGGATCAAAGCGTAGACTGTTTGAGAATTACTCCCATGGAGGAAAGTGCGCATGGTGTCTGTTGTATTCAATCCCGATGCAATTTCTGTGTTTCATCAACACTCTGATACTGCACAGATTACAGAGTGCCTCCAGACGTGCATCGGAAACTACTACTGGACTTCCAGGGAACGATCAAAGCGTTGAATGTTTGAGACATTACTCTTGTGGAGGAAAGTGCGCATGGTGACTGTTGTATTCTATCCCGATGTAATTTCTGTGTTTCATCAACACTTTGAAGGTCCACAGATTACAGAATGCCTCATAATGTGCATCGGAAACTTTTACTGGTCTTCCAGGGATCGATGAAAGCGTAGACTTTTTGAGAATTACTAACATGGAGGAAAGTGCGCATGGTGTCTATTGTATTCAATCCCGATGCAATTTCTGTGTTTCATCAACACTCTGATACTCCACAGATTACAGAATGCCTCCAGATGTGCATCGGAAACTACAACTGGTCTTCCAGGGAACGATCAAAGCGTAGACTGTTTGAGTCATTACCCCCATGGAGGAAGGTGCGCATGGTGACTGTTGTATTCAATCCCAATGCAATTTCTGTGTTTCATCAACAGTCTGATAGTCCACGAATTACAGAATGCCTCCAGATGTGCATCGGAAACTACTACTGGACTTTCAGGGAACGATCAAAGCGTTGAATGTTTGAGACACTACTTTAATGGAGGAAAGTGCGCATGGTGACTGTTGTATTCAATCCCGATGTAATTTCAGTGTTTCATTAACACTTTGAAGGTCCACAGATTACAGAATGCCTCCAGATGAGCATCGGAAACTATTACTGGTCTTCCGGGGAACGATCAAAGCGTAGACTTTTTGAGAATTACTAACATGGAGGAAAGTGCGCATGGTGACTGCTGTATTCAATCACGATGCAATTTCTGTGTTGCATCAACACTCAGATACTCCACAGATTACAGAATGTCTCCAGATGTGCATTGGAAACTAACACTGGTCTTCCAATGAACGATCAAAGCGTAGACTATTTGAGACATTTCTAACATGGAGCAAAGTGGGGATGGTGACTGTTGTATTCAATCCCGATGCAAGTTCTTTGTTTCATCAACACTATGAAGGTAAACAGATTACACAATGATTCCAGATGTGCATCGGAAGCTACTAAATGGTCTTCCAGGGAAGGATCAAAGCGTAGACTGTTTGAGAATTACTCCCATGGAGGAAAGTGCGCATGGAGTCTGTTGTATTCGATCCCTATGCAATTTCTGTGTTTCATCAACACTCTGATACTCCACAGATTACAGAATGCCTCCAGATGTGCATCGGAAACTACAACTGGTCTTCCAGGGAACGATCAAAGCGTAGACTGTTTGAGTCATTACCCCCATGGAGGAAGGTGCGCATGGTGACTGTTGTATTCAATCCCAATGCAATTTCTGTGTTTCATCAACAGTCTGATAGTCCACGAATTACAGAATGCCTCCAGATGTGCATCGGAAACTACTACTGGACTTCCAGGGAACGATCAAAGCGTTGAATGTTTGAGGCATTACTCTTGTGGAGGAAAGTGCGCATGGTGACTGCTGTATTCAATCACGATGCAATTTCTGTGTTGCATCAACACTCAGATACTCCACAGATTACAGAATGTCTCCAGATGTGCATTGGAAACTAACACTGGTCTTCCAATGAACGATCAAAGCGTAGACTGTTTGAGACATTTCTAACATGGAGCAAAGTGGGGATGGTGACTGTTGTATTCAATCCCGATGCAAGTTCTTTGTTTCATCAACACTATGAAGGTAAACAGATTACAGAATGATTCCAGATGTGCATCGGAAGCTACTAAATGGTCTTCCAGGGAAGGATCAAAGCGTAGACTGTTTGAGAATTACTCCCATGGAGGAAAGTGCGCATGGAGTCTGTTGTATTCGATACCTATGCAATTTCTGTGTTTCATCAACACTCTGATACTCCACAGATTACAGAGTGCCTCCAGACGTGCATCGGAAACTACTACTGGACTTCCAGGGAACGATCAAAGCGTTGAATGTCTGAGACATTACTCTTGTGGAGGAAAGTGCGCATGGTGACTGTTGTATTCAATCCCGATGTAATTTCTGTGTTTCATCAACACTTTGAAGGTCCACAGATTACAGAATGCCTCCAAATGTGCATCGGAAACTTTTACTGGTCTTCCAGGGATCGATGAAAGCGTAGACTTTTTGAGAATTACTAACATGGAGGAAAGTGCGCATGGTGTCTATTGTATTCAATCCCGATGCAATTTCTGTGTTTCATCAACACTCTGATACTCCACAGATTACTGAATGCCTCCAGATGTGCATCGGAAACTACTACTGGTCTTCCAGGTAAGGATCAAAGCGTAGACTGTTTGAGAATTACTAACATGGAGGAAAGTGCGCATGGTGACTGTTGTATTCAATCAAGATGCAATTTCTGTGTTTTATCAACAGTCTGATAGTCCACGGTTTACAGAATGACTCCAGATGTGCATCGGAAACTTCTACTAGTCTTCCAGGGAACGATCAAAACGTAGACTGTTAGAGACATTACTCCCATGGAGGAAAGTACGCATGGTGACTGTTGTATTCAATCCCGAGGCTATTTCTGTGTTTCATTAAAACTTTGAAGGTCCACAGATTACAGAATGCCTTCAGATGTGCATCGCAAACTACTACTGGTCTTCCAGGTAACGATCAAAACGTAGACTGTTTGAGAATTACTCACATGGGGGAAAGTGCGCATGGTGACTGTTGTATTCAATCCCGAGGCAAATTCTGTGTTTCATTAACACATTGAAGGTCCACAGATTACAGAATGCCTCCAGATGTGCATCAGAAACTATTACTGGTCTTCCGGGGAACGATCAAAGCGTAGACTTTTTGAGAATTACTAACATGGAGGAAAGTGCGAATGGTGACTGCTGTATTCAATCACGATGCAATTTCTGTGTTGCATCAACACTCAGATACTCCACAGATTACAGAATGTCTCCAGGTGTGCATCGGAAACTAACACTGGTCTTCCAGGGAACGATCAAAGCGTAGACTGTTTGAGACATTTCTAACATGGAGCAGAGTGGGGATGGTGACTGTTGTATTCAATCCCGATGCAAATTCTTTCTTTCATCAACACTATGAAGGTAAAGAGATTACAGAATGATTCCAGATGTGCATCGGAAGCTACTAAATGGTCTTCCAGGGAAGGATAAAAGCGTAGACTGTTTGAGAATTACTCCCATGGAGGAAAGTGCGCATGGTGTCTGTTGTATTCAATCCCGATGCAATTTCTGTGTTTCATCAACACTCTGATACTCCACAGATTACTGAATGCCTCCAGATGTGCATCGGAAACTACTACTGGTCTTCCAGGTAAGGATCAAAGCGTAGACTGTTTGAGAATTACTAGCATAGAGGAAAGTGCGCATGGTGACTGTTGTATTCAATCAAGATGCAATTTCTGTGTTTTATCAACAGTCTGATAGTCCACGGTTTACAGAATGACTCCAGATGTGCATCGGAAACTTCTACTAGTCCTCCAGGGAACGATCAAAACGTAGACTGTTAGAGACATTACTCCCATGGAGGAAAGTACGCATGGTTACTGTTGTATTCAATCCCGAGGCTATTTCTGTGTTTCATTAAAACTTTTAAGGTCCACAGATTACAGAATGCCTTCAGATGTGCATCGCAAACTACTACTGGTCTTCCAGGTAACGATCAAAACGTAGACTGTTTGAGAATTACTCACATGGGGGAAAGTGCGCATGGTGACTGTTGTATTCAATCCCGAGGCAAATTCTGTGTTTCATTAACACTTTGAAGGTCCACAGATTACAGAATGCCTGCAGATGTGCATCGGAAACTATTACTGGTCTTCCGGGGAACGATCAAAGCGTAGACTTTTTGAGAATTACTAACATGGAGGAAAGTGCGCATGGTGACTGCTGTATTCAATCACGATGCAATTTCTGTGTTGCATCAACACTCAGATACTCCACAGATTACAGAATGTCTCCAGATGTGCATCGGAAACTAACACTGGTCTTCCAGGGAACGATCAAAGCGTAGACTGTTTGAGACATTTCTAACATGGAGCAGAGTGGGGATGGTGACTGTTGTATTCAATCCCGATGCAAATTCTTTCTTTCATCAACACTATGAAGGTAAACAGATTACAGAATGATTCCAGATGTGCATCGGAAGCTACTAAATGGTCTTCCAGGGAAGGATCAAAGCGTAGACTGTTTGAGTCATTACCCCCATGGAGGAAGGTGCGCATGGTGACTGTTGTATTCAATCCCAATGCAATTTCTGTGTTTCATCAACAGTCTGATAGTCCACGAATTACTGAATGCCTCCAGATGTGCATCGGAAACTACTACTGGACTTCCAGGGAACGATCAAAGCGTTGAATGTTTGAGGCATTACTCTTGTGGAGGAAAGTGCGCATGGTGACTGTTGTATTCAATCCCGATGCAATTTCTGTGTTTCATCAACACTCAGATAGTCCACAGACTACAGAATGCCTCCAGATGTGCATCGGAAACTACTATTGGTCTTCCAGGGAAATATCAAAGCATAGACTGTTAGAGACATTACTCCCATGGAGGAAAGTGCGCATGGTGTATGTTGTATTCAATCCCGAGGCAATTTCTGTGTTTCACCAACACTCTGATAGACCACAGATTACAGAATGCCTCCAGATGTGCATCGGAAACTACTACTGGACTTAAAGGGAACGATCAAAGCGTAGACTGTTTGAGAATTACTAACATGGAGGAAAGTGTGCATGGTGACTTTTGTATTCAATCACGATGCAATTTCTGTGTTTCATAAACACACTAATACTCCACAGATTACAGAATGCCTCTAGATGTGCATCGGAAACTAGTACTGGTCCTCCAGGGAACGATCAAAGCGTTGACTGTTTGAGACATAACTAACATGGAGGATGGTGCCCATGGTGACTGTTGTATTCAATCAAGATAGATTTCTTTGTTTTATCAACAGTCTGATAGTCCACGGTTTACAGAATGACTCTAGATGTGCATCGGAAACTTCTACTAGTCTTCCAGGGAACGATCAAAACGTAGACTGTTAGAGAAATCACTCCCATGGAGGAAAGTGCGCATGGTGACTGTTGTATTCAATCCCGAGGCTATTTCTTTGTTTCATTAACACTTTGAAGGTCCACAGATTACAGAATGCCTTCAGATGTGCATCGCAAACTACTACTGGTCTTCCAGGGAACGATCAAAACGTAGACTGTTTGAGAATTACTCACATGGGGGAAAGTGCGCATGGTGTCTGTTGTATTCAATTCCGATTCAATTTCTGTGTTTCATCAACACTCTGATCTTCCACAGATAACAGAATGCCTCCAGATGTGCATCGGAAAGTAACACTGGTCTTCCAGGGAACGATCAGAGCGTAGACTGTTTGAGACATTACTCCTATGAAGGAAGGTGCGCATGGTGAAGGTTGTATTCAATCCCGATGCAATTTCTGTGTTTCATCAACGCTCTGATACTCCACAGATTACAGAATGCCTCCAGATGTGCATCGGAAACTACTACTGGTCTTCCAGGGAACGATCAAAGCGTAGACTATTTGAGACATTACTCCAATGGAGGAAAGTGCGCATGGAGAATGTTGTATTCAATCTCGATGCAATTTCTGTGTTTCATCAAGAGTCTGATAGTCCACAGATTACTGAGTGCCACCAGATGTGCATCGGAAACTACTACTGGTCTTCCAGGGAACGATCAAAGCGTAGACTGTTAGAGACATTACTACCATTGAGGAAAGTGCGCATGGTGACTGTTGTATTCAATCCCGATGCAATTTCTGTGTTTCATTAACACTTTGCAGGTCCACAGATTATAGAATGCCTCCAGATGTGCATCGGAAACTATTACTGGTCTTCCGGGGAACGATCAAAGCGTAGACTTTTTGAGAATTACTAACATGGAGGAAAGTGCGCATGGTGACTGCTGTATTCAATCACGATGCAATTTCTGTGTTGCATCAACACTCAGATACTCCACAGATTACAGAATGTCTCCAGATGTGCATCGGAAACTAACACTGGTCTTCCAGGGAACGATCAAAGCGTAGACTGTTTGAGACATTTCTAACATGGAGCAAAGTGGGGATGGTGACTGTTGTATTCAATCCCGATGCAAGTTCTTTGTTTCATCAACACTATGAAGGTAAACAGATTACAGAATGATTCCAGATGTGCATCGGAAGCTACTAAATGGTCTTCCAGGGAAGGATCAAAGCGTAGACTGTTTGAGAATTACTCCCATGGAGGAAAGTGCGCATGGTGTCTGTTGTATTCAATCCCGATGCAATTTCTGTGTTTCATCAACACTCTGATACTCCACAGATTACAGAGTGCCTCCAGATGTGCATCGGAAACTACTACTGGACTTAAAGGGAACGATCAAAGCGTTGAATGTTTGAGGCATTACTCTTGTGGAGGAAAGTGCGCATGGTGACTGTTGTATTCAATCCCGATGTAATTTCTGTGTTTCATCAACACTTTGAAGGTCCACAGATTACAGAATGCCTCCAGATGTGCATCGGAAACTTTTACTGGTCTTCCAGGGATCGATGAAAGCGTAGACTTTTTGAGAATTCCTAACATGGAGGAAAGTGCGCATGGTGTCTATTGTATTCAATCCCGATGCAATTTCTGTGTTTCATCAACACTCTGATACTCCACAGATTACAGAATGCCTCCAGATGTGCATCGGAAACTACAACTGGTCTTCCAGGGAACGATCAAAGCGTAGACTGTTTGAGTCATTACCCCCATGGAGGAAGGTGCGCATGGTGACTGTTGTATTCAATCCCAATGCAATTTCTGTGTTTCATCAACAGTGTGATAGTCCACGAATTACAGAATGCCTCCAGATGTGCATCGGAAACTACTACTGGACTTTCAGGGAACGATCAAAGCGTTGAATGTTTGAGACACTACTTTTATGGAGGAAAGTGCGCATGGTGACTGTTGTATTCAATCCCGATGTAATTTCAGTGTTTCATTAACACTTTGAAGGTCCACAGATTACAGAATGCCTCCAGATGAGCATCGGAAACTATTACTGGTCTTCCGGGGAACGATCAAAGCGTAGACTTTTTGAGAATTACTACCATGGAGGAAAGTGCGCATGGTGACCGCTGTATTCAATCACGATGCAATTTCTGTGTTGCATCAACACTCAGATACTCCACAGATTACAGAATGTCTCCAGATGTGCATTGGAAACTAACACTGGTCTTCCAATGAACGATCAAGGCGTAGACTATTTGAGACATTTCTAACATGGAGCAAAGTGGGGATGGTGACTGTTGTATTCAATCCCGATGCAAGTTCTTTGTTTCATCAACACTATGAAGGTAAACAGATTACAGAATGATTCCAGATGTGCATCGGAAGCTACTAAATGGTCTTCCAGGGAAGGATCAAAGCGTAGACTGTTTGAGAATTACTCCCATGGAGGAAAGTGCGCATGGAGTCTGTTGTATTCGATCCCTATGCAATTTCTGTGTTTCTTCAACACTCTGATACTCCACAGATTACAGAATGCCTCCAGATGTGCATCGGAAACTACAACTGGTCATCCAGGGAACGATCAAAGCGTAGACTGTTTGAGTCATTACCCCCATGGAGGAAGGTGCGCATGGTGACTGTTGTATTCAATCCCAATGCAATTTCTGTGTTTCATCAACAGTCTGATAGTCCACGAATTACAGAATGCCTATAGATGTGCATCGGAAACTACTACTGGACTTCCAGGGAACGATCAAAGCGTTGAATGTTTGAGGCATTACTCTTGTGGAGGAAAGTGCGCATGGTGACTGTTGTATTCAATCCCGATGCAATTTCTGTGTTTCATCAACACTCAGATAGTCCACAGACTACAGAATGCCTCCAGATGTGCATCGGAAACTACTATTGGTCTTCCAGGGAAATATCAAAGCATAGACTGTTAGAGACATTACTCCCATGGAGGAAAGTGCGCATGGTGTATGTTGTATTCAATCCCGAGGCAATTTCTGTGTTTCACCAACACTCTGATAGACCACAGATTACAGAATGCCTCCAGATGTGCATCGGAAACTACTACTGGTCTTCTAGGTAACGATCAAAGCGTAGACTGTTTGAGAATTACTAACATGGAGGAAAGTGTGCATGGTGACTTTTGTATTCAATCACGATGCAATTTCTGTGTTTCATAAACACTCTAATACTCCACAGATTACAGAATGCCTCTAGATGTGCATCGGAAACTACTACTGGTCCTCCAGGGAACGATCAAAGCGTTGACTGTTTGAGACATAACTAACATGGAGGATGGTGCCCATGGTGACTGTTGTATTCAATCAAGATAGATTTCTTTGTTTTATCAACAGTCTGATAGTCCACGGTTTACAGAATGACTCTAGATGTGCATCGGAAACTTCTACTAGTCTTCCAGGGAACGATCAAAACGTAGACTGTTAGAGAAATCACTCCCATGGAGGAAAGTGCGCATGGTGACTGTTGTATTCAATCCCGAGGCTTTTTTGTTTGTTTCATTAACACTTTGAAGGTCCACAGATTACAGAATGCCTTCAGATGTGCATCGCAAACTACTACTGGTCTTCCAGGGAACGATCAAAACGTAGACTGTTTGAGAATTACTCACATGGGGGAAAGTGCGCATGGTGTCTGTTGTATTCAATTCCGATTCAATTTTTGTGTTTCATCAACACTCTGATCTTCCACAGATAACAGAATGCCTCCAGATGTGCATCGGAAAGTAACACTGGTCTTCCAGGGAACGATCAGAGCGTAGACTGTTTGAGACATTACTCCTATGAAGGAAGGTGCGCATGGTGAATGTTGTATTCAATCCCGATGCAATTTCTGTGTTTCATCAACGCTCTGATACTCCACAGATTACAGAATGCCTCCAGATGTGCATCGGAAACTACTACTGGTCTTCCAGGGAACGATCAAAGCGTAGACTATTTGAGACATTACTCCAATGGAGGAAAGTGCGCATGGAGAATGTTGTATTCAATCTCGATGCAATTTCTGTGTTTCATCAAGAGTCTGATAGTCCACAGATTACTGAGTGCCACCAGATGTGCATCGGAAACTACTACTGGTCTTCCAGGGAACGATCAAAGCGTAGACTGTTAGAGACATTACTACCATTGAGGAAAGTGCGCATGGTGACTGTTGTATTCAATCCCGATGCAATTTCTGTGTTTCATTAACACTTTGAAGGTCCACAGATTATAGAATGCCTCCAGATGTGCATCGGAAACTATTACTGGTCTTCCGGGGAACGATCAAAGCGTAGACTTGTTGAGAATTACTAACATGGAGGAAAGTGCGCATGGTGACTGCTGTATTCAATCACGATGCAATTTCTGTGTTGCATCAACACTCAGATACTCCACAGATTACAGAATGTCTCCAGATGTGCATCGGAAACTAACACTGGTCTTCCAGGGAACGATCAAAGCGTAGACTGTTTGAGACATTTCTAACATGGAGCAAAGTGGGGATGGTGACTGTTGTATTCAATCCCGATGCAAGTTCTTTGTTTCATCAACACTATGAAGGTAAACAGATTACAGAATGATTCCAGATGTGCATCGGAAGCTACTAAATGGTCTTCCAGGGAAGGATCAAAGCGTAGACTGTTTGAGAATTACTCCCATGGAGGAAAGTGCGCATGGTGTCTGTTGTATTCAATCCCGATGCAATTTCTGTGTTTCATCAACACTCTGATACTCCACAGATTACAGAGTGCCTCCAGATGTGCATCGGAAACTACTACTGGACTTAAAGGGAACGATCAAAGCGTTGAATGTTTGAGGCATTACTCTTGTGGAGGAAAGTGCGCATGGTGACTGTTGTATTCAATCCCGATGTAATTTCTGTGTTTCATCAACACTTTGAAGGTCCACAGATTACAGAATGCCTCCAGATGTGCATCGGAAACTTTTACTGGTCTTCCAGGGATCGATGAAAGCGTAGACTTTTTGAGAATTACTAACATGGAGGAAAGTGCGCATGGTGTCTATTGTATTCAATCCCGATGCAATTTCTGTGTTTCATCAACACTCTGATACTCCACAGATTACAGAATGCCTCCAGATGTGCATCGGAAACTACAACTGGTCTTCCAGGGAACGATCAAAGCGTAGACTGTTTGAGTCATTACCCCCATGGAGGAAGGTGCGCATGGTGACTGTTGTATTCAATCCCAATGCAATTTCTGTGTTTCATCAACAGTCTGATAGTCCACGAATTACAGAATGCCTCCAGATGTGCATCGGAAACTACTACTGGACTTTCAGGGAACGATCAAAGCGTTGAATGTTTGAGACACTACTTTTATGGAGGAAAGTGCGCATGGTGACTGTTGTATTCAATCCCGATGTAATTTCAGTGTTTCATTAACACTTTGAAGGTCCACAGATTACAGAATGCCTCCAGATGAGCATCGGAAACTATTACTGGTCTTCCGGGGAACGATCAAAGCGTAGACTTTTTGAGAATTACTACCATGGAGGAAAGTGCGCATGGTGACCGCTGTATTCAATCACGATGCAATTTCTGTGTTGCATCAACACTCAGATACTCCACAGATTACAGAATGTCTCCAGATGTGCATTGGAAACTAACACTGGTCTTCCAATGAACGATCAAGGCGTAGACTATTTGAGACATTTCTAACATGGAGCAAAGTGGGGATGGTGACTGTTGTATTCAATCCCGATGCAAGTTCTTTGTTTCATCAACACTATGAAGGTAAACAGATTACAGAATGATTCCAGATGTGCATCGGAAGCTACTAAATGGTCTTCCAGGGAAGGATCAAAGCGTAGACTGTTTGAGAATTACTCCCATGGAGGAAAGTGCGCATGGAGTCTGTTGTATTCGATCCCTATGCAATTTCTGTGTTTCTTCAACACTCTGATACTCCACAGATTACAGAATGCCTCCAGATGTGCATCGGAAACTACAACTGGTCATCCAGGGAACGATCAAAGCGTAGACTGTTTGAGTCATTACCCCCATGGAGGAAGGTGCGCATGGTGACTGTTGTATTCAATCCCAATGCAATTTCTGTGTTTCATCAACAGTCTGATAGTCCACGAATTACAGAATGCCTCCAGATGTGCATCGGAAACTACTACTGGACTTCCAGGGAACGATCAAAGCGGTGAATGTTTGAGACATTACTCTTGTGGAGGAAAGTGCGCATGGTGACTGTTGTATTCAATCCCGATGCAATTTCTGTGATTCATCAACACTCAGATAGTCCACAGACTACAGAATGCCTCCAGATGTGCATCGGAAACTACTATTGGTCTTCCAGGGAAATAACAAAGCATAGTCTGTTAGAGACATTACTCCCATGGAGGAAAGTGCGCATGGTGTATGTTGTATTCAATCCTGAGGCAATTTCTGTGTTTCACCAACACTCTGATAGACCACAGATTACAGAATGCCTCCAGATGTGCATCGGAAACTACTACTGGACTTCCAGGGAACGATCAAAGCGTTGAATGTTTGAGGCATTACTCTTGTGGAGGAAAGTGCGCATGGTGACTGCTGTATTCAATCACGATGCAATTTCTGTGTTGCATCAACACTCAGATACTCCACAGATTACAGAATGTCTCCAGATGTGCATCGGAAACTAACACTGGTCTTCCAGGGAACGATCAAAGCGTAGACTGTTTGAGACATTTCTAACATGGAGCAGAGTGGGGATGGTGACTGTTGTATTCAATCCCGATGCAAATTCTTTCTTTCATCAACACTATGAAGGTAAACAGATCACAGAATGATTCCAGATGTGCATCGGAAGCTACTAAATGGTCTTCCAGGGAAGGATCAAAGCGTAGACTGTTTGAGAATTACTCCCATGGAGGAAAGTGCGCATGGTGTCTGTTGTATTCAATCCCGATGCAATTTCTGTGTTTCATCAACACTCTGATACTCCACAGATTACAGAGTGCCTCCAGACGTGCATCGGAAACTACTACTGGACTTCCAGGGAACGATCAAAGCGTTGAATGTTTGAGACATTACTCTTGTGGAGGAAAGTGCGCATGGTGACTTTTGTATTCAATCCCGATGTAATTTCTGTGTTTCATCAACACTTTGAAGGTCCACAGATTACAGAATGCCTCCAAATGTGCATCGGAAACTTTTACTGGTCTTCCAGGGATCGATGAAAGCGTAGACTTTTTGAGAATTACTAACATGGAGGAAAGTGCGCATGGTGTCTATTGTATTCAATCCCGATGCAATTTCTGTGTTTCATCAACACTCTGATACTCCACAGATTACTGAATGCCTCCAGATGTGCATCGGAAACTACTACTGGTCTTCCAGGTAAGGATCAAAGCGTAGAGTGTTTGAGAATTACTAACATGGAGGAAAGTGCGCATGGTGACTGTTGTATTCAATCAAGATGCAATTTCTGTGTTTTATCAACAGTCTGATAGTCCACGGTTTACAGAATGACTCCAGATGTGCATCGGAAACTTCTACTAGTCTTCCAGGGAACGATCAAAACGTAGACTGTTAGAGACATTACTCCCATGGAGGAAAGTACGCATGGTGACTGTTGTATTCAATCCCGAGGCTATTTCTGTGTTTCATTAAAACTTTGAAGGTCCACAGATTACAGAATGCCTTCAGATGTGCATCGCAAACTACTACTGGTCTTCCAGGTAACGATCAAAACGTAGACTGTTTGAGAATTACTCACATGGGGGAAAGTGCGCATGGTGACTGTTGTATTCAATCCCGAGGCAAATTCTGTGTTTCATTAACACATTGAAGGTCCACAGATTACAGAATGCCTCCAGATGTGCATCAGAAACTATTACTGGTCTTCCGGGGAACGATCAAAGCGTAGACTTTTTGAGAATTACCAACATGGAGGAAAGTGCGAATGGTGACTGCTGTATTCAATCACGATGCAATTTCTGTGTTGCATCAACACTCAGATACTCCACAGATTACAGAATGTCTCCAGGTGTGCATCGGAAACTAACACTGGTCTTCCAGGGAACGATCAAAGCGTAGACTGTTTGAGACATTTCTAACATGGAGCAGAGTGGGGATGGTGACTGTTGTATTCAATCCCGATGCAAATTCTTTCTTTCATCAACACTATGAAGGTAAAGAGATTACAGAATGATTCCAGATGTGCATCGGAAGCTACTAAATGGTCTTCCAGGGAAGGATCAAAGCGTAGACTGTTTGAGAATTACTCCCATGGAGGAAAGTGCGCATGGTGTCTGTTGTATTCAATCCCGATGCAATTTCTGTGTTTCATCAACACTCTGATACTCCACAGATTACTGAATGCCTCCAGATGTGCATCGCAAACTACTACTGGTCTTCCAGGTAAGGATCAAAGCGTAGACTGTTTGAGAATTACTAGCATGGAGGAAAGTGCGCATGGTGACTGTTGTATTCAATCAAGATGCAATATCTGTGTTTTATCAACAGTCTGATAGTCCACGGTTTACAGAATGACTCCAGATGTGCATCGGAAACTTCTACTAGTCTTCCAGGGAACGATCAAAACGTAGACTGTTAGAGACATTACTCCCATGGAGGAAAGTACGCATGGTTACTGTTGTATTCAATCCCGAGGCTATTTCTGTGTTTCATTAAAACTTTTAATGTCCACAGATTACAGAATGCCTTCAGATGTGCATCGCAAACTACTACTGGTCTTCCAGGTAACGATCAAAACGTAGACTGTTTGAGAATTACTCACATGGGGGAAAGTGCGCATGGTGACTGTTGTATTCAATCCCGAGGCAAATTCTGTGTTTCATTAACACTTTGAAGGTCCACAGATTACAGAATGCCTGCAGATGTGCATCGGAAACTATTACTGGTCTTCCGGGGAACGATCAAAGCGTAGACTTTTTGAGAATTACTAACATGGAGGAAAGTGCGCATGGTGACTGCTGTATTTAATCACGATGCAATTTCTGTGTTGCATCAACACTCAGATACTCCACAGATTACAGAATGTCTCCAGATGTGCATCGGAAACTAACACTGGTCTTCCAGGGAACGATCAAAGCGTAGACTGTTTGAGGCATTTCTAACATGGAGCAGAGTGGGGATGGTGACTGTTGTATTCAATCCCGATGCAAATTCTTTCTTTCATCAACACTATGAAGGTAAACAGATTACAGAATGATTCCAGATGTGTATCGGAAGCTACTAAATGGTCTTCCAGGGAAGGATCAAAGCGTAGACTGTTTGAGTCATTACCCCCATGGAGGAAGGTGCGCATGGTGACTGTTGTATTCAATCCCAATGCAATTTCTGTGTTTCATCAACAGTCTGATAGTCCACGAATTACAGAATGCCTCCAGATGTGCATCGGAAACTACTACTGGACTTCCAGGGAACGATCAAAGCGTTGAATGTTTGAGGCATTACTCTTGTGGAGGAAAGTGCGCATGGTGACTGTTGTATTCAATCCCGATGCAATTTCTGTGTTTCATCAACACTCAGATAGTCCACAGACTACAGAATGCCTCCAGATGTGCATCGGAAACTACTATTGGTCTTCCAGGGAAATATCAAAGCATAGACTGTTAGAGACATTACTCCCATGGAGGAAAGTGCGCATGGTGTATGTTGTATTCAATCCCGAGGCAATTTCTGTGTTTCACCAACACTCTGATAGACCACAGATTACAGAATGCCTCCAGATGTGCATCGGAAACTACTACTGGTCTTCTAGGTAACGATCAAAGCGTAGACTGTTTGAGAATTACTAACATGGAGGAAAGTGTGCATGGTGACTTTTGTATTCAATCACGATGCAATTTCTGTGTTTCATAAACACTCTAATACTCCACAGATTACAGAATGCCTCTAGATGTGCATCGGAAACTACTACTGGTCCTCCAGGGAACGATCAAAGCGTTGACTGTTTGAGACATAACTAACATGGAGGATGGTGCCCATGGTGACTGTTGTATTCAATCAAGATAGATTTCTTTGTTTTATCAACAGTCTGATAGTCCACGGTTTACAGAATGACTCTAGATGTGCATCGGAAACTTCTACTAGTCTTCCAGGGAACGATCAAAACGTAGACTGTTAGAGAAATCACTCCCATGGAGGAAAGTGCGCATGGTGACTGTTGTATTCAATCCCGAGGCTATTTCTTTGTTTCATTAACACTTTGAAGGTCCACAGATTACAGAATGCCTTCAGATGTGCATCGCAAACTACTACTGGTCTTCCAGGGAACGATCAAAACGTAGACTGTTTGAGAATTACTCACATGGGGGAAAGTGCGCATGGTGTCTGTTGTATTCAATTCCGATTCAATTTCTGTGTTTCATCAACACTCTGATCTTCCACAGATAACAGAATGCCTCCAGATGTGCATCGGAAAGTAACACTGGTCTTCCAGGGAACGATCAGAGCGTAGACTGTTTGAGACATTACTCCTATGAAGGAAGGTGCGCATGGTGAATGTTGTATTCAATCCCGATGCAATTTCTGTGTTTCATCAACGCTCTGATACTCCACAGATTACAGAATGCCTCCAGATGTGCATCGGAAACTACTACTGGTCTTCCAGGGAACGATCAAAGCGTAGACTATTTGAGACATTACTCCAATGGAGGAAAGTGCGCATGGAGAATGTTGTATTCAATCTCGATGCAATTTCTGTGTTTCATCAAGAGTCTGATAGTCCACAGATTACTGAGTGCCACCAGATGTGCATCGGAAACTACTACTGGTCTTCCAGGGAACGATCAAAGCGTAGACTGTTAGAGACATTACTACCATTGAGGAAAGTGCGCATGGTGACTGTTGTATTCAATCCCGATGCAATTTCTGTGTTTCATTAACACTTTGAAGGTCCACAGATTATAGAATGCCTCCAGATGTGCATCGGAAACTATTACTGGTCTTCCGGGGAACGATCAAAGCGTAGACTTTTTGAGAATTACTAACATGGAGGAAAGTGCGCATGGTGACTGCTGTATTCAATCACGATGCAATTTCTGTGTTGCATCAACACTCAGATACTCCACAGATTACAGAATGTCTCCAGATGTGCATCGGAAACTAACACTGGTCTTCCAGGGAACGATCAAAGCGTAGACTGTTTGAGACATTTCTAACATGGAGCAAAGTGGGGATGGTGACTGTTGTATTCAATCCCGATGCAAGTTCTTTGTTTCATCAACACTATGAAGGTAAACAGATTACAGAATGATTCCAGATGTGCATCGGAAGCTACTAAATGGTCTTCCAGGGAAGGATCAAAGCGTAGACTGTTTGAGAATTACTCCCATGGAGGAAAGTGCGCATGGTGTCTGTTGTATTCAATCCCGATGCAATTTCTGTGTTTCATCAACACTCTGATACTCCACAGATTACAGAGTGCCTCCAGATGTGCATCGGAAACTACTACTGGACTTAAAGGGAACGATCAAAGCGTTGAATGTTTGAGGCATTACTCTTGTGGAGGAAAGTGCGCATGGTGACTGTTGTATTCAATCCCGATGTAATTTCTGTGTTTCATCAACACTTTGAAGGTCCACAGATTACAGAATGCCTCCAGATGTGCATCGGAAACTTTTACTGGTCTTCCAGGGATCGATGAAAGCGTAGACTTTTTGAGAATTACTAACATGGAGGAAAGTGCGCATGGTGTCTATTGTATTCAATCCCGATGCAATTTCTGTGTTTCATCAACACTCTGATACTCCACAGATTACAGAATGCCTCCAGATGTGCATCGGAAACTACAACTGGTCTTCCAGGGAACGATCAAAGCGTAGACTGTTTGAGTCATTACCCCCATGGAGGAAGGTGCGCATGGTGACTGTTGTATTCAATCCCAATGCAATTTCTGTGTTTCATCAACAGTCTGATAGTCCACGAATTACAGAATGCCTCCAGATGTGCATCGGAAACTACTACTGGACTTTCAGGGAACGATCAAAGCGTTGAATGTTTGAGACACTACTTTTATGGAGGAAAGTGCGCATGGTGACTGTTGTATTCAATCCCGATGTAATTTCAGTGTTTCATTAACACTTTGAAGGTCCACAGATTACAGAATGCCTCCAGATGAGCATCGGAAACTATTACTGGTCTTCCGGGGAACGATCAAAGCGTAGACTTTTTGAGAATTACTACCATGGAGGAAAGTGCGCATGGTGACCGCTGTATTCAATCACGATGCAATTTCTGTGTTGCATCAACACTCAGATACTCCACAGATTACAGAATGTCTCCAGATGTGCATTGGAAACTAACACTGGTCTTCCAATGAACGATCAAGGCGTAGACTATTTGAGACATTTCTAACATGGAGCAAAGTGGGGATGGTGACTGTTGTATTCAATCCCGATGCAAGTTCTTTGTTTCATCAACACTATGAAGGTAAACAGATTACAGAATGATTCCAGATGTGCATCGGAAGCTACTAAATGGTCTTCCAGGGAAGGATCAAAGCGTAGACTGTTTGAGAATTACTCCCATGGAGGAAAGTGCGCATGGAGTCTGTTGTATTCGATCCCTATGCAATTTCTGTGTTTCTTCAACACTCTGATACTCCACAGATTACAGAATGCCTCCAGATGTGCATCGGAAACTACAACTGGTCATCCAGGGAACGATCAAAGCGTAGACTGTTTGAGTCATTACCCCCATGGAGGAAGGTGCGCATGGTGACTGTTGTATTCAATCCCAATGCAATTTCTGTGTTTCATCAACAGTCTGATAGTCCACGAATTACAGAATGCCTCCAGATGTGCATCGGAAACTACTACTGGACTTCCAGGGAACGATCAAAGCGGTGAATGTTTGAGACATTACTCTTGTGGAGGAAAGTGCGCATGGTGACTGTTGTATTCAATCCCGATGCAATTTCTGTGTTTCATCAACACTCAGATAGTCCACAGACTACAGAATGCCTCCAGATGTGCATCGGAAACTACTATTGGTCTTCCAGGGAAATAACAAGGCATAGTCTGTTAGAGACATTACTCCCATGGAGGAAAGTGCGCATGGTGTATGTTGTATTCAATCCTGAGGCAATTTCTGTGTTTCACCAACACTCTGATAGACCACAGATTACAGAATGCCTCCAGGTGTGCATCGGAAACTACTACTGGTCTTCCAGGTAACGATCAAAGCGTAGACTGTTTGAGAATTACTAACATGGAGGAAAGTGTGCATGGTGACTTTTGTATTCAATCACGATGCAATTTCTGTGTTTCATAAACACTCTAATACTCCACAGATTACAGAATGCCTCTAGATGTGCATCGGAAACTACTACTGGTCCTCCAGGGAACGATCAAAGCGTTGACTGTTTGAGACATAACTAACATGGAGGATGGTGCCCATGGTGACTGTTGTATTCAATCAAGATGCAATTTCTGTGTTTTATCAACAGTCTGATAGTCCACGGTTTACAGAATGACTCCAGATGTGCATCGGAAACTTCTACTAGTCTTCCAGGGAACGATCAAAACGTAGACTGTTAGAGAAATCACTCCCATGGAGGAAAGTGCGCATGGTGACTGTTGTATTCAATCCCGAGGCTACTTCTTTGTTTCATTAACACTTTGAAGGTCCACAGATTACAGAATGCCTTCAGATGTGCATCGCAAACTACTACTGGTCTTCCAGGGAACGATCAAAACGTAGACTGTTTGAGAATTACTCACATGGGGGAAAGTGCGCATGGTGTCTGTTGTATTCAATCCCGATTCAATTTCTGTGTTTCATCAACACTCTGATCTTCCACAGATAACAGAATGCCTCCAGATGTGCATCGGAAACTAACACTGGTCTTCCAGGGAACGATCAGAGCGTAGACTGTTTGAGACATTACTCCTATGAAGGAAGGTGCGCATGGTGAATGTTGTATTCAATCCCGATGCAATTTCTGTGTTTCATCAACACTCTGATACTCCACAGATTACAGAATGCCTCCAGATGTGCATCGGAAACTACTACTGGTCTTCCAGGGAACGATCAAAGCGTAGACTATTTGAGACATTACTCCAATGGAGGAAAGTGCGCATGGAGAATGTTGTATTCAATCTCGATGCAATTACTGTGTTTCATCAAGAGTCTGATAGTCCACAGATTACTGAGTGCCACCAGATGTGCATCGGAAACTACCACTGGTCTTCCAGGGAACGATCAAAGCGTAGACTGTTAGAGACATTACTACCATTGAGGAAAGTGCGCATGGTGACTGTTGTATTCAATCCCGATGCAATTTCTGTGTTTCATTAACACTTTGAAGGTCCACAGATTACAGAATGCCTCCAGATGTGCATCGGAAACTATTACTGGTCTTCCGGGGAACGATCAAAGCGTAGACTTTTTGAGAATTACTAACATGGAGGAAAGTGCGCATGGTGACTGCTGTATTCAATCACGATGCAATTTCTGTGTTGCATCAACACTCAGATACTCCACAGATTACAGAATGTCTCCAGATGTGCATCGGAAACTAACAATGGTCTTCCAGGGAACGATCAAAGCGTAGACTGTTTGAGACATTTCTAACATGGAGCAAAGTGGGGATGGTGACTGTTGTATTCAATCCCGATGCAAGTTCTTTGTTTCATCAACACTATGAAGGTAAACAGATTACAGAATGATTCCAGATGTGCATCGGAAGCTACTAAATGGTCTTCCAGGGAAGGATCAAAGCGTAGACTGTTTGAGAATTACTCCCATGGAGGAAAGTGCGCATGGTGTCTGTTGTATTCAATCCCGATGCAATTTCTGTGTTTCATCAACACTCTGATACTCCACAGATTACAGAGTGCCTCCAGATGTGCATCGGAAACTACTACTGGACTTAAAGGGAACGATCAAAGCGTTGAATGTTTGAGGCATTACTCTTGTGGAGGAAAGTGCGCATGGTGACTGTTGTGTTCAATCCCGATGTAATTTCTGTGTTTCATCAACACTTTGAAGGTCCACAGATTACAGAATGCCTCCAGATGTGCATCGGAAACTACAACTGGTCTTCCAGGGATCGATGAAAGCGTTGACTTTTTGAGAATTACTAACATGGAGGAAAGTGCGCATGGTGTCTATTGTATTCAATCCCGATGCAATTTCTGTGTTTCATCAACACTCTGATACTCCACAGATTACAGAATGCCTCCAGATGTGCATCGGAAACTACAACTGGTCTTCCAGGGAACGATCAAAGCGTAGACTGTTTGAGTCATTACCCCCATGGAGGAAGGTGCGCATGGTGACTGTTGTATTCAATCCCAATGCAATTTCTGTGTTTCATCAACAGTCTGATAGTCCACGAATTACAGAATGCCTCCACATGTGCATCGGAAACTACTACTGGACATCCAGGGAACGATCAAAGCGTTGAATGTTTGAGACACTACTCTTATGGAGGAAAGTGCGCATGGTGACTGTTGTATTCAATCCCGATGCAATTTCTGTGTTTCATTAACACTTTGAAGGTCCACAGATTACAGAATGCCTCCAGATGAGCATCGGAAACTATTACTGGTCTTCCGGGGAACGATCAAAGCGTAGACTTTTTGAGAATTACTAACATGGAGGAAAGTGCGCATGGTGACTGCTGTATTCAATCACGATGCAATTTCTGTGTTGCATCAGCACTCAGATACTCCACAGATTACAGAATGTCTCCAGATGTGCATTGGAAACTAACACTGGTCTTCCAGGGAACGATCAAAGCGTAGACTGTTTGAGACATTTCTAACATGGAGCAAAGTGGGGATGGTCACTGTTGTATTCAATCCCGATGCAAGTTCTTTGTTTCATCAACACTATGAAGGTAAACAGATTACAGAATGATTCCAGATGTGCATCGGAAGCTACTAAATGGTCTTCCAGGGAACGATCAAAGCGTTGAATGTTTGAGACACTACTCTTATGGAGGAAAGTGCGCATGGTGACTGTTGTATTCAATCCCGATGCAATTTCTGTGTTTCATTAACACTTTGAAGGTCCACAGATTACAGAATGCCTCCAGATGTGCATCGGAAACTATTACTGGTCTTCCGGGGAACGATCAAAGCGTAGACTTTTTGAGAATTACTAACATGAGGGAAGTGCGCATGGTGACTGCTGTATTCAATCCCGAAGCAATTTCTGTGTTTCATCAACACTCAGATACTCCACAGATTACAGAATGTCTCCAGATGTGCATCGGAAACTGACACTGGTCTTCTAGGGAACGATCAAAGCGTAGAGTGTTTGAGACATTTCTAACATGGAGCAAAGTGGGGATGGTGACTGTTGTATTCAATCCCGATGCAATTTCTTTGTTTCATCAACACTTTGAAGGTCCACAGATTACAGAATGATTCCAGATGTGCATCGGAAGCTACTAAATGGTCTTCCAGGGAAGGATCAAAGCGTAGACTGTTTGAGAATTACTCCCATGGAGGAAAGTGCGCATGGAGTCTGTTGTATTCGATCCCGATGCAATGTCTGTGTTTCATCAACACTCTGATACTCCACAGATTACAGAGTGCCTCCAGATGTGCATCGGAAACTACTACTGGACTTCCAGGGAACGATCAAAGCGTTGAATGTTTGAGACATTACTCTCGTGGAAGAAAGTACGCATGGTGACTGTTGTATTCAATCCCGATGTAATTTCTGTGTTTCATCAACACTTTGAAGGTCCACAGATTACAGAAGGCCTCCAGATGTGCATCGGAAACTACTACTGGTCTTCCAGGAACGATCAAATGTGTAAACTGTTTGAGACATTACTCCCATGGAAGAAGGTGCGCATGGTGTCTATTGTATTCAATCCCGATGCAATTTCTGTGTTTCATCAACACTCTGATACTCCACAGATTACAGAATGCCTCTAGATTTGCATCGGAAACTACTACTGGTCTTCCAGGGAACGATCAAATCGTTGACTGTTTGCGACATTACTAATATGGAGGATGGTGCCCATGGTGACTGTTGTATTCAATCAAGATGCAATTTCTGTGTTTTATCAACAGTCTGATAGTCCACGGTTTACAGAATGACTCCAGATGTGCATCGGAAACTTCTACTAGTCTTCCAGGGAACGATCAAAACGTAGACTGTTAGAGATATTACTCCCACGGAGGAAAGTGCGCATGAAGACTGTTGTATTCAATCCCGAGGCTATTTCTGTGTTTCATTAACACTTTGAAGGTCCACAGATTACAGAATGCCTTCAGATGTGCATCGCAAACTACTACTGGTCTTCCAGGGAACGATCAAAACCTAGACCGTTTGAGAATTACACACATGGGGGAAAGTGCGCATGGTGTCTGTTGTATTCAATCCCGATTCAATTTCTCTGTTTCATCAACACTCTGATCTTCCACAGATTACAGAATGCCTCCAGATGTGCATCGGAAACTAACACTGGTCTTCCAGGGAACGATCAGAGCGTAGATTGTTTGAGACATTACTCCTATGAGGGAAGGTGAGCATGGTGAATGTTGTATTCAATCCCGATGCAATTTCTGTGTTTCATCAACACTCTGATACTCCACAGATTACAGAATGCCTCGAGATGTGCATCGGAAACTACTACTGGTCTTCCAGGGAACGATCAAAGCGTAGACTGTTAGAGACATTACTACCATTGAGGAAAGTGCGCATGGTGACTGTTGTATTCAATCCCGATGCAATTTCAGGGTTTCATCAACACTCTCATAGTCCACAGATTAAAGAATGCCTCCAGATGTGCATCGGAAACTAACACTGGTGTTCCAGGGAACAATCAAAGCGGAGGCTGTTTGAGACATTACTAACACGGAGGAAAGTGCGGATGGTGACTGTTGTATTCAATTCCGATGCAATTTCTGTGTTTCATCAACACTAAGAAGGTAGACAGTTTACAGAATGCCTCAAGATGTGCAGCGGTAACTACTACTGGTCTTCCAGGGAAGGATCAAAGCGTAGACTGTTTGAGATTTACTCCCATGGAGGAAAGTGCGCAAGGTGTCTGTTGTATTCAATCAAGATGCAGTTTCTGTGTTTCATCAACACTCTGATACTCCACAGATTACAGAGTGCCTCCAGATGTGCATAGGAAACTACTACTGGACTTCCAGGGAACGATCAAAGCGTTGAATGCTTGAGACATTACTCTTATGAAGGAAAGTGCGCATGGTGACAGTTGTATTCAATCCCGATGCAATTTCTGTGTTTCATCAAAACTGTGATACTCCACAGATTACAGAATGCCTCCAGATGTGCATCGGAAACTACTACTGGTCTTCCAGGGAACGATCAAAACGTAGACTGTTTGAGACATTACTCCCATGGAGGAAGGTGCGCATGGTGACTGTTGTATTCAATCCCATTGCAATTTCTGTGTTTCATCAGCACTCTGATAGTCCACAGATTACAGATTCCTCCAGATGTGCATCGGAAACTACTACTGGTCTTCCAGGGAACGATCAAAGCGTTGACTGTTTGAGACATTACTAACATGGAGGAAGGAGCCCATGGTGACTGTTGTATTCAATCAAAATGCAATTTCTGTGTTTTATCAACAGTCTCATAGTCCACGGATTACAGAATGACTCCAGATGTGCATCGGAAACTTCTACTGGTCTTCCAGGGAACGACGAAAACGTAGACTGTTAGAGACATTACTCCCATGGAGGAAAGTGCGCATGGTGACTATTGTATTCAATCCCGAGGCAATTTCTATGTTTCATTAACACTTTGAATGTCCACAGATTACAGAAAGCCTCCAGATGTGCATCGGAAACTACTACTGGTCTTCCAGATAACGATCAAAGCGTAGACTGTTTGAGAATTACTAACATGGAGGGAAGTGCGCATGGTGACTTTTGTATTCAGTCCCGATGCAATTTCTGTGTTTCATCAACACTCTGATACTCCACAGATTACAGAATGCCTCCAGATGTGCATCGGAATCTACTACTGGTCTTCCAGGGAACGATCAAAGCGTTGACTGTTTGGGACATTACTAAAATGGAGGAAAGTGCGCATGGTGACTTTTGTATTCAATCACGATGCAATTTCTGTGTTTCATAAACACTCTAATACTCCACAGATTACAGAATGCCTCTAGATGTGCATCGGAAACTACTACTAGTCTTCCAGGGAACGATCAAAGCGTTGACTGTTTGAGACATTACTAATATGGAGGATGGAGCCCATGGTGACTGTTGTATTCAATCAAGATGCAATTTCAGTGTGTTTTATCAACAGTCTGATAGTCCACGGTTTACAGAATGACTCCAGATGTGCATCGGAAACGTCTACTAGTCTTCCAGGGAACGATCAAAACGTAGACTGTTAGAGACATTACTCCCACGGAGGAAAGTGCGCATGGTGACTGTTGTATTCAATCCCGAGGCTATTTCTGTGTTTCATTAACACTTTGAAGGTCCACAGATTACAGAATGCCTTCAGATGTGCATCGCAAACTACTACTGGTCTTCCAGGGAACGATCAAAACGTAGACTGTTTGAGAATTACTCACATGGGGGAAAGTGCGCATGGTGTCTGTTGTATTCAATCCCGATTCAATTTCTGTGTTTCATCAACACTCTGATCTTCCACAGATTACAGAATGCCTCCAGATGTGCATCGGAAACTAACACTGGTCTTCCATGGAACGATCAGAGCGTAGACTGTTTGAGACATTACTCCTATGAAGGAAGGTGAGCATGGTGAATGTTGTATTCAATCCCGATGCTATTTCTGTGTTTCATCAACACTCTGATACTCCACAGATTACAGAATGCCTCCAGATGTGCATCGGAAACTACTACTGGTCTTCCAGGGAACGATCAAAGCGTAGACTGTTTGAGACATAACTCCAATGGAGGAAAGTGCGCATGGTGACTGTTGTATTCAATCTCGATACAATTTCTGTGTTTCATCAACAGTCTTATAGTCCACAGATTACTGAGTGCCACCAGAAGTGCATCGGAAACTACTACTGGTCTTCCAGGGAACGATCAAAGCGTAGACTGTTAGAGACATTACTACCATTGAGGAAAGTGCGCATGGTGACTGTTGTATTCAATCCCGATGCCATTTCAGGGTTTCATCAACACTCTCATAGTCCACAGATTTAAGAATGCCTACAGATGTGCATCGGAAACTAACACTGGTGTTCCAGGGAACAATCAAAGCGGAGACTGTTTGAGACATTACTAACACGGAGGAAAGTGCGGATGGTGACTGTTGTATTAAATCCCGATGCAATTTCTGTGTTTCATCAACACTAAGAAGGTAGACAGTTTACAGAATGCCTCAAGATGTGCATCGGTAACTACTACTGGTCTTCCAGGGCACGATCAAAGCGTAGACTGTTTGAGACATTACTCCCATGGAGGAAAGTGCGCATGGTGACTGTTGTATTCAATTCCGATGCAATTTCTGTGTTTCATCAACAGTCTGATAGTCCACAGAATACAGAAAGCCTCCAGATGTGCATCGGAAATTACTACTGGCCTTCCAGGGAACGATCAAAGCGTAGACTGTTTGCGACATTACTCCCATGGAGGAAAGTGCACATGCTGATGTTTTATTCAATCCCGAAGCAATTTCTGTGTTTCATCAACACTCTGATGGTCCTCAGATTACAGAATGAATCCAGATGTGCATCGGTAACTACCACTGGTCTTCCAGGGAACGATCAAAGCGTAGACTGTTTGAGACATTACTCCCATGGAGGAAAGTGCGCATGGTATCTGTTGTATTCAATCCCGAGGCAATTTCTGTGTTTCAGAAACACTCTGATACTCCACATATTACAGAATGCCTCCAGATGTGCATCGGAAGCAACTACTGGTCTTCCAGGAACGATCAAAGCGTGGACTGTTTGAGACATTTACTCCCATGGAGGAAGGTGCGCATGGTGACTGTTGTATTTAATCCCAATGCAATTTCTGTGTTTCATCAACAGTCGGATAGTCCACGGATTACAGAATGCCTCCAGATGTGCATCGGAAACTATTATTGGTCTTCCAGGGAACGATCAAAGCGTAGACTGTTAGAGAAATTACTCCCATGGAGGAAAGTGCGCATGGTGACTGTTGTATTCAATCAAGATGCATTTTCTGTGTTTCATCAACAGTCTGATAGTCCACAGATTGCAGAATACCTCCAGATGTGCATCGGAAACTAACACTGGTCTTCCAGGGAACGATCAAAGCGTAGACTGTTTCAGACATTACTAACAAGGAGGAAAGTGCGCATGGTGACTGTTGTATTCAATCCCGATGCAATTTCTGTGTTTCATCGACACTTTGATACTCCACAGATTACTGAATGCCTCCAGATGTGCATCGGAAACTACTACTGGTTTTCCAGGGAACGATCAAAGCGTATACTGTTTGAGACATTGCTCCCATGGAGGAAAGTGCACATGGTGACAGTTGTATTCCATCCCGATGCAATTTCTTTGTTTCATCAACACTTTGAAGGTCCACAGATTACAGAATGATTCCATATGTGCATAGGAAACTACTACTGGTCTTCCAGGGAAGGATCAAAGCGTAGACTGTTTGAGATTTACTCCCATGGAGGAAAGTGCGCATTGTGTCTGTTGTATTCAATCCCGATGCAATTTCTGTGTTTCATCAACACTCTGATACTCCACAGATTACAGAGTGCCTCCAGATGTGCATAGGAAACTACTACTGGACTTCCAGGGAACGATCAAAGCGTTGAATGCTTGAGACATTACTCTTATGAAGGAAAGTGCGCATGGTGACTGTTGTATTGAATCCCGATGCAATTTCTGTGTTTCATCAACTCTTTGATACTCCACAGATTACAGAATGCCTTCAGATGTGCATCGGAAACTATTACTGGTCTTCAAGGTAACGATCAAAGCGTAGTCTGTTTGAGAATTACTAACATGGAGAAAAGTTCGCATGGTGTCTGTTGTATTCAATCCCGATGCAATTTCTGTGTTTCATCAAAACTGTGATACTCCACAGATTACAGAATGCCTCCAGATGTGCATCGGAAACTACTACTGGTCTTCCAGGGAACGATCAAAGCGTAGACTGTTTGAGACATTACTCCCATGGAGGAAGGTGCGCATGGTGACAGTTGTATTCAATCCCAATGCAATTTCTGTGTTTCATCAGCACTCTGATAGTCCACAGATTACAGATTCCTCCAGATGTGCATCGGAAACTACTACTGGTCTTCCAAGGGAACGATCAAAGCGTTGACTGTTTGAGACATTACTAACATGGAGGAAGGTGCCCATGGTGACTGTTGTATTCAATCAAAATGCAATTTCTGTGTTTTATCAACAGTCTGATAGTCCACGGATTACAGAATGACTCCAGATGTGCACGGAAACTTCTACGGGTCTTCCAGGGAACGACGAAAACGTAGCCTGTTAGAGACATTACTCCCATGGAGGAAAGTGCGCATGGTGACTGTTGTATTCAATCCCGAGGCAATTTCTTTGTTTCATTAACACTTTGAATGTCCACATATTACAGAAAGCCTCCAGACGTGCATCGGAAACTACTACTTGTCTTCCAGGTAACGATCAAAGCGTAGACTGTTTGAGAATTACTAACATGGAGGAAAGTGCGCATGGCGACTTTTGTATTCAGTCCCGATGCAATTTCTGTGTTTCATCAACACTCTGATACTCCACAGATTACAGAATGCCTCCAGATGTGCATCGGAAACTACTACTGGTCTTCCAGGGAACGATCAAAGCGTTGACTGTTTGAGACATTACTAACATGGAGGAAGGTGCCCATGGTGACTGTTGTATTCAATCAAAATGCAATTTCTGTGTTTTATCAACAGTCTGATAGTCCACGGATTACAGAATTACTCCCGATGTGCATCGGAAACTTCTACTGGTCTTCCAGGGAACGATCAAAACGTAGACTGTTAGAGACATTACTCCCATGGAGGAAAGTGCGCATGGTGACTGTTGTATTCAATCCTGAGGCAATTTCTGTGTTTCGTCAACACTCTGATAGTCCACAGATTACAGAATGCCTCCAGATGTGTATCGGAAACTACTACTGGTCTTCCAGGGAACGATCAAAACGTAGACAGTTTGAGAATTACTCCCATGGGGGAAAGTGCGCATGGTGTCTGTTGTATTCAATCCCGATGCAATTTCTGTGTTTCATCAACACTCTGATACTCCGCAGATTACAGAATGCCTCCAGATGTGCATCGGAAACTACTACTGATCTTACAGTGAACGATCAAAGCGTAGACTGTTTCAGACATTACTCCCACGGAGGAAAGTGCGCATGGTGTATGTTGTATTCAATCCCGAGGCAATTTCTGTGTTTCATCAACACTTTGAAGGTCCACGGATTACAGAATGACTCCAGATGTGCATCGCAAACTTCTACTGGTCGTCCAGGGAACGATCAAAGCGTAGACTTTTTGAGTCATTACTCCCATGGCAGAAAGTGCGCACGGTGACTGTTGTATTCAATCCTGATGCAATTATTGTGTTTCATCAACAGTCTGATAGTCCACGAATTACAGAATATCTCCAGATATGCATCGGAAACTACTACTGTACTTCCAGGGAACGATCAAAGCGTTGAATGTTTGAGACACTACTCTTATGGAGGAAAGTGCGCATGGTAACTGTTGTATTCAATCCCGATGCAATTTCTGTGTTTCATCAACACTCTCATAGTCCACAGATTACAGAATGCCTCCAGATGTGCATCGGAAACTAACACTGGTGTTCCAGGGAACGATAAAAGCGGAGAATGTTTGAGACATTACTAACACGGGGGAAAGTGCGGATGGTGACTGTTGTATTCAATCCCGATGCAATTTCTGTGTTTCATCAACACGTTGAAGTTTGACAGTTTACAGAATGCCTCAAGTGGTGCATCGGTAACTACTACTGGTCTTCCAGGGAACGATCAAAGCGTAGACTGTTTGAGACATTACTCCTATGGAGGAAATTGCGCATGGTGTCTGTTGTATTCAATCCCGAGGCAATTTCTGTGTTTCATCAACACTTTGAAGGTCCACAGATTACAGAATGCCTCCAAATGTGCATCGGAAACTACTACAGGTCTTCCAGGGAACGATCAAAGCGTAGACTGTTTGAGAATTGCTCCCATGGACGAAAGTGAGCATGGTGTCTGTTGTATTCAATCCCGATGCAATTTCTGTGTTTCATCAACACTCTGATACTCCACATATTACAGAATGCCTCCAGATGTGCATCGGAAACTAACACCGGTCTTCCAGGGGACGATCAAAGCGTATACTGTTTGAGACATTACTCCCATGGAGGAAGGTGCGCATGGAGACTGTAGTATTCAATCCCAATGCAATTTCTGTGTTTCATCAACAGTCTGATAGTCCACGGATTACAGAATGCCCCCGGATGTGCATCGGAAACTACTACTGGACTTCCAGGGAACGATCAAAGCGTAGACTTTTTGAGACATTACTCTTATGGAGGAAAGTGCTCATGGTGACTGTTGTATTCAATCCCGATGCAATTTTAATGTTTTATCAACACTCTGATAGTCCACAGATTACAGAATGCCTCCAGATGTGCATAGGAAACTAACACTGGTGTTCCACTGAACGATCAAAGCGGAGACTGATTGAGACATTACTAACACGGAGGAAAGTGCGGATGGTGACTGTTGTATTTATTCCCGAGGCAATTTCTGTGTTTCATCAACACTCTGATAGTCCTCAGATTACAGAATGAATCCTGATGTGCATCGGTAACTACCACTGGTCTTCCAGGGAACGATCAAAGCGCAGACTGTTTGAGACATTACTCCTATGGAGGAAATTGCGCATGGTGTCTGTTGTATTCAATCCCGAGGCAATTTCTGTGTTTCATCAACACTTTGAAGGTCCACAGATTACAGAATGCCTCCAAATGTGCATCGGAAACTACTACTGGTCTTCCAGGGAACGATCAAAGCGTAGACTGTTTGAGAATTGCTCCCATGGAGGATAGTTAGCATGGTGTCTGTTGTATTCAATCATGATGCAATCATCAACACTCTGATACTCCACATATTACAGAATGCCTCCAGATGTGCATCGGAAACTACTACTGGTCTTCCAGGGAACGATCAAAGCGTAGACTGTTTGAGACATTACTCCCATAGAGGAAGGTGCGCATGGTGACTGATGTATTCAATCCCAATGCAATTTCTGTGTTTCATCAACAGTCTGATAGTCCACGGATTACAGAATACCTCCAGATGTGCATCGGAAACTACTAGTGGACTTCCAGGGAACGATCAAAGCGTAGACTGTTTGAGACATTACTCTTATGGAGGAAAGTGCTCATGGTGACTGTTGTATTCAATCCCGATGCAATTATAGTGTTTCATCAACACTCTGATAGTCCACAGATTACAGAATGCCTCAAGATGTGCATCGGAAACTATTATTGGTCTTCCAGGGAACGATCAAAGCGTAGACTGTTTGAGACATTGCTCCCATGGAGGAAAGTGCACATGGTGACAGTTGTATTCAATCCCGAGGCAATTTCTGTGTTTCAGCAACACTTTGAATTTCCACAGATTACAGAATGCCTCCAGATGTGCATCGGAAACTACTACTGGTCTTCCAGGTAACGATCAAACCGTAGACTGTTTGAGACATTACTCCCAAGGAGGAAAGTGCGCATGGTGACTTTTGTATTCAGTCCCGATGCAATTTCTGTGTTTCATCAACACTCTGATACTCCACAGATTACAGAATGCCTCCAGATGTGCAGCGGAAACTACTACTAGTCTTCCAGGGAACGATCAAAGCGTTGACTGTTTGAGACATTACTAACATGGAACAAAGGTGCACATGGTGACTGTTGTATTCAATCAAGATGCAATTTCTGTGTTTTATCAACAGTCTGATAGTCCACGGATTACAGTATGACTCCAGATGTGCATCGGAAACTTCTACTGGTCTTTCAGGGAACGATCAAAACGTAGACTGTTAGTGACATTACTCCCATGGAGGAAAGTGCGCATGGTGACTGTTGTATTCAATCCCGAGGCAATTTCTGTGTTTCATCAACACTTTGAAGGTCCACAGATTACAGAATGCCTCCAGATGTGCATCGCAAACTACTACTGGTCTTCCAGGGAACGATCAAATCGTAGACTGTTTGAGAATTACTCCCATGGGGGAAAGTGCGAATGGTGTCTGTTGTATTCAATCCCGATGCAATTTCTGTGTATCATCAACACTCTGATACTCCACAGATTACAGAATGCCTCCAGATGTGCATCGGAAACTACTACTGGACTTCCAGGGAACGATCAAAGCGTAGACTGTTTGAGACATTACTCTTATGGAGGAAAGTGCTCATGGTGACTGTTGTATTCAATCCCGATGCAATTTTAGTGTTTCATCAACACTCTGATAGTCCACAGATTACAGAATGCCTCCAGATGTGCATCGGAAACTATTATTGGTCTTCCAGGGAACGATCAAAGCGTAGACAGTTAGAGACATTACTCCCATGGAGGAAAGTGCGCATGGTGACTGTTGTATTCAATCAAGATGCATTTTCTGTGTTTCATCAACACTCTGATTATCCACAGATTACAGAATGCCTCCAGATGTGCATCGGAAACTACTACTGGTCTTTCAGGGAACGATCAAAGCGTAGACTGTTTGAGACATTGCTCCCATGGAGGAAAGTGCTCATGGTGACTGTTGTATTCAATCCCGAGGCAATTTCTGTGTTTCATTAACACTTTGCAGGTCCACAGATTACAGAATGCCTCCAGACGTGCATCGCAAACTACTACTGCTCTTTCAGGGAACGATCAAAACGTAGACTGTTTGAGAATTACTCCTATGGGGGAAAGTGCGCATGGTGTCTGTTGTATTTAATCCCGATGCAATTTCTGTGTTTCATCAAAACTCTGATACTCCACTGATTACCGAATGCCTCCAGATGTGCTTCGGAAGCTAACACTGGTCTTCCAGGGACCGATCAAAGAGTAGACTGTTTGAGACATTACTATCATGAAGGAAGGTGCGCATGGTGACTGTTGTATTCAATCCCGATGCAATTTCTGTGTTTCATCAACACTCTGATACTCCACAGATTACAGAATGCCTCCAGATGTGCATCGGAAACTACTACTGGTCTTCCAAGGAACGATCAAAGCGTAGACTGTTTGAGACACTACTCCAATGGAGGAAAGTGCGCATGGTGACTGTTGTATTCAATCCCGATGTAATTTCTGTGTTTCATCAACACTCTGATAGTCCACTGATTACAGAATACCTCCAGATGTGCATCGGAAACTAACACTGGACTTCCAGGGAACGATCAAAGCGTAGACTGTTTCATACATTACTAACATGGAGGAAAGTGCACATGGTGACAGTTGTACTCAATCCCGATGCAATTTCTGAGTTTCATCAACACTTTGATACTCCACAGATTACAGAATGTCTCCAGATGTGCATCGGAAACTTACTCTGGTCTTCCAAGGAACGATCAAAGCGTAGAATGTTAGAGACATTACTCCCATTTAGGAAAGTGCGCATGGTGACTGTTGTATTCAATCCCGATGCAATTTCTGTGTTTCATCAACACTCAGATAGTCCACAGACTACAGAATGCCTCCAGATGTGCAGCGGAAACTACTACTGGTCTTCCAGGGAACGATCAAAGCGTTGACTGTTTGAGACATTACTAACATTGAACAAAGGTGCACATGGTGACTGTTGTATTCAATCAAGATGCAATTTCTGTGTTTTATCAACAGTCTGATAGACCACGGATTACAGTATGACTCCAGATGTGCATCGGAAACTTCTACTGGTCTTTCAGGGAACGATCAAAACGTAGACTGTTAGTGACATTACTCCCATGGAGGAAAGTGCGCATGGTGACTGTTGTATTCAATCACGAGGCAATTTCTGTGTTTCATCAACACTTTGAAGGTCCACAGATTACAGAATGCCTCCAGATGTGCATCGGAAACGACTACTGGACTTCCAGGGAAAGATCAAAGCGTAGACTGTTTGAGACATTACTCTTATGGAGGAAAGTGCTCATGGTGACTTTTGTATTCAATCCCGATGCAATTTTAGTGTTTCATCAACACTCTGATAGTCCACAGATTACAGAATGCCTCCAGATGTGCATCGGAAACTATTATTGGTCTTCCAGGGAACGATCAAAGCGTAGACAGTTAGAGACATTACTCCCATGGAGGAAAGTGCGCATGGTGACTGTTGTATTCAATCAAGATGCATTTTCTGTGTTTCATCAACACTCTGATTATCCACAGATTACAGAATGCCTCCAGATGTGCATCGGAAACTACTACTGGTCTTTCAGGGAACGATCAAAGCGTAGACTGTTTGAGACATTGCTCCCATGGAGGAAAGTGCACATGGTGACAGTTGAATTCAATCCCGATGCAATTTCTGTGTTTCATCAACACTTTGAAGGTCCACAGATTACAGAATGCCTCCAGATGTGCATCGGAAACTATTACTGGTCATACAGGGAACGAACAAAGCGTAGAATTTTTGAGAATTACTAACATGGAGGAAAGTGCGCATGGTGACTTTTGTATTCAATCCCGATGCAATATTTGTGTTTCATCAACACTTTGAAGGTCCACAGATTACAGAATGCCACCAAATGTGCATCGGAAACTACTACTGGTCTTCCAGGGAACGATCAAAGCGTAGATTGTTTGAGAATTTCTCCCATGGAGGAAAGTTAGCATTGTGTCTGTTGTATTCAATCCCGATGCAATCATCAACACTCTGATACTCCACATATTACAGAATGCCTCCAGATGTGCATCGGAAACTACTACTGGTCTTCCAGGGCACGATCAAAGCGTAGACTGTTTGAGACATTACTCCCATAGAGGAAGGTGCGCATGGTGACTGATATATTCAATCCCAATGCAATTTCTGTGTTTCATCAACAGTCTGATAGTCCACGGATTACAGAATACCTCCAGATGTGCATCGGAAACTACTACTGGACTTCCAGGGAACGATCAAAGCGTAGACTGTTTGAGACATTACTCTTATGGAGGAAAGTGCTCATGGTGACTGTTGTATTCAATCCCGATGCAATTTTAGTGTTTCATCAAAACTCCGATAGTCCACAGATTACAGAATGCCTCCAGATGTGCATCGGAAACTATTATTGGTCTTCCAGGGAACGATCAAAGCGTAGACAGTTAGAGACATTACTCCCATGGAGGAAAGTGCGCATGGTGACTGTTGTATTCAATCAAGATGCATTTCCTGTGTTTCATCAACACTCTGATTGTCCACAGATTACAGAATGCCTCCAGATGTGCATCGGAAACTAACACTGGTCTTCCAGGGAGCGATCAAAGCGTAGACTGTTTGATACATTACTCCCATGAAGGAAGGTGCGCATGGTGACTGTTGTATTCAATCCCGATGCAATTTCTGTGTTTCATCAACAGCCTGATAGTCCACTGATTACAGAATGACTCCAGATGTGCATCGGAAACTACTTCTGGTCTTTAAGGGAACGATCAAAGCGTAGACTGTTTGAGACATTACTCCCATGGAGGAAAGTGCGCATGGTGACCGTTGTATTCAATCCCGATGCAATTTCTGTGTTTCATCAACACTCAGATAGTCCACAGACTACAGAATGCCTCCAGATGTGCATCGGAAACTACTACTGGTCTTACAGGGAACAATCAAAGCGTAGACTGTTTCAGACATTACTCCCATGGAGGAAAGTGCGCATGGTGTAAGTTGTATTCAATCCCGAGACAATTTCTGTGTTTCATCAACACTTTGCAGGTCCACAGATTACAGAATGGCTCCAGATGTGCATCGGAAAATACTACTGGTCTTCCAGGTAACGATCAAAGCGTAGACAGTTGAGAATTACTAACATGGAGGAAAGTGCGCATGGTGACTTTTGTATTCAATCCCGATGCAATTTTTGTGTTTCATCAACACTCTGATACTCCACAGATTACAGAATGCCTCCAGATGTGCATCGGAAACTACTACTGGCCTTATAGTTAACGATCAAAGCATGACTGTTTGAGACATTGCTAACATAGAGGAAGGTGCCCATGTTGTCTGTTGTATTCAATCAAGATGCAATTTCTGTGTTTTATCAACAGTCTGATAGTCCACGGATTACAGAATGACTCCAGATGTGCATCGAAAATTTCTACTGGTCTTCCAGGGAACGAACAACACGTAGACTGTTAGAGACATTACTCCCATGGAGGATAGTGTGCATGGTGACTGTTGTATTCAATCCCGAGGCAATTTCTGTGTTTCATTAACACTTTGAAGGTCCACAGATTACAGAATGGCCTCCAGACGTGCATCGCAAACTACTACTGCTCTTTCAGGGAACGATCAAAACGTAGACTGTTTGAGAATTACTCCTATGGGGGAAAGTGCGCATGGTGTCTGTTGTATTTAATCCCGATGCAATTTCTGTGTTTCATCAACACTCTGATACTCCACAGATTACCGAATGCCTCCAGATGTGCTTCGGAAGCTAACACTGGTCTTCCAGGGACCGATCAAAGAGTAGACTGTTTGAGACATTACTCCCATGAAGGAAGGTGCGCATGGTGACTGTTGTATTCAATCCCGATGCAATTTCTGTGTTTCATCAACACTCTGATACTCCACAGATTACAGAATGCCTCCAGATGTGCATCGGAAACTACTACTGGTCTTCCAAGGAACGATCAAAGCGTAGACAGTTTGAGACACTACTCCAATGGAGGAAAGTGCGCATGGTGACTGTTGTATTCAATCCCGATGTAATTTCTGTGTTTCATCAACACTCTGATAGTCCACTGATTACAGAATACCTCCAGATTTGCATCGGAAACTAACACTGGACTTCCAGGGAACGATCAAAGCGTAGACTGTTTCATACATTACTAACATGGAGGAAAGTGCACATGGTGACAGTTCTACTCAATCCCGATGCAAATTCTGAGTTTCATTAACACTTTGATACTCCACAGATTACAGAATGTCTCCAGATGTGCATCGGAAACTTACTCTGGTCTTCCAAGGAACGATCAAAGCGTAGAATGTTAGAGACATTACTCCCATTTAGGAAAGTGCGCATGGTGACTGTTGTATTCAATCCCGATGCAATTTCTGTGTTTCATCAACACTCAGATAGTCCACAGACTACAGAATGCCTCCAGATGTGCAGCGGAAACTACTACTGGTCTTCCAGGGAACGATCAAAGCGTTGACTGTTTGAGACATTACTAACATTGAACAAACGTGCACATGGTGACTGTTGTATTCAATCAAGATGCAATTTCTGTGTTTTATCAACAGTCTGATAGTCCACGGAGTACAGTATGACTCCAGATGTGCATCGGAAACTTCTACTGGTCTTTCAGGGAACGATCAAAACGTAGACTGTTAGTGACATTACTCCCATGGAGGAAAGTGCGCATGGTGACTGTTGTATTCAATCCCGAGGCAATTTATGTGTTTCATCAACACTTTGAAGGTCCACAGATTACAGAATGCTTCCAGATGTGCATCGGAAACTATTATTGGTCTTCCAGGGAACGATCAAAGCGTAGACAGTTAGAGACATTACTCCCATGGAGGAAAGTGCGCATGGTGACTGTTGTATTCAATCAAGATGCATTTTCTGTGTTTCATCAACACTCTGATTATCCACAGATTACAGAATGCCTCCAGATGTGCATCGGAAACTTCTACTGGTCTTTCAGGGAACGATCAAAGCGTAGACTGTTTGAGATATTGCTCCCATGGAGGAAAGTGCACATGGTGACAGTTGAATTCAATCCCGATGCAATTTCTGTGTTTCATCAACACTTTGAAGGTCCACAGATTACAGAATGCCTCCAGATGTGCATCGGAAACTATTACTGGTCATACAGGGAACGAACAAAGCGTAGAATTTTTGAGAATTACTAACATGGAGGAAAGTGCGCATGGTGACTTTTGTATTCAATCCCGATGCAATTTTTGTGTTCCATCATCACTCTGATACTCCACACATTACAGAATGCCTCCAGATGTGCATCGGAAACTACTACTGGTCTTTCAGGGAACGATCAAAGCGTAGACTGTTTGAGACATTGCTCCCATGGAGGAAAGTGCACATGGTGACAGTTGTATTCAATCCCGATGCAATTTCTGTGTTTCATCAACACTTTGAAGGTCCACAGATTACAGAATGCCTCCAGATGTGCATCGGAAACTACTACTGGACTTCCAGGGAACGATCAAAGCGTAGACTTTTTGAGACATTACTCTTATGGAGGAGAGTGCTCATGGTGACTATTGTATTCAATCCCTATGCAATTTTAATGTTTCATCAACACTCTGATAGTCCACAGATTACAGAATGAATCCTGATGTGCATCGGTAACTACCACTGGTCTTCCAGGGAACGATCAAAGCGCAGACTGTTTGAGACATTACTCCTATTGAGGAAATTGCGCATGGTGTCTGTTGTATTCAATCCCGAGGCAATTTCTGTGTTTCATCAACACTTTGAAGGTCCACAGATTACAGAATGCCACCAAATGTGCATCGGAAACTACTACTGGTCTTCCAGGGAACGATCAAAGCGTAGACTGTTTGAGAATTTCCCCCATGGAGGAAAGTTAGCATGGTGTCTGTTGTATTCAATCCCGATGCAATCATCAACACTCTGATACTCCACATATTACAGAATGCCTCCAGATGTGCATCGGAAACTACTACTGGTCTTCCAGGGCACGATCAAAGCGTAGACTGTTTGAGACATTACTCCCATAGAGGAAGGTGCGCATGCTGACTGATATATTCAATCCCAATGCAATTTCTGTGTTTCATCAACAGTCTGATAGTCCACGGATTACAGAATACCTCCAGATGTGCATCGGAAACTACTACTGGACTTCCAGGGAACGATCAAAGCGTAGACTGTTTGAGACATTACTCTTATGGAGGAAAGTGCTCATGGTGACTGTTGTATTCAATCCCGATGCAATTTTAGTGTTTCATCAAAACTCCGATAGTCCACAGATTACAGAATGCCTCCAGATGTGCATCGGAAACTATTATTGGTATTCCAGGGAACGATCAAAGCGTAGACAGTTAGAGACATTACTCCCATGGAGGAAAGTGCGCATGGTGACTGTTGTATTCAATCAAGATGCATTTCCTGTGTTTCATCAACACTCTGATTGTCCACAGATTACAGAATGCCTCCAGATGTGCATCGGAAACTAACACTGGTCTTCCAGGGAGCGATCAAAGCGTAGACTGTTTGAGACATTACTTTCATGAAGGAAGGTGCGCATGGTGACTGTTGTATTCAATCCCGATGCAATTTCTGTGTTTCATCAACAGCCTGATAGTCCACTGATTACAGAATGACTCCAGATGTGCATCGGAAACTACTTCTGGTCTTTAAGGGAACGATCAAAGCGTAGACTGTTTGAGACATTACTCCCATGGAGGAAAGTGCGCATGGTGACCGTTGTATTCAATCCCGATGCAATTTCTGTGTTTCATCAACACTCAGATAGTCCACAGACTACAGAATGCCTCCAGATGTGCATCGGAAACTACTACTGGTCTTACAGGGAACAATCAAAGCGTAGACTGTTTCAGACATTACTCCCACGGAGGAAAGTGTGCATGGTGTAAGTTGTATTCAATCCCGAGACAATTTCTGTGTTTCATCAACACTTTGCAGGTCCACAGATTACAGAATGGCTCCAGATGTGCATCGGAAAATACTACTGGTCTTCCAGGTAACGATCAAAGCGTAGACAGTTGAGAATTACTAACATGGAGGAAAGTGCGCATGGTGACTTTTGTATTCAATCCCGATGCAATTTTTGTGTTTCATCAACACTCTGATACTCCACAGATTACAGAATGCCTCCAGATGTGCATCGGAAACTACTACTGGCCTTATAGTTAACGATCAAAGCGATGACTGTTTGAAACATTGCTAACATAGAGGAAGGTGCCCATGTTGTCTGTTGTATTCAATCCCGATGCAATTTCTGTGTTTCATCAACACTCTGATACTCCACAGATTACCGAATGCCTCCAGATGTGCTTCGGAAGCTAACACTGGTCTTCCAGGGACCGATCAAAGAGTAGACTGTTTGAGACATTACCCCCATGAAGGAAGGTGCGCAAGGTGACTGTTGTATTCAATCCCGATGCAATTTCTGTGTTTCATCAACACTCTGATACTCCACAGATTACAGAATGCCTCCAGATGTGCATCGGAAACTACTACTGGTCTTCCAAGGAACGATCAAAGCGTAGACTGTTTGAGACACTACTCCAATGGAGGAAAGTGCGCATGGTGACTGTTGTATTCAATCCCGATGTAATTTCTGTGTTTCATCAACACTCTGATAGTCCACTGATTACAGAATACCTCCAGATGTGCATCGGAAACTACCACTGGACTTCCAGGGAACGATCAAAGCGTAGACTGTTTCATACATTACTAACATGGAGGAAAGTGCGCATGGTGACTGTTGTATTCAATCCCGATGCAATTTCTGTGTTTCATCAACTCTCAGATAGTCCACAGACTACAGAATGCCTCCAGATGTGCATCGTAAACTACTACTGGTCTTCCAGGGAACGATCAAACCGTAGACTGTTTGAGGCATTACTCCCATGGAGGAAAGTGTGCATGGTGTATGTTGTATTCAATCCCGAGGCAATTTCTCTGTTTCATCAACACTTTGAAGGTCCACAGATTACAGAATGCCTCCAGATGTGCATCGGAAACTACTACTGGTCTTCCAGGTAACGATCAAACCGTAGACTGTTTGAGACATTACTCCCAAGGAGGAAAGTGCGCATGGTGACTTTTGTATTCAGTCCCGATGCAATTTCTGTGTTTCATCAACACTCTGATACTCCACAGATTACAGAATGCCTCCAGATGTGCAGCGGAAACTACTACTGGTCTTCCAGGGAACGATCAAAGCGTTGACTGTTTCAGACATTACTAACATTGAACAAAGGTGCACATGGTGACTGTAGTATTCAATCAAGATGCAATTTCTGTGTTTTATCAACAGTGTGATAGTCCACGGATTACAGTATGACTCCAGATGTGCATCGGAAACTTCTACTGGTCTTCCAGGGAACGATCAAAACGTAGACTGTTTCAGACATTACTAACATGGAGGAAAGTGCGCATGGTGACAGTTGTATTCAATCCCGATGCAATCTCTGTGCTTCATCAACACTCTGATACTCCACAGATTACAGAATGCCTCCAGATGTGCATCGGAAACTAACACTGATCTTCCAGGGAACGATCAAAGCGTAGACTGTTTGAGACATTACTCCTATGAAGGAAGGTGCGCATGGTGACTGTTGTATTCAATCCCAATGCAATGTCTGTCTTTCATCAACACTCTGATATTCCACAGATTACAGAATACCTCCGGATGTGCATCGGAACCTACTACTGGTCTTCCAGGTAACGATCAAAGCGTAGACTCTTAGAGAATTACTAACACGGAGGAATGTGCGCATGGTGACTTTTGTATTCAATTCCGATGCAATTTTTGTGTTTCATCAACACTCTGATACTCCACAGATTACAGAATGCCTCCAGATGTGCATCGGAAACTACTACTGGTCTTCCAGGGAACGATCAAAGCGTTGACTGTTTGAGACATTACTGACATGGAGGAAGGTGCCGATGGTGACTTTTTGTATTCAATCAAGATGCAATTTCCATGTTTTATCAACAGTCTGATAGTGCACGGATTACAGAATGACTCCAGATGTGCATCGGAAACTTCTGCTGGTCTTCCAGGGAACGATCAAAACGTAGACTGTTAGAGACATTACTCCCATGGAGGAAAGTGCGCATGGTGACTGTTGTATTCAATCCCGAGGCAATTTCTGTGTTTCATTAACACTTTGATGGTCCACAGATTACAGAATGCCTCCAGATGTGCATCGCAAACTACTACTGGTCTTCCAGGGAACGATCAAATCGTAGACTGTTTGAGAATTACTCCCGTGGAGGAAAGAGCGAATGATGAGTGTTGTATTCAATCCCGATGCAATTTCTGTGTTTCATCAACACTCTTGATAGTCCGCAGATTACAGAATGCCACCAGATGTGCATCGGAAGCTACTACTGGACTTCCAGGAGCAATCAAAGCGTAGACTGTTTGAGAATTACTCACATAAAGGAAAGTGCGCATGGTGTCTGTTGTATTCAATCCCGATGCAATTTCTGTGTTTCATCAACACTCTGATACTCCACAGATTACAGAGTGCCTCCAGATGTGCATCGGAAACTACTACTGGACTTCCAGGGAACGATCAAAGCGTTGAATGTTTCAGACATTACTCTTATGGGGGAAAGTGCGCATGGTGACTGTTGTATTCAATCACGATGCAATTTCTGTGTTTCATCAACACTTTGAAGGTCCACAGATTACAGAATGCCTCCAGACGTGCATTGGAAACTATTACTGGTCTTCCAGGGAACGATCAAAGCGTAGAGTTTTTGAGAATTACTAACATGGAGGGAAGTGCGCATGGTGTCTGTTGTATTCAATCCCGATGCAATTTATGTGTTTCATCAACACTCTGATATTCCACAGATTACAGAATGCCTTCAGATGTGTATCGGTATCTAACACTGGTGTTGCAGGAACGATCAAAGCGTAGACTGTTTGAGACATTGCTTCCATGGAGGAAAGTGCACATGGTGACTGTTGTATTCAATCCCGATGCAATTTCTGTGTTTCATCAACAGTCTGATAGTCCACAGAATACAGAAAGCCTCAAGATGTGCATCGGAAATTACTACTGGTCTTCCAGGGAACGATCAAAGCGTAGACTGATTGAGACATTAATCCCACGGAGGAAAGTGCGCATGGTGACTGTTGTATTCAATCCCGATGCGATTTCTGTGTTTCATTAACACTTTGAAGGTCCACAGATTACAGAATGCCTCCAGACGTGCATCGCAATCTACTACTGCTCTTTCAGGGAACGATCAAAACGTAGACTGTTTGAGAATTACTCCTATGGGGGAAAGTGCGCATGGTGTCTGTTGTATTTAATCCCGATGCAATTTCTGTGTTTCATCAACACTCTGATACTCCACAGATTACCGAATGCCTCCAGATGTGCTTCGGAAGCTAATACTGGTCTTCCAGGGACCGATCAAAGAGTAGACTGTTTGAGACATTACCCCCATGAAGGAAGGTGCGCATGGTGACTGTTGTATTCAATCCCGATGCAATTTCTGTGTTTCATCAACACTCTGATACTCCACAGATTACAGAATGCCTCCAGATGTGCATCGGAAACTACTACTGGTCTTCCAAGGAACGATCAAAGCGTAGACTGTTTGAGACACTACTCCAATGGAGGAAAGTGCGCATGGTGACTGTTGTATTCAATCCCGATGTAATTTCTGTGTTTCATCAACACTCTGATAGTCCACTGATTACAGAATACCTCCAGATGTGCATCGGAAACTACCACTGGACTTCCAGGGAACGATCAAAGCGTAGACTGTTTCATACATTACTAACATGGAGGAAAGTGCGCATGGTGACTGTTGTATTCAATCCCGATGCAATTTCTGTGTTTCATCAACTCTCAGATAGTCCACAGACTACAGAATGCCTCCAGATGTGCATCGTAAACTACTACTGGTCTTCCAGGGAACGATCAAACCGTAGACTGTTTGAGACATTACTCCCATGGAGGAAAGTGTGCATGGTGTATGTTGTATTCAATCCCGAGGCAATTTCTCTGTTTCATCAACACTTTGAAGGTCCACAGATTACAGAATGCCTCCAGATGTGCATCGGAAACTACTACTGGTCTTCCAGGTAACGATCAAACCGTAGACTGTTTGAGACATTACTCCCAAGGAGGAAAGTGCGCATGGTGACTTTTGTATTCAGTCCCGATGCAATTTCTGTGTTTCATCAACACTCTGATACTCCACAGATTACAGAATGCCTCCAGATGTGCAGCGGAAACTACTACTGGTCTTCCAGGGAACGATCAAAGCGTTGACTGTTTCAGACATTACTAACATTGAACAAAGGTGCACATGGTGACTGTTGTATTCAATCAAGATGCAATTTCTGTGTTTTATCAACAGTGTGATAGTCCACGGATTACAGTATGACTCCAGATGTGCATCGGAAACTTCTACTGGTCTTCCAGGGAACGATCAAAACGTAGACTGTTTCAGACATTACTAACATGGAGGAAAGTGCGCATGGTGACAGTTGTATTCAATCCCGATGCAATCTCTGTGCTTCATCAACACTCTGATACTCCACAGATTACAGAATGCCTCCAGATGTGCATCGGAAACTAACACTGATCTTCCAGGGAACGATCAAAGCGTAGACTGTTTGAGACATTACTCCTATGAAGGAAGGTGCGCATGGTGACTGTTGTATTCAATCCCAATGCAATGTCTGTCTTTCATCAACACTCTGATATTCCACAGATTACAGAATACCTCCAGATGTGCATCGGAACCTACTACTGGTCTTCCAGGTAACGATCAAAGCGTAGACTGTTAGAGAATTACTAACACGGAGGAATGTGCGCATGGTGACTTTTGTATTCAATTCCGATGCAATTTTTGTGTTTCATCAACACTCTGATACTCCACAGATTACAGAATGCCTCCAGATGTGCATCGGAAACTACTACTGGTCTTCCAGGGAACGATCAAAGCGTTGACTGTTTGAGACATTACTGACATGGAGGAAGGTGCCGATGGTGACTTTTTGTATTCAATCAAGATGCAATTTCTGTGTTTTATCAACAGTCTGATAGTGCACGGATTGCAGAATGACTCCAGATGTGCATCGGAAACTTCTGCTGGTCTTCCAGGGAACGATCAAAACGTAGACTGTTAGAGACATTACTCCCATGGAGGAAAGTGCGCATGGTGACTGTTGTATTCAATCCCGAGGCAATTTCTGTGTTTCATTAACACTTTGATGGTCCACAGATTACAGAATGCCTCCAGATGTGCATCGCAAACTACTACTGGTCTTCCAGGGAACGATCAAATCGTAGACTGTTTGAGAATTACTCCCGTGGAGGAAAGAGCGAATGATGAGTGTTGTATTCAATCCCGATGCAATTTCTGTGTTTCATCAACACTCTTGATAGTCCGCAGATTACAGAATGCCACCAGATGTGCATCGGAAGCTACTACTGGACTTCCAGGAGCAATCAAAGCGTAGACTGTTTGAGAATTACTCACATAAAGGAAAGTGCGCATGGTGTCTGTTGTATTCAATCCCGATGCAATTTCTGTGTTTCATCAACACTCTGATACTCCACAGATTACAGAGTGCCTCCAGATGTGCATCGGAAACTACTACTGGACTTCCAGGGAACGATCAAAGCGTTGAATGTTTGAGACATTACTCTTATGGGGGAAAGTGCGCATGGTGACTGTTGTATTCAATCACGATGCAATTTCTGTGTTTCATCAACACTTTGAAGGTCCACAGATTACAGAATGCCTCCAGACGTGCATTGGAAACTATTACTGGTCTTCCAGGGAACGATCAAAGCGTAGAGTTTTTGAGAATTACTAACATGGAGGGAAGTGCGCATGGTGTCTATTGTATTCAATCCCGATGCAATTTATGTGTTTCATCAACACTCTGATATTCCACAGATTACAGAATGCCTTCAGATGTGCATCGGTATCTAACACTGGTGTTGCAGGAACGATCAAAGCGTAGACTGTTTGAGACATTGCTTCCATGGAGGAAAGTGCACATGGTGACTGTTGTATTCAATCCCGATGCAATTTCTGTGTTTCATCAACAGTCTGATAGTCCACAGAATACAGAAAGCCTCAAGATGTGCATCGGAAATTACTACTGGTCTTCCAGGGAACGATCAAAGCGTAGACTGATTGAGACATTAATCCCACGGAGGAAAGTGCGCATGGTGACTGTTGTATTCAATCCCGATGCGATTTCTGTGTTTCATCAACACTCTGATAGTCCTCAGATTACAGAATGAATCCAGATGTGCATCGGTAACTACCACTGGTCTTCCAGGGAACGATAAAAGCATAGACTGTTTGAGACATTACTCCCATGGAGGAAAGTGCGCATGGTGTCTCTTGTATTCAATCCCGAGGCAATTTCTGTGTTTCATCAACACTTTGAAGGTCCACAGATTACAGAATGCCTCCAGATGTGCATCTGAAACTACTACTGGTTTTCCAGGGAACGATCAAAGCGTAGACTGTTTGAGAATTGCTCCCATGGAGGAAAGTGCGCATGGTGTCTGTTGTATTCAATCCCGATGCAATTTCTGTGTTTCATCAACTCTCTGATACTCCACAGGTTACAGAATGCCTCCAGATGTGCATCGGAAACTACTACTGGTCTTACAGGGAACGATAAAAGCTTAGACTGTTTAAGACATTACTCCCATGGAGGAATGTGCGCATGGTGACTGTTGTATTCAATCTCGATGCAATATCTGTGTTTCATCAACTGTCTGATATTCCACAGATTACAGAATGACTCTAGATGTGCATCGGAAACTACTACTGGTCTTTAAGGGAACGATCAAAGCGTAGACTGTTTGAGACATTACTCCCATGGAGGAAAGTGCGCTTGGTGACCGTTGTATTCAATCCCAATGCAATTTCTGTGTTTCATCAACACTCAGATAGTCCACAGACTACAGAATGCCTCCAGATGTGCATCGGAAACTACTACTGGTCTTACAGGGAACGATCAAAACGTAGACTGTTTGAGACATTACTACCATGGAGGAAAGTGCGCATGGTGTATGTTGTATTCAATCACGAGGCAAATTCTGTGTTTCATCAACACTTTGAAGGTCCACAGATTACAGAATTCCTCCAGATGTGCATCGGAAACTACTACTGGTCTTCCAGGTAACGATCAAAGCGTAGACTGTTAGAGAATTACTAACATGGAGGAAAGTGCGCATGGTGACTTTTTTATTCAATCCCGATGCAATTTTTGTGTTTCATCCACACTCTGATACTCCACAGATTACAAAATGCCTCCAGATGTGCATCGTAAACTACTACTGGTCTTCAAGGGAACGATCGAAGCGTTGACTGTTTGAGACATTACTAACATGGAGGAAGGTGCCCATAGTGACTGTTGTATTCAATCTAGATGCAATTTCTGTGTTTCATCAACACTTTGAAGGTCCACAGATTACAGAATGCCTCCAGATGTGCATCGGAAACTACTACTGGTCTTCCAGGGAACGATCAAACCGTAGACTGTTTGAGACATTGCTGCCATGGAGGAAACTGCACATGGTGACAGTTGTATTCAATCCGGATGCAATTTCTGAGTTTCATCTACACTTTGATACTCCACAGATTACAGAATGTCTCCAGATGTGCATCGGAAACTAACACTGGTCTTCTAGGGAACGATCAAAGCGTAGACTGTTTGAGACATTACTAACATGGAGCAAAGTGGGGATGGTGACTGTTGTATTCAATCCCGATGCAATTTCATTGTTTCATCAACACTTTGAAGGTCCACATATTACAGAATGATTCCAGATGTGCATCGGAAACTACTACTGGTCTTCCAGGAAAGGATCGAAGCGTAGACTGTTTGAGATTTACTCCCATGAAGGAAAGTGCGTATGGTGTCTGTTGTATTCAATCCCGATGCAATTCCTGTATTTCATCAACACCTTGAAGGTCCACAGATTACAGAATGCCTCCAGATGTGCATCGGAAACTACTACTGGTCTTCCAGGAAACGATCAAAGCGTTGACTGTTTGAGACATTACTGACATGGAGGAAGGTGCCGATGGTGACTGTTGTATTCAATCAAGATGCATTTTCTGTGCTTTATCAACAGTCTGATAGTCCACGGATTACAGAATGACTCCAGATGTGCATCGGAAACTTCTGCTGGACTTCCACGGAACGATCCAAACATAGACTGTTAGAGACATTACTCCCATGGAGGAGAGTGCGCATGGTGACTGTTGTATTCAATCCCGAGGCAATTTCTGTGTTTCATTAACACTTTGATGGTCCACAGATTACAGAATGCCTCCAGATGTGCATCGCAAACTACTACTGGTCTTCAAGGGAACGATCAAATCGTAGACTGTTTGAGAATTACTCCCGTGGAGGAAAGAGCGTATGATGAGTGTTGTATTCCATCCCAATGCAATTTCTGTGTTTCATCAACACTCTAATAGTCCACAGATTACAGAATGCCACCAGATGTGCATCGGAAACTACTACTGGTCTTCCAGGAAACGATCAAAGCGTAGACTGTTAGAGACATTACTACCATGGAGGAAAGTCCGCATGGTGACTATTGTATTCAATCCCGATGCAATTTCTGTGTTTCATCAACACTCTGGTAGTCCACAGATTACAGAATGCCTCCAGATGTGCATCGGAAAATAACACTAGTGTTCCAGGGAACGATCAAAGCGTAGACTGTTTGAGACATTACTAACATGGAGGAAAGTGCGGATGGTGAGTGTTGTATTCAATCCCGATGCAATTTCTGTGTTTCATCAACACTTTGAAGGTCCACAGTATACTGAATGCCTCCAGATGTGCATCGGTACCTACTACTGGTTTTCCAGGGAACGATCAAAGCGTAGACTGTTTGAGACATTACTCCCATGGAGGAAAGTGCGCATGGTGACTGTTGTATTCAATCCCGATGCAATTTCTGTGTTTCATCAACAGTCGGATAGTCCACAGAATACAGAATGCCTCCAGATCTGCATCGGAAATTACTACTGGTCTTCCAGGGAACGATCAAAGCGTAGACTGATTGAGACATTACTCCCATGGAGGAAAGTGCGCATGGTGACTGTTGTATTCAATCTCGATGCAATTTCTGTGTTTCGTCAACACCCTGATAGTCCACAGATTACAGAATGAATCCAGATTTGCATCGGTAACTACCACTGGTCTTCCAGGGAACGATCAAAGCGTAGACTGTTTGAGACATTACTCCCATAGAGGAAAGTGGGCATGGTGTCTGTTGTATTCAATCCCGAGGCAATATCTGTGTTTCATCAACACTTTGAAGGTCCACAGATTACAGAATGCCTCCAGATGTGCTTCTGAAACTACTACTGGCCTTCCAGGAAACGATCAAAGCGTAGACTGTTTGAGAATTTCTCCCATGGAGGAAAGTGCGCATGGTGTCTGTTGTATTCAATCCCGATGCAACTTCTGTGTTTCATCAACACTCTGATACTCCACAGATTACAGAATGCCTCCAGATATGCATCGGAAACTACTACTGGTCTTCCAGGGAACGATCAAAGCGTAGACTGTTTGAGACATTACTCCCATGGAGGAAGGTGCGCATTGTGACTGTTGTATTCAATCACAATGCAATTTCTGTGTTTCATCAACAGTCTGATAGTCCACGGATTACAGAATGCCTCCAGATGTGCATCGGAAACTACTACTGGACTTCCAGGGAACGATGAAAGCGTAGACTGTTTGAGACATTACTCTTATGGAGGAAAGTGCTCATGGTGACTGTTGTATTCAATTACGATGCAATTTTAGTGTTTCATCAACACTCTGATAGTCCACAGATTACAGAATGCCTCCAGATGTGCATCGGAAACTATTATTGGTCTTCCAGGGAACGATCAAAGCGTAGACTGTTAGAGACATTAATCCCATGGAGGAATGTGCGCATGGTGACTGTTGTATTCCATCAAGATGCATTTTCTGTGTTTCATCAACACTCTGATAGTCCACAGATTACAGAATGAATCCAGATGTGCATCGGTAACTACCACTGGTCTTCCAGGGAACGATCAAAGCGTAGACTGTTTGAGACATTACTCCCATGGAGGAAAGTGGGCATGGTGTCTGTTGTATTCAATCCCGAGGCAATTTCTGTGTTTCATCAACACTTTGAAGGTCCACAGATTACTGAATGCCTCCAAATGTGCTTCTGAAACTACTACTGGTCTTCCAGGGAACGATCAAAGCGTAGACTGTTTGAGAATTTCTCCCATGGAGGAAAGTGCGCATGGTGTCTGTTGTATTCAATCCCGATGCAATTTCTGTGTTTCATCAACACTCTGATACTCCACAGATTACAGAATGCCTCCAGATGTGCATCGGAAACTAACACTGGTCTTCCAGGGAACGATCAAAGCGTAGACTGTTTCAGACATTACTAACATGGAGGAAAGTGCGCATGGTGACTCTTGTATTCAATCGCGATGCAATTTCTGTGTTTCATCAACACTTTGATACTCCACAGATTACAGAATGCCTCCAGATGTGCATCGGAAACTACTACTGGTCTTCCAGGGAACGATCAAAGCGTAGACTGTTTGAGACATTGCTTCCATGGAGGAAAGTGCACATGGTGACAGTTGTATTCAATCCCGATGCAATTTCTGAGTTTCATCAACACTTTGATAGTCCACAGATTACAGAATGCTTCAGATGTGCATCGGAAACTACTACTGGTCTTCCAGGGAACAATCAAAGCGTAAACTGTTTGATACATTACTCCCATGGAGGAAAGTGCGCACGGTGACTGTTGTATTGAATCCCGATGCAATTTCTGTGTTTCATCAACAGTCTGATAGTCCACGTATTACAGAATGCTCCAGATGTGCATCGGAAACTACTACTGGACTTCCAGGGCACGATCAAAGCGTAGACTGTTTGAGACATTACTCTTTTGGAGGAGAGTGCGCATGGTAACTGTTGTATTCAATCCCGATGCAATTTCTGTGTTTCATCAACACTCAGATACTCCACAGATTACAGAATGCCTCCAGATGTGCATCGGTAACTACCACTGGTCTTCCAAGGAACGATCAAAGCGTAGACTGTTTCAGACATTACTGACATGGAGGAAAGTGCTAATGGTGACTGTTGTATTCAATCCATATGCATTTTCTGTGTTTCATCAACAGTCTGATAGTCCACGGATTACAGAATGCTCCAGATGTGCATCGGAAACTACTACTGGACTTCCAGGGCACGATCAAAGCGTAGACTGTTTGAGACATCAGTCTTATGGAGGAGAGTGCGCATGGTGATGGTTGTATTCAATCCCGATGCAATTTTAGTGTTTTATCAACACTCTGATAGTCCACAGATTACAGAATGCCTCCAGATGTGCATCAGAAACTACTACTGGACATCCAGGGAACGATAAAAGCGTTAAACGTTTGAGACATTACTCCCATGGACTAAAGTGCACATGGTGACTATTGTATTCAATCTCGATGCAATTTCTGTCTTTCATCAACACTCTGATAGTCCACAGATTACAGAATGCCTCCAGATGTGCATCGGAAACTACTACTGGTCTTCCAGGGAACGATCAAAGCGTAGACTGTTTGAGACATTGATCCCATGGAGGAAAGTGCACATGGTGACAGTTGTATTCAATCTCGATGCAATTTCTGAGTTTCATCAACACTTTGATAGTCCACAGATTACAGAATGCTCCAGATGTGCATCGGAAACTACTACTGGTCTTCCAGGGAACAATCAAAGCGTAAACTGTTTGAGACATTACTCCCATGGAGGAAAGTGCGCACGGTGACTGTTGTATTCAATCCCGATGCAATTTCTGTGTTTCATCAACAGTCTGATAGTCCACGGATTACAGAATGCTCCAGATGTGCATCGGAAACTACTACTGGACTTCCAGGGCACGATCAAAGCGTAGACTGTTTGAGACATCACTCTTATGGAGAAGAGTGCGCATGGTGATGGTTGTATTCAATCCCGATGCAATTTTAGTGTTTTATCAACACTCTGATAGTCCACAGATTACAGAATGCCTCCAGATGTGCATCGGAAACTACTACTGGACTTCCAGGGAACGATAAAAGCGTTGAATGTTTGAGACATTACTCTTATGGAGGAAAGTGCGCATGGTGACTGTTGTATTCAATCAAGATGTAAATTCTGTGTTTCATCAACACTTTGAAGTTCCACAGATTTCAGAATGCCTCCAGATGTGCATCGGAAACTATTACTGGTCTTCCAGTTAACGATCAAAGCGTAGACTTTTTGAGAATTACTAACATGGAGGAAAGTGCGCATGGTAACTGTTGTATTCAATCCCGATGCAATTTCTGTGTTTCATCAACACTCAGATACTCCACAGATTACAGAATGCCTCCAGATGTGCATCGGTAACTACCACTGGTCTTCCAGGGAACGATCAAAGCGTAGACTCTTTCAGACATTACTAACATGGAGGAAAGTGCGCATGGTGACTGTTGTATTCAATCCCGATGCAATTTCTGTGTTTCATCAATACTTTGAAGGTCCACAGATTACAGAATGTCTCCAGATGTGCATCGGAAACTACTACTGGTTTTCCAGGGAACGATCAAAGCGTAGACTGTTTGAGACATTACTCCCATGGACTAAAGTGCACATGGTGACTATTGTATTCAATCCCGATGCAATTTCTGTGTTTCATCATCACTCTGATAGTCCACAGATTACAGAATGGCTCCAGATGTGCATCGGAAACTAACACTGGTGTTCCAGGGAACGATCAAAGCGTAGACTGTTTCAGACATTACTAACATGGAGGAAAGTGCGCATGGTGACTCTTGTATTCAATCCCGATGCAATATCTGAGTTTCATCAACACTTTGATAGTCCACAGATTACAGAATGCTCCAGATGTGCATCGGAAACTACTACTGGTCTTCCAGGGAACAATCAAAGCGTAAACTGTTTGAGACATTACTCCCATGGAATAAAGTGCGCACGGTGACTGTTGTATTCAATCCCGATGCAATTTCTGTGTTTCATCAACAGTCTGATAGTCCACGGATTACAGAATGCTCCAGATGTGCATCGGAAACTACTACTGGACTTCCAGGGCATGATCAAAGCGTAGACTGTTTGAGACATTACTCTTATGGAGGAGAGTGCGCGTGGTGATGGTTGTATTCAAACCCGATGCAATTTTAGTGTTTTATCAACACTCTGATAGTCCACAGATTACAGAATGCCTCCAGATGTGCATCGGAAACTACTACTGGACTTCCAGGGAACGATCAAAACGTTGAATGTTTGAGACATTACTCTTATGGAGGAAAGTGCGCATGGTGACTGTTGTATTCAATCCCGATGTAATTTCTGTGTTTCATCAACACTTTGAAGGTCCACAGATTACAGAATGCCTCCAGATGTGCATCGGAAACTATTACTGGTCTTCAAGTTAACGATCAAAGTGTAGACTTTTTGAGAATTACTAACATGGAGGAAAGTGCGCATAGTAACTGTTGTATTCAATCCCGATGCAATTTCTGTGTTTCATCAACACTCAGATACTCCACAGATTACAGAATGCCTCCAGATGTGCATCGGTAACTACCACTGGTCTTCCAGGGAACGATCAAAGCGTAGACTGTTTCAGACATTACTAACATGGAGGAAAGTGCGCATGGTGACTGTTGTATTCAATCCCGATGCAATTTCTGTGTTTCATCAACACTTTGAAGGTCCACAGATTACAGAATGTCTCCAGATGTGCATCGGAAACTACTACTGGTCTTCCAGGGAACGATCAAAGCGTAGACTGTTTGAGACATTACTCCCATGGACTAAAGTGCACATGGTGACTATTGTATTCAATCTCGATGCAAATTCTGTCTTTCATCAACACTCTGATAGTCCACAGATTACAGAATGCCTCCAGATGTGCATCGGAAACTAACACTGGTGTTCCAGGGAACGATCAAAGCGTAGACTGTTTGAGACATTACTAACATGGAGGAAACTGCGGATGGTGACTGTTGTATTCAATCCCGATGCAATTTCTGTGTTTCATCAACACTTTGAAGGTCCACAGTTTACAGAATGCCACTAGATGTGCATCGGTAACTACTACTGGTTTTCCAGGGAACGATCAAAGCGTAGACTCTTTGGGACATTACTCCCATGGAGGAAAGTGCGCATGGTGACTGTTGTATTCAATCCCGATGCAATTCTGTGTTTCATCAACAGTCTGATAGCCCACAGAATACAGAAAGCCTTCAGATGTGCATCGGAAATTACTACTGGTCTTCCAGGGAACGATCAAAGCGTAGACTGATTGACACATTACTCCCATGGAGGAAAGTCCGCATGGTGACTGTTGTATTCAATCCCGATGCAATTTCTGTGTTTCATCAACACTCTGATAGTCGTCAGATTACAGAATGAATCCAGATGTTCATCGGTAACTACCACTCGTCTTCCAGGGAACGGTCAAAGCGTAGACTGTTTGAGACATTACTCCCATGGAGGAAAGTGCGCATGGTGTCGGTTGTATTCAATCCCGAGGCAATTTCTGTGTTTCATCAACACTTTGTAGGTCCACAGATTACAGAATGCCTCCAGATGTGCTTCTGATACTACTACTGGTCTTCCAGGGAACGATCAAAGCGTAGACTGTTTGAGAATTACTCCCATGGAGGAAAGTGCGCATGGTGTCTGTTGTATTCAATCCCGATGCAATTTCTGTGTTTCATCAACACTCTGATGCTCCACAGATTACAGAATGCCTCCAGATATGCATCGGAAATTGCTACTGGTCTTCCAGGGAACGATCAAAGCGTAGACTGTTTGAGACATTACTCTTATGGAGGAAAGTGCTCATGGTGACTGTTGTATTCAATCCCGATGCAATTTTAGTGTTTCATCAACACTCTGATAGTCCACAGATTACAGAATGCCTCCAGATGTGCATCGGAAACTATTATTGGTCTTCCAGGGAACGATCAATGCGTAGACTGTTAGAGACATTACTCCCATAGAGGAAAGTGCGCATGGTGACTGTTGTATTCCATCAAGATGCATTTTCTATGTTTCATCAACACTCTGATAGTCCACAGATTACAGAATACCTCCAGATGTGCATCGGAAACAAACACTGGTCTTCCAGGGAACTATCAAAGCGTAGACTGTTTCAGACCTTACTAACATGGAGGAAAGTGCGCATGGTGACTGTTGTATTCAATCCCAATGCAATTTCTGTGTTTCATCAACACTTCGATAGTCCACAGATTACAGAATGCCTCCAGATGTGCATCGGAAACTACTACTGGTCTTCCAGGGAACGATCAAAGCGTAGACTGTTTGAGACATTGCTCCCATGGAGGAAAGTGCACATGGTGACAGTTGTATTCAATCCCGATGCAATTTCTGTGTTTCATCAACACTTTGATACTCCACAGATTACAGAATGCCTCCAGATGTGCATCGGAAACTACTACTGGTCTTCCAGGGAACGATCAAAGCGTAGACTGTTTGAGACATTACTCTTAGGGAGGAGAGTGCGCATGGTGACTGTTGTATTCAATCCCGATGCAATTTTAGTGTTTTATCAACACTCTGATACTCCACAGATTACAGAATGCCTCCAGATATGCATCGGAAATTGCTACTGGTCTCCCAGGGAACGATCAAAGCGTAGACTGTTTGAGACATTACTCCCATGGAGGAAGGTGCACATGGTGACTGTTGTATTCAATCACAATGCAATTTCTGTGTTTCATCAACAGTCTGATAGTCCACGGATTACAGAATGCCTCCAGATGTACATCGGAAACTACTACTGGACTTCCAGGGAACGATCAAAGCGTAGACTGTTTGAGACATTACTCTTATGGAGGAAAGTGCTCATGGTGACTGTTGTATTCAATCCCGATGCAATTTTAGTGTTTCATCAACACTCTGATAGTCCACAGATTACAGAATGCCTCCAGATGTGCATCGGAAACTATTATTGGTCTTCCAGGGAACGATCAATGCGTAGACTGTTAGAGACATTACTCCCATAGAGGAAAGTGCGCATGGTGACTGTTGTATTCCATCAAGATGCATTTTCTATGTTTCATCAACACTCTGATAGTCCACAGATTACAGAATACCTCCAGATGTGCATCGGAAACAAACACTGGTCTTCCAGGGAACTATCAAAGCGTAGACTGTTTCAGACATTACTAACATGGAGGAAAGTGCGCATGGTGACTGTTGTATTCAATCCCGATGCAATTTCTGTGTTTCATCAACACTTTGATACTCCACAGATTACAGAATGCCTCCACATGTGCATCAGAAACTACCACTGGTATTCCAGGGAACAATCAAATTGTAAACTATTTGAGACATTACTTTCATGGAGGAAAGTGCGAATGGTGACTGTTGTATTCAATCCCGAGGCAATTTCTGTGTTTCATCAACACTTTGTAGGTCCACAGATTACAGAATGCCTCCAGATGTGCTTCTGATACTACTACTTGTCTTCCAGGGAACGATCAAAGCGTAGACTGTTTGAGAATTACTCCCATGGAGGAAAGTGCGCATGGTGTCTGTTGTATTCAATCCCGATGCAATTTCTGTGTTTCATCAACACTCTGATACTCCACAGATTACAGAATGCCTCCAGATATGCATCGGAAATTGCTACTGGTCTTCCAGGGAACGATCAAAGCGTAGACTGTTTGAGACATTACTCCCATGGAGGAAGGTGCACATGGTGACTGTTGTATTCAATCACAATGCAATTTCTGTGTTTCATCAACAGTCTGATAGTCCACGGATTACAGAATGCCTCCAGATGTACATCGGAAACTACTACTGGACTTCCAGGGAACGATCAAAGCGTAGACTGTTTGAGACATTACTCTTATGGAGGAAAGTGCTCATGGTGACTGTTGTATTCAATCCCGATGCAATTTTAGTGTTTCATCAACACTCTGATAGTCCACAGATTACAGAATGCCTCCAGATGTGCATCGGAAACTATTATTGGTCTTCCAGGGAACGATCAATGCGTAGACTGTTAGAGACATTACTCCCATAGAGGAAAATGCGCATGGTGACCGTTGTATTCCATCAAGATGCATTTTCTATGTTTCATCAACACTCTGATAGTCCACAGATTACAGAATACCTCCAGATGTGCATCGGAAACAAACACTGGTCTTCCAGGGAACTATCAAAGCGTAGACTGTTTCAGACATTACTAACATGGAGGAGAGTGCGCATGGTGACTGTTGTATTCAATCCCGATGCAATTTCTGTGTTTCATCAACACTTTGATACTCCACAGATTACAGAATGCCTCCAGATGTGCATCGGAAACTACTACTGGTCTTCCAGGGAACGATCAAAGCGTAGACTGTTTGAGACATTGCTCCCATGGAGGAAAGTGCACATGGTGACAGTTGTATTCAATCCCGATGCAATTTCTGTGTTTCATCAACACTTTGATACTCCACAGATTACAGAATGCCTCCAGATGTGCATCGGAAACTACTACTGGTCTTCCAGGGAACGATCAAAGCGTAGACTGTTTGAGACATTACTCTTATGGAGGAGAGTGGCATGGTGACTGTTGTATTCAATCCCGATGCTATTTTAGTGTTTTATCAACACTCTGATAGTCCAAAGATTACAGAATGCCTCCACATGTGCATCAGAAACTACCACTGGTATTCCAGGGAACAATCAAATTGTAAACTATTTGAGACATTACTTTCATGGAGGAAAGTGCGAATGGTGACTGTTGTATTCAGTCCCGATGCAATTTTCTGTGTTTCATCAATTCTGTGATACTCCACAGATTACAGAATGCCTCCAGATGTGCATCGTAAACTACTACTGGTCTTCCAGGGAACGATCAAAGCGTAGACTGTTTGAGACATTACTCCCATGGAGGAAAGTGCGCATGGTGTCTGTTGTATTAAATCCCGATGCAATTTCTGCGTTTCATCAACACTCTGATACCCCACAGATTACGGAATGCCTCCAGATGTGCATCGGAAACTACTACTGGAATTCCAGGGAGCGATCAAAGCGTTGAATGTTTGAGACATTACTCTTATGGAGGAAAGTGCGCATGGTGACTGTTGTATTCAATCCCTATGTAATTTCTGTGTTTCAACAACACTTTGAAGGTCCACAGATTACAGAATGCCTCCAGATGTGCATCGGAAACTATTACTGGTCTTCCAGTTAACGATCAAAGCGTAGACTTTTTGAGAATTACTAACATGGAGGAAAGTGCGCATGGTAACTGTTGTATTCAATCCCGATGCAAATTCTGTGTTTCATCAACACTCAGATACTCCACAGATTACAGAATGCCTCCAGATGTGCATCGGTAACTACCACTGGTCTTCCAGGGAAAGATCAAAGCGTAGACTGTTTCAGACATTACTAACATGGAGGAAAGTGCACATGGTGACAGTTGTATTCAATTGCGATGCAATTTCTGAGTTTCATCAACACTTCGATAGTCCACAGATTACAGAATGCCTCCAGATGTGCATCGGAAACTACTACTGGTCTTCCAGGGAACGATCAAAGCGTAAAGTGTTTGAGACATTACTCCCATGGAGGAAAGTGCGCACGGTGACTGTTGTATTCAATCCCGAGGCAATTTCTGTGTTTCATCAACACTTTGAAGGTCCACATATTACAGAATGCCTCCACATGAGCATCGGAAACTACTACTGGACTTCCAGGGAACGATCAAAGCGTAGACTGTTTGAGACATTACTCTTATGGAGGAAAGTGCGCATGGTGACTGTTGCATTCAATCCCGATGCAATTTTAGTGTTTCATCAACACTCTGATAGTCCACAGATTACAGAATGCCTCCAGATGTGCATCGGAAACTATTATTGGTCTTCCAGGGAACGATCAAAGCGTAGGCTGTTAGAGACATTACTCCCATGGAGGAAAGTGCGCATGGTGACTGTTGTATTCAATCAAGATGCATTTTCTGTGTTTCATCAACCCTCTGATAGTCGACAGATTACAGAATACCTCCAGATGTGCATCGGAACTAACACTGGTCTTCCAGGGAACAATCAAAGCGTAGACTGTTTGAGACATTACTAACATGGAGGAAAGTGCGCATGGTGACTGTTGTATTCAATCCCGATGCAATTTCTGTGTTTCATCAACAATTTGAAGGTCCACAGATTACAGAATGCCTCCAGATGTGCATTGGAAACTACTACTAGTCTTCCAGGGAACGATCAAAGAGTACACTGTTTGAGACATTGCTCCCATGGAGGAAAGTGCACATGGTGACAGTTGTATTTAATCCCGATGCAATTTCTGAGTTTCGTCATCACTTTGATAGTCCACAGATTACAGAATGCCTCCAGATGTGCATCGGAAACTACTACTGGTCTTCCAGGGAACGATCAAAGCGTAAACTGTTTGAGACATTACTCCCATGGAGGAAAGTGCGCACTGTGACTGTTGTATTCAATCCCGATGCAATTTCTGAGTTTCCTCAACAGTCTGATAGTCCACGGATTGCAGAATGCGTCCAGATGTGCATCGTAAACTACTACTGGACTTCCAGGGAACGATCAAAGCGTAGACTGTTTGAGACATTACTCTTATGGAGGAGAGTGCGCATGGTGTCTGTTGTATTCAATCCCGATGCAATTTCTGTTTCATAAAGTCTCTGATACTCCACAGATTACATAACCTCTCCAGATGTGCATCGGCAACTACTACTGGTCTTCCAGGGAACGATCAAAGCGTTGAATGTTTTAGACATTACTCTTATGGAGGAAAGTGCGCATGGTGACTGTTGTATTCAATCCCGATGTAATTTCTGTGTTTCATCAACACTTTGAAGGTCCACAGATTACAGAATGCCTCCAGATGTGCATCGGAAACTATTACTGGTCTTTCAGTTAACGATCAAAGCGTAGACTTTTTGAGAATTACTAACATGGAGGAAAGTGCGCATGGTAACTGTTGTATCCAATCGCGATGCAATTTCTGTGTTTCATCAACACTCAGATACTCCACAGATTACAGAATGCCTAAAGATGTGCATCGGTAACTACCACTGGTCTTCCAGGGAACGATCAAAGCGTAGACTGTTTCAGACATTACTAACATGGAGGAAAGTGCGCATGGTGACTGTTGTATTCAATCCCGATGCAATTTCTGTGTTTCATCAACACTTTGAAGGTCCACAGATTACAGAATGTCTCCAGATGTGCATCGGAAACTACTACTGGACTTCCACGAAACGATCAAAGCGTAGACTGTTTGAGACATTACTCCTGTGGACTAAAGTGCACATGGTGACAGTTGTATTCAATTGCGATGCTATTTCTGAGTTTCATCAACACTTCGATAGTCCACAGATTACAGAATGCCTCCAGATGTGCATCGGAAACTACTACTGGTCTTCCAGGGAACGATCAAAGCGTAAACTGTTTGAGACATTACTCCCATGGAGGAAAGTGCGCACTGTGACAGTTGTATTCAATCCCGATGCAATTTCTGAGTTTCATCAACACTTTGATAGTCCACAGATTTCAGAATGCCTCCAGATGTGCATCGGAAACTACTACAGGTCTTCCAGGGAACAATCAAAGCGTAAACTGTTTGAGACAATACTCCCATGGAGGAAAGTGCGCATGGTGACTGTTGTATTCAATCCCGATGCAATTTTAGTGTTTCATCAACACTCTGATAGTCCACGGATTACAGAATGCTCCAGATGTGCATCGGAAAATACTACTGGACTTCCAGGGAACGATCAAAGCGTAGAATGTTTGAGACATTACCCTTATGGAGGAGAGTGCGCATGGTGACTGTTGTATTCAATCCCGATGCAATATTAGTGTTTTATCAACACTCTGATAGTCCACAGATTACAGAATTCCGCCACATGTGCATCACAAACTACCACTGGTATTCCAGGGAACAATCAAAGTGTAAACTATTTGAGACATTACTTTCATGGAGGAAACTGCGAATGGTGACTGTTGTATTCAATCCCGATGCAATTTTCTGTGTTTCATCAACTCTCTGATACTCCACAGATTACAGAATGCCTCCAGATGTGCATCGGAAACTACTACTGGTCTTCCAGGGAACGATCAAAGCGTAGACTGTTTGAGACATTACTCCCATGGAGGAAAGTGCGCATGGTGTCTGTTGTATTAAATCCCGATGCAATTTCTGCGTTACATCAACACTCTGATATTCCACAGATTACAGAATGCCTCCAGATGTGCATCGGAAACTACTACTGGACTTCCAGGGAACGATCAAAGCGTTGATTATTTGAGACATTACTCTTATGGACGAAAGTGCGCATGGTGACTGTTGTATTCAATCTCGATGTAATTTCTGTGTTTCATCAACACTTTGAAGGTCCACAGATTACAGAATGCCTCCAGATATGCATCGGAAACTATTACTGGTCTTCCAGTTAACGATCAAAGCGTAGACTGTTTCAGACATTACTAACATGGAGGAAAGTGCGCATGGTGACTGTTGTATTCAATCCCGATGCAATTTCTGTGTTTCATCAACAATTTGAAGGTCCACACTTTACAGAATGTCTCCAGATGTGCATCGGAAACTACTACTGGTCTTCCAGGAAACGATCAAAGCGTAGACTGTTTGAGACATTACTCCCATGGACTAAAGTGCACATGGTGACAGTTGTATTCAATTGCGATGCAATTTCTGAGTTTCATCAACACTTCGATAGTCCACAGATTACACAATGCCTCCAGATGTGCTTCGGAAACTACTACTGGTCTTCCAGGGAACGATCAAAGCGTAAAGTGTTTGAGACATTACTCCCATGGAGGAAAGTGCGCACGGTGACTGTTGTATTCAACCCCGAGGCAATTTCTGTGTTTCATCAACACTTTGAAGGTCCACAGACTACAGAATGCCTCCACATGTGCATCGGAAACTACTACTGGACTTCCAGGGAACGATCAAAGCGTAGACTGTTTGAGACATTACTCTTATGGAGGAAAGTGCGCATGGTGACTGTTGCATTCAATCCCGATGCAATTTTAGTGTTTCATCAACACTCTGATAGTCCACAGATTACAGAATGCCTTCAGATGTGCATCGGAAACTATTATTGGTCTTCCAGGGAACGATCAAAGCGTAGACTGTTAGAGACATTACTCCCATGGAGGAAAGTGCGCATGGTGACTGTTGTATTCAATCACGATGCATTTTCTGTGTTTCATCAACCCTCTGATAGTCGACAGATTACAGAATACCTCCAGATGTGCATCGGAACTAACACTGGTCTTCCAGGGAACAATCAAAGCGTAGAATGTTTTAGACATTACCTTCATGGAGGAAAGTGCGCATGGTGACTGTTGTATTCAATCCCGATGCAATTTCTGTGTTTCATCAACACTTTGAAGGTCCACAGATTACAGAATGCCTCCAGATGTGCATCGGTAACTACTACTAGTCTTCCAGGGAACGATCAAAGAGTAGACTGTTTGAGACATTGCTCCCATGGAGGAAAGTGCACATGGTGACAGTTGTATTTAATCCCGATGCAATTTCTGAGTTTCGTCATCACTTTAAAAGTCCACAGATTACAGAATGCCTCCAGATGTGCATCGGAAACTACTACTGGCCTTCCAGGGAACGATCAAAGCGTAAACTGTTTGAGACATTACTCCCATGGAGGAAAGTGCGCACTGTGACTGTTGTATTCAATCCCGATGCAATTTCTGTGTTTCCTCAACAGTCTGATAGTCCACGGATTGCTGAATGCGTCCAGATGTGCATCGTAAACTACTACTGGACTTCCAGGGAACGATCAAAGCGTAGACTGTTTGAGACATTACTCTTATGGAGGAGAGTGCGCATGGTGACTGTTGTATTCAATCCCGATGCAATATCTGTGTTTCATAAAGTCTCTGATACTCCACAGATTACATAATCTCTCCAGATGTGCATCGGCAACTACTACTGGTCTTCCTGGGAACGATCAAAGCGTAGACTGTTTGAGACATTACTCCCATGGAGGAAAGTGTGCATAGTGACTGTTGTATTCAATCCCGATGCAATTTTACTTTTATCAACACTCTGATAGTCCACAGAATACAGAATGCCTCCAGATGTGCATCGGAAACTACTATTGGTCTTCCAGGGAACGATCAAAGCGTCGACTCTTTGAGACATTACTCCCATGGAGGAAAGTTCACATAGTGACTATTGTATTCAATCCCGATGTAATATCTGTGTTTCATCAACACTTTGAAGGTCCACAGATTACAGAATGCCTCCAGATGTGCATCGGAATCTATTACTGGTCTTCCAGGGAACGATCAAAGCGTAGACTTTTTGAGAATTACTAACATGGAGGAAAGTGCGCATGGTGAATGGTGTATTAAATCCCGATGCAATTTCTGTGTTTCATCAACACTCAGATACTCCTCAGATTACAGAATGCCTCCAGATGTGCATCGGAAACTACTACTGGTCTTCCAATGAACGATCACAGCGCAGACTGTTTGAGAATTACTCCCATGGGGGAAAGTGCGCATGGTGTCTATTGTATTCAATTCCGATGCAATTTCTGTGTTTCATCAACACTCTGATACTCCACAGATTACAGAATGCCTCCAGATGTGCATCGGAAACTATTATTGGTCTTCCAGATAACGATCAAAGCATAGACTGTTAGAGACATTACTCCCATGGAGGAAAGTGCGCATGGTGACTGTTGTATTCAATCAAGATGCATTTTCTGTGTTTCATCAACCCTCTGATAGTCCACAGATTACAGAATACCTCCAGATGTGCATCGGAAACTAACACAGGTCTTCCAGGGAACAATCAAAGCGTAGACTGTTTGAGACATTACTAACATGGAGGAAAGTGCGCATGGTGACAGTTGTATTCAATCCCGATGCAATTTCTGTGTTTCATCAACACTTTGAAGGTCCACAGATTACAGAATGCCTCCAGATGTGCATCGGAAACTACTACTAGTCTTCCAGGAAGCGATCAAAGCGTAGACTGTTTGAGACATTATTCTTATGGAGGAGAGTGCGCATGGTGACTGTTGTATTCAATCACGATGCAATTTCTGTGTTTCATCAACTCTCTGATACTCCACAGATTACATAATCTCTCCAGATGTGCATCGGAAACTACTTCTGGTCCTCATGGGAACGATCAAAGCGTAGACTGCTTGAGACATTACTCCCATGGAGGAAAGTGTACATGGAGACTGTTGTATTCAATCCCGATGCAATTTTACTTTTATCAACACTCTGATAGTCCACAAAATACAGTATGCCTCCAGATGTGCATCGGAAACTACTACTGGACTTCCAGGGAACGATCAAAGCGTAGACTGTTTGAGACATTACTCTTATGGAGGAGAGTGCGCATGGTGACTGTTGTATTCAATCCCGATGCAATATCTGTGTTTCATAAAGTCTCTGATACTCCACAGATTACATAATCTCTCCAGATGTGCATCGGCAACTACTACTGGTCTTCCTGGGAACGATCAAAGCGTAGACTGTTTGAGACATTACTCCCATGGAGGAAAGTGTGCATAGTGACTGTTGTATTCAATCCCGATGCAATTTTACTTTTATCAACACTCTGATAGTCCACAGAATACAGAATGCCTCCAGATGTGCATCGGAAACTACTATTGGTCTTCCAGGGAACGATCAAAGCGTCGACTCTTTGAGACATTACTCCCATGGAGGAAAGTTCACATAGTGACTATTGTATTCAATCCCGATGTAATTTCTGTGTTTCATCAACACTTTAAAGGTCCACAGATTACAGAATGCCTCCAGATGTGCATCGGAATCTATTACTGGTCTTCCAGGGAACGATCAAAGCGTAGACTTTTTGAGAATTACTAACATGGAGGAAAGTGCGCATGGTGAATGTTGTATTAAATCCCGATGCAATTTCTGTGTTTCATCAACACTCAGATACTCCTCAGATTACAGAATGCCTCCAGATGTGCATCGGAAACTACTACTGGTCTTCCAATGAACGATCACAGCGTAGACTGTTTGAGAATTACTCCCATGGGGGAAAGTGCGCATGGTGTCTATTGTATTCAATTCCGATGCAATTTCTGTGTTTCATCAACACTCTGATACTCCACAGATTACAGAATGCCTCCAGATGAGCATCGGAAACTATTATTGGTCTTCCAGGGAACGATCAAAGCATAGACTGTTAAAGACATTACTCCCATGGAGGAAAGTGCGCATGGTGACTGTTGTATTCAATCAAGATGCATTTTCTGTGTTTCATCAACCCTCTGATAGTCCACAGATTACAGAATGCCTCCAGATGTGCATCGGAAACTAACACTGGTCTTCCAGGGAACAATCAAAGCGTAGACTGTTTGAGACATTGCTCCCATGGAGGATAGTGCGCATGGTGACTGTTGTATTCAATCCCGATGCAATTTCAGTGTTTCATCAACACTTTGAAGGTCCACAGATTACAGAATGCCTTTAGATGTGCATCGGAAACTACTACTAGTCTTCCAGGGAACGATCAAAGAGTAGACTGTTTGAGACATTGCTCCCATGGAGGATAGTGCACATGGTTACAGTTGTATTTAATCCCGATGCAATTTCTGAGTTTCGTCAACACTTTGATAGTCCACAGATTACAGAATGCCTCCAGATGTGCATCGGAAACTATTATTGGTCTTCCAGGGAACGATCAAAGCATAGACTGTTAGAGACATTACTCCCATGGAGGAAAGTGCGCATGGTGACTGTTGTATTCAATCAAGATGCATTTTCTGTGTTTCATCAACCCTCTGATAGTCCACAGATTACAGAATACCTCCAGATGTGCATCGGAACTAACACTGGTCTTCCAGGGAACAATCAAAGCGTAGAATGTTTTAGACATTACCTTCATGGAGGAAAGTGCACATGGTGACTGTTGTATTCAATCCCGATGCAATTTCTGTGTTTCATCAACACTTTGAAGGTCCACAGATTACAGAATGCCTCCAGATGTGCATCGGTAACTACTACTAGTCTTCCAGGGAACGATCAAAGAGTAGACTGTTTGAGACATTGCTCCCATGGAGGAAAGTGCACATGGTGACAGTTGTATTTAATCCCGATGCAATTTCTGAGTTTCGTCATCACTTTAAAAGTCCACAGATTACAGAATGCCTCCAGATGTGCATCGGAAACTACTACTGGCCTTCCAGGGAACGATCAAAGCGTAAACTGTTTGAGACATTACTCCCATGGAGGAAAGTGCGCACTGTGACTGTTGTATTCAATCCCGATGCAATTTCTGTGTTTCCTCAACAGTCTGATAGTCCACGGATTGCTGAATGCGTCCAGATGTGCATCGTAAACTACTACTGGACTTCCAGGGAACGATCAAAGCGTAGACTGTTTGAGACATTACTCTTATGGAGGAGAGTGCGCATGGTGACTGTTGTATTCAATCCCGATGCAATATCTGTGTTTCATAAAGTCTCTGATACTCCACAGATTACATAATCTCTCCAGATGTGCATCGGCAACTACTACTGGTCTTCCTGGGAACGATCAAAGCGTAGACTGTTTGAGACATTACTCCCATGGAGGAAAGTGTGCATAGTGACTGTTGTATTCAATCCCGATGCAATTTTACTTTTATCAACACTCTGATAGTCCACAGAATACAGAATGCCTCCAGATGTGCATCGGAAACTACTATTGGTCTTCCAGGGAACGATCAAAGCGTCGACTCTTTGAGACATTACTCCCATGGAGGAAAGTTCACATAGTGACTATTGTATTCAATCCCGATGTAATTTCTGTGTTTCATCAACACTTTAAAGGTCCACAGATTACAGAATGCCTCCAGATGTGCATCGGAATCTATTACTGGTCTTCCAGGGAACGATCAAAGCGTAGACTTTTTGAGAATTACTAACATGGAGGAAAGTGCGCATGGTGAATGTTGTATTAAATCCCGATGCAATTTCTGTGTTTCATCAACACTCAGATACTCCTCAGATTACAGAATGCCTCCAGATGTGCATCGGAAACTACTACTGGTCTTCCAATGAACGATCACAGCGTAGACTGTTTGAGAATTACTCCCATGGGGGAAAGTGCGCATGGTGTCTATTGTATTCAATTCCGATGCAATTTCTGTGTTTCATCAACACTCTGATACTCCACAGATTACAGAATGCCTCCAGATGAGCATCGGAAACTATTATTGGTCTTCCAGGGAACGATCAAAGCATAGACTGTTAAAGACATTACTCCCATGGAGGAAAGTGCGCATGGTGACTGTTGTATTCAATCAAGATGCATTTTCTGTGTTTCATCAACCCTCTGATAGTCCACAGATTACAGAATGCCTCCAGATGTGCATCGGAAACTAACACTGGTCTTCCAGGGAACAATCAAAGCGTAGACTGTTTGAGACATTGCTCCCATGGAGGATAGTGCGCATGGTGACTGTTGTATTCAATCCCGATGCAATTTCAGTGTTTCATCAACACTTTGAAGGTCCACAGATTACAGAATGCCTTTAGATGTGCATCGGAAACTACTACTAGTCTTCCAGGGAACGATCAAAGAGTAGACTGTTTGAGACATTGCTCCCATGGAGGATAGTGCACATGGTTACAGTTGTATTTAATCCCGATGCAATTTCTGAGTTTCGTCAACACTTTGATAGTCCACAGATTACAGAATGCCTCCAGATGTGCATCGGAAACTATTATTGGTCTTCCAGGGAACGATCAAAGCATAGACTGTTAGAGACATTACTCCCATGGAGGAAAGTGCGCATGGTGACTGTTGTATTCAATCAAGATGCATTTTCTGTGTTTCATCAACCCTCTGATAGTCCACAGATTACAGAATACCTCCAGATGTGCATCGGAACTAACACTGGTCTTCCAGGGAACAATCAAAGCGTAGAATGTTTTAGACATTACCTTCATGGAGGAAAGTGCGCATGGTGACTGTTGTATTCAATCCCGATGCAATTTCTGTGTTTCATCAACACTTTGAAGGTCCACAGATTACAGAATGCCTCCAGATGCGCATCGGTAACTACTACTAGTCTTCCAGGGAACGATCAAAGAGTAGACTGTTTGAGACATTGCTCCCATGGAGGAAAGTGCACATGGTGACAGTTGTATTTAATCCCGATGCAATTTCTGAGTTTCGTCATCACTTTAAAAGTCCACAGATTACAGAATGCCTCCAGATGTGCATCGGAAACTACTACTGGCCTTCCAGGGAACGATCAAAGCGTAAACTGTTTGAGACATTACTCCCATGGAGGAAAGTGCGCACTGTGACTGTTGTATTCAATCCCGATGCAATTTCTGTGTTTCCTCAACAGTCTGATAGTCCACGGATTGCTGAATGCGTCCAGATGTGCATCGTAAACTACTACTGGACTTCCAGGGAACGATCAAAGCGTAGACTGTTTGAGACATTACTCTTATGGAGGAGAGTGCGCATGGTGACTGTTGTATTCAATCCCGATGCAATATCTGTGTTTCATAAAGTCTCTGATACTCCACAGATTACATAATCTCTCCAGATGTGCATCGGCAACTACTACTGGTCTTCCTGGGAACGATCAAAGCGTAGACTGTTTGAGACATTACTCCCATGGAGGAAAGTGTGCATAGTGACTGTTGTATTCAATCCCGATGCAATTTTACTTTTATCAACACTCTGATAGTCCACAGAATACAGAATGCCTCCAGATGTGCATCGGAAACTACTATTGGTCTTCCAGGGAACGATCAAAGCGTCGACTCTTTGAGACATTACTCCCATGGAGGAAAGTTCACATAGTGACTATTGTATTCAATCCCGATGTAATATCTGTGTTTCATCAACACTTTGAAGGTCCACAGATTACAGAATGCCTCCAGATGTGCATCGGAATCTATTACTGGTCTTCCAGGGAACGATCAAAGCGTAGACTTTTTGAGAATTACTAACATGGAGGAAAGTGCGCATGGTGAATGTTGTATTAAATCCCGATGCAATTTCTGTGTTTCATCAACACTCAGATACTCCTCAGATTACAGAATGCCTCCAGATGTGCATCGGAAACTACTACTGGTCTTCCAATGAACGATCACAGCGTAGACTGTTTGAGAATTACTCCCATGGGGGAAAGTGCGCATGGTGTCTATTGTATTCAATTCCGATGCAATTTCTGTGTTTCATCAACACTCTGATACTCCACAGATTACAGAATGCCTCCAGATGTGCATCGGAAACTATTATTGGTCTTCCAGATAACGATCAAAGCATAGACTGTTAGAGACATTACTCCCATGGAGGAAAGTGCGCATGGTGACTGTTGTATTCAATCAAGATGCATTTTCTGTGTTTCATCAACCCTCTGATAGTCCACAGATTACAGAATACCTCCAGATGTGCATCTGAAACTAACACAGGTCTTCCAGGGAACAATCAAAGCGTAGACTGTTTGAGACATTACTAACATGGAGGAAAGTGCGCATGGTGACAGTTGTATTCAATCCCGATGCAATTTCTGTGTTTCATCAACACTTTGAAGGTCCACAGATTACAGAATGCCTCCAGATGTGCATCGGAAACTACTACTAGTCTTCCAGGAAGCGATCAAAGCGTAGACTGTTTGAGACATTATTCTTATGGAGGAGAGTGCGCATGGTGACTGTTGTATTCAATCACGATGCAATTTCTGTGTTTCATCAACTCTCTGATACTCCACAGATTACATAATCTCTCCAGATGTGCATCGGAAACTACTTCTGGTCCTCATGGGAACGATCAAAGCGTAGACTGCTTGAGACATTACTCCCATGGAGGAAAGTGTACATGGAGACTGTTGTATTCAATCCCGATGCAATTTTACTTTTATCAACACTCTGATAGTCCACAAAATACAGTATGCCTCCAGATGTGCATCGGAAACTACTACTGGACTTCCAGGGAACGATCAAAGCGTAGACTGTTTGAGACATTACTCTTATGGAGGAGAGTGCGCATGGTGACTGTTGTATTCAATCCCGATGCAATATCTGTGTTTCATAAAGTCTCTGATACTCCACAGATTACATAATCTCTCCAGATGTGCATCGGCAACTACTACTGGTCTTCCTGGGAACGATCAAAGCGTAGACTGTTTGAGACATTACTCCCATGGAGGAAAGTGTGCATAGTGACTGTTGTATTCAATCCCGATGCAATTTTACTTTTATCAACACTCTGATAGTCCACAGAATACAGAATGCCTCCAGATGTGCATCGGAAACTACTATTGGTCTTCCAGGGAACGATCAAAGCGTCGACTCTTTGAGACATTACTCCCATGGAGGAAAGTTCACATAGTGACTATTGTATTCAATCCCGATGTAATTTTTGTGTTTCATCAACACTTTAAAGGTCCAGAGATTACAGAATGCCTCCAGATGTGCATCGGAATCTATTACTGGTCTTCCAGGGAACGATCAAAGCGTAGACTTTTTGAGAATTACTAACATGGAGGAAAGTGCGCATGGTGAATGTTGTATTAAATCCCGATGCAATTTCTGTGTTTCATCAACACTCAGATACTCCTCAGATTACAGAATGCCTCCAGATGTGCATCGGAAACTACTACTGGTCTTCCAATGAACGATCACAGCGTAGACTGTTTGAGAATTACTCCCATGGGGGAAAGTGCGCATGGTGTCTATTGTATTCAATTCCGATGCAATTTCTGTGTTTCATCAACACTCTGATACTCCACAGATTACAGAATGCCTCCAGATGAGCATCGGAAACTATTATTGGTCTTCCAGGGAACGATCAAAGCATAGACTGTTAAAGACATTACTCCCATGGAGGAAAGTGCGCATGGTGACTGTTGTATTCAATCAAGATGCATTTTCTGTGTTTCATCAACCCTCTGATAGTCCACAGATTACAGAATACCTCCAGATGTGCATCGGAAACTAACACTGGTCTTCCAGGGAACAATCAAAGCGTAGACTGTTTGAGACATTGCTCCCATGGAGGATAGTGCGCATGGTGACTGTTGTATTCAATCCCGATGCAATTTCAGTGTTTCATCAACACTTTGAAGGTCCACAGATTACAGAATGCCTTTAGATGTGCATCGGAAACTACTACTAGTCTTCCAGGGAACGATCAAAGAGTAGACTGTTTGAGACATTGCTCCCATGGAGGATAGTGCACATGGTTACAGTTGTATTTAATCCCGATGCAATTTCTGAGTTTCGTCAACACTTTGATAGTCCACAGATTACAGAATGCCTCCAGATGTGCATCGGAAACTATTATTGGTCTTCCAGGGAACGATCAAAGCATAGACTGTTAGAGACATTACTCCCATGGAGGAAAGTGCGCATGGTGACTGTTGTATTCAATCAAGATGCATTTTCTGTGTTTCATCAACCCTCTGATAGTCCACAGATTACAGAATACCTCCAGATGTGCATCGGAAACTAACACTGGTCTTCCAGGGAACAATCAAAGCGTAGACTGTTTGAGACATTACTAACCTGGAGGAAAGTGCGCATGGTGACAGTTGTATTCAATCCCGATGCAATTTCTGTGTTTCATCAACACTTTGAAGGTCCACAGATTACAGAATGCCTCCAGATGTGCATCGGAAACTACTACTAGTCTTCCAGGAAGCGATCAAAGCGTAGACTGTTTGAGACATTATTCTTATGGAGGAGAGTGCGCATGGTGACTGTTGTATTCAATCACGATGCAATTTCTGTGTTTCATCAACTCTCTGATACTCCACAGATTACATAATCTCTCCAGATGTGCATCGGAAACTACTTCTGGTCCTCATGGGAACGATCAAAGCGTAGACTGCTTGAGACATTACTCCCATGGAGGAAAGTGTACATGGAGACTGTTGTATTCAATCCCGATGCAATTTTACTTTTATCAACACTCTGATAGTCCACAGAATACAGAATGCCTCCAGATGTGCATCGGAAACTACTATTGGTCTTCCAGGGAACGATCAAAGCGTCGACTCTTTGAGACATTACTCCCATGGAGGAAAGTTCACATAGTGACTATTGTATTCAATCCCGATGTAATTTCTGTGTTTCATCAACACTTTAAAGGTCCAGAGATTACAGAATGCCTCCAGATGTGCATCGGAATCTATTACTGGTCTTCCAGGGAACGATCAAAGCGTAGACTTTTTGAGAATTACTAACATGGAGGAAAGTGCGCATGGTGAATGTTGTATTAAATCCCGATGCAATCTCTGTGTTTCATCAACACTCAGATACTCCTCAGATTACAGAATGCCTCCAGATGTGCATCGGAAACTACTACTGGTCTTCCAATGAACGATCACAGCGTAGACTGTTTGAGAATTACTCCCATGGGGGAAAGTGCGCATGGTGTCTATTGTATTCAATTCCGATGCAATTTCTGTGTTTCATCAACACTCTGATACTCCACAGATTACAGAATGCCTCCAGATGAGCATCGGAAACTATTATTTGTCTTCCAGGGAACGATCAAAGCATAGACTGTTAAAGACATTACTCCCATGGAGGAAAGTGCGCATGGTGACTGTTGTATTCAATCAAGATGCATTTTCTGTGTTTCATCAACCCTCTGATAGTCCACAGATTACAGAATACCTCCAGATGTGCATCGGAAACTAACACTGGTCTTCCAGGGAACAATCAAAGCGTAGACTGTTTGAGACATTGCTCCCATGGAGGATAGTGCGCATGGTGACTGTTGTATTCAATCCCGATGCAATTTCAGTGTTTCATCAACACTTTGAAGGTCCACAGATTACAGAATGCCTTTAGATGTGCATCGGAAACTACTACTAGTCTTCCAGGGAACGATCAAAGAGTAGACTGTTTGAGACATTGCTCCCATGGAGGATAGTGCACATGGTTACAGTTGTATTTAATCCCGATGCAATTTCTGAGTTTCGTCAACACTTTGATAGTCCACAGATTACAGAATGCCTCCAGATGTGCATCGGAAACTATTATTGGTCTTCCAGGGAACGATCAAAGCATAGACTGTTAGAGACATTACTCCCATGGAGGAAAGTGCGCATGGTGACTGTTGTATTCAATCAAGATGCATTTTCTGTGTTTCATCAACCCTCTGATAGTCCACAGATTACAGAATGCCTCCAGATGTGCATCGGAAACTACTACTAGTCTTCCAGGAAGCGATCAAAGCGTAGACTGTTTGAGACATTATTCTTATGGAGGAGAGTGCGCATGGTGACTGTTGTATTCAATCACGATGCAATTTCTGTGTTTCATCAACTCTCTGATACTCCACAGATTACATAATCTCTCCAGATGTGCATCGGAAACTACTTCTGGTCCTCATGGGAACGATCAAAGCGTAGACTGCTTGAGACATTACTCCCATGGAGGAAAGTGTACATGGAGACTGCTGTATTCAATCCCGATGCAATTTTACTTTTATCAACACTCTGATAGTCCACAAAATACAGTATGCCTCCAGATGTGCATCGGAAACTACTACTGGTCTTCCAGGGAACGATCAAAGCGTTGAATGTTTGAGACATTAGTCTTATGGAGGAAAGTGCGCATGGTGACTGTTGTATTCAATTCCGATGCAATTTCTGTGTTTCATCAGCACTTTGAAGGTCCACAGATTACAGAATGAATCCAGATGTGCATCGGAAACTATTACTGGTCTTCCAGGGGACGATCAAAGCGTAGACTTTTTGAGAATTACTAACATGGAGGAAAGTGCGCATGGTAACTGTTGTATTCAATATCGATGCAATTTCTGTGTTTCATCAACACTCAGATACTCCACAGATTACAGAATGCCTCCTGATGTGCATCGGAAACTACTACTAGTCTTCCAGGGAACGATCAAAGAGTAGCCTGTTTGAGACATTGCTCCCATGGAGGAAAGTGCACATGGTGACAGTTGTATTTAATCCCGATGCAATTTCTGAGTTTCGTCAACACTTTGATAGTCCACAGATTACAGAATGCCTCCAGATGTGCATCGGAAACTATTATTGGTCTTCCAGGGAACGATCAAAGCATAGACTGTTAGAGACATTACTCCCATGGAGGAAAGTGCGCATGGTGACTGTTGTATTCAATCAAGATGCATTTTCTGTGTTTCATCTAATACAGTAGAAGAAGAATGGGTAGCTTTGAGGAATGAAGTAGTGAAGGCAGCAGAGGATAAAGTAGGAAAAAAGATTAGGGCTGCTAGAAATCCTTGGGTAACAGAAGAAATATTGAACCTAATTGATGAAAGGAGAAAATATAAAAATACAGTAAGTGAAGGAGGCAAAAAGGAATCCAAACATCTCAAAAATGAGATCGACAGGACATGCAAAATGGCTAAGCAGGGATGGATAGAGGACAAATGTAAGGATGTAGAGGCTTGTCTCACCAGGGGTAAGATTAATACTGCCTACAGGAAAATTAAAGAGAAACACTTGTATTAATATCAAGAGCTCAGATGGAAACCCAGTTCTAAGCAAAGAAGGGAAAGCTGAAAGGTGGAAGGAGTATATAGAGGGTCTATACAAGGGCGATGTACTTGAGGACAATATTATGGAAGTGGAAGAGGATGTAGATGAAGATGAAATGGGAGATACGATACTGCGTGAAGAGTTTGATAGAGTACTGAAAGACCTGAGTCGAAACAAGGCCCCAGAGTAGACAACATTCCATTAGAACTACTGACACCCATGGGAGAGCCAGCCCTGACAAAACTCTACCATCTGGTGAGCAAAACATATGAGACAGGCGAAATACCCCCAGACTTCAAGAATAATTCCAATCCCAAAGAAAGTAGGTGTTGACAGATGTGAAAATTACTGAACTATCAGTTTAATAAGTCACAGCTGCCAACTACTAACGCAAATTCTTTACAGATGAATGGAAAAACTAGTAGAAGCCAACCTCGGGGAAGATCAGTTTGGATTTCGTAGAAATATTGGAACACATGAGGCAATACTGACCCTATGACTTATCTAAGAAACTAGATTAAGGAAAGCAAACCTACATTTCTAGCATTTGTAGACTTAGAGAAAGCTTTTGACAATGTTGACTAGAATACTCTCTTCCAAATTCTGAAGGTGGGGGAGGGGGGGTGAAATACAGGGAGCGAAAAGCTATTTACAATTTGTACAGAAAGCGAATGGCAGTTATAAGAGTCGAGGGACATGATAGGGAAGCAGTGGTTGGGAAGGGAGTGAGACAGGGTTTCACCCTTTCCCTGATGTTATTCAATCTGTATATTGTGCAAGCAGTGAAGGAAACAAAAGTTCGGACTAGGTATTAAAAGCCATGGAGAAGAAATGAAAAACTTTGAGGTTCGCCGATGACATTGTAATTCTGTCAGAGACAGCAAAGGACTTGGAAGAGCAGTTGAATGGAATGGACAGTGTCTTGAAAGGAGGATATAAGATGAACATCAACAAAAGCAAAACGTGGATAATGGAATGTAGTCGAATTAAGTCGGGTGATGCTGAGGGAATTTGACCCTTAAAGTACTAAAGGAGTTTTGCTATTTGGGGACCAAAATAACTGATGATGGTCAATGTAGAGAGGATATAAAGTGTAGTCTGGCAATGGCAAGGAAAGGGTTTCTGAAGGAGAGAAATTTGTCCACATCGAGTATAGATTTAAGTGTCAGGAAGACATTTCTGAAAGTATTTGTATGGGGTGTAGCCATGTATGGAAGTGGAACATGGACAATAAATAGTTTGGACAAGAAGAGAATAGAGGCTTTCAAAATGTGGTGCTACAGAAGAATGCTGAAGATTAGATGGGTAGATCACATAACTAATGAGGAGGTATTGAATAGGATCAGGGAGAAGAGGAGTTTGTGGCACAACTTGACTAGAAGATGGTATCGGTTGGTAAGACATGTTCTGAGGCATCAAGGGATCACCAGTTTAGTATTGGAGGGCAGCATGGAAGGTAAAAAACGTAGAGGGAGACCAAGAGATGAATAGAGTAAGCAGATTGAGAAGGATGTAGGTTGCAGTAGTTACTGGGAGATGATGAAGCTTGCACAGGATAGAGCAGCATGGAGAGCTGCATCAAACCAGTCTCAGGACTAAAGACCACAAAATCCGAATGATCACATTTGTGCTACATTCATATGAATTTATCTTATGTTTAATACAATATACAACAAATAACTGTTTTTATAACACAAGAAATTATGTGGTGGAGAGATCTATTCCTTGATGTTGTGATTCCATTTGTCACATCATATATTTTTGTACAGTTGAGCAGAGCTATTCACTTATACTGTTGTGACATTTGTTAACCATGTGGTTATTGATCTTCTTATGGGTTTGCCAGACATATTCATTGATGAAATTTCATTTGTCACATGAAATTAAATCCTTATACAGTTTTGCTGGGCTATTCACTTATTACAGCATAACATTTGTCAAGCATGTGGTTCTTTATAACAGTTTTAAATTTATCCCAATTTTCCAGCTCTTTGATATGTTTTGGTAGTGCATTAAAAAGTTTGATGCCTGGATTACATACATGCTTCTGACTTAGGGTCCTTGTTCCAGCGTGTAAGTGGAGATCTTTACATTGCCGTGTATGGTAATCTGTAATGGTTTTAATTTTGTCCTGCTTTCTTTTGATCACCAACAGACATTTCAGAATGTATAATGACGGAATTGCTAAAATTTTCAATGCTTTAAAATGGGGCCTACAACGTGTTTGATGTGGGTTCTGGGTCATTATCTGAATAGCGCATTTTTGTAATTTGAAAATCTCATTTAGGCGACAATTTCTTTTTCCCCAAGATACTATCCCATAGGCCACAATTGACTGAAAATATACTAATCTGGTGCAGTCGTTACTACAAACTCTTATAATAATTCTAAGTACAAAACATGCTGAATTTAGTTTTAGTGCTAAGCTCACCACACGGCATTTCCAGTTTATCTTCTCATCAATGTGCATACCCAGGAATTTTCAAGTTGTTTCCCTCCATAGTGGGATGTAGGTCGTCATGTTCACTTATTCTTCCATTTTGCACATAATTAGTTTTTTCTTTTTGAATTCAGTGTTAGCTTGTTTGCGCTGAGCCATTTTTGTGTATCTTGTAGGAGATGGTCCACAGTACTGTGCAATGACTGCTTCATATAACAAACAATTAAACTAGTATCATCAGCAAGTAACATGATTCTAGCTTTTCTCTATGACACCTGAGTATAATTAATGTAAATGGGGAACAGCAAGGGGAATAATACACTTCTTTTGGTGCTGTAAATTCAACCACCTGCATCCTCTTTTTCCAGATACAACTCGTGCCACTTTTTTTTCCAGTCCTCTGATACTTATAGCTTCAAATGTTTCCAAAAGTATGCTGTGGTCAACAGTGTCAAAGGCTTTTGACTGATCTAGATTTATCCCAAAAACACTTATGCCTCTTCCAATTTACTATTTATATCTTTTGCGTATACCAGTACAGCTGTTTCGGTACTTCTCCCAGCTAGAAATCCATGCTGATTACTGTTTATCATATTCCACAATTAAGATAATGTGTGACTGTATACATCATTAGTATCGCTAAAACCTTAGAGAAAGTTGGGAGAAGTGAGACAAGTTTGTAGTTTCCTGTTTTAAACTTATCACTCTTTTTCAACAGGGGAATGAATCAAGAAATTTTCAGTTTCTGTGGAAAAAACTTGCATATTGTGTGACGGAATACTGTTGATGTGCTACACTGGGTTTTTCTTTATTGTGTAGATACATGGTCCGGTCCATCACATTAATGTGACCAAAATCGACATGCAGTGACCACTCACAGAAGGCACCACTAGCAGTCAAGGGTATATAAAGCATGTTGGGAGCCACAAAAAAGGGTGCAGTTGTCACTATAAGTAGGAGACAAGATGATGTCGAAATGTGCACAGTCATTGGCGTTTGGGGAAAGGTGGAAGCATTTTGGAAAGACTAAGTCTGTAAACTGTTCACATGTCAGTGTGGTAATGAAAAGAGCTTCTACTGCTTGTCTTTATGCTTTCCGAGACCTGCCACGCCCAATTGAGAATGGAGTGCTACGGGCAGGGCCCTGCAAACATATTGAGATTTCAGTGCTCCAGTCCACAATTTAGACAGAATTTGGCATGATATCCCCCAGGAGCACATCCAACAACTGTATCAACCAATATCAAACCGAATTACTGCTTGCATATGGGCTACAGGTTATCAATGCATTAATGACTCCCTCAGTTTGTGATGCTCTTCCTGTTGACCAACCCATCCAAGTGTTCTGAAATTGTAATCATTTGTTTCTGTGCACATGAACATCAAATCTAGTCGTTACAACCCTTTGGATAATTTCTGTGTTGTGCAACTTTCTTCTTTCCTTAGAGTGTACTTTAAAAATTGTGTTAACAGCCTTATAAGTTTGCCATCTTAAAAGAGGACACAGGTCCCTTTGAAGTGCTGTACATGGAGTGGAACTGATACCTGCCAGTCATCTGAGCCTTCACTGCTGACATAAGCCACATCATTGAAGAGGTGTGTATGTGCCAGTCGACTATAAGGAGTCTGTGTAGTACAATGGATTGAAACCACAGATTAAAGCTATTGTCTTTTGATGTGCCAATGAATTAGGCTGCCCAATTTGTTGGTGTGTCAGTGAAGACTGTCCAGCGTGTCTGCAAGGAATGCTGTACCACTTGCAACCACATAATGTGGCATAATAATAAAAGTGGCCACATTAAGACCCAAACTTGTTGTTAGTCATAGAGATGAACGTTGTAAGTTGCCATTGACAGTCAGTCTCAAACACAACAGGAATCGCTGCAGACCCATGTCTACTAGTTTTCAGCCAAATATTGTGATGGCAAGTTGCATGCAGTGGGACCCTTGCAGAAGACTACTGAGGCATAAGAATGTACATGTTGTCAGTGGAGCAAACACAATACAAACTGGACAGTAGGTGAGTTGAAATGTGTGGTGGTTTTGCCTCTTTCTGAGAACATATCAAAGGCTCTGACAGCACAATAAGGTTTTTAACCTGCTATGGACAGAGGATATACAGATTGTCTCAAAAGTTACAACATCCGAACTAATTAGACCTAAGGTATTCACACCATGTTTGGCTTATGTGACATAGTGTCATGAAGATTTTATGGAGTTTAATCAGTTTCAGCATGTGTGCACCGGTGGTGGTGGGCACAATTTCCAGTCTGTTATCAGGATCTATCCACATTCAGCACATTATATCTGCATCACCTGTGGCAAGGGCAGAAATGATTTTGTTCATTAAATTTTTGATGTGGTTGACAGCTGCTTGGTCGACTCTGTCCTTCGTATATGCTGATAGAAACAAGCCCACCTTTCTAATGTCTGGTGGCCTAGAACACGAGGGAATAGGACCACCCCTGCCAATTCAGCATACCTCGTAACACCTGGTCCGCAACATCTGCCACAGCCTGAGCCCAATGTGCCAGTGCACCATATTACTGGAAAAAGACTGTATCTCGGCAGTCAGCCAGTCATAGTAACAGCCAGAGCATATCAAGGTAACTGGCTTTTTTTTTTTTTGGGGGGGGGGGGGGGGAATTGTCCCAGAATACCATCAACCGCCAAACAACACAACACATTCCCTATCATGTACCTCTTCCATCATAGTATGTGGATTGGTAATATATCATTATCTTCTCACAGGATATGTACATACTCTGAATTGCCAACAAAACTGGCACAGGCATGCGTATTCAAATACAGGGATATGTAAACATACAGAATATGGCACTGCAGTCGGCAATGCCTAAATAAGACAACATGTGTCTGGCACAGATGCTAGATTGCTAAGTGCTGCTGCAATGGTAGCTTTTCAAGATTTACGTAAATTTGAATGTGGTGTTATAGTGGGTGTACGAGCAATGGGACAAAGCATCTCCAAGGTAATAATGAAGTGGTTATTTTCCCATATGAGCATACAGTGAATATCAGGAATCTGGTAAAACATTAGATCTCCAACAACGTTGCAGCCGAAAAAAATCCTCCAAAAACAGGAGCAACAACTGAAGAGAATCGTTCAAAGTGACAGAAATGCAACCCTTCTGCAAATTGCTGCATACTTCAATGTTGGGCCATCAACAAGTGTAAGAGTATGAACCATCATTGATATGAACTTTTGTAGCTGAAGGTCCACTTGTGTACCCTTGATGACTGCATGACACAAAGCTTTTTGCCTCACTTGGGTCCATCAACGCCGATACTGGACTGGAAACATGTTGCCTGGTTGGACGAGTCTCGTTTCAAAGTGTGTCGTGCAGATGGACACGTACATGCATGGAGACATCTTCTTGAATGGACACTGTGTTGTGTTTGGCAGGAGAGCCAATCCATATACCTAAAGGAGGCCGAAATGCACGCGTCTCAGCTCACACAGGCTGGAATGATGTCTGGAACATGACAAGAGAATTAGAATTGAGAAAAATGGACGTAGCTGGTGGAATACTTAACTTTAATCCATTAATGGAGAACTTCGCTCTTTATGGTACATGATTCACAATATCAATAGTACAGATACTGGCACCTTGCTTGGTCGTAGCAAATAACGTAGCTGAAGGCTATGCTAACTATCGTCTCGGCAAATGGGAGCATAGAAGTCAGTGAACCATCGCTAGCAAAGTTGGCTGTACAACTCGGGCAAGTGCCAGGAAGTCTCTCTAGACCTGCCGTGTGGCGGCGCTTGGTCTGCTATCACTGATAGTGGCGACACGTGGTTCCAACATATACTACCGGACCGCGGCTGATTTAAAGGCTACCACCTAGCAAGTGTGCTGTCTGGCAGTGACACCACACACTGCATGTCAGCAGGGGATTGTTGAAGCTGGTGGAGGCTCTGTAATGGTGTAGGAGGCGTGCATTTGGAGTGATATGGCTAGGTATGACCCTGAAAGTTGACACATACATAAGCATCCTGTCCATTGGGGATTCCGATGGACTTGGCCAATTCCAGCAGGACAATGATACACTTGGCATGTTCTGAATTGCTACAAAGTGGCTCCTGGAACACTCTTCTAAGGTTAAACACTTCCAATGGCCACCAAACTCCCCAGGTTTGAACATTGAGCATATCTGGGATGATTTGCAATGTGCTACTCAGAAAAAAACCTCACATAGCCCTCTATGCAGCATTCACAGTGTCAATTCCTTCCATCACTACTTCAGACAATAGTCAAGCCCATGAGACACAATTGATTACTAAACTCAGCCAGCATCCAGCATGCACTGTACAACTGATGCGTGTTATGAAGATATAATATACTTTGCTCAGAGACAATAAAATTGTGTGGGTAAGTACTTTATTCAAAACTGAACATGAATGCCCAAAAATAGAGAAATAGAGTGAAGTTCCAATATTTACAGGTCTTGATATGTACATGAACTTTACTTTTTAAAAAAACAAGAGTAGAAGGTTTAGATATATCATGCAAGATTTTATATGGTGATATCAATTTAGGTAAGATGCAAAGAGAGATTGAGAGGGGGCATGTTTCTTTATATATATATATATATATATATATATATATATATATATATATATATATATATATATATATATATATATATATATATATATATAAAAAACAGAAAGAAACTTCCACATGGGAAAAATATATTAAAAACAAAGATTCCAAGACTTACCAAGCGGGAAAGCGCCGGCAGACAGGCACATGAACAAAACACACAAACACACACACAGAAGTACGAGCTTTCGCAACTGGCAGTTGCTTCGTCAGGAAAGAGGGAAGGAGAGGGAAAAATGAAAGGATGTGGGTTTTAAGGGAGAAAGACTTCCCTTAGGGGAAAAAAAGGACAGGTGTACACCTGTCCTTTTTTTCCCCTAAGGGAAGTCTTTCCGCTCCCGGGATTGGAATGACTCCTTACCCTCTCCCTTAAAACCCACATCCTTTCATTTTTCCCTCTCCTTCCCTCTTTCCTGACGAAGCAACTGCCAGTTGCGAAAGCTCGTAATTCTGTGTGTGTGTGTTTGTGTGTTTTGTTCATGTGCCTGTCTGCCGGCGCTTTCCCGCTTGGTAAGTCTTGGAATCTTTGTTTTTAATAATATATATATATATATATATATATATATATATATATATATATATAGTAAGTCTTCATAATTGTGAAGGCGAAACTTGTCATTGAGTAGGTAGGCTGGTGCTGTAACTGTGTTGAAAGATATTTCAGTTCCTTCAAGAAAGTCAAATTTCTTGCCTGGTTCTTTTCTACAATGTTTGCCACAATTCTTGCCCAGTAACTCATTCTGCAAAGTTGGATTTGTTCTGTATGTTAAGATAGAGTGCATCCCTGTGCTTCTACCAGTTTGTTTATTGCAGAAGTTCGGACATACCTGATTTTTGATATTCTTGCTTAGTGCTTTCGGTACTGTGGATGATATTATTCTGTATTTTGTTGCTTGCGAAGAAGCTTGTTTGTATGACATACAACTTGAAGAGGTTGGCAATTTGGTATGAAACCTTCCTTGAGGAAAGTCAGCTTATTACAAAGATGGTCTTCCTGTTTGTGGGTGGTTGTCCAGAAACTGGTTGGTTTAATTTATGTATTACAGCTGGATTTTATTCATAAGTGGAGGCAGCTGATTTTACAATTTGTGTTTATTTTTATCTTTCACTTGAATCCATTGGGTCTTTAAGCATGTGATTAAACATTCTTCTGAAGAACACTTTTTTATTGTGATCTGGATAGCAAGAAGAGTTACGGATGGTAACACTGGTAATTGTTGGTTTCGTGGAAGTTTGAGCATTTTTATATACAAGTTTTGTGAATGTTTTCTGGTGTTTCATTTCTACAGTGATAGGAAGTGAATTGAATTTTGTGGTGTAATTTATTAATTTCCTCAGCTAGATTTTCTAATTCCTTTGGTTGTTCTGTTGAAAAGAATGAAATGAGACTGATGCAATTTTCTGTATTTACACTAAATAAACTTAATCTAGGTCCCTACAGCTGTTGTGCTATAATCTAGTGTAAATACCTGCAGATAAGAAAGGGATTTTCAACTCACATTCATATAGATCCCATAAGCTGCACTCATATGCTTCTGGTTGTTATTCAGTACAGTGGTTCTACCTGACAGCAGTTTCTAGTGACTTAATGCATTACTGTCCCAATAGTAATTTTTGCCACACTTTGTGTGTTTCAGGACCTTCGAAGCAGAACACTGCCACCTCCTGACAGTTCTCTCAAAACCCAGCGATGTAGCATGGGGAGTGGAATGCTTTCAAGTCTCACAGCCAGACCACTAACAAGGTTTGGCCTCCTGCTGAACACCAAACCCACAGACAGTCTGGTTTTCTTTTTATGAAAGTGAAAATTGAACCATTGCGGTTGCTAAGACTGTCAGTTTCTATTAACATGACACAGGCAGAGTGGTGGGTATTATATATTAAAAAAAAAAAAAAAGAATGAAGTCCCATATCTTGGCTAACTGTTGTTGACTTCTTTGATTTGTTCAGCAATGCAGTAATCACAGCTGAATGCCAAAGTTACAAATTGTATGAGATGAAATGAGATATTACGTTTGAAATCATTACAGCCCACAATAAACTAGTGATTGCTTCTCGCAAGTGATCAAAATGCGGTCCATAAAGAAACCTTCATTATTCCAGTAGGCAGCGGGTCATTGATGTTTATTATGCTTGAGAGCTCTTCTTTGTTCACACAGTGTTGTTCATGAAAAATGACATCTTTATGTGAACTCTACATCAAAATAGAAACGCTATACATTGGGCCTGCCATAACCTTGTAACACACATCTCTCCAGCCTCCCTTCTTTCCCCCCAAAATATGTTGTGCCTCTTTAACTCATTAATTTCAGCTCTTATGGAAAATTGCTCCTTGACTTGTGTTTCCCCTTTGGAAATGACCAGTGGACAGTGCAAACACATATGGAGCCACACTTTGCCAAGTAATAAATGAGTGGATGAAATTTGGCTTCTTGTTACATACATTCTTCTGAAGCAGAAATGAGGTATTGGTTCTTGCTAACTTGTCACTACTCAAACAAAGTTTTCTTTTAGTGGCTTTGGATAACAGCTCAAGTTTTATAAGTTGTAATCTTAATTTCTTTCATAAATGTGTATTGAGGATTCCTGGTGTGACTGTGTGAAGTAAAATAAACTTCTCATTTCATTGACATCTGTTATACTGTACTTGTTTGGACCAAGTTTATTTCTACAGTGTCTGCTAGGATGCTATTGTTTATCAATGAACAATGTAAACCACGTGAAAGTAGATGAGAACAACAGGGTTTAGGAGCATACTTGTCACAATCATTGTAGTGGAAGTGCTTCTGTTGTGACTAACATTGTGTGAATGTTTCCAACTGGATGATAATAAGACCATGGTCAGTACTGGAACCTGCAATATTGGTAATTACTTCTACTTGCCAGTCGTTCCCTGAAAGTACCTCATCTTGCTCCTGCCCCTCTGCAATAATATAAAAATGAAATAGAGTATCTTCCAGTGTAGAGCCTCTTGTAGAATTTTAATATTTTAAAGTAGTTCCGAGAACATGTTTCAGTATTCAAGTTGCAAAAGAAATTTTAGGAGCATCTGTCAACATTTTCAATTGTATAACTGTGTCGAAATGTACATACGTGTTTCAACAGTATTACATTTGTAAATATTTCAAGAGAGATGCTCTTTCTAGTTTAAGAAATCCCACATCAGTAAAGTGGCAATCTATGGGATCAAATTGAGGCAAATGCTCTGAATACTTAAACATTACAGTTTTAATGTTGAAACTGATAGGGCCTACAGTTGCACTACTGGTTATTTATACTAAATACAAGCCTTAGAACAAAATGAATAGCACTGAAGGTAAACAAAATTTGAAAGAGGTTTTTGTAATGATTAAGTGCTGGCACAGATTGCATTGACTTGTTTATCGAGTTTCGTATTGTCATCAAAGATAATACGAGCTAGTAAAGTTATTTCCAATAACAATGAACATGAAGGAGTTACAAGACAGACTTATATCAACTGGCCAAAATTGAAAACTACAATCAGATAATGAAAGAACAAGGGGACAAAAGTGACAACATAATCTGGATCTTGGTGAAACAAACTCAAATGAATACAGATATTATTTAGTTACATTTATTAGCACTTCTAGTTCCCCACAACAATGTACAATGGTCTTTGGCTATGAGTTTAAGCATTATTGCAGCAAGAGAGAATGGATGTAAGGAATTTCAGTGTGTACTGCAAGTATTTTGATGAATTTTCATTTTGAACAAGCAGTACATTCTGGCTGTAGTGTTGCTTGCTGTAGGCATACAATTTTAAATGTATTGGACCTAATTATTGTTTCTATTGCAAACATGACTAGTGTTAGTGTTCATGTAAAAACAGTACCACATATTATGTAGCTCTACTTGCTGAAGAGCGACTCAGGTCAGAATATTAGAACCTACTTGTAGCCCACCTTATTGGTGAAATTATTGTAGATATGAAATTTCATTTAAGTTGTCATTTGGAACAGAAGCGCACAATAAAGTTTTTTGAGACCAGCAAAACTGCTTTTCACCCATGTATGTATGTAGTTCTAACAACTTTTTGTCCAGTGAGTCTTCCACCTAGCCTATGGTTTCAACACTATGTAGCAGGCTGCAAAGTAACCATCGGCATACATCGATGTTTCTTAACCTAACTGTTTCTGTAAGTTGATGATAATATTAACCTTTAAGTAATATTATGCATGTTGAGTAATAAAAATAATCATTTATATAGCTGCACATTAAATAGTGTTCCATGGAACTGAAGTGCCAAATAATATATATAATGCATGGTCACAAATCATAACACAGTGTTTGCTAATGTTGTAACGTCCCTACGAAATGGTTGAAATTTACTGTTCTTTTCTGTAAAAGATAGATGAATTTTAAAAAATGCTAATGGTCTTCTTAATTCTGTTGGTTCCGTTGTTCCCATTACCTATTACATATATGAGAAATATTAACAGTGAAACTGTTTTGTTTTTTTTGTATGGCATGGAGTAATTACCTTGTAGCTTATCCCAGAGGTTAAAAATGTGTACTGCATGAAAGACATTGTAATTCTGCAGAGTTGTAGTTGTACTACCTTTGAGCTGTGTACATTTTTAAGTTACAAGCGAGTATTGGCTTTATGCTGTAAATGTCTTGGTAAGCTTTCCAGTGGAACAACCAGAAATCTGTGTGCAAATTAACACCATGTAAGCAGTGTAGGTAATGGTGACAGCTCTTTTCATATACGGGGTGTATTGAAACAAAAAACTACATACACACACTTTTCATGTGTTTGGGAGAGAAAAAGAAGCTTTTTTTGTGTGACTGCCTCTAAATTTCTTTCTTTTTTTTTTTTTTTTTTTTTTTTTTTTTTTTTTTTTTTTTTTTTATAGTGGGAGACGATGTTGGTATATGAAGCACTGGTTACCAGTCAGCTGAATGCATTGTCATTATTCACACTTGGTTGTTTTGAGCAAGCATATTCCAGTTGTGCCATAATGTAGACAGGCGATATTTTCTGAAATGCCCCTATACCAATAGTCACACCATATCTCGAGCATTACTAACATCAAAACTTTAATGGATCCATATCATCAACATGGTTCACACCAGTGACATGTAATTAAGTGTATCTCTATCTCCTCTGACCCCACAAATTCTTTGTAAATGTAGTTTTTTACACACAATGTATGCCGTTTTTTTAGGAGCAGCTGCAGGCCAGAGAGTAACAACCGCAGGATAAAAGCAAGTAGCTGTACAGGGCAGAAGAGTTGGAGCTTGACTAAGGTAAGTCAGAAAGTACCTCTCTGTCCTTGAATCACATTACCTGTCATGACTAGAGAAAGGTAAACAAAACACACTGTTTCAACATAGTTTCCATCATAAGCAAAAATTTACATTAAAAGGTGATGGGCACTTTCATAGAAGTTCAAAGTATGAGGTGCATCCTGAAAGTAAGTACCAAATCATTCTGCTGCCACTCCAGCACTTGTGTTGTAGGTTCACACATTTCTCTGGTTCATTGTCTTTCCACAGTTGACTCTGCAGCTAAATTTTGTGGTATTTATATTTGTTAGTGATCAGTCAAAATCTTTAAGACAGCCTTTGAGCCCAGTGACTGTGAAGTGCGCTCTGTTATGTTTTGTTTCAACACACAGAACATTAAGCCAGCTGAAATTCATCAACTTGTAGACATTTATGGTGAGGAAGTGGATGAGACAGTTTGAAGAAACACTCATGATGAAGCACTTGTTGGACAGCCTTCTGTTGTCACTGATGGTATGGGTGAGAAAAATTCATGAAAATACATGGTTCACAATAAGAATGTATTTCAAAAACTGTTTTGCATGACTCAGTCATAAATTGCTTAAATTTTTGTGAATTCTGTTTCAAAAATGCTTACAAAATCATGTACCTTGGCAGGGTTTTGACATTTCAGCACTGAATATAGTAATAAGGAAGATGAATTCTTAAATAGAATCATGACTGGTGATAAAACTTGGGTTTCTCATGACACTCCAAAACAAAAACAACAATGTATGGAGTGACGGAACTCTGAATCCAACAATATTCCTCCACCCCACCCCCCCCCCCCAAAAAAAAAAAAAAAAAAAAAAAAAAAAGAAATCAGAATGAAGTTGTCAGTGCAAAAAATCTGGTGCAGTGGGTTCTATGACCAATGAGACATTCTGCTTGTTGAGTTCCTTCTCCAAGCTGAAATCATGAAAGCAGTATGACACTGCAAAACACCGAGAGAACTCCATCACACTATTCAAAACAAAAGATGCGAAATTCTTAATCGAATTATTATGTTGCTTCATGACATCACATTTCATTTGTGCTGGTGGCACTGAAAACCTTACTAAACAATTCAGTTGGGAACAGTTCGACCACCTGCCAATCAGTGTTGATCTCACATCTGCTGACTACCACTTTTACTTCATCATCAAGTAGGATGAAGGTGCTTCAACACCAATGATGATGTAAGAAAGCGTGATCAGTATTGGATGTCTTCACTGGTGGTATCTTTCTATGAAGAGGGCATAGAAAAGTTGGATTACCGCTATGACATATGTCTGAAGAAATGATTTCATGAATCCTTTTCCCACAATGGTACTTACTTTTCTGCTGTGCCCTGTATATTTTAATGTGTTTTGCCTTACCAATGTGGGTATAAAAGTTGACAGTGAACATCCCACTTCCTCTTCTTTACTTCAGTCACATAACGGGGATACACAAAGCCAATATGAACTACCTATTTTCTATCAGCAGCCATGTTTGGCCATGAGGTGTACTAAGCATGTTGTTGAATCATCTGGATCATATACAGGGTTATTCGGCTGCCCCTGCCATAAAGTTTTATGGAACCTGCAACATCTTCAAGAACCACACTCATGATTTTAATCTTCTCTCCTCCCTACATGCATATTGTTAGGCCTACGAAAACAATGAACAGGACCTTTTTGTATGAAAATTAACTACATTAAATTTTGAACTGGAATAAGTTTTTGTTGGAGACCACAGTTTTTGTGTTATTCAAGAAAAATGCATTTGGGCCTCTAACAAAAATGTACCCCCCACCCCACCCCCCACCCCAAAAAAATGGCTACATTAAGTTTCCCACAAAAAAGCCCCTGTTCATTTTTTTTTATGTACGACTAGTAATTTGCATGTAGTGGGTGAGAGAAATGAAAATCTTGCCCATGACATTTGTAGGCATTGCAAGTTGCATAAAACCCATGGGTATGGGTAGATTAATCATCCTGTACAGGTTTTTTATGCCAAAAGAACTAATATAAGATTTCTCTGGCTTCATAAACAGCTCAAGAAACATTTTACACCACATTAATGTATGGTATTTGCAGTTTTCTTTATCAGAAAATCCTTTCTCATTGCTTTCCTGAACACAGGAAATACCTACATACAGCCAACTGTTTTTGTTGAGGTCTTCAGTCCAAAGACTGGTTTCATGCAGCTCTCAATGCTAGAATATCATACGCAAGCCTACATCCATTTGAACCTGCTTACTGTATTACTGTATTTCCCACTCAACAGCTTTTCCTCCCCTCACTGAAATCCCACCAATACCAAATTGATGATTCCTTGATGCATCAGGGTATATCTTATCAACCTGTTCCTTCTTTTAGTCAAGTTGTGCTGAAAATTTCTTTTCTCCTCAATTTCATTCAGTACCATTTTCTTAGTAATTTGATCTGCAACTGCATAATTATTCCATAAGCCACCTCTATGTGCATCGCAGAGGGTATCTAGTAGCAGTCATAGTCATCTATCCACCTCTGTAACTTTGTGTTCACTGCTGCTGCCTATCATGGGGAGGACACAGGTTTAGATTCCCGGTACTGCCAGGGATTTTTTTTCTAGGTGAGAGGACTGGAATGGTGTACATTCACCCTTGTGATGCCAAATGAGAAGCTACTGAAGCAAGCAGGTCTCAAGGTCAAGAAAACTGACACAGGCAGGATAGTGGTGTGCCGGACGTCATTGGCAGACGATGACACGGTGGTCGGCCAGTACAAATGGACAGAGTTTGCCTCTATGTTTTATCCACGTAATCGTCAAAATTTCTTCCTAGAAACACATTTCAAAAGATACCATCCTTTTCTAGTTGAACTGCTTGTTGTTCACATCTCGTTTTGGAGCAAGGCTACAGTTCAGGCAGATACCTCCAGAAAAGACTCCTTAACATTTAAATTTATATCCACTCCTAACATATTCCTCTTTTTCAGATATTCTGTCCATCAGACAGTCCAGCCTGCATTTTATATCCTCTCTGTGTCAGCCATCATCAATAATTTTGTTACCCAAATAACAAAATACTTCTATTATCTTCAGTGTCTCATTTCCTAATCCACGAAGTTTGTCCGAAAAGTATGTATAAAAGTTGAATAATAACTTTATTTTACAATTATTCAGGTATTACAATATGGCCTCCTTCAAAGTACTTGCCCTGAGATGTGATACACTTCTGCCAACGCTGTTTCCACTGTTGATAACATTGCTGAAAGTCTTCAGTTGTAATGTTGTTCAGTTGCTGTGTCCTTTCCACCTTGATGGCTTCCACATCTCCCAAGTGCCGCCACCGAAGCACCATTTTGCATTTTGGGAACATGAAGAAGTCACACAGGGCTAAATCGGGTGAATACGGTGGATGGTTTGTCATGGTTATTGACCTTCGGGCCAAAAACTCGCGCACAACGAGCAACGTGCAAGTGGGGGCGCATTTTCGTGATGAAGGATCCACCTGCCCCTTTTGCCAACTCCGGTCGAACTCGGGCCACACGAGCTCTGAGATGTGTCAGAACTTCAATGTAAAAGTTTCTGTTCACTCTCTTGCCAGGATCAATGCCCCTAGACTCAATGAAAAGGATCAACATTGTCTTCAAATTGGACTCGCGACTTTTTTTGTTCTAGGTTCTCCTGTTAGTTTCCATTCCTTGCTTTGAGAGTTGAGCTCCACATCGTATCCGTAAAACCAGGACTCGTCTCCAGTGATGACTGAGTTGAGAAAGTCCCCTCGTTCCTCTGCTTCCAACCAATCCTCACAGCACTCGACCCTCTTTGATTTCTGATCTGGCGTCAAGAGCTTCTGTATGATTTATGCACACAATTTCTTCATTTCAAGTTTTTGTGTCAGGATTTCGTGAATGATTGTTTTGGTGATTGACAGCTCATCAGCAATCATTCTTACTGTGAATCTACGGTCTTTAAGAACACAAGCCCGATTTCGTTCAACATTTGCATCAGAACTCGATGTCGATGGGCATCCTGGGCAAGGGTCATCGTTCACTTCTTCTCGGCCATCCCAGAACCTTTTTAACCACTTGTTCATGGTTGGTTCCTTTAGAGAATTGTATCCGTAAACCTGTTTCAAAACCATAAAAATCTCAAGGCCATTTTTGCATACCTTTGCAAGAAACTTGATGTTGACGCACTGTTCCTCAATCAGAAAGAGCTCCATGCCGACTTCAAGTGAAAAAGGGTAAGTGTCAACAAGCTGCTGCACACTCCCACCTTCACACAGAGTGCTCTGACTCAAATTGAGCGTTGATGGGATTGAATACAGCAGTAGTCCGAGCTGGCTGTGACTGCAACCTCTAACATAAAGACATTATTCAACTTTTATACGTATTTTCCGGACAAACCTTGTGTAATGGACAATAAAAAAGTTCCCATTCAAGGGTGTTGCCACAGAGTAAAAGCAATGTAGCATGACTCCAGTGTGGTTACAGAAGCAATGTGTGACATTTGTGCCTTTCTGAAGTGCATGTAGTAAATATAAAAATTGGAACTACGGCACTGTTATTACCAAATATGTCCAAAAAGGATCACATACTGTTGTTCTTTTCTCAGCTGCTGGAAGACAAACACTGGTACACATCCATCATACATTGAAGAATGTGTATGAAGGAGCACTTCTGTTGAAAACCACCATTGTGCATCAAGTTGGATAATACACATCCCCATAATGCAGGCACCAGCTAAAGTGGGTGACACTCGAGTAGCCACCCTGCAGTCCTGATCTCTACCTGTGTGCTTATCGTGACTTTGGTCCCTTAGAAAGGTCTTGAAGGATCAATGACTCCTGTTGCAAGAGGATGCGCACCAAGCAGTGACGGACTTCTTGACAAAGCAGGACACAGTGTTCTACCAAGTGGGCATCTTCAACCTGGTGCACTGGTAGGGTGGTTGCCTCAGTTCTCATTATAATTTTGCCCGATTTGCATATGAGGGGTGGCTGAAAAGTTTCTAGCCCCAGATAGTTACTGTAATGTGTCGCATTAACACCACCACCTACTTTTATGGTGCCCCTTTATGGGTACACAAGTCAAATGTCGCAGCTCCACCTTCATTAGTGTAGCCACTAAGATGCACTGTATACTGTAGTTTAAGCAAAGTGGTGAATACTGGGAGAATAAGGAACTGTGTAGTGGTTGAATACCTTCATTTGGAGGGAACAAATTCCAAGGAAATTGTGGAGAACACGCGGAATACACTTACGGACAGTGTTCCGTCTTGTGCAACAGAGAAAACCTGGGCGTCTGACTTCAAACACAGAAGAATGAGTGCTAGAGAAGCACCAAGGAATGGAAAGCCTGCCACTGATGAAACAGTGACTACAATTCATGATACAGTTTTGCAGGACATTGAAACCACATTTGGAATCTCCCACGGGCGTGCTCATGACACTGTTGTGGATATTTTGGGAGTGCTGAAAGATTCATCTAAGTGGGTCCACAAAGACTCTTTGATCCTGAGACAGAACAAGAGTCACAGCAATGAAACCATCCTTCACCCTCTACACACACACACACACACACACACACACAAAATTCCATGTGCAAATTTGAGAAGAGAGATAAGGAAAATGAGGTGTGGAAAATTGGCTCACTGAACTCTTTAGTATCAGCACAATGCATCAGTGCACCAAGACCTGGCAACATTGGAAACTCTGCATGACTGCGGGTTTGAATTCTTACATCACCTACCATATTCTACAGATCTGAATGTGTCACACTTTTTCCTTTTCCCAAACCTAAAAAAATACCTCAAAGGATGATGATGCAGTGACTGATGCTTTGTTGGACTTGAAATCAAAGACCTTTTATTTGAATGGTTTGCAGAAGTTATCTGAGCATGCCTTCAAGTGTATTAGTGTACACAGGTATCATATAGACAAATAAATTGATATTATGAAATTTCTTTCATTCTTTATTTGTTAGGGTAGAATCTTTTCGACCCCTTCTTGTACAGCTTCCAAATGGAAACTCGTTGATCATCCCTCATAACTCCCTCCGCATCTCCTGATTCGACTTGACTACATTCCATTATCCTTGTCTTATGTTCATCTTAGAACTGCTCTTTAACACACTATCCATTACATTGTCTACCTCCTTAGCCGTCCCATTCAACTGACTACCATTTGGCGGACCTGGGTTCGATTACTGGTACGGCCAGCAATTTTTCCTCAGTGGGGGGTGACTGGTACAGGATGCACTGAGTCTAGTGAGGAGCTGCTTGACCGATTAGTAGTGGTTTCACAGTCAGAAAGTCCCACGAGAGAGGTGTGCTGACCAGCTGCCCCTCCATGCTGCATCACATTACACTACTGGCAGGGGCAACATGTTGGTTAGTGGAATTTTACCATTTATAAAACAACCAATGGATATTCCAGGTAGGAATGTCAACAATGCATGATTTTCATCCCTTCGATTCCATTCAACTTATCTTCCAAATCCTTTATTTCTTTTCTCTGAACATTAATTCCTGTGCCTTCTAAGAGTCCTGTTCCTCACTCCAAACAACAAGAAATTATTGAAATGATGTAATTAAAGCTGTAACATTTCTTTGTCAGAACTGTCTGACGTGTAACGCTGGGACATGACATTTGTTGCATAGAAAACAGTATCAACAATCATCGACATGATTTGAAGTATTTTGTGGCTCAGCTCATAATCCAAATATATTTAGCAGTACAATTCATTGTGGGCTCTAGGTCGTATAGTTTCAGTTAATATCTTGACTTGCAGATGAAAGAACATTGTAGCTTTTGCTAAATCTCCAAAATGTAATCAACAATTAACACCACATTTTAAAAGCTTTGGTGATTGGCTAAAAAGAGTCACTTTTAAATGGACACTGATTTCAAAGTTGCAGAATTATAAAAACAAATTACAGTTCATGAGATACACTGAGCTCACATTACTTAGTCCAACAGATAAAACTGCACTTGGTTCCATGTGATATCAAGTCAAAGACTTGGTCCAACACAACTGCTCTCATTCACTAACCTCACTAAAACCATTGAGAAAGTTCACAAAGATAGATCAACTCAACTCATTGGTGCAAAGCATCAAAGGCACATTTTTACAATATTAACTTCAGGAACTGTTCTGGTATTTTTGAAAAATTATAACAGTTTTTATTTGATAGAGAAGTGCTATGAGGCATTTTCATAACCAAATAATTTCAAAATGTGAAACACATGCCATTTTACAGTTGGAAAAAAATGAAATGTGTAATCTAATTAATATTCTCAAACATCAAAGAAAAAGAAAGAAATTTCAAACAAAATATTAATCCAAATGGCTTCCATTTTTGAACAGCAGATTTGTAATTATTGAAAAAACATAGCTGCAAAATGAATGGAATCAGATACTTCGTTGGCCAGAATATTTATCATAATCTACTACTGAACAGAAGTCGCTGTGAGACAGATTCATTAAAACCTTTAACTATGTTGTCTGTAAACATGCTCTGAAGGATAATTTCATGCTTATCCAATTTGTGAGACTATGGCAGGAAGGTTGGCAGCATGGTAAGTTGCCTGTCAATTTTTCATACACCACAGTGACATCATTCAAACAGAGAACAACTACTGTGAGACAAACCATCATCCAGTGGTAGCCTGGAGTCAACAACCTGATTAGAGCATAAGAGTTGTGGGTCATAGGCACCCACAAGAAAATGCAAAAGAGCTGTGCACTGCCCATTTAGAAGGCAGCTGTATTAGTACAGACCAGTCACAAAGTTTTTTCTGAACTAAATCGGGATATTTTTAAAAAACCAAGACTAAACCCACACAGGCTACAATTCAAAATAAGAAATCACTGTATTTCATCTTATTGAGATTTTTGCTCACTTTTCAATCTCCTTCATAGAATCTTCTTTCTCATCAAGAAAGCAACAAAACTTGAGAGATGTAAATCACTAAATCATCTTCATTATTATTTCAGCTTCCAATGTTGCTGCTGGAAAAAGGTTCCTCTCAGCTCACCAAGTGTTCATAATCAGGCTGAAAACTCATCTGAAGCAAAACGGAAAAGTTTGAAGAAGTTGTCATAGTTTTCATAACAATGAGAAAATTCCTTCCACTAATCAAATTTCAGGTAAAAAAGTTCTTCTCTTCTTCCTTGAGAAAATTCTTTAACTGCACACATTCTTCAAACATCAAATCCCCATCTACAAGAAATCACTTACACAAATTCTGAAAATGAGCTCTTTTTCATTGTCAGTGAAAATGGTTTGAAAGTTGTGTAGACACTTTCTTCAAAGTACAAATCATTTTTCACCAAAGTTTATACTGTGCTGCAAGTAAACTGCCATTTTTTTGTGGTTTGCCTGCTTTGTTTCTCTGTTGTCCTTGGCATACTGGCTGAAAACATAGGGGGTGGACGTGCAGTACTGTCTACTATAAATGATGTACCTGACAGATGCACAGCTGTGTTTCACAGTCTTTTACTTTCACTTTTCACAACCTCCCAATAATACACGGTTATATATGGGCAGTGCACAATTTCCCATAAGGCTCATTACTAGTTTCCAGGCAAACATCCACATACTGCTACAATAGTTTTCTGTTGAACATCTACAGCAATAAAAACATAACCAAATAATTCACAGTTCTTTCGGAATAATCAGGTACATATGGAACAGACACTGTCATTGCTTTAACACATGGCCTATTCGTGTACCACTTACATCACTGTTAAGGTGATGCACCGTGGTTGTTCTAACCAACACAGCTTCCTCGACTGAAACTTGGCCATGAACTGACTGTCTCATGACCCTTATATATCACCACAATAATAGGTACCAAAACTACACATTGTTCAAAGTTAAATTTACAGAAATTGCAATTAAAATCAGTTAACTGAATACATCTAAAAACTCCGTCTTTTTAACAGTTTCTTCTACTACAAGAGTTAGGCCGAATTTTTTGTTTTAATCATGAAATTCATATATATAGTTATGCAAGCAACACTTTTGTCTAATCTGTTAATTACCTTAGAATTAATTAAGGGCTCGCTTTGCTAACATGTGTCCAACTAGAGCCAAATAGACACTTTACGAATACTAGCATTTCATATTCCAAATGTTTGCAATTATTACAAGATTTTTATTTGCTTACAAGTCAACAATAGAATTCAAGTTACATGAAAATGAGAGATTTTGCCCTATACTAAAAGATACTAACTTTGGAATACTCAATATAAATTAGAAAATCAATTACATAAACAAAATTCAACCTGGTGTTAAATTCTTTAAAACTGAGGGCCAACCTTTCTCTTTTATGAAAATGCATGTTATATTCTTATATGTTAATAATAATTAGTTAAAAGTGAAAAAACGAATTTTAAGGAGGCATATGGCAAAACAAGGGGGAAGTAAAAATTATCTCAGCTTCCTTCGTCACAACTTCTCTTTTGAATGTTTTGATATGATCATCATATATCGGCATCATGATGACTAAGGCTGCAACAGGGGAAAGAAACTGCACAACCCTATTCAGTTTTTTCAGCAGAGAATTACAAAGCATTGTCAAGATTGACCTCTGATGCACAGCTCAAAAACAATGTCTATTGAGTCAAGTATGGCAACTTTGCGCTCTTAATAAAAGCAGAAGTTTAAAGTCAAGACTGCCCCTCAATTGAAATCAGTAATGAACAATTTGAAGTGAAGAGCACAACATTATATAAAAAGATGTCCATTTTTATGTAACCATGATTTTTATCCATCCCAAAAAAGTACAATTGGGAGCTGGGAGTTGGGTTACCAACCAGATATTTGGGATGACCTTACCTAAACTGGGATATCAGGCAACTATGGTCAACACAGAATCCAAGCCTCCCCATTATCAATGTGGCCTCCATTACAGATGACGCTAACATCCCTCCCCCAAAGCACTGGTCTGTGGAGATGGGTACCGGAAAACACAGAATGGGTGCTCAATCAGTGGGGTAGGATTCCGTTCACTGATGCATCCAGGAGTAACCTGGCATCTAATGATTGTCAAGGAAAGGTGTGGAAGCAGCAGGAAACTATGAGACTCAGAGGGCCTTAGACACGGGTTCACAGGTAGATGCCGTGTTCCTTGACTTCCGCAAGGCGTTCGATACAGTTCCCCACAGTCAATTAATGAACAAAGTAAGAGCAAAGGACTATCAGACCAATTGTGTGATTGGATTCAGGAGTTCCTAGATAACAGAACGCAGCATGTCATTCTCAATGGAGAGAAGTCGTCCGAAGTAAGACTGATTTCAGCTGTGCCGCAGGGGAGTGTCATAGGACCGTTGCTATTCACAATATACATAAATGACCTGGTGGATGACATCGGAAGTTCACTGTGTCTTTTTGCAGATGGTGCTGTGGTGTATCGAGAGGATGTAACAATGGAAAATCGTACTGAAATGCAGGAGTATTTGCAGCGAATTGACGCATAGTGCAGGTAATGGCAATTGAATCTCAATGTAGACATGTGTAATGTGCTGCGAATACATAGAAAGATAGCTGCCTTATCATTTAGCTACAAAATACCAGGTCAGCAACTGGAAGCAGTTAATTCCATAAATTATCTAGGAGTACGCATTAGGAGTGATTTAAAATGGAATGATCATGTAAAGTAGATGCCAGACTGAGATTCATTGGAAGAATCCTAAGGAAATACAATCCAAAACCAAAGGAAGTAGGTTACAGTACACTTGTCTACCCACTGCTTGAATACTGGTCAGCAGTGTGGGATCTGTACCAGATAGGGTTGATAGAGAAGATCCAACGGAGAGCAGCGCACTTCATTACAGGATCATTTAGTAATCGTGAAAGCATTATGGAGATAATAGATGAAGTCCAGTGGAAGACTCTGCAGGAGAGACTCTCAGTAGCTCGGTATGGGCTTTTGTTGAAGTTTCGAGAACATACCTTCACCGAGGAGTCAAGCAGTATATTGCTCCCTCCTACGTATATCTTGCGAAGAGACCATGAAAATAAAATGAGAGAGATTAGAGCCCACACAGAAGCATACTGACAATCCTTCTTTCCACGAACAATACGAGACTGGAATAGAAGGGTGAACCAATAGAGGTACTCCGGGTACCCTCCACCACACACCGTCAGGTGGCTTGCGGAGTATGGATGTAGATGTATGACAGACTGACTAACTTTTACTGTATGCTGCAATGCAATTCAAAGTGATGCAGATACTACTTTTTGCTACAGTCACCAAGATCTGTAAACAATTGTAACATCCATTGACTGTGTAAATCTGCCCCTCAGTCATGGAACAATTTGAGGACTGCTGTGTGAATTTCCTCTTTGATGGAAAATCTCTTTCCTGACATATATCCATCCAGCTTGCTGGAAAGACTGAATGGTCTTCATCAAATTGTTGGCACTGTTTCACTACGACTGGATGCTACATTGCATTGCACCTCATTTGGGACATACACTGCCAGAATTTCATGGCAAATTTGTGTGCAATTTAGATGTTTTGCCAACAAGAACCATACTGTTCCCTGTACTTCAAGTTTGGAGTGCCATTTCACTCGCACAATGTGATGAACCTGTTGTCTGTACTGCAGCAGAATTGTCTCTGCAGGAAATAGGGAACATGCCCACTCTTCCAGCAGTGTGCCGTGCCTGTTGCGTAATGGTCTTAGCATGAGATGATGTGTAACTTAATTTCAGAAGTCCCTATACCTCAAGTATATCTCTTGAATGAATCAGTAACCATCCAAGACCATTTCTTCAGCAATTCTTTTGGATCAGTGCTCATTGTGTAGAAGCAGAAGAAGATACACACATTTACGCGAGTCAGGAGGCAACGGTTCAAATCTGTGTCCAACCTTTGCTAAAGTTAAGGAAATTATGCCTTCCCTCTGCAACAGAAAATTCTCTGGAATTAAACAATGCTAACCTGCATTTTGTTCTGTAGGTAGTGCAACATTCTTTAATAATTCTCCTGATACTGTGTTACTATCACATATTTACTGTTGCATGATGTTTGCTGATCTCACTTGGTGATGGGGTGGTAGGGTCAACCAATAACCCTCTGGAAATTTATACAGTGAGATAATCACCAGCCTATATGGTCCCAGGTAGGGAGATTGGGGCCCACCCAAACAGAACCCTGCTTGCCTCAGTACAGCATATTCCATAGCAGTTACTCAGTAATGATTGTTTCACTTGAATAGCCAATCCCCTTAACCCTTATTGACAAATTGTGCATCTTCAAAATTATTTTCCTCCTATAATTTTCACAGTTCAGCCAATAAAATCAAATTTCCATGCACTATGATGTACAATGTTCCATTACTGTGTCATTGGATGGTAGGCAAAAGCATGCCCAGAGCTTAGAGTAGCAATAGACTGTTCATGTTAACAAGTCCCCAGCTCATGAAATCCATGTTTGACAAATGTGCACCCAGTCAATGAGACTGATCTCATCAAGATGTTCAACATTTGTCATGACCCAAAAATCAAAAGTGGAATAAAGAATAATGAGGGCAGAGCAAGCATTTAACATGCACCCTGCCCCAAACCCCCCACCAAATGTTTTCTGGAAGTTGAGGAAGACAATTGTAACCTGAGAACTATTCTCGTCTGAGGTTCTAATTGCACAGCATTAGTTCATGCTGACTATTTACTGAACTTTGTTGCTTTTTGTTTCAGTCTTAATCTTCAACAAAATTTTATATGTGTGACCCAGACACATATGAGGAGCTTACATGCAAAGGCAAACATGTCTGGAATTTAAAATTAACGAGACACACAATGGATCAAAACAAACAGGATAAGCAGAACCTAAATAATCATATAATTTAAGTCACACTGTTGTTCTCATGCAGAGCAACAGTTTGTGCTTCTGTGCTCCCTCATAATATGTAACCTAGTACTAATAATTGTTTTTACAAGGACACAGTTACTTATACACTGACTGCATTTTTGATAGAATAGGAAAACGTCTAAGAAAATGGCCCACAATTGTAACGAAAGAGGAATACAATGAGATCTACAATCAGTGAATGAGTTAAGAAACGTTGCTGACAAATATGAAATCCCTATCTAAGGGCCTGCAATATCTACATTACATATGTGAAATAAAATGTATTTCCATACACAAGTACAAAGCTATGGGAAACACTCGTACTGATGTTGAGGCAACTGCCTTCTGGAAATCCCAGCTAGATGTGAAAGAGCAGATGAACCATTACAAAACCCTTTCCTTGGACAAAATCCAATGTACTCTTCACCCACACAATCTAAGATAACAGGAAAAATAATGTTGATGGTTTACAGTAAACTATTTTTTAAGAAGACTGGTGAAATCACTAGGAATAAGTTGGAACACAACCATCACTGAATACTTCTAAAGATAGTTAATGCCACAGTTACATTTCAAATAATTGTGAAGTAACAATAAAACCTGAAATTTGAATAAAACAGTGAAAACAAATATTAGAGCTACAGTTGCCAATTTACAATCTAGTACTACTAATCCCATGTTCCCTGTGACATTAACTGTCTTTAGGTGATTTCCATGCATCAATGCAGCAAGCTGTAGAATGATAACTGTAACTGAATGCAGAAAATTAAGAATTGGAAATATAACAATAACAGACACAGTGTAATCCAATGAGCAATTGTACATTCACTCACTCATTTATATTTCATTTGTACTGAATAACCTTGTCTCTGAGCTGGAATTTATAATGCCAACACTTTTAGGGACACCAGTTGTGACATTTCACACCTTCCAGAAGCACATGAAAATATTCTGAATTCAAATTTTGAAGATGGAACATATTGGCACTATAATACACAGATGGAACATGATTCAGCAGCAGAAACTTATTACAAAACTAGATACTGTTATAAAGAGGAGATTCCTGATTTTGTTTATATTTTGCTGTAGCATCTCAATATGATCCCTGTGTTTAGACGCATCTCTACCAATTCAGTTACAGTTATCTTGACAGAGAGAACACTTAAAATAGCAGAATGTCTGTGCTAGTAGTAAGTGGCATACATTAAAATCTTTCACATCAGATCTCTTAAAGAGGTTGAATTGCAATCACACAATTCCATTTCTGAGATTTAGAAACAGTTTATGTTGGGACCACTATAAAACCACTTACATGCTGCTTTGGTCCTTGAGATGTGCCAACACTAATTTCAATGACTCGGATGGCTTGCTGTCAGATGCATTTTGATCTTTTCTGGTGTCCTAGAGCTTTGGTCATCATGTGGTAGTTTGGTTTCAATGATCATACTTGTTGTCTGCGAATATTCTATCATAAAAGTGTTCTGATAGTAAAACAAGTAGAAACATGCAAAAACTAAGCTCATCTGTTATGTTTCCAAATCGTTGTTCACCCAGAGAGGTGCTGGTGAGTATCCACAACAATGACGGCCTTTACCTAAGAGAGTTACATTTAAATAGGTTTCATTTCTTCTGCTGCCTTTGTAGCAGTGAGTCTATAGTACACTGTGTGCCTCTAGTAGTGAGTTTGTAAACTTGATCAAGTTCATGCCATATTGCCTCCTAATAAGATGGAAGGAGGAGGTCGGAATTGAGAAAAGTGCTGTAATTATAGCTCTGCAGTGCAAAGGCTATTCTAGCAAGGCAATAGTAACAAAATTTGGCTTAACCAAGCCTACAGTGGTGTATACATTGCACCAGTTCAAGCAGACTGGTGCCAGCACAAGTGTTTGACAATCTAGAAGACCCAGAGTAACACTGTAAAGCAAAGATTAGTTCGTTTGTGTACAGAGTAAATGGGAGGACCCTTCCTGCACCTCAAATTAACAACAAAGTAAACAATATGTGAGAAGCTCCAACTTTTGTCTCAGCAGTGCAATGACATTTATGTGACCATGACTTAAATGGATGGATAGAAAGAAATTGAACTGACTGCAATGGGTACAGCAACGGAAAAACTGGAGAGCGCAACAATGATGCGAGATGGTGCTTGTGGATGAAACAAATTTGAAATTTGGAAGCCTTCACTGAATGTTTACTCATTGACTTTGTGGAGAACATATGAAGTCAGCATGTAGTGCCAATGACAAAGAGTGGTGGAGGGTCAGTCACTGTGTGGGGATGTTTTGTGGGTGATAGAATCAGTTTTTTTAGTGAAAATTAATCGTACATTAAGGAAGGAAGGATATGACAAGATACTGATCAACAATTCAGTTCAATCTGCCAAGAGACATATTAGTTGTGGGTTGTTCTGCAGCAAGACAATGATCCCAAACAGACTTCTAAATTGTGCTGACAGTAAGTCAATAGAGGAGAAAAATTTGCGAAACTGAAGAATATGGTCTGGTGAAGTCAGCCACCTCACATAAGTCCCATTGAATAATTAAGGGAGGGAGGAAGTAGATTAGTGTTTAATGTCCTGTTCACAACGAGGTTATTAGAGACAGAGCACAAGCTCAGATTAGGGAAGGATGGTGAGGGAAGTCAACTGTGCCCTTTCACAGGAACCATAATGGCATTTGCCAGAAGCGGTTTAGGGAAATCACAGAAAACCTAAATCAAGACTGCTGGACACGGGTTTGAACCGTTATCCTCCCGAATGTGAGTCAGTGTGCTAACCACTGCACCACCTCACCCTATGGGATGAACATGGCAGGGAGATCAGAGAACTGAGGTAATGTAATGTTGAAAATCTATGGATTACGGATGTATTAGACTGTAATCTCAGCAAAAGTATTATCTCCATAATGCTGACAGTCTGTGCAGCTGTTATTAGCATGAAGGGAACTTAATGACAGAGAGAGAAAATATTTGTATTGTTAGCCTATTTAGTTTGAAGAGTGTAGTTGTCAATTAAAATAAAGTGTACAGCTTTTTTTTTCATAGGTGATCGAATACTTTTGACCTGTAGTATATACTTAGTAACAACAATAAACAGAAAATAAGCAAATATTGAGATCCTTGTCAAGGAAGGTAATTTATTTACTAAACTAGACAGGTTACAATAAAATGCATACCATGTACTCTGCTGAAAAAGGAAACTGCAACACCCTCAAGGAAATGGTCATTTTTTGTCACACGATGTGACATCATTGTAATTCAGGTCAAATGAAACACGTGTCACAGTGAAGGGTGTCCTGTCACATCACTACAATGCATACAACTCTCTGATGGCAATGCAGGTGTATATTCTCACACACATAGATGATCATAAAGGTGCCAAATGGCATCCTGTGATACATTGCCCCAAAGCATCTTGGGCTGTTTGTTGCAACTTGGCAATGGTCCTTGCAAGCTCTGGAGAAAAAGTATGTTCCCAGACAGACAGACAGAAGCTACTCTCAGCAATAACAACAGAGTAGCACTTGATATTCCATTTGACCCCTTCATGACACCCGAGTCACTGTGCATCAGTGGTAATCTGGCCAGAACCGCTCTTGATCGCAGTCCTGCAGCAAGATGATAACAAGCGTTCATCAGAGACAAGGGTATCATCTCGAGTGCCCCAGGGAATTGTGATAAGGCCATTATTTTCTGTATACATGGATGATCTGGAGTACAGCAATCTGCAGCTGTGGTATATGGGAAGAGTGAATGTACAAGGTTATAGACAACATTTAGCTAGTCTCATGAGTGGCAGCTAGCTCTAATGTAGAAACATGTAAGTTAATGCAGATGAGCTTGAAAAACAAAACCCGTAATGTTCAAATATGGAACACACAGATGTAGACATCTTCTATTTGACACAATCTCATCATTTACATACCCGGATGGAATGTTACACGGTAATTTGAAATTGAATGAGCATCTGAGGACTGTGGTAGGGATGACAAACAGTCTGCTCTGGTTTATTGGCAGATTTTTGAAAGAGTGTGTTTCATCTGTATAGAAGACTGCATATAGGACATAACTGCACACTTTCTGAAGTACTGATGGACTATTTGCGATCAGCACCAGGTCAGTTTAAAGTGAAACATCAGAGCAAGTCAGAGGTGCGCTGCTAGATTTGTTACCCGTAGGTTAAAATAACTAACAAAAATTACAGAGATGCTTCAGGAATTTAAATGGGAATCCCTGAAGGAAAGGAAACGTTTGTTTTATAGAAAAATATTGAGAAAATTTAGACAACTGGCATTTAGAGCTATCTACAGAATGATTCTACTTCTACCACCATACATTTCACATAAGGATAACATATGCAAGATTAGAGCTCTTGCGGAGTCTTGTAGACAGTTGTTGTTCCTTCACTCTACTTGCAAGTGGAACAGGAAATGAATGACTAGGAGTGGTATGGGGTAGCTTATGTGACACACCAGGCAGTGTCCTGGGGTACATACCCACAGATGTAGGCACAGACCTTTTCCCACGATCCTTGACGACACAATGTGTACCTCAATTTCATTCACGGATTATGTTTGGTCGGTCACTGCTGTCGTGTAATGCATCAATCTTGACACGCATCTGTACTATGTGGATGTCCTGAACCTCATCTACAGGTGAGGGCACATTCCACAGACCACTGTTGATAGAAATGACGCATCACCGATATGTTGTGCCCGACATGTGTAGCAGTCCACCAATACATCCATACAGCTCCCTGCAGGCACACAATACATTCGATTCAAAATGTTTGACGCATTTCAGCAGGAGTATGTACTCTTTGGTGTGCCATGGTTATACAGTAGAATTAACGTTGCAAACACTGTTCAACCCTAAACTCAGCACAGTTGCAGCCTGCAGAATCAAAGGAGAGGGTGCACAGACAGCCCTCACGAGCACCGTGACTTCAAAAAATGAATAACTGACACTAAAACCCCTCAGCACGCACTTGTTATACCCAGGTGCCACTGAATACAGTTCTTTCCTGGCCGAACACAGGTTTGATACATCTATTCACATTATTCTATTCTCTGAAGTTCTCTTCATACCTATATGACAACTGCAACTTACTTATGTTTCCAAACTGTGAAATCCTCATTGCCTTGGAATGTGTCGTACTTATTATTATTATTATTATTGTTGTTTTTCGCAAGAAGTTGTACCACAAATATCTTTTTTCCCCATTTTGATTCAATTGCATCCAAGTGTTTATTCAATTTACCCATCAAATTTTTACCATTCTATTCTTGTCTGCACTGCTTATCATCCAATTTCACTACCACACAGCTTTACCCCAATTACCTTCAGCAACTTTTTCCTAACACTTAAATTTATATTGTATATTAATGAAATCCTTTTTCCAGAAGTGCTTTTTGTGCTATAACGATCCTGCATTTTATGAGGGGCACTCAAATAACAACTTAACACTTGCCGCAAGTTCCGTTCAGAAGTAATCACTGCACACGTTAAGGCATTTATCTCACTGGGTGATAAGATGATCAACTCTTGTTTTGAGGAAGGCAAATGGCTGCTGATGATTCCACAACTACTATCACTTTAGTGCTTCCTCTTCCAACTGAAACTGACATTCATGCATATCTTTCTTTCTTCAGATAAGCAAAGATATGAAAATCACACAGAGAAAGATTTGGGCTGTATGGAGGGTGTTGCAGCATTTCCCAGCAAAATCAGAGGAGCATACATTTCATCCAATTGGCAGCATGGGGGCAAGCATTATTATATAACAGGACGATTCCAGCTGACAGTATTCCAATAGCCTAAGGTAAAGTGCCAAAGCCAACAGTGGAAACATTCCATGTCTCCCCCAACAAAGCAACCCAAAACTGTTCACACAAGTTCTGTTAAGGCCACGATGACCTTAATGCATGACGATTACCACCTGCCACATTGTGAATTGGAGAAAGGCTACACTTCAGCGACTTGCAATGTTACCCAACCAACATCCTCCATAAAGCCTCAATCTATCACTGTGTGATTCTCACATCTTTGGCAGTCTGAAGAAAGATGTGCACGGACGTTGCTTTCAGCTGGACACGGATTCGGGTGCTGTTGTGGATCTGTCAGTGGCTGACTGTGTTCTACAGAAAAGGAAGTGATAGTTTCATCTCCCATTGGGATAAATGTCTTAATTTGTGTGGTGACTGCTTTTTAATGGAAGCACTCCATGGTTCTGTCATGTCAGGTGTTACATAAAAAACACAATTTCTAATTAAATAACAAAGCACCTAATTTATTTGAAAATTACTAGTATTACTATGTTAATACAAAACACAAAGACGGCAGTTAAACACGAAACAAAATATTTAGCAAATGTCATCCATGGCTTTGTACACACACATTCATTCTTTGGACAAAATTTTTGATGACTCTGGAGCAAAGTTCCACATGAATTTGATCCATGACATGTCTAATTTCTACTTTGAGGTATGGTATGGTTCAACTAAATGCAAGATCTGACATGCCTCCACAAAACAGTCATATGGTGTCATATCACGTGACACCAGTGGCCAGTTCACATCGCCATTACAAAGATGAGACAAGCAGGAAATCTTTCTGTTAGCACCCTAGTTGTTTCAACAAGCATTGTGGCAGGTTGCCCTCATCCGGTTGGTGGATGTCTTTCACATTCACATTCAATTCATGCCCTTGCAATTGCGCCCATAAAAACTGTTATCATCTGGCAATAACAATCACCAGTGACTCTCACTGCATTTCGAGTCTTGCCTTCAAAAACGTATGGCCCATAACCTGCACAAAACAGTGACTTGTTCTGGATAAAGACACTTCTCGCTGACTTTGTAAGGATTCTCTGTGCCCCAAACCCAGCAATTTTGGTTATTCACACAACCTTTAAGCCAGAAAGGTGCCTTGTCACAGAAGATTTTTTGTTGTTGTTGAAATTCTTGTTTTGTGAATACCCAATCAGCAAATACTTGTCCATTGACCTCAGCTCATGTGTTGTTTGGATCATAAAAGAATGTAAATGCAGATCTTTGTTAAAATTCAATGCAAATTCAATCTCAGAAGGGCTCACCATTGAGAATGGCGGTGAATTCACTTCACTGCACATGTAGCAGTGGGACATTGATGACCGAGACATTCCCTACCAGTTGACAAGTATGAGGACATCCATGTGATTTTATGTTTCCAGTCAGTCATGTATCTTCGAATTTCCTTACCGGTCTCTGCACTTTTGACACATTAGGCAAATTTCGGATACCAAAAATTACATGTCTTCAAATGGTCTCTGCATGGCATTCAATGTACTTGAAATGCCCTTTAAAGATCTGGATTGTTGATCCATCATGTACCACTCTGTTTTACTGCCTGCTCAGTGTAGAGACTGAAAAACATTTGGGATAGGCTGCAGCCCTGCCTGTCCTCCTTCTCAGTTAGCACTTCCCTTTCAGTTCTTTGACTCTTGTAATGGCAATGTCCTTTGTGCACAACCTGCACACTGCCTTTGGCTCCCTGTATTTTATCACCATAGATTCATAATTTTAAATCTATGTTCTTGTCATCAGTGTCAAAAGCTTAGGTTCTTCACATGTCCATTAATTTTGAAGACTGCATAATTTTTATTGGGTGTACAACCCTTATAAATCTACAGAACCTTAAACTTTTCTTTTTATCAGTAATTCCATGCCTATTATATGCTACAGACAGTTTGTTAACAGAAAGAACATTGAGAACTTTTCCACTTGTGTCCTGACAGGAACAGTACTTGACAAAAAGTAAGACATTCTTGCAACTTGACAACAGGTTATGTCAAATACCTTCTAATTCACATTTCTGCTACAGAAATGCTGATTTGGCACATTAATATGGGAATGTGGGAGATTAAGCAAAGAAATTCTTCAATAAACAATGACAACTGGCAATTAAAAACAAGTGATTTGCTCTAAGTATGCAAATATGCTAATTTTTTACTATCTAAAATTTTATTTCTTTTGAGTCACCCTTCACATGTTGTAATGCACACATAACAAAATGAATTTTAAAGTTCTGCTAATTGTACTTTACTTTCATATTCCTTGCTATGATCCTCCTTTCTCCCAAAGCTCTTCAATCTGTAATGCCAACTGAATGCTGTTGCATTAAGAGTTAAATGTATCTCCTTATCTTGACCTCTTTTCTGTTTAATTTCATCATAAACATGCTGATCTCCAATACTGAGGTAAACATTCATACTGGCGTTCCTTACAACTGCTTCATTGTTCTTCGTCAACACTGTTTAGTAATACAACAGTCTGCAAATGAAGCATATTATTATCCATAGTGATTGCTTCATGTAACTGTGTATCATACAACTTTTAATACCCAATGAAGCATATTTACAGTATATATGTTTAACAACATGTCATAAATCCACACATTAAAATAATGTATGCAATTTGCAGCTAACACAAGCCAATTACAATGCATGTTGTCTCATGATGATTTAGTTAGTTTAAGGTTGAGACACACTAGGAATTAGGCCCAAACCAGCAGATTCATGTGTAGTATCTTGCAAATAAATGATTTTAAAGAACAATTTAACATCCTAGTACTGGGTGATTATAATTGAAATGCAGGTGCTCACAGAGGTCCAGTGTGTGGTGTACATATCATGTGGCAGCAAAACTTGGTAGATATTATAATGCATAAATACAGAAGTGATTTTTTTTTCCAGAGTAAAAGTTCCAATTTTGGCCTCCGAGTGCAAATCTGGCACTGTGAATGCAAGAAAGATGTATAGACATGTTTGCACATAAAGTGGATTAGGAACAGGACATGAGTAGAAAAGTTCAAACAAGACAGGAGGGAATAATTGTCAGTTTATTACTAAGCACTTTTTACACAATTTGCTCAATATAAGCACTGGAGATGTCTACAAAATGCTGAATGGGATTAGATTTGCACCTGGTGACAAAAATTTAAATTAATTTTTTTCCCAATGTAAATTGGTAGATACACTAGTGGGATAATGCAGAACCAAGTTTCACCTTCATATGGTAATTACAGCCCACACTGGATCTCCCTGAGCAGAAACACTTCAGTTGTAACCACCCAGCATTTTACTCGAGTTCAGAATCAGACATCCCCAGCTACAATAACAAATAGTAAAGAATAATAACACAGTACTTTAGTGCAGTATTTTGATGATTTGTAAGTAATTCTTTGAAAATCATGATAAAACACAGTTTTATGTTTCTATTCTTTACTGAAGCCACACAATTTCAATTTTACAACAGACGTTTCCAGGTTTCTAACGACAAAGTTAAGAGACACACTATAAATAAGGGAAATGGCCTTCTCATTGGATGTGACCAGAGTGTCACATTATAAATGAGGAATGTGATGTAGAAGGGCACAAACTGAGTCATTTATCAAACAGAATATGAGTATTAGATGATAATATTTTTCATTTATACATTAAGTGCATGCATGGAAATCTTTTTGTGACTGTACAAGGTAATATATTCATGAAATCTCAATCAAGAAACAAAAAGTTTGTCAATGACAATATGTTCACCTTTTGACTGTAAAACTGTTGATTTGTTAATCCCAATATTGAAATTTTGATCATGTGGGAATAACTGCATGTTAGCACATGTCAAAATCCGACAAGCACATGACATGACAAAGAGAGATAGTTTCATGACATTGTGTTCCTGATTACAACTTTTTATATGTACCGCACTGTTCCGTAACATTTTGTGGGGTAAATGATTCCATATTTGTTTTTGTTTCATATAAAATAGAAGCTGGTTTTACCACTTGCTTTTCTGTGGGCTCACATATAGTTGTTCCTGTGTACAAATCTGCGTGTAAACTACTTGATTTAAATGTGTTTGGATATGTTGCACATTTTCTACTTTATGTTCATACATTCCTCTGTAATTTCTCACATTTAATGGAGAACTTCATGCTAGGAAGCTTTTGACAAAATTGGTATTTAACTTTTTTACATCTTGTCATTGAATGACTATGCAATTCTTCTTTGAACACTATTGCTTTTTGCCACAGACTATTTTTTGTAGTCTCAGTGACTGGAGAACCCTTCCTCACAAATACTAAAAAATTCAACAGCAGCTTCAAATATTTTATCACACATTATTGACAAGTACTACAAACAATACATTTTAGCAAAAATTGATGCATTAGAATCATCCTTCCACTCCAATGAGTTCTCCATTAAATGCAAGAAAGTATGGAAATGAACACAAACAAAAATAAGGTAGAATATGAGCAATATACTTACAATTTAGCAGTTCACACATGGATTTGTAAGCAGAAACAAATATATATGAGCTTGCAGAAAATCATGTGATAAAAGCTACTTCAATTTTATAAGAAACAAAAACCCAATAAGAACAATATTATGAAAAAGATGGACTGCTATTCACCACATGGAGCAATCAGTGAGCTGCAGACAGGTATAATGAAAAGAGTGCTAAACATTTAAGCTTTTGGCTGAAAGGTCATGTTCAGAGATAGAAAGCAATTATATATTCACACACTCGTGGCCACTTCCACCTAATGTGGAATTATTTATCTGCCACAATATTACAGGTATTAGCAAAAATCAGACAGAGTAGGAGTAACATATTTACAGTACGATTTATGGGAACAGGATACAAGTAGTGGTATACGGAATAAACTGTCCCCAGTAATATTTGCACATACATATATTTCGACAATTATCATACACATGCACACAGTACAAGGTATAAGAATGGACTGAATTAAAATAGTGGCTCGGATAAGTGACCTGAGTCCCAAAGATTAATGTTGTCTATTGTTGATATGACCTATCAATGCCACACAGCACCTCCACCCCCTGGCAGTAAGGAGTACTGCATATGAGTCTTGAGGGGAGACCATGTGGGCATTGATGTTGCTGGTATTCGTACGAGCTGGGAGCCACACAACCAGGACCTCCACCCCTACCGTGGTGGATTTTGGAGGCAAAGCAATGGGAGGCAGGTCTACCTTGAAGTTGTTGAGCCAGCGAGGGTAGATGATGCGGAGGCCAGCCTGAGAGCAGGTGAGTTGAACGGAGGATGGTGGGGTAAGCCCGGATGGTGATCAAGCTGTCCGGTGAGATGAAGGTGGCAGTTGTCATCAGGTCTTACTCACGAGGGAGGGTGAGGCTATGCACAACACTGATGTTTAACTGGTCGTCGGGTGGCGGGCAGTGGTGTCTGCATTGTGTGACTCTTCTACCAGTACCGTATGCCTGTTACCCCCCCCCCCCTCCCCACTCACTGCTCCAGCTGGCCTTCGAACTGCATAACCTCACTCACCCTGGTGTCTGCTCCAGCACATGGCTCATCTCTGAGTGTTTAATTTGGAAAAATATAAAATGGTACTGTCAGACCCTGGCACACTGCTGCATCCCCTGCCAATGCAAAAAAGTCAGCCGCCATACCGCCCCACCACTGGGCAAGTTCAACATCGCTCCAGGACGATTTCATCACGTACATATCGATCTTCTTCCACCATCGCGGAGGGCCACAGATACATTCTATCCAGAATTGACCACACATCCCACCAAGTAGAGGCAGACCCCTTACCTAACATCACTGCTGACAGTTTTATCTCCTCATGGATTGCTAGGTTCAGTTGTCCGACCACCATCACTACTGACTGAGGTTGGCAGTTTGAGTCTTCCCTGTTCACCATGTGACATCTGCGGCATAAAGAAAATTCACGCCACAGCCTACCACCCACAAAGCAACAGGCTAGTGGAATGGAGGCACATCACTCAGGTGCCACAACTGCCTCTGGTCTGATGCACTTCCATTAGTACTGCTCAGTCTCCGTTCAACTTTCAAGTCCAACTTACAGGAACTATCTCAGAATTCGTTTTTGTGGAGAACCCCATCCTACCAGGGGAATTCATTCAGCCTCAAGTACCTGAAGACTTCCCACTCCCCCGATGTCATAAGTTGCATGCACACCCACTTCAAACATGTACGTCTTCAGCCACTTGCCAACCATTCTCAACACTTGCTCCCATGTAATGCTGAGAGAATTCGGTCTGACAGCCTCTGCAACCACCTTATCTCGGCCCCTTTAAAGTCCTGCAGCAGGGCGATACAACTTTCGACATCAACGTCAAAGACAGTCCTCAAACTGTTTTGTTACACCAACTCAAACCAGCACTCATGGACCATGATGTCCCTATGCTGGCTCAGTCTGATCCTCCTAATGACTCTCCTGCCAGTCTCCCTCCCACTGTGGAGTCCGACAGTGTATCTCCTCAGGCCACCACACTGTTTTATTCACCTGACACCTCCCTGTCACCTTCTACGGGTTTCTCAGACACGTCACCCTCCACCTCGTGTGCAGGTTTTGCTGCTACCTTATCGACTATGGAGACACCCTCTCCGTCAGTCACCCTGCTCTGCAATGTACCCCCGCACCACGTTGACAACATTTCAGACATCACTCTCAATGTTCGAGTTCTCATTCTACTAGCAGACACCACTGAGAAGAGTCACACAACAGCTTTGTCCGCAATGCTAGGGAATTGGGAATCTAGTTTTAGTAAACACAATGGATGTTTGAGGGCCTGTGAGGAGAGCTTGAGATTCCTCATCAGAGGCTTGTAGAGTGGTTGGATAAGTCAATTATGCATGAAATAGTATTGATCTGCGGTGATATTTGATATAGTGAACATCGGTTATGAATTGGGAGACTAGATTAAAGGGACAGAAACGCAGGCAGGGTAGGTCCTCGGGGGGGGTTTGCAGAAAGTATCTGTGAGTGGTTTGTGGTCTGCGAGGATGAAGAATGAGTGACCTTCCACATCAGGGCAGAAGTGTTTGACAGCCTTGTAGACCACAAGGAGTTCTCTATCAAAAGTGGAGAATTTCTTCTCACCTGGTTACAGCTTTTTAGAGAAGAAATGAAGAGGGGAAACCATGTCTATCTTGCATTGATGTAGTACCACTGCCACTGCAATGTCACTGGCATCCGTAGTGATGGACGGCTCAGGGTGAGCTAAAGAAGTCTAATACATTGAAAGCCTCCTGTGTAGGTGCAGTCCAGTGAACGGGCTTGAGTCCTGAAGTCTGTTTACCCAAGAGCGAGTCTGTCAGTAGGGCCTGCACGGCAGTGGCAGAAGCCAGGTGACGACGGCAGTAACTTATTGTGCCCGGGAAACATTGGAGTTCTTTGTAAGTAGCCGGGGGTGGCAGTGGAGTGACGGCTTGCACACGAGTTTTGGGAGGCTGTATTATGTCAGTGGAGACGGTGTGAGCCAAGAAAGTGACGGAAGGCTGACGCAACTGTAATTTTTCTTTGTTGACCTCAATGCCATTGGATAATGATTTTCATGTTCCTCAGCTGACTTGCTGAAAATTAGTATGTCGTCCAGGTATGTGGAGCAAAACTCTAGCTATGGGTAGGATGGAGTCAATGAAACGTTGCTGCATTTCTTAGGCCACACGGCATAAAGTGGTATTAGAACAAACCAAGCGGCATGATAATAGCTGTTTTAGGGAAGTCATCCGATGCTACGGGAATCTGATGGTAGGCATGTTTACAGCCAATAACACTCAAGATTATAGTACCAGGTAACATATGAGTGAAATATGTTGGGCATTGGGTAATTGTACATGACAGTACAAATAGCGGTATACAGAATAAACTGTTCTCACTAATATCTGCACATATGTATATTTTGATAATTATCTTACACATGCACACAGTACAAGACATAAGAACATGCTGGATTAACATGGTGGCTCAAATGAGTGACCTGAGTTCCAAAGATTACTGCTGTCTATGATGAATATGACCTATCGACGAAACAGATTCAAAGAGTGCAATACAAACAAGAAGTAATAATCAGGAACACAATGGAACGAAACCACCTTCTGTTTACTATGAAACAAAAAGCAATATTGAGTACTTTAAATTACTTAACAAGAAAATGAAGTGTGCTTGGCAGCAAACCAAGGTGATGTTACCTAAAGTCCCTACTTAAGTTTCATACCCCTGGTAGCACCAGTCGAATAAAATGACAAAACATGTGTAACTTTACAACAAACATAGGGCTGTAAGTGAACCTGTCAATCACAGCTTCTCATATCATTATATCATATCAGAGTAAATGCATAAATAATAAAATTCCTACCACCTACATCAAATTATTATGCTACTTTAGAATCAAGTTGCCTAATCATTTGGATATACCATTTGATACTTGAAAGATATATTGGTCCACCAGAAGAAACATGAACTGACAGTCTAATGTTAAGAGATCTTTATCATTCAGAGAAGAATGGAATAAAGTAATGTAATTAAGAAAATACAAGAGAAAAAGAAAATACGTTTAATATCAAACTGCAGCCACTCATTTCAGTTTACAACATTGGTGGGTAGGTTGTCTAATGACTAACAAAAATTCACCATTCCTCTGCTGTATAAATATATTGACAAAATTATTACTGTACTGAAAATACTGATTAACAACAATTGTGAATCAGACATTCTGCAGCTGTTGACTATGGCTGATGGTGACTGAGTGCACGTCTGTTCCATGAACAGTGCTGAACTATTGCACATAAAGCAATACAACAGCTGTAAGAATGACCATGCATGTAAAAGCATTATAATGTAACCAGGCATTCATTAGTACAATTAAATGCTGTGATGCAGTCAGTGTTATGAATATAATTACACGGAACAACTAGAATTAGCATTGTTTCATACCTTGTACAAGAATGATTGGTTTTAAAAGCCTACTAGTCAACTTTGACAGCCAATTTACGTACATCACAGCTGGAAAGGAGAAAAAATGAAGCCCCTGTATTATGGACTGTCTACACAAAAGCTTCGCTAAACTGGAAGTTTTGGCAGAAATGGAAGTTTCTATCCTCTAGAAGACAGAAATGAGTGTTAACCACTTTTGTTTATTAACAGTTATGAAAAGGGTAGATTGCTACTCACTGTAAAGATGAAACATTGAGTTGCAGGCAGGCACATGAAATAGATTGTTTTACACTGAGTTTTGGCCAAAGCCTTCTCCAAAAAATAAAAGAAATTACACATGCATATGCAGCACAGACAGGTTAAAATATGCCATTGTCAGGCCTCTCTACAAAAAGGGGGACACCTCAAATGTCAATAATCATTGGCTAGTGACCTTGCTTACAGCATTATCAAAAATCCTTGAGAGGGTAAGGTACTCACTAACGGTTAGCCATTTCAACAGTAATGGGATACTTAGTAAATCACAGTTCAGATTTCAAAAACGCTGTTCCACTGAGACAGCAATATACAATTTCACTGTCCACATTATAGAGTCTTTAAATAGTAAAACGTCACCAATAGGAATTTTCTGTGACTTGTCCAAAGCATTATGTTATAGGAATTACAATTCTATGGAATAGCATATGAGTGGTTTAAGTCACCTACAGAACAGGAACCAAAAGTTTCCTTATATGGGTCAAGTGATTGAAGTAAGTTTACCACTTCATCAAACTAGTGTTAAATTACATTAGGCGTTCAACAGGATTCAGTCCATCAGTCCCCTTCTGTTCTTGATATGTGTGAACAACCTCCCTTCTTATCTGAAATAGGAAGCTGAACTGGCACTGTTTGTGGGTGACACAAGAATCATTATTAATCCAGTAGAAGAAAGTCCAATTGAAAATGATACAAATAAGGTATTTGGAAAAGTCATTAATTGGTTTTCTGCAAATGGGCTTGCTCTAAACTTTGAAGAAACTCAGTACATCCGATTTTCTGCTGCAGAAAGTACAGTTCCTTCAATAAATATAGCACATCAGCAGACATGGTAGAGCACACTAAGATTTTGGGTGTACATATAGATGAGAATCTTAATTGGAAAAATCATATTTTGGATCTTCTAAAGCGAATAGTTTCAGCATCTTTTGCACTCAGAATAATTGCCAATTTTGAGGATATAGAAGTTAGTATGCAAAGTATGTTATCACTTCATAATGTCACGCAGAATAATAATTTAGACAAAAAGTATTCATTGCTCAAAAGAAAGTGGTTAGAAGAATGTGTGGGGTTTGTAGTTGCACATCTTGTAGGTATCTCTTTAAAAGATGTTCAATACCCTTTTTATAATGGGAACTGCCTAACTCCTCAAAATAGCCATTAACTGCCGACATCATGTCTTCATTTGTAGAAAATTTTCGACCACCAAGTCTTTTTTTTCAAGTTTTAGAACAGAATAGAGTGCATGAGGTAGCAAGTGAATCTTTAATTCATTAATGTTGGCCATTGTAATGTGAGCTGGTGCATTGTCCTGAAGAAACAACACTTCCTTCTTGGCCAAATGTGGCCATTTTTGTTTGATTTCTTTGCCTAAATGTTGCAGTACGTTTGCATAATACTCACCACTGATGGTTACTCCTTTTTCAATATAGTCAACAAAAACTATCCCACGTGCATCCCAAAAACAAAAAAAAAAAAAAAAAAAACACAGATGCCTTGGCCTTGCCGCCAGATGAAATGGTCTTTGCCTTCTTTGGGGTCTGTTCTCCAATTTGTAACCATTTTTTTGATTTTTTTGTCTCAGGAATGAAGTGGCGGACCCATGTTTCTTCCATGGTTATGAAAAGGTGCAAAATATCATCTTTATTATTCTGAAACTTCTCTAAACACTCAACTGAAACATCTTTATGACATTGTTTCTCCTCGAGTGTGGGCAAACGCGTCCTGAACCTTGCACACAGTTTTATCATGTCCAAGTTATGTGATGTACAACACATTCTGAAATGCCTGACAGCTCGCACTTACAGTAGACAATCATACAGTACTGCTTTGTGGATTTTTTTCACCATTTCTGGAGTCATCACTTCATATGTTCAACCACTGCGATGCTCGTCTTGGCTGCTCATACGGCCTAGCTTAATCTCAGGCACCCAATATTTTACTGTTGACAACAAAGGAGCAGACTCCCTGAAAGTAGAAGCTTTAATATTTGTTGCACTGAAGCGTTTAAAAAAATATATTGCATCAGGTAACAATGACGATTTTTCTCCACTTTAACAAGATCACACAACATTCACTACTGGAGGATACTAAACAATGTGGCGTCTTCAGACTTGAAACAAATGCTTCATAGATCATATAGTTTCTAATTCAGAGGTATTATTCAACAACTGCCATCTCCCAGTCAATCCAGGTACTTATGGAACCACCCTTATATATGGGCTTCATTTCTGGATCCTGATAAATGTGTAATAAAATTAAAAGATCTTGTTATAATATTTTTAGAATATTTAATTTTCTTCCATTTAACCGTTCCAATTTTTCGTAAAAGAAATATACCCTCTTGATTTACTTTTTCCTGTGATATTCATGATTTTCTGATACTTCTTGTTCCATTCCTCAAATATGACCAATTTAATGTACAGAATTCTCGTTCTCTTCATTGTCAGGAACATCATCACTCAGCTCATGGAACTATTCCAGTCAGACATTAAGATTGCTGCTAAACTCTGTCCTAGTTTTCTTTTATCTAACATGTTTAATCCACAAACTAGAGGTTTAGAGAGCATTATTTCTCATAGGTAAGTGTTCTATGTAAAAAGCAAATTAACTATAATTAGTTTTGATATACCTAAAGTAATGTACATAAAAGTTGAGTGAGTGTAGGAAACCAGTGAAGTAATGTGCACATTGTTTTGGATTCTAGCACTTGTGCTCGTGCAGATGACAAGTGTCCTCCAAACTATAATAATGTTTCACAAACAGTTCAAGCCAATGATGGCTAAAGCTTACAGGCAGAGAGTTAAGGGCCTGAACTCCATCCACCTGAGACAAAATGTAGATGGGAAAATCAAGTGGGACGAGTGTCACCCGCACAAACAATGTAGGGTTAGAAGAGGAGCTGGTGTCTGCATGAAGCAAACACACAGACTGTAATAAATGGAAGACAAGCAGCATCAATTATACAAATGGGTAGCATGCAGGAATAGTAAGATCAACCAGCAACACCTATCACAGCATCTCGATGATGGCAAGGTGCAATCCTGATCTAAGCAGCTGAGCATTCCACAGCCATAACCTACTGTGTCGATGTTGTCGGGCACCTCGAAGATTCTTTACATGAGTTTGAGTGCTTACTGGCAAATGACATTTTAGTGCAGAGTCATGCTACAATTACCAGTATTTTGAGAGATTTCAGTGAAAAACAAGAGACTGATCACAATTTGTACTAACCACTGCAGACATCATAAAAATTAGGAGTTAAGCATCACATATTTCCTAAGAACAATTACACCAAACAAAGATGATTAAAAAGCCTATAAACATAATGATTCACTTTTACTTGGTAATGCTTTCGCATGGTTTATGAATAGGATTTGAGAAGCAAACTATTGAATCATCCTCTGAAACACAAGTTGGAATCTGATGATGTGCCAGCTGCATGTTTCCCATCCTACAGAATGGATATAGGTGGGAAAAATGAGCCTAATATCAGGATGCTAATCTGGATATAAAAAGGAAATTACAGTAAAGAAGTAGAAGAGATTCAGCAAGTAAGGACAGGGTGAATCATCTAAAATTCTCACGGCAAATCTTGTAGAAATGGGAACAGGTGTGGTTTTCACAAAATGAATTGGTAGTCTGGAGCTCATATTGCTAGCCAAGAAACAGATCATAATAATACTTCAAAACTGTATTGTTTGTGAAAACATGCAATTTTTTAAATGGAACGATGCCTATTGACATTTAGAAATTAAAAGTGGTATACCTCAGAATGTCAGTGGGGTTTCTTGCGGGAATCTAGTACGAGTCATTTATGCATTATAATATTGTACACATTTTCCCCACTGACACTTGTCTGTGTCATTAAACCTACATAGTTGCTAGGTACAATGTTCTTATGTTTGCCTACAGTGTGCATAAAGACTTGCTAATCAGTAAATATGTGACAGTCCAAGCGGTAGGTCAAAAGTGGTTGACGGGATTTACTAATGCATAAAAAGCAGACATACTCATGAAGTACAAAGAGTTTCATAAGATTGCAACTAATTCTTGTACAGTATACGAGGCAAGATAACCCAATAGATGTGGACCATCTTGACAATTATTTATCATCTTCAACGAGTTACTAAAAGTGGTAGTGTAACACCTAAACATTGTAATGGAAATAAACAAATTAGGACAGAAGATGGGGAAATTAGTATTCTTGATGCTGTTTGCAGTTGATCCACACATTAGTTTCTGCAGAATTGCAAGAGGAAATGGTATGAGTCAGACAAGTGTCCTACACATTCTTCACTGACACAGGTTCCATTTCTAACACATCTCTAAAACATTACTATGAATTAATTTTGATTTAAGTT